>NC_091284.1:224384412-226906912 GCF_032444005.1 Ranitomeya imitator
GCTGAAAAACACAGCCCTGTCCACCATATAGTGGCTGCAGCTGGGTATTGCACGTCTGCCCCTATGTGAATGAAAACGGACAGAGAGAGCTCCAGTAACCCCCAACTATTCCCACCTATCTGATATTGATGACCTATCCGAAGGATAGACCATCGACATAACATACTGGCCAACCCCTTTAAATATATTCATTCCTGTAGCCTGAGTGTGACACTGTCTATTGCTGGCTAGAGAATGGGTTAACTAAGAATCCATCAGTGAGCGCATTCTTGTAGGCCAGTAGCTCTTGTAGGCCAGTTCTAACTCTTATCCGAGTTCCTCTTGGCTGCTTTATGACCACAAACCACATCAAAGTAGAATGTGCAGGAAAATAAAGAGTCTGTAAATGACAAATGGTGTAAATAATTAATGAAACCAAATATCAAAAATGATATTTAGTCTCAAATACATGCATTTGAGAACAAAAATGATGCAGAAGGCAAATAAGGGCTAAACTCCTGAGAGAGGGACTTTGGCTGGAGGTTACGTGGCCATCATGATGAGGCTTAGAGCAGTGTGTCTAGGATAGGGGTGTTCTGGCTGTCAGGGAGGTTACGTGGTGTAATAGTGAGGAGGCAGATCAGCCAGCCATGCAGGGGCACATCACTGCTGGGACAAGTCTCCATGCTGCTCTAGGTCAGACAGGAAACCTTACCACTACAAATACTGTCTATTGTGAGTTATAGGATTCATCGACACTGATCCGCGCAGAATACGTTGGCAATAATCCTCCTATGGAAGAGGTTGGTGGTAGCCATCTCTGCTTTCTCAGAAACTGAACTCTTGTTATAGCTATGTGTCTAAGGAAACTAAAATAAGAGCACATATTCAGTACTAAGAAAACTCCGTAATCACGGAGGAACCCCGTACTAACCAGTATAAAGACTCCTTCTGCATGGCCTCTCGTAACTTGCTTCTATCTTCCTCAGACAAGCTGGAAATTTCGTATTTGGGGCTAAAAGCTTCACCTTCCGGTTTTGTGAATTTGACATCAAAAGCCGACGTCGGAAAGTCGATCTGTAATCGAAATATAAGAGTTGAAAAATCTGGACGGATGAACTTTGCTTTAACCACAATATAAGAGGATGATCATATCACCATCACTTACTATTATTAATACAAATTACCTACTTTATTCTGTTTCCCCATATTATTTCCCTGCCCTGACCATAGTACTTACGTAAACTTCTCAGAATTCAATATTCAGAAGTAGGAGTTCTTCATTGTCTTGTTTTCCAAATTCTTCACTCCACATTGTTCATTATGTGGCAACATACGCACCGTCATGGCAGACCTTTATTGTGTAAGAGTGAGCTTCTGCCCTGGGGGAACCATATCCGTGTGCTATACAGTAGGTTATGTTCCACCCTAAAATAACACATCACAATGGCATGTTCCTACCTGGCACTGGTGATTCAGTGGTTAAAGAAGAGCAGACTGGTTTTATGGTGAGGAAAGTCTAGTTTCACAAAAGGCAATCTCTATTATTATACTCATAAGTTCTTTTGCTCTCTTAAGTTTCCTGGCAAAAAAAACATTAGCAGCTGTTTTATATTCATTCTTTTTCCCTTTTTTCTTAATCCAGAGAAATACTGCTCTACTTCCAAACACAAGACGTGAAGGACGTGGCACATGCAGCCTTTCTTCAACCCCGACCTGTAGACCAAGTACCAGCACTAATAGGTATTGTTGGCCCAATTAGTACTTGTATTAGGAAAAAAGAAGTTTAAGATCTTAAAAAAAATCAGAGACAAAGGAAAGGACATAATAATTGTACAATATATGACATTACGTCTCACTGGCTGCTTCAGGTAGTGCGGATTATCTCATCAATACTTGGCACTATAATTAGCAGAAATTTTAGCCATGCCAGCCCTGCCTTAAAAAAAAATACCTTCAGGCGAGGTTTCCACCATGAGTATTTGGTGAGTTTCTGATGTTGAATCACTTGTGCACCTATTAGTTAAATTAGGTTACTTGCATTTTCTTTACAGGTGTTTTTATCGCTGTGGTTTGTGTCTCTCATTGCTGTCATGTTTTAAATATAGCCGCTTTGTTTTGATACTTCTTGGTATTTGTCTTTGACTAAACATTATTATTACATACATGTACAGATTCCGCCAAAACGCGCGTCGAGGTGGGCACCATGCAGCTGCAATTCTCTCTATCCTTTCCTTGCAGTAAATCAAGCTAACATTACTTGATTACATTCACACCTACATAGAATAGGACTGCAATTATGTACCCTTACCTGACACAATTATATGCACATAGTCAGTATTAACATATTTGATTCTGTATTGACAAGCTATTTTGGCCTCCACACTAATGATATATATATATATATTGTAGCGTGGCTAAAGGATGTCTAATCGATGGGAGATATGTGTCTTATAGATGGCTTGTTGCTGTGATGTAACCATGGCTACCTATATGTGTTTCAGGACCTGTGGTGATGTCACAACCACATGTCTGGTCATGTGATGGGTTCTGGGTGTGGTTAGACATATAAAAGAAAGCCTAATGCTTAACACAGGTAGGTATGTGTGGAGGTGAAACCCTCCTGAGTGTGTTACGGCTTCAGGACTGAGCCGGATGAACTGGACACTTGTTTTTCTTTACCTGAACCAAAGGCTATTTGTTTTCTGTTGCTTGCCACATGGTTTATGAAGCAATAAACCCAGTGAACTTTAAAGGAACACGTCTCCTGAGTGTCAGCCGTCGCAGCTGAGTGAGTGAAATCCCTACAATTGGTGGAGAATGCGGGCAGCGTTCCCAGCGGAGACGTGAGTTTATTTTGAATGTCCTGGGTCAAGGCTGTTGCAAGCCAGCAAGCATTGCCGGAGAAAATGGAGGACCTGCTGAAACAATTGGTCCAGATGCAGTCACAGCAGGAGAAAAGGCAGCAAGAGACCAACAGGCTGTTGATGCAGCAGATACAACAGAGCCAGCAGGAGCAACGGCAGCAGATGCAACAAAGCCAGCAGGAGCAACGGCAGCAGTTACAACAGAGCCAGCAGCAGATGCAGCAGAGCCAGCAGGAGCAACGGCAGCAGATGCAGCAGAGCCAGCAGGAGCATCAGCAGCAGATGCAGCTTCTGGCAACCGCCATCCAGGGCAAGGCGAGCGCCCCAACCCCAGGTTTGGCTGATGACACCCACGTCCGGAAAACGGTAAGACGCGCATTGCAGAAAATGACTCCCGGGGATGATGTTGAGGCCTTCCTGACGGTGTTTGAGAGGGTCGCTGAGAGGGAAAAACTTCCGCCAGAGCAGTGGGCAGAGGTACTTGCGCCATACCTGACGGGAGAACCCCAGAAGGCGTACTATGATTTGACCTTGCAGGATGCCAAAGAGTATCACAAATTGAAAGCCGAGATTCTCGCACGTTTGGGGGTGACACTGACTGTCAGGGCACAGCGAGTTCACTCCTGGGGCTATCACCGGGACAAACCACCTCGTTCCCAAATGTTTGATCTGTTGCACCTGGTCCAGAAATGGCTGCAGCCAGAGTCCTCTGCGCCTGCACAGATGGTAGAACGGGTGATGATGGATCGGTTTGTCCATTCCCTCCCGAGGCCTATACAGTCATGGGTTGCCCAGGGTGATCCCCAGAATGCCGACGAGCTGATCGGACTGGTTGAGAGGTACCAAGGGTTGGAAGGCTCCTTCGGGAGGCAGCCCATGCCGTACTGGGGATCCCAGAAGGCAGCTGAGTCCCAAAAAGGGGTGGTGCGTCCAAGGTCACAAAGGGCGGGGGAGGTGGTGCCCAAGGTCCCCACGGGTGATATTATTTGTTGGAGGTGCCACAAGCCAGGACATATAGCTGCCCGTTGTTCCCAAACCACTGAGCAGATGGACTGCAGCATGGGACGCCGTTGTTCATACTATGCGTATCCAGCTTGCAGTGTGAACTCTCCGCCCAACGAGGGACCTCAAGCATGTCCCGTGAAAGTGAACGGTCAAGCAGTAACGGCACTGTTAGACTCGGGGAGCCTAGTGACCCTGGTGAGGGCCACTTTTCCTCTCCACCTGCTCCCGGGAAAGAAGGTCGGAGTGCGGTGCATACATGGTGATGCAAAGGACTACCCTGTGGCCAGTGTGAACATTGAAACGACATGTGGCACGGAGTCCCACATAGTCGGCGTCGTTCAGGACTTGTTGCACCCTATAATTATTGGCCGGGATTTCTGTTTGTTTTGGGATTTGTGGGGGAAAGGTTCTGAGCTCCCTAGCAAGAGTAGGGAACCAGTGAACCCGGGAAGGGTGGTGCCACACCCAGAGTCAGACAGATTTCCTTTTTGTGTCCTGGCTGGAGATGAGGAGGAAGTGTCCCCTGCATCTGACATTCTGGAGTTAGAGGTATCCGGTGAAAATTTTGGGACTGCCCAACATAGGGACCCCACTCTGAGGGAAGCCTTTAATAATGTCACAGTTATTGACGGGGTGGTACAGGAGCCGGGGGCAGACACAAGATTTCCCCATTTTCTAATGAGCAGGGAGTTGTTGTACCGGGTCACGAAAATAAGGGAGGAGTTGGTAGAGCAGTTGGTAGTGCCGGGTCCATATAGACGGAAGGTGTTGGACATGGCACATTCACACATCTTGGGTGGACACCTAGGGGTGGAAAAAACGCAGGAACGGGTTGTGCAGAGGTTCTATTGGCCTGGGTGCCACCGGGAAATAGTGAACTATTGCAGGTCCTGCCCTACATGTCAGCTAACTGCTCCCACTCCTCATTTCCGGAACCCCCTTGTGCCACTGCCCATTATTGAGGTGCCATTCGAGAGAATTGCCATGGACTTGGTCGGTCCCTTAGTTAAATCAGCCCGGGGCCATCAGTATATATTAGTCATCCTGGACTACGCCACACGCTATCCTGAGGCAATTCCCTTGAGAAATTCTTCTTCAAAGAGTATAGCTCGCGAGTTGGTCCATGTCTTTTCCCGGACAGGTCTGCCGAAGGAGATCCTGACTGACCAGGGGACACCTTTCATGAGCAAGGTGATGAGGGAACTATGCAAAGCCCTGAAAATCTCCCAGTTGAGGACCTTGGTGTACCATCCCCAGTCAGATGGCCTTGTTGAGAGATTTAACAAGACACTGAAGAGCATGCTGAGAAAAGCTATAGAGAAAGACGGTAGAGACTGGGATTGTCTCTTACCCTATTTGATGTTTTCCATTCGTGAAGTTCCACAGGCCTCCACAGGTTTCTCACCGTTTGAGCTTCTGTATGGCCGACATCCACGAGGACTCCTGGATATAGCCAAGGAAACCTGGGAAGCCGAAGTCACGCCCCACAGAAGCGTCATTGAGCATGTGGCCCTGATGCAGCAGAGGATTGCAAAGGTGATGCCTATCGTGAAAGAACACCTTCTCCAAGCACAAGAAGCTCAGGCCAGGGTCTACAACCGGTCTGCAAGAGTGAGGCAATTCAATCCGGGAGACCGAGTTCTTGTGTTAGTTCCGACAGTGGAAAGCAAGTTCTTGGCCAAATGGCAAGGGCCATATGAGGTTGTCGAGAAACTTGGTGAAGTAAACTATAAAATTCACCAACCAGGAAGACGGAAACCATTCCAAGTATACCATGTCAACCTTATCAAGCCGTGGCAAGATAGAGAGCCGACAGTAACTCCATCGTTGTTAAGCAACCCAGAAGATGAGGTTGGAGCGGTTACTATAGCGGAGACGCTATCGGAGTCCCAGAAACAGCAATGCCGGGAGTTACTCCAGAAAAACAGGGACCTGTTTTCCGAGTTGCCTGGGTACACGAAGGTCATAGAGCATGAGGTCCTGACAGAGCCCCATGTGCGCGTGAACGTGAAGCCCTATAGAATAGAATTCCTGAGGCCCGTCGAGAAATAGTCTCCAAGGAAGTGGAGCGTATGCTGAAGCTTGGAGTCATTGAGGAATCCAAGAGCGGTTGGTCGAGCCCAATTGTCCTGGTCCCAAAACCTGATGGGGAGTGGAGATTTTGCAACGACTATAGGAAGTTGAATGAGGTCTCCAAGTTCGACGCATATCCCATGCCCCGAGTTGATGAGCTCATCGAAAGGCTTGGGCCCGCCAGGTACATAACCACCTTGGATTTGACGAAGGGGTATTGGCAGATCCCCATGGCACAGGAAGCCAAGGAGAAGACGGCGTTTTCTACACCAGATGGATGCTTCCAGTATGTCCGGATGCCATTTGGCCTACAGGGAGCTCCGGCCACCTTCCAAAGGGCTATGGATAGAGTCCTTGCACCCCACAAGGCATACGCTGCTGCGTACCTAGATGATATCGTCATCTTTAGCCCGGACTGGGAGAGTCATCTGGAGAAAGTCCAAGCGGTGTTTGATGCTATAAGAGAGGCCGGATTTACAATAAACCCGAAGAAGTGTGCATTGGGTAAAGAAGAAGCTAAGTACCTTGGATACATAGTGGGTCATGGAGAAATAAAACACCAAATCAGTAAAGTGGAGGCAATTCAAACATGGCCAAAACCAGTTTCCAAGAAGCAAGTTAAAGCCTTCCTGGGAATCGTGGGATATTACAGGAGGTTCATCCCAAACTTCGCCACAATGGCGGCGCCTCTGACTGACCTGCTAAAAGGGACAAAATCAGTAATGGTTAAGTGGTCCGAAGAAACAGATTCAGCCTTCCAAGAAATGAAAGAGGCTTTATGTAAGCAACCCGTTCTGATGGCCCCAAACTTCAAGAAAGAGTTTATTCTTCAGACAGATGCCTCAGATGTTGGGGTGGGAGCAGTCCTTTCCCAAGAACTACATGGAGAGGAGCATCCTGTTCTCTATCTGAGTAGGAAGCTGTCCTCGTCTGAAAAGAACTACTCAGTCGTTGAAAAGGAGTGCTTGGCCATAAAATGGGCAGTCGACACATTACAGTACTATTTGCTGGGATATTTGCTGGGACGTAAATTTAGACTGATATCCGACCATGCCCCACTTAGGTGGATGAGGGAAACGAAGGGTAGAAATGCTAGGGTCACCCGTTGGTTCTTAGCCCTGCAGGACTTCTGTTTCCATGTGGAACATAGGGCCGGAAAGCTGCACGGTAATGCTGATGCCCTGTCAAGAATCCCTTGTCTAGTGGGAGAAAGTGCCAAGCCCCACGGCTTTAGGCAGAGGGGGGAGGTATGTAGCGTGGCTAAAGGATGTCTAATCGATGGGAGATATGTGTCTTATAGATGGCTTGTTGCTGTGATGTAACCATGGCTACCTATATGTGTTTCAGGACCTGTGGTGATGTCACAACCACATGTCTGGTCATGTGATGGGTTCTGGGTGTGGTTAGACATATAAAAGAAAGCCTAATGCTTAACACAGGTAGGTATGTGTGGAGGTGAAACCCTCCTGAGTGTGTTACGGCTTCAGGACTGAGCCGGATGAACTGGACACATGTTTTTCTTTACCTGAACCAAAGGCTATTTGTTTTCTGTTGTTTGCCACATGGTTTATGAAGCAATAAACCCAGTGAACTTTAAAGGAACACGTCTCCTGAGTGTCAGCCGTCGCAGCTGAGTGAGTGAAATCCCTACAATATATATATATACGCCCATCTACTATATAATTGTCTAGGGGTCACTTCCGTCTTTCTGTCTGTCCTTCTGTCACGGTTATTAATTTGCTGATTGGTCTCGCCAGCTGCCTGTCATGGCTGCCGCGACCAATCAGCAATGGGCACAGTCCGGAAGAAAATGGCCACTCCTTACTCCCCGCAGTAAGTGCCTGTCGCCCGCATACTCCCCTCCGGTCAACGCTAACACAGGGTTAATGCCGGCGGTAACGGACCGCGTTATGCTGCGGGTGACGCACTCCGTTACCGCCGCTATTAACCCGGTGTGTCCCCAACTTTTTACTATTGATGCTGCCTATGTGGCATCAATAGTAAAAAATGTAATGTTAAAAATTATATAAAAGAAAAAAATCTGCTATACTCACCCTCCGTAGTCGCTCGCGTCGGCCTCCATCTTCCATTGCAGGTTCCGGTGGCAAAGATGGTATGGGAGAAGGACCTTCCATGACATCACGGTCATGTGACCGAGACGTCATCACAGGCCCTACGCGCCTGCGCGACAAGAACCTGCCATGACGTCACGGTCATGTGACCGCGACGTCATCACAGGCCCTGCGCAACAAAGACCTGCCATGATGTCACGGTCATGTGACCTCGATGTCATCACAGGTCCTGCGCTCATACCAACCCTGGGACCGGAAGCTGCCGTGGACTGCAAGGGGCCCTCGGAAAGGTGAGTATATCTTTATTTTTTAACCTGTGACAAACCTGGCTGGGCAATATACTACGTGGCTCTGTAATATACTACGTGGCTCTGTGCTGTATACTGCGTAACTGGGCAATATACTACGTGGCTCTGTGCTGTATACTACGTCACTGGGCAATATACTAGGTGGCTGCGCAATATACTACGTCACTAGGCAATATACTACGTGTCTGTGCTGTATACTACGTCACTAGACAATATACTACGTAACTGGGTAATATACTAGGTGGCTGGGCAATATACTACGTGACTGGGCAATATACTACGTGACTGGGCAATATACTACGTCACTGGGCAATATACTACGTGGTTGGGCAATATACTATGTGGCTGGGCAATATACTACGTGGTTGAGCAATATACTACGTCACTGGGCAATATACTATGTCACTGGGCAATATACTACGTGTCTGGGCAATATACTACGTCACTGGGCAATATACTACGTGACTGGGCAATATACTACGTGACTGGGCAATATACTACGTGACTGGGCAATATACTACGTGACTGGGCAATATACTACGTGGCTGGGCAATATACTACGTGGCTGGGCAATATACTACGTGGACATGCATAATCTAGAATAACCGATGCGTTCAAATCGGGCCACCATCTAAAATATATATATATATATATATATATATATATATACACTATATAATTGTCTAAGGGTCACTTCCGTCTTTCTGTCCTTCTGTCTGTCTGTCACGGATATTCATTGGTCGCGGCCTCTGTCTGTGTCATGGAAATCCAAGTCGCTGATTGGTCGCAGCAAAACAGCCACGACCAATCAGCGACGGGCCCAGCCCGGAAGAAAATGGCCGCTCCTTCCTCCCCACAGTCAGTGCCCGGCGCCCGCATACTCCCCTCCGGCCACCGCTCACACAGTGTTAATGCTGGTGGTAATGGACCGCGTTATGCCGCGGGTAACGCACTCCGTTACCGCCGCTATTAACCCTGTGTGTCCCCAACTTTTTACTATTGATGCTGCCTATGCGGCATCAATAGTAAAAAAATGTAATGTTAAAAATAATAAAAAAACAAAAAAACTGCCATACTCACCCTCCGTTGTTTGCCGAGCCGCTCACGCCTGCCGCCATCTTCCGTTCCCAGCGATGCATTGCGAAATTACCCAGAAGACTTAGCGGTCTCGCGAGACCGCTAAGTCATCTGGATAATTTCGCAATGCATCCTGGTGTGTCAGCAGTTCCTGCAAGATGAAGGCATTGAAGCTATGGACTGGCCCGCCCGTTCCCGAGACCTGAATCTGATTGAACACATCTGGGACATCATGACTCGCACCATCCACCAACGTCACGTTGCACCACAGACTGTCCAGGAGTTGGCAGATGCTTTAGTCCAGGTCTGGGAGGAGATCCCCCAGGAGACCATCCGCCGCTTCATCAGGAACATGCCCAGGCATCGTAGGGAGTCACGTGGAGGCCACACACACTACTGAGCATCATTTCCTTGTCTTGAGGCATTTCCACTGAAGTTGGATCAGCCTGTAACTTCATTTTCCACTTTGATTTTGAGCATCATTCCATCTCCAGACCTCTGTGGGATGTTAGTTGTGATTTACGTTGATGATTTTTAGGTTTTAATGTTCTCGACACATTCCATTATGTAATGAATAAAGATTTACAACTGGAATATTTCATTCAGTGATATCTAGGATGTGGGATTTTAGTGTTCCCTTTATTTTTTTGAGTAGTGTATATTTTTAATCCTTGTGTGAGCGCCCTTGATCTTTTGTATATCTTTTTGTTACCTCCTGATTGTTCCAATAAATCATACGGTTTGCATTACTAGTCTTTATCCTGACTCATGGGTCAGTCTTCTTTTCCTTCAGAAAGTTTTTTGGGCCCAGCGAAAATACATTGCATCAAAAACTCATAGTGGGAACTTAACCAATTGTACAACTTTAGGTTCAGTAAACCAATTAGGCAGTACATGCACACTCATGGATGATCCAAGGATAGTTCAAAGGCTGTAGAATAAGAGGATGATAAAGCAAAATGTACTGCAGTATAGTGAAATAGTCATATCTATATTATTGCTACTGTTGGCACCTATTTAAATCTATAAAAAAATAAAAAGAGGAACACGTATAATGTGGCAACTTAGAAACCAAATACAATTATTGTACAGTTGTCCAATTTTTCAAGTACACTGATTGACGGAAACAAAGTAAATTAAGGACATGTTTTCTAGGAAATTTTAGAAGCCAACACACAGAGCTTTGGAAGGGACCCAGCTGTCTACACGCCGGCTATCAAAAGCAGAAAAGATTAAAGGCAGACACTGATTATTCTCCAACTAGATGGTGGCCCGATTCGAACACATAGGGTATTTTAGAATATGCATGTCCACGTAGTATATTGCCCAGTCACGTAGTATATTGCCCAGCTATGTAGTATTTTGCCCAGTCACGTAGTATAATGCTCCATGCAGTTATGGCCCCATAGATGCCCCATATAATGCTCCATGCAGTTATGGCCCCATAGATGTCCCATATAATGCTCCAGGCAGTTATGGCCCCATAGATGCCCCATATAATGCTCCATGCAGTTATGGCCCCATAGATGTCCCATATAATGCTCCAGGCAGTTCATTATGGCCCCATAGATGCCCCATATAATGCACATGCAGTTCATTATGGCCCCATAGATGCCCCATATAATGCTCCATGCAGTTATGGCCCCATAGATGCCCCATATAATGCTCCATACAGTTATGGCCCCATAGATGCCCCATATAATGCTCCATGCAGTTATGGCCCCATAGATGCCCCATATAATGCTCCATGCAGTTATGGCCCAATATAATGCTCCATGCAGTTATAGCCCCATAGATGCCCCATATAATGCTCCATGCAGTTATGGCCCCATAGATGCCCCATTTAATGCTCCATGCAGTTCTTTATGGCCCCATAGACGCTCCATACAGCATTGTGCCACATGTAATGCTGCTGCAATAAAAAAAATTAAAAAAATCACATACTCACCTCTCGTCCCTGCTCCTCAGCGTCCCGTCTCTCCACACTGACTGTTCAGGCAGAGGGCAGCGCGCACACTAATACGTCATCGCGCCCTCTGACCTACACAGTCACTGCAAGAGGACGGGAAGACGGAGCGGCGCCCGGCGGATGGAACGCGGAATATTAAATACTCACCTGCTCCTAACGCTGTCCCTGCCTGTTCCATGGTACCGCAGCTTCTTCGCGCCTGCGCGAGAAAGACCTGCCGTGACGTCATGGCAGGTCCTTCTCGCGCAGGGCCTGTGATGACGTCTCAGTCACATGACCGTGACGTCATGGAAGGTCCTTGTCGCATACCATCCTTAGCACCAGAACGTCGCGAAGAGCGGGTAAGGCGCCGGAGGGTGAGTATATGATGAATTTTTATTTTTTTAAATTATTTTTAACATTAGATCTTTTTACTATTGACGCTGCATAGGGCGCATCAATAGTAAAAACTTGGTCACACAGGGTTAATAGCGGCAGTAATAGAGTGAGTTACCCGTGGCATAACGCGGTCCGTTTCCGCCGGCATTAACCCTATGTGAGCGGTGACTGGAGGGGAGTATGCGGGCGCCGGGCAGTGACAGCGGGGATGAAGGAGCGGACATTTTCTTCCGGACTGTGCCCGTCGCTGATTGGTCGTGGCTGTTTTGCCGTGACCAATCAGCGACTTGGATTCCATGACAGACAGACGCCGCGACCAATGAATATCTGTGACAGAAAGACAGACAGTCAGAGACAGAAAGACGGGAAGTGACCCTTAGACAACTATATAGTAGATGAAAGATTTGGTCATGATTCCATTAACCGTTGATTGAGGAAAATACAGCTCTGGCAAAAATTAAGAGACCACTGCAAAATGTTCAGTTTGTCCGATTTTTCTCTTTATACCTATATTTTTGCGTAAAATGTAAATTGTTCTTTTAGTCTGTAAACTTCTGACAACGTCTCCGAATTTCCAAGCAATAAATTTAGTATTTTTTTTTCTGACAAAGAAAAATGGTCAAAATAAAAAAAAAAACAAAAAAAAAACAGGGCTTTCAGACCTCAAATAATGCAAAGAAAACAAGTTCATAATCATTTAGAAACAACAATACTAATGTTTTAACTCAAGAAGAGTTCAGATATCAATATTTTGTGGAATAACCATGATTTTTAATCACAGCTTTCATGCGTCTTGGCATGCTTTCCACCAGTCTTTCACACTGCTTCTGGTGCAAAAACTTAAGCATTTCTTCTTTGTTTGATGGCTTGTGACTATCCATCATCCTCTTGATTACATTCCAGAGGTTTTCAATGGGGTTCAGGTCTGGAGATTGGGCTGCCCGTGACAGGATTTTGATGTGGTGGTCTCTTAATTTTTGCCAGAGATGTATTTGTCCATAGTTTTAAACTGAAATCAATTTGACTAAACAAACTTATGGTTCATAAAGGGTTAAAGGAGTTTTCCAGTGAAAACAAATTATATATACTGATCGGTGGGTGTCTGATCACAGGGACCCACACTGATCGGTTACCAGTTACAAAATGGAACAGTATGTTGGATGCCTGACTCCCACTACTCCATTCAGTCTCTGTAGTGGGAAAAAGTTGATCACAGCGCTCAGTATCCCCATAGGGAATGAATGGAGCTGCGGTTGAGCATGCGCACTTACGCTCCATTCTACAGGGGATAAAAGAAACCCGTTTTGCCGATTAGTCCGGATCCCAGCAGTTGGATTCCCCACTAAATCAATTAGCTATCACTTACCCTGTGAAGAGGTGATGACTTATTTTTACTGGAAAAACCTTTTAAAGGAAGAGCTTTGTGGTTATACATATTTGAAATAGTTAAAGTAACACCCCCATTTTTTTTTTTTTACATACAATAGTCCCATTTGCCATGATCCACACATCATCTCCAGCCCCTCTGTCCCCGCATCAGCCGTGATGGAGGGGAGGGCTAGCTAAACAGCCCCCTTTGTACACATCAACATCAGGAGATGGAGGAAGCTCTCCTCTGTGCCAGAGCACATGTAGAAGTAAAGCGGTGCTGACAGCAAGACACCAGTGGGATATATAGTATTGGCCATACCTTGCAGAGGGTCCGACTGCGGGGATCCCCAACAATTCCTGTCTAAATGGAGAAGTGGCCGGACATGTACATCCTTGCTCCACTCATTCTCCATGGGACTGTTGGAGATGGCCAAGTACAGCTCTTTTACTGACAGTCCCTTAGAGAATGTATGTAGGGGTGGCTCAAATGTCCGGCCAATGCTCCATTCATAAGGGGCTCAATACAGGGTTCTGGATTGGTGTGGGTCTCAGCAGTTAGACCTCCAATCAGCAAGTTATCAACTACCCATTGGATAGGTGATAACTTATAAAAATGAAAATAACCCTTTAATGAAAGTATAATAGTAAGTTGTATTTATTTCTAATTTAACCAGATCTAAAGTGGTTTTCCTTAGCTGGGCAACTCCTTGAAGCCTTGCAGCGGTGCCACCATTTCTTTCTTCTGTAATTATTGTGATTAACACAGGAAAACAATCAGTTCTTCTCTAAGGCCGGGCTCACACTTGCAAATGCAATGCGGGAAACTTGCGCATCAATACCAGGCACTACCGCCGCACACTCCGGTCCCGAGTGCCGGCGGCAGTGCTGGGTATTGAGGCGAGAGACTTGCGCGAGTTTCTCGCATTGCAGTTGCAAGTGTGAGCCCGGCCTTATACAGATCTACTAGAATCAGATTGTGAGGTTGTTTGGAAAAAGATGTGAGAACACAAAGTTATGCAAAAATGTATCTAGTCCACCACACTATTTACGATAGAAATAAACAGGTTAGAACTTTTTCGAAGTTGTCCTAATGACTTTCGGATGTTCTGAAAGTTCAAGTTAGCTTTCTAATTTTATGAAGAAGAGGATCAAAATGTCCAATAAAAGATAACTTATAACAAAAATGACAGTACAAATACTAAGTGTCTTGGTTGCAAATCTATCAGTTTTACCTGAAGAATGGTGCTGTCCGGTTGGTTCACATTTGGTGTGCTGAAACTAGCGCTACCATGTTTTGTAGTTGGCCAGAGACCAAGCAAACGACGACCACAAGTTAAAAGTCTAAGAGGAATTGAAAGAAAAATAATGTGTGTTAATGAATCAGAATATAACTGTATCGTAAGCCTAGAAAGCTCAAGAGCAGCAGAGTGTTTGCCATATGGATCGACAGTCACAGAGGTGACCATCTTTAGTAGGATTTATAAAATATAATTGTTGATGGGTAAATTGTGAAGTAACCCCCAAATCTATTAAACCTCAATAATAAGGGATCCACAAGTGTGATCGTCCCATGTTGAATTTCCACAACCCATGAGTTAGTGCCTGGGTCTATAGGACCTCCTCTGAGCAGCCAGATCCCTCCTAGATACCCCACCTTTACTCTAGTTTACAGCTTTTCTTTGTCTGATTTTGAAACTACTTCGCAAAATACCCATTAAAGTCATCCAAAGTTAAAGGGGTTGTCCAGGTTTGAGTGAAAAGTCCGCGAGACTGCAGACCACAAATATGACATTTGAATACAGTCACGTGCCGACAGGATGCGTTTGGCTTTTCTCAATTCACTGCTATTAAGAGAAGCCAGATATGACTAGGTGGCAAGTGGCCGCATGTATGCAAATCTCAAACTTGTGGTCATGTGACCGCTCGTTCACTCCTGCAATATCTAGAAATCGAAACAGAATGCACATTTTGCACTCTCATAATTCAGAAGTCTGCAGTCACAGAGTTCCCACAGACTTGCTCTCAAATCTGGAAAACACCTTTAATAGAAGGGATGGGGATTCATTTGTTTAAGAGCGATCTTTCCCGATTGGATCAGTGGAGAACAGCTGGGAGGAGTTTCATATCTATGCATTAGGCCCCCTTTTCACGTCCTTATAATACCGATACAGGAAAAAATAGTGCCAATGTCAGTGTTTTGGATCAGTGTGCCATCCATTTTTTCCCAGTATGACTTAAAAGAGAACCTGTCACCAGCTTTGGCCGATATGAGTTACGGCCACCCCTTTTCAGGGCAGAGACACAGTATTCTATAATGCTGTATATCTATCCCCAATCTGACCTGTAAGAGAAGAAAAATAACTTTTATTATACTCACCTGCGGGGCGGTCCAGTCCTATCGGCATCACTGGTCTTGGTCCGGCGCCTCCCTTCTTCTTACGATCCCCGTCCTCCTGCTTGCTTCATGTGGACGACGCATCCACAAATCTCATTGGCACAGCGCTCCTGCGCTGTTGAGGGCAGAGCAAAGTACTGCAGTGCGTAGGCTCCGGGGCTCTTTGACCTTTCCCGGCACCTGCACACTGCAGCACTTTGGTCTGCCCTCAATAGGGCAGAGAAGTGCACCTGTGCAGGAACATCGTGCCAAGGAGATGTGTTATCCACACGAAGCAAGCAGGAGGACGGCATCACAAGAAGAAGGGAGGCGCCGGACCAAGAAGAGCGACAGCCATCGGACCGGACCACCCTGCAGGTCGAGTTGGGGGCAGATATACAGCATTATAGAATGCTGTATATCAGCCCTGAAATGTGATGGCTGTATCTCTTATCTGCTAAACCTGGTGGCAGATTCCTTTTAAGGAAAATCAATCCCAAAGCTTCTCCTATGCTTTGCAATGTTAAACACGTACAGCACACGGACTGTACTAATGCCATCCGTGTGCTAGGCGTGTTTTACAGGGACCCATAGACTTGTATTGACCCTTGACATCCGTGATGCTGGTACGAAACAGCCATGTCTCCAGGTGGTTTGCACTGACACACGGTTCATACAAACGCACAGACGTGTGCAGAACCATAGATTATAATGGCTATGTGTGGTGTCTGAAAAAAAAAAGGATAGAACACGTACAATACAGACCAAGTTTGGACACACCTTCTCATTTACAGATTTTTCTGTATTTTCATGACTATGAAAATTGTAAATTCACACTGAAGGCATCAAAACTATGAATTAACACATGCGGAATTATATACTTAACAAAAAAGTGTGAAACAACTGAAAATATGTCTTATATTCTAGGTTCTTCAAAGTAGCCACCTTTTGCTTTGGTGACTGCTTTGCACACTCTTGGCATGATCTTGATGAGCTTCAAGAGGTAGTCACCGGGAATGGTCTTCCAACAATCTTGAAGGAGTTTCCAGAGATGCTTAGTACTTGTTGGCCCTTTTGCCTTCACTCTGCGGTCCAGCTCACCCCAAACCATCAGGTCATCTGGCATAGCACCCCATCACTCTCCTTCTTGGTCAAATAGCCCTTACACAGCCTGGAGGTGTGTTTGGGGTCATTGTCCTGTTGAAAAATAAATGACGGTCCAACTAAACGCAAACCGGATGGAATAGCATGCCGCTGCAAGATGCTGTGGTAGCCATGCTGGTTCAGTATGCCTTCAATTTTGAATAAATCCCCAACAGTGTCCCCAGCAAAGCACCCCCACACCATCACACCTCCTCCTCCATGCTTCACGGGGAGAACCAGGCATGTAGAGTCCATCTGTTCACCTTTTCTGCGTCGCACAAAGACACGGTGGTTGGAACCAAAGATCTCAAATTTGGACTCATCAGACCAAAGCACAGATTTCCACTGGTCTAATGTCCATTCCTTGTGTTCTTTAGCCCAAACAAGTCTCTTCTGCTTGTTGCCTGTCCTTAGCAGTGATTTCCTAGCAGCTATTTTACCATGAAGGCCTGCTGCACAAAGTCTCCTCTTAACAGTTGTTGTAGAGAGGTGTTTGCTGCTAGAACTCTGTGTGGCATTGACCTGGTCTCTAATTTGAGCTGCTGTTAACCTGCGATTTCTGCGGCTGGTGACTCGGATAAACTTATCCTCAGAAGCAGAGGTGACTCTTGGTCTTCCTTTCTTGGAGCGGTCCTCATGTGAGCCAGTTTCTTTGTAGTGCTTGATGGTTTTTGCCACTGCACTTGGGGACACTTTCAAAGTTTGCCCAATTTCTCGGACTGACTGATCTTCATTTCTTAAAGTAATGATGGCCACTCGTTTTTCTTTACTTAGCTGTTTTTTTCTTGCCATAATACAAATTCTAACAGTCTATTTAGCAGGACTATCAGCTGTGTATCCACTAGACTTCTGCAAAACACAACTGATGGTCCAAACCCCATTTATAAGGCAAGAAATCCCACTTATTAAACCTGACAGCGCACACCTGTGAAGTGAAAACCATTCCTGGTGACAACCTCTTGAAGCTCATCAAGAGAATGATAAGAGTGTGCAAAGCAGTCATCAAAGCAAAAGGTGGCTACTTTGGAGAACCTAGAATATAAGACATAATTTAGTTGTTTCACACTTTTTTGTTAAGTATATAATTCCACGTGTTAATTCATAGTTTGGATGCCTTCAGTGTGGATGTACAGTTTTCATAGTCATGAAAATACAGAAAAATCTTTAAAATGAGAAGGTGTGTCCAAACTTTTGGCCTGTACTGTACATGAAAGACAGACATGTGAAGAGGGTCTTACATGGACAGACTATTGATTTCAACAAGCATCATATAATGTTTAATTGGTGGCCAATTAAACATTTCTTGGATCACCCTTCATGAAATTTGTCATTTCAATAAATTAATATAGCGATATTAGTCACTCAAGTGAAACTGAGGTCATGTGTTAGGGAAACTAGATCAAAGAATTTGGATGAATGTGAATGCTTAAAAGAGGCATAATACTAAGAACGTACTGCCTAAAATTGAACAGGGGAGTGGTGACCCAACCCAGCGGCTGAGGGTTTCGTCGCTGCTTGCTGGCTTCGGAGGAGCTCCCAGGAGGGGGGACTGGCACCGCATGCAGGGTAATTGTTAGTAGAGTCTCTCGTGGCAGGTGGTTTATCTGGACTGGAAAACAGATCCTGCACAGGAAAATAAAAGGCAGGTAAAGCACAGGTGTGGGCAAAATAAACAGGCGACAGATCTCTCCAATGTGATACACAGTGCATCATATTAAGTCATTCAGAAGACAACAAAAAATGCCTCATTTCCTATGTTAATGTAGACATAGTTCCGCTTTTTCCGTAGATACCAGCACTTCTTGTGACTGCTGATTCCGCACATAAATCTAAACAAATGTTTCACGTTCATCTACACAATTCAATTTGTAGCCCTGATGTAGTAACATAGACATGTGGACTTCATTGAAGCCAGGAAGGAAACACACAGAACACATGGAAGCCATAAATGAAATAGTAATTGTACTTCTAGCAGATCATTAAGCAGCTTTCTAAATGTACGAGTGGAGCGAAACCACAGCCATGTATTATCTCATGTGCAAGCAGATGTGGAGCAGTCCTAGGCATCATATGCTCAGGACTGGATGATGAGAAGGGCCACAAAGTATTCTATGCACTTATAACTGTAGATAGATTTACTACCTAACTTTTCACTTCTGTTAAGGGTACACTATATTTCAGCTGCCTGGATGAATATTAGGATCTCTAAGGGTGCAGCAGGATCAGGACCCCCTCCATAAGAAAGAATGGATCACAGCGGACAAACGGTAAGTGTGCATGCATAAAAGATACCATGATGATCTGCGCTCACTCAGCCTCATTGCAAACGCCTCACTTCTTCTTAGCAACAAAACCATGATATTTTTAGCTTAATCTCAAGCACTGAATTTTGGTGCCTGCAAATGTGACTCAAAAGCTTTTACATGGCATCAGGAAGATTGGTGTACATACATATACCTTCCTGGTGAATGGCGAGTTGTCTATCATACTACCTACAATGGGGAAAATAAGGACCGTATATATATTCCAGTAAAAACCGACCCAAATATAAGCCGAGGCACCTACTTTTGCCATGGAAAACTGGGTAAGCTTATTGACTCGAGAATAAGCCGGGTATGCATTGTCCCCTCATCCCTAACCTGCTATGTGTGGCTCCTCCTGTCCTGTCCTGGTTTGTGACTCCCCTGTCCTGTCCTGGTATGTGGCTCCCCCGTCCTGTCCTGGTATGTGGCTCCCCATCCTGTCCTGGTATGTGTGGCTCCCCCTGTTGTATGCATGGCTCCCCCGGTCCACGATGGCTAGGCTCCCCTCCATCCCGTCATTGTATGCATGGCTCACATCCCCCTGTCCTACTCACCCTCCTCGCGCCGTTGCTGCATCTCCGTCCCGGCTCCGGCAGCTCTCCTCTCCTGTGCTGAGCGGTCACGTGGTACCGCTCATTAAGGTAATGAATATGCGCTCCACACCTATGGGAGTGGAGAAGCGTACATATTCATTACGTTAATGAGCAGTACAACGTGACCGCTTAGCACAGGAGAGGAGAGCTGCCGGAGCCGGGACAACGGAGATGCAGGGACGTAGATGCAGCTACAGCGCGAGGAGGGCGAGTATGATGTCTTCTGTCACTGTGCCACAGTCGCCGGCTCTAGCTGCTGCTCCGTCGCTCCCCCACCGCCTTTGTGGACAATGACTCGTGTATAAGCCGAGGGGGCATTTTCAGCACAAAAAAATGTGCTGAAAATCTCGGCTTATACACGAGAATATACGGTATTTTGATACACCGCCGATTTCGCAAGTTTTCCCACCTACAAAGAATGGAAAGGTCTGTAATGGTTAATGGAGGTACACTTCATCTGTGAGAGACAGAATCTAAAAATAAAAACCAGAGAATCACATTGTATGATTCTTAAACAATTAAACTGCATGAAATAAGTATTTGATCACCTACCAATCAGCAAGAATTCTGGCTCTCACAGAACGGTTTGTTTTTCTTTAAGAAGCCTTGCTACTCTGCACTCATTACCTGTATTAATTGTTTCATCTTGTTACCTGTATAAAAGACACCTGTCCACACCCTCAATCACACTCCAACCTCATCATGGCCAAGACTAAGGAGCTTTCTAAGGACAACAGGAACAAAATTGTAGAACTGCTAGGATGGGCTATAGGACAACAGGAAAGCAGCTTGGTGAGAAGGCAGCAACTGTTGGCACAATTATTCGAAAAAGGAAGAAGCACAAGATGACTGTCAATTTTCCTTGGTCTGGGGCTTCAAACAAAATCTCGCCTTGTTGGATAAGGATGATTCTAAGAAAGATCAGGAATCAGCCCAGAACTACACGTGAAGACCAGGTAAATGACCTGAAGAGAGCTGGGACCAGAGTCTCAAACATTACCGTTCATAACAAACTGCGCCGTCACGGATTTAAATCCTGCAGGGCACAAAAGGGCACGCCAGCACATGTTCAGGCCTGTCTGAAATTCGCCAATGATTATCTGGATGATCCAGAGGAGGCATGGGAGAAGGTCATGTGATCAGAGGAGACCAAAATAGAACTTTTTGGCATCTACTCCACTTGCCATGTTTTGAGGAAGAGGAAGGAAGAGTACAACCCCAAGAACACTGTCCCAAATGTGAAGTATGGTGAGGGATACATCATACTTAGGGGGTGCTTTTTGTAAAGGGGACAGGATGACTGCACCGTATTGAAGGGAGGATGGATGGGGTCATGTATCATGACATTTTGGCCAACAACCTCCTTCCCTCAGTAAGGGCACTGAAGATGGGTTGTAGGTGGGTCTTCCAGCAAGACAATGACCCAAAACACACAGCCAGGGCAAGTAAGGAGGGGCTCCGTAAGAAGCATTTCAAGGTCATGGAGTGGCCTAGCCTGTCTCCATGCCTGGACCCAAAAGAAAATCTTTGGAGGGAGCTAAAACTCAATGATGCCCAGCAACCTGAAAGATCTAGAGAATATCATAATGGAGGAGTGGGACAAAATCCCTGCTGCAGTGTGTGCAAACTTGGTCAACAACTACAGAAAACAGTAAAACAATTAATCACAATGGCGCTACTCCTTTTGTACCTAGAAATAAAGCTGCAGGCAATCTGGCAGATGTAGTGTGTGGGTCTGCCCAAAGACTGTAAATGATTCACGTATAAAAAAGGAATGCCGCGCTTAGAGTGGGTTGCAGCGTGATCGCTGCAATAGAACCTTTTGCTGATAATATGCCCAAAGTAGTGCCTACTTAGATGGCACTTTACAGTGCTGTACTGCACGCACAGGTGAATGAACAACCTGAGTGGTTCCTAGTTTGGGCACTTACTTGTTGGCCGGCTGGAAAGCGTACGGTATGGTGCTGTGAGAAGTGGTGAGACTTGGGTGATCTCTTGCAGTTGATTGTCAGAGGCTGGGGAGCATCCTCCCACTGTAAAAAAAACTCCGTTGTAGCATTGAGAAGTGCAGCGGTTAGCCTTGGCCGATGGCGCCGCTGTGGATGCACGTGGTGAGCGGGGGGCGTGGCTGAAGCGGTGACGTCACCAGTCCGTGTGTAACGGACACATGCAGGGGACAGTCCCTAAAGTGCCATCTAAGTAGGCACTACTTTGGGCATATTATCCTCAAAAGGTCTCAAATTTAACAGACCTATTGCAGCGATCACGCTGCAACCCACTATAAGCGCTGCATTCCTTTTTTATACGTGAATCATTTACAGTCTTTGGGCATCAACTACAGAAAACCTCTGACCTTTGCAAACAGATGTTTCTGTACCAAATATTACAAGTTCTGTTTTTCTACTGTATCAAATACTTATTTCATGCAATAAAATGCAAGTTAATTATGTAAAAATCATACAATGTGATTTTCTGAAAATTGATTTTAGATTCTGTCTCTCACATTTGAAGTGTACCTACGGTAAAAAATTGCAGACCTCTCCATTCTTTGCAGTTGAAAAAACTTGCAAAATCAGCAGTATATCAAATACTTATTTTCCTCACTGTATGGGCACATCTTATAAGGTCATATGGCATCATCCAAGAAGTGTCTTGTTTTGGCCATACAATCAATATGTGTGCATCCTTTCATAACTCTAATTATATACTAGGAGATTTTGCTCAATCATTATCTATTTTTTTGCAATACGGTGGTCATCTATAATTTTCTTACTATATTTATTAATTAGCACATATAGATGGGTGTGTGGTTTTCCACCTGCAGAAGTGACTATTAGTGGGTGCATTTGTATGCATATGCCTTGTAATGTAGTCATTCATGTTTTCCACTACTCTAGATGGTGAACAATATGCATTGATCCCTTAAGCCACGCTAAATCTTTGCACTCTTGTCATTAGAATCCTTTTTTTATTTTTGTTTACAGCATTATGGGTGGGGTGCGCTACTGACAAATAGGAATCATCCAGCATCCAAAATAATAGGCAGATTATGTTATGGTCATAACGTTTATGATCACAGAAAGCCTCATAATCCCGGAGAAACTCAAGTTATAAGGAAAATATCCAGTCCCCCAAATGTATTTTCAGTCCTTTAGGGGACTACATTGTAAAAATGTAATTAAAAAGAATAAAAACAGACACACAGCTGTCATCCTAATCCTCACATGTTGCCTCTGCAAAATACTAAACTACGTACTTATGCAAGGACATTGATATTATGTCTAGTGCACGTCTTCGTATGTTCTTCAAACAAAGGGCTTTGTGATTGCCACAACTAGACAAGTAGAAGAACAGAAGAATATTTTATGAACTCCTCAACTAAAGTCAAATACCAAAGCAAAATGGTTATAGACAAAGCAATGGATGAAAATAAAGTCTGTGTTCACTAAACAATTATGAAATACCAGCCGAACAAGAAAGCCTGATAAGTCATTAAGCTGATTCGCTGTGCCCTCTACTACTAGTAAAGTACTTTTCCAAAGCGCTCCAGATCTCTGCACGAACATATGTGCACCCATAATTTCCCAATTAATTCCAGACGCTCAATTACTGCACACTGTGCCATTACCTTCCTGCTGACTGGCTGCCCTCCCAGTGCCAGGCCCAGTAGGGTTAACCTTGTTAGCAATCAGATCCAAAAGCCGTGAGAAGCACTGGGAATTCCCATATCTTGTGACCCTTTAAATCAATCGCAAGGTTACATCAGGTCCAGCTCAAAAAAAAAGTTTGAAATTAGAGACCGTTCTTGGTTATGATGAGGAAGCCAAGAGTTCTCAGCAGCAACGCAGAACCTCAGATTGTGATACCGGTTACTTCTGTCTCCCATAAGAGATAACTAATCCGGACTTTAAAGCCTTTATATCCTGTGGGATTTTACATAAACGATTCTTGTACGCCGTATCTCTTGCTTTTATTCCCTGTTTCTCTGTCTTTTCCTGTCTCCTTGTCTTCTCGGCCTGTCTCACAGAGCTGCTAGGAGGCCATCGGGCTCGGTCTAATTTTATCTGTTTTCCCTACGCTTTCGGTTGCTTCTCACAGGACAGGGAGGGAATAGGGCATGGACAGAGTCAAATCCTGACAGCTATTTTGGGAGCACAGCTGAGATTTAAGACCCTGTGGGGTGCAGCCCAGGCACTTCAACAGGACAAGATAACAATCAGCGCAAGCAGTACAGTTTAATAAAGCTCAGCAAGTCGGGTCTACGTATTTCTAGTATGCATGAAAAATAATGAGTTCTCAAACTGAGGAACCCTAGAAGAAATAATATTAAATATGCTGACTGCTGTACGACTCTCAGGAAAGCAAGAATCGCCAGAAAAAACTCTGCATTGTTCAGAAATTCAGATTTGGCGGTGATGTTTGAGCACAGCTTTAAGCATAATATACAGAATATCTACGCTGACTTACCATTGTGTCTTTGCACCCTAGTAAAATGGGTAAAACCATGTGTTTACTTATAAGAATGTATATGCGACAACATATTTTGCATTTCCATTTCCTTCTGCCAGTAGGATGAACCTGTCTATATAAGCCATGGGCATGTAGATCACAGAAAGTTGAATAAAACGACTCCCATGAATAAGATGGTTTCTTTATATGTGAATAAGCTGTTAGGATCTATAGGCTGGACATAGATCTCACCAAAAATCTGCCTCCAGAGCGCATTTTAAATGAAAGGGGAAATTACCAGCGAGAACATGTAGATCAAGAAATCAGACTGTCAGTCATTACATAATAAAAGAAGGTAGCTGACAGCACATCAATACCAGGATGCCCGTTCCAAATCCAATGACCCAATTGGAAATATAATAATCCAAAGAAAAAAAATAAATAAGTGATCATGGTGGAATAAAGATTGTTCTATTTCCTTCATCACTTCCTTCATCACCTGGACTGGATGCTGTTCCTTTTTTTGTTTTTTTTTGTCAGTCATTACATGTCCCACACTAGTAATGCCCCCTTTCATTTAAAATAAGCTCTGGAGACAGATTTTCGGGGAAGATCTAGATCTGGCCCATAGCTTTTAACAATAAATATACATGTTAATAAAAAATGTGGAATTCTCTGTAAAAAGACATTAGATCACAAATATCAAAGTATTATTTTATTCAATTTCCTATGACCTACATGCCCATATAGACGACTTGCAAGGATTGATCTTCCTGACAGATTCCCTTTAAGAATAAAAGCACAAACATTCGCAGTGGACTTTCCATCCTTCTCACGTCAGTAGGGTAAATGGTGAAAAAGGTGGCATAGCCACACAAACTCTGTAATGAAATCAGCAATGGTATTTGGCCCTACATCTTTTCGGGTGCACAACTATCAATATATAGATTGAATACTCATATACAGCTATAGACACATTACACAATAATGTATCTTACAGCATGACAACCATTTTGTAATTTCTGGTTGTCCTTGGCAGAGATGGCAGGATAATGAAAACATCTGCAATTTAAAGAAAATTCCAAGTGCTTACATCTGGTCCCAAACGATGAGATGAAACAGGTACTTATATACATGAATCTTCCGTGTTTGTAGGGGACTGCACAGTTCCTTCCCTCCATGACTCAGAGAGCAGGATACATAGAAATCTTCATAACTGGAAGTAGAGAGCTTACAAACATTAGGACTTTGTGTTCCTCTTGTCAAATTTACTATGATTTGTAAAATTCCCAGGACATTAAGTGCACAGTAAAAGAATTAAGCAGTTGTCACAATATATAAAGTCAAATCAACACGTGTCCAATTGTACCCAGGGCACTTCACATAAATACAACAACCGATCCCATAAATATTATATATAGGAAAAAGAAGAGATCCCAACAACAAAGGTAAAAATCAATGTTTTATGAATCATCATTTAAAATACATATAAAAAAGCAAAATGCTGTAGGGACACCAGAGAACACCAATAGAAAAATATGTTACAGGGAATTGTAAACTGTACTACAATAAAGTATTCATCAAATGCCGAAATAAATAGAAAGAGACCTAATTATACGTATAATCCAAAAATTGTATAATGACTTCTCAATAATTCTTATGTCGGCATCGCTGTAGGAGTAACCAGTGAAAAAACCCTCCAGAACCAATGAAAAGCTCATGGTTGCACAAAGTGCATAAGTGATAAGGTATAAACCAGATCCAGATTGCCAATGTAAGAATACTATGTCCCTAAACAAGGTGACTAGGGAACACATAAGGAATAAATGGAATAAGTGAAATCAATGTCACCATATAAAACCCAATGCACATAACCCAGTGGAAATATGCAAATCAATGAAAGAAAGGGCGCCCCTGGAAGAAGCAGGTGGCGAAACGCACGTCGGGGTGAGGGGATGCCACGAGGACCACTATTACAAGGTAACAGTTAGCCATGATATTTCATTGATTGCATATTTGAACTGGGTATGTACATTGGGTTTTATATGGTGAACATTTATGGGATCGGTTGTTGTACAATATATAAAGTCTTAATGCACAAGTTCCATATTTTCTACATCATTTTCACTCACACAATACAGTGTAAAAGTCTTATTAGACATCCTAGATTTTTTATGGCTTGGATTCATAATGTTTCATGTAGTTGTGAGAATTCAAAGCATAAGTTGTGCATGTCTAGAACATTAACTGTTACAGAAGAGAACTAATAGAATACACATGTTATATACCCCAACAGTGATTATATATGTGTACAGTCAAAGACAAAAGCCTTCTTGAGACTGACAGAAATTTTGGTTTTCACAAAGTGTGCTGCTTTACATTTTATGGCAATTGGCATTAACTATGTACTGTTATCAAGAGTGAGTATTGCAAAAAAAAAAAAAAAAATCAAAAAGCCTCATCACTGTAGTAACATACTAGTAATAGAAAGCACCAAAGAGTCTCAAGAAAAGATAATGAAACCCTACATAATTATACTACACTAATAAAACCCTAGTATACATTTTTTATTGTATAAAAAAAAATGGTAAGAATACCTCATTTAAAGGGCCACTGTCACCCCCTCCAGCCGTTATAAACTAAAAGAGCCACCTTGTGCAGCAGTAATGCCGCATTCTAACAAGGTGGCTCTTTTAGTTTTGTGTTCATGTATTACTAAAATAAAGCGCTTGGAAACTTTTCAAAAATACCTATCTTTGTCCACGGAGGCGGGTTCTCAATCCCCAGCTTGAACGGTACTCTGCCGTCACTCACATCTTCAGGGGCTTTCGGCGCCTCCCCCCCGCGCTGTTTTCTCTTCAAAACCGGCGCCTGCGCTGTGTAAAACTTTGTGGGGCAGGCGCAGTAAGCTCTGGCGGTCTGACGTCCCAGCCAGGCTTGCAGACGTCCCAGTCCCGGCGATTGCTATGAGGAGGAGGAGGCACGATCAGCTGAATAGACAGAGGCTGTAAGGCGGGGGACCTGGGTGACAGTCTGACACACGCAGTGCACATGCCCAGGAATCCTAGCCCCGCACTGTGCATAATGCATAACACAGTGCGGGACAGGGATTCCCGAGGTGGGTGGCCGCACTGCCAGCACAGGCGCAGTCTGCAAGCCTGGCTGGGACATCAGACCGCCAGAGCTTACTGCGCCTGCCCCACAAAGTTTTACACAGCGCAGGCGCCGGTTTTGAAGAGAAAACAGCGCGGGGGGCGGCGCCGGAAGCCCCTGAAGATGTGAGTGACGGCAGAGTACCGTTCAAGCTGGGGAGTGAGGACCCGCCTCTGTGGACAAAGATAGGTATTTTTGAAAAGTTTCAGAGCGCTTTATTTTAGTAATACATGAACACAAAACTAAAAGAATTGTTAGAATGCGGCATTACTGCTGCACAAGGTGGCTCTTTTAGTTTATAACGGCTGGATTGGGTGACAGTGGCCCTTTAAAAGTAGAAGAAGAGTTTGGAAAATAGTTTGCAGAACACAGGTTAAATACAATCAGCACAATGAATCAAGGTGAAGTAATAAATTATATGAAGGTAACAAGTATAGATCAAAGCAACAGGGTCAATTTAAACACAATAAATAAGCATAAATAATCTAAAATTTATAAACTACATACAGTTAGGTCCATATATATTTGGACATAGACAACATTTTTCTAATTTTGGTTATAGACATTACCACAATGAATTTTAAACAAAACAATTCAGATGCAGTTGAAGTTCAGACTTTCAGCTTTCATTTGAGGGTATCCACATTAAAATTGGATGAAGGGTTTAGGAGTTTCAGCTCCTTAACATGTGCCACCCTGTTTTTAAAGGGAGCAAAAGTAATTGGACAATTGACTCCAAGGCTATTTCATGGACAGGTGTGGGCAATCCCTTCGTTATGTCATTCTCAATTAAGCAGATAAAAGGCCTGGAGTTGATTTGAGGTGTGGTGCTTGCATTTGGAAGGTTTTGCTGTGAAGTAAACATGCAGTCAAAGGAGCTCTCCATGCAAGTGAAACAAGCCATCCTTAAGCTGCGAAAACAGAAAAAACCCATCCGAGAATTTGCTACAATATTAGGAGTGGCAAAATCTACAGTTTGGTACATCCTGAGAAAGAAAGAAAGCACTGGTGAACTCATCAATGCAAAAAGACCTGGGCGCCCACGGAAGACAACAGTGGTGGATGATCGCAGAATAATCTCCATGGTGAAGAGAAACCCCTTCACAACAGCCAACCAAGTGAACAACACAATCCAGGAGGTCGGCATATCAATATCCAAATCTACCATAAAGAGAAGACTGCATGAAAGTAAATACAGAGGGTTCACTGCACGGTGCAAGCCACTCATAAGCATCAAGAATAGAAAGGCTAGACTGGACTTTGCTAAAAAACATCTAAAAAAGCCAGCACAGTTCTGGAAGAACATTCTTTGGACAGATACAACCAAGATCAACCTCTACCAGAATGATGGAAAGAGAAAAGTATGGCGAAGGCGTGGTACAGCTCATGATCCAAAGCATACCACATCATCTGTAAAATACGGCGGAGGCAGTGTGATGGCTTGGGCATCCATGGCTGCCAGTGGCACTGGGTCACTAGTGTTTATTGATGATGTGACACAGGACAGAAGCAGCCGAATGAATTCTGAGGTATTCAGAGCCATACTGTGTGCTCAGATCCAGCCAAATGCAGCCAAACTGATTGGTTGTCGTTTCATACTACAGATGTACAATGACCCAAAACATAAAGCCAAAGCAACCCAGGAGTTTATTAAAGCAAAGAAGTGGAATATTCTTGAATGACCAAGTCAGTCACCTGATCTCAACCCAATTGAGCATGCATTTCACTTGTTAAAGACTAAACTTCAGACAGAAAGGCCCACAAACAAACAGCAACTGAAAACCACCGCAGTGAAGGCCTCGCAGAGCATCAAAAAGGAGGAAACACAGCATCTGGTGATGTCCATGAGTTCAAGACTTCAGGCAGTCATTGCCAACAAAGGGTTTTCAACCAAGTACTAAAAATGAACATTTTATTTAAAATTATTGAATCTGTCCAA
This sequence comes from Ranitomeya imitator, assembly GCF_032444005.1. Lineage (NCBI taxonomy): Eukaryota > Metazoa > Chordata > Amphibia > Anura > Dendrobatidae > Ranitomeya > Ranitomeya imitator. Next base: position 224,413,466 of record NC_091284.1, read on the forward strand.
TTACTTTTGGTCCCTTTAAAAACAGGGTGGCACATGTTAAGGAGCTGAAACTCCAAAACCCTTCATCCATTTTTAATGTGGATACCCTCAAATGAAAGCTGAATGTCTGAACTTCAACTGCATCTGAATTGTTTTGTTTAAAATTTATTGTGGTAATGTCTATAACCAAAAATAGAAAAATGATGTCTCTGTCCAAATATATATGGACCTAACTGTATATTAATCCAAAAGTCAATTAAGAAATAAATGCAAACAATCCATAAGCCTATTGCCCTTCAAAGCAAAGCCCAGGACACCATAAACCATGTATGCCAAATAACACACTGTCCAGCACCCGACACACATTTTAAGTGTTAATGAGGACAAGGCAGCTAATACCACTGTGTCATGTGGATTGAATTATAAGAGCAGCCTTGTTGCTATAATAGGGGGTTGGTGATTGAAATCATTATTTTCTTCTATTAACCATGATAACTCAAGAAAACATGTGCAGTCATCATTGCTGTTAATGAAAATAGATTTACAGGCAAGGACATTGCCATTTGTAAGATTGTTTTTAAATCAACCATTTATCAGATCATCAAGAACTTCAAAAACAGAGGTTCAATTGCTGTAAAGAAGGCTTTCTGGCAACCAAGAAAGTCCAGCACGTGCAAAGGCCATGTCATAAAAAGGATTCAGCTAGGTTCAAATAAAATGTCCAGTTAGACAGCTTTTTAATAGCGGACCCTGGACATTTTTTCACCTAACTTACAAATGCTGCACATAGTAAATAGGCAATGACAAATGAAAAAGTGTTCAGTATGAAGACTAATCCTTATTCTAAAAGCCACTGAAAGGCTGTCCAAGGTAACTCATCATTTCAGAGGTGTAACTAGTAGCTACGTAACAGGGCCCTCCACTTACATAACCGTAATAATACCAGGTCCTCTTAGACATCAATGTCCTGATGCTAATGTCACATATACATTCTTATTAGCTATTTTACTGGATCACTCAAATTGTTGGCCAAAGTGAACCCCAGCATTATCTTTACTCTTCTCTATCTTCTTTGGCTGACATATACAATTGGAAACTTTTGTCCAGGACTAAACAATTGATGACCAATTCTTAGAATAGGAGATCAATACGAGATCAGTAGGGGTCTAACGCCCTGCACCCCCACCACTGTTAAGCCAAAATCTGTTCTGGAGATAAACAGCAATACTCATTAGTTCGCTTATAAGAGGGGGAAACCATGCAAAGAGGGGGACTTGGTATATGAAGCAGATATCAGCTGACCAGCAGGGGTGCCCGATGTTAGACATCTGCTGATAGGTCATCTTTTTATTTAACCTTTCAGTGTTACATTAAAGTCTGCATGAAGCTCTACATCTACTTGGACATTCCTTGACTCTCTAAGCTACGCTGTGTATGTGCAAGCAATTTATAGAATAGTTGTGGAAAGTGTGGGAAGACAAAATAGAAAAGCAAAGCGAGAAAGTAGCCAAGCGAGACAAACCGGAAGGTTTGTATGCAAATAAAAATAGACAAAAAAAACAACTATGAGAAAGATGTCAGGAACTTGGTATAACTGAGGCATGGGGGAGGAGACCATGGGAATAAATATAAACAGATTAGAGAGGAGGGAAGAGGGGGCACGTGAGCGATGGTACAGGAACAAGTGGAGCCAGTGCCCAGCTGCAGCCTCCATCTCCACCCTTTCCAAAGAAATTCACAGGGCGAGTTGTAACAGATTTATTAAGGGAGGGGTGAGGGTGGAGAGAAAAATACCAAAGGTCATGCTCTCCCCTATTTGTACACCTCCTCTAATCTCCTCCTCTTCCCATGGCATAGCAGAAAGAATGAAAAGCACCTTTAAACAAAGGGGATCCCCTCCACCCACTTCTTGCCTAGGACAAGAAGAGCAAAGCCTGAAACTGACCATCTGTCACAGCAGTGAGGGGGTGGAAGCAGAGAGGAGGGAGAGGCTGGGAGAATGAGGAAGCTATGGGACCAGAGCAGAGAATTCCAGCACAGCTGTGAGCAGGAGGAGCGGCTGAATTAGCTGCTAGCTATTCATCCCATGGCACTCATGATCAGGAGACAGAAAGGCCGAGCAAGAGGGGAGGGACTGGTAGCATCTACTATCTTCATCAACCCCCTGCGGTCAGCGGCCCAAAGTCAAATGATGCATTAGGGTCTGAATTTACAATGTCAGCTCCCCGTGTAGTGTGCAGGCAGCTCATTCCCACTGCACCCCTCCTTTACATGGGAACACAAACTGCACGTGCATATAAAATAGCAGACTGATTTGTAGGATTTAATAATAATAAGGTAGCGAGAAAAAACCTCAGCTAAATGAAAACAAAAAAAGCAACAAAAAAAATGAAAACAATAATAATACAAATTATTAATAATATATCACCATAAATTAAAAGACGTTACACTAATGTTATACCACTATTTTCATAGCCATAATACATAATTGTATGCATGTATATAATTTTGAGATGCCCCTACATTTATAATTCTTTTTATACAGTATGTGGTCAGGCCAGATAAAAAAAAAAAATGAGGATTGTTGTCAAAAACAAAAAAAAAAACATAAGTGCAACTAGTAATACAGAGGCGCAGCTTGAAATTCGGTACCCTGATGGAAACTATGCACTAGGCCACAGCTATCATCTATTTTTACAAGTGGTAAGGACCTCAAATGTAGACAATCCATGCGCCCTTATAGTTATGCCGCAGAATATTCATATTTTTCCATATCTTTTATACATTTCACCCATGGCATGAGATTCCCTCGGAAAGATGACCCTGTAAGGACCGTATACTCCATCTGGATCTAGTTCATTACCTGCTGATTCTACCTGTTGCTGAAAATGACCTGTGTATCCGAACCACAAATTTTGATCAGCCATTGCGTGTATCTCACCTGGTGGCCCAAGAAATGGGGATGCGATGCGCTGCATACACCGTGAAGGCTAGTGGGCTTGTAAGGAGCGAGGACGCTTGGGTCATACTTAGTTTGCGTTCAGCATGAAGTGCCGTCTGGAAATCAGCATTGAACGTGCTGCAATACAGATGAACCAGATCCAGGATGGCAGCTGTAAGACTCTCCACCACTTTTTCTGTAAAAAAAAAGTGCATTTTCCATAATTCACACGCACAATGCAAATCTTTAAGTTAACAGATTAAAGTTTATTATTATTATTTTTTTTTAAAGGAGACTTGTCACCAGGCCAGGCCCATTTTGCTCGGATTTTATTCCCTTCAGCAGGTACATTGCCCAGTGTGCCGTCTCCATTTCTCCATGCCAGCGTAAGAAGCTGATCCTATCTGATGACACATTTGAAAAATTTCCACTGTGTTGTAAAAAATTATCTTTAACTGAACTATTGCAGTGGTTATTGCAGGGGCGGACATATCATTGGTGCAAAAGGTAAGGGGGACAGGAGTCCAAAAGGTAAGAGGACCCACTACTACTTCCAAAGCAAGTAGAATTGTACTTTATTGCTGCCTCTAATCGGCAGGACAATTACACAATTGACTGACAAGTGATGGACGAGGCAACGTCTGTTTTCCCTAATAGGCCAGTTATTGGGGAACGCACAGTGAGTGCATGGTATATACACTTCCGATTCCAACACATGATAAAATACACAGAGAGGTTAGAATATAGGAACAGAACAGTACAGAATATACAATCACATAAAAGAAAAGTGTTAAAACTGTGCTACAAAAATGGCTCAGAGCTTAGTGGAGGGAAGACTCCGTAGAGCAATGGACAGAACCACAGTAAGCTATGCCTTCCAGAACTGACAAATGACAAAACCCAAACTCTGATTTTTATTAAATCAAGGTTACGCCCACATACCTCCCCTTGGTAAACTGGTTGTGGGAGGTACTTGGTCTTGCGAAGATTATGAGATCTGCAACTTCCAGGATATCTTCACCCCTGGAGGTCCCAGGTGGAAGATATTGTTGTCAAAGATGAAACATGGCATGGATAGCATCATCCATATTCTTTATATTAAGTTGGAGGTGTTCAGCCGGCCTTACGGTGATGTGAGTGAAAGCGTTATGTTTGTCCCTTTGCTACAACGCCAAATTTATATCACCCAAAAATATTGGATCAATGCAAACTCCAATATTCATCACTGACCACTGTCTCCAGAGTGTCTGAGATAATTCCTTTGAACAGAGGAAGCCCCTGTACTTCTCTGCCTCTGAGTATATGAATCCCAGATTGAGTGGCTGGTTCTCAGCAGATCCCTTGTTGTAATTACCTGTTAATGGCAGGAGGTCCTACTTCAATAAGGTTGAATTGATAGCTCTAGAGCACTTCACCAGTGATAATTAATCCCATATGTTCAATGTGAGGATGATATGTCTCCTCTCCAGAAATGTCTTTATGGATTTAAAAAAATTTGACTATGACATTTATGATGAGCTATTGGACTGCAAAGAGCCTTCTTGCAGAGGGGTCTTCTTCCATTTTTGTCTTCCCGTGGGTTATTTTTCGAATCATTAGTCAGACTTCACACAAATCATATAGATCTGACCATTATACAGTCATAGACTTTATAATAGGGAATTACTTTTTAGTCATTTTAGCCAATCAGCATATTTCCTACAAAGACAATCATGAATTTCCAAATATAAAAAATTATACATTTTATTAATACAAAATTTTAAAATATAAACTCCAATGAGAATGATAAGTAAAAAAAACAAAAGAGCAAAATATAATACTAAAAAAAGTAGTTTTATATTTTACTTATTTGGTTCATTTACCCATCACTCCTTATGGCATTTTTAAATTTTGTATTAATAAAATTTATATTTTTTCATATTTGGAGATTCATAACTTTGTATCCTTGTAGGAAATATGCCTAATCGGAGTTTTCTTTACATGTAATTGCTTGATGATGTCCAGGATAATTTTCTTATTGAGCATTGTTTACTTTGTAGGTAGTATGATAATAAACTCACATGGCTGGGCAAAATACAAATGCCATAAAAGTTCACTGGGATTACACCAGGAGAATTCAGTCTTTATTCTGTTTTTAAAAGGGAATCTGAAAGCAGGATTTCATAGACCAAACTATTCATGTATGCACATGTCACAACGGTATTTTAAAGACCAGACCAGCAATACCTCGGGTAGAGTCGGAAGGAGCTAGCTAGATCTGAAGCCTATGTCACTCCAACTCTATTCCTTGCAAGGCACCCTCCTCCTGCTTGACTGATGGATCCCTTGCCTGATGTCACAGTGCAGACACTGTCAGTCAAATAGGAGTAGGTGGCGCTGGGCAGCGCACCACCACATTATGGGTGTCAGGTCCGAGCATTCCTACATGAACCTGGAAAATGGATTGGTCATCGTGGGCCAGTTGAAGGACAACCAAGGTCTCCCGATCTGACCCCCTTAGACTTTTATCTTTGTGGTCACCTGAAGGCAATTGTCTATGCTGTGAAGATACGAGATGTGCAGCATCTGAAACAATGGATACTGGAAGCCTGTGCTAGCATTTCTTCTGCGCTGTTGCTATCAGTGTGTCAAGAGTGGGAGAAGAGGGTTGCATTGACAATCCAACACAATGGGAAGTACTTTGAACACATTTTATAAGTGGTCATAAACTGGTAAATAACTCATGAAAGAATAAAGTAACGTTAAAAACAAGCACACCATTGTTTTTCTTGTGAAATTCTCAAGTAGTTTGATGTGTCACATGACCCTCTTCCCATTGGAAAAAATAAAGTTGTATCCAAAATGGCCGACTTCAAATGGCAGCCATGGTCACCACCCATCTTGAAAAGTTTCCCCCCTCCCATATACTAATATGCCACAAACAGGAAGGTGATATCACCAATTATTCCCATTTTATTTAGGTGTATCCATATAAATGGCCCACCTTGTACTTTTAGAATAGTGATTGCTCTCATGATATGCTGGTCACTTTTTATGTATGAGTCTTATTGAGTAAACACATCAAAATTAATAGTAAAGTCAGATAGCATTTTATAGTGTACACCAAACAAGACTGACACAGCAATAAATTTAACTTACGTAAAACAAGTCTGTGATGCTTAAGATAAATATATATATACGAGGCATGCCGTTTCAAAGAAATGGTTACAGGGATTTCTTCATCAAAGAGGTTAGTATGGAAAAGTTAAATAATTACTGTCCATCATTTCTGATAGAATTATGGAGAACTGCAGGATAATAATTATAGTTTTGCTTAACAATAACCTCTAATAATCACTCCTTGAACTTTAATTATATACTTTAAATTAAAATACAGGTCGGGACAACATGTTGTGTAAAATAGTACCACCTCCTGAAGGGGTGGTCTGCTTAAAATGGTTTTCTGCATCTACATTATAGTGCTCTTACATAGCAAAAGCCTAGTGACTGAATCCCTTAAGGATAACTCCATATTTTTCAGACTAAAAGTTGCATCCTTGGTTGGGCAACAGAAAAATGTGAAACAAATTCACACTAATATTGACTTCCCCTTGGTGTTCTATGGTAATGCAGTGGTAAAGGCATGCTTCCCTGGTGGTCATAGATGGTTTAGTGGTTAAAGACGTACTCCATGGAAAAACATAGGAAGAAGAACATGAAAACTCTACAAAGGTGATGCCCTTGGTTGAACATAAATCCCAAACCCTAGCACTGCAGCCTATAAGCCATGGGTAGGCTACGAAGAAGGTGGGTCAGCTGATCAAGAGACGTCAACCCAAGGAACAACTTCTGAGAGGAACACCTACACTATCAGATGTGACAAAGATCTCATTCTCATCTGGTTATTAGAATGATGGGATGAATAACATGTAAGATAAAGTTCCCATCTGTGCCACAGGCTATGTGGTGTGCGACAGGATGGATAGTTCAGCGGACCCTTATAAGTCGATGGGATCCTTTGCATCTGGTGCAGTTAGAAGACAAACCAGGTACTTATAGGGAAAACCACAACACAGATGTGAACAGAGCCCTATGTGTTAGAATGCAGACATTTTTTCAGTTCAATTCAAGCCCTTTAAAACATTGTTCACATTCCTATTTTTTAGGCTACTACACACATGAATGACAATTGGACCCGTTTGACTGCTACAAGTGGACAATAGCATAGCATAGACTTATTACCTCTATTCTCTTTTTTGGCCAGAAAGTTGGGGTCCTGCAAAAAGGAAAAAAATTGAACAAATATAAAAATATTTTAAATAAGCAACCACGATAAAAATAACGATACAATTAGTAATCAATTATGCCAGCAAGTTCCTAGCTGAGGAACTATACTGAATATGGTCTGTTACCTGAATTAGTAAAATAATATAGGTCATGGTCTGGCTACAACCACAGGAGATTCTCCATTTCAAAATCTCTAATGCTGTATTGATCTTGAATTTAAAGTGGCTTTTCCCCCAAACAAAAGTTCATTGTAATCAATAGATCTTGAAATAATAATAAGTTCCACAACTGAATGTGTTTAAATGAAATGTTCCTGTGCGGAGATAATCTTATAAAATGCTGTGTACTGTGTAATGGCCGTGTCTGACCTTACAGGGACATGGTCTGATCTTACCACAACTCCTGGGCAAGGGGGGGGAAGAAGCAAAAAAAATTATACAGACATTAAAGCATAGGATATATTATGCTATAATGTCTGTATACACTTTTGCTTGCTCCCCTGCCCAGGAGCAGTGCTATCATCAGTCCATGTTCCTGGACGGTCAGACATGGCCATTACACAGTACACAGCAGGGGCACATTTATAAGATTAGCTCAGCACAGGAATATTATATTTAAACACATCCAATTGTGGAAGTTATTATTTAAAGATCTATTGATTAAAATGAACCTTTTTTTGGTGGAAAACCCTTTAAATAAATCCTTATATAAATGAAAGCTATGGATAAAGTAAATATGGTAGATCTAGCACGTACATCTCCTGCACCCGTAACCGACCTTAACGACATGTTTTACATCAGGTTTAGTATTATGTACCTTACTGGTTTTGATCTGGACTCTGGATGGGCAAGGAGGAAGCTGATTGAGGGCAATGCTAATTTCTGGGGTCTCCACAGAGGCTAAAGCATTGCAGATCGCTTTCACAGACTGGACCACTCTTTCAGCTCGTAAATGGTAATCAGACTATAAAGTAAAAAAAAAAGTAAAAGTGAGAAAATAAGACATGGAAAGTACGACCAAAGTTACAGTACTGAAGAATTGGCATAAGTACTGTGTCCATGATGTGGTGATCCAGACATCGCAACATTTTTAGGTAGCCTTTTATTAATCCTATATGTTGTGTATGAGTTAATAGGGTTCTCCACCATTGGGGATTTTTTTTTTTATTTAAAAACATGTATTTGGGGCTACAAATCAATTTTACGATTGGGATTTATAAAATTGAAGCATTTCCCTTTTATGGTCTTTGTGTTTCAGTTTTATTTGCTGGCTACAGAATGAATGAAAACATTTTGACAGTCTAACTGGAGCGTTTGAAACTCTTATCTGTCTTTTCTGACCTGGTCTCAGCTGTCGTAGCTGTTTTTCGTTCTGACCCAATGTCAGACTTGACAGATCACCAGTGAGGCCAAATCAGGAGGTTACGCCCGCCATTTTACAAGCGCGCTTGGAGACAAAAAGACACCTCACACATTCTGTAAGCAAGTCACTTTTATCTGATGTAATGTAGCAAGAGGCAATATTTTATACCATTTACAATAAATGTAACTCTTGATGCAATTCATGTAGCCCCCACCATCACCCAGGGTCATACTGACCTTTATTCTCTCACGTGCCCAGAGCATGTTGTGGCTGACTATTGAGGACATACATGATAAGAAATGTAGTCTCCTTGAAGGGGAGACCATCAGACTACTGCATCAACAGATTCTAGTAATTCGAGCAATTAAAGGCAAAAGGCACTTAAAGGCAAACTATTAACCCTTCTATATCAATTTCCCCCTTTTGTAAATGGTATAACCTTTGCTACGGGGTCAGCTGATGTCCACAAAGGAGCTACTGTCTCATGGGTCTAGTACCCACAAGGGGACTTCCTACCTGCTTCGCCCATCCACCCTCAGTGTGGACACTCACCTCCCCCATCAGCAGTGGCTACACGGGGCCTAAGATACACTACAGAAGGTTCAGCCTTACATTTTCTAGCAATTAAAGGCAAAAGGCACTTAAAGGCAAACTATTAACCCTTTTATATCACAGCTGATTTATGACCTCAGACCACATCAAAATTGAATGTGCAGGAAAACAAAGAGGCAGTAAAGCCGAACGGTGCAACATTTATCATAAAACCCATTGCAAAAATAATTTCTAGCCCAAATACAGGCATTTAAATAAAAAAAATTGTCCCCAAAATGGACAACCCCTTTAACATTGCAGAGATATTTTATTTTTAGATATTTTATTGAATTATTAAGTGCAAACTTATTATATTTTTTTGGTGCTGGATTACTCCTACTTGGTTCTTCTCAGAGGGCTAGGGGAGCAAGGTTGGGAGAAGCCACCTGGGACGTGCCTCAGACTAGACTGACCGGTCTCTCCCTATTTCTTTCATTCCAAATATCTTCAATGAACATCTAGCCATATAACAGAATTATTAGGGACTCAGAATGATCTATCTCTATGTATCTCAAAAATCTTACAAAATATTAAGGATGAAGATGTGTTACTAGAAAGTGAAGATGTACAAACCTCGGATGCAACAAATTCATCCACCTCATTTTGGAATGTGTCGAAGAGCAGAGACAGAGCCTGTCTGAGAAGGAAAAAACATATTAGCTGCATAGACAGATCCTGTGAAGGACACCTGGAACTTCTCACACCGTAGGAAACAATAAGCAGAGCCCTACGGTAAGACTACACACCAGTCACCACCAATTTATAAGCCTAGGATGAAAAATATCATAAATCTAAAATCATATTTCGTATATGCCTAAAAATGATTGAAAACATCTATCTGGTTCTTGTAGAAGGGGCACTGCAATGTCTTATACCTCATACCTGGTGATGGTCTGTTTGACAGGTCTCTCTTGAAGGTGAATATGAAGGTTAAGAGTAGATGGACTCTGGACATCACTGGCCTGGAGGAGGAGAATGGTTATTGCATACAAGAGTCTCAATTAATGCTTGATTGGTGCACCCATATTACCGTAATTAATTTTTTTAAAATTTGATTTATGCAGCTTAGATAGAAAAAATACAACCGTTATACTGTTCACATGTGTCCGAGATTCATTTACAAACACATCATATAAACCACCATGGAATTCTGGAGGTCGCCAAAGCAAGCGATTCAGTAAACTAGACCTTTTGACAGGAGCAATTGTAAGTCATTAATACAGTCTCATGTGCCAACAATCATGGACATACAGAAATTTGGGAATTCGGAACACTAATGACAGAAACAACCACTTACACTGAACCATCAGCCTCACCAGCACCCATCCCTCACAACACGCATAGGGGAAGCACCCATAGTCCAAATAACCAAACTTAAAGAGTACCCGTCGTTGTACCCAAAGTTGTAGGAGCATTTGATGTTATATAAGATCTTGTACATTGGAGTCATGCAGAAACAACTCCACCACCAAGAAAAGGAGCACCTTAGGGCATGACCTAACAAAATGTAAAAAGGCTCTCTCGGCCCTGCACCGCAAGCACAAGTCACATGAAGATGGGCTTTTCACATTGAGAACAGGTTGCCTACATCGGAAGCTCAAATGAAAACATGAGCGACAAACACTCAAAGTGATTTGCTTCTGTCCAATATGGCCATTTAGAGTCCGGCAGAACAATATGGCACCATCTCTTTTACATTTTGAGCTCTGGTGTATAAGAAGAACATAGCTGAACTTGAGCTGGTACACAGAAGAGAGACAGGTTATTTAGGGAATGGGTGGACGGCAATACCAAGATAGGTTATTAGAAAAATGAAGGCTTAAGGGAGATCTAATTACAGTGTACGAATATATGAGGGGACAGCACAGACACCTTTCTAATGATCATTTTACGTCTAGGCATGTGACTGTGACAAGAGTTCCTCTACAGCTAGAGGAAAGAAGGTTTAATCATAATCACAGACGCGGATTCTTTACTGTAAAAGCAGTGAGATTATGGAACCCTCTGCCATAAGATGTTGTAATGAATGATTCACTAATAAAATTCAAGGAGGGTCTGGATGCCTTTTTTGAAAAACATATAACAGGTTATGGGTAATAGATTCTGCTATGGTGCTTTCACCCAGTAAACTAGTCTCACTGGTGTTTGTGGAGTCAGGAAGACATTTTTTTTCCCTAATATGGAGCCATTAGTGTCTGCCTCATAGGGTTTTTGCCTTCCTCTGGGACTTAAGTCTACCTTCAAACTTAAAAACGATGACACTTGCGTTTAACAAAGTTGAAAGTGTTTCCATCTGGCTAGGACATACCGATAAGACATGTCATAAATGCCCCACATGCGAGTCCCACTCACACTGCAACCACCACTTTAATTGGAAATGTGTTCCAATGTAAAAGCTCAGTGGGCAATCTGCGTGTTGTAAATGGGTGTTAACTGATACAGGGATTAGAACGTTTTATATAAAAAAAATTGTTTAAATCCATCAGCTTTACCGTTCGTGCGAGATCTCCCCGCACAGTCACTTTCTTCATCAGCTGAAGCTTGACATCAGTGTCGAACTTTCTACATTGCTGGATGTATTCATGACTTCCTAGGGGTTGTTCCCTGTAAGTGAAACCCAGAAAATATCACTTATCCTACAAAAAGAACAGAGCTCATGATCATAAAGATAGAAAACCTAAACAAAGCTGGTTAGTTTTACAACAGATGTCAAATTCGCTTTTGCTAGAAGGGTAACCCAACCAAAAACTGATCCCAAATAATCTGCTTCATGAACTTAAAAGAGTTGTCCAGGTTTGGCAAGAAAGTCTGCAGTCACTCATTCTCCAATGTCTGAAGCGGGCGATCATGTGACAGCAATTATGTGACATGCATTCTCCTGGTCACATTCCGACTAGACATGACCAGCTTTGCTCAATACAAGTGAATAGAGGGAGGCTGTGCACGTCTAGTCGGAATGTGGCCAGAAGTATGCATATTATATACTTGCGGTCACATGGTGTTTGGTAGCTCCAGGAAACAGAGAATTCTTACAGCACGTGCTATATGTAACGTTTTTTGCATGCGCGGCCGGAACTCCGTCCCCACCTCCCCGCACCTTACAATGGGGCAGCGGATGCGCCGGAGAAATGCATCCGCTGCCTCCGTTGTGCAGTGCAGCAAACGCTAGCATCGGAATCTCTCCCCGACGCATTGCGACGGGGAGATTCCGACGCTAGTGTGAAAGTAGCCTTAAAGTGAATCTCAGTACAGCCCTGCTAGGAGAACAGGGTCATACGTGTGTTCCCTGAACTTCTCCTGTATTATTAGATTTCAGGATCAATATTGAAGACCAGATACTTCTTCTATCTTTTATTTGAACTATGCACATCTAATTATCTAAACAGGAAAGAAAAATAACAGAAAAGGAGGAATCCGAGCTACTCATTTATGGAGGCAGTTCCTGGTATCTTTTATCTAAACAGACTTTACGCTTGGTAGGACAGCATCACTGTTAGAGCAATGACAAACACATGGCTATAATAATGCCAATTCAGCACACACTTTAAATACCACATTCCCAGAAAGAAAATTAATTGGAAAAGTGATTACTTGATTTTTTCCTTTTTGAGTGATTTTTTTTAATCAAAACTTTTAATTGTCAGACTTGTATAAAATTCAGCTAAATTGGTTCTATGATTTGACAATAATATCCTGTCAGTGGACTCACAGTGAGCTGTTGTGGTCTAGGTGGAAACCTGGCAGTAAGTGTTCCATCTCCCCACAGCTCCCCCACAGGGTAGATTAGGAATTACAAAGGGCTCATTTAAATCTAGACAGCTAATTTAGAGCAAGACAAGTCTTCCTAGCAGCTATATACTCTGGTCAATCAATGAATATAGTGAACATAATAATCACCATTTCTGAAAGCCACATATACTTGTGTGCAATTAAACAAGTACTAAGGGGTGGAACAACTGCCAACTTAGGATGTATTCTAATATGGTGCATAGGGCGACACTAATATCTCCCATAATTAGTGAGACAGTAAGTACAGAATGAAGATGCTTTTTTAAGAGTTTAATAAAAATTCAATGATGCCAGACAGGAAGCTGAATATGTGATAGAATAAACCTATATCTCAGTACGATCTACAGTGGAAGTTTATCTAGTGCAGAAACTGGGCAGGGTACCAGCAACAGTTCCCTTAATCGCAGCACCTTCTGCATCCTGAGACGACCAGCCATGACAATATAAGGGTGGTGTCATTTTCACACATATTCAAAATCCGAAATAGGTTCAAATATAGACCAATACGTACCAAATCTACCAATCTTCTACACACACAGTTGCTTTATGACCTTTACTCTTCTCTGAAGTAATGGTCTTCCAAGGGATTGAATCAAGTTTGGAAAATGGTTTAAAATGAAAGAAAAGGATTTTTAATGCTATAGTTTACAGCTCGTGGAATAGATTACTAGCCTCCCTGCAACCTCAGAGTGGCCAGTCAACTAGGTAAGGAGCAATTGGCACTTGCAGACTCTATGCTTTAAAGGGGATCTGTCAGTCAGCAGGTTTTTGCTCTGTAATCTGAGGACAGCATAATGTACAGGCGGAGACACAGATTTCAGGGAGGTGTCCCTTAATAGGGTGTGTGCTGGTTCCATATAATAAAGGTTTTATCACCAGGACATTATCAGTGCCAGGACTGGTGCTCACATGAGAAGTGGTCAGCCCACACCCCCTCCTCTGATAAGCAGCTCACTGTCAATAGACATTTTACACAGAAAGCTATGGTGTAATCAGGGTTTCTGAGCCCTAATGCATCTAAAAGCTCCGATTGTGTCACCCAGTAAATTAAGTGACACAATGCTGGAATCAGGGTCTCTTTTTCTACATTATGTTGATCCTGATCACATGAGGTAGCTAAAAGCTGGTGGCAGATTCCCTTCAAAACCTGCAAGCACCACTCAAGCGTACCGGGTCTCAGCCCCCCTGCGCTTCTCCCATACTGCAAAAGCAAAGCTGCCTGTGCTAACAGCATGGAAAAAAGAACAGTTGGGATCAGCAGTATGGCATGGCACTCTGCCGAATTGTCAATTTTCAGGAGCGCAACCTCCTTCTGAAGACAGAAGATTGGAACTCTCCTTTAAGTCTATTAAATGAGGGAACCCACATTACCCTTTACGTTTGCAAGAACAAGCTTAAAAAATCATATACTGTAGAATTATATACAGATTCTGCACCCCAGCATTATTGACTTACTTCTGCAGGAACTCCTCCAGACCACAGAGTTTGAGCACAAAGTCAGATACACCGTGCTCCTCCAGGTCATCAGCGGTGTAGCAGAGAGTCTGGTAAATGAGGAGATCTACAGTAGAGGAACCTGTGAGAAGAAAATGTTTCATGAAAGGAGTATTCCCAAATAATAGAGGGATGGCATCTCAGTATTGGAACTTTGGGATTCACATCAATTCTGAGACTGAAGAGTAGTAACTCTGATGTAACCCCTTTTAACTTTTCTCTGTGCAGCAATAATTATTGACCAGCCCATATAAAGAGAATATTATTATTATTAATTATTATAGCACCATTTATTCCATGGCGCTTTAAATGTGAGGAGGGGTATACATAATCTTAATCATATCATAATCGTAATCTTAAACAATACAGGTCACAACTGGTGCAGGAGGAGAGAGGACCCTGCCCGCGAGGGCTCACAATCTACAAGCATATCAGGCAAGTGGCATATGCAGGGGTTGGACAAAATAATGGAAACCCCTAACGTTTTGGCATCATAATCTTCGAACATGTGATAAACATGCAAACCGTGACATATGGTAATGTTTTGTAGTTGATTATTTGTGCTATGTGATATGTCTATGTAAATTCACTGTTTGTTTTGCAGAATTGTAAGAACATTGATGAGAACCTGATACCAATGGCAGACCTCTCGGATTTTCAAAGAGGCCAAATTGTTGGTGCTCGTATGGCAGGCGCTAGTGTAACAGAAAGTGCCCGAATGCTTGGCGTGTCAAGAGGTACTGTCTCCAAAGTAATGACTGCGTTTGAAGGAGAAGGAAAAACGTCCGCAGCAAAGCACAGGTCCGACTGAAAGTCAAAGTTGACTGAGAGAGACCGTCGGACTCTAAAGCAAATTGTGAGAGAGGATCGCAAGACCACGGCTCCGAAAATCACTGCTGAGCTCAATGAACACCTACAGAACCCAGTTTCCACGAAAACTTGTTGGGAGCTGCACAAATCTGGATTCCACGGAAGAGCTGCAATTAGAAATCTGCTGCTGAGTGGTGTAGAAACCTCCAGAATTGGTCCCTCGAGCAGTGGAAACATGTGATGAATGTGACGAATCATCGTTTACCCTATTTCCAACCTCTGGTCGAGTGTACGTTTGGAGACAGCCGAAAGAAGCATTCCATCCAGACTGCCTTCTCCCAACCGTAAAACAGGCGGAGGTTCTGTGATGATCTGGGGTGCTATTTCGTGGAGATCCGCCGGGCCAATGATATCCCTTCATGGAAGAATTAACAGCCGAGATTATTTAGGCATTTTGGGCGACCAAATGGTTCAAGCACTGTTCCCGGAGGGGAACGCCATCTTTCAGGATGATAATGCACCAATTCATACAGCTAGAATCGTTAAAGCATGGCATGAGGAACATTCTAATGAAGTTGAGCATCTCATCTGGCCCCCACAATCCCCAGACTTCAACATTATTGAGCATTTATGGTCGATTTTAGAGATTCAAGTTAGACGTCGATTTCCACCGCCATCGCCGCTCAAAGAACTGGAGGGTGTTTTAACTGCAGAATGGGCTAAAATTCCTTTGGAAACAATTCACACCTTGTATGAATCCATACCGCGGAGAATTGAGGCTGTAATCGCCGCAAAAGGTGGACCTACACCATATTAAACTAACTTTTGTTGATGTTTCCATTATTTTGTCCAACCCCTGTATATATAGGCATATTTATAATAATAATAAATAATAATAATAATTGGATTCATTCAAGTTCTGACAGACAATCAACACTGACAGTGGCTTTCTCCTAAGACAACCCTTGCTTAATAAATGCAGTGCCCCATAGAAAGTAAAAGCAATGAATACTCCTCTCCTGCAGGGGCGCCATTCCAGCTAGGTCAGCACTGCTGTTCCTGGTGTGTGATGTGACATGACCACTGCAGCCAATTAGCAGACGCCGATTGGCTCCAACTCGCCATTACTCCATCAGAGCGGACATTCCGAAATAGTAAAGGTTGCAACTGGTCAGCTTCTGCAGATTGTGGTGTCATGTCATCCCTGCAGCCAATGTCACAGCACCCACTGGGAACAGAACACATTGGTTTTATGTTCCAACAGTTTAATACATTTTGTCTTCAAGTATTCATGAGAAGAATACCATTAAAGGGGTTGAAAGCCATTAAAGGAGCTGTCCTATTCACAGGATAGATCAGTATTTCCCAAACTCCAGTCCTCACGGACCCCACGGGTCATGTTTTCAGGATTTCCATAGTGTTGCACACGTGAGACTATTCCTGATGCCTTGATGATCCTTCCACTACTTGCGCAATACTAAAGCAATTCTGAAAACATGACCTGTGGGGTCCGTGAGGACTGGAGTTTGGGAAACACTGGGATAGATGATAACTTGCTGACCGGTCCGTGTCCCATCGCTAGTACCTGTATTGATCCGCAGATCAAGGGACTTTTAACCTTAATGCAAGATGGGGTAGCAGGTCATATGCCCGATCGCTGCTCCATTCGTTCCCTATGGGATTGGGAGAAAATCCTAGCGTATGATTCACATGAGCACTGCTGGGATGAAAGTTCCCGTTCTGCCGATCAGTGTGGACACCCACCGATCAATAAGTTATCACCTATCTTTCAGATAGGTGATCACTTGTTTAGCCCGGACAGCCCCTTTAACTGACAATGAAATTCAAGTACTACCCATCAACACAACAAAGCGAGGGACCTGAAAGGCCCCAAAGATATTTTGATAAATAGGTTCAAAATCCTGTGGCAATTAACTCCTTAGGATGGTAAAAAAGATGGACACGTTCTCTAAAAATCAGAAAAATCCCGCAGCCACCGCTAGATACCTTTAGGCGTTTACAGTAGAAGGACTTATCATTGAGAGCGATGGAAGCTGCATCCATCTGTCTTTAGTTAGTTATTGGCAGCTGCAGATAGGCAGGATTTTATCAATTAACTATATGGCTGTGCAAAGGTAACTGGGGGATTTGGAGCTCTGAACAGACAGATTAGGAGAAAATCAGCATAACAGTACAAATGATCCTTTATAGAGCGAAAAAGTAAATAAAACATCTCGATTGACAGAATTGAATGTTTTGCCAATCATGGCTCTGCAATTATTCTATTACGCTTTTTGGACAAATGAGTAAAGACCAACTCACAATCACAGGTGAAAGTCAGGGGATCTCTCACGTTATCAATGATCACAGTGATTTTCACGCTCACTCCAGGACCCAGGTGCTCAGGACTGAGGTTGACAGGACTCCACACAATACCTGTATCTATCTGATCTGCCATAGTCTGACCAGAGCGTAGGCTAAAGGGGAAAAGAGAAAGCGGAGATATAGGTTATTAAACTCAACATAGCTCAAGAGAAGATTAAAACCTTGTGCAAGAGGATCGGTCATTACATACAATGCAAACTACATTACTACTACATTATTAAACTGACATGAACCTGATGAGGATGGTGTACTTACTTTGAAAATCTGTCAGAATGGCTGTATCTTAACATTCCGCCTTCTGATATTAAAATAAGAACTATTTCTGGGCGTCCCAGTGCAGATCAAATTCAAGAGGTTGTCCACTCCTTAGGATAGATCATTAATGTCTGATCAGTAGGGGTCCGACACCTGGCACCTCTGCCGATCAACTGTCATTGGTGTCAGCCGCCGTCCAGAAGTGCTCACTTGCGGAACTGCTCTATCTTCTGATAGTGGCTGCCGCCGGGCACTACACTCCCTTCTCCTTCGGTTGTGTAGTTCTCCTACCTCGGCCACAACCAGAAGACGGAGCAGCTCCGCGAGTGAGCACTTCCGGCTGGCGACACTGATAACACCTGATCGGCAGGGGAGCCTGGTGTCGGATCCTTATCGATCAGACAATGATGACCTACTCTAAGGATAGGTCATCAGTGCTAAAGTAGTGGACAACCTCTTTAAATCGTGGCCTCCAATAATCAGGGACCAACTGGTAATACTATTATCTAACAACATCCGATGGCATATGCTTTGGTGGAAATTCTACTTTAAGTGCAAACTTATTTAACCATTTCCTCATTATTTTTTTTACAATCTACTGTACATACTTTTCTAAAGTCTTCCATACACATTATAGTTGTCCAAACTCACTGATCATCTGATGTCTCCTCCGACAGATGATTTCAGGGGGATAGAAGGATCAGGCAGTTTTATTTCCCTGAATCTTTTGTTGTAAGGGAAAAAAGCCACTGCCAGAGGTGTTTAGCAGCAGCTTTTTTTCCTTTCATAATGTGAAAACATGAACGTTTGGCCAAGCATTTGTGTCTGAGAAGAAGCAGCTCTTGGCCAATCAAGCATTCAGCTGACATCCATCTCTTTTGTACAGGTACCTTAAAGGGAATCTGTCAGCAGGATTTCTCCCCCCAAAACTATTTATATGCCTCTAGTTTCAGTTTTAGAACAAAAGACTGCGGCTCTGAAAATCAAACATACCTGATCTTTCTTTACCTTTTTATCTGCCTTTATAAGAGACTCAGACAATCCAACGCACATGAAATAGTGGGCCTGTCCAGCTGAAAGTGGCAGGCTTTGGCACCCTTTGGCTATTCTGTATTCTTCTCATCTCTCTATTCAGTTGCTACGACGAGAGTGACCACAGACGCTGCAGTTATACTTCAAATAATCTTGTTAAAGGGAATTTGTGAGCCCAAACTGATAGCATAAACTAAACATAGCATTGTAGGTGATGTAGCCCATATTAAAATTGCACCAGAACTGTAGTCAATTGAAATAAACTAATTAGCGTCCTTGGTGCACCCTTGGTGTGGCCAGGAGGCTCAGTCTACAATTATTCCCACTAGTTTTGCATATTCTCGCCTCCCCCAGTGGTCATAGATCTGGAGGGGCCACTGTCTGCTAAGAAAGCTCAGGCAAGCCATCACTGTCAATAACCAGTGAGGGACATGCAAAACCAGTGAGTGGAACACTGCACTGAGACTTTTGGCCACATGGTCAGTTAAGGCCTTTAAGGTAGACACTAGATAGCACTAAACCAATGATTGAAGGTTCGGCGAATGCAGCCCCTGCAGTCAATCAGTGTAACATGAGAATGTTAAGGGGATAAGAAGGATCAGGCTGACAAAGGCAAGTGGCTATAAGGACTGTGCTTGTTAAACTTCCTCTAACGAACTTTCGTCATGATTAAAATCCTTTATTTTTATCAACTCTGGTGTAATGTATATGGGCATCTTTACAAGCTGGCTAAGAAAAAAGTCTGTTATGGTCAGTTGCTTTGAAGCTAATTGAAATGTGACAACCAATATGGCAGCATTCGCTCCATGTGTAGGTGGTCTGCTTCTGGAGAGACCCTAATTATTACCTAAAATGAAGTGACTGTGGTCCTCTGCTTACCGCTTTGTCTCTTTGGACAGCACAACAGCCTCTCCTGTGAGCACCCAGTTGGCATCTACAACAGCCTCTCCTGTGAGCACCCAGTTGGCATCTACAACAGCCTCTCCTGTGAGCACCCAGTTGGCATCTACAACAGCCTCTCCTGTGAGCACCCAGTTGGCATCTCAGTGCCAGCACACCTCAGATCACAACTTGTGGTACATCTCTTTTTTCATAAAGATAGGTTTAGGAAAAAGACAAATGACATGAACTAATTCATTCAATATAAACAGAATACTGGTTGTGGAATGCCCCATTCATTACGGTATACATTCGGAAGCCTGTCATGGACGTCACGCTCTATTGATGCGACTTCAGTCATTAATAAAGGTTACTCACACATCCAGCATGTGACAGAACGCTGCCGTCTCCTCATCCCTTTGCTCTGACATCTCAAACAGTTCGCAGCCGTGGTGCTGGGGGTAGGTCTGCATCGTGTCCTGTGCAAGAAGCAGTGACATTAATAAGACATTCCAGGTCTTCCTCTTCCGTCCATGCAACTATCCTGACAAGTATATACTTCTAGCTCCTGCGCTTCCTCATTGGGGACTGTACATCATTGACCATAAATACCACTGATAGGCAGCAGGGCAAGGAGACAACGCGGGCAGCATAGAAAGTAGCAGAACCTCCACCAGCTAAATCCCCTTCAGTAACTAGAATTCATGACTGAAATTATTTAATAGACTGTTCATTTACTAATCTGGCAGGAAACAGGGGCTCTCGGTGCTAGTTACACTGTGTATATCCCTTTCCTTCCCCTCCATCCACCCGGCTTTCCGCTCTCGCTCCCGCTGGCCTCTCTCTCACCCAGAGAGCACTTCTGTGCAGGTATCACTCCTACAGTTTAACGGAAATGTCACCGGATCTGTGACAATATGCTCTATAATAGCAGCTTAAAGGGCATTTATCAGTAGAATCAATCCTCCTAAGCCGTCTATACCAACAGGTCATAGAAAGTTGAATAAAATGATCCCATTATATCTGCGATCTGATGTCTTATTCCATAGAAATCCACATTTTTCTTAATACGTAAATGAGCTGTTAAGATCTATGGGCTGAGCACTGTATCAGAATCTGCCTCCAGAGAGAATTTTAAATAAAAGGAGGCGTTACCGGTGTGAGACATGTAATGACTGACAGTCTGTCCTCCTGATCTACATGTCTCATATTGGTAACGCCCCCTTTCATTTTAAATACGCTCTGGAGGCAGATTCTCTAAGTTCGGCCGATCGATTTTTACAGCTTATAAACATATTAAGAGAATTGTGGAGTTTTCTGGAATAGCACATCGGATCACAGATATCAAGGTAACATGTTATTCAGATTTCTATCACCTACACGCTCATACAGACACCTTTGGAGGGCTGATCCTACTGACAGATTGCCTTTAAGTGTAACCTTGCTAGGATTGTGGAGAAATAAAAATAAATTGCTAATATTCATATCATTCCATTTATGTACCTCAATGGCAAGATTTTCACAGGATGGAACCAAGTTGAAAACTAAATGACCTCTAAAAGGCCTAAAGTTAAAGATGACATATTTCCTTTGTGTTTTAGGCAAACAAAAAAAAATAAAATAATAATAATAATAATAATAATAATAATAATAATAAATATATATATATATATATATATATATATATATATATTCAAATTACAAAAAGGAAAATGGGCCGGAGCAAAAGTTTGGCCACCCTGCACGGTTAGTGTCTACAGTTAATTTCATTGCCAAGGCGTTGCTCCGCTTTCATAGATCGAAATATTATCATGTTAATATACAATGCAATGAGAAATCTAACACTATTGGACCCAAAACTCACCGGTCCCATGGACGCTCTAGTATTCCGGTACTGTTTCTGCCCATATGTGCGTGGTGGTAGCTGAGGTGGCAATGTGTTGCTTCGTGCTACTGGTTTCCCAGTCACTCCCTTTCTTGAACTTACATCTTTCCAATGCCCTTCAGCTTGGCGCAAAAGCTCAGAATCATACGCCGGTGCCAAATTGAGGCGGGTAAGTGTGTCATTAATGTCTTCATAGTCTAAGTCCAAGCATTCCTCTCCCCTACTTAATAAGTTTGGATCTTCCTCTTCAGAAATCCTACGACCAAGCAGTTTCCCTCCCGTATCTTCAGTGTATACATTTACATCCCGAGATGGAGATATCTTGTCAGTCGAGGAGGAGACCTCTTTGAAATACTTCATAACCTCAGAATGGGAGGGTACCGGAGAGGACATGTTTTTAGGGGACCTCCTTCCGTCATTTTGGCCATTCCCTTGGTATGTGTCACCATATATATACAGGTAGTCTCCAGAGGGTGGAGGTTTGTTTCTTTGAGGTGAAGGTACCGATGAAGAGGAGTGTGACACATCTTCCCACGAGATGAGGGGACTCTCGTTAGACTGTCTGCTATCTCGTCTGAGTCTGGAAAGTGCGTCATACTCCATTTGCAATGCCTCTGCTAGAGCAAGTTCCTTTCGGCTCATTCCCAGCGCTTCTAAGCCATTCCATTGTTCCTTCTTTCCGCCTGAGGTTGACATTACTGAGAATTTATATTAATAAGCAATACAGACCGAAAGGGCTATTGTCGAGGAAAATCCTTTACAGCAGAATGAGGCATAATGCTTTAGAACGCCACCTTTAAAAAGAAGACAATAAAAATATTATGAAGTAAAAAATAACTATCCGTAGCACAGACATCTGCATTTCAATAAGGCTTTGGCATGCAACTTTATTCTAAGACGACTCATGTCTAGCCTGACCACTATGCTACCTTCCAGCCAGAACCACGTGTTCTTGGATGACACTACGGTAAAGCAGTGTTTCCTACTCAAGCGCCCAGCTGCCAGGAATAACATGTTCCAGCCAATTAGTTTCTGCTTTTTTAAAAGTAAAAACGCCTTTACAATTATCAGTATTTAAGGGGAAAGTAGCTTGTGGAATGCATCACATGTAATAAAAAGAAAGTATCCAGTCTCACTTTTTAGCCTTATTCCACAGATAAATAAGCTTTAAAGGGAATCTATCACCAAGATTTTCCTGCCCATCTGAAAGCAGAATAATGTAGGTGCAGAGGGACAAATTCCAGTGATTTGTCACTCACTGGGCTGCTTACTGCAGTTTTTAATTATTTATTCTACTTATTTTACTCACTTATACAGCGCCATTAATTCCACAGCGCTTTACATACATTATTGACACTGTCCCCATTGAGGCTCACAATCTACATTCCCTATTAGCATGTCTTTGGAATGTGGGAGGAAACCGGAGAACCCGGAGGAGACCCACACAAACACAGGGAGAAAATACAAACTCCTTGCAGATGTCCTTGGTGGGATTTGAACCCAAAACCTCAGTGCTAACCACTGAGCCACGGTGCTGCCCACAAAATCACAGTTGTATCTGGTGCAGATCTACCAGTTCTCTAAATGCAGAGCTCTGTGTTACAACGCCCATGCCACTGATCAGCAGATTTACTACTACTGTGCATAGGCAGAAAAATGCCAATTGGTGGTGGGGTTATACGGAATTCATGAATATGGAAGACTACCTGGCAGCATGTTTATTAGTCCTCTAGTGATAATTCCCTGCTGATAAGTTATTTTGTCAAACCAACAGCAAGCAGTCCAGTAAGCACCGTATATACTCGTGTATAAGCCGAGTTGTTCAGCACATTTTTTGGGCTAAAAGGCCCCCCTCATCTTATACACGAGTCATTTCCCAGAAGCCGGAGGGGGAGTGGTGGACAGGCGGGTCACAGCAGGCAGGAGCCAGCGGCTGCAACTGTGCCCGCTGCTAAAGAGAAATTAATATTCACTGCACTGGCAATGAATATTCATTTCTCTTACAGCGCGCACAGTTACAGACGCAAAAAACCCCTCCTACTTACTTTCCCTGCGCGCCATCGCAGCATCCTGTTCCGGCTTCCAGCATCTCCTGCGGCTAAGCGATCACATGTCCCCGGTGAGTGGAGAATAGTAAATATTCATTACCTTAATGAGCGGAGACACGTGATCGCTCCGATGCAGGAGCTACGGGAAGCTGGAATAGGATGCTGCGAGGGTGCGCAGGGAAGGTAAGTGGGAGTTTTTTTTTATGCTTTTCTCATGGGGGGCCATGCATTCAAGGATAGGGATGAGGAGCCATGTATACCAGGACAGGGATAAGGAGCCATGAATACAAGGAAAGGAATGGGAAGCGTTATCATACAAGGATAGGGTTGAGGGGATAAGGCATACCCGGCTTATACTCGAGTCAAAACATTTTCCCAGTTTTTCGTAGCCAAATTAGGTGCCTCTGCTTATACTCGAGTCGACTTATACACAAGTATATACGGTAATAAATTATTGGAATCAAGGTTGATGTTTCTACATTATACTACTCTCAAAAACCTGGTGACAGATTCCCTTTAAACCTGAGCAGCTATAAATTAGTACCGTGATTTACTCAAGACTCAGTTGTCCTTGTGGTGGGTGCAGCAGTTGTGATCGAATCACAGTTTTCACTTTTGCATCTTTAGTAGTGCTCAAGAATGTTGCAATTCCGCCCAAACCATTAATTTGCAGCTTTCTGAGTACATATAATGTGGCGAGGGGTGTTAGCTGTGCACGAAGCATTCGTCTTCAGTGCCCCAGCACATAACATAAAAGTGTAGGTCCTGTCTGGGTGTGAGGAGTTTTAATGTGAGGGCCTTATGACAGCGCAGGCGGCATGTAGCCAGTGGTGTGGGTTTGCCAGGACCAGATGTTTCACAGTTTAATGAGGGCGACCACCATTTCATAATAAACTCTTTACTGAACGGTCACTTGGTAAGGGTTATATACAAGGGATAGTGAGCACAAAGCCTTATGGAAGTTTCCTTTACAGTATGAAGCATTATTCTACACAGTATCTGTACTCTGTAGTATACTCCAGGGCTTTCAAGGCACAGTTTCTCCCGACTTCACCACGACCCAGCTTTAACGCTACAGTCCTGATTCACAAGTCTCCTTTACTTGTTACTTGGGACCCTTCACTACTCTCAGTCTCTCAATCCTGTAAAGGCGTTATAAGCATCAGAGCTAGACTTCTCTCCAAGGACCCGTCTCCGGAAGCCCACTCTGTTACGCTATCTGTCGCTTTTGTCTTCTCTCACTCGGCCGCCCTTTTTGTTGCAGCACTGCTACTTTGCACTCCAAACCCTATCTGGCTAAGAAACAGGAAGTTCTTCACTGTCTTCCAACACAGACCCTCCCACTGTGGGCTAGTCCCAACGGTTAACTTTCAACTTGCCCTATGGCCAACTTTCTACACTATACGTTACCCATCTTATAACACTAAACTAACAATTTAAATGAAATGCATGGTGGAGACAGAAAAATGTGAGAAAACAGAGGCACCACAACTGCACTCCCCCAGAAGAAGGCACTATAGCCGAAATGTGCGTTGGGGTAGTGGCACCACAGCTCCCAGGTAAATCATGCTGTGCACAGTCTTTATTTAGTCTAAGCTATCATCTCATAATGTTTATGTGTTGGTTCCTCCTGGTATTTTGATTAATTACTTACCAGCTTATGATTGGGTATTTTTTCTGACACTTTATGTACTCATTTCCTTCAGATCCCCTTCTATGTACCTGTGCATCATTTTGTCACCGTTTGTCTCATCAGTGTGCAGCTGTCATGCCTCTGTTTTCTGACCATTCTCTGTCTCCACCATTGCATTTCATTTTACATAGTAACATGGTAACATAGTAACACAGTTATTAAGGTTGAAGGAAGACTATAAGTCCATCTAGTTCAACCCATAGCCTAACCTAACATGCCCTAACATGTTGATCCAGAGGAAGGCAAAAAAAAAACATGGGGCAAAGAGTAAGCTCCACATTGGGGAAAAAAATTCCTTCCCTACTCCACATACGGCAATCAGACTAGTTCCCTGGATCAACGCCCTATCAAGAAATCTAGTGTATATACCCTGTAACATTATACTTTTCCAGAAATGTATCCAGTCCCCTCTTAAATTTTAGTAACGAATCACTCATTACAACATCATATGGCAGAGAGTTCCATAGTCTCACTGCTCTTACAGTAAAGAATCTGCGTCTGTTATTATGCTTAAACCTTCTTTCCTCCAGACGTAGAGGATGCCCCCTTGTCCCGGTTTCAGGTCTATGATTAAAAAGATTATCAGAAAGGTCTTTGTACTGTCCCCTCATATATTTATACAGTACATTAAAATAAGATCACCCCTTAGCCTTCGTTTTTCCAAACTAAATAGCCCTAAGTGTAATAACCTATCTTGGTATTGCAGACCCCCCAGTCCTCTAATAACCTTGGTCGCTCTTCTCTGCACCCGTTCTAGTTCAGCTATGTTTTTCTTATACATCGGAGACCAGAACTGTATTCGAAGTATGGTTGCACTAGTGACTTGTACAAAGGTAAAATTATGTTCTCCTCATGAGCATCTATGCCTCTTTTAATGCATCCCATTATTTTATTTGCCTTTGTAGCAGCTGCCTGACACTGGCCACTAAATGTGAGATGGTCATCCACCCATACACCCAGGTTTTTTTCAGTGACAGTTTTGCCCAGTGTTTTACAATTAAGCACATAGTTATACATCTTATTACTTCTACCCAAGTGCATGACCTTACATTTATCCCCATTAAAGCTCATTTGCCATTTATCAGCCCAAGCTTCTAGTTTACATAAATCATCCTGTAATATAAAATTGTCCTCCTCTGTATTGATTACCCTGCAGAGTTTAGTGTCATCTGCAAATATTGAAATTCTACTCTGTATGCCCCCTACAAGGTCATTAATAAATATGTTAAAAAGAAGAGGGCCCAATACTGACCCCTGTGGTACCCCACTGCTAACCACTACCAAGTCCGAGTGTGCTCCATTAATAACCATCCTTTGTTTCCTATCCCTGAGCCAGCTCTCAACCCACTTGCACATATTTTCCCCTATCCCCATTATTCTCATTTTATGTATCAACCTTTTGTGTGGCACCGTATCAAAAGCTTTTGAAAAGTCCATATACACTACGTCCACTGGGTTCCCTTGGTCCAGTCCAGAACTTACCTCTTCATAGAAACTGATCAGATTAGTCTCACAGGAACAGTCTCTAGTAAACCCATGTTGGTATTGGGTCATGAGGTTATTCCTCTTCAGATACTCCAGTATAGCATCCCTTAGAATGCCCTCCAGGATTTTACCCACAGTAGAGGTTAAGCTTACTGGCCTATAATTTCCGAGTTCAGTTTTTAACCCCTTTTTGATTATTAGCACCACATGTGCTAAACGCCAGTCCTGTGGTACAGACCCTGTTATTAATTAATTTACTTTTTAATTACTTGATATATCTAGCTATATATATTTATATATATATATATATATATATATATATATATATATATATACACATATACAGTGTGTATATATATATATATATATATATATATATATATATATATATGTATATATATATATATATATATATATATATATATATATATATATATTATACCCAATAAATATTATGTTTTATATTTTATTTGGTGTCTTGTGCATGTTTCCTTATATGTTTATCCTTGCTATCTTTGCACAATAAACAATTCACATTATGCAATACTTGCAAAAGACTCAGACACAAATCACACAACACTTTGCACAACACAATTGGTGCCATCAGGGGCCGAAAGCGATAGCACGGTCCATCACACTTATATACATTGTATGATGACAGAAAGCTGCTAATCAGTGAAGGGGTTGTGGTTGGGCTACCAGGCACAAGGCCAGTTGTCTTGTAACAGAACCAGTAAAACACAGTAAGTGCCACATCATTGTAATCAGGCTCTCTTCCCCTACATCATGGTGCTCTCGGATTACATAGCAAAAACCTGGTGACAGATTCCCTTTAAGACTGGTATATGAAATGCCAGTTCAAACAGAATCAGGGCCTTACATTTAGCAATCTATGACTCTGAATCACTCATGCTATGATGTACCTGTCATTGCTAAAACAAAGTGTCAATAATAACGTCTCAATGATGGGGAAAGATAAACCAAAATCTCTGGAAATTTTTTTTTTTTTTTTATACAGAAGTAGTATGTAAAAAAACATGTCCTTGCATTTGATAAGTGGTGATGTGATCCAGAATATATTTAAGGAGAAATGTCTATTTGATCCAAATATAACCAGATCTGGGTGGAGCAGTATGGAGGTCACTTGTGTCAATTTACTAATTTTAAAAGCATTCCATAATGGAATGTGTAAGCATGCGAACAGTCTGTGCACATGCAGAAGACAGTGGGGATGCTTTATTCCTCTTACTGTGGCATTGTGTGAATGCAAATCACATAGAAAGACAAGATGGGGGACACCAATACATATCTAAGCTCTTCTAATAATCACAAGAGCGGCGCAGATAGGTGTATAGTAATGTGGAGTTACTAAAAACAGATTTTGGTTATAAAATTATTAATGAGAGATTACTATGGTCCTCCCCTAGCAAAACTGTTTAACAAAAAATCCCGCCTTGTTTCCTATAGTAGGAAACCGAAAGCTCGGAGTGTGATCAGAACTGTAGAAATGAATAACGAAAGGTGCTCACTTGTGCAGACCCCTCACCTCTGACAGAGGTGAACAGTGTGCCCTCTTCTCTTAGGCTAGGTTCACATTGCGTTAGTGCAGTCCGTTTAGAAGATACGCTAATGGACTGCGTTAACGCAATTGCCGAAAAGGGATAGCGTTGTGCGATCGCGCTAGTGCAGATGCTCTATGTGCGCTAGCGGGAACGGGCCCAAAAACTCTGCAAGCAGCGTCCGAGGTCCGTCACAAAATAACGGCACATCACTAACGCATGCCAATAATGCGATGCGCTACATAATTGCGGCCAATGGGTGCGCTAACGGATCCGTTACATAGCGTTAGTGCCGCTATGAAACGGATTCCGTCAGCGGACACCCACTAACGCAATGTGAACCTAGCTTATATTCCATGTCTTATGGATTTACTAAAAAGGTAAAACATGGAAATAAACCCTTAAATCTGTGTATGGCCACAAAAAATGACTTCTAATCGGCGTTTAATTTCAACACGAGACTTTCGTTCCGAATATGCTGTATTTTTAGTGCGATGGAACATTTTTATACTTTAGTACAAACCACACTAAAGTCTTCTTATATTGTTTCTTATGCAAGTACAGATGTAAGCAAAGGGATGTTGAGAGGCTCCAGAAGCAAACAAATACAAATATAAATACAAGTTAATCAGGATGGTACGAACGAAACGTGTTTTGAAGGTAAACCATCCCCGTCGTCGGCACGTAGACCATATTGGTGTGCTTACCTGATGAAGGCGACGGTTCGCCCACAAAACACGTTACACTTGAGTGATTTGCTTCTGGCGTCCCTCACCATGCCTTCGCTTTCATCTTGACTTCCTTTACACCACATCCAAACCTACTAAAGATTTCAGAGAGTGAGAGCCGAGTGCCTAGTACTTCCAGTATTTCCCTTTTATTTATTTTACCTATATCATATTCCTCGGGCTTTACAGACATCATAACCACTGCCCATAATGAAGTTCACAACCTAAATTCCTTATCAGTATGTCTTTGGAGAACCCGGAATAAACCCACACAAACATGAGGAGAACATACAAACTTGTAGATGTTGTCATTGGTGGGATTTTAACTCAGGACCCCAGCGCTGCAAGGCCAACCACTGTTTCCTTAAAGGTTTATATGGATATTATGCTTACAGCATAACAAAATAAGGTCAGAATTTGTCTTGGTTTCATGACTACACCGATGTGTTTCTTTTAGAAGCTCTTCTCTCTTTCCCTGTTCCATAAACCATTTATTATTTCTTAGTCATAGACATGTTTGTAGGCAATCCTCACTTATTAACCTCCAGTACATGTGAAAATATCATCATTCCCCATAAATGGTTTTACAGAAGAAATATGATTTAGATGTAGTTTACAGGAAAAAAAAATTCCAGATGAGTTCCACAAATTCCTGAAGGAGCATTCATGGCACATTTAGCTGCAATGGAAACTCAAAAGACTTCAAACTGCTCTCGGTAAGTCCACAGACCAAATAGTTGATAAAGACCATGGTTCTTGAATTTCACTGTATAAACAATCAATTACAGACACCAGAGGAGCCGTGTGCGCTGCAATGAGAGCTGATAGATACACCAGCTAGGGAAATCGGCAAGTATCACGTTTGGGAGAATGCTTTCAACAAAACTAAAGTGTTAACAGTTTATCTTGAACAAATAATAAAATGTATACTGAATAAATAAAAAGAAATATGAACCCAATCAGTATTTGGTGTGACCACTATTTGCCTTTGAACTTTGACTCATCAATACAGAGCCCCTGTTGCCATTTTCTGGACCCCATTTCCTATGTTTTCATGCTTAGTTGAGTCAATTGGACTTTAAAAGTCAACGGTATGGCTTCTTGGTTGCAATTCTTAGAAGAAGACCACTTCTGGACATACTTCTCCGAACAGTATATGTTGGTGTTTATTCAAAAGGGCTCGAACAGCACATCATGAACCCCAAATCTGGTTTAAAATCTTTGCCTGGGGATGACCTTAATGATGCAGTATAACTACCTTGTGTCTTGTTGCTGTGCTTAGTCTTGCCATGGTGGATGACAGATAACACGAAACTTTGTTGTCTTCCACAACCTCAACTTTGTAGCAGAGTTTGGCTGTTCTTCACCTAGTGTTAATCCTCCTACCCAACTGTTTGGTCAACCCACATATGAAAAGGATGATCATTATCAGTTGTACAGTGGACATAAAATATCTACACGCCCCTACTAATATGACAAGTTTTTGTCATGTAATAAAAAATCATGACGTGAAGAATAATTCGAAAACTTTTTCCACCACTAATGTAACTCAAGTCTGTACAAATCAATTGAGAAACAAAATGTATTTTGAGTGAAAGATAAAAATAACAAAACTAAAATAATGTGGTTGCATAAGTGTGAACACCCATTTATAACTGGAGATGTGTTTTTCAAAATTAGAAAATCACATTAAAATTTATAATAATAGTCAGTACTCAGCTGCCATCATTCAACCTGATTCTGATTAACCTCATATAAAGTTTAACTGTTATTAAAGGATTTTTTTCTGACATTTACTTAGTCGCATTTTACAGCAAAATCTATGTTCTGTTAAGAACTTAGAACTCATCAAAGGGATCTCATTGTTGAAAGTTATCTGTCAGGAGAAGGTTGCAAAAAGATTACTAAAGCATTAGATATAACATGGAACACTGTGAAGATGGTCATTTTGATGATGCTTAAATTTTGCAGAACTCTACATTACCTAGATCTGCCAAATAAAATTGTGCGCTATAGCATGCAAACATGAAATAAACAAAGTTTATTTACTGTTAGCCGTTTTTTCCAGAACCCATGACAGCACACCTGAGAGAGGGATCCGCCCACCAAGGACAGGAAACCTACTGAAAAGGGTGGTACCTCTCCCCCAACATTAGTTGGGTTACAGAGCATGAGGGGACCTCCCAAAAAATTATATACACACCCCGCAACGAATCATTATTTTGCCCAACTCTGTAGTGAACACCAACAGAGAGAAAGTATAAAAAAAAAAAAATAAAGAGGGGGGGGGGAGGCGGGTGCTGTCATGGGTTCTGGAAAATCAGCTACTGGTAAGTAACCTTGGTGTTTTCTCTTCATCCATAACAGTATACTTGAGAGAATTATACGGAGAAACAAATCTCCTTAGGGAGGGACCACTGCTTGCAGCACCTGTCTACCAAAGGTTAAGTCAGCAGAGGATAGATCTAGTCTCTAGTGCTTATACAGATCTCGCAAAAATTAAGAGGCCACTGCAGAATGTTGAGTTTGTCTGATTTTTCTCTTTATAGGTATGTTTTTGAGTAAAATGTAAATTGTTCTTTTATTCTACAAACTTCTGACATGTCTCCAAATTTCTAAGCAATAATTTTTTTATGACAAAGAAAAATTGTCAAAATTAAAGAAAAACTGAAGGGCTTTCAGACCTCAAATAATGCAAAGAAAACAAGTTCATAATCATTTAGAAACAACAATACTAATGTTTTAACTCAGGAAGAGTTCAGAAATCAATATTTTGTGGAATAACCATGATTTTTAATCACAGCTGTCATGCGTCTTGGCATGCTTTCCACCAGTCTTTCACACTGCTTCTGGTGCAAAAATTTAAGCAGTTCTTCTTTATTTGATGGCTTGTGACTATCCATCATCCTCTTGATTACATTCCAGAGGTTTTCAATGGGGTTCAGGTCTGGAGAGTGGGCTGCCCTTGACAGGGTTTTGATGTGGTGGTCTCTTAATTTTTGTCAGAGCTGTATTTCCTCCTTCTCCACTGACTGGTTACAGACATGTATTCTAACAAAGCTCTTCTGACATCCAAACTAAAATTTTTCCACTTTGAGGTTCCTAGGGTTATTACAAAAGGAAGGTAGGATGATTTCCTGACTTCTATGGAACCCCATTGCTACATTTTGGCCAGGTCAGGTCTAAACACAATTCTGTCCTCATACACCAGAGTATAAGAAGGGATTACTGAAAGGGACTGAATATCACTAAAACTACGTGCTAAGGTCAGTGTTACCAATATTAATACCTCATTAACTGATGATTCTTATTATGCTTCAAATGGATTTTTGGTAAATGCCTGCTTATCTTCTTCAAAACGGCTGAGATCATGACTAACAGAGGAAAGGCGTATGCTATCCTGAAGTTCCAAGGGGTCTGCGTAGCATCTATTGAATGAGGGGTATCTTCTGGATTCAACAGAACCTCTTCCCTTTCCTCTTCTGCTTGTTGGCAAACAGACCTATCTCAGGCAACCTCCACAAGTCTACTATGTGCTGAAACACCTCAAAATTTAGTGTCCATTACCCTTGCCTCAGTCTGTTTTGACTTGGGAAGTCTAGTGTTTTATATCCTCTTTATATGTAACGCTGTTAGGGATAGAAGGTGTTGTTCTGCTAGTTGAAAAAGATTGTACCATTAAGGAACGGGACAATGTTCCCCCTGGAAATTATTATACGCCACTCAAGCGTGATTGTCTGACATAACACGAACGTGGTGACCGAGGAGGGACGTAAGAAATGTTGTCAGTGCTCTTTCTACTGCCCACAACTCCTTTAGGTTCAAAGTATCACCCCTTTCGTGAAGTGACCAAGAACTCTGAATTCTGTGATCTCTCATATGTGCCCCCTACTAACTTGCTTGCATCTGTGGCAATAATGACGTTTTCTGGGGCCCTCCATGGGATTATAGGTTTGACCTGTCTATCCACCATAAGGGGGAATTTATGGTTACAGAAGAAAGCTTAACTTTTACTTCTAAATGCCCTCCTAACAGTCTCTGTGTTGATAGTGTTTCCCACTGAAGAAGTTTCCTATGCAACTGGGCCCACATCACCGCTTGTGAGTGAGCTCTAAGGGTGTTTATTAGTGATGAGCGAATATACTCGTTACTCGAGATTTCTTAGCATTTTTTAGTTTTAGTTTTTCTTGCCGAAGCTGAATGATTTACATTTGTTAGCCAGCATAAGTACATGTGGGGGTTGCCTGGTTGCTAGGGAATCCCCACATGTACTTATGCTGGCTAACAGATGTAAATCATTCAGCTTCGGCAAGAAAAACTAAATCTCCGAGCACTTAAAAATACTCGGAAGATCCAGGAGCATGCTCGAGAAATCTCAAGTAACGAGTATATTCGCTCATCACTAGTGTTTATAATTATGTAGCCACATTATTTTAGTTCTTTATTTTTCTTAGATTTGTACAAATTATGGGTGATACTAAGGCCACATTCAGACGTTCAGTATTTTACCTCAGTATTTGAAAGCCAAAATCAGGAGTGGAAGAAAAACAGAAATGGTGAAGTGTTTCTATTAAACTTTCCATTTGATTGTCCAACTTCTGGTTTTGGCTTACAAATACTGATGTCTCCCTTAACTAGCCCACTCGTTTCATGTTTAATAGAATTAAAAAGGCTAGAATACGTAACCGAATCGACAAGATCATTTCTCCTGAGGGCATTTTTCTCACCCACCCACAGGACAATACAAATGAATTTGCGCAATATTTCAAACAATTATATAATTTGAGGTCTGATCCCTCTCTTCCCATTCCAGGTGCGAGATCTATTGATGACTTTTTGTCTTCTGTCAATCTTCCACAACTTGATTCCATGGAT
This sequence comes from Ranitomeya imitator, assembly GCF_032444005.1. NCBI lineage: Eukaryota > Metazoa > Chordata > Amphibia > Anura > Dendrobatidae > Ranitomeya > Ranitomeya imitator. The sequence goes on from NC_091284.1 coordinate 224,447,522, forward strand.
GCAGACTTTTTGGCTGCTCCTTTTACTGCAGAAGAGATTAGTGACACAATAAAACAATTGAAATCTTATAAGGCCCCTGGTCCTGATGGTTATAGCAATAATTATTATTAAATCATTCCGTGAAATTCTTGTCCCCCATTTAGTTCAAATTTTCAATGCCGCTTCGTCTATTGGTTCCTTCCCTAGAGAAAATTTGGATGCCACAATTATACTTATTCCCAAGCCTCATACTAGTCCTGGTCAAATACTTAATTACTGTCCCATTTCAAGAATACTGATCTCAAAATTTAAAGGGAACCTGTGACCCCCCCCCCCCCCCAGGCGTTAGAAACTAAAAGAGCCACCTTGTGCAGCAGTAATGCTGCATTCTGACAAGGTGGCTCTTTTCCCAGCCCCGCAATGTGAATAAATCATAAGACACTGAGGGGCTGGGATTCACAAGCAGGGCAGCCGCACAGGCGCAGTCTGCGAGACTGCATATGAGGTCAGACGGGCGGCGCTCACTGCGCTTGCCCCAGGCCGGACAAAACAGCGCAGGCGCCGGATGATTTGAAAACAAACAGCGCTGAGGCGGCGGCACCCGGCGCTGAGAAGACAGTTGAGTGACAGCTGTGTGGCGTGTGCAGCAGGGGGGGGAAAGACCTGCCTCCAGGACTGAAGACAGGTATTTTGGAGAAATGACAAAACGGATTATTTCGGCATTTACAGCACCAATAACTAAAAGAGCCACCTTGTCAGAATGCAGCATTACTGCTGCACAAGGTGGCTCTTTTAGTTTCTAACGCCTGGGGGGGGAGTGACAGGTTCCCTTTGACCTTATTTTGCCCAAATTAATTTCCAAGGACCAGATTGGATTTATAAAGCACCGGCAATCCATTGAAGGTACCAGGAGGCTGATAAATAATTAAATTAATTAATTCCAGAAATATTAACTCCACTTTAATTTTCCCTTGATGCAGAGAAAGCGTTTGATTGCTTGAATTGGACTTTTCTCAAATGTTCCCTACAAAAATTTGGCTTTGATTTGGACTTTATAAATAAAATTATGGCTTTATATTCCGATCCTCAGGCAAAACTTTATATTAATAATCACTTTTCTTCCCCATTTCCAATCTCTAATGGTACTCGGCAGGGTTGCCCCCTTTCTCCACTGCTTTTTGCCCTTGCCATAAAGCCATTAGCCCAGCTCATTAGAGATGATCCCTCCATAGAGGCAGTTCGCACGGATCGTAAGGAATTTAAAATCAGTTTATATGCTGATGATATTCTCCTGTCCCTTACCAATCCTTGTCGTTCTATTCCACATTTGCAAACCCTTCTTAAAAAATGTTCATTTTTTTCGTATTTTAAAATAAACGAGTCCAAGTCGAAAATTTTTCATTTTAAGGCTACGTTCACATTCGCGTCTTTGGACGCAGCGTCGTCGCCGCAAAACAACGCATGCGTCATGCATCCCTATCTTTAACATTGGGGACACATAGGCATGCGTTGTCATGCGTTTTGGTGCGTTTCGCGACGCATGCGTCGTTTCGACGCACCTGGCAGGGCGCGGCAAACGCAACATGTTGCATTTTTTCTGCGTCCAAAATTTTTTAAAAAACGCATGCGTCCCACTTGCGTTGCATTTGCGTGGTCGATGCGTCAAAAACTCCATTGAAGTGTATTGGCAACGCAGAAGACGCAAGTACTTGCATTGTTGTGCGTTGTACGACGCATGCGTTCTTTACTTAAAAAATAGAGACACAGAAAAGACTCTATATATATAAAAAAAGGTTGAACGCATGCGTCAAAAATGCCTGCGTTTTACTTGCGTCTTTCGTGCGTCGTGCGTTGCGTCCACGACGCTGCGTCCAAAGGCGCGAATGTGAACGTAGCCTAACCTCACTGATTCTCAAATCCAGAGTACAAAGGATATTTTGCCCTGGGGTTGGGCGGAGACGGATATTGTTTATTTGGGTCTGACATTTTCTAGAAACCTTAGCTCCTTGATTCTCAGCAACTTGGATTCTCTTATTGCTTCCATTTCTAAACAGCTTAGATTTTATGATGATAAAGTATTATCGTGGTGGGGAAGGTGCCTTATTGTAAAATCAATAATTCTTCCCAAGATCCTCTATATCTTCAGGTCCCTTGCTTTACTTGTTTCTACTTCCTATTTGACCAGTTTGCAGGCAAACCGCAATCTGTTTGTTTGAGGCAACAAGAGAGCTCGTATAGCCTCCAGTCAACTGTATAAACATAAATTGCGTGGGGATATGGGTCTACCTAATGTTTCGGCCTATTATTTCTCGAATTTAATTAAACAGAGTCTATATTGGTGGTCTGCAGATCATACACCTTCATGGGTGGAATTGCAATTATATTTTAATTGAAATTCTCCACCTTGTAATATTATTATCAATTTATTCACCTCTAAGTCTTTGCTTCGGTCTGATCATCCGATATTTGTAGCTGTTCTTGTGGCATGGCGGAAATTTCTCAAAATTAAAAGTGGTTTCACTAGGATGGAACTTATGCTGAAACTTCCCCTCTCTTTTTGGCTACTGTTTTCTCGTTTGATCTGCATTCAAGTTGGGCTGACTGGGGAATCTCTAAACTACATGATATCTTTGATGGTAACAAGTTTGTTTCATTTACCCACCTTAAAGATAGGTTTGGTGTTCCCTCATCGGCTTTTATGCAATTTACTATTTTAAAGGATTTTTTGAGGCCACTGGTGACTGGTCGCCCTCCTTTATCGGAGCCGGCGATTAATATTTTATGCAACTCCGGTCATAGCATATTTTGGTCTACTCAATATATCTACCAGTGGTTTAATAACTATTTCAAAATTCTAAAATCCCCACACATGAGCAAATGGGAATCTACTTTGAATCTTTCTGTAGCTTTAGATGATTGGGAACTGGCCATGTCCTTGACTTAGTCTGCCACCATGTCCATGGCTCTTCATGAGTCTTATTTTAAACTTATCTCTAGGTGGTATTATTCACTGTCTCGCTTAGCATTTATTAATCCTTCCAATTCCAATTGTGGACATTATGGTAGCCTTTCCCATTTGTTTTGGTTTTGTCCACGTATTAGACCTTTTTGGGATGAAATCTCTTCTCTTATTTCTATTATATTAAAACGTTTGGATTTTTCTCTGTCTCCTCAGTTGGTCCTGCTTTCTTTGAATGCAGATCAATTGACTCCACCTTTTAGGAAGCTTTTTATACATCTGCTTTTAGTTTCTAAGAATGCTCTTGCTTTTTTTTGGAAATCTTCTAAAATACCCTGTTCACAAGAAGTTATTGACAAACTGGCTTTGCATAAATCCTATGAACCAGAAATTGGCGTTACTGAATGGCTGCTTTCCTTCCTTTTTGAAAAAAATGGTCTCGCTGGCTGGAAATACTTCCATAAGAATTTACTGTATTTATTGTTTTGTTATTTTATTCTATTTTTACTTTTATTCTTCATGAATGTTTCATGCCATTGCATTTATGTTAACCTTTCTCTCTCTATGTCTTGTTTTGGTTGAAGATGTTAATAAAATTGTTTGGAAAAACAAATACTGATGTCAAATACTAACCAAATACTGAATCTGTGAATGTGGCTTAAAGGTGGAAAAAGTTCTGAAATTATTCTTCTTGGTGTGATTTATTTTCACATGACAAAAAAACAGACATTTTACCAGTGGTGTGTAGACTTTTTTTATCCACTGTAACTGTGCAAACGAATGTATAATGCCAAATACAAATAAAATGCAACAAATGTAAAATATCTTAACATAAGCAAATAAGAACAAAATAGCACCACAGACATTGATTCATTCATAAAAACATCAATGCAGAATACAAACCACGAGTGGTTTTTGTGGGAAGGCGCGACTGACCCAGTAACTACTTGCCTTATGCCAGAATATACCACAGGCTATCTACCCAGACCAACACTAGTGCTCACTTATGCAAACACTTGATTAACAGCAAAGTAATAAAAATACATATGGGGACCATGTAAAATAAAGTGTAATTTCAACAAATTTGGAATTAAAAGGTCAAGATATTTCTAAAAGAGTGTAGATTTATTCATATTTGACAGCAGGCTTAAAAGAGAATCTGTTACACCAAAAATCGTATATGAGCTAAGGCCACCGGCATCAGGGGCTTATCTACAGCATTCTGTAATGCTGTAGATAAGCCCCCGATGTAACCTGAAGGTAAGAAAAACAGGTTATATTATACTCACCCAGGGGCGGTCCCGCTTCGGTCCGGGTCCGATGGGCATCGCGGTCCGGCGCCTCCTAGCTTCATATGATGATGTCCTCTTCTCGTCTTCCTGCCACGGCTCCTTCACAGGCGTACTTTGCCTGCCCTTTTTAGAGCAGAGCAAAGTACTAGAATGCGCAGGCGCTGGGCCTCTGACTTTTCCCAGCGCCTGCGCACTGCAGTACTTTGCTCTGCCCTCAACAGGGCAGACAAAGTACGCCTGCGCAGGAGCCACAGAAGGAAGACAAGAAGAGAACGTCATTGTACGAAGCTAGGAGGCGCCGGACCCGGACCATGACACCCATCGGACCCGGACAATGACAACCATCGGACCTAGACTGCAGCGGGACCGCCCCTGGGTGAGTATAATCTAATTTGTTTTTCTTATACTTCAGGTTACATCGGGGGCTTATCTACAGCATTACAGAATGCTGTAGATCAGCCTCTGATGCCGGTGGCCTTAGCTCATATACGATTTTTGGGGTGACAGATTCCCTTTAATTTGACCTGGATTTTCTCAACTTAAATAATGACTCGTTAATGCAGAATGGTCGCCAAGTCAAAAGTGACCAGTTTTTGCTCTTATTTAATTCCGGTTGCTCCGCTGAAAGGGTGAATCCATGGTAAAGACTATAAAAAGTAGAACTAAATAACTAGACCCATCTCTATGGAACAACATATCAGATTAAAAAAAAACAAAAAAAAACAAAACAACAACAAAACCAAGCAGCAGAATTAAAATAAAGGCAAAAATGGTATAACTTTGACCTGGTACTGGTTCTTGTTTCAACATACTATGAGAAACACATTTCCCTGTCCGTTTTATCACAGGATCAAGTGTTTCTGCTGATGACCAGCTCTGTGAGCGCACCATAAATCAAATCAGTGAGTACAAGCGACAGTTTCCACTGAGCTCATATATCACTGACTTATTTGATGAAGAGCTCACCAGGTTGGTCACTAAGGTTACTTTCACACTAGCGTCGGAATCTCCCCGTCGCAATGCGTCGGGCAGAGATTCCGACGCTATCGTTTGACGCACTGCACAACGGGTGCAGCGGATGCATTTCTCCGGCGCATCCGCTGCCCCATTGTGAGGTGGGGGCGGAGTTCCGGCCGCGCATGCGCGGTCGGAAAAAGCGTTCCGTCAGGAGCAAAAAACGTTACATGTAACGTTTTTTGCTCCCGGCGGTCCGCCACAACACGGCGCAACCGTCGCACGACGGTTGCGACGTGTGGCAAAGCGTCGCAATGCGTCGCTAATGTTAATCTATGGGGCAAAAACGCATCCTGCAAACAACTTTGCAGGATGCGTTTTTTGCCATAAACGACGCATTGCGACGTCTGGCAAAAAACGCCAGTGTGAAAGTAGCCTAACAGAAACACTCTCTCCTGTGACAAAACAAACAGAAAGTGTGTTAGGCTACAAAGCCCACGATCAGGAATAGCAGCGTTTTGGATGCAGTGCATTTGCTCTGCATTCTACATTACAAGCACAGTGGATGGGATTTAAAGAAATCCCATACCCACTGTGCTTCAATTTAACGCTGCGTAAACTCACCCGCAGTGCAGGTTTCCGAGCTGCAGCATGTCAATTTCTGTAGCACATACGCTGCCTATTTTCAGCAATAGAATATTATTACAAGCGGTAAATCCACATGTACCAAAACACAAATGCAGTAAATTAGAACGCAGCAAAAATACGCTGCATCCAAAATGCTACTAATCCTGATCGTGGGCATGTAAACTTACTTACGGTAATTAAAAAAAAGCAACTTTAACTATGCTGTGTGGTCAACATATTCACTTACGCATCTTCCTGTGGCCAGGAGCTGTGGTTTGATCAGACTTTGTCCCTGTATGGTCAGATACAGCCATTACACAGTACACAACAGGGGCACATTTATAAGATTATCTCAGCACAGGTACATTTTTTTAAACACATTAAGCTGTGGAAATTTTTATTGTGCATTTAAACTCAAAACGTTGCTATCCGTTTATTTTAGTGGATAGTGCATGGACACACAATGCATGGGCAAGTTCATATATCGTTTTTTTTGCAAACTAATTGCACACCCCATCTCCCTCAGTGACAAAGCCAATATTGACTTTCATAACCAGGCCAATTTTTTTGAAAATCTGACCAATGTCATTTTATTTTAATAATTCTGAAACGCTTCAACTGATGCCACTGATTCTGAGACTGATTTTTCGTTATTGTACCATTATAGTGGTCAAATTTATTCAATACAACTTGCATTCATTTGTGAAAATATCACAAATGTAGTGAAAATTTGGTACATTTCGCAATTTTAATTCTTATGCACTTAAACCAGAGCGTTATAGCACACAAAATAGTTAATAAATAACATTTCCCACATGCCTACTTTACATCTGCAACATATTTTAAACATTCTTTTTTATAGTTAGAAGGGTGAAAAGTTGATCAGCAGTTTAATTTTTCCGACAAAATTTACAAAACCATTTACTTAGGCACCACATCACATTTGAAGTGACTTTAAGGGGCCTATATGACAGAAAATAGTAACACCATTCTAAAAACTGAAACCCTCAAAGTCCTCAAAACTACATTCAAAAAGTTTATTGACCCTTCAGATGCTTCACAGGAACTAAAGCTGTGTCAAAGGAAAAAAAAATACATTTTACTTTTTTTTTCCCCACAAAAATTTTACTTTAGCCCCTCATAACATTTTTCACAAGGGTAACAGGAGAAAATGGACCCCAAAAGTTGTTGCATATTTCTCCGAATATGCAGATACCCCATATGTGGGGGAAAACTAGGGAAGGGCTCAAAAGGGAAGGAACACAGTTTGACTTTTTGAATGGAAAAATGACTAATCAAGAGCGTACGCCATGTCACGTTTGGAGAGCCCCTGGTGTTCCTAAATGGTGGAACTCCCCACAAATGACCCCATTTTGGAAACTAATTCCCTGAAGAAATGTATCTAGATGTGTGGTGAGCACCTTGAGCAAGCAGGTGCTTCCTAGGAGTTCATAAAGTAGAGCCATGAAAATAAGAAGTACTTTTAGCTTCAAAATTTGTTATTTTCACAAGGGAAACAGGAGAAAATGGACCCCAAAATTTGTTATGCAATTTCTCCGGAGTACGCAGATACCCCATGTGTGAGGGAAAACTACTGTTTGGGTGCATGGCAGGGCTCGGAAGGTAAGGAGCGATGTTTTTGAATGCAGACTTTGATGTGATCTGCGGGTGTTGTGTCGCGTTTGGACACAGCCGAACACAGACCAGTCCAAAGTGACTCCATCTACCTCATAAGTGAATGGTTCCATTGAAGGTTTTGTCTGAATCGTGGTTTTGTGGAATTTACACAGAAACCCTGGTGTAAACACTCAGCAGAGAACGTAGGATAAATGTGAACAGAGTCTTACTCAGATTTTTGGGAGGTACAATGAGCAAATATAGACAGCAGTACAGGAGTAGTTCTTATTTTTAATTTTACGCAGTTAACCATGCACTATAAGTGATAAGGCAGATTTATTCTTCTGCGATTACAGCTATACTAGATTTACATTTTTTTTATGTTTTGTTGCTATCACACAGTAAAAATGCTTCCTTATAAAAAGTTGTTTTTTTCCATCGCCATATTCTAAGAGCTGTAACTTTTTTATTTTGTTGTGAGCAGAGCTGTGTGAAAGATTATTTTTTTATGGGGCGAGTTACAGATTTTTTGGTACTATTTTGGGGCAAATAATATTTATTTTTTATTCAGATTAATTTAATTTAAATTACGGTAACAAAAAACAGCAATTCAGTTTTCAGCGCTGCTCACCATGCGGTAAAAGTTTTAAGACAGATTTGTTTGTCGGGTCGGTGCAATTATAGCAATACCAGATATATATAACTTTTTATGGTTTGCCATTTTTTCACAATAAACAATATCTTATAAAAATAAATTTGTTTTTGCATCATCATACTCAGAGCCGTAACTTTTTTTTGCCAAATGTGCCATATTAGGGTTTGGTTTTTGATGTACGGTTTGGCGTTTTCATTCATTTTTACATATAACTTTTTCATCGCTTTTAATTCACTTTTTTTGTGAGTATGTAAAAGAGAGACATTTTTGGCGTGTTTATTATTTTTTACGGCATTCACCACATGGAATAAATAACATGGCAGGTCAAATTCAGTTAAGCGTATGTAACATGTGGATGTAAAACAGATGATTTTTCAACCATATTGTCATCTGTGTGTCCATTGTTTACGTCCGCATGGCATTCCTTTTTATACATCAGCAGTTAGCAAAATTTACAAGACTACATACAGTTTCCAATTTTAAGAATTGCAATGTGTCTGTAAAAAAAAAAAAAAAACTCGGATGTTATACAATATATATATATATATATATATATATATATATATATATATATATATATATATATATATATATATATATATATATTTTTTTTTTTTTTTTTTTTTGTGCACCCAGACTAAATTAGATGAGCCTTATACAAGATAGGGAAGAAACTAGTGTATACTGCCATTTTTTTCAAGCAGATAGAAACTAACGTCTGAATGATTTAATATAATAACATCAGTCTGAGTGCAGGGAGGTCAGTCTTTCTCAAGAACAGCACTAACTAAAAATACAGTCATGTGAACACGCCCTTACAAACATGTGTGGTCTATTTGGACTAGTCGGAAAAGCAGGTCCCCGGCGGATTTTAAAGTGTGTTTTTTCCAGTATCTGATGCATGATGCCTACGCATCGGACAGCATTTATCAGCTGTCAATTTCCCTTGAAAAGGATTAATTAAAAGTAACACTTTTCAATAGACGCATAATTGTTGGTATGACTTGGTGGGAAGAAACCAAAGACATACACGAGTCATACATAGGCTCTGTTGTGTTGAGGCTTTATAACATATATATTGAAAAGTCACCAAATACTACAGGTACTCTTAAAAGGTTTCTCTCTAAACTGCATCAAAATGATGCGATTTTGCAAAAACATCTCAAACACCCTAAGGCCACGTGCACATGTCGTTGATTATTTGGTGATTTTTTTACCTCAGTATTTGTAAGCCCAAACCAGGAGTGGGTGATAAATACAGAAGTGGTGCATATGTTTCTATTATACTTTTCCTCTGATTGTTCCACTCCTGGTTTTAGGTTACAAATACTGAGGTATACAGGTAGGAATTGGTTGGCTGTGTAAATTTAGAAACTAATCCGCAGCATTGCACGCTTGGCGGTTCCAAGCGCTGTGGATTAGACTGGGGTGGAAAGAGATGATTTGCATAGCTCCGCCTACTACAAAGGATTCTGGGTAAACCTGCTATTCTTTGTATTATGCTGCTTGCAAATACTTTCCGTTTCAGGAAAGCATCCACTATGTAAATACTGAGGTAAAAATCTCACCAAATACTCAGCGTGTGCACGCATCATCTTCCAAACCTGAATACAAAGAATGCCCATCCACAATCTATACTGCCTGTACAGAAAGTCGTACTCATTCATAATTCACAATAGAACAATAATATGCAGGCCTTTCTCTCTAGACTATGGCCTACAGCACTCTCGCTACACAAAGACTCCATTACACAGAGATAGATTTATAGGTACATTGTAAATATCCTTTACTACTGTACCAAGATTAAAACATATACTATTCTTTCGAGAGTTCCTTAATTTGTTTTTCTCAAACTTATTTCATAATAAATATGACAATTAAGGATTCATTCACACCAGTATACCTATATAATATGGATCTGTATTAGTTTAGTCTTTATTCTTCCTTTTCTCTATTGAAAAAATGTCACCATGTGAAAAGTGGCCAGTTTTTGCTCTTATTTTATTCCTGCTGCTCCCCAGAGTAATACATTTTATTTTTTTAAAGGGGTTGGACAACCCCTTCTCATTCCTCATGTTTGGACCCGTTAGGCTAAGTTCACACTTTGCGGATTCCACTGCGGATTTTTCCGCAGCAGAATTCCAAAATCCGCAGTGAAAACCCGTCGCGGTTTTTACTGTGGATTTATCGCGGTTTTTACTGCGGTTTCTTCTGCAGATTTTCATCTGCAGTTTCCTATTGGAGCAGGTGAAAATCCGCAGAAAAGAAGTGACATGCTGCAGAATGTAATCCGCTGCGTTTCCGCGCGTTTTTTTCCGCAGCATGTGCACAGCGTTTTTTGTTTCCCATAGGTTTACATTGTACTGTAAACTCATGGGAAACTGCTGCAGATCCGCAGCGGTCAAATCCGCTGCGGATCCGCAGCAAAATCCGCAAAGTGTGAACATAGCCTTAAAATAAAAACACCTATTCTCCTCTCTGATCTTGTCACCGTTCCAGTGGTGTCAGCAATTGCATTCCTGGTTATGTCATTCAAACGAGCCCTGTACCCAACGAAAAAAAACAAAAATATGGAAATGCTTCTGTATTGGATCCAAATTGTAATAGAGAGGGGTGAATGAGATCTAAACCCGTAAAGTTCTTCCACACCAGGATTACTGGTCCCTAATAGTGATGAGCGAATATACTCGTTACTCGAGATTTCTTGAGCATGCTCGGGGGTCCTCAGAGTATTTTTTAGTGCTCGGAGATTTAGTTTTTATTGCCGCAGCTGAATGATTTACATCTGTTAGGCTACGTTCACATTTGCGTTGTGCGGTGCTGCGTCGGCGACGCAACGCACAACGCAAACAAAAACGCATGCAAAACGCATTGTTTTGTGACGCATGCGTCCTTTTTTGGCATGATTTTGGATGCAAAAAAAATGCAACTTGCTGCGTCCTCTGCGCCCTGACGCTTGCGCCAAAAAAGTCACAAAACGCAAGACAACGCATGTCCATTCGCCCCCATATTAAATATAGGGGCGCATGACGCATGCGTCGCCGCGGCTGCGCCCGACGCTGCCCCACAAAACGCTAATGTGAACGTAGCCTTAGCCAGCATAAGTACATGTGGGGATTCCCTAGCAACCAGGCAACCCCCACATGTATTTACGCTGGCTAACAGATGTAAATCATTCAGCGGCGGCAAGAAAAATTAAATATCCAAGCACTAAAAAATACTCGGAGGACCCCCGAGCATGCTCGAGAAATCTCGAGTAACGAGTATATTCGCTCCTCACTAGTCCCTAGCATTCCGGATTATTGGATGGTCATGGTGTCTCAGCAGTGTCAAGATGCGTTCATACAGTCCGAGTGCTGCCCATGAAAAAAAAATTATATCACATGGACAGCACAAAATCATCAACACTAACATAAAATCGCAGTATGCACACGCCTTTTTTGTATTTTGGATGAGACTTGCCTATTCAAGTCTATGGGATCCCATATAGATCATCCATATAGCATCCAGTTTTTACGGCTGCATTGCCATTATTAACATTGGAAACTGTATATGGTCTTGTAAGTGTTATTAACTGCTGATGTATAAAACAAATGGCATACAAATGACAATACAATGGCCTTTTTTTCTGGATTTTTTTTTTTTTTTTTTATATACGGTAGTTGTGTGAATTTAACTTGCATTGAACAACTGAAACTAAATTACACCTGTACTTATTTGTTCCCTTTTTTATCTACCCCCAAATTTAATAACATACGGGTAGATTATTTGGCTTCTATGAGAAAGATCTCAGAGACTAATGCATACTTAATGCTGATGACATGAAGCGAAATTAGAAAAAAATTGGAAAATAAATATAAGGGTATGTTAACGTATGTTTTTTTCCCCAGACACTTTTCCTTTTTTTTTTTTTTTTTAACTTGTTTTATTGAAGAATGCACACATGCAATAAAATCTAATGTTTTTTAAATGGACATCGGTGTGGAGCATTTTCTCAAAGATAAAAGACGTCAAGTCAACACATTGACAGAGAATAAACATCACATGTGAATATACCCGAAAGGCAGAAGAACTCCAGGAAGACGGCTCAAAATGAAATGCATAAAAATAAGTATTATGCAATGTGTTACAGAACTATTAAAGGGATGTTCTGTGTTGTGAAATGGGTAAATTGTAACTTGCATGTAAAAACAATAGCAACTTTGTAATACATATATTATTAAAAATCCTCTCTCATCTCAAAAGTTGAGTGATTTTGTATTCTATAAAGTTCCTTGCCCAAGTTGTCGACCACCTCTCCCGTGAATCAGAGGTGGCTGGTTCTGTAAGCAAGGATCGCATTCTTGAAAGCTGATTGCGGATCACTGGGTTCGGTGGGCATCAGAGCCTCAGCACTCCAGCAATTCTGCGGAGGCAAAGCGGCTTCTGCTTGCAGAATGTGGAAGCACACCGTTCAGACCAGCAGCCACTGGTCCAAACTGTGAATCCTCAGGAGGATGCCTTAGTGCTCCGTTTCTGTATAAGTAAAACCTGAAGCATCATTACAGAAATCTAAAACTGAAATAGAGGAAACAAATCTATTACATCCACATAATAAATTAATTACCAAAAAAACTATGTCTTGCCCCACCTGATTAAGATGAATGAGGATTACAAAACCTAAAGCACTTGCATGCCCATGCAACTATCAGATGGCATACATCAAAAATGCAATGTTTACTCGCCAAGAATGAGCATTTCATTGCACCCCTTCCCCCGTATTCCCAAGATACCTTCTTGTAAAGCGCCCAGCATCTCCCGAATGACCTGCAATGGAAGAGGAGGAGGGAGGTTACCCATCTGTAGAGGAAGAAGCACAAGTCAGGGCGGGGAAGAGGGGGTTACACTGTATGATCACAACCCTCCTCCTCCTCCTGATGCTTGTGTCCTGCACCTGCTGCCCCTGATCTACAGATGAATCAAGCGGAAAATTCATCACAATGTCTGGGGGAATGTTTATTTCTGTAAGGCAGTTTCCCACCATAAGCCCAGGCCTGAGTGTACAGCTCTGCTCAGCTCATACTCTGCACTGGGAGTGTGTGTGAATGCGGCCTAGTAATGGTGGTACTGACAGATGAACATGTAAACACCATCTGCTTCACTTCCTCCAACCTCCACTAGAGCATCTCTAGACTCGCGAGGCTGCGTTCTTCAAGGCTAAGAGTCAAGCACACAGCGTTCACCTGTAGAGTTCACCTAACAGCCAGGTCATTTGTAAAATTCATCATACACAACTGCTAATCATGATGGCATACTACCCCAATAGACAAGTGTCACGGAGTGTCCGCGACAGAGCAATACCAGAAGACCACGGTGTCTGACGGCTTCTGCTTCATCGCTGAGAAGAAGCACTTCTCCTGTGTATTAAAAGTGTTTGGTTTTCTTTCAGCAGGACAGGGGTTAAGAGGCCATGTGGAAATTCCTGCTTTCAGCTGTGCTTGGTTAGCCACTCCTGTCTCCTTTAAAAGCTAGGCCTTCTGATCAGATCCTTGTCTGAGATAGCACTTGCTTGATAGTCCTGGATTGAGGAGCTGGTGTTTGGAGAGCTGGAGGAATTTATTGTGCGACAGTTGTATGGTTTGTACGCTTGGAATATTCCTCATCCTTACCTGCTTTATTTACCCTCCCGGTCCTTCACACCCTGGTGGATACCTTTGTTATTTGTGAGAGCATATTTTGTGTGAGTGGAGTTTCTTTTTACCCTTGTCTTGGTTCCCCTGTTTGTCAGGTTGGTGTACTGCTGTACACTGTAGCGCCTCTCTTCCCCGGGTGGGGGAGGGGGACAGACGCAGGGTGGCAGTCAGGAGACAGGGCGAGGGCGGAGGCCCCGGTATCCTCGCCATCTGAGGTATCCCGGGGAACAGGGCGAGTTAGGGTGCCCCCTAGAGCTAGGGCCAGGAAAGGTGCCCCTGGACCCAGTTTACTCGCCAGTCCAATCGTGACAACAAGTGTCTATTTCTAAACATCAATAATAATTTAAAAAAACAAGATAGTGGAGAGTTGCTTTTTTGCAGTTGCCAACTTGCTGTATGGGTTCTGTCCTGCCCCGGAATGTACTATAGTTGCACCATAAACCATTGCATCTAGGGAGCTGCTCATACTCATTCGATAGCTGTCGGCCAACAACTGTTCCTCCCGAAATATACATATACCTTTGACATCTGCTGTCAGGGAAAGTCAGACACCACTTTGCATACTAAATGGTCAACCAGAGACGCCTGACTGACACGAGAATACATGTGGCCACCAATCGTATAGAAAAGCAGAATGTTAACATCTATACAGTAAAAAAATGCCACGTAGGCCGAAAGAACACACTTTTGGGTTCTGGCTTAAGAATGGTCACCAATGTCAACGTTACAGTATACTGTAGGCTAAGGTCACAGACACACCAATCCTTAGCCAAGTATAAATATGTTTTACTCCTTCCTTATGATAAGCTCTGCAAATCTATTCGCCGTCCTGGCTACATACAAAGAGAGAACCTTGGAACATTTAGGAGATGCAAATTTTATGAAAAAAAGACTTCGAGAAATCCACAATTCACAAATATCAATAGTCTTACAAGTATCAATTATGCCATCCCTAATTATAAAAATCTTTCTGTTATCCTGTTTATAAAAGCAATTAAAAGGATAATCCAACAGTTAGGAATGAATAACGGACACAGTGAAGAATGCAGTTCTACAAGTGGATTTAAACAAATAACAGCATGTACTACCTATAAAATTTATCATAGACCTTTAGCAAGCCAGATATCCTTGCCATTTAACTAAAAAAAAACCCTCCTAAGTGAATTTAAGGTACGGTATGGTACACAAGAATCTTTACTGCCAGGAAAAAATTACAAACTATTTAACAAGTGTTTGATAACAATTCCAGATTGCAAAATTATTGATCCAGAAATGACCAGCATTATTTTATTAAGTCAAATTGCTAGAAATAAGAATACAAAAAAAGCAAAATGGAGTAAAGATACAGTGGGGAAAATAAGTATTTGACACACTGAAGATTTTGCACGTTTTTCTACCTATAACGAATGGAAAGTTCTGTAATTTTTGACGTAAGCACACTTCACCTGTGAGAGACTGAATCTAAATATAAAAAACAGAAAATCACAATGTATGATTTTTACATACGGTAATTAATTTGCTATTTACTGCATGAAATAAGTATTTGATACAATAGAAAAATATAACTTAATATTTGGTACACAAACCTTTGTTTATACAGGACGATGCTGTTACATTCTTGTCTGAACACACTCATACTACCTCTGCCGTTAAAGGGAATCTGTCACCCCTGAGAAACACTTAAGCTATTACTATGGGCAAAAGGTAATAGAATGGTTAAACTAGTCTTACCTTTATGCCTCATAGCTGCGGTCTAGATGTTGAGAAATGCACTTTAAGGGTATGTGCCCAAGATCAGGAACTGCTGTGGGTTTGATGTTGCATATTTAGGCAGCGTCTACACCGCAGCGGACAGCTGTGACAGCATTCAAGAAATCCCATATCCACTATGCATCCACAGACACCTGTGGATCACCCACGGAGACTGACATGTGGTGCGTCTTTCCAGACAGCAGCATGTCAACGCTGCATCCAAAGGGCTGATAGTTCTGGATCATGGGCACCTGGCCTTAATCTTCTATGTTAATTATTTATCCCAGTCTCCGGGGTGTTCGGTGCCTGGAATAAATCCCTGGCTCCTCTCCATTAAAATACCACCCCCTTCCCATGAACGTCACACCGCCCTGTGACGTGCAGATGCAGCGCCGTAATCTCATACATGTGCCATGCACTCATGCGGTTACGGGTGCCTAATCCGCCCTTCTAATGGCAGTGTCTTTAACCTGCTTATGTGAGTCTCTGCGCAGCATCCGAGACTTGACGGCACCTGCGCAAAAGCAGGATGAAGACACTGCCTGGGAGGGGGGTGGTATTGTAATGAAGAAAGTAGGCAGGGATTTCTTCCAGGCACTGCACGTCCTAGATTTTGTTCTTCAACTCCTGGTTCTGGCTATTCTCTGTTAGCTTGCTCTGACGGCCAGACTTCACTCGGTGGACACAACCCAGGGGGCCTACATAAGTCCATATTCCTGTATAAGGGTTAAAGGATGAGGGCCAGTGTAGCCCTGGGACCCGCTAGACAGGGCAGCTTGAGCCAAGCCTGTACAAGAAAGCTCCTTCTGCCAACCTTCTGTTGACTATACTCGTAGAGGTATACTGCCAATAACGATGATTTTTATGCAAACATAAAAATCAAATCAGTCAACAGAGCTTTGCTCGTTGATTGGAGATTGCCCGCAGGTTAACACTAATATTTAATCAGGGATGAGTGTCCAATTATTGGATGGCGTAAAACGGTCAAAAGAAATGGTCTAGTCTTACGCAAGTGAGCATCATTTTATAAGGACCATTTCATATTTTAATTCCTCACTGTCTCTAATATATCTGCTTGCTGTCAGTAAATGAAACTATTCTCATGAATGCTCAAAGGGGGAAACCTTCCCTCAACCTATTATTTTAACGTGTGTAAGAATTGATCAAGGCAAGCAAGTCTCCAAGCAAACATAGTGGTGGCACAAATCCTCCTCCCTATGTCTTCAGCCTGCCCATGCCATGTGGTGTGTGACTCTCAGGGGAAGCAGTCAGCTGATTCATGCTGCCTATACCGGGGGCACAATCAGAGATTGGCGCCGTTATTACAGCCATGTATGCATAGCAGCAAGAGCAGGGCTGGACCCGGATTCATGGTGCATGTGGTCCAAGATGCAGAAAACAAACAGATTTCCTTTAACTCCTTAAGGAATCGGAGATTTATGTACAGTTAGGGCCAGAAATATTTGGACAGTGACACAATTTTCGCGAGTTGGGCTCTGCATGCCACCACATTGGATTTGAAATGAAACCTCTACAACAGAATTCAAGTGCAGATTGTAACGTTTAATTTGAAGGGTTGAACAAAAATATCTGATAGAAAATGTAGGAATTGTACACATTTCTTTACAAACACTCCACATTTTAGGAGGTCAAAAGTAATTGGACAAATAAACATAACCCAAACAAAATATTTTTATTTTCAATATTTTGTTGCAAATCCTTTGGAGGCAATCACTGCCTTAAGTCTGGAACCCATGGACATCACCAAACGCTGGGTTTCCTCCGTCTTAATGCTTTGCCAGGCCTTTACAGCCGCAGCCTTCAGGTCTTGCTTGTTTGTGGGTCTTTCCGTCTTAAGTCTGGATTTGAGCAAGTGAAATGCATGCTCAATTGGGTTTAGATCTGGAGATTGACTTGGCCATTGCAGAATGTTCCACTTTTTGGCACTCATGAACTCCTGGGTAGCTTTGGATGTATGCTTGGGGTCATTGTCCATCTGTACTATGAAGCGCCGTCCAATCAACTTTGCAGCATTTGGCTGAATCTGGGCTGAAAGTATATCCCGGTACACTTCAGAATTCATCCGGCTACTCTTGTCTGCTCTTATGTCATCAATAAACACAAGTGACCCAGTGCCATTGAAAGCCATGCATGCCCATGCCATCACGTTGCCTCCACCATGTTTTACAGAGGATGTGGTGTGCCTTGGATCATGTGCCGTTCCCTTTCTTCTCCAAACTTTTTTCTTCCCATCATTCTGGTACAGGTTGATCTTTGTCTCATCTGTCCATAGAATACTTTTCCAGAACTGAGCTGGCTTCTTGAGGTGTTTTTCTGCAAATTTAACTCTGGCCTGTCTATTTTTGGTATTGATGAATGGTTTGCATCTAGATGTGAACCCTTTGTATTTACTGTCATGGAGTCTTCTCTTTACTGTTGACTTAGAGACAGATACACCTACTTCACTGAGAGTGTTCTGTACTTCAGTTGATGTTGTGAACGGGTTCTTCTTCACCAAATTAAGTATGCGGCGATCATCCACCACTGTTGTCATCCGTGGACGCCCAGGCCTTTTTGAGTTCCCAAGCTGACCAGTCAATTCCTTTTTTCTCAGAATGTACCCAACTGTTGATTTTGCTACTCCAAGCATGTCTGCTATCTCTCTGATGGATTTTTTATTTTTTTTCAGCCTCAGGATGTTCTGCTTCACCTCAATTGAGAGTTCCTTTGACCGCATGTTGTCTGCTCACAGCAACAGCTTCCAAATGCAAAACCACACACCTGGAATCCACCCCTGACCTTTTAACTACTTCATTGATTACAGGTTAACGAGGGAGACGCCTTCAGAGTTAATTGCAGCCCTTAGAGTCCATTGTCCAATTACTTTTGGTCCCTTGAAAAAGAGGACGCTATGCATTACAGAGCTATGATTCCTAAACCCTTTCTCCGATTTGGATGTGGAAACTATCATATTGCAGCTGGGAGTGTGCACTCTCAGCCCATATTATATATATATAATTGTATTTCTGAACATGTTTTTGTAAACAGCTAAAATAACAAAACTTGTGTCACTGTCCAAATATTTCTGGCCCTAACTGTATTTTGCACTTCCAAAATCAATAACAATTTCCTTGTCTCCTGACACAGCCATACAAGGGCTTGATTTTTATGGGACAAGATGTAGTTTTGAATATAAACCATTTTCTTTTTACGATATAATGCACTGAAAAACCATGGAAAAAAATTCCAAGTTATGTGAAATGGTAAAAAAAAATGCAATTCCACGTTTGTCATGGAAAAACAACCTGGCAACATAATTTTCCAAGACAGTATTATGGTGATACCAAATGTACAAAATTGCTTAAAATAAATAATATGGCAAAAAAATAAATCAAGCGGTAAAACATTTTGGAGGAAATTTTCAAAGAAAATACAGTACATTGCTTTGTGTTGCCATTTTCTGAGACCTACAACTTTTGTTAAATTTTTCAGTCAATGGACGTATATGAATCTTTTTTTCTGTGTGCGTCAATTCATGTTTTTATTGATACCGTTTTGTGATATTTGTGTGGATTGCTTATTTTTGCATTTTGGGGTTATTGGAGCCGCTGAAAAATGCTTATTGTATGGAATAAATATTTTTATATTTTGTAAGTTTGCGAACATATGTACACAGCAATACCAAATATGTAATTTTGGGGGGATTTTGTTGGGGGGATGATTTAAACAGACGGCCATCATACATTTATGGCAGCCATTGTGTTAAAACACTGATTAGTAAGTTGATGGTTGAATAAATGTCCACCAGGAGAATTTAACCCTATATTTTTTCATCTAGATTAGCTGTAAAAGTTGTTGAAACCGGGACTACATGTTCAATGACACCAAGTAAAGAACAAACGATCTTCAGTGAGCATTTCGGGAATTTTCAGGATTCATTCTTGCAGGACAATCTGATCTGGATGATCATTTTTTGTATGGCCATCATAAAAGGTTAGTCCCAACATTGGAAAATATTGCTCATCCGCCAGGACCCCCATTAATCCTGAGAACTGGTCTCTGAAATTTCGCTTTTGTAAAGAGTGGGGGGTCATATATGCACACTCACAAATACCACAGGCAATGTTGAGGCACATAGGAATGAAGGCAAACAATGTAACAAACATCATTCACACTCATGGAAAGACTACTAGAAGAAAGGAGAAAACTGTAGATAAATTCTTGTGGTCCACGCCTATGAAAGAGTGGATGGTAAAATGAAAAGCCTACACGCAACACTCATTATTCCCCAGTGGGAGATCTGATAAAGGGAAATTCTACTGACAAATTTTCCATCAATATGCTGTAAGCTAATTCTTTAAACACATTTGCTTAGCGCTCACATAAAACCAACATGCACGCAAAGCTATTATTAGACACAGTACGACCTCATATAACATAACCGAAATTAATTGCATTCGGAAAATTAAATATATAATTAGCAACAGACAACCAACTTATGAGTATTTCTATAAAGAAAAAGGGAAACAGATGAAACATGAGCCACAGAAATAGAAAACAAATGAAAATGTTTAGCTTCATGTAATGACCAGCAATGAGAACTTTCAGTAAAGTTTTGGCTTTAAGGGCTCCGCCTATTAGGCATAAGAATTGAATACTGGTCATACAAGATGGTCTCCACCTGTGTTAGGCTTCATTCTGATGGCCATTTTCTCATATTTGAAAAGGTTACCTTTTTTTTTTTCAGCGTGTTGGATCAGTTTTTGGTCCATGTGTCATAGTGTAGTCGGCAGTACTTATCTTTCCATTCACCCGTTAAGGAAATGTGAATTCCTAGTTTTGGGGTTTACCTTTTTACCTCCCATTGTTCCAGTAGACAGAACTATAAATCAACGAGATCCATAAAAATATGTATTGTGAAAAATTAACAAAACCATTCAGTTAGTGTAAAATATACCAAAAGCAGACTAAGGCTCGTGCACATGCCCGTGGATCTCTGATCACGGATCACAATGCGCGGAATGGCCGGGCCTGGGACCTGAGTGCGACTGTCTCATAGAAATACAGTATACAAAGCTGTCATGCTAAGGTTGAGATACCCGCGGCCACTCTGTGGTTGGACATAGGTCCACAGTCAGGTGAGAAAACTTGCAAAATCGGCAGTGTCTCAAATACTAATTTACCCCTCTGCAGGTGCAATTGGTGCCAAAGTAGTTAGGTACAGTGGGGAAAGTATTTGAGAATACCAATTTTGTACGTTTTCCCACCTACAAAGAATGGAGAGGTCTGTAATGTTTATTGCAGGTACACTTCACCTGTGAGAGACAATCTAAAAATAAAAAAAAACTGAAAATCACATTATATGATTTTTACATACTTAATTTGTATTTTATTGCATGAAATAAGTATTTGATTCAATAGAAAAACAAAACTTAATATTTGGTATCAAAACCTTTGTTTGCAATTACAATGGTTAGACACTTCCTGGAGTGCTTGACCAGGTTTGTACACACCGTAGCAGGGATTTTGGCCCACTCTTCCATTCAGATCTTCTCCGGATCGTTCAGGTTTCGGGGCAGCCATGAGCAACATTGAGTTTCAGCCCCCTCTGAAGATTTTCTATTGGGTTCAAGTCTGGAGACTGGCTGGGCCACTCCAGGACCTTGAAATTTTTCCTAGCGGAGCCCCTCCTCAGTTGCCCTGGTTGTGTATTTCAGCTCATTGGCATGCTGGAAGACCCAGCGATGACCCATCTTCAATGCTCTGAGGGAAGAAGGTTGTTGGCCAAAATCTCAGGATACATGACCACCAGCCATCCTCTTTTCAATATGGTGCAGTCATTCGGTCCCCTTTGCAGAAAAGCACCCCCAAAGTGTGATGTTTCCCCACCATGCTTCACGGTTGGGACAGTGTTCTTGGAGATTTACTCTTTCTTCCTCCAAAGACAGGGAGTGGAGTTCTATTTTGGTCTCATTAGACCACATGACCTTCTCCCATGCCTCCTTTGGATTATCCAGATGGTCACTGGCAAATTTCAAATGAGCATGGACATGTGCTGGCGTGAGCAGGGGAACCTTGCGTGCCCTGCAGGATTTTAATCCATGATTGCTTAGTGTGTTACTAATGGTAATGTTTGAGATTGTGGTCTCAGCTCTCTTCTGGTCATTGACCAGGTCCTGGTCCGATTCTTGCCTTTTCTCAGAATCATCCTTACCCCAGGAAACGAGATCTTGCATGGAGCCCTAGACTGAGGAACATTGACAGTAATCTTGTGTTTCTTCCATTTTCTAGTAATTGTGCCGGCAGTTGTTGCCTTCTCACCAAGCTGTTTACCTATTGTGCTGTAGCTCATCCCAGCCTTGTGCAGGTCTACAATTTTGTTCCTGTGTCCTTAGACAGCTCTTTGGTCTTGGCCATGGTGGAGAGGTTGGAGTGTGACTGAGTGCGTGAACAGGTGTCTGTTATGCACGTAATTAGTTAAAACAGGTGCAATTAATACAGGTAATGAGTGCAGAGTAGGAAGGATTCTTAAAGAAAAACTAACAGGTCTGTGAGACCCAGAATTCTTGCTGGTTGATAGGTGACCAAATACTTAATTAAATTGCATTTTATTGCATGAAATATGTAAGAATCATACAATGTGATGTTCTGTATATATTTTTAATTTCTATCTCTCACAGTTGAAGGGTAGCTACAATAAAAATAACAGACCTCTCCATTCTTTGTAGGTGGGAAAACTTGCAAAATCGTAAGTGTATCAAATACTTATTTTCCCCACTGTACATGACTAGTAGACGTCTGATCGGAGCCTTCTAGAAATAAAGGAGACATCCCAGCTGTTCGATTCAGTACTTTCTCAGTGCCTTAGGCTATATTCACACTTAGCGGTTTTTACCGCGGAACCGCCGCGATTTTGATGCTGCGGGTCCGCAGCAGTTTCCATAGCGTTTACAGTAACATGTAAACCCTATGGAAACCGCAAACCGCTGTGCACATGCTGTGGGAAAAACCGCGCGGGAACGCAGCGGTTTACAACCCGCAGCATGTCACTTCTTTGTGCAGAATCGCTGCGATTCTGCACCCATAGGAATACATTGAACCGCTTACTTCCCGCATGGGGCTGTGCCCACGTTGCGGGAAGTAAGCGGATAATGTGCGGGTGGTACCCGGGGTGGAGGAGAGGAGACTCTCCTCCAGGCCCTGGGAACCATATTTGGGGTTAAAAAATAAAAAATCTGATTATACTCACCCTCTGATGTCCGGAGCTCCTGGGCGCTGCACGCGGCCGTCCGGTCAGAGTTGCTGTGCGACCAGGACCTGCGGTGACGTCGCGGTCACATGACCGTGACGTCACGAAGGGTCCTTCTCCCACAGCATCTTTGGAACCGGACCGCCGGGTGCAGCGCCCAGGAGATCCGGACATCAGAGGGTGAGTATAACCAATTTTTATTATTTTTAACATTACTATTGATGCTGCATATTGCTGCATATGCAGCATCAATAGTATAGGCGGAAACCCGCAGCGGAAAACGCGGAACAAACCGCGATAAATCTGCAGGGAGAACCGCAGTTGTTTTGCCCTGCAGATTTATCAAATCCGCTGCGGGAAAACCCGCAGGGACCCGACGCAAGGTGTGAACATAGCCTTATAATTCAGAATCAAAGACTGTAAACTTTTCAGGTTATCAGACGGTATAAAGTCCAAGTATTTTCCATTTAGCGATCTTGGTTCAGTTCCAGGCCCTTAACAGATCTCATAAAACATTAAAAAAAATATAACTAGCATTGGATTATTACTTCCCGGTAGCCTACGTTGTGTATAGGACACCTACAGCTGGATGGATATGGACATTATAGAACAAACAGAAATGCAACAAATCCCAGGTGTACGAAGATGTTTTACTTTCCACCTTTGTAGGAAATCGGTCACATCCCTGATATCTGTCTAGCTTTATCTTCTTCCAAGTTACAAAAAGGCAAATTCATTGTTCCCATCAATAATAATGCTAATTATGCTTTGTTCCCATATCAGCTAGTGAAACTGACCTTTGACCAGAACTATCATCAGCCACCACTGAGCGGCGAGAGGTCACATTGTATGGTCTGACAGAATAAAGACCCTTTCACATGGGGTGATGATCCCCCTGTACAAACCTTCATTCCCAATGATTACTTAGTCTAAACCGGCCCAGGAATCAAATGTAGACTGAGAAAATGCTCGTCTGTCATTGGTCATGTCTTTTAGAGGATAAAAATTACGGTAGCTTTTTATCAGCAGCACTTTCCATCATATAAGACGAGGTACATGAGAATTCAGTACATAGAAGTGGCTTATATATGCATAGAGTGTTGGGCTTATGTTCTGCCATCAAGACAGGGCTGGCGTCAGCACCCGGCGCACCCGGGCAAGTGCCGGCCCCCGCAAGTGGACCCCCCGCCTGCTCCGGGCCCCGGCACTTGCGATACTTACCTCTCCCGGTTCCAGCGCTGCAGGGTCTTCCATCCTCTGACTGTGACGTTCAGGTCAGAGGTCGCGATGATGTCACCAGTGCGCGCCCTCTGCCTGAGCAGTAGCAGCACAGAGAGCAGGAAGATGCTGAGGAGTCCAGAGCAGCGTCAAGCAACGAGAGGTGAGTATTTCATTTTTTTTTTTTTTTTTTTTTTTTTATATTTGTAGCAATATATGGGGACCATCAGAAGGGGCCCATAAATTGAGCACTATATGGGGCTAATTCTATATGGAGTATCTTATGGGGCCAATAATATATGGAGCATCTTATGAAGCCAATTCTATAGGGAGAATTATATGGGGCCAATTTAATATGGAACATCTTATGTGGCCAATTCAATATGGGGCAGTATATGGGGCAAATAATATATGAAGCATCTTATGGGACTAATTATATATAGAGCATTTTATATGGCCAATTATATATGGAGCATTATATGGGGCCCATTATACATGGAGCATCTTATGGGGCCAATTATTTTTGGAGCATTATATGGGACCCATTCTGTAAGGAGTATTATATGGGGCCTATTCTGTATGGAGCAATATATGGGACTCAGTATACTGTATGGGGCCGATCATGTACTATATGGAGCATTATATGAGGCCCATTATATATGGAGCAATAGATGGGGCCCATCATATACTGTATGGAGAATTATAAGTGGCTCACTATACTGTATGGAGCATTATATGGGGTCAATTCCGTATGGAGCAATATATGCGGCTAATTCTGTATGGAGCACTTTGTGGTGCCCATTATACTGTATGGAGCATTATATGAGGCTCATTATTCTGTATGGAGCATAATATTGGGCTCATTAATCTGTTTGGAGCAATATATGGGGCTCATTATTCTGTATAGAGGACTATGTGGTGCCAATTACACTGTATGGAGCACTATATGGGGCCATTATACTGTATTGGGCAATATATGGGGCTCATTATTCTGTTTGGAGCAATATATGGGGCTCATTATTCTGTATAGAGGACTATACTGTCCGGTTTCTGAGCTAATGTAGAATGCACAATAGATATCACTCATGTAATGTAAGAAGTAAGTGAAATCTTTGGCATTGTACTATACCTATATTTCTCTGCCGTATCCGTGCATTATGAATTGGGGTATGTGTTAAAGGGGCCCACAGGGACTCTTTCACCCAGGGCCCATGAAAACCTGGAGCCGGCCCTGCATCAAGAGGTTGTAAAGGGTTAACAAAGCAGCCCTTCTTTCCATATCTGTCTATAAAATCACATGTTTGGACTACATGGCCAGGGCCCTGGGTTTACCACAGAGAGGAGACATTTTGTGTACCAATGTGCTGCTCTGGAAAAGTAAAGTAACAGGTAGCAGGCAGACAGAACTGCTGTAAAAGATAAAACAGGGTCTCAGCTCAGACAGCTGTGAGATAAGGACTGTGCATAAAAGCAATAAGTTGAGACTCGGGAATCACTGCACTATTGTTATATCTGCATTACTATACCAGAAAGTAACTGTGATTGCTGCATAGGAATTGAATCTCTGTTAAACCATCGTTTATCAGGATGTACCTGTGTATTCATGCAACAAGTAAAACTTTATCAACAGCCTCTCTGTTTTCTGGACTATTCGGAATGCACCACATTACATCACACTATCAGGAAACAGAGGTGAATTAAGAGCACAATGGCATCACAAACTTCATTTTCATTTATTTTTGTCCCTGCCTTAGCAAAATGGAAACATCTGCACACCACAGGGTGCGTGACCTATGCATTATACAGGGACTGTCCATCACAGCCAATGACATCTTTATTCTTCTCACTTGACGTAAATAAATGAAAATATGGAACTTGACTGGTTGCTTTAGGTATCATCCCACTTTTTTAATTATGTATAACATTAAAATGGCTGCCGTCTTGTGACAGAGGCAGAAACCTTTCATAGAATGTTAGGACTTGAGCCTGTGAGCATGTGCAGAAGGAAGCTCCGCTGCTGTAACCTGCAGATAATCGATACCAGGTACTGTAAAGCTGTCTCCAGGTCACAGCAGCGGAGCTTCCTACCGCACATGCTCCTAGGAGCCTGTCCTGCGAAAATTTTAGGACATGTTTCTGTTAGTTTAAGGCTATGTTCACACTGAGCGTTTTTTTGCAGCGTTTTTTATGCAAATTTTCAGCTGCGTTTCACAGTACCAGCAAAGTCTATGAGATATCAGAAATCTCATGCACACACCTTAATTTTTTTTCCCTGACTGTTTTGTCGAATAGCCTGGTTTTTGCAAAATGCAGCATGTCACTTCTTTTGGCGTTTTTTTTTTTCAGTGTATTTCACCCATTGACAGCAATAGGTAGTGCAAAAAAGTAGGTATCAGGTATTGCTGACTTTTTTGGTGCCAAAACCTCATGATCTTGATTCAAATTTTTTTTTACGCACTAAACTTTAACAGCATGTACAAGAGACAAATGTACCCTGACAAAAAATGCAGTAAAAAAGCTACAAAAACACAGCAAAACCTAAGAAAAAAAGCAGCAAAATCTTCTCGCAGGCAGCGTAAACACAGCTTTAGCTTTCCATAAAAAAACACTGCAAAAGTGCAACGTGTGAACACAGCCTAACAAGAGAGCAGCCATTTTTTAATCTATACCAATTACCGCCTTAGATAAAATAAGTATGATATGCTAAGTTATGTATGAACTTATTTATAATGACATTTCATTTATGTACTTTTTATTGGGTGTACCTCTTGAAAGGTGCTATCATATTAAAATGAGCATTAGGCAGAACAGAGGTCGGCCTATCCATGCATTACATGGACAGCAGCGAATTTGTATGGCTGCCATGTAATGCTACAGTTACCCTGCAGTGTCTTAAAGTGATGCTCCACTTCTTTTATATTAATGAGCTATCCTTTGTGAAGGTGAATATTGGATCAGTGGGGTTCTGGCACCTGCACCCGTCATCTGTTCTCAGAGCCGGCCAGATGTTAGTGGTTTTAGAGTCGAACAGCACAGCTCTATACACTGTGTAGTGGCCGCTGCTGGGTGCTGCAGATCTACTCCTGTTCATTTGAATATAGTCAGATCTGCAATACATGGCATGGGGTCACTACACAGTTGACGGAGTTGTGCTGTTCAGATCTGCAACTACTAACATCTGACCGGCGTCAGCACTGAGAACGTATGATCTATGGCGGTGCCCGAGAATAGGTAATCAATACAAAAGTAGTGGAGCAACCCTTTAAAAGTGCAGATGAACCTCAGAGTGCAGTCTCCAGCAATGATCCCCTCTATGAACCAGAATGGATGTCAGACTAATTAATTGATTGCAAAAATTGCCATTTTAATGAGCCACATTTCTCCTGCACTGGCGGACACGGGTCAGTGTTTGGCCACTTGGAGAATCCAGATTCTCCCTTTAAAAAAATAAAATGGGCCTGGTGAGACATAGGCCCAATTCAGCAAAGCTTTAACACCACACTACTGTGGTAAAACACTAGGTGGCAAATTATTTTGTGCAACACTGAGTTTTTTCATTTTCAAGATAGTTTGAAGCAGCTGTCAAAATGGGCAGAGCTCAAGAGCAATAAGGGCTGGGACAGGGTGTCGTTACAACAACCATCAAATTTAGCGAAAGTGCCAGCATTTCATAAGCCAGAAATGCTACTCCAGTCCCCCTGGAAGAAGCCACGCTGCAAAACGCGCGTCGGGGTTATCCTGTGCCACAGCGATCCCCTGTACCAGCAGGTATGCATGTAGCACTGACACTGCGTTTATGATCCTCTTTATATGGCCCCCATATGGGTTTATATGGCCTTCTGCGCCGTATGCATTATGCACTGACACTTTAGTCCGGACCTATGTGGTTACCCTAATTATTGGCACAGTCTTATACTTTTTATTCTTACTAACACCACATAGGGATATGAGTATATGACCTCTCCTTCATTATATTATAGTAGTCTACAATAGACACATCTATCTCTTACTGCTATCTACATATTTTTGTAGCTTATGTACTACCTATACAGTTTGTTAAGATCTTTTATATGGACTTCCGTTGTATTTTGTTTATGGTCATGTATGCTTTATAATCCAGAGCCTGCTGGTGCATATATATGTAGTGACTAACTTATACATACCCAGTCATATTTTGTGGATTGCCCTGGGTTCACTTTGCTGTGTTTCCCCTTGTTCTATATACGTTTACATATGAATTGCACATTTGTCTTTTAATCATATTTAATAAAATTCTTTATATTTTAATTATTCCTTGGTTTGTTACTTCCCTTCTTTTTTGGATATATCCAGTCACTGTCTGTAGTAGCACTTCTGGCAAGGCACACGCCACTGAGAGTATGCGCTGAATTCTTTATGTGGTATGTGCCACCTAATGTATTTTGTGCATTGTACTCCAGCAAGCCCTTCATTAAAGGGGTTGTTAGGTCTTAAAGGGAATCTGTCACCCCATTTTAGGCCTATAAGCTAAGGCCACCGCCATTAGAGGCTTATCTACAGCATTCTGTAATGCTGTAGATAAGCCACCGATGTATCCTGAAAGAGAAGAAAAACAAGTTAGATTATACTCACCCAGGGGCGGTCCGGGTCCGATGTGCGTTGCGGTCCGGGTCCGGTGCCTCCCATCTTCATACGATGACGTCCTCTTCTTTGCTTCCTGCCACGGCTCCTGTGCAGGCATAATTTGCCCTTTTGAGGGCAGAGCAAAGTACTGCAGTGCGCAGGTGCTGGGCCTCTCTGACCTTTCCCGACGCCTACGCACTGCAGTACTTTGCTCTGCCCTCAACAGGGCAAGGTACGCCTGCGCAGGAGCCGCGACAGGAAGCAAAGAAGAGGATGTCATCATATGAAGATGGGAGGGGCCGGACCCGGACCGCAACGCACATCGGACCCAGACCACCCCTGGGTGAGTATAATCTAAGGGTACCGTCACACAGTGGCATTTTGATCGCTACGACGGCACGATTTGTGACGTTCCAGCGATATATCTGTGACGTTCCAGCGATCTCGCTGTGTCTGACACGCTCCTGCGATCAGGGACCCCGCTGAGAATCGTACGTCGTAGCAGATCGTTTGAAACTTTCTTTCGTCGTCTAGTGTCCCGCTGTGGCGGCATGATCGCATGGTGTAACAAAGGTGTGCACGATATTGTATACGATGTGCGCATAGTAACCAACGGCTTCTACATCGCACATACGTCATGAAATTATCGCTCCAGCGTCGTACATTGCAAAGTGTGACAGCAGTCTACGACGCTGGAGCGATATTGTTACGATGCTGGAGCGTCACGGATCGTGCCGTCGTAGCGATCAAAGTGCCACTGTGTGACGGTACCCTAACTTGTTTTTCTTATCTTTCAGGTTACATCGGGGGCTTATCTACAGCATTATAGAATGCAAAGGCCCCTGATGGTGGTGGCCTTTGCTTATAGGCCTAAAATGAGGTGACAGATTCCCTTTAAACTACAAGCCTGCAGTCACTTAGTAACAGCAAACCTGTGAATCGTCACATCATGTGCACTGCACGCTGTTGGGATTCTCCGATGCGGTCATGTGACCGCAAATATGCTATATGAATACTCCCAGCCACATTCCTACTAGATAGGAAAGGCCTTGCTTAATTCAAGTGTATTGAGCCAGTCCGGAAACAGTCTAGTCAGAATGTAGCCAGGAGTGTGCATATAGTTTACTCCAAGCCACATGACCGCCGTTGCCAGAGCCAGAGAATCCTCACAGCACACACTAAGGATTCACAACATCTGAAGTCACATAGAGTGACTGTGCAAATTGCCTCTTCTGAGAAAAAGAGGACTTAAACTCTACAGCGCCACCAGTTGGAAGTAGCGATCCTACAAGTCACAATCAACCCTTTATCGAGTCGTGCAATATGACTTAGGATAAAAGCCAAATCAGTATCTCAATTCGCAGACACGGTGTTTCGGGCTGTTGGCCCTCGTCAGTGCAAAGCATGAGAACAGATTTGGCAAGGTGAGAGGCTCTGGACTGGGGTCTAGAGTGACTGCAGATTTGTAATTTAAGACCAGACAACCCCTTTAAGACTGTTTTGTGTGTAACATCAGTTAATGAATCGACCCCTTTACCAGTCAATAGTCTGTGTGTAAAAGCACAGTATATCTCAGTGTCACAGTTATACAAATACGCTCTAAACGCTGCTGACATGTGAGCACGTTCTCCATGACGTGACACGGCACAGCTTACTGTGAACTAGCCCTGACAATGCTGGATGGGCCTGCGCAATAAGTGTTGCCATGTTATCTGCAACCGATTTCTACAGAGATAACCGATAGAACAGAAATTTCACCTTAGGTAAATACATCAGGAACTAAACAGGTATTGCAGGATTCATGATGGCTGCCTATAGAAAGGTCTCGGGCTTACAACACCTGCACAGAACGTACACCCAGCTCTCCTCCTGTCATAAAACACTGGCTTATATGTGGTCACACAACTGAGTAACCTGGCGGAGCGGACACTCCTAGGCAGGGCCGGACTGGCCATCTGGCAATTCTGGCAAATGCCAGTAGGGCATGTCTGGTCGTGGGCTGCCTTGTCTGCTACATTGTTAACAGAATCGGTGTTCTCAAGATACCCACACTGTTAAGAGTTGTGATGGAGCACAAAGTCACTGACTTACCCCAGCAGGTCAGGGGAATCATTAGAAATATTGGTCATGTAGTAAATCTTCCTTTCCTCCATCCAGGGTAATATTAGTGATATATCCCATCTGGTTCTTGGGGACGGGGACAACATGGGCCTGTGTGATTTCAAACACCAGGACTGAATTTCAGCCCCATTCCGTACCTGCTCCTAGGCGTACGGTTATTGCTAATCTATCCAAAGACGTTACCTTGGTGGAGACGATCTCTAATCCACAAATTTATGGCACCAACGTCAAGTGTCCTCTGCCTTTAGGCATCATTCAGACGGCATGACTTTTCACGTACACAAAAACCGCTCTGAGTTTCATCAGTGTTTTGGATACGATTTTCACTAGTGTCACTTTTTATCATCAGTATTTCACATGTTAAAAAAAAAAGTAAACATTAGCAAAGTTTCTATTACAGTGTTAATCAGGGACAGCAGACTGATCCATGTGGTTCAGATGTTCATCAGTTTCAGTTTTTGCCATCAGTGATGATCGCATATGCTAAAAAAAAAAACGTGCAAAGCTTCTCCTAGCCATTGCACAACACATGAATTGCTTGATTGATTTTCACAAACCTATAGGCTTGTATGTGCGAGTTTCGCGACTCAGTTCAAAGTCGGCCATCTATTTGGGGGATAAGGGGTGGTTTCGAGACATTCAGCCTGCAAAAAACACGAATACGTGAAGAGCAGTTTTTTGCAGTGCAGAAGCGCTGCAGATCCGCAATTAATTTACAGTACAATGTAAATCAATGAGAAAAAAAAATTGCTGTGCACACGTTGCGGAAAATCCGCTGCGGAAACGCTGCGGTTTAAAAGAAGTAGCATGTCACTTCTTTTTTGTGAATCTGCAGCGTTTTTGTACCCATTCCATTATAGAAAACCGCAGGGGTAAAAAACACAGCAAATAAGCAAGAAAACAGCAGCAAAAACGCACAAAAAATGTGACAAATCCACAGGTGCGTTTTCTGCCAGGAGAGGTAGAATCCGCACCAGAAATTCCTAAGCCTAATCTGCAATGTATTCACATAGCCTAACTCTGCTCCCCGACTAATTCATCTCTCTCCTCGCTACTCCTCTGCTTCCCCCCTCTGCAAGTCTCTTCACTGGCTCCCATTCCCTCAGCGTGTCCAGTTCAAATTACTAATACTGACCTACAAAGCCATCCATAACCCATACCTCCCAACTTTTGAAGCTGGGAAAGAGGGACAAAGTTAGCGGCGTGCAACGCGCGCCGCGGCAAATTTTAGGCCATGCCTCTGACCACACCCATTCACTAGTCACACCCATATCCACGTCTTAACCACACCCATTTAGCACTGCTGATCACACTGTTCATAAAGAATAATTATAAACAAAAAAATATGGCCACACAGTGCTCCATACTGTATAATGGCCACACATGATGCTCAATACTGTATAACGGCCACACAGTGCTCCATAACTGTATAATGGCCGCACATGATGCTCCATACTGTATAACGGCCACACAGTACTCCATACTGTATAATGACTGCACATGATGCTCCATACTGTATAATGGCCACATATGATGCTCAATACTGTATAATGACCGCACATGATGCTCCATACTGTATAATGACCGCACATGATGCTCCATACTGTATAATGGCCGCACATGATGCTCCATACTGTATAATGGCCACACAGTGCTCCATACTGTATAATGACCCCACATGATGCTCAATACTGTATAACGGCCCCACATGATGCTCCATACTGTATAATAGCCACACATGATGCTACATACTGTATAACGGCCACACATGATGCTCCATACTGTATAACGGCCACACATGATGCTACATACTGTATAACGGCCACACATGATGCTCCATACTGTATAAGAGCCACACATGATGCTCCATACTGTATAATGGCCCCACATGATGCTCAATACTGTATAATGGCCCCACATGACGCTCCATACTGTATAATGGCCCCACATGATGCTCCATACTGTATAATGGCCCCACATGATGCTCCATACTGTATAATGGCCCCACATGATGCTCTATACTGTATAATGACCGCACATGATGCTCCATACTGTATAATGGCCCCACATGATGCTCAATACTGTATAATGGCCACACATGATGCTCCATACTGTATAATGGCCCCACATGATGCTCAATACTGTATAATGGCCACACATGATGCTCAATACTGTATAATGATCGTACATGATGCTCCATACTGTATATTGGCCGCACATGATACTTCGTACCGTATAATGGCCACACATAGCTACTCCTACACACGCGGCTGCGCTCCGTACACTTTGCATACACGGCTCCGCTCCATACACACGGCTCCACTCCATACATCTCAAACACACACGGCTCCGTTCCGTTCACCTCGTACACATTCAGCTCCGCTCCATACACCTCATACACACACGGCTCCGCTCCATACATCTCGTACACACGGCACTACGTACACCTCATACACACACCGCTCCGCTCCATACACATTGCAGAAGCTACTCCGCTCCGTATACCTTGCACACATACGGCTCCGCTGCGTACACCTCATACACATACGGCTCCTCTCCATACATCTCGTACACACACGGCACTACTCCGTACACCTCGTACACACACGGCTCCGCTCTATACACATTACACACACTGCTCCGCTCCGTATACCTTACACACACATGGCTCTGCTCCGCACACCTCATACACACGTGGCTCTGCTCTGTACACCTCGTACACACGCGGCTGCGCTCCGTACACCTCATGCACACGGCTCCGTACACCTAGTACACACGCGGCTGCGCTCCGTACACCTCATGCACACGGCTCCGTACACCTCGTACACACGGCTCCGTACACCTCGTACACACGGCTCAGCTCCATACACCTCGTACACACACGGCTCTGCTACATCCACCCTGTAAACACCTCCTGACCACACACATACGCTGCCTTACCCTCCTCCGGCGCCATGGCAACCAGCAAAGTCCTGTACACGGAGGTCCGCCTCCCGAATCCGATCATGTGACCCCTGACTCCTCCCATCCTGTGACCTCATCACAGGTCCTGTGCACAGAGCAGCCATTATGTGCTGCTGTGCTGGCCGGGTGCAGGGAGCTCTCAGCTGACCGACCGGGTGATTCACATACCTCCCAACCAGTGCGGGACAATTAATGTCCTGCCCGGGATCGCGGGGCTGACTGTCAAAATCAGGACAGTCCCGCTGGATCCGGGACGGTTGGGAGGTATGATAACCTGTCTCCTCCATATATCTCTGAACTAATCACCCGATATCTTCCCTCACGCATTCTCCGGTCCTCCCAAGACCTCCTTCTCTCCTCTACACTTATTCGCTCCTCGTCCAATCGCCTCCAAGACTTCTCCCAAATATCCCCCATCCTCTGGAATTCTTTGCCCCAACACGTCCGACTATCAACCACATTCGGATACTTCAGACGGAACCTGAAAACCCATCTCTTCAGGAAAGACTACAGCCTGCACTGACCCCGCTGCCGCCTCACCACCACTGAAGCTACCGCCTCACCAACACTGGAGCTCCTACAACCCTCAACCTATTCTCTCCATCCCCATAATCCTGTAGAATGTAAGCCCGCAAGGGCAGGGTCCTTGACCCTCTGTATCAGTCCGTCATTGTTAGTTTGTTTACTGTAAGTGATATCTGTAATTTGTATGTAACCCCTTCTCATGTACAGCACTATGGAATCAATGGAGCTATATAAATAAATAATAATACTAAATGGGCTGTTTGCTGTAGTTTTGATAAAAATCACTCTTTCCTCAGCAGATTTTCACTAGAGGACTACTAAACCTGCGGCCATGTTGTCTTCCAATTTATGATCTCTGTATAAGCCCAATCCCACCACTGATTGGCAGCTTTCTGCCTATGCACAATGTACACAGAAAGCTGCCATTTAGCGGTGTGAGCAGGATTATACAAAACTCAGTATTCAGAGAACTGATAGATCAGCAGCAGATAAAACTGTGATTTTGGCAAAACTGCAGGAAACACCCCAGTAAGTGATACATTGCTAGAATCGGGGCCTCTGCCCCTACATCATGATGTTCGCAGACGGAGTAGAAATAACCTAGTGACGGATTCCCTTTAAGAGCTAGTTACATATTTATACATAAAATCTGACAGGGATATGAAATTTCAAGCAGCTGTTACCTTTTATTAGCAATAAAGCAGTATATCAATAGGTGCCATACACCTAAATGGATTTCCGCAATACACAGGCACGGCACCAGCAAAACACTCACATCTGCCATGTGTGAACTTACCTGTAATAATTCAAACAATTAGAGGGTCGGAATCCATTGTGTGGTCGAAGATCACTACCACATGGACCATTACAAAAAGTGCATGTGGTCGTGCTGCGACCATGACACACAAGTGACAAGCAGTCACAGAACAAGCAACTTGTCGGCAGCAATGCGGCCATGTTCATTTATGTTGTGGTGCACTGTAGCATTGTGCGGCCATGTTCATTTATGTTGTGGTGCACTGTAGCATTGTGCGGCCATGTTCATTTATGTTGTGGTGCACTGTAGCATTGTGCGGCCATGTTCATTTATGTTGTGGTGCACTGTAGCATTGTGCGGCCATGTTCATTTATATTGTGGTGCACTGTAGCATTGTGCGGCCATGTTCATTTATGTTGTGGTGCACTGTAGCATTGTGCGGCCATGTTCATTTATGTTGTGGTGCACTGTAGCATTGTGCGGCCATGTTCATTTATGTTGTGGTGCACTGTAGCATTGTGCGGCCATGTTCATTTATGTTGTGGTGCACTGTAGCATTGTGCGGCCATGTTCATTTATGTTGTGGTGCACTGTAGCATTGTGAGGCCATGTTCATTTATGTTGTGGTGCACTGTAGCATTGTGCGGCCATGTTCATTTATGTTGTGGTGCACTGTAGCATTGTGCGGCCATGTTTATTTATGTTGTGGTGCACTGTAGCACTGTGCGGCCATGTTCATTTATGTTGTGGTGCACTGTAGCATTGTGCGGCCATGTTCATTTATGTTGTGGTGCACTGTAGCATTGTGCGGCCATGTTCATTTATGTTGTGGTGCACTGTAGCATTGTGCGGCCACGTTCATTTATGTTGTGGTGCACTGTAGCATTGTGCGGCCACGTTCATTTATGTTGTTGTGCACTGTAGCATTGTGCGGCCACGTTCATTTATGTTGTTGTGCACTGTAGCATTGTGCGGCCACGTTCATTTATGTTGTGGTGCACTGTAGCATTGTGAGGCCATGTTCATTTATGTTGTGGTGCACTGTAGCATTGTGCGGCCATGTTCATTTATGTTGTGGTGCACTGTAGCATTGTGCGGCCATGTTCATTTATGTTGTGGTGCACTGTAGCATTGTGCGGCCATGTTCATTTATGTTGTGGTGCACTGTGGCATTGTGCGGCCATGTTCATTTATGTTGTGGTGCACTGTAGCATTGTGCAGCCATGTTCATTTATGTTGTGGTGCACTGTAGCATTGTGAGGCCATGTTCATTTATGTTGTGGTGCACTGTAGCATTGTGCGGCCATGTTCATTTATGTTGTTGTGCACTGTAGCATTGTGCGGCCACGTTCATTTATGTTGTTGTGCACTGTAGCATTGTGCGGCCACGTTCATTTATGTTGTGGTGCACTGTAGCATTGTGAGGCCATGTTCATTTATGTTGTGGTGCACTGTAGCATTGTGCGGCCATGTTCATTTATGTTGTGGTGCACTGTAGCATTGTGCGGCCATGTTCATTTATGTCGTGGTGCACTGTAGCATTGTGCGGCCATGTTCATTTATGTCGTGGTGCACTGTAGCATTGTGCGGCCATGTTCATTTATGTTGTGGTGCACTGTAGCATTGTGCGGCCATGTTCATTTATGTTGTGGTGCACTGTAGCATTGTGCGGCCATGTTCATTTATGTTGTGGTGCACTGTAGCATTGTGCAGCCATGTTCATTTATGTTGTGGTGCACTGTAGCATTGTGAGGCCATGTTCATTTATGTTGTGGTGCACTGTGGCATTGTGCGGCCATGTTCATTTATGTTGTGGTGCACTGTAGCATTGTGCGGCCATGTTCATTTATGTCGTGGTGCACTGTGGCATTGTGCGGCCATGTTCATTTATGTTGTGGTGCACTGTAGCATTGTGCGGCCATGTTCATTTATGTTGTGGTGCACTGTAGCATTGTGCGGCCATGTTCATTTATGTTGTGGTGCACTGTAGCATTGTGCGGCCATGTTCATTTATGTTGTGGTGCACTGTAGCATTGTGCGGCCATGTTCATTTATGTTGTGGTGCACTGTAGCATTGTGCGGCCATGTTCATTTATGTTGTGGTGCACTGTAGCATTGTGCGGCCATGTTCATTTATGTTGTGGTGCACTGTGGCATTGATGTTTGCCGTGTGCGGTTGTGAGGCCTCAGCCGTGTGATCTGGCATGCCGCAGTTTTGCATCAGTGATGACGATACGACCCCACACACCGGATAAGACTTGCGTTTCAAATCCACAACATGTCAATTTCTCTTACGGGTATACTGAGTTTTATGAGCAGACTTTTCCCATAAGTTTGCATAAGAAATTAGCTTAAAAAAAAAAAAAAAAACATACATGCATTTTTAGTGCATTCCTGTGGCGGAAACGCATAAAAAAAAAACAACAAAAAAAAACAACACATAATCGGCACTGTATCAATAAAGTTTTGTCAAAGTCAAAAACCAGGAAGCAGCTTTATTTAAAACATGACACACCAAAAAGGGATAAAAAATGCAGAGTCAAAAATGTGATAAAAAGCAATGAAAAAACGTAAGTAATGTAATTTACATAATTGGTGCAGGAAATCTGCATAATCAGAAAGGCACTAAATACTCACTGTGGGAACGGAGCCTTACACTTCAAGCTTCTTATATGGGTAGGACATGGGATCAGATCAAAGACTTTAATGGAGTTTCAGTATAAAGTGAATGTATGAAGCCCTGGGGGCACAGACCAAAGAGGGTCTCTGGGCAAGGACAATATATGGGCCCTCTGCGGCCCACGAGCTCATCATCAAAGAGAATTAGGTGGAAATGGGCCCCTGTGCGGCCACACAGGCTGTGCCAATGATATGCAGTAAAAGAGAAGAAACTAATGCGGCACTCACCCCGAATTTGCTGTGAAGATTG
Source organism: Ranitomeya imitator (assembly GCF_032444005.1). Taxonomy (NCBI): domain Eukaryota; kingdom Metazoa; phylum Chordata; class Amphibia; order Anura; family Dendrobatidae; genus Ranitomeya; species Ranitomeya imitator. The sequence goes on from NC_091284.1 coordinate 224,485,394, forward strand.
TGATCTTTAATGGAGAAAGATGAAAATTACATCCATCAGGACATCAGGTACATATGAGGGTGCGGTATAGGAGCACGGACGACGGCCGTTTCGCACACACAGGTGCTTCTACGGGTCCTCTCTGGACATTCATGCAGAGCACCATTACCCTTTACGATTGTGACGCCTGAATACACAGCTGTCCATTAACAGTCCTGCATGCTTGGAAACATTCTGCTCTAGTGCCGTTCTGCTCCCTATACTATTATGTGCCAATGATATGTCTGCCCTGCCAGAATACAATCACTGGTGGGGGATTCTGACCTCGGAGACCCCAATTGATCCTGGAATCTTCCGTTTTCCCCTGGATGTATGGCGGGGAGCCCACTACATAACATGGTCATTCCACTTTCAATACAATCCCAACTATATACATTCTACTCAGTTATAAGAATTGAACGTGCTGTGGGGGAAGCAGTTTGGGAACGTTGGTCGAGCACCCGTCATGTCATGGGCAGCTGTGGATTTTGCACCCACTGGATGGGCAGCACACTTCTGGCACGGTGGGCAATCCTCTGCTCCTTTGTCAGCACTCCAATGCCCCAGATGTACAGGAAGCCCTACATCACTATCTTCAGGGACAAGCAGCCCACAACCACAGGCTTATTTTGGGGGTGACGATCCTAATAAATGGCGCTGCCCAGGATCTGGTGACGGACCACCCTACTGAATGGTTTACACATGGCCCCCTCCTTCCTGATGACCCATTTATGTATCAATCAATGAAAGGCTTGCACAGGCAGGGAGGGATACAGTGTCCCACAGCAGGGAGCATGGCAGGGCATCAGACACACAGATCATGAGGCATTAGCACCCATCGCCTCCAGCTGCAGACAGCACCTTACACCCAGGACCCCCAGAAAGCAGCTGCCATGGGATGACCAACCGCACCCCTGCTGATAGCTGGGCACCAGCGATCGGCACCAGACGGGTTAACAGTGCTAAAAACAGCAGCCCCCCGTTAGTTTCCGCTCCCCTCTCACCTGCTTCCTTGTACAGTAGTCTGGTGCAATCCTCTGGAGAGATCGGGGGGGAGATCCGAAGGAAATCCTTGAGAAATGAGGCTGCCAGTGTGTGAGTGTGTGTGTGTGCGCAGCAGGATGGGAGCAGCACTGCCTCACCGGCAGACAATAGGCACCGCACATCAGGCGCCACCTCATGGGCGCGTGCGGAACTGCAAGCTGGCGCCTTTGCATCCAGGCTTTGTAGTGATGGGTGCAGCATTTTTCTTAGATGGTTATAAATGTAAATTAGGAATTATTCTCCATTGCTTATTTTACTGTCTTTAGGAAACTGAGCACGAATGCCTGGACTCGCTCCTGCCAGAAAGATTGTAAAGGCTAATGCCAGCTATGACCACTAGGTGGCGATAAAGTCCAATGTCATTTCTAGTTTTTTTAGTGGACAGTAGTCATAAAAAATCCTTTGATACCCAAATAATTGTTCTACTAGTGACTAGGGCCCCTATATGGGTGATATGCCCCAGTTCACCAAAGCAGAATTTTGCTGTAAAAGGCTTTGAAAAGACCCAAAATTTGTGTGCAAACACAACTTCAGGAAAGTTTCGGCTAGCCTAATATCTGGAGATGGGGCGAGACGTGGCTGTCTAGTTCATGACGATCTGCAGTGCCACTTTTAACCCTTGTACCATTTTCTGTTTTTGCGTTTTCGTTTTTTGCTCCCCTTCTTCCCAGAGCCATAACTTTTTTATTTTTCCATCAGTATGGCCATGTGAGGGCATGTTTTTTGCGGGACGAGTTGTATTTTCGAACGACACCATTGATTTTATCATATAATGTACTGGAAAATGGGAACAGCAACTGCGGTGAAATTGCAAAAAAAGTGCAATTCCACAGTTCTTGTTTTTTTTTTGTTTTTTTTACCATGTTCATTAAATGCTAAAACTGACCTGCCATTATGATTCTCCAGGTCATTATGAGTTCACAGACATCAAACATGTCTAGGTTCTTTTTTTTTTAAGTGGTGAAAAAAATCCCAAATTTGCCGAGCTTACATTTTTATTGATACCATTTTGGTGTACATACATTGTTTTGATCGCCCGTTATTGCATTTATATGCATTTATATTGCTGTTATATGCAGCAGTGACAAAAAAACGTAATTCTGGCTTTTTAAATTTTTTTTCTCGTTACGCTGTTTAATGATCAGGTTAATTCTTTTCTTATATTGATATATTGGACTATTCTGAACTCGGCGATACCAAATATCTGTAGGTTTGAATTTTTGTTATTGTTTTATTTTGAATGGGGCGAAAGGGGGGTGATTTGAACTTTTATATTGTTTTTTTTATATATTTTTAAAAACTTTTTTTTTTTACTTTTTGCATGCTTCAATAGTCTCCATGGGAGACTAGAAGCTGCACTACTTTGATTGCCTCTGCTATACACAGGCAATGATCATAGTAACATAGTAACATAGTTAGTAAGGCCGAAAAAAGACATTTGTCCATCCAGTTCAGCCTATATTCCATTATAATAAATACCCAGATCTACGTCCTTCTACAGAACCTAATAATTGTATGATACAATATTGTTCTGCTCCAGGAAGACATCCAGGCCTCTCTTGAACCCCTCGACTGAGTTCGCCATCACCACCTCCTCAGGCAAGCAATTCCAGATTCTCACTGCCCTAACAGTAAAGAATCCTCTTCTATGTTGGTGGAAAAACCTTCTCTCCTCCAGACGCAAAGAATGCCCCCTTGTGCCCGTCACCTTCCTTGGTATAAACAGATCCTCAGCGAGATATTTGTATTGTCCCCTTATATACTTATACATGGTTATTAGATCGCCCCTCAGTCGTCTTTTTTCTAGACTAAATAATCCTAATTTCGCTAATCTATCTGGGTATTGTAGTTCTCCCATCCCCTTTATTAATTTTGTTGCCCTCCTTTGTACTCTCTCTAGTTCCATTATATCCTTCCTGAGCACCGGTGCCCAAAACTGGACACAGTACTCCATGTGCGGTCTAACTAGGGATTTGTACAGAGGCAGTATAATGCTCTCATCATGTGTATCCAGACCTCTTTTAATGCACCCCATGATCCTGTTTGCCTTGGCAGCTGCTGCCTGGCACTGGCTGCTCCAGGTAAGATTATCATTAACTAGGATCCCCAAGTCCTTCTCCCTGTCAGATTTACCCAGTGGTTTCCCGTTCAGTGTGTAATGGTGATATTGATTCCCTCTTCCCATGTGTATAACCTTACATTTATCATTGTTAAACCTCATCTGCCACCTTTCAGCCCAAGTTTCCAACTTATCCAGATCCATCTGTAGCAGAATACTATCTTCTCTTGTATTAACTGCTTTACATAGTTTTGTATCATCTGCAAATATCGATATTTTACTGTGTAAACCTTCTACCAGATCATTAATGAATATGTTGAAGAGAACAGGTCCCAATACTGACCCCTGCGGTACCCCACTGGTCACAGCGACCCAGTTAGAGACTATACCATTTATAACCACCCTCTGCTTTCTATCACTAAGCCAGTTACTAACCCATTTACACACATTTTCCCCCAGACCAAGCATTCTCATTTTGTGTACCAACCTCTTGTGCGGCACGGTATCAAACGCTTTGGAAAAATCGAGATATACCACGTCCAATGACTCACCGTGGTCCAGCCTATAGCTTACCTCTTCATAAAAACTGATTAGATTGGTTTGACAGGAGCGATTTCTCATAAACCCATGCTGATATGGAGTTAAACAGTTATTCTCATTGAGATAATCCAGAATAACATCCCTCAGAAACCCTTCAAATATTTTACCAACAATAGAGGTTAGACTTACTGGCCTATAATTTCCAGGTTCACTTTTAGAGCCCTTTTTGAATATTGGCACCACATTTGCTATGCGCCAGTCCTGCGGAACAGACCCTGTCGCTATAGAGTCACTAAAAATAAGAAATAATGGTTTATCTATTACATTACTTAGTTCTCTTAGTACTCGTGGGTGTATGCCATCCGGACCCGGAGATTTATCTATTTTAATCTTATTTAGCCGGTTTCGCACCTCTTCTTGGGTTAGATTGGTGACCCTTAATATAGGGTTTTCATTGTTTCTTGGGATTTCACCTAGCATTTCATTTTCCACCGTGAATACCGTGGAGAAGAAGGTGTTTAATATGTTAGCTTTTTCCTCGTCATCTACAACCATTCTTTCCTCACTATTTTTTAAGGGGCCTACATTTTCAGTTTTTATTCTTTTACTATTGATATAGTTGAAGAACAGTTTGGGATTAGTTTTACTCTCCTTAGCAATGTGCTTCTCTGTTTCCTTTTTGGCAGCTTTAATTAGTTTTTTAGATAAAGTATTTTTCTCCCTATAGTTTTTTAGAGCTTCAATGGTGCCATCCTGCTTTAGTAGTGCAAATGCTTTCTTTTTACTGTTAATTGCCTGTCTTACTTCTTTGTTTAGCCACATTGGGTTTTTCCTATTTCTAGTCCTTTTATTCCCACAAGGTATAAACCGCTTACACTGCCTATTTAGGATGTTCTTAAACATTTCCCATTTATTATCTGTATTCTCATTTCTGAGGATATTGTCCCAGTCTACCAGATTAAGGGCATCTCTAAGCTGTTCAAACTTTGCCTTCCTAAAGTTCAATGTTTTTGTGACTCCCTGACAAGTCCCCCTAGTGAAAGACAGGTGAAACTGCACAATATTGTGGTCGCTATTTCCTAAATGCCCAACCACCTGCAGATTTGTTATTCTGTCAGGTCTATTAGATAGTATTAGGTCTAAAAGTGCTGCTCCTCTGGTTGGATTCTGCACCAATTGTGAAAGATAATTTTTCTTGGTTATTAGCAGAAACCTGTTGCCTTTATGGGTTTCACAGGTTTCTGTTTCCCAGTTAATATCCGGGTAGTTAAAGTCCCCCATAACCAGGACCTCATTATGGGTTGCAGCTTCATCTATCTGCTTTAGAAGTAGACTTTCCATGCTTTCTGTTATATTTGGGGGTTTGTAACAGACCCCAATGAGAATTTTGTTACCATTTTTCCCTCCATGAATTTCAACCCATATGGACTCGACATCCTCATTCCCTTCGCTAATATCCTCCCTTAAAGTGGACTTTAGACAAGACTTTACATAGAGACAAACCCCTCCTCCTCTCCGATTTTTACGATCCTTTCTAAACAGACTGTAACCCTGTAAGTTAACTGCCCAGTCATAGCTTTCATCTAACCATGTCTCGGTTATTCCCACTATGTCAAAGTTACCTGTAGATATTTCTGCTTCTAGTTCTTCCATCTTGTTTGTCAGGCTTCTGGCGTTTGCGAGCATGCAGTTCAGAGGATTTTGTTTTGTTCCAATCTCCTCACTGTGGATTGTTTTAGAAATGTTCTTACCTCCCTTCTGAGTATGTTTTCCTGGGTCGTCTTTGTTCGAGTCTAATGTTTTTCTTCCCGTCCCCTCTTCTTCTAGTTTAACGCCCTCCTGATGAGTGTAGCGAGTCTTCTGGCGAATGTGTGTTTCCCAGGTTTGTTGAGGTGTAGTCCGTCTCTGGCGAGGAGTCCATCATACCAGTAATTCACACCGTGGTCCAGGAATCCAAATCCTTGTTGTCTGCACCATCGTCTTAGCCAGTTGTTTGCATCAAGGATCCTGTTCCATCTCCTGGTGCCATGCCCGTCTACTGGAAGGATAGAAGAAAAAACTACCTGTGCATCCAGTTCCTTTACTTTCTTCCCCAACTCTTCAAAGTCCTTGCAGATTGTCGGTAGGTCCTTCCTTGCCGTGTCATTGGTGCCAACATGTATCAGAAGAAATGGGTGGACGTCCTTGGAGCTGAAGAGCTTTGGTATCCTATCGGTCACATCCTTGATCATCGCACCTGGAAGGCAGCATACTTCTCTTGCAGTTATGTCCGGTCTGCAGATGGCTGCTTCTGTGCCTCTCAGTAGTGAGTCTCCCACCACCACCACTCTTCGTTGCTTCTTGGCTGTACTTTTTGCTGTCACTTGTTGCTGTGTGCCCTTTTCTTTTTTGCTTGCTGGTATTGCTTCATTCTTAGGTGTGCCATCTTCATCCTCTACAAAGATTTGATATCGGTTCTTCAGTTGTGTGGTTGGTGATTTCTCCATGGTCTTCTTGCTTCTTTTGGTCACATGCTTCCACTCATCTGCTTTTGGAGGTTCTCTGACACTTTTTGCACCTTCTGTGACCAGTAGAGATGCTTCTGTTCTGTCTAGAAAGTCTTCATTCTCTTTGATGAGTTTCAAAGTTGCTATTCTTTCTTCCAGACCCCGCACCTTTTCTTCTAAAAGGGCCACTAGTCTACACTTCTGACAGGTGAAATTGGATTCTTCTTCTGGTCGATCTGTGAACATGTAGCACATGCTGCAGCTCACCATGTAGGTTGTCACATCTGCCATGTTGCTCCTAGATCCTGCTGACTTGCTGTGTGTTTTCCTTCTTGTGTAATCTACTTAGCCAAGCTCTCTTGCAATAATGTCCTACAGGCAAAAATTCGCGCGCGGTTTGGTGATGCTTTCGAAGCAGCTGGTCCCGGCTGTACCCAACGATCTTCTAGCTTAGGGAGACTTCGCTTCTCCCAGAAGGCACCTGGAATATGCAAATTAGCCTCCTGAAGCTTGAATCCCTGGTTGAATCAGATCGTCTGTGCGTGGCAGAAATACTCTCGCCGACTGTGAGCGCCAACTGTGGGGGGGTGCTCATAGCAATCTGGCAATGACAACCACAGAGGTCTGCTGCAGACCTCTGGTTGTGATGCTGACCCATTGGTGACCTGCGATCATGTAACAGGGTCATCGATGAGGGGGATTAGTGGCCCACTTCTTGTAAGCGAGAGTTAAATACTCCTGTCAAAGATTGACAGTGGCATTTAACTAGTTAACAGCCGCGGGTGGATCCACCCGTGGCTGTTGTGGGCAAGTCAGCTGTATAGATAAGTTGTCAGTCATGTGTCCAGAAAGGTGCAGACTCAGCCCCGGAGCCCGCACCAAAGAGGGGGGACAGGATGTATTACGGTATATGTCGGAAAGGGATTAAAACGCACCTGATTCACTAAGATCTTATTGAATAAGGTGCATCTGATTTCAACCTCACCTTCACCCAGAATTGAGGCCCATTAATTTTTCAAGCAGAAACCGCTTTAGGGTATGTGCCCATGACGCTTTTTTCTGGTGAATTCCCTCACGTAAACTGCTTGAGAAAAAAAACAGAAGATGCTCAAAAGAGTGAATATACGCAATTCTGTACATGTAAACACGACTTGTGCGTATGTTCTGGCTATTCAACATCTTTTAATATGCCAAGTAGCTTAACAAAGTGCCCTTTCCATTCTGCTGGCATTTGTCACTCTGAAGACGCTCTGTACGTTACAATACAAGATAATAGAAAAGGGTAAAAAGACAACCCAGGAAGATGACCAGACATCTTTTGAGTCGTTTTGCTATAGTTTTTGCTCATCGTTCAATGGAAATGAAAAAAAAAAAAACAACTGGAAAATGACAGTAAAAGAAATCACAAAAAAAAATGGGAAAACCCTCCCAAAAAACCCACATATAAACAAAAACAGTTAGAAAACATCAGGAAATGAAAAAAAAATCACTAGAATTTCATGAATCGTCTTCTGCTGGAATGTAAAGAACCAGAGTAAAGCGGCTCCATATACACTTTATAGCCACTCCCGTGTGCGGCTATTTATTTCCTTTTCAAGTGATCATGTGGATAGTTATCAATATGTTAGCTCACGTTTAAGATATTTCATGTTATCCATAAACTACCACAAGACCGCCTGGGATATTACATCTGGCCACTAGCCCATCTGGGGTCTCAGGGTTATCATTACAGCCCTACATACCCCTAGGCCAGGTTTTTGTATTCATAACCACATATATTGTTATTATTATTATTCTTTATATAGCACCATTGATTCCATGGTGCTGTACATGAGAAGGGGTTACAATAACAATGACAGACTGATACAGAGGGGCGAGGACCCTGCCCTTGCGGGCTCACATTCTACAGGATGTTGGGGAAGGAGACTGGGTTGGGGGGTTGCGGCAGCTCCGGTGTTGGTGAGGAGGCAGCGGGGTCAGTGCAGGCTGTAGATTATGAATATTAAAGAGTAATGCAGACTCCTACAAAGCCTGTACATCTTATTTATGTATCTCACCTGTTTCTACTGCTGACCATCTTATATTCCTTATCAGTATGTCTTCTGAGTTTGGAGAAACCCACGCAAGCATTGGCTGCTTTCACATTTCTCGGATAGTGCTGGGATTGCATTACCAGTCTAACCGGCCGGTCTCCTCACAGCTCAGGTCAGGAGACACGGCGGGTAGGCTGGGTATTGTGGTTCATGTGCGTGAAATCGGTCGTATGAAGACTAGCAAAGAATCCGACTACTGTATTGACATGGATGGAGGGAAATAAAAATCTAGATCCCAACAACTTGATACCGTATAACTGATCAGGCTTGGAGAAGGGAATTCTGCAGTCGTTGCATGTGACGGCAGATTGCTGGATTGTGACAGTGAGCAATGTGAACACTGTCAGGATTCCCTTCTATTTTTACCTCAATGTCACATGAAAGATGAATTTTGAGCCCCGAAAACCCCCTTATAAATGATGATGACATGCGCGAGTCAAAACATGACGTCCCTTATTTTCTCCTCGCAGATGAATCTCTGTGCCAAGCACCTATATATTTTCAGTACCTAAAACGACATGTCTGAAAACAATCCTCATTTATGATACATTTAGGATTCAATGAGGTTTTTGTTTGACTCCGGATGGAAATTTGCTAACACTGGGGTTAGACAGTATTTTGGTGACAATGGGTAACATTTATAAAAATTGTCATTGTGCCAGCAGCTTTCCATCTTTCTTTTTTAACATATTTTGGAGAAGACTTTCCTAAATCATTCACTGATTCACGGGACATAGAAAGACAGTAATAAAGGGCAGCGGCAAGAAGTGGCAAATCTATGAAATAAAAATGTTCCAATAATCTGGCAGATATGCTTGTCGCAGCAGAACTCTGATTTGCAATATGCTTATTAAAGTGTTGAAAATTACTGAAAAGTCACAAATCCTGTGGAAAAGCATTTTACAGTCTAGTGCAGGTCAGACCTGATCTTTGCGTGGAATAATTAGGAAATGTACAACACACGTTATAAATAAGACTATTTTCATACAATGCTGGAACGTAAAGACTCTCCTAAAGTATAAGCCAGCATGTCATAGTTACATAGTGTAGCGTGGCTAAAGGTCATGTGATTAATGGACGGTATGTATCGCAGAGGTGGGTGGCCCTGTGATGGAAGCCTGGGTATGTTTTGCTCAAGCAGATCTACTGCTGAGGGATTTGTTTACATTGGGAAGGCTTCCAGGTGATTGGAGAGATGGGTGGGTTCAGTCACCTACAAACCCACGCTAAGAGGCGTGTTTGAATACCTAAGATGGTTTTGTGTTGAAGGACCTGTGGTGATTTCACACTCACCTGACTGGCCATGTGACAGGTATCTGGGTGTGGTTACACTTATGTAAAGAGGTGTGTGTAGCCCATGTGGTGAGTGTGTTTGGGAGTCTGCAAGAGTGGACAGACTTCCATGTGTCCTGGCTGGACACTGCAGAGTGGCCTGTGTGTTGGACGGTTCCAAGTGAGTACAGACGTCCTGAACAGCACACAGAGACCATATTTAGGCTGGAGAGCCTACGTGCTGGACATGGCACAGCCTGTATGTCTACAGGTCTGAGAGAGAGCGGAGCTCTAATATGGACATTGAGGATTCAACTGTCTGAAGTAAGACTGTTTACCTGTTGTTCCTGTTGCTATGTGGTTTATGGAGCAATAAACCTGTGAACTTTTGATGAAACGTGCCTCCTGTTTCCTCCTATGCATCCGAGCGAGTACAATCCCTACAATTGGTGTTTCGAATGCGGGCAGCGATCCAAGGAGCACATGTTGCAGCGATGGCTGGTCTGAGCCAGAAGAGTGGACGGTCTTGACAACCGTGAGTAATGCTGATCAGCATCAGTGAGAACTGCTGTTTTGGGATACCTCTGAGGAGAAGAGGGATCTGGGAAACTGTGTGGCCGGCACCAACAGGTAACGGACAGGTGTCCGTGTGTACTGACCGGGGTCAGAGTGGAAGAAAACAGAGACAGTGCGTCTGGGCACCTTTGAGGCCAAGGGGTGTCCAGAAACCCGTGAAGTTGCCAACGGGTGACCGTCTGAAAACCGTGTATTGTACTGACCGGGGTCAGTGAAAAACTGTTTTTGGGCTATGTTACAGCCGGGTGTGTAACAGACCGTAGTCTGTGTTAATCTGACCAGAGGTCACTGAGAGACTGTGTTTTTTTTTTCTATAAGCACGTGTGCAAGTGCTTGCTGTGGACCGGCGAGTCCATGTATTTCTTTTTTTTCTTCTGTGATCGACTTGCTGTGGCTCGGCGGGGCCACGAAGACTGAAGGCGTCTGGCGGTAACTCGGCGGGGTTACGAAGTTTTGCTGTGGATCGGCGGGTCCACGAAGTCTGCAGTGCAGAGCCTTGTGAAGTGCAGTTGCAGCAAAAGAGAAAAAAAAAAAAGACATTGCTGTTTTAGAGTGTGCAGACTCTTAAAGGGCCAGAGTCACATTGGTGTGCTGTGCAAACTGGGGCCTGAGAGTACTGTTGGAAGTCCACAGGGTGTACCCCAGAGTGGGGTGGTGTCCCTAAAAAGTGGGTGGAGTCCCCAAAAAAACGGAGCGGTGCCCAAATAATTATGGTTGGCCAAAAAGGGGCTGGGCATCCCAAAAAAGGGGCGGCGTTCCAAAAGGCGGTAGTTGCCCAAAAGGGGGTGGAGTCCCTAAAGGGGGTGGTGGCCCTAAAGGAGGAAATAGCCCACAAGGGGGTGGTGGCCCTAAAAGGGGTGGAGTCTAAAAAGGGGATGGTAACCCCAAAAGGGGTGGATCTTTCAAAAGGGGAACAGCAATGTTTGTGTTTTATGTATTCCGAGTGCGGCATAGACTTCCCGTTTGATGACAGGGCGCAGGTGTGTACTGTTATGTTACACCGTGAAGGAGTATCTGGACTGCTGGACTCAAAGAGTCAGGTGACTCTGACAGGAACTCCTCTCGTCTTCTGTCTAACTGAGAAAAAGGTCAATGTTCGCTGCATTCATGGGGTCACTGTTGACTATACTGTGGACAGAGTGATCATTGATATGTCCAAAAATGTAAAGTGCCAAGATGGCGGTATAACACCAGACTTGTTTTACCCCTTTGAGAGGGGCTGAGACTTTGTGATCTTTGAAGACATATGGGAAGTTGATGCAGTGTGGAGTTGTTCAGAGGAGAGACAGAATGGTCATATTGAAGCCCTACCACAACAAGCGGCTGTAGTGATTCCGGATTGTGTGATGTGTGAAAAGGAGATAGAGACACCTAAGGTCGACAGTCCAGAGTTCCGGGTGACTGGAAGAAAGTGTGGGTCTGACACGTGTTTAAATGGGGAATTGCTGTTCCAGGATGACAGAGTGACAGGGGGTGACTCCTATTCAGACTGTGACTCGAGCACAAAGGGAAAGGAGTGCAGTAAGGAGGAGCCGAGTAGAAATCACAGATCTTCATCACGTCGCGGGGGCCGCAGAAAGGCGGGACAAGTTATACCCTCTGAGAAGAAAGATGATGAGGGGGTCACTTTATCTCTGACAAACCCTAGCACTGAGGTGGTTAGTGACGGGCTGGGGTTAGAACAGACCTGTAGTAGACCCACATCTGCAATGCCCGCAAAGAGTGAAGTGGCTCAGTATGATGAAATACCTGATGCTGAAGAAACAGGTGGAACTCTGAAGAGGCAGAGTGTGGGTGGGCAAGAGACCCCATCTGAAAATCTAATTAAAGAGGTAATGGTGTGACATGTGCTGGCCAAAAGAGAGCAGGACCATGAGATAGAGCTGCTTAAAGAAATAGTTGAGCGAGAAAGGGTCCTGAGAGAGGTGATTGAGCACAGAGTGGGTGAGCTGGAAAAGGAAGTCGCTGAGCTCAGAGGTCACCTGTCAGCATGTCAAACCATAAATAAGGCCGTATTAAAAGATATGGAGGTGCTCAGAGAGGCCCAAGAGAAGCATCAGCAGGAGCTTCTCCAGAGAGAGGAGGAACGTCGCTGCCTGGCAGAGGAGTTGCCAATGCCCATCTTGGCGAAGGCTCAAGCGGAAGGAAAGACTGAGGAAGAGTTTGTGCTAAAAGCGGAACAAAAGAGTCACCCGGTTGTGGCAGATGTCCGTGAAGATGAGACCCCGCTTTTCAAGAGCATAATAGAAGTACCCGAAGACATGCGAGAAGTGTGCGCCAGGAAGGGTGTGCATGAAGCATTTAGAAAGGCAGTAGAGGCTTGTAGTGTGCACTGGGCGCCTGAGACTCAGCAATTGGTCATACTGTCGACTAGGGAAGTCACAGTGAAGCGGGTGGCTGTCCTGAGGGATATGCACCTACACTGCCTCCGTAAAAAGCAGAAGATCATTTTGAAGAATGATGAAGCCGTTCCGACATTTGGAGCTAGCAAGAGAAGCTCAAAGTCGGTTGGGTATTGTAGAAGATGTCGTGCAAGTGCCCAGAGGTCTAGTGGGGAAAGTCATCGGAAGATTTGGCAAGGTGATGTGTTGTGAATTCTGTTATCGAACTTCCTCCTGTGGTCATGAATGGTACTTCGGCGAGTTCTGTCCATGGACTCCCTCTGGTGGCTGTGAGTGGAGCTGCTGGTTCTGAGGTTCCTTCCACAGGTGACCTAGTTTAGCCTTAGGCTGGCTGCTCTATTTAACTCCACTCTGATCGTTACTCCATGCCAGCTGTCAATGTTCTTGTACTGGTTCAGTTCGCTCTTGGATCTTTCTGGTGACCTGTCTACTCCAGCAGAAGCTAAGTCCCTGCTAGTTATTATTTGTTCATTGTTTCCTTGTCCAGCTTGCTATCATGATTTTGCCTTGCTAGCTGGAAGCTCTGGGATGCAGAGTGGCACCTCCGCACCGTGAGTCGGTGCGGAGGTCTTTTTGCACACTCTGCGTGGTCTTTTTGTAGTTTTTTGTGCTGACCGCAAAGATACCTTTCCTATCCTCAGTCTGTTTAGTAAGTCTGGCCTCCCTTTGCTGAAACCTGTTTCATTTCTGTGTTTGTGACTTTCATCTTTACTCAGTCAATATATGTGGGGGGCTGCCTTTTCCTTTGGGGAATTTCTCTGAGGCAAGGTAGGCTTTATTTTCTATCTCTAGGGCTAGTTAGCTCTTAGGCTGTGAAGAGGCATCTAGGTAGAGTTAGGTACGCTCCACGGCTATTTCTAGTTGTGTGATAGGATTAGGGGTTGCGGTCAGCAGAGCTCCCACTTCCCATAGCTTGTCCTGTGTGAGTTTACCCATCAGGTCGTTCCGGGTGCTCCTAACCACCAGGTCCATAACAGTGATCCAAGAGATGGTGAATAGGTCCGGTGTTATGAGAGTGAGCATCCCGGCTGATGATGAAGCCCAGGTCGTGGGTGAAGATGGGATGGTTCCATTCCTTGTCGTCGGATCCATGGAGAGCCTTGGGAATATCCAAATGCTCCTGGGGTATCGTGTGGCATACCTGAAACAGGTAGAGCAGCTAAGACGTGAGAGGGAGCAGATCAATATAGAGCTGCAAGGATTGGCAAACAGGTTGCCACCACCTTTAACTCGTTGTCTAGAGAGGCAAAGAGGTTCTCTAAAGACTGGAAGTCCTCAAGCAGAAGTTAACAGAGGATATAGAGGTAAAGTGAAGAGCTGCTCTCCGAAGAAAGACAATAGGAGAGATCAAGAACCGAGAGAGAACCGAAGGTGGTCAGATGGAAGAGTTAGAAGTAGTGACTCTTCAGTTAGTTCAGGGCTCAGTGACCTAAGCGGGAGATCCTATAGCAGACGAGATGACAAGGGGTCCTCGTTGTCAAAGGATGTGATGGAAAGGGATGACGAATGCCGACGAAAGGGTTCAATAACAGGCCCTGACTTAGACAGATGGTTTGACTGTCAGGGACGACTGAGAGGGGTCTCTAGTCGGTTTAGGACAAGTGCCAAGCCCCACGGCTTTAGGCAGAGGGGGGAGGTATGTAGCGTGGCTAAAGGTCATGTGATTAATGGACGGTATGTATCGCAGAGGTGGGTGGCCCTGTGATGGAAGCCTGGGTATGTTTTGCTCAAGCAGATCTACTGCTGAGGGATTTGTTTACATTGGGAAGGCTTCCAGGTGATTGGAGAGATGGGTGGGTTCAGTCACCTACAAACCCACCCTAAGAGGCATGTTTGAATACCTAAAATGGTTTTGTGCTGAAGGACCTGTGGTGATGTCACACTCACCTGACTGGCCATGTGACAGGTATCTGGGTGTGGTTACACTTATGTAAAGAGGTGTGTGTAGCCCATGTGGTGAGTGTGTTTGGGAGTCTGCAAGAGTGGACAGACTTCCATGTGTCCTGGCTGGACACTGCAGAGTGGCCTGTGTGTTGGACGGTTCCAAGTGGGGACAGACTGTTGTGAATTCTGTGATCAAGCTCCCTCCTGTGGTCACAAGTGGTACTGCGGCTTCTGAGTTTCCTTCCTCAGGTGATGAGGTTAAGTCGTTAGGTGCTGCTCTATTTAACTCCACCTAGTGCTTTGATCCTGGCCTCCAGTCAATGTTCTAGTATTGGTCTTGCTTCCTCCTGGATCGTTCCTGTGGCCTGTCTGCTCAGCATAAGCTAAGTTCTGCTTGTATTACTTTTGTTGCTATATTTTCTGTCCAGCTTGTTTTTTTGGTTTTGCTTGCTTGCTGGAAGCTCTGAGACGCAGAGGGAGCACCTCCGTACCGTTAGTCGGTGCGGAGGGTCTTTTTGCCCCTCTGAGTGGTTGTTTGTAGGTTTTTGTCAGGTCACTTGTGTGCTCTGAACTTCAAGGTCCATTGTGGTTCTGAATTACCTATTCATAACAACAGACGTCCTGAACAGCACACAGAGACCATATTTAGGCTGGAGAGCCTACGTGCTGGACATGGCACAGCCTGTATGTCTACAGGTCTGAGAGAGAGCGGAGCTCTAATATGGACACTGAGGATTCAACTGTCTGAAGTAAGACTGTTTACCTGTTATTCCTGTTGCTATGTGGTTTATGGAGCAATAAACCTGTGAACTTTTAATGAAACGTGCCTTCTGTTTCCTCCTATGCATCCGAGCGAGTACAATCCCTACAATAGTCATATGGGCTGAAAAAAAAGACCTAGGTCCATTAAGCTCAACCTTTCTCCACCAATTATAATTTCTTTGTCACTAAATTATCTATAACCCAAAATATTATGTGTACTGAGGAAATCATCCAGCCCTTTTTTAAAAGCTGTTATAGTGTCTGCCATTACTACCTCTTGTGGTCGGCATTCCACAGTCTGACTGCTCTAACTGTAAAGAACCCTTTCCTATTTATCTGCTGGAATCGCCTTTCTTCCACCCTTAATGACTGCCCCCTGGTCCTTGGTGTGGTGTTTGGAAGGAACAAGTCATGCTCCAGTCCTCTGTACTGACCACACATTTATTTATACATATAAATGAGATTGCCATAGAGGAGTCTTTTTTCTAAGCTAAACAAGCCCAAGTTTTCCAACCTCTCATCCTATGAGCAGCCTTCCATCCTTTGTAATAATCTAGTTGCCCGCCTTTGAACTGATTCTAATTTCCGAATATCATTTTTATAATGAGGAACTTAAAACTGGATCCCATGTTCTAGATGTGCCCTCACCAGTGATTTTTTAAGGGGTAACAATACTTTGGGATAATAGGATGCTGCTTAACATTGAGCACTGCTGCTGAGCTTACTTGAAACCAATTTAGAGAACAAATTTATGACGACTCTGTTTCCTGTCATTTAGCCAATTCCTTACCCATCTGCATATTGTTTCCCCAGTCCTTGTTTCTGTAGCTTCAGTCTAAGGCTGCCATCACACTATCAGTATTTGGTAAGTATTTTACCTCAGTATTTGTAAGCTAAAACCAGGAGTGGAACAAATAGAGGAAAAGTATAATAGAAACATATGCACCACTTCTGTATTTATCATGCACTCCTGGTTTTGGCTTACAAATACTGATGTAATCCAATAGGTGGCACTAGAGTTCTAGACCTCTTCCTCTTTGAAGAGACACGTTGCATATTTCCCAGAGGAACATTGCAGCTTTAAGTCTCATCACCTCGACATGCTTATCATGTCACTCTCCACAAGGAGAAACGATACTTCTTGGATCCCGGTCAGACGCCTTTCAATCAGCCAAACCAGATCTCCACTTTGCACTGACGAGGGGCAGTACCCTGAAACACAGTGTCTGCAAATTGAGATTCTGGTTTGGCTATTATTCTAAGTCATGTGACAAGGCTCGTTAAAGGGTCGACATTGACTGTTAGGATTGCTACTTCCAATAGGTGGCACTATAGTTCTAGTCCTCTTCCTCTTTGAAGAGACAATTTGCATATTTCCCAGAGGAGCATTGCGGCTTAAAGTCTCCTCACCTCGACATGCTTATCATGTCACTTTCCACAAGGAGAAACAATACTTCTTGGATCCCGGTCAGACGCCTCTCAATCAGGCAAACCAGATCTCCACTTCGCACTGACGAATGGCAGTACCCCGAAACACAGTGTCTGCAAATTGAGATTCTGGTTTGGCTATTATCCTAAGTCATGTGACAAGGCTCGTTAAAGGGTCGACATTGACTGTTAGGATTGCTACTTCCAATAGGTGGCACTAGAGTTCTAGTCCTCTTCCTCTCTGAAGAGACAATTTGCAAATACTGATGTAAAATACTGACCAAATACTGCTAGTGTGACGGTAGCCTAAAGCTGTTATGTGGTACAGCATCACATGCCTTTGGCAGGTCCAGACAAATCACATCAGCTGCATTACCAATATCTAGCTTTGCACTCACCTCTTCACAGAAACCAAACATGTTGGTTAGGCTACTTTCACACATCAGGTTTTTTTTGTTTCAGGCACAATCCGGCTAATTTTCTAAAAAAAACGGATCCGTCGCAAATTGTGAAAATCTGATGCGACGGATCCATTTTTCAGCTGGATCCTTTTTTTTATTTTCACCCGAATACAGTGACTTCCTGTTCCGGGGTGGAGAGAGATAGAGAGAGAGAGAGATTCCAAAATGTAAAATGCATGAATTCGGTTGAAAACTGGATCCAGTCGTCGGATTCGGCCATTCCTACCAGCGTTTCATACATTTTTGTCCGGATCAGTCGTTGTGCGATTTTCTGCCGCACAGAAAAAACGTTGCTCTGGACGTTTTCTCCGTCCACCGGAAAACTAATTTTTGACAGATTCAGCAAAAAACGGATGAAACTTTTGGACATCAGGCACAATCCGGCACTAATACAACTCTATGAGAAAAAACGGATCCGGTGGAAGAAAAAAACGGATCCGTTTTTTTAAAAATTCACCGGATTGTGCCTGATGCAAAAAACCTGATGTGTGAAAGTAGCCTTAGCTGCTCATACTCACTTGTGAGAATCTCGGATGAGTCTCGCATGGCAATACCCAGCACTGCACCTGGCACAGAGGAGCAGAGCGTGTGGCTGCATGTATTCCTATGCGGCCGCATGCTCCGATCTGAGTGTCGGCAGCAGCGCCGGGTATTAACATGCGAGACTCATCCGAGTTTCGCGCAAGTGAGCCCTTAGACACAACCTACAGTGGGGGGAAAAAGTATTTAGTGCAAGTTCTCTCACTTAAAAAGATTAGAGAGGCCTGTAATTGACATCATTGGTAGACCACAACTATGAGAGTCAAAATGAGAAAACAAATCCAGAAAATCACCTTGTCTGATTTGGCTAGATTTATTTTTCAAATTATGGTGGAAAATAAGTGTTTGGTCATTAATAAAAGTTCATCTCAATATTTTGTTTTATATCCTTTGTTGGCAATGACAGAGGTCAAGCGTTTTCTGTAAGTCTTCACAAGGTTGCCACACACTGTTGGTGGTATGTTGGCCCATTGCTCCATGCAGATCTCCTCTAGAGCAGTGAGGTTTTGGGCCTGTCGCTGGGCAACACGGACTTTAAACTCCATCCAAAGGTTTTCTATGGGGTTGAGATCTGGAGACTGGCTAGGCCACTTCCAGGATCTTCAAATGCTTCTTACGGAGCC
Organism: Ranitomeya imitator; assembly: GCF_032444005.1. NCBI lineage: Eukaryota > Metazoa > Chordata > Amphibia > Anura > Dendrobatidae > Ranitomeya > Ranitomeya imitator. Next base: position 224,503,582 of record NC_091284.1, read on the forward strand.
ACTCTTTCGTTCCTCTTGTGGTGTGCTTGGGATCATTATCATGCTGAAAGACCCATCAACATTTCATCTTCAATGCCCTTGCTGATGGAAGGAGGTTTGCAATCAAAATCTCACGATACATGGCCCCATTCATTCTTTCATGTACACAGATCAGTCGTCCTGATCCCTTTGCAGAGAAACAGCCCCAAAGCATGATGTTGCCACCCCCATGCTTCACAGTAGGTATTATTATTTATTATTATAGTGCCATTTATTCCATGGCGCTGTACATGTGAGGAGTGGTATACATAATAAAACAAGTGCAATAATCTTGAACAATACAAGTCACAACTGGTACAGGAGGAGAGAGGACCCTGCCCGTGAGGGCTCACAATCTACAAGGGATGGGTGAGGATACAGTAGGTGAGGGCAGAGCTGGTCGTGCAGCGGTTTGGTCAATCGGTGGTTACTGCAGGTTGTAGGCTTGTCGGAAGAGGTAGGTCTTCAGGTTCTTTTTGAAGGTATGGTGTTCTTTGGATGCAACACAATGAGTTTTGTTTCTACCAAACAGTTCTACTTTGGTTTCATCAGACCATATGACAGTCTCCCAATACTCTTATGGATAATCCAAATGCTCTCCAGAAAACTTCAGACGGGCCCGGACATGTACTGGTTTAAACAGGGGGACACATCTGGCACTGCAGGATCTGAGTGCCTGGCGGTGTAGTGTGTTACTGATGGTAGCCTTTGTTGCAGTGGTCCCAGCTCTATGAAGAAGAAAAAAAAAAACGATACTCACCTCCTGAGCTTTACCACTTCTCCATACTCAGCGCTGCCAGTCTGCTTCCAGCAGCATCCAGTGGGGGCATCATATGAGCCCTGCAAGTAATCTGCATCTACTGGTTGGCTGCAGCGTTCACAATTCAGCTAAGATTAAAAAACATGAAAAGTCAACACTGGAACTGATCAGTGGTAAACACAGTGCTGAATACAGAGGACTTCCCTCCACCTGGGAAGTATTATTTTTTTGTTTATTTTCTTTCACCTCCCTGGGCCTATTTATTAGGAACTGTTCAGCAGTCGACAACCCATTTCAGACCATTATAGAGGTGTATGTGTAAGAGGAGGTGATGATACCCATGAAGAGCTCCTGTGTGATGTGGCATTAGTGAAGGAAGGCCGCCACCTACTGGCTAGACGGAACCATGCTGAACTAACCGCCATTGGAAAAGTTGCAGGGGGAAGAGTTCACGAGACCCAGTCAGGTGCCTTGGATGGCGAAGTTCTCGGATATAAAGGTCCTGCTCATCAAACCGCAGAGGGAGTTGGCACCAAGAAGAGGAGCGGTGCAGATGTAGGCCAGATACAACTCTGAAGCCAGTGTGACAAGCCTCAGCAAAGAGTGTCCACACCCAATGTACTGGCCTCTCTCAGATAGACCATGCCCAGCGAGATCCGTGTACATGACTACTCCATTCAAGACCCGAGGACCAGATCCACATTGGTCAAGACCCAGAGGCCAGACGATGTCAGCCAAGAGCCGGAGCCCAGCCTTCTTTCCCCTAGGTCTAGGAGACACCCGTTGTCAGTCAAACACTGAAGATCCAAGAGGAGACTTTGACTGACAGAGGATGTTTGTGGTGAAATGAAGGGGACACGAGCGAGACAGGCAGTCACTTCCTACACCAACTTACGGTACAGGGGTCGGCCTGGTTTAGGACAACAGGTGAGGTGGGGTTCTGCTGAAGCGAAGGAAGCTCAGTGTTCCTTGATCGACTTCGTTAGGAGGACTTACAGCCTAGCGGGAATACCCGGTGACTCCCTCTAGGGCCATTGTGCCAAGAGAAGCTAGCATATCAGCACTCCCAGGAACGGGGTTATCAACCCCTGCCGAAGAGACACTAGTATAATCAAACAAATAAAACAAACCTTCTCCTATCCCAAATCATGAGTCTTTTAAGAGATGTCTACGATTATTCTGACTGAACTGTAAAACTTATTCGGTGTTTTGCTTTGTACAACCCACTTGTGTTTGTTCTGGTTTTCTATTGTTAAACTGTTTCCCCAGTTCCACAAATTCCCGCCATACCAGAAGTAAATAGTTTTGTTGGCTGTTCCGCCTCGTGCTAGTCTGTGTGTTGCATTCGGTCACCTGCTTACATATGAGAGCCCTTTTTGCATACCTCCAATTTCATCTAGAGGCATACAAAGTCAAAAAGATATCGGCTTATCAGACATTATAGTTCTTGGGGGGAATGGCACAGAACAGAGCCTGTTCCGAAGAACATGGAGGCTGGACAGTCATTGTGCCACTTGCAGTACCCTATATAATTGAATGATGTGGGTATAAAAGAGTGGAAGATAGATGACACCCCTGAAGAGATTTGCTGTGACGAGACATAATGCTTTTTTTGCTATGTTATTGCATAATATACTATTATTACATAACACTGATTCACGGTATGGTGATTTTATGGATAATGATACGGTTTATTGTAATCCTTTTTGTGTTCAAGTTTTTTTCTTAAAATAGGCAGCTGGATAGGGAAGAGTAACAGCGGGCCAGCCCTTCAGCTGGGAGATATTACTAGGAGGATCAGTACATCTAGTACTGTATATACAATAGACTGTAATTGTAGCGCAGGTTTCCTATGCTAGGCACTGTACAGTGAAGTTTTGGCACCAACTACTCATTTTGGTAGTTTAGATGTGACTGAGCATTACCTAGGTATGGAGGAAAATCTGGAAGAAGGGTAATGGTCTAAAGGGAATCTGTCACCTGGTTTTTGCTACCTAATTTGAGAGCAGCATAATATAGGAAAAGAGATCCTGATACCAATGATGTATTACTTAGATTACTGGACGTAGCAGCTGTGACACAATCAGAGTTTTTAAGTGTAGCTTGAAGCAGAGCTCAAAAAGCTAACCCTGCTAACACCACAGCTTTCTATGTACTTTATCTATTGAAAGTGAGCTGCTTATCAGAGAAGGGGGAGTGGTCAGTCTAGCAGTCATGTGAGCTATTGTCAGGGCAGTGATAATCTCCATAATAATAATCTTCATTAACTTAACAGCACACAGCCAAAAAAGTAACCCATCACTGATATCTGTGTTTCACCCCATATGTTCTGCTGTCTTCAGATTAGAATCCTATCAACAACCAAGAGCCTAATGCCCCAAAGCAATTCATGTCAGATAGTACAAAATATATATTTTATTAAAGCAAGTACAAAACACAGTAAAAATACAATACAAAATGAGGGTAGGGTGAACGACTACAGTGGAACATCAATCACATGGGAGAACACACCTGAAGCATACAAAGTGCTATCAAAAGGCAGCCCAAAGGAAATAAATATCTCCACAAAGGGTCGGGTATTAACCCAAATGCTAGTGGGAGGGGAAAGGCATAGGAATCTAAAGTGCAATAGCCAGTGGCTGAATAACTGCTACGTCCTATCCCTTATTTACACCCATCCCTACTCAGGCGATGCCCATAAAGTGCAAGTGACTTAAGATGCGCCTATGTGGCGTGCCGCCAGTTGAACTTACCCATGTGTGCACTCCCAAGCGATCGGTATCCCACAGGATTATACAGCAAAAATCTGCTGACAGATTCACTTTAATCTATAATTAGACCCCTGGGTGTTGTTGGAGTTTAGTTTGTAACTTAGAATCACAGTGGTGAGGCTGAGGAACAAAGACAAGCTCTAATGAGGGCGAGTGTTTTAGAAAGGACAAGAATACCATGCTTCTCTACTGACTCTGATATGTGGCTGAAAATTTGGAGTACAGCTGGCAGACCCAGGTCCATAGGTTGGGAAAGGAGAAAAAGGAGCGCCGTCTGTGGTCCAGAAGAGTAGCAGTGAGTTTCTGAGGACCCTGAGACAGCATAGGGCCAGGGATATAGGCTATATCATATCTCCCAACTTTTGAAGAACAGAAAGCAGGACACACAAACTGCAAAATTTTAGGCCACGCTGCTACCCAAAACCCCATACACTTACAATTCCATTCTCATCTGGCCACATTAAGAGAAGTTTAGAAACTGATGGATAACGCTTTGCAAGCTGTGGTGTTGTCTCTGACTCACAGTCCTGGCCAGGTGTATCGGATAATTACAATTCTGACTGGGATATTTAGGTGTGCAGGATCCTTTAGCCCTTGCTAGTTGTCAATGTTTCTTTGGAAGTGTTGGATCTCTGCCTGGCCTCTCCTGCTTATCTGCCAGTTCCGCAAAGATAAGTGTCTGTTTCTTTTCCTGTGGCACACATGCAGTGTGCTTATTTTCAGTACTGTTCGTTTGTTTTTCTTTTGTCCAGATTAGACTGTGTATGTGTTTTCTCAGTCTGGTTGGTTTCACTGGAGTTGCAGACATACGCTCCTACATCTTTAGTTGGATGTAGGAAGTTTTATGTATATTCTGCTGTGGATTTTTTGAAGGGTTTTAATACTGACCGCACAGAACTCTGTCCTATTCTGTCCTATCTAGCTAGAGTGGCCTCCTGTGCTAAATCCTGTTTTTTCTGCCTGTGTATGTTTTTTCCTCTCCGACTCACCGCCAATATTTGTGGGGGGCTGTCTATCCTTTGGGGATTTTCTCTGAGGCAAGATAGTATTCCGATTTCCATCTTTAGGGGTATTTAGTCCTCCGGCTGTGACGAGGTGTCTAGGTGTGTTAGGTACACTCCACGGCTACTTCTAGTTGCGGTGTTAAGTTCAGGGTTGCGGTCAGTATAGTGGCCACTTTCTCCAGTGAAAGTTCTCATGCAGCTCCAAGGTCACCGGATCATAACAGTACAACTGGCCAACAATGAGTTAAATGCATCTCAGAAGAAGGGAAGGAAGCTCTTGAGCCATTTTTTTTCTCCAGTCTGTTTTGTGTTCTCTTCCCTCTTAATATCTGGGTGGCTGAGGAGCCTGGTGCAAGCATGAATGTTCAGGAATTAGCTTCTCGTGTAGACCAGCTTGCTGCTAGAGTGCAAGGTATTTCCGATTATATTGTTCAGACTCCTGCTTTAGAACCGAAGATTCCTACTCCTGATTTGTTTTCTGGTGACAGGTCTAAATTTTTGAGTTTTAAAAACAACTGTAAACTGTTTTTTGACCTGAGACCTCGATCCTCTGGTGATTCCATTCAGCAAGTAAAGATCGTAATCTCCCTGCTGCGTGGCGACCCGCAGGATTGGGCGTTTTCCCTGGAATCTGGGAATCTGGCGTTGCTTAATATTGACTCCTTTTTTCAGGCTTTAGGACTATTATATGATGAACCTAATTCTGTGGATCAAGCTGAGAAGACCTTGTTGGCCCTGTCTCAGGGTCAAGAGGCGGCAGAATTGTATTGTCAGAAATTCAGAAAATGGTCTGTATTGACTAAATGGAATAATGATGCTTTGGCGGCAATTTTCAGAAGGGGGCTTTCTGAATCCGTTAAAGATGTTATGGTGGGGTTTCCCACGCCTTCCGGTCTGAGTGATTCTATGTCTCTGGCCATTCAGATTGACCGACGCCTGCGGGAGCGCAGAACTGTGCGCGCTGTGGCGTTATCCTCAGAGCAAATTTCTGAGCCTATGCAATGTGATAGAATTCTGTCTAGAACGGAACGACAAGGTTTCAGACGTCAAAATAGGTTGTGTTATTATTGTGGCGACGCTTCTCATGTCATTTCTGTCTGCCCTAAGCGGACAAAGAGGATCGCTAGTTCATTTACCATCAGTACTGTACAACCTAAATTTCTGTTATCTGTGTCCTTGATCTGCTCATTGTCATCATTTTCTGTCATGGCGTTTGTGGATTCAGGCGCCGCCTTGAATTTAATGGATTTTGAGTTTGCCAAGCGTTGTGGTTTTCCCTTGCAGCCTTTGCAGAACCCTATTCCTTTGAGGGGCATTGATGCTACACCCTTGGCTAGAAATAAGCCCCAGTTTTGGACACAGGTAACCATGCGCATGGCGCTAGCCCATCAGGAAGATTGACGATTTCTGGTGCTGCATAACTTGCATGATGTTATCGTGCTGGGTTTTCCATGGTTGCAGGTACATAATCCTGTGTTGGACTGGAAGTCCATGTCTGTGACTAGTTGGGGTTGTCAGGGGGTTCATAATGATGTTCCTTTGATGTCAATCTCCTCTTCTTCACCTTCTGAGATTCCAGAGTTTTTGTCTGATTTTCAGGATGTATTCGATGAGCCCAAGTCCAGTTTTCTTCCACCGCACAGAGACTGTGATTGTGCTATTGACTTGATTCCAGGCTGTAAGTTTCCTAAGGGTCGACTTTTTAATCTATCTGTGCCTGAACATACCGCCATGCGGAGCTATATTAAAGAGTCTTTGGAGAAAGGGCATATTCGGCCATCTTCTTCACCATTGGGTGCGGGGTTCTTTTTTGTTGCTAAAAAAGATGGTTCCTTGAGACCCTGTATAGATTATCGCCTCTTGAATAAAATCATGGTCAAGTTTAAATACCCTTTACCTTTGCTTTCCGATTTGTTTGCTAGGATTAAGGGAGCTAGTTGGTTTACCAAGATTGACCTTCGAGGGGCATATAATCTTGTTCGTATTAAGCAGGGTGATGAATGGAAAACTGCGTTTAACACGCCCGAAGGCCATTTTGAATACCTTGTGATGCCATTCGGACTCTCTAATGCTCCATCTGTTTTTCAGTCCTTCATGCATGATATCTTCCGGACTTATCTTGATAAATTCTTGATTGTATATTTGGACGATATTTTGATTTTTTCCGATGATTGGGAGTCTCATGTGCAACAGGTCAGGATGGTATTTCAGATCCTTCGTGACAATGCCCTGTTTGTGAAATGGTCTAAGTGTCTCTTTGGGGTGCAGAAAGTCTCTTTTTTGGGCTTCATTTTTTCTCCTTCGTCTATAGAGATGGATCCGGTTAAGGTTCAGGCCATTCATGATTGGATTCAACCCACATCCGTGAAGAGCCTTCAGAAATTTTTGGGTTTTGCAAATTTTTATCGCCGTTTCATTGCTAATTTTTCCAGTGTGGTTAAGCCCTTGACCGATTTGACGAAGAAGGGCGCTGATGTGGCGAATTGGTCCTCTGCGGCTGTCTCTGCCTTTCAGGAGCTTAAACGTCGATTTACTTCTGCTCCAGTGTTGCGCCAACCGGATGTTTCTCTTCCATTTCAGGTTGAGGTTGACGCTTCTGAGATTGGGGCAGGGGCCGTTTTGTCTCAGAGGGATCCTGTTGGTTCCTTAATGAAACCGTGTGCCTTCTTTTCCCGAAAGTTTTTGCCTGCTGAACGCAATTATGATGTCGGCAATCGAGACTTGTTGGCTATGAAGTGGGCGTTTGAGGAGTGGTGACATTGGCTTGAGGGAGCTAAACACCGTATTGTGGTCTTGACCGATCATAAGAATTTGATTTACCTCGAGTCTGCTAAACGGCTGAATCCTAGACAGGCTCGATGGTCCTTGTTTTTTTCCCGTTTTGATTTCGTGGTCTCGTACCTTCCGGGTTCTAAGAATATTAAGGCTGATGCCCTCTCTAGGAGTTTTTTGCCTGATTCTCCTGAGGTCTTAGAGCCGGTCGGTATTCTGAAAGAGGGGGTGGTCCTTTCTGCCATTTCCCCTGATTTACGACGTGTTCTTCAGGAATTTCAGGTTGACAAACCTGACCGCTGTCCTGTGGGGAAATTGTTTGTTCCTGACAGATGGACTAGTAGATTGATTTCTGAGGTTCACTGTTCCGTGTTGGCCGGTCATCCTGGCATTTTTGGTACCAGAGATTTGGTTGGTAGGTCCTTTTGGTGGCCTTCATTGTCACGTGATGTGCGTTCTTTTGTGCAGTCCTGTGGGACTTGTGCGCGGGCCAAGCCTTGTTGCTCCCGTGCTAGTGGGTTGCTTTTGCCATTGCCAGTCCCTGAGAGGCCCTGGACGCATATTTCGATGGATTTTATTTCTGATCTTCCGGTCTCCCAGAAGATGTCTGTTATCTGGGTTGTTTGTGACCGGTTCTCTAAGATGGTTCATTTGGTGCCCTTACCTAAATTGCCTTCCTCTTCTGATTTGGTTCCGTTGTTCTTTCAGCATGTGGTTCGTTTGCATGGTATTCCGGAGAATATTGTTTCCGACAGAGGTTCCCAGTTTGTTTCTAGGTTTTGGCGGGCCTTTTGTGCTAGACTGGGCATTGATTTGTCTTTTTCTTCTGCATTTCATCCTCAGACTAATGGCCAGACCGAGCGTACTAATCAGACCTCTGAGACTTATTTGAGATGCTTTGTGTCTGCTGATCAGGATGATTGGGTGGCCTTCTTGCCATTGGCCGAGTTTGCCCTTAATAATCGGGCTAGTTCTGCTACCTTGGTTTTGCCTTTCTTTTGTAATTTTGGTTTTCATCCTCGTTTTTCTTCTGGGCAGGTTGAGCCTTCTGACTGTCCTGGTGTGGATTCTGTGGTGGACAGGTTGCAGCAGATTTGGGCTCATGTGGTGGACAAGTTGGTGTTGTCTCAAGAGGAGGCTCAACGTTTTGCTAATCGTCGTCGGTGTGTTGGTTCCCGGCTTCGGGTTGGGGATCTGGTCTGGTTGTCTTCACGTCATGTTCCTATGAAGGTTTCTTCTCCTAAGTTTAAAGGGACACTGTCACCTGGATTTGGAGGGAACAATCTTCAGCCATGGAGGCGGGGTTTTTGATTCACCCTTTCCTTACCCGCTGGCTGCATGCTGGCTGCAATATTGGATTGAAGTTCATTCTCTGTCCTCCGTAGTACATGCCTGCACAAGGTGCAATCTTGCCTTGCGCATGCGTGTACTATGGAGGACAGAGAATGAACTTCAATCCAATATTGCAGCCAGCATGCAGCCAGCGGGTAAGGAAAGGATGAATCAAAAACCCCAAAACCCCGCCTCCATGGCTGAAGATTGTTCCCTCCAAATCCAGGTGACAGTGTCCCTTTAAACCTCGGTTTATTGGTCCTTATAGGATTTCTGAGATTATTAATCCGGTGTCTTTTCGACTGGCGCTTCCGGCCTCTTTTGCTATCCATAATGTCTTCCATAGATCTTTGTTGCGGAAATATGTGGAGCCCGTTGTTCCCTCTGCTGATCCTCCGGCCCCTGTGTTGGTTGATGGGGAATTGGAATATGTTGTTGAGAAGATTTTGGATTCCCGTTTTTCGAGGCGGAAGATTCAGTACCTGGTCAAATGGAAGGGTTATGGCCAGGAGGATAATTCTTGGGTTTTTGCTTCTCATGTCCATGCTGCTGATTTGGTCCGTGCCTTTCATCTGGCTCGTCCTGAACGTCCTGGGGGCCCTAGTGAGGGTTCAGTGACCCCTCCTCAAGGTAGGGGTACTGTTGTGAATTCTGCTATTGGGTTCCCTCCAGTGGTTGTTGGTGGGAATGCAGTTGTGTCTGACTCGCAGTCCTGGCCAGGTGTATTGGATAATTACAATTCTGACTGGGATATTTAGGTGTGCAGGATCCTTTAGCCCTTTCCAGTTGTCAATGTTTCTTTGGAAGTGTTGGATCTCTGCCTGGCCTCTCCTGCTTATCTGCCAGTTCCGCAAAGATAAGTGTCTGTTTCTTTTCCTGTGGCACACATGCAGTGTGCTTATTTTCAGTACTGTTCGTTTGTTTTTCTTTTGTCCAGATTAGACTGTGTCTGTGTTTTCTCAGTCTGGTTGGTTTCACTGGAGTTGCAGATATACGCTCCTACATCTTTAGTTGGATGTAGGAAGTTTTTTGTATATTCTGCTGTCGATTTTTTAAAGGGTTTTAATACTGACCGCACAGAACTCTGTCCTATTCTGTCCTATCTAGCTAGAGCGGCCTCCTGTGCTAAATCCTGTTTTTTCTGCCTGTGTATGTTTTTTCCTCTCTGACTCACCGCCAATATTTGTGGGGGGCTGTCTATCCTTTGGGGATTTTCTCTGAGGCAAGATAGTATTCCGATTTCCATCTTTAGGGGTATTTAGTCCTCCGGCTGTGACGAGGTGTCTAGGTGTGTTAGGTACACTCCACGGCTACTTCTAGTTGCGGTGTTAAGTTCAGGGTTGCGGTCAGTATAGTGGCCACTTTCTCCAGTGAAAGTTCTCATGCAGCTCCAAGGTCACCGGATCATAACACTGTGGTCACACTGCTGCTAAACCTTTTTATTGTCCTGTCTGAAATAGAAGCAGAAAAATGGAAACATCTCAAGCAAAGAAAAAAAGGGAATGGCACTAGTGGAACACCTCAATCACACGTGGACATGGTAGATCCTGTATTTCGGAAGTAGTGCAGTTCAACTGGTGTGCGGTGCTCAGCATTGAAAACAACATGTGTTTGTAAAATATTTGAAGAAAATGCAGCACTCACCAAGTTGAAAAGAAATTCATAAGTCCTTTATTCCACAATGCGGGACATGGAGGACAAATTGGATGTTCAGGTTATGGAGGCGTGCGGGGAGAGAAGTGGACTTCGGCCGTTTCACGTGTGATTGCTTCAACTGGACCCGTTGAAGACAGATAGATTGATGAACCGCTTCTGTCTTCTCAAGGCACTGCGCCTCATTTGTACAGTGCTGCGCGGTGTGAGCTCAGCTCACCAGTGCTTCACTGATGATGGCGCAGCAGCACACTTGGCTCACCGCCTGGCACAGTAGGACAGAACCCAAAATCTGGGACTGTCCCGCTGGATTTAGGACGGATCATAGCTATGGCTACATTTAAGCTGAACTTGAAAGTGAGACAGCTAAGCTGGGACACAAATTGAACACTGGGAGCGGGCTGAGGGTGGAACGAAAGTAATATTCTATCAGGAGAGATGGAAGGCCTTCCGATGGCAATGAGTGTGACTACTCAATGCTATTGGCCACCACATGGAAACAGAAGATGTAATGAACCTGCCGTTCTCTGTATAATAGGTCTAACAAGTTCATCAATAAGTTCCAGTTTATTTTTATAAGAATCCTTCCTTGTCTACACTGTAAGTCTGGAGGTAATGTGTCATCTGCAGCAGTTAACGACACACACACCCTGAAGAACCCGTTTCACTGGTGTCGAGGGTCACAGCAAGACACCTCAGTACTCGTGACCCTTATATGTGAATGAGCATGCAGATTTTACTGCTGAGGTCACCTCTGGTGTACCATAAGGCCACAGGAAAAATCCAGAACTCGGCAGATCAGCCTGCAGGTTTTATTTGCAGCAGTCTTTTTTGGGGCTGCATGGGAACCAGGCTTAATTTATACCAATTCACATGTGTAAGTCTAAGTTCACATTTGCGTTGTGCGCCGCAGCGTCGTCGCCGCAACGCACAACGCAAACAAAAACGCAGCAAAACGCATGCACATGCGGCCCATGCGGCGCCAATGTTAAAAGATAGGGCCGCACGACGCATGCGTTTTTGAAAAGGTCGGCGCCGCCCGAAAAATGCAACATGTTGCGTTTGATGCGCCTAGGCAGGTGCGCCCTAACGCCGCATGCGGCGTAAAACGCAACAAAACGCAACACAACGCATGCACATGCGGCCCCAATGTTAAAGATAGGGCCGCACGACGCATGCGTTTTGTTGCGGCGGCAACGCTGCGGCGCAAACCGCAAATGTGAACGTACCCTTATTCTATACTTTGTTGCAGATTTTTGGCACTTGTGATCTCTGCCATACGATGCTTCCCTGGAAACACCATCTGAACTTCTAAACCAAAAAGTGTCTAATTACAGCCACATGGAAATGCACATCTGCATATTACACTCACAAAAGGATTTTGTGGTCTGAACTATCCTTTACATCATCCCATATTGAAAGCCAACAAGTTCATTGTGGATGGTCTTGTTACTGTGGTCCCCGATCAGCTATTTAATTTATGGAACGTGTTGCAGTTGTTGTGTTTTCTGTGCAATTTAATAAGGATACATTTAAGACATATTTTAACATTTTGTAGAATGTTGTATTTTTCTAAAATTAGAACAAAAAGATAACTGTTGCCATTAACTTCCACTGTACAAAACCAGTATTCATCCAGATTCTGTTCTTCCAGAGGTTGTCCACTGCTCGGACAGGCCTGTGAGATCCAGCTATAGGCAGTGTCAGTGAGACATTGAGAGTCTGATGCACTGCTGTACACGAGCGCTGCAGTGCATGAGACCAGAGATCAAAATAATCCAGTTCAAACTGCTAACACTGATCTACAAAGCCGTCCACAATCTGTCCCCTCCCTATATCTCTGAACTAATCTCCCAATATCTTCCCCTACGTGATCTCCGGTCCTCCCATGACCTCCTTCTCTCCTCCACACTTATTTGTTCCTCACACAACTGCCTCCAAGATTTCTCCCGAATATCCCCCATCCTCTGGAATTCCACGCCTCAACATGTCCGATTATCCACCACCCTCGGATCCTTCAGATGGAACCTGAAAACCCATCTCTTCTGGAAAGCCTACAGCCTGCAATAACTATTCTGCCACCTCACCAGCACCCGATCTGCCGCCTCACCACCACCCGAGCTGCTGCGTCACCACCACCAAAGCTGCCGCCTCACCACCACCAGAGCTGCCGTCTCACCACCACCAGAGCTGCCGCCTCACCATCACCAGAGCTGCTGCGTCACCACCGCCAGAGCTGCCGCGTCACCACCAAAGCTGCCGCGTCATCACCGCCAAAGCTGCTGCTTCACCACCGCCAGAGCTGCTGCGTCACTACCGCCAGAGCTGCCGCGTCACCACTGCCAGAGCTGCCGCATTACCACCGCCAGAGCTGCCGAGTCATCACCGCCAGAGCTGCTGCGTCACCACTGCCAGAGCTGCTGCGTCACCACCACCAGAGTTGCCGCCTCACCACCGCCAAAGCTGCCGCATCATCACCACCAGAGCTGCTGCGTCACCACCTCCAGAGCTGCCGCGTCACCACCGCCAGAGCTGCCGCCTCACCACCGCCAAAGCTGCCGCGTCATCACCTCCAAAGCTGCTGCGTCACCACCGCCAGAGCTGCCGCCTCACCACCGCCAGAGCTGCCGCCTCACCACAGCCAGAACTGCGGCTCCCCCGAACTTCTGTCTCTTCCCCACTATCCCATAGAATGTAAGTCCGCAAGGACAGGGTCCTCTCCCCTCTGCACCAGTCCGTCACTGTAAACCTGTTTACTGTAAAAGTTATCTGTTACCCTGTTCGTAACCCATTCTCATGTACAGCACCATGGAATTAATGGTGCTATATAAATAATAATAATAATAATAAATATTATACATGTCCCACAGTGGGACTAAGGAAAAAAAGTGAAAAAAAAAAAAAATAGGTAAAAAAAAACACAAAAAAAGACTACACAAATTATGAAAACCTGTTTCACCACGCAAAATGCAGTGTTTGTGATAAAACAAAACTAAACAAAGAAATGCACACATAATTGGTATCGCCATGTCCGGAATGACCTGCTCTAGAAAACTGGCACGTTATTTATTCTGTAAGGCAAAATAAAAATAAAAAAATTCGCAAAATGTCGCTTTTTCATCATAGCGACTCACAAAAAGTGAATACAAAGTGATCAAAAAGTCATATGCAAGGAAAAAAAATGGTATAAATGAAAATGCCAAACTGTCCCGCAAAAAACAAGCCCTGATATGGTGCATTTGGCCAAAAAATTACAAAGTTACAGCTCATAATATGGTGTTTTCCAGTAAAATCAATGGTGTCACTGTCCAAAAAATAAGACCTCATACGGCTATGGTGAGGGAAAAATAAAATAGTTACGGCATTTAGACAAAGGGATGAGGAAAAAAATGAAATCCGTTAATATTAGACACCATTAGGCTATGTGCACATGCTGCGGATTTTGCTGCGGATTCGCAGCTGTTTTCCATGCGTTGTACAATGCCATGTAAACCTATGGAAAACAAAATCCGCAGTGCCCATGCTGCGGAAAAAAACGCACGGAAACATGGCATTGTTTATTCCGCAGCATGTCAATTTTTTGTGCGGATTCTGCAGCGGCTTACACCTGCTCAATAGGAATCCGCAGGTGTAAAACCGCAGGTGGAATCCGCACAAAAATCTTGGCAAATCCGTGGTAATTCCTCAGGTAATGCGCAGTGCGGTTTATCTGCGGATTTACCAAAATCAGCCTGAAAAATCTGCAGGACTTTCCGCAACGTGTGCACATAGCCTTACATGTCCTGCTGCCAGCAGCGCTGTGCCCCTGCCTGTATGCCAATGGCTAATCTTCAGCTAATCATTCCTTGCTGCTATCATCTTCCTCTGGAAATTCCCTACACTTCCTATGAGCGCCCGGATAGCTCAGTCGGTAGAGCATCAGACTTTTAATCTGAGGGTCCAGGGTTCAAGTCCCTGTTCGGGCGGCGCTCACAATTTTTTTTTTTTTTTTTTTTTTTTTTTTTTAATAATAGACATATAATATATGTTCTTGTAGAAGACAGAGTGAAATATTGGGCTGCAGTCCCAGCACTCTGTGCCCTGATATTAGGCTGCAGTCCCAGCACTCTGTGCCCTGTAACTATAGACATGACTAGGAACAGCACGTGTCACACATCATTGCTACAAATATATAGGCATTAAAAGGAAATGCGAAAAAGGAAAAAAAATGAACGAGCCGCCCGAACAGGGACTTGAACCCTGGACCCTCAGATTAAAAGTCTGATGCTCTACCGACTGAGCTATCCGGGCTCGTGCTCAGCCCAGTACCAAATACTCCGTGTTCTTCACCTCAGGCCACCTGTCTGCCTGCGTCTTTACTCTCTTGCCCACAGCACATGATGGAGACATTCTAAATAATTGGAGCAGCGCCATACATTGCACTGGACCCGTCTCCTTCAGTGCAGTGACGTCACACACGGCGGCCACCCTCCAGCGCTATAATCCCAAATCCCGCCTGTACTGAAAGTGCCGCCCCTCTATCCTACCCTACGGCTTCTCTATGGTGACCACTTCCGCTTTCTGCAGGCCGTTATCGCCCAGCCTCTTTTTTTTTCAGAACCGGAAATGGAAAGTGACACCCTATTACTTGAACCGGAAGCGGTGAATTCCTGAAATATGGCGCCTAGTCGTCCTTAGTGGTGGCTGCGGAGGCGGCGTGTCGGCCAGGATGCCATAGGCCGAATATAGGGTGAGAAGTGAAAGCCGCGAGCATTGGTCCCTGGCCAGCACGTGACACGGGGGGTAGCGGGGCCAGGTCTGCGCTCACAGGGGCTCCTCGTGGTGACGGAGCAGCAGGCCCGCAGCGGCCCGCTCTGTACTGAGACGTGTGTGCCGTCACCTGCTGGAGGCCTCCGGGGAGTTATCAGTATGATCGCCCCCAGCTTCTCATGTGCAGGACACTCCCCACCTGCCCCTGGGACCCCCCGTGGGCAGTATAGTCACCTCAGTGCCATGTGGTCGCACAGGCCCCTCAGTGAGCGGTTCACAACCTCTGTTTTGTTTCTTGTGTGATTTTGAAGACTGACACCTTCCCACAGTATTTATATAATAGGACAAGGATGCGACTTTCATGGTTGTATTGGCACGTAGTCATATGCCGTAGAATTATGATGTAACCAGTAGACCAATGGGGGTTCCCTGCATTTTTGTGATGGCAGATGTCTGGGGAGAGAAGGGGCACACTGTTGGACTTCAGCACATCTGATCCATCACCAGAGGTGTCTGTCAGTGAAAACACATGCATGCTCTGCTGAGTGTGGACGCCTGTGGCCAGCTATAGGCCATACATGTGCCACTTGATGTGATCGGCCAGTGTCTTACTACAGAAATTCCAACACAATTAGAAACCTTTGTCTGTGTCACAGCACATCGCACGGTGGCACCACTGGAAGCCTTAGTGACTGCTCAGGGAAGCGGTGGAAAGGCAGCAGTGACGCACAGGACTGTTGTATTTTTCAGCTGCAGTGGGAACCCAGCCTATAGCTCGAAAAAATGTGTAAGAAATCGGATTTCATAAATAGCCCTAAATACTTGAGCATTCGTCCTTTATGTGCATACTGTATCTGTGACTATATTCATTATAGCACGAGGTCATATAATGATCCCGTCCACCTCTGATAAGTGGCATTTATGCCATGCTGTTGCATGGCCCCTGCAATATTGGATAGAAATGTGTGCATTGGCATTCCCAGGGAGCGTCCCTCAGATCACCCACCTGGCAGTACTTCTCATTACTTCAGCCATCTACCTGGTCATCAGTGTGGGGCAGGACAGTCCCTAACCACCAGGAATACTTGTGCTCATCTGTCTTTCCTGTGTTATGTGCTTGTGGTTTATTTTTTTTCCTTTCGTTTTCCCTCTTCTGTAGTTCTTCACACACAGCTCTGACACTGCCAACATGTCAACTTCTACCTCCTCGCAGGAGCTGCTGGGACTGAACCCCTCAAACCTACAGGACTCCGAGGGAAACGCGGTATGCAGGATCAGCTCATCATGAAAAGACCTACTGTTAGATTTCGAAGTGACAACTATGATTATTCAGACATTAAAAGGATGGGCTGTAACGAATATTTATTTTTCATCCTAAATATCTCTATTTTAACACTTTTTAAAAAAATATATATTTTAATTAAATAGTCCCTACTCTACCCTCTAATCTATTTTTCTTTTTACCTATTTCCATTTTAATGCTTTGTTCCCAGTTCATGCTGGAATACTCAAACGGGACTAAATCAGGGGTCAGAGGCTGCAAAGTAGGATCTTGTCACACTGCAATATTCTTTTTAATGCAGTGTGTTCCCTCATCAGCTCTAATTAGCAGTGATGAGCTGGCGACAGAGCACACTGTCAGTGCGCATTGTAAGGCGATAAACCAGTGAGCAGCGGCCAGCCCCGCTCCTCAAAGGTGACATCTGTTTCACGGTGGTGCTGGTCTCTGATCGCTCGTTCTGACAGTGTGCTCTGTTACCGGCTCCCCACTTTTAATTAGAGCCAGCGAGGGAACGCACTGTCACTATGCATGGGGAAGAATATTGCACAGTAAGAAGAGAGTTTGTACTGCACAAATGTCGGAATTGTCAACCGATGCATGCAAAGTACCGTGTAATTTTTTTTCTTTTCTAGTTTTTTTTTTTTTGGCAGTGGCTCCACCGAAATGGTTTCCATCAATGTTCTACATGCTAAAAGAAATAGCCAATTAAATTGTTACTTTTTTTGTGTACTTTTGAAACGTGTTATCTTGATATCTCTTGGGTTAACTGGATATGTCAGGGTTTTGATGAAGTCATTGCGTCCATAATTATGATACTGATAAATATATATACATAACTTTGTTTTTACTTACCATTCAGTATGCAAAAATAAATATAATAAAAACTTTGTATGGCCAAACTGCGGCTTCATCCCAGCCTGTAGACACCAGTCTCCCAAAAGTGCAGAAGGATCTGGGTAGTAATTACCAAAAAAATGGTCACATAACCTTGTTTTTTTACCACATTAATATATCTAATATAACTTTGCTGGCTTCTCCAGCGGTAGGGGGTCCTGTTGGGCAGACCCCCAACCACAGATTTGTGCACTTCGTAATATGCCTTTTAATGTCTTTAGGTGAAACATTTTCTATAAATTAAGAATTCAACAAGGAAACATATTTATTTAAAGAAAAACACTGACTGATTCATTTTATAAAAATGTTTAGGTGTTTTTCATCAAATTCTTCAAAATAGCACATGTTTTATGGAAAAGCAACATGCTTTCTATTCTTATTTTTACATTTTTTGCTAATTTGCTGCGTCCAGATGTTACAACATAGTGGATGGGATTTCAAGAAATCCCATGTCCACTATTTGTGCACAGACGCCCGTGGCTTACCTGTGGAGACGGACATGCGTCGCGTCTTTCCAGACCGCAGCATGTCAATTTATCTTGCAGAGATGTGTGTCTCCGCAAGATAAATTTCACTTGTACAATGTATTGGACGTGGTGATTCCGCACTGTTAACACATGCGGAATCACCTGTGTTCAAAAGCTCTTAGTGCTTGGACGCAGTGGACTTGTGCTGCATCCAAAGTGCTGCCAATTACTGACTGGTAATGTACCCTAAGATGATTGTCTTCCAAGCGCAAGCCACCTGAAGAATGAACCAGTCACTTTTAACCATTATGTCTTTAGAAACCTGAAATGGTTAAGCAGAGTTTAAAAGACGGAAAATATGCACAGCAAGTTGATGTGTTTTTTTTATTTTTGTTTTTTTTTTACTCATTACAGTGCAAATGTTCAGTCTTTTTTTTTTTACATGTTGTTCAGGCGAGTTATGGAACGGACCTGCTTTAATGACGCCATGTGCACATACCCTTAGATTTTTTTTAAAAAAAAACTTAATTGGGGGACAGACGTTCTTATGAAATCTAATGGATGCTGAGGGCTGATCTTGATAGTCTGGTAGGGGGCCAATATTCATGGCCCCTTCCCAGCCTTTTAATATCAGCCCACAGCTGGCTGCTTAGCCTTTTCTGGTTATCAATAGGAGTGACCCCACTTCGTTTTCGATTTAATAACAGGTAAAGGCTAAGTATACAGCTGTGAGCTTTTATTAATAGCCTGGGACGTTCCATATCTGTTGCACCCTTCCCAAACTATTAAGACCGGCCGTCTGCTTTCCCTCAGCTGGTTAATAAAAATAAAGTGGACCTCACGCTTTTTTTTTTTTATTCGCTAAATACATGTACAATAATCTACACACACACTGCACTAATTGTATATATCACTGACCTGTTTCTAAATACCATATTCTGAGGGGTCACGCTGTGAATTTTCAGTACTTGGCTGATGAAATGTCAGGCTTCCTATGAGATGGGTGCGTAAAGATCCGATGGTACACACATGGTGCGTGTGCCTATGGATATTTTTTTTTTCTTGCACCCATTGACTTTCATTGGTGAGTTTTGGTCGGTTCACGCAGCCATACTCAGCATACTGCAAATGTTTCCTCACCCCAATTCCAGGTAAAAAAAAAACTTGCCCATGAACACTGCCTAATTGCATAGCCTTGTTGTGAGTGCAATGCAATTTTTTTTTTTCTTTTCCTGCCTTAGATTGCACTTGCCGATTTTATATGCAGATGTGAGTGAACCCTAAGAGTTGACCCACAAATACTATTATTTTGTAATCTTTCTGGATTTGCCTTGTTTGCCTGTTCTAGGTACGACCAGAGCCAGCTCTACTGAAGCTTCTACACACAGCAGGGGCAAAGGGAGATACATTTACCCTAAAACAGGTGAGTTGTTCTGTCTACATTACCTCTATTCTTCATGGCTTGGCTTGTAATTCCTTACAGAAAGTGCAATTTCTTTCACAAAATAGTTTTTATTTTAATTTGACATGATCTGGTTTCTGTGAGAATAGCATTTAATATTTGTACTTATCCAAGTGATAGAGAGAAAAGCTCAATCTCCACACACACACACTACTGTAATCAAATTTAGGTATATCTGGCTTTCTGGCGACATTTCAGGATGCACCCATAATGCACTCAAACCTTTCAGGGGAACTTAATGTCACCTTCTGTAAACTTTTGAATGCACGTGTCCAACTGTTCAATGTTTTAGTACGTTTTGCACTACTTGTTATGCAGAACAGGTATTTGATCCATGAATCGGCCACTAAATTCTGGGGTTCAATTATAATTGGTATTAAACAGTCCTCTGCATCATACTGTTCACATTTTGACATCATGAGACCAAGGCGACTCCTAACAATTGATCAACAGTACCTCGCCATTATGAGGATTCAAGCAGGATGTTCTCAAATGTAAGTGGCCACTGAGCTTACAGTGTCAGTGTCGTCAGCAGGTTGTAACAGACTGACAGTCACAGAAAGGCAGAGAAGTGGACGTCCTGTGGCCACATCCCACACTGATGACCGCTTTGTGAACAATGCTTTTTGGCACCTGGTGATATTTAAAGGGAGGGTGCCGTGATTTTAGTTTTTGTATTAATAATTATTGATTATATAATCAATTATTTTTAATACAAAAGTAAATGTACTACTCTAATCCTTTTTTATTTATTCATTTTTACTTTTGCCACTGGAGGGCGCCATTTTCATTAGTGTGGGTGTAAGTGTCTGGGCACGACACTTGCACACCTCACTTACGGCAGCCATGGGCATAGGAGCCAACAGTCGGGCTCCGACCGCTTCTCCTGCCTCTCAGCTGTGACTTGGGCACGCCCACTGGGCTGGTACGTCACAGCTGTGAGAGGAGATCGCGGCCATTTTGTTTTTTCCTCTGTCGTGTGTGCGATCATAGCAGGAGCTGCCAGGGAGAAGCTGCTGCTGGGAAGAGAGGTTCGGGGTGAGTATCTGCAGCCAGGAGCTGTGATTGCAGCCTGTACTTATTATTACAGCACAGGCTGCAATCACTGCTCACTGCCGACCTGTTCAGAGCAGGGAGATCGTCACACTGCTCTGCCCTGAACATGACTCCGCACTTCCTGGGAGAGGACTGAAGGTAAGTACAGAGTTTTTATTTTCTTATGCATCTATGATTGCTACCAGCCCCTATATACCACTGCTACTAGCCCCTATATACCCCTGCTACTAGCCCCTATATACCCCTGCTACTAGCCCCTATATACCACTGCTACTAGCCCCTATATACCACTGCTACTAGCCCCTATATACCACTGCTACTAGCCCCTATATACCACTGCTACTAGCCCCTATATACCACTGCTACTAGCCCCTATATACCACTGCTACTAGCCCCTATATACCACTGCTACTAGCCCCTATATACCACTGCTACTAGCCCCTATATACCACTGCTACTAGCCCCTATATACCACTGCTACTAGCCCCTATATACCACTGCTACTAGCCCCTATATACCACTGCTACTAGCCCCTATATACCACTGCTACTAGCCCCTATATACCACTGCTACTAGCCCCTATATACCACTGCTGCCTGCCCCTATATACCACTGCTGCCTGCCCCTATATACCACTGCTGCCTGCCCCTATATACCACCTACCACTGCTGCCTGCCCCTATATACCACCTACCACTGCTGCCTGCCCCTATATACCACCTACCACTGCTGCCTGCCTCTATATACCACCTACCACTGCTGCCTGCCTCTATATACCACCTACCACTGCTGCCTGCCTCTATATACCACCTACCACTGCTGCCTGCCTCTATATACCACCTACCACTGCTGCCTGCCTCTATATACCACCTACCACTGCTGCCTGCCTCTATATACCACCTACCACTGCTGCCTGCCTCTATATACCACCTACCACTGCTGCCTGCCTCTATATACCACCTACCACTGCTGCCTGCCTCTATATACCACCTACCACTGCTGCCTGCCTCTATATACCACCTACCACTGCTGCCTGCCTCTATATACCACCTACCACTGCTGCCTGCCTCTATATACCACCTACCACTGCTGCCTGCCTCTATATACCACCTACCACTGCTGCCTGCCTCTATATACCACCTACCACTGCTGCCTGCCTCTATATACCACCTACCACTGCTGCCTGCCTCTATATACCACCTACCACTGCTGCCTGCCTCTATATACCACCTACCACTGCTGCCTGCCTCTATATACCACCTACCACTGCTGCCTGCCTCTATATACCACCTACCACTGCTGCCTGCCTCTATATACCACCTACCACTGCTGCCTGCCTCTATATACCACCTACCACTGCTGCCTGCCTCTATATACCACCTACCACTGCTGCCTGCCTCTATATACCACCTACCACTGCTGCCTGCCTCTATATACCACCTACCACTGCTACCTCTGTCCTGTGTAGCTAATCCTGTCCTGTGTACAGTATCACACAAGATAGGATTAGATACACGGCGCAGCACAGTATCACACAGGACAGGATTAGATACACGGCTCAGCAGTCAGTATCTAATCCTCTCCTATGCACTCCTCTCCCCCCTGCGTGTCTTTCCCCATTGTGGTTTATTATTTTTGTTGTGGAAGATGAGGGAGTCGAGGATTATGCGTTCGGTATGGTATAAAAAAGATTAATAAAGGACTTTATTCTGGCCGAGTCTTTATTTACAATACATCTGAGATCTATGTGGCGGCATTATGGGTGATCTATATGGCGGTATTATGTGAGAAGCATATGGTGGTATGTGAGAACACTGGCGGTATTATGTGTGATCTATATGGCGGTATGTGAGAACACTGGCGGTATTATGTGTGATCTATATGGTGGTATTATGTGAGAACTGTATGACAGTATTGTGTGATCTATTTGATAGTATTGTGTGTGATCTATATGGCGGTATTATGTGAGAACACTATGGCAGTATTATCTTCAGAAAGCGGACCCATTCTATAGTGGTTCTGGCTGAGCACCTGCACGCGGGTCTGGGGTAATAGAGGGGGCAGTATGACCTCCAGTTAGGTGTAGTCAGGGGAAGGCTGGTGAGGTAGCTGAAGAGAGGGATCTCATTTTTATCGTTACTATATGGCTACATTTCCTTCCCAGCGTCACCCCGTACTTCGCCTGTCACCTCGCTTTCACACATCGCCAGAACACGATGGAGAAGACAGGATCTGAGGAGGGGAATGGGGTCTGCATGCAAAGTTTGGATCAGACCAGGCCAACAATCCGCAGAAATGTTTCCTGGATTTCTGTGGAGCAGACGGTCCATCCATGTGTATAAAAGACAGCGCTCTATGTACAATCCCTGGCTGCTCCGCGCACCAAACAGGGGGCCCCTATAGACCAGCACACTGCTCTCCTGAAATACTCTGTGCTGCTGTCACCCTGCTCCCTCCACCACATATCTCCCAGAATCCTTGCTGCCTGCCATCCTCGGTGACTGTCTACTTGTCAGTATAAGGCTGCCTTCACACTATCATTATTTGGTCAGTATTTTACCTCAGTATTTGTAGCCAAAACCAGGAGTGGGTGATAAATACAGAAGTGGTGCATATGTTTCTATTATACTTTTCCTCTAATTGTTCCACTCCTGGTTTTGGCTTACAAATACTGAGGTAAAATACTGACCAAATACTGCTAGTGTGACGGCAGCCATACTCTGCAGTCACCAACAAAATGGCTGCTCACTGGGTTCCTGAATATCATCCTCTCTAATCCCTTAGCAAACACCCAGAAGGGGAGGAGAGGAGACATCACACAGGTCAGCATACTCCGCCCATAATTACTGCAGTGCAGTAATGTGAGTTAGTTGTACACTAGGTTTTTCTGAAATTTCAGCAGCTGCTCCCCCTAGTGTTGAAAAGTGGAAATTCCAAAACTTTTCAAATTATTTTTCATATTTTACTAAATTATAAACAAATGATGATATTTTTTAAGAAAATGTAATCATTAATTCTTTACATTTTTACAATTTCTGAAAAAAAAATTTTTTTGATGGCACCTTCCCTTTAAGGGAAGTGATAGGCATCCAAGTGTCACGTCAGACCATTCAAAACAGCTTACATCTGCGTGCTATATAACCTGCAAGCACAGGATTCATCACCAAGGAGCATTATGCTGGACAAGGGACCAGTGGGCCTCCGTGTTCTTCACTGATTAAAGTCTGTTCCCACTGAGCAGCGATGATGGCTGCGAGTGTTGGAGACGTCAAGTAGAGCGCAACGCGTCAGCCAGCATTGTCACCAGACGAGCCTTTGGTGGTGGTGTTAGTGTGAGCAGGTAGCCTAGTCAATACAAAGCTTCCCTCCACTTTGTACTCTGATAAGCCCTTACTACTTGAATAACACCATTAATCCAGTCAGTGTGCCTTTGCACAAACAGGCCTAATTTCATCCTCATGGATGACCATGCTCCAGCTTTGGGAACGGCTGCTGGAGACTTGGAAGTATCTCAGATGGAGAAGCCTGCCCTTTCTCCAGACCTGAATCTGATACCTGAACCATTGTAAGCTTACATCACCGGATTACTGATCCTGCAGTCTACCAGCAGCAGGTGAGGTCTTTGGGTGTCACACAGCTGGGTAGAAGACAGAACAGGTTTGTGACTGTGTATGTCTTCTCAATGAGCACTTTTTCGATGAGTGCCTCTTCAATTCTTAAATAAGCTCACTTTGATCAAAATGGCATAGCTGCTTAGTCCTAGCAGACCCACATGAGTTTAGTGGCTTTTGTCATTGTAGGGGGCGGTTTTACCTTATATATGGATGCTCCAGTTATATAGTGTGTAGGGTGATGAGGAATTAATATACCGTATATACTCGAGTATAAGCTGATTTTCAGCCCCAAAAAATGGGCTGAAAGTGCCCCTCTTGACTCATACTCGAGTCATGGTCGGCGGGTGAGGGGGAGCGACGACGGTCACATACTCACCTGCTCCTGACGCGGTCCCTGCATGTCCCATCGTCTCCGGCGCCCATATTGATTACTGTAATGAGCGGTACCATGTGACCGCTGAACAGAGGAAGAAGGCGCCGGAGACCATCTGTCCGGGAGAAGCTGCCAGGGACCGCGCCGGGAGCAGGTGAGTATTTCATATTCACCTTTTCCTCGTTCCACCGTCGCCTCATCTTCCGCGTCCTCTGCAGTGATTGTATAGGTAGAGGGCGCAATGACTTATTAGTGTGTGCGCTACCCTCTGCCTGAACAGTCACTGCGGAGAGACGGGACGGTGGGGAGCAGCAGCAGCGTTATATGTGGCACATTATGTGGAGCATCTATGGGGCCATAATGAACGGTATGGAGCATTATATGTGGCACATCGTTATATGGAGCTTCTTATGGGGCCATAATCAGCATTTGTGCAGCATTATATGGGGCATATTTTAATATGGAGCATCTTATGGAGCCCATCATAAATTTTATGGAGCATTATATGGGGCGTATTTTGTATGGAGCATCTTACGGGGCCATCATGAACTGTATGGAGCATTATATGGGGCTCCTGATTCAATATGGATATTCAAAAACACTTAACCTACTGATGTCTTAATTTTTCTTTTATTGGTATCTATTTTTATTTTTGACATTTACCGGTAGCTGCTGCATTTTCCACCCTAGGCTTATACTCGAGTCATTAAGTTTTCACTTTTTTTTTTTTTTTTGTGGCAAAATTAGGGGGGTCGGCTTATACTCTGGTCTGCTTATACTCGAGTATATACGTTATATGTTCCCGAGAGACTGACAGCTTTCTTTGTATAAAAGTGTATACAGAGATAGCTGTGTCACTAATAGGAATGCCCACTGGACTGAAAATCTCAAAAAGAGCAGATAATTAAATCAGTAAAACAGTCTGTTCAAACAACAAAAAATAAATGCTAAAAAGAGACAAAACTAAATTGCTTTTACTATATTTGTGTTGGAGAAAAAGTGATAGCACTTGAGCTGCACTTTCTATTTTCTCCAAAATGAAGAAAAAAAAAAAATACAACTGCATAAGTCAGGGGTGGGGAACCTCAGGCCCCAGGGCCATTTACGGCCCTTGATGACCTTTTATTAGGCCCCCGAGCAGATTCTCGGGGACTGCATTCTTGGGCAGGGAGGTGTATTTTGATTGCTACCAGCTCATTAATTTCTTCTTGCTCTGTTAGCACACACATGCAGTGTTCACTACTGAACACTGAAGGGCATGCAATGAAAGATTACATCCTGAAACCAGTGCCAAAGTCAGGATGTATGGCCCCCAAAGGATGGTATAAATATCCAAATGGCCCTTGGCAGAAAAGATTCCCCACCCCTGGCATAAGTGAAAGCCTCATACAGCCACATTAGAGTAAAAATAAAAAAGTGTAGTTGCTGAAAAGCAGATCAACAACAACAAAAAAAGTCCAGCAAATAAGGCCTGATCGTTAAGGGATTAATGCAGTCTGCATTTCTGAAAAACAAACAAAATTTAACGACTGTTTGGATAAACTAGTAATATTCTGAAGTTAAGCTTCTGTGCTTGTATAAAACGATCACTAGATGATAATTTACCCTATGTCTACTATATGTTGACAGAACGTTCTATACATAGGTACATACATAGTTGCATAGGTTGAAAAAAAAACCTAAGTTCAACTTGACCTTTCTCCACAATTGTACATTTTATTGCTAATTTAATTATTACCCCCAATATTGTGTACTGAGGAAATTATCCAGCCCTTTTTTAAATGCTGTTATAGTGTCGGCCATTACTACCTCTTGTGGTCGGCATTCCATAGTCTGACTGTTCTAACTGTAAAGATCCCTTTCCTATTTGTCTGCCGGAATTTTACACCCTTAATGAGTGACCACTAGTCCTTTAGTATGGACTTTGGAAGGAATAAGCCATGCACCAGTCCTTTGCACTGACCGCTCATACAGTTGGTACAGAAAGTATTTTTTTGAGCTAGTACAGCCATGAGTCTTTTTGAGAATGATGCAACAAGTTTTTCACACCTGGATTTGGGGATCCTCTGCCATTCTTCCTTGCAGATCCTCTCCAGTTCCGTCAGGTTGGATGGTGAACATTGGTGGACAGCCATTTTCATGTCTCTCCAGAGATGCTCAGTTGGGTTTAGGTCAGGGCTCTGGCTGGGCCAGTCAAGAATGGACACATAGTTGTTCTGAAGCCACCCTTTGTTGTTTTAGCTGTGTTATTTCAAGTGTTTTTCTGTTAATGTTAATGATTATGGCTTACAACCAATGAAAACACAAACGTCATTATCTCAGTAAATTAGAATACTTTATAACACCAGCTTTAAAAATGACTTTAGCATCTGAAATGTTGGCCTACTGAAATGTATCTTCAGTAAATGCGCTCAATACTTGGTCAGGGCTCCTTTTGCATCAATTACTGCATCAATGTAGCGTGGCATGGAGGCGATCAGCCTGTGGCACTGCTGAGGTGTTATGAAAGCCCAGGTTGCTTTGATAGCAGCCTTCAGCTAGTCTGCATTGTTGGGTCTGGTGTCTCTCATCTTCCTCTTGACGATACCCCATAGATTCTCTATGGGGTTAAGGTCAGGTGAGTTTGCTGGCCAATCAAGCACAGTGATACTGTTGTTTTTAAACCAGGTATTGGTACTTTTGGCAGTGTGAACAGGTACCAAGTCCTGCTGGAGAATGAGATTTCCATCTCCAAAAAGCTTGTCGGCAGAGGGAAGCATGAAGTGCTCTAAAACTTCCTGATAGACGGCTGCTCTGACCTTGGTCTTGATAAAACACAGTGGACCTACACCAGCAGATGACATGGCTCCCCAAACCATCGCTGATTGTGGAAACTTCACACTAGACCTCAAGCAGCTTGGATTGTGTGCCTCTCCACTCTTTTTCCAGACTCTGGGATCTTGATTTCCATGCCACGCCACATTGATGCAGTAATTGATGCAAAAAGAGCCCAACCAAGTACTGAGCGCATTTACTGAACATACATTTCAGTAGGCCAACTTTTCGGATTTTAAAATCATTTTTCAAGCTGGTGTTATAAAGCATTCTAATTTACTGAGATAATGACTTTTGGGTTTTAACCCCTTCCCGACCCATGACGCCACGTAGGCGTCATGAAAGTCGGTGCCAATCCGACCCATGACGCCTATGTGGCGTCATGGAAAGATCGCGTCCCTGCAGGCCGGGTGAAAGGGTTAACTCCCATTTCACCCGATCTGCAGGGACAGGGGGAGTGGTAGTTTAGCCCAGGGGGGGTGGCTTCACCCACCCGTGGCTACGATCGCTCTGATTGGCAGTTTCACTTTCAACAGCCAATCAGAGCGATTTGTAATATTTCACCTATTATAACTGGTGAAATATTACAATCCAGCCATGGCCGATGCTGCAATATCATCGGCCATGGCTGGAAACGATAATGTGCCCCCACCCCACCGATCGCCCCAGCCCCCCGATTTGGCCGGTACACTGCTCCGGCTCCCCTCCGTCCTGTGCTCCGGCTCCCCCCGTGCTTTTGTCCGCTCCCCCCGTGCTCCAATCACCCTCCCCGTGCTCCAATCACCCCCCCTGCACTCCGATCCACCCCCCCCCCCCCCCCCCCCCCTGTGCTCCGTTCAACCCCCCCCCCGTGCTCCCCCACCCCATCATACTTACCGATCCTGCCGGGGTCCGTCCGTCATCTTCCAAAATGGCGGGCGCAGATTCGTTCAAAGTGCATTTTGATCACTGAGATATAATCTATCCCAGTGATCAAAATAAAAAAAAATGATAAATGACCCCCCCCCCCCTTTGTCACCCCCATAGGTGACGATAGAAAAAATATAGAATTTTTTTTTTTTTTTCCACTAATGTTAGAATAGGGTTAGGGTTAGGGTTAGAGTTAGGGCTAGGGTTAGGGTTTCGGTATGTGCACACGTATTCTGGTCCTCTGCGGATTTTTCCGCTGCGAATTTGATAAATGCGCAGTGCTAAACCGCTGCGGATTTATGGCGGATTTACCATGTTTTTTCTGCGCATTTCACTGCGGTTTTACAACTGCGGTTTTCTATTGGAGCAGTTGTAAAACCGCTGCGGAATCCGCAGAAAGAAGAGACATGCTGCGGAATGTAAACCGCTGCGTTTCCGTGCAGTTTTTCTGCAGCATGTGTACAGCGATTTTTGTTTCCCATAGGCTTACATTGAACGGTAAACTCATGGGAAACTGCTGCGGATCCGCAGCGTTTTCCGCAGCGTGTGCACATACCTTTAGAATTAGGCTATGTGCACACGGTGCGGATTTGGCTGCGGATCCGCAGCGGATTGGCCGCTGCAGATTCGCAGCAGTGTTCCATCAGGTTTACAGTACTAAGTAAACCTATGGAAAACCAAATCCGTTGTGCCCATGGTGCGGAAAATAACGTGCGGAATCCGCAGATGAAATCCGCACCAAAAACACTGGAAATCCGCTGAAAATCCGCAGGTAAAACGCAGTGCCTTTTACCCGCGGATTTTTCAAAAATGATGCTGAAAAATCTCACACGAATCCGCAACGTGGGCACATAGCCTTAGGGTTAGGGTTGGAATTAGGGTTGTGATTAGGGTTATGGCTACAGTTGGGATTAGGGTTAGGGGTGTGATTAGGGTTATGGCTACAGTTGGGATTAGGGTTAGGGGTGTGGGGGGGTTAGTGTTGGAGTTAGAATTGAGGGGTTTCCACTGTTTAGGCACATCAGGGGGTCTCCAAACGCAACATGGCGCCACCATTGATTCCAGCCAATCTTGTATTCAAAAAGTCAAATGGTGCTCCCTCAATTCCGAGCCCCGACGTGTGCCCAAACAGTGGTTTACCCCCTCATATGGGGTACCAGCATACTCAGGACAAACTGCGCAACAATTACTGGGGTCCAATTTCTCCTGTTACCCTTGTGAAAATAAAAAATGCTTGCTAAAACATCATTTTTGAGGAAAGAAAAATGTTTTTTTTATTTTCACGGCTCTGCGTTGTAAACGTCTGTGAAGCACTTGGGGGTTCAAAGTGCTCACCACATATCTAGATAAGTTCCTTGGGGGGGTCTAGTTTCTAAAATGGGGTAACTTGTGTGGGGTTTCTACTGTTTAGGCATACCAGGGGCTCTCCAAACGTGACATGGTGTCCGCTAATGATTGGAGCTAATTTTCCATTTAACCCCTTCCCGACCCATGACGCCACGTAGGCGTCATGAAAGTCGGTGCCAATCCGACCCATGACGCCTATGTGGCGTCATGGAAAGATCGCGTCCCTGCAGATCCGGTGAAAGGGTTAACTCCCATTTCACCCGATCTGCAGGGACAGGGGGAGTGGTAGTTTAGCCCAGGGGGGGGGTGGCTTCTCCCTCTCGTGGCTATGATCGCTCTGATTGGCAGTTTCACTTTCAACAGCCAATCAGAGCGATTTGTAATATTTCACCTATTATAACGGGTGAAATATTACAATCCAGCCATGGCCGATGCTGCAATATCATCGGCCATGGCTGGAAATACTAATGTGCCCCCACCCCACCGATCGCCCCCCCAGCCCCCCGATCTGGCCGGTACACTGCTCCGGCTCCCCTCCATCCAGTGCTCCGCTCCCCCCCCGTGCTCTTGTCTGCTCCCCCCGTGCTCCAATCACCCCCCCTGCACTCCGAATCCACCCCCCCCGGTGCTCTGTTCCACCCCCCCGGTGCTCCATTCCAGCCCCCCCGTGCTCCGTTCCACGCCCCCCGTGCTCCGTTCCACCCCTCCCGCGCTCCGATTCCCCCCCCCCCCCCCCCACCTCATCATACTTACCGATCCAGCCGGGGTCCCGTCCGTCTTCTCCCTGGGCGCCGCCATCTTCCAAAATGGCGGGCGCATGCGCAGTGCGCCCGCCGAATCTGCCGGCCGGCAGATTCGTTCCAAAGTGCATTTTGATCACTGAGATAGATTATATCTCAGTGATCAAAATAAAAAAAATAATAAATGACCTCCCCCCCCCTTTGTCACCCCCATAGGTAGGGACAATAAAAAAATAAAGAAATTTTTTTTTTCCACTAATGTTAGAATAGGGTTAGGGCTAGGGCTAGGGTTAGGGTTTCGGTATGTGCACACGTATTCTGGTCCGCTGCGGATTTGATAAATCCGCAGTGCTAAACCGCTGCGGATTTATGGCGGATTTACCGCGTTTTTTTCAGCGCATTTCACTGCGGTTTTACAACTGCGATTTTCTATTGGAACAGTTGTAAAACCGCTGCGGAATCCGCACAAAGAAGTGACATGCTGCGGAATGTAAACCGCTGCGTTTCCGTGCAGTTTTTCCGCAGCATGTGTACAGCGATTTTTGTTTCCCGTAGGTTTACATTGAACTGTAAACTCATGGGAAACTGCTGCGGATCCGCAGCGTGTGCACATACCTTTAGAATTAGGCTATGTGCACACTGTGCGGATTTGGCTGCGGATTGACCGCTGCGGATTCGCAGCAGTGTTCCATCAGGTTTACAGTACCATGTAAACATATGAAAAACCAAATCCGCTGTGCCCATGGTGCGGAAAATACAGCGCGGAAACGCTGCGTTGTATTTTCCGCAGCATGTCAATTCTTTGAGCGGATTCCGCAGCGTTTTACACCTGTTCCTCAATAGGAATCCGCAGGTGAAATCCGCACAAAAAACACTGGAAATCCGCAGAAAATCCGCAGGTAAAACGCAGTGCCTTTTACCCGCGGATTTTTCAAAAATGGTGCGGAAATATCTCACACGAATCCGCAACGTGGGCACATAGCCTTAGGGTTAGGGTTGGAATTAGGGTTGTGGTTATGGTTGTGATTAGGGTTATGGCTACAGTTAGGATTAGGGTTAGGGGTGTGTTGGGGTTAGTGTTGGAGTTAGAATTGAGGGGTTACCACTGTTTAGGCACATCAGGGGTCTCCAAACGCAACATGGTGCCACCATTGATTCCAGCCAATCTCGTATTCCAAAAGTCAAATGGTGCTCCCTCACTTCCGAGCCCTGACGTGTGCCCAAACAGTGGTTTACCCCCACATATGGGGTATCGGTGTACTCAGGATAAACTGCGCAACAATTACTGGGGTCCAATTTCTCCTGTTACCCTTGGGAAAATAAAAAATTCTGGGCTAAATAATTATTTTTGAGGAAAGAAAACGTATTTATTATTTTCACGGCTCTGCATTATAAACTTCTATGAAGCACTTGGGGGTTCAAAGTGCTCACCACACATCTAGATAAGTTCCTTTCGGGGTCTAGTTTCCAAAATGGGGTCACTTGTGGGGGGTTTCTACTGTTAAGCCACATCAGGGGCTCTGCAAACGCAACGTGACGCCCACAGAGCATTCCATCAAAGTCTGCATTTCAAAACGTCACTACTTCACTTCCGAGCCCCGGCATGTGCCCAAACAGTGATTTACCCCCACATATGGGGTATCAGCGTACTCAGGAGAAACTGGACAACAAATTTTGGGGTCAAATTTCTCCTGTTACCTTTGGGAAAATAAAAAATTGCAGGCTAAAAGATCATTTTTGAGAAAATAATTTTTTTTTTTTATTTTCATGGCTCTGCGTTATAAACTTCTGTGAAGCACTTGGGGGTTCAAAGTCCTCACCACACATCTAGATTAGTTCCTTTGGGGGTCTAGTTTCCAAAATGGTGTCATTTCTGGGGGATCTCCAATGTTTAGGCACACAGGGGCTCTCCAAACGTGACATGGTGTCCGCTAATGATTGGAGCTAATTTTCCATTTAAAAAGCCAAATGGCGTGCCATCCCTTCCGAGCCCTGCCGAGTGCCCAAACAGTGGTTTACCCCCACATGAGGTATCGACGTACTCGGGAGAAATTGCCCAACAAATTTTATGATCCATTTTATCCTACTGCCCATGTGAAAATGAAAAAATTGAGGCTAAAATAATTTTTTTGTGAAAAAAAAGTACTTTTTCATTTTTACAGATCAATTTGTGAAGCACCTGAGGGTTTAAAGTGCTCACTAGGCATCTAAATAAGTTCCTTGGGGGGTCTAGTTTCCAAAATGGGGTCACTTGTGGGGGAGCGCCAATGTTTAGGCACACAGGAGCTATCCAAACGCGACATGGTGTCCGCTAACGATGGAAATAATTTTTCATTCAAAAAGTCAAATGGCGCTCCTTCCCTTCCGAGCCTTACCATGTGCCCAAACAGTGGTTTACCCCCACATGTGAGGTATTGGTGTACTCAGGAGAAATTGCCCAACACATTTTAGGATCCATTTTATCCTGTTGCCCATGTGAAAATGAAAAAATTGAGGCTAAAAGAATTTTTTTTTGTGAAAAAAAAGTACTTTTTCATTTTTACGGATCAATTTGTGAAGCACCTGGGGGTTCAAAGTGCTCACTATGCATCTAGATAAGTTCCTTGGGGGGTCTAGTTTCCAAAATGGGGTCACTTGTGGGGGAGCTCCAATTTTTAGGCACACGGGTGCTCTCCAAACGTGACATGGTGTCCGCTAAAGAGTGGAGCCAATTTTTGATTCAAAAAGTCAAATGGCGCTCCTTCCCTTCCAAGCCCTGCCATGCGCCCAAACAGTGGTTTACCCCCACATATGAGGTATCAGCGTACTCGGGACAAATTGGACAACAACTTTCGTGGTTCAGTTTCTCCTTTTACCATTGGGAAAATAAAAAAATTGTTGCTAAAAGATAATTTTTGTGACTAAAAAGTTAAATGTTCATTTTTTCCTTCCATGTTGCTTCTGCTGCTGTGAAGCACCTGAAGGGTTAATAAACTTCTTGAATTTGGTTTTGAGTACCTTGAGGGGTGCAGTTTTTAGAATGGTGTCACTTTTGGGTATTTTCAGCCATATAGACCCCTCAAACTGACTTCAAATGTGAGGTGGTCCCTAAAAAAAATGGTTTTGTAAATTTCGTTGTAAAAATGACAAATCGCTGGTCAAATTTTAACCCTTATAACTTCCTAACAAAAAAAAATTTTGTTTCCAAAATTGTGCTGATGTAAAGTAAACATGTGGGAAATGTTATTTATTAACTATTTTGTGTCACATATCTCTCTGGTTTAACAGAATAAATATTCAAAATGTGAAAATTGCGAAATTTTCGCCAAATTTCCGTTTTTATCACAAATAAACGCAGAATTTATTGACCTAAATTTACCACTAACATGAAGCCCAATATGTCACGAAAAAACAATCTCAGAACCGCTAGGATCCGTTGAAGCGTTCCTGAGTTATTACCTCATAAAGGGGCACTGGTCAGAATTGCAAAAAACGGCAAGGTCTTTAAGGTCAAAATAGGCTGGATCATGAAGGGGTTAAAAAGCCAAATGGCGTGCCTTCCCTTCCGAGCCCTGCCGTGCGCCCAAACAGTGGTTTACCCCCACATATGGGGTATCTGCGTACTCAGGACAAACTGGACAAGAACATTTGGGGTCCAATTTCTCCTATTACCCTTGGCAAAATAGGAAATTCCAGGCTAAAAAATCATTTTGAGGAAAGAAAAATTATTTTTTATTTTCATGGCTCTGCGTTATAAACTTCTGTGAAGCACCTGGGGGTTTAAAGTGCTCAATATGCATCTAGATAAGTTCCTTGGGGGGTCTCGTTTCCAAAATAAGGTCACTTGTGGGGGAGCTCCAATGTTTAGGCACACAGGGGCTCTCCAAACGCGACATGGTGTCCGCTAACAATTGGAGCTAATTTTCCATTCAAAAAGTCAAATGGCGCGCCTTCCCTTCCGAGCCCTGCCGTGTGCCCAAACAGTGGTTTACCCCCACATATGAGGTATCTACGTACTCGGGAGAAATTGCCCAACAAATTTTATGATCCATTTTATCCTATTGCCCATGTGAAAATGAAAAATTTGAGGCGAAAAGAATTTTTTTGTGAAAAAAAAGTACTTTTTCATTTTTACGGATTAATTTGTGAAGCACCTGGGGGTTCAAAGTGCTCACTATGCATCTAGATAAGTTCCTTGGGGCGTCTAGTTTCCAAAATGGGGTCACTTGTGGGGGAGCTCCAATTTTTAGGCACACGGGCTATCCAAACGTGACATGGTGTCCGCTAAAGAGTGCAGCCAATTTTTCATTCAAAAAGTCAAATGGCGCTCCTTCCCTTCCAAGCCCTGCCGTGCGCCCAAACAGTGGTTTACCCCAACATATGAGGTATCAGCGTACTCGGGACAAATTGGACAACAACTTTCGTGGTTCAGTTTCTCCTTTTACCATTGGGAAAATAAAAAAATTGTTGCTAAAAGATAATTTTTGTGACTAAAAAGTTAAATGTTCATTTTTTCCTTCTATGTTGCTTCTGCTGCTGTGAAGCACCTGAAGGGTTAATAAACTTCTTGAATGTGGTTTTGAGTACCTTGAGGGGTGCATTTTTTAGAATGGTGTCACTTTTGGGTATTTTCAGCCATATAGACCCCTCAAACTGACTTCAAATGTGAGGTGGTCCTTAAAAATGGTTTTGTAAATTTTGTTGTAAAAATGAGAAATCGCTGGTCAAATTTTAACCCTTATAACTTCCTAGCAAAAAAAAAATTTTGTTTCCAAAATTGTGCTGATGTAAAGTAGACATGTGGGAAATGTTATTTATTAACTATTTTGTGTCACATAACTCTCTGGTTTAACAGAATAAAAATTCAAAATGTGAAAATTGCGAAATTTTCGCCAAATTTCCGTTTTTATCACAAATAAACGCAGAATTAATTGACCTACATTTACCACTAACATGAAGCCCAATATGTCACGAAAAAACAATCTCAGAACCGCTAGGATCCGTTGAAGCGTTCCTGAGTTATTACCTCATAAAGGGACACTGGTCAGAATTGCAAAAAACGGCAAGGTCTTTAAGGTCAAAATAGGCTGGGTCATGAAGGGGTTAATTGGCTGTAAGCCATAATCATCAACATTAACAGAAATAAACGCTTGAAATAGATCACTCTGTAATGACTCTATATTATGAGTTTCACTTTTTGTATTGAAGAACTGAAAATTAATTTTTGATATTCTAGTTTTGTGAGCTGCGCCTGTATATGGAGTTTTAGGATGACTCTGTCCCAGGTGCACTACTCTACATTTATCATCATTAAATCTTTTTTACAAGTGTTTGCCCATTCAGACATCTTATCCAGATAGTTTTGCAATATTGTAATGTCAAGTCAGGTTTTAATATCCTACATAGTTTGGTGTCGTTAGCAGACTAGCTTTTATTTTTTAGGACATTTTTGAGTTGCCCCAAACCGTTTTTTAATAAGCAGACACGCAACTAGGATTGCATTAACCCCTTCCCAACATAGTATGTCCTACATCAGGTGCGTGTAGGAACAGTCTGTTCCATATACAGCAAATTTCAACTGCATTGTACATCTGGAATCTGCCTCTAAAAGCAGCAAATGATCCATTCCATATAATATATTACAAATGCTGAAAACTTAAGATGTCCTTTTGTAAAATATATTTTTTGCACCCTAAGCACTTTTATTATTGGCTTTATTTTAGGGTATTTTATATTTCTCTTTTCGGCTAGTTCCTAAATGTGTTTGTTTGTTTTTTGTTTTGTTTTTTATTCTTTGTTACAACGCTGGTGGTCTTCTTGCTTCCGTGTCACATTTCACTCTTGGTACAGGACCTCATCAGGGGGCACTGCTGCTATTATTTACCTTAGTTTATTTCATTGCCGCCCCCTCCTCTGATTTTTTTTTTTGGAGCCATGGCGCTGATATAAGCTATGAGAGGTGAGGGCAGCGCCAGCACTCTGCTTCTGTCCTTGTTGCCGCAGCTGCTAGCTATGAAACAAGACGTAGTGAAGGGACAAAGTGTGTGTGACACTCATCGCTGCCCCACGAACCACCATCAGCAGGCGGTGATAGAAGCACGGTGAGGGACACCAGTGCCGATCCCTGATGACCATTTATTTGAGGGCGGTGATAGAAGCTCTGGGGCAGCGCTGCTGTCAATCACTACTTCTGCCTCCATCTTCTTACCGCGTTTCATTTCTCGGAGATAAAAGCAGAGTGCAATTAATGTTGCCACAGATTACTTACGTGACTATTGGTACTGGGCCCTGCAAATTAATACTCATCTCTACTAAAACAGAACTGTACAGATTGATATAGTTGTAATCAAACTGACCTGACCACATAACACTGTAAAAACTAAAAGCAAAAAAAGCAACAAATTCTGCCTTTTTTTTTTTTTTTTTTTTTAACATTTCACCCCGTTAGGATTTTTTTTTTCCTATGGTAAGATCGTTGTTTTTCAGAAAAAGGTTTCCCTCAAAATCATTGTTTCCTACAGCTATGTTGACGGAAACATAAAGTGTAGTTTCTATGAAGAAGGGAAAGCAAAACAATGGTGCAAAAATTAATACTGGCCATGTAGGTAGGGATTAAAGTGCTAAAATGACTGTTACGGACCTGCCAATATCCCTTGTACTCCAGCCTTCCGTAGGGTCTGCAGTGATGATCCAACCAAACATGTGACTACTGCAGCTGAATCCTGGCCTTAGTGGTGATGGTGACATATTTGCCATGTGACTGCTGAGGTCACTGATTGGCTGTTGTAGTCACATGTATGATTTGAATGTCCTCACGTATGTATGTAGAAACAAAACCTTGTTAAACTGTTGTGACGGGGTGTTGGCAGGCGAGTACAAAGCCTGTGTGAAATGTCTGGTGTTCACAGTCCGGATCAGCTTTGGATGTCCTGACCCAAACTTGGTAACCTCATAAACGTATATTAAAATTTTGTATTCCACAATTGTTTAAGCCACCAAATGTTTGTGATCTCAAAAATGCTGAAACAAAGGCCATATAATATTTCACAGTGCTCTGCAAATGTTAAAATATTAATTTCTCCACAAACAGCTGTTATTTCCACTGAAGCTTTCAAGTATTTGCAGCTTAAAAAATAGAAATACAACCTAATAATTTTGCACACAATTCATGCAACTTTGGATCAAACCGTTTTTCAAAAAAGTCTTAAAAATTGTTCAAAAAGTCTTATTTGGAAAGCCCCCTTGTGAACAAGATGTCCTGTGCCAAAAACTGCGGACAGGTGTATGCGCCAAAGAAATGCCAAATATGCAGACATGCCCCAGCCAATGTTTGCATGTACATTAAAAATCCATACACCTAATGTGTTTTTTTTGGGATCTAGTCTAAAATATTTGTATAGCAACTGTCATTAAGTTATCTGTAGAAAAAAAATGTCTAATCCATTTTTGACTGATATAACCGTCCCATGTAATTGGGGCTGTGTGATTTAATCAAATGAATTCTACTAATTCGCCATCATCTCTTACGCATGATCCTGATTGTGCTCAGAATCCCGAAGCAGGGATTAATATTGGTGTGGCAAAACCATCCAGTGCGGCGGCTTCAGTGGGCGGGAGACGGTGCTCAGGGTGGGAGATGTTAGTGGAGTGAGGAGGTGGCAGACACTGCTCGCCTCTGGAGGAATCCGCATGGTCTGCAGCTCTCTGCTGAGGCTCAGTGTGACTTCACGTTGCATTTTGACCCATCGTACAGATCAGATCGCTCTGTCAGTGGTAGGTCATGGGCTCTAGCATCACAAGATCTGCATGAAACTGGAATCAAACTGCTGCAATAATGCACAACGAACCTCTGCAGACTCCTCCACCGGACTGTATACAACATCTGTTATCTTCTGTATGTGGTGTATTCTATAGATTAATATGTGACTGGCATAAATTATACTTTCTCCTACGCCTCATTGGGGGACACAAGAACATGGGTGTTATGCTTCTACCACTAGGACTCTAAGTAATACAGAAATGGCTCCTCCCCTGCAGTATACACCCTCCTGCTGGCTCCAAGTGAACCAGTTCTTGCTCAGTGTCTGTAGGAGGCACTTGGATCTGCTTTCAGACCCCACCGTTTTTATTTTTATTCTATTTTTCCCTTAACGGAGCGAATGGGGGCGATGGATCCTTTCTAGGTTCCGATCTCCCCCTAACCATCAACAGGCAAGAACGCGGAGCGTCCCTCCCTGTACCCTTTCCTGCACCGTTGGATACCAGCCCTGAGCTCACTTTACGGGCGACTGTTCCTTCGCGTTCTGATCTCCCCCCTCCATAGCAGGCGACCACATGGAGTAGCCCTCCATCTACATCTCCTGGAGCCAGGTGCATAGCCGAACGTGATGTTTATGGCGTCCGTGCAGCCCCCCACTGCATTACCACTGTTATAGCGGATGATGGAAGGCGGCAGAAGCTCTCCACTCCCTGACTATGGCGACGGGGGATTGAGCACCGGCCCACCGCATCTACCGTGAGTACACCTGCGGGGCTGAGGCGCTGGGAGGTCCTGGTCCCTGGGATAAGGGTGTCCGCATATACCTTAAAGCCCGGGTGCGTGGGTCATGTCGGCCTGCACAAATAGCGGCCGCAGCGTGCCAGGCCGTAACCGCAAGCTTAAAATTTAGCCCCGGCTTTTCTCTTGTCCAGGCCGGAACGTTGGCTCTACCCACCTGCGGTTACCACCGCCCACTCTCTATGGCGCTTCTCGTTCTACGAGGAGCGCTTTTTCTTCCTGATCTCGGCGGCCATCTTTGGACACCCACAGGGCTGATGCTGCAGCGCTGCTCCAGCGTTCTGAATCACAGCTTCAGGGATTAGTGATTTCGGTGGACACATTGCGGACCTCCCCTGGGGACTCAAGACACAGGACCTGGGTAAGCTGCAGAAACATGGCTTAACCCTTCCTCTGCTAGTAAGCCCTCTCAAGGCTACACTCTCAATCAAAGCCTAACAAAAAGTCTGGGAAAACACACACTTTTTTTGCTGCTTGTACCTCTTGTGAGGTATCTCTACCCCAGCGTCACAATACTGCGTTATGCTCACCTTGTGAACTGTTGACTGCTCAGGAACCACCTGTTACTGATACCGAACCCAGTGAGCCTGGTCCCCCTGAGTAGGCTACCTCCCTCACCCAGTCTATGGCATCCCTGGCCAAAGTGTTAAGACTCGTTCCGAGACCTTTCCTCTAACCAGGGCACTCTTACGGACAACGCTTCCGAGGATCAGAACCCCTTGTACACTAGGGGTCGTACCTTACCAAGGAGCTCTTGCTCTTCCAGGAAAAGGACTCGTGCCTTGTCCCCAGACCATCACCGGGAATCAGGTTCTGAGAGTTCCTTTTCTCGCTCCCCCCTCCTTTAAGACTAGTAGAGAACCTGGCTCAGAGGACGATTCTGAGACATCCCTAGATCAGGAATTTCAACACGATCAGGAGACTCTCGACTCTCTCATTGAGTCAGTAAACAATGCCCTGAAGCTAGATGAGGAACCTTTAAGAGGACCAAGTGGGCTCACAGAGTGTTCGCCAATCATCCCGAATTTAAGGAAATCATTGAATCTCATAGGATCCGTCCAGATAAACACTTCACAGGGCAAAAGCCCATGGAGTAAAAATATCCCTTTGCTCCTGATCTAAGAAAAGATTGGTCACAGTCTCCTCCAGTAGATCCTCCGGTATCGCGCCTATCTACTAAATCTATTTTATCCTCTTCAGAGGGCGCCTCGATTAAAAACTCCACCGATCCTCAGATCGACAATATGGCTCGTTCAGCTTTTGAAGCCTCAGCAGCCGTACTCTTTCCATATTTTGCCGATACGTGGGTGGCTAAGGCTATGACCCATTGGGCTGAGGTCTTGTCTTCAGCTGTTCTGGATACCAATCTTCCCCAAACCCCCCCCCCCCCCCTCAGGGTAGCAGACCTTGCTACTCAGATACCCAGAGCTGGGGATTTTTTAGTGACAGTCTCTGGATGCCGCTGACTGCGCTTCTCAAGCAGCAGCAAACGCCATCACCATTCGGAGGTCCTTATGGCTCAGGGACTGGCGTGCGGATTCTGCTTCCAAAAGTCATTGACTTCTTTACCATATCAGAGGTTGCCTCGATCAATTAATTTCCAACGCCACTGGAGGGAAGAGTAAATTTCTCCCACAACAGAGACCCTTTCAGAACCAGCAACAGCAGGCTCGGTCCCGATTTATTTTTATTTTTTTTCCTCCGTTCCAACTCAAATTGGTCCTCTACTTCCACATCTTCCGGACCCAGCTAGAGACAACGTAGGGATAGAGAGAGGTCCCTAAACCTCTTAAAAACCTTCCCCTTCATGGAGAGGCAGGCCTAGGCAGTCAGGATCCAGGGGGTCCAGACCGGGCTGATCTCCCACACAATCACTCTCTGTGGCATCCAGGGGACACACTCAAAGTAGGCGGCCGCCTGCTTTCCTTCAGCGACGTGTGGCTCTTGGTCGTTCACAACGAATGGATCCGCGACCTAGTGTCCTCTGGATACAAGATAGAATTCTCCTCTCTTCCACCAAATCTCTTTTTCCTGTCTTCTCCTCCCAGGGCAAAGGCATCAGAGTTCTTCCAGGCCATAAGCTCTCTAAAAGAAGACTGGGTTATTATCCCGGTCCCTCAAAGCGAAAGGTTTCAAGGTTTTTATTCCAACCTGTTCATTGTTCCAAAGAAGGACGGTACAGTGCGGCCCATACTGGACCTAAAACTGCTGAACAAGTTCGTCAGGGTACGACGGTTCCGAATGGAATCGCTTCGTTCTGTTATCGCCTCCATGGAAAAAGGCGAGTTCTGGCGTCTATAGACATCCAGGACGCGTACCTCCACATTCCAGTTTTCTCTTCTCACCAGAGGTTCCTTCGCTTCGCAGTTCAGGAACAACACTTCCAATTCGTTGCTTTACCCTTCGGTCTCGCCACCGCTCCCAGGGTATTCACCAAGGTCATGGCAGCCGCCGTGGCCATCCTCCACAACCAAGATGTGGTGGTGCTACCGTATCTAGACGATATCCTCATCAAAGGCCCCTCTTTCCGCGCCTGCAAAAAATCTTCCCCAGTACCGGCTCAGCAAATTTCCTTTCTAGGAATGATACTGGACTCGTCCCAGGGGTTGGTGCTTCTTCCCCCGGAAAAGATCTCAGCCTTACAGCGAGAAACTCAGAAGTGCTCTCAACCTCGCAATCACTCTCTGCGCTTCAGTATGAGTCCTCGGCAGGATGGTAGCAGCCTTGGAGGCGGTTCCATTTGCCCAATTACACCTCCGTCCCTTACAGCATGCCCTCCTGGCTGTTTGGAACAGGAACCCGTTCTCCCTCGACTGTCGGTTCTTCCTTCCCCACCGAGTCAGTCTCTCAGGTGGTGGACATTAAAGTCCTCCCTGAATCAAGGGAAGTCTTTTCTTCCAGTACATTGGCTAGTTGTGACAGATGCCATTCTTCTAGGCTGGGGAGCGGTGTTCTTACATCACACTACTCAGGGCCGCTGGTCACTTCAGGAATCCCGCCTTCCGATCAACATCTTGGAAATTCGGGCTATCAGGTTAGCTCTTCTCCAATTCCATTCCTTACTGGTGGGTCGTCCCATCAGGATTCAGTCCGACAATGCCACTGCAGTGGCATACATCAACCGACAAGGGGGAACCCACAGCATGGCAGCCATGAACGAGGTAGGCTACATTCTCCGTTGGGCCGAGGAAAACCACTCAATGATATCTGCGGTTCACATCCCGGGAGTGGACAATTGGGTGGCAGATTTGCTCAGTCGTCAAGGCCTCAACTCCGGGGAGTGGTCTCTCCATCCAGAGATCTTTCACCAGATCTGTCGTTGGGGATCTCTGGTCTTGGATCTGATGGCCTCACGGCTAAATTCCAAGGTTCCCGACTTCATAGCTCGGTCCCACGATCCAGCAGCAATCGGGGAAGATGCACTCGCACTCATACTCCCCGTGGCATCATTTTTGGCTTCCGTACATATTTCCCCCGCTCCCCTTACTGCCGAGAGTCATCGAGAAGATCAGAGCGGAGGGAGTACCGGTAATCCTGATAGGCCGCGCCGAGCGTGGTACGCGGAACTAGTTCAACTAGTCGCCGATGTTCCCTGGCGATTACCGAATCGCGCAGACCTGCTGTCATAGGGCCCCATTTA
Organism: Ranitomeya imitator; assembly: GCF_032444005.1. Taxonomy (NCBI): domain Eukaryota; kingdom Metazoa; phylum Chordata; class Amphibia; order Anura; family Dendrobatidae; genus Ranitomeya; species Ranitomeya imitator. The sequence continues at coordinate 224,545,774 of NC_091284.1, forward strand.
CCACTAGAACTCCGAGGCCCTGTGTTTGATGGCATGGCCGTTGAGTCCTGGGTTCTAACCCAGGCAGGTTGCTATCCAGAAGTCATCTCTACCATGATCAGCGCTAGAAAGCCTACGTCTATGCGCATTTATCATCGCACTTGGAAAACCTTCTTTTCCTGGTGCAACGACCGGGGACGTTCTTCTCTTGAATTTTCCATTCCTTCCATCCTCAAATTTGTACAAACGGGTTTGGACTTGGGTCTCGCCCTTAGTTCTCTCAAGGGGCAGATTTCAGCCCTGTCTGTTCTGTTTCAACGCAGGATTGCCAACAGATTACAAGTGAAGACGTTCATTCAGGGAGTCTCCCATAGGGTGCCGCCCTATAAGATGCCGTTGGAACATGGAACCTTAATCTGGTCCTTGGAGTCTTGCAAGAAGCTCCTTTCGAACCTCTACAGGAGGTTTCCCTGTCCTTTTTCTTGGAAGGTTGCCTTCCTGGTCGTGGTCACGTCCATTAGACGAGTCTCAGAGCTGGCAGCTCTGTCTTGTCAAGTTCCGTTCCAGAATTTTCATCAGGATAAGGTGGTTTTGAGAACATCCCCGTCCTTTTTGCCAAAAGTTGTCTCATCCTTTCATCTCAATCAGGAGATTGTCTTACTGTCTCTGTCCGGCACCAGTACATCGCATCGAGAAGGCTTTCCACACACTGGATTTAGTGAGGGCTCTCGAGATACATCTCACGTATGGCGTCCTTTCGCAGGTCGGATGCCCTGTTAGTGCTCCCAGAAGGGCCAAGGAAAATCTGATGATCAGTATGTATTAAGAATTTCTGTGCATGCAATTTTTTTTTTTTTTGTTCTCACCAACAATCGAGATTAATTTTGAGCCTAGTGTGCAGCTTAAAAAAATGAGATTACGTTTAGGGAAAATCACCGAGGCCTATATATACCAGATAGTTGATCACAGGTTGAGACTTGGCCAGCATACTTGAGAATCAAATAGTGACTGCGAATCGTACACTGTGCCAAAAATTGTCACCTTAAAAAAATGCTATTTACCTACAGATATTGGGTTAATCTGCTGGTAAGGCTACTTTCACACTTCCGTCGGTACGGGGCCATCGCAAACAGTCAGCCCAACGTACCGACGGCCGTTGTGCTAAATGTAGCACAACGTGGGCAGCGGATGCAGTTTTACAACGCATCCGCTACCCATTGTGATGAGAAGGCGGAGTTCCGGCCACGTTGCACAAAAAAAGTTACATTGAATGTTTTTTGTGCGTCGCGTCCGCCAAAACACTACGCATCCATCGCACGACGGATGCGACGTGTGGCTATACGTCACAATGTGTCGCTAATGCAAGTCTATGGAGAAAAAATGCATCCTGCGGGCAACTTTGCAGGATGCGTTTTTTTTTCTCCAAAACGACGCATTGCGACGTAGCCCAAACGACGGAAGTGGGAGTTGCCTAAATAGTACTACAACCCCTGGCAAAAATTATGGAATCGCCAGCCTTGGAGCATGTTCATTCAGTTTAATTTTGTAAAAAAAAAAAAAAAAAGCAGAGCAAGGACATGGCACAAAACTAAAGTCATTTCAGATGGAAACTTTCTGGCTTTAAGAAACACTAAAAGAAATCAAGAACAAAAAATGTGGCAGTCAGTAATGGTTACTTTTTTTAACCAAGCATAGGGGAAAAATTATAGAATCACGAAAAACAAACATAAAAACACTCCAAAACATCACTAGTATTTTATTGCACCACCTCTGGCTTTTATAACCGCTTGCAGTCTCTGAGGCATGGCCTTAATGAGTGTCAAACAGTACTCTTCATCAATCTGGCTCCAACTTTCTCTGATTGCTGTTGGCGGATCAGCTTTGCAGGTTGGAGCCTTGTCATGGACCATTTTCTTCAACTTCCACCAAAGATTTTCAATTGGATTTAGATCCGGACTATTTGCAGGCCATGACATTGACCTTATGTGTCTTATTTCAAGGAATATTTGCAGTTTTTGCTCTATGGCAGGATGTATGATCATCTTGAAAAATGATTTAATCATCCCCAAACTTCCTTTCAATTGATGGGATAAGAAAAGTGTCCAAAATATCAACACAAACTTGTGCATTTATTGAAGATGTAATGACAGCCATCTCCCCAGTGCCTTTACCTGACATTCAGCCCCATATCATCAATGACTGTAGAAATTTGCATGTTCTCTTCAGGCAGTCATCTTTATAAATCTCATTGGAATGGAACTAAACAAAAGTTCCAGCATCATCACCTTGCCCAATGCAGATTCGCGATTCATCACTGAATGACTTTCATCCAGTCATCCACAGTCCACGATTGCTTTTCCTTAGCCCACTGTAACCTTGTTTTTTTTCTGTTTAGGTGTTAATGACGGCTTTCGTTTAGCTTTTCTGCATGTAAATCCCATTTCCTTTAGGTGGTTTCTTACAGTTCGGTCACAGACGTTGACTCCAGTTTCCACCCATTCGTTCCTCATTTGTTTTATTGTGCATTTCCTGTTTTGGAGACCTATTGCTTTCAATTTCCGGTCTTGATGCTTTGATGTCTTCCTTGGTCTACCAGTATGTTTGCCTTTAGCGACCTCCCCATGTTGTTTGTATTTGGTCCAGATTTTAGACACAGCTGACTGTGAACAACCAACATCTTTTGCAACATTGAGTAATGATTTACCCGCTTTTAAGAGTTTGATAATTATCTCCCTTGTTTCAATTGACATCTCTCGTGTTGGAGCCATGTTTCATGTCCACTTGGTGCAACAGCTCTCCAAGGTGTGATCACTCCTTTTTAGATGCAAACTAACGAGCAGATCTAATTTGATGCAGGTCTTATTTTTGGGTATGAAAATTTACAGAGTGATTCCATAATTTTTTCCCTATGCTTGGTTTAAAAAAAAAAAGTTACCATTACTGACTACCAAATTTTTTGTTCTTGATTTCTTTTAGTATTTCTTAAAGGCAGAAAGTTGCCATTTGAAACGACTTTAGTTTTGTGCCATGTCTGTGATCTGCTTTATTTTTCTACAAATTTAAACAACTGAATGAACATCCTCCAAGGCTGGTGATTCCATAATGTTTGCCAAGGGTTGTACAATGCTGCCAGGCCGCCTTACTGAAAGTGCAAAAGTGAAAGTTACTTAGAGAAGGCGAACTTATTTCCTACCAGGAGCCGCCGGTTCACGGGGCGACTTCAGGAACCGCTCACAGCACAGCGGCAGCTGTAATGACCTGACCACAAGGTGGACAGCTCGCTCTGTCGGTGTTGGGATGTACTTACAGCCACTGCTGACAGTATAGTGAGTGGTCTACATGTTTTCTTTAGCTATGATTTGGGGTCTATTTTATCCTGATACCCTTGTGAAAGTAAAAAAAATTGAGAAAGTTACATTTTTGTGAAGAAAAAAAGAGTAATGTTAATTTTCCTTCCACATTGATTTAATTCCTGTGAAGCACCTCGGGTTTAATCAACTTCTTGAATGTGGTTTTGAGAACTTTGAGGGGTGCAGTTTTTAGAATGGTTACTTTGCGGTATTTTCTGTTATATCGGCCCCTCAAAGTCACTTCAAATGTGAGGTGGTCTCTAAAAAATAAAAAAAAATAAAAAAAGTCTTGTAAATTGAGAAATCGCTAGTCAACTTTTAACCCTTATAGCTTCCTACCAAAAAAGTTTAAAAAATGATGCAGATGTAGACATACTTTAAATATATTTTTTTTTTTTTTTATTCGCTAAATTGTGTGACATAACTCTCTCTGGTTTCAGGGCATAACAAAAGTTTCAAAATTGCAAACATTTTCTCCAAATTTCCGATATTTTCACATATTGGCGCAAGTGGTAACAAACCAAGTTAACCACTATCATGAAGTATAATGGGTCATGAAAAAGTCTCCAAATCACTGGGAACAGTTAGTGTTCCAGAGTTATTACCACAAAGTCACACTAGTCAAAATTGTGTAATTTGCACTGTTCAGGACGGTGAAAACAGGCTTGGGGAAGTGGTAAGTGCATAAAAATTCAAAGTTAAAAATTTTGTGAAATGTTCCCTTTTTTTTTTTTTGTTAAATGTCTGATATTTTGGTAAATAAAGGCATATTGTATCAACCTAAATGTATCACTAACATGAAGTACAAAATTTGGCCTGGTCAGGAAGGAGAAAGGAAAGAGGTAAAAAAAAACTAAGCAGGTCTTTGCTTTTGGAATTGCAATAATCATGCTGACCTGGACAACCATTGCCAGATTTTTTCTCCACAATAAACATCGAAAAAACCAAACCTAAAAAAGCAAGGTTGGAATTGCGTTTTGTCTTGTGTCACTGCATTTTTTTCCCCCTATTTTTCAGTACATTGAATGGAAAAATGAATGATGCAATTTAAAACTACAGCTTGTCCCACAACAAATAAGCCTTCATAAGCGTGTATGAACAGAAAAATAAAGTTATGAAGAGGAGGAAAAAATGTAAACTGCCAAAACAAAAAATAAAATACATCTCAGTCAGAAAGAGGTTAATAACCTGGAGCAGTTTGTGCTGTGACCACCTTAGCTAAATCACCACAAACACAATTTGTACTGGAGACAGTGAGGTAGGCTGTAGCTGCTGTGAAGGGCAACTTGCTATCAAAGCATTTGTGGTGGAGGAATTGGCTAGAACGGAAAAATAAATTTCTCAGATAATAGAACCTTGAAAAAAGAAATGCTTATAACATGAGGTTCTTCAGAATGGATTGTTACATCCACTTCAGTAAGTGCCAGTATGAAGGACTGTTATCATTTGACTCGCTCTCGAGAAGAAAATTGTCCAGATTCCCCTCCAGTAAATACCTGTATTATACAATCAGTGAGTGGATGATAAATTACCAATACGGCGGCTGCTGTTCGCAGTGGCGCACCCACGCTGCTTCTATTGTTGTGGCTTGTACACTACCTAGGTGACTTGGCTCCTATTTCTTTTCACTTAACATGTAGTCGTTTTATAGTATGAAGATTATATTGCCTGTACTGCTAGGCAAATGCCAAATCTGGGAGAATAACGCACATGCTATAGAGGGAGCTCTTTATTATCTCACTTATAGCCCCTATACACATGTTGGTTTAACCTGACAGTTCTGGCTGCATCTGGCAACCATCTAATGCGTTTGGAGAGCATCGGAGTCACAGCGCTTTCCCCTCTGGGTGCATGTATTTTGTCACGTTCATTATAGGTAACTGCATCAAGTGATTTCCAATATAGCACTAAAACCGCTTTTCATAGTCTTGTTTTAAGACTTAAATAGCCTCTGACACTTGGTCAAAAAAATTTACTTCTGTGTGTTGTAAAAAAAAAAACAATTCTTGAGGTCCCTTAACTTTACTGCTCTTCTGTTTTGCTGTCTCTCCATTGCAGAGATATTCACACTTGTTGCTTTTGGGGCGCAGTATGTGAAATCTCTGCTGGAGGTTTCTTCACTCTTGTCTGGGGGCATGCGCTTTCACACCTCCCTCCCATATACTGCTCTGCAGTGTTTGAGACTACTAGATCAGCCACAGACCTGTGATTGGCAGTGTCTGGGAGCGAGGAGTGTGTGCATGGCCCCAGTGAACACTGGGAAAAAACGCCCAGGTGCTCTACAAGCAGAGATTTCACAAACTGCACCCCCAAATTTATTTTTTTTTTAAATATCTCTGCAATGGAGCGACGCAGTGCAAAATAGAAAAGATCTGGGAACGTCCAGGGGGTTTTTACAAACTATTTAACTACCTTTTTTTCAGAAAATAATTTACTTTGCTGTAGGGCAGTTTTGTTTTGGATTATTTGAACTGAAAAAATATTCTAAAGTTCTAGCAGTTATCCTGTAGCAAAGTGGTTCTTGTGATCTGTTGCCAGAATTTTATTTAGGAACCACCCATGGCCTACCAGCGTCTTTGACCTGAAATGCCTTTGAATAAGATGTGCTTGATTAGCGCTTTGTCTGGAGAAAGCAATCTCCTTACAATCAGCCATTCTAATCCCTGGCAAAGAATTTAAACAATAGCAGATTTATTATGTGATGACAACTAATCCGTGTGATTTATCTTCCATGTCCCGACTAAAGTCTTAATGCAAAGTTTGTGGAAGACTAAAATGAAAAAATATATTAAAAAAAAAAGATAGATAAGTGAAGGTTACAACAGAGTGGTTCTGTCAGCGAGGTTTTAAATACACTGCGCTTTCATTACTAGTATGCCAGTGCCTGGGGCTATTCTGTGACTTATGAGAAACACTTGTGCATTTTAATAACTTATTTAGTTGCAGTTGTTGCTGTGGAGGAATGAAGGCAATAAAGCATTTAGTGATGTCTAACCCCTTGCTGAGCTTCATCATTTCTGAATATTGCATTGAAAATGTTGATCTTTTCTCCAAGAGCTAATAAGTGTTCACAGCATTGTGGTTTATGAAAACATGAATAACTGGTTTATTGGGCTCCGTTCACCATTTTAAAAATATTAGGGACCACATCGCATTTGAGTTGACTTTAAAGGGAACCTGTCACCCCGTTTTTTGAGATTGAGCTATAAATACTGTTAAATAGGGCCTGCGCTGTGTGTTCCTATAGTGTATGTAGTGTACCCCGATTCCCCATGTATGCTGAGAAATAACTTACCAAAGTCGCCGTTTTCGCCTGTCAATCAGGCTGGTCAGGTCGGGAGGGCGTGGTGACATCGCTGGTTCTTCCTCAGCTTTACGTTGGTGGCGTAGTGGTGAAGACACAGCGCGCGATCTGCGCTGTCATCCCTTTCGTCGGTGGGGGCGGCCATCTTCCTGGGGCCGCGCGTGCGCAGATCGAGTGCTCTGCTGCACGGGGCTTCAGGAAAATGGCCGCGGGATGCCGCGCGTGCGCATTAGAGATCGCGGCGGCCATTTTCCCAAAGCCGAGTTTGCATCTCGGCTTTGGGAAAATGGCCGCCGCGATCTCTAATGCGCACGCGCGGCATCCCGCGGCCATTTTCCTGAAGCCCCGTGCAGCAGAGCACTCGATCTGCGCACGCGCGGCCCCAGGAAGATGGCCGCCCCCACCGACGAAAGGGATGACAGCGCAGATCGCGCGCTGTGTCTTCACCACTACGCCACTACGCCACTACGCCACCAACGTAAAGCTGAGGAAGAACCAGCGATGTCACCACGCCCTCCCGACCTGACCAGCCTGATTGACAGGCGAAAACGGCAACTTTGGTAAGTTATTTCTCAGCATACATGGGGAATCGGGGTACACTACATACACTATAGGAACACACAGCGCAGGCCCTATTTAACAGTATTTATAGCTCAATCTCAAAAAACGGGGTGACAGGTTCCCTTTAAGGGGCCTATGTGACAGAAAATACCCAAAATTGACACCATTCTAAACTGCACCCCTCAATCTGCTCAAAACCACATCTAAGAAGTTAATTAACCCTTCAGGTGCTTCACAGGAACTAAAGCAATGTGGAAGGGAAAAAAATATTTTTTTTTTACTACTTTTCTCACTAAAATGTTACTTTAACCTCAAGTGTAGCATTTTCACAGGGATAGCAAGAAAAAAGTGGATCATACAATTTGTTGTGCAGTTTTTTTGAGTATGCCATTGCCCCATATGTGGTGAAAAACAACTGTTTAGGGCTCAGGAGGGACGGAGCACCATTTGACTTTTCGAATGCAAAATTGTCTGGAATTGAGCGCGGACGCCATGTCGCATTTGGAGAGCTCCTGAGTTGCATAAACAGTAGAAACCCCCCAAAAGTGACAACATTTTGGAAACTACACCCCTCAAGGAATTTATCTAGATGTGTGGTGAGCACCTTGAACCCCTATGTGTTTCACATAATTTTATGTTTTTACATTAAAAAACACCTTTATCCACAAAAATGTTATTTTGGCCCCAAATTTAGCAATTTTCTTTAGGGTAGCAAGAAAAAATGGACCATACAAATTGTTGTGCAATTTCTTCTTAGTACACAGATATCCCATATGTGGAGTAAAACCACTGTTTTGGTGGACGGCAGGGCTCAGAAGGGAAGGAGCGCTATTTTGGCTGGAACAGGTTGCGGACACCATGTCACATTTGAAGTGTCCCTGACATGCAGAAACCCCCACAAGTGACTCCATTTTGGAAATGTCACCTCTGAAGGAATTAATCTAGGGGAGTAGTGAGTATTTTTAACCCATTATAGCCATTATAACATTGGGCTGAGTAAATTTAAATATTACCATTTTTTTTTTCTACAAAAAAAAAAAATCCCTAATTTGTAGTTTTCAAAAGGGGATAATAAAAGAAAACGAAGATTACTATTTATCACTCAGTTTCTCTCAAATGCGCCGAAACCCCCCACACATGCCAAGTCCAAAGCGCTGCTAGTTCTGGATCTTGAGCACTCAGCCTAATGGCTGCATGCAGTAATTTAAAGGGAACGTGTCACCTCCAAAATGGAAGATGAGCTAATCCCACCGGCATCAGGGGCTTATCTACAGCATTCTGGATGCATCCTGAAAGATAAGAAAAAGAGGTTAGATTATACTCACGCGGGCGGTTGGGTCCGATGGGCGTTGTGGTCCAGTCCGGGGCCTCCCATCTTCATAGGATGAAGTCCTCTTCTTGTCTTCACGCTGCGGCTCCAGCGCAGGTGTACTGTCTGCCCTGTTGAGGGCAGAGCAAAGTACTGCAGTGTGCAGGCGCCGGGCCTCTGACCTTTCCTGGTGCCTGCGCACTGCAGTACTTTGCTCTGCCCTCAACAGGGCAAAGTATGCCTGCACAGGAGCCGCAGCGTGAAGACAAGAGGACGTCATCCTATGAAGATGGGAGGCCCCGGACCGCGACGCCCATCGGACCGGATCGCAGCGGGACCGCCCCTGGGTGAGTATAATCTGACCTTTTTCTCATCTTTCAGGATACATCGGAGGCTTATCTACAGCATTCCAGAATGCTGTAGATAAGCCCCTGATGCCGGTGGGCTTAGCTCATCATCCATTTTGGGGGTGACAGGTTTCCTTTAAGTGATTTAGATTCAGCTTCTTTGTCTTTATCAGGCTGCTCTCAGCCGAGGTTGCCAAAATCTGCTGGCAGATTCCCTTTAAGGTCCACCATACACATTAGATGTTGGCTAAACAATTAGGCCAATGACTTTCCCCTGACTCCACCATGCACAGTGGTGTTTCTTTATTCTCCATGGGCGAGGCTCTGCCAGATTACTTTAGTCAGCAGATTTTTTTTCTGCTCCGAACACAAGAATTAGCTGCTGAAATGCAGCCGGCTGGATTCTTCTCCCTCATAATAAAAGGGCATCCAATTTGGATTACATCAGGGCATTATAGGACAAAGTGTAAAATATATTACTGAGGACAAGGGGAGAGGTACAGAAATTTATATGAAACTAAATTGAGCTCTTTAAGCCCCCTTTCACACATCAGTTTTTTGCCATCAGTCACAATCCATTGGCTCGACGGACCCGTTGCAGATTGTGAAAAACTGATGCAACGGATCCGTTTTTTCACCAGATCCGACAAGCTGATCAAGCTAATGAAATCCTAAAAAAATCAGAGCATGCACAGTTTATAAAAACAGAATCTGTCGCCATATTCCATCATTTGACAGATCTGCTCCATAGGCTTCCATTCTTACAGATGGCGACGGATCCGTTTTTTCAACGGAGACAAAAACCGTTACTTTGTCCGTTGTCTTCGGCCGCCTTATCAACAATTTAAAGTTTGCTACTTGACACCTATAGTGTATAGTGGCCTTTTGTATCCTTCATGTTTTATTATTTTTTATTGTTAAGTCTTCATCTCTGGTATTATGCCATTCTATTAGTATTTTAGTGAAGGCTACGGCTGGCCGCCCACTAGCTCTTGAGTACTTATAGGTCTGAAGGCAGAGACAGTGACACTAGGTGCTGATTTGAGCTCAAGGCTAACGTGACATAATGGCGTGATCCCTGGGAACGCAGGAACTGCATCAGGACGGGAGATGAGTATGGGTGTTTTTATTTTAACGGGAGCTAACATTCAGATCAAGAACAGGTTGTCCAAGTAGTGGACTACCTTTTCTCCTTTGCCTCATTGGGGGACACAGGACTGTGGACTGTGGGTGTATGCTACTGCAGTCAGGCTGACACTAAGTAAACATAAAAATTTTTTTAGCTCCTCCGCAGTATACTCCTTGTCACCGGCCGCAAGCGAACCCAGTTCATGCTTGGTGTCTGACGGAGGCACATGTCTGGTTCCCAGTCCTTTCTGGACCCTTTTTTGGAAGTGAGACAGGGGCGACGGACCCTATTGAAAGGGTCCAATCTCCCCAAACCATCAACGGGCAAGCACGTGGAGTGTCGCCTCCACGTATCCTCTCCCGCGACGTGGGACTTGCCGAACTAAGCCCTGACCACCCTAAGGTAATGAAACCCTAGGCTGTACAGGTGCATATGCATTGTCCGTGCGGCCCCCCCCACTGCATCACCAGTGCTAGACAGCGGTGATAAAGGAGGGCGGACGGTCCCTCGTCTCATCCTATGGAAAGGAAGATGGAGTTAGGATGCCTGTACCGTCTGTTTGGTTACACAGCCCCCCCTCACGCAGGCGCCGGCATTCAAGAAGGGCTGCCTGTGGGGGGGCTATGAGGGCTCCTGGGACACGCATAGTACCGGGGTGTTGGATTTCGTTCCTCTCGTCCCTGCGGTCTGGCTGCGATGGCGGCTGGAGTCTTTTTCTGCCGGTGGTGCCGCGGTCTCGGCGCCGCAGCCTGTGTTTTACGGGTGGTGCCACACTGCGGACCGCCAGCATCACTTCCGGGGCGGCCGATAATTTAGTCCCCGGCTTCTAAAAGAAAGTAGGCTGTGGACGGAAGTCCCGCCCCTTCAGGCCACATCACTTGCGGCGGCTTCGCCCCCTCTCCTTGCCGAAGCGCAAAAAAAAAAGGAAAGCAACCTCTAGGCCGCAGACACTGCTGTTTCCGGTTCCGCCCACTAGTGGGGGCGCTCTTTTTCAAAAAAGGCAGCTCGGATTCTTCGCTCTGGGACACGTGCCACAGAACAAACGGGGACACGTTCCACATACCCCGGTCCCGTGTCCCCGTTTAAGTGCTACTCCCACCCCCCAGCCTGACAGCATTGAGCGCTGCATTACTACGGCCTATCTAGATTACCTTGATTATAGCATTGCAGGGCACCATGTTTAGAAAGGCCAAAACTCACACGGTACTATATACCGCATGTGTAGTCTGTCTGTCCGCTTTTCCGTATGCCCAGAGTAATCGTCTGTGAGGCCTGCGTCTCCAAACGTGCTCAGGAGCCCTCCCCTGCGACTCAGGTAGATGCCGTGGTTTCTCCCCCGGAATGGGTCACGTCCTTGTCACAGTCTACGGCATCCCTAACTAAGGCAATGGAGTCCCTGCAGACCCTGGCTGGTGCCAGGGACAGCAGTTCACCTGCCGTTGAGAGGTCTTCCGACTCTCAGGAACCTTCGGCCTGCAGGGGCCGCGCTCGCACTAGGCAGACGCGAGGAAAGCGAACCCACACAGCGTCTCCCGGTCCATCAGGGGCATCTGCTTCCTGGTGTTCCTCTTCTCGTTCACCTTCTCCAGTGGAGAGCGGTGAACTCGGTTTGGACTGATTCCGAGGTATCCCTCAATCTAGAGGTCACTGATTACCAGGAGTCAGTAAACAGTCTAATCGAGGCTGTCAACTGGACCCTGGGTATAGAGGACTAATCTACCTTGACCTCTGGTCATAAGGTATCATTCAAGAGGGCCAAGCAGTCTCATAGGGTGTTCGCTTCTCAACCCGAGTTTGAGGACTTGGTCCAACGTCACAGGGAGCATCCGGACAGTCGTTTTGCAGGACAAAAGGCTCTGAATGCTAGATACCCTTTTGCTCCTGAACTGCGTAAGAAATGGGCAGAATCCCCTTCGGTAGATACCCCGGTTTCTCTTTTAGCCTCTAACACACTGTTATCCCTTCCCAATAGCTCTTTTATTAAGGATCCTACTGATCGGCTTATTGATAGTTTGGCTCGTTCAGTCTTTGAGGCTTCAGGTTCAGCTCTCTCGCCCTCTTTTGCGGCAACGTGGGTAGCTAAGGCCATGATGTCCTGGTCAGAATCTTTGACCAAGGCTCTGCAGGAGAGGGTTGTTCCAGTGGAGTTGACTGAGCTATCAAATCAAATAGCTCTGGCTGGGAGCTACCTGATCAATGTGTCTTTAGACGCAGCAAACTGTGCAGCTTCAGCGGCAGCAAACGCTATTGCCATCAGAAGGGCTCTTTGGTTGAGAACATGGCGAGCAGATTCTACCTCTAAGAAATCTCTTACAACCCTTCCTTATCAGGGGGGCCGATTATTTGGAGAAAAATTGGATCAGCTCATTTGATACAACAGGAGAAGTTTAAGCAGCCTTTCGTCGTCAGTTCCAGGCTCGCTTTAAGCCCTTTCGCAATACCAGGTGGACCCCAACGTCAAATCCCGCTGCTCCATGGCGATCCAATCAGGAAAGATATCATCAGATCTCATATAGGGATAACCCATTGGGGAGAATGCGATTTCAGGGGAGGGGAAGGGGATCTAGGTCCCATAGGTTTTCGGCCAAATGACTGGAGTCGGCCTCTGGTCTCCGCCAACAAAGTAAGCGGCCGCCTACTCATTTTCTCACCAGACCTGGCTCACGGTGGTTCACGACAGATGGGTAAGAGAACTGGTGTCTTCAGGATACAAGATAGTTTGTCAACCTTCCTCTGTGCCGGTTCTTTCCTTCTCAGCTCAAAATCAGTTACAAGCCCTGTTCAATTCTATAGAGTCTCTTCGGCTCCGCGGGGTAATCGTTCCAGTTCCAAAGGAAGAAAGATTTCAGGGGTTCTATTCCAACCTGTTCTTAGTTCCCAAAAAAGGACGGATCGGTAAGGCCCATTCTGGACCTGAAACGTTTAAACAGGTTTGTCAACATTCGTCGCTTTCGAATGGAGTCTCTTCGATCAGTCATTGCGTCAATGGAAAAGGGAGAGTTCTTAGCTTCAATAGATATTCAAGATGCATATCTGCACATTCCCATATTTCCTGTGCATCAGAGATTTCCTACGTTTCACTGTAGGCAATTGGCATTTTCAGTTCACAGCCTTACCTTTCGGACTAGCCACCACCCCCAGTGTGTTCACAAAGGTCATGGCGGCTGTTGTGTCCATCCTGCATTCTCGGGGTATACTCATTTTACCTTACTTAGACGATCTCCTCAAGGGCCCGTCTTTTCGGGCCTGCGAGGAAAACATCAGCATTACTCTAGACACTCTTTCTCGTCTAGGGTGGCTGGTGAACCGAGAAAAATCGTCCCTCTTACCATCCCGGAGAATTTTTTTTTTCTAGGGATGTTTTTCAACACCTTACAAGGCTTGACAATGCTACCTTGGGACAAGGTCCTGAAACTTCGGCAAGAGGTGAAGACCCTTTGCCGGCCAGTCTCACACAATTCGGTTTTGGGGAGAATGGTGGCAGCAATAGAAGCAGTGCCTTTTGCGCAACTCCATCTTTGCCCTCTCCAGCATGCTCTGTTATCAGCGTGGGACAGGAATCCACTCTCTCAACCTCAGGTGCCGTCTACCTTTCCAGGTCACAGGATCTTTCATGGTGGTCAACGAGTCCATCTCTTCCACAGGGGAAACCTTTTCCCCCAGTCCATTGGCTGGTGGTCACGACAGACGCCAGCCTTCTAGGTTGGGGAGCAGTATTTTACCGTCACACAGCCCAGGGACGCTGGTCCTCGCAGGAGTCAACCCTCCCGGTCAATCTGTTGGAGATTCGGGCAATTCGTATGGTGTTGCTGCATTTTCATCATCTCCTGGCAGGCCGCCCTGTCCGAATTCAATTGGACAATGCTATAGCGGTGCCATACATAAATCAAGGGGGTACCCGCAGCAGTGCGGCCATGCATGAGGTAAAACAGGTCCTCTGCTGGGCCGAGAGTAATCACTTGGTTATTTTGGCAGTCCACATCCCGGGCGAGAAACTGGGCTGCAGATTTTCTCAGTCGACAGGGTCTTGCGTCCGGGGAATAGTCTCTACATCCTGAAGTATTTCTGCAGATATGTCAACTCTAAGGAACCCCGGACGTAGACCTGATGCCGTCCGTGAGGAATGCCAAAGTACCCAGGTTTGTCGCCTGATATCGAGATCCACAGGCGATTGCTGTGGACACGTTAGTTTTGCCTTGGGGCCAGTTTCATCTCCCATATCTGTTTTTCCCCTCTAGCACTGCTCCCGAAGGTCATCAGAAAGGTCAAGGCAGAAGGAGTTCCAGCTATCCTGGTCGCAGCAGATTGGCCTCGTCGGTCATGGTACGCAGACCTAGTGTAGCTGCTTGCCGGAGCTCCGTGGCGGCTTCCGGACCTCCCGGATCTACTTTCGCAGGGGCCGATCTACCACCAGAACTTAGGGGCACTGTGTTTAACGGCCTGGCCATTGAATCTTGGATCCTAACGCAGGCCGAGTTTTCCCAAGTGGTAGCCGCTACCATGATTCGCGCCCAGAAATCTGTCTCTGCACGTAGTTCTCATCACACCTGGAAGGTTTTCCTTTCATGGTGTAGAGGGTGTGGGCTCCCCCCATTACGTTTCTCCATCCGAAACATTCTTGCGTTTCTTCAAACCGGCCTGGATTCAGGGCTTGCACCGAGTACACTTAGAAGACAGATATCAGCCTTGTCGGTACTTTTTCAGCGCAGGATCGCTATTAATCTACAGGTAAAAACTTTCCTACAGGGAGTAGCTCATAATGTTCCTCCTTACAGAGCCCCCCTGGATGCTTGGGACCTTAATCTGGTCTTAAGTGCCTTGCAGGAAGTTCCTTTCGAACCCCTTCAGGACGTCTCTTTAACTTGCCTTTCCTGGAAGGTTGTACTCTTGGTGGAGGTTACTTCAATTAGACAGGTATCTGAACTGGCTGCTCTATCCTGTTGGGCTCCTTTTCTACGATTGCATCAGGATAAGGTGGTGCTCAGACCAACACCTTCCTTTTTACCAAAGGTGGTTTCTTCGTTCCACATTAACGAGGACATTGTCTTGCTTTCTTTTTGTCCGGCGCCAACGCACCGTGTGGAAAAAGCTCTCCATACGTTAGACCTAGTGAGAGCGCTGAGAAGGTACGTGTCTCGGACAGCACCTTTTCGGCAGACGGATGCGCGGTTTGTCCTCCCTGAGGGTCGCAGGAAGGGACTTGTGGCCTCAAGATCAACCTTGGCCATGCGGAATCAAAGCGTATTCCACTCGGGCAGTGGGGGCTTCCTGGGCGCTTCGGCACCAGGCTTCAGCGGAACAGGTTTGCAAGGCCGCAACCTGGTCTAGTTTGCATAGCTTTTCCAAGCACTACAATATCCACACTCAGACTTATGCAGATGCAAGTCTGGGAACAAAGATCCCAAATGCATAGTGTGAGAAAACGGATTCCTGGCGAAAATACCGCCAATAGAATCCGGACTCACCAAATCCGCTCAAAACATATTATATTACCAGGAGGAAGAACTGAGCATCGATTAACAATTTCAATAAACTTTATTCAAAGACTACAAATAACATATAATTGCATTTCCAATATACTAAAGTAATATGAACAAAGATGAATGTTGGAGATATGCTGAAAACGTAGCCCCCATACCCCTACTCCCCTCCCCCCCCCCCCCCTAAAGTATCTACCCAAAATGGGTACACATAGCGGACCCCTGCCCACCCCCCCCAGAAATGAGGGAGGAAAGAAAGAGGTGAGACACTGGACACTAATAACGTCAGTAAGAACACAAGTGTCCACCCAGAAAAACACCTAGCCCTATGTGCCATGTGGAATAATGTTAGGACCCCATAGGGTGCCAAAAATCATAAAACTAACATGGGGGCAATAAAAGGGCTTAACCGGTCTGAAGGCAGATAGAAAAAATGCCAGTGTAACTAATCTAGGAGGTAAGCGCCCATGCACACAGCGGTGCCATTCATGCTGACACTGTAAAAAACAGGTAGAAAATCATGGGAGCCAGCATGGGGACAGGAGCTTACCTGGTAACAAGGCAGGGTGGAGAGGCAGCCGGGAGGTGGTCCCCGACGCGCGTTTCGCGGCCACAAAGCGCCGCTTTCTCAAGGGGAAGTCTGGGTAGAAGGATTCTTCAGGCAGCGGTAGCACACTTATAGTCGGCAGATGCCTGGATGTTATACCGGTGAGTTAATTCCCCACCCAGGGACTGCTTTAGGACATCCCACAGTCCTGTGTCCCCCACTGAGGCGAAGGAGAAATAGGGATTTTTGTGTTACTCATTGTAAAATCCTTTTCCCTGAGATACTCATTGGGGGACATAGCTCCCTCCCTGTTAGCCAGATGGCTCCTTTTTTGTTTCATTTTTTTCTGACTGGTTCAGTCAGTGGGGTTATTTCTAGACATGTTGTATCCTGTATTAATGCTGATATGTTTCCTTTTCTCTCCTACTGCTTTTGCACCAAACTGGGTTCGCCTGCGGCCGGTGTCAATGTGTATACTGCGGAGGAGGAGCTAAACTTTTTTTATGTTTACTTAGTGTCAGCCTTCTGGCGGCAGTAGCATACACCCACAGTCCACAGTTCTGTGTCCCCCAATGAGCGTCTCGGAGAAAAGGATTTTACGGTAACACAAAAATCCCTATTTCCATACTTAAATTACCGTACCTTCAGTATCTGAGGCTACCTTTTTCATGCATTGTGCATTATCTATAGATTACATTGTCCGCACTCATAATTAGTCGTCCACATTTATTTGCTCTATGCTTTTCATTACAATTATATATGCGTGATTTGATGCAAATGTTTCCTGACCACTGATACTATTGCTTGCCCCCTTTCTGAATTTCGTTGTTTTATTTTTGCCACTCTTTAACCTGGGTAGATATAGTCATGAATCTGGCTTCCACTTCGGTCTTGTGTACAGGGGCATTCCGTGTTGGTGGTGTTGATGTACTGTACATGTGAGCACTGGCATTGTATGTAATACACTCTTATAATGCGAGGTGTTGATCAAGCTTATCTGTCGGGGGTGACTGTTGCATCTCTTTAGGATATCAAAATGCCATGTTCCATAGCTAGTACTTTTTTTTTTAATGGCTTCTAACATGGCACATCTACTTTGAGCCCTGATAATAGTCAACTACAACATTTCAGTAATGTATACGTTGGTTAAGATCTTTTGTTTTTGACATCCTGTAGGATTTGCATAGGAGACAAGGACTATTGTCTAAAGAGCAGAATAAGAGCACCTGATATAGCAGTCTGTTTCTTTCCGTTCTATTTTATGCATTTTTCCATTTTTTTCATCTCCGTAGGTGATGCATTTCCTGGGACAGTACATCATGGTGAAACAATTGTATGACAAACGGCAGCAACACATCGTTCACTGTGGCGCAGACGAACTTGGAAAACTATTGGGCATTACGACGTTTTCTGTCAAGGACCCCAGGTATTGGGCTTTGTGTTATCACTGTGTTTATCCCCTTCATGACAGAAACTTTTATTATTATTTCTTCCTCCATTTTTCCCCCAAGAACCATATTTATTTATTCCATTTATAGTAATATAAGGGCTTGTTTTTGCTGTACAAGTTGTAGTTTTGAATGACATCATTCATTCTATCAAGTGCATTGAAATTGCAAACAAAGTCCAATTTCATAATTTATTTGTTTTATTTACCTTGTTCACTTTATGGTAAAACTGACAATATGGTTCTCTACATCAGTACTAGCACCCAGATACCAAACATGTCTAGTTTTTTTTTGTTTGTTTGAAGTGTTACAAAAATTATGCAAATTAAAAAAACAAAAAAGTTTTTATTGCAATCTTGCTGAGACCCTTAGCATTCTCATTTATTGGGCTATGGGGCTGTGTGAGGGCTTAGGTTTTTCACTTTTTACTGTATGTAATAGTCCCCTTAGTCTTAAATACTGCTGTCAGATTTACAAGGGGATTTAACAGGTTAACAGCTGGGGGGTGGAGCTATCTTCCACCCGTGGCTGTTAGGCACATGATGGCTGGTAAAATAAGCCATCGTGCTGGTGAAAGATCGAGCTCAGGGACTGACATATGATGTATGTTTACATCTTCATTAACAGGTTAAAATGTTAGTCTTTCTGTAAATGGGAGCTTTTATAGTTAACTTGCATATTCAGCACCTGAGTGCCCATGGCCACTGTATTCATTGTAATAATGCTTGAGTCCTTTTTTTTTCTAATGTCTTTGAGACTTGTTATATGTTTGCCTTTGTATGAGTGATTAAGTTTGAGTCCGTATGCAGAGTTCTAGTGATTCATGCATCTCCTTTTGCAGCCCGTTGTACCAAATGTTAAAGAAGAATCTTCATCGCATTTCTGGCACAGGTAACTATTTCTGCTCAGTTTATGTTAGGGACATGGACGTTTGCCCCACGGATATCATGACCATTCCAATTGCCTATTTACTGTCGGTGTCGTAGATGCTTTACATAAAAGGTGTGATAAATGTGTCCTTGTTACTTCTCACGCAGTCCGTGAAAAGGACCACGCTAATCCGCTTATCTCACACATATCCAGGGCTGACATAGGGTCAAAGGTACCTTTTTAAGGGTGTATTCACACAAGTTGGTTTTCATTGTTTTTGAGATGACTCCACTTTAGAGTGCAGCAAAGGAACCCACTCTGCTGCTGATTCTCCCAGCAAGACCCCAAAACAGTCACCGCTGAATGTGTATTGTGGTAATGTTCACAAGTAGCGTTTTTGCTGCCTTGCTTTGGAAATTAAAAGCTGCTTTTTACATACATCACAGCAAAGGCTTTGAGATTTAAAAAAAATCTCATGCACACGTTTGTTTGTTTTTTTCTGTCCGAATTGGAAAACTGCAATGTTTTTTAAATTTGCAGCATGTCCGTTCTTTCAGCAGTTAAGCCGCTTATTCACCTATTTTTTTTTATTTATAATTTTGTCCAGCATGGAAAGTTCTGAAACTTTGTAACTCGCTTTATTAGGGAATTTATTTTCCTGTTAAAAAAAAAAAAGTATGGTGCTTTTTCCCAGTTTCTCTGCTGTTAGTTACATTCCTATCAGAACATACCCATTTGGAGTACCTGTCTAATCCTTTGTGTGCTGATGAGCAAACGACTCAAGGGAGTAGACAAGTATTGACCTAATCGCTGCCATCCTCTGTACTCCAAATGAGTACGTCCTGTTAGCAATGTAGCTAAAGGCAGGCAAATAAACTGAAGAAAAGCATGGGTTTGAGGCCACTTGCATGCATCTTTATTTTTACTTTATTTTTTTTACAGCAATGAAGACAAATTTCTTAATAAATTGATTTGTGTTTTTTTTTTTTTTAAATATGATTATTGGTTTATTGGAGGCACAAAGCACCTGCTTTATTGAAACATGGCCTGTCATCAGTGCCCAGTATTCGCTCTTATTTCATTCCCGCTGGTCTCCCTTATTATTCTGTTCCAGAGATATGGATGTCATTTAGGTCTAATTTGTATGGTTTCTACCAAGTGGATGCTGCTCACAGATTCTCTAACTGCATGTCTTTAGGCTGCCCTGCAACCAATATCCACTTGTTAAAGACCATAAAAATCAGCATTAAATACAAAGGCCCATATCTGGAAGCGTATAGCACATTAAAATATAAAATAAATACTTAGGCAGTAGCGGTAATAAATTAACAGCAGAGACTGACTCCTTTTGACTTGGTGAAAGGACCTCTTTAAATGAACATTTGATAGTAAGATAGCTTGCCCCCTTCTGTGTCTATGGCTATGTTTAGCTATACAAATTAGCCATTAGCCTTCCCCCCTCTAACTACTGTCTGAGTCACAAGCTGACACAAGAAACAGTCCTGTCAAGGACTATGGTCTGGAGCTGCTAGCGGAAGAACAGGGCACTGGAGCTAATGGGAATACATTGGTAAGTTATCTACAGTAACTTACTAGGCAATGCTACATAGGTTGAAAAAAGTCAGTTACTGTGCCCCCTTTTTTTTTTTTTTTTTGCTTTTTTGATTCTTCATTGACCTTGAAGAAAGCCAAGTTTCTCTTCTAACATTTCTGCTACCTGGTTTTATCAATCAATTGGGCCCCAACTAATGGCATGAGTAACATTTGTTACATGTTTAAAATCTCAAGACTCCATCAATTTTGCTTTTGAAAATATTCAAAAAGCTAGGTGAGGTTCTATTGACCACTACTAGCCTCCATCAAGTTTCCCTAGGTGTTTGGCTTGCTTGGGTGTGGATAAATATCTTGATGGTAGCGTGAATAGAGCCCATCTTAGGGCCTAGAATACTTTGCTTAAGGGTACGTCCTCACATGGCAAATTTGTAGTGCAGACAGTGAGTTACAGTGCTATACATGTGGATGGGGCTTTAAAAACACGATCCACATCTTACAGAAATTATCCATGCAGAAACATCAACTATTTTGTATTTTTTTCAAACTGAATTTTACTTTATAGGATGAAATCTGAAGCAAACCTGCAGCACAATCCACAGCAAATTCCCTATATTTACACTCAACTTTGAAATTGCAGAACCAAGAAGGAAAAGTCAAGGAATTATGGAAATATTGACTTGAAAATTAAAACCATTTTCACAATATATTAATTCTCAAATGTTCTGCCACTCTAAATGCACTCAAGAACACAAATCCTCAAAATCTGCTGCTAACAGCTCCCCTTTGCAAATGGAGACCGATTACACTGGTCAATGCAATTTTTTCTGGCAAAAGGTTTTAAAACATATTTTTAGTCAATTTTGACGGATTACGAATTTGGCTATCACATCAGGATTTCGAGATATTTTCAATTTTTGATGAAAATTACTCCTAATGTTTTATGATAAAAACAAATGATTTTTCAGTACTACGTTTTGTATATTTTTACTCAAGGAATAACAGATTACAAAGTCCTATGTACAGCAAATCAACAAGGGTGTTATCATAACAAATGGGAATTATGCATGTTCAAAGAAAACAAAGATATTCACATTTTTTGGGAGATTAAACGAAACCTAAATTTACCTTAGTGAACCGTATAAACCGGCACTTTTCATACACTACTTATATTTATCATGGAATTCATGAAAATGGGCTATATACCTATAGCGCAAAAACGTGATGTGATAGAGAAATTATAAGATCACATTTGAATTCAGCACCCTCAAATTAGTCTAAAACTGTTCTTAAAGTCCATGACAGAATTTATTTATATTTTTTGTAGACCAGTGTTATGTCCCAGATGTTCTTGATGGGGAGACTAGTCCGGAGACGCAACAAGCCATGTTTTGGTCACACAGTAACAAGAGCAACATGCAGCCTTGCGTTGTGTTAAAAAGACTGTGCAAACCCATACCATAGTCTTGTGAGTAGGACCAGTATGACTTTCCCTCGTGAAGGCGTCTTCATGGCATTGCCCACTTGGTCTCCAGACACATCTCTGGCTATCATTGCATTTAATACAAAAAGCCACTCTCATTGATAATAAGAATAGACCTCCATTGCCGTCTTACTCTGAACAATGATGGCCTTTGAGAACGGTGGCCTGAAGTCAGTGGAACATCTGTAGTTGGACATTTGGCTTGTAGCCCAGTGTTGTGCAGACGCTTTCAGTTGAATTTTGTAGTCATGGTTTGCCACCTTAGGGTTATGTGATTTCCAATTTCACATGTCATACACAGTGGATCAGTCGTGGAACCATTGCTACTGTTGTTTCTCCAAAGTGTCCCAGGAGCTATTTTCAAAATTGCAATTACAGGCTGCATGTTACTTCTACTGTGAGCAGCTCTGTGGCCTAAATGTACTACTATGGCCTTTATTCTCTCCAGACTTGCAAAGGGAGCTGCCGGCAGCAGATCGTAATGATTTGTACAGCCAATTGTATTCCGTGTGGAAGAACAATATTCAGACAACCATTAATAACCTCTTTAATGGTAACCAAGGAATGTAAGTTCATGTATGGCTGGTGTCACACTTGCAAGTTCAATGCAAGAAGCTCGCATCAAGTCCTGGCACTGCCGCCGGCACTTGGGACTGGAGTTTGTGGCTGCATGTATTTCTATGTAGCCGCACGCTCCGGTCCTGAGTGCCGGTGGCAGTACCGGGACTTCATGCGAGAGACTCGCGCAAGTTTCTCGCATTGAGCTCGCAAGTGTGACCCACGGCCTATGTCTGCAAATGATGTTAATACTCGACACTGAATAAACTGAGATGTTTTGAAAATTTGGTTTCAATTTTTATCATTTGCAGATCAATAACGGAGTTGTTGACTCTTAGGAGAGTGGACCCCAAACTGAATAAAATAACAAGCTCGTTAGGTTCTCTTGTTCTGCTGTTTTGACTACAGAGGTGACCTCACACCGGTGCACATCACCGCTCGTGCCAGTCACAGAGCTCCGTGTCATGTGCCATCAACCTCTGTACACAAGATGTCACTGCTGTTGTACCTGAAACTGGACAGTACCTTTTAAAACGTCTGACCTTTTAATTTCCATAATTACTCAACTTTTTCTTCATGTTGAAATTTCAATGTTGCAGAGTGTGTATAGATTGATTTTGAGGTTTTTGTTTTTTACATCGTTTTTATAATTCTGCTGTTATATCCTTGGAATCTTAAACTGGTTTATGTCAGAGCTGATGTGAGCGATGGCAATATGTTTGCAAAGCTACGAAATAGGGTCTAAATAAATGAAGTAAAGAAATCAAATGTAGATTCTGCTACATGACATGCAACCTCCGAACCTGTCAATTGGACGCGTCTGTTCTGGGTGACAAACCTGGGATTCCCCAAACCATTGCGTTTTTAACTGGAAATTAGCAGAATTTTTAGATTTGAATAGTAGAAAAAATTTCATTTAACTCAACTAGTGATGAGCGAGTATACTCGTTGCTCGGGTTTTCCCGAGCACTCGTGTGGTCTCAGAGTATTTGACTGCTCTGGGATTTTTGTCAACGCAGCTACGTTTACGGCTGCTAGCCAGCCTGAATATATGTGGGGGTTGCCTGGTTGCTAGAGAATCCCCACATGTAATCAAGCTGTCCAGCAGCCGTAAATCATGCAGCTGAGGCAACAAAAACTAAAACTCCGAGCACTAACAAATACTCGGAGACCACCCGGGCATGCTTGAGGAGACCAGAGCAACAATGCTATTCGCTCATCACTAAACTCAACCCATACTGCATTAAGAAATAACTTGGCCAAGAAGCTGTTGATTTTCTGCTCGCATTCACAGTCAGAAAATCCATATAGTATTTTGTAGCAAGGTGGATTTTACCCCTTTTCATCCCCATGCTGCAGAGAATGAGTGCCTTGGATCCACATATCGGCACACGTTGTGGATTTTAAATTGTTAGATTGTTGCTTTATGCTGCAGTGGATGGATTGGGGTGAATTTAGCAGAAAATTGAATCCACATGTAATATGGGGAAATTCTTTGGATTTTTACTCCAATTTTCTTTGCATCAGTGGGAAAAAAAAATCCACAGTGCAAAATTTGTCCATGTGAACATACCCTAAAGCATTGTATTTAAATACTTCTCAACTTTGTAGGTAGATTTTAGCCTAATGACTTTGAAAAGCAGCATTTTTCTTCAAATGCCATGCAGGACTCCATCAAGATGAAGAATAAAGTAAAGCTTTCCTGTTCCCTTGTTGGATCCTGTCCATGCTGGGTGTGAGTCCTATTGCCTTAAGTAATGGCTCTTTTTCAGGGGCAGGGGAGCAATGCATAGTAGGAGTCAATCACTACCATGGAGTGTATACCACTGTATAGAGGATTAGTGCTTTCTATATCTGTAATAAGTCTCTGTCCTGATATCCTCATTCTAGTCCGTGGTAAGACACTGTTTGTTTCCTGTAGGACTGCTATGAAGTCCATAAATGTATTTTACACTTTTTACTGTTGCAGTCCAGCTGACTCTCAGGATCTTTATAGCTTGTTTGCTACCTAGGTAAAGTACACAAGGCCCTCTTACTGTAATCATGCTTTTGGGGCTCCCTGTGTGCGTTTCTCTTAGCCAAACTAACACAACCTGGATTATAAGCACATGTATTACTGGGGAAGGGATTTTTTTTTTTTCATCCGATTTACAGATGCTGCTCAAAGTCCCTCAAGTGACCAAACACAGGATACGGGCGGTTTGGAGCGGCAGAAGGTAAAGCCTGGTGTTTCTTGACCTTGTACAGAGCCCCCCCTTCTCTGTACCTGCCAGCGTCGGATCTCCAGACCGCTTTTACAAACCATTCAGGTTCATCTGGAGTCCACGGAGCAGGAACAGAGTTACCCATCTCTGTTCCCTTTCTACTCTCGGTACCGCATTCGGAGCTGAGATTGATGCAGCAGTTTTCTCTCCGGCCACCATACGTTGTATGTACAATCTGTTTTCTTACTGACATGGGGCACAAAGGCAATTTGAGATCAGAATTTCTACAGGATACTTCATCGATAGCAGATTAGTGCGGGTCTCAGACCCATGCACATCATCGATCAGCTGCTCCAGCACTTTGAATAGAGCGGCGCTCAGCGGCTACCACAGCACAGCATCAGTTCTAAAGAATCCAAGCTGTGGAGCAGCTCCTGGCAGCGGCCACTACACTTTGAATGGAGCTGCACTCCTCATCCTCTTTTGAAGCGTTTATATCCTCCAGGAACAAATAACAGCTGATCGGTGGGTGCGCGTGGTGTCAGATCCCGATTGATGTGCTATTGAACTATCCGGTAGATCTAGCAAATGTATTGATGACATGACAGCCCCTTTAACAATACACACAACCAAGTAAACTTTCATTCACAACTAGGAAATAAAGCTTCAGATTTCTACATGTATTTAATTCTGTTATGCAGGTCACTTACATAGAAGGGATCATTGTGGGGATCAGTGCTGCTTGTTGAACCACAGTAAAGAAAAAACACACACAAACTTTGAATCTGTTCACATTCCTGAGTCATTCGGTTGGTGGCCGGTATGAAATTGCTGCATCTCTTCTGAATAGAATCATTATAATGGTTTTAATGCGTTTGCCTTTTGTTCTCCCTTTTTTTAGCTTGAAGAATCTAAGAATGAAGAATTATCAGACATCGGGGTTATACCTTCATCTCGTAATCCACTTGTAGAAGGTGCGTTCACTAAGCTGTTTCTCGCCCAGTTTTAAGCCTCCTACACAACTGTTTCTGTTGCCGATAAAATGGTTGCCCATTCCTTTTATACTCAGTCTATCCTTAGGATAGCTCCTCAATATCAGATTGTGGGGGTGCGACACCCAGTGTACCCACCAAAATGAGTGGATCTGCAGTACCCTGCTGTGGACACTTATACGGGTGATGGTGCTGTTCAGTCTTGTATCTCAGTACGTCCGATTAGCACCCCCACCCATCTAATGTTGATGACCTTTCCTAAAGATAATGCCATCAATATTAACCCCTAAGGGTACCGTAACACTCAGCAATTTATTCAGTCGCCATGACAGCACAACGAGAGAGGGGATCCGCCCTTCAGGGACAGGAAACCTCAGACATAAAAGGGCGGCACTTCACTCCCCCGCCAGTTGGTTTCCTGTCCCTGACAGTGGAACCTCTTCAGACAGGCCCAGAGAAGAGGGTTGAAGATAGAAGCTATCCCACTCCTGACAGGCCGATGCAGGTAGCGGGGGTCCCCTACCTCGGCCTGATCAGGGGGATGGAAGCACCACACGGCAGGGGGACTGTCTGTGTAGGTGACAGCAGGAGGAAGCAGCCCTAAGCGGGGGGCTTGACTTCTGTGGTGCCGCTGTTCACCTGGTACGTGAGGCCCAATGGTGCGCATCTGCCGGAGCTTCTGGGGTCGGTCCGCCGCTGCTGCTGGGGTCTGCGATGGCTAGGTGAGCGCTGCCGTCCTTGTTCGGCGCGTCTGCTCTCAGCGCCGCGGCCGCGTCCGGAAGGGGCGTGTCCTGATGACGCGGGTGCGGCGCGGGGCGATGACGCGGCCGCGCATGCGCGGTAGCGTCTTATCCTGGCTAATGGCGGCGCCCGGCGTCGCAGGGGGGGATTTTGGCCTCAGGGTGTCTGGCGCTCTACGGGCGCTAGCGGGGGCAGTACCAATTAGCGGTGCACCGAGGGATGTCCCTGCTGACCCCCCATCCGGGGGTGGTACCCAGGGGGATAGATTTAAACGCTGCACTGAGGCCTCAACATTGTTCCTGTCCACCATCTTGGAATGGAGTCTCTGGAAGGAACACCGCAGCTGGGCGGTGAGCAGCAGCAGTTACCAGAACAACCTTTGAGCAGCTCCCAGCGGCGTTCTAGTGGCAGTAGTCGCGCTGGTAGAGCCAAAGAAACTCAGAAGTCAACTAAGTCCTCTGGCCGTAAGGAATCTCCGGCTAAGAAGGACCCCCCGATCATGGTACCATTCACTGCAGGGATGGGTAAGTGAGCTTCGTGAAAGTACATTTCTGATAGCTGTCCCTCCTTGTATTCCCTCTCTCCTTATTAGGGGAGGAAATCTGTGTCCAAATCCAAACATAGAGAGTGTGCCATCTGTACGGAACCTCTTCCGGATGGACATAAAAAGAAATTGTGCAGCATCTGCATTCAACAATTAATTGAGGACGAGACCCCTGACCTTACGTCTACTCTTAGGGATCTGGTTAGACAGGAGGTCAGAGATTCCATAAGGTCTCAGAAGACAGTTTCAAAAAAGAGGAAGGAGATATTATCCCCAGCCTCGGATGTGGATTCAGACACGGGTGGTGTGAGTTCGGATTCTCATCCGTCATCATCATCAGAGGACGTGGAATCTAGTCGAACCTGTCTATCACTGGACAGGGTTAACCGCTTAGTCAAAGCTGTCAATAGCACTATGGGCATTGAGGAGACCCAGGCGGAATGTTCCATCCAGGATATAATGTTTAAAGGCATAGATCGCAAATCCAGAAGAGTATTTCCCGTAGTTGATAAAGTTAAGTCTCTGATTACGAGAGAATGGAAAAAACCCGAAAGGATGGGGTCTCTCCCACCAGTGTTCAAAAGAAGATATCCCTTTGAGGAAGAAGCTTCTTCCTCCTGGGACAAGGTCCTGAAACTGGATGCGGCGGTGGCTAAAGCATGTAAAAAGACGTCTCTTCCGTTTGAGGATCTGGGGAGCCTAAAAGACCCGCTTGATAGGAAAGCTGAGGTATTCCTTAAAGGAGCTTGGGAAACATCAGCGGGTTCCCTGAGACCAGCGATTGCGGCCACCTGCACTGCCCGGTCGTTGATGGTATGGCTGGGTAATCTAGAAGACCAGCTCAAGGATAAGGTTCCTAGGAGCGAGATCCTATCATCTATGTCTATGATTCAGGATGCAGCAGCCTTCCTTGCGGATGCGTCAGCCGATTCTGTTAGGCTAGCGGCAAGGTCATCAGCACTGTCCAATGCGGCCCGTAGGGCTCTTTGGATAAAATGCTGGCCAGGAGACTTGCAGGCCAGATCAAAACTATGTGGCATCCCCTGTGAGGGGGTTCATTTGTTTGGCCCAGTGCTGGATGAGCTTCTAGAAAAAGCAGGTGACAGTAAGAAGCGATTCCCTCTCCTAACAAGACCCTTCTATAGACGGGACTATAATAGAGGAGGGCCATATCGCCGAAGATCGGACAGGGATTCAAATAGAGAATCGACCAGATACAACTCTTACAGGAGAAGAGGTAGAGGTTACATGTTTAACTCTTCTAGAGACTCTAAAAAGCATCAATGACTGGCGGCCCAGGTGGGCGGTAGGCTTTTGGCCTTCTACCCAGCCTGGGTAAAAATCACCAATAGTCCATGGATACTCAGTATCATTAAAGAGGGGCTAAAGTTCCAATTCCACCATACCCCCCTGGAAAAATTCAAATTAACTCCTATCCGTTCTTCTCCCGCAGAACAGTTGGCGTTGGAGTCAGAGGTTCGAGATCTCCAAAAAAAGGGGGTTCTCGTTAAAGTACCTACGGAGGAACAAGGTACGGGGTTTTACTCCCCTTTATTCCTGGTAAAGAAGCCAGATGGATCTTATCGTACCATCATCAATCTGAAGGGCCTGAATGTATTCCTGCTGGTCCCATCCTTTAAAATGGAATCTGTGAAGTCGGCAATAAAGCTTCTTTTTCACAATTGCTTCATGGTTGTCTTAGATCTGAAAGACGCCTATTATCATGTCCCGATACATGCAACTCATCAGCGCTTTCTCAGGGTGGCGATTTCTCTTGCCGGCACAGTGGAGCACTTTCAATATCGGGCACTCCCCTTTGGTGTTGCAGTCGCACCTCGGGTGTTCACTAAGATTATGGTGGAGGTTATGGCACACCTTCATGAGCAAAATATAATAATAATTTCCTATCTGGATGATTTATTGATCGTTGGGCGCTCAGAGGTACACTGTAAAGAACAGTTGGGGAAAGTGATGGCGGCGTTACACAACTTAGGATGGATTATCAATTTCAAAAAGTCGCGTCTTCAGCCCTCAACATCACAGCAGTTCTTGGGTCTTACTGTGGATTCAGCTCAGCAGGAATGTCGCCTGCCAGACTCAAAAGTTGATACTATTCACCGGCTGGCCTCCAGAGCAATTAGTAATCCCGTAGTTTCCCTAAGAAATGCTATGTCACTCTTAGGTTCACTTACTTCTTGTTTTCCGGCGGTGATGTGGGCACAGTTTCACTCCAGGGCTCTGCAATGGGATGTTCTGCATAATTTTCGGCGTCTGGGCGCTAACCTTGACAAAAAATTTTCCCTATCTGTAGAGGCCACGGGTTCACTAAGGTGGTGGACACACATCCCTAATCTGCGTAAAGGGGTACCTTGGACATATCAGATATCACGGGTAATAACAACGGATGCTAGCCCCACGGGGTGGGGAGCACACTGGGAGGGCAATTGCATTCAGGGTCTGTGGTCCCATTCTGAGCAAGACACGTCCTCCAATCTGAAGGAATTGATGGCGGTGGAACGCGCCTTAGATAGGTTCCTTATACCTCTGCAGGGTAGACATGTTAGGATACTCTCTGACAACCAGGTGACCGTTGCTTATGTGAACCACCAAGGAGGTACACGGTCTAGGTCATTAATGAACGTTACAAATCATATCTTTCAGATGGCCGAAAATCACCTGCTCTCCCTTACGGCCCTTCATATAAAGGGAAATCTAAATACCATGGCCGATTACTTAAGCCGCAACGAGCTCAAACAAGGGGACTGGTCTCTAAAACCGGCTGTCTTCAATCAGATCGTGCAGTTGTGGGGATGTCCAGAGATAGATCTGTTTGCCAGTCGAGGAAACAAGAAACTCCATCAATTCCGTTCCCTAGACCCAAGGGACAACCCGTACGCAGTCGACGCTCTTCTGATCCCCTGGAATTTCAATCTCGCCTACGCTTTCCCTCCTCTGAATCTCATTCCTATAGTTCTGAGGAAAATTCGGGAAGACGGAGCCCGAGTGGTTTTAATAGCCCCATTCTGGCCCAGAAGGTCTTGGTTCCCATGGTTGAGAAGCATGTCCATTTCCCAACCATGGATCCTCCCAGAAATACCGGACCTCCTTTCCCAGGGTCCAGTCTTCCATCCACGAGTAACCAACTTGCACCTGACAGCGTGGAACTTGAGAGGTCACTTCTGAAAGGAAAGGGATTCTCCCAGAATCTTGTAAATACTCTACTTAAAAGTAGGAAAGCCTCCACGACTAGCATTTATGTTAGGGTATGGAGGAAGTTCCTATCAAGTTCAGGAGCACAAATCGATCAAAAACCTGATATTGCTCAGATCCTAGAATTTTTACAGAAGGGCCTAGAGTTAGGCTTAGCCACCAGCACCCTTAGAGTTCAGGTTTCAGCTCTAGGGGCACTATATAATTCCAACATAGCCAGTAATCACTGGATAACAAGGTTTTTCAAAGCGGTCACCAGATCCAGGCCGGTTGTTAAACAGAGAATAGTTCCATGGGACCTAAATCTTGTGCTCTCAGCTCTAACACAAGCTCCGTTCGAGCCTATTGACTCTGTCCCGATCAAGATCCTGTCGGTCAAAACAGCCCTCTTAGTTGCTCTTACATCGGCAAGAAGGGTTAGTGATCTTCAGGCATTATCCAGGCAACGTCCATATATGCAATTTTTGGAAGATAGAGTGGTGATGAGTCCTGACCCTCTTTATCTTCCAAAGGTTGCCTCAAAATTTCATAGATCCCAGGAGGTGATCCTACCTTCATTTTGTCCTAATCCCTCTAACAATAAGGAGCAGAGATTTCATTGTTTGGACGTACGTAGGTGCCTTCTTAAATACATTTCAGTAACAGACACCTGGAAAAAAGACCACGCATTATTTTTATCCTACCAGGGGGTTAGGAAGGGACTTAGAGTATCAAAAAATACCCTAGCCAGATGGATTAGGGAGGTGATATCTCTTGCTTATACCGCAGGTGGCGTGGAGATTCCAGAAGGTATAAAGGCTCACTCCACTCGTGCGGTAGCCACATCCTGGGCTGAGAGAGCAGAAGTATCGATTGAGGACATCTGTAAGGCGGCCACATGGTCTTCTCCATCCACCTTTCTTAGACACTATAGATTAGATCTAGGTGGCTCCTCCGACCTCACGTTTGGGAGAAGGGTGCTGGAAGCTATTATCCCTCCCTAGTCACCTTTTCACTTCTCTGAAAGTCTCTCGTTGTGCTGTCATGGCGACTGAATAAATACGTACGCTACTCACCTGGTAGCAGTGTTTTTTCAGGAGCCATGACAGCACCCTTATATTCCCTACCCTCTTTGTTTATGGGTTCAACACTTCCTTTAGAGAAATTCCTAAGTTTATTCACTGGGTGAATTGTACCATATATTAATATTGTTTATGTGCTACTAACCTAGAAGGTCCTTTCATACTCTGTAAACCAACTGGCGGGGGAGTGAAGTGCCGCCCTTTTATGTCTGAGGTTTCCTGTCCCTGAAGGGCGGATCCCCTCTCTCGTTGTGCTGTCATGGCTCCTGAAAAAACACTGCTACCAGGTGAGTAGCGTACGTATTTTCCAACGATCACGACCAGCGATACGACCTGTCCGTGATCGTTGGAAAGTCCTTGTGTCGTTGCTGGAGAGCTGTCACACAGACAGCTCTCCAGCGACCAACGATGCCGAAGTCCCAGGGTAAACATCGGGTTACTAAGCACAGGGCCGCGCTTAGTAACCCGATGTTTACCCTGGTTACCATTGTAAATGTAAAAAAAAAAACACACTACATACTTACATTCCGGTGTCTGTCACGTCCCTCGCCGTCAGCTTCCCGCACTGACTGTGAGCGCCGGCCGACCGTAAAGCGGAGGACAGCGGTGACGTCACCGCTGTGCTTTACGGCCGGCGCTCAGTCAGTGCGGGAAGCTGACGGCGAGGGACGTGACAGACACCGGAATGGAAGTATGTAGTGTTTTTTGTTTTTTTTTAACATTTACAATGGTAACCAGGGTAAACATCGGGTTACTAAGCGCGGCCCTGCGCTTAGTAAACCGATGTTTACCCTGGTTACCAGTGAACACATCGCTGGGTCGGCGTCCCACACGTCGATTCAGCGGGTGATCCAGCGAAGAAATAAAGTTCTGGCCTTCTAGCTCCGACCAGTGATGTCACAGCAGGATCCAGATCGCTGCTGCCTGTCAAACACAACGAGATCGCTATCCAGGACGCTGCAACGTCACGGATCGTTATCGTTGTAATGTTGTTCAGTGTGAAGGTACCTTTAGTGACAGAGCCAATTTGGTGCTTAATGACTAAGTCAATTTTTACAATTCTGACGAGTCGCTTTATGTGGTTATAACTCTGGAATGTTTCAACGGATCCCGGTGATTGAGATTTTTTTTTGTGACATATTGTACTTCATGTTGGTGGTAAAAATTTCTTCGATATGACTTCCATTTATTTATTAAAAAAAACTGAAATATGGTGAAAATTTTGCAATTTTCAGACTTTGAATTTTTAAGCCCTTAAATCAGTGATGTCACACAATACTTTAATAAATAAAATTTCCTACATGTCTATTTTACATCAGCGCAATTTTGGAAACAACATTTTTTTCTTTTCTTAGGAAGTTAGAAGGGATAAAAGTTTACAAAACCATTTTTTTAGGGACCACATCACATTTGAAAGGGAACCTGTCACCCCCAAAATCGAAGATGAGCTAAGCTCACCGGCATCAGGGGCTTATCTACAGCATTCTATAATGTATCCTGAAAGATGTGAAAAAGGTTAGATTATACTCGCCTGGGAAGGGGGTGGGGAGGCGGTCCGCTCCGATGGGCAGTCTGGTCCAGCTCCTCATATCTTCTTACTATGACGTCCACTTGTCTTCACGCTCCGGCTCAGGTGTACCTGGTCTGCCCTGTTGGGGGCAGCATAAAGTACTGCAGTGCGCAGGCGCTGGGCCCCTCTGACCTTTCCCGCATCCTGCGCACTGCAGTACTTTGCTCTGTCCTCAACAGGGCAGACAAAGTAAGCCTGCGCCGGAGCGTGAAGACAAGAGGAGGACGTCATCGTAAGAAGATTGGAGGCCCCAGACTGCGACACCCATCGGACCCGACCGCAGCGGGACCACCCCTGGGTGAGTATAATCTAACCTCCTTTTCTCATCTTTCAGGATACATCGGGAGCTTATCTACAGCATTATAGAATGCTGTAGATAAGCCAATGATGCCGGTGGGCTTCGCTCACCTTCGATTTTGGGGGTGACTGGTTCCCTTGAAGTGACTTGGGGGGGTTTCAATATAACAGAAAATACCCAAAAGTGACACCATCCTAAAAACCGCACCCCTCAAGGTGCGCAAAACCACATTCATGAAGTTTATTAACCCTTCAGGTGCTTCACGAGAACTAAATCAGTGTGGAAGGAAAAGATAAACATTTAACTTTTTTCACAAAGAACCATGGAACCATTTTTATTTTTATTTTTTTCACAAGGGTATCGGGAGAAAATGACCACAAAATGTGTTGTGCGATTTCTCCTGAATACACAGATACCCTGTATGTGGGGAAAACCATTGTTTAAGCACATGGCAGGAATCAGAAGGGAGGGAGCACAGTTTCACTTCTTTAAACGCAAAATTGGCTGGCATCAACAGTGGCGCCATGTTGCGTTTGGAGACCCCCCTGATGTACCTAAACAAAGGTAACCCTAACCCTCCCTCCCCCCCAATTTTAACTCAAACGCCAACCCTAATCATAACCACAAACCTAACCCCAATGCACCCCTAACCTTAATCCCAACCCTAACACCAACTTTAGCCCACCTCTAACCCTAATGGTGAAATAGAAATAAATACATTCTTTTTGTTTTATTATTTTTAGCTAACTAAGGAGGTGATAAAGGGGGGTTTGATTTACTGTTTTT
Source organism: Ranitomeya imitator (assembly GCF_032444005.1). Taxonomy (NCBI): domain Eukaryota; kingdom Metazoa; phylum Chordata; class Amphibia; order Anura; family Dendrobatidae; genus Ranitomeya; species Ranitomeya imitator. Next base: position 224,579,096 of record NC_091284.1, read on the forward strand.
CTTTATTATTATTTTGATCACTGTGTTAGGGTCTATCACAGTGATCAAAATGAACCAATAGGAAAATTCCTATTGATGCTGGCAGCCCAGGGGACTTCACGGGGGCATGCAGGGACACCAGAGGTACCGGGGGGGGGGGGGGGGGGAATTGGGTGACCCTATTTCTCTCTCCTCTGATGGGGAAGCACATCAGAGGAGAGATAAATTAAATGGAAAATCTGACACTTTTTTTTTTTTACTGTAAAATCTGACACTTTTTTTTTACGCTCGTCGTTATACCGTTAACGACGATCGCAACAACAGGATCGGTAAAAAAAAACTACCCGAATCATGTTCTCTGGGGTCTCAGCTACCCCTGGTAGCCAAGACCCCAGAGAAATTCCAACTCTGGGGGGCGCTATACCCTTATTCCTCAGCGTCACTAACGGCGCTGTGGTTTAAGTACCCTTTAGTGCCACCGTTAAAAGGCGTATAGGCGGTCATTAAGGGGTTAAAATGCCAGACAACCACTTTAATTATTCATTTAGGAATATTTTGAATTTCTATCTGTATTTGTTCCATCTTTCTATTTCTTAGTGGTTTTCTTTGTTTTTCTCTGGTTGTTAGCATTTTTCTGCCTAGCACTTAATATACCATGTGAGCTCTATCCTCATTTGGATTTGGCCATTGTGATATTTAAGGTTGCTGGGTAAATTTTTCCCATCAGCCTTTGACAAAGAACGCGGGATTGCGTTCGAAATGCAGAACTTTCTCCCATCGGTCCATGAATGGAATTTTAATTATTAAATAAAGATTTTATATTTTGCCAGAAACTGGAATGCCTTCCTTGCTCTTTAAATCTCCTTACATAACTGTTTCAACCTACAGGTGAAAGTGATGGTTATTCTCACCTGTTCAATATAATTGGTTACTCATACCCCTGACTGTAATCCTACACATCCCCGACTGTACAAGTGTACCTAGTAAACTGCGGTTTTGAAGGCTAAGGACGGTCACACCAAATATTGATTTAATTAGATTTCTCTTTTGTTCATTCACTTCACATCCTGTTACCGTAATTGATAAAAAATAAACTACCGTAGTTAATATTTTTTTAAAGCATTTTTAGGCAAGTTTGGGAAAAATGTTGCACAGTTCTGTATATATACAGTGTTGGGGTTATCGGGCTGCGGCTCACAAGGTGAACCTCCACTTTCACAGGAATATCCTAGAAACCTATTGGCTTTGCACAGGAGGCCGTATAGTGTTCATGGGTCTGAATTGCGCCTTTATATTATAACAAGTGATGCTGTGTGCAGCAGTGGTTTTTGTGCACAAAACTGCTCTGTGCACAATCGGTGGTACAGTAAAGGCCACACAGATTTTCTTGCGCATCAGTCGGAATGATCTTGTGATTTGCGTGCTCACAGCTGCCCCAAGACGCACATTACCATAAAGCATATTACATATCTGCTGTGATTCAAATGTTTAGGAACTAAGTACACTTCTTAAACATTTCAGCAACATTTAGGAATTTTATCACTCAAGATCATCTAAACTAGTACCCTAGTGATAGTCATACAGGGCCTGGGTGGTCATAAATTTAATAGGATTTCTGCTTTTGTTTGTCTGTTTGTAGATAATAAAAATCCAGCTCTTCTAAAGCAAGATGAGTTGGACCTCTCCTTTGAGGAATGGGATATTGCCGGTTTACCTTGGTGGTTTTTGGGGAATCTGAGAACAAATTATTGTCCCCTTGGTAATGGTTCTACCGACATCCCTTCAAACCAGGTAATATTTTGGACATTAGTGTTTTTTTATGTAAATGTATTTTTAATAGATCTAAATCTGCTTTAACCCCATTAATGGACTTAGAGGCCTGATACCAGGCAGTTTCTTTGCTCCTATTTTATTTCCGCAGCTCCTCTGAGGATTGGGAATCCATGTTTTTGGGGTTTTTTTAGTGCGCCATACGGTTCCAGAGATGGGGATCTTTTTACTTGCTTTTTATGCTCATTACCCAGGGGGCATGGCACAGGACAATGCACTGCAGTCTGGGAAATGGCGGTTTCACAGCTCGGCATCGTCGTCTCTTGGTTGGGTAGTAATGGTGGTTACAGAGAACGTAACCTTGAGACATTAAAGGGAACCTGACTGCAGGATTGTGCACAGTAACCTACAGTCAGTGTCAGTTTGGCGCTGTTATACTGAGTAAAATGATTCCTGGGTTGATGAAATCCGTCTTGTGGTTGTTTTTCAGTTTTGAGTTAATGGTATGCCTGTGCTCCGGGCGCCAACCTGACACTGTCTGTAGGTTACTGTGCACAATCCTGCTGTCGGGTTCCCTTCAATAGACTTTCCAAAGTGAACATCCCCTTTTAAAGGCCCTATTACAATTAAGAGCCCAACTTTGTGTTAATGTACCCTGGGTTATACAGTCATCATTAAGTCGGGGACCTTTTCTTACATACAGCATGTTTAGGCAAACGTGACTGGCCCTAACACATGCAATGTGTTTAGGACTTTCTGTATGATCATGCCTTAATGAATAATACTTAATGTACTGTGACCATTTCTGTGTGTGAAGAACCTTCTCTTCCACCTTGCAGGACATAGATACAGCCCTGGTTTCCGATACCACCGATGACTTATGGTTCCTAAATGACAGTCGGTCAGATCAAATTAATGTGGAGGTGAAAGTGGAAAGTCTGGAGTCTCAAGATAGCGAGGGTGAAGATGTGAGAGATGGCGAAGGAAAGAAAGTGAGTTTTGTAGCACATGTGCCCCTACGTTCTTTGGCTTCCCCACGTTTGTTTTTTGCTCCCCTACTTTTGAGTAGTGCTACTATGAAATGAGTCAGATCCACATCATGATTTCATAGATGAGATTTTCAGGCATGTCTTCTGACTTTCTCAGCAGCTAAATTCTGAAATTAGGTCTGTTTAAATTATAGAAATAGCAATTCGATGGAGACTAATACAAAATCTAATTTAGGGAGATATATAAAATAAGGCAAGTGGTATAATAAACTTGACACCTTAAGCATAACAGTTTTTTAATTTATTTTTATTTATTTTTTATTTGGTCACAAACGTGTAGAAAAGAATGCATTAATTGGCATGTTTTATACATTGTTTTTTCTAGATATAGCTTTTTTTTCTCGCGCAACCTATTTTTAGAAATCTCTTCAATGCTTCAAAAGAAGCCTCTTTATAAAATTTCATAATATCTAGCAATTGCAGGTACACACCAGCCATAATTTGTGCTTGTTCTTTGTGCTCTTCAGGTGATCGAGCTGACAATTTATGGAGATGATTTAGAGGACACACAAAGCCTGAGTGATGATACGGATACAGAAATCACATCTGAGGTTTGGCCCGTTTACATTAGCTTTCTGATGAGGAAAATTGGGACCATGTCCCATCTGTCCACAGGTCGTGAGTGGTATTGTAGCTCAGCTGGGTTTTCTCATTGCAGCTGAGCTACAATCAGACGCAACCTGTGGACTGGTGTGCTGTTTTTAGCAGCCATGTTTTTGGACAGCCATTTAATGATCTAATGGATAAGTTCTTACCTTATTTGTGTCTCTCCTCAGGACTGCTGGCAGTGTACCAGTTGCCATAAGTTTAATTCCCCAGCGAAACGCTACTGCTTCCGCTGCTGGGCTTTACGCAAGGATTGGTATGCAGACTGTCCACCTCTCACTCATACCCTCTCTACACCTACTCTGCCAGCAAAAGCGAATTCCCTGGAAATGAACAATGGAATTGACATTCCAGACTGCCGCAGAACACTTTCTGCCCCCATGGTGCGAGTGAGAAGCAGCGATAACAAATTTCAGGTTCCTTTCTTGGAGCCCTTAGACCTGGCATCAAATGTCAGAACCCTTTCGGACAGCTCAGAACTTCTTCTTGCCTCCGAGGAAGCGTCACTGGACTCTACTCGTCCTTTATTAGAATCTTGCAAGCTTTGCCACCGGCGCCCACGTAATGGCAATGTAGTTCATGGGCGTACAGCCCACTTGGTGACATGTTTTCGGTGTGCACGCAATCTTAAGAAGACTCGGAAGGGATGTCCAGTATGCCAGAAGCCCATACAGATGGTGGTAAAAACATACATGGCGTAGCAGAGGATGAGCCTCAGAGATGTCTTGTTTTTCTTGAGCACTTTTTTGTCTAAAGGAGGCCTGGGTGGCTATGTTTTTTCTTTATTCCAGTCTCCATAACTGACCATGCTTTATCACTGCCATGATATATTGAGGTGCTTTCTGTTGGCTGCCGATTTTTTGAGTCACCACTGTGAGCAGAAAGTAAAACTTTTGCTGAGAGTATTTATAAAGATATAAGAATATATATATAAAGGAGAAAGATATATCTATTTATACCTGGACGTTGGTCTTTACAGTTTGATGTTCCTGGAATCCATGTTCACAAGCGCATTCCGGACAGTATTTTCATGTCTGTCACAATGCAACTATAGTCATCAATGCATCTTCTAAGGGTTAACTCGTTCTTTTTGTTTTATATTGTTTTTTTTTTTTTTTTTTTCACTTTAACAATGATGAATTTTTTAAGAAATGTCTGACAAACCTACAGCTCACCTGTATCATCAGAGCATGTTTTTCTTTTTTTTTTCTTTTGTTAAATCTATTGTATTGATGCTGATTTTTGCCAAAGTGTTGCCTTACATGCAGCTTTAGAGTGGAAAACAATTGTCAAACCCAGTGCGATTTTTATTTTATTTTTATTTTTTGTGCACCTCTGAAAGCAAGCAAATGGTACTTCTTTAAAATATGTTGTAGTTGATTTAGTTATGGAACAAGGGCCACCTGACTTGTTCTAGCACCATAGATTTCTTTTAAAACCAAAAATGTATTGCAAAACTTAGAAGCTTCTCAAATACAATAGACGGCCTAATCTCTCCCCAATCTGCCAAGTCTTCCTATCCTTTCAGAAACATGCCGTCAGACTCCTGACAGTGGCTTGTCTTGCCTAGAGCAAAAGTAGTGGCCATGTCACGTGTTGATCTCCCGACCTCTTTTGGGCAAGAGTCAAGAAGCATCAATATTAGTCTGTGTATAGGGGTATATTGGCTATTGCTTCTAACCCATACTCATGCATAAATGCCAGACATGGAGGCTTGGGATGCACCATACACATTAGTGTTCTGATCCAGCTAAAAACCGGGTCTGTGCAGTGTGATTCCATTTGTGGTATTGAAACTTCTCCATGCATGTTAGTCAACCGGACCTTCCGACCATAAGGCCATGTGCACACGCTGCGGATTCCGTTGCGGAATTTTCCGCAGCGGATTTGATTAAATCCGCAGTGCAAAAAGTACTGCGGATTTATCGTGGTTTTTTGTGCAGTTTCCACAGCAGTTTTAGACACCTGCAGATTTTTAATATGGAGCAGGTGCCAAACCGCTGCGGATTCCGCACAAAGAATTGACATGCTGCGGAAAATAAACCGCAGCGTTTCCGCGCAGTTTTTTCCGCAGCATGTGCACAGCGGTTTTTGTTTTCCATAGGTTAACATTGTATTGTACACCACATGGAAAACTGCTGCGGATCCGCAGCGTCAAAACCGCTGCGGATCCGCAGCAAAAACCGCAACGTGTGCACATACCCTTAAGTGTGTGGGGTCTCCTGGCTCTCCCTGCAGATTATGTTGGGGGAGAGAAGGATCGACCACTTAAATTGAAATGCTCAATCTTTTTCTAACTGCTTGAAAGGTCATCACTAATAGGGTTTTGTTCACTCTGAGCCTAATAGCTGTCTGTGTGCGTAAATGAGGAGAGCGTTTTTTCAGCTAGTTTGGCTGTAAGCAGTCGGAGCTGTGTGATCAGCCTTGGTTACCCTGTACTTTATTTCCTTATGCAGGTTTATGGAAAATGGCTCTTTAGAAGGCCAAATGGCTTATCACATGTGCAGGGGGGAAAGTGGCCAGACAGGGTGAACCATTTAGATTTGCTACCAGTACATGATCACTCTCTGCTCCTTTGTTCTCTCATTGTCTTGTTAATTTTGCTACCAGTATTGTAATTGTACAATTAAAGTTGTGGCAGGGGTGTTATGTTGCGCTTCTTACATGTGTAATTTTAATCGGTCATATCAGACAGTGGGGAAAAAAATAATTGCTAAGTTTTGCTTATAATGTAGTTGGATTCTGTTGTGTTCGTATGAGAGGATGTAGTGACGACCCCATTTACAATTCTAACCTGTCAATTAGATAAGTTATGTGAAGACCTGTAGAAACAACCTCTTTAATCCATCAGACTAAAGACTGGGTTATAAATTGTTAAATATATGTGAATCGGAGGGAAGAATTCTGCGTTCATCCAGAGGCTTGTTTAATTTTTTTTTGTGAATGTAACTTAAAGTTGCTGTCTACTACTTGGACAGCTTCTTCTCATACTCCTTGCGTTGCCCCCATAAAATACAGCTTCAACTCCTCTTCGGTGCCGGCGCCATTCCTGCAGTGTCGGCACGCCTTCTCCCAGGGCTCCCCTGCTGTTATGACACGTGACACCGCCACCCAATTGGCACTGGGTCGCTGTCCCCATTGAGCAGGAAGAGGAAGTCCCAGATCAGCTGCAGCCTGGACTTCCTCTTCAAGTTCAATTTGTCCGAAGGCCGAGACGGTAACACCATCGCTGATTGGACGTCTGCATCACGTGTCATAACCGCATGGGAGCCCAGGGACCGCAAGTGCTGACACCGCAGAACCTGCTGGCACTTGAGGGGAGTATAAGCTTTATTATTTTATGGGGGCCAAACATATTGATCAATATGGGGTTCTCCTAGTAGTGGACAGGCCCTTCAAGACCTTAGAAAGCATATCTTGCAATTGATCTTGTGATTTGTCATATACAACAAACCTAATGGCTTGTTCATATTAAGGTTTTTGTTAATGTATGCAAGTGAAGATGACGCCTATTTGCACTATATGGTCGTTCTGTAGCAATTAATCTGCGTTTGTTGATCTTGGTAAAATATGGGCCATTTATGACTGATTTTCCTTTTGGTATTTCTTTAACTATTCTATTAAAATGAAAGTATTTTCCAATGTTTTGTTTGTTGCATCTATTTATGTTGAGTAAAATCCTGAATGAAAGTTAATGATCGAAATGTTGACACTTCCCAAATATACAGAATGACATGGGGATTGTGACTGTTGTTTGATGTACAATACATTGTCTGGATTTTCTGGCTGCTCGGTCAGATTGCTGGGCTGGACTATTTCAGCCACATCCTATTTAGCTTCCATCCACGTGATTTTCATAAGCAAAATTCCAGCAGTCTTGTATAGATAGTCATAAGATCCAACCTATTCAGTCATTTGCCACTTAGTTATTGATAAGTTAATGAGTACTCATGCAGGAAGCGATGGGCCACAAGCAGGCACCGAATAGACCTGCCCTGTGTATCCATGTCTTGTCTGCCCTTGGTTGCAACATTCAGTATGAAATCCAAAGCTGCCAATAGAACCGGAACCATTTCTGAGCAGCCGCACACGTCTAGAGAACCTCACGGTCTATTCCATTTAATGGCAGCCATGGTTGAAAGCTTACTGCCATTAACACAAGGGCTGTGGAGTCGGTAAGCCAAACCTCCGATTCCTCAATTTCCCTGAACTCCGACTCCACAGCGTTGGTCACTGCTGATCATGTACATAAAGTGCAGCACTGATTCATCGCAACTAAAAGCTGAGATTAGGAACAGAACAGACATTTATAGGACATCTCATAACTTTCCCATACACCAGAGAAAACATTGACATCACATCCTGCATTGTACTACTGAACACAAGGTATTATTCAGTTTTGGAGTTGGAGTCAATTTTATTCGGACTCCTCAAGTCCACAGCCCTGATTAACACCTATCAACATTCCTTTTCAAGCTCTGAAAATATACATTGTAGGTCGTTAAGGGGTTAAATATGGATGTAGTGTTACAGCTGTCTAAGTGTTTTGCCCCGCTAAAAAAAAAAATACCGGTATACTTTTTTTTTTTTTCTTCTTCTTTCGAGTTCTGATGTGTCCCTTCTGAGAAATCTAGCATTGAGTCTACCTCAACCTACTGAACAGCCGCACAGCCAGCTCTTCCCTCTCCTAGTGTATCCTCACCCACCCCCTGCAGACTGTGAGCCCTCGCGGGCAGGGTCCTCCCTCCTTATGTACTCGTGTGCCTTGTTATCTGCTCATGTTTAATGTATTTGTCTATATTTGCCCCGTATTCACATGTAAAGCGCCATGGAATAAATGGCGCTATAAAAAAAAAAAAATGTATAATAATAAATATACAAATCGTACTGGAAGTGGACTGGGGAGGTATTACTGAACATTGACACACCCCAGTGCACCTCCAGCAGCAGAGCCAATTCTTTTTTTTTTTTTTCTCTTGTGTAAACTGCATCAGTGCTCAAACTCTGCAGTGGTTGGATAGAAAATAAATCTGTATAAAATCCAGAGAAAAGCTGTAGCAGCAGAGGGGAACTACTTCATATCAATGCCAATGGTTTTGGAAGGAATTGAGGCACAGTTGGTGGAGTAGTACAATTCAGGAAGTGGCATAAATATCTGTTATCTATTGTATTCTTATTGGAATTTCTCCCTTTCAAGCAGGAGCAATTCAGTAATTTGCAAAAAACAAGCAAAGTTTTAGGCTGTATGCACACGTTGCTGATTTTTCGCTATAAAAATGCGAATAAATGCATACATTATGCATCCCATCATTTAGAATGCATTCCGCAATTTTTGTGCACATGATGCGTTTTTTTCCGCAAAAAACACGCAAAAAACGCATGTGGATTTCTTGCAGAAAATGTCATGTTTTGCTCAGGAAATTTCTGCAAGAAATCCTGAACATGTGCACATAGCCTACAAGGCTATAAAATGAGAATCCAATATTTCCTAATGTATTACCCCTCTATAAACCACTTGTGAGGCGGCAACTAAAATATTGGATCTAGTTTGGGGCTGCACATTTAACCCCTTCACGCTGCGGCCCTTTTTCGTTTTTATGTTTTCGCTTTTCGCTCCCCTCCTTCCCAGAGCCATAACTTTTTTATTTTTCCGTCAATTTGGCCATGTGAGGGCTTATTTTTTGCGGGACGAGTTGTACTTTTGAACAACACAATTGGTTTTACCATATCTTGTACTAGAAAGCGGGAAAAAAATTCCAAGTGTGGTGAAATTGCAAAAAAAGTGCAATCCCACTTGTTTTTTGTTTGGCTTTTTTGCTAGGTTCACTAAATGCTAAAACTGACCAGCCGTTATGATTCTCCAGGCCATTGAGTTCATAGACACCAATCATGCCTAGGTTATTTTTTTTATCTAAGTGGTGAAAAAAAAGTTCAAAACTTTGCACAAAAAAAAAAAAAATTGCGCCATTTTCCGATCCCCTTAACGTCTCCATTTTTCGTGATCTGGGGTCGGGTGAGGGCTTATTTTTTGCCTGCCGAGCTGACATTTTTAATGATACCACTTTTGTGCAGATACGTTCTTTTGATCGCCCGTTACTGCATTTTAATGCAATGTCGTGGCGACCAAGAAAACTTAATTCTGGCGTTTTGATTTTTTTTCTCGCTACGCTGTTTAGCGATTAGGTTAATGCTTTTTTATTTTTTATTGATCGGGCGATTCTGAACGTGGCGATACCAAATATGTGTAAGTTTTATTTTTTTTAAAAAAAATTTTTATTTTTATTTTGGATGGGGCTAAAGCGGGGGGAGATTTAAACTTTTTTATATATTTTTTTTTTTTCTTCATATTTTTTTTAAAACTTTTTTTTTTTTTTTTTTTTTACTTTTGCCATACTTCAATTACCTTCATGGGAGGCTAGAAGCTGGCACAACTCGATCGGCTCAGCTACATAGCAGCGATCATCAGATCGCTGCTATGTAGCTGAATTGCAGGCTTGCTATGAGCGCCAACCACAGGGTGGCGCTCACAGCAGGCTGGCATCAGTAACCATAGAGGTCTCAAGGACCTCTACGGTTTCTGTCCTGACGCATCGCTCACCCCCCGATCATGTGACGGCAATGTGCTCATTTCTGGCCGGAAGCGGTAGTTAAATGCCGCTGTCAGCATTTGATAGCGGCAGGTGAATGGCGATTCCACCTGCCACTATTGCGTGCACATGTCAACTGTACCTAACAGCTGACATGTCGCGACTTTGATGTGGGCTCAGCGCCGGTGCCCACATCAAATGGGGAGACATGACATGCGCCGTACTAGTACAGCGCATGTCGTGAAGGGGTTAAAGAGGTATGGCGGGGAGATAAAAAATTAAACAAAAAGGCCGGGTTGACAATGTGTTTACAGCAGCCCGATCAACATATACGGTAACGCTAGCGCAGATAGAGCATCTGCTAGCTCTATCTGCGCTAGCAGTGACTGACCCGGAAACGCTGCAGCCCGCGTCTCAGGGTCCGTCACTCAATGACGGCACATCGCTAGCACACGCCCACAACGCGATGCGTCCGACATTGGATTCAATGGTGGCATTAACGGACTACGTTACACCGCAATATGCCGATGTGTAACGTAGTCCATCTAATGGACCCCCTCCCGATGTGTGATGTGATTTCCCTGAAGGAAGGGGGGGCAATACCAAGACTAGCTCCAGCATCACACTAAATTACAGGTACTGTGAGGATGGGAAACAACACTATTCATGTTAATAGTTTATGAAGGCATGGCTATTAGAATTTTTTTTTTTTTTTTTTGTCTCCCTGGAGTACCCTTTTAACTTCCCAATATTTTTATTTTTTTTTAAATCCATTGAAAGCTAGATAAGCAGATGGATGCATTTAGATATACTGTATGGTGTCATAAAGGTCAAGTGCATTCAAAAATTGCATGATGCCTACAGTTGTGCTCAAAAGTCTACATACCCTGGCAAAATTTTAGCTTTCTTGGTCATTTTTCAGAGAATATGAATTATAACACCAAAACTTTTTCTCCACTCAGGGTTTGTGGTTGGGTGAAGCCATTTATTGTCAAACTGCTGTGTTTTCTCTTTTTAAATCATAATGACAACCCAAAACATCCAAATGACCCTGATCAAAGTTCACATACCCTGGTGATTTTGGCCTGATAACATGCACAGAAGTTGACACAAATAGGTTTGAATAATGTGTGCAAACTGTAAAGCGCTGCGGAATATGTTAGTGATATATAAAAATAAAGATTATTGTTAATGGCTACCTGTGACCTGTTTGCTTGTAATCAGTGTGTGTGCATAAAAGTTAAGTGAGTTTCTGGGGTCAGGGGCTCTGTAAAAACAAAACTACGGTCGGTTAGACTAACCAAAACTTTGTTCACAACTGCCAGGAAAATTGTTGGGGGGGATGCAAAGAAAAACCAACAAATAACATCAGCTGAAATACAGGACTCTGAACTAGTGATGTCGGTGTTTTAAGATGCACAATAAGGAGGCACTTGAAGAAAAAAAAGCTGCATGGTCAAGTCACCAGAAGAAAAGTATTACTGCGCAAATGCCACAACGTATCTCGCCTACAATACGCAAAACAGCGCACAGGCAAGCATCAAATCATCTGGAACAAGGTGACTTGTGTGGGGAGACCAAAATTGAACCTTTTGGCTACAACCATAAACATTTCATTTGGAGAGAGGTCAACAAGGCCTACGATGAAAGGAACGCCATTCCCACTAACGCACAGAGGTGGATGGCTCATGTTTTGGGAATGTGTGAGCTACAAAGGCACAGGAAACTTAACTTTTATTATCTCCAAAAATAGAAACAAAAGAAAGTGCCAAACTGAAACCACCTAAGTGAAAAGAAAAAAAAAAACGAACATGACACTACAAGATACAAAAGGGGAAAAGGTGTAAAAAGGCTGATAGTCCTGTATCGGCACCTATACCAAAAGTGTACCAAAAAGTGGCTCTTTTCAAACTTGTCTACAGATAGTAACATAGTAACATAGTTAGTAAGGCCGAAAAAAGACATTTGTCCATCCAGTTCAGCCTATATTCCATCATAATAAATACCCAGATCTACGTCCTTCTACAGAACCTAATAATTGTATGATACAATATTGTTCTGCTCCAGGAAGACATCCAGGCCTCTCTTGAACCCCTCGACTGAGTTCGCCATCACCACCTCCTCAGGCAAGCAATTCCAGATTCTCACTGCCCTAACAGTAAAGAATCCTCTTCTATGTTGGTGGAAAAACCTTCTCTCCTCCAGACGCAAAGAATGCCCCCTTGTGCCCGTCACCTTCCTTGGTATAAACAGATCCTCAGCGAGATATTTGTATTGTCCCCTTATATACTTATACATGGTTATTAGATCGCCCCTCAGTCGTCTTTTTTCTAGACTAAATAATCCTAATTTCGCTAATCTATCTGGGTATTGTAGTTCTCCCATCCCCTTTATTAATTTTGTTGCCCTCCTTTGTACTCTCTCTAGTTCCATTATATCCTTCCTGAGCACCGGTGCCCAAAACTGGACACAGTACTCCATGTGCGGTCTAACTAGGGATTTGTACAGAGGCAGTATAATGCTCTCATCATGTGTATCCAGACCTCTTTTAATGCACCCCATGATCCTGTTTGCCTTGGCAGCTGCTGCCTGGCACTGGCTGCTCCAGGTAAGTTTATCATTAACTAGGATCCCCAAGTCCTTCTCCCTGCAGATTTACCCAGTGGTTTCCCGTTCAGTGTGTAATGGTGATATTGATTCCCTCTTCCCATGTGTATAACCTTACATTTATCATTGTTAAACCTCATCTGCCACCTTTCAGCCCAAGTTTCCAACTTATCCAGATCCATCTGTAGCAGAATACTATCTTCTCTTGTATTAACTGCTTTACATAGTTTTGTATCATCTGCAAATATCGATATTTTACTGTGTAAACCTTCTACCAGATCATTAATGAATATGTTGAAGAGAACAGGTCCCAATACTGACCCCTGCGGTACCCCACTGGTCACAGCGACCCAGTTAGAGACTATACCATTTATAACCACCCTCTGCTTTCTATCACTAAGCCAGTTACTAACCCATTTACACACATTTTCCCCCAGACCAAGCATTCTCATTTTGTGTACCAACCTCTTGTGCGGCACGGTATCAAACGCTTTGGAAAAATCGAGATATACCACGTCCAATGACTCACCGTGGTCCAGTCTATAGCTTACCTCTTCATAAAAACTGATTAGATTGGTTTGACAGGAGCGATTTCTCATAAACCCATGCTGATATGGAGTTAAACAGTTATTCTCATTGAGATAATCCAGAATAACATCCCTCAGAAACCCTTCAAATATTTTACCAACAATAGAGGTTAGACTTACTGGCCTATAATTTCCAGGTTCACTTTTAGAGCCCTTTTTGAATATTGGCACCACATTTGCTATGCGCCAGTCCTGCGGAACAGACCCTGTCGCTATAGAGTCACTAAAAATAAGAAATAATGGTTTATCTATTACATTACTTAGTTCTCTTAGTACTCGTGGGTGTATGCCATCCGGACCCGGAGATTTATCTATTTTAATCTTATTTAGCCGGTTTCGCACCTCTTCTTGGGTTAGATTGGTGACCCTTAATATAGGGTTTTCATTGTTTCTTGGGATTTCACCTAGCATTTCATTTTCCACCGTGAATACCGTGGAGAAGAAGGTGTTTAATATGTTAGCTTTTTCCTCGTCATCTACAACCATCCTCGTCATCTACAACCATTCTTTCCTCACTATTTTTTAAGGGGCCTACATTTTCAGTTTTTATTCTTTTACTATTGATATAGTTGAAGAACAGTTTGGGATTAGTTTTACTCTCCTTAGCAATGTGCTTCTCTGTTTCCTTTTTGGCAGCTTTAATTAGTTTATTAGATAAAGTATTTTTCTCCCTATAGTTTTTTAGAGCTTCAATGGTGCCATCCTGCTTTAGTAGTGCAAATGCTTTCTTTTTACTGTTAATTGCCTGTCTTACTTCTTTGTTTAGCCACATTGGGTTTTTCCTATTTCTAGTCCTTTTATTCCCACAAGGTATAAACCGCTTACACTGCCTATTTAGGATGTTCTTAAACATTTCCCATTTATTATCTGTATTCTCATTTCTGAGGATATTGTCCCAGTCTACCAGATTAAGGGCATCTCTAAGCTGTTCAAACTTTGCCTTCCTAAAGTTCAATGTTTTTGTGACTCCCTGACAAGTCCCCCTAGTGAAAGACAGGTGAAACTGCACAATATTGTGGTCGCTATTTCCTAAATGCCCAACCACCTGCAGATTTGTTATTCTGTCAGTTCTATTAGATAGTATTAGGTCTAAAAGTGCTGCTCCTCTGGTTGGATTCTGCACCAATTGTGAAAGATAATTTTTCTTGGTTATTAGCAGAAACCTGTTGCCTTTATGGGTTTCACAGGTTTCTGTTTCCCAGTTAATATCCGGGTAGTTAAAGTCCCCCATAACCAGGACCTCATTATGGGTTGCAGCTTCATCTATCTGCTTTAGAAGTAGACTTTCCATGCTTTCTGTTATATTTGGGGGTTTGTAACAGACCCCAATGAGAATTTTGTTACCATTTTTCCCTCCATGAATTTCAACCCATATGGACTCGACATCCTCATTCCCTTCGCTAATATCCTCCCTTAAAGTGGACTTTAGACAAGACTTTACATAGAGACAAACCCCTCCTCCTCTCCGATTTTTACGATCCTTTCTAAACAGACTGTAACCCTGTAAGTTAACTGCCCACTCATAGCTTTCATCTAACCATGTCTCGGTTATTCCCACTATGTCAAAGTTACCTGTAGATATTTCTGCTTCTAGTTCTTCCATCTTGTTTGTCAGGCTTCTGGCGTTTGCGAGCATGCAGTTTAGAGGATTTTGTTTTGTTCCAATCTCCTCACTGTGGATTGTTTTAGAAATGTTCTTACCTCCCTTCTGAGTATGTTTTCCTGGGTCGTCTTTGTTCGAGTCTAATGTTTTTCTTCCCGTCCCCTCTTCTTCTAGTTTAACGCCCTCCTGATGAGTGTAGCGAGTCTTCTGGCGAATGTGTGTTTCCCAGGTTTGTTGAGGTGTAGTCCGTCTCTGGCGAGGAGTCCATCATACCAGTAATTCACACCGTGGTCCAGGAATCCAAATCCTTGTTGTCTGCACCATCGTCTTAGCCAGTTGTTTGCATCAAGGATCCTGTTCCATCTCCTGGTGCCATGCCCGTCTACTGGAAGGATAGAAGAAAAAACTACCTGTGCATCCAGTTCCTTTACTTTCTTCCCCAACTCTTCAAAGTCCTTGCAGATTGTCGGTAGGTCCTTCCTTGCCGTGTCATTGGTGCCAACATGTATCAGAAGAAATGGGTGGACGTCCTTGGAGCTGAAGAGCTTTGGTATCCTATCGGTCACATCCTTGATCATCGCACCTGGAAGGCAGCATACTTCTCTTGCAGTTATGTCCGGTCTGCAGATGGCTGCTTTGGTGCCTCTCAGTAGTGAGTCTCCCACCACCACCACTCTTCGTTGCTTCTTGGCTGTACTTTTTGCTGTCACTTGTTGCTGTGTGCCCTTTTCTTTTTTGCTTGCTGGTATTGCTTCATTCTTAGGTGTGCCATCTTCATCCTCTACAAAGATTTGATATCGGTTCTTCAGTTGTGTGGTTGGTGATTTCTCCATGGTCTTCTTGCTTCTTTTGGTCACATGCTTCCACTCATCTGCTTTTGGAGGTTCTCTGACACTTTTTGCACCTTCTGTGACCAGTAGAGATGCTTCTGTTCTGTCTAGAAAGTCTTCATTCTCTTTGATGAGTTTCAAAGTTGCTATTCTTTCTTCCAGACCCCGCACCTTTTCTTCTAAAAGGGCCACTAGTCTACACTTCTGACAGGTGAAATTGGATTCTTCTTCTGGTCGATCTGTGAACATGTAGCACATGCTGCAGCTCACCATGTAGGTTGTCACATCTGCCATGTTGCTCCTAGATCCTGCTGACTTGCTGTGTGTTTTCCTTCTTGTGTAATCTACTCAGCCAAGCTCTCTTGCAATAATGTCCTACAGGCAAAAATTCGCGCGCCGTAAGGCGCGCGGTTTGGTGATGATGCTTTCGAAGCAGCTGGTCCCGGCTGTACCCAACGATCTTCTAGCTTAGGGAGACTTCGCTTCTCCCAGAAGGCACCTGGAATATGCAAATTAGCCTCCTGAAGCTTGAATCCCTGGTTTGGTGATGCTTTCGAAGCAGCTGGTCCCGGCTGTACCCAACGATCTTCTAGCTTAGGGAGACTTCGCTTCTCCCAGAAGGCACCTGGAATATGCAAATTAGCCTCCTGAAGCTTGAATCCCTGGTTTGGTGATGCTTTCGAAGCAGCTGGTCCCGGCTGTACCCAACGATCTTCTAGCTTAGGGAGACTTCGCTTCTCCCAGAAGGCACCTGGAATATGCAAATTAGCCTCCTGAAGCTTGAATCCCTGGTTTGGTGATGCTTTCGAAGCAGCTGGTCCCGGCTGTACCCAACGATCTTCTAGCTTAGGGAGACTTCGCTTCTCCCAGAAGGCACCTGGAATATGCAAATTAGCCTCCTGAAGCTTGAATCCCTGGTTTGGTGATGCTTTCGAAGCAGCTGGTCCCGGCTGTACCCAACGATCTTCTAGCTTAGGGAGACTTCGCTTCTCCCAGAAGGCACCTGGAATATGCAAATTAGCCTCCTGAAGCTTGAATCCCTGGTTTGGTGATGCTTTCGAAGCAGCTGGCCCCGGCTGTACCCAACGATCTTCTAGCTTAGGGAGACTTCGCTTCTCCCAGAAGGCACCTGGAATATGCAAATTAGCCTCCTGAAGCTTGAATCCCTGGTTTGGTGATGCTTTCGAAGCAGCTGGTCCCGGCTGTACCCAACGATCTTCTAGCTTAGGGAGACTTCGCTTCTCCCAGAAGGCACCTGGAATATGCAAATTAGCCTCCTGAAGCTTGAATCCCTGGTTTGGTGATGCTTTCGAAGCAGCTGGTCCCGGCTGTACCCAACGATCTTCTAGCTTAGGGAGACTTCGCTTCTCCCAGAAGGCACCTGGAATATGCAAATTAGCCTCCTGAAGCTTGAATCCCTGGTTTTGGTAAATATGCAAATTAGCCTCCTGAAGCTTGAATCCCTGGATAGGTCTCAAGAAAATAATTTTTCCAACTCCGAGACGAACGAACCATAACACTAAGCATATTATAATCAGGGCTGCCACAAAAGGCAAATGAGCTTGAGGAGCTTACAATCGTGCCGTTTGTCTTATATCACACCGTACTTATTGGGCATTATATAGTAACTAGATGGTGGCCCGATTCTAACGCATCGGGTATTCTAGAATATGTATGTATATAGCAGCCACATGTATATAGATATGTGGCTGCTATATACATACATATTGTAGAATACCTGATGTGTTAATACAGGCCACGCAGTATATAACACAGCCCACATAATATGTAACACTGGCCACGTAGTATAAAACAATGGCCGCGTAATATATAACACAGCTCACATAGTATGTAACAGTGGCCACGTAGTATATAGCAGCCACGCGGCATATAATACAGCCCACTTAGTACAGGGTGGAGTGCGGTAATTTGCTGATTTGGGAATGAAATAAAAAAATTCTGATCATTAGAAAAATTTATTTTATATTTTAATTATACTGAACAGTAATGGAATTTTTAAATTACATGGTTTTAAATAGTGTATCTGGCAAATGTCGACCTTCGCTATCCACACACTGCTGCATACGTTTTCTGAAGTTTTCATGAACTCTAACAAGCATGTCCACTGGTATTCTGCCAATTTCAGCTTCAATATTGTTCCTTAGGTCTTCCAAGGTGTTGGGACGGTTGATATACACCTTAGACTTCAGGTAACCCCAAAGGAAAAAATCGCATGGGGCTAAATCTGGTGAGCGTGCTGGCCAGTTCACATCTCCCCTCAAAGAGATAAGCCGTCCAGGAAACATTTGCCTCAAACAATTCATGGTAACCCTCGCTGTGTGTGCAGTGGCACCATCCTGTTGGAACCATGTATCCTCTAGTTCCATTGCCTCAAGAGCCGGCTGAAAATAATCCTGTATCATAGACAAGTACCGTTCGGAGTTCACAGTTATGGCACGACCATTATCCTGAAAAAAGTAAGGACCAATGATGCCTACTCGTGATATGGCGCACCACACAGTGACGCGGTCCGAATGCAGAGGTCTCTCGTGAACTTCTCTGGGGTTTGTTTCACGCCAGTAACGCATATTTTGTTTGTTTACACACCCACTGAGGTGAAAATGTGCCTCATCAGAAAAAAACACAATTGCGTCACGGGGTATCGTTGCTAACATGTCTTCACAAGAGGTCCGCCGTGTCAAATAGTCCCACGCTGACAAATGTTGGACCACGCACATTTTATACGGGTGAAAATTCAGTTCATCATGAAGAATCCGGTGGAGAGAACGTCTTGAAATGCCAAGAGCAAATGATTGCTTCCGAGCAGAGCGTTTCGGAGATTGCAGTACTGCTGCTCTAACTCTCTCGATGTTTTGTGGTGTTGTAATCCTTCTCTCAGGTCCCCTTCGTACACATGACACATTCCCTCCTGTTCTGAATGCATTCACCCAATTTACAATTTATTGCCGTCCAGGAACACGTCCGCGTGGAGGAACAGCGAATTGTAAACGAAAAGCACGCTGCACTGCAATGATCGAGTGGGCATTTGAAAAATACGCTTCAACACAAAATGACCTCTCCTCACGTGTCCACTGCATGATGGCAACTGAAAGGCAGAGGAATACAAATCTCCCATCAGCCACTGTAAGCCACACCCACTCTCCCCTCTCTTCGACCGACAGTGCCGCCACAGCATGCAGTGCAAAAAAGCAAATTACCGCGCTCCACCCTGTATATAGCAGTGTGGGCCCTATCCCTGTTTAAAAAAAAAAAAGATTTAACCCCTTAGTGACAGCCAAATTTTTGACCAGTGTCACTTTATGTGGTAATAACTCTGCAACGCTTCAACAAATCCCAGTGATTTTGAGATTGTTTTTTCGTGACACATTATTCTTTATGATAATGGTAAATTTAGGTCAGTATGTTTTGTGTTTATTTATAAAATATATCAAATTTGAGAAAAATGTTAAAAAATTAGCAGTTTTCAAAGTTTGAATGATTATCCCTTTAATCCAGATGGTCATACCACACCAAACCATTAATAAATAATATTTCCTTCATGTCGTCTTTACATCAGCACCATTTGTAAAATTTTCTTTTATTTTGTTAGCATTTTAGAAGGTTTAAAAATATAGCAGCAATTTTTCATTTTTTCAAGGAAATTTACATTTATTTTTTTTTAGGGAACTATCCATGTTTGAAGTGACTTTAGGGATATCATATATTGGGAAACCCCCAAACGCGATACCATTTTAAAAACAGCACCCCTGACATATTGAAAACTGCTGTCACGTAGGTTATTAACCCTTCAGGTGCTTTATAGGAATTAATGCAAAGTGGTATGACAGAAATGAAAATGTGTATTTTTACCACTTACCGTTAATGTCGGTAACTTCTGAACAGGTTACAACAGCCAACTGACTCTAAGGCCGCTATTTGGTCGCGAATTGCCATCGCAAATATCAGGACCACACAATCATGATCTGAGGGCACCAATTGGGATAAAGAGGAAGCCCCCACACTCTGTTAACCATTTATAATGATGTAGTCACTATTTACAGCAGCATCTAAGGGGTTAAACAGATATTTACGGTGCCAACACTGATCGTGGCTGATACAGCAAGTTGTCAGCTATAGTGTACAGCCAACAGCTGCTGGATTGTCACCTGTATGAGGAGGCTATTCTCTTATATCTCAGGTCAGTTAAAAGACGTATCGGCTGTCATTAAGGGGTTAAAATAAAAAATAGTTATATACTCACACGCCGGGATCCAGCGAAGCTGTGCCGATACCCATGCGGCTGCCACCATCTTCCATTCCCAGGATGCATTGCGAAATTAC
Organism: Ranitomeya imitator; assembly: GCF_032444005.1. NCBI lineage: Eukaryota > Metazoa > Chordata > Amphibia > Anura > Dendrobatidae > Ranitomeya > Ranitomeya imitator. The sequence goes on from NC_091284.1 coordinate 224,599,055, forward strand.
CCAGATGACTTAGCGGTCTCGTGCGCGAGCTCATCGTCGGACTACGGAAGGTGAGAATAGCAGGTTTTTTGTTTGTTTTTTTTATTATTTTTAACATTAGTTGGTCACACAGGGTTGATAGCGGCGTTAACGTTGGCATTAACCCTGTGTGAGCGGTGACTGGACGGGAGTATGGAGCATGCAGTGACGGCAGGAGAGTATGGAGCGGGCGCCGGTCACTGACTGGACTGAAGTAGGGAGGGACTAATTCTCGGCCTCACTGTGCCCGTCGCTGATTGGTCGCGGCAGTCAGGACAGGCAGCTGGCGAGACCAATCGGCGACGTGGGATCTCCGAGACAGAAAGACGGAAGTACCCCTTAGACATATATATATATATATATATATATATATATAAAAATTTGCCCCTATCATTTATTTAGCCGTGTTCTGAAAAGCACGAACCGCCCCATCACATTACTATGCTCAAAATTGTAACAAGAATATATATTTGGCACACTATTGTCCATCAGCATATAATTTTGGAGCATATGTAGTAAACTAGAGGGTCAAAAATGATGAATAGCAAACCAAGACTCCTACTTTGTAACAGGCTATATGCCCATCTCTTAGTCCATTGTCAGTAGGAAGCCTTGTATAGTAATGCAAAGATCCACATTGTTTTCACCTGCAAAGAAAGTGTGACCATAGCACATATATGTGCTTCAGTATCATAGATAGGGTTAGACATCCCTTATTAGCACCAGAACCTGTGTCACTTTCGATTTGAAGCGGTGATACGGTTAGATCTCACCCATTTCCTGAAGAGGCTGTACCATATTCCTTTAATTTGCATGCGCCTTCAAATACAGGAAACGGATGATGGGCCCCTATGGCGTCTCCCGACGCGTTTCATCCTCTCACGGATTCATCAGGGGAGTGTAAGCGATAGTTATAGTGGCTGCATTACATGTTCCCCGCCTGTGTCCTTTAAATAGTACGAGAACCGGAAGTGCGTCAGACACCGACCGTCAGCTGCATATGGCGTGTGACTCACTTCCTATGCCTGGACCGCACTCATACAACTATGGAACGCACATAGTGCGCATGCACAGTATACCAGGCTGGCGATATATCATAGAGCTGGACCGCATTCATAGTATTTGGAGAGCGTGTGGTGCGCCTGCGTAGAGGACAGGTATCGCACTACCAGCGGCATTTCACACATGCATGCTTTAGCATCCATGCATCCCCTGAGGAAAAAACCTCCGTATATCAATATGAGAAACAACTATTCATTCCAGGAGACCTCTGGGTAATTTCTTGCCTGTACGTTGTAAAAAAGACCTTAGTTAAGCCCTTGCGGAGATAAAATGGGCTAAACATCTTGTCACCATTATGCAAAGAATCAATCCATCATAGGTATGACGCAAGAAAAACTACGCGCACAGGAATAATAAACAAAACCAATATTAATCTGTATTGACAACATAGTCCCGTTTATTCCTTATGGTATGATTCAGGCTTTCTTCGAGCTTTATACATATACCAAAGGTTATTAGAATACTGAATAATATAGTGATATTGATTACAGAACCTCTGTGCACGAAGATTAGTTGTTAATTTGGGCTGGGGATGAGAATTTTTTGAAATTTATTAATGCCACATTAAAAAGTCAATGAGAGATACCACTGTCCTCTACTCTCAATCTATACTCACATGAACCTACCTAGCGCGGAGGTTGGCACCTTAAAGACCTACGCAAATGGCGCCCCCACTCAACGGTGGCTGTCCCTATATAACTGACCCTGAAGAGCCCTATAATAGATAGAAAATCTGTGTGGATAAATGGGGAGAATCATATATGCCGCCATAGAGGTTAATGGGATGCTGCTGCTCAGCCACGTTATTTTCTAGTGTAATTCTATACCTATATACCCCTGCCTAGCGTGGAGGTTGGCACCCTAAAAAAACCTGCGCAAAAGGCGCCCCCCCACTCAACGGCGGCTATCCCTAAAGACCTATCCCTAGTCGCCCTATGTAGATAGAGAAAAGTATGTGGGGGAGGGAGGGGCTTATAAAAAGCAGCTACAGAGGTTGGACAAAATAATGGAAACACCTTGAAACATCAACAAAAGTTAGTTTAATATGGTGTAGGTCCACCTTTTGCGGTGATTACAGCCTCAATTCTCCGCGGTATGGATTCATACAAGATGTGGATTGTTTCCAAAGGAATTTTAGCCCATTCTGCAGTTAAAACACCCTCCAGTTCTTTGAGCGACGATGGCAGGGGAAAATGACATCTAATTTGAATCTCTAAAATCGACCATAAATGCTCAATAATGTTGAGGTCTGGGGATTGTGGGCCAGATGAGATGCTCAACTTCATTAGAATGTTCCTCATGCCATGCTTTAACGATTCTAGCTGTTTGAATTGGTGCATTATCAACCTGAAAGATGGCGTTCCCCTCCGGGAACAGTGCTTGAACCATTGGATGCACTTGGTCACCCAAAATGCCTAAATAATCTCGGCTGTTAATTCTTCCATGAAGGGATATCATTGGCCCGGCGGATCTCCATGAGATAGCACCCCAGATCATCACAGAAACCTCCGCCATGTTTTACGGTTGGGAGAAGGCAGTCTGGATGGAATGCTTCTTTCGGCTGTCTCCAAATGTACACTCGGCCGGAGGTCAGAAATAGGGTAAACAATGATTCGTCTGAATATCACATGTTTCCACTGCTCGAGGGACCAATTCTGGAGGTTTCTACACCACTCTAAACGCTTGGAAACATTTGTCATTGAGAGCAGCGGTTTTCTAATTGCAGCTCTTCCGTGGAATCCAGATTTGTGCAGCTCCCGACGAACAGTTTTCGCGGAAACTGGGTTCTGTAGGTGTTCATTGAGCTCAGCAGTGATTTTCGGAGCCGTAGTCTTGCGATCCTCTCTCACAATTCGCTTTAGAGTCAGACGGTCTCTCTCAGTCAACTTTGACTTTCCGGCCGGACCTGTGCTTTGCTGCGGACAGTTTTCCTTCTCTTTCAATCGCAGTCATTACTTTGGAGACAGTACCTTTTGACGCGTCAAGCATTCGGGCACTTTCTGTTACACTAGCGCCTGCCATACGAGCACCAACAATTTGGCCTGTTTGATGAGAACCTGATACCAATGGCAGACCTCTCGGATTTTCAATTTTCTTACAATTATGCAGAACAAACAGTTAATTTACATACACATATCACATAGCACAAATAACTACAAAACATTACCATATGTCACGGTTTGCATGTTTATCACATGTTCGAAGATTATGATGCCAAAACGTTAGGTGTTTCCATTATTTTGACCAACCCCTGTATATGATAACTGTTCATTTAACCCCTCTGGTCGTACTGTTCGTAGGATAAAAATCCATCTGCTCTCTTTCTGCATTATCAATTTGTCCCAGTCCCCTCCCCTTATTGGTGGTTTGATCCTGTCTATGCCAACAAATTTGATCTTCCCAGAATCTCCCTGATGGTAAAGGTTCATGTGATTGGCAACTGGTGTATCTCTTTTATTAGCAATGTCTCGGACATGTTTACCAATTCTTTTACGGAATTCTCTCTTTGTTTTGCCCACATATTCCATCCCACAGTCACATATGGCTTTATACACTATCCCTTTTGTGCTGCAGTTGATGAAATGTTGCATTGAATATGTGATCCCTGTGACGTTACTGGAGAATGATTTACTCGAAAGAATGGACTTGCAGGCCTTACATTTCCCACATTTATAGCATCCCTTGATCTGGTTTGACAAAAAATGCGTTTTTGGAGCCGGCTGATAATGGAACCAACCTATCACCCAGAGATCTACCCCTTCTATACGTGATTTGATGTAGAGATGGGAGCTGATCTTTAATGTCATCGTCCATCATTAATATGGGCCAGTGTTTTTGGAGAATACTCCTCACATCGTTGGCACCATTAGAGTATCTTGTGATGAAACGGATGGTAGTGTCATCTTCCACTTTTGGTTTCGGAGTTAATAACTTTTCTCTCTCTTCTCATTGATTCCTTATTATTATTATTTATTTATATAGCACCATTAATTCCATGGTGCTGTACATGAGAAAGGAGTTACATACAGGGTTATAGATATCGATTACAGTAAGCAGGTTTACATTGACAGACTGGTACAGAGGGGAGAGGACCCTGTCTTTGCGGACTTACATTCTATGGGATAGTGGGGAGAGACAGAAGGTAGGGGCGAGGCGGCGGCTCTGGCGATGGCGAGGCGGTGGCTCTGGCGATGGTGAGGCGGCAGAATGGTTATTGCAGGCTGTAGGCTTTCTTGAAGAGATGGGTTTTCAGGTTCCGTCTGAAGGAGCCGAGGGTGGTGGATAGTCGGACATGTTGAGGCATGGAATTCCAGAGGATGGGGGATATTCGGGAGAAATCTTGGAGGCGGTTGTGTGAGGAACGAATAAGTGTGGAGGAGAGTAGGAGGTCTTGGGAGGATCGGAGATTACGTGAGGGAAGATATTGGGAGATTAGTTCAGAGATATAGGGAGGGGACAGGTTGTGGATGGCTTTGTAGATCAGTGTTAGTAGTTTGAACTGGATTCGTTGTGGAATTGGGAGCCAGTGGAGGGATTTGCAGAGGGGAGAAGCAGGGCAGTAGCGAGGAGAGAGGTGGATTACCCGGGCAGCAGAGTTGAGGACAGACTGGAGTGGTGCAAGAGAGTTAGCGGGGAGGCCACAGAGGAGGGTGTTGCAGTAGTCGAGGCGGGAGATGATGAGGGCATGCACAAGAGTTTTGGTAGATTGTGGGCTGAGAAAGGAACGGATTCTGGCAATATTTTTGAGTTGAAGGCGACAGAAGGTGGCAAGAGTTTGGACGTGCGGTTTGAAGGACAGGGCAGAGTCGAGAGTTACCCCGAGGCAACGGATTTCAGGTGCGGGAGAGAGCGTGATGCTGTTTACCATAATAGATAGGTCAGGTAGGTGGGATACGTGAGATGGGGGAAAGATGATGAGTTCAGTTTTGTCTACATTGAGTTTTAGGAAGCGAGAGGTGAAGGAGGATATGGCTGACAGACACTTCGGGATTCTGGACAGCAGAGAGGTGACATCTGGGCCAGAGGTAGATCTGAGTGTCGTCCGCATACAGGTGGTACTGGAAGCCATGGGACTTTATGAGTTGTCCTAGGCCAAGAGTATAGATGGGAAAAAAGTAGGGGCCCTAGGACAGAGCCCTGGGGACTCCAACAGAGAGAGGGCGTGATGAGGAGGTGGTGTGGGAGTGGGAAACGCTAAATGTGTGGTCGGAAAGGTATGAGGCAATCCAGGACAGGGCAAGGTCTTTGATGCCAAGGGAAGAAAGAATCTGTAGCAGTAGGCAGTGATCGACTGTGTCGAAAGCAGAGGACAGGTCAAGAAGGAGGAGGATGGAGAACTGTCTGTTAGCTTTGGCTGTGAGTAAGTCATTAGTAATTTTTGTCAGGGCAGTTTCGGTGGAGTGGTGGGGGCGGAAGCCAGATTGGAGGTTGTCAAGGAGAGAGTTAGATGATATGCCTTGTTAAGGACATATTTCGGATATCCTCTTTCTAGGAATCTTATCTGTAAATCTTTGGACTGTTCTTGAAAGGAACCCATATTAGAGCAATTTCTCCGCATTCTTAAATATTGGCCTTTTGGTATGCCTCTCTTGAGTGGGATGGGATGGTTATTTTCCCATCTCAAGAGGGAATTTGTTGCTGTGCTCTTTCTGTGGGTTCTAGTTGAAATGGCTCCATTCCCATCCTTTTCAATGCATATATCCAAAAAGGCCAATTTTGGAGGATTGGCTTCAAAAGTGAAGCACAGACCAATACAGTTCTGGTTCAAGCTATCAACAAATTGTTCAAAATCAGTGATATTGCTCTTCCAGATGACCAGAATATCATCTATGTATCTCAACCATAGAATTATTCTGTCATTGGTATATGGTGTAGAGTCCCCAAACACAATTGTCTCCTCCCACCAGCCCAGGAGCAGATTTGCATACGAGGGCGCACATGGCCTACCCATCACAGTGCCCCTGAGCTGGTGGTAGATTTTGTTGTCAAACAAAAAGATGTTTCTTGTAAGGCAAAACTCCAAACCCTTCATTATGAACTCCTTGTGTTTTGTGTATTGTATACCTCTGGTGTTCAGGTAATAGTTCACAGGCATCAAGCCCATGTCATGTGGAATAGAGGAGTATAACGCTTCCGCGTCTATACTCCCTATTATCATATCTAGGTCCAGGAAAACTCCATCCAATTTGCCCAGGAGGTCAGTGGTATCCCGCACAAATGAATTTAAAGACCCAACAAAAGGTTTAAGAATTTTGTCCACGTAAATCCCCAGTTTTTCAGTGAGACTACCATTACCAGACATAATGGGCCTCCCTTTTAGAGGGGTTGTACCCTTGTGAATTTTCAGACTCTGAAACGGGGGAGATACAATTACTCAGTAAGGGCTTATCATTTGTACCCACATCAGACATGGACACTTTTGAGACAATTAAAGATTTGAACCTCTTCATAAGATTGAAATGGAAAAAATTCTTCCCCAATAAGGGGAGGGGACTGGTACGAATTGATATTGCAGAAAGAGAGCAGATGGATTTTTATCCTAAGAACAGTACGACCAGAGGGGTTAAATGAACAGTTATCAAATAGCTGCTTTTTATAAGCCTCTCCCCCCCCTCCCCCTCACATATTTTTCTCTACCTACATAGGGCGACTATGGATAGGTCTTTAGGGATAGCCGCCGTTGAGTGGGGGCGCCTTTTGCGCAGGTTTTTTTAGGGTGCCAACCTCCACGCTAGGCAGGGGTATATAGGTACAGAATTACACTAGAAAATAACGTGGCTGAGCAGCGGCATCCCATTAACCTCTATGGCGGCATATATAATTCTCCCCATTTATCCACACAGCTTTTCTATTTATTATAGGGCTCTTCAGGGTCAGTTATATAGGGACAGCCGCCGTTGAGTGGGGGCGCCATTTGCGCAGGTCTTTAGGGTGCCAACCTCCACGCTATGTAGGTTCATGTGAGTATAGATTGATACTAGAGGACAGTGCAGCTCTTCCATAATGGGCAGTGAATTATAGAACACAATGCAACCAAGAATAATTAAAATAATAAAATAATAAATTATTATAATCTAAAATAAAGCGGTAATCAAAACCACCAAGGTGCGTTGTGAAAAAGTACAGTGAAGGGACCACTGTGAGGAAAGACTAACAACCAACGTAATGTATCATGGAACAAAGTATACAAAATTAATATCAAGGCAAGGGATATGGAAAATTATGGCTTTATTAACAGGGTGCCACTGATTACATATCAATCAAAACTTTGTATAATAGATATAAAAAATATTGTAAACAAAAGAATATTTTAATTATACAATAATAAAATACGAACACTGACAGATTATATATAAAAAAGGGGGGTTATATGTATATCTTTTTAGCAATAGAACCAACCAACAGGATATAATATATGTCTTGAAAGATTACATAAATATTTTATATTGCTGCACCAAAATTATAAAGGGGAAAAATAAAAAGAAAAAATGGACAAAGCATTATATATAGCACTAAGAATCTACAGGGACCCCTGACGAAGGAAGAATACACGTTCCGAAACGCGCGTCGGGTAGCGCGAACACTGGCAGAAGCACCCCAGGTATAGCGATTACAATTGTGGCACCATTTTATTTATAATTTTTTGATCATGGGTACTTGGTTAGGCTAATTATCATTTGCACAGGTGCACCTTATCTCTACTATCACCACCAATCACTATTATCGTCAGTTACTACCATATTTACTCCGGTTGGAGTCTTTTCCACCTACATAATTCTCCTTGGTAATTTATTCATAACCTTCGGTATCGATATAGATTTATCTTAGTCGGAGTGGCGGTATATAATTAATTAAATTCTTATTTTGGATTTTCTCCATTTTTTCCCGGTTTGCACTCTGTCACTTTAGTTTGCACATTGGATTGTGTGACATATATTTTTTACAAATTTGCTTTTTATTATTATATATATATATATATAAAAAAAAAATTTTCACCTTTGTTCACTTTAATATAGTTCTTTAGTAGTTTAATCAGTGGGATATTATAGCGAGATTGATACCAGCCAGTAATTTGATTATATTATTCAATACTCCTTTTTGCACCTGTCACTTTATTGAGTACTATTGCACATGAATATAGTTGTAATAATAACATTTTTGTTCAGGTATCAATACACAGAGTGCTACTTATGCAAACCATAAAATCTGATTGAGTACTCTTCCTCTACCTCTCCCTGTTGCACCAGCCACTTTATTTAGTAATTTGTTTGATTCAGGTGTGTGTACATTTTTAACCCCCCTCCCTCCCCCCTGTAGATTCTTAGTGCTATGTATAATACTTTGTCCATTTTTTCTTTTTATTTTTCCCCTTTATAATTTTGGTGCAGCAATATAAAATATTTATGTAATCTTTCAAGACATATATTATATCCTGTTGGTTGGTTCTATTGCTAAAAAGATACACATATAACCCCCCTTTTTTATATATAATCTGTCAGTGTTCGTATTTTATTATTGTATAATTAAAATATTCTTTTGTTTACAATATTTTTTATATCTATTATACAAAGTTTTGATTGATATGTAATCAGTGGCACCCTGTTAATAAAGCCATAATTTTCCATATCCCTTGCCTTGATATTAATTTTGTATACTTTGTTCCATGATACATTACGTTGGTTGTTAGTCATAATGGGCAGTGGTATCTCTCATTGACTTTTTAATGTGGCATTTATGATTTTTCATATTTGTATCCACTTCAACAATCAAACAATTTTTTCCTCGGGGGATGCATGGATGCTAAAGCATGCATGTGTGATATGCCGCTGGTAGTGCGATACCTGTCCTCTACGCAGGCGCACCACACGCTCTCCAAATACTATGAATGCGGTCCAGCTCTATGACATATCGCCAGCCCGGGATACTGCGCATGCGCACTATGTGCGTTCCATAGTTGTATGAATGTGGTCCAGGCATAGGAAGTGAGTCACACGCCATATGCAGCTGACAGTTGGCGTCTGGCGCACTTCCGGTTCCATAACTATCGCTTACACTCCCATGATGAATCCGTGAGAGAATGAAGCACGTCGGGAGACGCTATAGGGGCCCGAGATGACATAAAACCGACTGGCACATCCAAACTAGTGTGAATAGGTGCATACCAGGAGCAGCTACCTCCATACACAATATACAACAAAAGGTTGCACTCTATCGTGCCAAAGCATGGCTAATATGGAATACATGAAATCTGAATAGCAAAATGGCTTTTTAACATTAGGAAAATATTTGAGAGACGCTTTGCACAGAATTTGATCAAATAGTGTGAGCCCATCAACCATCGTCTAGTTGGTCTCATTAAAACTGATGGGTCCCTGACCTCCCTGTCCAAATGTGAACACTTACCGAAGGCCAATGTCTGTATGCCTGGGTGAATGTGGACACCTCTGTCAGAAAGGCCTACATATGGGTTGGCCGGAACCAAGTGTGAATAGATGTAATTAAAAACCACATGGTGATGGGAGTTATAGGGGCCCATCATCCGTTTCCTGTATTTGAAGGCGCATGCAATTTAAAGGAATATGGTACAGCCTCTTCAGGAAATGGGTGAGATCTAACCGTATCACCGCTTCAAATCGAATGTGACACAGGTTCTGGTGCTAATAAGGGATGTCTAACCCTATCTATGATACTGAAGCACATACAGTGGGGCAAAAAAGTATTTAGTCAGTCAGCAATAGTGCAAGTTCCACCACTTAAAAAGATGAGAGGCGTCTGTAATTTACATCATAGGTAGACCTCAACTATGGGAGACAAACTGAGAAAAAAAAATCCAGAAAATCACATTGTCTGTCTTTTTAACAATTTATTTGCATATTATGGTGGAAAATAAGTATTTGGTCAGAAACAAACAATCAAGATTTCTGGCTCTCACAGACCTGTAACTTCTTCTTTAAGAGTCTCCTCTTTCCTCCACTCATTACCTGTAGTAATGGCACCTGTTTAAACTTGTTATCAGTATAAAAAGACACCTGTGCACACCCTCAAACAGTCTGACTCCAAACTCCACTATGGTGAAGACCAAAGAGCTGTCAAAGGACACCAGAAACAAAATTGTAGCCCTGCACCAGGCTGGGAAGACTGAATCTGCAATAGCCAACCAGCTTGGAGTGAAGAAATCAACAGTGGGAGCAATAATTAGAAAATGGAAGACATACAAGACCACTGATAATCTCCCTCGATCTGGGGCTCCACGCAAAATCCCACCCCGTGGGGTCAGAATGATCACAAGAACGGTGAGCAAAAATCCCAGAACCACGCGGGGGGACCTAGTGAATGAACTGCAGAGAGCTGGGACCAATGTAACAAGGCCTACCATAAGTAACACACTACGCCACCATGGACTCAGATCCTGCAGTGCCAGACGTGTCCCTCTGCTTAAGCCAGTACATGTCCGGGCCCGTCTGAAGTTTGCTAGAGAGCATTTGGATGATCCAGAGGAGTTTTGGGAGAATGTCCTATGGTCTGATGAAACCAAACTGGAACTGTTTGGTAGAAACACAACTTGTCGTGTTTGGAGGAAAAAGAATACTGAGTTGCATCCATCAAACACCATAACTACTGTAAAGCATGGTGGTGGAAACATCATGCTTTGGGGCTGTTTCTCTGCAAAGGGGCCAGGACGACTGACCGGGTACATGAAAGAATGAATGGGGCCATGTATCGTGAGATTTTGAGTGGAAACCTCCTTCCATCAGCAAGGGCATTGAAGATGAAACGTGGCTGGGTCTTTCAACATGACAGTGATCCAAAGCACACCACCAGGGCAACGAAGGAGTGGCATCGTAAGAAGCATTTCAAGGTCCTGGAGTGGCCTAGCCAGTCTCCAGATCTCAACCCTATAGAAAACCTTTGGAGGGAGTTGAAAGTCCGTGTTGCCAAGCGAAAAGCCAAAAACATCACTGCTCTAGAAAAGATCTGCATGGAGGAATGGTCCAACATACCAACAACAGTGTGTGGCAACCTTGTGAAGACTTACAGAAAACGTTTGACCTCTGTCATTGCCAACAAAGGATATATTACAAAGTATTGAGATGAAATTTTGTTTCTGACCAAATACTTATTTTCCACCACAATATGCAAATAAATTGTTAAAAAAACAGACAATGTGATTTTCTGGATTTTTTTTTCTCAGTTTGTCTCCCATAGTTGAGGTCTACCTATGATGTAAATTACAGACGCCTCTCATCTTTTTAAATGGTGGAACTTGCACTATTGCTGACTGACTAAATACTTTTTTGCCCCACTGTATATGTGCTGTGGTCACACTTTCTTTGCAGGTGAAAACAATGTGGATCTTTGCATTACTATACAAGGCTTCCTACTGACAATGGACTAAGAGATGGGCATATAGCCTGTTACAAAGTAGGAGTCTTGGTTTGCTATTCATCATTTTGGGCCCTCTAGTTTACTACATATGCTGCAAAATTATATGCTGATGGACAATAGTGTGCCAAATATATATTCTTGTTACAATTTTGAGCATGGTAATATGATGGAGCGGTTTGTGCTTTTCGGAACACGGCTAAATAAATGATAGGGGCAAATTGTTATTACTATATAATGCCCAATAAGTACGGTGTGATATAAGACAAACGGCACGATTGTAAGCTCCTCAAGCTCATTTGCCTTTTGTGGCAGCCCTGATTATAATATGCTTAGTGTTGTGGTTCGTTCGTCTCTGAGTTGGAAAAATTATTTTCTTGAGACCTATCTGTAGACAAGTTTGAAAAGAGCCACTTTTTGGTACACTTTTGGTATAGGTGCCTATACAGGACTATCAGCCTCTTAACACCTTTTCCCCTTTTGTGTCTTGTAGTGTCATGTTCATTTTTTTTTCACTTAGATAGTTTGTTTGGCACTTTTTTGTTTGTATCTACTTTTGGAGATAATAAAAGTTACGTTTCAGGTCCATTGCTATATATATATATATATATATATATATATATATATATTGTGGATTATATTCTGCTTTATATAAAGTCACAGGAAACTTGGTCAAGGTTGTAGGAAATGTTAATTCAGTGTGTTATCAGCAAATCCTGGAGGCAAATTTGCACTCATCAGCCCGGAAGCTGCTCATGGGACATACTTGGATGTTCCAACATGACAACGACCCAAAACACAAGACCAAGTTCGCCTGTCATTGGCTACAGCAGAACAAAGTGAAGGTTCTGTAGTGGCCATTTCAGTCTCCTGACCTCAATATCATTGAGCCACTCTGGAGAGATCTCAAGCACGCAGTTCATGCTAAACAGCCCACTAATTTACAGGAACTGAAGGCATTTTGCATTTTGCTTTACTATCTGAGAAAATAAAGAACCTCATCCACAACTACCACTAAAGACTTCAAGCTGTCATTGATGTTAGAGGGGGCAAGACACGGTATTAAGAAATGGGGTATGTAAACTTTGGATCAGGGTCATTTGGATGTTTTGGGCTGTCATTATGATTTAAAAAGAGAAAACATAGTAGTTTGACAATAAATGGCATCACCCAACCACTAACCCAACCACTAACCATCAGTGGAGAAAAGGTTTTGGTGTTATCATTCATATTCTCTGATAAAAAGGCCAAGAAAGCAAAAAATCTGCCGGGGTATGTAAACTTTTGAGCACAACTGTATAGCGAAGCGTGGTGGCAGTGTCCTTATATGGGGCTGCATGAGTGCTTCTGGTGTCGGAAGCTACGTTTTATTGATCACATCATGAATTTACACATTGACTATTCTATACTGAAATAAGATGCTACCATCACTCCTTGTCCTTGGTACATATGCACTTTTTGCAATATGTCAATGATCAAAAACACATCTGTTTTATTTCTCAAGAACGGGATGAAAGTGATTTTGTGGGCAAGTATGTCTCCTGATCAGAATTTCCTATAAGTGATGATTTGAGTTCAGAAGAGACAAGTTGAGCATCATCCAGGCTCTAAAAGAAGTCACTCTTGAAGAATGGAAAAAGATAGATGTTGTTAAATGTTCTATGACACTCGGTCTTGTCAAAATGTTGGAAATTGTTCTGGTGTTCAGTGAGATATAGATTGAAATCTTAGTCGCATGTACACACACGTCCAGAACAGTTGGGCACTGAAACAAATTTTGGCGTTTTAGCAGTTTACCAAAACATATTCAAGATGCAGTTATATAATCAATATTGGCTTAAAGTTCAGACTCTCCGCTTTAACTGGAGGCTATTCACATTCTAATTAGAGTAAAGGTATGTTTCCACGTTCAGGAAACGCTGCTTGTTTGACGCTGCATAGACGCAGCGTCAAACACGCAGCATCCAGATGTTACAGCATAGCGGAGGGGATTTCATGAAATCCTGTCTCCACTATGCGTGGTAACACGCATGCGGCGGCCCTGCGATTCCGGACATGCGGCGCGTCTTTTTAGATCGCAGCATGCCCATTTACCTTGCGGCGACGCTGCGCCGCCGCCAGGTATAACACAGGGCCCTATGTGTGGGGTGCGAAGATACCGGATGTGTGCAATGAACACATTTGGCATCATCGCGTCTCCAGAAGGGGGTGGAGCTTTGGGCGGACTAAGTTTGCCGCTCCGTCAAAACCGCCGGCCATCCTGAACGTGGACACGTACCCTAAGGGTTTAGGAATTAAAGTGCTTAATCAATTAAGCAGGTAAAAGGTCTGGCACTCATTATAGGTATTGCATTTGGACGCTGTTCCTGTGAGCGTGGTCAAAGAAATTCTCAATGTAAGGCTAGGTTCACATTGCGTTGGTGCAATCTGTTTAGCGCATACGCTAATGGAATGCGCTAACGCAATGTCCAAAAAGGGATTGCGTTTGGCGATCCGGCTAGCGCAGATGCCCGATCTGCGCTAGCGAAGAACGGACCCAAAAACGCTGCAAGCAGCGTTCGAGGTCTGTCCGAAAATAACGGGACATCGCTGACGAATGCCAAAAAAGGCATACGTTAGCGATGCGTTAGCACATTGCAGTCAATGGGTGCGCTAACGGATCTGTTACATAGCGTTAATTGCGACAATTGCGCCATGTAACGGATTCCGTTAGCAGACACCCACTAACGCAATGTGAACCCAGCCTAAGACAAAGAGACAATCAGTACTCTGAAAAGAAAAATATCAATGAGAAAGCAGAAAGATTAAAAGTGGCAAAATCAACAGTTTTGCACACTCTACAGCAAAAAAAAAAGTGCACTGGTGAGCTTGGGAACTCAAAAAGGCCTGAATATTGTTGGAAGAAGACAGCGGTGGATGATCGCAGAATCCTTTCCATGGTGAAGAAAACCCTTTTCACAATATCCACCCAGGTGAAAAGCAACCCAAGAAGTAGGTGTTTCCATATCTAAGTCTAACATAAAGAGACCTCATGAGAACATATACAGAGAGTTCACCACAAGTTGCAAACCATTAATTAGCCTTAGAAATATGCCAAAATAGCCAAAACATTTAAAGAAGCCATCCCAGTTTTGTAAAATCATTCTGTAGACAGATGAAACAAAGATCAACCTGTATGAAAATGATGGGAAAAAGAAAACCTGGAGAAGGCATGGAACGGCTCATTATCCAGTGCACACCAAATCCTCTGTAAAACATAGTGGAGGCAGTGTGTAGGCATGGACATGCATGGCTTCCAATGACACTGGGTCACCAGTGTTTATTGATGATGTGACTGAAGACAGAAGCAGCTGGATGAATTCTGAAGTATACAGGGCAATAATTTCTGCTCAGATCAACCAAACGCAGCAAGGTTAATTTGACGATGCTTCACAGTTCAGAAGGACAATGACCCAAAACATACTCTGAATTTTTTTTAAGGCAAAGAAGTGGAATATTCTTCAGGAGCCAAGTCAATCACCAGATCTCAACCCCATCGAGCAGCATTTCACATGCTTAAGAGAAAAATGAAAGCGGAAAGACCAACAAACAGCCAACAACTGAAGTCAGCTGCAGTAAAGGCCTGGCAAAGCATCACAGAGGAGGAACCCAGCGTTTGGTGATGTCCATGGCTTTCAGACTTCAGGTAGTCATTGCCTGCAAAGCATTCTCTACAAAGTATTAACCCCTTAGTGACAGAGCCAATTTGGTACTTAATGACCAAGCCAATTTTTACAATTCTGACCACTGTCACTTTATGAGGTTATAACTCTGGAACATTTTAACGGATCCCGCTGATTCTGAGATTGTTTTTTCGTGACATATTGTACTTCATGTTAGTGGTAACATTTCTTCGATATTACTTGCGATTATTTATGAAAAAAACGGAAATATGGCGAAAATTTTTAAAATTTTGCAATTTTCAAACTTTGTATTTTTATGCCCTTAAATCAGAGAGATATGTCACTGTTTGGGCGCACGGCAGAGCTCGGAAGGGAAGAAGCGCCGTTTTGGAATGCAGACTTTGATAGAATGGTCTGCGGGCGTTATGTTGCGTTTGCAGAGCCCTGATGTACCTAAACAGTAGAAACCCCCCACAAGTGACCCTATTTTGAAAACTAGACCCCCCAAGGAACTTATCTAGATGTGTGGTGAGAACTTTGAATGCCCAAGTGCTTCACAGAAGTTTATAATGCAGAGTCGTGAAAATAAAAAATATTTTTTGCCACAAAAAAGATTTTTTAGCCCCCAAGTTTTTATTTTCAGAAGGGTAACAGGAGAAATTGGACCCCAAAAGTTGTTGTCCAATTTATCCCGAGTACGCTGATGCCCCATATGTGGGGGTAAACCACTGTTTGGGCGCACGGTAGAGCTCAGAAGGGAGGGAGCGCCATTTGACTTTTTGAGCACAAAATTGGCTGTCGTATTTGGAGACCACCTGATGTACCTAAACAGTGGAAACCCCCCAATTCTAACTCCAACCCTAACCCCAACACACCCCTAACCCTAATCCCAACCCGATGCATAATCCTAATCACAACCCTAACGATAATCACAACCCTAACCCCAAAACAACCCTAATCTCAACCCTAACCTCAAACCTAACCCTAATCCCAATACACCCCTAACCCTAATCCCAACCCTAACCTTAACCCTAATCCCAAACGTAACCCTAATGCCAACCCTAACCCTAATACCAACCCTAATCCCAATTCTAATCCTAAATTTAGCCACAATCCTAGCCCTAACTTTAGCCCCAACCCTAACTTTAGCCCTAACCCTAACTTTAGCCCCAACCCTAACCCTAATTTTAGCCCCAACCCTAGCCCTAAATTTAACCCTAGCCCTAACTTTAGCCCCAACCCTAACCCTAGCCCTAAGGCTACTTTCACACTTGCGTCCTGTGGCATCCGTCGCAATCCGTCGTTTTGGACATAAAACGGATCCTGCAAATGTGCCCGCAGGATGCCTTTTTTGCCCATAGATTTGTATTGCCGACGGATGGCCACACGTCGCGTCCATCGTGCACTGGATCCGTTGTGTTTTGGCGGACCATCATCACAAAAAAAACTTTCAATGTAACCTTTTTTTTTGTACGTCGCATCCGCCATTTCCGACCGCGTATGTGTGGCCGTAACTCTGCCCCCTCCTCCCCAGGACATAGACTGGGCAGCGGATGCGTTGAAAAACTGCATCCGCTGCCCACGTTGTGCACAATTTTCACAACGTGTGTCGGTACGTCGGGCCAACACTTTGCGACGGCCCCGTACTGACGCAAGTGTGAAAGAAGCCTAGCCCCAACGCTAACCCTAAATTTAGCCCCAACGCTAACCCTAAATTTAGCCCCAACCCTAACCCTAAATTTAGCCCTAACCCTAAATTTAGCCCCAACCCTAAATTTAGCCCCAACCCTAACCCTAAATTTAGCTCCAACCCTAGCCCTAACCCTAAATTTAGCCCTAACCCTAAATTTAGCCCCAACCCTAACCCTAATTTTAGCCCCAACTCCTCTCTCACTGCGCATGCGCCCGCCATTTTCTTTCCCAATGAATAAGCCGGAGGGCAGGAGGGGACGCAGGAGGACCCAGGGACACCGGTAAGTATGATAGGGTCCCCGAATCCCCCTATTTCTCTGTCCTCTGATGTGCAATCACATCAGAGGACAGAGAATGACAAAAAACCGACCCTGATCATGTTCTTTGGGGTCTCGGCTTCCCCCGGCAGCCGAGACCCCAAATAACCTCCGGGTGCCGGCCGGCGGGCGCACTGCACATGCGCCCGCTATTTTTTTGCCGGAAAAAGATGGCGGCGCCCATCGGGAGCCACGAGGAGCACCGGGGGAGACAGGTGAGTATCGGGGGGCTATCGGGGACCCCATTTCTCTGTCCTATGATGTGCGATCACATCGGTGGACAGAGAAATTAAAAGGGAAATCGCGTTTTGTTTTTTTTTGCGATCGCCAGTAAACGGATAATTACCGGCGATCGCAACCCGGGAGTCGGTAAAAAAACCCCGAATCATGTTCTCTGGGGTCTCGGCTACCCCCGGCATCCGAGACCCCAGAGAAAATCTGACTCTGGGGGGCGCTATTCACTTTTTCCACAGCGCCGTTAATTAACAGCGCTGTGGTTTTAGTACCCTTAACTGCCGCCGTTAAAAGGGGTATCGGCGGTCGTTAAGGGGTTACAAATGAACATTTTATTTATGGTAAAGGTAATTTGTCCAATTTTAAGACCCTGAAATTAATTGCAGAGCAATGATTGCAATTCCTAAACATTTCCCGGAATATTTTTGTTCAACCCCCTTTAATGAAACCTTAAAATCTACACTTCAATTGCATGTCAGTTGTTTCATTTTACATCCAAACTAGTGGCATAAAGAACACAAATCACAAAGATTCAATTTTTTAACTGTATATACTCTTCCCAGTATTGAAATTGCAAACCAAGAAGGAAAAGTGTTGGAGTTATTGAGATTACAGGATCAATAAACACGTTAGTAATATGCAAATGATGAAAAAGTGGAAACCAAAATGTCAAAACATCTCGATTTTTACAGTATAGAGTATGAGTGCCATACACAAAGACGTCTATTGCCTCCCCCAATGTTAAACCCCTAGCAACTCCTCTGATGGTTATAAACTGTGTTCCAAATTATTATGCAAATTGGATTTAAGTGTCTTAAAGATTTAATTGTTTTGTTTTTCAAATAAACTCATGGATGGTATTGTGTCGAAGGGCTCAATGGATCACTGAAATAAATCTTAAACACACGCGATATTTAGTTTTCCAGGTGATTCTAATTAAAGGAAAACTACTTAAAAATGATGTTCCACATTATTAAGCAGGCCACAGTTTTCAAGTAACATGGGAAAGGAAAAGGATCTCTCTGCTGCCGAAAAGAATCAGATATTGTAATGCCTTGGTCAAGGGATGAAAACATTAGATATTTCCCAAAAACTTAAGCGTGATCATCGTACTGTTAAGAGATTTGTGGCTGAATCTGAGCACAGATGTGTTTGTGCTGATAAAAGCATAATGAGGAAGGTTTCTGCCAGGCAAGTTAATCAGATTAAGAGAACAGCCGCTAAAAAGCCATTACAAACCAGCAAACATATTACATATTTGAAGCTGCTGGAGCTTCTGGAGTCCCTCAAACCTCAAGGTGTAGAATCCTTCAAAGGCTTGCTTTGGTTCATAAACCTACTTTGTGGCCACCCCTAAACAGTGTTGACAAGCAGAAACGGTTGCAGTGGGCTCAGACATACATGAAGACTAATTTTCAGTCTTGCTTACTAATGAGTGTCGAGCAACCCTGGATGGTCCAAATGGATGGAGTAGTGGATGGTTGGTGGATGGCCACCATGTCCCAACAAGGCTGCAACGTCAGCAAGGAGGTGGAGGAGTCATGTTTTGGGCCGGAATCATGGAGAAACAGCTTGTAGGGCCCTTTAAAGGGAACCTGTCACCTGAATTTGGCGGGACTGGTTTTGGGTCATATGGGCGGAGTTTTCGGGTGTTTAATTCACCCTTTCCTTACCCGCTGGCTGCATGCTGGCCAAAATATTGGATTGAAGTTCATTCTCTGTCCTCTGTAGTACACGTCTGTGCAAGGCAAGATTGCCTTGCGCAGGTGTGTACTACGGAGGACAGAGAATGAACTTCAATCAAATATTGCAGCCGGTGGGTAAGGAAAGGGTGAATCAAACACCCGAAAACTCCGCCCATATGACCCAAAACCAGTCCCGCCAAATTCAGGTGACAGGTTCCCTTTAAGGTTCCTGAAGGTGAGAAAATGACCTCTGCAAAGTATGAGTTTCTGACTGACAACTTTCTTCAATGGTATAAAAAGCAGAAACGTGCCTTCAGGAGCAAAATCATCTTCATGCATGACAATGCACCATCTCATGCTGCAAAGAATAACTCTGAGTCATTGGCTGCTATGGGCATAAATGGAGGTAAACTCATGGTGTGGCCACCATCTTCCCCTGACTTCAACCCTATAGAGAACCTTTGGAGTATCATCAAGCAAAAGATCTATGAGGGTGGGAGGCAGTTCGCATCAAAACAGCAGCTCTGGGAGGCGATTCTGACTTCATGCAAAGAAATACAAGCAGAAACTCTTCAAAAACTCACAAGTTCAATGGATGCAAGAATTGTGAAGGTGATATCAAAGAAGGGGTCCTATGTTAACATGTAACTTGGCCTGTTAGGATGTTTTGGAGTTAAATAGCTTTTTTTGTTCAGTGAATGTGACCTCCTAATACTGCAAATTTCACAAACGAGCATTTTCAGTTCTTTAAAACATCAAATGTTTAGAAATTCTACTGTGCCTAATAATTTGGAACAGTGCATTTTGAGTTTTTATTTATTTTGGAGATTATACTGTTATCATTGGGAGGTTTCTTCAATAAAAATTGATGTATGCTCTAACGGGTGATGACTTTTATTAGACTGACTGTCATTTGCCCCAACCATTTAGGAAAATCTGAGAAAAATATTATTTGCATAATAATTTGGAACTTGGTTATATGAAAAAGTTTGGGCACCCCTATTAATGTTAAGCTTAATGTTTTATAAAAATTGTTGTTTTTTTTGCAACAGCTATTTCAGTTTCATATCTTATATATTTTTGTCTAAGGCTATGTGCACACGTTCAGGATTTCTCGCAGAAAATTCCTAAGAAAAACCGGCCATTTTCTGCAAGAAATCCGCAAGAAAACCGCATGCGTTTTTGCCGTGGTTTTTTTCAGACATTTCCCTATGCATTTTGTAGTGGGAAATCTGCAAAAAACCCGCAAAATTAATGAACATGCTGTGGTTTTTACCGCGATTCATTTTTTTCGCGGAAAAAAACGCATCATGTGCACAAAACATGCGGAATTCATTCTAAATGATGGGATGCTTACTGTCTGCGTTTTTTTGCAGTTTTATAGCGTTTTTATTGGGAAAAACCGCAAAAAAAACGCAACATGTGCACACAGCCTAAGGGTCACTTCCGTCTGTCTGTACTTCTGTCACGATTATTCATTCGCTGATTGGTCTCGCGAGCTGCCTGTCATGGCTGCCGCGACCAATCAGCGACGTGCACAGTCCTGAAGAAAATGGCCGCTTCTTACTCCCCGCAGTCAGTGCCTGTCGCCCACATACTCCCCTCTGGTCGCCGCTAACACAGGTTAATGCCGGCAGTAACGGACCGCGTTATGCCACGGGTAACGCACTCCGTTACCGCCGCTATTAACCCTGTGTGTCCCCAACTTTTTACTATTGATGCTGCCTATGCGGCATCAATAGTAAAAAATGTAATGTTAAAAATAATAATAAAAAAAAAACCTGCTATACTCACCCTCCGTAGTCGCTCGCGCCGGCCGCCATCTTCCGTTGCAGGTTCCGGTGGCAAAGATGGTATGGCAGAAGGACCTGCCATGACGTCACGGTCATGTGACCGCGATGTCATCACAGGTCCTGCGCGCCTGCGCTTGAAAGACCTGCCATGACGTCACGGTCATGTGACCGCGACGTCATCACAGGTCCTGCGCTCATACCAACCCTGGGACCGGAAGCTGCCGTGGACTACAAGGGGCCCTCAGAAAGGTAAGTATATGTTTATTTTTTAACCTGTGACAAACCTGGCTGGGCAATATACTACGTGACTGGCCAATATACTACGTGGCTCTGTGCTGTATACTACGTCACTGGGCAATATACTACGTCACTGGGCAATATACTACGTAACTGGGCAATATACTACGTGGCTCTGTGCTGTATACTACGTCACTGGGCAATATACTACGTGACTGGGCAAAATACTACGTCACTGGGCAATATACTACATAGCTGGGCAATATACGTGTCTGGGCAATATACTACGACACTGGGCAATATACTACGTGACTGTGCAATATGCTACGTGGCTCTGTGCTGTATACTACGTGGCTGGGCAATATACTACATCGCTGGACATTATACTACGTGGCTGGGCAATATACTACATGGCTGGGCAATATACTACGTGGGCTGTGCAATATACTAAGTGGACATGCATATTATAGAATACCCGATGCGTTTGAATTGGGCCACCATCTAGTATCTAATAACTGTTGGACACAGTAATGTTTCTGCCTTGAAATGAGGTTTATTGTACTAACAGAAAATGTGCAATCTGCATTCAAACAAAATTTGACAGGTGCATAAGTATGGGCACCCTTATCATTCTCTTGTTTTAAATACTCCTACCTACTTTTTACTGACTTACTAAAGCACTTTTTTTGGTTTTCTAACCTCATTGAGCTTTGAACTTCATAGCCAGGTGTATGCAATCATGAGAAAAGCTACTTAAAGTGGCCACTTGCAAGTTGTTCTCCTGTTTGAATCTCCTCTGAAGAGTGGCATCATGGGCTCCTCAAAACAACTGTCTAATGATCTGAAAACAAAGATTATTCAACATAGTTGTTCAGGGGAAGGATACAAAAAGCTGTCTCAGAGATTTAACCTGTCAATTTCCATTGTGAGGAACATAGTAAGGAAATGGAAGAAAACAGGTACAGTTCTTGTTAAGGCCAGAAGTGGCAGGACAAGAAAAACTTCAGAAAGGCAGAGAAGAAGAATAGTGAGACCAGTCAAGGACAATCCTCAGACCACCTCCAGAGAGCTGCAGCATCAACTTGCTGCAGATGGTGTCACTGTGCATCGGTCAACTATACAACGCACTTTGCACAAGGAGAAGCTGTATGGGAGAGTGATGCGAAAGAAGCCGTTTCTGCAAGCACGCCACAAACAGAGTCGGCTGAGGTATGCAAAAGCACATTTGGAGAAGCCAATTTCTTTTTGGAAGAAGGTCCTGTGGACTGATGAAACCAAGATTGAGTTGTTTGGTCATACAAAAAGGCATTATGCATGGCGGCCAAAAAACACAGCATTCCAAGAAAAACGCATGCTACCCACAGTAAAATTTGGTGGAGGTTCCATCATGCTTTGGGGCTGTGTGGCCAATGCCGGCACCGGGAATCTTGTTAAAGTTGAGGGACGCATGGATTCCTCTCAGTATCAGCAGATTCTTTACTATAATGTTCATGAATCAGTGACAAAGTTGAAGTTACGCAGGAGATGGATCTTTCAGCAAGACAATGATCCAAAACACCGCTCCAAATCTACTCAGGCATTCATGCAGAGGAGCAATTACACTGTTCTGGATTGGCCATCCCAGTCCCCAGACCTGAATATCATTGAACATCTGTGGGATCATGTGAAGAGGGCTGTCCATACTCGGCGACCATCAAACTTAACTGAACTGGAATTGTTTTGTAAAGAGGAATGGACAAAAATACCTTCATCCAGGATCCAGGAACTCATTAAAAGCTACAGGAAGCGACTAGAGGCTGTTATTTTTTGCCAAATGAGGATCTACTAAATATTAATGTCACTTTTCTGGTGGGGTGCACATACTTATGCACCTGTCAAATTTTGTTTGAATGCAGATTGCACATTTTCTGTTAGTACAATAAACCTCATTTCAAGGCAGAAACATTACTGTGTCCAACAGTTATTAGATATATGAAACTGAAATAGCTGTTGCAAAAAAAAACAATTTTTATAAAACATTAAGCTTAAGATTAATAGGGGTGCCCAAACTTTTTCATATAACTGTAAATATACAAACTCTATACACATGCATATGTTAGGCACCCATCTATATATACACATACAACACATACTATTCACATGCATAAACACAGGATGAACTTGACACTTGGTCATGTCCCTGTCCACCATGCATTTGCCTCCTTGCCGTATTCTCAGCAGCCTCTGCCTCTTCCAATCAGTGGTGTAAGGCAGCATGGGGGCACATTTAAGGTCCTTGTTCACATTAGGCTGGGGTGAGAAGGATTTGGATTTCTGAATGTCTATAGGTGATCATTTTTGGTTCTGCAATGAGATAAACCACTGCCAAAGAAGACTGGCAGCAGCCGTCTAGAAAACAAATGTTCAGCCAAGCCGAATGTTCGTGTGTATGGGTGAGTCAGTAGAGCTGGCTGTTGGCCGACAGCTATCTCATTGGTTTGAGGGACTTTAATAATGGTGCAGCCATGTCTGTTTTCTGAAGGCATCTTTTGGTTTTAGTAGAAACTGTCCTAGACACATTATCTGAAGGAACTCTTCCTGTGCTTCCTGGACTTTGTTACGGACTTATCAAACAAATCATCTGATTTTGAGGACAATCTTCAGCTAAGTAAAATATTGATGTCAAATTACCTTATTTAACACTCCTGACGAACTTGTTAGTTAAAGGTGAAACGCGTTGAGTTATGTGATAGTGATAATGATATATGAGAGTCACGCGGTAAGAGAGTATTAATCATGTATGAGCAACATGTTAACAAGAGCATGAAAGTAATAAGTCTCTATGGTGAAATGCATTTATCATTTTGCCTGATTCCGGTAACAATGACGATATATTGACAAGAGCATTATGGTAACCAGCTTCAGATTATGATATGCGTTCTTTATATTTGATCTTTTTGCAATCTAATTCCCTATGGTCTTTTGTCAGACAATGTGTTTGCCAGCATTATTAGTATATGTATCTGCCACTTTCTGAGGTTTTTAAAAGTGGTATTGGCAGCTATAATATTACTTGAATAAGCACTTGGCACATTATCTGTTGGTACATTGGTTTGACATTGGGTAGCATATTATAGGTGTATCATTGACTCCATTTGTCCTTTCTGAATATGAGGACTTAGAAGGGCCAGGGGGTCAGTCGTCGGAGAGTGGGGGCGCCATTTGCACAAGGTGGTAGGATGCTGACCTCTCCTGCAAGGCAGGATTGTGGTAGTACCTCATTATGGCGAGACAGCCCCCTGCCATTCTTAATTTTGTTCGGATTTATATTTGACATAAATCAGCACGACCAGTTCATATATATTGATTTTGGAGATGGCATCCCTAAAGTTAAAGATGGTATCCTCATTATTAATTTTTTGGACTTGGCACTTTTTTAGTATACTAGTGTGTTATTTGGTATTTAGTATGAGTTTGTTGATTTTTACCCCAAGAATTGTGGCCAAGAGGGATAGCTGTCAGTGAACGAGGGCACATTTTGCTCAGTCCTTTAGAGTACAGACCTCTGTGTCAAGGCAGTGATTCAGCAGGGCGAGACATGGTCCCCCTGGTATTATTATCCTGGGCTAAGTTATTTGGGTATGGTTCTAATTTCTATTTTCTGTTTTTCAATTACTAATTAAAGTTATATTTTTAATATATCTTGCAAGTGCAGAGTTTACGGTGAAATAGAAACAGTCCTAGGGTAATTTGGGGTCGCAGAGGGAAAGCAGTGATGGATTAGTGAATGAACTTACTGCAGAACGTTCTGCCTCACACTTACTGATCTGTAGAAACTACTTTTCATCAGTCATTTCATTATCGCAGGATTAAAATTGTGAGATCACCTATAGATAACAAAGGAAAACATCATTCAGCATAATCACAACTCAACCTCTCTGCATAATGATCTCTGCACAGATCACAGGGCCTGCCTAGAAAACTCTTCATCAGAAGTAAATCTTCAGGCTACAGTTTCCCTTGTATAAAATAGTGTATCAGAATCTTATTTTAATTAGATAATGGGATTGTCCACTACTAGGTCAACCGCAATCCACTAAAAAATTGGACTGCACTCTGATCAATGTTGCTCATCTGTGTATTCGAAATCTGATGGGTGTGAGAAAAAAAACGGATGACATACAGTCCATCAGTATGGCATTTGATTTTTACTGATACATTGAGCATTGCGGTTTTAAGTCTCCTCATCACGGCATGCTTAACATGTCACTCTCCGCAACGAGAAACGATACTTCTTGGTTACTGATACATTGCAATTCTTTAAGATGGGAAACTGTAATTGTTCCATTCAATGATTAATACCTGCCGAGTAAAAAAAATGGTTTGCACACTGACAGCACATGGATGACCAGGGAGAAAAAAAATCGTCCTACTCTCCTGGACCGATCTTTTTTATACGCTAGTGTGAGTGAACCCTTGCACTCACCACCCATGCCTGCGCCAATTCAGTGATGTCTGCACTTGCATTCCTGGGACTTGTGCGGTTATGACATGTGAGCACTGCGCCCAATCACCGCTGGCGTCATTGTCACCTACTTCGGACATTTACGTAATCAAGAGGAAATGAGACCTGCAGCTGGCCACTCGCTTCTTCTTGATTACTAATATGTCTTAAGGCAGAGACTGACGCTGGTGACATTTAGGGGCAGGGCCCACATGTCTTAACAACCGCACCTGAGCCCTTGGAATGCAAATGCTGACACCATCAGAACAGCGCGGACATGGGGGTGAATATAAGCATTTTTATTTTATCGGTCTCAAACATGGGGATTGAGAAGGTGGGTTATCCAAAAAGTGGACAACGTCTTTCAGAAAAATCTAAAGGAATCAGAATCCAGTGGTTCAGGAGGCAGAGAGCCAGGTTGCTGAATGTGTGGGGTCCATGCACTATCAGACTGACTTATTTTGCTGCTTATTTGCCTATATCCCATGTGGATATAATAAAAATGGTGAAATCACTTCCCAATTATCTTTTCTTTTTTTACAGCATGACAACACAGTATTTATTCTTAACAAATTGTCCGCATGGCGTATTTTTCAGTAGGTCAAGACACATAAGCTATTGTTCATATGAGCCTGAAAGTTGACTCTTGAACTGATGTTTGTTGATTTGATGAATGCTTGTTGGCTGCCTATTGTATACATCCCTGCAGCTTATTTTTCTGCTATCCTTGGGGAAAAAAGGTGCAGGTTAGTTGAACAATCAATGTTTGTTAATATGTTAATTACCCATCGTATCAGTCCAAGAAGCTTGTTGTTCTGCAATATAGAAGGAAAAAATAATTAATGTTAATTGAACACTCAAACAATGAGATGACCGCCTCCTGCCTTCCTCCAATCCTGTGGAAAAATGTCTGAGTAGGAGCTGTGAACTATAAAAGGGGGATCTGCCTCTGTGTCCAAACACAGACTCTACATGACAGTAGTCAAGGCACCATGGCTCCATCCGGAGGAATACAGAATTGAGTCTTGGAACCCATGGAGATGTTTGGAGAACCGAGGTAACCACAATCAGGTCACCTGGCCACATACCTCAATGGACTCTGTCAGTTTCCTAAGCTTGCCGCTACCTTCTCTCTGTTGGTGCCCTCCAAAAGCGAGGTGCTTCTGGTTGGGTTGTTGGCCCTGGAAACCCAGAAGTCACAATGTTCTAATTCCCAGAGATCCACTACCTTGTGTACTTGCTGGGACTGTACTATGTCTACTTGACTGTTAATGATCCAATAAATTGTTACTGTAGTATGTTACACTAACCCTGTGTTGTCTGAGTAGAATTATGTCCACAGTGATGAAGTATGGGCAACTGAGTGGGATGAGCTCTGGTCCATGCGTTTTTTCTAAAGTCAACCAGGCCAGCGGATGAAAACACCCACTAAGCCTTGTGTCTCCACACTTGGTGGTAGCGGTGGGATACTACTCAGCCCAGTGGATCCGGGGAAGCAGCAGGAGACAGGTGTTCATAGACATCATCAAGGGCTGCACAACCAGTGAGGCAGATAGACTGACCATAGGTGAGGCACACATAGCAGGTCTCAGACACCACCATTTCCAACCCAACCAGCTCGGCCTTGAGAAGAGGAACAGTGGATATACAGCCTCAAAAGGAAATGGCAACTACAGGAGTTGTGCCATCTTCGACAGGGCTATTGACACTCTTTGTTGGGTTGATCCAGGAATTGGTCCTTTAGGATGACGAGAACATTGTGTTAGATGATGAGTTTGACCAAGAGGAATTGAACTGACTACCAAATCAAGAATACAGTGGCAGTTTGGGATCAAATACCAGTCTCCAGCAGCCTGAATCCCGGAGTTGTTGGTCGCATTGGGACCCGGAGCCTCAAGCTGGAGAATGAGCTGGAGAGATTATTCCATCGGTACTGGCAGATCCATTCCATCTTGCTGAAGAATCGCTGGGGAGGCGGTGCCACACTATTTGCCTTCAGCTTCCAGGAATCACGGGATGTGGAGGGTGCCATGTGTGGACACAATGGATAAGAGTTTGCCGACGGTCCAGGGGTAATCACAGTAAGAAGCACTTACTCTGGTTCAGGAAATGAATGGGAGCCCTGGGCGAATGGGGGTGGGATGCACAGTATGGGATCTGTGGGGTGGGAGACCCGATGCCAGCGCTGGCACGGGCCCCCTACAATACTCACCTCTCCTCATTCATGGCAGCTGCACTGTATTCAGTGCCCTCTGACTCTGCGCTGTCTCAGCATACAGGGCACGCTGGCGTCCTCACTGCGCACACAGCCTCTGTCCTGAGCACTGCAGAGTCGGGAGAGACGCTGAGTGTACCGGACCTGTGGCAGGAACAGGAGAGGTGAGTACTTGATTTTTTTTTTATGTATGCAGCATTACATGGGGCCCATGACGTGCTGCATGGAGGAGCATTACATGGGGCCCATAATACGGTATGGAGGAGCATGAGGCCCATAATACGGTATGGAGGAGCATGGGGCCCATAATACTGTATGGAGGAGCATGAGGCCCATAATACTGTATGGAGGAGCATTATATGGGGCCCATAATACTGTATGGAGGAGCATTATATGTGGCTCATAATACTGTATGCAGGAGCAGTATATGGGGCTCATAATACTATATGGAGTTGCATTATATGGGGCCGGACAGGCCATCTGGCAATTCTGGCAAATGCCAGAAGGGCCTGTCTGGTCGTGGGCTGTCTTATCCGCAGTGTTGTTAACAGAATCGGTGTTCTCAAGACACCCATACTGTTAAGAGTTGTGACAGAACACAAAGTCGCTAATTCTATCACTTACCCCAGCAGCAGTAATATTGGTCTTGTACTAAATCTTCCTTTCATCCATCCAGGGTAATATATCCCCATCTGGTACTTGAGGACAGGGATAACATGGGCCTGTGTGATTTCAAATGCCAGGACTAAATTTCAATCTCAGTCCGTACCTGTATGGGGCCCATAATACTGTATGGAGGAGCATGATATGGGGCCCATAATACTGTATGGAGGAGCATGATATGAGGCCCATAATACTGTATGGAGGAGCACTATATTGGGCCCATAATACTGTACGGAGGAGCATTATATGGGGCCCATAATACTGCATGGAGGAGCATTATATGGAGCTCATAATACTGTGGAGGAGCATGGGGCCCAAAATATTTGTTACACCCGGTCCGGTCTCTGTACCTTTGCGGGGTCAGGAATCCCGCTCTGTGCTGGCTCCAATCTGTCACGATGCAGTTTCCCCTCCTCCTCCCTCTCCTGCTTCCTGGCGTGCTTCCAGCAGATTCTCAGGCAGAGTGTTTAGGGCACGCGCTCGTTCCCAGTCTCTTAAAGAGACAGCGCGCATTTTTTAAAATATGCTTCTAGCCAATGGCGTGTTATCCTTTGCTATTTCTAGCTCCTCCACCATAGGGGGGGCGCCGGAGCAACAAGTATCCATTGTTGCTTACTTCCGGTTTCTGTCTGCATGTGCTCCTGTTTCTGAAGTGCTTTCGCTTGTTCTCCGCTTTTACTGTCTGTTTCCACAGATCTTCAGCTACCAGTTACCCGGCGATCCTGGACGACGACTGTTCTATCTACGCTATCCCGTCTCGTCCCGCCAATCCACCAACATCGTCTCCGGACAACGTCAGTTCCATTGGAACCAGCTTCTACCCGTACACACGGTATCACCTGGTTAGCTCCACGTCTCCCGCTAACCCTGCTTGTCCGATTGTCCCGCTGGGACAGCTGCCACGTGTTCGGGGTCTAACTGGAGGTAGCACCCGTGTCCTCCAGGCTTCCTACACTGTCTCTGTTCGAGGGGACTTACCACGGGTGTCTGGGGCATTACATGGGGCCCATAATGTTGTATGGAGGAGCATGGGTCCCATAATACTGTATGGAGGAGCATTATATGGGGCCCATAATACTGTATGGAGGAGCATTATATGTGGCTCATAATACTGTATGGAGGAGTATTATATGGGGCTCATAATACTGTAAGGAGCATTATATGAGACCCATAATACTGTATGGAGGAGCATTATATGGGGCCCATAATACTATATAGAGGTGCATGGGACCAATTATACTGTATGGAGGAGCATGATATGAGGCTCATAATACTGTATGGAGGAGCATTATATGGGGCCCATAATACTGTATGGTGGAGCATTATATGGAGCCCATAATACTGTATGGAGGAGCATTATATGGAGCCCATAATACTGTATGGAGGAGCATTACTTAGGGCCCATAATACTGTGTAGAGGAGCATTACATGGGGCCCATAATACTGTATGGAGAAGCATTACATTGGGCCCATAATATTGTATGGAAGAGCATTATATGGGGCCCATAATACTGTGTGGAGGAGCAATATATGGGGCCCATAATACTGTATGGAGGAGCAGGGTGCTCATAATACTATATGGACTAGCATTATATGGGACCCATAATACTGTAGGGAGGAGCATTACATGGGGCCCATAATACTGTATGGAGGAGCATTACATGGGGCCCATAATACTGTATGGAGAAGCATTACATGTGGCTCATAATACTGTATGGAGGAGCATTACATGTGGCTCAAAATACTGTATGGAGGAACATTACATGGGGCCCATAATACTGTATTGAGGAGCATGGGACCTATTATACTGTATGGAGGAGCATGGGGCCCATTATACTATATAGAGGAGCATTACATGGTGCCCATAATACTGTATGGAGGAGCATTATATGGGGCCCATAATACTGCATGGAGGAGCATGGGACCCATAATACTGTATGGACTAGCATTATATAGGGCCCATAATACTGTATGGAGGAGCATTACATGGGGCCCATAATACTGTATGGAGAAGCATTACATGTGGCTCATAATACTGTATGGAGGAGCATTACATGTGGCTCATAATACTATATGGAGGAGCATTACATGGGGCCCATAATACTGTATAGAGGAGCATGGGGCCCATTATACTGTATGGAACAGCATGGGGCCCATTATACTGTATGGAGGAGCATTATATGGGGCCCATAATACTGTATAGAGGAGCATGGGGCCCATAATACTGTACGGAGGAGCATTATATGGGGCCCATAATGCTGTATGGAGGAGCATTTTAAGGGGAACATAATACTGTATGGAGTAGCATTACATGGGGCCCATAATACTGTATGGAGGAGCATTATATGGGGCCCATAATACCGCATGGAGGAGCATGAAATGAGGCCCATAATACTGTATGGACTAACATTATATGGGGCCCATAATACTGCATGGAGGAGAATTACGTGGGGCCCATAATATTGCATGGAGGAGCATAGGGCCCATAATACTGTATGGAGGAGCACTATGTGGCTCATGATACTGTACGGAGGAGCATTATATGGGGCCTATAATATTGTATGGAGGAGCATTAAATGGGGCCCATAATACTGTATGGAGTGTATGGAGGAGCATTACATGGAGCCAATAATACTATATGGAGGTGCAGGGGCCCATTATACTGTATGAAAGAGCACTATATGGGGCCCATAATAATGTATGGAGGAGCATGATATGGGGCCCATAATACTGTATGGACTAGCAATATATGGGGCCCATAATACTTTATGGAGGAGCACTACATGGGGCCCATAATACTGTATAGAGAAGCATGGGGCCCATAATACTGTATGGAGGAGCATTATATGGGGCCCATAATACTATATGGAGGAGCATTACATGTGGCTCATAATACTGTATGGAGGAGCATTACATGGGGCCCATAATGTTGTATGGAGGAGCATGGGGCCCATAATACTGTATGGAGGAGCATTATATGGGGCCCATAATACTGTATGGAGGAGCATTATATGGGGCCCATAATACTGTATGGAGGAGCATTTTTTAGGGGCCTGTAATACTGTATGTAGGAGCTTTATATGGAGCCCATAATACTGTATGGAGGAGCATTACATGTGGCCCATAATACTTTATGGAGAAGCATTACATGTTGCTCATAATACTGTATGGAGGAGCATTAAATGTGGCTCATAATACTGTATGGAGGAGCATTACATGGGGCCCATAATACTGTATGGAGGAGCATTATATGGGGCCCATAATACAGTATGGAGGAGCATGGGGCCCATAGTACTGTATGGAGGAGCAGGGGGCCCATAATACTGTATGGAGGAGCATTACATGGGGCCGATAATACTGTATGGAGGAGAATTACATGGGGCCCATAATACTGTATGGAGGAGCATTATATGGGGCCCATAATACTGTATGGAGGAGCATGGGGCCCATAATACTGTATGGAGAAGCATTACATGGGGCCCATAATACTGTATGGAGGAGCATTATATGGGGCCATAATACTGTATGGAGGATCATGGGGCCCGTTATATTGTATGGAGGAGCATGGGGCCCATTATATTGTATGGAGGAGCATTACGCGGGTCCCATAATACTGTATATTGAAGCATGGGGCCCATAATACTGTATGGAGGAGCATTATATGGGGCCCATAATACTGTATGGATGAGCATTGGGCCCATAATACTGTATGGAGGAGCATTTTTGGGGACCATAATACTGTATGGAGTAGCATTAGATGGGGCCCATAATACTGTATGGAGGAGAATTACATGGGGCACATAATATTGTGTGGAGGAGCATTATGTGGTTCATAATACTGTACAGAGGAGCATTATATGGGGCCCATAATATTGTATGGAGGAGCATTACATGTGGCTCAAAATACTGTATGGAGGAGCACTACATGGGGCCCATAATACTGTATGGAGAAGCATTACATGGGGCCCATAATACTGTATGGAGAAGCATTACATGAGGTCCATAATACTGTATGAAGAAGCATGGGGTCCATAATACTGTATGGAGAAGCATTACATGGGGCCCATAATACTGTATGGAGAAGCATTACATGAGGCCCATAATACTGTATGGAGAAGCATGGGGCCCATA
Source organism: Ranitomeya imitator (assembly GCF_032444005.1). Classification (NCBI taxonomy): domain Eukaryota; kingdom Metazoa; phylum Chordata; class Amphibia; order Anura; family Dendrobatidae; genus Ranitomeya; species Ranitomeya imitator. Next base: position 224,631,630 of record NC_091284.1, read on the forward strand.
ATACTGTATGGAGGAGCATTATATGGGATCCATAATACTGTATGGAGGAGCATAACATGTGGCTGATAATACTGTATGGAGGAGCATTACATTGGGCCCATAATACTGTGTGGAGGAGCGTTGCATGGGGCCCATAATACTGTATGGAGGAGCATGACATGGGGCCCATAATACTGGAGGGTGTCAACACTTTTGGTCATGACTGTATGTGCGAGAGAACTGTATTCAGATTTTGCTTGTATTCCTCTGGGCTTGCTGACCTGTCCATTGAAATGGTTATAGCACAACCGTGATGACACACCATATTATCTTAATAAACCAGACGTCTATTTTTTGCAAGCCAGGAGGAATAGATGTGTTATATGTTGACTTTTGAATTTGTGTTTCTTTCTAGTTGGTCAAGAAAACAGACTTTTGTTCGTATAAGCCTGTAATATTGACTTGTAAGTTGACATTTGATGTAACATATTGTGCTGTTATCCTGCATGACTAGTGATGTTTGCTGATTTGCTGATTACGCATTGTCCAAGCCAGCAAGATTGTTGACTTGCAAAAAAAGAAGAGGAAATCTATGCAACCAGAATGCATTATCAAACAATGCGAGTTGGTCTCATCACCATTCTTCCCCTTTACCTGTGAATCCTGACTTGAAGGATGTTTGTTAACTATAAAAAGGTAATATACTATAATATTACGCTTGTCATTACCTCCTCTCTGTGTGCGTGCCACAGGTGGAATAGTCGGCCCTGGAAGCTCTGAAGTCACAGCTACTCTTATCCTGGCGAGTCAGCGGAAGGGTGAGACTCTGTTATTGTGCACCATCTTGGGTAATGTGCTGGGACTGTTCTACCTATTATTTGCCTGTTTTGTGGTTCAATAAATTATTGCCACACTTTTTTACCCTCACCCTGTTTTGTCATAGTAGTGTTACGCCCACGGGGAAAGGAGAGCAGGTGTTCGGTGGTATGATCCAGTCCCTGGTCTGTTTGGTTTCGGCTAGTGAACCAAGGCACCCACTGACCACTGTTTCTCTACAACAACGTATTTAAGTTGCTATACCCACAAAGTGTTTAATTTTTTTTTTTTTTACAGTTGGTAGGAATTGTAATTGTAATTCAGCAGAGCCACTCTAAAAGGCGGTGTAGAGCTGCCTAAATGATTTTGTATGATAAATGTATGTGAATGACTTTACCAATGGGCAACAGACTATTTCTTGCTTCCAGAAATGTAAACTGTTGTGTTTTTTAGGAATATAAAGGTCCGTTTACAAAGACTGACCAGTGACATGATACGACAGCCAATCGGAGGGTGTTTGAATGCCTGTTTCTACAGTTAGACCAAAGTAAACAACGTGTACTGAGCAATCTTTGCACAGTCAAGAATGATGTTCATTTATGCTGTATAAAAGATCATTTTTAACAACACTCATTCACAATTATCTTGCAGTGTAAATGCCCCTTAGGCCGGGATCACACATGCGAGAAACACGTCCGTGTCTCGCATGTGAAATCCAAGCTCTGGCGCCGGCACTCCAGAGTGGAGCGTGCGGCCGCATAGCAACACATGGAGCTGCACGCTCTGCTCCGAAGTGCCGGCGCCACAGCTTGGATTTCACATGCGAGACACGGACGTGTTTCTCGCATGTGTGATCCCAGCCTTAAAGGGAATTTGTGATGTGAAAAAGCACAATTAACCTTCAGAGATGTGGTTAATCTACAGGTTGTTCTATAGCTGTGCGGCTGCTGCACTGAAAAAATGATTGCTGTGAGGAAATAAACTTAATTCCTAACGGCAGCCACCAGCTTTCAGTCATAGAGGTGCAGCTTCAGTTACTGTTCAGTACATAGTGAGTGGCGGCTCTAACCACATTCCGACAGCGACTGACCACCGGCTTCTGATGTACTGCTGAGCTGGCTGTCAGTTAGTGCCAGGTCGTGGTTACATCAGCCTCTTGCGGTGTACTGAGCGGTGACTGTAGATGCACCTCTACGACTGAAAGCCTGAGGCTCTTGGGAGGAATAAAGTTAATTTTCTGTCAGTAGCCCCACGTTCAGTACAGTGACTGGACATCATTGTAACTCTATTAATCTGCAGATTAAACTCATATCTAAACGTTTATGGAAAATGATAGGCTCCTTTAAGGGTGCATTCAGATGTCAGTGCAAATTCTTCTGAAATCGTTCTGCAATGCACGGAGTGGCCATGGATCTACCGACCCAAGCCTGACAGCTCATATATTTCTATGAAGCTGTCATGCTCAGGTCGGGAGACCCCCAGTCCGTGCACGGTGATCTGATCTCAGACTAATTTGCATGGACATCTTAATGTGTCTTAAGTATTATAGTATATTTGGCAGAAACTGGGCAATCTTTTGCCACTTTGTGCAAGCTCATTATGTTATTTTTAAATTGTGGAAAAAGGGCTATACACTTAAGTATTGCTTTATTTTACTGGTGGGTAGTCGAATGAAGTTAGGAAGCCCAATTGTGCTGCCAAACGGATTCCTGGGTGGTGTGGAGAAGAGGTGGCAATAAACCATTTGTGTATCCTAGAATTTGTATTCATCATCAGGATAAGAGTGCATTCACACAACTGGTTTTTACGGTCCATATTTGGGCCACAATACCCATTCCATTTGGCGGTCTTCTGACCTGAACTATCAGCCTCATATATACTTACTACAGTCATGGCCAAAAGTATTGACACCCCTGCAATTCTGTCAGATAATACTCAGTTTCTTCCTGAAAATGATTGCAAACACAAATTCTTTGGTATTATTATCTTCATTTAATTTGTCTTAAATGAAAAAACACAAAAGAGAATGAAGCAAAAAGCAAAACATTGATCATTTCACACAAAACTCCAAAAATGGGCCAGACAAAAGTATTGGCACCCTCAGCCTAATACTTGGTTGCACAACCTTTAGCCAAAATAACTGCGACCAACCACTTCCGGTAACCATCAATGAGTTTCTTACAATGCTCTGCTGGAATTTTAGACCATTCTTCTTTGGCAAACTGCTCCAGGTCCCTGATATTTGAAGGGTGCCTTCTCCAAACTGCCATTTTTAGATCTCTCCACAGGTGACCTATGGGATTCAGGTCTGGACTCATTGCTGGCCACCTTAGAAGTCTCCAGTGCTTTCTCTCAAACCATTTTTTAGTGCTTTTTGAAGTGTGTTTTGGGTCATTGTCCTGCTGGAAGACCCATGAACTCTGAGGGAGACCCAGCTTTTTCACACTGGGCCCTACATTATGCTGCAAAATTTGTTGGTAGTCTTCAGACTTCATAAGCCATGCACACGGTCAAGCAGTCCAGTGCCAGAGGCAGCAAAGCAGCCCCAAAACATCAGGGAACCTCCGCCATTTTTGACTGTAGGGACTGTGTTCAACCCGTACTATCTGAATGAAAAGGGACTGTATGGTAGGAGACCCAGGAAGACCCCACACTTCTTACCCCGAGACATAAAAAAGCCAGGCTGGAGTTTGCCAAAACTTACTTTAAAAAGCCTAAAGCGTTTTGGAAGAATGTTCTCTGGTCAGATGAGGCAAAAGTAGAGCTTTTTGGGCAAAGGCATCAACATAGAGTTTACAGGAGAAAAAAAGAGGCATTCAAAGAAAAGAACACGGTCCCTACAGTCAAACATGGCGGAGGTTCCCTGATGTTTTGGGGTTGCTTTGCTGCCTCTGGCACTGGACTGCTTGACCGTGTGCATGGCATTATGAAGTCTGAAGACTACCAACACATTTTACAGCATAATGTAGGGCCCAGTGTGAGAAAGCTGGGTCTCCCTCAGAGTTCATGGGTCTTCCAGCAGGACAATGACCCAAAAAAAACTTCAAAAAGCACTAGAAAATGGTTTGAGAGAAAGCATTGGAGACTTCTAAGTTGGCCAGTAATGAGTCCAGACCTGAATCCCATAGAACACCTGTGGAGAGATCTAAAAATGGCAGTTTGGAGAAGGCACCCTTCAAATATCAGGGACCTGGAGCAGTTTGCCAAAGAAGAATGGTCTAAAATTCCAGCAGAGCATTGTAAGAAACTCATTGATGGTTACTGGAAGCGGTTGGTCGCAGTTGTCAATACTTTTGGCCATGACTGTAGCTATTGAACCCGTTCTACGCCCGGGTGGCTAGCATCTATATTGGTATATGGTCTCCATCCTGGTATGTGCTGCTCCATCCTGCGTCCCCATCCTGTCATGAGCTGCTCCATCCTGCGTCCCCATCCTGACATGTGCTGCACCCATCCTGCACCCCCATTCTGACATGTGCTGCTCCCATCCTGCACCCCCATTCTGACATGTGCTGCTCCATCCTGCGTCCCCATCCTGTCATGTGCTGCACCCATCCTGCGCCCTCATTCTGCCATGTGTTGCACCCATCTTGCGCCCCCATTCTGTCATGTGTTGCACCCATCCTGCGCCCCATTCTGTCATGTGCTGCTTCCATCCTGCGCCCCCATTGTGACATGTGCTGCTCCCATCTTGCGCCCCCATTCTGACATGTTCTGCACCCATCCTGCGCCTCCATTCTGACATGTTCTGCTCCCATCTTGCGCCCCCATTCTGTCATGTGTTGCACCCATCCTGCGCCCCCATTCTGTCATGTGCTGCTCCCATCCTGCGCCCCCATTGTGACATGTGCTGCACCCATCCTGCGCCTCCATTCTGACATGTACTGCACCCATCCTGCGCCTCCATTCTGTCATTTGCTGCTCCCATCCTGTCATGTGCTGCTCCCATCCTGTGCCCCCGTTCTGTCATGTGCTGCTCCCATCCTGTGCCCCCGTTCTTTCATGTGCTGCTCCCATCCTGCACCCCTGTTCTGTCATGTGCTGCTCCCATCCTGCGCCCGTTCTGTCATGTGCTGCTGCCATCCTGCGCCCCCGTTCTGTCATGTGCTGCTCCCATCCTGCGCCCCCGTTCTGTCATGTGCTGCTCCCATCCTGCGCCCCCGTTCTGTCATGTGCTGCTCCCATCCTGTGCCCGTTCTGTCATGTGCTGCTGCCATCCTGCACCCCCGTTCTGCCATGTGCTGCTCCCATCCTGCGCCCGTTTTGTCATGTGCTGCTGCCATCGTGCGCCTGTTCTGTCATGTGCTGTTCCCATCCTGCGCCCCCGTTCTGTCATGTGCTGCTCCCATCCTGTGCCCCCGATCTTTCATGTGCTGCTCCCATCCTGCGCCCCTGTTCTCTCATGTGCTGCTGCCATCCTGTGCCCACGTTCTGTCATGTGCTGCTCCCATCTTGCGCCCCCATTCTGTCATGTGCTGCTCCCATCCTGCGCCCCCGTTCTGTCATGTGCTGCTCCCATCCTGTGCCCGTTTTGTCATGTGCTGCTGCCATCGTGCGCCCGTTCTGTCATGTGCTGCTCCCATCCTGCTCCCCCGTTCTGTCATGTGCTGCTGCCATCCTGTGCCCCCGTTCTGTCATGTGCTGCTCCCATCTTGCGCCCCCATTCTGTCATGTGCTGCTCCCATCCTGCGCCCTTGTTCTGTCATGTGCTGCTCCCATCTTGCGCCCCCATTCTGTCATGAGCTGCTGCCATCCTGCGCCCCCGTTCTGTCATGTGCTGCTCCCATCCTGCGCCCCCGTTCTGTCATGTGCTGCTCCCATCCTGCGCCCGTTCTGTCATGTGCTGCTGCCATCCTGCACCCCCGTTCTGCCATGTGCTGCTCCCATCCTGCGCCCGTTTTGTCATGTGCTGCTGCCATCGTGTGCCTGTTCTGTCATGTGCTGTTCCCATCCTGCGCCCCCGTTCTGTCATGTGCTGCTCCCATCCTGTGCCCCCGATCTTTCATGTGCTGCTCCCATCCTGCGCCCCTGTTCTCTCATGTGCTGCTGCCATCCTGTGCCCCCGTTCTGTCATGTGCTGCTCCCATCTTGCGCCCCCATTCTGTCATGTGCTGCTCCCATCCTGCGCCCCCGTTCTGTCATGTGCTGCTCCCATCCTGTGCCCGTTTTGTCATGTGCTGCTGCCATCGTGCGCCCGTTCTGTCATGTGCTGCTCCCATCCTGCTCCCCCGTTCTGTCATGTGCTGCTCCCATCCTGTGCCCCCGTTCTTTCATGTGCTGCTCCCATCCTGCGCCCCTGTTCTGTCATGTGCTGCTGCCATCCTGTGCCCCCGTTCTGTCATGTGCTGCTCCCATCTTGCGCCCCCATTCTGTCATGTGCTGCTCCCATCCTGCGCCCTTGTTCTGTCATGTGCTGCTCCCATCTTGCGCCCCCATTCTGTCATGAGCTGCTGCCATCCTGCGCCCCCGTTCTGTCATGTGCTGCTCCCATCCTGCGCCCCCGTTCTGTCATATGCTGCTCCCATCCTGTGCCTGTTTTGTCATGTGCTGCTGCCATCGTGCGCCCGTTCTGTCATGTGCTGCTCCCATCCTGCTCCCCCGTTCTGTCATGTGCTGCTCCCATCCTGTGCCCCCGTTCTGTCATGTGCTGCTCCCATCCTGCGCCCCCGTTCTGTCATGTGCTGCTCCCATCCTGCGCCCCCGTTCTGTCATGTGCTGCTCCCATCCTGCGCCCGTTCTGTCATGTGCTGCTGCCATCCTGCACCCCCGTTCTGCCATGTGCTGCTCCCATCCTGCGCCCGTTTTGTCATGTGCTGCTGCCATCGTGCGCCTGTTCTGTCATGTGCTGTTCCCATCCTGCGCCCCCGTTCTGTCATGTGCTGCTCCCATCCTGTGCCCCCGATCTTTCATGTGCTGCTCCCATCCTGCGCCCCTGTTCTCTCATGTGCTGCTGCCATCCTGTGCCCCCGTTCTGTCATGTGCTGCTCCCATCCTGTGCCCCCGTTCTTTCATGTGCTGCTCCCATCCTGCGCCCCTGTTCTGTCATGTGCTGCTGCCATCCTGTGCCCCCGTTCTGTCATGTGCTGCTCCCATCTTGCGCCCCCATTCTGTCATGTGCTGCTCCCATCCTGCGCCCTTGTTCTGTCATGTGCTGCTCCCATCTTGCGCCCCCATTCTGTCATGAGCTGCTGCCATCCTGCGCCCCCGTTCTGTCATGTGCTGCTCCCATCCTGCGCCCCCGTTCTGTCATGTGCTGCTCCCATCCTGTGCCCGTTTTGTCATGTGCTGCTGCCATCGTGCGCCCGTTCTGTCATGTGCTGCTCCCATCCTGCTCCCCCGTTCTGTCATGTGCTGCTCCCATCCTGTGCCCCCGTTCTGTCATGTGCTGCTCCCATCCTGCGCCCCCGTTCTGTCATGTGCTGCTCCCACACTGCGCCCCCGTTCTGTCATGTGCTGCTCCCATCCTGCGCCCGTTCTGTCATGTGCTGCTGCCATCCTGCACCCCCGTTCTGCCATGTGCTGCTCCCATCCTGCGCCCGTTTTGTCATGTGCTGCTGCCATCGTGCGCCTGTTCTGTCATGTGCTGTTCCCATCCTGCGCCCCCGTTCTGTCATGTGCTGCTCCCATCCTGTGCCCCCGATCTTTCATGTGCTGCTCCCATCCTGCGCCCCTGTTCTCTCATGTGCTGCTGCCATCCTGTGCCCCCGTTCTGTCATGTGCTGCTCCCATCTTGCGCCCCCATTCTGTCATGTGCTGCTCCCATCCTGCGCCCCCGTTCTGTCATGTACTGCTCCCATCCTGTGCCCGTTTTGTCATGTGCTGCTGCCATCGTGCGCCCGTTCTGTCATGTGCTGCTCCCATCCTGCTCCCCCGTTCTGTCATGTGCTGCTCCCATCCTGTGCCCCCGTTCTTTCATGTGCTGCTCCCATCCTGCGCCCCTGTTCTGTCATGTGCTGCTGCCATCCTGTGCCCCCGTTCTGTCATGTGCTGCTCCCATCTTGCGCCCCCATTCTGTCATGTGCTGCTCCCATCCTGCGCCCTTGTTCTGTCATGTGCTGCTCCCATCTTGCGCCCCCATTCTGTCATGAGCTGCTGCCATCCTGCGCCCCTGTTCTGTCATGTGCTGCTCCCATCCTGCGCCCCCGTTCTGTCATGTGCTGCTCCCATCCTGTGCCCGTTTTGTCATGTGCTGCTGCCATCGTGCGCCCGTTCTGTCATGTGCTGCTCCCATCCTGCTCCCCCGTTCTGTCATGTGCTGCTCCCATCCTGTGCCCCCGTTCTTTCATGTGCTGCTCCCATCCTGCGCCCCTGTTCTGTCATGTGCTGCTGCCATCCTGTGCCCCCGTTCTGTCATGTGCTGCTCCCATCTTGCGCCCCCATTCTGTCATGTGCTGCTCCCATCCTGCGCCCTTGTTCTGTCATGTGCTGCTCCCATCTTGCGCCCCCATTCTGTCATGAGCTGCTGCCATCCTGCGCCCCCGTTCTGTCATGTGCTGCTACCATCCTGCACCCGTTCTGTCATGTGCTGCTGCCATCCTGCGCCCGTTCTGTCATGTGCTGCTGCCATCCTGCGCCCATTCTGTCATGTGCTGCTGCCATCCTGCGCCCCCGTTCTGTCATGTGCTGCTCCCATCCTGCGCCACCATTGTATTATATGCCCCCCATAAGATGCTCCATTATATATGCCCCGTATGCTGCTGCCATACATAAAAGAAAAAAATACCATACTCACCTAGGGCGCCGAGTGCTGGGGGCCTGAGCAGGTGGGGACACCGGCGCGCTGTGGGGGTCAGGTGCCGCAGTCACCGCTAGCTCAGGCCCCCAGCACTTGCTATACTCACCTGTCTGTCCCGTTCCAGTGCTGCGTGCCATCTTCCGGCTCCTCTGGCTGTGACTGTTCAGTCAGAGGGCGGCGCCGGCGCGCATTAAGCGCGTCATCGCGCCCTCTGAACTGGGAACGTCACAGCAGAGGACCCGGGAGACGGAGCCGCACGCAGCGCTGGAACGGGGGACAGGTGAATATACCCTCCTGGCGGTCCCTGACTCTCCGGTGGAGATCGCGGTGTGCGTTCAGTGTTTACGCATACCGCGATCTCCTGGGAGCGTCACTCTGTGAGGCCCAGACTGCGCCGGCGCTTGCGCAGTCTATAAAGGCTTCGGACAGAGTGACGCTCCCAGCGTTATATTATAGACTAGATTGTGGCCCGATTCTAACGCATCGGGTATTCTAGAACATGCATGTCCCCGTAGTATATGGACAATGATGATTCCAGAATTCGCAGCAGACTGTGCCCGTCGCTGATTGGTCAAGGCAACCTTTATGACATCATCGTCGCCATGGCAACCATTATGACATCTACGTCGATACTGTGCCCGTCGCTGAATCAGAAACGCGGGATTTCTACGTCCTTTATGACATCATCCTCGCTGTGCCCGTCGCTGATTGGTCGAGGCCTGGTAACCATGGCAACCATTATGACATCTACGTCGATACTGTGCCCGTAGCTGAATCAGAAACGCGGGATTTCTACGTCCTTTATGACATCATCGTCGCTGTGCCCGTCGCTGATTGGTCGAGGCAACCTTTATGACATCATCGTCGCCATGGCAACCATTATGACATCATCGTCGCTGTGCCCGTCGCTGATTGGTCGAGGCAACCTTTATGACATCATCGTCGCCATGGCAACCATTATGACATCATCGTCGCTGTGCCCGTTGCTGATTGGTCGAGGCCGCCAGGATGTCTACGTCCTTTATGACATCATTGTCGCTGTGCCTGGCGGCCTCGACCAATCAGAGACGCGGGATTTCCAGGACAGACAGACAGACGGAAAAACCCTTAGACAATTATATATATAGACTAGATTGTGGCCCGATTCTAACGCATCGGGTATTCTAGAATATGCATGTCCCCGTAGTATATGGACAATGATGATTCCAGAATTCGCGGCAGACTGTGCCCGTCGCTGATTGGTCGAGGCAACCTTTATGACATCATCGTCGCCATGGCAACCATTATGACATCTACGTCGATACTGTGCCCGTCGCTGAATCAGAAACATGAGATGTCTACATCCTTTATGACATCATCGTCGCTGTGCCCGTTGCTGATTGGTCGAGGCCTGGCGGCCTCGACCAATCAGTGACGCAGGATGTCTACGTCCTTTATGACATCATCGTCGCTGTGCCCGTTGCTGATTGGTCGAGGCCTGGCGGCCTCGACCAATCAGAGACGCGGGATTTCTACGTCGATGCTGTGCCGGTCTCTGATTGGTCAAGGCCTGGCGGCCTCGACCAATCAGAGACGCGGGATTTCCAGGACAGACAGACAGACAGACGGAAAAACCCTTAGACAATTATATATATAGATGCTGCTGTTAGTTCAAGTTGGGAGACCAATGATCAGGTGATCGGGCCAGGCATTGTGGATGTCACATGGTCCATAAAATACAGTTGTGTGTATGCACCCTAATAAAGATAATTGAGGTGATGTAATATTCATAGGAAGCCCTGATTATTTATCTGTATGGGTCTGAAAAGTTCCAAATATCTGACCGGTAGACCCTGATGTATTCTGTAGGAAACGAGGTTCATCAGCAGAAATATTTAGTAGCTTAGAGTAATCCATAGTCAAAACTGAATTTTCAGGTTCTCAATGAAGTTTACACTTTTTATATTTCTGTCTTTATTATAGTAATAAAATAACTTTTCAGAGAACGCAAATTACAAATTATAAAGATATGTTCCCACGATGAGTTTGTGATGTTGCAGATTTTCTGGACCATTTCTGCACCTATTAAGTAAATTAGGTTATGTGCGTTTTTTCATTGTTTTTCTGAGTGTTTTTACATGCTTTTTTTAATTGTGTTTTACATGTTTTTTATTGTGGTTTTGCCACTATGGTTTTGTCTTTTTGGTATGTCAAGTTTTTGATCCTTCTTGGTATTTGGCTTTGATACATTCATGTGCGGGTTACATGCGTTTTTCATGCCTTTCCAAGGTGGAAATACACTAAAAACGCACTTGCGTTTTTTTACCTGCAAATTTTCTGCATCTAGCAAGTTGATAGGAAAAATCTGCACATAAAACTCTGCGTGCCTGAAAGAGAAATTGACCTGTTGCAGATTTGAAACGCGCCGCAAGTCAGTTTACCCTGAGTATAAAAAAATAGCACAGTGGGCAGGAGATTTCAATAAATCCCATCCACTCTGCTGGAACTGTAAGAGAAAATATGCAAAATCAAAAACTCATCGTGGGAACACAGCCTAACTCTTACCCTGTTAGAAATCAAATTCTATGAACCATTCTTTTTACTGCATAATAAGTACACCGGCAACATTTCAAACACAGCAGTCCAATTATTTTTGCTGCTTAGAGCTTTATTATAACAATCACGATTGTACATATTTGTTGGGAAAGGATTTAAAGAGGAGTCTTGTTGCCTTTGATTATAAAGTCCAAGATTCCTTTCCGATCCAGTGACCGTTAAAGCCAAGGTGACCCTACACCACCACCATTTTTTGGAATCAAATGGATTTGAAAGGTGGGGCACTGCCTTGCTTTTGAAATGTAGGTTTTTACTGTTTTTTTTTCTTCAAACAATTTTTAGTAGTTCTGCATGGGCTATAGTAAGACCGTTTGTACTCCAGTCATAGAAAACTAGCAAAATGATAACCCAGTGTTTGGTGGCCCTGATGCTTCAGGAGTCCAAGAAATGTGCTGGAAGTTCAAGTGTATGTATCCGCACAGCAACTGATTCACAGCATTGTGTAGCATTTACATAACTATACACCGTTTGTATCATTTTGTGATTTAACAAGATGTTAGGATTCTGCTTTCTTTTACAAAAATGCAATATGTGTATTAGCTGCAAGAGTGATATCTGTTGTATCTACTGATCGTGTCCTTCCATGCTTGTAAAATGTTTGTGTATGTTTGTTTTCTTAATTTTTTTATTACATCTTTTATTCTTTGCCGGTGTACATTGATTCTTCCTTCATTTGTGCAGCTACACATCTGTGTGAGTGTACACTGGGTTTTCAGGTTTCTTGGTACATAAATGTTCTTGAGTATTAGTCTGCACTTTTTTTCTACAAACATCTTTGTGCCCACATGTCAACTTTGTCTCTTTTGCTGTCTGCCTGTGTTCTTTAAGGCATTCTCTCACTTTTAGATTCCCTCCAAGGCACTACTCTTCAAAGTCTATGTGGGAAAGTCTCTGAAACAACTTAGGCAAAAGTTCATTAGCACAGAGGAGTAGCTGGCACATTAATGCCTGACAAAAGGTCTTCTTTTTTATTCTGGTTCCATTGGTATATAACTGGAGGGTGAATAACTCTGCCAGAGAGAGACCATGGCGAGGAAGGGTCTGATCTGCCACCTGGACGATATCGGGCAAGTAATCCAATCACGACCAGTAATGAGCAGAAAGCTAGTGCAGTTAATGCTTTTTGTCCTCTATGTTGGTAACCTGTGCCAGTTTCCCTAGTCCTGGCACTAGCACAAGCTGTTCTCACTCTGCCCCCAAGAATGGAAACACGTAGGCACACCCTGCATTCTTCTCCTGGAAGCAGTCTTGTGACATTGTAGGAGTTCAAGCCAACAGGAAGCCTTGCACGTTCCACACTGGCACCAGGTGTTAGGCAACTCCAGCGCAGGCTGCATCCAAGTGCATTAAGAGGTGGGACCCAAGACAGCAGTAAATGACGCTCACCTACTTCTCCAACATGAAGTTGGACAGGATCATCTCTAGCTGGGTATAGTTGGTTGACCATGAGGTGAACACTCTTGTAATCTGCTCCAACCAAATTCTGTGCTACACAGGTATATACACCAGCATGAGCGGATGACACCACCTCTATTTCAAGTGTTCCTTCTTCTTGTACTTTATAACCTCCCCAGTCTGCAGACACTCCTAGCCTCTCTCCAGAAGGGGTGACCCAATATATTTGTGGCTCTGGCTCTGCAACTGCTCGGCAGTGTAAGGTTATGCTTTGTCCACTCGATGCCCGAACACGGGGTGAAAAACTGGGTACTGGAATAAGGGGAAGACACCTGTCACTCATCTCACGAAAAGGGACTAATCTTAGCTGTGTGCGCCTTAATTCTGGTGGCTCAGCACATAGTGTTGATTGAGGTTCCATAAAACGGACATGTGAGGCTGTGGCATTGACCCAGCGGATAACACAATCACATCTCAGAGGATTTCCATGCATAGCAATTTCCTGCAAGTTTGGCAGTGACTCTACAGTTTCTCTGTGTAAAGAGCTCAGAGCATTGTTGTTCAGCATTAGTGTTTCCATGCGTGGCAGTTTCTGGAAAGCTCTGGGATGGATGAAAGAAAGCTTAGGATTGTTAGTGACTTCTAACTTGGTCAGTTCTGGCAGGTTCACTAATGCTAGCTCATCAATAGATACCAGCTCTTCCATGCTGTTTAATCCAAGTTCCTTTAACTGATCCATATTTTCAAAGTCTTTTTGTTGGATTCTACTGAGTGGATTTTTGTTCAAATCCAAAAACTTCAGGCTTGGCACCCTCTGCAAAGCACCTTTTGGTACTCTGATTAACCTGTTATCATACAAGCTAAGACTTTCCAAATTAAGTAATCCCTCTAATGCAAAGTCTGATATGTCCTTCAATGCCATACCTGCCAGAACAAGACTCCGTAAATTGGAAAGGGCCTTAAAGTTCATGTCTAGTATTGAACTAACCTTGTTGCCACCAACCATCAAGACTTCAAGGGATGGCATTTCTTTAAACCATTGGTTATTCAGTCTGGACAGTAGGTTTGAGTTCAGATGAAGACGAAGTAAACGTTGTAGACCAGAAAATGCTTGGGGAGATATGTAATTCAACTGATTGTGATTTAAGTACAATTCTTCAAGACTCTCAAGTCCAGAAAAGCTATGGTCTGGCAAGTTTTCCAATTGGTTTTCTTCAAGGTGGAGGCTTACAAGTTTCGGTAGGTGCCTAGCATTAAAGTCTCTAATATGGGAGAAACTATTCTGAGACAAATCCAGCTCTGTTAGGTTTTCCAAGTAACCTAATTCTTCTTGCTCCAGGCGTGCAATATTGTTGCTCTGCAGGAGAAGCGTATGAGTTCCTGCTGGTAGTGTATTTGGAACAGCAGTATCAAAAAGATCATTGCAGTCCACAGTATTGGCTTCTCTGTAAGCTGACCTTGGAGTGTACCAGGGTCGTATCTGACAGACACATTGTGATGGACACTGCACCTTCCAAGGCACAGCAGGGATGCCTGCTAGAGCTGAAGATGCCCAAAACAGGATCAATTTGACCACAAGAAGTCTCATCCTGCAGCCAGGAGAAGGATAATCAAAATTCATTTTCCACATAGATCAAGCGTACAAATTAAATTTGTTTACAGAAAGTGAGGCAGCAGATGCATCCGGAATACTTGAGTGCCAGCTAGGACCACCCATGAACACCAAGCTGCTGGGGTCTTCCTCTTGACAGTAAAAGCATCATTTAGACAATCCAACATTTGATAAGATCTGTGGAAACAAGAGATGGTTGTTAGAGCTGTACATGCAGAAATCAGATTCAGCACATTGTATGCTTTGTTACATTACTGACCATCTTTTCTCTTGGCAATGGTCGCCTTTTTCACCACCTGCCCGTTGCCTATTCACACACCTCTTTACTTTTATGTGTTTTCCCCTCTTCTATCTCCCTCCTTCCCTAGTGTTTTTTTTGTGTTCTCCATCTCCTCTTCCCTTTGCATCGCCCCCACAAGCTGAGCCTTTTCTTCCATGGCCCTTCTCTTTGCGGAGAGCCTCTTGCTTGTCACCATGGTGATGGACCAGCAAGTATTAGACACGTTCACTTTGGCCCGATATTGTGCTGGCCTCAAAAGGAAAGTGCTGAGAGAAAAAGGAGTTTGTGAGATCTGGAAATGGCTGAAATAAGGGTTTATTATTTTAGTTGCTGCTTTATACAAAATGTATAATGCTGATAGATTATTTCGGCTTCTAGATTATTCTAACTGAATATCCCCACATCCTTAGGTTTTAAATGTCCATCCAATTATCCATTAGCGACATACTCCACAGTGGTGATAAATAGCACCAGAAAAATAACCCCTGTGTAAATAACAAAATATTCTCAGAGAAACTCATCATACATGTGAACAGTTTAACAAAATTACATTTTAAACTCTGAGAAAGAGGGACAAATGATCAATTCATGGGTCTTTGGTCCAGCGTTCAAGTCAATGGTACCTGTCAGCTGGATGGAGGCCACAAATCTTTTACCTTCCGGCGTCCTTGGCGTGGCTTTTTATTAGCCAGTGCCGGCACCGTCATCTGTGCGTCCTGCTCATCTCTAGTTGAGACCTGTGGATTTATTTTTGTCCCTTCATTCACCTTCAAAGCCACCAGAACTTTCTCATCTGTATGTAGCTTCACTATATGACATTTGGCTTTTATGTCTGTAAGGTCGTGATCACACGTTGCAGAAATACTGTGTTTTTTTGTTTTATGCAGAATCCACACCAAGCTCCACAATAAAAATCTTCTCTAATTATTGCTGCATTTTTTAGACCTACATGTGAACACTGTCTCAATGTCTAAGCAAAGTGGATGTGATTTCATGGAATCTTGGCTCTCCAGGCATCTAAAGATGAACTAACTTGCATTTTTAAGTGCAGAATCAAAACTTTTCTGTAGTAATAAAAAGTGTTAAAAACTCTGCTTCATATCTGCACAAAAATGACATCAAATAAGGAGGAAAATGCATAAAAGAAAAGCAGCAAACACGCAATATTCAGAGAAGATTGTTATTGCGTTGTGGGGTGCAGATACCTGCAGAAAATGTGCAGGAAAAAAGCAGTAGAGAAAACATAGCATTTATGCTACATGTGAATATAGCCTCAGTTACATTATCAATATTTTTTTATGGGTTTAATAAAGAAAAAATATCAATCACACCATTTTTTACGCCATTTACCACTCCCTTAAAATAAGCTGATTGTTGGGTTCTGTGATTACAGAGGCACCAAATATGTCCATTTTATTTGCTGATTTGTGTTATTCATTATTTTTTAAAAAGCACATTAAAAATAAAAATATGTTAAGTGTTTTGCACTATTTTGCAGTAATTTTATAGGAAGCAAAAAAACTTTTATTCTTCCTCTAGAATACAATTTTTTATTTTATTTTCATAGGAACACAAAATCTGACTTTTTTCACCTTAGTATACAAGTACAAAGAAGTACACTGCTGCATATGTGGCGCCCCAGGGTCCTGGTCGTAACAGTAGCATTGCTTCCCTCACGGGGAGGTGATGTTACGTTTGGAGGCAAGAAGGGATAACTGTCACCAGGTAAACACAAGCATGCAACACATTCATACTCCAGGCCACCAGGGGGAGCTTTTGATCCTATTTACTTGGTGACTCTCCATATATATGGTAGTTTTGGAGGGAAAGAGGGAGAACAGTTCTTGCTAGGAAACAGACTGGATCAGTCTGAGGCAGAGGAGGGTTTACGGAGCTGTGTAGCCACAGTGCTGCAGCTCCTGGAAAGAGACTTACAGAAAGCCGAATATATTGCAGTGAGCGTGTAGGAGAGCGAAGTACATGACGGGATTCCATTGGGAGACCAGCCACGAGCAGGCTGCCTTCTTCTGAGGCGCAGAGACCGGTAGCCAGAACACCGAGGTTGTAAGGGCCTCTACGACTTACATCAGAGACCGGCAGGACAGCTGAACTTCAAGTTATCTGTCCACCTTAATACCCAGGAGACACGGTGACACCTTTAGAGCCCGGGGCGTGCTAGAGTCCCTATAAACAGACTCAAGTCACCAGTCATACAGGTTATGTCCTATCCTATATGGGGGACAGAGAGAGAGAGAGAACATCTGTGAGGACCTTATCTGAAGCCATAAGCAGTAAGGGACTACAACACCACGGCGCTAGAGGAAGGCTTTGATTTCCACCTGGAAAAGGGGACTCCTAACTTGCCTCCAAGCCGGCCGGACCCTGCCTGCCCTGTGATCTGGTGCCTTGGACGGTGGCTGCCTGAAGTCTTTAGTAAACAAGGTAAAGATGGAGCGCCCCTGTGGGCAATGGGGTACTCGGTACCGGGTCCTTCGGTTCTCAGGGGGATGTCACGGTGGCTGACCCAGTCCGTGGCCCTCGGGACATTCGTTGTAAAAGGGAAAGGTCTTTGAAAGGATATGTTCGTGACGCCACCTGTGGTACTCGGTCAGGATGACCGACGCTGCTTTAAGGGGTCTGCTGGGGTGATGTTATGGCAGCTAGATGGTATACCTTCCCACAGGTGAAGTATGTCCCCAGGGCTTCCCAGTGTGTAGATGGTGGATGGTGAGAGGCGCAGTGAAGAACGACGACACAAGGTTGCAGTCTCTTTACCTTTTACTGAAGGCTTCAGCATCCACAGTCCAGAGCACCGGATCACAGGGCAGGCAGAGTCCGGCCAGTTTGGAGGCAAATGCAGAGTCCCCTTATCCAGGTGGAAATCAGTAGCCTTCCTCTAGCGCCTTGGTGCTGTAGTACCTTACTGCTAAGCCTCTCATAAGGTCCTCACAGATGTTGCAGATGTTATTGTTAAATCTCTCTCTCTCTCTGTCCCCCAGATGGATAGGACAACCCGTATGACCGGTGGCGTGAGGCTTTTTACAGGGACTCTATCACGCCCCGGCCTCTTGTGGGTGCCACCTTGCCTCCTGGGTATGGGGCGGATCAGTAACTTGCAATTAGCTGTCCTGCCGGTCTCTGGAGCAAGGCATAAGGGACTGTTGCTCCCTCGGTGTTCCGGCTACCGGGATCCTGCGCCTCAGAAGGAGGCAGCCTGTGCAGGGCAGAACTCCTTCTGGTATCCACTCCTTTGCTATGACTTCTTCTCACTCTCTACAATACAGTTCTCTGTTCGTGTCCTTTCTTAGGAACTGCAGCACGTGGGGCAGGCGCAGCTGCGTGACCTTCCATCTAGGCCTCTGACAGGCTCCCATCCCTGTCAGGGACCAACTACCCAAGCAAAGCTCAGACAGCAACTGCCACTTTCTCTCCAGGCCACCAGTTTTACCTAAGTGTGAAGAGTGCCCTAATAAATAGGAGCATAGTGGACTGAAGTATGAAATGTGTTGTATGCTTGTGTTACCTGGTAAAGAGATCTCCTTCATTGCTTCCAAACGTAACATCACTCCCCCCTAGAAGAGAATTATATTACTGCAATGACCAGGACCATGGGGCGCTGCAAAGAGACTGCAAACTTGTGTCCTCGTTCTTTGCTGCGCCATTCACCATCTTCCATTTACACACTTGGAGCCCTGGGGATACACTTCACCTGTGGGAAGTTATACCATCTAGCTGCCATAACATCACCCCAGAGGACCCCTTAAAGCAGGGTCGGTCCTCACTGACCGAATACCACAGGTGGCGTCAGGAACATAAACTTTATTCCCTTTAAAGACCTTTCCCTTTTACATGGGTGCCCAGGGCCACAGACCGGGTCGCCACCGTGACATCCCCCTGTGAACTCAGGACCCGGTACCGAGTACCCCACGGTCCAGGCGGGGTGACTCATATACAATGTACATGTATCTGCTACTGGGTTCACACATGCAATACTGGTCAATATTACCGAAATCTCCAATATTTAACATTGAATTGTGGCTGGTAGCTGAAGCCGCTGCTTGCAAACATAGCAAAGTGAGTCCTGAAGGCTGAGAAGTGAATACATTAAATTTAATTTATGCACTGAGCAGAGAGAAGTGGCCCGCCTCCGCCAAGGTGTGTATAGAAGCTGGGACAAACCAATGAGTTGCCAGGACAGTCCAGCTGAATCTGGGATGGTTGGGAGCTATGATAAGGGCTGTGGTGTTGTGCCTTTGGGTCTTGTATCTCAGACCCAAAGAGGTCTAGTCTGGAACATAGGTAATGGTGGCATACTCTCGGTCTAAGCAGCGTTATGGTAATATATCCCATAATTGGGTCTTGTACCAAATTTTTAGAGTAAGAATTTTCAAGTTATCATTGACAATCTATAATAATTGACTTTTTCACTATCTGGAAATTACCACCATCAACAATTGTGCAGAGTGTCAGTCATGAAAGTGTGTGTGAGGGGCACCTATCAGTCTCATTGTAAGACCAAGCCACCCATCAGTAGTGTGGGAGTCTTGATAACCAAGCCATCCATGAGTGGCATCAATCTACCCATCATTGACATGGAGTGGTGACTGGGGGTGAGTGGCACATATAAACTGCCCAGGGCCCTGGATACTCGTAACCCGCCCTCGACTACTTTTATTTATCCCACACAAACATGATAGAAATTTGAAAATGGACTAAATAATGAAAGCCAAGAACTGGTTCTCACACTTCTTTATTTATTTTACCCTCTTATTTAGCGCCATTAATTCCACAGCGCTTTTCAAACATTATCGGCACTATCCCCATTTGGGCTAGTATATTTTATATACCTGCAGTCATCACTAATGGGAGTGGGTTACATTTCTGCCTTAATGGGGTTGTCCGGTGAAAACAAGTTATAACCTAGCCACAGGATAAATGATAACTGATTGATTGGTGAATGTCTTATTGCTGAGTTTCTGATTGCTGGGACCCACACTGATAGGCAGAACAGGGAACTTTAATCCCCAATGGGGCACTAGTATTTCCATTAGTATGGAGATTTTTTTGCACATCCTTGACCGTCACTCCATTCATTCCCTATGGGGCTGTCAAGGGCTACACTCAGCTTTTTCTGGCAGCCCCATAGAGAAAAAATGGAATGGAGGTTAGGCATCCAACCTGCAGCTTAATTTTGTAATGTTGATAAATGTGCCCCGATGAGTTAACAATTGCCCATTCTGCCGATTGGTGCAGGACCAAGTGCTCAGATCACACTGATTAGTAAGTTATCGTGTATTTACTGGATAGGTAACAAATTATTTTTACTGGACAATCCATTTAAGGCTTATATCCAGTTTAGAGGTATTGTCAAGGATTTTCTTTTTTAAAATGAGTGAACTCAATTACTCATGATATATCCAATCTGCTCAAGTGTTACTATACTGGTAATCCCCGGATGTCTTTGTTTTCTTTGCTGTAGTGAACATGTGTCAAAATCTCAATGGTCCAATTACAGTGGGGAAAATAAGTATTTGATCCCTTGCTGATTTTATAAGTTTGCCCACTGACAAAGACTATAATTTTAAAGGGACTCTGTCACCTGAATTTGGCGGGACTGGTTTTGGGTCATATGGGCGGAGTTTTCGGGTGTTTGATTCACCCTTTCCTTACCCGCTGGCTGCATGCTGGCTGCAATATTGGATTGAAGTTCATTCTCTGTCCTCCATAGTACACGCCTGTGCAAGGCAATCTTGCCTTGTGCAGACGTGTACTATGGAGGACAGAGAATGAACTTCAATCCAATATTGCAGCCAGCATGCAGCCAGCGGGTAAGGAAAGGGTGAATCAAACACCCGAAAACTCCGCCCATATGACCCAAAACCAGTCCCGCCAAATTCAGGTGACAGGTTCCCTTTAAGGGTAGGTTAATTTTAACATTGAGAGATAGAATATCAAAAATAAAATCCGGAAAATCACATTGTATAAATTATATAAATTTATTCCCCCACTGTACATCCAAATCTCAGTGGTCCAAAATGGATGTTCTCCAACACTAAAAAAAATAGTTACAACTTAGCCTTTAACCATATTGGATAAAAAAAGTTCAGAGAATATGCACATAGTAAAAAAAAGTCATAACGCTAACGTGTTTCAGGTAGAAAAAACCCACGCAATAAGGAAGTAAGGAGACTGCAGAACTGTGAGCTGCTCAAGAGACAAGAATACCCCTTTGATGTACCATATATACTTGTGTATAAACTGAGTTTTTCAGCACATTTTTTTGTGTTGAAAATGCCCCCCTGTGGCTTATACACGAATCATTGTCCCAGAAAATGGTGGGGGAGGTGGACCAGCAGGTGACAGGAGGCGGAAGCCGGCTGCTGCGGCTAAAGCCTGTGCCCGCTGCTAAAAATAAATGAATATTCATTGCACTTGCAGTGAACATTCATTTCTCTTCTAGCACGCGCACAGTGTCAGCAGCAGTCTCCAGCTTCAAAGCAGCTGCATATAGCTATTACGGGTGCCCGCTCATTAAGGTAATAAATATTCACCTCTCTCCACTCCCAGGAGCTGCTGGCATCGGAACGAGATGCTGCGAGGGTGCGCAGGGAAGTTAAGTAGAATGATTATTTTTTTATGCTTTTCTCACGGGGATCATAGATACAAGGATGGGGATGAGGAACCATGCAGACAAGGATGGGAATAAGGAGTCATGCATACAAGGATGGGTATGAGGAACCATGGATACCAGAATAGGGATTAGGGGACAATGCATACAAGGATGGGGATGAGGAACCATGCATACCAGAATAGGGATCAGAGGACAATGCATACAAGGATGGGGATGAGGAACCATGCATACCAGAATAGGGATCAGAGGACAATGCATACAAGGATGGGGATGAGGAACCATGCATACCAGAATAGGGATTAGGGGACAATGCATACCTGGCTTATACTAGAGTCAATAAGTTTTCCCAGTTTTTCGAGGCCAAATAAGGTGCCTCGGCTTATACTTTCATCGGATTATACACGAGTATATACGGTAAGTAGTAAACATTTCTATTGGCAGCTGCTGGTAGTTAGTAAGATAGAATTTGAATTTATATCTAAAAGGGGCTTTGAAGCTCCGCTTCAAAAGATGGTGCTGCAACCACTGCAAAGATGTTAGAATATGAATCAGTACAGAATTGTATACATAAAAATACAAAAAGGTATCCATGGGTAGACATTGGCAAGCAGCAACTTAAGAGATTGACAGTAGTATCATAACACTGATCATCCAACCTCCAGAAAAAAATGAGATGGCCCCAGGGTTGCCAACCTACTATTCAAGTTTTCCTGGACAACTGGACCAAAATTCACGGGTGGTCCATTTTATTATGGATATTTACTAGTGATGAGCGAATATACTCGTTACTCGAGATTTCTCAAGCATGCTCGGGGGTCCTCCAAGTGTTTTTTAGTGCTCGGAGATTTAGTTTTTCTTTCCGCAGCTGAATGATTTACATCTGTTAGCCACCATAAGTACATGTGGAGATTTCCCAGCAACCAGGCAACCCCCACATTTAATTATGCTGGCTAACAGATGTAAATCATTCAGCTGCGGCAAGAAAAACTAAATCTCCGAGCACTAAAAAATACTCGGAGGACACCCAAGCGTGCTCGAGAAATCTTGAGTAATGAGTACATTCGCTCATCACTAATATTTACCACTCCCCTTAATAAAACCACACCCCCTCAATAAAACCACACCCACTGATAAAACCACACCCACTGAGCTGTCCAAAATAATACTGAGTAACAGCAAATTGAGAATTACACCCAGCATAAAGGATAGAAATGCCAATGTGCAGTGTATATATACAGAATAATACAGATACTGAGAATGACATCCAGTATCCAGTGCAGGAGAAGTGGTACTGTGCAGTGTATATACTGTATACAGAATAATGCAGATATTGAGATCTACACCCAATTTACAGGACAGGAGAAATTGTACTGTGCAGAGTATATATACAGAATAATACAGATACACGGAGAATTACACCTAGTATACAGGAAAGGAGGAGTGGTACTGTGCAGTGTATATATACAGGACAGGAGAAGTGATACTGTGCAGTGTATATATACAGGACAGGAGGAGTGGTACTGTGCAGTATATATATATACAGGACAGGAGGAGTGGTACTGTGCAGTGTATATATACAGGACAGGAGAAGTGGTACTGTGCAGTGTATATATACAGGACAGGAGGAGTGATACTGTGCAGTGTATATATACAGGACAGGAGGAGTGGTACTGTGCAGTGTATATATACAGGACAGGCGGAGTGGTACTGTGCAGTGTATATATACAGGACAGGAGGAGTGGTACTGTTCAGTGTATATATACAGGAAAGGAGGAGTGGTACTGTGCAGTGTATATATACAGGACAGGAGAAGTGATACTGTGCAGTGTATATATACAGGACAGGAGGAGTGGTACTGTGCAGTATATATATACAGGACAGGAGGAGTGGTACTGTGCAGTGTATATATACAGGACAGGAGAAGTGGTACTGTGCAGTGTATATATACAGGACAGGAGGAGTGATACTGTGCAGTGTATATATACAGGACAGGAGGAGTGGTACTGTGCAGTGTATATATACAGGACAGGCGGAGTGGTACTGTGCAGTGTATATATACAGGACAGGAGGAGTGGTACCGTTCAGTGTATATATACAGGAAAGGAGGAGTGGTACTGTGCAGTGTATATATACAGGACAGGAGAAGTGATACTGTGCAGTGTATATATACAGGACAGGAGGAGTGGTACTGTGCAGTATATATATACAGGACAGGAGGAGTGGTACTGTGCAGTGTATATATACAGGACAGGAGAAGTGGTACTGTGCAGTGTATATATACAGGACAGGAGGAGTGATACTGTGCAGTGTATATATATAGGACAGGAGGAGTGGTACTGTGCAGTGTATATATACAGGACAGGCGGAGTGGTACTGTGCAGTGTATATATACAGGACAGGAGGAGTGGTACTGTGCAGTGTATATATACAGGACAGGAGAAGCTGTACTGTGCAGTGTATATATACAGGACAGGAGGAGTGGTACTGTGCAGTGTATATATACAGGACAGGAGAAGTGGTACTGTGCAGTGTATATATACAGGGCAGTAGAAGTGGTACTGTGCAGTGTATATATACAGGACAGGAGGAGTGGTACTGTGCAGTGTATATATACAGGACAGGAGAAGTGGTACTGTGCAGTGTATATATACAGGACAGGAGGAGTGGTACTGTGCAGTGTATATATACAGGACAGGAGAAGTGGTACTGTGCAGTGTATATATACAGGACAGGAGGAGTGGTACTGTGCAGTGTATATATACAGGAGAAGTGGTTCTGTGCAGTGTATATATACAAGACAGGAGGAGTGGTACTGTGCAGTGTATATATACAGGAGAAGTGGTTCTGTGCAGTGTATATATACAAGACAGGAGGAGTGGTACTGTGCAGTGTGTATATACAGGACAGGAGGAGTGGTACTGTGCAGTGTATATATATACAGGACAGGAGAAATGGTACTTTACAATGTATATATACAGGACAGGAGGAGTGGTACTGTGCAGTGTATATATACAGGGCAGGAGAAGTGGTACTGTGCAGTGTATATATATACAGGAGAAAAGGTATTGTGAAGTGTGTATACATACAGGACAGGAGAAGTGGTACTGTACAGTGTATATATACAGGACAGGAGAAGTGGTACTGTGCAGTGTATATATAAAAGACAGGAGAAGTGGTACTGTGCAGTGTATATATAGAGGGCAGTAGAAGTGGTACTGTGCAGTGTATATATACAGGACAGGAGGAGTGGTACTGTGCAGTGTATATATACAGGACAGGAGGAGTGGTACTGTGCAGTGTATATATACAGGAGAAGTGGTTCTGTGCAGTGTATATATACAGGACAGGAGGAGTGGTTCTGTGCAGTGTATATATACAGGACAGGAGAAATGGTACTGTACAGTGTATATATACAGGACAGGAGGAGTGGTACTGTGCAGTGTACATATACAGGACAGGAGGAGTGGTACTGTGCAGTGTATATATACAGGACAGGAGGAGTGGTACTGTGCAGTGTATATATACAGGAGAAGTGGTTCTGTGCAGTGTATATATACAGGACAGGAGGAGTGGTACTGTACAGTGTATATATACAGGACAGGAGGAGTGGTACTGTACAGTGTATATATACAGGACAGGAGGAGTGGTACTGTGCAGTGTATATATACAGGACAGGAGGAGTGGTACTGTGCAGTGTATATATACAGGACAGGAGGAGTGGTACTGTACAGTGTATATATACAGGACAGGAGGAGTGGTACTGTACAGTGTATATATACAGGACAGGAGGAGTGGTAATGTGCAGTGTATATATACAGGACAGGGGGAGTGGTACTGTACAGTGTATATATACAGGACAGGAGGAGTGGTACTGTACAGTGAATATATACAGGACAGGAGGAGTGGTACTGTGCAGTGTATATATACAGGACAGGAGAAGTGGTACTGTGCAGTGTATATATACAGGACAGGAGGAGTGGTACTGTACAGTGAATATATACAGGACAGGAGGAGTGGTACTGTGCAGTGTATGTATATAGGACAGGAGGAGTGGTACTGTACAGTGTAAATATACAGGACAGGAGGAGTGGTACTGTGCAGTGTATATATACAGGACAGGAGAAGTGGTACTGTGCAGTGTATATATACAGGACAGGAGGTGTGGTACTGTGCAGTGTATATATACAGGACAGGAGGAGTGGTACTGTACAGTGTATATATACAGGACAGGAGGAGTGGTACTGTGCAGTGTATATATACAGGACAGGAGGAGTGGTACTGAGCAGTGTATATATACAGGACAGGAGGAGTGGTACTGTGCAGTGTATATATACAGGAGGAGTGGTACTGTGCAGTGTATATATACAGGACAGGAGGAGTGGTACTGTAGTGTATATATACAGGACAGGAGAAATGGTACTGAGCAGTGTATATATACAAGACAGGAGGAGTGGTACTGTGCAGTGTATATATACAAGACAGGAGGAGTGGTACTGTGCAGTGTATATATACAAGACAGGAGGAGTGGTACTGTGCAGTGTATATATACAAGACAGGAGGAGTGGTACTGTGCAGTGTGTATATACAGGACAGGAGGAGTGGTACTGTGCAGTGTGTATATACAGACTAATATAGATACTGAGAATTACATCAGGTATGCAAGAGAGGATGGCTGCGTATATACTGTATAATATAGAGGATGCTGGCTGCGTATATATTATATAGAGAATGCTGGCTGCTTATAGTGCATACACAGCACTATACTGTACACACAGATCCACACTATATACATAGCATATACATACATACTGTAACACAGAATGTTGTGCACCTGTGTATACAGTATGGTGCCGTGTATGAGCCGGAAACAGGAACGGAAGACAGATACACAGAGTTAGACTATGTGCCCGCGTTGCAGAAATGTCGACAGCATTTCCTTAACTCCCTGCCGCTGGTAAAACGCATGCAGAGTTCACATGCGTTTTCCCTCAAAACATAAACATTTTGCAAGCATTTTTAGCTTGCAGAATGCTTGCATTTTCCACGCAATTTGAAGCATTGCTTGGAAAAGTGATTGACAGGTTGGTCACAAGCATAGTGCTTGACAAGTCTGACCAACTTTTTTTTACTATTGATGCTGCCTATGCAGCATCAATAGTAAAAGATAGAATGTTAAAAATAATAATAAAAAAAAATATATATTGTTATTCTCACCTTCCGGTGGCCCCGATCTCCTGAGCGGTACACGCGACGGCTTCCGTTCCCAGGAGTGCTTTGCGCAAAAGATCTTTGTGACGTCACGGTCATGTGACCGCCATGTCATCTCAGGTGATTCGCGCAATGCATCCCTGGGAACGGAAGCCGCCGCGTGCACCGCTGGGAGGCGGGAGGACTCCGGGGGCCATCAGAAGGTAAGTATATCCCTATTTTTTATTTTAATTCTTTTTTTTTATACATGAATATGGATCGCAGGGCCTGGAGGAGAGTCTCCTCTCCTCCAGACTGGGTACCATCCGCACATGAAGCGATCACTTTACGTATGGTGGGTATAGCCACATGCGTAAAGTGAGCATTTCAATGCAATCCTATGGCGGTGGTTTCGCCGTGATTCCACAGAACTAATGAACATGCTGCGGATTTTACCACTATGTGATTCCGCAGCAGGAAAATCCACAGCATGGGCACCGCAACTGCGGAATCCCATAGGATTGCATGGGAATGTGTTTTTTAAGCGTTTTTGGTGCTTTTTGGATGGTGCTTTTTAACGACGGACAGCAGATAAAAGCGCTGGGTTTTTACGGACTGTCCATAAACTTACAGACGGTTGGCGACCCAGGATGGTCCCCCAGCCCACGATTATGGCTATAGTTATGCCCATTCAATAACATGAAACTCATCTCTACAAAGCCGCACTGTCACCTATGATTATCACATCAGACTAGAAAATGCTCAGCGTTTGCTCAACTCTGGGGAGAGCAGAACGGGGGGATTTTATTTCGAATACAGGAAATACCAGAAATATTGGAATAATTTATTACTGTAGTTGAGTAGAAGTTTGAATAAAACGGAGCAGGACCACAAAATACTGCTGCAGATTCAGAAAATCTAGGTCGGTAATCTCAATAATGTGTACATATTTTCTGTTTTTTTCTGCACTTCCCAAAAAAAAAATATCTAAAAGATTATTAAATAATTTACCAATAAATTCATGGAAAATAAATTGCAGAGTTCCAAGTTGCATATTTTCTGAACATATACTCAAAGCTCTGAAGTCTACCACAGTCCAGACCATTAAATCAGCCTGGTGTAATCTGCTGGTGTGGAAGCCTTTACAATTGTATTGTCTTGTAAAAAGGAGGCATCTGCATGAGAAGCCACCTGCTTCTCTAGACTGAGCATAATTTATAACCCCTGCAGTGTCAGCATCAGCACTTAATACCCAGCAATGAGGGGGGAAGGAGTATCACAGACGAAATATGGATGTTCTAAGAAGACAATAAAAAAGCTAGGTAGAAAATAAATGAACATTGCATAAAGGAAAAGGAAGGGAAATAACAAATATGAAGTAGCCTTAGCAAGGTAAAATATGGAAGGAATATCTAGAGATTGCACATTGTGAAGTACAGATGTACTAGGATTACAATATAAGCCAAGACGGAGCTAGGCTGAATAAAGCTAAATAAAGGCACTTTCGTAAATCATTTAGCTATTCCTATATATACATGATTCAATTTGTGGATTTATTTTAACAACTTCTAAACTTAATTAAAAATTTTTGACCTGCGGTTTGGTGGAGGTCCAACCGTGGACCCCCTAACAATCCTAAGAAAATGACTCTGAAACGTGGCACAGTGTTCACATTTCTTCCAGCAGTCCCATAGAGACTGAGTGGGATGGTGGCACGGATGCTACATTTTGTAGCGCCTGTTCTTGGAATTGGTGGTGAGTCTCGACAGTCAAATAAACACCGATCTACATGTTATTATTAGTGATAAGCTAACATGCTGGGATAAGGTGTTATCCTAGCATGCTCGTGTGCTAACAAAGTGTCTTAGGTGTGCTTGAAAAATATGTATATATTTTTTATATAAAAATATATACATATATAAAATAAATATGCCTCACAGCTGGGGGCAAGGATGGGCAAAATTGGGGCCAGGATGGACATATGGGAGCCAGGATGGACGGGGGACATATGGGGGCCAGGATTGACATATAGGTTGCAAGCTGGACAAGGGACATAAGGGCCCAAGATGGGACATATTTTTAAATAAAGGAGGCCGCGCCCCACTTTTCAGTTTTTGAATTTCCGCAAAAATTTAAAGGTTGAAAAGTTCCAGGGGGCCGAATACTTTCGCAAGGCACTGTAGGTGATCTGGTGTTCGATGGGAACTGTTAATGTGTGATTGGTGAGGATGTAGTGCAGAAGTGGAAAAGTCTCAATGGGGCCTGAAAATTTTGACATTATGGGGCCCTGAAATTCCTGGTGGCAGCACTGCTTACAGGGGTTGTACGGTGAAAAAAAGTAATCACCTCTTCACAGGATAAGTGATAACTTATTGATTGGTGGGGGTCTAACTGCTGGGACCAGCACCAATTGACAGAATGTGGAACTTACAGTATATCACCATGAGGCTGCCGTCACACTCGCAGTATTTGGTCAGTATTTTACATCAGTATTTGTAAGCCAAAACCAGGAGTGGAACAATTAGAGGAAAAGTATAATAGAAACATATGCACCACTTCTGTATTTATCACCCACTCCCGGTTTTGGCTTACAAATACTGATGTAAAATACTGACCAAATACTGCTAGTGTGACGGCAGCCTTAGACTGGAGCTGCATGTACAACTCAGCCACTGATCTATTCATTCCCTCAGTAGCTGTGCGTGCTACTCTTGTTTTTTCTCGAAGCCCCAAAGAGAATGAATGTGGCTGCGTTCAGAAATCCCAATTGCTGCTCTATTATAAAATGTCTATAAAACTGCCCTGTCAGACATAAAACTTCCCCATTCTTCCTATCGGTGAGTTTTCCAAAGGGTGGATCCCACCGATCACCTATCCTGTGGAACCCATGGATCAGTGATAATTTGTTTCAACCAAGGAAGCTCTTTAATGCAACCTACCATAATTGTACATCCCAGTTATGGTGGTGTACAGTAAATGAGCAGGAGTCTCCTGTGTTTTACAGTCGATACTCCACTATAAGGCTGGTATCACACTAGCAATTTTAAAATTGGTCCCATTTTCATCCTGCAAAGTCGGAAAAGTGTAATGCAAGTGTCATGTGTTTTTCATGCGCGTACAAACCAATTTTTCACATCTATCATCCGATTTATATCCGAATGCAATGCGATTTTAACATGAGCTTTTACATAGAGTAATTCTGTCATTTACACATCATTTTCAAAGGAAATATCCTTCAAAACACACACATATCTATAATATAACGCTGGGAGCGTCACTCTGTCCGAAGCCTCTATAGACTGCGCAAGCGCAAGCGCCGGCGCAGTCTGGGCCTCACAGAGCGACGCTCCCGGGAGATCGCGGTGTGCATTCACACTGAACACACACCGCGATCTCAACCGCAGAAGCAGGGACCGCCAGGAGGGTGAGTATCGGCCTATATTCACCTGTCCCCGTTCCATCGCTGAGCGGCGCCATCTTCCCGGTCTTCGGTCTGTGGCCTTCAGTTCAGAGGGCGCGATGACGCGCTTAATGCGCGCCGGTGCCGCCCTCTGACTGAACAGTCACAGCCAGGAGACCGGGAAGATGGCGGTGCTCAGCGATGGAACGCCGGACAGGTGAGTATAGTAAGTGCTGGGGGGGCCTGAGCTGGCGGCGATACCGGCACCTGACCCCCACAGCGCGCCGGTGTCCCCGCCTGCTCAGGCCCCCCAGCACTCGGCGCCGAGCGGGTCAGAGGCAGTATGGGGACCCAGGATGGAGCAGCACATAAGGATGGGGACGCAGGATGGAGCAGCACATAAGGATGGGGACGCAGGATGGAGCAGCACATAAGGATGGGGACGCAGGATGCAGCAGCACATAAGGATGGGGACGCAGGATGGAGCAGCACATAAGGATGGGGACGCAGGATGCAGCAGCACATAAGGATGGGGACGCAGGATGGAGCAGCACATAACAGTATGGGGACGCAGGATGGAGCAGGACATAAGGATGGGGACGCAGGATGGAGCAGCACATAAGGATGGGGACGCAGGATGCAGCAGCACATAAGGATGGGGACGCAGGATGGAGCAGCACATAACAGTATGGGGACGCAGGATGGAGCATGAACATAAGGATGGGCACGCAGGATGCAGCATGAACATAAGGATGGGGACGCAGGATGCAGCAGCACATAAGGATGGGGACGCAGGATGCAGCATGAACATAAGGATGGGGACGCAGGATGGGAGCAGCACATAAGGATGGGGACGCAGGATGCAGCAGAACATAAGGATGGGGACGCAGGATGCAGCATGAACATAAGGATGGGGACGCAGGATGGGAGCAGCACATAAGGATGGGGACGCAGGATGCAGCAGCACATAAGGATGGGGACGCAGGATGGAGCAGCACATAAGGATGGGGACGCAGGATGGAGCAGCACATAAGGATGGGGACGCAGGATGCAGCATGAACATAAGGATGGGGACGCAAGATGCAGCATGAACATAAGGATGGAGACGCAGGATGCAGCAGCACATAAGGATGGGGACGCAGGATGCAGCAGTACATAAGGATGGGGACGCAGGATGCAGCAGCACATAAGGATGGGGACGCACGATGGAACAGCACATAAGGATGGGGACGCAGGATGCAGCAGCACATAAGGATGGGGACGCAGGATGCAGCAGCACATAAGGATGGGGACGCAGGATGCAGCATGAACATAAGGATGGGGACGCAGGATGCAGCAGCACATAAGGATGGGGACGCAGGATGCAGCAGTACATAAGGATGGGGACGCAGGATGGAGCAGCACATAAGGATGGGGACGCAGGATGCAGCAGCACATAAGGATGGGGACGCAGGATGCAGCAGCACATAAGGATGGGGACGCAGGATGCAGCAGCACATAAGGATGGGGACGCAGGATGCAGCAGCACATAAGGATGGGGACGCAGGATGGAGCAGCACATAAGGATGGGGACGCAGGATGGGAGCAGCACATAAGGATGGGGACGCAGGATGGAGCAGCACATAAGGATGGGGATGCAGGATGCAGCAGCACATAAGGATGGGGACGCAGGATGCAGCAGCACATAAGGATGGGAACGCAGGATGCAGCAGCACATAAGGATGGGGACGCAGGATGGAGCAGCGCATGACAGGATGGGGACGCATGATGGAGCAGCGTATGACAGGATGGGGACGCAGGATGGAGCAGCACATGACAGGATGGGGACGCAGGATGGGAGCAGCGCATCACAGGATGGGAGCAGCGCATCACAGGATGGGGACGCAGGATGGGAGCAGCGCATGACAGGATGGGGACGCAGGATGGAGCAGCACATGACAGGATGGGGACGCAGGATGGAGCAGCGCATGACAGGATGGGGACGCAGGATGGAGCAGCACATGACAGGATGGGGACGCAGGATGGAGCAGCGCATGACAGGATGGGGACGCAGGATGGAGCAGCACATACCATGATGGAGACAATATACCAATATAAATGCTCGCCACCCGGGCGTAGAACGGGTTCAATAGCTAGTATATATATATATATATATATATATATATACACTGCTCAAAAAAATAAAGGGAACACTTAAACAGAATATAACTCCAAGTAAATCAAACTTCTGTGAAATCAAACTGTTCACTTAGGAAGCAACACTGCTTGACAATCAAATTCACATGCTGTTGTGCAAATGGAATAGACAACAGATGGAAATTATTGGCAATTATCAAGACACACTCAATAAAGGAGTGATTCTGCAGGTGGGGACCACAGACCACATCTCAGTACCAATGCTTTCTGGCTGATGTTTTGGTCACTTTTGATTTTTGGTTGTGCTTTCACACTCGTGGTAGCATAAGACGGACTCTACAACCCACACAAGTGGCTCAGGTAGTGCAGCTCATCCAGGATGACACATCAATGCGAGCTGTGTCAACAAAGGTTTGCTGTGTCTGTCAGCGTAGTGTCCAGAGGCTGGAGGTGCTACCAGGAGATAGGCCAGCACACCAGGAGATGTGGAGGGGGCCATAGGAGGGCAACAACCCAGTAGCAGGACCGCTACCTCAG
Source organism: Ranitomeya imitator (assembly GCF_032444005.1). Lineage (NCBI taxonomy): Eukaryota > Metazoa > Chordata > Amphibia > Anura > Dendrobatidae > Ranitomeya > Ranitomeya imitator. The sequence goes on from NC_091284.1 coordinate 224,663,933, forward strand.
CCTTTGTGCAAGGAGGAACATGAGGAGCACTGCCAAAACACTGCAAAATGACCTCCAGCAGGCCACAAATGCGCATGTGTCTGCACAAATGTTTAGAAACCGACTCCATGAGGATGGTCTGAGTGCCCTACGTTCACAGATGGGGTTGTGCTCACAGCCCAACACCGTGCAGGACGCTTGGCATTTGCCACAGAACACCAGGATTGGCAAATTCCCCAAGGGCACCCTGTGTTCTTCACAGATGAAAGCAGGTTCACACTGAGCACATGTGACAGAGTCTGGAGACGCCGTGGAGAGCGATCTGCCTGCAACATCCTTCAGCATGACCAGTTTGGCAGTGGGTCAGTAATAGTGTGGGGTGGCATTTCTTTGGAGGGCCACACAGCCCTCCATGTGCTCGCCAGAGGTAGCCTGACTGCCATTAGGTACCAAGATGAGATCCTCAGACCCCTTATAACACCATATGTGTTGTGAATTCAGCTTTTGGGCTCCCTCCGGTGGTTGTAGAGGGTAATCCAGTTGTGCCTGGACTGCAGGAGTGGACAGGTGTATCTACTAATTGCAAAACTGACTGGGGTATATAGCTTTGCTGGATCCTTTGGTCAGTGCCAGTTGTCCATTGTTCTTGAAGGATTCACTTCCCTGCTGGTCTCTCCAGTTTGCTGTGTTTTTCTACAAAGATAAGTCCTGGCTTTGTTTTTGCTGTCCACCTGCAGTGGACCTTATAGTTCTGTGCATTTTCATGTTTTTGTCTTGTCCAGCTTGGTCTGTGAAGGATTTTTTGCAGCCTAGCTATTTCTCTGGAGATGCAGATATACCCCCCATGTCTTTAGTCAGATGTGGTGATCCGTATTTTCTGCGGTGGATATTTTCTAGTGTTTTTATACTGACCGCATAGTACTCTGTTCTATCCTTTTTTTTTAGCTAGTATGGCCTCCTATGCTAAAATCTGATTTCATATCTGCGTATGTTATTTCCCTCTCCTCTCACAGTCAATATTTGTGGAGGGCTATCTATCCTTTGGGGATTTTCTCTGAAGCAAGATAGGTTTCCTGTTTCTGTCTTTAGGGGAAGTTAGATCTTAGGCTGTGTCGAGGGGTCTAGGGAGTGTTAGGTACCCCCAACGGCTATTTTTAGTTGCGCTGCTAGGTTCAGGGTTTGCGGTCAGTACAGGGACCTCCTTCTCCAGAGTACGTCTCATGCTGCTCCAAGGCCACCAGATCATAACAGTACAACTGGCCCACAATGAGTTAATTGCATCTCAGAAGAAGGGTGGAAAGATTTTGAGCCATTTTTTTTTCCTTAGCCTGTTTGGTCTTTTCCTCCATCTTTACCTCTGGGTGGCTACGGAGTCTTGTATTAACATGAATGTTCAGGAGTTAGTTTCTCGGGTGGATCAGCTTGCTGCTAGGGTACAGGGTATTTCAGATTTCATTGTGCAGACTCCTGCCTTAGAACCTAAGATTCCCACTCCTGATTTATTCTTTGGTGACAGATCCAAATTTTTGAGTTTCAAAAATAACTGTAAACTGTTTTTTGCATTAAGACCCCGGTCTTCTGGTGATCCAGGTTAAAATCATCACATCTCTGCTGCGTGGTGACGCACAGGATTGGGCATTTTCCCTGGAATCTGGCAATCCTGCTTTGCTTAATGTTGATTCGTTCTTTCAGGCATTGGGGTTGTTGTATGATGAGCCTAATTCTGTGGATTAGGCTGAGAAAATCTTGTTAGCCCTGTGTCAAGGTCAAGAAGCGGCAGAATTGTATTGCCAGAAATTTAGAAAATGGTCTGTACTGACTAAATGGAATGAGGATGCCTTGGCGGCAATTTTCAGAAAGGGTCTTTCTGAATCCGTCAAAGATGTTATGGTGGGGTTCCCCACGCCTGCTGGTCTGAGTGATTCTATGTCTCTGGCCATTCAGATTGACCGGCGCTTGTGCGAGCGCAGAATTGTGCACACTGTGGCAATATTGGCAATATGTGGTGCCAATATTCAAAAAGGGCTCTAAAAGTGAACCTGGAAATTATAGGCCAGTAAGTCTAACCTCTATTGTTGGTAAAATATTTGAAGGGTTTCTGAGGGATGTTATTCTGGATTATCTCAATGAGAATAACTGTTTAACTCCATATCAGCATGGGTTTATGAGAAATCGCTCCTGTCAAACCAATCTAATCAGTTTTTATGAAGAGGTAAGCTATAGACTGGACCACGGTGAGTCATTGGACGTGGTATATCTCGATTTTTCCAAAGCGTTTGATACCGTGCCGCACAAGAGGTTGGTACACAAAATGAGAATGCTTGGTCTGGGGGAAAATGTGTGTAAATGGGTTAGTAACTGGCTTAGTGATAGAAAGCAGAGGGTGGTTATAAATGGTATAGTCTCTAACTGGGTCGCTGTGACCAGTGGGGTACCGCAGGGGTCAGTATTGGGACCTGTTCTCTTCAACATATTCATTAATGATCTGGTAGAAGGTTTACACAGTAAAATATCGATATTTGCAGATGATACAAAACTATGTAAAGCAGTTAATACAAGAGAAGATAGTATTCTGCTACAGATGGATCTGGATAAGTTGGAAACTTGGGCTGAAAGGTGGCAGATGAGGTTTAACAATGATAAATGTAAGGTTATACACATGGGAAGAGGGAATCAATATCACCATTACACACTGAACGGGAAACCACTGGGTAAATCTGACAGGGAGAAGGACTTGGGGATCCTAGTTAATGATAAACTTACCTGGAGCAGCCAGTGCCAGGCAGCAGCTGCCAAGGCAAACAGGATCATGGGGTGCATTAAAAGAGGTCTGGATACACATGATGAGAGCATTATACTGCCTCTGTACAAATCCCTAGTTAGACCGCACATGGAGTACTGGGTCCAGTTTTGGGCACCGGTGCTCAGGAAGGATATAATGGAACTAGAGAGAGTACAAAGGAGGGCAACAAAATTAATAAAGGGGATGGGAGAACTACAATACCCAGATAGATTAGCGAAATTAGGATTATTTAGTCTAGAAAAAAGACGACTGAGGGGCGATCTAATAACCATGTATAAGTATATAAGGGGACAATACAAATATCTCGCTGAGGATCTGTTTATACCAAGGAAGGTGACGGGCACAAGGGGGCATTCTTTGCGTCTGGAGGAGAGAAGGTTTTTCCACCAACATAGAAGAGGATTCTTTACTGTTAGGGCAGTGAGAATCTGGAATTGCTTGCCTGAGGAGGTGGTGATGGCGAACTCAGTCGAGGGGTTCAAGAGAGGCCTGGATGTCTTCCTGGAGCAGAACAATATTGTATCATACAATTATTAGGTTCTGTAGAAGGACGTAGATCTGGGGATTTATTATGATGGAATATAGGCTGAACTGGATGGACAAATGTCTTTTTTCGGCCTTACTAACTATGTTACTATGTTATGTTACTATGTTGTCCTCTGAGCGGAGCCCTGAGCCTATGCAGTGTGAAAGGATTTTGTCTAGAGCTGAACGTCAAACATTCAGGCGTCAGAATAGGTTGTGCGGCGATTCTGCTCATGTTATTTCTGATTGCCCTAAGCGTACTAAGAGAATCGCTAGTTCTGTTTCCATCAGTACTATACAACCTAAATTTCTGTTATCTGTGACCTTGATCTGCTCATTATCATCATTTTCTGTCATGGCATTTGTGGATTCAAGCGCCGCTCTGAACTTAATGGACTTAGAATTTGCCAGACGTTGGGGTTTTCCCTTGCAGCCTTTGCAGAACCCTATTCCTTTGAGGGGCATTGATGCTACACCGTTGGCTAAAAATAAACCTCAGTTTTGGACACAGCTGACCATGCGCATGGCGCCAGCCCATCAGGAAGATTGTCGTTTTCTGGTGTTGCATAATTTGCATGATGATATTGTGCTGGGTTTTCCATGGTTGCAGCTACATAATCCGGTGTTAGATTGGAAATCCATGTCTGTGACTAGTTGGGGTTGTCAGGGGGTTCATGATCAGGTTCCTTTGATGTCAATCTCCTTTTCCCCCTCTTCTGAAGTTCTTGAGTTTTTGTCTGACTTCCAGGATGTATTCGATGACCCCAAATCCAGTTCCCTTCCACCGCATAGGGACTGTGATTGTGCTATTGATTTGATTCCAGGTTGTAAGTTCCCTAAGGGCCGACTTTTCAACCTGTCTGTGCCTGAACATACCGCCATGCGGAGCTATATTAAGGAGTTTTTGGAGAAAGGGCATATTCAGCCATCTTCTTCACCGTTGGGAGCGGGGTTCTTTTTTGTTGCCAAGAAGGATGGCTCCTTGAGACCCTGTATTGATTATCGCCTCTTGAATAAGATCATGGTTAAATTTCAATACCCCTTGCCTTTGCTTACTGATTTGTTTGCTAGGATTAAGGGGTCTAGCTGGTTTACTAAGATTGACCTTCGAGGGGCATATAATCTTATTCGTATCAAGCAGGGTGACGAATGGAAAACCGCATTTAATACGCCCGAAGGCCATTTTGAATACCTTGTGATGCCATTCGGACTCTCTAATGCCCCATCTGTGTTCCAACCCTTCATGCATGATATCTTTCGGAGTTATCTTGATAAATTCATGGTTGTATATTTGGATGATATTTTGATTTTTTCCAATGATTGGGAGTCTCATGTGAAACAGGTCAGGATGGTATTTCAGATCCTCCGTAATAATGCTTTGTTTGTGAAGGGGTCAAAGTGCCTCTTTGGAGTGCAGAAGGTTTCTTTTTTGGGTTTCATTTTTTCTCCCTCATCTATAGAAATGCATCCGGTTAAGGTTCAGGCCATTCATGATTGGATTCAGCCCACATCTGTGAAGAGCCTTCAGAAATTCTTGGGCTTTGCTAATTTTTATCGTCGTTTCATTGCCAACTTCTCCAGTGTGGTTAAACCTCTAACCGATTTGACCAAGAAAGGCGCTGATGTGACGAATTGGTCCTCCGCGGCTGTTTCTGCCTTTCAGGAGCTTAAACGCCGATTTACTTCTGCCCCTGTGTTGCGTCAGCCAGATGTTTCTCTTCCATTTCAGGTTGAGGTTGACGCGTCTGAGATTGGGGCAGGGGCCGTTTTGTCTCAGAGGAATTCTGATGGTTCCTTGATGAAACCGTGTGCCTTCTTTTCTCGGACGTTTTCGCCTGCGGAACGCAATTATGATGTCGGCAATCGGGAGTTGTTGGCTATGAAGTGGGCATTTGAGGAGTGGCGACATTGGCTTGAGGGGGCCAAGCACCGTATTGTGGTCCTGACCGATCATAAGAATCTGATTTACCTCGAGTCTGCCAAACGGCTGAATCCTGGACAGGCTCAATGGTCCCTGTTTTTCTCCCGTTTTGATTTTGTGGTCTCGTACATTCCTGGTACTAAGAATGTTATGGCGGATGCCCTCTCTAGGAGTTTTTTTCCTGATTCCCCTGGGGTTCTTGAGACGGTCGGCATTTTGAAGGAAGGGGTGATTCTTTCTGCCATCTCCCCTGATTTGCGACGGGTTCTTCAGGAATTTCAGGCTGATAAGCCTGACCGCTATCCTGTGGGGAAACTGTTTGTTCCTGATAGATAGACTAGTAAAGTGATTTCTGAGGTTCATTGTTCTGTGTTAGCTGGCCATCCTGGGATTTTTGGTACCAGAGATTTGGTTGGTAGGTCCTTTTGGTGGCCTTCTTTGTCACGGGATGTGCGTTCTTTTGTGCAGTCATGTGGGATTTGTGCGCGGGCTAAGCCTTGCTGTTCCCGCGCTAGTGGGTTGCTTTTGCCATTGCCGGTCCCTGAGAGACCTTGGACGCATATTTCTATGGATTTTATTTCCGATCTTCCTGTTTCCCAAAGAATGTCGGTTATCTGGGTTGTCTGTGACCGATTTTCTAAGATGGTTCATTTGGTGCCTTTGCCTAAATTGCCTTCTTCTTCTGATTTGGTTCCGTTGTTTTTTCAGCATGTAGTACGTTTGCATGGTATTCCGGAGAATATTGTGTCCGACAGAGGTTCCCAGTTTGTTTCTAGGTTTTGGTGGGCCTTTTGTGCCAAGCTGGGCATTGATTTGTCTTTTTCCTCTGCATTTCATCCTCAGACAAATGGCCAGCCTGAGCGAACTAATCAGACCTTGGAGACCTATTTGAGATGCTTTGTGTCTGCTGATCAGGATGATTGGGTGGCTTTTTTGCCATTGGCCGAGTTTGCCCTTAATAATCGGGCTAGTTCGGCTACTTTGGTTTCGCCTTTTTTTTGTAATTTTGGTTTTCATCCTCGTTTTTCTTCTGGGCAGGTTGAGCCTTCTGACCTTCCTGGTGTGGATTCTGTGGTCGACAGGTTGCAGCAGATTTGGGCTTATGTGGTGGACAATTTGGTGCTGTCTCAGGAGGAGGCTCAGCGTTTTGCTAACCGTTGTCGGTGTGTTGGTTCCCGGCTTCGGGTTGGTGATCTGGTTTGGTTATCTTCCCGTCATGTTCCTATGAAGGTTTCTTCCCCTAAGTTTAAGCCTCGATTTATTGGTCCTTATAGGATTTCTGAGATTATTAATCCGGTGTCCTTTCGCCTGGCGCTTCCGGCCTCTTTTGCTATTCATAATGTCTTCCATAGATCTTTGTTGCGGAAATATGTGGAGCCCGTTGTTCCCTCTGTTGATCCTCTGGCCCCTGTATTGGTCGATGGGGAGTTGGAATATGTTGTTGAGAAGATTTTGGATTCCCGTTTTTCGAGGCGGAAGCTTCAGTACCTTGTCAAGTGGAAGGGTTATGGCCAGGAGGATAATTCTTGGGTTTTTGCCTCTGATGTCCATGCCGTTGATTTGGTTCGTGCCTTTCATCGGGCTCATCCTGATCGGCCTGGGGGCTCTGGTGAGGATTAGGTGACCCCTCCTCAAGGGGGGGGTACTGTTGTGAATTCAGCTTTTGGGCTCCCTCCGGTGGTTGTAGAGGGTAATGCAGTTGTGCCTGGACTGCAGGAGTGGACAGGTGTATCTACTAATTGCAAAACTGACTGGGGTATATAGCTTTGCTGGATCCTTTGGTCAGTGCCAGTTGTCCATTGTTCTTGAAGGATTCACTTCCCTGCTGGTCTCTCCAGTTTGCTGTGTTTTTCTACAAAGATAAGTCCTGGCTTTGTTTTTGCTGTCCACCTGCAGTGGACCTTATAGTTCTGTGCATTTTCATGTTTTTGTCTTGTCCAGCTTGGTCTGTGAAGGATTATTTGCAGCCTAGCTATTTCTCTGGAGATGCAGATATACCCCCCATGTTTTTAGTCAGATGTGGTGATCCGTATTTTCTGCGGTGGATATTTTCTAGTGTTTTTATACTGACCGCATAGTACTCTGTTCTATCCTTTCTTTTTAGCTAGTATGGCCTCCTATGCTAAAATCTGATTTCATATCTGCACATGTTATTTCCCTCTCCTCTCACAGTCAATATTTGTGGGGGGCTATCTATCCTTTGGGGATTTTCTCTGAGGCAAGATAGGTTTCCTGTTTCTGTCTTTAGGGAAGTTAGATCTTAGGCTGTGTCGAGGGGTCTAGGGAGTGTTAGGTACCCCCCACGGCTATTTTTAGTTGCGCTGCTAGGTTCAGGGTTTGCTGTCAGTACAGGGACCACCTTCTCCAGAGTACGTCTCATGCTGCTCCAAGGCCACCAGATATAACACATATCCTGGTGCAGTTGGCCATGGCTTCCTCCTAATGCAGGACAATGCCAGACCTCATGTGGCTGGAGTGTGTCAGCAGTTCCTGCAAGATGAAAGCTTTGAAGCTATGGACTGGCCCGCCCATTCCCCAGACCTGAATCCGTTTGAACACATCTGGGACATCATGTCGCGCTCGATCCGCCAACGTCACATTGCACTGCAGACTGTCCAGGAGTTGGCGGATGCTTTAGTTCAGGTCTGGGAGGAGATCCCTCAGGAAACCATCCTTTGCCTCATCAGGAGCATGCCCAGGCATTGTATGGAGATCATACAGGCACATGGAGGCCATACACACACACTACTGAGCATCATTTCCTTGTTTTGAGGCAATTCCACTGAAGTTGGATCAGCCTGTAATTTGATTTTCCACTTTGATTTTGAATATCGTTCCAAATCCAGACCTCCATTGGTTAATAAATTTGATTTCCATTGATGATTGTTGTGTGATTTTGTTGTCAGCACATTCAACTTTGTACAGAACAAAGTTTTCAATGAGAATATTTCATTCATTCAGATCTAGGATGTGTTATTTGAGTGTTCCCTTTATTTTTTTGAGCAGTGTATATATAATAGACAGATAGATTCATCTGCCGTGTACAGTAAAATCATAGCGTGACAGCTTAGAATAGAATAGATCTATAAACATAGAATAGATAGATATAAAGATGTCCCTGATAGGTAGAATAAAAGCCGGCAATTCAGCAGCCGTGTACCGTAAAATACAGCAGGAGCCGACAGGATAGAATAGATGGATTACCTACAGTAAATACACATAGAATAGATGTCAGTGACATATACAATTAGTGCATTGTGTATGCAGCTTACTGTACATGTATTTAATTAATAAAAGATTATGTTTCTGAAAAAAAAATGGCTCGTGCTGACGTCATATAGGTGAAGTGAGTTCATTGGCTGTGAATTCCCAGGACCTTTCTGACGGCACCACAAGCAAGAGAACTTTCTCACGCTCGTGGTGCCGTCAGATGGGTAATAGGAGTTCACAGGGAGACACGGAGCACACGCAGCTCAGTTTCTCTGCTGCATGACAGGCTGTATTGTAGCATCATGCAACCATGCAGCCTGCCATCTAGCTGTAGCACAGCTGGACCCGTCGTGAGACAAATGGATTATCATCATCTCTGTGGAAAGGTGAGGAATATTGTTTTTTTTTTTTGGTGGTTGGATGTTATTTAATTATCACCAATATATAATGGAATGGTAAATTACGCGATTCTCTTTTAACCCCTTCCTGAGCTGCCGTATATTTACAATTGCCCTTCCTGTGGCAATTCTGGCTTTAAGAGATGCTAAGATATGGCCGTAACTAGCAGCCTCTGGTCCGGGTGCCTTCATCAGGAGCTTATTGGTTCATGTCCTAATGATGTTATCAGCACCACAGGCCATTTATTACAGTCAGACTTGTTCTCCCTTACACTGCCGAAAGGCTGCGATTGCCAGGTTCCGACTGCACAGCATCAACCAGGTCTCACCGTTCCATCCATTCTCTGGTCAAAGCACCATCATCAGGAATTGAACCTATCGCGGTCCTAATGCCAGCACATGGACCCAAAAACTGCCCGCTGCTGTCAGACATAAACACCTCCCTGCCACAGAAATTGTGGGTTCTAACAGCATGGCAGAGCTCAAGTCAGACAGTAATTACCAATCTTTGGTCTGTGTGTTCTGTCATCATGAAATGAACCAATCACTCGCAAATGATTTGCATAAATTTTCTATTCTTATTAACATAGAATTAGTAATAAAGACACTGAATAAAAAGTTTGGGCATCAAGTGCTCAGAGAATATGTTACACACAGAATGTTCATTACATCGAACATTCAATCATTACCTCCCTGCCACCAATTCTTGGCTGTTGTATCAAGGTCCTAGCTGTTTTTGCACCTACACTAAAAAAATGATAATGTGGCCATATTTCTCCGTATTTTCTTTATATTTTTCAATGCTGTTGAAAAGATTGGAGTATTATGTTGTGTTGATTGCTATTCTATGCTCTCCTTCTCTCCTTTGTTAAATACTGTAATTAAAAAATGTATTCCTATAGGCAACATGTATAGATGACAATATTGCTTACACCTACTGTTACAAAGCTCATTAAAGGGAATCTGTCAACAGATTTTTGCTAACCCATCTGAGAACAGCATAATGTAGGGGCAGAGATCCTGATTCCAGCGATGTATCAATTTCTGGGCTGCTTGCTGTCATTTTGACAAAATCTCTGTTTTCTCTGCTTCAGATCTAGCAGTTATCTAAATGTTAAGCCTTGTATAACCCCGCCCATACCACTGCATTGTATATAGGCAGAAAGCTGTCAATCAGTGATGGGGCGGGGTTATACAGAACTCATGAATATGAAGGACTACCTGGCAACAGGTTTATTAGTCTTCTAATGATAATCTCCTACTGATAAAATAATGATTTTATCAAAGCTACACTAGACAGCCCAGTAAGTGACACATCAATGAAATTAGTGTCTCTGTTTCTACATTATGCTGTTGCAGCGCCCCAGAGATCTGGTCATTGCAGTATGACACTCTGCCACTAAGGGGAGTGATGGTACGTCTGATGGCACTGAAGGAATTCTGACCAGGTATCACCAGCACACATTACACTTCACACTCCGGCCACTAGGGGGAGCAAAAGGCTTTATTTATTGGGTCCCTCCTCGCACTGGTAAAACTAGGGGTTGGATAGAAAGTTAGTCAGAAGCTGACTGGGTTGGATTCAGGCAACATCCCGTGGCAGGGGGTGTTGCAGGGAGAAGACACAGGGGGGTCCCTGTCAGGTGTGGGAACCTGGCAGGTGCCTAGCGAACAGAACAGAACGTTACGGAACCGCGCCTGCACTACCTTGCGGCGGTATCCTAAGAAAGAGACAAGAAAGGAAGGATATTGTGGGACAGTGTAAACGAGATCAAGCAAAAAGGAGAACCAGTAGGAGTCGTGCCGTGAGACCGAGGCAACATCCTACTGAGGCGCGTAGCCGGTGGCCGGAACACCGCGGGAGTAACTGACTTCAGGCCTTACTTCAAACTCCGCAGGACAGTTAATTATAGGTTGGCTGTCTACCTTAAATTTCCTAAGAAGACATAGGGGGCAACATTGGGAGAGGGGCGTCTCTAGGGTCCCGGAAGACCTCCAAGCCTTCCCGTCATACGGGTGCGTCCTAGCCAAAACATACTGGGGGACGAGAAACTAGTAACATCTGGAACTAAAGAGAGAGAGATGTAGAGAACGAACGAACGAGAACAGCAGTTGTGAGGACTATTCCGAATGCTCAGCAGGGTTACATAGTTATTAAGGTCGAAGGAAGACTATAAGTCCATCTAGTTCAACCCATAGCCTAACCTAACATGCCCTAACATGTTGATCCAGAGGAAGGCAAAAAAAACCCATGTGGCAAAGAGTAAGCTCCACATTGGGGAAAAAAATTCCTTTCCGACTCCACATACGGCAATCAGACTAGTTCCCTGGATCAACGCCCTATCCAGGAATCTAGTGTATATACCCTGTAACATTATACTTTTCCAGAAAGGTATCCAGTCCCCTCTTAAATTTAAGTAATGAATCACTCATTACAACATCATACGGCAGAGAGTTCCATAGTCTCACTGCTCTTACAGTAAAGAATCCACGTCTGTTATTATGCTTAAACCTTTTTTCCTCCAAACGCAGAGGATGCCCCCTTGTCCCTGTTTCAGGTCTATGATTAAAAGATCATCAGAAAGGTCTTTGTACTGTCCCCTCATATATTTATACATTAAAATAAGATCACCCCTTAGTCTTCGTTTTTCCAAACTAAATAGCCCCAAGTGTAATAACCTATCTTGGTATTGCAGACCCCCCAGTCCTCTAATAACCTTGGTCGCTCTTCTCTGCACCCGCTGTAGTTCAGCTATGTCTTTCTTATACACCGGAGACCAGAACTGTGCACAGTATTCTAAGTGTGGTCGAACTAGTGACTTGTATAGAGGCAAAATTATGTTCTCCTCATGAGCATCTATGCCTCTTTTAATGCATCCCATTATTTTATTTGCCTTTGTAGCAGCTGCCTGACACTGGCCACTGAATATGAGTTTGTCATCCACCCATACACCCAGGTCTTTTTCATTGACGGTTTTGCCCAGAGTTTAAGAATTAAGCACATAATTATACATCTTATTACTTCTACTACTTCTAAGTGCATGACCTTACATTTATCCCCATTAAAGCTCATTTGCCATTTATCAGCCCAAGCTTCTAGTTTACATAAATCATCCTGTAATATAAAATTGTCCTCCTCTGTATTGATTACCCTGCAGAGTTTAGTGTCATCTGCAAATATTGAAATTCTACTCTGAATGCCCCCTACAAGGTCATTAATAAATATGTTAAAAAGAAGAGGGCCCAATACTGACCCCTGTGGTACCCCACTGCTAACCGCTACCCAGTCCAAGTGTTCTCCATTAATAACCACCCTTTGTTTCCTATCCCTGAGCCAGCTCTCAACCCACTTACACATATTTTCCCCTATCCCCATTATTCTCATTTTATGTATCAACCTTTTGTGTGGCACCGTATCAAAAGCTTTTGAAAAGTCCATATACACTACATCCACTGGGTTCCCTTGGTCCAATCCGAAACTTACCTCGTCATAGAAACTGATCAAATTAGTCTGACATGAACGGTCCCTAGTAAACCCGTGCTGATACTGGGTCATCAGGTTATTCCTCTTCAGATACTCCAGTATAGCATCCCTTAGAATGCCCTCCAGGATTTTACCCACAGTAGAGGTTAAGCTTACTGGCCAATAATTTCCGAGTTCAGTTTTTGTCCCCTTTTTGAATATTGGCACCACATTTGCTATACGCCAGTCCTGTGGTACAGACCCTGTTATTATGGAGTCTCTAAAGATTAAAAATAATGGTCTATCAATAACTGTACTTAATTCCTGCAGTACTCGAGGGTGTATCGCATCCGGGCCCAGAGATTTGTCAATTTTAGTGATTTTTAGACGCCGCCGCACTTCCTGCTGGGTTAAGCCGGTGACATTTAATTGGGAATTTTTATCACTAGTCAATTTGTCTGCCATGGGATTTTCTTGTGTAAATACTGATGAGGGTAGGACTACAACACACAGGCGCTAGTGGTGGGCAACGATTTCCATCTGCGAGGGAAACTCTGGAAGTGCCCATCAGACCGGCCTGTCTCTGATAGACCTGTTAAACGTGCTCTGGATTGAGGATCCTGAAGTCTTCAGTAAAGAGGTAGAGAGACTGCAACCTTGTGTCCTCGTTATTGACTGCACCTCACACCATCACCATCTACCTTACTGGGAAGCCCTGGGGACATACTTCACCTGTGGGAAGGTATATCATCCAGCTGCCATTCCATCACCCCAGCGGACCCCACAGCAGCGTCAGTCACCCTGACTGAAGACACCACAGGTGGCGTCACAAATCCCTGACAGACTGTACCACCTTTATTGGACGCCCCTTAGCAGGGTCGCGGACCGGGTCTAGCCACCGTGACAGCCTCAGAACCGAACCAGAGAGGCCCAGTACCGAAACGCGTGGCCCTGTGTCTGGGGGCGATCCACTGTTCTCAGATTAGTTGGCAAAAACCTAATGACAGTTTCCCTTTAATGACAAAGGCATTTAAAATATATAAATGACTAAATATGACTAGTAAGTTCAATCTAGCCTTTAAAAACTACAAAGCTCAATATAATCTGCAAAAAATGGAAGACAGATCCCAAGGTATTCTTTAAATATACAGTTAGGTCCATATATATTTGGACAGAGACAACATTTTTCTAATTTTGGTTATAGACATTACCACAATGAATTTTAAGCAAAACAATTCAGATGCAGTTGAAGTTCAGACTTTCAGCTTTCATTTGAGGGTATCCACATTAAAATTGGATGAAGGGTTTAGGAGATTCAGCTCCTTAACATGTGCCACCCTGTTTTTAAAGGGACCAAAAGTAATTGGACAGATTCAATAATTTTAAATAAAATGTTCATTTTTAGTACTTGGTTGAAAACCCTTTGTGGGCAATGACTGCCTGAAGTCTTGGAATCATGGACATCACCAGACGCTGTGTTTCCTCCTTTTTGATGCTCTGCCAGGCCTTCACTGCAGTGGTTTTCAGTTGCTGTTTGTTTGTGGTCCTTTCTGTCTGAAGTTTAGTCTTTAACAAGTGAAATGCATGCTCAATTGGGTTGAGATCAGGTGATTGACTTGGCCATTCAAGAATATTCCACTTCTTTGCTTTAATAAACTCCTGGGTTGCTTTGGCTTTATGTTTTGGGTCATGGTCCATCTGTAGTATGAAACGACGACCAATCAGTTTGGCTGCATTTGGCTGGATCTGAGCACACAATATGGCTCTGAATACCTCAGAATTCATTTGGCTGCTTCTGTCCTGTGTCACATCATCAATAAATACTAGTGACCCAGTGCCACTGGCAGCCATGCATGCCCAAGCCATCACACTGCCTCTGCCGTGTTTTACAGATGATGTGGTATGCTTTGGATCATGAGCTGTACCACGCCTTCGCCATACTTTTCTCTTTCCATCATTCTGGTAGAGGTTGATCTTGGTTTCATCTGTCCAAAGAATGTTCTTCCAGAACTGTGCTGGCTTTTTTAGATGTTTTTTTGTAAAGTTCAGTCTAGCCTTTTTATTCTTGATGCTTATGAGTGGCTTGCACCGTGCAGTGAACCCTCTGTATTTACTTTCATGCAGTCTTCTCTTTATGGTAGATTTGGATATTGATATGCCGACCTCCTGGATTGTGTTGTTCACTTGGTTGGCTGTTGTGAAGGGGTTTCTCTTCACCATGGAGATTATTCTGCTATCATCCACCACTGTTGTCTTCCGTGGGCGACCAGGTCTTTTTGCATTGATGAGTTCACCAGTGCTTTCTTTCTTTCTCAGGATGAACCAAACTGTAGATTTTGCCACTCCTAATATTGTAGCAATTTCTCGGATGTTTTTTTTTCTGTTTTTGCAGCTTAAGGATGGCTTGTTTCACCTGCATGGAGAGCTCCTTTGACCGCATGTTTACTTCACAGCAAAACCTTCCAAATGCAAGCACCACACCTCAAATCAACTCCAGGCTTTTATCTGCTTAATTGAGAATGACATAATGAAGGGATTGCCCACACCTGTCCATGAAATAGCCTTGGAGTCAATTGTCCAATTACTTTTGGTCCCTTTAAAAACAGGGTGGCACATGTTAAGGAGCTGAAACTCCTAAACCCTTCATCCAATTTTAATGTGGATACCCTCAAATGAAAGCTGAAAGTCTGAACTTCAACTGCATCTGAATTGTTTTGTTTAAAATTCATTGTGGTAATGTCTATAACCAAAATTAGAAAAATGTTGTCTCTGTCCAAATATATATGGACCTAACTGTATACCTGTAAATACAAGTTCCACACAAGTGGGTCCCTAAATGATGACAATAAGGAGTTGGTCACTGAGGATCAAGAGAAGGTAGAATTGCTAAATGGGTTCTTTACCTATCTCAATGAAGAGAGAGTGACTAATATAGTCAATTCCAATCTTAATATGGCTCCAAGCTAAATAAAATCAATGTGAACCAGGCACGGGGATCACAAGGGTAGAACCCAAGAGTTTTTAAGGAACTTGGCTGAAGTATTGCTCAGCGACTGGGACAAGGCTAATGGGGTGCCCATTTTTAAAAAGGGCTCTAGGTCTTTCTTGGTGATTATAGACCATTAAGCTTAACATCCATTAAAGGAAAAATGTTTAAAGGGCTTGTAAGGGACTATATGCAGGAGTATGTGATAGAACATAACATTAGAAGTGAACGCCAGCATGGTATTAGTAAGGACAGAAGTTATCAAAATACCCTGATAGTTTTTAGGAAGAAAGTAGAAGCCTGGAGAAAGGGGGCAGCTTTGGTTGTAGTGTTCTTGGACTTTGCAAAGATGTTTGACACTTTCCCCCATAGACACCTAATGGGCAAATTAATGTCTTTACAAGGTTAGAAAGTAAGATTTGTCGTTGGATCGAAATCTGGGTAGATGTTCATAAATAACAAGCTGACTTGATCAAACTGAGTGTTTGGGCATCTACATAACAGATGAGGTTCAATGTGGGGAAAAATGAAGTTATGAATCTAAGTACAACTAATATTTTAGAATCATATGTTCTAGTAAGAGTAAAACTAGGAGAGTCACTTGCAGAGAAGAATCTGGGTGTACGTATACATCACAGGCTAAATAACACAATACAATTTCAATCTAAGGCCAGCAGGATATTGTCATGTATTAAATGAGGCATGGACTAGCGGGACTGGGACGTAATACTACCATTTTGCAAAGCCTTAGTTTGGCCTCATCTGGAATATTAGTTAAATTCTGAGCACCAGTTTGTAGAATCAGATGCTTCAGACTTAGAGAAAGTACAAAGAAGAACCACAACATGTCTATTGAGAATGGAGAATCTTAGGTATTAAGAGCATTACATTTACCATATTTAGTTTTCAAAAGACTCATCTAAGGGGGAAATAATTAACTTGTACACGTATATAAATGGACCATTAAAAAATATGGTCAAAAGTTATATCAAATAAAACTCACTCAAAAGAATAGATGACACTTCCTTTGTCTGGCCCAGAAAAAAGTTAAAATCTCTAGAAGAAACAAGCATTCTTTACCATGAGAACTATTAATCTATTGAACAGTCGATTGTGATCACAGTAGGAACACTTAATTATGGTTTAAAAAAAAGGGCTTAGATGCTTTTTGAAGAAGAAGATAAAATAAATACTTATCTAAGTGTGCAAAATGTTTTGTAAATGTTGATAGCGGATTGACACTTTGGATAAAGAAAAATCAGCAAAATAGCAAACTGGATCATATATTGTGGCTGTATTTATACTCCATTCCATTTATCTTTTCCCATCCCTTGGTGAACATGACATACAAATCTATGTAACGATGGGAAATCTGTGTGTCTCCAGGGCGCTGGTGTCTTTATTAGCTCCTATATAAGCTCAGCTTATATCCTGCACTTATTTCCTCTGTATTGGCTTTCTCTTCTTTACAGAGCAATCTAAATAAAATCAATAATTGGTCAGAGCACCCTTTGTCTTCAAGACATCTTTAGCACATCAAATCTTCCAGGTGCTCTTTCCTCACACAGTTTTTGAAGGAACTTGGCAGGGAGGTTGAAGAACCACAGCTCTATTGATGTAGGCTTGTGCAAATACGTCTGTCTCTTCATGTAATCCCAGACAGAGATTTTGAGATCAGTTCTCTGTGCAGCCATATCATCCCTTTGATGACTCCTTGTTTTTCTTTATGCTGATAATAGTTCTTAAAGTGGCTGCCCACTAAATTCTATATTCCTGAAATCATTTTAAATCAGTCAAACAAGAATTTCTTGTATTTCTTCTTTTTCTCATTGTTGCCACTGACTGGCGCTATCCCTCCACTCTCCGTGCCAATCACATGACCCCAGATGCAGCCTGTGCTCATATCCTGTGATGTCACGTCAACTTCCGGGCTCTGGAAGTTGACGTTGCATCCTAAACATGTGACCCAAACACTCACTGCGGCCCCTCACCCTGATTGACTGGGCTGTGGGTGTTGTTTCATCACACATAACAGCTCGGTAGCTAGTGTGAGCTGGGAAAGGTAGAGAGGTCACACCAGTGGAGTTGGAGAGGGAGATGATGTCCCATGAGGGGACTGGGCCTCCTCCTGCAGTGAAGAGCTGTGTCCAGGGATCAGCATCCGGCAGTGGCTACTGGAGATGGGAAAACTCATGGAGACCAGAACTTGTGAGGACTGAGGGGCTGAACTATGGAGCTGTGTGGACATGGGGATGAGGAGGGTTCTTTTTATTCATGGAACTAAGTGTGAGTGAGGATATATTTTGGGGTTAAAGAAACATGGATGATATTAATACATGGGACTGCATGTTGGAGGTTGCTTATTGGGGTGGGGACCGTTCACAGGAAAGGGGTTGATGGTACATGAGTGGGGCGGCATGGTAGAGGGCTGTACGGACAAGAGGGTGATGCTGCATGCTGTGGAGGGCTGTTCGGGGAAGGGTATGGTGTTGCGTGCTGGGCAGCTGTGCAAAGAAGTGATAATGCTTCATGCTGGGGGGGAAGTGCCAAGAAGGGGATGATACTGCATGCCGGGGGGTTGTGTAGAGATGGGGATGATACTGCATGCCAGGGGGGCTATGTGGAGATGGGGATGATGTTGCATGCTGGGGTCCTGTTCGAGGAGTGGGATGATGCTTCATGATGGGGTGCTGCATGAAGCTGTATGCTTTGGGGTTGTGCAGGGAGGGGAATGGTGTCACTCGCATGGTGCTGCATGTTGTGGGTCTGCGTGGCGAAGGGGGTTAATATCACTGACGTGGAGTTACATGCTGGCGGTTGTGGGGGGAGGGGTGATGTGACTCGTGTGCTATTTTCTCTCATTGTCACTTATCTGCAACATGGCTGAATTCTACATATTGATATGTAAAGTTCATTGTTCTACATTTGTATGTATAAATATATTGCTATATTTCTCCTCTTAAAGCACTACTTTAGAGGTTTTTTTTTGTTATTGCAGTGCAGGAGTGGTGCTTCTAATCTAAGTTCCCTGGCCCTACTCCTACCTACCCATTACCGTCTTCACATTCTATCACCACTGCTCCCATCGGTCTCCAGCAGTTTGTGACCTGCCGGATCGCTCCAGTGTTTGCTGGGTGAGCCGGAGGGCACTTTACAATGCAAGTCTTATGATAGCCTCATTCTGGTTCTCATAGATTTGCACTGAGCACTTTTGACCCTTACTTCTAACTTCTATCCAGTTAGCAATTGCGATTGTAAGATGGCGGGTAAGTGTAAGTCTACAGTCAGGAACCTTACATTAGTAGCACCACTCCAGCGCTGAAAAAACCCACAAAAATGCTGAAGTGGTGCTTTGGATAAAAAAAATAAATAAAAACATGATACTTGCTTATACAACCAATTTATTAGGTCCCAGAAGTGTTTCTTGGTGTATTCCGGCCTTCTGTGGCAACCTGGCTTTCCAAGTGGCCCACACAGCCTGATTGGGTGTAGAGGTCATATGGGATGAAACACTTTTTTATTGTTTTTTTTTTTAAAGGGACATAAGTTACTGAGGGTATGACTGCCGGTGCCACCACTGTTCCATAGGATACACTCTGCCAGAGATCACACTACATATTTTACAGAGTGGTAAAAATACTCATCTTAGCAATTTTAAAGTGTACTTTTAGCTGAAAAGGAATACATACATTTCAGTAAGTCAGATCTATAATACATAGATGGGTGTACAGCTACATACATATATCAGACCTGGGCAAAGTGCTACCCGTGGGCCACAACCTTGTAGACCGAAGCAGCCAAAGGACTGGGTGGGCACACAGGTGTCAGTGCATCAGACATGTTTAGCATGTGGACAACAGAAAGCAGAGTCACTAGGAGCCAGAGGCAGGCACTTAGGGGCAAACTAAAAAATTTTAATAAAGTCCTAGAAGCCACAGAAAAGCAGTTGGGATGCTGAAAACTGCAGGCAAGTTGGAAATATCAAGGAGACCGCAGGCAAGTAAGCAAGATGCTGGAAACTGCTGGCAGGTGGGAGACTTCCAAGAGATCACAGGCAAGCAGGCGGGATTCTGGAAACCGCTGGCAAGTGGGAGATATCCAGGAGACCACAGGCAAGCAGTCAGAATACTGGAAACCGGTGGCAGACATCCAGAAGACCACAGGCAAGCAAGCAGGATGCTGGAATCTGCTGGCAGGTGGGGAATGTCCAGGAAATCACAGGTAGCAGACAGAATTTCCTACCAACATAAAAGTTTAGGACCATGAACGCTGCACACAGCCAGGAAAAAGTCTTGAAAATCGCAGGCGGACATGTAGAAAAGGTATTGGAAGACCAGGGACAAGTAGCAGAATCTAGAAAGTATGAATACTATGGAAGCCACAGATAGCCAGGAAGACACCCTGAAAACTGCATGCAAGTTGCGATATGAACACCGCAGGAAAGTAGGTAGCGATACTGGAAACCACAGACACGTTGGTGAGCAAGGTTACTGGAAACTGAAGACAAAATGTCTCCATTGTGTCACGGTGCAGCAGTCAAACTGCACTCTGAATTTGTCCGAGTTCAGTCCATTTATTTCCAGGTCTTTATTGACTTGTATGGCCAAGTGCCATTCTACTATGGGTTTAAACTCAGACATGTAGCAATTTGTTTTTCCACGAAGCAACTCTGTCTGAGGAAAAAAAATTGGACACGTGCATGGCCCATTAGAATAACATTGGTCCGAGTGCGATCCAATGTTTTATTGGGAACGATAGTACAGTGGTGTGAACAAGCCCTTATGATAAGCTATCTGATTGAAAAGAGCCCATATATTGTTCTTGCAATATACATGCATACATGTATATGTAGAAGTACATATATACACAGACATAGAGTGGATTGCAAAAGTATTCACTCCATTGGCTTTTTACCTATTTTGTTACATTACAACCTGTGTTTAAATATTTTTGTGTTTGATTTGTGTGTGATGCATCAGCACTAAATAGTCTAAGTTGATGAAGTGAGCAAAAAATAGGCATAAATTAAATTTATGGGATCAAATAACTAAAATTGGCATGGTCATATGCATTCACCTCTTTTTGCTATGAAGCACCCAAAAATTTCTGGTGCAAGCAATTTCCTTCATAAGTGATAGGCTTTGTGAAAGGAAGTCAACCTGTGTGCAATCTAAGAGTCACATGGTCTGTCAGTATATACACGCTTTTTCTGAAAGGCCATTGAGATGGCAACACCTTAAAGGGAACCTGTCACCCCGAAAATCGCGGGTGAGGTAAGCCCACCGGCATCAGGGGCTTATCTGCAGCATTCTGTAATGCTGTAGATAAGCCCCCGATGTTACCTGAAAAAGGAGAAAAAGACGTTATATTATACTCAACCAGGGGCGGTCCCGCTGCTGGTCAGGTCGGATGGGCGTCTCTGGTCCGCTCCGGCGCCTCCCATCTTCATTACAAGACGTCCTCTTCTGATCTTCAGCCACGGCTCCGGCGCAGGCGTACTTTGCTCTGCCCTCTTGAGGGCAGAGGATAGTACTGCAGTGCGCAGGCGCCGGAAAGGTCAGAGGCCCGGCGCCTGCGCACTGCAGTACTTTGTCTGCCCTCAACAGTGCAGAGCAAAGTACGCCTGCGCCGGAGCCGTGGCTGAAGATCAGAAGAGGACGTCTTGTAATGAAGATGTGAGGCGCCGCAGCGGACCAGAGACGCCCATCCGACCTGACCAGCAGCGGGACCGCCCCTGGGTGAGTATAATATAACGTCTTTTTCTCCTTTTTCAGGTAACATCGGGGGCTTATCTACAGCATTACAGAATGCTGCAGATAAGCCCCTGATGCCGGTGGGCTTACCTCACCCGCGATTTTCGGGGTGACAGGTTCCCTTTAAGCAAGAGGCACTACTAACCAAACAGTACCATGAAGACCAAGGAGATCCCTAACAAGGCAGGTACAAAGTTGTTGAGAAGTACAAGTCAGGGTTGGAAAATAAAAAATAAAAAATCCCAATCCTTGATGATCCTCAAGAGGACCATCAAATACATTACAGTGCCTTGCAAAAGTATTCGGCCCCCTGGAACTTTTCAACCATTTCCCACATATCATGCTTCAAAGATACCAAATGTACATTTTTGGTGAAGAATCAACAACAAGTGGAACACAATTGTGAAGTTGAACTAAACTTATTGGTTATTTTAAATTTTTGTGGAAATTCAAAAACTGAAAAGTGGGGCGTGCAATATTATTCGGCCCCTTTAACTTAATACTTTGTTGCTCCACCTGTTGCTGCGATTACAGCTGCAAGTCGCTTGGGGTATGTCTCTATCAGTTTTGTACATTGAGAGACTGAAATTCTTGCCCATTCTTCCTTGGCAAACAGCTCGAGCTCAGTGAGGTTGGATGGAGATCGTTTGTGAACAGCAGTTTTCAGCTCTTTCCACAGATTCTCGATTGGATTGAGGTCTGGACTTTGACTTGGCCATTCTAACACTTGAATATGTTTATTTGTGAACCATTCCATTGTAGATTTTTGGTTTATGTTTGGGATCATTGTCTTGTTGGAAGACAAATCTCTGTCCCAGCCTCAGGTGTTTTGCAGACTCCAACAGGTTTTCTTCAAGAATGGTCCTGTATTTGGCTCCATCCATCTTCCCATCAATATTAACCATCTTCCCTGTCCCTGCTGAAGAAAAGCAGGCCCAAACCATGATGCCGCCACCACCATGTTTGACAGTGGGGATGGTGTGTTCAGGGTGATGAGCTGTGTTGCCTTTACGCCAAACATATCACTTGGCATTGTTGCCAAAAAGTTCGATTTTGGTTTCATCTGACCAGAGCACCTTATTCCACATGTTTGGTGTTTCTCCCAGGTGGCTTGTTGCAAACTTTAAACAACACTTTTTATCGATATCTTTTAGAAATGGCTTTCTTCTGCCACTCCTCCATAAAGGCCAGATTTTTTGCAGTGTATGACTGATTGCTGTCCTATGGACAGACTGTCCCACCTCAGGTGTAGATCTCTGCAGTTCTTCCAGAGTGATCATGGGCCTCTTGGCTGCATCTCTGATCAGTCTTCTCCTTGTTTGAGATGAAAGTTTAGAGGGACGGCTAGGTCTTGATAGATTTGCAGTGGTATGATACTCCTTCCATTTCAATATGATCACTTGCACAGTGCTCCTTGGGATGTTTAAAGTTTTGGAAATCATTTTATATCCAAATTCGACTTTAAACTTCTCCACAACAGTATCACGGACATGCCTGTTGGGTTCCTTGGTCTTCATGATGCTCTCTGTGCTTCAAACAGAACTTTGAGACTATCACAGAGCAGGTGCATTTATACGGAGACTTGATTACAAATAGGTGGATTATATTTATCATCATTAGGCATTTAGGACAATATTGAATCATTCAGAAATCCACAATGAACTTCTGGAGTGAGTTTGCTGCACTGAAAGTAAAGGGGACGAATAATTTTGTACGTCCCACTTTTCAGTTTTTGAATTTCCACAAAAATTTTAAATAGCAAATAAATTTTGTTCAACTTCACAATTGTGTTCCACTTGTTGTTGATTCTTCACCAAAAATTTACATTTGGTATCTTTATGTTTGAAGCATGATATGTGGGAAAAGGTTAAAAAGTTCCAGCAGGCCGAATACTTTCGCAAGGTACTGTATTATCAAACTGAAACAACATGGTACTACAACAAACCTGCCAAGAGGGTCGCCCAACAAGACTGTCATCCCGGGCAAGGAGGGCATTAATCAGAGAGAAAACACATAGAGGAAAGATAACCCTGAAGGAGCTGCAGAGTTCTCAAGCAGAAACTGGAGTATCTGTCCACACGACCACAATAAGCCGTACACTCCATAGAGGTGGCCTTTATAGAAGAGTGGACAGAAAAAGCCTTTACTTAAGCAAAAAATAAATTGAAAGACTCATTTTGAGCTTGCCAAAATACATGTGAAAGACTTTGACTTTCCAAATGTATGGAGGAAGTTGCTGTGGTCAGATGAGACCAAAATTATTCGTTTTGGCCACCAAGATAAATGCTATGTCTGGCGTCAAACAAACAAAACTCATCACTCTAAGAACACCATCCCCACAGTGAAACGTGGCAGCATCGTATTGTGGGGTTGTTTTTTTGGCAGCAGGCACAGGAAGAATGGTCCAAATCAAGGGGAAGATGGATGTTGAGAAATTCTTGAGTAAAACCTGTTTCAGACTGTCAGTGCTTTGAGACTGGGACTAAGGTTCACCTTCCAACAAAACAATGATCCAAAGCATACTGCTAAGGCAACACTTGAGTGGTTTAAAGAGAAATGTGTAAATGTGTAAGGAGGTGGCCGGTCCTCTCAGTTGCGCCCTCTCCTCCTTTCATATGACCCCCCCTGCACTGTATTGTAAGTGTTACTGTGTTAATGTAATACATGTTGCTATGGTGTTCTCCTTTAATGTACTGTGTCTGCCATGTCTGTAATGTACTTAATAGAGGCAGGGACAGAAGCAGTTAACAGATGTGGGCTGGACTTGCAGTGTGGTGAAGGGAAGCTTCAGTTTCCCTCCAGAATTGCCTGGGACTCTGGGCAGGGCAGACTTATGTGATCCAAAATGTGAAAAATTTGGCTGTAACAGAAGGAAGTATGTTTGCTTGAGGGATGGAAAGTGGAATAATAATGAGTGTCTGCAGGCAAAAGTGAAGGATTCTTGCAAGTTTGTGGCTTCGTTTCAGCAAATAAAAGTTGAAGAGTTAATCAGGATTAATGTTATCGTCAATGCTGAGAAATACTTAGCCATTATGCATTACCATTAAGGAGACATTTGATTGGCTGCAAATTTATTCTGCAGCAGGACAACCACCCCAAACATTCAGCCAATGTCATTGAAAACTATGTTCAGCATAAAGGAGAACAATGAGTCCTGTAATTGATTATGTGTCCCCCACAAAGCCCAGATCTTACCACCATGGAGTCTGTGATTACATGACAAGACAGAAGAATTTGGGAATACCGACAGCCACAAAAGATCTGTGATTAGTTCTCCAAGATGTTTAGAACCGACTCCCTGCTGAGCTTGTTCAAAAACTCTGTGCAAGTAGACCTAAAAGAATTGATGCTTTGATTTTTGTTTTCAAGGGAAAGATTGGTCACACCAAATATTGATTTATTTAGATATCTGTTTTTGATCATTCACTTTACATTTTGTTAGTTGAAAAAAATAAACCATTAAAGGGAAACTGTCATCATTTTTTGCTACCTCATCTGAGAGCAGCGTATTGTAGGAAAAGAGATCCTGAGGAAGCTAACCCCAGCTACACCAGGCTCACCAGGCTCTGTATGTAAATACTCTAAAGACAGTGAGCTGCTTATCACAGAAGGGGGCGGATAGGGCCACAATCAGGGCGTTACTGCCTTTACTGCTCAAAAGGGCTCCCCTCTTGTGCTTCTCACCGGGCCTCAGGTTGTAATAAAGTGCTGTGTGCCGCACACCTCGGCTCTGGAAGCTTTCCTGGAGCTCCATGGCCGTCTAACCTGAACGGCTGCGCAGCTCAAGCTTCCTCCGCCTTCTCTGGACGTTTGGTCAGGTGATGGCATGTACGCGATGAAGTGAGGGGAGCTGCAAATAATGTCGTGAGAGGGGACTGCAAATAATGAAATGAGGGGGGACTGTAAACGATGAAGTGAGGGGGGACTGCAAATGATGAAGTGAAGCCGGGAGGGGGATTGGATATGACGAAGTGAGGAGAGGAAGGGAACTGCAAATGATGAACTGAGAAAGTGAGGGGAGGGGGACTGAAAATTATGAAGTGAGGGGAGGGAGGGCGACTGGAAATAATGAAGTTAGGGGGACTGCAAATGATGTACTGAGGGTGGGGGATTGCAAATGAAATGAAGTGAGGAAGAAATGGGGGACTGCAAATGATGAATTGAGGGTGGGAACAGCAATTGAATCCAAGGCGGGGGTGAATTGAACATGAGGGTGGAGAGAGCAAATGATGAATTGAAGGTGGGGGGTGGGGAGAGCATATGATGACTTGGAAGCTGAGGGGAGGGCAAATAATGATGAATTTTGAGGGTGGGGAGAGTAAATGATGTATTGAATGTGGGGAAGAGCAGTTGATAATGAATTGAAGGTGGTAGTGGGAGACAGAAGACATGACATAATGAATTAGGGAGGAAGGGGCATAGAGTGGGGGGCATTGAGGATGCAGAACTGTAACTAGTATTGAATTGGGGAAAGAGTACAAGTGCTAATTAATTTATATATTTATTAGATGGGGAAAGTGGCTATTTATAGTTAGTGGGGGCACAGGGGTGGATTACAATTTATATTTGGAATAGTGGGTTGCATAATAACTAATTATGTATTAATGGTGGGTGCACGTCTATATTCAGTGTAGTGTAGAAGAAAGGGAAAAAGTGGAGAATGTGCTCTGGAAGCGGTGATTTACATAATTGTGTTACTTCCTGCAGAGATGAGTCCTGGCTGGAAGTGATGGAGGTCTGTACTGACTGAAAAAGAAAAGCAAAGATGAAGCACTTCAACTAGAGGCATCACCAGTGACTCATTGTGTTACCTGTAGACTGACACTATGTACTGTATACTATGTAAACATCTTTTGTGTATAATGTCACTGGTGATCACTGTATTACCTTTACACTATATACAGAGTTCCTGTGTATTAGGTCATTGGTGATCATTGTGTTACCTGTACACTGACACTATATACAGAGTTCCTGTGTATAATGTCACTGGTGATCACTGTATTACCTGTACACTGAAGCTAAATACAGAGATACTGTGTATAAAGGCACTTATGGTAATATTAGTATTGTTTTTTAATTATCAGTATTGTAGTATTCGATCACTATGTGGTGGTAATATGTGGTCTGGTCATGGTATGGCGGTATTTGTTCATTGTATGCAGGGTCGGACTGGCCCACCAGGACACCGGTGAAATGCCCGGTGGGCCCTGCCCCAGGGAGGATGAGGAGGAAGAAAAAAAAGCGGGCCCTTTAAATCTCGTGGCGGCGCCGACCACCGCCACGGCCCCCCCGGTGCCAGCACTGGCATCGGGCCCCCCTTCTAATACTCACCTCTCCTCGTTTCGGAGGCAGCTGCAATGTCTTCAGCGCCCTCTGACTCTGCGACGTCTCAGGGCAGAGGGTGCGATGACGTCATCACTCCGCGCTCAGCCTCTCTGTCCTGAGCGTTGGAGAGACGCTGAGTGTACCGGACCTGCGGTGGGAATGGGAGAGGTGAGGATTTTACTTTTTTTTTCTTTATGAATGGGGCCCATAGTAATGTATGGAGGAGGGGGGGAGGCATAATACTGTGGGGGGCATAATACTGTGCGGGGGGGCATAATACTATGTGGAGGAGCTGGGGGGCATAATACTGTGTGGAGGAGCAGGGGCCCATAATACTGTATGGAGGAGCGGGGGGGGGGCCCATAATACTGTGTGGAGGAGCGGGGGACCCATAATACTGTATGGAGGAGCGGTGGGCATAATACTGTATGGAGGAGCTGTGTCCCATAATACTGTGTGGAGGAGCTGGGGGGCATAATACTGTGTGGAGGAGCTGGGGGGGCGTAATACTGTGTGGAGGAGCGGGGGGCCCATAACACTGTGTGGAGGAGTGGGGGGGCATAATACTGTGTGGAGGAGCGGCGTCCCATAATACTGTATGGGGGAGCGGGGGCCCATGATACTGTGTGGAGGAGTGGGATCCCATGATACTGTATTGAGGAGCGGGGGCATAATACTGTGTGAAGGAGCGGGGGGGGGGTCTCATAATACTGTATGGAGGAGCAGGATGCATAATACTGTATGGAGGAGCGGGGGGCATAATACTGTGTGGAGGAACGGGGTCTCATAATACTGTATGGAGGATCGGGGATGCATAATACTGTATGGAGAAGCGGGGTCCCATAATACTGTGTGGAGGAGCTGGGGGGCATAATACTGTGTGGAGAAGCACAGGGCCCACAATACTGTATGTAGGAGCAGGGGGCCCATGATGTGCAGTATGGAGGAGCATTATAAGGGGCCCATAATACTTTATGGAAGACTTTGTAGTTGGCCATAATACTGTATGGAGGACTATGAGGTGCCCATAATACTATATGAAGGAGCATTATATGGGGCCAATAATACTGTATGGAGGAGCATTATATGGGGCAATAATACTGTATGGAGGACTATGAGGTGCCCATAATACTATATGAAGGAGCATTATATGGGGCCAATAATACTGTATGGAGGAGCATTATATGGGGCAATAATACTGTATGGTGGACTATGTGGTTGGCCATAATACTGTATGGAGGACTATGAAGTGCCCATAATACTGTATGGAGGAGCATTATATGGGGCCAATAATACTGTATGGAGGAGCATTATATGGGGCCAATAATACTGTATGGAGGAGCATTATATGGGGCCAATAATACTGTATGGCGGACTATGTGGTTGGCCATATTACTGTATGGAGGACTATGAGGTGCCCATAATGCTGTATGGAGGAGCATTATATGGGGCCAATAATACTGTATGGAGGAGCATTATATGGGGCCAATAATGCTGTATGGAGGAGCATTATATGGGGCCAATAATACTGTATGGAGGACTATGTGGTTGCCCATAATACTGTATGGCGGACTATGTGGTTGTCCATAATACTGTATGGAGGACTATGAGGTGCCCGTAATACTGTATGGAGCACTATATGGTTGCCCATAATACTGTATGGAGGACTATGAGGTGCCCGTAATACTGTATGGAGCACTATGTGTTGACCATAATACTGTATGGAGGACTATGAGGTGCCTGTAATACTGTATGGAGCACTATGTGTTGACCATAATACTGTATTGCGCACTGTGTGGTGCTTATATATTGTACTATATCTGTTTTTTTATCTGTGCATCAGGAATCGTGGCATGTGTTAAAGGGGCCCACTGATACTCTTTCGCCTGAGGCCCATGAAAACCTGGAGCCGACCCTGGCGACAACGCACATCAAGATGAATGCCGGCTGCACCTGTGACAGGGTGCTCTGCTCTGTGACAGGCCATGTGTTGAAGCCACATAGCAGTTTTGTTAAATGACTCCTGCAGTCTTTGATAGGCCGGCGGCCTTTCAATGTTACTGCTATGAGATGTCACCGTGCGGCCTATTACAGAGCTGAGCGCCCTGTCACAGCTGCAGTCGGCAGCCATTGTAATGACCATGCCGAATATGAAGCCACAAGAGGATGCCGGGGAGCGCAAGAAGGTGAGAAGAATCCCCCCTCTGTAGTTGGGCAAGGTAGTGGCCATATGGATGGACATAGGGGCCCAGGGAGGGTACATTAAATAAAGGGGCCCAGGAAGAGGACATTATTACTGGAAGGGACCCAGGATAGGGACCTTATTAAGGTGAACATTGGCGTCCAAGATGGAGACATTAAATAAAGGGGCCAAGGATCTTGGACCTTATTAAATAAAGGGGTGACATAATTACTGTATTGAGGTCAGGATGAGGAACATACATTATTGGTTTATGGTGGCAAGTGGGGACATAATTACTGTAGGGGCCAATCATGGGACATTATTACTGCTGTAATTTACTTTTGAGCTTACTGTCTTCCATGGGGAGAACAAAAGGGGTCCTGCTACTGTGCAGGGTGGCACTATGTCTTTTTTTTCTTCATCTGACATAGTATAGAAGTCGAGGAAAATAGTGGGGAATGTGCTCTGGAAGCGATCAGCTATAGCTAACTGTGTTATTTTCTGCAGAGACGAGTCTTCGCTGGAAGAAGTAATGGCGGTCTGTACTGGATGAAGAAAAAAGACTTCAACTACAGATGTCACTGGTAAGTCAGTGTATTGCTTGTACACTTACACTCTATACTGTGTACAAAGCTCCTATGTATAATGTCACTGGTGATCACTGTATTACCCGTACACTATACACGATATAGAGAGCTCCTGTGTATAATGTCACCGGTGATCACTGTATTACCTGTATACTATACACCATATACAGAGCTCCTGTGTATAATGTCACTGGTGATCACTGTATTATGTGTACACTGACACTATATACAGAGCTCCTGTGTATAATGTCACCGGTGATCCCTGTATTACCTGTACACTATACACCATATACAGAGCTCCTGTGTATAATGTCACTGGTGATCACTGTATTACCTGTACACTGACACTATATACAGAGCTCCTGTGTATAATGATGGTGATCACTGTATTACATGTACACTATATACAGAGCTCCTGTGTATAATGTCACTGGTGGTCACTGTATTACCTGTATACTGACACTATATACAGATCTCCTGTGTTTTATGTCACCTGTGATCACTGTATTACCTGTACACTGACACTATATACAGAGGCACTGTGTATATTGTCACTGGTGATAATAACAGTGTTGTTAGTATTGTGGTTTGTATTCATCATCAATATTGTAGTATTCGGGCACTATGTGTTGGTAATTTGTGGTTTGGTCACGGCGTGGCAGTATTTCTCCTTATATGTGGTATCATTTGGTCCCTATATGCTGGTAATATTTATTTTTATTCATTTATATAGCGCTATTAATATCACAGTGCTTTACAGACATTATTGCCACTGTCTCTGATGGGGCTCACAATCTAGATTCTGTTGTGAATTCTGTGGTCAAGCTCCCTCCTGTGGTCATGAGTGGTACTTCGGCTGGTTCTGTCTATGAGCTTCCTCTGGTGGATGTGAGTGGGGCTGCGGCCTCTGAGTTTCCTTCCTCAGGTGACGAGGTTAAGTCGTTAGGTGCTGCTCTATTTAACTCCACCTAGTTCTTTGTTCCTGGCCTCCAGTCAATGTTCCAGTATTGGTCTAGCTCTCTCCTGGATCGTCCTTGTGGCCTGTCTGCCCTGCATAAGCTAAGTTTTGCTTGTGTTACTTTTGTTTGCTATATTTTCTGTCCAGCTTGCTATATTGGTTTTTCTTGCTTGCTGGAAGCTCCGAGACGCAGAGGGAGCACCTCCGTACCGTTAGTCGGTGCGGAGGGTCTTTTTACCCCCTCTGCGTGGTTGTTTGTAGGTTTTTGTGCTGACCGCAAAGCTATCTTTCCTATCCTCGGTCTATTCAGTAAGTCGGGCCTCACTTTGCTAAAATCTATTTCATCTCTGTGTTTGTATTTTCATCTTACTCACAGTCATTATATGTGGGGGGCTGCCTTTTCCTTTGGGGAATTTCTCTGAGGCAAGGTAGGCTTATTTTTCTATCTTCAGGGCTAGCTAGTTTCTCAGGCTGTGCCCGAGGCGCCTAGGTTTTTGTCAGGAGCGCTCCACGGCTACCTCTAGTGTGGTTTGATAGGATTAGGGATTGCGGTCAGCAGAGTTTCCACGTCTCAGAGCTCGTCCTATGTTAGTAACTATCAGGTCACTTTGTGTGCTCTTAACCACTAGGTCCATTGTGGTTCTGAATCACCTGTTCATAACAAGATTTCCTAGCAGTATGTCTTTGTAAATGTGGGAGGAAATCAGAGTACCTGGAGGAAACCCACGCAAATACAGGGAGAACATACATTGCAGATGTTGTCCTTGGTGGGATTTGAACCCAGGACCCCAGTGCTGCAAGGCTGCAGTGCTAACCTCTGAACCGTGCTGCCCTAATATGTCATATTATTCGGTCACTATGTGGTGCTAATATGTGATCTGGTCATGGAGTGGCGGTATTTGTCCCTTGTATGTAGTATTATTCGGTCACTATGTGGTCTGGTCATGGTGTGGTGGTATTTCTTCCCTGTATGTGGTAATATTGGTCTTGGTATAGTGGATTGTGTTGTGTATGGCGGTCATTTGTTTTCTCTGATATCAATTAGGAGAAGGTTCTTTATTTCCATTAGAGTTTTAATGCTTTGTACACCGCGGCGGAGATGCACTTACAGGGGTTTCCTGTGGAAAAAAGTAATCACCTCTCTACAGGATAAGTGATAACATATTGATTGGTGGGGGTCTGACTGTTTGGACCCATTCAGCAAAATGTGGAGCTTTTTATCCCCTTTAAGATACCGTCACATTAAGCGACACTGCAGCGATATTGACAACGAGCCGATCGCTGCAGCGTCGCTGTTTATGTCGCTAGGAGACGTCAAACACGGCAACAGCAGAACGAGGCAGGAGCGATCCAGTGACGTACTTATCGCTCTCGCTGGTTGTTCGCTCCATGAAAAAACATAGCAGGCATCGTTGCTTTTGCTGTCAAATATGACGAATCACGCCGACCTGACGACCAAATAAAGTTCCGGACTTCTAGCTATGACCAGCGATGTCACAGCGTGAACCTGATCGCTGCTGCATGTCAAACACAACGAGATCGCTATCCAGGACGCTGCAACGTCACGGATCATTGTTGTTCTCGTTGGAAAGTTGCTCAGTGTGAAGGTACCTTTAGACTGGAGTGGCATGTCCGACTAGATCACTGATTCATTCATTCCCTCAGTGGCTGCACTTGTTTTTTTCTGGAAGCCCCAAAGAGAATGAATGGAGCTGCGGTCAGACATCCCACCTTCTGCTGCATTTTAAAATAGGGATATAAGTGTCCTGTCAGGGATAAAACTTCCCCAATCTTCCAATTGATGCAGTTTCTAATAGTCGGACCTAAGCGATCACCTATCCTGTGGAGTCCACGGATGGGTGATAACTTGTTTTAACCAAGAACCCCATTAATGTAAACTACCGTGATTATACAGGTCCTTCTCAAAAAATTAGCATATAGTGTTAAATTTCATTATTTACCATAATGTAATGATTACAATTAAACTTTCATATATTATAGATTCATTATCCACCAACTGAAATTTGTCAGGTCTTTTATTGTTTTAATACTGATGATTTTGGCATACAACTCCTGATAACCCAAAAAACCTGTCTCAATAAATTAGCATATTTCACCCATCCAATCAAATAAAAGTGTTTTTTAATAACAAACAAAAAAAACAACAAATAATAATGTTCAGTTATGCACTCAATACTTGGTCGGGAATCCTTTGGCAGAAATGACTGCTTCAATGCGGCGTGGCATGGAGGCAATCAGCCTGTGACACTGCTGAGATGTTATGAAGGCCCAGGATGCTTCAATAGCGGCCTTAAGCTCATCCAGAGTGTTGGGTCTTGCGTCTCTCAACTTTCTCTTCACAATATCCCACAGATTCTCTATGGGGTTCAGGTCAGGAGAGTTGGCAGGCCAATTGAGCACAGTAATACCATGGTCAGTAAACCATTTACCAGTGGTTTTGGCACTGTGAGCAGGTGCCAGGTCGTGCTGAAAAATGAAATCTTCATCTCCATAAAGCATTTCAGCCGATGGAAGCATGAAGTGCTCCAAAATCTCCTGATAGCTAGCTGCATTGACCCTGCCCTTGATGAAACACAGTGGACCAACACCAGCAGCTGACATGGCACCCCACACCATCACTGACTGTGGGTACTTGACACTGGACTTCAGGCATTTTGGCATTTCCTTCTCCCCAGTCTTCCTCCAGACTCTGGCACCTTGATTTCCGAATGACATGCAAAATTTGCTTTCATCAGAAAAAAGTACTTGGGACCACTTAGCAACAGTCCAGTGCTGCTTCTCTGTAGCCCAGGTCAGGCGCCTCTGCCGCTGTTTATGGTTCAAAAGTGGCTTTACCTGGGGAATGCGGCACCTGTAGCCCATTTCCTGCACACGCCTGTGCACGGTGGCTCTGGATGTTTCCACACCAGACTCAGTCCACTGCTTCCTCAGGTTCCCCAAGGTCTGGAATTGGTCCTTCTCCACAATCTTCCTCAGGGTCCGGTCTCCTCTTCTCGTTGTACAGCGTTTTCTGCCACATTGTTTCCTTCCAACAGACTTACCATTGAGGTGCCTTGATACAGCACTCTGGGAACAGCCTATTTGTTGAGAAATTTCTTTCTGGGTCTTACCCTCTTGCTTGAGGGTGTCAATGATGGCCTTCTTGACATCTGTCAGGTCGCTAGTCTTACCCATGATGGGGGTTTTGAGTAATGAACCAGGCAGGGAGTTTATAAAAGCCTCAGGTATCTTTTGCATGTGTTTAGAGTTAATTAGTTGATTCAGAAGATTAGGGTAATAGGTCGTTTAGAGAACCTTTTCTTGATATGCTAATTTATTGAGACAGGTTTTTTGGGTTATCAGGAGTTGTATGCCAAAATCATCAGTATTTAAACAATAAAAGACCTGACAAATTTCAGTTGGTGGATAATGAATCTATAATATATGAAAGTTTAATTGTAATCATTACATTATGGTAAATAATGAAATTTAACACTATATGCTAATTTTTTGAGAAGGACCTGTACATCCCAGTTATTGGGGCGCACAGTAGATGTGCAGCAGCCACCTGTGTTTTACATCTGATGCTCCGCTATAATGACAGATATTTGCATATAGCTGTAGGGTGGGCCTCTGGAGTCCATTCCCCTGGTGGGCCCCAGACACCCCAGTCCGACCCTGCTTGTATGTGGTAGTATTCAGTTACTATGTGATAGTAATATGTGATCTGGTCATAGTGTGGGGATATTTGTTCCTTGTATGTTTTGATTCCTTGTATTCAGTCACTATGTGGTGGTAATATGTGGTCTGGCCATGGCGTGACGATATTTGTCCTTTGTATGTGGTATTAATGGTCATTTTAAACAATGTATGTGACTTATTCCCTTAAAGAAAAATAAGTAAAACATAAATAAAAATATACCTAAGAAGAGAAGAGGATATTTTAAGAAATGTTTGATAGGTTAAAGTAGAGTAGGGCTCGGCCAAAAGAGTCTATCTTGTTGTACAGAACAGGAAAAAAAAAATCCAGCTTTCCCCACAGCACATGCCTAACAGGTGAGCTGGTTTCACCCTTTTTTTTTTTCTATCTTGTTGTGGTTGCAGCGTAAAAAATCTTTTGGCCAAAACAAAAGTTGCTGGCTATGTATGTCTTCTGGTGATCGATGGGAACTGTTAATGTAACAGTTAATACAAGAGAAGATAGTATTCTGCTACAGATGGATCTGGATAAGTTGGAAACTTGGGCTGAAAGGTGGCAGATGAGGTTTAACAATGATAAATGTAAGGTTATACACATGGGAAGAAGGAATCAATATCACCATTACACACTGAACGGGAAACCACTGGGTAACTCTGACAGGGAGAAGGACTTGGGGATCCTAGTTAATGATAAACTTACCTGGAGCAGCCAGTGCCAGGCAGCAGCTGCCAAGGCAAACAGGATCATGGGGTGCATTAAAAGAGGTCTGGATACACATGATGAGAGCATTATACTGCCTCTGTACAAATCCCTAGTTAGACCGCACATGGAGTACTGTGTCCAGTTTTGGGCACCGGTGCTCAGGAAGGATATAATGGAACTAGAGAGAGTACAAAGGAGGGCAACAAAATTAATAAAGGGGATGGGAGAACTACAATACCCAGATAGATTAGCGAAATTAGGATTATTTAGTCTAGAAAAAAGACGACTGAGGGGCGATCTAATAACCATGTATAAGTATATAAGGGGACAATACAAATATCTCGCTGAGGATCTGTTTATACCAAGGAAGGTGACGGGCACAAGGGGGGCATTCTTTGCGTCTGGAGGAGAGAAGGTTTTTCCACCAACATAGAAGAGGATTCTTTACTGTTAGGGCAGTGAGAATCTGGAATTGCTTGCCTGAGGAGGTGGTGATGGCGAACTCAGTCGAGGGGTTCAAGAGAGGCCTGGATGTCTTCCTGGAGCAGAACAATATTGTATCATACAATTATTAGGTTCTGTAGAAGGACGTAGATCTGGGGATTTATTATGATGGAATATAGGCTGAACTGGATGGACAAATGTCTTTTTTCGGCCTTACTATGTTACTATGTAATGTGTGATTGGTGAGGATGTGGTGCAAAAGTGGAGGTTTTCCAAGAGTGGGCAGGGGGACTGTAGAATATTAGAGGAGTGGAGGTGGAGCTGGGTGGAGCCTGGGCAGAATCTCAAGGGGGCCAAATTTTTTTGCCTGTATGGGGCCTTGAAATTCCTGATGGCAGCCCTGGCAGCAGAGTCAGACCAGTGTCACTTTCCAGCTAGTCACATCAGTGATAATGTCCTGGTGAAAAAAACGTAGTAAGTAAACAACAGCACACATCCTGATAAGTGACACATCGCTGAATTCAGCATTTAAACCCTACCTCTTGCTGTACTCAGATTACATAGCAAAAACCTGCTGACAGATTCCCTTCTTTTATTTTTTTTGGAAGCATTCTTACTTAGCAGCGTTTTTTCCACACCTGCCTATATCTTTTGCACAGTACTATACATACAACATAATAAGCAGTAAGTCTACATTTAGTAGTCTTGCGTTACGACCTATATTGTAGTCCAGTGCTGTAGTCATCTCATGTTGGCTATACAACTCTTTTAATATGCAATGATCTTGAGAGCATTGCATTTTTCAAAGCTCATTATTGTTACACCAGATTAATGAGCATTTCTGGTGTAAAGACTTGTCTTATCAGCTCGCAAGAAATCAGAGTAATCTCTGTGCTACCATTATGCCAGCGGAGAAATAACCCAGAACTATATAAAAGCATGACAGCCTGCAGAACTCTGAATTCAGCTGTAAGTGAACATACACAATACATAGGGTCTTGAGGCCCATAGAAGCAACAAGGTTTTGGTCCACATTCTTCATCTACATCCTCTATAGTTACTCCCCGTGCTGTAAATCTGTAAATATATCCAGTGATTCGTTTAATTAAAATTATTTCAATCACATAAGTACTGTAACTATTTGGCTCAAATAGATATTGTTCAATAGTAATGTATGCTATCATTATATGTACTGGTCAAGTGACATGTCAACTCCTCTGTTACTGGCTTTTAAGGGCTATTTCTGCTATAAGCAGTTTTCATTCTACAAATATTTGGAAATGGAAGGCTGAGTAAATGATTATGAATTACACCTGGGAAATATGTGCAAATGTCAGAATCAGATTAATTATTTTCCTGAGCTCTGCTTCTAATCATGAGCACTAATTTACGCAGCATATGGATCAATGGCCCCTATGGACAGATGAACACCATATTGCCAGATGCACTAACCTTTAGCACATGACTGAAATTGGCTCAGAGGATGCATGAAGTGGAATGACATAGTGCCATGATAGCTAGCTTATTACAGCTGTTGGCCAGATCAGCATTTTATTTCCAAAGTAACATTTGTTTCATCCATTTATTAATAGAATTCCACTCTACTAGACACTAAAAAGAAGCACCTCCTCCTCCCATAAACATTTTTAGCCTCTTAACATATTGCAATCATCATATTATATAGCACTGTGTACTTACAATTGCTCATTTTGACTTTCTACCCAGCTAATTCTCTTTTCCATTAGGTCTATAACCTAATATCATGTGATTAAAAACTGACTATTTCTATGTAGAAATAGGAGGTCAGTTTTCCCTCTATGACTCATCAGTCACTGCAAAAGTCCCTATGGGGGAGAAGAGAACAGCTGGGTCAGGAGTTGAGGGGGAATGAGTTATGCAGGGAAAAGAGGCTTCCTGTGTCTATATAGAGCAGAGAAAAGAGAAGAACTAGCTGGGTAGAAGGGCAAAGTAAGCAATTGTAAGTGCACAGCGCTATATAATATGATGATAGCAATATAAAGAGGATAAAACATTTTATGGAAGTGTGTCTTTAACAAGAAATATTTTTTATGGCATTAGCATAGCTAATATATGGTTATTAGGCCTCCCTGTTAAAAGGCATTATAGTTTTAAATGCAACAATTTTCTAAAGCAACTCAATCTTTATACTTGCCTTCTTAAACAAGGAGTACATGGGAAAGATTTGTCCCCTTAACTTTAAGGCTGTGTTCACACGTTGCGGTTTTTTCGCGTTTTTTCCACGGTTTTTCCCGATAAAAATGCTATAAAACCGCAAAAAAACCGCATACAATAAGCATCCCATCATTTAGAATGAATTCCGGATGTTTTGTGCACATGATGCGTTTTTTTCCGCAAAAAAAACGCATACCGCACAAAATCCGGACATGCTCTATCTTTTTGCGTTTTTTTTGCGGATTTCCCACTCCAAAATGCATTGGGAAGTGTCCGGAAAAAAACGCGTCAAAAACGCGTCAAAACCGTGGCAAAAACGCGTCAAAACCGCGGCAAAAACGCATGCGGTTTTCTTGCGGATTTCATGCAGAAAATGTCCGGAATTCTCAGGAATTTTCTGCATGAATTCCTGAACGTGTGCACATAGCCTAAAAGTTAAGGTTCAAGATAGAGTGGAATAAAATGTGTTGTCTGTTGACAAATTGTAAGTTGTGACTAAATGGTCCAATTTTATCCATCGTGTAGGCTGTCCCAACTATTATATACCAATTAATGTTCTTTTCTGTCATAGTGAGAATGTGGCATGCAGGAGAAACATGCTTTCTTGGATGGTAAAAAAACAATTAATTTATTCATACACCCTGAAAGGTCCTGTTCAGTTGGATTTTATATGTCATGAGGGCTGGACTGGCCATCTGGCATTTCTGGCAAATGCCAGAAGGGCCTGTCTGGTCGTGGGCTGCCTTGTCTGCTACGTTGTTAACAGAATCGGTGTTCTGAAAACACCCATACTGTTAAGAGATGTGACGGACCACAAAGTCACTGACTCCGTCAGTGACTCCAGCAGGCCACGGGTATGGGGATTTTATATGCCAGGGCTAAATTTCAGTCCCAGTCCATACCTGGTCATCTGTAAAATGGTGCTCAAACATGCAAGATGTACAAGCTAAATGCTGATATATACTACAATTAAAACTAAAAGTGAGAAATAGCCACAGTTGGTATAGCTTTTTGAGATTACGCACTAAGCCTGTATATTTTAATATCTAACAAAAAGCATTGGACAATGCCATATTTTATATATACTGAAGTTTGTTGAATCATAACTGTGAAAAATTTGGATCATAACAGTGAAGGAACCTATTTAAGGCCCAGTTCTATGCTCGGTCATTCCTTTTTATACTGAACTACGTTTGTCCTCATATAACCAATTCCTGTAGGAACGAGGTTTGGCATAATACTTTGACCATTTTTCCTTTTATTGATAGCATCACAATACTTTTCAATACTTTGATAAAACTCGAGAATTGCACATGCAGCACCCCAGGTAACTGGTGGCT
Organism: Ranitomeya imitator; assembly: GCF_032444005.1. Taxonomy (NCBI): domain Eukaryota; kingdom Metazoa; phylum Chordata; class Amphibia; order Anura; family Dendrobatidae; genus Ranitomeya; species Ranitomeya imitator. The sequence goes on from NC_091284.1 coordinate 224,702,402, forward strand.
GCAGTGATGTTGCTTTTCCTTCGGGGAAGGTAATGTCATGTTCAGAGGCAATGGAATTCTCTTCCCCAGGTAAGGCAGACACATGCACCACATTCTGAATCCAGGCCAGGAGGGGGAGCTCAAGACCCGGATTCAGGTGAGCTTCCTTATGCTTTATGTATCCTGGCCTGGAGGAGGAGTTAGTTAGTTGTTCAGAGACACAGAAGTAGAAGGAGGTCTGAGACTGAGTGCAGACAGAGAGGCCTGGCAGCCACGAGGGAGCCGCAGCCTCTGGGAAGGAGTAACCTGTTGGGCTGCATGTGGAGCAGCCAGAAGGGAAGGATCACAGGAGAGAGGCAGAGCTCAGAGGGGAACTGTGTCAGGGCACCCTCGGAGCTGATGCGCAAGAATCTGGGTATCGGGAGCCCGAGGCTTTCGTGGACTCTAGGACACGGAGCAGAACCGGGGGCACTACACTATACATCACCTGCCCGCACCATGCCTGAGACGCAGCAGCACCTGAGGAGCCTGGGGCATCTGAGAGTCCCTGTAAAAAGGCTCAAGCTGCCCGTCGTGCAGGTACCTGTCCCAGGACAGGGGGTGAACTGGAGGACCTTGCAGGAAGCTTAAAGCAGCAGGGACCTCACTTAGAAAGGCGCAAGTAGGAAAGGATCATGGACCTCTACTGGGAAAGGAGAGCTTCTGAGTCGGCCAGACCACCATCTTCCGTGCCTGGTACCCTGGACTGTGGCCTGTCACCCACAAGTAAACCAGGTAAAGACTTACAACCCGTCTCCTCCATTTATTCACGACTTTACCATCTACACCACACACCATAGGACCCCTGGGGACTCCGCTTCACCTGTGGGAAGTGTAACATCTGGGCTGCCGCAACATCCCCCAGGGGACCCCTCTAATGCAGTGTCGGTCCCACTATTGACTGAACTCCACAGGTGGCGTCACGACAACCTTTTGAACATTTAACCCCCTTTAACGCTGATGCCCAGGGCCACGGACCGGGTCGCAGCCACCTCGACATCCCCCTTTGCGACCAGACCCGGTACCGAGAACCCCACTGCCCTGTGGGCGCGTCACACAGGTCCTAGGTCAAGACACCTGACACTTGAGGTATCTTGACATTGAGTTTTTACAGATCAATAATCGGTGGGGTGGCATTGTGGTACCAAAGGGGCTAATTCTAATTGAGGTGCAAAATTTCAGCCCCCGACCCCACTGTCCAGTTCATTGTGCAGTGCTGTCAAAAGCCACATGCTTTTGGAGTCCCCACTGGGTGTCCTGTAACCCCTACAAGTAAAGCAACCAGCAGCTGCTTTGTCATCTTGGATGCGGCCACCAGTTCATAAGAATGCAGCAGTGAGATAAGTTTGTCAGCAGCTGCCGCGCTATACATAGGAGTAGGATAACGAAGACAACCCTCTGCATATGCAGCAGCCGAGATGATGGAGGATGAGTAGCTGACAGAGTTAAGAGTAGGGATAGGTCTAGGGTTAGTTTTAGGGCTTGGTTGATTAAATAGTTCTATATAAAAAGAGAAAGTAATAAAAAAAGGTAAAAGAATGAAAAATATATATATAGTGATGCATAATAGTGATGAGCACACGTGTTTGGATAAGGTGTTATCTGAGCATGCTCGGGAGCTGAGTGTCTTCGGCGTGCTTGAAAAGTATGTTTGAGTCCCCGCAACACATGCATGGATTGCCTGTTTGTTAGGCAATCCCTCTATGTGTTGCGGCTGTTGAACAGCTGTGAGACATGCAGCCGCGGGGACTCAAACATATTATTGGAGCACGACGAAGACACTCAGCATCCGAGCATGCTCAGATAACACCTTATCCAAACACGTGTGCTCATCACTATTATGCATCACTATATATATATATTTTTAATTCTTGTACCTTTTTTTATTACTTTCTCTTTATATAGAACTATTTAATCAACCAAGCCCTAAAACTAACCCTAGACCTATCCCTAATCTTAACTCTGTCAGCTACTCATCCTCCATCTTCTCGGCTGCTGCCTATGCAGAGGGTTGTCTTCGTTTGTCACTAATGCACTAATGCATAACTATTTTTAAAATTATATGTCAGATATTTGCAAAATAGTTGTCTTGCCCCTGGTGCTAGCAACCCATGCTACGGCACTACCAATAATGAGAACTTGCAGATCATATCTTGACTGATAAGCTAGTAACATTCATATCAATAAGGCCTCATTCATGCATGTGTGAATATCAGTCCAAAAGGTTTAGTGATACCGAGCATGATATGACTGTCATAATAATTGTAATAATGTCCTTTCCCTAATATATAATATAGCATGTATTAAGTATAGTATGACATTTCACCTAGACTTAGCACAATATTCAGTCGAAGTATTGTGCAAACTAGATACGTGTGTTAACTTTTGTGTTTTTTAGCTAGTTTTCCTAAACTAACATAGAAACAAAGTTGTCTTTGCTTGCTTTTCCTAGTATCGTAGATAACAGGATACTTGCACGGTCAAGCTATATGACCAATATACAGGTGCATCTCACAAAATTAGAATATCATCAAAAAGTTAATTTATTTCAGTTCTTCAATACAAAAATTGAATCTCATATATTATATGGAGTCATTACACACAGAGTGATCTATTTCAAGTGTTTATTTCAGTTAATGTTGATAATTATGGCTTACAGTCAATGAAAACCCAAAAGTCATTATCTCAGTAAATTAGAATACTTTATAACACCAGCTTGAAAAAATGATTTTAAAATCCGAAATGTTGGCCTACTGAAATGTATGTTCAGTAAATGCGCACTGAATACTTGGTCAGGCCTCCTTTGGCATCGATTACTGCATCAATGCGGCGTGGCATGGAGGCGATCAGCCTGTGTCACTGCTGAGAGGTTATGGAAGCCCATGTTGCTTTGATAGCAGCCTTCTGCTCGTTTGCATTGTTGGGTCTGGTGTCTCATCTTCTTGACAACACCCCATAGATTCTCTATGGGGTTAAGGTCAGACGAGTTTGCTGGCCAATCAATCACAGTGATACTATTGTTTTTAAACCAGGTATTGGTCTACCAGGACATTTTAGAGCACTTCATGCTTCCCTCTACTGACAAGCTTTTGGAGATCGAAATTTAATTCTCCAGCAGGACTTGTCACCTGTCCACACTGCCAAAAGTACCAATACCTGGTTTACAAACAACAGTATCACTGTGCTTGATTGGCCAGTAAACTTGCCTCATCTTAACCCCATAGGGGTATTGTCAAGAGGAAGATGAGAGACACCAGACCCAACAATGCAGACGAGCTGAAGGCTTCTATTAAAGCAACCTGGGCTTCCATAACACCTCAGCAGTGCCACAGACTGATCGCCTCCATGCATTGATGCAGTAATTGATGCCAAAGGAGGCCCGATCAAGTATTGAGTGCATTTACTGAACATACATTCAATAGGCCAACATTTCGGATTTTGAAATAATTTTTTCAAGCTGGTGTTTTAAAGTATTCTAATTTACTGAGATAATGACTTTTGGGTTTTCATTGGCTGTAAGCCATAATCATTAACATTAACAGAAATAAACACTTGAAATACATCACTCTGTTTGTAATGACTATATAATATATGAGTTTCACTTTTTGTATTGAAGAACTGAAATAAATTAACTTTTTGATGATTTTCTAATTTTGTGAGGTGCACCTGTATGTGCAATTACATTTTTATCTCTGCATCTCTGTCCTTTCCAAGCTAAGGTATTTGTTAGGAAACGCCTTTATGTTTTTATTTTTAATCTTGAAGAAGTTGTATGGAAGCAGACAGGAGATCTTGCTAACATCTTTGCTCTTCCGTCATTCTGTCTCCATGCTAGCATGATCAATAAATAACAAATTATCTTACAAATTCAGGCCTGGACCATTTCTAATTGGGAAAAGACTAAACTCCACTGACAATGACACTGTATTATGCACCATATTGTGGGCAGGGTGATTTGCATGGGTGCCATATTTTGCACTCTATTTCAAATGAGAAGCAGCTGCTATATAGCTCCTGTGGGGAAATAGGTTGTATAACCCGTATCCAACGAAAAATACGTAATGTGCAGAAAAACATCCATATGGGCAACGTTTCAAGCAAAACACAAAAGTGTGAGCGAGATAACAAAACTTTAATACCAGTAATGTTCCCGTGAAAATGGCGGCTTCCATGTCTCAGTGCGTGAGGGCCAGATGGCGCTACATCATACATTTCCGTTCACTCTGATCTGTAACTTGGAGCCATTCACAACTTTGTATTTGCTGAAAGGACAATTAGTAGATGATTTTTAATAAACCACCTGCCGTTCTGCACGATAGCGGATGCTTCATGTAAGGCGACCCCGCCATGTGTGGCTAAGACCTGACTGTATGTGTGAGTCACATCCGTCCTGTGCCCACTTCCATTACAGCCCACACAGACAGACATTTGTTGATTATTTCTATGCATTTATAAAATGATGAAATAATGATGAGACCTGGCTGTGTTAGCGTCCTGCCATTTACCTGCCGTTCCTTCCATTGCTGTCATAATGGTATGCATAGCTCCCAGTATTCGCTGCTGCAGTACCTCCCATTGCTTTCTGGATTACTGTTGTTTTTCCCTTAATGTTGGTAAAATTACCCCTTAGATAATGTGTGTGTTGGATGGAATGAGCCAGAGCGAGTGTAGAAGCAATAAAAACAGATGAAGAGAGGAGGCAGACACATTAGTAGTGAGAAAAAGGCACAGCGGTCTGATCATGAGAATGGAGGAGGAGGGTGGCTCCATCTTGTGCTGAATGCTTCTCACGCTGAAGCGAGGAACCATCAGACCTGTCACCCAAATCCCAGAGAGAAAATGTGCCGTTTCCATAGAAACAAGCATCAAATGAGGCCTGCCATAAAGCCAACACACCAGACCACTGTGGGAATGAAGATACACTTGTGCTAGATCCAGTACATCGCCTATACAGACACATAGGGGAATAGGTGGTGTGCCTAGTAGTTATGGATGACTGAAAGAGCGAATGTATGGTCTCTTATATGGTGACCTGAGAGGAAAGCCAAAGCAATTGTAATCTAATGTATGGTACATAAGAATAGATTGCTCTGAGACAAGGAAGCGCGGATTCAGATTTACAGGGAAAGAAAATGTATTCGCCATATTCGGACATACACAAAAATAAGATACATGGATATGTTTTCATCGACATAATCGTGGTCTAGCAGTAGATAAGTACTATATACACAGTTGTTTGTATTTATGTATACATACACATTAGTATATAACACACACACATATCCGTATATAACACACATCAGTATATACACATATAAACATCCGTATATACCACACATCAGTATAGGACACACACACATATCATAGTAACATATGTCACACATATATCAGTATATAACACATATACTAATGTGTGTTATATATTGATGTTTATATGTGTTATATACAGATATATTTGTGACATATGTTACTATGATATATGTGTGTTCTATACTGATGGGTAGTATATACTGATGTTTATATGTGTATATACTGATGTGTTATATACTAATGTGTGTTATATATTGATGTTTATATGTGTTATATACTGATATATGTGTGACATATGTTACTATGATATATGTGTGTGTGTTCTATACTGATGTGTGGTATATACTGATGTTTATATGTGTATATACTGATGTGTGTTATATACTATATGTGTGTTATATACTAATGTGTGTTACATATTGATGTTTATATAACACACATCAGTATATACACATATAAACATCAGTATATACTACCCATCAGTATAGAACACACATATATCATAGTAACATATGCCACACATATATCAGTATATAACACATATAAACATCAGTATATAACACACACATAAGTATATAACACACAAACATCACTATATAACACGCATAAAGATCACTATATAACACACACGCACTCACACATCAGTATATAACACATATAAACATCAGTATGTAACACACATAAACATCACTATATAACACACACATCAGTATATAACACATAAACATCAGTATATAACACACAAAAATCAGTATATAACACACATATATCAGTATATAACACATATAAACATCAGTATATAACACACACATCAGTATATAACACACACATTAGTATATATATAACACACACATCAGTATATAACACACACATCAATATATAATACACAAACATCACCATACAACACACATAAACATCAGTATATAACACACACACACATAAGTATATAACACACATAAACATCAGTATATAACACATAAACTTTGCTCTATAAAACACACACCCACACATCAGTATATAACACACATAAACATCAGTATATAACACATATAAACATCAGTATATAACATACAAACATCAGAATATAACACACAAATATATCAGTATATAACACATAAACATCAGTATATAACACACACATCAGTATATAATACACATAAACATCAGTATATAACACACACATCAGTATGTAACACACACACACACACCAATATGTTATACACAAATCAGTATATAGCATTTAATACACAAATCAGAATACATAACACACACACACATAAGTATGTATCACACACACCAGTATGTAACACACAAATCAGTATACACCATAGAACACACATCTGTATAAAACACACACCACTATATAACTCACTAACACATCAGTATGTAACACACACATTGTATATATATATATATATATATATATATATATATATATATACACGCTCTATATATATATACACATACTTATTTTCTGATGGTCAGTAACTAATCTGTTATCTCTGTAATGGAAATCTTTGGAAATCTTATGAATATTCTCTTAGCTGTTTTAAATTCATGCGGCTCCTGTGAACTATTCAGCTTGGAACGAGTGAGGCCTGCAACATGTGGCACCCCATCATGTCACATACACAAGCATATTCAGCGGCAAATGACTAGATCAAATAACTGGTCAGGGAAAAAGATATGAATGTATAGATGAAGAATGATTTTCCACTAATGTGTATTTGTCAAAGCGAATGCATTCAGAATGATTGCACAGTAAAAATTTTAGATTTTGCATAGGACTGACATGCGAAAATGTGTTACTTGGCAAAAATGTATTAGGAGTAATCATCACAACAATAGTAACATGATGAAATATACCATATAACCTGTGACCAGCCATCTTGGCCGGACACCAGCTTACAGTTCCATGCACATTTTGTGCTTACAGACGCCGTGACTACATAAGAGCAAGAATAGTGCTAGGCTTTCTATGGGAAATTGGTGACAATTGCATTCTTACACGAAGGGGGATGATAAAATAAGGAATTATAAAAAAAAACCTGTTTCCATTAACACCAGAATAAAAAACACATTTTTTGATATGGAGGCTAATGCTTTGCTTTCCAACAAAGCTACAATGTTTTCCTATGAGGATCGCAGACACATCTAGTATATTTGCACATATGATGACATGGAAGTATAGGGGATGGGGCAGATAGACATTGTATGATCTCTCCAATGGACATTTCTTATGATGGTAAGTTAGTGATGTCCCAAATCTATTAGTATTTTTTGGTGTAGAGGATATTTACCTTTAGGACACTCTTTGCAGCTGCTGCCACTCTGTACCTTTTGCTCCTCACATAGGAATGATCTGTCAAATGTCTGGGCGGATGGGTAAAATGCTTTTCACCATCCAACCTAACATCTCCTGATGCCAAGTCCAGTCCTCCAGTGACACCCACACTGCCCTTTTTCTTTGGCACTGCAGACTGTATTCTCTCTCTCTCCTCTCTGGATGATGTGAGTGGGATGCAGAAGAAGGGATGGAGGGGGGAGAGCAGGATGGGAGGAGGGACAGCTTCAATCTCCAAGCCCACTGATTTGCAATCATACCCACAAACGCAGGGTAAAGGTAGGGGGCAATGCCAACCAGTGGCAAGCAGTCACCACTGCATATCTGTCCATGTACATAAAACATCTGATGCCAACCTGTGGCTTGGATTTTGGATGGCATAGCTGGAAATATGACTATACACTACAGAAATGGCTGATTGTGATCATTTTATTCCTTCTTATCATTGTGGCTGGTTTATTTTACCTATGGTAGAATATAAATCATATAAATAGAAATAAAGCCTTGCTTTCATCCGGTTACTTCACGAAAATCTGCAGCTCAAGATCCAAATAGCGTTGCTAAGGCCATAGAGCCTTGTAAATGTTATACCACTCATAGGTAAATCTCCATATTCCTTCTCATCAATCATACGCAGGTAGTTTCCGCCTAATCCCCTCACCCCAACCTCTCTCTGTGCAACTGTTGCTAGGATACTAAGCTATAATTTGTGGGTGAGGGATGATACCAGATCTGTAGAAAGCTTGACATTGACAGACAGCAGGCTAACCATTTATTATCCTCATATGGATTTTCAACCCTCTGCTTTGCACCTGTGCAAACCAACATCTCGATGGCTCATGTGGCCTGTTGGATCAGTATAATAACGGAAAGTTGTGATAGGTTTTGGATACTATATTCTGGTCCTCAGCATGGAAGATGATGAAAGAGGTCATCTAATGAGAAAAAGGGTCTCTAAAGAGAAATTGAACATTACTGAGATGCCATGATCACAAGTGATGCCAAAACTGATGCAAATATGCAACAGTTGTTACTAGGCGTTCTAAAATGGGATGGAACCGCGGCTGGGAGCCGGGTCAGAAACATTCTGCACAAATATTGTGATCTGGTCACTGGATTGGCACTTAGATCTGCATGGGAGAGGTAGAAAAGCAAGACCCATTATACAGTATGTGCATGGGGCCTTAAATAACAAAAAAATATGTTGATAACACATCATGCGACTTTTTGGATGGGAAAATCAAGTTATAAAAAATCTGGGTTGCACATACAGGTCCTTCTCAAAAAATTAGCATATAGTGTTAAATTTCATTATTTACCATAATGTAATGATTACAATTAAACTTTCATATATTATAGATTCATTATCCACCAACTGAAATTTGTCAGGTCTTTTATTGTTTTAATACTGATGATTTTGGCATACAACTCCTGATAACCCAAAAAACCTGTCTCAATAAATTAGCATATCAAGAAAAGGTTCTCTAAACGACCTATTACCCTAATCTTCTGAATCAACTAATTAACTCTAAACACATGCAAAAGATACCTGAGGCTTTTATAAACTCCCTGCCTGGTTCATTACTCAAAACCCCCATCATGGGTAAGACTAGCGACCTGACAGAGGTCAAGAAGGCCATCATTGACACCCTCAAGCAAGAGGATAAGACCCAGAAAGAAATTTCTCAACAAATAGGCTGTTCCCAGAGTGCTGTATCAAGGCACCTCAATGGTAAGTCTGTTGGAAGGAAACAATGTGGCAGAAAACGCTGTACAACGAGAAGAGGAGACCGGACCCTGAGGAAGATTGTGGAGAAGGACCGATTCCAGACCTTGGGGAACCTGAGGAAGCAGTGGACTGAGTCTGGTGTGGAAACATCCAGAGCCACCGTGCACAGGCGTGTGCAGGAAATGGGCTACAGGTGCCGCATTCCCCAGGTAAAGCCACTTTTGAGCTACAGAGAAGCAGCACTGGACTGTTGCTAAGTGGTCCCAAGTACTTTTTTCTGATGAAAGCAAATTTTGCATGTCATTCGGAAATCAAGGTGCCAGAGTCTGGAGGAAGACTGGGGAGAAGGAAATGCCAAAATGCCTGAAGTCCAGTGTCAAGTACCCACAGTCTGTGATGGTGTGGGGTGCCATGTCAGCTGCTGGTGTTGGTCCACTGTGTTTCATCAAGGGCAGGGTCAATGCAGCTAGCTATCAGGAGATTTTGGAGCACTTCATGCTTCCATCGGCTGAAATGCTTTATGGAGATGAAGATTTCATTTTTCAGCACGACCTGGCACCTGCTCACAGTGCCAAAACCACTGGTAAATGGTTTACTGACCATGGTATTACTGTGCTCAATTGGCCTGCCAACTCTCCTGACCTGAACCCCATAGAGAATCTGTGGGATATTGTGAAGAGAAAGTTGAGAGACGCAAGACCCAACACTCTGGATGAGCTTAAGGCCGCTATTGAAGCATCCTGGGCCTCCATAACATCTCAGCAGTGTCACAGGCTGATTGCCTCCATGCCACGCCGCATTGAAGCAGTCATTTCTGCCAAAGGATTCCCGACCAAGTATTGAGTGCATAACTGAACATTATTATTTGTTGGTTTTTTTGTTTGTTATTAAAAAACACTTTTATTTGATTGGATGGGTGAAATATGCTAATTTATTGAGACAGGTTTTTTGGGTTATCAGGAGTTGTATGCCAAAATCATCAGTATTAAAACAATAAAAGACCTGACAAATTTCAGTTGGTGGATAATGAATCTATAATATATGAAAGTTTAATTGTAATCATTACATTATGGTAAATAATGAAATTTAACACTATATGCTAATTTTTTGAGAAGGACCTGTATATACTGAAATGAATAGATGCATGCTGCTATAAGGGGAACATGTTTCACTGCCTCAAAATTGGCGTAACACAATTTAAATCATCGTATACTATCTATACTTCGAAAGAAAAGAAATCTCTAATAGAATATATATGTACACACTTAAAGGAAAAATACACAACTAGTAGTAGTTAGAAGCAATTTTTGCAAAACAAGCATTCTATCAGACTTTTGATTTGCTCCTTTGGGTTGCTCTCCCATTCAGACTGGTAAGCAGTATATAGGGCATAAAAGGGTTATCCAACTTCCAAACAAGCAAATGGTATAAAGTAACAAAATAAATGTTATTTAACTCTAATTTCCCCAGCATTGATGCACTGGCGTGACTTCAGGTTATTGTTTATTAGTGGCAACTTGTGACTTTGTAAGAGCAAGCGATGGTACCCCTGAAGAGCCCCTGCTTGGTGTGGCATTAGTGAGGAAAGAATGCCATCTGCAGGCCAGACAAAATCAAGTGGAACCAATTGACACCAATGGAGTTGCAGGGGGAACAAGTTCCTTTGCGGGACCTATTCAGGTCCCTTGCATGACAGAGTTCCTGGATATAAAAGCCCTGCATGCAAAACATCAGGAGCATTTGGTGCCAAGGAGAAGAGCAGAGCCGATGCAGACCAGAGACGGTGCTGAGGCCAGCTTAACAGGCCGAAGTGGAAAGCAGACGCCACCAAGGTGCCGGACATCGCCAGACAAGGTCCAGACGATGTCTGGTGAGACCCAGAGACCTGACTACATCAGTCAAGCCCGGGAGTACCTAACTATGCCAGTCAAGCACCAGAGTTCAGACAGCACCGGTCAAGACCAGACCCATCTCCCTTTGCTGGTCAAGTCCCAGAGGTCAGATTACACCCGTCGGGACTCAGTCTTTTCCTCCCCAAGCCTAGGAGACATAAGCCGACAGTCAAGCATCGAAGAGTCACAAGGCAATGACGATCAGAGGAGCACGCATGCAGTTACAGAGGAATGGCACGAGTGAGCAGGGCCGTCACTTCCAGAAACAACGTACGGTACCAGGTTTGGCTTGGCTTAGGACAACAGGTGGGAGGGGGCTGGTTGGTGCACGGAATCCTCAATGCTCACTGATAGACTTTATCCGAAGGACTTGCTGTCTAGAGGGAAATCCCGGTGACCCCCGCTAGGGCCAGGATTTCTGGAACTAACGTGGTAGCTCCCATACCACTCTTGTAAGGAGGACATTAGTATAATAGAATGAGAAGCTTTCCCTGTTATTACAATTGTATTGTTGCATGGTCCATTGTTAATTTGCATTTTTTATAATATTAACTGTTTCTTAATTACTGTAAATTCCTGCTGCATTTGAAAGAATTAAATTGTTCATTTACTGTTGCTGCCTCGCGTCTCCTGTGAGTTGCATTAGGTCCCCTGCATTACATTTGGCATAGTTGGCAGTATACAACATTGAAACATGGAGAAAGCAGACCAGTCAGTGACCGAGACATTAACCTTCCTAAGTTCACGGGAACCGTGTATCACTGTAGGATTGGGTAGAAAGACTGAAGAGCATGCTGCACATGCACCACGTGGCCCCCTCCGTTCAAGATGAGCTAGCCCTCTTGACCCTTGAAGGGGAAGCACCGGGAGATCATGACACTGTGGACAAAGGTACAAAAATCTTAAAGGACATGCGCGGTGATACTATGGACACCTTCGCATGAATTTGTTCCAACAGGTCCAAGGGAAAAGTGACACTGTAGCTCAGTATATTAATGAATTGTAGGAAGTGATGGCCCATATCACCAAGAAGACCCAAGACAGGCTCAGAGCACTGGGTCCATTGGATGAAGTGCTATGGGACAAATTAGTTGCTGGACTGAGGGACTCATTGAAGGATGTGTCTGTACGTGAATCCAGATCTGGGTTTCTTGAAGATGGAGCCAAAGCTCGGGTCCTAGAATGAGAAGCCCCTGTTCTAATGGGTGCGGTATGGAGCCATAAAGTGGCCACCCCTGGACCAACACAGAAGGAGCCTGAGTGTCATGGCTCTGGACTGGAATTCCTTTCCCCATCCTGGGCTGTACGGAGTTAACTTTGCTGGCCTCCTTTTGGTTTTGGGAAGGTTATATTAACCCGCTCTCCTGTGGTGGGTTTGTCAATGATAGTTCTGTCCTCGGCTGAGCAGCTGACCTTGCTATACCTGTGTATACCGTTTGTTCCTGAGTGCTTGTCTAGTGTATGCTCTGGCTTGTCCATCGTTTTGTGTCTGCGCTCTGATTCTGTACCTCTGCTAATTCTCTAGCTCTGATCTCTGGCTTGCTCTCTTTGTGCCCTTGGTTACTGCGTTCCTGTCTGGCTTTTCTGACTTCGGCTTATATTTGACCATTCTTTAGTCTGTGCCCTTGGATACTGTGTTGCCCTCTGGCTATTGTACCTAGCTTGTCTTACCACTCTCCCCCTTGCATGGAACTTAGGCTACGTTCACATTAGCGTCATGCGACGCTGCGTCGTCGACGCACGACAACGCATGCGTCATGCGCCCCTATCTTTATCATTGGGGACGCATGCGTTGCGTTGTCGTGCGTTTTCGGTAAAACGCACAACGCATGCGTCGTTTCACCGCACCTGGGTGGCGTCGGAGACGCTACATGTTGCATTTTTGTAGCGTCAAAAAAACGCATGCGTCGCACTTGCGTCGCTCGTGCGTCGTCACTGCGTTACAATTTCCCATTGAAACCTATTGACAACGCACTTGCGTCGCGTGTGTGCGTCGTGCGTGCGTTGTGCGACGCATGCGTCGTTAGATAAAATTAAACAAAAAAGTGTCTAGACAGTGTCTAGACAGTGCAAACAGTGATAAAAACATCCCCCATATATAAAGAAAATGTTGGATTGCTTGTCACTTCTGCTGCAGCATCTAGAGGCAAGACATCACACCAGACGACTTCATCCGCTGTTCAGAGATGTAAGTATAGAATGATTCTGTGCATTTTCTACATGTTTTTTAAAATTGTTTTTGCAAGTTGTGTATTATATTCTGCACTGTGGTTGTTTAAAGATATTTTTGTATTTTTAGTCTGGTTGTGATGTATGGCGTTGTATAGGATGGCGTTTCATTGTCTGCGGCCTTGATTATTGTTCTTTCCAGGATAGATTTTTCTTTTCCATTTTTTGGATTGGTGGTGTTTTTTGTATTCACTTGTGATGTTTTATTCTTGCGTTATATGATGGCGTTTAATAGTCTCCGGCCCTGTCGGTTTTATTGTAAAGTATGGTAGTATAGAATGATTCTGCGCCCTTTTATTAAATGCAATAATTTTTATAGCAAGTTGTGTATTATGTTCAGCACTGTGGTTGTGTAAAGACATTGTTGTATGTTTCTGGTTGCGATGTATGGCGTTGTATGGCCTTTTATTGTATCCGTCCCTGTCGGTTTTATTGTAAAGTATGGTGTGTTATTGCCGTTTCTGCCCTTAATTTTTGGGTGTTGTTAATTTTTTCCTTTCAAAAATCTATTGTGTTTTTTGGGTTGCTCCATGCATACTGTACTTTTAAAAAAACAACAACTCTCTTTTGGGATTACTACATAGGGTCTGTTGTAGATTAAGGCGCCGTCACACATAGCGACGCTGCAGCGATACCGACAACGATCCGGATCGCTGCAGCGTCGCTGTTTGATCGCTGGAGAGCTGTCACACAGACAGCTCTCCAGCGACCAACGATCCCGAGGTCCCCGGTAACCAGGGTAAACATCAGGTAACTAAGCGCAGGGCCGCGCTTAGTAACCCGATGTTTACCCTGGTTACCATCGTTAAAGTAAAAAAAAACAAATGCTACATACTTACCTACCGCTGTCTGTCCCCGGCGCTCTGCTTCTCTGGTCTGGCTGTGAGCACAGCGGCCGGAAAGCAGAGCGGTGACGTCACCGCTCTGCTTTCCGGCTGCCCGGCGCTCACAGCCAGACCAGAGAAGCAGAGCGCCGGGGACAGACAGCGGTAGGTAAGTATGTAGCGTTTGTTTTTTTTTACTTTAACGATGGTAACCAGGGTAAACATTGGGTTACTAAGCGCGGCCCTGCGCTTAGTTACCCGATGTTTACCCTGGTTACCAGCGAAGACATCGCTGAATCGGCGTCACACACGCCGATTCAGCGATGTCAGCGGGACCTCAACGATCAAAAAATGGCCCAGGCCATTCCGACACGACCAGCGATCTCACAGCAGGGGCCTGATCACTGGTACGTGTCACACATAGCGAGATCGCTACTGAGATCGCTGTTGCGTCACAAAACTTGTGACTCAGCAGCGATCTCGCTAGCGATCTCGCTATGTGTAACGGGGCCTTTAGTTTTATTATCTTTAGGCTTTTGTTTACTCTGGCATTGGGTTGTCTCTGCCATTGTTTCTTTTAATCAATGTGGCAGTGTTGTTTGCTCAGCATTAGTTCAGTTGGAGTGCAATGTTCTTTGTGGTTGAAATGAAAATGTTTTTTTTTTTTTTTTATATTGCTGGATTGTGAATAGGAGCATAGGATCAATGTTATTTTGTTCTTTTTTTCAGAATCAGAATTGCATTATGGCCAGCGATTCCAGCAACACCCCACCGCTGAGGAGTCCGGTGAGTACATGATCTACTATTGATTACTATATTCGCTGTCATTTGTAGATGGGTCACTCAAATTTTTGGTAAACTATTTTGCAGGCTTCTTCAAGTGAGGAGGAGAACCAGGAGGAACAGAGGGAGCAGGAGCAGAGACCACGGGGCCAAGCTGTGGTTGCAGGAGGGAGAGTAAGTTTTTATTTCAAACCTATTCCTTTTTTTTCGTTAATTTTTTTGTTTTTGCGGGT
Source organism: Ranitomeya imitator (assembly GCF_032444005.1). Classification (NCBI taxonomy): domain Eukaryota; kingdom Metazoa; phylum Chordata; class Amphibia; order Anura; family Dendrobatidae; genus Ranitomeya; species Ranitomeya imitator. The sequence continues at coordinate 224,717,764 of NC_091284.1, forward strand.
ATGGGGGGTGGTGGGAGGGGGTGGTGGTGTGTGTGGTAGGTGGCGGTGGAGGAGGTAGGGACATTTTTCTATCTTGCAAACATTAATATTTTCCATTTATTCTAGGTTTCACAACGGGCCCTGGATGACCCACTGGATATCGATATGATGGTGGCATCCATAGAAGCACGGGGCCCGTTGTGGGACAGCCGTGACCCCCGGCACGCGGACCAGGGCATATTGCGCCGTTTGTGGATAGAGGTGGCACAATCGCTGTGGGATGGCTTCGACAGCGCTCCCCCCAAGGGCAAAGCTAGTTTTCGTAAGTATTTCCAAAATGCTGCTGTGACCCATCATGCCAGGATTACACAACCGTCTGTGATGTCTTCTATTGGGATTGCACACGGTTGCGTAATCGTTTTCAATATATTCTCTAAAACCTTTTTTATTTTTTTAATTTATACACAGTTAAACAATTGAAGACCAGATGGCGCTCCATGAAGGACCGTTTCAGGAGGGGCCTGAAAAAGGAGGGACAGACCCGTAGTGGTGCTGCAGCTTCAAGGACCTCTGTGTACAAATACAACCGTATATTGCAGTTCTTGCGACTGGTCCTTGAAAGCAGAGAGTAAGTATAGTACCTATGCACACACCTAGTTTTTACAACATGCATATTCACCTACTATATTCCAGCCACGTAGCTTATTGCCCAGCCATTTATTTTGGCAAGTACAAAGTATAGAAATGAAGAAAAAAAGGCAAGCTCACCGAGGCGTGAAAAGTAAAAAATACATACTTTTATCCTCTTCAATCATAAGCAGAGGATGAAACATCAGCACAATACAATAGACACTATCTACGTGTTTCAGGTGACAGGGAACATCAGACCTGAAACGCGTAGATAGTGTTTTTATTGTATTGTGCAGATGTTTCATCCTCTGCTTCTGATTGAAGTGAATAAAGTATTTAGTTTTTACTTTTCACGCCTCGTTGACCTCAAATTTTTTATTCATTTCTGGTCTTCTCACACTTGACACAGCAGCTCCCTTCTGGGATTACTACAATGGTGAGCTTGACTTAGTAGTTATTTCCCTGAAATCAGAAGTATACAGAACACAGAAAGATAGTAGATTGGCCATGCCCAGGCAATATTTCATAGTGGAGTAGTATAGTGCCCATCCAGGTGTATCCCAGTTTTTTTATACACAAAGAATTAAAATATAATAGACACGGCATACCTTCTACTGCAAGGCAGGTTATGTTCCCATGGTTGCTCAGCTCGCAGGACCTGTGATGACGTCTCGGTCACATGACCGTGACGTCATGGCAGTTCCAACGTAAGCATAATTGTCTGGCGTTACAAACCGCAACCATGGGTGACTATTTTGAATTAAATAAATGCTTTTTTTTTTAATATTGATGGTGCATATGCAGTGTCAATATTAAAAATAGGTTAATATTAACGGCGGCAATGGATACCGGCGGTAAAGTTAATTAATGACGCATGTGAAATGTTATATTTAGTATACTAATGGTTTCCTTATGTTTTCACAGAACACACAGCAGCACCCGCGAGACTGTCCGACCCTCTGGAGCGGTCCTTTGTGAAGCGCCATCTGAACTGTCGCAGCCATCCCACAGCGAGAGCAGGTCTGCACCACCACAATCTGGCGAACCGGCAGCCGGTCCATCAGATGTTCCCCTGGCCGAGGCCTCTGGCGCTCCTTCCTTCGGGTCTTCCCGACAGCGTCAGCGGGCCTCGGACAGGGCGGTCATGCCCGAATTTTTACATTTGAGCACCGTATTTCAGAATGGTTTCAAGGCGCTGTGCGATAAAATGTCCAATATCGACCGGCATCTTGAAAACATCGAATCGGAGCTCTCGAGGCCGGCCAAACATTTTTTTAGTGCCATTCACAAGGGCATGGTTGAACATCTTACGCCGGAACTCCAGATTTCGGTCATGCAGGGCTGCAACAACGCATATGTCACTGCTCTGCAGCAGGCTCGGGTCATGCAGTCAGCGACAAATGTGCCCGCAGTACCATCGCTGGCTGCCATGACTCCGACTCCTGCTGCAGAGCACCACCACAGAGCTCCGCGTGCCGAGGGCCACCGCCACCGCCACCACAGAACAGAGCCCCAAAGTTATGATCATGCCAGGCCTTCAAGGGCACACAGACGGGAAGCCGACCCACACCCAGAGGGAGAGAGGAGGAAAAAAAAGAAGAAGACGACGACGACAAGCACTACAACCTTGGCTATGGCTGCTCCCAAAACAACCACCACTACACAGCCTGGGTCGACCCGGAGCACTCCAAGTACCCAGCCTGGGTCTACACGGAGTACACCCAGTACCCAGCCTGGGTCTACAAGGACTACACCGAGTACACAGCCTGGGTCTACCCAGAGCCGGAGCAGCCAGCCAAGGACACTGGTCGTCCCTCCTCCTCCCTCACCTCCTGCTTTGGCAGGATCGCCACCGTCAACTGGCTGGATTGATGTCGGCATCCCGTCTAGTGTCATAGACTATGCTGCTTCCTCCCCCTCGTCCTCCTCCTCGGTCTCCTCAACACCCCCCAAAAGTGGGGGATATCAATCCCCCTTAATTGCTGATATCGATACCCCCTAACATTTCCCATTTCTTTTTTTTTGTGTCCCTAATAAAATTGTTATTTTTTTAAAAAAAATTTATTTTTTATTGTCTCAAATAAAGTTTGCACCAAATCACACCGTGCGCCGTATACACAAATCTTGTCTTTGTAACAACTGATGTGCAATGTCTGACAATATTTTATACAATTTTTTTTTTCAATTTTTTATAGGGCTGTCGTTCATTGTACTATGAGATGTTACAAACACAAACAGCATTGCTCAATATGTCAAGTTTAAAATGTACCATCACACAACGATTTCAGTAACGATATAGTTGCTTTTTGTGTGTAACCAACATTATCTTTTCTGAAATCGTACAACGATTAGGCCCCTGCTGTGAGATTTTTGGTGTCAGCGAATGATTAGGAATTTCTTGGGGTAACTGATCACACGCTGTCATTGTTGGATCGGCGTGTTTGACACCGATCCAGCAATGTCTTTGTTTTAAACAAGGGAATATTGGGTTACTAGCGCAGTGTTTTAAACACTCAAATAAGTGAACAATACCCCCCCCCCCAAAAAAAAAGGTGTCAACCACGTCCCTCGCCGTCATCTTTCCGCAGTCACTGACACTGTTTCCCGCCCGGAAAGCAGAGCACACCGTTGACTTAAACGCTGTGCTTTGCTTTAGGGCTGGCACAGTACGGAAAGCTGACGGCGATGGACGTGTCACACACTGTAATGAAAGGATTTTTCTATTTTTTTATATTACATTTACAATGGTAAACAGGGAAAACATCGTGAGCGCGGCCATGCGCTTCATAACATTACCCAGATTACACGAGGACTTGCTCTTTTTTGGTCGCTGGAGAGCTGTCTGTGTGACAGCTCTCCAGCAACCACGCGACGACTAAACAACGGTCACGGTCCGGTGGTATCACTGGTCGGTATCGTTGGATAATAGTTTTATTAATGTACCTTAAGATTATTGGTCAGGTGAGGTGGTAGCAATGTTCACAGTGTCGCCACTATTTGACTCTGGACGTATTCCAGCATCCTGAGTGCAATAGTGTTATCTGTAGAGTTTTGCAAACATGATCGTCTCCCTCCTTGTCAAGCCAGGTTCCATATGCAAATAGTCTGCAGGATTAAAAATGGTTGACAAGGTGGGAGCCGATTATGTTATACGTCAAAACTATGGAACACACGGCTGCAATATTTTTTTGTTTTGTCACAGTCCATTTGGGTACTGGTGCTCACATAAATTTTGTGGGACACACATTACTTTACATAACATTGGATTATACAATTTGATTTCTATGGAAAAACATATGGGAGATTTTTTTTGTGAAAACGGAAAGGCACAAGAACTTTATTTCAAAACACAACGCATTAGAAATTCAGGGGACATTATTACAATAACCTTACATAGGATGGTTAAATGACATGGACTCCACAGTGTTTACATGACATCATAATAACAAGATGAATTAAACCATTTGATCTTGCCATGAAACACGGCCAACATCAGAAACAAAGTATGCAGCAAATTGGTCCCTCATATGAGCAATCTCCACAGTTATCCGCAGAGGATGATCTTGATAATCAGGCAATGGATTTGGTATGGGTTCATCGAGTTCCACGTTGACTCTCTCTTTATCAATAATAAAATTGTGGAGAACCACACACGCCTTCACCACCTCATCCACTGTCTCAATTTTCAAATTTATAGCGGATCCTAAGATACGCCATTTGGAGACAAGGATACCAAAGGCGCACTCCACAGTTCTTCTGGCCCTGGACAGTCTATAATTAAATATACTTTTGGTGCGGTCCAACCCCCGACTGGAGTACGGTTTAAGTAGGTTGCCACTCATTTGAAAAGCCTCATCCCCAACAACAACAAATGGCAGGGCCGGGCCTTCGGTGTTGGGAAGAGGTCGTGGATGGGGGAAATTAAAATTGTTATCGTACAATCTTCGGCCCATATCAGACTCCTTAAATGTCCGTGAATCATTTGCACGGCCAAACGCTCCATTGTCCACAGCGAGAAACCTGCAGTCCGCACCTGCAATTGCCATCAGCACGGTGAAAAAGTATTTTTTATAATTAAAAAACAGAGATCCACTTCTGGAAGGCTTGGTAATCCTAATGTGCTTCCCATCCACGGCTCCAATACAGTTAGGGAAAGAACACACTTGTTCGAATTTTTGGGCATTGGCCTGCCATAATTCTCTTGTAGGGATAGGTAAAAATTCCTCCCGGAGGTTGTCCCACAATGCGCGGCATGTGTCGGCAATGATACCAGACAGTGTGGAGACTCCAATCCGAAACTGGAAATGCAGTGATCTCAAGGTCTCTCCAGTAGCAAGGAAACTGACAAGAAGAAAAATAAATAAATGAAATTAATTAAATTGTTATGAAAGAATTTTTCATTCTTAATTACAATCCCCCATCCCACAAAACCAAAACACGTTAGTTACTTGAAAAAATGGCAAGAACATATAAATCCTTCACATTGCATTACGTACCGTAGAGTCACCAGCAGACGTTCCTCGGGGGAAATCGATTTACGGAGCTGCGTGTCCTGCCTGGCAATGGTTCCTTCCACCAGACGCAGCAGATATCGGAAGCTGTTTTGTGACATCCTGGTGTACTCAAAGTATTTCTCCTGGTTGTCGTTTAACTCGCCAAACAGACAATGGTAGGCTCCACGATTCTCTCGGACTTCCACTATAGGGTGTAGCCAAAAACGCCGACGACTCCTTCTCCGTAGTTTGTCTCTTTTCCTCTGTTCATGACAGGCAATAGCATAAGCAATAGCAAGGGCTAATTCCAGCTCAAAATTGAGGTAGATACTCTCCATGGGACGATCCATCTTGATGCTGTATGGTTGGAAATAATCTATGCCGGGGTATATATACCACTATTACATTAATACCCACCCTCATCTACCCATTGGTGGCATTATCTATTGTCTAGACACCAGACCCACCCTCTTCTATTCATTGGTGGTGTTATCTAGTGTCTAGACACTAAATTGTGTGTAAAGATATAATCATTGTTTGACAACGCATGCGTCGTAAAACGCTGCGTTTTTTGTAAAAACGCAACAAAAACACACAAAAAACGCTGCGTTTCACGACGCATCCGTCCGACGCTTGCGTCAAAAAAGGTGCGTTTTTGCGTGCGTTTCCGATCCGTCGTGCGTTGCGTCGGCGACGCAGCGTCGCATGACGCTAATGTGAACGTAGCCTTAGCTCCTTCTTCAGCCACTCCCCCTGTGATCACGTGTCTCAGGTCCTGTTAGTACAGCTCGCTCTCTGCAGCAGCTATACACTTCTGTTAGTTACTGCTGACTCCCAATTCACTCCCCCTAGTGTTCATTCCCTGGACACAATCTGTATGTCCATCACAACACACACCATGTGTCATTACACTGAATAAAAATCAGTGGCAGCGAAAGTAGCAGTCACTAGGGAGCACCAGGAAAGCGGTGAATGAGATAACTTAAATTAATGAACGGTACAATGCAGCTCCAGACGTAAACCTCCAATGGAGGATAGTATCTGAGACAATGTAGAAAACGGTCAAAGGAGCACAAAGAACACAAGGACAAGGTAGTAATTTCTTAAGCCCACAATGCGTTTCGACTGTAAACTGTCATTCATCAGGTGGAATTGCCACCTGATGAAGACGGTTTACCCTCGAAACGCGTTGTGGTCTTAAGAAATTACTACCTTGTCCTTGTTTTCTTTGCGCTCCTTTGACCGTTTTCTACATTGTCCCATTACACTGAGTAAGCTCGGGAGCTGCGTCAGGAAATAGGAGATATCTGAGGTGAGTTGTTCAGTATCAAGGAGACCCCCGCTAATGTCCTCCCACCTGTTCTCACAGCCCAAAGTATAAGAAGGTCAGAGTGGGAAAGTCATCTCCCACCAGTCCCAACATATCTTGTCTGCAGTCCATCAATGGAATGCGTGCCAGAATGCTGGACCTTCAGTGGAAGGGGATATATATTGAGAAACTGTCCAAACCGAGAAAGGAGGGGAAGGGGGAATGTGTTAAACTAATGTGCCCCACAGTGGAGGACAATACCATGGAATTCGGAACCGCAGAGGGGAAGTCTCTGAAGATATTGTCTCTGAATTCAGTGAACAGCGCATCCGTTGCTTGATGGACACAGGATCCCAAGTGACCATGCCTGAAGAATATTTTCAAATTCACTTTCCCATAGTTGCCCGCTCCAGAAAGGAACACACTATCTGACTAGTGGTGGCCAACCAACTGCCTATCCCAGTGGCTGAAGTAGTATGGATCTCTGTATGGGTGTGCAGGGAAGATATGGGTGGAAAAAGGCATAATGCTGGTGAAAGGGTCTGGAGGAAGCAGGTCCATTGTAACCCTGGGGATGAATGTGTTAAAAGAAGTGGGGCAGTTCTTGGCCATCGGCCCAGACAGAAACAATTGGATCCATGCCACTCATGACCCAGCCAGCAGGAAGGTGTTCCAACAGCTTGTGCGAGTCAGCCAAATCCAGAAGTTACCTGCTTCCTCCTAGTGCCTTCCCAAAGTTCTGGTATGCTCAGAAGCCACTGTGACACTGCCAGTGAGGCAGACTGTACTTAATATGTCAGTACTGGCTCATGTATCTTTAGAAGGTGTGTATGTCCAAATTGAGCAGATAGAGGAGAAGAAGCAATTTCTGGACAGGGGCGTGTGCCCATGCGTTGTATAAACTTAAGCAGAGCAAGTTTGCAGTTGGCGCCCCAACTAGAAATAGCCCAGATTTGCATAATGCCAGAAAATTTCACCAGAGCTGATGCTATAGAACTAACACCTGTAGGAGGAAACCTGTGGACCTTGGCGGTGTCACTCAGTGGTCAAAAGGACAAAAGTGAGCCACTAGCCGGACGTCATATCTGGGAGCAAATGGAGGCTAATCTCAAAGAATTCTCCTCAAAATAAGTTAAACAGCTGCTGCAGCGATACCGAGGAGTGTTTGCATGACATGAAGACAACTTTGGGTGTACCCAGGCTATATAGAAGTGTTGTCGCACATGCTGCGCAATGGAGTGATCTGCGAAAGCCAGAGTCCCTGGGCTGTGCCTATTGTGGTACTTCGGAAAAAAAGATGGTATGATGAGGTTCTGTGTGGACTACCGATGGCTAAAAGCCTGCACTTTGAGGATTCCTATCCCCTACCCAGGATCGAAAAATTCCTGTCTGCTTTGGGAAAGGCCAAGTACTTCTCCTCTCTTGACCTGGCCAGCAGCTACTGGTATGTCCCGGTGGCCGTGGAAGATCGTTCAAAGATGACCTTCGTCCTACCTATGGGCCTATTTTAACTTAACTGGATGCCTTTTGGGCTGACAAATGTACCAGGGACATTCCAACTTCTGATGGAAAGACGCTTGGGGAATCTGAACTTTGAAGAAATGCTGATATATCTTGATGACATCAACATCTATTCCTCTACGTTCGAAGACCACCCTTTACTGGGGGGGGGGGGGAGCAAGTATTGAAGTGGCTTCAAAGACATGGGTTACAAGTCAAACCCTGGAAGCGTCACTTGTTTAAGTGGGAAATTGAATATCTGGGACACACTGTTTTCAGCGTGGGAGTATGCCCCACCACAGAGAAGGTAGTTGCAGTGCAGAAGAGATCCACTCCTACCAATTTGAGAGAGCTAAGAGTGTTCCTGGGGCTATCCGGATACTACCCAAGATCCCCAAAAGACTTTGCCAAGATCGCAGCACCACTTAACGAGTTGTTATGAGGAAAGACAGGGGGAACCAAGCGTCTGTCAATTCAGTGGGGTCCAAGGCAAGAGGAAGGTTTCCAAGCATTAAAAATGGTGCTGACGAATGCTCCCATATTGGCCTCTGCTGATTTCTCTAAGCCCTTCATGTTGTACACTGATGGAAGCCTGTATGGGTTGGGAATGATACTGGGCCCAGGTACGAGAAAGAAGAGAAAGAGTGATCGCGTATGCCAATTGGTTGCTAGGAGAGACTGAAAAGAACCCGGACAAGTATAGTTTGTTTAAACTGGAGTTGTTGGCACTGGTCTGGTGTGGGCTATGACAGGAAAATTTGCAGAATATTTGTCGGGGTCAGAAATACATGTGTGGATGGATAGCAATCTTCCAGCTCACCTGGAGAAAGCAAAGCTAGGCGCCTGGAACAGAGGTGGGTCACAATGTTGTCTAAATATCAGTATAAGATCTCCTACCATTCTAAGTCTGAGAATATGCATGCAGATGTGCTGTCTCGAGTCACCCAAGTGTGCCCAAAGAAAGATGTGGAGAAAGAGCTTGAAGGTGACGAGATTATGGACTTTAAGTGGTTTGCTGAGGCCGTGATAACCGCTCAAGAGTCTAGAGAAGGAGTCCAAACTCACCAAGATTCTGGGCCATTCTAGAGATGAATGGATACACCTGCAGCAGTCTGATCCCGAGCTGGTGAAACTGAGGAAGTGGGTCGCTGTAAGTCAAAGGCCCGATCAGGAGGCTAAGACTGCTTTACCAGCAAACACCCTGCAGAACTGTTACGCTTCTAGATGGCGCACATGGTTCGTGGACCTACTGTGCCACAGACCAGACTTACTCTGGAGGGGGCGTGACTAAGCAGATACCTTGGTGTTCGCTAGAGCCTTTAGTTATGAGGTCAGACTTGTACAGCAGGTAGCTGCGAGGTGCCACTCCAGGCCAAAGTTCGGCAGTAGCTACTGACCTCAACGGGCAGATATGCTACTTCAGATTCTCAGAAAAAACAAGACAGTCACTTAGGACAAGTTCAGACAGGATGACCTCTTGGGACAATTTTGGATAGAACGGCTACTTGGGACAAGTTCACAGTGTACGGACAGGACAGCCACTGGGAAAGGTTCTCCCTGTGCAGACAGGGCAGCCACAGGGGCAGATTCACACAGTGCAGAATGGCCGGCCACAGAAGTAAGTTCTCAGTTCCGGCGTGGGTTTTCAGCCCCCAGAGTGACAAAAAGTTACCGTCGATGCGGCCATGGAGTACAGGTACCACAGACGCGGTTTAGGGATTCAGACACCATCAAAGTTGTGAAAGGGAACAAGGACTAACTATGAACTAGGGAAGGGGGATCTGGCAACATATAGTTGCACACCAAACCATCTAACAGAACTATACGGGTTGCTCAGGCACCTCCCAGTAGGGGAGGGTGCCTTTTCCATAAGATGTCTACCAGCAATAGGCTGGGAAACACCTTGCAGGTGTATGCACATTAACCCTGCTGTTCTGTTGGTCAAAAATGACCGACTTTGAACTTCAATATTCTTTAAAATATTCAAGATGCGGCTCTGAAACCCGTGGCCGACCGACCCATCCTCATTTAAGTAAATCAACCACAAGTTTCAGAACCGCATCTTGAACACCCCAAAAAATACCAAAGTTCAAAATAGGTCTCCCCAGACCGAACAGAACAGCAGGGTTAAACTAAATGTCTCCCAGCGGTTGCTGGGAGGATTTACCAAGTGCGCACTGTCCCTTTAAGAACAGGAGAGTGCACACACCACCGACCTTGGCACGCCGGCAAGACACAGTGTGGCATACACAGAAGATGAAGGAGGCAGTAACAGGAGCACGTTGGAGATTGTGTCGCATGCCAGGGTGCTGAGTAAACCTGCGTCCTCGCATGGTGGCTGAATGAGACACCATGCAGGGGCACCAGGAATAGTGTTACAGTACCCCCCTTTATGCCTCCTCTTTTTCAGGTTACTCTAGATGAAGCCACAACTTCTCATCTCAGAAAGGTAATATCTCCCACCTTCTTCTTGACCATAATGTCTGTCACCGATTGGACTTCAATGGAGCGGCTTTGGAAATGGGAACTGTCATGATCTGTACTTTTTTCCCTGTCCTGTATTTTGTATAATATGTCATGATGTGATGCGACTTCTCTTTCGTTGTATTTACTGTACATTTTGCAATGTCATGGGGTGTATGTAACTAACCTGTCTCCTTCCCCCAATACTTGCAGCCCTGAGCTATAATGTAATTAAGCTTTGCCCACACCACTAGGGAAGGAATAGCCATTCTTCCTCACAGCAGGTGGCTAGTCAAATGCACACAATGAATAGACTAAGTGGAGCCACCAGTCTAGAATCTTCTGGTGGACCCAACCATTGAATAGAAGGTGTGACCTCTACCCCCCTTCTTGGGCGGATCCCTGGAGCTCAGACAATCCATTCTTATTTTGAGATCAGATGTGAGTTGATCCTTGAAGGAGAAGGAGTGGGGATTCTTAGCTGAGGCAAGACCCCATGTCCATCTGTGACTACGGAAGCGAATGGGGCGAGACTTGAGCTGAGGACATATCTCGTCGCTCGTGGGATTGTTTTGGGATCCTTTGGACTCGTGTGGACTATTGCTTTGTTAGCTGGCACAAGGATTATCTGGAGGTGCCCCCGAACCTGTTCTGTTGGACTAATTGTGGACTCTGTAGATCTACCTGCATGTGTTGTTCCAGCGTTCTTGATAATAAATCTGTTGAATCATCCCTCGGCCTGTTGTCCCTTCTTGCTCTGCCGTACACCCCGTCACAAACTGGTGGCAAGCAGTGGGACCAGAGCAGAAGGAATGGAGGACAACGGCCCATCAACATTGAGAACCAGCGCCGCAGAGTACAAGAACTGGAGTTTGGGGAGCCTACAATCAAAGGCCCGGGAAGTAGGAGTCCGTTTTAAAGGACTCTCCAAGGAGCAGCTTATTGAGGCTTTGGAAGGAGTTCGCCTGCAAGATGACACTGAGGAAGGATCCTCACAGCAAATGGAGGAAAGAAGGCAGCTGGAGGTAAATACCCAAAAAAGTCAGTGGGTTGTGTGGTACGAGGAGGAGTTGGCATTGCTGGGAGAAGAGGCCACCATAGACTATAAGATGGAGGCCATTCACAGAGCTCAGGAGAGGGAGAGGGAGGCCATTCACAGAACCGAGGACAGAGCTCAGGAGATATATAATAATAATAATAATAATTTTTATTTATATAGCGCCAACATATTCCGCAGCGCTTTACAAATTATAGAGGGGACTTGTACAGACAATAGACATTACAGCATAACAGAAATACAGTTCAAAACAGATACCAGGAGGAATGAGGGCCCTGCTCGCAAGCTTACAAACTATGAGGAAAAGGGGAGACACGAGAGGTGGATGGTAACAATTGCTTTAGTTATTCGGACCGGCCATAGTGTAAAGCTCGGGTGTTCATGTAAAGCTGCATGAACCAGTTAACTGCCTAAGTATGTAGCAGTACAGACACAGTGGGCTATTAACTGCATAAAGTGAATGAGAACATGATGCGAGGAACCTGATAGTCTTTTAGTTTTTTTGTTTTTTTTTATAAATAGGCCACACAGGAGATGGCATTGCTGGAGAGGCAGATCGCTTTGGAAGCAGCTAGAAGCTCCAGACAGACTCTAACCCCAGCACCCACCATGAGGGAACTCCCCAGAGTGTCCCGCAAAGACTTCAAGCCCTTTAATGAGGCTGCAGGCGACATTGAGGGCTTCTTCCAGGACTTTGAGCATCAGTGTCGATTAATGGAAGTCTCGGAAAGGGAGCGAGTCCGACATCTGGTGGGGCTCTTAGAGGGTGGAGCTGCCGCAGCCTATAGAGCTATGGACCCTCGGGGGAACTGTGAGTATGCGGAGATTAAACGGACTATTCTAGAACATTATGCTGTTACCCCAGACACTTACAGGACTCAGTTCCATACTTTAGCCTGTGATGAGGAAGTGGCTTTCAAGATGTATGCCCACAGACTCAAACAAATATGTCATCGCTGGCTGGAGGCAGAGGAGGCCTTAACCTGGGAGACCTTCCTCCAGGTTATCCTAAAAGAGCAGTTTTACTTCAAGTGCCCTGCTGAGATCCGGGAATGGGTGCGTGAGAGGAGACCAGCCACTGTGGAGGAAGCTGCAGCTCTAGCTGATGAGGCTCTCACCATCAAGCCTCAGTGGAGGGTTCTGTTGGAGGATGGAGAGAGGCCTACCAGCTCCACAACACCGGTGGCCCCCTGTTCTTCTGTCCCCATTGTTCCCCATTCCTCTAAGCCACCACCTCATGCTGATACCCGTGTAAATGTGCCTCCAGTTGCTTCTACTGCGTTTTCTGGAATACGACGAGGAGAGGAAGTAGCAGAGCGCAGGTGTTATGGTTGTGGGCATCTGGGGCATCTGCAGGCCTCATGCCCAGCCAGCTCATGGAGAAGTCGTCCTCAAACCCCTACAGCACCTTCAGGTGGCACAAGGATTATCTGGAGGTGCCCCCGAACCTGTTCTGTTGGACTAATTGTGGACTCTGTAGATCTACCTGCATGTGTTGTTCCAGCGTTCTTGATAATAAATCTGTTGAATCATTCCTCGGCCTGTTGTCCCTTCTTGCTCTGCTGTACACCCCGTCACAGGAACCTTAATTTACTCACTCTTGAGCCGGCAGGAATAACTGTTCCCTTGGAAGAAACGGAGATGGACTGGGACTCCTTCTCCTGGTTAGTGGACAATAGTGACTCAGATGATACCTATGCCTTGATGTTGTCATCCCACGACCACCTGGAACTAGAAGATACCTCTGCAGGATCGAATTTCACAATGGTCACATCCGGGATACGTTCTTCAGGGAGTAGGTCTTTAGGAAACTGGCCATTGGAATTATCGCCTGCCGGAGAGGATGGCAAAACTGACGATCCAGCTGGAAGCACAGGAACCAGACACTTCTCGTGGCATAGTAACATAGTAACATAGTTAGTAAGGCCAAAAAAAGACATTTGTCCATCCAGTTCAGCCTATATTCCATCATAATAAATCCCCAGATCTACGTCCTTCTACAGAACCTAATAATTGTATGATACAATATTGTTCTGCTCCAGGAAGACATCCAGGCCTCTCTTGAACCCCTCGACTGAGTTCGCCATCACCACCTCCTCAGGCAAGCAATTCCAGATTCTCACTGCCCTAACAGTAAAGAATCCTCTTCTATGTTGGTGGAAAAACCTTCTCTCCTCCAGACGCAAAGAATGCCCCCTTGTGCCCGTCACCTTCCTTGGTATAAACAGATCCTCAGCGAGATATTTGTATTGTCCCCTTATATACTTATACATGGTTATTAGATCGCCCCTCAGTCGTCTTTTTTCTAGACTAAATAATCCTAATTTCGCTAATCTATCTGGGTATTGTAGTTCTCCCATCCCCTTTATTAATTTTGTTGCCCTCCTTTGTACTCTCTCTAGTTCCATTATATCCTTCCTGAGCACCGGTGCCCAAAACTGGACACAGTACTCCATGTGCGGTCTAACTAGGGATTTGTACAGAGGCAGTATAATGCTCTCATCATGTGTATCCAGACCTCTTTTAATGCACCCCATGATCCTGTTTGCCTTGGCAGCTGCTGCCTGGCACTGGCTGCTCCAGGTAAGTTTATCATTAACTAGGATCCCCAAGTCCTTCTCCCTGTCAGATTTACCCAGTGGTTTCCCATTCAGTGTGTAATGGTGACATTGATTCCTTCTTCCCATGTGTATAACCTTACATTTATCATTGTTAAACCTCATCTGCCACCTTTCAGCCCAAGTTTCCAACTTATCCAGATCCATCTGTAGCAGAATACTATCTTCTCTTGTATTAACTGCTTTACATAGTTTTGTATCATCTGCAAATATCGATATTTTACTGTGTAAACCTTCTACCAGATCATTAATGAATATGTTGAAGAGAACAGGTCCCAATACCGACCCCTGCGGTACCCCACTGGTCACAGCGACCCAGTTAGAGACTATACCATTTATAACCACCCTCTGCTTTCTATCACTAAGCCAGTTACTAACCCATTTACACACATTTTCCCCCAGACCAAGCATTCTCATTTTGTGTACCAACCTCTTGTGCGGCACGGTATCAAACGCTTTGGAAAAATCGAGATATACCACGTCCAATGACTCACCGTTGTCCAGCCTATAGCTTACCTCTTCATAAAAACTGATTAGATTGGTTTGACAGGAGCGATTTCTCATAAACCCATGCTGATATGGAGTTAAACAGTTATTCTCATTGAGATAATCCAGAATAACATCCCTCAGAAACCCTTCAAATATTTTACCAACAATAGAGGTTAAACTTACTGGCCTATAATTTCCAGGTTCACTTTTAGAGCCCTTTTTGAATATTGGCACCACATTTGCTATGCGCCAATCCTGCGGAACAGACCCTGTCGCTATAGAGTCCCTAAAAATAAGAAATAATGGTTTATCTATTACATTACTTAGTTCTCGTAGTACTCGTGGGTGTATGCCATCCGGACCCGGAGATTTATCTATTTTAATCTTATTTAGCCGGTTTCGCACCTCTTCTTGGGTTAGATTGGTGACCCTTAATATAGGGTTTTCATTGTTTCTTGGGATTTCACCTAGCATTTCATTTTCCACCGTGAATACCGTGGAGAAGAAGGTGTTTAATATGTTAGCTTTTTCCTCGTCATCTACAACCATTCTTTCCTCACTATTTTTTAAGGGGCCTACATTTTCAGTTTTTATTCTTTTACTATTGATATAGTTGAAGAACAGTTTGGGATTAGTTTTACTCTCCTTAGCAATGTGCTTCTCTGTTTCCTTTTTGGCAGCTTTAATTAGTTTTTTAGATAAAGTATTTTTCTCCCTATAGTTTTTTAGAGCTTCAATGGTGCCATCCTGCTTTAGTAGTGCAAATGCTTTCTTTTTACTGTTAATTGCCTGTCTTACTTCTTTGTTTAGCCACATTGGGTTTTTCCTATTTCTAGTCCTTTTATTCCCACAAGGTATAAACCGCTTACACTGCCTATTTAGGATGTTCTTAAACATTTCCCATTTATTATCTGTATTCTTATTTCTGAGGATATTGTCCCAGTCTACCAGATTAAGGGCATCTCTAAGCTGGTCAAACTTTGCCTTCCTAAAGTTCAGTGTTTTTGTGACTCCCTGACAAGTCCCCCTAGTGAAAGACAGGTGAAACTGTACAATATTGTGGTCGCTATTTCCTAGATGCCCGACCACCTGCAGATTTGTTATTCTGTCAGGTCTATTAGATAGTATTAGGTCTAAAAGTGCTGCTCCTCTGGTTGGATTCTGCACCAATTGTGAAAGATAATTGTTCTTGGTTATTAGCAGAAACCTGTTGCCTTTATGGGTTTCACAGGTTTCTGTTTCCCAGTTAATATCCGGGTAGTTAAAGTCCCCCATAACCAGGACCTCATTATGGGTTGCAGCTTCATCTATCTGCTTTAGAAGTAGACTTTCCATGGTTTCTGTTATATTTGGGGGTTTGTAACAGACCCCAATGAGAATTTTGTTACCATTTTTCCCTCCATGAATTTCGACCCATATGGACTCGACATCCTCATTTCCTTCGCTAATATCCTCCCTTAAAGTGGACTTTAGACAAGACTTTACATAGAGACAAACCCCTCCTCTCCGATTTTTACGATCCTTTCTAAACAGACTGTAACCCTGTAAGTTAACTGCCCAGTCATAGCTTTCATCTAACCATGTTTCGGTTATTCCCACTATGTCAAAGTTACCTGTAGATATTTCTGCTTCTAGTTCTTCCATCTTGTTTGTCAGGCTTCTGGCGTTTGCGAGCATGCAGTTTAGAGGATTTTGTTTTGTTCCAATCTCCTCGCTGTGGATTGTTTTAGAAATGTTCTTACCTCCCTTCTGAGTATGTTTTCCTGGATCTTCTTTGTTCAAGTCTAATGTTTTTCTTCCCGTCCCCTCTTCTTCTAGTTTAACGCCCTCCTGATGAGTGCCTTTCCCCATTGAAGTACTTCAAAGGACTTCCAATCTAGCACAGGTTCTTGAGCTCTCAGCAATGGAAGACCTAAGATAAGGGGTTGAAAAATGTCAGCAAGCACAAAAAAAGAATTTTCTAAGAATGAAGTGCTCCAATCTGTAGCTCCACTGTATTTGTGATGACTTGAACAATTTCAGAGAGGTCCTTCCCTTCAACAGATTACATTGTCAGCGGGCTCTACAGGCATTGGACGGGAACATGATACCGATTCACCATGTCTTGCTGTAAAAAACTTCCCGACGAACCAGAGTCAAGGAAGGCTATTTCGTAAAAGCGAACTCCTCCACAGGACACAGAAACATTCAAAGTCAGTGGTGAAGAACCTCCTTTCTCACCTAGGGAAGCTTCACCCACCAGCCCTAGGTTTTGGAGTTTCGACCTTTTAGAAAAGTCACGAATAAAGTGCTACTGCAGCCGAAGCATGCTCCCTTGGCACGACCACTCTCTAGCTGCCGCTCTGCCAGTCTAACACGATCGACCTGCATGGGTTCGGCCATAATGGATGTTTCAGCAGGCTGAGGAAAGAGTCGTTTTTGGAAGGCGGAACTAGATGTGCCAGTATCCTCTCACGAGTCACGTCTTTGCTTTGCTCTTGAAACCGGAGGTTGATTCAGATTACCAGGAAGATTAATTTGTCTAAAGAGGTCAGAATGTCCTGTCTAGCCAACTCATCCTTGATCCTTCCGCATAGTCTATCCCAGAAGGCAGCTACCAAAGCTTCGTCATTCCATCCCAGTCCAGATGACAATGTGTGGTACCAGACAGCACACTGGCTGACAAACAATTCAAACCCCAGGTAAGTAGGTAAAAAACACACGGTCAGGAGATTGGTAATTATAATCAAATAGATTTGGGTTAAATCATAATTAGTTATGATGGAAATCACACCTAAGTGAATAGAAGTAAATCCTCTGTTTCCCTTCCTAGCAGCAGAGGTTGGCTCAGTATGGGGAACGTAGTGGTTCCCCCGCCCTACGTTGGTAAACCTTACCTGACCCTGAAAGGAATTATCTCACCATGCCATCACCAACACCCATTAAAGTGCTTAAGCGCATTGCATCTTAGAAACCGGACACTGTCGTCTATAGATGGTAACTCAGTGAGTGCTCCTTATTACACATGTCATTTAAAAAGTGCTCACTGCCTTAGTCTCAATATCAAAAGCTGACACGCTATATACAGTTGTGCTCAAAAGTTTACATACCCCGGCCGAATTTTTGCTTTCTTGGCCTTTTTTCAGAGAATATGAATGTTAACACCAAAACTTTTTCTACAATCATGATTAGTGGTTGGGTGAAGCCATTGTCAAACTACTGTGTTTTCTCTTTTTAAATCATAATGACAACCCAAAACATCCAAATGACCCTCAACAAAAGTTTATATACCCCATTTCTTAACACCGTGAATATTCTCTTAGATATTTTACTTCTTCTCTGTGTGACAACCCCAAGTCTCTAGTAACATTTTGGAAAGAAACTCTCCAGGTCCTGCTTTGGTTACCTGGTAAGTGTCAGGGTTGTCATCAGCAGAGATGTCTTGCATGTTGCTTTCACGTTTATAACTGCCTTGGATTCACGTTCCATGTTGGATCCTGTTTGTCTCACCAGAGATATTGTGTTCTTGTTTAGGTGCTGGCTCAGGATTGCAGTTCGAATTGGGCAGCTTGTTAATGTACTGTGATGTGCTGCATTGAGACGTAAGTTCTCAATTTGCAACCTCTCTCTTTATCAGCTTTCTCTATCTACAGTTGCATTTCGTGTTTTGGCGACTTCAGCTTTTGCACGGGCAATGGTGTCGGTGTTGCTAATAGACAATGCTTTTGAGGAGATAGAAGCTATAGATCTCGTTTTATATGAAGATTTTTTGAACATGGTGCTTTTAAGGGAATGCTTGACTGTGCAGAGATTGCTGCAGCTGTAAAAAGTCTCTGTATAGTTGGTGTTCAGAATCCCAGAGACTGGATAGCTACTGTTTTACTGTTCTGTCCTCACTAAGCCTGATGTTTGTGTGTAGTCTGACAGGCAGTCGGTAGTAAATACATTTGGTGAAACTAAGAGCAAGGAAATAAAGAGGTATCAGCACATGTATAGAGGTAACACAGAAATGCATGAGGCAAATGGCTGAACAGTTTATAAACACCACGTGTTAAACCTGCCTGCTATCCAGTCACATAAGTGCAACTGACTAATGCAGGAGTGGGAATCTTAGGTATCTGGTGACATGTACCACGTAATCCTTCTTAACAGCGATGCTATCACTAAGGGGAATAAAATGGCGGGTGCCTTCTGAACACCAGTCTGTGAGGTAATGAGCTCCTTTTTCCCACAATGCACCACTACAGAGCAAGCAGAGGGACAAAAAGCTAGTCACCAGAGTGATCCTGTGTACTGCAAACAAACTCAACAATGAAACTTAGTACTGAAGGTATGACACCATCTACTCTCCCTTTAGGAACACCGACATCATGCGGCACTGCTCACATCAGACCTTAGGTCTTCTTTCTACACAGTATGTTCCCTTCCTGACAGGGACTGTCTCTTGTCCCTTTCAGCCTGGCCTCTACCACTCTGGGCTAGTCCCAATCATGAATTCTTACTTTCCCTACAGTGAAACAACTCACATTATTAACGTAAACCATAATTCACATTACACAACATATTGTCACTGAGGCAACTAGCGTGTACTCTCATGCCCCCCACTCACTGTATTCAGCCTCCCGTTAACGAACTTGCCTGTTTACCCATCCAGCCTGTTCTCTCTGTTCCTGATCCTATGCTGCCTGCCCTGACCTTAGATCATCTGGCCACGTCTTATCTTTGCCCTCTGTATCACGTACCCATGCCTCTGACCCTTCAGTCAGCTGCCGTAGTTCCAGGGACTTTCCAGAAGTGGCACCTGACAACTAACTGCGGCCATGCCTAACCTCACCACCAGAGGCATTAGTTAACAGCAGATAGTAGCTTTGTCACACCCCGCTAAGGTAAGCCGAGCCCGTGGATCCGCACCAATCATTACACATATAATGTAAGTAGGGTATTCGTGATTCCCGTGAGCTTCACCCCTTTTCAAACTCCTCCATACCAGTTCATCCCACCAACTCTAATTCCATATCCCATGAATATTGACTCATCATACATTTTTTGGATAAATTGGCCACAGCAACCTTTTATCAACATTTAACATAACATTTTTAAAAATTTTCACAAAGGGGGGATGGTCCTCGGAGCCCCAAATTATGATAGCCACAGGTCAATATCCAACCTTGGCACCAGGCCGAGTCCTGCCTCTAGCCGCTAAACACCAGCTCAGAGACGCCAAAAGACTCGACTTACCAGTATCCGCCACTAATAACGGATTCCATTTTATCCTTTCCTTGTGACCAACACGTTCCGGTCCACTTAGTCCACCTAAGAGGGAGTCCAGGACCTCTTGAGGTCCCCCCCTCTGAACCACTATTTAACTGGCACCACCAACTTCGAGGACCTCCCCCCACGCCACCAACATAAATGTTCTGACCCGCTCAAACATTAATGTCCCTCCACACATTCAAGTTTTTCTCAATACCCTCCTGAACTGCTAAACATCTCCCGCCCAACACCTTCCCAACCTTTTTTCCAACCTTTCACCACTTGAAGAACCAAAAATGACTTTGTCAAATCCTGTAACCCCCTGAATTTAAAACCGAAAGCTAAACCTGACAAAAAGGTACTAGGTTTTGGGACCGACCAACCGGCCTCCCAGTAGTGCCCAAGTAACAATAATAATCTGCTCTGCTGTCCCAATTCCCCCCCCGAACTTTGCCTTCCAATCTTCCCACATACTCCATGCCCTGGTACAATGTGCCCGTGTCCCAGCTGCCAATGATCTGGATAACAGATCTCTTACTGCTCCAACGGGAGGTTCCATAATTCCTCTGGGCACACCAGCCCCGTGGATTCCGCTTGAGATGACAACTCCCGAACACGATCCCACTGTGAACAAGAAAGAGCTTCAAGAATAAGGTCATTTACCTTGGGTACCAATGACGCCGTAACCCACAAGTTAAAACTCAAACCAGCCCACACCAGATGCTGTAAAACTTTCAGTACTGCTTGATCAGGCAATGACAACGAATTTATGGCTTTTACCGCCCCTGCTGATTCACAACCAAACAAATTTTCCTGTTTTGAAAACTCCCGCCCCATAATGATAATGCCACCACAATGGGGAACATCTTCTGTAGCACCCGGTTAGTCGATAAACCCTTATCCTTCCAGATTTGTGGCCACTGCTCTACCAACCACGCGCCATGGAAAAACAAACTGAAACTCTGCCGACACCACTGGCGTGATCCAAATCGACCTCCCATTGTAGGAATCCAAGAACATTGCCCAAACCTTCAAATCGACCTTCAACTCTTTCCTGAGCCTGATAAAATAGACTGCAGACCCATCCCACCTCCGATCTCAAATCCAATAATTTGTCCTCAGGTAATCTGTACTCCATCGCGACTGAATCAATTTCGATACCCAAAAAACTCAACGAAAGTTCCCCGGCCCACCGTTTTTTCAGCTGCCAAAGGTACCCCGAATTTGCTAGCTACCCCTTCTATTGTATGAAGTAACACCGAACAGTCATGTGACTGCGCTGAACCAATAAACAAAAAATCATCCAAATAGTGAATACATGAACTTAGCCCAGACACCTCCTTAACCGTCCATTCCAAAAACATGCTGAACATTTAAAAATATGCGCAAGATAGCGAACACCCTACAGGCAAACAATGATCCACAAAAAAAAAAAAAACAAAAACACCCCAACAAATGCACGCTATCGGGGTGACCTGGTAACAAGCGAAAAGCCGCCTCGATATCTCTTTGCCTTCTTTGCCCCTTTCCACATTCCTGAACGAACACTATGGCAGCATCGAAAGATGTGTACAAAACAGAACATAACTGGGGGTCAATCTTGTCATTAACCGACAAACCTTTTGGAAGTGGAAGGTAATGAATCAACCTGAATTTATTAGGCTCTTTTTTTGTCACTACCCCCAATGGCAAGACCCTCAAATTACTGATGGGAGCCAACTCAAATGGTCCAGCCATTCTACCCAAGGCCACTTCCTTTCCCAATTTCTCCATGACCACTTCTGGGAATTCCATGGCTGACTTCAAATTCTTGGATGATAACTTCACCTTAACATCTACAAATGGAATTGTAAACCCATCTCTGATACCTGCTGTCAGTAACGTTGCCGCTACCCTGTCCAGGTATTTATTTAGAAATCGCTCCTTCTCTCAAAGACGTCTTGGTGTCATTCCTCTTTTGAGTACCCTCTGTCCCCTTTTGTCTCCCTCCCCTAAAACATTTTGATGCCCCATGGCTACATCCACAGGAAGAACATTCCTGCTTAAATTTATTTTTGGCCCCAAATCTACATGCACCTTCATTAAATGAAAAGCACAGTCCCTTCTGCAAAGCCACCAAGTGCCCTGACTGTCCTGGATCCCCGGTGCCCCCATGAAACGACTGAGTCCCTTGTCCTGATCTAACCTGCGCCATCACTTTCATCCATAAAGCTATATCCTTATGATCCCAACGGATGCTGGGCCGTACTGCTTTCCGTTGGCAGAATTGCTCGTCATATCTGAGCCATCCTTGCCCCCCATAGACTCTATAAGCTTCCCGAACTGCATCCATGTAACAAAAGAGGGCTGAACAATTCTCTGGAAACTTTTCTCCAAAGACGCTGGCCAATATAGCAAAAGCCTGCAACCAAATAGCGAACGTGTGGGGAATTAACCAAAAACCTCCTCTTATCCTCATCCTCTTTCTTAAACTCATCTCTTCTTACCCTATCCGAATTAAAACGTTCTACAGGAAGCAAAAAAAGTCCACGTATTCCCCTTTCCATATCCTTCCTCTCACGTCCTGTTTCAAATGTGCTCCCAATGGCCCCTCAAAGCAGACATAAACCTCACCCTTAGCGGCATCGTCCAGCCGCACTGTCTCATCCTTATCTTTTTCCCCCAAAGAAGACCCCTGCCCCGTCAGCTCACCTTCAACCGCAGGTACCACCTCGACATTTGCCAAACCCCCTATCGTTGCACCTGTTACCAAGCTAGATGGACCCGCCACCCCGCTACTACCTGGAAGCTCTTCCCTCGCAGTACCTATCCATGCTGACAACGGCGAAGACTCACCTTGACCCATACCAAATTCCCACTGCCTAACTAACTCCCTTAGACCTTGCAATACAACACCCATGCCGACACCAGCCCCCCATAAACATACCCCCGCTCATATGCACAGTAGAAGCTAGTGACGGTTGAAAAGAAACCAGTGTATCTCTCTTACCTGGCTGCCTGGGTGCTGTGTTCCCAGCAGCTTCCAATCCAGAATCCCGAAGCATCCGATCCATACTTGGCTCCATAATATTTTGCTGACTCGCCGCTCCTTCAGACCCATACAGCCAGCCTCCATAGTCCACTGAGTCATCTTTAAGTGTGCTGCTCCTTCGTGACGCACTCTGTGTGCCTGTGATGTCTGGGCCAGCTGGCCACTGCCCTTGGTGTTCATATCTCTCATCTCCCTCCCCCCATAATGCCAAATTATTCCCAACCCCTATTCCTGGGAGATCCCCATGCAGCTGTCTCCTTCTACTCCCCCTCCCCTCTGCTGTCGCTGTTACAGCAAAGCATTGCCCGCCATTATTTTGAATTTTGGCAGCAGCCAATGAGTGGGCAGAGCCATCATGCCGCCACTCACCGGCCACTCCGTGTCTTGCGCCCTGTACCGCCTGCCCCAATCGGGTTCCAGCATGTCGCCGAGCAGAGGCCTGTTCATGGGGAGCCCCTGGTGCACCTGAGCCTTGATCCTGCTCCAATGCCTCCGCTGGTGAGTGGGCAGAGCCACCTTGCTGGGTCCCCAATGAAGGCACCTGCACTGCAGGCCCCTATACCAACGTCTGAGCCTCCTGCTGCTGCCGAACGGACCTGTTCCTGGCTGAGCTCTCGCCATACCCAGTCCTGAATCCTGGCCCGCCAGCACCGTACTTGTCGAGGGGGAGGCCGACACTCCCTCTGCTGCAGGTCCCGCCATGTTGCTGGATTCCTCCCGGCTCTGGAACAGCATGCCCTCGGCCTTCGGCACATGGCCCCCACCGGAGGGTCCCTTGAGGGGCTCCTTACATGGTGCCGGACCCGGGGGGTAGCCTTAAGGCCCCTTCACATTAAGCGACGCTGCAGCGATACCGACAACGATCCGGATCGCTGCAATGTCGCTGTTTGGTCGTTGGAGAGCTGTCACACAGACAGTTCTCCAGCGACCAACGATCCCGAAGTCCCCGGGTAACCAGGGTAAACATCGGGTTACTAAGCGCAGGGCCGCGCTTAGTAACCCGATGTTTACCCTGGTTACCAGCGTAAAAGTAAATAAAAACAAACAGTACATACTTACCTACCGCTGTCTGTCCCCGGCGCTCTGCTTCTCTGCACTCCTCCTGTACTGGCTGTGAGCACAGCGGCCGGAAAGCAGAGCGGTGATGTCACCGCTCTGCTTTCCGGCTGACCGACGCTCACAGCCAGTACAGGAGGAGTGCAGAGAAGCAGAGCGCCGGGGACAGACAGCGGTAGGTAAGTATGTAGTGTTTGTTTTTTTTTACTTTTACGCTGGTAACCAGGGTAAACATCGGGTTACTAAACGCGGCCCTGCGCTTAGTTACCCGATGTTTACCCTGGTTACCAGTGAAGACATCGCTGGATCGGTGTCACACACGCCGATCCAGTGATGTCCACGGGAGATCCAGCGACGAAATAAAGTTCTGGACTTTGTTCAGCGACCAACGATCTCCCAGCAGGGGCCTGATCGTTGGTCGCTGTCACACATAACGATTTCCTTAACGATATCGTTGCTACGTCACAAAAAGCAACGATATCGTTAATGATATCGTTATGTGTGAAGGTACCTTTAGGACTGAGGTGCTCCAGAGTCCTGGTTCTCCGAGGCCGTCGTCCTTCACGTTAGGCCTGAGGGTGCCCGGCCCGCCCTCCTTGCAGCAGGCCCTGGATGGATGCCTGCAGCCAGCCTGCGCCCCTGGAATCCGCAGCTTCCCTCAATTGCTGAAGGATCGTCTCGACCTCCATCGCCAAGGTACAGTGCTTGTAGCTTGTTTCAGCTGTACTGGTGGCCCCTTAAATGGTTGCCCAACTAACATGGCCACCCCTTTTATATTAATCCCCTTAACTCCTGTTGTGAATTCAGCTTTTGGGCTCCCTCCGGTGGTTGTAGAGGGTAATGCAGTTGTGCCTGGACTGCAGGATTGGACAGGTGTATCTACTAATTGCAAAACTGACTGGGGTATATAGCTTTGCAGGACTCTTTAGTCCCTGCCAGTTGTCCATTGTTTTTGGAGGATTCACAACCCTTCTGGTCTCTCCTGTTCGCTGTGCTTTTCTTCAAAGATAAGTCCTGGCTTTGTTTTTGCTGTCCACCTGCTGTGGACCTTATAGTTCTGTGCATTTTCATGTTTTGTCTTGTCCAGCTTTGTCTGTGAAGTATTTTTTGCAGCCTTGCTGAGTCTCTGGAGATGCAGATATACCCTCCATGTCTTTAGTCATATGTGGTGTTTTGTATTTTCTGTGGTGGATATTTTCTAGTGTTTTAATACTGACCGCATAGTACTCTGTTCTATTCTTTCTATTTAGCTAGTATGGCCTCCTATGCTAAATCCTGATTTCATGTCTGCGTGTGTTTTTTCCCTCTCCTCTCACAGTTAATATTTGTGGGGGGCTGTCTGTCCTTTGGGGATTTTCTCTGAGGCAAGATAGGTTTCCTGTTTCTGTCTTTAGGGGTAGTTAGTTTCTTAGGCTGTGTCGAGGGGTCTAGGGAGAGTTAGGTACCCCCCACGGCTACTTCTAGTTGCGCTGCTAAGTTCAGGGTTTGCGGTCAGTACAGGGGCCACCTTCTCCAGAGTACGTCTCATGCTGCTCCAAGGCCACCAGATCATAACAAACTCCATTTCAAAAGCCCTCCTACTCCTCAGAGCCCTATCCCGGACCTATTATTATTCAAATCCCTCAACCCTTAACACACTGCCCATATCACCATAACTAGCTCCCTATAGGCCCCCTTAACCCAGTCCTCCCTTGAAAGGCCTGTGGCCCAGTACTTTACACTTCTTCTTCAAGGGGGGAACATTGGGTAATATGTCCATCTCCTTATAGGACAATATTGCTTCCCCAAATTCCAGTACCTGGTCTCCTCACATCCCAGATGTTTACAGACTGTTGTAAAAGGAAGAGAGGATGCTAGACAATAGTGGAGATGGCCCTGTTCCAATATGTTTGAAGATGCTGCTATATATATTACATTATGTCATTGATATACAGTGGGGCAAAAAAGTATTTAGTCAGTCAGCAATAGTGCAAGTTCCACCACTTAAAAAGATGAGAGGCGTCTGTAATTTACATCATAGGTAGACCTCAACTATGGGAGGCAAACTGAGAAAAAAAAAATCCAGAAAATCACATTGTCTGTTTTTTTAACATTTTATTTGCATATTATGGTGGAAAATAAGTATTTGGTCAGAAACAAAATTTCATCTCAATACTTTGTAATATATCCTTTGTTGGCAATGACAGAGGTCAAACGTTTTCTGTAAGTCTTCACAAGGTTGCCACACACTGTTGTTGGTATGTTGGCCCATTCCTCCATGCAGATCTCCTCTAGAGCAGTGATGTTTTTGGCTTTTTGCTTGGCAACACTGACTTTCAACTCCCTCCAAAGGTTTTCTATAGGGTTGAGATCTGGAGACTGGCTAGGCCACTCCAGGACCTTGAAATGCTTCTTACGAAGCCACTCCTTCGTTGCCCTGGCGGTGTGCTTTGGATCATTGTCATGTTGAAAGACCCAGCCACGTTTCATCTTCAATGCCCTTGCTGATGGAAGGAGGTTTGCACTCAAAATCTCACGATACATGGCCCCATTCATTCTTTCATGTACCCGGATCAGTCGTCCTGGCCCCTTTGCAGAGAAACAGCCCCAAAGTATGATGTTTCCACCACCATGCTTTACAGTAGGTATGGTGTTTGATGGATGCAACTCAGTATTCTTTTTCCTCCAAACACGACAAGTTGTGTTTCTACCAAACAGTTCCAGTTTGGTTTCATCAGACCATAGGACATTCTCCCAAAACTCCTCTGGATCATCCAAATGCTCTCTAGCAAACTTCAGACGGGCCCGGACATGTACTGGCTTAAGCAGTGGGACACGTCTGGCACTGCAGGATCTGAGTCCATGGTGGCGTAGTGTGTTACTTATGGTAGGCCTTGTTACATTGGTCCCAGCTCTCTGCAGTTCATTCACTAGGTCCCCCCGTGTGGTTCTGGGATTTTTGCTCACCGTTCTTGTGATCATTCTGACCCCACAGGGTGGGATTTTGCGTGGAGCCCCAGATTGAGGGAGATTATCAGTGGTCTTGTATGTCTTCCATTTTCTAATTATTGCTCCCACTGTTGATTTCTTCACTCCAAGCTGGTTGGCTATTGCAGATTCAGTCTTCCCAGCCTGGTGCAGGGCTACAATTTTGTTTCTGGTATCCTTTGACAGCTCTTTGGTCTTCACCATAGTGGAGTTTGGAGTCAGACTGTTTGAGGGTGTGCACAGGTGTCTTTTTATACTGATAACAAGTTTTAACAGGTGCCATTACTACAGGTAATGAGTGGAGGAAAGAGGAGACTCTTAAAGAAGAAGTTACAGGTCTGTGAGAGCCAGAAATCTTGATTGTTTGTTTCTGACCAAATACTTATTTTCCACCATAATATGCAAAAAAAATGATAAAAAAACAGACAATGTGATTTTCTGGATTTTTTTCTCTCCGTTTGTCTCCCATAGTTGAGGTCTACCTATGATGTAAATTACAGACACCTCTCATCTTTTTAAGTGGTGGAACTTGCACTATTGCTGACTGACTAAATACTTTTTTGCCCCACTGTAAATGAGATTCTGGCAACACAGGAAATGAAGTCTTCATTAGTAAAAACCATATAAATGGGGCAAGAAGAAATCAACATGGCAGACAACCCATTCATGGCACAGATATACACAAGGAAGGCATACTTAAAAATCTCTAAATTATCTTGTAATAATGGCCTATGCTGCACTTTATAAGGAAAACTTAAATCAGCTGGCGTGCTTCTTTAAATGCTTCTAGCATTTGATCATTGATCTTAACCTCATAATGACCAAGCACATTAAATTTACGACAGTTGCTGATTGGCTTTAATCCAGTACCTTTTTATTATTATGTAGGCTTAAAGCTACTGCAATCTAGCAGTAGCAAGTTGAGTCCAAAGCTGTCAGATAAAGCTGAGGAACCCGAAAAGAAACATCACTTCCGCGTTCTCTTTTGCCACCGATCTATACAACTTTCAATGGATGCTATTTATTAAATTCTGATGCTTCTATTGGATCTAGCTGTAACACCCCTTTAGGGCTACCACGGTACACTGGGTGTTATGGGGGGTCTCACCTCTCCAGGGCGCAGTGCCTCCACCCGAATCTTGATTGGAGTTCTCTCTCTGGGACTGCAGAAGGGCTATTATCTTCTGCCAGGGGCTGATTCGGGAAACCCCTGCCACTCTCAGTACACACTCACAGGGATCAGGAGTAAAACAGTTTAACAGGTTTATTGCTATGCAGCATAAATTAGATGGATTTAAAAGAATAACATGAAATACAAATAACTGTGCTCTGTCAAGGTCATATACACATCTCACTCTAATTCTACTTCAACCCTGCAAGTATAACGTAGTAGGGTTTTTTGTTTGTTTCTTCTAGTTTAACTCAGTCCAAACGTTGGGGCCCAGTTGCCGCGGATGCAGGCGCGCAAATTAAAACAGTTGGTGCACTTAGACGAATATAACTGGCAATAGTCTGAGCTGTAATGTACTCACTGTAAATAACGCTGGTAGGACCACAAGTCTCAGAAAGTCACTCACGGCACGTCTCTAACGGTCGGATGGTTCTCTGGACACCAGCTGGGGCCGGCCGGATTCAGTCCTTTATACGGTGGGAGTGCAGGCAGAAATCTCCAAGTTTTTGATGCAACTTGCTCCAGAGGGTAACACAAAGTCGCACTCTCTCCAGCAACACAAGTATATCCGGGAGGACAGCAACCGTGCAGCATGGGGCCAGGCAAGTCCCCCGTGCTCCGTCTCTCCCAACAAGATACCACGCTCTTTTCTTCCTGTGAATTCTTAGTTTCACTTTCTCCCCAGCTCCTGCCTCCAAGTCCCTCCTCCTCCAATCCAAGCTGTGTCATCTGACTCAAACAAGGATCCCTGGGAATTGTAGTCCACTGCAGCTCAGAGGAAAATCTGCTAATGTCTGTAGGTCCTGGTATAACAGCAGCTGCAAAGCTCTTCTTAGTGTCTGTAAATCCCAGTATACCAGTAGCTGCCCTAACAGTTCCCAGTGCAGGTGTTACACTCTCCCCCTGGTGAGTCATTGAAAGTGTCCCATCACGACATGAGGACTCACCACCTGAAACATGAATGGGGGTTAAAGCATCCTGACTAACACCAAATTTACATGCACGCAAACCACCTCCTGGACACATAGGAGATACTGGGAAATAAGGCCAAACAGATTTTGAACTAAAGTGTATCAGCCGGGGGACCTCAGTGGTATGTCCCATTCTATCATAGGTCAGCATCATGGGTGGCCTAGTGTCCCGTTTGGGCCCCCTCCTCAGCTCCTGACTCTTGTCGGTCAAGAACGGGCTCCTCCAGGTGGATCTCTTCATTTAATAAATGTCCCTCTTCTGAACTCTCCCCCAATGGTGGGCAGAGCGCACTCGCCTCCTGACGAATGTCCTTTTTTTGTGCTTCCATGTCAGAAGTCTGGTTTTCAGGGCCCCCCCCTATGGGGCATGGGTCCTCAGTCCACCTGTAGCTCCATTGACCTTCAGATCCCCATTCATCCCCAGACTCGCTGTCACTTCCTCCTGAAGCAACTCCAGGCTGGGGTGGTTGTTGACACCTACGACTTCTCCTATTGCATGGAAGGTTTGTATGACCTCCTTGGGTTGGCAATGGCGGTAACAGGATGTTTTTTCCCACAGGCAACAAATGGTGTCGATGATAGGTTTTGACAGCTCCACTCCCTTTCTCGGGCTTCACTCTGTAGGCCGGGACACCAGGCAGCTTCTCCATCACCACATAAGGGTCAGTACACCACCGATCAGCAAGCTTATGCTTCCCAGGAAGACCTAGAAGTTGGATAAGAACTCTATCTCCAGGCAGTAAAACTTGTTTCCGAACTCTACAGTCGTAGCGAGTCTTATTGCGCTTCCCTGACCGACCAGAGGCCTGCTCTGCCAATCTGTACGCTTTTTCCAAATCTTCTTTTAGCTGGGACACATATTTTAAATAGGTCTTCCCATTAGAATTTTCAAAGGATGTCCCAAAACTAATATCCACTGGTAGCCGAGCTTTTCTTCCAAACATGAGAAAATAGGGCGAGTATCCCGTTGACTCATCTGTGGTGCAATTGTAGGCATGAACCAACTGACTCACATGCCTGCTCCATTGTCCCTTCTTCCTGGGATCCAAAGTGCCTAACATGTTCAGAAGGGTACGGTTGAACCTCTCAGGTTGAGGGTCCCCTTGGGGGTGATACGGGGTGGTTCTGGATTTCTTGATCCCACAGATAGCGCATAGCTCCTTGATTAGTCTACTTTCAAAATCTCTTCCTTGATCGGTATGGATGCGGGCAGGCAGCCCATAATGCACAAAGAACTTTTTCCATAGTGTTTTTGCTACAGTAGTTGCCCTTTGATCTTTGGTGGGGTAGGCTTGGGCATATCGGGTGAAATGGTCAGTGACCACTAACACATTACTGACATTGCTTTCATCAGGCTCGATGTAGAGGAAATCAATGCACACTAGCTCAAGTGGGCCATCACTGGTAATGTTCACAAGGGGGGCTGTTCTCAAAGGCAAGGTTTTTCTCAACACACATCGGGAGCATGATTTGCAGTAGTCTTCAATATCCGCTTCCATCCGAGGCCAGTAAAATCGGTCAGCCACAAGACTCGTAGTCTTTTCGATGCCAAGATGTCCATGGTCATCATGCAGGGACTTCATGACCATCCTCCGGAATCGGGTGGGTAACACCAGCTGTCGGTGGACTCCTTCCTTCTGGCGCTTTGCCTCCCGGTATAGTAGTCCATTTCTTACTACCAGAGACTCTAGCTGCCGCGTCAGCAGGACAGATTCCTCTGTTCGTAATGCATTCTTTTCGGGCCTCCAGCCCCTCTTAACCCACCATCGGACCACCCCCACTGATCGATCCTCCTGCTGCGCCTTTTGGACTTGATTACGAGTCAGTTGAGGGAGAAAGTCTGGGGTTACATTTGTCACTTGGCAGTACAACAACGGGAGCGCTTCACTGGATACTCCTAGGAATTCAGCACAACCCTGCATAGGGAGAGCATTAGTTTGATGTCTATGGCACAGAGTCTTCACCTCAGGGGCAGGGACCTCTATCCATCCTCCTTCTTCTTCATTTAAGGGTTCCCTAGGCAGGCGAGATAGTGTGTCTGCATCGATGTTACTGATCCCCGGTCGATATTTTAAGCTGAAATCGTACAAAGAGAGTGCGGCAAGCCACCGGTACCCCGTGGCATCCAGTTTTGCCGTGGTTCTCACGTAGGTTAATGGATTGTTGTCGGTATGAACCACAAAGGGTACCCCATAGAGGTAGTCATGCAGCGTGTCCACTGCAGCCCATTTCAAGGCCAGAAACTCCAGTTTGTGGGCTGGGTAGTTGCGTTCACTGGGAGTCAATCCTCGACTAATGTAGTAGACGGGACACAGACAGCCTTCATGGTCTTGATAAAGAATCCCTCCTAGCCCGTCAAGAGAAGCATCTACATGTAACACATATGGTTTGCTGGGGTCTGCATAGGCCAACACTGGGGTTTGGGTCAAGCATGACTTCAATTTCTCGAATGCCTCATCGCATGCCGGTGTCCATCTATCCCCAAAAAGTTCGTTAACTTTGAAGTAGACCTTCTTTCCTGACCTTGAGGAATGGGCTGTCCTCCTGGAAGGCGGATACCCCTGAGTAAGGGCAGTTAATGGCTTCGCAATCCGAGAGTACTGGGGTACAAATCTTCGGTAGTATCCGCAAAATCCTAAAAAGGACCTAAGCTCCTTCAGTTTGGTGGGTTTTGGCCAGTTTACAACAGCCTCCACTTTGGCGGGGTCGGTGGAAATTCCTTCTCTGCTGACTATGTGCCCCACATATTTCACAGTCGTCTGGCAAATCCGGCACTTATCAAGGGACAACTTCAACCCAGCCTCCTTCAACCGATCCAGCACCTTGAACAACCGCTGGTTGTGTTCTTCCAGAGTCTTCCCAAAAACAATTAGATCATCGAGATAAACCAGGACCTCACGTAAGTACATGTCCCCCACTACTTTGTCCATACATCTCTGAAAAGTGGCCGGAGCACCTGTCAGTCCTTGAGGCAGTCTCTGAAACTCGAAGAACCCAATGGGGCAGATAAAAGCAGTCTTCTCTTGATCTTCTTTTGACATGGGTATCTGATAGTAGCCACTCCGGAGATCTAACACAGAAAACCATTGGCTCCCTTGCAAGCAATCCAAAGCTTCATCGATTCTGGGCACAGTGTACTGGTCGGGGATCGTACGCTTATTCAAGGTTCGATAATCCACACACATCCGAATTGCTCCATTTTTCTTTCGAGCTATCACAATGGGGGAAGCATAAGGGCTACTAGATTCTATGATGACTCCTGTGTCTAACATACTGCGTAGATGCTGCCTGACATCTTCGATATCTGCTGGAGCCAATCTTCGGGACCTCTCTCGAAAAGGCTTTTGATCCTTCAACCGAATGCGATGCTCCACTCCATGAGCGAGGCCCATGTCCCATTCACCTAGAGAAAAAACTGCACCTCGCATCATCAGGCCATCAATGACCAACCCCCTCTCTTCTCCTTTTAGCTCGCTTCCTTCAAAACAAGGGTCAAAGCTTTCAGGCCGTAGTTCGCTCTTCTCCTCCTCCATTTTCACATAGGCCTCCAGGCAGACTGGGTGGATGGATAGGGTCTGCGAGTAATTTTCTCCCCCAACTTCCCGACACCACTGAGCTAACGTACGGAAGATGTTGGCATTTGTTCCCACTATGACAGGTGTTTGTCTCTCATCTGCCTCGGCCTCTGGGCAGATTAACGCTATGATGGGTATCTCTTTATCCACTCCAACAACAGTCTCTGAGAATCGTAGCGTCACGGACACGTATCCTCTGTAGGGGTAGCTGTGCTCACTCAGTCCCCACACCACGAGTCCAGACAACGGTTTCAGAGGCACTTTGGATAAATATCTCTTATACCATCCTTCAAAGATGATAGATACTTGAGACCCGCTATCCAGTAATACTGTGCAAGGTTGACCATTGATATATGCGGGGACATGTGGGGATGGTCCCACTAAACCTTCAGGCAGGGTTTTCGATGATGCACTATTAGATGAGGCGGTAGAGTAGGTCCTAGTTGCTGATGGGGGCTCAGTATGGGGTTCTACTGGCCCCCTTTCCCGTTTCCCGACTGCCTCTGAGGGTGATGGGGAAGCTGTGAAGAGTTCTTTGAGCTCCACCTCTTTGGACACTGACGAGCTATATGGCCTGGACTCCCACAGACGAAGCACCCTTCTGGTTTCCTACTCTCCACTCTACCGAGATCTTCTTTCTCTCTTCCTGAAACCAGTGTTTTCTGCTCGGCTACCTCCGCAACACTTTGAAGTCGCTGTATTGTCTTGGCCTGAGCACTTAACAGTTGTGTAATCTGCTCCATCCTGTTTCTCGATGACTTTCAACAGTTCTATGTGTCGGCATTCGGCTTCTGGCTTCAAGGCAACAGTAGTCACCCGAGGGGATGCCTTCTCTCTTGCAGCCAAAATAACCTCCTCCTTCCGAACTTCCTTAAGCAACTCATGAAAAGATCCAGGAATCTTCTCTCTATCACAAGACCTCATCCGCTGGGCAATTGGATCATGAGTGAGAGCTCCTCTGAGTACTTGTTCCAGGCGACACTGATCAACTTCTTGAGGGCTGATGCCACCTTTAGCTACTATTCTATGAACCAGCTTATCTAGTCGGTATAAATAGTCGGACATCTTCTCATCTGGCTGTTGGTAGGTGGTACGGAGTTTAAAGAGTAGATCAGTAGCATCTTCAGGGGATCCAAAAGCATCTTCTAAAGCACTCATATAATCTTGATAAGTTGCCAGAGGCTTGCTCCGCCAAGCAGCCTGCACCACCTCCATAGCAGTACCCTTCAAGCTCTCTACTATTCTCTGCCTCTTTACAGCATCAGTGCACTGCCACTCTTCTAGGCACTGTAAAGTGACATCCCTCCAAGTATCATATCCTTCTTCTCCAGTAGGGGTGGGGAGGGCACCCGAGAAAATTCTTAGACGACGGTAGTTCCCTTCTGGCTGCATCTTGGCAAACTGACTGACTAACTTTTCCATAGCTGTCATAAGCACATCAGCAGGGGCCGCTGTCTCTTCAGGACGGAATCTAGGTGGAGTAGAAGGTAGAGATATACTAGTCTTTCTAGGCTGAGTGGTTGATTCCTGTTGCCGGGTCTCAACTTCGGACTCAGTAGGCCAAGTGATCTGCCATTGTCGACCATACTCTGAAGACACAACTACCATAGAGGGGAAGTATTCTTTCCTCAAGATCTGCCCGGTTGAAATCAGGGCTGTGGGTAATTGTCCCCCCTTTTCCTTCCGGCGATCAACCACTTTAGGGTGGGCAAGTTCAGTGAGTCGGTTAACTATTTCCAGTATCTCTTCATCAGACGCATCACAGAGCTCACCACTCACTGCAAAGCTTTGTTTGGCGGGAACATCCATCTCTTCACACCATAAATACACTTCTTGTTCTGTTAAAGTCTCCATAGTAAATACTCCTGTGTTAGTTCTAGATCTCAGCAGTGCCTCCACTGTAACACCCCTTTAGGGCTACCACGGTACACTGGGTGTTATGGAGGGTCTCACCTCTCCAGGGCGCAGTGCCTCCACCCGAATCTTGATTGGAGTTCTCTCTCTGGGACTGCAGAAGGGCTATTATCTTCTGCCAGGGGCTGATTCGGGAAACCCCTGCCACTCTCAGTACACACTCACAGGGATCAGGAGTAAAACAGTTTAACAGGTTTATTGCTATGCAGCATAAATTAGATGGATTTAAAGAATAACATGAAATACAAATAACTGTGCTCTGTCAAGGTCATATGCACATCTCACTCTAATTCTACTTCAACCCTGCAAGTATAACGTAGTAGGGTTTTTTGTTTGTTTCTTCTAGTTTAACTCAGTCCAAACGTTGGGGCCCAGTTGCCGCGGATGCAGGCGCGCAAATTAAAACAGTTGGTGCACTTAGACGAATATAACTGGCAATAGTCTGAGCTGTAATGTACTCACTGTAAATAACGCTGGTAGGACCACAAGTCTCAGAAAGTCACTCACGGCACGTCTCTAACGGTCGGATGGTTCTCTGGACACCAGCTGGGGGCGGCCGGATTCAGTCCTTTATACGGTGGGAGTGCAGGCAGAAATCTCCAAGTTTTTGATGCAACTTGCTCCAGAGGGTAACACAAAGTCGCACTCTCTCCAGCAACACGAGCATATCCGGGAGGACAGCAACCCTGCAGCATGGGACCAGGCAAGTCCCCCGTGCTCCGTCTCTCCCAACAAGATACCACGCTCTTTTCTTCCTGTGAATTCTTAGTTTCACTTTCTCCCCAGCTCCTGCCTCCAAGTCCCTCCTCCTCCAATCCAAGCTGTGTCATCTGACTCAAACAAGGATCCCTGGGAATTGTAGTCCACTGCAGCTCAGAGGAAAATCTGCTAATGTCTGTAGGTCCTGGTATAACAGCAGCTGCAAAGCTCTTCTTAGTGTCTGTAAATCCCAGTATACCAGTAGCTGCCCTAACAGTTCCCAGTGCAGGTGTTACATAGCGATTACATGATTGCCAGATTGGGCTCCCAAAAGAGGTCTCAAAATTCCTCTACAGGCGTCGATGACACCTTTAAATGCATCTTTTGCTTTTTAAAATCAGTTTTATGCTTATATTACACATGAAACTGAAAAGAGAGCAGAAGATGAAGATGGTATCATGGAGATTTATAAGAATGGCATTATCTCCCAAACAGACGTGCTACCACTACTTACAAACAGATGTGCTACACTAAACTGGTATTATGCATGGAAAGTTCCCTGGATTAATTAGTATAAGTACTCCAGAGGCGGTGACCAACAGAGAATGTGCAGCGAGGTCACTAGTTGTCCATTGTACTGCTGCTAATAGATTTATCAAGACACAGTAAAGGAGATGATCAGTGACATGAAGAGCGCTAGTTTCTCTGAGGTGGGGGTTGCATACAGGCTCGGACTGGCCCATAGGGTATCAGGGGAATCCCTCGGTGGGCCCCTGTGCAGATTTGGGCTCCCATCCCCACTGTAAGGTCAGTACTTGGCATAATTGACTTGATTCACTCTATACAGAAAACAAAGAGTCTCATCATTCATTAACTAAACTTCCCAGTTTATTATTATATAGAGATAGAGGTAAATTTGTGAATGAGCGTAGCGTAACATTCGTATCCAGGTGAAAAGTGCCCCCCCCCCCCCCCCAAATCAATGTTACTGGTGGGCCCTTGGCACCCCAGTCCGACACACCGGCTGCACATACTATACAAGCAGCACTTTGTGCAGGGATTAGATCAGATGTGCACAGTGACTACATTGCAGCTTTATATTATTGTCTGAATATAAACTGGCTCAACTTGTTATCAGGTATCTGTGCCGCTTTTTCTATGTTGTTCATTGCTAAATATTCCCCTATGCACTTTAGATAGTTGTTGACGGAACCATTGTTCAACTGGAAGCTATCTTGGCCATCTGTCCCCATACACACAAGTGCTCACTTGGTTAAGTCAACTGTTTTCTATGATAGAGACCTGCTGCCAGACATTTGTGGGGGGCCCCATACACATTAGACTGTCAGCTTAATCCATCAATAGCTGCACGTTAGACTAATGTGTATGGGGCCTTAAAGTTATTCTGTCAGCAGGTTTTTGCTACCTACCCCAGCTGAGAGCAGCATGATGTAAGGGCAGAGACACTGATTTCAATGATGTGTCACTTCGGCTATATTCACATTTGCGGTGCGTCGGGCGCAACCGCGGCGACGCATGCGTCATGCATCCCTATATTTAACATGGGGACGCATGGACATGCGTTGTCTTGCGTTTTGTGACGCATGCGTCTTTTTTGCCGCAAGCGTCAGGGCGCAGAAGACGCAGCAAGTTGCATTTTTTTTGCGTCCAAAATCGGCCAAAAATGGACGCATGCGTCACAAAACAATGCATTTTTGCATTTGTTGTGCGTTGCGTCGCCGACGCAACACACAACAACGCAAATGTGAACGTAGGCTTAAGGTTTCCAATCAGTGGTGGGGGTGAGGTTATAGAGAGCTTATGTATATTATATTAAAACAATCTACAAAAAAAGTGCACAATAAAGCAAAGAATACCCTATGTGAAAAATATACGATACATAAAAAACATTAGGGAGAAATAGAACAATTTAAAAAAAATCCCACCCTCTCAGTATGAAAAAATACTATATTTTAATTTGAAGTACATTTTATTGCACTTTAATAACAAAAATAAAAAACTATACAAATTAGGTACTCACATGACCATATAACCTGAAGAATTCAAAAGGTTGTTTAGTGTAAAACATGAATAGTAACAAAAATAATTGCTTTTTTCTATTTGTTTTTCACAAAATAATTCTGTGAATTACATAGTAGTTTATATTTTCACCAAAACAGAACTGAAAAGAATGCAATTTATTCTGCATATTTCAAGGTATCATATATCTACTTCAGTAGAAACAGTTATTGGTCCTGAAATCTGCAGATGCAACCATTGTAGAATTGGCTGGTCAATAAGGAGTTATTCCCACAATTGTATTATTTTTCACAAATCACAGTAAATGCATACGAATTGTTAATATGCAGACTTTGCTTCTGTATAGTGACCTACCAGACCTGTTGTATTTACTGCTATCTACATCAGTATAACTGTGTCATGTCACACGACTTGAAAATTATACAGTACTAGCTAGTAGCCCGATTCTAATGCATCGGGTATTCTAGAATATGTATGTAGTTTATTTATGAAGATTTTAGAATAATACATTGAATACACAGGATTCGGCTGGCCACAACCAATTAGCGAAGCGTGGTTCAAATCCCGCGCCAGACTGTGCCTGTCGCTGATTGTTGGCGGCCGGCCACCTAGTATATTGCACAGCCACGTAGTATATGACAGCCCATGTAGTACAGGTCCTTCTAAAAAAATTAGCATATAGTGTTAAATTTCATTATTTACCATAATGTAATGATTACAATTAAACTTTCATATATTATAGATTCATTATCCACCAACTGAAATTTGTCAGGTCTTTTATTGTTTTAATACTGATGATTTTGGCATACAACTCCTGATAACCCAAAAAACCTGTCTCAATAAATTAGCATATTTCACCCATCCAATCAAATAAAAGTGTTTTTTAATAACAAACAAAAAAAACATCAAATAATAATGTTCAGTTATGCACTCAATACTTGGTCGGGAATCCTTTGGCAGAAATGACTGCTTCAATGCGGCGTGGCATGGAGGCAATCAGCCTGTGACACTGCTGAGATGTTATGGAGGCCCAGGATGCTTCAATAGCGGCCTTAAGCTCATCCAGAGTGTTGGGTCTTGCGTCTCTCAACTTTCTCTTCACAATATCCCACAGATTCTCTATGGGGTTCAGGTCAGGAGAGTTGGCAGGCCAATTGAGCACAGTAATACCATGGTCAGTAAACCATTTACCAGTGGTTTTGGCACTGTGAGCAGGTGCCAGGTCGTGCTGAAAAAAGAAATCTTCATCTCCATAAAGCATTTCAGCCGATGGAAGCATAAAGTGCTCCAAAATCTCCTGATAGCTAGCCGCATTGACCCTGCCCTTGATGAAACACAGTGGACCAACACCAGCAGCTGACATGGCACCCCACACCATCACTGACTGTGGGTACTTGACACTGGACTTCAGGCATTTTGGCATTTCCTTCTCCCCAGTCTTCCTCCAGACTCTGGCACCTTGATTTCCGAATGACATGCAAAATTTGCTTTCATCAGAAAAAAGTACTTGGGACCACTTAGCAACAGTCCAGTGCTGCTTCTCTGTAGCCCAGGTCAGGCGCCTCTGCCGCTGTTTATGGTTCAAAAGTGGCTTTACCTGGGGAATGCGGCACCTGTAGCCCATTTCCTGCACACGCCTGTGCACGGTGGCTCTGGATGTTTCCACACCAGACTCAGTCCACTGCTTCCTCAGGTTCCCCAAGGTCTGGAATCGGTCCTTCTCCACAATCTTCCTCAGGGTCCGGTCTCCTCTTCTCGTTGTACAGCGTTTTCTGCCACATTGTTTCCTTCCAACAGACTTACCATTGAGGTGCCTTGATACAGCACTCTGGGAACAGCCTATTTGTTGAGAAATTTCTTTCTGGGTCTTACCCTCTTGCTTGAGGGTGTCAATGATGGCCTTCTTGACATCTGTCAGGTCGCTAGTCTTACCCATGATGGGGGTTTTGAGTAATGAACCAGGCAGGGAGTTTATAAAAGCCTCAGGTATCTTTTGCATGTGTTTAGAGTTAATTAGTTGATTCAGAAGATTAGGGTAATAGGTCGTTTAGAGAACCTTTTCTTGATATGCTAATTTATTGAGACAGGTTTTTTGGGTTATCAGGAGTTGTATGCCAAAATCATCAGTATTAAAACAATAAAAGACCTGACAAATTTCAGTTGGTGGATAATGAATCTATAATATATGAAAGTTTAATTGTAATCATTACATTATGGTAAATAATGAAATTTAACACTATATGCTAATTTTTTGAGAAGGACCTGTATATTGCACAGTCACGTAGTATATAGCGCAGCCCACGCAGTATATTGCACAGCCTATTGCACAGC
Source organism: Ranitomeya imitator (assembly GCF_032444005.1). NCBI lineage: Eukaryota > Metazoa > Chordata > Amphibia > Anura > Dendrobatidae > Ranitomeya > Ranitomeya imitator. Next base: position 224,757,289 of record NC_091284.1, read on the forward strand.
CCACGTAGTATATTGCACAGCCCACGCAGTATATAGCAATGTGGGCATCATATCCCTGTTAAAAAAAAGAATTAAAATAAAAAATAGTTATATACTCACCATCCGTTGGCCCCCGAATCATGGTGAAGCAGTTACCGACGCTCCTCGCGTGCTCTGGTCTCAAGAGAGCATTGCGGTCTCGCGAGATGATGACGTAGCGGTCTTGCGAGACCACTACGTTATCATCTCACGAGATCGCAATGCATGGAGCGGTCACCGGCGCGTCGCGAGGAGCGGGAAAGGCCTGTTCTGGATCCGAGGGGCCGACGGACGATGAGTATATAACGATTTTTTTATTTTTTTTATTATTTTTAACATTAGATCTTTTTACTACTGATGCTGCATAGGTCACACAGGGTTAATAGCAGCATTAACGGAGTGCGTAACACCGCAGCATAACGCGGTACATTAGCGGTGCCATTAACCCTGTGTGAGCACTGACTGGAGGGGATTATGGAGCGGGCACTGATTGCGGGGAGGAAGGAGCGGCCATTTTGCTGCCGGACTGTGCCCATCGCAGATTGGTCGTGGCTGTTTTGCCGCAACCAATCAGTGACTTGGATTTCCATGACAGACAGAGGCCGCGACCAATGAATATCCATGACAGACAGACAGACAGACAGAAGGACAGAAAGACGGAAGTGACCCTTAGACAATTATGTAGTAGATTTGGAGCGCCCCGTACTCCGTACCGGGTCCTGCGGTTCACAGGGGGATTTCACAGTGGCTGACCCGGTCTGTGGCCCTGGGGCATCCGTATAAAAGGGAAAGGTCTTTAAAGGGATAAAGTTTATGCTCGTGACGCCACCTGTGGTATTCGGTCAGGGTGACCAACGCTGCTTTAAGGGTAAGGGGTCCGCTGGGGTGATGTTATGGCAGCTAGGTGGTATACCTTCCCACAGGTGAAGTATATCCCCAGGGCTTCCCAGTGTGTAGATGGTAGAATGGTGAGAGGTGCAGAGAAGAGCGAGGACACAGTGTTGCAGTCTCTTTACCTTTACTGAAGACTTCAGCATCCACAGTCCAGAGCACCAGATCACAGGGCAGGCAGAGTCCAGCCGATTTGGAGGCAAGTCCAGAGTCCCGTTGTCCAGGTGGAAATCAATAGCCTTCCCTTCCTCTGTAGTGGTGTAGTCCCTTACTGCATAAGCTTCAAATAAGGGCGTCACAAATGTGGTGTCTCTCTCTCTGTCCCCCGTAGTCGGATAGGACAAAACCCGTATGACTGGTGGCGTGAGGCTGTTTATTGGGACTCTAGCAGGGGTGCCACCATGCCTCCTGGGTGTAGATGCGGACAGGTAACATGAAATTAGCTGTCCTGCCGGTCTCTGAAGTAAGGCATAGAGGTCCTTACTACCTCGGTGTACCGGCTACCGGTGTTCTGCGCCTTAGAAGGAGGCAGCCTGTTCGGGGCTGGTCCCCTTCTGGTATCATCTCCTTTTCTTTGCCTTCCTTCACGCTCGCTGCAATACAATTCTGCCTTCTGAATGTCTCTTTCTGGGAGCTGCAGCTCTGAGGGCATGCACAGCTCCATGGACCCTCTGTCCTCCTCAGACGGATTTCTGGAACTGACTCCTGTCTGAAACTAACTCACTTTCCCTACAGACTACCAGTTATATATATATGGGGAGTAACCTAGTAAATAGGATCAAAAGCTCCCCCTGGTGGCCTGGAGTGTGACTGTGTTGCATGTTTGTGATACCTGGATGCAGTTATCCTTCCTTGCCTCTGAACTTGGCATCAATCTCCCCGGGAGGAAAGCAATACCACTGTGACGACAGGACTCTGCGGCGCCACATATTGTATTGTTGTTACTGTCATGCCGATGGTGATAGGATGCCTAGCGTGCGGTGCGAAATGAAGGGAACACCAAGGAAGATGCACTAGGAAGACCCTGGCAATAGGGAGAGGAAAGGGGTCACCACTTAACATATGCCTTAGTCAGATCACTGCACTAGCTATAGTCCCTAGACGGGTCCTTCCCTCCGTGCATGATCAGTTGCCTAGGCCTTCACTGGCCCTGAACTCACTCTGACTAATGCGTTCTCTAGCACGCCACTAGTCCCACTACTACAGTACGACAACACGAGGAAGGTAAGACAAAAAGGTGGGAAAAGACCCAACAAATAGCACTCCTCAGCTTCTCCAAATGGAAAGTTCCCTGCTGCAACAAGAACGAATACCTCAGCTTATTCAGAGACTGGCTCCTTCAAAGTGGTCAGTATAGAAGATATATAACCGGCAAGGGATCGAGCTAGGAGTGGGTATATATAGTGGAAGGGTCACAAGGTGCTGCAGCTGCGTTCTAAAGCTACAAGTTCACAGCCAGAAGGGAAAGGGTCCTTAAGCTCTGACAGAGGGATTTAACGGGCGCTTCCGGCAGGCGCGCCGAAAATCCCGCCCATCGGTGATCCCGTCACGTGATCGCGTGTCACCGATGGGTTGGTATGATAACCATAGGTCTCCAGCTGACCTCTATGGTTGTTACTGCCGGATTGCTATGAGCACCGCCTGGTAATCGGCACTCATAGCAAGTCAGCAATTCTGCTACATACAGGTGATCTGATCATCTATGCTCCCATAGAAACTATTGAAGCATGCCAAAAGTAAAAAAAAGTTAAAAAAAATATGAAAATAAAAATATATATAAAAGTTCAAATCACTCTTTTCGCCCCATTCAAAATAAAGCAATAAAAAAAACAAACATACACATATTTGGTATCGCTGAGTTCAGAAGCACGATCTATCAATATAAAAGAGAATTAACCGGATCACTAAACGGCGTAATGAGAAAAAAAAATCAAAACATCAGAATTAATTTTTTTTGGTCACCGCAGCATTGCATTAAAATGCAATAAAGGGCGATCAAAAGATTGTATCTGCTCAAAATGGTATCATTAAAAATGTCAGCTCGGCACACAAAAAATAAGCCCTCACCCAACTCGAGATCACGTAAAATGGAGACATTACTGGTATCGGAAAACGTCCCAATTTTTTACATTTTTTTTTGCAAACTTTGGAATTTTTTGTCATTATTTAAATAAAAAAGAACCTATACATGTTTGGTGTCTATGAACTTGTAATGACCAGGAGAATCATAAAGGCAGGTCAGTTTTAATATTTAGTGAACATGGCAAAAAAAAAACAACTGTGGGATTAAACTTTTTTTGCAAGTTCACAACACTTGCAATTTTTTTCCCGTTTTCGAGTACATGACATGGTAAAACCAATGGTGTCGTTCAAAAGTACAACACATCCCACAAAAAAAGACCTCAAATGGTCATTTTGACTTAACAATAAAAAAAAATTATGGCTGTGGGAAGAAGGGGAGCAAAAAAATGAAAATGCAAAATCAAAAATACTTCGTGACTTTCTGAACCCAGAAACCCTGAACCTGTCACATTGTGACAGTTACATGGCTATGCAACCAGGTTTGCCCATTTGGGAAATTTTTCCTATCTCTCTCACTGTAGCCCATCTCTGATATACAGTTGAAGCTAGATGTTTACTTACATACACATCTCTCTCATTATTCTGGCATTTGGCAAATATTAATAGTAATCCTAATTGACCTAAAATGGAAAGGTTTATTTTGATTTCATCTCAGGTAATGAGAAAAACATGCATATGTGTTTTTTTATATAATGTATGTAAACTTCTGGTTTCAACTGTAAGGCTATGTTCACACTTTGCGGATTTTGCTGCGGATCCGCAGCGGATTTGACCGCTGCGGATCTGCAGCAGTTTCCCATGAGTTTACAGTACAATGTAAACCTATGGGAAACAAAAAACGCTGTGCACATGCTGCGGTAAAAAAAGCGCGGAAACGCAGCGGATTACATTCTGCAGCATATCACTTCTTTACTGCGGATTTTCACCTGCTCAAATAGGAAAATGCAGATGAAAATCCGCATAAGAAACCGCAGTAAAAACCGCGATAAAACCGCAGTAAAAACCGCAATGGGTTTTCACTGCGGATTTTGGAATTCCGCTGCGGAAAATTCCGCAGTGGAATCCGCAAAGTGTGCACATAGCCTAAATAACCCCTCCCTTTTTCCACATTTAGTGTTTTCATGCATCTTGCTAGGTTCACCTCTGCACATCTCTGGTTCAGAATTCTCTTTTTACCTACTGCAATTTTTACAGCTAATATTGGGCATAATATCAGAATTCAGCCTGTGAATAAACTTCTGGAATCTTAATATGTGCCTCTGTGGTACAGTTGAAGCTATCTGACAAAGTTCTTTGTGCGACTACCGGTGTAATACAAAATACAGTGGGGGAAATAAGTATTTGATAGAAGATTCATTTTATTCTCCCCAGCAGCATTATGGTGTAAGTCATGGAGGCGGCGCTGGCGTGCGTTCAGTCACCACCCTGAGTATACACAGAGGCGGCTGTAACCGCACCTCCGTGTCTAACTGACACTAGCTCTCCATTGGGCCAGCTGCCAGTCAAGCCTAGGGGTCGCGGTTATTCCTTACACCTTGGACACTTGTAGTGATGCTACAGAGGTCTCTGGGAAAAGAGCCGGTGGATTTATAGTAGCTTCTGTTGACGACACTGTACCAATAGCCTTGCCCACAGTTTTCGTTACCATCCAATAGATAGGAAATCCCAACTCCAGAGGCTATTCTTCATCACCCTCATCTAACTACTACAGCAAACAAGATACCAGACCTTGACAACAGTGCAGATATCCTGATTTTGCTTGGCAGAGATATTCTTCAGTTACACAAGATATGTCAGCAAATCAATGCACCACAATATGCTCCATTCATCCAATGCTTTAAACTAAGTTGGGCTATCATATGCAATGTTTGCATAGATAAGATGAAGTGGCCCACCAAGATTTCCTTATGTAAGGCTCGGATAATTCACCTAGGATGATTCCAACAGCTGGGTAGCATCTTTACCCTTTCGCTCACCAAGAATGAAGTTACCAATCTACAACAAGCAACTGCAAGGTTTCCATCTTTAAAACGCACCGTAAAGAGTAAACCGCTGAGGACATAGAGTCCGCTACAGTCCCAGAAATAACAAAGGAGGGACGTTGTTATGCGTTAAAGTCTCTTTCAGCTGCCATCAGGAAAGAAGTCCACATTTTCATTGATGCATCCACAGAGGATATAGCTGCAGTAGCCTACCTGAAGAGCGCAGAAACCATCAACAAGGTACATCGTGGATTTGCGGCGCCCCAGGGTCCTGGTCATCGCAGTGGTATTGCTTTCCTCTTGGGGAGAGTGATGCTACGTTTGGAGGCATTGAAGGATAACTGCATCCAGGTATCACAAACATGCAACACATTTCACACTCCAGACCACCAGGGGGAGCTTCTGCTCCTATTTATTAGGTCACTCCCCATATATATATATGGAAGTCTGTAGGGAAAGTTAGTTAGTTCCAGACCAGAGTCTGAGGTGGACAGAGGGTCCAAAAGAGCTGTGCATGCCCTCAGAGCTGCAGCTCTCAGAAGGAGACACAGCAGAATCCCGGTAGCGGGAACACCGAGGGAGTAAGGACCTTTATGCTTTACTCCAGAGACCGGCAGGACAGGTAATTGCAAGTTACCTGTCCGTCCTACACCCATGAGGCACGGTGGCAACCCTCGGAGGCCGGGGCGTGCTACAGTCCCTATAAACAGCCTCAAGCCACCAGTCATATAGGTTTGTCCTATCCTATACAGGGGACAGAGAGAGACACCACATCTGTGAGACCCTTATGTGAAACCATAGGCAGTAAGGGACTACACCACTACAGCGCAAGGGAAGGCTACTGATTTCCACCTGGACAAGGGGGCTCTGGACTTGCCTCCAAACCGGCCGGACTCTGCCTCATCTGGTGCCCTGAACTGTGGATGCTGAAGCCTTCAGTAAAGGTAAAGAGACTGCAACCTTGTGCCCTCGTTCTTCTCTGCGCCTCTCACCATCCACCATCTACACACCGGGAAGCCCTGGGGATATACTTCACCTGTGGGAAGGTATACCATCTAGCTGCCATAACATCACCCCAGCGGACCCCTTAAAGCAGCATTGGTCACCCTGACCGAATACCACATGTGGCATCACGAACACAAACTATCCCTTTAAAGACCTTTCCCTTTTGCACGGACATCCCAGGGCCACGGACCGGGTCAGCCACCGTGACATCCCCCTGTGAACCGCAGGACCCGGGGGCAATCCAGATTTGTTCTGGGTAACACCAAATTAACCCCTAAACCCACACACTCTGTATCAAGGCTTGAACTTTGTTTTGCTGAACTGTTTTTGGAAATTGTTAAAGTTATAAAAGATGAACTGGATGTTACAATTGACACAATTTACTTTGTATACAGATAGAAGAGTAGTGCTTGGTTACATATGCAACCAAACAAAACAAACTAGCAACAGAATAGAGTGCATCAGAAGTTTTTCTACTCCTGACCAGTGACATTGTGATTCCTCGGGATTCGATCTGACAATCCTTTGCTCTTCTGTCAGTTGTGTGGGTTCTGTTTACCTTTTGCCTTTGTCCATTCTTTTTGGACAGCAGGTGTTTTACATTTGTTATCTAGCCTGTCCTATCACACTGCAGGTGCTACTATTTAAGGCTACTTTCACACTTCCGTCTTTTTTCCTCCATCGCAATCCGTCGTTATGGGCAAAAAACGGATCCTGCAAATGTGCTTGCAGGATGCGTTTTTTGCCCATAGACTTTATTATGCAATGGATCCGTCGTGTTTTGGCAGAGGCGACGCACAAAAAAAAATCAATGTAATGTTTTGTGCGATGTGTCCGCCATTTTCGACTGCGCATGCACGGCCGAAACTCCGCCCCCTCCTCCCTGCTCATCACAATGGGCAGTGGATGCGTTGTAAAACTGCATGCGCTGCCCACGTTGTGCTAAATTTAGCACAACGTCCGTCGGTACGTCGGGCCGACGGTTTGCGACAGGCCTGTACCGACGGAAGTGTGAAAGTAGCCTAAACCTACCCTGTGAAGTCTGTTTTGCTGGTGATAGTCTTTAGTAGATTCTGCTTGGAGAAAGCCAGTCAAATAAGTGCACTTCTGGGCTTTCTTTCTAACGCTGAACTCTACCCTCGATTCCTTAAGAGATATGTGTGCAGTGCCCTTGGGGAAAATAGATGCTATAGGTGCTAGTGCCGGCCAAAAATAAAGAAATTAGGAATGTCACCAGCGGCATTGTGGCGTGCTAGCCCTGTGTCCCTCACACTGAACCCTGACAGCCTCTTTGTGTGTGTGCGCAATTTCAAGGATGAATGCTGACAAGGGTATTAACATATTATTATTATTATTATTATTAATTTATATAGCACCATTAATTCCATGGTGCTGTACATGAGAAAGAGTTTACATACAGAGTTATAGATATCGTTTACAGTAAATAAGTTTACAGTGACAGACTGGTACAGAGGGGAGAGGACCCTGTCCTTGTGGACTTACATAATCAAAAGGTAGCCTTCCCGACCTTTGACACCACGTAGGCATCATGAAAGTCGGTGCCAATCCGACCTGTGACGCCTATGTGGCTTCATGGCAAGATCGCGTTCCTGCAGGTCGGGTGAACGGGTTAACTGAAATGTCACTCGACCTGCAGATACAGGGGGACTTGTACTTGAGCCCCTGCCGTGGCTACGATCGCTTCCGGTGACCTTTTTGTCAACCCTTCCAGATCTGATTGGAGCTAGTGTCCATGTGATGCTATCTCTCCAATCAGATGTTCAGGGGCGGAGTAAACAATGGCTGCCTCGCTCTTCAGCTTCTTCCCTTCACTGGAAGAGACGTGCCTGCTTGCTGCTACCGCCGCATGACCACGATCAGAGTGACCGTGATCACCGCCGCAACTGCTGCAGCCGCCGCCATCGGGTGCTCCCCCCACCGTCTGATTCCACCCTCCAATCTCTGCTCCCCCCCGCCCCGGTAATCACCCCCTGCCCCCCGCTGCTGTTGCCGGCTTTATCTCCGCCTCCATCTCAGCTGCTGCTGCATCTCAGCCCACTTCTACCTTCCCACGCCTGACAGCTCCCTCCTACATCCGGTGATCACCCCCCTCCCCAATGAGCACCCCGATCACCCCCTGCCCCCTGATCGCCCCCCTGATCGTCCCACTGCCCCGCTGATTGCCCCTGCCCCGCTGATAGCCCCCTGCCCCACAGATCACCCCATTGCCCCGCTGATTGCTCCCTGCCCTGCCGATCACCCCCTGCCCTGCAGATCTCCCCCTGCCCTGCTGATTGCCCCCATTGCCCTGCTGATTGCCCCCTGCCCCCCCGCTGCTGCTGCCGGCTCCATCTCTGCCTCCATCTCAGTTGCTGCTGCATCTCAGCCCGCTCCTGCTTCCCAAAGCCTGACAGCCTTCTTCTGCCCCCGGTGATCACCCTCCCTCCCCAGTGATCACCCCCCTAACCCAGTGATCAACCCGATCACCCCCTGCCCCCGTGATTGCCCCCTTGATCGCACCACTGCCTCGCTGATTGCCCCACTGCCCCGCTGATCGCCCCCTGCCCCGGTGATTGCCACCTGCCCCGCTGATTGCTTTGCTGATCGCCCCCTGCCTTGGTGTTGGTGATTGCCCCCTGCCCGGCTGATCGCCAGACTACCCCGCTGATCACCCCACTACCCCAGTGATTACCCCACTGTCCCGGTGATCGCCCGCTGCCCCACTGATTGCCTCGCTGATTGCCCCACTGATCGCCCCCTGCCCCGGTGATCACCCCCTGCCCCGCTGATTGCCTCACTGATCGCCCCCTGCCCCAGTGATTGCCCCCTGTCCCGTGATCGCCCCCCTGCCCCGGTGATCACCCCCTCTCATCCCAATTCTCCCATTAGGGTTAGAGTTGGGCTAAAGTGAGTTGGACTAAAGTTAGGGTTAAGGTTGGGGCTAAAGTTAGAGTTAGGGTTGGGATTAGGGTTAGGGGTGTGTTAGGTTTGTGGCTAGGGTTAGGGTTGCAGTTAGGATTGGAGTTAGAATTGGGGGATTTCAACTGTTACACACATCAGGGGCTCTCCAAACCCGACATGACGCCCGCAGACCATTCCATCAAAGTCTGCATTCCAAAACATTACTACTTCCCTTCCGAGCCCCGACGTGTGCCCATACAGTAGTTTTCTCCCACATATGTGGTATCAGCGTACTCAGAACAAATTGGACAACAACTTTTGGGGTCCAAATTCTCCTGTTACCCTTGGATAAAAAATTTGGGGACTAAGGGTGGTTTCACACTTGCGTTTTTGTCTGCAGCGTTTTTTACAAAAAAAACGCATGCGTTTTTTTCCCCTATATTTAACATTGAAAACGCATGCGTTTTTTGGTGTACGCGTTTGCACGCGTTTGTGAACGCATGCGTTTTTTTACTGCATGCGTTCATTTTCTAAAATGCAACTTGTAGTATTTTGAGGGGCGTTTTTTTCCCCAAAAAAAACGCATGCGTTTACATGCGTTTTTTTTTTGACAAAAAATGCATTGGAGTCAATGGGGACGCATGCGTTTTTTTGGACATGCGTTTGCATGCGTTTTTTTGACGCATGCGTTTTTTTTGGCACCATTGAATTAACTGTAGATAAGGATGTCTAGACACTGATAAGCCTCCCCCATAGCAGCAGGGTTATAAAAGGAAGGTTGGGGGAAGTTTCTGGTCACTTCTTATCAGACTCCAAAGAAGACAGCACCCTGCCCGGACGCATTGTTGGACAAGACACAGAGCAATGTGAGTATATCCTAGCCAATGCATTCATTTTCAATTTTTTGGATCTACATGTCCTAATTTCTTCAATTTTTTTCTTTCAACACGCATCAGAATGTCTTCTCCGGTTTCTTCGTCTGATGAGGAGTTCCAGCCACGGCAATCAGAAGTGGATCACGTGAGCGAGGTAATTTTTTTGTCCGTCAGCTTGGTAAGTATTGACTGTCACATCGACACATGAGGCAATTTTTTTTTTTAATTTTATAGAGCACTTCAACTGAGGGACAGAGAGGTACTGAGCAGCGGAGTCAAGGTCCAGGTGGAAGACGGCAGCGGGTATGTATACCAGGCAGACTGTCCTTATTGTAATATTCTTTCCTTTTCTGTACCCTTGTTTTTCTTTACATTTTTCTTGTATCATCCTTTTCTGAAAGTTGTCTTTCATATTCCTGCCCTTTCTCATCTTCGTGTCTTATTTTTCCAAATGTGGTTGAGCAAACTTAAATGATTTTCTTTTAATTTTAGGTTTCACAACGGGACGACGACCGGATTGATAATGACCTGCTGATCAGTCTGGTCCAGGAGCGAGTCCCGTTGTGGGACAGCCGGGATCAACAGCACGCCGTCAATAGTGTTCTCCGTCGTTTGTGGAGTGAGGTGGCCCAAGCGTTGTGGGATGGCTGGGAGAATTCCCCGCCACGGGTCCGTAATGCATTTGGTAAGTATTGCACTGTAGTGTGAAGCAACAGACCTTGGCCATGCTCTCTTGACTGTGTGTGATGAAAGAAACTTTTCGTAGTTTCTGTCATCACACAAAGTCACGAGAGCACGGCCAAAAGTCCTTATTCTGACCATTATATTTTATTGTTATTTCACAGTGGACAAAGTAAGGACACGTTGGCGTTCCATGAAGGACCGCTTCAACAAGGACCTGCGTGCAGAGAAGAGTGCAGCTAGTGGTTTCGGAGCAAGGCACCGGCTCTACAAATACCACCGTGTGTTGGCCTTCCTGAGACCGGTCCTTCTCATGAGAACGTAAGTATTTCTCACATGCCTCCGGTTTTATTGCATAGACATAATCTGTCATTTTTAATTCCACAGGATGTACCGTCTTGTTATAGTTTGGTATTAATTTTCTGTTTTCTTTTTTCACAGCACACACTGCACGACTGTCGCCACAGGTTCTGGAGCGGTCCTTCAGCCGGCAGCCACGGACCCGTCCCAGCCATCCAGCAGCGCAGCACCAGGTGGGTCTTCCACACTCACTGGAGACCAGGGGGCTGGCCCATCAGGTCTTCCCCTTTCGCAGTCCTCTTTCGCTGCACCCATTTTTGCGGGCTCATCCCGGCAGCGACAGAGGGCTTCGGATAGGTCCCTCATGCCCGAGTTTTTGCACTTGAACTCGGTTTTACATGAAGCTATCAAGGCTTTAGGTGACAGAATGGATGTGTCCCATAACCTGTTAGAGTGCCGCATCCAGGATGTCGCCAAAGCGTTGATCAAGTGAAAGCCGACCTCCAGAAGCCAGCTCATCATTTTTTTAATCAAATCGAACAGGGCATGTCGGAACACCTTAGCCCTGATCTCCAGCTGAGTGTGATGCAGGCCTGCAATGTTGCTTTTGTGCAGGCTATGCAGCAGAGTCAGAGTCGAAATGTGGCGGCATATCCAACTGTGCCGTCACTGTCACAAGTAAACACTATTCCTACCTCTGCTGCATACCACTGCACGGCCACCTCTATTCCCTCTACAGGTGTACTCCACTACAGCGCCAACACGATGACGAGTGCTGTTGGACATCCCACCGCCACCACCGTGACGACCGCTGCTCCGGCTTGGACCTCCTCCGCTCACACCATGATGACGCAGGACCCTGGCGTGGCTTATCGGCCCGGCACCCTCCCGATGCAGCAGGACCCATCCATGCAATATCGGACCGGCCCACCCCCGATGCAGCAGGACCGAGACCTGGCATATCGGACCGGACCCACCCCGATGCAGCAGGACCGAGGCGTTGCTTTCCGGGCAGGACACCCCCCGATGCAGCAGGACCCATCCATGGCTTTATGTTCCCCCCCCCCAACGATGCACCAGGAACCTGGGAGGGTGTTATGTTCCCCCCCCAACGAGGCACCAGGATCCTGGGAGGGTTTTTGTTCCCCCCCCCAACGAGGCACCAGGATCCTGGGAGGGTTTTTGTTTCCCCCCCCCCAACGAGGCACCAGGACCCAGGCGGGACTTTATCTTTTCCCCCATTGGACTCAGACATTGCCGAGCGCTCCACAATGGAGACTGACTGTTTAATTGTGGAGCCGGGTCCTGACGTGTCTCCCGCCTACACTTTACAACCTAGCCCCAGAAGACTTCCCCCAACCCGGAAAACCCAACGTAAAACTGGCAAAACTCATAAAAAACAAAAAACTTTGATTATTCCTCCCCCATCACCTACCGATGTGTCTCAACCTTCCAGTGTGTCTCAAGCCCCTCATGTTTTAAGCCCCATCCCCGAACTTCCAGACCCTTCAAGTTTTCTTGCCCATTCTCCTGCCACCTCTGCCTCCTCCACGGTGAGCCAGGCTTCAGTTCTGAATACCCCCCAGTTACGTCACTCAACCCCAAGCCGGCGTGGTTCAACCCGGCGCGGTACCAAAAAATAAATTGTTGTTTTTCCTCAATAAAAAAAAAAGATTATTTGCAACAATTATGTTTGGTTTATTGTGTCTTTCACCGCTCTCAATACACACCAATAAAGTTCGTCACACACTTATTCTTTTGGCCTACACATATCTCCAGTAGTATAAAATACCAGACAACATCTATATGTGTTTCTTTAGTATACAGATATGAGTTGGCCAAAAAAATAGCAGTTATTTCCATACTCTTATTTTTAATTTTTAACTAGTGTAGTGTCACTGTCCAAAGAGAAAATGGTGGCAATCAAGTTCAGAACTCAACTGAACCGGTCAGATGTCAAAATAGACACCTGACCTGTTTAGTTGATTACTGACTTGTATATTCACCATATTCTATATAGCACATTATGTGACAATTTTTGTCAAACTGATGGGACAATGGTTAGCACACGCTTACTATCTATCCTCACCTGGGCAGGTGTAAGAAATTTTGAATTCATGATTATGTATATGTTCATCATGAATTCATTATTTCTTACACTTGACTTGACGGGTATAGAGAGCGTGCCAGTCTTGACGCAATGACGTCAAGAAGATTACCAATAAATAAATTTAAATCTGGTTACATTATTATAAGTATGCGTGTTTATATCATTCTTTGTAAACCAAAATAGGGAGTGCAACAGAGGTCAATTATGATTAAAAAAATCTAATTATTACCTCATCAACTATCACCCACTCCTGGTTTTGGATTACAAATTATGATATACATATCTACTGCCCATCTTTGTTCAAACTTTTTTTAGAGAGGAAAAAGACAGGAGACCTGGTGAACACAAAAAAGTTTATTAATTAGAAAAATTTGTATCAGTATTTAATAATTGGTAAACATTAACATACAACAGGACATTTAAACAACATTGTCCTGCCATGAAACCCGTCCAATATCGGACACAAAATAGGCCGCAAATTGGTCCCGCATAAGACCAACGGATGCAGTTGACCACATCGGGTGATGCTGAAAATCTGGCAATGGGTGTGAAACTGGTTCATCAAGTTCAATGTGGGGTCGCTCCTTAGCCATTATATAATTGTGTAGAACCACACAGGCTTTGACCACCTCGTCCACTGTTTCCACTTTTAGATTGATGGCTGTTGCAAGAATGCGCCATTTAGCAACCAGAATGCCAAAGCTGCACTCTACGGTTCTTCTGGCCCTGGTCAGTCTGTAGTTGTATATTCTGCGTGTGTGGTCCAAGTCCCTACTAGGATAGGGCTTCAGGAGATTTTCACACATCTGGAAGGCCTCATCCCCAACCATAACAAATGGCAGCGGTGGGCCTTGAGTGTTGGGGAGAGGCTGTGGAGGGGGAAAATTAAAATTGTTGCCATATACCTGACGGCCAATATCCGAGCTCTTGAATGTCTGGGAATCATTGCCACGGCCAAAAGCTCCAATGTCCACGGCGATGAAGCGACACTCCGCATCCGCTATTGCCTTGAGCACTACCGAAAAATATTTTTTATAATTAAAAAACTCAGATCCGGTTCTGGCAGGTTTAACAATGCGGATGTGCTTCCCGTCCACCGCCCCTAAACAGTTTGGAAAATCACACACGTTCAAAAATGTTTTTGATATTTCCCGCCACATGTCCACGGTGGGTACGGGTATAAACTCCTCACGGAGTACATTCCATAACGCACGACAGGTGTCCACAACAATTCCGGACAGGGTTGAGATTCCAAGGCGGTATTGGAAGTGCAGGGAAGATAAACTCTCTCCTGTGGCCAGAAATCTAGAAGAAAAGGAAACAAAAAAAAAAATTAAAATCTGCTCTTAATGGTGTTTTTAAATAAGAAAAAGGTAAAAAAAACCAACCCAAAATACATGTCAAAACCAAAAATTTGGACTGTCATTGGTTTAGTTTTGGAACATACCGTAATGTCACTAACAGACGTTCCTCGGGTGGAATTGCTCTACGGAGCCGTGTGTCCTGTCGCCGTATGGAACCTTCTACACGAGACAGTAAATCCCGGAAAGAATCCTGAGACATTCTGGTGTTATCCTGGAATTTCTCCGGGTTGGCATTCAGCTCCGCGTAGAGCGTGTGATATGCTCCACGGGTCTCACGCACTTCAATGATGGGGTGCCTCCAAAAACGCCGACGCTGTCTCCTTCTCCATCTTTGGCGGTTTCGGTCTTGCTCCCAAGCAAAAACACAGGCAAGGAAAATCTTGAAGCTGAACTCCAGTTTGAAATAAAAGTTCGCCATTGAAAGATCCATCATGACACCGGAAACAGTAGCAAGCTGTGAAAATTTCTGTTCCCCTAGGGTCTATATATTGATTGCCAATCATGTACGCCCTCTCTATTCCCATTGGTTGTGTCTGGTAACCTTTTTTTTTATTTTTTATTTTTTTTTTAAATCCCCAAAAAAACGCAAACGCATGCAAAAACGCATGTAAACGCGTGTAAACGCTGCGTTTTTTTGATGCACGCGTTAAACGCGTGCGTCAAAAAAACGCAGCGTTTACACGCGTTTACATGTGTTTTTGTACCATGCGTTTTTTTTTTAAAAACGCATGCGTTCAAAAACGCAAGTGTGAAACCAGCCTAAGATCATGTTTGTGGAAAAAATATGATTTTTTTTATTTTCACGCCTGGTCGCTATAAACTTTAGTGAAACACCTGGGAGTTCAAAGTTCTCACCACACATCTAGATAAGTTCCTTGGGGGGTCTAGTTTCCAAAATAAGGTCACTTGTGGGGGATTCCACTGTTTTGGCACATCAGGGGCTCTCCAAACGTGACATGGTGTCCGGTAAGGATTGGCGCTAATTTTTCATTCAAAAAGTCAAATGGCGCTCCTCCCCTGCTGTGCGCCCAAACAGTGGTTTACCCCCACATATGAGGTATCGGTGCACTCAGGAGAAATTGCCCAACTTATTTCATGGCTCCTTTCCTTCCAGGCCATGCCGTGTGCCAAATCAGTAGTTTATGACCACATATGAGGTAGCGGTGTACTCAGGAGAAATTGCCCAACAGATCTTAGGATCCATTTTATCCTGCTGCTCATGTGAAAATGAAAAATTGAGGCTAAAAGAACATTTTTGTTGGAAAAATTAAAATGTCCATTTTTTTCTTCCACGTTGCTTTAGTTCCCGTGAAGCACCTGGAGGGTTAGTAATCTTCTTGAATGTAGTTTTGAGTAGCTTGAGGGGTGCAGTTTTTGGAATGGTGTGACTTTTCGGTGTTTGCTGTCCTGTAGGGCCCTCAAAGCGACTTCAAATGTGATGTGGTCACAAAAAAAATGGTTTTCTAAATTTTGCTGGAAAAATGAGAAATTGCTGATAAACTTTTAACCCTTATACCTTCCTAACAAAAAATTATTTTTTTCCCCAAATTGTGCTGATGTAAAGTAGACATGTGGGAAATGTTACTTATTAACTATTTTTTGTCACATAATTCTCTGGTTTAACAGGATAAAAATTCAAAATTTGAAAATTGCTAAATTTTCTAAATTTTCACCAAATTTCCAATTTTTTCACAAATAAACACAAAAATTATCGACTTCAATCTTTTATCTTTTATCTTTTTCTCAGAAGAGGCAATTTGCATATTATATTTCCCAGAGGAGCATTGCACGGCGAATAAGCCTCCTTACCTTGACAAGCCAGAGATGGTATGTCACTCTCCATAAGGAGAACCGATACCCTTAGACCCCAGTCCCGAGCCTCTCACTAAGCCAAATCAGTTCTCATGCTTCGCACTGACGAGGGCCAACAGCCCAAAACACCGTGTCTGCGAATTGAGATATTGATTTCGCTTTTATCCTAAGTCATATTGGACGACTCGTTAAAGGGTTGATTGTGACTTGTAGGATCGCTACTTCCAACAGGTGGCGCTATAGAGTTTAAGACCTCTTTTTCTCAGAAGAGGCAATTTGCAACTTAAATTTGCCACTAACATGAAGCCCAATATGTCACGAAAAACATTGTCAGAATTGCTAGGATCCGTTGAAGCGTTCCGGAGTTATTACCCCATAAAGGGACTCCGGTCAGAATTGCAAAAAATGGCCAGGTCATTAAGGTCAAAATAGGCAGGGTCATGAAGGGGTTAAGGGAAGCGGGACCTAGGCTGAAGGCAGAGCAGCCAAGGAAGTAGACCTCCCTCATGTCGCTCAGATGTTTTTTTCCTTCGCTCCTCACAGGAAGGAGAGGAACTCCTCCTTCAGCAGCTTCTAGAGGCTTCTGTAGTAAACCGGGCTGAGAAAGTGTCATGTGACCAAACTCTTGCACCTTTACACTTTGGACAGTAGATGGCAGTATAGGGCAATTTATCACATACACCACATAACAGGACATAGGTTTTTGCTAACCACCCGAGAACTTTATTTTGCAACAGATAGGAGTAGGTACTGGGACACCACATGTGATACACTCAATGACATTTTAGGGAAACAGGTCTGAGTTGTCTTCTCTAGTTTTACCTGCATTACTCGATACTATAGTCTGTACAGGAACCAAGTGGGGTTTGTGCAGTTTCTTCCTAGTTAAATCCTTTGTCCCCATTTTTACTACTATGTTTGTATAACAGGCATCACATCTCTACTGGCCTCAACCCAGCTGACTGAGAAACAAGTCTCACAGCTGCATCTAGACTTCGTGACATTTGGCTGTCACCTCCAAGTTTCTTATACAAGGATCCTTGTCCTATTGATGCCAGTGGTGCCTATAAGCTAGTGGAATAGGAGTCCGACAGGGAGATCAGGCCAGATATTGCGACATGCTGCACATCAGTGGTACCAAGATTGAAGCTGAGGTCTCATCACTCTGGGCTCCACTCGAGCTGGTCTTCTGTTGCATCTGTAGTGCAGGTTGTTGCTTGTTTGACTCACATATCCAGAGAAGGAATCACATAAGAAGAACAGTAATACTGGATACAGGTCACGGTGGGGTGCATATCTCTACATACTACCAGCTGTATTAGAATTTGGAACAGTCATCATTTGGATTGTTGGGTTGGTGGAAGTGTTTGCAAGTTGTAGCTTCCCCAATTCGAAGTTCGGTTTCTAACTTGAACTTTGACTATCCAATTGTTGAAGACTATAGGCCACCAACCACATATTTGGACTTTACAATTGTTTGTAGTTTTATTATTGTATGTACAGTATAGGTGTTTCTTTTTTGTATTTTGGGTTCCTAGAATGATGGTGGATAGGATTGATTAACATGGTGTCAAGATTGGCTTGATTTCAGATGGTGAGTGTCTTGTCCGACAACATGGGAATCATATGTGGCACCCCAGGAGTCCGGTTGCCACAATGGCATTGCCCTCCTCATGGGATGGGGACTGAGGGTGAGAAGGCAGCCCCCATGACAGGCTCAGGCTGTCAGCCATACAGATTTAAAGTACAGACACTGAGAGGACTTATGCAGAGCTGCAGGCAGCAAGGGTCAGAGTATATAGCGCAGAAGGAAGGCCTCCGAACCCACCTGGCTAAGTGGATCTCAAGCTGTTTCCAGGATGCCCGGACCCCAACACCACCTGCTACCTGTACCCTGACTGTACCTGTATTTCACCAGTAACAGGTAAAGGAAACTGCTACCCTTGTGTTCCTCAATCATTACCTGTGCCCTCAGTCCTGCACCCCATTGTTTACCATACCTTACCAACTGTATCAAGTAGCCTTGGGGCCCTGTTCTACCTGTGGAGAGCAGAACCATCCAAGCTGCATTAACATCAGCCCCAGCAGTCACCTTAGGCAGCGTCGGCCATCCCGGCAGAGTACCACAGGTGGCGTCACGAACATTACTACATTAGACTTTATTCCCTTTAAAAACGTCCCCTTTAATTTGGACACCCAGGGCCATGGACCGGGTCACTGTCACTGTGACCACACCTTTAAGTACCACCGAACCTGGTACCAAGTACCCCACGGTCCTAGTGGGCGCTCCACATACAGTATCGTATTGTCATTGTATTGTTATTGTTACACTCCTATGCAGTCAGGTTTGCCTTCTTTAGAAGTTTGTCTTATCTCTCTCCCTGTAGCCCAGCTCTGATATCAGTAGCCCCTCTCTTCTTCCCTAGTTAGTGTTGACATCCATCTTGCTAGGTTCATCTTTTTACATCTCTGGTTCAGAATTGTCTTTTTACCTACTACACTTGTTACAGCTGCTGCAGCTACTGCTGTTAGTATTATTCATAATACAAGAATCACGCCTGAGAATAAACTTCTGGAATTTTCATATGTGCCTCTGCAGTCATGTTGAAGTTATCTGACATAGATCTCTGTGTGGGTATCGGTTCCACAAAGATATACATAGAAACACTTACATGATTGAATAACTACTAACAAGCAAAATAATAATTAAAGTATAAAAATTGTCAAAAATATATTAAACCTTTATTATAAGAAGTTGTCATAGCGATCAGTATATATGGAGCTAATACAATATAACCCATATACTGTATACCCAATATTAGAACAAGTCTCATACCATAAGGAGTGTTAGGGCCAGAAATATTACCATTATATAATCAGACAAGCCAATGAGAGCATATAACAAAATGACCTATACCCACCATATGCCATTGAGCTAAACCACACTGCCCAGTACCCCAACGCGCGTTTCGCGTGCAGCTTCGATGAAAGGACAAAAAAACCAAACTCATGAAAATGGCCTGGCCAAAAATGACGGTACCCTTAGAAAACATTAAATATAATTTGACTATAGGGACATATTAAACTAAGGGGTGTCCTGTAGTTATCACCACAAGTGTCTACAAACTTCTAATCAATCAGTCTATTTAAAGAGTGAAAAGTAGTAATTTTGCTGTTTGGTATCATGGTGTATACCACAATGATCATGAAAATTTTAGTCAAACATGTTAAAGGTAAACGCTATGTATATGACCATCTCCAAAAAGATTGATGTTCTAGTTAGTATTATTCAGAATTTTAAGGTCTGCGGTATTGTAGACATCCTCCATGGATGTGGCTGCAAAATAAAGATTAATGACAAATTGAAGAGACGGATAATAGAAATGGTTAGCAAAGAGCCCAGAACAACTTCTAAAGAGATTAGAGGTGAACTCCAAGGTCAAGTTACATCAGTGTCAGATTGCACCATCCGTCACTGTCTTGGCCAAACTGGATTTCATGAAAGACAACCAAGGAGGAGACCACTGTCGAAAGCAGATCATAAAAGAGCGAGACTGAAATTTGGCAAAATGCATTTTGAAAGCTAGAAACCTCCATGTAATGAAAATGTAATTTGGATAGATGAGACGAAACTGGAGGTTTTTAGCAACTCAGCTTTATGTTCACAGATGCAAAAATAAAGCATACAAAGAAAATAAAATTGAACCCAATATGAAACATGGAGGAGGCTCGGTTATATTTTGAGGCTGCTTTACTGCATTTGTCTTGAAACTGTGCATGGTACGGTGAAATCTTGAGATTATCTAAATTCTACTTCCAATACGTGGCGCTAGAGTTCTAGTCCTCTTCCTCTCTGAAGAGACAATTTGCATTTTTCCTAGAGGAGCATTGTGGCTTAAAAGTCTCCTCACTTTGGAATGCTTGATATGTCACTCTCCACATCTCCACAGGGAGAAACATTCCGGCCCCTTCCTGGTATAATGTCCCCCATCACGAGCCCCTTCCTGGTATAATGATATCCATACTGGACCCCTTCCTGATATAATGTCCCTCATCCTGGGCGTCTTCCTGGTATAATGTCCCCATCGTGCCCCCTTACGGGATAAAAGACCCCACTCTGGGTCCCTTCCTATAATAATGTCTCCAGTCCTGGCGCCTTCCAGCAATCATGTCCCCCAGCCTAGGCCTCTTCCTGGTATAGAATCAAAGAATCTTAGAATGTTACAGTTGGTGTCCATCCCCCCTGCTCAATGCAGGATTCACTAAACCATCTCAGACAGATGTCTGTCCAGACTCTCTTTGAAGACTTCCATTGAAGGAGAACTCACCTGGAGGGTCTCTGTACCGTAATACATTTCAGCCTAATGTGTGTCCTTGGACGCACATCCAGCTGAAGTAGGCACTGGTATCGGCCTCCTGCATGGGCCCAGTCGCGGTCGCACCCCTACTAAGAACATTGCTTTTAACCCCTTCACCCCGAAGCCTGTTTTCACCTAAGTGACAGGGCCAATTTTTACAATTCTGACCACTGTCATTTTAAAAGGTCCTAACTCTGAAATGCTTCAACGGATCCTGGTGATTCTAAGATTGTTTTCTCGTGACATATTGTACTTTATGATAGTGGTAAAACTTCTTCGATATGACTTGCATTTATTTGTGAAAAAAATGGAAATTTGGCGAAAATTGTGAAAATTTAGCAATTTTCAAACTTTTAGTTTTTATGCCCTTAAATTAGAGAGTTATATCACATAATATAGTTAATAAACAACATTTCCCACACGTCTGCTTTACATAAGCACAATTTTGGAAACATAATTTTTTTTTGTTAGGGAGTTATAAGGGTTAAAAGTTGACCAGCGATTTCTCATTTTTACATCAAAATTTGCAAAACCATTTTTTTTAGGGACCACCTCACACTTGAAGTGACTTTGAGGGGTCTATATGACAGAAAATGCCCAAAAGTGACACCATTCTAAAAACTGCACCCCTCAAGGTACTCAAAACCACATTCAAAAAGTTTATTAACCCTTCAGGTGCTTCACAGGAATTTTTTGAATGTTTAAAAAAAAAAATTAAACATTTAACTTTTTTTCACAAAATTTTAACTTCAGATCCAATTTGTTTTATTTTAACAAGGGCAACAGGAAAAATTGGACCACAAAAGTCGTTGTACAATTTGTCCTGAGTACGGCGATATCCCATATGTTGGGGTAAACCATTGTTTGGGCACATGGCAGAGCTCGGAAGGGAAGGAGCGCCATTGGACTTTTCAATGCAAAATTTGCTGGAATTGAGATCGGACACCATGTCGCGTTTGGAGAGCCCCTGATGTGCCTAAACAGATGAAACCCCCCACAAGTGACACCATTTTGGAAAGTAGACCCCCTAAGGAACTAATCTAGATGTGTGGTGAGCACTTTGAACCTCCAAGTGCTTCACAGAGGTTTATAGTGTGGAGCTGTAAAAGAAAATCATATTTTTTTTCACAAAAAATGATCTTTTCGCCCCAAATTTTTTATTTTTCCAAGGGTAACAGGACAAATTGGACCACAAAAGTTGTTGTGCAATTTGTCTTGAGTACGCTTATACCCCATGTGTGGGGGTAAACCACTGTTTGGGCGCATCGCAGAGCTCGGAAGAGACGGAGCGCCGTTTGACTTTTCAATGCAAAATTTGCTGGAATTGAGATCGGACACCATGTCGCGTTTGGAGAGCCCCTGATGTGCCTAAACAGTGGAAACACTCCACAAGTGACACCATTTTGGAAAGTAGACCCTCTAAGGAACTAATCTAGATGTGTGGTGAGCACTTTGAACCTCCAAGTGCTTCACAGAAATTTATAATGTAGAGCCGTAAGAGAAAATCATATTTTTTTTTCACAAAAAATGATCTTTTCGCCCCAAATTTTTTATTTTTCCAAGGGTAACAGGACAAATTGGACCACAAAAGTTGTTGTGCAATTTTTCCTGAGTACACTGATACCCTGTGTGTGGGGGTAAACCGCTGTTTGGGCGCATGGCAGAGCTCGGAAGGGAAGGAGCGCCATTTTACTTTCCAATGCAAAATTTGCTGGAATTGAGATCGGAACCCATGTCGCGTTTGGAGAGCTCCTGATGTGCCTAAGCAGTGGAAACCCCCCACAAGTGACCCCATATTGGAAACTAGACCCCCCAAGGAACTTATCTAGATGTGTTGTGAGAACTTTGAACCCCAAGTGTTTCACTACAGTTTATAACGCAGAGCCGTGAAAAAAATATATTTCTTTCCACGAAAATGATATTTTAGCCCCAAAATTTTTATTTTCTCAAGGGTAACAGGACAAATTGGACCCCAAAAGTTGTTGTCCAATTTGTCCTGAGTACGCTGATACCCAATATGTAGGGGGAACCACTGTTTGGGCGCATGGCAGAGCTCGGAAGGGAAGGAGCGCCGTTTGGAATGCAGACTTAGATGGATTGGTCTGCAGGCGTCACGTTACATGTGCAGAGCCCCTGATGTACCTAAACAGTAGAAACCCTCACAAGTGACAATATATTGGAAACTAGACCCCCCAAGGAACTTATCTAGATGTGTTGTGAGAACTTTGAACCCCCAAGTGTTTCACTACAGTTTATAACGCAGAGCCGTGAAAATAAAAAAATCCTTTTTTTTTTCCACAAAAATTATTTTTTAGCCCCCGGTTTTGTATTTTCCCAAGAGTAACAGGAGAAATTGGACCCCAAAATTTGTTGACCAATTTGTCCTGAGTACGCTGATACTCCATATGTGGGGGTAAACCCGTTTGGGCGCATGGGAGGGCTCGGAAGGGAAGGAGCACTGTTTTAGTTTTTCAACGCAGAATTGGCTGGAATTGAGATCGGACGCAATGCCGCATTTGGAGAGCCCCTGATGTGCCTAAACAGTGGAAACCCCCAGTTCTAACTGAAACCGTAACCCAAACACACCCCTAACCCTAATCCCAACCCTAACCATGACTTTAGCCCCAACCTTAACCCCAACCCTAACCCTAGCCCTAACCCCAACGCTAGCCCTAACCCCAACCCTAACCCTAACCCTAGCCCTAACCCTAGCCCTAATGGAAAAATGGAAATAAATACATTTTTTAAAATTTTATTATTTTTCCCTAACTAAGGGGGTGATGAAGGGGGGGGGGTTGATTTACTTTTATATCATTTTTTGGCGGATTTTTATGATTGGCAGCCGTCACACACTAAAAGACGCTTTTTATTACAAAAAACAGTTTTTGCAACACCACATTTTGAGAGCTATAATTTATCCATATTTTGGCCCACAGAGTCAAATGAGGTCTTGTTTTTGCAGGACGAGTTGACGTTTTCATTGGTACCATTTTTGGGCACATGACATTTTTTGATCGCTTTTTATTCTGATTTCAGGAAGGCAGAATGAACAAAAACCAGCAATTCCTGAATTTCTTTTAGGGGGGGCGTTTATACCGTTCCACGTGTGGTAAAATTGATAAAGCAGTTTTATTCTGCAGGTCAGTATGATTACAGCGATACCTCATTTATATCTTTTTTTAATGTTTTGGCGCTTTTACACAAAAACTATTTTATATAAAAAACAATTGTTTTTGCATCGCTTTATTCTGAGAGCTATAACTTTTTTATTTTTCTGCTGATGATGCTGTATGGTAGCTTTTTTTTGCGGGACAAGATGACGTTTTCAGCGGTACCATGTTTATATCCGTTTTTTTGATCGCGTGTTATTCCACTTTTTGTTCGCCGGTATGATAATAAAGCGTTGTTTTTTGCCTCATTTTTTTTTTTTGTGGTGTTCACTGAAGGGGTTAACTAGTGGGATCGTTTTATAGAGCGGGTCGTTACGGACGCGGCGATACCAAATATGTGTACTTTTATTGTTTTTTTTATTTACATAAATAAATGGATTTATTGGGAATTTTTTAATTTTTTTATTTGGGGATTTTTTTTTTTAATATACATTCTATTTTTATTTTTTTTACTTTTCTAGCATTGTCCCAGGGTGGGACATCTCTATATTTCATCAGATCGCTGATCTGACACTTTGCATAATACTGTGTCAGATCTGCAATCTGACAGGCAGTGCAGGAGGCTTTCCGGCGCCTGCTCTGAGCATGTGCCGGTTAGCCACCTCACTTCGTGACTCGGAAGGAGTCCCGCGGCCATCGCGTTGCTCCGGTGGGAGAGCGCAGGGAGCCCCCGTCCCTGCACGATCCCCCTCTATACCGCTGTCACTACTGACAGCAGCA
Source organism: Ranitomeya imitator (assembly GCF_032444005.1). Lineage (NCBI taxonomy): Eukaryota > Metazoa > Chordata > Amphibia > Anura > Dendrobatidae > Ranitomeya > Ranitomeya imitator. The sequence goes on from NC_091284.1 coordinate 224,781,558, forward strand.
TCAGAGGGGTTAATTGCCCGCGATCGGCACTAGCGCCGATCGTGGGCATTGCTGCGGGGTGTCAGCTGTCATATACAGCTGACACCCGCACCCGATCACTGCGGCGCGCAGCGCAAGACTGCGGTGATCGGTGCGCCGTACTAGTACTGCGGCTGGCACAATTGCAGTTGCCGCAGCACCGTACTAGTACGGTGCATGGTACGAAGGGGTTAAATAAAGATATGTTACAGCATGCTGTTTTATCTGTCTTTGTGGTGATAATGATGGGACTTTCTGTAATTGTGTATTTGCAACATTTGCTTTTGGATTTGCAGTCAGAAAATTCACAAAGTATTAGCAGCATACTAGATGAGATTTTAAATAATTCTATCCGTATGCACATACGGACAGAACTGTTGGTGCAAGAAACCAACATCAGTCTATTACTTGAACAAATAATTTCAATTTCAATTTACTCAATACCAAATAATGAAAATCAGACATTGCTTTTGAATTGTGGATCAACAAAAACATTTTTTTTTAAAGCAAACTAATGAAAATGGCCTGGAAAAAAAGGATAGCTTAATATTTTGTTGAACAACCTTTTGAGGTAATCACTGGAAACAAACAATTTCAGTAACCCTCAATGACACACTTTTGCACTTGTCCACAGGTATTTTGTCCTACTCCTCATGAGGGAAAATTACTCCCTCAGGTATGTAGGATACCTTCTCCAGACGGCATGTCTCAACTCTTTCCACAGATGCTCAATAGGATTTAGAACCGAGCTCAGAAAAGCCACTTCAGAATAGTTCAATGCTTTCCTCGTAGCCATTCTTGGATGTTTTTAGCTGTGCATTTCGGGTTCATTATCCTGTTGGAGGACCCATGGCCTGCGACTCAGACTAAGCTTCTGACACTGGGCAGCCAATTTCCCACCAGAATGTCTAGATAATCTTGATCCAAGGGGTAAAGGTGTAATGGTTGACATTATTACAGGAAGTTGCTTTGATGGGGGACATTATTACAGGAAAGCGTCAAGATGGGGTACATCATTATATGAGGTCAAAAACACTTCATCTATAACGCTACAAGGGCCCATACATCTCACCAGCATGCAGATAGGGGCCCAGGTCCTAATTTTGCACCAGGGGCCCATGGGATTTTGGTTACGCCACTGGTTGTTAGAATTGTAATGCAACATATGAGAAATTACACAAGGGAATTCAACAATAACTATAACATTTAATATATGAAACCTAACATAAAATTAATATTTAGCAGCTTATAATTGTTCATCAATCGAAGATGTTTCTAAGACAGAAATGGCAATTTGTTTCTACAGGGACACCAGCTACATTATTATTTTCAGGGCAATAGTCTGTGTTGCAATGATTGCTCGCTTGTTATGCATCAGGATGCTCTGTCATGATCCCGCAATATAGGCAGGTAAATAATGAATAATTTATTGCCTTTAATTAGAAAATACGTGAGGAAATTAAAATGCTGGTAAGATATTTTGAGAGGCAGCGCAATACTGTATGTTGATTCATTGTCAACATAATCAACTGCCTTACAGTACAACCTTATAAACCTAATAAACAACACAAAGGGTGAAGGGAGAGAAGACCAGGATCCTTTTCTGAGTGCAGTAGGTTAGGTGAAAAAAGTGGTTCACAATAAAAAATTATAAAATTGGTATTCTTAAGGTATATTTCTACTGCACCATTATCGTGGATGAGCAATCCTATGAACGTCTGATCCCCTATAATCATACAGACTATACAGGCTGATGACCACCTGATGAATGAGAAAAATGCTCGTTCATCAGATGAGATGATCTTTTGGTTTGCCTAAAAGATCATTGTTCTATCACCTAAAGGGCTCATTCAGACCAATGTTATACAATGAGGCAGTGCTGATGCATTTTTTCACTATCAGAATATCTCAGTGAATTAAATTGCTACAAGCTGCAATTTCACTTTGAAATTGGATGCCACTCACCCGTTCAAGTCCATGAGTGTGTGGAAAACACCAGACTGCACTTGGATGCCATCAGAGTGCAGTCCGATTTCCACGGACTCACAGAATGGAGAAATGTTGTTCTCCATCTTCTCCTAACAGTATGCTCTGATTTTCTCATCCTGCATTTAGTGAAGGTAAATGTGTGGCCTCTCTTCATTTATATAGCTTCCCATTTGCTTTGTGTCCATGTTTGGGACCTGGTCGCGCTCAGTTCTTATTCACACAGGATGTCACTATGACACAGGGTAAGGTTTTAATATTAGAGGTTAGGAAGGATCATCCCGAATTTGGGTACACTTTGACGTTGATGGGATGGCTTTTCTGCTTTTTTTAAAATCAAAAACGATATTTAAGTAAGTGCCCAATAGTCTTTATATGCACTATCGCTTTACTTATTTATTACAGCATGGTATGTGTTCATTTTGTTTCTGTCTTAGGTTTTGTCTGTTTAATGGTCAGTGCTCCTTTGTTGTATGCATACCAACTTATACTACAGTTCAATGTTTTTGGTTTAGGACTACACTATGCTGACACTCAGATCAAACTCTGATCACAGATTGATCTAAGTGTAATTTGCATAATCTGCCTGATTCTCTTGGATGACAGAATCTACGGCGGTCTGACCATATGAGAGAATCTACGGCGGTCTAACCATATGATAGAATCTATGGCGGTCTGACCATATGATAGAATCTACGGCGGTCTGACCATATGATAGAATCTACGGCAGTCTGACCATATGAGAGAATCTACGGCGGTCTGACCATATGAGAGAATCTATGGCGGTCTGACCATATGATAGAATCTATGGCGGTCTGACCATATGATAGAATCTACGGCAGTCTGACCATATGAGAGAATCTATGGCGGTCTGACCATATGATAGAATCTATGGCGGTCTGACCATATGATAGAATCTACGGCGGTCTGACCATATGATAGAATCTACGGCAGTCTGACCATATGAGAGAATCTACGGCGGTCTGACCATATGAGAGAATCTACGGCGGTCTGACCATATGATAGAATCTATGGCGGTCTGACCATATGATAGAATCTATGGCGGTCTGACCATATGATAGAATCTACGGCAGTCTGACCATATGAGAGAATCTACGGCGGTCTGACCATATGAGAGAATCTATGGCGGTCTGACCATATGATAGAATCTATGGCGGTCTGACCATATGATAGAATCTACGGCAGTCTGACCATATGAGAGAATCTATGGCGGTCTGACCATATGATAGAATCTATGGCGGTCTGACCATATGATAGAATCTACGGCGGTCTGACCATATGATAGAATCTACGGCAGTCTGACCATATGAGAGAATCTACGGCGGTCTGACCATATGAGAGAATCTACGGCGGTCTGACCATATGATAGAATCTATGGCGGTCTGACCATATGATAGAATCTATGGCGGTCTGACCATATGATAGAATCTACGGCAGTCTGACCATATGAGAGAATCTACGGCGGTCTGACCATATGAGAGAATCTATGGCGGTCTGACCATATGATAGAATCTACGGCAGTCTGACCATATGGGAGAATCTACGGCGGTCTGACCATATGATAGAATCTATGGCGGTCTGACCATATGATAGAATCTACGGCAGTCTGACCATATGAGAGAATCTACGGCAGTCTGACCATATGATAGAATCTACGGCAGTCTGACCATATGATAGAATCTACGGCGGTCTGACCACATGATAGAATCTACGGCGGTCTGACCATATGAGAGAATCTACAGTGGTCTGACCATATGAGAGAATCTATGGCGGTCTGACCATATGATAGAATCTACGGCAGTCTGACCATATGGGAGAATCTACGGCAGTCTGACCATATGAGAGAATCTACGGCGGTCTGACCATATGAGAGAATCTACGGCGGTCTGACCATATGAGAGAATCTACGGCGGTCTGACCATATGAGAGAATCTACAGTGGTCTGACCATATGAGAGAATCTATGGCGGTCTGACCATATGAGAGAATCTACGTCGGTCTGACCATATGAGAGAATCTACGGCAGTCTGACCATATGAGAGAATCTACGGCAGTCTGACCATATGAGAGAATCTACGGCGGTCTGACCATATGAGAGAATCTACGGCGGTCTGACCATATGAGAGAATCTACGGCGGTCTGACCATATGAGAGAATCTACAGTGGTCTGACCATATGAGAGAATCTACGGCGGTCTGACCATATGATAGAATCTACGTCGGTCTGACCATATGAGAGAATCTACGGCAGTCTGACCATATGAGAGAATCTACGGCAGTCTGACCATATGAGAGAATCTACGGCGGTCTGACCATATGAGAGAGAATCTATGGCGGTCTGACCATATGATAGAATCTACGGCAGTCTGACCATATGAGAGAATCTACAGCGGTCTGACCATATGAGAGAATCTACGGCGGTCTGACCATATGAGAGAATCTACGGCGGTCTGACCCAGGACTAAAATTCAGCCCTGGCATTTGAAGTTACACAGGCCCACTTGTCACATGGTGACTGTATAATATCTTTGTACACTTGTAGGCAGGGTCGGTTTTAGGCAAAGTGGGGTCCTAGGCAAAGTTTAAAATGGGGCCCCAAATGCTAATATATTGCACATCACACAAAAGCATTTCGGTTGTATTTACATGCGCTGAGTTCAGGCCGCTAAATGAGTTTGATCGACAATACTGAAGTTGTTTAACGCTTGTTTCCCGGCCTCTTTCCACCAGCTGAGGAATAATGATGGGACAGAACGATCACTAATAGATCACTAACAGATCACCATACAGAATCATGTTATCAGCAGCACATCTACAGTTTACGCTGGTGATACGCTGCTGAGAACAATGGTTTTTCTTCCAGCAAAAACAATCTGAATATGCAGCATTTTACTTGTTTAGTAAAATACACCCCATAGTCCTCCATATACTATAATGTGCACCACAGTCCTCCATATAGTATAATACACTCTCTATAGTCCTCCATATATTAAAATACACTGCTTAGTCCTCCATATAGCATAATACACTCCTCATAGTGCTCCATATAGTATAATGCACCGCCATAGTCATCCATGTAGTACAATTCACTTCCCATAGTATAATGCACCCCATAGTTCTTCATATAGTATAACGTATTCCCCATAGTCCTCAATACAGTATAATGCAGACCACATATAGTATAATGCAGCCATCACCTTACAGAATATAATGCAGCCATCCCATAGAATATAATGCAGCCCCCCTCATAGTTTAATGCAGCCCTCTCATAGAGTTTGATGCAATCACCCCTCAAAGAATATAAATATAATACAGCCCCCCATAGAATATAATGTAGCCCTGAATAGAATATAATACAGCCCACCTCCCCACAGAATATAATGCAGCCCCATCAAAGAGTATGATGCAATCATCCCTCATAAAATCTAATACAGCCCTACATAGAATATAATACAGCCCACCTCCCCATAATCTATAATATAGCCCCCATAAAACATATTGCAGCCCCCATAGTATATAACACAGCCTCCCCCAAAGAATATAATATACCCCCATAGTATATAACACAACCTCCCCCATAGAATATACTATACCCCCACAATAATATATAAAACGGCCACATAGTATATAACATGGCCTCCCCCATAGAATATAATATACCCCCATAGTATATAGCCAAACCCGCATAGTATGTAGCACAACCCGCATAGTATATAGCAAAGCCCGCATAGTATATATCACAACCCGCATAGTATATAGCACAATCCGCATAGTATATAGCACAACCCGCATAGTATATAGCACAACCCGCATAGCATATAGCACAACCCGCATAGCAGATAACAGCCCACGCAGTAGTATACAGCACAGCCCACACAGTAGTATACAGCACAGCCCACACAGTAGTCTACAGCACAGCTCACATAGTAGTATACAGCACAGCCCACACAGTAGTATACAGCACAGCCCACGTAGTAGTATACAGCACAGCCCACGCGGTAGTATATAGCACAGCCCACATAGTAGTATATATCACAGCCCATAAAGTAGTATATAGCACAGCCCACATAGTAGTATATAGCACAGCCCACACAGTACTATACAGCACAGCCCACACAGGAGTATATAGCACAACCCACATAGTAGTATACAGCACAGCCTACATAGTAGCATATAGCACAGCCCACACAGTAGTATACAGCACAGCCCACGTAGTAGTATACAGCATAGCCCACATAGTAGTATACAGCACAGCCCACACAGTAGTATACAGCACAGCCCACATAGTATACAGCACAGCCCACATGGTAGTATATAGCACAGCCCACACAGTAGTATACAGCAAAGCCCACACAGTAGTATATAGCACAGCCCACATAGTAGTAAACAGCACTGCCCACATAGTAGCATATAGCACAACCCACATAGTAGTATATAGCACAGCCCACATAGTAGTATACAGCACAGCCCACATAGTAGTATATAGCACAGCCCACATAGTAGTATACAGCACAGCCCAAACAGTAGTATATAGCACAGCCCACATAGTAGTATACACAGCCCACACAGTAGTATACATCACAGCCCACACAGTAGTATACAGCACAGCCCACACAGTAGTATATAGCACAGCCCACATAGTAGTATATAGCACAGCCCACACAGTAGCATACAGCACAGCCCACACAGTAGTATATAGCTCAGCCCACATAGTAGTATACAGCACAGCCCAAACAGTAGTATATAGCACAGCCCACATAGTAGTATACACAGCCCACACAGTAGTATACAGCACAGCCCACACAGTAGTATACAGCACAGCCCACACAGTAGTATATAGCACAGCCCACATAGTAGTATATAGCACAGCCCACACAGTGGTATACAGCACAGCCCACACAGTAGTATATAGCTCAGCCCACATAGTAGTATACAGCACAGCCCACATAGTAGCATATAGCACAACCCACATAGTAGCATATAGCACAGCCCACATAGTAGTATACAGCACAGCCCACATAGTAGTATATAGCACAGCCCACATAGTAGTATACAGCACAGCCCACCCAGTAGTATATAACACAGCCCACATAGTAGTATACAGCACAGCCCACACAGTAGTATACAGCACAGCCCACACAGTAGTATATAGCACAGCCCACATAGTAGTATACAGCACTGCCCACACAGTAGTATACAGCACAGTATATAGTATACAGTATATAGCAAAACCCAGCCCACATAGTCGTATACAGCACAGCCCACACAGTAGTATACAGCACAGCCCATACAGTAGTATACAGCACAGCCCACATAGTAGTATACAGCACTGCCCACACAGTAGTATACAGCATAGCCCACATAGTAGTATACAGCATAGCCCGCATCTCTCCTCTCCCCCCCTGAGAATGGCCCCACAGTCCAGTAAAAAAAACCACACTCCTCACCTCACCTCGTGCCCGCGTTGCTCCCTGCTCCTGTCTCAGCAGCTGCTGCTGCACTGCCTGGGACGCAGTGAGTGCGCGCGCACCCGCAGTTTCAGAGGCAGAGCGGGGAATGATGGGAGAGGGAGCGACAGCAGATGCTCTCTCCTCCATCATTGCATTCAACTGTATCGGCGTCATAGACACCGGTATAGTTGAATGCGGCGGCGGCGGCGCTGGTGGGGGGGTCGGCTCGTAACAGCCCACTACTGGCACCGGCCCTTCTGGCATTTGCCAGAACTGCCTGATGGCCAGTCCGGCCCTGGTCTGACTGCAGCCTGACCATATGACAGAATCTACGGTGGTCTGACCATATAAGAGAATCTACAGCGGTCTGACCATATGAGAGAATCTACGGCGGTCTGACCATATGAGAGAATCTACGACGGTCTTACCATATGAGAGAATCTACGGCGGTCTGACCATATGAGAGAATCTACGACGGTCTTACCATATGAGAGAATCTACGGCGGTCTGACCATATGAAAGAATCTATGGCGGTCTGACCATATGATAGAATCTACGGTGGTCTGACCATATGGGAGAATCTACGGCGGTCTAACCATATGGGAGAATCTACGGCAGTCTGACCATATGAGAGAATCTACGGCGGTCTGACCATATGAGAGAATCTATGGCGGTCTGACCATATGAGAGAATCTACGGCAGTTTGACCATAGCCTATGACTTACTTTCTCAGTGGTGTTTATGTCATTATTATGTATCCTATTTTACAATACAACTATAAATTAATTTTTCAATTAATGTCAGACTATTAACAAAATTAGGTGTGACAGTGCTTTTTCATTGTCACATTAGTATTCTTGCACAAACAGTACCTTTTTTCTGCTAAAGGATGTGATATAGCTAGAAACAAGGTACTTTGGCCAGACCTACTATTGATCAGGCAATGAGTATATGGGCTCGTTCACACTGGTGTATAAACTGGTGTATAACATGGCCGAGTGCTATGTTTTATCGCATAGCACTCGCACCAGATCTGCGATTTTTTTTCTCATGCCGATTTGGGTACGAGACTCAGGTCACATGCACCCATACAAGTCTAAAAGTGCGTGTAAAACATTGGATGGCACTCGGATGTTATCCCAGTGGAGTGCGATTACCAAAGATACATGCAATGGAAGAAGATGGAGAAATTACTTCTCCGGTGACCAGAAAAATGCCCACAGGAAAAATGCCCACAAGAAAATTACCCACATGGAAAATTGCCCACACAGAAAATTGCCAATTGCAGCATCATAAAGTTTCATGATATTTGAGGTGCAAGGTGGAGATGTTCACATGATATGTGAAAAATGCCCACAGAAAATTGCCTACAGGATGAATTATAGGTTAAATGCTCTACAGAACAGGGGGATAGTATATGCATGTATACGTGAGATGCTCTGCAGGGTAGAAGAATAATATAGAATTATAGGTGAGATGTTCTGCCGGACAGAAGAATAATATATAATTATAGGTGAGATGCTCTACAGGACAGAGAATAGCAAAGATCTATAGGTCTGCAGGACAGGGGGATAGTATGCATGTATACGTGAGATGCTCTGCAGGGCAGAAGAATAATATAGAATTAAAGGTGAAATGCTCTGTAGGACAGAGAATAGCATAGATCTATAGGTTAAATGCTCTGCAGGACGGGGGATACTATGCAGGCATACGTGAGATGCTCTGCCGGGCAGAAGGATATATAATTATAGGTGAGATGCTCTGCAGGACAGAGAATAGCAAAGATCTATAGGTTAAATGCTCTGCAGAACAGGGGGATAGTATGCAGGCATACATGAGATGCTCTGCAGGGCAGAAGAATAATATATAATTATAGGTGAGATGCTCTGCAGTACAGATGAATAATATATAATTATAGGTGAGATGCTCTGCAGGACAGAGAATAGTATAGAATTATAGGTTAAATGCTCTGCAGGACAGGGGGATGGTATGCATGTATACGTGAGATGCTCTGCAGGGCAGGAGAATAGTATATAATTTTAGGTGAGATGCTCTGCAGCACAGAAGAATGTTGGTGAAAATTGCCCACACAGAAAACTACCCACAAGTGTATTAAAAACAGTTTATTAAGGAGGTCTAATAACAACAATAACTTCAGTTTATTAAACAATCATTGCAAACCTGCAAATAATTAGCAGATTTGATAGGGTGATTGTCCTTGACTTCCATGGGCTCCATTAAAATGCAATACAGCACAATACAGGCAGCAAAGAAATTGCAGAATGGATTTCAACAAAGGTCTCTGGGCCCAGTTTACTTCTCCAGGTTCTACAGGTTTGTTTCACTCATCCCTAGTCCCAGAGTACAGATTCTGTTTTTAGGAGTTGTCATTCCACTGTGCTAACAATAATTCTACTCTCATTGTGGTGTGTCTGGGCCTAGAGACCCACATTCCACTCTCATTGTGGTGTGTCTGGGCCTAGACACCCTTATCCCACTCTCATTCTGGTGTGTCTGGGCCTAAGGACCCTAATTCCACTCTCATTGTGGTGTGTCTGGGCCTAGAGACCCTTATTCCACTCTCATTGTGGTGTGTCTGGGCCTAGAGACCCTTATTCCACTCTCATTGTGGTGTGTTTGAGCCTAGGGACCCTAATTCCACTCTCATTGTGGTGTGTCTGGGCCTAGAGACCCTTATTCCACTTTCATTGTGGTGTGTCTGGGCCTAGAGACCCTTATTCTACTTTCATTGTGGTGTGTCAGGGCCTAGAGACCCTAATTCCACTCTCATTGTGGTATGTCTGGGCCTAGAGACCCTAATTCCACTCTCATTGTGGTGTGTGGGGGCCTAGAGACCCTTATTCCACTCTCATTGTGGTGTGTCTGGGCCTAGAGACCCTAATTCTACTCTCATTGTGGTGTGTCTGGGCCTAGAGACCCTTATTCCACTCTCAGTGTGGTGTGTCTGGGCCTAGAGACCCTTATTCCACTCTCATTGTGGTGTGTCTGGGCCTAGAGACCCTTATTCCACTCTCATTGTGGGGTGTCTGGGCCTAGAGACTCTTATTCAAATCCATTCTGCATTTTCTTCCATCCTACGTCTGCCTACACCTGCAGTATATGTGTATGATACATAACTACTTAGGATCTGCTCACTCTTACTCTTGGTAGTCATAAGTGGACAGAGGAGGAAGTGCAGGCGCCAGATTCGCACTTCTGGCTCCTCTGACAGACTCTGACAGAATCTTACCTTTCTGCGGTGCCTTCTGGGCTTCCAGGACCAACTATGTCTGCCAGCAGAACCCTGCTTTTGGTGGGCTCCCACTGAGATGATAATGTATTACATGTGACTTGCAGTCCCATGTAACTCCACCAGGGCCGGACTGGCCATCTGGCAAATGCCAGAAGTGCCTGTTTGGTTGTGGGCCACTTTGTCTGCTTTGTTGTTAACAGAATCTGTGTTCTCAAGACACCCATACTGTTAATAGTTGTGATAGAGGTATCATTAGAAATATTGGTCTTGTAGTAAATCTTGCTTTCCTCCAAGCAGGATAATATTAGTAATATATCCCATCTGGTGCTTGGGGAAGGGGACAACATGGGCCTGTGTGATTTCAAATGCCAGGGCCGAATTTCAGTCCCAGTCCGTACCTGAACTCCACAGATAATACAGTGATACTTTTGTGAATCCTGACAGCAATGATGGCTCCTCTGGATTATACTGCTGCTGTTTCTGCATGTGCTGCTGGTTTTGGCGGTTGGGAGGAGTAAGGCAGAATCAGTGAGAGATGAGAGCAGACTAGATCTATCTATGGCTGATAATGGCAGACTGCTACAAACCACAGATCTTCATCATTTTTGCAGTTTTGCACTAGGTCAACTGTAAATCACAAGTTGATCACATATCATGTGAACATCCTCACCTTGCACCTCAAATATCATAGATCTGAACTTTGTGATGCTGCAATTGGCAATTTTCTGTGTGGGCAAATTTCCGCGTGGGCAACTTTCCGTGTGGGCAAATTTCCATGTGGGCAATTTTCCGTGTGGGCAGTTTTCCGTGGGCAATTTTCTGTGTGGGCAATTTTCCTGTGGGCATTTTTCCTGTGGGCAATTTGCCTCTTGGGATTTTTCAGGGAACCGTCTTCTCCTCACCTGTGCTCCGATTCTCTAGCATGAGAGTGCATAGTGCTCTGACAGAGTTTGATCCAGCGTATTTGCATAATCGGTCCCAACTCAACAGCTGTGTAACCTCAGCCTACCAGCCTATGTTTGACCCTTTTTTTGCAACGCTTAATCAATTCAGTTATAGTCATATTACCTGCACCACAACATCCGGTTCACATGATGCAGCGTTATCTGCATCATCATTGCCCCGTCATGGTAATTCGCTTAGGAGGTATGAGTATAGGTCAAAATCCCTATACCTTCTCACATCCACTTGTCTTAAATTGCCTACATGTTCCACACACTGGAACCCTTAGTTTACAGTATCAGACTATCCTAATACTGACATGAGGTCTTTAGCATGACCCCCTGCTGGATTATCAAACCATTTAATTTACCATACATCGCTTACTCCGCACCTATTCTCCCAATATTCACTATGTACATTTATTTAGCTATTAGTGGTGAGAAATGTCTAAGGCCGGGTTCACATTGCGTTAAACAGCATACGTGAATGGGCTGCTGACGCAAGTGCCGACATTCTCCATTGCACTAGCGCAGATAGAGCATCTGCTAGCTCTATCTGCGCTAGCAGTGACGGACCCGGAAACGCTGCAGCCCGCGTCTCAGGGTCCGTCACTCAATGACGGCACATCGCTAGCGCACGCCCATTGTGGCGCTAGTGATGCGTCCGATATTGGACTCAATGGCAGTGTTAACAGACTACATTACACCGCGTTTATGCCGCGGTGTAACTTAGTCCGTCTAACGGACGCCACTAACATAATGTGAACCCAGCCTTAAACAAATATATTATCAACTAGATGGTGGCCCGATTCTAACGCATTGGGTATTCCAGAATATGTACAGTATGTATGTATGTATGTATATAGCAGCCACATAGTATATAGCACAGCCCACGTAACAGACAGCCATGTAGTATATAGCACAGCCACGTAGTATATAGGAGCCACGTAGTATATAGCAGCCACGTAGTATATAACACAGCCCACGTAGTATATAGCACAGCCACGTAGTATATAGCACAGACATGTAGTATATAGCATAGTCACGTAGTATATAGCACAGCCCGCGTAGTATATAGCACAGCCACGTAGTATAAAGCACAGCCACGTAGTATATAGCAGCCATGTAGTATACAACACAGCCATGTAGTATATAACGCAGCAACGTAGTATATAACACAGCCCACGTAATATATAGCAGCCACGTAGTATATAACAAAGCCATGTAGTATATAGGAGCCACGTAGTATATAGCACAGCCACGTAGTATATAACACAGCCCATGCAGTATAACACAGCCCACGTAACACATACAGCCACGTAGTATATAGCATAGCCATGTTGTATATAGCAGCCACTTAGTATATATCAGCCACTCAGTATATAACACTGCCCACGTAGTATATAGCACAGCTGCTAGAATATAACAGCCCACGTAATATATAGCACAGCCCAGGTAATATACTGTATAACACAGCCCACATAGTATATAACACAGGCACGCAGTATATAACACTGCCCACGTAGTATATAACAGCCCATGCAGTATATAACACTGCCCACAGTGTATAGCACAGCCCACGCAGTATATAACACAGCCCATGTAGTATATAACACAGCCCACGTAGTACAATTATATGAAAAAGTTTGGGCACTCCTATTAATCTTAAGCTTAATGTTTTATAAAAATTGTTTTTTTTTGCAACAGCTATTTCAATTTCATATATCTAATAACTGTTGGACACAGTAATGTTTCTGCCTTGAAATGAGGTTTATTGTACTAACAGAAAATGTGCAATCTGCATTCAAACAAAATTTGACAGGTGCATAAGTATGAGCACCCTTATCATTTTCTTGTTTTAAATAATACCTACTTTATACTGACTTACTAAAGCACTTTTTTTGGTTTTCTAACCTCATTGAGCTTTGAACTTCATAGCCAGGTGTATGCAATCATGAGAAAAGCTACTTAAAGTGGCCACTTGCAAGTTGTTCTCCTGTTTGAATCTCCTCTGAAGAGTGGCATCATGGGCTCCTCAAAACAACTATCTAATGATCTGAAAACAAAGATTATTCAACATAGTTGTTGAGGGGAAGGATACAAAAAGCTGTCTCAGAGATTTAACCTGTCAATTTCCACTGTGAGGAACATAGTAAGGAAATGGAAGAACACAGGTACAGTTCTTGTTAAGGCCAGAAGTGGCAGGCCAAGAAAAACATCAGAAAGGCTGAGAAGAAGAATGGTGAGATCAGTCAAGGACAATCCTCAGACCACCTCCAGAGAGCTGCAGCATCAACTTGCTGCAGATGGTGTCACTGTGCATCGGTCAACTATACAACGCACTTTGCACAAGGAGAAGCTATATGGGAGAGTGATGCGAAAGAAGCCGTTTCTGCAAGCACGCCACAAACAGAGTCGGCTGAGGTATGCAAAAGCACATTTGGAGAAGCCAATTTCTTTTTGGAAGAATGTCCTGTGGACTGATCAAACCAAGATTGAGTTGTTTGGTCATACAAAAAGGCGTTATGCATGGCGGCCAAAAAACACAGCATTCCAAGAAAAACACTTGCTAACCACAGCAAAATTTGGTGGAAGTTCCATCATGCTTTGGGGCTGTGTGGCCAATGCCGGCACCGGGAATCTTGTTAAAGTTGAGGGACGCATGGATTCCTCTCAGTATCAGCAGATTCTTGACAATAATGTTCATGAATCAGTGACAAAGTTGAAGTTACGCAGGGGATGGATCTTTCAGCAAGACAATGATCCAAAACACCGCTCCAAATCTACTCAGGCATTCATGCAGAGGAACAATTACACTGTTCTGGATTGGCCACCCCAGTCCCCAGACCTGAATATCATTGAACATCTGTGGGATCATTTGAAGAGGGCTGTCCATGCTCGGCGACCATCAAACTTAACTGAACTGGAATTGTTTTGTAAAGAGGAATGGTCAAAAATACCTTCATCCAGGATCCAGGAACTCATTAAAAGCTACAGGAAACGACTAGAGGCTGTTATTTTTGCAAAAGGAGGATCTACTAAATATTAATGTCACTTTTCTGGTGGGGTGCCCATACTTATGCATCTGTCAAATTTTGTTTGAATGCAGATTGCACATTTTCTGTTAGTACAATAAACCTCATTTCAAGGCAGAAACATTACTGTGTCCAACAGTTATTAGATATATGAAACTGAAATAGCTGTTGCAAAAAAAACAATTTTTATAAAACATTAAGCTTAAGATTAATAGGGGTGCCCAAACTTTTTCATATAACAGTATATAGCACAGCCACGCAGTATATAACACTGGCCACGTAGTGTATAACACTGCCCACGTAGTATATAACACTGCCCACGTAATATATAGCACAGCCCACGTAGTATATAGCACAGCCCACGTAGTATATAACACAGCCCACGCAGTATGTAGCAGCCACTCAGTATATAGCACAGCCCGAGTACTATATAGCAGTGTTGGCACCTTATCCCCATTAACAAAAAAAAATTAAAATATAAAATAGTTATATACTCACCCTCCGGCGGCCTCCGGATCCAGGCGAGGCATTTAGCTATGCTCCTCGCGACGCTCCAGTCCCAAGAATGCATTTCGGTCTCGCGAGATGATGACATAGCGGATCTCGTGAGCGCTACGTCATCATCTCGCGAGACCGCAATACATGGCCCAGAGCATCGCGAGGAGCGGGAAAGGCCCCGGAAGGTGAGTATATCACGATTTTTTTATTATTTTTAACATTAGATCTTTTTAGTATTGATGCTGCATAGGCAGCATCAATAGTAAAAAGTTTGTCACATAGGGTTAATAGCAGCGTTAACAGACTGCGTTACACCGCGTTATGCCACGGTGTAATGCAGTCGGTTCAACTGACTGCTACAACGCTATGTGGGTGGCGGGTGCTGACTGGGGGAAGTATGGAGGGGGAACTGAGTGCAGGGGAGTAGGGAGCGGCCATTTCACGGCCGGACTGTGCACGTCGCTGATTCGTCGCGGCCAGCTGGCCGCGACCAATCAGCAACTTGGGATTTCCGTGACAGACAGAAAGACGGAAGTGACCCGTAGACAATTATATAGTAGATAATATCGATCAACATTTTATCCAAGGGGCAAGTTTGTTGGATTTTCTTCTTACATTTCACCAGTATCAATAATATCAATCTCTACATTATCCAAGGAGCAAGGTGCATTGGATTTTATTCTTACCTAATATCAGTGGTATTTATACCACCGTTACAAAGAGCTCTTTTTTTCAGAGTCCATGTTTCTATTTCATTGCAAAGTCTATAATTATGAATGTGCACTTCTTTTTGCGATCTATGTTTGTAATTAGTACAATAGGATCTCATTTTCAGATGTATAATTAAAGGGAACCTGTCACCTGAATTTGGCGGGACTGGTTTTGGGTCATATCGGCGGAGTTTTCGGGTGTTTGAGTCACCCTTTCCTTACCCGCTGGCTGCATGCTGGCCGAAATATTTGATTGAAGTTCATTCTCTGTCCTCCGTAGTACACGCCTGCGCTGTGCAAGATTGCCTTGCGCAGGCATGTACTACGGAGGACAGAAAATGAACTTCAATCCAATATTGCAGCCAGCATGCAGCCAGCGAGTAAGGAAAGGGTGAATCAAACACCCAAAAACTTCGCCCATATGACCCAAAACCAGTCCCGCCAAATTCAGGTGACAGGTTCCCTTTAACAATATTAGATCTAGCGGGTGTAACCTTTAAATAATAAAATCAGAGTTTGACATGTTTGTCATTGTCAGTCTTGGGAGATACAGTTCGCTCTAGCTTAGTTCAATTTCCAAAAATGAAGAGCTCCCCTTCATATGAGTCAGAACCATTCCTGCGACATCACGACATCAGGTTTAATACATTTGTATTGTTATCCCTTTTTATTCTATATTTTTTTTAATTTTATTTTGTTCCGATTTTGTAACATCTTTTGTATATTTTTTATAAACACTGACTACTGTCAGTAGCTTTGTTCCTCTTGCTCTATAAATCGCATCCCTGAAGTCGTACGTTACCAGAAACGGGTGTCCAATCAGCATGTATAAACGATTGGTGGTGGCAGCAAGTTTTTGTGGTTATTGCGGCACTTGGCTGTGACAGCACCAGAGTATATACAGCTCTGGCAAAAATTAAGAGACCACCACATCACAACCCTGTCATGGGCAGCCCAATCTCCAGACCTGAACCCCATTGAAAACCTCTGGAATGTAATCAAGAGGATGATGGATAGTCACAAGCCATCAAACAAAGGAGAACTGCTTACATTTTTGCGCCAGAAGCAGTGTGAAAGACTGGTGGAAAGCATGTCAAGACGCTTGAAAGCTTTGATTAAAAATCATGGTTATTCCACAAAATATTGATTTCTGAACTCTTCCTGAGTTAAAACATTAGCATTGTTGTTTCTAACTGATTATGAACTTGTTTTTTTGGCATTATTTGAGATCTGGAAGCACTGTTTTTTTTTTTTTTCTAATTTTGACCTTTTCGCCTTTTCAGAAAAAAACATTTATTGCGTGGAAATACGGAGACATGTTGTCAAAAGTTTGTAGAATAAAAGTACAATTTATATTTTACTCAAAAATATACCTATAAAGAGAAAAATCAGACAAACTGACAATTTTGCAGAGGTCTCTTAATTTTTGCCACAGCTGTATATACTCCATGCGTTGGAACCAGATACGTATATACTCTAGGTTCACTGTGAGATCTCCAATAACCAGCCTAGTAACGAAAGCATCCGCAGTCACGTCCATCAATCGTCAGCCAATTGCGTAATTGTCCAGATGGTTTGAGGCAGACTTGGTTGGTGATGACTTGGAAACTGAGGGGGAATATATGCGGGATCCCTTGGCTGCTATCCTTAACACTGAGCAATGGTCATAATTGGAGAAAGCACATGACTAGGAAGTGATATATACAAGTAATATGTAGTGTACATTTCAATTCCAGGATATCGCATGGTCAATCCAGCCAAATTCCAAACACGTAAAAAAAAGACAAAAAGTATTAGACACCAGTTGTTAAAAGTATGTTAGAGGACTGGAAAGATGTGTGCATCATTTCTCTGACGGAGTGAGCTACGAATAGGTTGGGTTGATCACCTGATTTACAAAACGTACCAAAAACAGCTGCCTAATAAAAGGCGAGAAGTTTCTCAATGAACGATAATGTCACATGACCTGAGATGTCTAAAGTGTAACACATCCTTATAAGGCTCTTAAGATTTTCACAGAGATATAAATATGAACTAAACATATATTTCACAAGTAGCACAAGTTGTGAAGTTATAGGAGATGTGCATCTTAGACATCTCAGGTTATGTGATACGATCATTCATTGAGAAACATTTTGCTATTTACTTTGTGCATAGTATGTGTAATAAATATGGTGATTAAATTCTTTTGTTTGTGCCCCAGTGCACACATTACAGATCCATAAAGACATGGCTGTGCAAGTCTGGTATGAAGGAACTCCCATGAAGAGTGCTGACTTCAAACCCATAGAACACCTCTAGCATGAGATGCAATGTGATTGTGAGCCAGTCCCATTAGTCCAACATGAACAATCTTGTGGTATGCTTACTCAGAAGACTAGTGGTTGTTAACACTGTATACATGGATCCTACTGTATATTAACACCCATCGTATGACCAACAAGGTTATAAAGTTGTGTTGGTCATTTATTTTTGCCATATAGTTTTGTTTTACAGTGGATTCAAAGATCAATAAATGAGGTTCACACAATAGCTAGCTGAAACATTACAGTTCACATAAATGAAAAACACAAAGCTTAAAAAAGCATAGCAAAACATACAAGATATCAAAACATGTCAAGTGATATCATTCAATACATAGATAGACACCCTGTACTCAGCTTTCTCTGGCATCCCATAGACAATGAATGGAGCAGAGATTGAGCATGTGCATGTTCACTCCATTCAAGATAGAGCTCTGCAGAGACTACGGTAATTTCTAGAATTGGTCCCCCAATGCTCAGGAAGATATCTCCTATCTCATAGTTATGGGACTACTTTTGATTTTTTGAATAACCCCTAATGCAGGAATCTAGACTTTAGACTGTGGTCAGACGAGCGAATGAAAAATCGGTGACCAG
This sequence comes from Ranitomeya imitator, assembly GCF_032444005.1. Classification (NCBI taxonomy): domain Eukaryota; kingdom Metazoa; phylum Chordata; class Amphibia; order Anura; family Dendrobatidae; genus Ranitomeya; species Ranitomeya imitator. The sequence continues at coordinate 224,800,368 of NC_091284.1, forward strand.
AAAATTGCCCACAGGAAAAATGCCCACAGGAAAAATGCCCACAGGAAAATTGCTCACAGGAAAATTGCCCACATGAAAATTGCCCACATGAAAATGGCCCACATGAAAATTGCCCACACGGAAAATTGCCCACATGGAAAATTGCCAATTGCAGCATCACAAAGTTTCAGATCCATTATCTTTGAGGTGCAATATGAAGAATACCCACAGAAAATTGCCCACAGGCTGAATTATAGGTTAAGTGCTTTGTAGGACAGGGGGATAGTATATGCATGTATACATGAGATGCTCTGCAGGGCAGGGGGATAGTATGCAGGTATACGTGAGATGCTCTGCAAAACAGAGAATAGTATAGAATTATAGGTGAGATGCTCTGCAAGACAGAGAATAGCAAAGAGATATAAGTTAAATGCTCTGCAGGACAGGGGAATATTATGCAGGTATACGTGAGATGCTCTGCAGGGCAGAAGAATAATATAGAATTATAGGTGAGTTGCTCTGCAGGATAGAGAATAGCAAATATCTATAGGTTAAATGCTCTGCAGGACAGAGGGATAGTATGCAGATATATGTGAGATGCTCTGCAGAACAGAGAATAGTATAGAATTATATGTGAGATGCTCTGCAGCACAGAAGAATGTCGGCGAAAAGTCGGCAAAAATTGCCCACATAAAAAACTACCGACAAGTTTATTATATACACAAAAATGTCCAAAAACATATCTATGCTAATAAGAGGGTTCCTCCACCATGAAAGGGAATCCCAGAAGAAACATGAAAGGGGTGTGTGTGCTTACACTAACCCAATAAATAGATACAAAGTATCATAACACATCACTCAAAAGAGAAGTAAAAAAGTAACACATTTTATTAAAGTGCAATTATTACAAATTCATAACAAATTACAAAATAAGAGGAAATGATTTTTACCCAAGCAAAATGCACGAAAATAGGATAGAGGTGATGAATAGCTCAGGCTCTGGGATTATGTTAATGTATAAGAACATCAGCGTGGTGACATGCATAGAAAAGATAGCCATATCGGCTTTTCTAAAGTGCATAGTGCAAATGCATGAAAAGTTAATAACCGCATAACAACCAACACATACCCATGTAGCACACCTGTCCTCGATCACAGATCACATGGCTTGCTTCAAGAGCCACCACACACAGACGTATCCATGACATGGGCTACAAGTGTCGCATTCCTTGTGTCAAGCCACTCATGACCAAGAAGCGTCTTACCTGGGCCAAGGAGAAAAAGAACTGGACTGTTGCACCCAGTGTTCACTACTGAATGCTGAGGCGCATGCAATGAAAGAGTATGTCTTAACGAGTTTGTCTTAACACCAGTGCCAGTGTCACAACGTACTTAGTGGATGTATAAATATCCAAATAGCCCAGAAAAAAGATTCCCCACTCCTGCTTTAGGGCTTCAAACTGACTAAAAAATGAGGCTTGGTGAGAACCTTATGCTCAGTGACCCAAGTGAGACCTGGTAATTCCAAGAACATATCCCTATTCTGGTGTTACAACTCTGTTAATTTTTGGGAGGGTAACAAAGATTTTGCTACCTTGACGCCTTAAATGGTGGCTTCCGACTTGGTGATCATAGGTATAAGAGTGACAATTTACACCCAGACTCTTTGGCCACTGCTAAATCCCTGACCCAAAATCCAGTCAAACAAAAAAAACCTCAGTAGCCTGCTGTTACTAGAGCTTTCTGTACGGGACCTACAGTACATCACTGAGGCCAGCCTGTTGTGAATTCTGTTGTCGAGCTCCCTCCTGTGGTCGTGAATGGTACTTCGGCGAGTTCTGTCTATGGGCTCCCTCTGGTGGCTATGAGTGAAGCTGCTGCTTCTGAGGTTCCTTACACAGGTGACGTGGTTTATCCTTTGGTTGGCTGCTCTATTTAACTCCTCTCAGATCGTTACTCCATGCCAGCTGTCAATGTTTTTGCATTGCTTCAGTTCGCTCCTGGATCTCTCTGGTGACCTGCCTTCTCCTGCAGAAGCTAAGTTCCTGATAGTCATTATTTGTTCACTGTTTTCTTGTCCAGCTGGTTATCATGATTTTGTCTTGCTAGCTGGAAGCTCTGGGATGCAGAGTGGCCCCTCCGCACCGTGAGTCGGTGCGGAGGTCCTTTTTGCACACTCTGCGTGGTCTTTTGTAGGTTTTTGTGCTGATCGCAAAGTTACCTTTCCTATCCTCTGTCTATTTAGTAAGTCTGGCCTCCCTTTGCTGAAACCTGTTTCATTTCTGCGTTTGTGACTTTCATCTTTACTCACAGTCAATATATGTGGGGGGCTTCCTTTACCTTTGGGGAATTTCTCTGAGGCAAGGTAGGCTTTATTTTCTATCTCTAGGGCTAGATAGTTCTTAGGCTGTGACGAGGCGCCTAGGTCTGGTCAGGAGCGCTCCACGGCTATTTCTAGTGTGTGTGATAGGATTAGGGCTTGCGGTCAGCAGAGCTCCCACATCCCAGAGCTCGTCCTGTATGAGGTTTAACTATCAGGTCATTCCGGGTGCTCCTAACCACCAGGTCATAACAGTACAGCTGGCCCAAAGTTTTAATGCATCTCAATAGAGGGATAAGAGAACTTCTGAGACCATTTTTTTTTCTTTGCACTGTGTTTTGTCTTTCTTTTCCCCTAGACCTTTGGGTGGTTCAGGACACAGGTGTAGATATGGACATTCAAGGTCTGTCCTCTTGTGTGGATCATCTCACTGCAAGGGTACAAAACATTCAAGATTTTGTCGTTCAGAATCCTATGTTAGAGCCTAGAATTCCTATTCCTGACTTATTTTCTGGGGATAGATCTAGGTTCTTGAATTTCAAAAATAATTGTAAACTGTTTCTAGCTTTGAAACCCCGCTCCTCTGGTGACCCCGTTCAACAGGTAAAAATCATTATTTCTTTGTTGCGTGGTGACCCTCAAGACTGGGCATTTTCCCTTGCGCCAGGAGATCCTGCATTGCGTGATGTTGATGCATTTTTTCGGGCGCTTGGATTGCTTTATGATGAACCAAATTCAGTGGATCAGGCAGAGAAAATCTTGCTGGCTTTGTGTCAGGGTCAGGATGAAGCGGAGGTGTACTGTCAGAAGTTTAGAAAGTGGTCTGTGCTCACTCAGTCGAATGAATGTGCCCTGGCAGCAATCTTCAGAAAGGGTCTCTCTGAAGCCCTTAAGGATGTCATGGTGGGATTTCCTACACCTGCTGGTCTGAATGAGTCTATGTCTTTGGCCATTCAGATCGATCGACGCATGCGTGAGCGCAAGGCTGTGCACCATCTGGCGGTATTCTCTGAGCATAGGCCTGAGCCTATGCAGTGTGATAGGACTTTGACCAGAGCTGAACGGCAAGAACACAGACGTCGGAACGGGCTGTGTTTTTACTGTGGTGAATCCACTCATGCTATCTCCGATTGTCCTAAGCGCACTAAGCGGTTTGCTAGGTCTGCCATCATTGGTACGGTACAGTCTAAATTTCTTTTGTCCGTTACTCTGATTTGCTCTCTGTCGTCCTATTCTATAATGGCATTTGTGGATTCAGGCGCTGCCCTGAATTTGATGGACTTGGAGTTTGCCAGGCGCTGTGGTTTTTTCTTGGAGCCCTTGCAGTATCCTATTCCATTGAGAGGAATTGATGCTACGCCTTTGGCCAAGGATAAGCCTCAGTACTGGACTCAATTGACCATGTGCATGGCTCCTGCACATCAGGAGGATATTCGCTTTTTGGTGTTGCATAATCTGCATGATGTGGTCGTTTTGGGGTTGCCATGGCTACAGGTCCATAATCCTGTGTTGGATTGGAAATCTATGTCTGTGTCCAGCTGGGGTTGTCAGGGGGTACATGGTGATGTTCCATTGCTGTCAATTTCACCTTCCACTCCTTCTGAAGTCCCTGAGTTCTTATCAGATTACCGGGATGTATTTGAAGAGCCCAAATCTGGTGCCCTACCTCCTCATAGGGATTGCGACTGTGCTATTAATTTGATTCCTGGTAGTAAGTTTCCTAAGGGCCGTCTGTTTAATTTATCTGTGCCAGAGCACGCCGCTATGCGGAGTTATATAAAGGAATCCTTGGAGAAGGGTCATATTCGTCCGTCGTCGTCACCATTGGGAGCAGGGTTCTTTTTTGTGGCCAAGAAGGATGGTTCTTTGAGACCTTGTATTGATTACCGCCTTCTTAATAAAATCACAGTCAAATTTCAGTATCCTTTGCCGCTGCTGTCTGATTTATTTGCTCGGATTAAGGTGGCTAGTTGGTTCACCAAGATAGATCTTCGTGGTGCGTATAATCTTGTGCGAATTAAACAGGGTGATGAATGGAAGACGGCATTTAATATGCCCGAGGGCCATTTTGAGTACCTGGTTATGCCATTCGGGCTTTCTAATGCTCTATCTGTGTTTCAGTCCATTATGCATGACATCTTCCGAGAGTACCTGGATAGATTCATGATTGTATATTTGGATGACATTTTGGTCTTTTCAGATGATTGGGAGTCTCATGTGAAGCAGGTCAGAATGGTGTTCCAGGTTCTTCGTGCGAATTCCTTGTTTGTGAAGGGGTCAAAGTGTCTCTTTGGAGTTCAGAAGGTTTCATTTTCGGGTTTCATTTTTTCCCCTTCTACTATCGAGATGGACCCTGTTAAAGTTCAGGCCATTTACGATTGGACTCAGCCGACATCTGTGAAGAGCTTGTAGAAATTCCTGGGCTTTGCTAATTTTTATCGTCGCTTCATCGCTAATTTTTCCAGTATTGCTAAACCGTTGACTGATTTGACCAAGAAAGGTGCTGATGTGGTCAATTGGTCCTCTGCGGCTGTAGAGGCTTTTCAGGAGTTGAAGCGTCGTTTTGCTTCTGCCCCTGTGTTGTGCCAGCCAGGTGTTTCGCTCCCTTTTCAGGTTGAGGTTAATGCTTCTGAGATTGGAGCAGAGGCTGTTTTGTTGCAAATAAGTTCTGATGGCTCGGTGATGAAACCCTGTGCCTTCTTTTCTAGAAAATTCTCGCCTGCTGAGCGCAATTATGTTGTGGGCAATCGGGAGTTGTTGGCCATGAAGTGGGCATTTGAGGAGTGGCGACATAGGTTGAAGGAGCTAAACATCGCGTGGTGGTCTTGACGGATCACAAGAATTTGACTTATCTCGAGTCTGCCAAACGGTTGAATCCTAGACAGGCTCGATGGTCGCTCTTTTTCTCCCGTTTTGATTTTGTGGTTTCATACCTTCCGGGATCTAAGAATGTGAAAGCTGACGCCCTGTCGAGGAGTTTTGTGCCTGACTCTCCGGGTGTTCCGGAGCCTGCGGGTATTCTTAAAGAAGGGGTAATTTTGTCTGCCATTTCCCCTGATTTGCGGCGTGTGCTGCAAAAGTTTCAGGCTGATAGACCTGACCGTTGTCCTACGGATAAACTGTTTGTCCCTGATAGATGGACTAGTAGAGTTATCTCGGAGATTCATTGTTCAGTGTTGGCTGGTCATCCTGGAATCTTTGGTACCAGAGATTTGGTCGCTAGATCCTTTTGGTGGCCTTCTTTGTCACGGGATGTGTGTTCTTTTGTGCAGTCCTGTGTGACTTGTGCTCGGGCTAAGCCCTGCTGTTCTTGTGTCAGTGGGTTGCTTTTGCCCTTGCCGATCCCAAAGAGGCCCTGGACGCATATTTCCATGGATTTTATTTCTGATCTCCCTGTTTCTCAAAGGATGTCGGTCATTTGGGTGGTTTGTGATTGCTTCTCTAAGATGGTCCATTTGGTACCCTTATCTAAATTGCCTTCCTCCTCTGATTTGGTGCCTTTGTTTTTCCAGCATGTGGTTCGTTTGCATGGCATTCCAGAGATCATCGTCTCGGACAGAGGTTCCCAGTTTGTTTCGAGGTTTTGGCGGTCCTTTTGCGCTAAGATGGGCATTGATTTGTCTTTTTCTTCGGCTTTCCATCCTCAGACTAATGGCCAAACCGAACGAACTAATCAGACTTTGGAGACATATCTGAGATGCTTTGTTTCTGCTGATCAGGATGATTGGGTGTCCTTCTTGCCTTTGGCTGAGTTCGCCCTTAATAATCGGGCCAGCTCGGCTACTTTAGTTTCTCCGTTTTTCTGTAATTCTGGTTTCCATCCTCGTTTTTCTTCAGGGCAGGTTGAGCCTTCGGACTGTCCTGGTGTGGATGCGGTGGTGGACAGGTTGCAGCAGATTTGGACTCATGTGGTGGATAATTTGACATTGTCCCAGGAGAAGGCTCAACGTTTCGCTAACCGCCGGCGTTGTGTTGGTCCCCGACTTCATGTTGGGGATTTGGTTTGGTTGTCATCTCGTCACGTTCCTATGAAGGTTTCCTCTCCTAAGTTTAAGCCTCGTTTCATTGGGCCATATAAGATTTCTGAAGTTCTTAATCCTGTGTCATTTCGTTTGGACCTTCCAGCTTCTTTTGCCATCCATAATGTGTTCCATAGGTCGTTGTTGCGGAGATACGTGGCGCCTATGGTTCCCTCCGTTGATCCTCCTGCCCCGGTGTTGGTCGAGGGGGAGTTGGAGTATGTGGTGGAGAAGATTTTGGATTCTCGTGTTTCGAGATGGAAACTCCAGTACCTGGTCAAGTGGAAGGGTTATGGTCAGGAAGATAATTCCTGGGTTTTTGCCTCTGATGTTCATGCTGCCGATCTGGTTCGTGCCTTTCATTTGGCTCATCCTGATCGGCCTGGGGGCTCTGGTGAGGGTTCGGTGACCCATCCTCAAGGGGGGGGGTACGGTTGTGAATTCTGTTGTCGAGCTCCCTCCTGTGGTTGTGAATGGTACTTCGGGGAGTTCTATCTATGGGCTCCCTCTGGTGGCTATGAGTGAAGCTGCTGCTTCTGAGGTTCCTTACACAGGTGACGTGGTTTATCCTTTGGTTGGCTGCTCTATTTAACTCCTCTCAGATCGTTACTCCATGCCAGCTGTCAATGTTTTTGCATTGCTTCAGTTCGCTCCTGGATCTCTCTGATGACCTGCCTTCTCCTGCAAAAGCTAAGTTCCTGATAGTCATTATTTGTTCACTGTTTTCTTGTCCAGCTGGTTATCATGATTTTGTCTTGCTAGCTGGAAGCTCTGGGATGCAGAGTGGCCCCTCCGCGCCGTGAGTCGGTGCGGAGGTCCTTTTTGCACACTCTGCGTGGTCTTTTGTAGGTTTTTGTGCTGATCGCAAAGTTACCTTTCCTATCCTCTGTCTATTTAGTAAGTCTGGCCTCCCTTTGCTGAAACCTGTTTCATTTCTGCGTTTGTGACTTTCATCTTTACTCACAGTCAATATATGTGGGGGGCTTCCTTTACCTTTGGGGAATTTCTCTGAGGCAAGGTAGGCTTTATTTTCTATCTCTAGGGCTAGATAGTTCTTAGGCTGTGACGAGGCGCCTAGGTCTAGTCAGGAGCGCTCCATGGCTATTTCTAGTGTGTGTGATAGGATTAGGGCTTGCGGTCAGCAGAGCTCCCACATCCCAGAGCTCGTCCTGTATGAGGTTTAACTATCAGGTCATTCCGGGTGCTCCTAACCACCAGGTCATAACACCAGCCGCCTCGGTGACACATACTTTCCATCTAAGATTTTACTACCTGCTTTCCTACAATACATATTTTTACATGAGTGTTATCAGTGTAGCCCTTATATGCTGTGAGTCTAGCAAGCTTTCTTGCTCTATATTTAGTCATCAAATTTACTTCAGGGACTGAAGGTGGGAGCATGAAAGGACTTCATTACTGATGTGTAAAGAATGACTTATCCTCAGTAATTGAACCTCTAGTCTTCCTCATTTTGGCTCTGTCTGCGCTTTGTTAAATGTGAATGAGAAATGATCAGAAGCAATTAAATTAATTTGTCTGCTTTGGTCTGTGATGCTGCAAGACAGTTTGGTTTTGTTAGTTTCTTATTAGCAGAAGTTTTTCCTGATATCAGTATATTTCCCACATAACAGGTTGTACAATAAGAAGATAGGTACAGTTATTGTACTGTTGAATTTATTTGACAACTTTCTTATAGAACGCATTACAGTTGATTGATTAAATTCACTACATTGAGCATGCACTGTAGTCACTGCCCTGTACTGCCCTTTATATAGCCACACATGCAGCACATATACTGTATACTGGAAAGCAGGCTGTCAAATAAAGGGCCAGAGAGTGATTACAGTGCGCTCACTGTATAGTAAGCGTTGACTGAAATCACTTCTCGGCACCATCTCAGTGAATTGAAGAGACTGTTTACAGGAAGAATAAAATTTAGAGGGGTGGGCAACTACTTTTTATTGATGGCCTATCATTGGGTTTTTGTCATGTAAAATAAAACATACCAAGAAGAATAATTTTAGAACTTTTCCCCATTTAATGTCTCTCGAAGCCTGTACAAATCCATTGAGAACAAACTGAAATAATTTTGAGGGGGACATAAAAAACACTAAAGTAAAGTGGTTATATAAGTGTAGACACCTTCTTATAATGGGGGATGTGGTTGTGTTCAGTATTAGCCAATCACATTTAAACTCATTTTAACTATTATTCAGTACATAGCAAAAGTCTGAACACCTTCTTATAATTGGGGATGTGGTTGTGTTCAGAATTTACCAATCACATTTAAAGTCATGTTAAATAGTAGTCAGTACAGAGCTGCCATCATTTACTTTGATTCAGATTAACCCCATGGAAAGTTTAGCTGTTATAGTAGGATTTTCCTAGAGAGCATGATCTGTGAGACTCTGCACCTTATTATGGGTGAGACTACTTATGTTGTATACATGTTAATTTGGCACATATTAATACATATTTTATAGATGTCATAACAATTATGCCTTACAATTGTACCCATGTTACAATGTGATATGCACCTGCATTGTCTGGTTTTGTTGTCTTGTATTTCTTGGCATTAAAGATGTTTTTTATATATCATATATAATACTTAACATATTTTTAGCTAAAAACTCCTGCCTTTTTTGTTCAGCAACATTAAAGGAGCTGCAGGAATTTCTGGCAAGTACAACTTTTGTACTGCATGTGACAACAATCTCTCGTATTCTTCCTATGTCTAGCCTAAGGGATAGAGTGACAAGATGGAAGCCTTTTTTGCAAAGAAAAATATGTAAGCCCGACTATGTTTTGCCAAGTCCTACATAATGTCTGCCAATAGCATATGACAAAACATATTATGGTTTTAGGCCTGTACTCTGGGATCTAAGGGGTAACGTTTCTCCTCGTGGAGAGTGACAAGCCAGACTTAGCATGTAAGAGGATATATACACCATGTATCCTCCTTTGTAAAATTAAATATGTAAATTTACCTCTCAGATCCCAGTCTTAAGCCTTTTACCTAGCCAAATCAGATCTCATACTTTGCACTGACGAGGGGGCAATACCCCGAAACACTGTGTCTGCAAATTAAAATTCTGATTTGGCCTTTATCCTAAGCCATAGAGCAAGGCTTGTTAAAGAGTTGATATTGACTTTTAGGATTGCTACTTCAAATAGTTGGCACTAGAGTTCTACTAGTTCTTCCTCTCTCAAAAGGCAATAGACTTTTATTCTTAACTAGATGGTGGCCCGATTCTAGCGCATCGGGTATTCTAGAATATGCATGTCGACGTAGCATATTGCCCAGCCACGTAGTATATTGCCCAGCCACATAGTATATTGCCCAGCCACATAGTATATTGCCCAGTCACGTAGTATATTGCCCAGCCACATAGTATATTGCCCAGCCACGTAGTATATTGCCCAGTCACGTAGTATATTGCCCAGCCATGTAGTATATTGCACAGCGATGGAGTATATTGCACAGAGCCATGTAGTATACAGACTTAAAATAAAAAATAAACATATACTCACCCTCCGTTGAAGTTGATGTCATGGCAGGTCCTTGTCGCATACCATCCTTGCCACCGGAACCTGCCGCTTGCATGGCACGGTTACCGGAGCGTCGCGAGGATCGGGAAAGGTGCTGGAATGTGAGTATATGATGATTTTTTATTATTTTATTATTTTTATCATTAGATCTTTTTACTATTGAGGCTGCATAGGCAGCCTCAATAGTAAAGAAGTTGGTCACACAGGGTTAATAGCAGCGTTAATGGAGTGCGTTACACCGCGGCATAACGCGGTCCATTAGCGCTGCCATTAACCCTGTGTTAGCGCTGACTGGAGGGGAGTACGGAGCGGGCACTGACTGCGGGGAGGAAGGTGCGGCCATGTTGCCGCCGGACTGCGCCCGTCGCTGATTGGTCGTGGCAATGGTCGTGGGCGTTTTGCCACAACCAATCAGCAACTTGGATTCCATGGCAGACAGAGGCCGCGACAAATGAATATCCGTGACAGACAGACAGAAGGACAGACAGAAAGACGGAAGTGACCCTTAGACAATTATGTAGTAGATGGGGCATTTGGGGCAAAGTCAACCCTGTGCATCACCAACAGAACAATATACCCAGAGTGAAGCTGGCAGAAACAAAGTCATGAACAGTGTATTTTAAAAGTCTACATGTCTGCAAGGAGTTTGTATGTCTTCCCTGTGTTTGCGTGGGTTTCCTCCAGGTTCTCCGGTTTCCTCCTACATTCCAAAGACATACTGATAGGGAAATCGGATTGTAAACCCCAGTGGGGACAGTGCTGATAATGTATGCAAAACGCACTGCGGAGTATGATGACGCTATATAAGTGAGTAAAATAAATAAATATCGGTTTTAAATGCCAGGTTTTGCTCATGTAAGAAAAATCATACCAAGAAGAATCATTTTCAGAATTTTTTCTACATTTAGTGTCATCCATAATCTGTACTAATCCTGTAATAATACATTGATAAACAAGCTGAAATCATTTTAACGGGTTTATAAAAATAACACAAATTTTTTTTGCATAAATGTGAACACCCTCTTATAATTGGTGATGTGGTGGTGTACCTAATTAGCCAATACTCATGTTAAATAGCAGTCAGTAAACAGCTGCCATTATTTATAATGATTCCGATTAACCCCATATAAAATGCAACTGTTATAGTAGGAATTTCTTGGAGAGCATGGTGTGTGCAACTTTGCATGTTGCACCCTATTATGGGTGAGACTACTCATGGTGTATACATGTTAATTTGGCACATATACTATTAATACATATTTTATATATTTCATAACGATTATTCCTTACAATCTTGTAGGATTTTCCTGCCCTTTCCTTAAATGCATTTTACAGCAAAATCAATGATCCATAAACAGCTAACAACACATCAAAGGGATCTTATTGTTAAAAGTGAACAGTGATGAGAAGGGTACAAAATTTTTTCCAAGGCATTAGATAAACCTTGGAATACCAAGTAGATGGTGAACAAGAAGTGCCTTAGATTTGTTCAACTGTGACATTACCTGGAATGGGATGTCCATCAAAAATTGATGAAAGAACAAGAAGAAAATTGGTCTGGGAGGCTGCCAAGAGGCATACAAAAACGTTACCGGAGCTGCAGTAATTTCTAGCAAGTACTAATTATGTACTGCTTGTGACGAAAATCTTTAGTATTCTGCATACACCCCCATTCAACAAAAGAATGACTTTGCCAGAAGAAGTTCACAGTTTTGTCATGTTCCAGCAAGAGACCAGTCCATTTGAAACTCTATTTGTTGACCTAAAGAGGGCGCTGTACACAGGAGATGCCTTTTCAATCTGACAGATTTGGGGCACTCCTGCAAGGAAGAATAGGAAAAGATTGGCAATTTTAGATGTGACTTGCTGACCATAGACTACTATCATATGCATGCTCTGCTGTTATGAGATGGTGGGTAGCAAAATACCTATTCCGGACATAATTATATCGATTGAAAAGGAAAATAAACCAAAAACTGGGAAGGGGGAGAAAGGAATATGTCTGAAATAGGTACATATTGATCACCCAACATGGGTGCGTAACCTTACACTTTCTTTGAGAGTTGTGCAGGACCCACCAACACCAGAGTAGACTCCTAACACCCAGAAGAGTCTCCATGCAGTGGTTCTTTATTTTAAAAAAAATATCAGTTGGGTCTTTTTTTTAGCATGCTTTAAGGTACCTTCACACTGAGCGACGCTGCAGCGATATAGACAACGATACGACCAAAAGGCGATCGCTGGAGCGTCGCTGTTTAGATCGCTGTAGAGACGTCAAACACACCAACGTTCGAACGATGCCGGAGCGATACAGTGACGTAACAGCGACTCACGGATCGTTGTCGCTGGTTGCTTGCTTCACGTCAAACAGCAGTGGTGTAAACGATCCGATGAATTGGCAGCGTAGTCAGATAGGTGTCACCCAGGATGTGACGTCCCGGCGTCCCAGAATATAAACCGCGACTCTACAGCGATTGATTCACATTGTTCGAGAGCTGCATATGCATGTTTTTCTGCATTTCTAGCGTCCTGTCCGGAACGATCCTTCTCCAGCTACGATCCTCTTCTACCGTGAACGTTCTGTTCGGAACGCCGTACTCCACTGCCGGCGTCTTCATCGGTTCTTTTATTGCTCATCAACGGTATGTTCAATTTTTTTTTTTTTTTTTTTCTGTATAGTAATGGCTATGTAGTAATGCTAGACGCAATGCTTATCTAAGTATATGGTATAGTAATGTATAAAACATATCTGGCAGCTATCTTGTGCATCTGGTAAGCGGACACACAAGATGGAGGCACTTTCGGATGCAGTTTGCAAACTCTTTGGCGCTGTGTAGCATTTTTTGCGCAAACTATATGGTAAGGCCAACCAACTCTTTTGTGTCTACCTTGGCTTAGCTGTCCCTGGCCTGCTCCGCAAGTAAATAAAAACAGCTCACAACTGGTAAACTAATTTTTTTTTTTTTCCACAAACTGACCTTATTTTTTTTTGATCAAGAGACAATCACTGTCACGCTATCTATATTCATCAAGTACGGTGTCAGAAAAAATGAATTCATGATAAACATATACAGGCTCATGAATTCACTATTTCTGACACCTGGCAGGTGAGCATAGATATGTACCATGTGACAACCATTGTCCCCTCAATTTGTGTGATTATGGAGATGCATGTAATATTTTTGGCCCACCTCATATCTGTATACTACAGACACACCAAGCTGCAGTCTTTTTATTTTTAACTACTGGAGATATTATGTGGGCCAAAAAGTGTGTGTGGCGACGTTTCTTGGCGCACGGTGTGTTGCCGGCGGCTATAGACACAATAAACCAAACATAATTGTGTCAAATCAAACTTTTTTTATGTTGTTAACTGAAAAATAACAAGTAACAGAACAATATCCCAAACAATGAAAGAAAAAAAAAAAATCAGAACCTCCCACGCCTCAAGAGGTGTCGCAGCGTGCGGCCATGTTGCTGTACTTGTTGCAGCATGAGCGCTGCTGTCCGCTCCAGGCGGTCTTGCTTGGCCAGCAGCTCTCTCACGGTGTCCGGTTCTGTGATAGAAGAGGTTGGAGAATGGACAGTGATTAAGCTGCAACGGTGGCATGTGTTTACATAACCAGCAATTTAAGGTACCGTCAAAAATAACGATGTTTGTAACGATATCTTTGATTTCTGTGAAGTTGCAACGATATTGTTAACGCAATCGTTCTGTGTGACAGCGACCCAGCGACCACACAGTGACTTACCAACGATCACGACCAGGTCGTATAGCTGGTAATGATCGTTAGTAAATCGTTTATTGTAAAATGGTACTTTTAACTACACACTCAATTTTGTACTGCCCCAGAGGGCATTCTTTAGGTTCAATGTTTTAGGGTCCGTTTAGTCGTTGTCAAATGTGACATCCCACCGATAACCCCCTCCCACTTTCTCAATACTTACGGAAAAGGGACGCCTGTTGCTCATCCGCGGAGCTGCTGACCACCCATCCCCTGGCTCGGGCCACAGCTCCTGCTGCTGAAAGGAAGCAAATACATATCTGGTTAACAATTGAACTCACTGTGGTGAAGCGCTCGCTGGTTTTGTCACTTACGAATGCTTGTTGCTGGAGAGAATGACGCCGACCCGGGGGAGGAAGATGGGTGTTGAAAGGGCGGGGTTGTGGCCTGCGGTGGGGTTACTGCACCTGTAATGTACACAATATTTAACCTCCCTACTAATGGCCCGTATGGCGTCATTAAATTCTAAAAAAGGGTGGTTAACTTACGTGACGACACTGGCTGTGGGCTTCCGCTGCTAGCCGCTGTACTGCTGGCTGCAGTGGGTGCTGTCCTCTGCCAGCGGCGTCTCTCTACACCCCAAAAAAAGACACGCAAGGTTTAGACACCAGAAGTACAGAGCTGTAGACTTAAATAAAAAATTAAGTAGGCGCCATCGCAATTGCCAGACATGAGGGGTAACTTACGTGACGGCCCTGGCTGTGGGCGTACGCTGCTGGCCGCTGTAGTCCTCTGCTGGCGTTGTCTCTCTATACACAAAAAATAAAGAAACACAATGTTTACACACCAAAGTACAGAGCTTCAGACACCCCCACAAATAACAAACCTAGGCCAGTGGCATAAAGGAATAAAATTTAAATTTAACTCCCCAAATCGAGGTACATATATAGAAGGTGGGAAGCGCCACACGGCAGTGCGAGTGTCCCTATTCCCCCCTCCCGATACTGTGTGTCTCCCAATTACACTATACTGTTACTTGCCTTGCCTGGTCTCTGCCCGCAACGTTGCCAGATAAAGTGGCTGTTTGTACCGGAGGTCGGCCCACTTTTTGCGCAGCTGCAGCGCACTGCGCCGGATGCCGAACCTCCGCTCCATCTTCTGGGCAATGTGGCGCAACACCTCATTCTTGTGTAGATTTGGGTGTGCTGGGCGACTCTCCCGGCCCTCATAGTCCATGGCATCCATTTTTTTAACAAAAAAGCGGACCTCTGTCTGCCCCAAAGGAGGACATCGCTGTCTCGCCGCCATTTTAGCAAGAGAGACGCTGTATGGCACCACCCAGCCACGCCCAGAGGAGGTCCTTGATTCTGCCGTTCTGGCGCGCCATTCGCAACGCTATAGCGTCTCCATTTATGCACACCGTCGCGGGTGTGACGCCGGCTCCAGAAGTCACTATTTGGCGTTCCCGTTATAAATCAGCAGCGCTCATCGTCCTGTTTGTTTCAGTGGATGGTACATTTAATGGAGGGTATCTATGGGGTATGGCTGTTGTGTTAACGTTGCTTACAATTAGCCATGTATATCTCTGTGTATGTATATATATGTGTGTGTATGTATGTATATATATATATATATATTTATATATATATAGTACCTTACATCCTATGTTAACATTTTTGTCAAATGGTGCAGCATCGGTGACGCAACGGAGAATGCATTACAGTATTGGATGTCTTGTGTAAGTTTTGAAAATGATATGTAGTAATTTTTTTTTCTTTTTTCCTTTCTCAGGTTGCCATGTCTCATTCGGATGTACCTGTGATTGTTGCGGCCGCGTTATTGGTAGCGCCGCATGTGGACCAAACAGTGGCTGCAGAAGAGGAATCAATTGTCCCATATGGGCCTTATAAGGGAACTGCAGGATAACAACCCGCATGATTTTCGTAACTACCTGAGAATGTCGGAGGACTCATTTAATGTCCTACTTGCAGCTGTAGAACCTTATATCAGGCGGCAAAATACACAGATGAGAGCAGCTGTCCCTGTGGATGAGAGGCTGGCTGTCACGCTGCATTTCCTGGCGACTGGCAGGTCTATGCAAGACTTGCATTACAGCGCAGCTATATCCCGATCCCTACTCAGCGTCATCATCCCAGAGACATGCAAAGCTATTGTCTCAGTTTTACACCGCAGTTACATGCCTTTCCCACAGAACCCGGATGACTGGAAAGAGATTTCAAGGGGATTTGAGGAGCAATGGCAGTTCCCTAATTGCGGTGGGGCCTTGGATGGCAAACATGTACGCATCACCCAACCACCACACTCTGGCTCCTTTTATTATAACTATAAGGGATATTTCAGCATAATTCTCATGGCCCTCGTAAATGCTAACTATGATTTCATAAGTGTGTCTGTTGGGATTAACGGGAGAGTATCCGATGGAGGAGTTTTGGAGCACACAGATTTTGGGGAACGCTTGAAAAATAATAAACTTGCCTTGCCGCCCAACAGTGACACAACAGAAAACATGAACTTTGTCTTTGTCGGAGATGAGGTTTTCCCACTGCATCCCAACCTTTTGAAGCCCTTCTCCCAGAAGACTCTGACACCGGAACGACGAATCTTTAATTACAGACTTTCAAGAGCTAGACGCGTTGTGGAAAATGCATTCGGAATTATGGCAAACCGATTTCGGGTTTTCCACACAGCACTAAACATGAAACTAACGTCTATTGACTCTGTGGTGCTTGCTTGTTGTGTCCTCCACAACTTTCTACGTCGCCGTGATGCCACTGCATACAGCCCTCCACAGTATGTAGACTCTGTGGACCAGGGTAACGGAGATGTAACCCAGGGCGAATGGCGTCTAGACGCGCACAGGGTTTGTGGTTTGGAAAGTCTGGGTTCTGGAAGGTACTGTGATGATGCAACGAATAGCAGGGACAAGTACTCTGACTTTTTCAATGGGCCAGGGGCTGTCCCATGGCAGTATCAACAGCTGTAACGTAACTGTTGGCATAACTTTTACCATGTATTATGGATGATATTTTTGGGGGGTTCAAGTGCTCTTGTGTAAAAGTGCTCATTTTTAACAATTTTTGGATGACCCATGATACTCCTTTTTCTGTAATAAATGTGAACATAACGATATATCTATTTGTTATTTCTTATTATTTTACATACATACCAATACATACCAATAAACATATATATCTATGAACATACTCTACTTCTGTATCAATCATATGAAACCTGTGAGTCTGCAGCATCCTATGCACTAGTGATTTCCTGATGTGTGTGTGTATATATATTAGTAGATGTTCACCATATTCTAAAGGTACCTTCACACTCATCGACTCTGCAGCGATACCGACAATGATGTCGATCGCTGTTTGGTCGCTGGAGAGCTGTCACACAGACAGCTCTCCAGCGAGCACCGATCCAGAAGTCCACGGGTAACCAGGGTAAACATCAGGTTACTAAGTGCAGGGCCGCGATTATTAACCCGATGTTTACCCTGGTTACCGTTGTAAATGTTAAAAAAAAATAACAATACATACTTACATTCACGCTGTATGGTCATGTCCTCGCCTTCAGCTTCCAGCACTGACTCAGCGCCGGGCGTAAAGTACAACGGTGATGTCAACGCTGTGCTTTACTACCGGACGGCGCTCACCAGTCAGTGCGGGAAGCCGAAGGCGAGGGACTTGACCATACAGCGGGAATGTATGTACTGTTTGTTTTTTTAACATTGACAACGGTAACCGTGGTAAACATCACGTTACTAAGAGTGGCCCTGCACTTAGTAACCCAATGTTTCCCTTGTTTCTTGTGACGACATCGCTGAATCGGCGTTACACATGCTGTGTGTAACGCCGATTCAGCGATGTCAGCGGGAGATTCAGCAACCAAAAAAAGTGCTGTACTTTCCCCAGCGACCGATGATCTCCCAGCATGGGCCTGATCGCTGGACGCTGTCACACAACAATTTAGTTAACGATATCGTTGCTACGTCACAAAAAGCAACGATATCGTTAACAATATAGTTATGTGTGACGGTAATGTATTGGGTATTCTAGCATTTGCATGTCCCCGTCGCATATTGCCCAGCAACGTAGTATATTGACCAGCGGCGTCATTTATTGCCAAGCCAAAGAGACACGTAGTACATACACAAATTTAAGAAACCAAAAATTTAATAATTTGTATTAAAAATTTTATTATTTTTTATTACAATACTTTTTTAATGTTGATGAGGCATAGGGGATTAATGACCGGGTGCCAGGAGGATGCCTGCAGGGGAGAAGGCATAGGGGATTACTTGTGGAGCATCTAAAACACAAGTCTCATTTATTTCAACTACAACACTACAAATTTTGGTAGTAAGTGTCCATCTCACTGTAGTGGTGCGTGGCCATAGGAGGTCCTTGTGATAAGTCACCAAAAGAAGGGGGTGCAGGTGGTGTCCGGAACTGAGAATTATGTGGCCCAGGTTTGCGGACAGGAGTGCTGTGCATGGGCTCCTGTTGGTGTCCCCAATAAAAATGGGCACTGGGCTGACGGACGTCAATGCTCAATGTTGATGTGTCGCATAGTTTTCCGGCGGCTGCCGCGTTCATAACGTCAAACATTATTCTCTCCGCGTGAGATCTTTGGGTATCATCCAGTCTGTTTAAACGTTCCTCAACCAAGGATGCGAATGGGGAGAGTTTGGTTGTGACGTGCTTGGACAAGATGCTGTTGGCCACTGCCAGGAGATCCACAGGTGTGGCTGCTGTTGATTTTCTTTTTCTAGATGGGCGCAGTGGACATGTCTGCTCCTCGACAGACGGGCTACTGGAGGACTGAGAGGACTGGACATTGTTCGCTTCCGTTGTTTCCCGCTGTTGCAGAGGCACCTGCAATTACATGAAAAAGAAAAATTTAAAATAAATAACATACAAACGACTCTGCCACACAGCCCTAGAGAGCCCACACCTCCCCAAACACCTCTATGCCCATTGGAACCTAGGAGGAACAGTTACCTGGGTTAAAAAACAAAGGGGTTAAAGAGCTGTGCTGAACTACATTGGCCGGCAATACTGTACGAATGTGCGGAAGACACAATATGTTAATTACGGACACAGGAAGTGGCAGCTGTTATCATCAGGGGGATTAAACATGAACAACGTGACTCACTATTACTGGAAGCCATGCAGTCTCATAAACATACAAGACACACGGCATGCTACAAGAAGGGAAGCTTGGGGCTACTTACATGGTCGTCAGGAGACTCAGGCAGGATACCTTCGGGCGATGGCTCACAAAGGCTAGTCACAGTCTGGCACGGGCGAGGGATTTCTTGGTCTCTAGTGAATGCCATCAGGTCGTAATACCACAGCCTGGGCACATAGACTTCCTCAGTTCCGGCCCCAGACTTCTTAGAATTTTCCACTTTGTTGACCTCTTTTTTGAAAACTGTGCGGAGAGCCTGGATCTTTTTCCTCACAAAGGTCTCTGTGGGATGATACTCCCTGTAGACGGCCACCAGCTTCTCATACGCTTCTCTCTTCATGTAACGGTTGCTATAATCCTTAGATTTTATCTTCCACAAACAGGGCAGGGAGCGGTACATCTCTATGAGTGCCCGAACACAGTCCTGCTCATTTGTAGACATCTTTAAAAAATAAAAAAATAAAAGTTAAGAAACAGCAAAAATTAAAAGTTTGATGAGCCGTATGCCGTTCCTATTGTTATCAGTCATTTTTTGTATGGGATGGTCCGTGGGACTATTTCCACCATTTAGGGGATGGGATGGGGGCCGTTTGTGTGTTTCCCCATAGCCACCATTTGGGGATGGGATGAGGGCTATTTTTATCCATTTTGAGCTTTGAAAAATTTGTAAATTCTATTGGTTGCTATTTTGTCAATGGCCAATTTCATGTTGGTGAAACACACCATACTACAAAATCGTTTGCATTACCACTTAAAAGGGAAATACTACGACGCTAAAGCGTCTTTGGTTATGAACGTGAAAGCTCTAAAAAAAATCACTGCTGAGATGTAGTATACATCTATTTCTATACACATAAATTAGTATTGCTGCATGGCAAATGAATACAGCACAAGGATATACTCACCGTAGATGTACTAATTGAGAACGCTGCAGAGTTGAAGATCTACAAACAGGTCGCTCAAAAGTTACAGCCAAGACGCCCACGAGTTGATGGAGAAGGAACACGATGGATTTCGAACCAAGACGCACACGAGATGCTCGTGGATGGCAGAGTACGCACAAGTGATTGAAAAGTTGTAAAGTCGCGGTTTATATTTCGGAACGCAGGTACAGATGACCCCGATGTGACCTATCAGCGTTCTCAGTGAGACGTAACAACAAAGCCATTTGAAATCTATAACGTTATGGCGTCACCTTTTGTAATGTAATAATGTGATTTAAAGGGGTCTTCTTTTGTAATAGTGATGCATTGTAAATACGCCCTTATGTAAAGTTCACACCTACCTCCTAGGCTGTCGTGACAGTTGGCGTCACCTTTTGTAATGTAATGTAAAGGGGTGCCTTTTTTAATGTAATAATGTGATGTAGGCGTCACCTTTTGTCTTTGGAATGCATTTGGGAGTATGGTGATAATTACATTACTATAATAATGTTCACACCACTTCCCAGGCCATTATGACAGATGGCGTCTCCTTTTGTAATTTGTAATATATTGGGATCTTCGAAATAATTGCGTATCTATCTACGAGCAACATTGCTAAATTTAAAGGCGTCTCCTTTTGTAATGCATAACGCCTACCTGGCCACAACAAGACGCTGCGACGGCCCCTTTCATCGTTGCTGGCGTCGTTGCTTTTCATGTCAAACACAACGATTCAGGCTGATCTAACGACCAAATAAAGTTCTGAACTTTCGGCAACGACTAGCGATGTCACAGCGGGATCCGGATCGCTGCTGCGTGTCAAACACAACGATATCGTTATCCAGGACGCTGCAACGTCATAGATCGTTGTCGTTCTCATTGCAATATTGCTCAGTGTGAAGGCACCTTTAGATTGATCCAAGTTTATTGAGTGGTGCCCTCTTTAATTTTCTCAAATACTGTACTTGTGTTATGGTGATATACTCCTAATGAAAAGCACTGAATTCAAAGGTTTATGCATATTTATGCAACCACATTATTTTAGTTCTTTATTTTTTATTTTCCACCTGAAAAAAATTCAGTTTGTTTTTCAAATGAAATGTACAGATTATGGATGACATCAAAGGTGGAAAAAGTTCTGAAAAGAGTCTTCTTGGTCTGAAAATGTTTACATGACATAAACCTGGTATTTTAACAGGGGTGTGCAGACGTTATATCCACTGTACAAAGCTTTGTATCCACCAGTTGCTGAGCTCCTCAGACTCTTCTCCTATGAGCACTGTCACATCCTTCACATCTCATCACTTCTGTAGCAAACTTTGTGGTGCTAATCATACCTAACAACAGCATAAAGACACTGATAAAAATCACAGTAATATGTTACCAGGAGACCTGAAATAACGAAATTGCTATAATTTATGATTTAATTGGGTGTCAACGCAGCAGACCTGGAAATCTGCACCTTCTATAACTGCTGAAATATTTATAGAGCAGATTCATCGGTCATGTCTACTGCCAGGTGCCCTTGTGAATGTTAACATATCATTTATTTATTTTTGCATTAAATCTTTTTTAAGTAATTCACCATATGTACTTGACCATGTCGTCCAGATTAGAGTCGCTTTTATGCTTGGCTGCGACTAGGAAAAATTAACTTTATTGTGGTACATTCAGATGTATTTTTTACAGTATACTCTTATGTTAAGAATAAGGAGTAAAGTAGGGACTATATAATTGAAGTATATAATTGAAGTTTTTATATAAAAAAGTTTGAGACATAGATAATAAATTATCTAAAAGTTACAAAATAACCTTTTAGATTTCTTTTAGTATCCTTATAAGGATAAGAGCTATTTTGTAGATTATTTTAACAATAGTAGCCTATTGTTTCACCAGTAACTAAGTTTACTACTACGACTAAGTATTGCAGTAATATTCTAGCAATAAAATAGAATCATAGGGCCCACTTTCTCAAAGCTTTCGCTTCAGTATTCTGGTGTAAAGAGCTTTGAAATGTTGCATAATTTTGGTGCAACTTCAGGTTGTGCTAAACTTTTGTTGGCCTGGAACATTAACGACTCTTAACAATTGTGACACCCTCACCACTCGAGTGGCTGTGTGGTGAGAAGGACTTGGGCCAGTGTGCTCCAAAAATCTGTATTTCTTCTATGTCCCTGTCTAGAGAAGGACTATCTGAGCTCATGTAAATCAATAATAGGGCTCTTCCGTTTTTGAGAGAGCTCATTGCTAGTCTGAGGGCGTTTGCTTATATTGTGGAAATAGTAGACATTTTCAGCTGAATTGTCCCAAACAGAGTCATGTCGGAAAATTCAAGCCCCTAGGTGAGAATGGAGAGTTCACCTTGGGGGTAATACCATCCTCCGCCAAATAGAATTTTCTAATTTCTGCTTCACTTTTTTGCAGTCCATTACATTTTCTTCACAGGTTTTTGTGGACTTTTTAGTTGCAGGGAAGTGATTTGATCTATCTCTTGCTTCATGGAAATATTGCTTTACCCCTTACAATCTTCCTTTAGGCCACACTTATTGTACACCAAGAATATGATGTTTTGTTTTTTTGCTCTTTTTTACATGGTTACGCCAATAATGTTAGGACTGCCATAATTCAAAAAATAATTCTTATTTTCAAGAGTGTATCCCTTGTCCCTCCCTGAAACTGAAGCCATGTCAGGTTATCTCAAGGAGAACATGGACATGGGCTTCATCTGGAGATCAACATTGGTCAGAGCAGAGATCTTTTTTATAAAATAGAAGCATAGATACTTCAGAAATTGTATTCATCACGGGATTTGAACAACATCATAGTGATAGATCACCACCCGTTGCATCTGTGCAAAAATAGATCTTTGCTGAGTCTACAAATTATTTTGTATAATGCATGGTGATGGATTAAGAACAGCATTTAAAGCCCATGATAGTCATTCTGAATAGCTAATCATGACCTTTTGCCTGTGAAATACATCAGCCAAGCTCTTGCACTTTGTAGATAAAAATTTATTGGATGCTCTGAGAACCAGTATGTTCCTACTGTATATACCTGGACAACATACTGATTTTCTCCAAAAATCCAAAAATCAGCATGGTCATTTAGCTTTATATATTACTTCAAAATAATCTAAATGCAAAACTTGAGAAACGCCTATCTGACTGCCAGGGGTTGCCATTTCTATAATATATTATTTACGCTGGTAGTTTCCAGATGGATCTGAGAAAGTTTCAGCAATTCTAGACTGAACAGGTAACAACATGCGTACCGCAAAGCCCCTTAAATGTTCCTTGGCTTTTCCAATTACTATTAGCAGCTCATCAAGAACTACTCTTGCAATTAATAATAACAATAATTATTATTTTATTTTTGCAGCGCCAACATATTCCGCAGCACTTTACATTTTAGAGGGGACTAGTACAGACAATAAAGAGATTACAGATTATCAATAATCACATAAATCAACATATACCAAGAGAAGTGAGGAACCTGCTTGCAAGCTTACATTCTTTGAGGAAATAGGGGAGGTACAGAAGAAGGATGGTAACAATTGCTTGTTTTGTACGGTTAAGCTATCAATATAATAAATAGGGTATTCACGTAATGCTGCATGAACCAGTCACCAATCAGCATGTGTACAGACACAGGGCTATGAAGTGCATGTAGAGTTTGTGAACAGATGATATGAGGCTCCTGGTTTTGAAGAAAATTTTGTATGGGCAAAACAGGGATAGTTAGATAAGTATGTTGAGGTGATAGGCCAGTGTAAAGACATGCATTTTTATGGAAAACTTAAAACTGTGGGTATTGGGGGTTAATCGAAGTGTCCTGGGTAATGCAATCCAAAGAATTGGCTCAATTTGTGAGAAGTCTTGGAGACGGGAGAGGGAGGTTCTGATTATTGTGGATGTTAATCTTAGGTCATTAGCAGAACAGAGGGCATGGGTAGGCTGGTAGACTGAGACGAGGGAGGAAATGGGTGGTGGTGAAGTGTGGAGCGCTTTGTAGGAGAGTGATGAGTTTATATTGAACACTATCGGATGGGCAACTAGTGCAATGACTGGCACAGGGTGCAGGCATCGATGTAGCAGTTGGCGAGGAATATGATCCTGGCTGCTGCATTTAGTGCGGATTGGAGAGGGGAGAGTTTAGTAAGAGGGAGACTGATTAGTAGAGAGTTGGAATAGTCCAGATGAGAATGAATAAGAGCAACAGTAAGAGTTTTTGCAGTGTCAAAGGTAAGAAAAAGTCGAATTCTTTAAATGTTTTTGAGGTGTAGATGACATGAGCGGGTGAGTAATCGAATGAGGGGAGTGAAGGAAAGATTTAAATCAAGTATGACCCCAAGACAATGAGCATGCTGCTGGGGAGTAATGGTAGAACTGAGTCGTCCACCAGGGCTGTGGGGTACCCAGTACCGGGTACGGTGTTCACAGGGGGATGTCACAGTGGCGACCCGGTCTGTGGCCCTGGGCGCCCATGTAAAAGGTGAAAGTCTTTAAAGGGATTTGGTGAATAGAGTTTATGTTCGTGATGCCACCTGTGGTATTCGGTCAGTGGGGACCGACGCTGCTTTAAGGGGTCCACTGGGGTGATGTTATTCCGGCTAGATGGTATAACTTCCCACAGGTGAAGTATATCCCAAGGGTTCACGGTGTGTAGATGGAAGATGGTGAATGGCGCAGTTAAGAACGAGGACACAGGTTTGCAGTCTCTTTACCTGGTTTACTGAAGACTTCAGGCAGCCACAGTCCAGGGTATCAGATCACAGGGCAGGCAGGGTCCGGCCGGCTTGGAAGCGAATCCAGAGTCCCCTTTACCAGGTGGAGTTAAAAGCGTTCCTTTTGCGTGGTGGTGTTGTAGTCCCTTACTGCCTATGGCTTCAGATAAGGTACTCACAGTTCTTCTCTCTGTCCCCCATATAGGATAGGACAATACCTGCATGACATGTAACTCGAGCCTTTTTACAGGGACTCTAGCACGCCCCAGGCTCTATGTATTACTGTGTCTCAGGTGTGTGTGGCGGACAGGTAACTTGCAGTTCAGCTGTCCTGCTGGTTTCTGCTGTAAGTCGTAGAGTCCCTTACAACCTCTGTGGTCCGACTACCGGTTATCTTCGCTTCAGAGGGAGGCAGCCTGCTTGTAGCTGGTCTCCCCTGATGTTACTCTCCTGTAAGGGAGGTAAGAACATTTCTAAAACAATCCACAGTGAGGAGATTGGAACAAAACAAAATCCTCTAAACTGCATGCTCGCAAACGCCAGAAGCCTGACAAACAAGATGGAAGAACTAGAAGCAGAAATATCTACAGGTAACTTTGACATAGTGGGAATAACCGAGACATGGTTAGATGAAAGCTATTACTGGGCAGTTAACTTACAGGGTTACAGTCTGTTTAGAAAGGATCGTAAAAATCGGAGAGGAGGAGGGGTTTGTCTCTATGTAAAGTCTTGTCTAAAGTCCACTTTAAGGGAGGATATTAGCGAAGGGAATGAGGATGTCGAGTCCATATGGGTTGAAATTCATGGAGGGAAAAATGGTAACAAAATTCTCATTGGGGTCTGTTACAAACCCCCAAATATAACAGAAAGCATGGAAAGTCTACTTCTAAAGCAGATAGATGAAGCTGCAACCCATAATGAGGTCCTGGTTATGGGGGACTTTAACTACCCGGATATTAACTGGGAAACAGAAACCTGTGAAACCCATAAAGGCAACAGGTTTCTGCTAATAACCAAGAAAAATTATCTTTCACAATTGGTGCAGAATCCAACCAGAGGAGTAGCACTTTTAGACCTAATACTATCTAATAGACCTGACAGAATAACAAATCTGCAGGTGGTTGGGCATTTAGGAAATAGCGACCACAATATTGTGCAGTTTCACCTGTCTTTCACTAGGGGGACTTGTCAGGGAGTCACAAAAACATTGAACTTTAGGAAGGCAAAGTTTGACCAGCTTAGAGATGCCCTTAATCTGGTAGACTGGGACAATATCCTCAGATATGAGAATACAGATAATAAATGGGAAATGTTTAAGAACATCCTAAATAGGCAGTGTAAGCGGTTTATACCTTGTGGGAATAAAAGGACTAGAAATAGGAAAAACCCAATGTGGCTAAACAAAGAAGTAAGACAGGCAATTAACAGTAAAAAGAAAGCATTTGCACTACTAAAGCAGGATGGCACCATTGAAGCTCTAAAAAACTATAGGGAGAAAAATACTTTATCTAAAAAACTAATTAAAGCTGCCAAAAAGGAAACAGAGAAGCACATTGCTAAGGAGAGTAAAACTAATCCCAAACTGTTCTTCAACTATATCAATAGTAAAAGAATAAAAACTGAAAATGTAGGCCCCTTAAAAAATAGTGAGGAAAGAATGGTTGTAGATGACGAGGAAAAAGCTAACATATTAAACACCTTCTTCTCCACGGTATTCACGGTGGAAAATGAAATGCTAGGTGAAATCCCAAGAAACAATGAAAACCCTATATTAAGGGTCACCAATCTAACCCAAGAAGAGGTGCGAAACCGGCTAAATAAGATTAAAATAGATAAATCTCCGGGTCCGGATGGCATACACCCACGAGTACTAAGAGAACTAAGTAATGTAATAGATAAACCATTATTTCTTATTTTTAGTGACTCTATAGCGACAGGGTCTGTTCCGCAGGACTGGCGCATAGCAAATGTGGTGCCAATATTCAAAAAGGGCTCTAAAAGTGAACCTGGAAATTATAGGCCAGTAAGTCTAACCTCTATTGTTGGTAAAATATTTGAAGGGTTTCTGAGGGATGTTATTCTGGATTATCTCAATGAGAATAACTGTTTAACTCCATATCAGCATGGGTTTATGAGAAATCGCTCCTGTCAAACCAATCTAATCAGTTTTTATGAAGAGGTAAGCTATAGACTGGACCACGGTGAGTCATTGGACGTGGTATATCTCGATTTTTCCAAAGCGTTTGATACCGTGCCGCACAAGAGGTTGGTACACAAAATGAGAATGCTTGGTCTGGGGGAAAATGTGTGTAAATGGGTTAGTAACTGGCTTAGTGATAGAAAGCAGAGGGTGGTTATAAATGGTATAGTCTCTAACTGGGTCGCTGTGACCAGTGGGGTACCGCAGGGGTCAGTATTGGGACCTGTTCTCTTCAACATATTCATTAATGATCTGGTAGAAGGTTTACACAGTAAAATATCGATATTTGCAGATGATACAAAACTATGTAAAGCAGTTAATACAAGAGAAGATAGTATTCTGCTACAGATGGATCTGGATAAGTTGGAAACTTGGGCTGAAAGGTGGCAGATGAGGTTTAACAATGATAAATGTAAGGTTATACACATGGGAAGAGGGAATCAATATCACCATTACACACTGAACGGGAAACCACTGGGTAAATCTGACAGGGAGAAGGACTTGGGGATCCTAGTTAATGATAAATTTACCTGGAGCAGCCAGTGCCAGGCAGCAGCTGCCAAGGCAAACAGGATCATGGGGTGCATTAAAAGAGGTCTGGATACACATGATGAGAGCATTATACTGCCTCTGTACAAATCCCTAGTTAGACCGCACATGGAGTACTGTGTCCAGTTTTGGGCACCGGTGCTCAGGAAGGATATAATGGAACTAGAGAGAGTACAAAGGAGGGCAACAAAATTAATAAAGGGGATGGGAGAACTACAATACCCAGATAGATTAGCGAAATTAGGATTATTTAGTCTAGAAAAAAGACGACTGAGGGGCGATCTAATAACCATGTATAAGTATATAAGGGGACAATACAAATATCTCGCTGAGGATCTGTTTATACCAAGGAAGGTGACGGGCACAAGGGGGCATTCTTTGCGTCTGGAGGAGAGAAGGTTTTTCCACCAACATAGAAGAGGATTCTTTACTGTTAGGGCAGTGAGAATCTGGAATTACTTGCCTGAGGAGGTGGTGATGGCAAACTCAGTCGAGGGGTTCAAGAGAGGCCTGGATGTCTTCCTGGAGCAGAACAATATTGTATCATACAATTATTAGGTTCTGTAAAAGGACGTAGATCTGGGGATTTATTATGATGGAATATAGGCTGAACTGGATGGACAAATGTCTTTTTTCGGCCTTACTAACTATGTTACTATGTTACTTCGCTCTCTTGCATGCTCACTAAACGATGTTCAGCTTTCTGTATGTCTCTTTCCAGGAGCTGTAGTACTTCAGACTACACGGCCCCCTTCAGACCTTCTGACGCTCTGTCGGTCTGCTCTCTTCCCTGTCCTCTGACAGTCTCCTCAAACTGAACTCACTTTCCCTCCAAACCACAATATATATAGGGGAGTCACCTATGAAATAGGATCAAAAGCTCCCCCTTGTGGCCTGGAGTGTGAACATGTTGTGTGTATGGTGATTACCTGATAAAAGATATCCTTCATCACTTCCAAATTTAACATCACTCTCCCTATGAGGAAAGCAATGCTACTGTGACGACCAGGACCCTGGGGCGCCACACTCTCCCCCATTAAATCCAGTACTCCTGGACGGGGAAAAGAAGAACAACAATACAGATTAGCAATAAGACATACATATTTTTGAATGCTATAAACATGTAAAACAAGTTAATTGTGCAAACTGGAGCTTCACTTTATGGGAGGAGTGGATGCTTGAACGTTACTGAAACATATTTACGTAGTACACTTACTTTTAACAATAGAAACAGTATAATAACTAACTATGAAAGGCAATTACCCTCTAAGGATATACTATCTCTTAAGGCTCATAAGTGCAAAACAAACATAATTTTAATTTTCTTCAAAGTGCAGAGCTTTTCCTACAAACGGCGAATACCCCTACGGGTACACTGCATCAGGTTCGTTTAATTCACAAGTGCAACATTATACATCTTCAATACTTTCTGCACATAGCACTATCTGGATTCAAGTTTTAGTTTCATTTTTATTCCTTATATTAACTCACTAATATATTGACTATCTAGCATATTAAGTATTGACTAACTTCAGATATCACTTTAAGGCCGGGGTCACACACAATGTATAAAAAATCTGTCCGATTTTGTCTGCTGAGAATCGCACAAATGTTCTCCATATGGTGATCCGTATCTCATCCGTGTGCAATGCCAAGATGCGTTTTTTTCTCAAAAAAGTATCCATGTGTCATTCATACGTCATCCTTATGGTGATATTTTCTCACACACTTGCAAAATGAGCAAATAATGGCTGAGCCTTTCCTGTCACCTGCCCAATGCCTGAGAATTTCTCGCAAGTCACACTGATGGTCCATGTGCTGTGCGATTTTTTTCTCGCACCCATAGACTTGCATTGGCGTTTCTCAGCTGAGATACGCGGCCAATCGCAGCATGCTGCGATTTCACTCGCAAGTGTAATACGGATGAGAAAAAAACGGATAATGTGAGCTTCCATATAGATTAACACAGGTCCGAGTGCTATGCGATTTTTTTCTCGCTTAACACTCATCCGTATTACGCTGTAGTGTGACCCTGGCCTAACAGTACAACACATTTAACTGGTCAAAAGTGCAAATTCAAATCTAACTTCTTTCAGTACTGAGGTAGTGCATTTAAAGGTTCAATTTAATACTCAAGTCAATTAATAACTTTACAACAGCAGCATCGATGCGAGGGACCCGTCATGAACCCCAACGTAGGTCTTTGGCGGGCTACAAGGCGTGTATCCAGACTCAGAATCCTGCCACGCCAAATGGGTTTTTCTTCAGGTCTCTGTAAAACAAGGCAACTTTCACAGTAATATTAGAAACAGTCTCTTAAAAGCGTCTTTGTAAAACCAGTAGGAAGCACCTAAAGAGGTGCCAAATATGTACAAGAAAGTTTGTGAATCATTCACTGTCCATGATTCTGCAGTTCTTTAAACAGTGAAACTCTTAGTGCAAAGAAACTCTTTAGTGCAACAACCGTGGCCAGGTAAAACAAACTTTTGAACTTTTTAACTATTCACAGTCATATTGCTTTTCAGATTTTATGGTTCTTTTGGTAGCACCTGGACGCTACGCTCGCTCATGTTAGGTTCCAACCTGATCCCAGGGATGATAAAAATCTTGTCAGTTCCCACTATGTGCGTCTAAGTGCAGCTGCACGTGGTCATCAGTTCAGTTTGCTTAGCCTGGGTACGTGTAATGGCTGGTGAGGCTGCCACTGCTGTCTCAGTGGTGATGATGGTGCACACTGTCTTCCTGGTGGTGCAAGCTGGGGTTACAGTGTGAATGGTAGTGGTGGTGGCTACTTTGGCGCTAGGTGGCGCTACTGGTGCCTTTGGTTTAGCCAGCTTTGGGGTAGTGTCTCTGTGCTTTTTTCACATTCAGTGCATACCACCCTTTGTCACCTAGAAGCCTGCTGTACATGACACAATCGCCGGGGTAAAGGTCCCTGTCCTTCCCAGAGGTGTGACTCCACATCCCTCCTATTGACAAAGATCTCCGCGTACAGGCCTGGCTCTTTAATGAAAACCCAACCTTTCTTTAGTATGAAGGCTACCACTGTGACCTGCTTCAGCGGGGCCTGGTTTGTCTGGCAGTCCTTGCGGGCCTGGGACTTAGCACATAGGTCCCCCTCATCGAAGGCTTTGCGCCTGGCCTGGTACTCCTCCTCCTTAGCCTCCCATTTACGGGCAAGTTGTTGTTGGTATTCCTCCCAGCTCAGAACCTATAAGACCTCTCATTCCTTCTTTTCTGCCCCGGGAAACACGATAAGATCTGTCCCAGGGTTCACCCAGCAGTATACAGTCCTTTCCTCATAGATTTCACTTGGCAGACTGGTAGGCTGGATCGGGGCCTTCATAAAATGTTCCATCCCCATGACCTTGTCCCATTCCCCTAGGATCTGGATCCATCCGGATCCATAATGGGGCGGTGTAGCTAGCGGGCCCACTAGGAGTTCCTTGGCTACTGGGTCGACATCCTTACCTGCCACTGCAGTGTCTCCGGTGTCGGTCTCCTCTGGTGGTGTCGGGGGCCATTGGATAGGACGCGGTTCCTGCAGCTCTTCTCCTGGTGTCGCCTTGCACGTGGTCCCAGCGTCCAGCTACATCCGCAGGAGCTGGTCGACGAGTCCTTCCACTCTGGTCTGCAGGAGTTTGGGGATGGCTGGTGACGGCTCGCCGCGGCTTCCTTCCAGATGGCTGGGGGAGTCCTCCGCTTTCACCCCACGCTCTGGGTCCGGGCTGCTTACCATGGCGTCCTCCACGTAGCTCCCTGCATCCTTCTCCGGTTCCCGCTCTCTCCTTTGGGGGTGGAGCTTCTTTCTCTTCCTTCCACCATTCAGGATCAGGAGGCGGATCTCTGTTGCTAATGGACATGTCCGCATGGTACAGTAATATTTGGAGTGGGCGGCCATTATTTTTGCACCGTGCAACTAGTCCCCGCCCACAATGGCGCACTTGTCTTTTCCAGCGCTTCTCGTGGCGCTATAATGGCATCAGTTTGGGCGGCAATTCACAATGCACAGTCTCTCAGCACAACACAGTCTCTTAGGTGCACATGACCCGAATCTCAGGGTCGGTCCATCCTGTTCGTGACACCAAGATGAGTCACCCGCCAGGGCTGTGGGGAACCCGGTACCAGGTCCGGTGTTCACAAGGGGATGGCACGGTGGCAACCCAGTCTGTGGCCCTGAGCGCCCATGTAAAAGGGGAAACTCTTTAAAGGGATTTGGTGAATAGAGTTTATGTTCGTGACGCCACCTGTGGTATTCGGTCAGTGGGGATTGACGCTGCATTAGGGGGCCACTGGGGTGATGTTATTGCGGCTAGATGGTATAACTTCTCACAGGTGAAGTATATCCCAAGGGCTCTCGGTGTGTAGATGGAAGATGGTGAATGGCGCAGTTAAGAACGAGGACACAGGTTTGCCGTCTCTTTACCTGGTTTACTGAAGATTTCAGGCAGCCACAGTCCAGGGTACCAGATCACAGGGCAGGCAGGGTCTGGCCGGCTTGGAAGAGAATCCAGAGTCCCCTTTACCAGGTGGAGTTAAAAGCCTTCCTTTTGCATGGTGGTGTTGTAGTCCCTTACTGCCTATGGCTTCAGATCAGGTCCTCACAGTTCTTCTCTCTGTCCTCCATATAGGATAGGACAATACCTGCATGACAGGTAACTCGAGCCTTTTTACAGGGACTCTAGCACGCCCCAGGCTCTATGTGTTTCTGTGTCTCAGGCGTGTGTGGTGGACAGGTAACTTGCAGTTCAGCTGTCCTGCCGGTTTCTGCTGTAAGTCGTAGAGTCCCTTACAACCTCTGTGGTCCGGCTACCGGTTATCTGCGCTTCAGAGGGAGGCAGCCTGCTCGTGGCAGACAAGGAAATGGCAATATTGGACATAAGTAGGTTAGTGGAGAGAGGAAATATAAGGAGTTCAGTTTTTGACAGCTTCAGTTTCAGATAGAAGGATGACATAATGTTAGAGACAGCAGAAAGATAATCACTGGTGTATTGTAGTAATGCAGGAGTAATGTCAGGACTCGGGAGTAGAGGTGTGTTATTGGGTATCATCAGCATAGAGATGGTACTGAAAACCAGATGTACTGATTATCTGTCCAATAGGGGCAGTATACAAGGAAAAGAGAAAGGGGCATAGGACTGATCCTTAAAGGGAAAAGGAGAGGAAGAGGAGCCAGGAAAAGATACAGTGAAGGAGCCGTCAGAGAGATTGGAGGAGAACCAGGAAAGAATGGTGCTTTGAGGCCGATAGAGAGTAGCATAGTGAGGAGGAGCTGGCGATCCACAGTGTTGAATGCTGCAAAGAGAATCAGCATGGAGTAGCCACCATTTAGATTTAGTTGTTAGTAAATCATTAGAGACTTTAGTGAGGGCAGTTTCAGTAGAGTGTAAAGAGATTTCAGTGACAATCCACTTGCAGATTGGTCCTTATCATGTACAATAGTTAAACCTCTCCTCCAGGTTCGATTTCGTACTCCCCTACAAGCCATCAGGAGAGGATCACACAGCTGATGCCCTCTGTGACAAAGTGGGGTAAAAATGCAGCAGTTCTGTTTAGCATTTTGTGACTTCTTTTACCGGCCAGACTGGAGATTTTGGGTTAATTCCTCACATTGTTATCTCATTAACTCCCTTCTCTGAGCACTGGGCGAAGCTTCCACTATTTAAAGCACGTGTTTACCTCCGACCCCCAGGCAGATTCCTGGGGACCACAGTGCTTGGGCCGGCAGCTACGCCACAACGGATTTCTTTTTGCTCTGCGAGCAAGTGCGTGCAGCGTTCACTACTGAACACTGCGGTGCGTGAAATGAAAGATTACGTCCTCATGCTGGGCAGTGCCAGCATCACAGCGTACTTTGTGGGCGAAGTTAGTCTGCAATATGCTCCCATCTTACAGAAGAAGACAGAAAGCTGCCCCATCGTCTTCTGTGTCAATACCACAGCCCCACACAACAGTATTGTGTCTCACATGAGATATATCTGCAACAGTCTCGGTGTCTCCTATGTTATGTATATACACCAGTCTCGGTGTCTCCTATGTGATGTATACAGCTCTCTCTGTGTCTCCTATGTGATGTGTATATGACAGGGTCATTGTCTCCTCTGTGCTTTATAATGCAGATCTCTCTGTATATTCTATGTGATTTGTATACAACAGTCTCAGTGTCCCCTATGTGGTGTATATATACAGAAGTCTTGGGGTGTCCTATGTAATGTATACAGCAGACCTTCCACTGCTTGAGTCCTTTAAATGTAATTTGAGCAGTGATGAATTTCCCACTGTGAGGAGACCTGCTGTGTAATATTTATATATCTATGTTAGGTACGAATTACTGCTACAAGTTATTTACAAATTTATCATTCCAAGAAGTCATCTGGGCTCCAGACTGATGAAAACATGGAAAACCAGTTATGAGTAACAACATCATCCATACCACCTAACTTCATACGTCTCACCATAGAGCTCCAGCCATCACATTAGAGATAAGATAATTAAATGTTTGACAAAATATAGCAGGCTAATTTTTAAGTTGATAATTGTGTATATGGTATAAATATCCAAATGGACCTTGGCAAAAAAGGTACCCCACACCTGATTTAAACCTTGAGCTCCCTGTTTACAGTGCTAGTTATACGTTCTACTTACCCTAGTTTACTTTTGTTATACTGCTCCTGCTCAGCTAGTTTGGTTCCGGTTATGGACCTCGGCTCATGTTTTGACTATCCTACTGTCTGAAAAATTTGTTCCTATCCTGACCTCTTGGTGTTGACCTAGCTTTCAGACCATTCACAGGCCAGCAGCCACTTTGTGGACTCAACTCAAAGGCTCCTGGGTAAGTCGAAATCCCTGTATGAGTGTTAATGGGTGAAGATCAGGGCTTCTATGGAACCTGCTAGATAGAGTTGCTAGTTCAAAGCTTGCAAATGTAAGCCATTTTAAGTGCTGTTAACCTTCGACTGACAGTGTGCTCTTACAGCACATTATTAAACGTGAATGCATTATGTCAACTTTCGCTTTGTCTACTGATGTTCCTCCTAAATTACTTTGTCTGTGATGGGAGAGTGCTGTGTTGGATCCATTCCTCACTCCTTTCAGGTGATACTGGAATCAAATGTGCTATATAACTTCGCTATCGTTTCTACGGATGGCTGAAGTGTAGATAAGTCTTAAAGGGTGTGGTCCGGTACCTAAAATGTTCTTTTAACCCCTTTCCGATGTTGGGTGTAATAGTACACCCATGTCGCAATCCCTCTCCTTGATGTGGGCTCCGGTGCTGAACCCACATCTTTCCCGGCACATGTCAGCTGTTTGGAACAGCTGACATGTGCCTCTAACAGCCATGGGTGGATACGCGATCCACCCACAGCTATTAACTTGTTAAATGAAGCTGTCAATCTCTAACAGCGACATTTAGCTCGCGCTTTCCGGAAGTGTGCCAGAAATCCCACCCATCGGTGACCACATCATGTGATCGGGTCACCGATGGGTTGGCATGACAACCAAAGGTCTCCAGCAGACCTCTATGGTTGTCATAGCTGGATTGCTTTGAGCTCTGCCCAGTGATCAGCGCTTATAGCAAGTGAGCATTTCTGCTACATACAGGCAATCTGATCATCGCCTGTATGTAGCAGAGCCGATCAAAGTAGTTCAGCTTCTAGTCTTCCATGGAAACTAATGAAGCATGCAAAAAGTAAAAAAACAGTTTAAAAATATTTTAAAACATAAAGCATAAAAGTTCAAATCATCCTCCTTTCGTCCCATTCAAAATAAAATAATAAAAAAAATCAAATATACACATATTTGGTATCACCGCTTTCAGAATCGCTCGATCTATCAATATAAAAAAGAATTAACCCGATCGCTAAACGGCATAATGAGAAAAAAATTTGAAACATTTGAATTATGTTTTTTTGGTCGCCACTACATTCCAATAAAATGCAATAACGGGGGATCAAAAGACCATATCTGCAACAAAATAGTATCAATAAAAACATCAGATTGACGCACAAAAAATAAGCCCGCACGCAGCCCAAGATCACAAAAAATGGAGATGCTACAAGTTTCGGAAAATGGCACCTTTTTTTTTTTTTACCAAAGTTTGGATTTTTTTTTCACCACTTATATGAAAAAGAACCTAGACATGTTTGGTGTCTATGAACTCATAATGACCTGGAGAATCATAATGGCAGGTCAGTTTCAGCATTTAGTGAATATGGTAAAAAAAATGGTTAAAAAAAAACAACTCTGGAATTGAACTTTATTTGCAATTTCCGTTTTCCAGTGCACGATATGTTAAACCCAATGCTGTTTTTCAAAAGTAACCACGTTCCACAAAAAACAAGCCCTCACATGCCCATTTTGACCAAAAAATAAAAAGTTATGGCTCTTGGGAGACTATGAGCAAAAAATTAAAACGCTAAAAAAAAACCTCCTGGTCGTTAAGACGTTACAATACCTATCTTTATACCCTAATCACTTTTCTAATTTGCATTATTATACAATACCCTACACTTCTCACTATATATCCAATCCTTAAATGTGTTATTTAACTTCACTTTCTATAACGTTTAGTTTCAGAGAAGTCTCAAACAGGATGTCACAGGAGGCTGGGGCTGCACTCACTTCCCTGCAGCGCCTACTGCTCCTCCTGGAACAGGATGACATCAGGGGTCAGTGCTGCAGTTACTTACTACAATTTCTTGCATCATACCCCTCTGAAGATGTCTTGGATTAATGGTCACAGTGATAGAATCTGTCGGAGATGTGAGTGCAGGGCCCGCACTCTAATTCTACCATCTCCACCACTGGTTCTAACTATGAAAGAAGACGATGTGGAGGTAGAAGCAATGACTGGCACCTGCACTGCACCACAGCTTCTAGCACCGCTTTCAAATGAATTGTAATCAAGGGGAGATTATAGAGCAGCGAGTCACACCAGCCTCACCCTCTAATGACAATTAGTTTTTAGGCAGTGCTAGAAGCTGTTGGGCAGCACTGGTGTCACTCACACAGCGTCTATCACCACCTCCTGATGATGTATCACTTATTAGGCTATGTGCCGATGTTCCAATATAGTGTTTTATGAGCAGATTATCACTGGACTATTTGCTTGCATGTCTTTTGGTCATACCATGCCCCATCCACTGATTAGCAACTTACTGTCAATATACAATGTATGTAGAAATCTGCTAATCAGGGGTGTGGGTGGGGTCAGCTTTTGAGCGCTGCTGAAGCGATGGCCGGGGAACCACCACGGTACAGTAAGACTACTGTACACAAGATGAGATGCAAACAACAAAGGATAGATTAATTGGGAGACAGGGAATGGAAGGGACAAGGAAGGTGCAAACAGGGGTTTACAATAGCAAAAGATAATGCACATGAGTTATCTTGTCTGTAAAATAGCACAGTGCTTCAACAATTACAAACTCAGAATCTGTCTCACAAGCAACTTTACACAATAAAACATATATCGATGCTACTCTGCATATAACCTCCCTGGCCTTTACTACGCAGGCCACACAGCTACCGTGCTCTAACTACTGGAGCCTGCACTAGGCCCTAACAGGTGCACCAAACAGGAACAACTCACGGTGATGTTGGGGACACAGGTCCAGTCCCAGGGGGCCCCCGAAGTCCAAAACGGTGGTGCGCACGGATTCCTGTCAGCTCTGCAAAGCGTGGTCTACTCCTTGCTCCTGGAAACCGTAAGTCCCCTTCTCAGTATCTTCGTGGCTTCACAAACCAGCACAGAACAGCCACCCTTTGCTGCAACCGGGAAAGTCTATTTAACAAACGCAGTTCGTCTCAAGCTGTGTAATCTTTCTTGCAGCCAACGACTCTTCCTTGCAGACAGAACAGGACAAAGTTCTCTCAGTTCTCTCTGAAACTTTCCCTCCACACGCTGCTTCAGCTCCACCCCTGCACACAGCCCCGACCAGTTCATAGCAAACATAAGAGCAAGGGAGAACAGCAGAGCATACCATCACACCAGACAAGGGTATGCCGCCTCTTAAAGTGACAGCGTGTTTTTTATTGTCCATAACAGCACCACCCTCTTACACTGCTACAACTACAGCAGAGAAAATCTGATTGTATTACAACTGCTGCACCTAGTAAAATAAGTGATACATCACTGGAAACAGGGTCTCCGTCCCTTCATTATGTTGCTCTCCGATAAGTTGCAAAAATCTGGTGACAGGTTCCCTTTAAAAAAAAGTTCCACACCAAACAACCGCTCTCTCTTCAGTCAACATTGCCGTAATGTGGCCAGCTCTGCCTTGAACTTTGTGCCAAACTTGGATCTGCAAAATTATTGAATGAACACTGCTGTTTCTCTGCCAGCGCTGCATTGAAATTCTGCAAACTCAGCTTTGCTACTTCACTGAGTTCTCTCCCTTTCTCTACCTGTCCCGTCCTGCATTGGAAACTCCCATGTTTTGTTCTACTGGTTCCTCATCACTGCTTATTTGTGGACTACACTATTGTGCCCATTGTTCTTTTCTCAGCTCTGCCTAATCAGATCCCATTTTCTGTCCTGTTGCTGTTCTTCTATCTCCGCTTCTGTTGTTGCATCTCCCTGCCGTACCAACATCATCAGTCTGTGTTGCATCATAGCTGTACATCTGCACCAAGAGCTTTAAGGTGAGCCAGAACAAAATATTTCCTCCCGTAATAGGGAAGGCTCATTGTGTACAGATTTATCACCAAGTTCAATACCGATCCTATAAAACCCTATACAGTGATCCCGTACTGGTGAATATTGGTAAACCGAGCGTTTTCACGGATATCTATGCATGTGTGAAAGAAAGCAGGAGCTCTGTGTTAGGAAGACAGAGCTCCAGCTTTTAAAAAGTATTAATGACATATTAGATCAAACAGAATAAAACTATAGATATAATTTCATGCTCTAAATCATTGTTTTGCATATTCCAATTTACCAATTGGCCACACAATTTTGGACATCTATAAATGAAATGCACTTTGCTATCTCCAATCTGGGCACCCGGGGTGGACATATCATTGGTACAACCTGTGTGGCCGCAGAGGGGAGCAAGAGGTGAGGAAGTCCATTTGTACCTCCAGAGCAGGGGCAATTTTGCATTTTTAGGAGCCTTTGGGCTTTAAAGGGCCCATGCACTAGCGTAGTTACCGGGGGGGGGGGGGGGGGGGGTTTGGGGGAGTGTCAGACTGAGCGGTGGCTACGCTATGTAACTGTATCGGCCTGTACATCGCGCCAATACAGTTACATTCTGTGGCAGAGCAGGGAGAATCAATCTGCAATACACTATACAGGCCTATGGGGACAGCATTATACTATACAGGCCTATGGGGAGAGCATGAGGCTGGAGTCACACTCAGCGTAAGACAATACGGTCCGTATATTACAGCTGTAATACGCTGAAAAGTCCCCAAAATAGTGGTCCGTAGCTCCTCCGTAGGCAGGGTGTTTCAGCGTTTTTTGCGCATGGCATCCTCCGTATGTAATCCGTATGGCATCCGTACTGCGTGTTTTTCTCGCAGGCTTGCAAAACCAACATACGCCTATACAAGGGATCCATGTGTAAAAAAAAACCCCAAAAAAACATATATACTGTCTATATATATGTCAGTAGACACATATATGTATATATATGTACATATACTTCATACAGCGCTAGATAGCTTTAAAGCCGGTAATTCAATTGCCGGCTTTTGCTATCTCCTTCCTAAAACCCGACATGATATGAGACCTGGTTTACATACAGTAAACCATCTCATATCACCTTTTTTTTTGCATATTCCACACTACTAATGTTAGTAGTGTGTATATGCAAAATTTGGCCGTTCTAGCTATTAAATTAAAGGGTTAAATGGCGGAAAAAATTGGCGTGGGCTCCTGCGCAATTTTCTCCGCCAGAGTGGTAAAGTCAGTGACTGAGGGCAGATATTAATAACCTGGAGAGGGTCCATGGTTATTGGCCCCCCCTGGCTAAAAACATCTGCCCCCAGCCACCCCAGAAAAGGCGCATCTGGAAGACTCGGCCGTAGGGCAGTTTCAATGTGGCCCCACCCTATGCCAATTGCTTCATGTCACCCATCTCTTCAACCTATCACTAACAACTGGTGTTTTCCCCTCAAGCTTTAAACATGCCTCCATCACACCTATCCTCAAAAAAGCCCTCTCTTGACCCATCCTCTGTATCTAGCTATCGCCCTATATCACTTCTCCCCTATGCCTCCAAACTACTGGAACAACACGTTTACCTTGAACTGTCCTCCCATCTCTCTTCTTGCTCCCTCTTTGACCGCTTCCGGTCACACCATCTCACTGAAACTGCCCTAACTAAACTGACTCCAGCCTTATATCATACAGGACTATGGGTAGCGCATCTATATATATAATTGTCTAAGGGTTTTTCCGTCTGTCTGTCTGTCTTTCTGTCTGTCTGTCTGTCTGTCCTGGAAATCCCGCGTCTCTGATTGGTCGAGGCCGCCAGGCCTCGACCAATCAGCGACGGGCACAGCGACGATTATGTCATAAAGGACGTAGACATCCCGCGTCTCTGATTGGTCGAGGCCGCCAGGCCTTGACCAATCAGCAACGGGCACAGCGACGATGATGTCATAAAGGACGTAGAAATCCAACGTTTCTGATTCAGCGACGGGCACAGTATCGAAGTAGATGTCATAATGGTTGCCATGGCGACGATGATGTCATAAAGGTTGCCTCGACCAATCAGCGACGGGCACAGTCTGCCGCGACTTCGCCTCGACCAATCAGCCACGGGCACGGTATCGACGTAGATGTCACAATGGTTGCCATGGCGACGATGATGTCATAAAGGTTGCCTCGACAAATCAGCGACGGGCACAGTCTACCGCAAATTCTGGAATCACCATTGTCCATATACTACGGGGATATGCATATTCTAGAACACCCGATGCGTTAGAATCGGGCCACAATCTAGTTATACTATACAGGCCTATGGGGAGAGCACTATACTATACTGGCCTATAGGGGTGCATTATACTATATAGGTCTATGGGGGGTGCATTATACTATACAGGCCTATGTGGAGAGCATTACACTATACAGGCCTATGGGGAGAGCATTACACTATACAGGCCTATGGGGAGAGCATTACACTATACAGGCCTATGGGGAGAGCATTATACTATGCAGGCCCATGGGGTGCATTATACTATACAGGACTATGGGGGGTGAATTACACTATACAGGCGTATGGGGAGTACAGTATACTATACAGGCCTATTGGGAGAGATTATACTATACAGGCCTATGGGGGGTACAATACACTATACAGGCCTATAGGGTTATACTATACAGGCTTATGGGGAAAGCATTATACTATACAGGCCTATGGGGAGAGCATTACACTATAGAGGCCTATGGGGAGAGCACTACACTATACAGGCCTATGGGGAGAGCATTATACTATGCAGGCCCATGGGGTGCATTATACTATACAGGACTATGTGGGGTGAATTACACTATACAGGCCTATGGGGAGTACAGTATACTATACAGGCCTATTGGGAGAGATTATACTATACAGGCCTATGGGGGGTACAATACACTATACAGGCCTATAGGGTTATACTATACAGGCTTATGGGGAAAGCATTACACTATAGAGGCCTATGGGGAGAGCACTACACTATACAGGCCTATGGGGAGACCATTATACTATACAGGCCTATGGGGAGTGCATTACACTATACAGGCCTATGGGGAGAGCAATACACTATACAGGCCTATGGGGAGAGCATTATACTATGCAGGCCTAAGGGGTGCATTATACTATACAGGCCTATGGGGGGTGAATTACACTATACAGGCCTATGGGGAGTACAGTATACTATACAGGCCTATTGGGAGAGATTATACTATACAGGCCTATGGGGGGTACAATACACTATACAGGCCTATAGGGTTATACTATACAGGCTTATGGGGAAAGCATTATACTATACAGGCCTATGGGGAGAGCATTACACTATACAGGCCTATGGGGAGAGCATTATACTATATAGGCCTATGGGGGTGCATTATACTATACAGGCCTATGGGGTGTGCATTATACTATACAGGCCTATGGGGAGAGCATTACACTATACAGGCCTATGGGGGGTGCATTACACTATACAGGCCTATGGGGAGAGCATTATACTATACAGGTCTATGGGGGGTGCACTACACTATACAGGCCTATGGGGAGAGCATTATACTATACAGGTCTATGGGGGGTGCACTACACTATACAGGCCTATGGGGAGTGCATTATACTATACAGGCCTATGGGGGTGCATTATACTATACAGGCCTATGGGGAGAGCATTATACTATACAGGCGTTTGGGGGGGAGTGCATTACACGATACAGGCCTATGGGGAGAGCATTATACTATACAGGCCTACGGGGGGGGGGTGCATTACACTATACAGGCCTATGGGGAGAGCATTATACTATACAGGCCTATGGGGAGTGCATTGTACTATACAGGCCTATGGGGGTGCATTACTATACAGGCCTATGGGGAGAGCATTATACTATACAGGCCTATGGGGAGAGCATTATACTATACAGGCCTATGGGGAGAGCATTATACTATACAGGCCTATTGGGAGTGCATTCAAGTATACAGGCCTATGGAGAGTTCTTTATACTATATTGAGGACTATCTGGTACATTATACTATATGGATGCTATCTAGGAGGCTATCATGCAGTGTGGGGATTACAGTGAAGGGGCCATCACACAGTGTTGGGGCCATCAAGCAGTTTGGGGGCTACTAAGGGGTCAGTATACTGTGTGGGGGTACATTATAGTGAGGGGGCATCATGTTATGTGCAGTATAAGAGAGCATCATACTGTGTACAGGGGAGCTGTACAGGGGGAGACTCGGGACATTATTCAATGTTAAGTGGGCACGTATTGTTATAGGGGAACTCAGGTTACTGTGACTGTCAAAGGGGCACACAGAAGGCTTTACTTTTTAGGGGGCAAAGTGTGGGCACTGTTTTCTACAGCACTTGCACCTGGCATTACTATATTATAGAGGGGTGCTTTCGAATTTAGAGGGCACAGAGAACCACACAGCAGATGCAGTAATAGGGTCACATACGGCAGCAGCGGCTCAGCATTGGGGTATCAGCAGGATAAGGAGTTTGTGCAGGTTGGGAATAGATGGTGATGGGGCTGAAAATATGAGACTTGAAATGTTTCTTTCTTGTAATCTCTGCAGCCGAGTTCTGGGTGAAAGAAGTTATTGTGTTGGTCTGGGCCAGATGGAAAAGACGTGAACAGTAAACGACTCCATCAGAAAGGTCGTCAGCAGTAAGTCATTATCTGTAACTGTGCTGTAACCTCTTATATGTTCTGTAGCACTGGTATTTACCTCTGACCATGTGGCATTAATATCAATGTTGGTCTTTATATAGAGATTATTTTCAGTAACAGCGCAGTCATCTCCTACATCCACTATTAGTGTGCGTCACCCAGTTGTAATCAAGGTTACCTGTTAGGGGCCCACTCCGAAGCTTCGCCCCCCTCAACCAAAACCCTAGCTACACCTCTGGGCTCATGTATTGTTCTTGCACAGGGGCGCCCTTTACTGTCTGTGTCCTCCAGTGGTAGGCACCAAAGTGCTTTGAATTCCCCCTTTAAAAAAAATCTTGTAAAGAGGATAGAATAAGTCTTATACTGTTCTGGCAAGAGATTTCTTAGCAAACGTAGGTGTTTGGCCAATTTCCAGCGAAACCTCCTACCCATTGTGGCCCATGCAAGGTGTACAGAACATTCGATCCAGTAAGAATCTATTTTCTGCTAGCTGTATCTCATGTTATACAGTATGAAGTACTCTGCTGCACCTTTGAATAGAATAAAACCAACTGCACATTTCCCTAAGCATACGTATCCGTTATTTACAGCTTGGTATAACAATGCCATTCAACCTCTTCTTGTCGTTACCATCAACTGTCTGAATGCTGTTTAAGAATCTGTGATCCCTTCCTAAAAGAAAATGAGACAATTAGCGGCTCGCCTCTAGAAGAGCTCTCAGAAGTCAGTTAA
This sequence comes from Ranitomeya imitator, assembly GCF_032444005.1. Taxonomy (NCBI): domain Eukaryota; kingdom Metazoa; phylum Chordata; class Amphibia; order Anura; family Dendrobatidae; genus Ranitomeya; species Ranitomeya imitator. The sequence goes on from NC_091284.1 coordinate 224,843,647, forward strand.
TCAATGCAGAGACAGTGTTTAAAGACAGAAGTACTCCGACAAGGTGACAGAGAGGCTCCCCCTTCATCATCCGGCAGCTTTTCATGGAGTTGGCAGCGTATAAAACGCTCTTGAAAACTGAAGATCTATATAACAGACTATTGTCCACTGTAATCAGTAATGACAGTCTACATTCAACGTTATCGGCATTTACTGCAAGCAATTTTACTCACACGTGGTCAGTACAGTTTTAAAATTATATAATAACACAATCAGCACATTTATCAATGTGTTGTATCTAAAGATATGTGAACCCCCAAGACCACCAGTCTCCTGTAGGTCAGTTTCACGCAAGCATAATACGCCACCATAGTATGTACACATTTCTGCCCCTGTTTAATTTAGGGGCTACATGATGACCTTGGCCGCGGCAATGGTTGAGTGGTCAAATATCCCTGTGTGCAGCTGCTACATTGCAGCACAATACAGGTGAATGGTGTAACATTGTGATACATTGTTTACTGCAATTGTGACAAGCAATATCCAACTCATTTGTGAGTTCCTTATCACGTTTACGGAACGTTAGGTGTCGCAAAGCGATTCCATCCAGTTGTGTCGCACTGCAATGTAGCAGCTAAACACAGGGATCTTTGACTGTGCCTTAGGGGGTCTCTGATACTGTTATTTCAAGTCACTACATCCATAATTGAGATGAGACTTGCCGCTGCAATACTAATGCTCCTGTGTGAAACTGGCCTTACAATCATATGAAGACTTCATTGAGCTGAGATCTCAAGCTATGCATGAGCCACCCTTGACGCCATTTCATTGAAGACCTGAAAACTTTCTTGTGGAATCACACTGCGCATGCGCCGCCCACCCCAATGATGGTGCCGGTGGAACTGAATTTCCAAACGGAAGCAGGTCATTGAATAATCTGTGAACTGTAAAAAGAATTACAGTAAGCTGGCGGAGGAGCAGAAGAAGACACAACCCCCTAGGCCCACCCCGATGCACAGATATATAATTTGAAGAAATGGCTATTTAAACAACCACTGCATAGATTCCTTCACTGCAGGTATCAATTTAATAAGTATAATACTGCCATTACAGCCATGCCTTTACTTTATAGTGCTAAATACTGCTGACAGGTTCTCTTTAAGCAATGAATAAAATGTTGGAGTTTTTTAAGGCAAAAATGCCTCAAAAAGTCTTACAAAATGCTCCAGGATAATAGCTAGAAGCAGGGCCGGACTGGCCGTCTGGCAATTCTGGCAAATGCCAGAAGGGCCTGTCTAGTTGTGGGCTGCCTTGTCTGCTACATTGTTAGCAGAATCTGCAACCTCAAAACACCAATAGTATTAACAGTTGTGATGGAGCACAACATTGCTGGCTCTGTCACTTTCCCCAGCAGGCCGTCGGCTTCCTTTCTGGCTGTAACCTGCCAGAGGCCAGCACCGACAGACGATATCGGCAGTGCAATGATCTCACTGTATCACGCCGCCAGCATCCACTGCGAGAATGAATAGGAATCAGATGCTGCGGAGGATGAGGTGTCTGGATTAGGTGAGTATAGGGATTTTTTCATTTTTGGAGCAGGTTGTGGGGGACCATCACACTATATAGGGCGCTGTGACTTGGACCATCATAGTATGTAAGGAGCTGTGAGGTGGACTGACATTTCATTTTATAGGGGGCTATGACATGAACTATCATACTATATGGGGGGCTGTTGGGGGTACCTTCATACTAAATAGGAGCTATGAGGTGTGCCATAATAATATATGGAGCTGTGGGTTGCACCATCATACTAAATTGTGGATGGTGTTGGGGGACCGTCATACTAAATAGGGGGCTGTTGGATGGACCATCATACTATATAGGGGGCTGTTTTGTGGACCATCGTACTATATAGGGGGCTATGAGATGAAACATCATAATATATGAGGGACTGTTGGAGGTACCATCATACTATATGGGGTTGTGAAGTGTACCATCATAATATAAAATGAACTGAGAGGTGTACCATCATACTATATGGAGGTGTTGGGGGACTATCATGCTATATAGGGGGCTATTGGAGAGACCATCATACTATATGGGGGCTGTGAGGTGGACAATCATAGTAAATAGAGGGCTGTGGCAGGAGCATCATACAGTATTGGGACTATGGGGGATCTTCATAGTGTATGGGGGATCTTTCATACTGTGTGGGGTGCCTGTGGGGGGACCAGCTTACTGTGTAGGATGGTTGTGATGGACATCATACTGTGTGGGGTGGATGTGGTGGACAGTATACTGTCTTGAGGTCTATGGGGTGAATGTGATGGAAAATCAGTAAAGTGAAGATGTCTATGTGCTACATTTTGCAGGGACGAGATATGAATGGATTAAGAGGTCATGGTGGTCTGGACCGAATGCAAAGGAAAAGGGAAAATGAATGACAACAACAAGTGAGACGTCACCGGTGAGAACCTGCAGAGTAAGACAGGCTGGAGCGAGCCGCCCGCCCCTCCCCCCGGGCGGCGTACATGGAAGCCGCCATGACAGGGGGTTTGGAGCAGGGGAAAAGGGGTGGGGGCGTGTGGTTCGTTCCAGGGGGAGGGGTATTGGTTGGTGAAGGGTATGATGGGAGCAGGGGGAGGAGCGGTTCACTTCCCGCTCTACAGAATCTGGAGCAGGAGGGAGCACCGTTACCTGCTACAATGGCGGCCATAGAGCGAGTGCTGTCACAGCTGCGGGCGGCGGCGTCGCAGCCTCCTGGCTGGCTGGACGCACAATTAGCAGGGGTATTGAGCGGTTCCAGCGGTGGCGGCGCTGATCCCTCAGCGGCTGGGCCCGGTGAGCGGCGGTCCAGGCGCGTGCGCCCCCCTCAGCGGCTATCTCCCGATGCTGCCCCGACTTCCCAGCGACAGCGCAGGAGCCCCTCTCGGGACCCTCCGGGCCGCGTGCCTGCGTGTAAGCGCCCCAGCAGGCCGCGGTCCGGGAGGAATCCACCTGCTGCGCTGGGGCTTGCAGCGGCAGTTGGGCCCTCTCTCTCATCCACTGAGGGGTCTGGACCCACGCGTGCCAGAGCGGCTGCTGGACGAGGTATTGGCACGGCGGGCCGCCGCGGGTACGCCTGTCCCGGGCGGCCTGGTTCCGGCGGCGCCACGAGATGGCGGGAGAGCATCCCAGTTGCAAGCGGCGCCCCAGACTCGGCGGGGCCGCCAGACTCAGCCGGGGTACGCCATTCCCCCCATGCAGCTGCGATCGGGCCCGCACCACTCCATGGGATGGCGGCAGATGGCAGCGCTGTGGTCAGCGGGTCCGGGTCGGGGCCCGACGGATTCCTGGCGGCCTCCTGGAGTGACGGAGTCAGCACGGTCCCCTCTGCTGGGGGCGGAGCAGCTGGATCGGTGAGGAGCGAGGTCCACGTCCGGGTGGACGCACATACGGCTTCGCAGGCAAGAGACGGCGGGACGGCGACGACGTCTGCGGCTGGGGGGACTGCAGCTCTCCTGCAGCCTGGTGAGAACCATTCTATGTTTTGTTTGTCCCCGGCGTTGTCGACGCCGATTATGACTTCGGTTGATTGGGTTGGGGGGTGCGTGGAGCGCGGTGAGGGAGTCGCGGTACGTGCGGATACGATTCGGGAAGGGGTGGGTGAGTTGTTGTCGGGGGTGCGGGAGTTGTTGTCACGGTTGAACAGTGGTAGGGCAGGGCCGTCCCCTTTGTCAGCTTGGGTCGGATCGTCCGAATCGGGGTTAACGTTGTTAGGTAGCGGTTCAGGTGACCAGGGTAGGTCGGCCGAGCCGGTCTCAGTGTCAGTACAGACGGAGAAGGAGAAGGAAGGGGGTATTCGGCTGGATGATAAGGCACGTGGTGAGGTGTATGTGTGCTTTGAAGGGCCGTTGGGGGCGCATTTGAAGAAGGAAGTGCGCAAGAAGATTTGGAAAGATGAGTACGTGGAGATATTTTCACTGTTACCACTGGAGAAATTTAACTTGGACAAGAATAAAATAGAGGATAGTAAGAAGGAAGATGAGGAAAAGCGGCGTTGGCGACTTATTCCTCAGACGTTTGTGAACTGGCTTCAGGCATTTGCGATTTTGGCAAGTGTTATTGGCGAAAAGGCTCCCGAGAATTGCTCAGCCTTGTTTTGCTATATGGATTCCATAGGGGAGGCGCATAGGGCTTATGGTGGTCAAGCATGGTTACGATACGATGAGCAGTTCCGGCAGCGGAAGGCGGTTCGTCCAGCGATCAGATGGGATCAGAAGGATATCGGTTTGTGGTTACGTGTAATGGCGCCGACGAAGTTTGGTCAATCCTTTCAAGGGGGGGCCGGATCTTCCGGCCAAGGCTTTGGACAGGGCTCCTCTGCGGAAGCCGGGGGTCAGGCGGGTCAATCCGGAAGTCAGAAGCATGGTGTGTGTTGGCAGTTCAACAAGGGCCAATGTAAGTTCGGGGCGACTTGCAAGTTCAAGCATTTGTGCTCGCACTGCAATGGCGCCTCCCACGGAGCCTCCAAATGTTTTAAGAAGAAAGGGAGGCCAGAGGGTAATCCCAAAGGGGGGACTCCGGTGAGGTTGGACGCGATGGCCCCCTATCTAAATAGGTATCCCGATAGGGAGGGGGCAGAGTTACTCCGGGCTGGGTTTGATGTTGGTTTTTCTATACCGGCCCCGGGTTTTGCGGTACCGCCGACGCTGAAGAACCTGAGATTGGCCGAGTTGCATGCATCGGTGGTGTCTGAAAAGTTAGGCAAAGAGGTGGCATTGGGTAGGATGTCTGGTCCGTTTCTTACTCCCCCTTTGGATGATTTGGTTGTGTCACCCCTGGGCGTTGTGCCCAAGAAGGAGCCGAATAAGTTCTGGCTCATTCAGCATTTGTCATACCCGAAGGGGAGGTCGGTTAATGATGGGATTGATCCGGAGCTCTGTTCGGTGGTTTATACTTCGTTTGATGAGGCAGCCAGGTGGGTGCGCATTTGCGGTAAGGGAGCGTTGTTAGCCAAGACTGATATTGAGTCGGCCTTTCGTTTGTTGCCCGTTCATCCCGATAGCGTGAGGTTGTTAGGCTGTTATTGGGACGGCGCGTTCTATGTTGATCGATGTTTGCCGATGGGCTGTTCACTGTCGTGTGCTTATTTCGAGGCTTTCAGTTCCTTTCTGGAGTGGGCGGTGCGGGTTGTGTCTGGTTTGGACTCGGTAATTCATTATTTTGATGACTTCTTGTGTATAGGCCCTGAGCAGTCTCAATGTTGTGAGGTCCTGTTAAGGACAGTTGTTTGGGTGGCGGAGTGCTTCGGGGTCCCGTTGGCACCGGGCAAGACGGAGGGCCCGTGTACGAGCTTGTCTTTTTTGGGTATTGTCATCGATTCTGAGAAGTGGGAGTTTAGGTTGCCGGTTGACAAGGTGTTGGGACTGAGGGACGAGGTGGCGCGAGCTAGGCGTGTGAAAAAATTGCCACTGCGTGATGTGCAGTCGCTTTTGGGGAAGTTGAATTTTGCGTGTCGAATTATTCCCATGGGGAGAATTTTTTCACGTAGACTGGCCAGTGCTACGGCCGGGGTCACCGCCCCGCATCATTTTGTGCGTTTGTCAGCCGAGCACAAGGCAGACTTGGAGGTTTGGGACCGTTTTTTGTCTTGTTACAATGGGCGTTCGTTGTTGATGGAGGAGGCAGTGGGCAATGCTGATTTAGACTTGTTCACTGACGCTTCGGGCGGTATTGGTTTTGGGGCCTTTTTTGGGGGCCGTTGGTGTGCGGCCAGGTGGCCGGAAGCCTGGTTTGAAACAGGTTTGGTGCGGAACATCACGTTGTTGGAAATTTTCCCGATTTTGGTGGCGGTGCAGCTTTGGGGCGACGAATTTCAGAACAAAAGGGTGCGGTTTAACTGTGATAATATGGCCGTGGTGTGCGCCATTAACAGTTTGACGACGGCGTCTCCCCCGGTGATCAGAGTGCTTCAGCAGTTGGTTTTGTCTTGTTTACACCTGAATGCTTATTTCACAGCTTCGCATGTGCCTGGTGTTAATAATTGCATTGCCGATTCTTTGTCTCATTTCCAGTGGGAGCGTTTTCGGTCGCTGGCGCCGGATGCCGAGGAGACGGGCCTGGAATGCCCGGCGGAACTCTGGAACGTGGTGTCCGGGCTGCAGAGCCTTTAATCCAAGCGTCCTTGGCCCCGAGTACGTTGTCGGTCTATCAGGCGGTATGGAACAGTTGGGAGAGTTGGCTGGCGGCTTGTGATGTCGGGAGTGCGGGTTTGGATCAGGTGGGGGCATTGTTGCTGTGGTTGAGACATGGGGCGGATCAGGGATGGTCGGCAGCGAAGGTGGATAGGACGATTGCGGCTTTAGCCTTTGGTTTCAGGCTTCGGGGTTTTCAGGACGCGACAAAGTCCTTTCTGGTAAAGCAGGCTGCGAAGGGGCTGAGAAGATCATGCAGCCGAGGAGATTGTAGGCGCCCGGTGTCCTTTGAGATGTTGGAGCGGTTGGGGGTACGTTTGAGTGACGTATGCGTTTCCAGCTTTGAGGTTGCGCTGTTTCGCTTAGCCTTTTCGTTGGCCTTTTACGGAGCGTTGAGGATTGGGGAGTTGGTGTCGCCCACTACGATTCGTCAAGGGGGCATGTGGGCGGTGGACGTTTTTGCTTCCGAGGGGTCACTGCAGTTTTGGATTCGGAAGTCTAAGACGGATCAGATGGGGCGGGGTAAAAAAGTTGTTTTGGGCGCAGTTCCTGGTTCTGTGATGTGTCCTATTCGCTGCTGGCAGGCTTTCGATAGGTTGCACCCGCGTGGCGATGGGCCTTTGTTGTGTCATGAGGATGGGTCTTTCCTGTCCAAATATCAGTTTGTAGCGGTTTTTCGGCAGTGTTTAAAGGCCATCGGGGTAGATTCTGCCAGGTTCGCCTCCCATTCTTTCCGGATTGGGGCTGCCACCGAGGAGGCGCGAAACGGATTGGCTCCTGAGGTGGTGCAAAGGATTGGGCGGTGGGAGTCCGGCCGCTATCGGAGTTATGTGAGGCCTTGAGCATCTGGGAACGGTTTGATCTTTTGTGTGTTTTGGAGATTGTCTAAGTTGTTTATGTTTTTCAGGTTCATCCTCGCTGTTGGTGTGGATCGTCGGCCACTCATATGTGTACTGGGGCGCGAGACGGGCCAACGTCAGACAGGATGGAAGACAGCTCGGGTTTTCCAGGGACGTGGCCGTCGTCAGGTGGTTGGGGTTTCGGGGTTTAAGTTGGAACAGAGTCCTGGAGGAGGTACACAATGGCATTCGTCTGGATAGGCCTCCTGATATTTTGGTTCTGCACGTTGGGGGAAACGACCTGGGAATTCGTCCTTGTCGGGAGTTGATGCGGGACATTAAACACGACATGCTCCGGTTATGGGTTTCGTTTCGGGAGATGTCGATAGTGTGGTCGGAGATTGTTCCTCGGACATCTTGGAGGCATGCCAGGTCGGTGGACAAGATAAATAGAGCCCGAATTAAGGTGAACCGGGCCGTGTCGGGTTTTGTTGTGCGGAACGGAGGTATGGCCGTGCACCATTTTGAGTTGGAGCGTGGTGGTGACCAATTTCTTTTGGGTGACGGGGTTCATCTGAACGCGGTAGGAATCGATTTGTGGGCTCTGGGGTTGCAGTCTGGAATTGAGCGGGCCATAGCGGTTAAGGTTGGTGGGGTCTCGGGTACTTGAGGGGGTCAAGTATCCTCGTGGTGGCGGGGGGAGGGGTCCTTGGAGTTGGTGCTAAATTGGCCTGGGGGGTCCGTCGGGATACGGATTCTCCAGTTGGTTTAAGTTTTGGTTGTGGGTCTGGTGATCTGGGGGAATCTTGGTAACGGTGGGCCAGATTCCTAAGTTGGAAGTGGACAATGGTAACCCTTCGGGGTATTTTGGTGCTCTCGAGCCTGTGGGGTAACGGCTGAGAGTAATCTACGGTTGGTCTCTTGTCCACTTGTTCATACTATGGGTGACACCAGATTTTAGCTTCAAGGACCCCTTCCCAGCTCATGTATAGTTATATGTTTTGTTTGTTATAATAAAGGCCGCTGTGGCCAATTATATCCAACTTGAGACTCATGTCGTTATTCGGAGGTTGGGAAGGAAAAGGGGTCGGTGATCCCTTGGGAAGGCACTTAATCAGGGTAGTCGACAATACCAATGTCATGCACATATATGGTCTGCAGAGCAAAGGTGTAGACCTGTTGTTACCATTATATGGTCATTGTATGGTGGTAACATCAGTCTAAGGCCGGTTTCACACATCAGTGGCTCCAGTATGTGAGGTGACAGTTTCCTCACGTACCGGAGACACTGACTCACGTAGACACATTAAAATCAATGTGTCTCTGCACATGTCAGCGTGTTTTCACGGACCGTGTGTCCGTTTGGAAAACACGGAGACATGTCAGTGTTTGTGGGAACGCACGGATCACACGGACCCATTAAAGTCAATGGGTCCGTGTGAAACACGTACCGCACACGGATGCTGTCCGTGTGCAGCCCGTGTGCCGTTCAGGAGGCAGCGCTACTGTAAGCGCTGTCCCCCCAGCTTGTGGTGCTGAAGCCCCATTCATTTCTTCTCTCCAGCAGCGTTCGCTGGAGAGAAGGAATGAAAAATCATTTAAAAAAAAAAAATTTAGTTGTTAACCCCTTCGTGACCTTGGGATTTTTCATTTTTCCGTGTTCGTTTTTCACTCCCCTCCTTCCCAGAGTCATAACTTTTTTATTTTTCCGTCAATTTGGCCATGTGAGGGCTTATTTTTTGCGGGACGAGTTGTACTTTTGAACGACATCATTGGTTTTAGCATGTCTTGTACTAGAAAACGGGAAAAAAATTCCAAGTGCGGTGAAATTGCAAAAAAAGTGCAGTCCCACACTTGTTTTTTGTTTGGCTTTTTTGCTAGGTTCAATAAATGCTAAAACTGACCTGACATTATGATTCTCCAGGTCATTACGAGTTCATAGACGCCTATCATGACTAGGTTATTTTTTACCTAAGTGGTGAAAAAAAAATCCAAACTTTGCTAAAAAAAAAAAAAAAATTTGCACCATTTTCCGATACTCATAGCATCTCCATTTTTCATGATCTGGTGTCGGTTGAGGGCTTATTTTTTGCGTGCTGAGATGACGTTTTTAATGATAGCATTTGGGTGCAGATACGGTCTTTTGATCGCCCGTTATTGCATTTTAATGCAATGTCGCGGCGACAAAAAAATACGTAATTCTGGCGTTTCGAATTTTTTTCTCGCTACGCTGTTTAGCGATCAGGTTAATGCTTTTTTTTAATTGATAGATCGGGCGATTCTGAACGCGGCGATACCAAATATGTGTAGATTTGATTTTTTTTTATTGATTTATTTTGATTGGGGCGAAAGGGGGGTGATTTAAACTTTTATATTTTTTTATTTTTTTCACATTTTTTTTAACTTTTTTTTTACTTTTGCCATGCTTCAATAGCCTCCATGGGAGGCTAGAAGCTGGCACAGCACGATCGGCTCTGCTACATAGCAGCGATCTGCTGTTCGCTGCTATGTAGCAGAAAATCAGGTGTGCTGTGAGCGCCGACCACAGGGTGGCGCTCACAGCTAACTGTGATCAGTAACCATAGATGTCTCAAGGACCTTTATGGTTACAATGTACAAGCATCGCCGACCTCCGATCATGCGACGGGGTCGGCGATGCCGTCATTTCCGGCCGCCCGGCCGGATGCGGTAGTTAAATGCCGCTGTCTGCGTTTGACAGCGGCATTTAACTAGTTAATAGGCGCGGGCAGATCGCAATTCTGCCCGCGCCTATTATGGGCATATGTCAGCTGTTCAAAAAAGCTGACATGTCCCGGCTTTGACGCGGGCTCACCGCCGGAGCCCGCATCAAAGCGGGGCTTCTGACCTCGGACGTACTATCCCGTTCGAGGTCAGAAAGGGGTTAAAATAAAGTTCCCCCTAATCTCCCCCCTCCCACCCCCTGTGCGCCCGCCCACTGGCATTAAAATACCCAGCTCCCTCGGCGCTTCTATCCTCTAAGCGTCGCAGCTTCTCCTGTATGAGCGGTCACGTGGTGCCGCACATTACAGTGATGAATATGCGGCTCCACCTCCCATACGGGTGGAGCCGCATATTCATCACTAATAAGCGGCACCACGTGACCGCTCATACAGGAAGAGCTGCAACGCTAGGAGGATGGAAGCGCCGAGGGAGCTGGGTAAGTATTTTAATGCCAGCGGGCGGGCGCACAGGGGGCGTGAGGGGGGAGATTACCGGGAACTTTATTTTAACAACAAACAAAATTAAAAAAAAAGATTTTTTATTCTTTCTCTCTCGCGAACGCTGCTGGGAAGAAGGAATGACTTCTGGATTCAGCACCCAAAGCAGGGGACAGCGCTTAACTCTAGCGCTGTCTCCTGCATGGTGCGTGTGGTACCCAGTCGGCGCACGGACGGCACACGGCTGCCACACGTGTGCCACACTGATGTGCCATGTGAGTACACGGACACGGATAACTCCGGTACTGATTTTTCCGGTACCGGAATTATCTGGACGTGTGGGACAGGCCTAAGGCTGGTTTCACACTGGATTGTGTCCGCAGCGTTTCTACCGCATATATCCGCATGCGTAGTGTATTCCTATATTTAACATTAGGGTCGTTTCGTCATTTGCGGCTTGGCGTGGAAATGCAACATGTAGTAATTTTTAGAGGTGTCAATTTGCCGCCTGGAAACGCATGCGGTCGATTGCACAAGGTTTGCGACAAAAAAAGCATTGCTGTCAATATGAACGCATGCGTTCAGAAGCACATGCGTTTGGTTGCGTTCGTGAACGCATGCTTTTCAATTGAAAAAAAGATGTCTAGACACTGATAAGCCACCCCCCACATAGTAGGTGATAAAGGGAGGTAGTGGACATTTGCAGGTCACAACTCAGCAGACACTGAAGCAGAGCAGACAGACACAAGCACCTTGGAAGAAACCAGACTCTGAACAATGTGAGTATATCCTAGCCAATGCCTTTATTTTCTATTTTCTGTCTCTACATGTCCTAATTTCTGCCATTTCTTTCTTTCGACATGCATCAGAATGTCTTCTTCTTCGGCTTCTTCTCATGAGGAGTTTCTTCCTGGGCCGTCAAAAGTCGAGCATGTCAGTGAGGTGAGTACTTGCCTCGTCCGATTGAAAGTATTCACTGTCACATCCACACATGGGACAATTTTTGTTTTTCATTTTTTTAGAGCTCTTCTTCATCTGCGGCAGAGACTGGACAGGAGCAGCAGAGTCAAGGTCGGGTGGAAAGACTGCAGCGGGTACGTATACAAGGCTGACTGTTTTATGTATCCTCAGTGTAATATTCTTGAATCTTCCTTTCTTTCCATTCGTATTTCTTTACTTTTTTCTTCTGGAATGCTTTTGTATGTTGACTTTCCTATTCATGCCATTTCTCAGCATCTTTTTTCTTTCTTTTCCTTATGTTAATTGACCAAACTTTAATGACTTTATTTAATTTTTAGGTTCCACAATGGGAGGATGATCTAATTGAGAACGACCTCCTCATCTCCCTGGTCCAGGAGCGAGTCCCGTTGTGGGACACCCGGGATCCACTGCACTCAAACAACGTCGGCGCCTATGGAATGAGGTGGCCAACGAGAAGTGGGATGGCTGGGACAACGCCCCGGCTTGGGTGCGAAGTGCATTTGGTAAATATTGCACTGCAGTGTGAAGCAGTAGAGACCTTGGCCGTGCTCACTCGACTGTGTGTGTGATGAAAGAAACTCTCAGGAGTTTCTTTCATCACACACAGTTGTGTGAGCACGGCCAAAAGTCATTTTTCTGACCAAAATGTTTTTTTTTTTAACAGTGTCCAAAGTCAAAAAACGTTGGCGTTCGATGAAGGACCGCTTCAACAAGGACCTGCGTCAAGAGAGCCGTGTTCCCAGTGGTTCAGGAGCAAGGATCCGAAGAAAAAATGCCAGAACACGATGGTATTTATAAGACCGGTCCTTGCCCAGAGAACGTAAGTATTTATCACGTGCATTAGGTTGTATTGTATTGCCATAATCTGCATTTTCATATTCCACAGGATTTTGCATCTGGTTATTTTTTGGTATTAATTTTCTTTTTCCTTTTTTCACAGCACATGGAGCACTACTGTTGGCCCAGGTTTTGGAGCGGTCCTTCATCCGACAGCCGCGGACCCGTCCCAGCCATCCAGCAGCGCAGCAGCAAGTGGGCCTTCCACATTAACTGGAGACCAGGGAGCTGGTACATCAGGTCTTCCCCTTTCGCAGTCCTCTTCCACTGCCCCTTTTTTTGGGGCTCCTCCCATCAGCGGCAGTGGGCTTCGGACAGGTCACTCATGCCTGACATTTTGCACTTGAGCTCAGTTTTACACGAAGCAATCAAGGCTTTGGGTGACCGAATGGATGTTTCACATAGCCTCTTGAATGCACGTATCCAGGAGGTCACCAAAAGCCTTGATCAAGTGAAAGCCGACCTCCAGAGGCCAGCACATCATTTTTTTAACCAAATTGAGCAGGGCATGTCGGAACACCTTACTCCTGATCTCCAGCTGAGTGTCATGCAGGCCTGCAATGCTGCTTACGTGCAGGCTATGCAGCAGAGTCGGTATTTCCAGCAGACAGTGTCGGCATATCCAACTGTGCCTTCACTGTCACGTTTAACCTCAATGCCGACCTCTGCTGCATACCACTGCACGGCCACCTCAATTCCTTCCACAGCCAGACACCACTACAGCGCCAGCACCATGTCGAGTGCAGTTGGACATCCAACCGCCACCACCATGACAACTGCTGCTCCTGCTTGGACCTCCTCCACTGACACCACGATGCAGCAGGACCCTGGCATGGCCTTCCGTACCGCCACCACCACCACGATGCAGCAGGACCCCGGCATGGCCTTCCGTACCGCCACCACCACGATGCAGCAGGACCCTGGCATGGCTGCACGCTCTACGAGCACTATGGACTCTGACACAGTGCAGCCGGACCCCTACAGGTCACCCACAACCACGCCACGCCATATGAGCCAAGACCTCCCAGAACTCGGCAAAGTGAAAAAAAAAAAAACACAAAAAAAAACAGAGGACTCTTAGCATTCCTCCCCCTTCACCTCCCAATGTGTCTGTAATGTTAGGTTTGTCTCACCCTTCCAGTGCGTCTCAAGCCTCTCGTGTCAAGCCCTATCCCCGAACTACCAGACCCCACTAGTTTCATTGCCCCTTCTCCTGTCACCTCTGTGTCGTCCACGGTTAGCCAGGCCTCAGTTCTTAACATCCCCCGTTTACATCACTCTACCCCAAGCCGGCACAGTTAAATACATTTTTTTGGTTGTTAAAAAATAAATACAATTTGATTTGCTCCAATTATGTTTGGTTTATTGTGTCTATCGCCGCCGGCAACACACACCTTGCGCCAAATAAGAAACTTCGTCACACAATTTTTGGGCCACATCATATCTCCAGTAGTTATAAAAAATGACTGCAGCTTTGTGTGTCTGTAGTATAAAGATATGAGGTGGCCCAAAAAAAATAGATGTATTATCTCCATAATCTCTTCTATCTGCTTAGTCTGTGACTAGTGTTGCAGTCTGAAGAGAAAATGGCGGAAATACATTGCAGAACTCTACTGAACAGGTCAGGTGTCAAAAAACTCATTAGTTAGGACACCTGACCTCGTGAGTAGAGAACTGCCTTGTACAGGGTGGAGCGCGGTAATTTGCTGATTTGGGAATGAAATAAAAAAATTATGATCATTAGAAAAATTTATTTTATATTTTAATTATACTGAACAGTAATGGAATTTTTAAATTACATGGTTTTAAATAGTGTATCTGGCAAATGTCGACCTTCGCTATCCACACACTGCTGCATACGTTTTCTGAAGTTTTCATGAACTCTAACAAGCATGTCCACTGGTATTCTGCCAATTTCAGCTTCAATATTGTTCCTTAGGTCTTCCAAGGTGTTGGGACGGTTGATATACACCTTAGACTTCAGGTAACCCCAAAGGAAAAAAATCGCATGGGGCTAAATCTGGTGAGCGTGCTGGCCAGTTCACATCTCCCCTCAAAGAGATAAGCCGTCCAGGAAACATTTGCCTCAAACAATTCATGGTAACCCTCGCTGTGTGTGCAGTGGCACCATCCTGTTGGAACCATGTATCCTCTAGTTCCATTGCCTCAAGAGCCGGCTGAAAATAATCCTGTATCATAGACAAGTACCGTTCGGAGTTCACAGTTATGGCACGACCATTATCCTGAAAAAAGTAAGGACCAATGATGCCTACTCGTGATATGGCGCACCACACAGTGACGCGGTCCGAATGCAGAGGTCTCTCGTGAACTTCTCTGGGGTTTGTTTCACTCCAGTAACGCATATTTTGTTTGTTTACACACCCACTGAGGTGAAAATGTGCCTCATCAGAAAAAAACACAATTGCGTCACGGGGTATCGTTGCTAACATGTCTTTACAAGAGGTCCGCCGTGTCAAATAGTCCCATGCTGACAAATGTTGGACCACGCACATTTTATACGGGTGAAAATTCAGTTCATCATGAAGAATCCGGTGGAGAGAACGTCTTGAAATGCCAAGAGCAAATGATTGCTTCCGAGCAGAGCGTTTCGGAGATTGCAGTACTGCTGCTCTAACTCTCTCGATGTTTTGTGGTGTTGTAATCCTTCTCTCAGGTCCCCTTCGTACACATGACACATTCCCTGCTGTTCTGAATGCATTCACCCAATTTACAATTGATTGCCGTCCAGGAACACGTCCGCGTGGAGGAACAGCGAATTGTAAACGAAAAGCACGCTGCACTGCAATGATCGAGTGGGCATTTGAAAAATACGCTTCAACACAAAATGACCTCTCCTCACGTGTCCACTGCATGATAGCAACTGAAAGGCAGAAGAATACAAATCTCCCATCAGCCACTGTAAGCCACACCCACTCTCCCCTCTCTTCGACCGACAGTGCCGCCACAGCATGCAGTGCAAAAAAGCAAATTACCGCGCTCCACCCTGTATAACCTCCATTTTCTCTTGTGTACATAATCTGTTACACACAAATTGAAGGGACGATGGTGGTCACACACGGCATATCTATGCTCACCTGCACAGGTGTCAGAAATAGTGAATTCATGAGGCTGTTATATGTGCATCATGAATTCATTATTTCTGACACCTCACTTGATGAGTATAGATCTCTTTAATGTGACAGTCATTGTCTCTTCAGTCTGTGTCCAATGGATACTGCAGAACAGAATCAGGACGCAATGACGTCACCAAGCTTAAAGCAACATGGCTGCCATAACACAAGCAGTATGTGGTCAGTGTTTTATATTAGTATTTGTAAGCAAAAACAAGGAGTGGAACAATTAGAGGTAAATTATGATATTAACATAATAACTAGCACCTCTGCCTTTATCACCCACTCCTGCTTTTGGATTACAAATACTGATATTAAATACAGACCAAATACTGCTAGTTTTAGGACAGCCTTGGTTTGTAGAGAAAAAACACAGGAGACACGGTCAACACAACCAAAACTAAAGTTTATTAATGAGAAATGTTATTATCATTTCAGAAAATTAAAATGGTACAGATCTAATTGCAACAGGACATTTACACAACATTGTCCTGCCATGACACACGTCCAATATCTGAATCAAAAAAGGCAACAAATTGGTCCCGCATGTGACCAACTGCTGCAGTTGCCCTCAGCGGGTGATGCTGGAAATCGGGAAGTGGGTGTGCAACTGGATCATCCAGTTCAATGTTGGGTTGCTCCTTAGCCATTATATAATTGTGCATAATCACACAGGCTTTGACCACCTCGTCGACTGTTTCCACTTTTAGATTTAAGGCTGATGCAAGAATGCGCCATTTAGAGACCAGAATGCCAAAGGAACACTCTACTGTTCTTCGGGCCCTGGTCAGCCTGTAGTTAAAGATCCTTCTAGTGTGGTTCAAGTCCCGACTAGAGTAGGGCTTCAGTAGGTTTTCACACATCTGAAAGGCCTCATGCCCAACCATAACAAATGGCAGCGGTGGACCTTGAGTGTTGGGGAGAGGCTGTGGCGGGGGAAAATTGAAATTTTTGCCGTACACAAGGCGGCCCATATCCGAGTTCTTGAAAGTATGGGAATCGTTGCCACGGCCAAAAGCTCCAATGTCCACGGTGATGAAGTGACAGTTCGCATCAGCTACTGCCATGAGCACATCAGAAAAATATTTTTTATAGTTGAAATACTCCGATCCTGTTCTGGCAGGTTTGATAATGCGGATGTGCTTTCCATCCACCGCTCCTAAACAGTTGGGGAAATCACACACACTCCAGAATTTTTCCGCAATTTCAAGCCACATGTCCACGGTGGGTAGGGGTATAAACTCATCCCGGAGTACATTCCACAAAGCCCGGCAGGTGTCCGCAACTATTCCGGACAGGGTGGATATTCCAAGCTGGTATTGGAAGTGGAGGGATGATAAACTCTCTCCGGTTGCCAGAAATCTGTAAGAAAAAGAAACCCCCCAAAAATTACAAACTATTCTATTTATGGTGTGGTAACGCTAAAGAGAGGAACATACCCAAAACATACATGTCAGAAAACACAAAATTTGGACTGTCATTGGTTTAGATTTGGAACGTACCTTAATGTAACCAGCAGATGTTCCTCTGGTGGAATCGCTCTACGGAGCTGGGTGTCCTGTCTGCGTATGACTCCTTGGACACGAGCAAGCAAATCCCGGAACGAGTCTTGCGACATCTTTGTATATTCATGGAATTTCTCCGGGTTGGCATTAGGCTCGCCATACAGCGTGTGATAGGCTCCACGTCTCTCACGTAGTTCGGTAATGGGGTGTCTCCAAAAACGCCTACATTGTCTACTTCTCCATCTTTCGCGATTTCTGTCTTGCTCCCAAGCAAAAGCACAGGCAAGAAACAGCTTGATGCTTAAATCCAGGTTGAAATAAAAGCTCTCCATGCGAAGATCCATCATGACACTGGATAGAGGAGCAAAATCTGAAGATTACAGCTGTTCAGGGGTATATATAAAGAAATCCCATAATACACGCCCTCTGTAGTCCCATTGGCGGTGTCTGGTTATCTAGATTTTTCTCTTGTGAAATTTCTCATCATGCGCACAAAAAACGCATATAAACGCGTACAAACACAGCATTTTTTTTACCGCATGCGTCTAAAAAACGCCGCGTTTGTACGCGTTTATATGCGTTTTTTCCACCCCTTGCGGATGCGTATTAAACGCTGCAGATTTAAACGCAAATATGAAACTAGCCTTAGTACATTGTTTTTGGTTATAGTAGTTGTCCAAGTGAAGCAATGGCCGGGGGACCACCACGGTGCAGGAAGACTACTGTACACAAGATGAGGTGCAAATAAGGATAATAAAGGGTAGATTTATTGGGAGGCAAGGAATGAAGGGAAAGAGGAAGATGTAAACGGGTATACAATGGCAAAAAAACAATTTACAAGAGTAATAATCTTTATCTTTTCCGTAAAATAGCACGGTGCTCCAGCTATTACAGACTCAAAATATGTCTAACAAGCAAATGTAAACAACAAACAAGTGATGATGCTACTCTACGTATGACCTCCCTGGCCTTTACTAAGCAGGCCACACGGCTCCCGTGTACTGACTATTGAAGCCTACACTAGGCCCTAACAGGTGCACCAAACAGGAACAAACTCACTGTGATGTTGGAGAATCAGGTCCAGTCCCAGGGGGCCCCCCAGCAGTCCAATACGGTGGTGCGCACGGCTTTCTGTCAGCTCTGTGAAACGTCTTCTCCTTGCTTCTGGATCCTAGGGATGCTCCTGGAAACTGTAAATCCCATTCTCTGTATCTTTGTGGCTCTCTTGCAGCTATATCAGGACACAGTTCTTCTCTCTTTCAGCTATCAGCACAAAAAGTCCTCTCTCCAACAGCCTCAGCTCACACACGCTGCTCCAGCTCCACACCTGCACTCTGCGCAAAGTAGTTCATTACATTGATTATTGCAGGGGAGAAGCAGAACATTCCATCACGCCAGACAAGGGGGTGCAGCCTCTTAAAGTGACAGCGTGTTCCTTACTGTCCATAACAGCACCACCCTCTTACATGCCTCCCTTCTTAATGATGGTCGTCTTCGGCCATCACAGCATCAGGGTCAAAGTGTAATGGAGGAACGTGCAATGCGGAAACAGCACCTATAGAGGAGGCAACAAAGGTGTAAAAACAGACAGAGCACACTGTTCTACATATCGGACTGGTGGAACCCCTGCATTAGACCTCTGGGATCTCCGAAGCTCTTGGCTGTCAGGCAAGGCTTGACTATCTTCCAGAGGAACACTTGTTGCAGAAGACATTGTGAGCTCTTGTCTGGTCTCGTCCTCGCATGGTGGTACTGGTACATCCATGGGATTACCGTCTCTGTGCGGCTGAGGACCCCCTACTGTGTCAGAGACGGTTCACCACTTATCGATTTCACCATCAGGCATGACAGATTCAGGAAGTGGAGTAGCGCCTTCAGGCAACAATGGCGTAGAACAGACTTCAGACCGGCAAGGCCGCAGCATATTTCTAGGGGCGGATGCCTCAGTCTCAATCTGTACCTTGTAAACAGGGCCATTAGCATACACTCGCTCGATAACTTTGTATGGCTGTACTTCCCATTTCTCACTTAGTTTTCCCTTGGGGTGTTTCTCTCTGACTAATACTCGGTCTCCAGGTTGGAGCGGTAACTCTTGAGTCGGTTTGCGGCCCGTATGTTCTTTTTCTTGCAGCTGCTGACCCGCCAACCGCCTTAACGTTTGCAATCGTTGCCGATACTCGTTCACCCATGAGGTAACATTTTGCTCCATCAGCTCCTCTGGCTGTTGCAAATTCAGCTCAATGATCTCTCATCCAGCTCTTCCAAACAACAGAAGATAGGGGGTATAACCCGTGGTGGAGTGGACCCGATTGTTGTAGGTCCAGACCAATTCCGGCAGATAGTCTGGCCAACACACCTTCTTATCCTCCTCAAACGTTCTCAGCATTTGAAGTAAGGTTCAGTTGAAGCCTTCACAAGCTCCGTTGCCTTTAGGGTGGTAAGTGGTGGTCCGGGACTGCTCTATGCCATACATACGATACAATTCTTCCATCACCTTGCCTTGGAAACATGCGCCTTGGTCGGAATGGATGTGCTTTGGGCACCCATACACCCGGATGAAGTCTTGACAGATGGCTCGCGCCGCCAATTCCGCAGTCTGATCTCTGGTCGGAGTGACTACTGCGAACTTAGAGAAATGATCGGTCATCACCAAACAGTATTGCAGCCCCCGGGCTGAGTGTCCCACGAGGAGGTAGTCGATCATCAAGACTTCTAGAGGTTCCTTAGTTTGTATGGTCTGGATGGGTGCCCTCTGTTCGGTACTCTTAATGAGGTCACATACTCGACATTGCCGGCAAACCTCTTCCACCACAAACTCCAACCGGGGGCAATACACATACCGTTGTAACCATTGGTAGGTCTTCGTGGGGCCGAAGTGCGCTCCAAATTCGTGGGTTTCTTTAGCCACTTCGTGAGCCATTCTTCCTGGAATGTCAACTTGCCACCATACTTCCATATCTTTTGGCTATTGCCTCTTACGATCTAGCACTGACTCTCGCACCTCCAGTCTATCCCACTGATGTAACACACTCCTCATTTCAGAGTCCAGATCATCTCTCTTGTTTGCCAGGCTTCCGCTTTTGAGTTACCCATCATTTCATCTGTCTCAGCCCTTCGTCTTCATCCTGAATGTGTCCCCATTCCTCATTGGTTCTCCCCAACAACTGGGGTAATGCGCAGGCCTCCCTTCTTGACTAGGCTGCAACCATTGGGGGCTTTAACTTGCGAAAGTCTGGGGTTTCCTCCTCTTCGAGTTGCTCATCAAGATCCCCCACTGGAGTCTCCACAGTCACTCTTGACAGCCCATCAGCATTTGCGTTTTCGGTAGCAGAGCGATAATGGATGGTAAAGTCGAACTTAGCTAGGCGAGCCACCCACCACTGTTCTAAGGCCCCCAATTTAGCATTCTCAAAGTGGGCCAGGGAATTATTGTCTGTTCGAACTTGAATCTTGGTACCTGTCAGGAAGCCTGCAAACTTTTCTGTAATGGCCCACACCAGGGCCAGGAGCTCTAACCGGAAGGAGCTGTAATTGTGAGGGTTTCTTTCGCTATCTCGCAGGGACCTGCTGGCATATCCGATGACTCTCTCATGTCCATCCTGTATCTGAGAAAGTACTGCACCGAGTCCATGAAGGCTACCATCTGTGTACAACAGGAACGGTTGATCGAAGTCTGCATAGGCCAAAATCGGGGCTGAAGTAAGGGCATTCTTTATAGCCTGGAGGGCCTCGTCTTGTCCCTGTGCCCAGGGGATGCACTGGGTCTCCGGCACTCCAGTGGTTCCCCTCAGCAACTCATTGAGAGGACCCGTCACCTTCGCGAAGTCTTTAACAAACCGGCGGTAGTACCCAGCGAGTCCCAGGAAGGCCTGAAGTTCTCTCACTGTTCGAGGGACTGGCCACTTCTGGATAGCAGCCACTTTTTCTGGCGAGGGTAGAACTCCATCTTGTGACACTATGTGGCCCAGGTACTCGATCTCTCTCTTGAAGAGGTGGCACTTCTTTGGCTTTACCTTCAGGCAAACCGGGCAAGGTGTTCTACGAATGAGGCCGAACACACAATGATGTCATCCAGATAGATCAGGGTAGCCTCAAAATTTAAGTCTCCCAAACACTTTTCCATCAGCCGTTGAAATGTGCCTGGAGCATTGGAGAGCCCGAAGGGCATCCAGTTAAACTCGAACAGTGCAGGCATTGAGTTTCCTGTAATCTACACAGAACCGGATGGTCCCATCCTTTTTCTTGATGAGCACAACCGGGGCTGCCCAAGGGCTCTGACTACTCCGCACCAATCCTGAATCCAGCATCTGCCTCAGTAATGTTTTCACCTCTTGATACATCTTGGGTGGGATCTGCCGGTATCGTTCTCGAATTGGACGAGCTTCCCCAGTCGGTATCTCACGTGTGATGGCTTCAGTACAACCGAAATCTTCTGCGTGACGGGCGAATGCGGCCTGATTTTCCCACAGCATAGTTCCTATTACTTGCACATGCTCAGGGCCCAGAGCCTTCACATCCACTTCTATTTGATCAAGGATGACCCGTCCACTCCACTCCGGGTATGGCGTCTCTTCGTCCCCCGCAGCAACTGCTAGGGTCCACCCCACGCCTTCTTTCGGTGATAAAGACATCTCCTTCTGACTCACCTCTTCACCCTTATGTAGGTAGACCAGGGCCAGATCTGTCCCTCGTGGCAAGGTGACCTCCCCGGGGCCCACATTCAAAGCTCTTATGGGGACATGTCCTCGCTGGACCACAGCTATCGTACGAGCTATCATGACTTCTTGGTCCACTCCTCTGCCTACCACAGGCTGAACAACCACTTCCAACCTGTCAAGGTTGCGGTGAGTCCCCACTGGAAGGTATACTATAGTTTCTCGCTCGGGAGGTAGGATTACTGGTTCTTTACCAGGAGCCCTGATGACCCCTACCGTCTGATAAGATGGCACACTCTTCTGCGTCCCACAGACGCGGATCAGTCATTGAAGGGCTTCTTGAGTAGGCTTATGTGTAGTAGCATTCTTCCAATAGCCAGGTCCCCGTTTGGTAAACATAATTTGATCGAGTTCACGTAGGATGTTCATTCCCAGTACTACAGGCACACCTTCCTTGATAGGCTCAGGGACTAGCAGGATCCCTTTTCTCCCAACTTCTTGCCCACAGATTCGAATATTCATCCACACGACCCCTGTGACCGGGATCGGTTGTTGGTTGGCAGCAAACAACCGGATCAATGTCTCTTTTTCTGGCTTGGCCAGGTCCTGGAAATACTGCTTGAAATACGCTTCTGGCATCGTTGTCACTTGTGACCCGGTATCTATCAGGCAATCCACTAGAACTCCTTCGAAATCAGCAGGTAGGATAGGGCTCCCAGCAATCAAGTGTTCGTTATGATATGGAGCGGCCTCTCTCCTCGCCTCCCCCACAGAGTGCTGCACTACTGCGGGGGTTGGTAGTTTAACGGCGGCTCCCACTGGCCTTGAGTATAGTTCCGACAGTCTCTGGCAAGGTGCCCCCGTCCTCCACATTCCCAGCATTGGATGCCTCCTCCTCGCCGGGGGTACCTCGAGCCTGTCCTCGTGCCTCCGATGCCTGACGGGAGGGGGCTTGCTCCCACTGATCCCTTATCGGTCGGGCTGAAGTATGGTTGCATGAGTACGGTGGGTCAGACTGTTGTAGTTCCCCCACTCTTCGCTCCATCTGGGTCAGTTTCTCTTGCACGTTGACAAGGGACCGCTGCAAGTCTTGCACCACCTGGACCAGCACCTCCTGATGGTTTGTGTCCCCTCTGGTATTGGCACCCTGGACACGCATCACCCCAGATGCATAGCTCTCTTCTTTACTTCGGGCCACTGTTTCCGCCAGGATTTGACGAAACGTAAGAGCCGGATCTGCCTGGACCCGTTCTGACAGTGCTCGCCTCAAGGATGTGCTGTGTAGTCCCAGAATGAATTGCAGCCGGAGTATCCGGTCTTTAGAGCCCATACCGCCAAATCCATCCGCCTCCTTTCTCTGCACCTCTACTAACACTTCTTGCAGTGCTGTTGCATACTGAGAAATTCCTTCTTCTTCCCGCTGCAGCCTAGAGAAAAATTTGGCGCGAAGGTGTCCGGCGCTAGCAGTCTCACCGTAGATCTCTTCCAGGACCTTTACTAGCTCCTTCAGGGTACTGCGGGTGAGTTCTGGTTGTAGGCAGACGTTTCTACAGGCTTCTCCCTCTAGGGCAGTTAACGCAATGTCCACTTCAAGGTCTGGGCTGATGTTATAAATCTTCAGGGTGCTTTGCAGCCGGGACACCCAGTCAGACAGTGGCATATTCTTGTCATCAAACCTTGGTAGGACACTAAATATGGTGCCCATAGGGAGTGTCCTTGCAGGGGTTCCATCAATGCCCACAGCATCTCCATTAACATTAGCATTCCCACCATTGCTCTCTGCTGCCTCCATCTTGCTGACAGTACCCTGCTCGCAGCGCCACTTGAAGCGATGGCCGGGGGACCACCACGGTGCAGGAAGACTACTGTACACAAGATGAGGTGCAAACAACAAAGGGTAGATTTATTGGGAGGAAAGGAATGAAGGGAATGAAGAAGATGCAAACAGGGGTATACAATGGCAAAAGACAATTTACAAGAGTAATAAACTTTATCTTTTCCGTAAAATAGCACGGTGCTCCAGCTATTACAGACTCAAAATATGTCTAACAAGCAAATGTAAACAACAAACAAGTGATGATGCTACTCTACGTATGACCTCCCTGGCCTTTACTAAGCAGGCCACACGGCTCCCGTGTACTGACTATTGAAGCCTACACTAGGCCCTAACAGGTGCACCAAACAGGAACAAACTCACTGTGATGTTGGAGAATCAGGTCCAGTCCCAGGGAGCCCCCCAGCAGTCCAATACGGTGGTGCGCACGGCTTTCTGTCAGCTCTGTGAAACATGGTCTTCTTGCATCTGGATCCTAGGGATGCTCCTGGAAACTGTAAATCCCTTTCTCTGTATCTTCGCGGCTTGTGTGCATGAGAAAGTGCAGGCGCATGCGCAGGACAGAAGTGGGCGCCATGAGGAAGAGAGTCATCATATCTCCGGGACCAGCAATGCTGCTTTGCGACTGCGCTGTATGCAGCGATATGGTGGAGCGCTTGTGCGTTCCACATAACACTGCTCACGTCATCAATGTGAGCATACGCGTTCCAGAGAGCGTCATCAATAGGAGCATATGCGCTCCATAGAGCACGCCTGACGTCATTAAACTTCCTGATGCAGCACAGCACGTGTTATGGTGCCGGGTATAGGAGGACGCCAATGCCCAATTGAGGTGGGTGGAGATTAAAGCACTGCACTATATAAGAGAGTGGATATGGTAGCTGGTAGCACAGACTCTGGTATACAGCATCTTGATTCCCGCCTGTAGCTCAATGGCCTATTAAGGATAAGCAATATGTTAAGTCCCCTGATGAACCCCCTGAGAAAATATTACGGGGTAGAAACGCGTCAGGACAGCATGAACATGAGCCAATGTATTTACATGGCTGTTATAAGGGAACATCTGAGGAGCAAAGAGATAAGTGGATAACTTGTATTAGTTATGTTTTTTCATATCACATGGTGCATATCTAGTATACTAAGCACTTGATTTACTAAGGCATTTGTTGGGTATATCCCCGTTATGGTAAACTATGAAGATGGGAGTATTTGTCTAACCTATCTATGTAAACTTACAATATATGGTGCATATATGGTATATTAAGCACTTTATTGACTAAGGCATCAGTGAGAGATAATAAGTGTGTGGGTACATCCCCTTTATGATAAACTATGGATATGGGATCATTTTTCTAGCCTATCTGTGCACTTAGTAAGGCTGTTTTTTTTAGGTTAATCTTACAGTATTTTTTCAAGCTGTCAAAGAAAAACTTGTTGGCAACATATATACAGGACAGCTTAGGTGCAGTATAGCTTCCTGCTGATCGAAGATCTGTCACTACTCCATATTTTACATAGCTCTACAAACAGCTATTTAAGCCCTTAGTGACTATTTTTGCTATTAATAGTGGTAGCCATAGTTTACAGTGTATATAGAAGTGCTTTAGTATTTTTATTATGGATCTAATTTGATCCATATATGTGTGTTTTGTCTGTGGATATTAGTTTTTATGGATCACCTAGGGATATAAGGGACAGCCACCGTGGAGCGGGGGCGCCATATCGCTTATTTAGGGTGCCAACCTCCACTGTAAGGAAGGATGTCAGACTTTAGGGCCTATTAGGGTCAGAAGAGGCATATTATATGTAGCATTTTTTCATTTTTTCTATTTTTTTCATTTTTGATGATTTTTTATTGTTATTTTTCAAATTTTTTCAGTTTTTCTATATGGTTTTTTTTTTGGTATCACAAAAATGTCCTCTATATAAACGTCTCTATATATATGCTGTGTCCCTAATTCCAGGAATTTTGGTCCCTAACAGGGATGTTTTTTATCTAGATTTTTTGTTGATTGTATGTATTGTACTAGATGATTAATAAAGATTGATGTTTTTAGGGGTAGGTTTGTTTTTTGCTTGATACTGTGCTGGATACTCCCCTGTTTAAAATTGTTTTGACAGTTGTACTCTCTTGCAGCTATATCAGGACACAGTTCTTCTCTCTTTCAGCTGTCAGCACAAAAAGTCCTCTCTCCAGCAGCCTCAGCTCACACACGCTGCTCCAGCTCCATACTTGCACTCTGCGCAGAGTAGTTCATTACATCGATTATTGCAGGGGAGAAGCAGAACATTCCATCACGCTAGACAAGGGGGTGCAGCCTCTTAAATTGACAGCATGTTCCTTACTGTCCATAACAGCACCACCCTCTTACACAAGCTTGAA
The DNA here is from genome assembly GCF_032444005.1 of Ranitomeya imitator. NCBI lineage: Eukaryota > Metazoa > Chordata > Amphibia > Anura > Dendrobatidae > Ranitomeya > Ranitomeya imitator. The sequence goes on from NC_091284.1 coordinate 224,869,146, forward strand.
GATAAAGTCTGCATTGACTATGTGACTGCGGACTTCTGAATCCTCGCATAGCTCACTTGCTGTGAGGATTCTCCGACTCTAGGAGTTGGTGATCATGTGCAGTGGCATAACTTAAACAGCATGGGCCCCAAAGCAAAAGCTTTAATGGTGACCAAAATTATTGCACATTTTTAATAGCATTGGTCTTTTTATATAGGCCAAATGGACTTTTGGGTCCCCCTACGCTCCAGGGCCAGGGTACGATTGCAACCTTCCGTACCTACTGTAGTTACGCCCCTGATCATGTTGCTGCAAGTATGTGATTTTCATGCAAGCGGTCACTTGCTAACTAGATGTACACAGCCTCACTCAATATAAGTGAAGTGAACAAAGCCGAGTACTATCAGTCTGAATGTGGCCGGAGGTGTGAAAATCACATATTTACGGTCACATAAAGGCCGGCTCCCAATGTGGAAATGGAAGATCCTCACAGTATGCACTATGAGGATTCAGAAGACTGACGTTACCTAGACTTTAACCTCAAACCCTTTAACGATCAGTATGGTGGTATTATTAATACCTAATACCATATATGCTGGTAATATTTGGTTATGGTTTGTTGGTATTTGTAATATTGCAATATTATTATTTTGATGTTATAATTATGTAATATTATACAACAATATTATTTATATTATTAGAATTATTGGTCTTGTAGGAAATCTTAATTTCCTCCCGGTAGGGTAATATAAGTAATATATTCCCATCTGGTGCTTGGGAGAGAGGACACCATGGGCCTGTGTGATTTCAAATGCCAGAGCTGAATTTCAGTCCCAGTCCATCCCTAGCTAGAAGTATAGGCGTTAGAGATGACCACGCTGTTGCAGTAAGTAAAAGTTTCCACACTACAATATAGATGTGCAGCACCCCAGGGTCCTGGTCGTTGCAGTAATATCATTCTCCTGTAGGGGGGGAGTGATGTTATGTTCGGAGGCAATAAAGGAGATCTCTTTACCAGGTAACACAAACATACAACATATTTCATACTCCAGTCCACCAGGGGGATTTATTAGGGCACTCTTCACACTTAGGTAAATCTGGTGGTCTGGAGAGGAAGTTAGTGAGATGCTGGCTGGGCTTCTCCCAGTGAGTTGCTGCCTGAGCTCCGCTCAGCTAGTTGGTCCCTGACAGGGGTGGGATCCTGTCAGAGGCCTAGACAGAAGGCCACAGAGCTGTGCCTTCCCCACGTGCGGCAGCTTCCAGAAAGAGACATTGAAGGATAACTGTATTGTAGAGAGGGTGAAGAAGTCATAGCAAAAGGAGAGGAAACCAGAAGGAGTTCTGCCCTGCACAGGCTGCCTCCTTCTGAGGCGCAGGATCCCGGTAGCCGGAACACCGAGGGAGTAAGGATCTCTACGCTTTACTCCAGAGACCGGCAGGACAGCTAATTCTACGTTACCTGCCCGCCCTATACCCAGGAGGCAAGGTGGCACCCACGAGAGGCTGGGGCATGATAGAGTCCCTGTAAAAAGCCTCACACCACCGGTCATACGGGTTTGTCCTATCCATCTGGGGGACAGAGAGAGACATAACATCTCTAACACCAACAACAGTTGTGAGAACCTTATGAGAGGCTCAGCAATAAGGTACTACAACACCCAAGGCGCTAGAGGAAGGCTACTGATTTCCACCTAGATAAGGGGACTCTGGATTTGCCTCCAAACCGGCCGGATTCTGCCTGCCCTGTGATCTGTGCTCTGGACTGTGGATGCTGAAGCCTTCAGTAAAAAGGTAAAGAGACTGCAACCTTGTGTCCTCATTCTTCACTGTGCCTCACACCATCCACCATTTACACACTGGGAAGCCCTGGGGACATACTTCACCTGTGGGAAGGTATACCATCTAGCTGCAATAACATCACCCCAGTGGACCCCTAAGCAGCATCGGTCACCCTGACCGAATACCACAGGTGGCATCACAAACATTTCCCCTTTAAAGACCTTTCCCCCCTTTTTTCAACGGACGCCCTAGGGCCACGGACCGGGTCAGCCACCGTGACATCCCCCTGAGAACCGAAGGACCCGATACCGAGTACCCCTAGCCCTTGGGGGCGATCCAGATGCAGCTAGTTTTATAACATGTTTCTAGCTCGAACCCTTTTTCAAACAGAAACTATCTTTTTCTGATCAGCTCTGATCTCTTTGTTGGTACTAAATATCCTGATTAAATATCGAGTTGCAAAACATGTGATTTCACCTACATGGGTGAATGGACCTGTTTTGTGTGACTGTATCCTTAAAAGGGAAGGCCGAAACTAACATTTATTTCAATCCTAAATGCCTGTCTTTTTAATGTCATAATCTAATCTCTTTTCCAATATACTTTCATTAAAAAGTCCTTATCTTTCACTCACTATGCTATCTATCTTCTTAATTTTTTTTTACTACTTATTGTCTGATTTACGTCTCTTTACATATAACTTCTTTGCCTAAGCAGAACTGTACCTTGCTCATGCAGTGAGGTGGGGGAGGGGGGTGAGTCCGGTGCTTTAGCTCTCCAACTTCTACCGTGAGGTAATAAAGATGCTCCTGGCTGTCCTGACTGCTTCTTTGATTACAGCAATCGCTTTTCTAGAAGAATTGGTCTATAAAGCTTGTCTGATTTCAGTCTGACAGGAGACTTTATAGCACACACCTTACTATTGGATCTCCCAGACACAATAACAACTTTCCCAGTATCCCCTGGGGCAGAGCTAACTCCTCCTACTCCCTATCTGCTATAATGTTGATACTAAATCAGCACTGCATCTTCTGTCACTATATACTAGAAAAGAGATTAGATTATGATATTAAATACAGACATTTAAGATTGAAATAAATGTTTTGGACCAACCCTTTAAGGGGGTTTTCAAAGAAAGCGATTAAATGGCCTTAACATGTAATTCAAATGGCCAGAATATCCTAGACACGTGTCAGAATTGTCTGCAGTCTAAAGATCAGTCGTCCTGTGCCTCTAATAGCCACGGAAGGATCTGATATCCACCCGTAGCTGTTAACCAGTTAAATTCTTCTGTCAATCACACATTTAACATATGCCGGGCAGAAGCGCACCACAAGTCCCGCACATTGGCAACCCTGTCTCTTGATCGGGAGGGGGCAATGTGTTGTCATGATAGCATAGTCTGATCCATGCACCTTTCACATTCCATCTTTCAAATTACATATTTTTAATTACTTTGAATTAGACTGAATTGGACTGGGATTGATTGGAAGGTTACAGAATACTAAACCACTACAATGTTTCTGTTTCTTTTCTCTTTCACCCCATACTACTTTCCTTCTTACAATCTCCTGCAATCCCTCCACCTAGTAAAGAACTAGTCATTTCTTCCCCCATCCTCCCCAGTCATCTCATCTTCTTCTCAGAACTGTTCCTCCACATACAATCCTTTTTCTCCAGACACACACGACCCCATCATGTCCTATCCTGCTCCCACCTTCTAACGCTCTGTCTTCTACTCCTCATCTCTGGTGACGTATCCCCAAATCCCAGCCCTCCTCAACACATCCCCTCACTCATTTCTAACCCCCTGCCATGATCCTCTGCACGCTTTCCCAACCATGATAACCTCATACCTATTCATTCAGCCCCCACTCCCCTGGCCCCCCTACCTGGAGCACTATGGAACAGACGCTCTGTTTGCAACAAACTGCCATTTATCCATGACCTTTTCATCACCAACAAACTCTCCTTCCTTGGCATCACTGAAACCTGGCTCACCCCCTCTGACTCAACCTCTGCAGCAGCACTTTCCTATGGTGGATTTCACCTCTCTCACACCCCTCGCCCCAGCAACAAATGTGGTGGAGGAGTTGGCTTGCTCCTGTCCGACACCTGCTCCTTTACTCCAATCTCGCTACCACCCCCTGCTACTCTTCCCTTGTTTGAGGTGCACTCCGTCCACATCTATTCCCCCTCCAACCTCCAGCTGGCTGTCATCTACCAACCCCCAGAACTGGCCATCTCCACCTTTCTCGACCACTTCACCACCTGGCTACTTCATTTCCTCTCTGCTGACATCCCCACTATCATCATGGGTGACTTCAATATCCCCATTGACACTTCCACCTCAGCTGCCTCTAAACTTTTATCACTGACTTGCTCCTTCAGCCTCACTCAATGGGCCACTCACAAAGAAGGCCACATGTTGGACCTCATCTTCACCCGCCTCTGCTCCCTTACTAATCTCACTAACTCACCCCTCCCCTGTCTGACCACAACCTACTGACATTCTCTTCCCTCTCCTCTCCTAGTGTGCAACCACCACTCCACAAACTCACTCACCCTCGCAGAAATCTCAAACACCTCAACTTACAATCATTCTCTGAGTCCCTTCTCCCTCTTACAGCCATAGCCTCCCTTCATGACACAGATGCTGCTGCCACTTTTACCACCACAATAACAGCAATACTCGATTCGGCCTCCCTACTAATGCATAGCAAAACTTGTACACTCAACAGGCAGCCCTGTCTGACCAGCCTGACCAAAGCACTGAGATGGGCTTCCGGGATCGCAGAGCGGAGATGGAAGCGATCCCGCTCTGCCAACCACTTCACTGCATACAAGCAGTCCCTTGCTAGCTTCAAGTTCACGTTCACTGCCGCAAAACAAACTTACTTCTCATCTCTCATATCCTCCCTGTCTCACAACCCTAAACAGATTTTCAACACTTTCAATTTTCTACTCCATCCCCCTGCACCCAATCCCTCCCCTCTCATTTCTGCTGAAAACTTTGCCTCCTTCTTTAAACAGAAGATCAATACAATCAGAGAAAGCTTTGGCCCACAGTGCCAATTGTCCCTCTTAGCTGCTCAACCCTGTTCCTCCAAAACCAGCTTCTCCACCATGGCAGAAGATCAGCTCTCCACCCTCCTGTCAAGATCACACCTCGCCACCTGCACGCTTGACCCGCTCCCGTCCCACCTCATCCCTAACCTTGCCACGGTCTTCATCCCAACCCTAACACACCTCTTCAACCTCTCACTCACAAGAGGTGTCTTCCCCTCAGCCTTCAAACATGCCAAGATCACACCCATCCTCAAAAAGCCCTCCCTCGACCCATCCTCTGTTTCTAGCTATCGCCCAATATCTCTTCTCCCTTATGCCTCAAAATTACTGGAACAACATCTCCTTCTCTACTCCCCTCTCATTTCTTCTTCCCACAACCGCATCCAAGACTTCTCCCGTGATTCCCCCTTAATCTGGAACTCTCTACCCCATCACATCAGTCTTTCGCCTACCACTGAAACCTTCAAAAAGAACCTGAAAACTCACCTCTTCTGACAAGCCTACAGCCTGCCGTGATCCTCAACCTACTGAAACGCCACACAACCAGCTCTACCCTCTCCTAGTGTATCCTCACCCATCCCCTGCAGACTGTGAGCCCTCACGGGCAGGGTCCTCCCTCCTTATGTACCTGTGTGCCTTGTTTTTTGCTCATGTTTAATGTATTTGTCTATATTTAATAATAATTAATAATAACTTTTATTTATATAGCGCCAACATATTCCGCAGCACTTTACAATTAAGCGTGGACACGTACAAACAATAAATTCGGTACGAGTTAAGACAATTTAAACAGTAACATTAGGAGTGAGGTCCATGCTCGCAAGCTTACAATCTACAAGGAGATGGGTGAAAAGTGATTGTTATTTCAGGTCTGGCAATTATAATAAATAGGGATTTTCATACAAAGCTGCATGATCCGGTCATCAGCCCGTGCATTTAAGTGCAATAGTAAAGTATCAAGTGCAGTTATCATGTGCATGGTGGGTGTGGAGACAGAAGAATAGTAGGGTGCAAATTCTGAATAATATTTGGAAGGAGGGAACAGGGCAAAGTTAGTTTACTGAGTAGTTGATGTGGTAGGCTTGTTTGAGGAGATAGGTTTTCAAAGCGTGCTTGAATAGGTCGGGGATAGGTATCAGTCTGATCGTCTGGGGAAGTGCATTCCAGAGAGCTGGCGAGGCACTAGAGAAGTCTTGGAGACGGAGATGTGAGGTTCGGATTACAGGGGATGTTATGGCCCCTTCACATTAAGCGACGCTGCAGCGATACCGACAACGATCCGGATCGCTGCAGCGTCGCTGTCTGGTCGCTGGAGAGCTGTCACACAGACCGCTCTCCAGCGACCAACGATGCCGGTAACCAGGGTAAACATCGGGTAACTAAGCGCAGGGCCGCGCTTAGTAACCCGATGTTTACCCTGGTTACCATCCTAAAAGTAAAAAAAACAAACAGTACATACTTACCTACAGCCGTCTGTCCTCCAGCGCTGTGCTCTGCTCTCCTCCTGTACTGTCTGTGTGAGCACAGCGGCCGGAAAGCAGAGCGGTGACGTCACCGCTCTGCTTTCCGGCTGACCGACGCTCACACAGACAGTACAGGAGGAGTGCAGAGCACAGCGCTGGAGGACAGACAGCGTTAGGTAAGTATGTACTGTTTGTTTTTTTTACTTTTAGGATGGTAACCAGGGTAAACATCGGGTTACTAAACGCGGTCCTGCGCTTAGTTACCCGATGTTTACCCTGGTTACCAGTGAAGACATCGCTGGATCGGTGTCACACACGCTGATCCAGCGATGTCCACGGGAGATCCAGCGACCAAATAAAGTTATGGACATAATTCAGCGACCAACGATCTCCCAGCAGAGGCCTGATCGTTGGTCGCTGTCACACATAACAATTTTATTAACGATATCGTTGCTACGTCACAAAAAGCAACGATATCGTTAACAATATCGTTATGTGTGAAGGTACCTTTAGTCTTAGGTCATTTGTAGAACGGAGGGCATGTGTAGGGCGATAGACAGAGATGAGAGAGGAGATATAAGGCGGTGCAGAACTGTGGAGAGCTTTGTGGGTGAGAGAGATGAGTTTATACTGGACCCTGTAGCGAATGGGTAGCCAGTGTAATGACTGGCACAAGATGGAGGCATCGGTGAAGAGGCTGGACAGAAATATGACTCTGGCTGCATCATTCAAGATGGATTGGAGAGGAGAAAGTTTGGTAAAAGAGAGACCGATCAGAAGAGAGTTGCAGTAGTCCAGACGGGAATGAATAAGAGCGACAGTAAGAGTCTTAGCAGTTTCAACGGTGAGAAAAGGTCGGATTCTGGAGATGTTTTTAAGATGCAGGTGACAAGAGCGAGTGAGTGATCGGATATAGGGAGTAAAGGAAAGTTTGGTGTCGAATATGACCCCGAGACAGTGGGCATGCTGCTTGGGAGTTATGGTTGAACCCTCCAGGGTAATTTCGATGTTGGGTAGAGTGAGGTTAGTAGAAGGGAGAAACACAAGAAGTTCAGTTTTGGAGAGATTTAGTTTCAGGTAGAGGGAGGACATGATGTTAGAGACAGCAAACAGACAATCTTTGGTATTCTGAATTAGGGTAGGGGTGATGTCGGGGGAAGAGGTGTAGAATTGGGTGTCATCAGCATAGAGATGATACTGGAACCCAAATCTGCTGATTGTTTGTCCAATAGGGGCTGTGTAAAGAGAGAAGAGGAGGGGGCCTAGGACTGAGCCTTGCGGAACCCCGATAGTAAGGGGACAAGGAGAGGAAAAGGAGCCGGCAAAAGATACAGTGAAGGAGCGGTCAGAGAGGTAGGAATAGAACCAGGAGAGGGCTGTGTCCTTGAGGCCTATAGAGCGGAGCATAGTGAGGAGGAGCTGGTGAGCCACAGTATCAAATGCGGCAGAGAAATCCAGGAGAATCAGCAGAGAGCAATGACCTTTGGATTTAGCTGTTATTAGATCATTAGAGACTTTAGTGAGGGCAGTTTCAGTGGAGTGTAAAGAGCAGAAACCAGATTGTAAGGGGTCAAGAAGAGAGTTATCCGAGAGATAGCGGATTAGACGGGAGTGGACTGTTGTGAATTCTGTTGTCTAACTCCCTCCTGTGGTCGTGAATGGTACTTCAGCGAGTTCTGTCCATGGACTCCCTCTGGTGGCTGTGAGTGAAGCTGCTGCTTCTGAGGTTCCTTACACAGGTGACGTGGTTTATCCTTTGGTTGGCTGCTCTATTTAACTCCACTCAGATCGTTACTCCATGCCAGCTGTCAATGTTCCTGCATTGGTTCAGTTCGCTCTTGGATCTTTCTGGTGACCTGTCTACTCCAGCAGAAGCTAAGTTCCTGATAGTTATTATTTGTTCATTGTTTCCTTGTCCAGCTGGTTATCATGATTTTGTCTTGCTAGCTGGAAGCTCTGGGATGCAGAGTGGCACCTCCGCACCGTGAGTCAGTGCGGAGGTCTTTTTGCACACTCTGCGTGGTCTTTTGTAGTTTTTGTGCTGACCGCAAAGATACCTTTCCTGTCCTCGGTCTGTTTAGTAAGTCTGGCCTCCCTTTGCTGAAACCTGTTTCATTTCTGCGTTTGTGACTTTCATCTTTACTCACAGTCAATATATGTGGGGGGCTGCCTTTTCCTTTGGGGAATTTCTCTGAGGCAAGGTAGGCTATATTTTCTATCTCTAGGGCTAGCTAGCTCTTAGGCTGTGAAGAGGCATCTAGGGAGAGTCAGGAACGCTCCACGGCTATTTCTAGTTGTGTGATAGGATAAGGGGTTGCGGTCAGCAAAGCTCCCACATCCCAGAGCTTGTCCTGTGTGAGTTTAACTATCAGGTCGTGCCGGGTGCTCCTAACCACCAGGTCCATAACAGTACAGCTGGCACCAAAGTATTAATGCATCTCAATAGAGGGATAAGAGAAGTTCTGAGACCATTTTTTTTTCTTTGCACTGTGTTTTGCCTTTCTTTTCCCCTAAGCCTTTGGGTGGTTCAGGACACAGGTGTAGATATGGACATTCAAGGTCTGTCCTCTTGTGTGGATCATCTCACTACAAGGGTACAAAACATTCAAGATTTTATGGTTCAGAATCCTATGTTAGAGCCCAGAATTCCTATTCCTGATTTATTTTCTGGGGATAGATCTAAGTTCTTGAATTTCAAAAATAATTGTAAACTGTTTCTAGCTTTGAAACCCCGCTCCTCTGGTGACCCCGTTCAACAAGTAAAAATCATTATTTCTTTGTTGCGTGGTGACCCTCAAGACTGGGCATTTTCCCTTGCGCCAGGAGATCCTGCATTGCGTTATGTTGATGCGTTTTTTCTGGCGCTTGGATTGCTTTATGATGAACCAAATTCAGTGGATCAGGCAGAGAAAATCTTGCTGGCTTTGTGTCAGGGTCAGGATGAAGCGGAGGTGTACTGTCAGAAGTTTAGAAAGTGGTCTGTGCTTACTCAGTGGAATGAGTGTGCCCTGGCGGCAATTTTCAGAAAGGGTCTTTCTGAAGCCCTTAAGGATGTCATGGTGGGATTTCCCACGCCTGCTGGTCTGAATGAGTCTATGTCCTTGGCCATTCAGATCGATCGGCGCTTGCGTGAGCGCAAACCTGTGCACCATCTGGCGGTATTCTCTGAGCATAGGCCTGAGCCTATGCAGTGTGATAGGACTTTGACCAGAGCTGAACAGCAAGAACACAGACGTCGGAATGGGCTGTGTTTTTACTGTGGTGAATCCACTCATGCTATCTCCGATTGTCTTAAGCGCACTAAGCGGTTCGCTAGGTCTGCCACCATTGGTACTGTACAGTCTAAATTTCTTTTGTCCGTTACTCTGATTTGCTCTCTGTCGTCCTATTCTGTTATGGCATTTGTGGATTCAGGCGCTGCCCTGAATTTGATGGACTTGGAGTTTGCCAGGCGCTGTGGTTTTTTCTTGGAGCCCTTGCAGTATCCTATTCCATTGAGAGGAATTGATGCTACGCCTTTGGCCAAGAATAAACCTCACTACTGGACTCAATTGACCATGTGCATGGCTCCTGCACATCAGGAGGATATTTGCTTTTTGGTGTTGCATAATCTGCATGATGTGGTCGTTTTGGGGTTGCCATGGCTACAGGTCCATAATCCAGTGTTGGATTGGAAATCTATGTCTGTGTCCGGCTGGGGTTGTCAGGGGGTACATGGTGATGTTCCATTGTTGTCAATGTCGCCTTCCACTCCTTCTGAAGTCCCTGAGTTTTTATCAGATTACCGGGATGTATTTGAAGAGCCCAAATCCTTTGCCGCTGCTGTCTGATTTGTTTGCTCGGATTAAGGGGGCTAGTTGGTTCACCAAGATAGATCTTCGAGGGGCGTATAATCTTGTGCGAATTAAACAGGGCGATGAATGGAAAACAGCATTTAATACGCCCGAGGGCCATTTTGAGTACCTGGTTATGCCATTCGGGCTTTCTAATGCTCCATCTGTGTTTCAGTCCTTTATGCATGACATCTTCCGAGAGTACCTGGATAGATTCATGATTGTATATTTGGATGACATTTTGGTCTTTTCGGATGATTGGGAGTCTCATGTGAAGCAGGTCAGAATGGTGTTCCAGGTCCTTCGTGCGAATTCCTTGTTTGTGAAGGGGTCAAAGTGTCTCTTTGGAGTTCAGAAGGTTTCATTTTTGGGTTTCATTTTTTCCCCTTCTACTATCGAGATGGACCCTGTTAAAGTTCAGGCCATTTATGATTGGACTCAGCCGACATCTGTGAAGAGCCTGCAGAAGTTCCTGGGCTTTGCTAATTTTTACCGTCGGTTCATCGCTAATTTTTCTAGTATTGCTAAACCGTTGACTGATTTGACCAAGAAAGGTGCTGATGTGGTCAATTGGTCCTCTGCGGCTGTAGAGGCTTTTCAGGAGTTGAAGCGTTGTTTTTCTTCTGCCCCTGTGTTGTGCCAGCCAGATGTTTCGCTCCCGTTTCAGGTCGAGGTTGATGCTTCTGAGATTGGAGCAGGGGCTGTTTTGTCGCAAAGAAGTTCTGATGGCTCGGTGATGAAACCATGTGCCTTCTTTTCTAGAAAATTCTCGCCTGCTGAGCGCAATTATGATGTTGGCAATCGAGAGTTGTTGGCCATGAAGTGGGCATTCGAGGAGTGGCGACATTGGCTTGAAGGAGATAAACATCGCGTGGTGGTCTTGACGGATCACAAGAATTTGACTTATCTCGAGTCTGCCAAACGGTTGGATCCTAGACAGGCTCGTTGGTCGCTCTTTTTCTCCCGTTTTGATTTTGTGGTTTCATACCTTCCGGGATCTAAGAATGTGAAGGCTGATGCCCTGTCAAGGAGTTTTGTGCCTGATTCTCCGGGTGTTCCGGAGCCGGCGGGTATTCTTAAAGAGGGAGTAATTTTGTCTGCCATCTCCCCTGATTTGCGGCGCGTGCTGCAGAAGTTTCAGGCTGATAGACCTGACCGTTGTCCTACGGAGAAACTGTTTGTCCCTGATGGATGAACTAGTAGAGTTATCTCTGAGGTTCATTGTTCGGTGTTGGCTGGTCATCCTGGAATCTTTGGTACCAGAGATTTGGTGGCTAGATCCTTTTGGTGGCCTTCTTTGTCACGGGATGTGCGTTCTTTTGTGCAGTCCTGTGGGACTTGTGCTCGGGCTAAGCCCTGCTGTTCTCGTGCCAGTGGGTTGCTTTTGCCCTTGCCGGTCCCGAAGAAGCCCTGGACGCATATTTCCATGGATTTTATTTCTGATCTCCCTGTTTCTCAAAGGATGTCGGTCATTTGGGTGGTTTGTGATCGCTTCTCCAAGATGGTCCATTTGGTACCCTTGTCTAAGTTGCCTTCCTCCTCTGATTTGGTGCCATTGTTTTTCCAGCATGTGGTTCGTTTGCATGGCATTCCAGAGAACATCGTCTCGGACAGAGGTTCCCAGTTTGTTTCGAGGTTTTGGCGGTCCTTTTGTGCTAAGATGGGCATTGATTTGTCTTTTTCTTCGGCTTTCCATCCTCAGACTAATAGCCAAACCGAACGAACTAATCAGACTTTCGAAACATATCTGAGATGCTTTGTTTCTGCTGATCAGGATGATTGGGTGTCCTTCTTGCCTTTGGCTGAGTTCGCCCTTAATAATCGGGCCAGCTCGGCTACTTTAGTTTCTCCTTTTTTCTGTAATTCTGGTTTCCATCCTCGTTTCTCTTCAGGGCAAGTTGAGCCTTCGGACTGTCCTGGGGTGGATACGGTGGTGGACAAGTTGCAGCAGATTTGGACTCATGTGGTGGACAATTTGACATTGTCCCAGGAGAAGCCTCAACGTTTCGCTAACCGCCGGCGCTGTGTTGGTCCCCGACTTCGTGTTGGGGATTTGGTTTGGTTGTCATCTCGTCATGTTCCTATGAAGGTTTCCTCTCCTAAGTTTAAGCCTTGTTTCATTGGGCCATATAAGATTTCTGAAGTTCTCAATCCTGTGTCATTGCGTTTGGACCTTCCAGCTTCTTTTGCCATCCATAATGTGTTCCATAGGTCATTGTTGCAGAGATACGTGGCGCCTATGGTTCCCTCCGTTGATCCTCCTGCCCCGGTGTTGGTCGAGGGGGAGTTGGAGTATGTGGTGGAGAAGATTTTGGATTCTCGTGTTTCGAGACGGAAACTCCAGTACCTGGTCAAGTGGAAGGGTTATGGTCAGGAAGATAATTCCTGGGTTATTGCCTCTGATGTTCATGCTGCCGATCTAGTTCGTGCCTTTCATTTGACTCATCCTGATCGGCCTGGGGCTCTGGTGAGGATTCGGTGACCCCTACTCAAGGGGGGGGGGGGTACTGTTGTGAATTCTGTTGTCGAACTCCCTCCTGTGGTCGTGAATGGTACTTCGGCGAGTTCTGTCCATGGACTCCCTCTGGTGGCTGTGAGTGAAGCTGCTGCTTCTGAGGTTCCTTACACAGGTGACGTGGTTTATCCTTTGGTTGGCTGCTCTATTTAACTCCACTCAGATCGTTACTCCATGCCAGCTGTCAAGGTTCCTGCATTGGTTCAGTTCGCTCTTGGATCTTTCTGGTGACCTGTCTACTCCAGCAGAAGCTAAGTTCCTGATAGTTATTATTTGTTCATTGTTTCCTTGTCCAGCTGGTTATCATGATTTTGTCTTGCTAGCTGGAAGCTCTGGGATGCAGAGTGGCCCCTCTGCACCGTGAGTCGGTGCGGAGGTCTTTTTGCACACTCTGCGTTGTCTTTTGTAGTTTTTGTGCTGACCGCAAAGATACCTTTCCTATCCTCTGTCTGTTTAGTAAGTCTGGCCTCCCTTTGCTGAAACCTGTTTCATTTCTGCGTTTGTGACTTTCATCTTTACTCACAGTCAATATATGTGGGGGGCTGCCTTTTTCTTTGGGGAATTTCTCTGAGGCAAGGTAGGCTATATTTTCTATCTTCAGGGCTAGCTAGCTCTTAGGCTGTGAAGAGGCGTCTAGGGAGAGTCAGGAATGCTCCACGGCTATTTCTAGTTGTGTGATAGGATTAGGGGTTGCGGTCAGCAGAGCTCCCACATCCCAGAGCTTGTCCTGTGTGAGTTTAACTATCAGGTCGTGCCGGGTGCTCCTAACCACCAGGTCCATAACAGTGGACCAAGCGTTCCAGGAGTTTAGAGATGACGGAAAGGTTAGAGACAAGTCTGTAGTTAGCAGGGCAGTTCTGGTCCAGGGATGGCTTTTCAAGTAAAGGGGTTATGATGGCATGTTTAAATGAGGAGGGAAAGATACCTGAAGAAAGAGAGAGGTTAAATATTTTAGTCAGGTGAGTGGTGACCACTGGTGAGAGAGACTGCAGGATATGTGTAGGAATGGGGTCACTGTTTCAGGTTGTAGGCCGAGCAGAAGCGAGGTGCTTGGAAACTTCTTCTTCTTCTATATTTGCCCCCTTTTTCACATGTAAAGCGCCATGGAATAAATGGCGCTATAAAAATCTATAATAATAATAAATAATAGCGAGGGTTCTGCAGACAATGTTCATAGGAGATCATGATTTTTGCAACACATAGCATAGGCACTCAGATGATCACAGCTTCAAGTCTCCTAAGACCTCTTTCACACTTCCGTCTTTTAGCTCCCATCTCCGTTGATTTTTGAAAAAAACGGATCCTGCAAATTTTTCTGCTGGATCCTATTTTTTCCCATAGACTTCTATTAGCGGCAGATTGTGACTGATGGCCATCCGTTTCATCCGTCGTGCACTGGATCTGTCGGAAAATTGCTGTCCGTCGGGCGGGGACAACGCACAGAGGAACGTTTTTTCTGTACGTCGGAAAATCGCTCAGCGACGGATCCTGCGCTGCCCGTCGTTGGCTATATTGGAAGCCTATGGAAGCAGGATCCGTCGTTGACTGTGAAAAGCAGGAATCCAGCTACGGGTTCTTTCTTTTGAAACTGAGCATGCATGGAAGTATTTCCAGTCAGGGAAATTCTCTGTCGCTCGCTCTCTCTCTCTTTTTACTATTGTTGCTGCCTATGCAGACTGCCTATGTGTTGCAAATCTGTAGTGTTGAATATATGATGTGAAAGGATTTTATATGCAATATAATTATTAGAATTTGTTATAACTAACCACAGTTTGTTACTATGCCTGGGCAATGACGGGCTCTTCAGCTAGTCACTTACAGTGCCTTGCAAAAGTATTCGGCTCCCTGGAACTTTTCAACCTTTTCCCACATATCATGCTTCAAACAAACATACCAAATGTAAATTTTTGGTGAAGAATCAACAAGTGGAACACAATTGTGAAGTTGAACGAAATGTATTGGTTATTTTAAATTTTTGTGGAAATTCAAAAACTGAAAAGTGGGGCGTGCAATATTATTCGGCCCCTTTAACTTAATACTTTGTTGCACCACCTTTTGCTGTGATTACAGCTGCAAGTCACTTGGGGTATGTCTCTATCAGTTTTGTACAGTGAGAGACTGAAATTCTTGCCCATTCTTCCTTGGCAAACAGCTCGAGCTCGGTGAGGTTTGATGGACAGCAGTTTTCAGCTCTTTCCACAGATTCTAAATTGGATTGAGGTCTGGACTTTGAATTGGCCATTGTAACACCTGGATACATTTATTTGTGAACCATTCCATTGTAGATTTTGCTTTATGTTTGGGATCATTGTCTTGTTGGAAGACTGGAAGACAAATCTCCGTCCCAGTCTCAGGTCTTTTGCAGACTCCAACAGGTTTTCATCAAGAATGGTCCTGTATTTGGCTCCATTCATCTTCCCATCAATTTTAACCATCTTCCCTGTCCCTGCTGAAGAAAAGCAGGCCCAAACCATGATGCTGCCACCACCATGTTTGACAGTGGGGATGGACTGTGTTGGTTTAATGCTAAACATATCGTTTTGGCATTGTTGCCAAAAAGTTAGATTTTGGTTTCATCTGACCAGAGCACCTTCTGCCACATGTTTGGTGTGTCTCCCAGGTGGCTTGTTGCAAACTTTAAACAACACTTTTTATGGATATCTTTCAGAAATGGCTTTCTTCTTGCCACTCTTCCATAAAGGCCAGATTTGTGCAGTATACGACTGATTGTTGTCTTATGGACAGACTGTCCCACCTCAGCTGTAGATCTCTGCAGTTCATCCAGTGTGATCATGGGCCTCTTGGCTGCATGTCTGATCAGTTGTCTCCTTGTTTGAGATGAAAGTTTAGAGGGACGGCCGGGTCTTGGTTGATTTGCAGTTTTATGATACTCCTTCCATTTCAATATGATCACTTGAACAGTGCTCCTTGGGATGTTTAAAGTTTTGGAAATCATTTTGCATCCAAATTCGGCTTTAAACTTCTCCACAACAGTATCACGGACCTGCCTGTTGTGTTCCTTGGTCTTCATGATGCTCTCTGTGCTTCAAACAGAACCCTGAGACTATCACAGAGCAGGTGCATTTATACGGAGACTTGATTACAAATAGGTGGATTATATTTATCATCATTGGGCATTGAGGACAACATTGGATCATTCAGAGATCCACAATGAACTTATGGAGTGAGTTTGCTGCACTGAAAGTAAAGGGGCCGAATAAAATTTCACACCCCACTTTTCAGTTTTTGAATTTCCACAAAAATTTTAAATAATTAATACATTTCGTTCAGCTTCACAATTGTGTTCCATTTGTTGATTCTGCACCAAAGATTAACATTTGGTATCTTTATGTTTGAAGCATGATATGTGGGAAAAGGTTGAAAAGTTCCAGGGAGCCGAATACTTTCGCAGGGCATTGTAAATAAAAAAGAACCTATACATGTCTGGTACCTGTGTACTCACCTGGAGAATCATATTGCCAGGTTAAATTTAGCATTTAGTGAACATGGTAAATAAAAAAATGGAAAAAAAAACAACAACTGTGGAATTGCACTTTTTTTTGCAATTTCACTCTACTTGGAATTTGTTTCCCATTGTACAGCACTCTAAATTAGTGATGGGCGAGTATACTTGTTGCTCTTGTTGTTTTTCCGAGCCCGCTCGGGTGGTCTCTGAGTATTTATGACTCGGAGATTTAGTTTTCCTTGTGGCAGCTGGATGATTTGTGGCTACTAGACAGCTTGATTACTTGTGGGGATTCCCTAGCAACCAGGCAACCCCCACATGTACTCAGGCTGGCTAGCAGCCGTAAATCATCCAGCTGCTGCAAGGAAAACTAAATCTCCGAGCAGTCATAAATACTCGGAGACCACCCGAGCGTGCTTGGGAAAACCCGAGCCAAGAGTATACTCACTCATCACTACTCTAAATGTTAAAATCAATAGTGTTATTCAAAAGTACAGCTCGTCCTGCAAAAACAAGCCCCCATGCAGTTATATTAATTGAAAAATAAAAAAGTTATGGCTCTGGGAAAAAGGGGAGGAAAAATGTAAAATCTCAAGGAGGTGAAAGGGTTAAACTAAACCAATATTCTTTTAAACAAATTTTCGAATAGGGTGAATACTAAACTAAAAAAACTAAAGAAAATTGGTTGAAATTAAGGCTAGAAAAAATCAAGAAAACCAACCTTATATTATAATGATATTGAAGGTAAAAAATACCTTTTAATTTGTACCTTTAAAACCATGAAACAACCACAATTGCCATAACAGACAACCATGCTCACTATATGTATCCCCATCACAGTGGCCTAATAAGCACTGCCTATCAGCGGAGGTTGGCACCCTACCACAAAAATACGAGATTGGCGCCCCCGCTCGACGCTGTCCCTAAATCTCCTAGATGCACCCTGAGCTAGTGTCTCATTTGGGCCACCTTTTATACATCACAGGAAAAATGAAAAGGAGACAGGGATTACTGCAAACTGATGTTGGATTATAGGCATCAATTTCATGACTGTGACAGGGTGAGAGACACAACAGACAAAAAAGTACCAAAGTGCTCGTGAACATACAGTAGATAACCTCACTAGACTGTTCCCTACTGCTGAAAAATCCTGCCTACCTGCGGGGGTTGGCACCCTATTGTTCAGCGGATATGGCGCCCCCACTCAGCGACAGCTCTCACTAAAAGACCCTATAACCAGTTAAGGTCCTGAAAGACATGTTAAACGATAAACACAAACCTGATAGCCATGTCATATAAATGAGGCAGAACTAATGTTAAGTAGTGTTGAGCATTCCGATACCGCAAGTATCGGGTATCGGCCGATATTTGCAGTATCGGAATTCCGATACCGAGATCCGATATTTTTGTGATATCGGGTATCGGTATCGAATCAATAGGGATGTGGAAAATAAAGAATTAAAATAAAAAATATTGATATGCTCACCTCTCCGGCGGCCCCTGGACTTCACGCTGCTATCCGGGAGGCTTCTTTGTTTAAAAAGCGCGCCTTTCGGACCGGTGAATGACGTCCCGGCTTCTGATTGGTCGCGTGCCGCCCATGTGACCGGCACGCGACCAATCAGAGGCCGCGACGTCATTCGCAGGTCCTCAATTCCTAGAATTAGCAGTTTTGTGAATGAGAATGACGTCGCAGCTTCTGATTGGCCGCGTGCCGCCCATGTGACCGGCACGCGGCCAATCAGAAGCCGCGACGTCATTCTCATTCACAAAACTGCTAATTCTAGGAATTGAGGACCTGCGAATGACGTCGCGGCCTCTGATTGGTCGCGTGCCGGTCACATGGGCGGCACGCGACCAATCAGAAGCCGGGACGTCATTCACAGGTCCGAAAGGCGCGCTTTTTAAACAAAGAAGCCTCCCGGTTAGCAGTGTGAAGTCCAGGGGCCGCCGGAGAGGTGAGCATATCAATATTTTTTATTTTAATTCTTTATTTTACACATCCCTATGGATCCCAGGGCCTGAAGGAGAGTTTCCTCTCCTTCAGACCCTGGGAACCATGAGAATACCTTCCGATACTTGATGTCCCATTGACTTGTATTGGTATCGGATATCGGTATCGGCGATATCCGATATTTTTCGGGTATCGGCCGATACTATCCGATACCGATACTTTCAAGTATCGGACGGTATCGCTCAACACTAATGTTAAGTCATATACTGCCCTGGTTATTAGTTGGTATTACACATGATAACAGCAAGTGAGGAAAGATACTCATCGCATATGATGTCCAAATACGCCTCAACGTGTTTCACCTATACGGATCATCAGGAGCCTGATAAAAAAGGTATCTTTTATCTTCAATATCATTACAATATAAGATTGGTTTTGTGAATACTAAACTAGCATAAGAGACTGGCATACCTCTCAGGTAAAATCCTATGTATGCTGATGCAGGAACCTACATGGTACACTTAATAATAAACTGTTATATGCCATAAGCGTGCATTTTTTACCTAGTGTAAATGCTGCTGTTCTGCTGAATATGGGGTTGTTTTTCTTTGGTTCCTGTGCATTTCTGTTCCAGAGATAAGGCCTTCTCCTCAAGTATGTAAATCTAGTCTTATTAAGGTACCGTCACACTAAGCGACGCTGCAGCGATACCGACAACGATGTCAATCGCTGCAGCGTCGCTGTTTGGTCGCTGGAGAGCTGTCACACAGACAGCTCTCCAGCGACCAACGATCCCGAGGTCCCCGGTAACCAGGGTAAACATCGGGTAACTAAGCGCAGGGCCGCGCTTAGTAACCCGATGTTTACCCTGGTTACCAGCGTAAAAGTAAAAAAAACAAACACTTCATACTTACCTACCGCTGTCTGTCCTCCGGCGCTGTGCTTCTCTGCACTCCTCCTGCACTGACTGTGAGCACAGCGGCCGGAAAGCAGAGCGGTGACGTCACCGCTCTGCTTTCCGGCCGCTGTGCTCACAGCCAGTGCAGGAGGAGTGCAGAGAAGCAGAGCGTCGGGGACAGACAGCGGAAGGTAAGTATGAAGTGTTTGTTTTTTTTTACTTTTACGCTGGTAACCAGGGTAAACATCGGGTTACTAAGCGCGGCCCTGCGCTTAGTTACCCGATGTTTACCCTGGTTACCAGTGAAGACATCGCTGGATCGGTGTCACACACGCCGATCCAGCGATGTCAGCGGGAGATCCAGCGACGAAATAAAGTTCTGGACTTTCTTCAGCGACCAACGATCTCCCAGCAGGGGCCTGATCGTTGGTCGCTGTCACACAGAACGATTTCCTTAACGATATCGTTGCTACGTCACAAAAAGCAACGATATCGTTAACGATATCGTTAAGTGTGACGGTACCTTTAGTCTATTGATGTGATCCTTAAGGGGAACCTGTCAGCAGGATTTTGCTAAGTAAACTACAGACATTGCCAGGTTGCCACTGTTAAACTGATTAAAATGATACCTGGGGTGAAGAAATCCATCTTGTAGTTCTTGTGTAATCAGTCTTAGGTCAGAGTCACACTAGCGTATAATACAGGTGAGTGCTATGCGAGAAAACATCGCATAGCACTCGGACCACTGTTAAACCCTTTACCCCCAAGGGTGGTTTGCACGTTAATGACCAGGCCAATTTTTACAATTCTGACCACTGTCCCTTTGTCTACTATATAATTGTCTAAGGGTCACTTCCGTCTGTCTGTCCTTCTGTCACGGTTATTCATTTGCTGATTGGTCTTGGCAGCTGCCTATCATGGCTGCCGCGACCAATCAGCGACGGGCACAGTCCGATTAGTCCCTCCCCTACTCCCCTGCACTCACTGCCTGGTGCCCGCTCCGTAATCCCCTCCGCTCACACAGGGTTAATCGCAGCGGTTACGGCCCGCGTTGTAACGCACTCCGTTACCGCTGCTATTAACCCTGTGTGTCCCCAACTATTTACTATTGATGCTGCCTATGCAGCATCAATAGTAAAAATATGTCATGTTAAAAATAATAAAAAAAAAAAAACCTGCTATACTCACCCTCCGCCGCCTTTCCCGCTCCTCACCACGCTCCCGGGACCGCTCCATTGCAAGCGGCAGCTTCCGGTCCTGTCCCAGGGCTGGTGTGCGGCAATGACCTGCCGTGACGTCACGGTCATGCGACCGCGACGTCATCATAGGTCCTGCTCACACCAGCCCTGGGACCGGAAGCTGCCTGTTATGATCCGGTGACCTAGGAGCTGCATGATAACTTTCACTGGAGAAAGTGGCCACTGTACTGACCGCAATCCTGAACTTAACACCGCGACTAGAACTAGCCGTGGAGTGTACCTAACACACCTAGACACCTCGTCACAGCCGGAGAACTAAATACCCCTAAAGATGGAAATAGGAATACTATCTTGCCTCAGAGAAAATCCCCAAAGGATAGACAGCCCCCCACAAATATTGGCGGTGAGTCGGAGAGGAAAAAACATACACAGGCAGAAAAACAGGATTAGCACAGGAGGCCACTCTAGCTAGATAGGACAGGATAGGACAGAGTTCTGTGCGGTCAGTATAAAAACCCTTCAAAACATCCACAGCAGAATATACAAAAACTTCCTACATCTTTACTAAAAGATGTAGGAGCGTAAATATGCAACTCCAGTGAATCATACAATCAGAGCAGGAATAAAACTGAAACAAGCACACTGGCAGTGTGCCACAGAAACAAAAACCAAACTTATCTTTGCTGAAATAGGCAGCGAGCAGGAGAAGCCAGAAAGTGATCCAACACTTCACAAGGAATATTGCCTACTGGCAAGGGCTAAAGGACAGTGGCGTAGGAAGAGGGGTGCGGGGGGGGGGGCGGTCCGCCCCGGGAGGCACAATGCCGGGGGTGGCCGGCGCTGCAGGAGAAGAAGAAAAAAAAAAAAAAGACGCCCCTTTAAATCTTCGGGCGGCGCCGTCCGCCGCCACGACCAGGGCCAGCTCCCCCCACCCCCGGGCCCCGCCCCCGCCCCCCGCTCTAATACTCACCTCTCCTGGTTCCTGCGGCTTCAGCGTCCTCTGACTCTGCGACGTCTCAGAGCAGAGTGCGCGATGACGTCACTACTGTGCGCGCCGCTCTGCCTCTCTGTCCTGAGCGTCGCAGAGCCGGAGAGACGCTGACTGGCTGCACCGGACCTGCGCTAGGAACGGGAGAGGTGACGATTTTACTTTTTTTTTTTTTTCTTTATGTCTGACTGTCTGGGGGCAATGCTGGACACACTGGGGCAATACTGGAGACCATGGGACAGATTGCTGGACACACTGGGGCAATACTGGAGACCATGGGGCAGATTGCTGGACACACTGGGGCAATACTGGAGACCATGGGGCAGAATGCTGGACACACTGGGGCAATACAGGAGACCATGGGGCAGAATGCTGGACACACTGGGGCAATACAGGAGACCATGGGGCAGAATGCTGGACACACTGGGGCAATACAGGAGACTATGGGGCAGATTGCTGGACACACTGGGGCAATACTGGAGACCATGGGGCAGAATGCTGGACACACTGGGGATATACAGGAGACCATGGGGCAGATTGCTGGACACACTGGGGCAATACAGGAGACCATGGGGCAGATTGCTGGACACACTGGGGCAATACTGGAGACCATGGGGCAGAATGCTGGACACACTGGGGCAATACAGGAGACCATGTGGCAGAATGCTGGACACACTGGGGCAATACAGGAGACCATGGGGCAGATTGCTGGACACACTGGGGCAATACAGGAGACTATGGGGCAGATTGCTGGACACACTGGGGCAATACTGGAGACCATGGGGCAGAATACTGGACACACTGGGGCAATACTGGAGACCCTGGGGCAGATTTCTGGACACATTGAGGCAATGCTGGAGACCCTGGGGCAGACTTCTGGACACACTGGGGCAATGCTGGACACTGGGGCAGATTGCTGGACACACTGGGGGTAATATGCTGGACACACTGGGGCAATGCTGGACACTGGGGGTAATATGCTGGACACACTGGGGAAAGGCTGGACACTGGGGCAGATTGCTGGACACACTGGGGGCAGTGCTGGACAAACTGGGGCAGATTGCTGGACACACTGGGGGTAATATGCTGGACACACTGGGGCAGATTGCTGGACACACTGGGGGTAATATGCTGGACACACTGGGGCAGATTGCTGGACAACATGGGGGTAATATGCTGGACACACTGGGGCAGATTGCTGGACAACATGGGGGTAATATGCTGGACACACTGGGGGCAGGACTTGAGGCATGGGCAGAATGTAGATACGGGGCATGATTGGAGACACGGGGCAGGATTGGATCATGGGGCAGGACGGATACGATGGAGGCTGGTGGGGCAGGATGGGGAGATCATATGGGGTAGAATGGATACTCATGAGGGCAGGATGCGAGAACATATGGCTGGAGCCAGGAATGAGATAAACGGGGCCAGGGTGGGGAATAGTGTTACCATAGGGGATAATTAAGGGATATTATTACTGCAGTGATGTATTTATTTTATTTTTTGAGTATACTGTTTTAAATGGGGGTGCGGTCCTGTTACTGTGCAGAGTGACACTATATCACCTTTTTTTCTTCATGTGATGCAATGTAGAAGTTGTGAAAAATTAAGTAATGTGTTCTGCAAGCAGAGCTCGAGATAACTGTGTTATTTCCTGCAGAAACGAGTCCTGGCTGGAAGGAATGATGGCGGTCTGTGCTGGATGAAAGATGAAGGACTTCACCTAGAGACGTCACTGGTGAGTCAGTGTTACCTATACACTGACACTATACACTGTATACTATATAGAGGTCCTGTGTATAATGTCACCAGTGATCTCTGTATTACCTCTACACAGACACTGCATACTAAGTACAGATCTCCTGTGAATACTGGCACTTATGGTGATAGTATTGTGTTTTTTTTTTTTATTACTGATCAGTATTGTAGTATTCAGTCACTATGTGGTGGTAATATGTGGTCTGGAAATGGTGTTGTGGTATTTGTCCCTTGTATGTAGTATTATTCGGTCACTATGTGGCCTGGTCATGGTGTGGTGGTATTAAGTCACAGGTGTGGCATGTGGGGGTGACACCATTAGGCCCAGTTTAAGTTCTACAAAACAGGAAAACCATTTTTGGTAACCTTTGTGTGTATTGAGCCGGGGGGGGGGGGGGCGCCAAACTCGGGAACAGCCCCGGGCGGCAAAAGCTCTAGCTACGCCTCTGCTAAAGGATCCTGCCCACTTAAATATCCCAGTCAGAATTGTAATCATCTGATACACCTGGCCAAGTCTGTGACTCAGAGACAACTGCATTCCCACCTACAACCACTGGGGGGAACCCAAGAGCAGAATTCACAACAGCTGCCGCTTGCAATGGAGCGGTCCTGGGAGCGTGGCGATGGGCGCGAAATCGGCGGATGGTAAGTATAGCAGGACTTCAACGGCCCTTCGGAAGGTGAGTATATGTTTTTTTGTTTTTTTTAAGTCTCTATACTACGTGGCTCTGTGCTGGGCAATATAATACGTGGCTGGGCAATATACTACGTGACTGGGCAATATACTACGTGGCTCTGCTATATACTACGTGACTGGGCAATATACTATGTGACTGGGCAATATACTACGTGACTGGGCAATATACCACGTGGCTCTGCTATATACTACGTGGCTCTGCTATATACTATGTGGCTTTGCAATATACTACGTGACTGGGCAATATACCGTACTATGTGGCTCTGCTATATACTATGTGGCTGGGCAATACGTGACTAGGCAATATACTACGTGGCTGGGCAATATAGTTTGTGGCTGGGCAATATACTACGTAACTGGGCAATATACTACGTGACTGGGCAATATACTACGTGGCTGGGCAATATACTACGTGACTGGGCAATATACTATGTGGCTGGGCAATATACTACATCGCTGGGCAATATACTACATAGCTGGGCAATATACTACGTAACTGGCCAATATACTATGTGGCTGGGCAATATACTACGTGACTGTGGCAATATACGTCGCTGGGCAATATACTATGTGGACATGCATATTCTAGAATACCCGATGCGTTAGAATCGGGCCACCATCTAGTGAGGTTATAACTATGGAACGCTTCAATGGATCCTGATGATTCTGACATTGTTTTCTCGTGACATATCGTACTTCATGATAGTGGTAAAATTTCTTTGATATTACCTGCATTTATTTGTGAAAAAAAAAGAAATTTGGTAAAAATTTTGAAAATCTTCACAACACCATTTTTTTAGGGGCCACATCACATTTGAAGTATTTTATATGATATAAAATACCCAAGTGTGACACCATTCTAAAAACTGCACTCCTCAAGGTGCACAAAACCACATTCAAGAAGTTTATTAACACTTCAGGTGTTTCACAGGAATTTTTGGAATGTTTAACAAAAAATGAACATTTAAATTTTCTTCACAAAAAATTTACTTCAGCTCCAATTTGATTTATTTTACCAAGGGTAACAGGGGAAATTGGACCCCAAAAGTTGTTGTGCAATTTGTCCCGAGTACACCGATACCCCATATGTGGAGGTAAGCCACTGTTTGGGCGCATGGCAGAGCTCGGAAGGGAAGGAGCGCCATTTGACTTTTCAATGCAAAATTGACTGGAATTGAGATAGGATGCCATGTCGCATTTGGAGAGCTTCTGATGTGCCTAAACATTGAAACCCCCCACAATTGACACAATTTTGGAAAGTAGACCCCCTAAGGAACTTATCTAGATATGTGGTGAGCACTTTGACTGTTGTGAATTCAGCTTTTGGGCTCCCTCCGGTGGTTGTAGAGGGTAATGCAGTTGTGCCTGGACTGCAGGAGTGGACAGGTGTATCTACTAATTGCAAAACTGACTGGGGTATATAGCTTTGCTGGATCCTTTAGTCAGTGCCAGTTGCCCATTGTTCTTGGAGGATTCACTTCCCTGCTGGTCTCTCCAGTTTGCTGTGTTTTTCTACAAAGATAAGTCCTGGCTTTGTTTTTGCTGTCCACCTGCAGTGGACCTTATAGTTCTGTGCATTTTCATGTTTTTGTCTTGTCCAGCTTGGTCTGTGAAGGATTTTTTGCAGCCTAGCTATTTCTCTGGAGATGCAGATATAACCCCCATGTCTTTAGTCAGATGTGGTGATCCGTATTTTCTGCGGTGGATATTTTCTAGTGTTTTTGTACTGACCGCATAGTACTCTGTTCTATTCTTTCTTTTTAGCTAGTATGGCCTCCTATGCTAAAATCTGATTTCATATCTGCGTATGTTATTTCCCTCTCCTCTCACAGTCAATATTTGTGGGGGGCTATCTATCCTTTGGGGATTTTCCCTGAGGCAAGATAGGTTTCCTGTTTCTGTCTTTAGGGGTAGTTAGATCTTAGGCTGTGCCAAGGGGTTTAGGGAGAGTTAGGTACACCCCACGGCTACTTTTAGTTGCGCTGCTAGGTTCAGGGTTTGCGGTCAGTACAGGGACCACCTTCTCCAGAGTACGTCTCATGCTGCTCCTAGGCCACCAGATCATAACAGTACAACTGGCCAACAATGAGTTAATTGCATCTCAGAAGAAGGGTGGACAGATTTTGAGCCATTTTTTTTCCTTAGCCTGTTTGGTCTGTTCCTCCCTCTTTACCTCTGGGTGGCTACGGAGTTTAGTATTAACATGAATGTTCAGGAGTTAGTTTCTCGGGTGGATCAGCTTGCTGCTAGGGTACAGGGTATTTCAGATTTCATTGTTCAGACTCCTGCCTTAGAACCTAAGATTCCCACTCCTGATTTATTATTTGGTGACAGATCCAAATTTTTGAGTTTCAAAAATAACTGTAAACTGTTTTTTGCATTAAGACCCGGTCTTCTGGTAATCCTATTCAGCAGGTTAAAATCATCATATCTCTGCTGCGTGGTGACCCACGGGATTGGGCATTTTCCCTGGAATCTGGCAATCCTGCTTTCCTTAATGTTGATTCATTCTTTCAGGCATTGGGGTTGTTGTATGATGAGCCTAATTCTGTGGATCAGGCTGAGAAAATCTTGTTAGCCCTGTGTCAAGGTCAAGAAGCGGCAGAATTGTATTGCCAGAAATTTAGAAAATGGTCTGTACTGACTAAATGGAATGAGGATGCCTTGGCGGCAATTTTCAGAAAGGGTCTTTCTGAATCCATTAAAGATGTTATGGTGGGGTTCCCCACGCCTGCTGGTCTGAGTGATTCTATGTCTCTGGCCATTCAGATTGATCGGCGCTTGCGCGAGCGCAGAATTGTGCACACTGTGGCGTTGTCCTCTGAGCGGAGCCCTGAGCCTATGCAGTGTGATAGGATTTTGTCTAGAGCTGAACGTCAAACATTCAGGCGTCAGAATAGGTTGTGTTTTTACTGCAGCGATTCTGCTCATGTTATTTCTGATTGCCCTAAGCGTACTAAGAGAATCGCTAGTTCTGTTGCCATCAGTACTATACAACCTAAATTTCTGTTATCTGTGACCTTGATCTGCTCATTATCATCATTTTCTGTCATGTCATTTGTGGATTCAGACGCCGCTCTGAACTTAATGGACTTAGAATTTGCCAGACATTGTGGTTTCCCCTTGCAGCCTTTGCAGAACCCTATTCCTTTGAGGGGCATTGATGCTACACCGTTGGCTAAAAGTAAACCTCAGTTTTGGACACCGCTTACCATGCGCATGGCGCCAGCCCATCAGGAAGATTGTCGTTTTCTGGTGTTGCATAATTTGCATGATGATATTGTGCTGGGTTTTCCATGGTTGCAGCTACATAATCCGGTGTTAGACTGGAAATCCATGTCCGTGACTAGTTGGGGTTGTCAGGGGGTTCATGATCAGGTTCCTTTGATGTCAATCTCCTCTTTCCCCTCTTCTGAAGTTCCTGAGTTTTTGTCTGACTTCCAGGATGTATTCGATGAGCCCAAATCCAGTTCCCTTCCACCGCATAGGGACTGTGATTGTGCTACTGATTTGATTCCAGGTTGTAAGTTCCGTAAGGGCCGACTTTTCAACCTGTCTGTGCCTGAACATACCGCCATGCGGAGCTATATTAAGGAGTCTTTGGAGAAAGGGCATATTCGGCCATCTTCTTCACCGTTGGGAGCGGGGTTCTTTTTTGTTGCCAAGAAGGATGGCTCCTTGAGACCCTGTATTGATTATCGCCTCTTGAATAAGATCACGGTTAAATTTCAATACCCCTTGCCTTTGCTTACTGATTTGTTTGCTAGGATTAAGGGGTCTAGCTGGTTTACTAAGATTGACCTTCGAGGGGCATATAATCTTATTCGTATCAAGCAGGGTGACGAAAGGAAAACTGCATTTAATACGCCCGAAGGTCATTTTGAATACCTTGTGATGCCATTCGGACTCTCTAATGCCCCATCTGTGTTCCAATCCTTCATGCATGATATCTTTCGGAGTTATCTTGATAAATTCATGGTTGTATATTTGGATGATATTTTGATTTTTTCCAATGATTGGGAGTCTCATGTGAAACAGGTCAGGATGGTATTTCAGATCCTCCGTAATAATGCTTTGTTTGTGAAGGGGTCAAAGTGCCTCTTTGGAGTGCAGAAGGTTTCTTTTTTTGGTTTCATTTTTTCTCCCTCATCTATAGAAATGAATCCGGTTAAGGTTCAGGCCATTCATGATTGGATTCAGCCCACATCTGTGAAGAGCCTTCAGAAATTCTTGGGCTTTGCTAATTTGTATCGTCGTTTCATTGCCAACTTCTCCAGTGTGGTTAAACCTCTGACCGATTTGACCAAGAAAGGCGCTGATGTGACGAATTGGTCCTCCGCGGCTGTTTCTGCCTTTCAGGAGCTTAAACGCCGATTTACTTCTGCCCCTGTGTTGCATCAGCCAGATGTTTCTCTTCCATTTCAGGTTGAGGTTGACCCGTCTGAGATTGGGGCAGGGGCCGTTTTGTCTCAGAGGAATTCTGATGGTTCCTTGATGAAACCGTGTGCCTTCTTTTCTCGGAAGTTTTCACCTGCGGAACGCAATTATGATGTCGGCAATCGGGAGTTGTTGGCTATGAAGTGGGCATTTGAGGAGTGGCGACATTGGCTTGAGGGGGCCAAGCACCGTATTGTGGTCCTGACCGATCATAAGAATCTGATTTACCTCGAGTCTGCCAAACGGCTGAATCCTAGACAGGCTCGATGGTCCCTGTTTTTCTCCCGTTTTGATTTTGTGGTCTCGTACATTCCTGGTACTAAGAATGTTAAGGCGGATGCCCTCTCTAGGAGTTTTTTTCCTGATTCCCCTGGGGTTCTTGAGCCAGTCGGCATTTTGAAGGAAGGGGTGATTCTTTCTGCCATCTCCCCTGATTTGCGACGGGTTCTTCAGGAATTTCAGGCTAATAAGCCTGACCGCTGTCCTGTGGGGAAACTGTTTGTTCCTGATAGATGGACTAGTAAAGTGATTTCTGAGGTTCATTGTTCTGTGTTGGCTGGCCATCCTGAGATTTTTGGTACCAGAGATTTGGTTAGTAGGTCCTTTTGGTGGCCTTTCTTGTCACGGGATGTGCGTTCTTTTGTGCAGTCCTGTGGGATTTGTGCGCGGGCTAAGCCTTGCTGTTCCCGCGCTAGTAGGTTGCTTTTGCCATTGCCGTCCCTGAGAGACCTTGGACGCATATTTCTATGGATTTTATTTCCGATCTTCCTGTTTCCCAAAGAATGTCGGTTATCTGGGTTGTCTGTGACCGATTTTCTAAGATGGTTCATTTGGTGCCTTTGCCTAAATTGCCTTCTTCTTCTGATTTGGTTCCGTTGTTTTTTCAGCATGTGGTACGTTTGCATGGTGTTCCGGAGAATATTGTGTCCGACAGAGGCTCCCAGTTTGTTTCTAGGTTTTGGCGGGCCTTTTGTGCCAAGCTGGGCATTGATTTGTCTTTTTCCTCTGCATTTCATCCTCAGACAAATGGCCAGACTGAGCGAACTAATCAGACCTTGGAGACCTATTTGAGATGCTTTGTGTCTGCTGATCAGGATGATTGGGTGGCTTTTTTGCCATTGGCCGAGTTTGCCCTTAATAATCGGGCTAGTTCGGCTACTTTGGTTTCGCCTTTTTTTTGTAATTTTGGTTTTCATCCCCGTTTTTCTTCTGGGCAGGTTGAGCCTTCTGACCTTCCTGGTGTGGATTCTGTGGTCGACAGGTTGCAGTAGATTTGGGCTTATGTGGTGGACAATTTGGTGCTGTCTCAGGAGGAGGCTCAGCGTTTTGCTAACCGTCGTCGGTGTGTTGGTTCCCGACTTCGGGTTGGTGATCTGGTTTGGTTATCTTCCCGTCATGTTCCTATGAAGGTTTCTTCCCCTAAGTTTAAGCCTCGATTTATTGGTCCTTATAGGATTTCTGAGATTATTAATCCGGTGTCCTTTTGCCTGGCGCTTCCAGCCTCTTTTGCTATTCATAATGTCTTCCATAGATCTTTCTTGTGGAAATATGTGGAGCCCGTTGTTCCCTCTGTTGATCCTCCGACCCCTGTATTGGTCGATGGGGAGTTGGAATATGTTGTTGAGAAGATTTTGGATTCCCATTTTTCGAGGCGGAAGCTTCAGTACCTTGTCAAGTGGAAGGGTTATAGCCAGGAGGATAATTCTTGGGTTTCTGCCTCTGATGTCCATGCCGTTGATTTGGTTCGTGCCTTTCATCGGGCTCATCCTGATCGGCCTAGGGGCTCTGGTGAGGGTTCGGTGACCCCTCCTCAAGGGAGGGTACTGTTGTGAATTCAGCTTTTGGGCTCCCTCCGGTGGTTGTAGAGGGTAATGCAGTTGTGCCTGGACTGCAGGAGTGGACAGGTGTATCTACTAATTGCAAAACTGACTGAGGTATATAGCTTTGCTGGATCCTTTAGTCAGTGCCAGTTGCCCATTGTTCTTGAAGGATTCACTTCCCTGCTGGTCTCTCCAGTTTGCTGTGTTTTTCTACAAAGATAAGTCCTGGCTTTGTTTTTGCTGTCCACCTGCAGTGGACCTTATAGTTCTGTGCATTTTCATGTTTTTGTCTTGTCCAGCTTGGTCTGTGAAGGATTTTTTGCAGCCTAGCTATTTCTCTGGAGATGCAGATATACCCCCCATGTCTTTAGTCAGATGTGGTGATCCGTATTTTCTGCGGTGGATATTTTCTAGTGTTTTTATACTGACCGCATAGTGCTCTGTTCTATTCTTTCTTTTTAGCTAGTATGGCCTCCTATGCTAAAATCTGATTTCATATCTGCGTATGTTATTTCCCTCTCCTCTCACAGTCAATATTTGTGGGGGGCTATCTATCCCTTGGGGATTTTCCCTGAGGCAAGATAGGTTTCCTGTTTCTGTCTTTAGGGGTAGTTAGATCTTAGGCTGTGCCGAGGGGTCTAGGGAGAGTTAGGTACCCCCCACTACTTTTAGTTGCGCTGCTAGATTCAGGGTTTGCGGTCAGTACAGGGACCACCTTCTCCACAGTACGTCTCATGCTGCTCCAAGGCCACCAGATCATAACATTTGACCCACCAAGTGCTTTACAGAAGTTTATAATGTAATGCCGTAAAAGTGAAAAATATTGTTTCACAAAAATGATATTTTCGCCCACAATTTTTAATTTTCCCAAGGGTAACAGAAAAAATTGGACCCCAAAAGTTGTTGTGCAATTTGTTCTAAGTATGCTGATACCCCATATGTGGGGGTAAACCACTGTTTGGGCGCATGGCAGAGCTCGGAAGGGAAGGAGCGCTGTTTGACTTTTCAATGCATAATTGGCTGGAATTGAGATCAGACGCCATGTCGCGTTTGGAGAGCCCCTGATGTGCCTAACTGAAACCCTAACCCAAACACACCCCTAACTCTAATCCCAACCCTAACCATAACCCTAGCCACACCCCTAACCCGAACATGCCCCTAACCCTAATCCTAACCATACCCCTAACCCCAACACACCATCTGCTAGCTCTATCTGCGCTAGTGGTGACGGACCCGGAAACGCTGCAGCCCGCGTCTCAGGGTCCGTCACTCAATGATGGCACTTTGCTAGCGCACGCCCATTGTGGGCGTGTGCTAGCGATGTGTCCGACATTGCAGTTTATGGCGGCGTTAACGGACTACATTACACCGCGTTATGCCGCGGTGTAACGTAGTCTGTTAACCGTACCGCCATAACGCAATGTGAACCTAGCCTTACCCTAACTTTAGCCCAACCCTAACCCCAACCCCAACCTTATCCCCAACCCTAACTTTAGCCCACAACCCTAACCCTAACCCTAATGGGAAAATGGAAATAAATACATTTTTTTTTTCATTTTATTATTTTTCCTTAACCAAGGGGGTGATGAAGGGGGATTTGATTTACTATTTATAGCGTTTTTTTTAGCGGATTTTTATGATTGGCAGCTGTCCCACACTATAAGACTCTTTTTATTGCAAAAAATTGTTTTTGCGTCTCCACATTTTGAGAGCTATAATTTTTCCATATTTTGGCCCACAGAGTCATGTCAGATCTTGTTTTTTGTGGGATGAGTTGACATTTTTATTGGTACCATTTTCGGGTGCGTGACATTTTTTGATCACTTTTAATTCTGATTTTTGTGAGGCAGAATGACCAAAAACCAGCTATTCATGAATTTCTTATTATTTTTTTTTACTTGTTTACTTTGTCCTGGGGGGACATGACCATATAGTGTCAGATCGCTGATCTAACACTTTGCAGTGCACTGTGTCAGATCATCGATCTGACAGGCACTGCAAGGAGGCTTGCTGGCGCCTGCTCTGAGCAGGCGCTTGTAAGCCACCTCCCTGCAGGACCCGGAAGCAGCCCCGCGGTCATCTTGGATCTTGGAGAAGTCAGTAAGAGGAGGCCAAAAGCAAGACATTTTTCAGGCAAGCTACGTGTCAGCAGGAGAAGGTGTGGCAAAATAATTTGAAATCCATGATTGGTTCATTTTAATGAAGATTAGATCATCAACATTCTGGGTAGCCAGACGTGTCCTTTTTTCGGTCAGTATTGAACCAGCAGCACTGAAAACTCTTTCTGATAGCACACTAGAAGCAGGGCAAGCGAGCTCCTGTAATGCATATTCTGCCAATTCAGGCCAGGTGTCAAATTTAGAAGCCCAGTAATCAAAGGGGAATGACCTGTGAGGGAGAACATCGATAAGGGAGGAAAAGTAGTTTGTAACCATACTGGACAAGTGCTGTCTCCTGTCACTTTGAATCGATGTAGCACTACCTGTCGTGTCAGCGGTCATTGCGAAATCACTCCACAACCTGGTCATAAAACCCCTCTGTCCAACGCCACTTCGGATTTGTGCACCTCTAACACCTCTGCCATGTTGCCCCCTACGGCTCGTGTGAGAACCATCACCGATGCTGTGTACTGGGAATGCCTGAACCAAACGGTCTACAAGAGTTGCTTGTTTGGTAGCCAATATTTGCTCAAGGTTCTCATGTTGCATGACATTTTGTAATTTTACTTTATATTGTGGATCCAGGAGGCAGGCCAACCAGTAATCGTCATCGGTCATCATTTTGATAATGCGGGGGTCCCTTTTTAGGATACGCAAGGCATACTCAGCCATGTGGGCCAATGTTCCAGGTGTCAATTCACTGCTTGTGCTGGGTTGAGGAGCACTTTCTTGCAAATCAACATCACTTGTGTCCCGCAAAAACCCTGTACCTGACCTTGCAACGCCACCAGTTTCTATTGCCCCCTGAGAAGCATCCTCCTCCCATAAATATTCATCCCCATCATCATCCTCCTCCTCCTCTTCATCCGCCACCTCGTCCAGGAGAGTTCCCTGAGCAGACAACAGCTGACTGTCATCAAGGCTTCCCTCCTCCTCGGCTGCAGACGCCAGCTCCTTAATGTGCATCAAACTTTGCATTAGCAGACGCATTAGTGGGATGCTCATGTTTATGATGGCGTCATCTGCACTTACCAGCCGTGTGCATTCCTCAAAACACTGAAGGGCTTGACAGAGGTCTTGGAGCTTCGACCACTGCACACCAGACAACTCCATGTCTGCCATCCAACTGCCTGCCCGTGTATGTGTATCCTCCCACAAATTAATTACAGCACGCCTCTGTTCGCACAGCAGTGTGGAGTTCCACCTTGTTACAACGTCAATTATTAGGCGGTGCTGGGGAAGATTAAGCGATCGATCGCTGATGGTTCAGCATACGGCTGGAGTGTACGGGCGACCGGCGGATGTGCGAGCAAAGTCTTCGCACCTTCAGGAGCATGGCTGGTAACTCTGGATAATTTTTGAGAAAGCACTGCACCACCAGGTTCAAGGTGTGAGCCAGGCAAGGTATGTGTTTAAGTTCTGAAAAGGCTATGGCAGCCATAAAATTCCTTCTGTTATCACTGACTACCTTGCCTGCCTCAAGATGTACACTGCCCAGCCATGACTGAGTTTGTTGCTGCAAGTACTCGGCCAGTACTTCCGCGGTGTGTCTGTTGTCGCCCAAACACTTCATTTGTAACACAGCCTGCTGACGCTTACCACTAGCTGTTCGATAATGGGACACCTCGTGTGCAACACTGGCAGCTGCGGATGGAGTGGTCGTGCGACTGCGCTCTGAGGACGAGCTTTCACTTTTGGAGGAGGAGGAGGAGGGGTGGCAAACGCCTACAGCCAACTGTTTCCTAGACCGTGGGCTAGGCAGAACTGTTCCACTATGGCTGTCCCCTGTGGACCCTGCATCCACCACATTAACCCAGTGTGCCGTGATGGACATGTAACGTCCCTGGCCATGCCTACTGGTCCATGCAACTGTTGTGAGGTGCACCTTTCTACTGACTGATTGCCTCAGTGCATGGACAATGCAGTCTTTGACATGTTGGTGGAGGGCTGGGATGGGTTTTCTCGCAAAGAACTGTCAACTGGGTAGGTCATAGCGTGGTACTGCCTAGGCCATCAGAGCTTTGAAAGCTTCACTTTCATCCAACCGGTAGGGCATCATCTGTAACGAGATTAGTCTAGCAATGTGGGCGTTCAAACCCTGTGTACGCGGATGAGAGGATGAGTACTTTCTTTTCCTAATGAGAGTCTCTTGTAGGGTGAGCTGGACTGGAGAGGTGCTTATGGTGGAACTAGCGGTGGTGGTGGTGGACATGGCGGATTGAGAGAGGGTTGGTGATGGTATTCTCGATGTTGGCCTACATACAGTGTTTCCTACCAATAACCTTGTGATTCCCTGACTGCTTTGGCCTTGCGACGATACCTCCACATTTGCTGCTGGTGGTGTCCTAACTGGTGGGCTTACAGTGAGGGAAGCAATGTAGCGTTGCTGTCTACCTTCATTCTGAGCAGGTGCACCAATGGTACGGGACGTTTGGTAGTTAGTCCAAGCTTGCAAGTGCATGCTGGTTAAATGTCTAAGCATGCACGTTGTATTTCAATTTTGAAGGTCTTTGAACATTTCTTACAGATAAGATCCGAATGATCAGTCAAAAGTTGGTTAAAAAGTTGCCACACTGCACTCTTCCTACTATGGAATACCTTTTCAGGCATTGCACGCTGTGCTACTTTCACCAGATGGCCATGCTGTCCTAAAACTGCTTTTGTTTTTGACAAACGTTTTTGGCCTGATACGTGCCTGCCAGATGACAGCTGTTGCGATGTAGATGGCTGCTGCGGATCATCCTCCTCCGCTTCAGAGCTACTGGCAGCGGCACCCTCTTCCCCCAGTGGCTGCCAATCTGGGTCAACAACTGGGTCATCTATCACCTCCTTTTCAATGTCATGTGCACCTTCCTCTGTGTCACCGTGTAAGGTGCTGTAGCGTTCGGGACAGGGCACCATAGTGTCATCAGGGTCAGATTCTGGCTCAGTACACTGTGAGGGCAATGTAGTGATCTGAGTCAATGGAACAGCATTATAATCTAGCTGTGGCTGTGCATCAGTGCACTCCATGTCCGATTCATCTTGTAATGGGCAGTTAACAATTTCCCATTCTATCCCAGGCACAGTATGTGTAAAGAGTTCCAAAGAGTAACCTGTAGTGTCGCCTGACGCATCCTTCACTTTTGGTTTGGGTGAAGGACACAAGGAAACGTCTTGTTCCTGACCGGGAGCATCCACTGACGACTTGCTGCTTTCATATTTGGAACTCTCTGAAGAGGAGGCGAAAGAGCTAAAGGCTGAGTCAGCAAGGAAAGCCAAAACTTTTTCCTGCTGCTGCGGCATTAAAAACCGTTTTCCTACTTGCAGATAAGGGAGCCTTCGAGGCCTTGTGTAGCAGACGATGACACTGGCTCAACACCTCCAGCCTTAGGTGCTATTGTGCTTTTGCCACTACCACCAGATGCACCACCACCACCATCAGTACCAGCTCGCAACCACCGCCCACGGCCTCTTCCACCTGACTTCCTCATTTTTTGGAAAATCAGTGCAGCGCCCCAGAGACCTGGTCGTTGCAGTATGACGCTCTGCCACTAAGGGGAGTGATGGTACGTCTGATGGCACTAAAGGAGTTCTCCTGACCAGGTATCACCAGAACACATTACACTTCACACTACGGCCACTAGGGGGAGAAAAAAGCTTTATTTATTGGGCCACTTCTCACACTGGTAAAACTAGGGGTTGGGGAGGAAGTTAGTCAGAAGCTGACTGGGTTGGATTCAGGCAACATCCCGTGGCAGGGGGTGTTGCAGGGAGAAGACACAGGGGGGTCCCTGTCAGGCGTGGGAACCTGGCAGGTGCCTAGCGAACAGAGCAGAACGTAACGGAACCGCGCCTGCACTACCTTGCGGCGGTATCCTAAGAAAAAGACATGAAGGGAAGGATATTGTGGAACAGTGTAAACGAGATCAAGCAAAAAGGAGTACCAGTAGGAGTCATGCCGTGAGACCGAGGCAACATCCTACTGAGGCGCGTAGCCGGTGGCCGGAACACCGCGGGAGTAACTGACTCTAGGCCTTACTTCGAACTCTGCAGGACAGTTAATTATAGGTTGGCTGTCTACCTTAAATTTCCTAAGAAGACATAGGGGGCAACAGTGGGAGAGGGTCGTCTCTAGGGTGCTGTTATGATCTGGTGGCCTAGGAGCAGCATGAGACGGACTCTGGAGAAGGTGGTCCCTGTACTGACCGCAAACCCTGAACCTAGCAGCGCAACTAGAAGTAGCCGTGGGGGGTACCTAACACTCCCTAGACCCCTCGACACAGCCTAAGAACTAACTTCCCCGAAAGACAGAAACAGGAAACCTATCTTGCCTCAGAGAAAATCCCCAAAGGATAGATAGCCCCCCACAAATATTGACTGTGAGAGGAGAGGGAAATAACATACACAGACATGAAATCAGAATTTAGCATAGGAGGCCATACTAGCTAAATAGAAAGAATAGAACAGAGTACTATGCGGTCAGTATTAAAACACTAGAAAATATCCACCACAGAAAATACAAATCACCACATCTGACTAAAGACATGGAGGGTATATTTGCATCTCCAGAGACACAGCTTGGCTGCAAAAAATCCTTCACAGACAAAGCTGGACAAGACAAAACATGAAAATGCACAGAACTATAAGGTCCACAGCAGGTGGACATTAAAAACAAAGCCAGGACTTATCTTTGTAGAAAAGCACAGCAAACAGGAGAGACCAGAAGGGAAGTGAATCCTCCAAAAACAATGGACAACTGGCACTGACTAAAGGATCAAGCAGGACTAAATAGCTGAGTCCAAATTGAACACACCAGATGAATGCTGCGATCCACAGACAGCAGCACTACCACTTATAACCACCGGAGGGAGCCCAAGAGCAGAATTCACAACAGTACCCCCCCTTGAGAAGGGGGTCACCGAACCCTCACCAGAGCCCCCCGGCCGATCAGGATGAGCCAAATGAAAGGCACGAACCAAATCGTCAGCATGAGCATTGGAGGCAACAGCCCAAGAATTATCCTCCTGGCCATAACCCTTCCATTTGACCAGATACTGAAGCTTCCGCCTCGAAAAACGAGAATCCAAAATCTTCTCAACCACATACTCCAACTCCCCATCAATCAACACTGGAGCCGGAGGATCAACAGAGGGAACAACGGGTACCACATACTTCCGCAACAAAGATCTATGGAAAACATTATGGATGGAAAAAGAGGCCGGAAGGGCCAAACGAAAAGACACTGGATTGATAATCTCAGAAATCCTATAAGGACCAATAAACCGAGGCTTGAACTTAGGGGAAGAAACCTTCATAGGAACATGACGGGAAGACAACCAGACTAAATCCCCAACCCGAAGCCGGGAACCAACACACCGATGACGGTTACCAAAACGCTGAGCCACCTCCTGAGACAACACCAAATTGTCCACCACTTGAGCCCAAATCTGCTGCAGCCTGTCAACCACAGAATCCACACCAGGACAATCAGAAGGCTCAACCTGCCCTGAAGAAAAACGAGGATGAAAACCAAAATTACAAAAAAAAGGCGAAACCAAGGTAGCAGAACTAGCCCGATTATTAAGGGCAAACTCGGCCAATGGCAAGAAAGCCACCCAATCATCCTGATCAGTAGACACAAAGCATCTCAAATAAGTTTCCAAAGTCTGATTAGTTCGCTCGGTTTGGCCATTTGTCTGAGGATGAAATGCGGAAGAAAAAGACAAATCAATGCCCAGCCTAGCACAAAAGGTCCGCCAAAACCTAGAAACAAACTGGGAACCTCTATCGGACACAATATTCTCCGGAATGCCATGCAAACGGACCACATGCTGAAAAAACAACGGAACCAAATCAGAAGAGGAAGGCAATTTAGGCAAAGGTACCAAATGAACCATCTTAGAAAACCGGTCACAAACCACCCAGATACCAGACATCCTCTGGGAAACCGGAAGCTCTGAAATAAAATCCATAGAAATATGCGTCCAAGGTCTCTCAGGGACCCGGCAAAGGCAGAAGCAACCCACTAGCGCGAGAACAGCAAGGCTTAGCCCGCGCACAAATCCCACAGGACTGCACAAAAGAACGCACATCCCGCGACAAAGAAGGCCACCAAAAGGACCTACCAACCAAATCTCTGGTACCAAAAATCCCAGGATCGCCAGCCAACACAGAACAATGAACCTCAGAAATCACTTTACTAGTCCATCTATCAGGAGCAAACAGTTTCCCCACTGGACATCGGTCAGGTTTATTAGCCTGAAATTCCTGAAGAACCCGTCGTAATTCAGGGGAGATGGCAGAAAGAATCACCCCTTCGTTCAGAATGCCGACCGGCTCAAGAACCCCAGGGGAATCAGGAAAAAAACTGCTAGAGAGGGCATCCGCCTTAACATTCTTAGTACCAGGAATGTACGAGACCACAAAATCAAAACGGGAGAAAAACAGGGACCATCGAGCCTGTCTAGGATTCAGCCGTTTGGCAGACTCGAGGTAAATCAGATTCTTATGATCGGTCAGGACCACAATACGGTGCTTGGCCCCCTCAAGCCAATGTCGCCACTCCTCAAATGCCCACTTCATAGCGAACAACTCCCGATTGCCGACATCATAATTGCGTTCCGCAGGCGAAAACTTCCGAGAAAAGAAGGCACACGGTTTCATCAAGGAACCATCAGAATTCCTCTGAGACAAAACGGCCCCTGCCCCAATCTCAGACGCGTCAACCTCAACCTGAAATGGAAGAGAAACATCCGGCTGACGCAACACAGGGGCAGAAGTAAATCAGCGTTTTAAGCTCCTGAAATTCGTCACATCAGCGCCTTTCTTTGTCAAATCGGTCAGAGGTTTAACCACACTGGAGAAGTTGGCAATGAAACGACGATAAAAATTAGCAAAGCCCAAGAATTTCTGAAGGCTCTTCACAGATGTGGGCTGAATCCAATCATGAATGGCCTGAACCTTAACCGGATCCATTTCTATAGATGAGGGAGAAAAAATGAAACCAAAAAAAGAAACCTTCTGCACTCCAAAGAGGCACTTTGACCCCTTCACAAATAAAGCATTATTACGAGGATCTGAAATACCATCCTGACCTGTTTCACATGAGACTCCCAATCATTGGAGAAAATCAAAATATCATCCAAATATACAACCATGAATTTATCAAGATAACTCCGAAAGAAATCATGCATGAAGGATTGGAACACAGATGGGGCATTAGAGAGTCTGAATGGCATCACAAGGTATTCAAAAT
Organism: Ranitomeya imitator; assembly: GCF_032444005.1. Taxonomy (NCBI): domain Eukaryota; kingdom Metazoa; phylum Chordata; class Amphibia; order Anura; family Dendrobatidae; genus Ranitomeya; species Ranitomeya imitator. The sequence continues at coordinate 224,908,400 of NC_091284.1, forward strand.
GGCCTTCGGGCGTATTAAATGCAGTTTTCCATTCGTCACCCTGCTTAATACGAATAAGATTATATGCCCCTCAAAGGTCAATCTTAGGAAACCAGCTAGCCCCCTGAATCCTAGCAAACAAATCAGTAAGCAAAGGCAAAGGGTATTGAAATTTGACCGTGATCTTATTCAAGAGGCGATAATCAATACAGGGTCTCAAGGAGCCATCCTTCTTGGCAACAAAAAAAAAACCTGCTCCCAATGGTAAGAAGATGGCCGAATATGCCCCTTCTCCAAAGACTCCTTAATATAGCTCCGCATGGCGGCATGTTCTGGCACAGACAGGTTGAAAAGTCGGCCCTTAGGGAACTTACAACCTGGAATCAAGTCAATAGCACAATCACAGTCCCTATGCGGTGGAAGGGAACTGGATTTGGGCTCAACGAATACATCCTGGAAATCTGACAAAAACTCAGGAATTTCAGAAGAGGGGGAAGAGGAAATTGACATCAAAGGAACGTGACCATGAACCCCCTGACAACCCCAACTAGTCACAGACATAGATCTCCAATCTAACACCGGATTATGTACCTGTAACCATGGAAAACCCAGCACAATATCATCATGCAAATTATGCAACACCAGAAAACGACAATCTTCCTGATGGGCTGGCGCCATGCTGAGGTTTATTTTTAGCCAACGGTGTAGCATCAATGCCCCTTAAAGGAATAGGGTTCTGCAAAGGCTGCAAGGGGAAACCACAACGTCTGGCAAATTCTAAGTCCATTAAGTTCAGAGCGGCGCCTGAATCCACAAATGCCATGACAGAAAATGATGATAATGAGCAGATCAAGGTCACAGATAACAGAAATTTAGGTTGTATAGTACTGATGGTAACAGAACTAGCGATTCTCTTTGTACGCTTAGGGCAATCAGAAATAACATGAGCAGAATCGCCGCAGTAAAAACACAACCTATTCTGACGCCTGAATCTTTGACGTTCAGCTCTAGACAAAATCCTATCACACTGCATAGGCTCAGGGCTCCGCTCAGAGGACAATGCCACAGTGTGCACAACTCTGCGCTCGCGCAAGCGCCGATCAATCTGAATGGCCAGAGACATAGAATCACTCAGACCAGCAGGCGTGGGGAACCCCACCATAACATCTTTAACGGATTCAGAAAGACCCTTTCTGAAAATTGCCGCCAAGGCATCCTCATTCCATTTAGTCAGTACAGACCATTTTCTAAATTTCTGGCAATACGATTCTGCTGCTTCTTGACCTTGACACAGGGCCAACAAGATTTTCTCAGCCTGATCCACAGAATTAGGCTCATCATACAACAACCCCAATGCCTGAAAGAAAGAATCAACATTAAGCAAAGCAGGATTGCCAGATTCCAGGGAAAATGCCCAATCCTGTGGGTCACCACGCAGCAGAGATATGATGATTTTAACCTGCTGAATTGGATCTCCAGAAGACCGGGGTCTCAATGCAAAAAAACAGTTTACAGTTATTTTTGAAACTCAAAAATTTGGATCTGTCACCAAAGAATAAATCAGGAGTGGGAATCTTAGGTTCTAAGGCAGGAGTATGAACAATATAATCTGAAATACCCTGTACCCTAGCAGCAAGCTGATCCACCCGAGAAACTAACTCCTGAACATTCATGTTATTACTAGATTCCGTAGCCACCCAGAGATTACGAGGGAGGAAAATACAAAACAGCCTAAGGAAAAAAATGGCTCAAAACATTCCCTCCCTTCTTCTGTGATGCAATTAACTCATTGTTGGCCAGTTGTACTGTTATGATCTGGTGGCCTAGGAGCAGCATGAGACGGACTCTGGAGAAGGTGGTCCCTGTACTGACCGCAAACCCTGAACCTAGCAGCGCAACTAGAAGTAGCCGTGGGGGGTACCTAACACTCCCTAGACCCCTCGACACAGCCTAAGAACTAACTTCCCCTAAAGACAGAAACAGGAAACCTATCTTGCCTCAGAGAAAATCCCCAAAGGATAGATAGCCCCCCACAAATATTGACTGTGAGAGGAGAGGGAAATAACATACACAGACATGAAATCAGAATTTAGCATAGGAGGCCATACTAGCTAAAAAGAAAGAATAGAACATAGTACTATGCGGTCAGTATTAAAACACTAGAAAATATCCACCACAGAAAATACAAATCACCACATCTGACTAAAGACACGGAGGGTATATCTGCATCTCCAGAGACACAGCTTGGCTGCAAAAAATCCTTCACAGACAAAGCTGGACAAGACAAAACATGAAAATGCACAGAACTATAAGGTCCACAGCAGGTAGACAGCAAAAACAAAGCCAGAACTTATCTTTGTAGAAAAGCACAGCAAACAGGAGAGACCAGAAGGGAAGTGAATCCTCCAAAAACAATGGATAACTGGCACTGACTAAAGGATCAAGCAGGACTAAATAGCTGAGTCCAAATTGAACACACCTGATGAATGCTGCGATCCACAGACAGCAGCACTACCACTCATAACCACCGGAGGGAGCCCAAGAGCAGAATTCACAACAGGGTGCGTCCTAGCCATAACATATCTGGGGGACGAGAAACTAGTAACATCTGGAACTAAAGAGAGAGAGAGAGCTGTAGAGAACGAACGAACGAGAACAGCAGTTGTGAGGACTATTCAGAATGCTCAGCAGGGTAGGTCTACAACACAAACAGGCGATAGTGGTAGGCAACGATTTCCATCTGCGAGGGAAACTCTGGATGTGCCCATCGGACCGGCCGGTCTCAGATAGCCCTGTTAAGCGTGCTCTGGATTGAGGATCCTGAAGCCTTCAGTAAAGAGGTAAAGAGACTGTAACCCTGTGTCCTCGTTATTGACTGCACCTCACACCATCACCATCTACCTTACTGGGAAGCCCTGGGGACATACTTCACCTGTGGGAAGGTATACCATCCAGCTGCCATTCCATCACCCCAGCGGACCCCACAGCAGCGTCGGTCACCCTGATCGAACACCACAGGTGGCGTCACGAACCCCTGACAGACTGCACCACCTTTATTGGACGCCCCTTAGCAGGGTTGCGGACCGGGTCTAGCCACCGTGACAGCCTCAGAACCGAACCAGAGAGGCCCGGTACCGAGAACTCGTGGCCCTGTGTCTGGGGGCGCTCCAACTTGGCGTCACGAACAGGATCGTACTTAAGCCTGAGAAGCAGGTCATATGTGCCTTGGAATTGTGATTGAAACGTGTTGGACTGTGATTTATTGCAAAGACTGTGTATTGCTATCTGCCGCAAGATTCCCGCCAAAACTGCCACCATTATAGCGCCACGAGGAGCGCAAGAGAAGAAGGGCGTGGAAGTTGGCGTGAGTAAGCTGAAGAGTGTGAAAGATAATGGCCGCCCAGTCTAAGCATTGCTGAATCCTGAGGGCGTGTCCGTCAGCGGCTGAGGTCCGCCTTGTCATCTATTATGGCGGGCAGAGACCGAAGAAACGAAACTATGATCCAGATAGAGTGGAGCTGGAGAGCCGAGAGGGCTTACGGAAAAAGATGGCCCAGTCTAGATCCCCATCACCGGAGGTTTATACCGGCATGCCGCCACTGGAGAAGATCGAGTCCTGGGAGCTGTCCGCGGAGCCCCCACTGCTTGCACCAGACCAGGTGGCCACCCCTTAGGAATGGCGTGGAGCTGCCAGAGCCCCCACCTGCGAGCGAGCTCTGTACCCTGGCTGATCGGGGATCGGTGTTCCGCTGACGCACGACCCGACTAACGATGCGGTTGGTGGAGTTCCGGAGTCCGCATCATTCGACCTGGAAATGCGTGAGTGGGACATGGGCTCCTTCCACCTCATAGCTGAGCATGCCAGGGACGTGGAACGGGAGGCCCACGGTGAGCTGCTGGATGGGTCATTGCCGAAATGGGGAGTGGTGATCGTTTACCAGCCACAGGGCGGAAGAGGCTTTGTCCAGGAAATAGGATCTACAATAAGGGTCCATATCACCCGGGAGGTGGTGGAGGCTGGCCTGCGGGGCGAATGTAAGGGTCCCGTCCTACTGCCAGGAGATGCGGTAAGCTACCACAGATACCAGAAGGGCCACGGCTGGTGGGCTCGGGATATCCAGCGCTGTACCTCCGTCCTGGTTGCTGCCAAGTCCTTGGAGGAAGAATTGGCTGAAGCAGCGGCAGCCGCTGCTGCTGTTCCTCGGATCGCTCACTGGACTCCCGCACTGCCAGAAATAGGCCGGGATTTGAGGCTTCCCAGACCCCCGAGGTCTGCCTGCCCGGTGAGGCCCTGGCAGAGGCCACCAGAGCAGAACTAAACCTCGAAACCCCGACAAATGTACATGAGTTAGTTAACTGTTTCCTGTTGCTGCTTTAAACCCGTCCAGGGTTAACTCCTAGGGATCCCTTTGTTTACCCGGGATCCCTCTTCTTTTTGTTTGTCCATAATTGTTTAAAAGACTGCCGGATCATGGACGGTGAATGATTCAAAACTGTTTTGTATATAGTTTGCACCTTCTTAAAGGTGCTCCCTACTGGTTTTACAAGCGAAAGAAGACTTTGCGAAGATAATGCTTCTGGACATGATGCACAAGGTCTTGCTTTCAGTGGACTCGCAGACAGAGAGAGAATCTGCACTACCTCCTAGAGACTTGGGTCCCTCTTAAAGGGAATGTTTACATGATTGCTTTAATAAAAGTTGAAACGTTAATAATGTTGAAATTTAGAAAGTTTGATAATGTTGATAGAGACTGAGGACAGGAAAGCTTGAAAGTGAACCCGTAGGGGTTAGAGAGAGAGTCCTCCTGAGAACTGTAGAAAGATGGTCGGCACAATGACAGTAGGCCCAGCCAAGGAGCTGGGCGGTCCTGCATTGGGAAAGCTAGAACAGAAAGAAAAGTTGAGTTATTTATATAGTATTTTATAGTAGGCCTTTAGTGGGTTCAGCTTATACACCCTTGAAGGAGAAGTTAAATTATTGTTCAGAGTTTGCACTTGGTAGAATACCTGGCTGGGTACTGAGAGTTATTTATAGTCAACCTGTTATTTAAAAATATTTAATTTTGTTTGTAACGTTCAAGTGTCCTCACCTCCCATAAAGGGAAGCATTGTTCCATTTACTTGTTTTAGCATTTCAAATTTTTTTTATGTCTTTTGCTGCAAAGTATTGTTGTTCTTCTTCCCAGTCCAGGAGTACTGGATTTAACCGGGGGGGAGTGCAGCGCCCCAGATACCTGGTCGTTGCAGTATGACGCTCTGCCACTAAGGGGAGTGATGGTATGTCTGATGGCACTAAAGGAGTTCTCCTGACCAGGTATCACCAGAACACATTACACTTCACACTCCGGCCACTAGGGGGAGAAAAAGGCTTTATTTATTGGGCCACTCCTCACACTGGTAAAACTAGGGGTTGGGGAGGAAGTTAGTCAGAAGCTGACTGGGTTGGATTCAGGCAATATCCCGTGGCAGGGGGTGTTGCAGGGAGAAGACACAGGGGGGTCAGTGTCAGGCGTGGGAACCTGGCAGGTGCCTAGCGAACAGAGCAGAACGTAACGGAACCGCGCCTGCACTACCTTGCGGCGGTATCCTAAGAAAGAGACATGAAGGGAAGGATATTGTGGAACAGTGTAAATGAGATCAAGCAAAAAGGAGTACCAGTAGGAGCCGTGCCGTGAGACCGAGGCAACATCCTACTGAGGCGCGTAGCCGGTGGCCGGAACACCGCGGGAGTAACTGACTCTAGGCCTTACTTTGAACTCTGCAGGACAGTTAATTATAGGTTGGCTGTCTACCTTAAATTTCCTAAGAAGACATAGGGGGCAACAGTGGGAGAGGGGCATCTCTAGTGTCCCGGAAGACCTCTAGGCCTTCTTGTCATACGGGTGCGTCCTAGCCATAACATATCTGGGGGACGAGAAACTAGTAACATCTGGAACTAAAGAGAGAGAGCTGTAGAGAACGAACGAATGAGAATAGCAGTTGTGAGGACTATTCCGAATGCTCAGCAGGGTAGGACTACAACACAAACAGGCGCTAGTGGTAGGCAACGATTTCCATCTGCGAGGGAAACTCTGGATGTGCCCATCGGACCGGCCGGTCTCAGATAGCCCTGTTAAGCGTGCTCTGGATTGAGGATCCTGAAGTCTTCAGTAAAGAGGTAAAGAGACTACAACCTTGTGTCCTCGTTATTGACTGCACCTCACACCATCACCATCTACCTTACTGGGAAGCCCTGGGGACATACTTCACCTGTGGGAAGGTATACCATCCAGCTGCCATTCCATCACACCAGCGGACCCCACAGCAGCGTCGGTCACCCTGACCGAACACCACAGGTGGCGTCACGAACCCCTGACAGACTGCACCACCTTTATTGGACGCCCCTTAGCAGGGTCGCGGACCGGGTCTAGCCACCGTGACAGCCTCAGAACAGAACCAGAGAGGCCCGGTACTGAGAACTCGTGGCCCTGTGTCTGGGGGCGCTCCATCTATCCAAAATAACATAGTAACATAGTAACATAGTTAGTAAGGCCGAAAAAAGACATTTGTCCATCCAGTTCAGCCTATATTCCATCATAATAAATACCCAGATCTACGTCCTTCTACAGAACCTAATAATTGTATGATACAATATTGTTCTGCTCCAGGAAGACATCCAGGCCTCTCTTGAACCCCTCGACTGAGTTCGCCATCACCACCTCCTCAGGCAAGCAATTCCAGATTCTCACTGCCCTAACAGTAAAGAATCCTCTTCTATGTTGGTGGAAAAACCTTCTCTCCTCCAGACGCAAAGAATGCCCCCTTGTGCCCGTCACCTTCCTTGGTATAAACAGATCCTCAGCGAGATATTTGTATTGTCCCCTTATATACTTATACATGGTTATTAGATCGCCCCTCAGTCGTCTTTTTTCTAGACTAAATAATCCTAATTTCGCTAATCTATCTGGGTATTGTAGTTCTCCCATCCCCTTTATTAATTTTGTTGCCCTCCTTTGTACTCTCTCTAGTTCCATTATATCCTTCCTGAGCACCGGTGCCCAAAACTGGACACAGTACTCCATGTGCGGTCTAACTAGGGATTTGTACAGAGGCAGTATAATGCTCTCATCATGTGTATCCAGACCTCTTTTAATGCACCCCATGATCCTGTTTGCCTTGGCAGCTGCTGCCTGGCACTGGCTGCTCCAGGTAAGTTTATCATTAACTAGGATCCCCAAGTCCTTCTCCCTGTCAGATTTACCCAGTGGTTTCCCGTTCAGTGTGTAATGGTGATATTGATTCCCTCTTCCCATGTGTATAACCTTACATTTATCATTGTTAAACCTCATCTGCCACCTTTCAGCCCAAGTTTCCAACTTATCCAGATCCATCTGTAGCAGAATACTATCTTCTCTTGTATTAACTGCTTTACATAGTTTTGTATCATCTGCAAATATCGATATTTTACTGTGTAAACCTTCTACCAGATCATTAATGAATATGTTGAAGAGAACAGGTCCCAATACTGACCCCTGCGGTACCCCACTGGTCACAGCGACCCAGTTAGAGACTATACCATTTATAACCACCCTCTGCTTTCTATCACTAAGCCAGTTACTAACCCATTTACACACATTTTCCCCCAGACCAAGCATTCTCATTTTGTGTACCAACCTCTTGTGCGGCACGGTATCAAACGCTTTGGAAAAATCGAGATATACCACGTCCAATGACTCACCGTGGTCCAGTCTATAGCTTACCTCTTCATAAAAACTGATTAGATTGGTTTGACAGGAGCGATTTCTCATAAACCCATGCTGATATGGAGTTAAACAGTTATTCTCATTGAGATAATCCAGAATAACATCCCTCAGAAACCCTTCAAATATTTTACCAACAATAGAGGTTAGACTTACTGGCCTATAATTTCCAGGTTCACTTTTAGAGCCCTTTTTGAATATTGGCACCACATTTGCTATGCGCCAATCCTGCGGAACAGACCCTGTCTCTATAGAGTCCCTAAAAATAAGAAATAATGGTTTATCTATTACATTACTTAGTTCTCTTAGTACTCGTGGGTGTATGCCATCCGGACCCGGAGATTTATCTATTTTAATCTTATTTAGCCGGTTTCGCACCTCTTCTTGGGTTAGATTGGTGACCCTTAATATAGGGTTTTCATTGTTTCTTGGGATTTCACCTAGCATTTCATTTTCCACCGTGAATACCGTGGAGAAGAAGGTGTTTAATATGTTAGCTTTTTCCTCGTCATCTACAACCATTCTTTCCTCACTATTTTTTAAGGGGCCTACATTTTCAGTTTTTATTCTTTTACTATTGATATAGTTGAAGAACAGTTTGGGATTAGTTTTACTCTCCTTAGCAATGTGCTTCTCTGTTTCCTTTTTGGCAGCTTTAATTAGTTTTTTAGATAAAGTATTTTTCTCCCTATAGTTTTTTAGAGCTTCAATGGTGCCATCCTGCTTTAATAGTGCAAATGCTTTCTTTTTACTGTTAATTGCCTGTCTTACTTCTTTGTTTAGCCACATTGGGTTTTTCCTATTTCTAGTCCTTTTATTCCCACAAGGTATAAACCGCTTACACTGCCTATTTAGGATGTTCTTAAACATTTCCCATTTATTATCTGTATTCTCATTTCTGAGGATATTGTCCCAGTCTACCAGATTAAGGGCATCTCTAAGCTGTTCAAACTTTGCCTTCCTAAAGTTCAATGTTTTTGTGACTCCCTGACAAGTCCCCCTAGTGAAAGACAGGTGAAACTGCACAATATTGTGGTCGCTATTTCCTAAATGCCCAACCACCTGCAGATTTGTTATTCTGTCAGGTCTATTAGATAGTATTAGGTCTAAAAGTGCTGCTCCTGTTTCCTGCTTTCTGTTATATTTGGGGGTTTGTAACAGACCCCAATGAGAATTTTGTTACCATTTTTCCCTCCATGAATTTCAACCCATATGGACTCGACATCCTCATTCCCTTCGCTAATATCCTCCCTTAAAGTGGACTTTAGACAAGACTTTACATAGAGACAAACCCCTCCTCCTCTCCGATTTTTACGATCCTTTCTAAACAGACTGTAACCCTGTAAGTTAACTGCCCAGTCATAGCTTTCATCTAACCATGTCTCGGTTATTCCCACTATGTCAAAGTTACCTGTAGATATTTCTGCTTCTAGTTCTTCCATCTTGTTTGTCAGGCTTCTGGCGTTTGCGAGCATGCAGTTTAGAGGATTTTGTTTTGTTCCAATCTCCTCACTGTGGATTGTTTTAGAAATGTTCTTACCTCCCTTCTGAGTATGTTTTCCTGGGTCGTCTTTGTTCGAGTCTAATGTTTTTCTTCCCGTCCCCGTTATATGGTACTGTAAAACAAGGTAGAAGGTGTATATAAACGTGTTGAGATTTTAAATCTCCCTTTTTTTTGGGAGACTGAACAAAAAATCAGGCCCTGTGCAAAAAACAACACAATGTACAGTTATATGAAAAAGTTTGGGCACCCCTATTAATCTTAAAGGGCCACTGTCACCCCCCTCCAGCTGTTATAAACTAAAAGAGCCACCTTGTGCAGCAGTAATGCTGCATTCTAACAAGGTGGCTCTTTTAGTTTTGTGTTCATGTATTACGAAAATAAAGCGCTTTGAAACTTTTCAAAAATACCTATCTTTGTCCACGGAGGCGGGTCTGAAGCCTCCTCTGTGAAGCTCCCAACTGCCGTCACTCATCTCTTCTGGGGGCGATGGTCGCCACCCCTGCGCGCTGTTCTTCTTAAATCCGGCGCCTGCGCTGTGCGTGCCTGCCTGGGGCAAGTGCATTGAGAATTGGCAGTCATAGCTCAGATGCCGGGTTCCTGACTGCGCCTGTGCGGGCAGTGCGGCCACCCTGTTACTGAATCCCCGCCCCGCACTGTGTTATGCATTATGCACAGTGTGGGGCTGGGATTCCTGGGCATGCGCACTGCGCTTGTCAGACGCTCTCCCAGGTTCCCCGCCTTCCAGCGTCGGTCTGTGCAGGAATCTGCCCAGGAATCCCAGCCCCGCACTGTGCATAATGCATAACACAGTGCGGGGCGGGGATTCAGTAACAGGGTGGCCGCACTGCCCGCACAGGCGCAGTCAGGAACCCGGCATCTGAGCTATGACTGCCAATTCTCAATGCGCCTGCCCCAGGCAGGCACGCACAGCGCAGGCACCGGATTTAAGAAGAAGAGCGCGCAGGGGGCGGCGACCATCGCCCCAGAAGAGATGAGTGACGGCAGTTGGGCGCTTCACAGAGGAGGCTTCAGACCCGCCTCCATGGACAAAGATAGGTATTTTTGAAAAGTTTCAAAGCGATATATTTTAGTAATACATGAACACAAAACTAAAAGAGCCACCTTGTTAGAATGCAGCATTACTGCTGCACAAGGTGGCTCTTTTAGTTTATAACGGCTGGAGGGGGGTGACAGTGGCCCTTTAAGCTTAATGTTTTATAAAAATTGTTTTTTTGCAACAGCTATTTCAGTTTCATATATCTAATAACTGTTGGACACAGTAATGTTTCTGCCTTGAAATTAGGTTTATTGTACTAACAGAAAATGTGCATTCTGCATTCAAACAAAATTTGACAGGTGCAAAAGTATGGGCACCCCACCAGAAAAGTGACATTAATATTTAGTAGATCCTCCTTTTGCAAAAATAACAGCCTCTAGTCGCTTCCTGTAGCTTTTAATGAGTTCCTGGATCCTGGATGAAGGTATTTTTGACCATTCCTCTTTACAAAACAATTCCAGTTCAGTTAAAACCTTCCTCTAGTGTTAGGGTCGTGACTAGTGTTGAGCGATACCGTCCGATATTTGAAAGTATCGGTATCGGATGGTATCGGCCGATATCCGAAAAATATCGGATATCGCCGATACCGATATCCGATACCAATACAAGTCAATGGGACAGAAATATCGGAAGGTATCCGTAATGGTTCCCAGGGTCTGAAGGAGAGGAAACTCTCCTTCAGGCCCTGGGATCCATATTAATGTGTAAAATAAAGAATAAAAATAAAAAATATTGATATACTTACCCTCGGACGGGCCCTGGTTGTCACCGCTGCAATCGCCATGCTTTTCTTCCTAAGAATGAGCGCTTTAATGACCTTCGATGACGTCGCGGCTTGTGATTGGTCGCTGAGCGGTCATGTGACCGCTCACGCGACCAATCACAAGCCGCGATGTCATCGAAGGTCCTTAACGCGCTCATTCTTAGGAATGAGCGCGTTAAGTACTTTCGATGACGTCGCGGCTTGTGATTGGTCGCGTGAGCGGTCACAAGACCGCTCAGCAACCAATCACAAGCCGCGATGTCATCGAAGGTACTTAACAAGCTCATTCATAGGAAGGAAAACATGGCGATTGCAGCGGTGACAACCAGGGTCCGTCCGAGGGTAAGTATATCAATATTTTTTATTTTTATGCTTTATTTTACACATTAATCTAAATCCCGATACCGATTCCCGATATCAGAAAAATATCGGAACTCGGTATCGGAATTCCGATACCGCAAATATCGGCCGATACCCGATACTTGCGGTATCGGAATGCTCAACACTAGTCGTGACCGACCCGTTTTATGTTTTAAATGCATATAAATTCTACATACATTTGTTTATTGCATCAAGACTTTTTGACTTTTTCAGGAACTTATTGTTAAACAAAATACAATAAAATATAACTATTTTACTAAATTGTAAAATGCTCTTATTAAAATTATAACATTTGTGTTGTTGGGGTCAATTTCGACCCAGGTCTAATATAAGAGTAAAAAAACATTAATAAGTCCCAAAACTGAACTCATAAACACAAACAAAACTCATAAACAAAACTCATAAACAAAACTCATAAACAAAAAACAGACAACAGCCCACAGCCAGCTCTACCTCCAACAACTTGAGTTAGGGACATGTCCAGGCATGTATGGCCAAATCAGCTTAGAGTTGGTACTTTGCAGAGTATACATCTCCAGTTTACACATGCAACAATGAGGAGAAGATTTAATGTAAGCCAAATTCTGGATTATATCTTAGATGATAATGAATCAGAGGACACAAAGTAGCAAATTGATACAGATGAACAGGTTTCTGAGGAGGAAGATGATGTGGAGCAGGGGTCCCCAACTCCAGTCCTCAAGGCCCACCAACATGTCATGTTTTCAGGATTTCCTTAGTCTTGCCCAGGTAATAATTACATCACCTGTGCAATGCAAAGGAAATCCTGAAAACATGACCTGTTGGTGGGCCTTGAGGACTGGAGTTGGGGACCCCTGATGTGGAGTATCAACCGGAAGACACAGACAGTTCTGATCAGTCTAATGAGGAGGTCACTGGTGCTGAAGCTGCTCCCGCTGAAAGATTCAAATCCAAAAGTGGCAAGATCAGTTGGAGCTCAGTACCTCCAGATGTACATGGCAGGGCAGATGCTGCAAATGCCATAAAAATGACCCCTGGGATCACAAGGTTTGCTGTGACAAGAGTAAGTGACATCAAGACATGTTTTGATCTGTTTATGCCATTGTCAATAAAAGAAGTCATTATTGATATGACAAACCTTGAAGGAAAAAAAGTCCACGGCAACATGTGGAATGACCTTCATGATGATGTCCTGGATGCCTACATTGGTGTTCTTCTCCTTGCTGGAGTGTACAAATCCTGCAATGAGGCCAATGATAGTCTCTGGGACGCATCGACAGGCAGGAATATTTTCCTGGCAACAATGTAACTTCAAAAGTTAGCATTTGATGCTATCAAGAGTCCTCAGATTTGACAACAGAGACACCAGAACAAAATCTGAAAAACTTGCTCCCATCAGGGATGTTTGGGAGAAATGGGTGCAGCTCCTTCCACTGATGTTCAACCCAGGGCCAGAGGTGACAGTAGACGAACGTTTTCTCCCTTTCCGCGGAAAATGCCCCTTCCGGCAATACATGCCAAGTAAGCCAGGCAAATACGGCATAAAAACCTGGGCAGCCTGTGATGCAAAAACTAGCTATGCATGGAATCTACAGATTTACACAGGCAAGTCTGCAAGCGGCATCCCTGAAAAAAAACAAGGAAAACGTGTAGTCCTCAATATGACTACTGGACTGCAGGGTCACAACATTACTTGTGACAATTTTTTTTACCAGCTCCAGCCATGACCTTGGACAAGAACTTCTCAGGAGGAAAATCACCATGGTGGGCACAGTGAAAAAAAACAAACCTGAGCTGCCCGCTGAATTGTTGCAGATGAAGGACAGGGCTCCACTTTCCTCAAAGTTTGTTTTTACAGACACCACCACTGCTGTTTCATACTGCCCCAAAAAACGACGGAATGTGGTACTGATGTCCACACTTCACAAAGATGCAGCTGTGTCATCAGGAAGTGACAAAAAGCCCAGAATCATCCTGGACTATAACAAAAACAAAGGAGGAGTGGAAAACCTGGACAAGCTGACTGCCACCTACACTTGCCAGCGAATGACTAGGAGATGGCCAATGGTTGTATTTTACAACATCCTTGATGTGTCAGCATGCAATTCATTTGTGTTGTGGACCCACATTCACCAAGGATGGAATTCAAAGAAAAAAAACAAGCGGAGGATGTTTCTTGAGGAACTAGGAAGATCCCTTGTCAAGGCGCACATTGACCAAAGGGAATGAGTGCCCCGAGACCCAGCTGTTGCAGCGTTGATCCGACAACTCCAGAGCTCAACAAGTGCTTTGTCCACACCCACAGCAACACAAAGAGGATCATCACCAGCATCCTCCTCAACCAGGCCTGCCTCAACATCAACCACAACAGCCACAACCCCAGTGAGACCACCTGATTCAAAAAGGTGTCAGGTCTGCCCTAGCAATAAGGACAAAAAGACAAACACATCATGCTTCGCCTGCAAAAAATACCTCTGCAAAGAACACACAAAAAGTGTCACTTTTTGCCACACATGCATCTAAATACTAATGCATCTAAAAACTAGTACTTGATTTCTGTTGATTTGATTTGCTTGATTGATTGTTGTTTGCTTGTTTGTTTGACCTAGAAAAGCTACTTTTTATTATTATTGCTATTAATGTTAATATAATTTTCATCTTTTATTTGTATTAAAGTTCTATAAAAAAAATATGTTATTTGCCTTTTTCATAAAGTAGTTAGATATGGGTCAAAATTGACCCGTAACACCATAGATGTTACTAGAGTTAATAATATAAAATATATATATGTATATTTTTTACATTTAAGAAATGTGTTCTAAAACCCTTCAGTAATAGTCAGGTAATATAACAAACTTTTTAAAGTTTATATTATTCTCTTGAGGTTCATTTGAGAATATATTTAGATTGAAAATGAAGGGTATGTTCTCAAATGAAAGGCCCAGGGGCCACAACAAAAATATTAAAATCAATCCTTCCATGGATGAGAAACCCTAACAAGGTAACTAAGAGGTAAGAAACAAATTGGATCATAAATAACTGTTTTTAGGGTATCCTAGGGGTGATTTAAGACACGGGTCAAAACCAACCCGTTAACATAAGAAAGAGTAACAGAAAGCTAACACTAGAGGAAGGTTAAGTTTGATGGTCGCCGAGCATGGACAGCCCTCTTCAAATGATCCCACAGATGTTCAATGATATTCAGGTCTGGGGATTGGGATGGCCATTCCAGAACAGTGTAATTGTTCCTCTGCATGAATGCCTGAGTAGATTTGGAGTGGTGTTTTGGATCATTGTCTTGCTGAAAGATCCATCCCCTGCGTAACTTCAACTTTGTCACTGATTCATGAACATTATTGTCAAGAATCTGCTGATAATGAGAGGAATCCATGCGTCCCTCAACTTTAACAAGATTCCCGGTTCTGGCATTGGCCACACAGCCCCAAAGCATGATGGAACCTCCACCAAATTTTAATGTGGGTAGCAAGTGTTTTTCTTGGAATGCTGTGTTTTTTGGCCGCCATGCATAACGCCTTTTTGTATGACCAAACAACTCAATCTTGGTTTCATCAGTCCACAGGACCTTCTTCCAAAAAGAAATTGGCTTCTCCAAAAGTGCTTTTGCATACCTCAGCTGACTCTTTTTGTTGCGTGCTTGCAGAAACGGCTTCTTTCGCATCACTCTCCCATACAGCTTCTCCTTATGCAAAGTGCATTGTATAGTTGACCGATGCACAGTGACACCATCTTCAGCAAGTAGATGCTGCAGCTCTCTGGAGGTGGTTTGAGGATTGCCCTTGACTGATCTCACCATTCTTCTTCTCTGCCTTTCTGATGTTTTTCTTGGCCTGCCTGTTCTGAACTGGTGATTCAGAACCACAAAGGACCTGGTGGTTACGAGCACAGAAAATGACCTGATAGTTGCTAATCACATAGGACGAGCTCTGAGACGTGGGAACTCTGCTGACCGCAATCCCTAATCCTATCACACCACACTAGAGGTAGCCGTGGAGCACTCCTGACCAGACCTAGGCGCCTCGGGCACAGCCTGAGAAACTAGCTAGCCCTGAAGATAGAAAAATAAGCCTACCTTGCCTCAGAGAAATTCCCCAAAGGAAAAGGCAGCCCCCCACATATAATGACTGTGAGTAAAGCTGAAAATACAAACACAGAGATTAAATAGATTTTAGCAAAGTGAGGCCCGACTTACTGAATAGACCGAGGATAGGAAAGATAGCTTTGCGGTCAGCACAAAAACCTACAAACAACCACGCAGAGGGCGCAAAAAGACCCTCCGCACCGACTAACGGTACGGAGGTGCTTCCTCTGCGTCCCAGAGCTTCCAGCAAGCAAGACAAACCAATATAGCAAGCTGGACAGAAAAAATAGCAAACAAAAGTAACACAAGCAGAACTTAGCTTATGCAGGGCAGACAGGCCACAAGAACGATCCAGGAGAGAGCAAGACCAATACTGGAACATTGACTGGAGGCCAGGAACAAAGAACTAGGTGGAGTTAAATAGAGCAGCACCTAACGACTTAACCTCGTCACCTGAGGAAGGAAACTCAGAAGCCGCAGCCCCACTCACATCCACCAAAGGAAGCTCATGGACAGAACCAGCCGAAGTACCACTCATGACCACAGGAGGGAGCTTGACCACAGAATTCACAACAGTACCCCCCCCTTGAGGAGGGGTCACCGAACCCTCACCAGAGCCCCCAGGCCGACCAGGATGAGCCAAATGAAAGGCACGAACCAGATCGGCAGCATGAACATCAGAGGCAAAGACCCAGGAATTATCTTCCTGACCATAACCCTTCCACTTAACCAGGTACTGGAGTTTCCGTCTCGAAATACAAGAATCCAAAATCTTCTCCACTATATACTCCAACTCCCCCTCAACCAAGACCGGGGCAGGAGGATCAACGGATGGAACCACAGGTGCCACGTATCTCCGCAACAATGACCTATGGAATACATTATGGATGGAAAAAGAAGCTGGAAGGGTCAAACGAAAAGACACAGGATTAAGAACCTCAGAAATCCTATACGGACCAATGAAACGAGGCTTAAACTTAGGAGAGGAAACTTTCATAGGAATATAACGAGACGACAACCAAACCAAATCCCCAACACGAAGTCGGGGACCCACACAGCGCCTGCGGTTAGCGAAACTTTGAGCCTTCTCCTGGGACAATGTCAAATTGTCCACTACATGAGTCCAAATCTGCTGCAACCTATCCACCACAGTATCCACACCAGGACAGTCCGAAGACTCAACCTGCCCTGAAGAGAAACGAGGATGGAAACAAGAATTGCAGAAAAACGGCGAAACCAAAGTAGCCGAGCTGGCCCGATTATTAAGGGCGAACTCAGCCAAAGGCAAAAAGGACACCCAATCATCCTGATCAGCAGAAACAAAACATCTCAGATATGTTTCCAAGGTCTGATTGGTTTGTTCAGTTTGGCCATTTGTCTGAGGATGGAAAGCCGAGGAAAAAGACAAATCAATGCCCATCCTAGCACAGAAGGCTCGCCAAAACCTCGAAACAAACTGGGAACCTCTGTCAGAAATGATGTTCTCCGGAATGCCATGTAAACGAACCACATGCTGGAAAAACAATGGCACCAAATCAGAGGAGGAGGGCAATTTAGACAAGGGTACCAAATGGACCATCTTAGAGAAGCGATCACAAACCACCCAAATGACCGACATCTTTTGAGAGATGGGGAGATCCGAAATAAAATCCATAGAGATATGTGTCCAGGGCCTCTTCGGAACCGGCAAGGGCAAAAGCAACCCACTGGCACGAGAACAGCAGGGCTTAGCCCGAGCACAAATCCCACAGGACTGCACAAACGAACGCACATCCCGCGACAGAGACGGCCACCAAAAGGATCTAGCCACCAAATCTCTGGTACCAAAGATTCCAGGATGACCAGCCAACACCGAACAATGAACCTCAGAGATAACTCTACTCGTCCATTTATCAGGGACAAACAGTTTCTCCGTTGGGCAACGGTCAGGTCTATTAGCCTGAAATTTTTGCAGCACCCGCCGCAAATCAGGGGAGATGGCAGACAAAATTACCCCCTCCTTGAGAATACCCGCCGGCTCAGGAACACCCGGAGAGTCAGGCACAAAACTCCTAGACAGGGCATCCGCCCTGTTCGAATCCCACTCAGGACAACATCTGCAAAGAGTTTGTATGTTCTCTCCGTGTTTGGGTGGGTTTCCTCCGGGCACTCCGGTTTCCTCCCACATTCCAAAGACATACTGATAGGGAATCTAGATTGTGAGCCCCATCGGGGACAGTGATGATAATGTGTGCAAAACTGTAAAGCGCTGCGGAATATGTTAGCGCTATATAAAAATAAAGATTATTATTATTATTATTATCCGCCTTCACATTTTTAGAGCCCGGAAGGTACGAAACCACAAAGTCAAAACGGGAGAAAAACAGCGACCAACGAGCCTGTCTAGGATTCAACCGTTTGGCAGACTCGAGATAAGACAAGTTCTTGTGATCAGTCAAGACGCGATGCTTAGCTCCTTCAAGCCAATGAAGCCACTCCTCGAATGCCCGCTTCATGGCCAGCAACTCACGATTGCCAACATCATAATTACGCTCAGCAGGCGAAAACTTCCTGGAAAAGAAGGCACATGGCTTCATCACCGAGCCATCAGAACTTCTTTGCGACAAAACAGCCCCTGCTCCAATTTCAGAAGCATCCACCTCGACCTGGAACGGGAGCGAAACATCTGGCTGGCACAACACAGGGGCAGAAGAAAAACGACGCTTCAACTCCTGAAAAGCTTCCACAGCAGCAGAAGACCAATTGACCACATCAGCACCCTTCTTGGTTAAATCAGTCAACGGTTTAGCAATACTAGAAAAATTATTGATGAAGCGACGATAAAAATTAGCAAAGCCCAGGAACTTTTGCAGACTCTTCAGAGATGTCGGCTGAGTCCAATCATAAATGGCCTGAACTTTAACAGGGTCCATCTCGATAGTAGAAGGGGAAAAAATGAAACCCAAAAATGAAACCTTCTGAACACCAAAGAGACACTTTGACCCCTTCACAAACAAAGAATTCGCACACAGGACCTGGAACACCATTCTAACCTGCTTCACGTGCGACTCCCAATCATCCGAGAAGACCAAAATATCATCCAAGTATACAATCAGGAATTTATCCAGGTACTCTCGGAAGATGTCATGCATAAAAGACTGAAATACTGATGGAGCATTGGAAAGCCCGAAAGGCATTAACCAGGTACTCAAAATGGCCCTCGGGCGTATTAAATGCTGTTTTCCATTCATCGCCCTGTTTAATATGCACAAGATTATACGCACCACGAAGATATATCTTGGTGAACCAACTAGCCCCCTTAATCCGAGCAAACAAATCAGACAGCAGCGGCAAGGGGTACTGAAATTTGACTGTGATTTTATTTAGAAGGCGGTAATCAATACAAGGTCTCAACGAACCATCCTTCTTGGCAACAAAAAAGAACCCTGCCCCAATGGCGACGACGGGCGAATATGACCCTTCTCCAAGGATTCCTTTACGTAACTCCGCATAGCGGCGTGCTCAGGTACAGACAAATTAAACAGTCGACCCCTAGGAAACTTACTACCAGGAATCAAATCGATAGCACAATCGCAATCCCTATGCGGAGGTAGGGCATTGGACTTGGGCTCATCAAATACATCCCGGTAATCTGACAAGAACTCTGGGACCTCAGAAGGGGTGGATGATGAAATAGACAGAAATGGAACATCACCATGTACCCCCTGACAACCCCAGCTGGACACAGACATAGATTTCCAATTCAATACTGGGTTATGGACTTGTAGCCATGGCAACCCCAACACGACCACATCATGCAGATTCTGCAACACCAAAAAGCGAGTATCCTCCTGATGCGCAGGAGCCATGCACATGGTCAGTTGGGTCCAATACTGAGGCTTATTCTTGGCCAAAGGCGTAGCATCAATTCCTCTCAATGGAATAGGATGCTGCAAGGGCTCCAAGAAAAACCCACAGCGCCTAGCAAACTCCAAGTCCATCAAATTCAGGGCAGCGCCTGAATCCACAAATGCCATGACAGAATAGGATGACAAAGAGCAGATCAAAGTAACGGACAAAAGAAATTTCGACTGTACCGTACCAATGGTGGCAGACCTAGCGAACCGCTTAGTGCGCTTAGGACAATCGGAGATAGCATGAGTGGAATCGCCACAGTAAAAACACAGCCCATTCTGACGTCTGTGTTCTTGCCGTTCAGCTCTGGTCAAAGTCCTATCGCATTGCATAGGCTCAGGTTTATGCTCAGATAATACCGCCAAATGGTGCACAGTTTTATGCTCACGTAAGCGTCGATCGATCTGAATGGCCAAAGACATAGACTCATTCAGACCAGCAGGCATAGGAAATCCCACCATGACATCCTTAAGGGCTTCAGAGAGACCCTTTCTGAAAATTGCTGCCAGAGCACATTCATTCCATTGAGTGAGCACAGACCACTTCCTAAACTTCTGACAATATATCTCTACCTCATCCTGACCCTGACACAGAGTCAGCAAGATTTTCTCTGCCTGATCCACTGAATTAGGTTCATCATAAAGCAACCCGAGCGCCAGAAAAAACGCATCAATATCACATAATGCAGGATCTCCTGGCGCAAGGGAAAATGCCCAGTCTTGAGGGTCGCCACGTAATAAAGAAATAATGATCTTTACTTGTTGAACTGGGTCACCAGAGGAGCGGGGTTTCAAAGCCAGAAATAGTTTACAATTATTTTTGAAATTCAGAAACTTAGCTCTATCTCCAGAAAATAACTCAGGAATAGGAATTTTAGGTTCTAACTTAGGATTCTGAACCACTAAATCTTGAATGTTCTGTACACTTATAGTGAGATTATCCATCAAAGAGGACAGACCTTGAATGTCCATGTCTACACCTGTGTTCTGAACCACCCTGATGTAAAGGGGAAAAGAAAGACAAAACACAGTGCAAAGAAAAAAAAATGGTCTCAGAACTTCTCTCTTCCCTCTATTGAGAAGCATTAGTACTTTGGGCCTCCAGTACTGTTCTGAACTGGTGATTCAGAACCACAAAGGACCTGGTGGTTACGAGCACAGAAAATGACCTGATAGTTGCTAATCACATAGGACGAGCTCTGAGACGTGGGAACTCTGCTGACCGCAATCCCTAATCCTATCACACCACACTAGAGGTAGCCGTGGAGCGCTCCTGACCAGACCTAGGCGCCTCGGGCACAGCCTGAGAAACTAGCTAGCCCTGAAGATAGAAAAATAAGCCTACCTTGCCTCAGAGAAATTCCCCAAAGGAAAAGGCAGCCCCCCACATATAATGACTGTGAGTAAAGATGAAAATACAAACACAGAGATGAAATAGATTTTAGCAAAGTGAGGCCCGATTTACTGAATAGACCGAGGATAGGAAAGATAGCTTTGCGGTCAGCACAAAAACCTACAAACAACCACGCAGAGGGCGCAAAAAGACCCTCCTCACTGACTAACGGTACGGAGGTGCTTCCTCTGCGTCCCAGAGCTTCCAGCAAGCAAGACAAACCAATATAGCAAGCTGGACAGAAAAAATAGCAAACAAAAGTAACACAAGCAGAACTTAGCTTATGCAGGGCAGACAGGCCACAAGAACGATCCAGGAGAGAGCAAGACCAATACTGGAACATTGACTGGAGGCCAGGAACAAAGAACTAGGTGGAGTTAAATAGAGCAGCACCTAACGACTTAACCTCGTCACCTGAGGAAGGAAACTCAGAAGCCGCAGCCCCACTCACATCCACCAAAGGAAGCTCATGGACAGAACCAGCCGAAGTACCACTCATGACCACAGGAGGGAGCTTGACCACAGAATTCACAACAGTACCTCCCCCTTGAGGAGGGGTCACCGAACCCTCACCAGAGCCCCCAGGCCGACCAGGATGAGCCAAATGGAAGGCATGAACCAGATCGGCAGCATGAACATCAGAGGCAAAGACCCAGGAATTATCTTCCTGACCATAACCCTTCCACTTAACCAGGTACTGGAGTTTCCGTCTCGAAATACGAGAATCCAAAATCTTCTCCACTATATACTCCAACTCCCCCTCAACCAAGACCGGGGCAGGAGGATCAACGGATGGAACCACAGGTGCCACGTATCTCCGCAACAATGACCTATGGAATACATTATGGATGGAAAAAGAAGCTGGAAGGGTCAAATGAAAAGACACAGGATTAAGAACCTCAGAAATCCTATACGGACCAATGAAACGAGGCTTAAACTTAGGAGAGGAAACTTTCATAGGAATATAACGAGACGACAACCAAACCAAATCCCCAACACGAAGTCGGGGACCCACACAGCGCCTGCGGTTAGCGAAACTTTGAGCCTTCTCCTGGGACAATGTCAAATTGTCCACTACATGAGTCCAAATCTGCTGCAACCTATCCACCACAGTATCCACACCAGGACAGTCCGAAGACTCAACCTGCCCTGAAGAGAAACGAGGATGGAAACAAGAATTGCAGAAAAACGGCGAAACCAAAGTAGCCGAGCTGGTCCGATTATTAAGGGACAACTCAGCCAAAGGCAAAAAGGACACCCAATCATCCTGATCAGCAGAAACAAAACATCTCAGATATGTTTCCAAGGTCTGATTGGTTCGTTCAGTTTGGCCATTTGTGTGAGGATGGAAAGCCGAGGAAAAAGACAAATCAATGCCCATCCTAGCACAGAAGGCTCGCCAAAACCTCGAAACAAACTGGGAACCTCTGTCAGAAACGATGTTCTCCGGAATGCCATGTAAACGAACCACATGCTGGAAAAACAATGGCACCAAATCAGAGGAGGAGGGCAATTTAGACAAGGGTACCAAATGGACCATCTTAGAGAAGCGATCACAAACCACCCAAATGACCGACATCTTTTGAGAGATGGGGAGATCCGAAATAAAATCCATAGAGATATGTGTCCAGGGCCTCTTCGGAACCGGCAAGGGCAAAAGCAACCCACTGGCACGAGAACAGCAGGGCTTAGCCCGAGCACAAATCCCACAGGACTGCACAAACGAACGCACATCCCGCGACAGAGACGGCCACCAAAAGGATCTAGCCACCAAATCTCTGGTACCAAAGATTCCAGGATGACCAGCCTACACCGAACAATGAACCTCAGAGATAACTCTACTCGTCCATTTATCAGGGACAAACAGTTTCTCCGTTGGACAACGGTCAGGTCTATTAGCCTGAAATTTTTGCAGCACCCGCCGCAAATCAGGGGACATGGCAGACAAAATTACCCCCTCCTTGAGAATACCCGCCGGCTCAGGAACACCCGGAGAGTCAGGCACAAAACTCCTAGACAGGGCATCCGCCTTCACATTTTTAGAGCCCGGAAGGTACGAAACCACAAAGTCAAAATGGGAGAAAAACAGCGACCAACGAGCCTGTCTAGGATTCAACCGTTTGGCAGACTCGAGATAAGTCAAGTTCTTGTGATCAGTCAAGTCCACCACGCGATGCTTAGCTCCTTCAAGCCAATGACGCCACTCCTCGAATGCCCACTTCATGGCCAGCAACTCACGATTGCCAACATCATAATTACGCTCAGCAGGCGAAAACTTCCTGGAAAAGAAGGCACATGGCTTCATCACCGAGCCATCAGAACTTCTTTGCGACAAAACAGCCCCTGCTCCAATTTCAGAAGCATCCACCCCGACCTGGAACGGGAGCGAAACATCTGGCTGGCACAACACAGGGGCAGAAGAAAAACGACGCTTCAACTCCTGAAAAGCTTCCACAGCAGCAGAAGACCAATTGACCACATCAGCACCCTTCTTGGTTAAATCAGTCAACGGTTTAGCAATACTAGAAAAATTATTGATGAAGCGACGATAAAAATTAGCAAAGCCCAGGAACTTTTGCAGACTCTTCAGAGATGTCGGCTGAGTCCAATCATAAATGGCCTGAACTTTAACAGGGTCCATCTCGATAGTAGAAGGGGAAAAAATGAAACCCAAAAATGAAACCTTCTGAACACCAAAGAGACACTTTGACCCCTTCTCAAACAAAGAATTCGCACGCAGGACCTGGAACACCATTCTAACCTGCTTCACGTGCGACTCCCAATCATCCGAGAAGACCAAAATATCATCCAAGTATACAATCAGGAATTTATCCAGGTACTCTCGGAAGATGTCATGCATAAAGGACTGAAATACTGATGGAGCATTGGAAAGCCGAAAGGCATAACCAGGTACTCAAAATGGCCCTCGGGCGTATTAAATGCTGTTTTCCATTCATCGCCCTGTTTAATACGCACAAGATTATACGCACCACGAAGATATATCTTGGTGAACCAACTAGCCCCCTTAATCCGAGCAAACAAATCAGACAGCAGCGGCAAGGGGTACTGAAATTTGACTGTGATTTTATTTAGAAGGCGGTAATCAATACAAGGTCTCAACGAACCATCCTTCTTGGCAACAAAAAAGAACCCTGCCCCCAATGGCGACGACGACGGGCGAATATGACCCTTCTCCAAGGATTCCTTTACGTAACTCCGCATAGCGGCGTGCTCAGGTACAGACAAATTAAACAGTCGACCCCTAGGATACTCACTACCAGGAATCAAATTGATAGCACAATCGCAATCCCTATGCGGAGGTAGGGCATTGGACTTGGGCTCATCAAATACATCCCGGTAATCTGACAAGAACTCTGGGACCTCAGAAGGGGTGGATGATGAAATAGACAGAAATGGAACATCACCATGTACCCCCTGACAACCCCAGCTGGACACAGACATAGATTTCCAATTCAATACTGGGTTATGGACTTGTAGCCATGGCAACCCCAACACGACCACATCATGCAGATTCTGCAACACCAAAAAGCGAATATCCTTCTGATGCGCAGGAGCCATGCACATGGTCAGTTGGGTCCAATACTGAGGCTTATTCTTGGCCAAAGGCGTAGCATCAATTCCTCTCAATGGAATAGGATGCTGCAAGGGCTCCAAGAAAAACCCACAGCGCCTAGCAAACTCCAAGTCCATCAAATTCAGGGCAGCGCCTGAATCCACAAATGCCATGACAGAATAGGATGACAAAGAGCAGATCAAAGTAACGGACAAAAGAAATTTCGACTGTACCGTACCAATGGTGGCAGACCTAGCGAACCGCTTAGTGCGCTTAGGACAATCGGAGATAGCATGAGTGGAATCGCCACAGTAAAAACACAGCCCATTCTGACGTCTGTGTTCTTGCCGTTCAGCTCTGGTCAAAGTCCTATCGCATTGCATAGGCTCAGGTTTATGCTCAGATAATACCGCCAAATGGTGCACAGTTTTATGCTCACGTAAGCGTCGATCGATCTGAATGGCCAAAGACATAGACTCATTCAGACCAGCAGGCATAGGAAATCCCACCATGACATCCTTAAGGGCTTCAGAGAGACCCTTTCTGAAAATTGCTGCCAGAGCACATTCATTCCATTGAGTGAGCACAGACCACTTCCTAAACTTCTGACAATATATCTCTACCTCATCCTGACCCTGACACAGAGTCAGCAAGATTTTCTCTGCCTGATCCACTGAATTAGGTTCATCATAAAGCAACCCGAGCGCCAGAAAAAACGCATCAATATCACATAATGCAGGATCTCCTGGCGCAAGGGAAAATGCCCAGTCTTGAGGGTCGCCACGTAATAAAGAAATAATGATCTTTACTTGTTGAACTGGGTCACCAGAGGAGCGGGGTTTCAAAGCCAGAAATAGTTTACAATTATTTTTGAAATTCAGAAACTTAGCTCTATCTCCAGAAAATAACTCAGGAATAGGAATTTTAGGTTCTAACTTAGGATTCTGAACCACTAAATCTTGAATGTTCTGTACACTTATAGTGAGATTATCCATCAAAGAGGACAGACCTTGAATGTCCATGTCTACACCTGTGTTCTGAACCACCCTGATGTAAAGGGGAAAAGAAAGACAAAACACAGTGCAAAGAAAAAAAAATGGTCTCAGAACTTCTCTCTTCCCTCTATTGAGCAGCATTAGTACTTTGGGCCTCCAGTACTGTTCTGAACTGGTGATTCAGAACCACAAAGGACCTGGTGGTTACGAGCACAGAAAATGACCTGATAGTTGCTAATCACATAGGACGAGCTCTGAGACGTGGGAACTCTGCTGACCGCAATCCCTAATCCTATCACACCACACTAGAGGTAGCCGTGGAGCGCTCCTGACCAGACCTAGGCGCCTCGGGCACAGCCTGAGAAACTAGCTAGCCCTGAGGATAGAAAAATAAGCCTACCTTGCCTAAGAGAAATTCCCCAAAGGAAAAGGCAGCCCCCCACATATAATGACTGTGAGTAAAGATGAAAATACAAACACAGAGATGAAATAGATTTTAGCAAAGTGAGGCCCGACTTACTGAGTAGACCGAGGATAGGAAAGATAGCTTTGCGGTCAGCACAAAAACCTACAAACAACCACGCAGAGGGCGCAAAAAGACCCTCCGCACCGACTAACGGTACGGAGGTGCTTCCTCTGCGTCCCAGAGTTTCCAGCAAGCAAGACAAACCAATATAGCAAGCTGGACAGAAAAAATAGCAAACAAAAGTAACACAAGCAGAACTTAGCTTATGCAGGGCAGACAGGCCACAAGAACGATCCAGGAGAGAGCAAGACCAATACTGGAACATTGACTGGAGGCCAAGAACAAAGAACTAGGTGGAGTTAAATAGAGCAGCACCTAACGACTTAACCTCGTCACCTGAGGAAGGAAACTCAGAAGCCGCAGCCCCACTCACATCCACCAGAGGAAGCTCATAGACAGAACCAGCCGAAGTACCACCCATGACCACAGGAGGGAGCTTGACCACAGAATTCACAACACCTGCCACTTCTGGCCTTAACAAGAACTGTACCTTAGCAAGAACTGTACCTGTGTTCTTCCATTTCCTTACTATGTTCCTCACAGTGGAAATTGACAGGTTAAATCTCTGAGACAGCTTTTTGTATCCTTCCCCTGAACAACTATGTTGAATAATCAGATCATTAGACAGTTGTTTTGAGGAGCCCATGATGCCACTCTTCAGAGGAGATTCAAACAGGAGAACAACTTGCAAGTGGCCACTTTAAGTAGCTTTTCTCGTGATTGCATGCACCTGGCTATGAAGTTCAAAGCTCAATGAGGTTAGAAAACCAAAAAAAGTGCTTTAGTAAGTCAGTAAAAAGTAGGTAGGAGTATTTAAAACAAGAAAATAAGGGTGCCCATACTTATGCACCTGTCAAATTTTGTTTGAATGCAGATTGCACATTTTCTTCAGTACAATAAACGTAATTTCAAGGCAGAAACATTACTGTGTCCAACAGTTATTAGATATATGAAACTGAAATAGCTGTTGCAAAAAAAACAATTTTTATAAAACATTAAGCTTAAGATTAATTGGGGTGCCCAAACTTTTTCATATAACTGTAAGTGGCTGAAAGTGTCTGGCTGATATACGACAAACTAACAGGACAGGAGTATATCCACCTTGTGAGAATTTGAATCTCCCTCTTTTTTTTGGGAAACTGAACCACAACTTAGGCCCAGTGTATATAACAAAGCAATCTAAGTGGCAGAAAGTGGCTGGCTGATATACGACAATCTAACAGGACAGAAGTATATCCACTTTGTGAGAATTTGAATCTCCCCTTTTTTTTGAAAAATATTTAGAATTGAGAGTCCTCAGTGGTTGATACCTTTTAATGGCTAACTGAAAAGATTGTAACAAATTGCAAGCTTTCGAGACTACACAGGTCTCTTCATCAGGCAAAGACTAAAACAAATTCTGAAGAATCACATATTTATGCACAACATAGTATAGGAAAAAAAAAAAGAGGGGGAAAAAAAACCATGGATAAGCCAGGTGACATGAAGCAGAATTACCATGGGTGATAAACAGTTATGTCCATAAATATTGGGCCAATTCTTAGATAAGGATTGTTTTATTGTCCTGTGATTAGGGTCTCTGTTGTAATGACCCTTCATGGTCTGAGGGGCAAGTTCCTTAGTTGATGTAAAAAGACATAAATCCATGTGACACATTCATTCCTGTATTAAGAGTGTCAAAGGTCATCATCAGTTTATATTCCCAGACTCTTCTCTCTTTCTGCGATTTGAAGTTTCCTTTCAATACAAGTAATTTCATGTCCATAATGTTATGATTTGGGAGACAGAAATGTATTGCCACCGGTTGATCCATTCTTTTTTCTCTTATTGTATGGCGATGGGAGTTCATTCTTGTTCTAAGCTTCTGCCCTGTCTCCCCCACATACAGACCCCCAGTTGGACATTTAGTACAAATAATTAGGTACACCACATTAGAAGTGACGCAGCTGAAAGTAGCTGGGATCCTGTAGTCCTGATGTGAATTGGGGATCTTTATCTTGTCCGTGGTCATTATAAATGGACAGGTTTTACATTTTTTCTGGTTGCAAGGAAAGGTTCCTGCAGCTGTTGGAGAGGACAGGGAGCTCTTGACAATGATGCTTCTTAGATTTGGGGGCTGCCTAAAACACAGTAGTGGGGGGTCTGGAAAAATGGATTGTAAGTGGGCATCTTCTTGCAGTAAAGGTTGCAATTTCCATGCAGCTCCCCTTAGCACCTCCAGATTTGGATTGTAGGTAACTACTAGAGGTACCCGGTTATTTTCTTCTTTAGTTTTGTAATGTAGCAGGTGATTCCTTGATATTCTGGTGGCTCTTGTGATCTGATTTTCAATTGTTCTTGGATGGTAGCCCTGATTCAAAAAGGTCTTTCTGAGGCGACCAAGGTGTTCATCCCTATCCATGGAGTTGGAACAAATACGATTGTATCTGATGGCTTGGCTGTAGACAATAGAGTTTTTTATGTGTTTTGGATGGAAACTGTCCCATTTAAGGTATGTTGGGCGGTCGATTGGCTTCTGATACAGGGATGTCTCTATTTTATTGCTCTGCAGCTTAATGATGGTGTCCAAAAAGTTAATTTCAGTGCAGGAGTAGTTGAGTGTCAAGTTGATGGTAGGGTGAAATTGATTAAACTGTTCATGGAACGTCTTTAGCTGCGGCTCAGACTCCGTCCAGATGATTAAAATGTCATCAATGTAGCGGTAGTACGCCAGAGGCCTGATGGGACATGAGGACAAAAAGTCTCTTTCAAGCTAATTTGTTTTAGTCTTTGCCTGATGAAGAGACCTTTGTAGTCTCGAAAGCTTGCAATTTGTTACCATCTTTTCAGTTAGCCATTAAAAGGTATCAACCACTGAGGACTCTCAATTCTAAATATTTTTCTATCCACTGGCTAACACGGTACCAAGATATATTTCTTCCCTTTTTTGGGGGGAGACTGAACCACAACTTAGGCCCAGTGTATATAACCACGCAATCTAAGTGGCAGAAAGTGGCTGGCTGATATACGACAAACTAACAGGACAGAAGTGTATCCACTTTTTGAGAATTTAAATCTCCCTCTTTTTTTTGGGAGACTGAACCACAACTTAGGCCCAGTGTATATAAGAACGCAATCTAAGTGGCAGAAAGTGGCTGGCTGATATACGACAAACTAACAGGACTGCAGTATATCCACTTTGTGAGAATTTGAATCTCCCTTTTTTTTGGGAGACTGAACCACAACTTAGTTCCAGTGTATATAACCACGCAGTCTAAGTGGCAGAAAGTGGCTGGCTGATATACGACTAACTAACAGGACAGAAGTATATCCACTTTGTGAGAATTTGAATCTCCTTCGTTTTTTTGGGAGACTGAACCACAACTTAGGCCCAGTGTATATAAGAACGCAATCTAAGTGGCAGAAAGTGGCTGGCTAATATACGACAAACTAACAGGACAGAAGAATATCACTTTGTGAGAATTTGAATCTCCCCTTTTTTTTGGGAGACTGAACCACAACTTAGTTCCAGTGTATATATAACCACGCAGTCTAAGTGGCAGAAAGTGGCTGGCTGATATACGACTAACTAACAGGACAGAAGTATATCCACTTTGTGAGAATTTGAATCTCCTTCGTTTTTTTGGGAGACTGAACACAACTTAGGCCCAGTGTATATAAGAACGCAATCTAAGTGGCAGAAAGTGGCTGGCTAATATACGACAAACTAACAGGACAGAAGTATATCACTTTGTGAGAATTTGAATCTCCCCTTTTTTTTGGGAGACTGAACCACAACTTAGGCCCAGTGTATATAACAATACAATCTAAGTGGCAGAAAGTGGCTGGCTGATATACGACAAACTAACAGGACAGAAGTATATCCACTTTTTGAGAATTTGAATCTCCCTCTTTTTTTTGGGAGACTGAACCACAACTTAGGCCCAGTGTATATAACAACGCTATCTAAGTGGCAGAAAGTGGCTGGCTGATATACCACAAACTAACAGGACAGAAGTATATCCACTTTGTGAGAATGTGAATCTCCCGTTTTTTGGGGGAGACTGAACCACAACTTAGGCCCAGTGTATATAAGAACGCAATCTAAGTGGCAGAAGATGGCTGGCTGATATACGTCAAACTAACAGGACAGAAGTATATCCACTTTGTGAGAATTTGAATCTCACTTTTTTGGGGGGAGACTGAACCAAAACTCAGGCCCAGTGTATAAAGCAACACAATGTAAGTGGCAGAAAGTGGCTGGAAGATATATGAAAAAATACAAGGACTGTAGTACAATTTCAATCTCCCTACAATGTTCTCAGGAAAAGTATGGCAGCAATAAAAAGGACTGCTGCACACAAAAGTGTGGACAAATAAACAAGATAACTGTGCAGAAAGGAGCAACAGGATTTTTGCTTTTAAAAAAGCAGTTGGTTTGCACAGCAGCGTGCAAACAGCAAGGAGGCTATCAGGGAGCCTTACAAGGCAGCCTAATAAGCTACAGAGCTGATGCAAAAAAATATAGCCTCCACTGTCCCTGCAAAAAAATGGTGGTGTTGGACAGTGGAAATCGTTACAGCACAAGCAGTTTCGGGGCTTAATCTTCCCTCCCTAACTATATCCCTTCTTCTGATGAAGCTGCGGCAACCTCTCCCTATGCTACGATCGGCAGAAGTAAGATGGCGGTCAGCGTGCATGCCCCTTTATAGCCCCTGTGACGCCGCATAAAGCAAGCCAATCACTGTCATGCCCTTCTCTAAGATGGGGACCGAGACCTATGTCATCACGCTGCCCACACTCTGCGTCCTCCTTCATTGGCTGAAAAATGGCGCTGAAAGCGTCATACGAAACGCAACTTTGGCGCGAAGATCGCCGACCTCATGGCCGATCCCACACTAGGATCTGGTCTGGTCGGGTTTCATGAAACCCGACTTTGCCGAAAGTCGGCGATTTTTGAATTTGTCCAATCCATTTCGCTCAACCCTATGTGAATCACGTCACCTATCACATGATCTGTCAAAGGAGATCATGTGACATGTCGCGTATTTTACATCGTGCGCTGGGGGGGCCAATACCCTATAAACTGCCCTAGCCCCAGGCTACTCTTAATCAGCCCTTAGTAGCACTATTAAACATCTAAGAGTAACTTAAATTTTGGTAGATTTTTTTCATATATTTTAATGTGCATTTACAGAGATTGCCAATCAACTGATTTATGAGTGAAACATTAGTTCATAGGGTAAAATAATTTTTTAGCTTGCTTAAATATCATTCTTCTATGCAGCAGATCAACAGGTGTAAACATGTGCTGCCGAGAACAATGCACACAAAACGATCATATTATGGATCACTTTGTGTACATGAAAGTGTAGTCGGCCTAAGCAGTCTATTAAACGACTGCCGATCGGTTTCATGTAACCAGTTGAGGGTCATTTAAGTGCCATGCTTGACCGATGTAGATGCACCCTTAAATCCTGGTACCCTAAAGTGGACATCCTCTCCAATTGTACTTTTCTTCTTCATCTGGACCCTACTCTATAGCTCGTTTCTGCAGCCATTCTTTTTTGTCCAGTCTTCTGCAGTAAATCTTGACACAGTGCCATTATAATGCTGCCTGAATAAAAATCGCTTCCTCTGCTGTGCCCTAAATAGGCCCTATGTTGTGACCCTGAATAAATCATTGCCTCTTACTATGCTCCCTGCACAAAAATAACCCCCACACTGTCCTTCATGGCTTCCACACCATTAAACTAAGGCCGTCACACTGTCTTTTCTTATGAACAATAACTGTCAAACCATCCCCCGCTTAACACCTATGGCCAATACAATGTCCGCCTACACACTGTGCCTGCATTATAAACTATAGCCCCCACACTGTCCCCATCTTCAGTGCTTCTGCCTCCATTTTGTGCCTATACAATGACCCTCTTTTTGTATACATTCTCCAATACAGTGCCCAGACTGAATGTTCAGCTCCATGAAGGATCTCTTTCCTTCCTCTCCTTTGTTGCGTTCTATCGCACACAGAGTGCAACCCCATTAACCTTCCACACAGACAGCACTCCTATGTACCCAACACTCACCGCCAGCACCCCATTGTACCCACCATATGCAACCTGCAACCCCTTCATACGACCTGCACCCCATGTACATATTATATACTGCCTGCAACCAATTTACTCCCTATATACAATCTGCACCCCCCACATACAGTCTGCACCCCATGTACCCCCATATGCAGCATGCACCCACACATATAATCTGCATCCCATGTAATGTCATATACAGCATGTGAAGCGCCCCCAGACACAGGGCCACAGGTCCTCTCGGTACTGGTCCTCTCTGTCTCAGTCGTAGGATTGTCACGGTGGCTGGACCCGATCCGTGACCCTGCTAAGGGGCGCCCAATGAAAGGGTGGTAAAAGTTGTTAGGTGTTTGTGACCCCACCTGTGGTATTCGGTCAGAGTGACCAACGCTGCTTGGGGTCCGCTGGGGGTGATGTGATAGCAGCTAGATGGTATACCTTCCCACAGGTGAAGTAGATCCCCAGGGCTTCCCAGTGGTGTAGGTGGCGATGGTGTGAGGCGCAGTTAATAACGAAGACACAGGGTTGCAGTCTCTTTACCTCTTTACTGGTGACTTCAGGATCCTCAATCCGGAGCACTGTTAACAGGGCTAGCTGAGACTGGCCGGTCCGAAGGCACATCCAGAGTTCCCTTTGCAGGTGGAAATCAGTGCCTACCAACTAGCGCCTGTGTGTTGCAGTCCTTCCCTACTGAGCATTCGGGATAGTCCTCACAACTGTCGTTTCTATTCTGATGTTCTGCTTCGTCCCCCTGTTTGTCATGGCTAGGACGCACCCGTTTGACGGGAAGGCTCGGAGCTATTCTGGGACCCTAGAGATGCCCCTCTCCACACTTGCCCCCTATGTCTTCTTAGGTGATGTATGTTAGACAGCCAACCTGTAATCAACTGTCCTGCCTCTGTTTGAAGTAATGCTTGGAGTCAGTTACTTCCTCGGCGTTCTGGCCACCGGCTACGCGCCTCAGTAGGATGTTCTGGTGCTCCTTTGTGCTTTGATCTCGTTTCTCACTTCTCCACAATATACTTCGCTTTGTGTCCTTTCTTTAGATGCCGCCGCAAGGTAGTGCAGGCGCGGCTCTGTAACGATCTGTCCTTGTGCTAAGTCACTGCCAGGTTCCCACGCCTGACAGGGACCCCTCTAAATCTTCCCCGCAACACCCCCTGCCACGGGATGTTGCCTGGACAAAACCCAGCCAGCTTCTGACTAACTTCCTATACAACCCCCAGTTTTACCAAAGTGTGAGGAGTGGCCTAATAAATAGAAACTTTTGCTCCCCCTGGTGGCCGGAGTGTGAAGTGTAGTGTGTGACTGTGAACCTGGTCAGGTGAACTCCTTTAGTGCCATCAGATGTACCATCACTCCCCTTAGTGGCAGAGCGACATTACTGCAACGACCAGGTCTCTGGGGCGCTGCACATGCACCTGTCATGACTCTTTTGTCAGCTGTCCCGGGACCAGTGGCTCCTTACCTATCCCTAACGCTAGTGGCGCACTAGCTTGCCCTGTTCCCTGGGTTACTTCTAATGGTGAAGACACGGGGCCACATACCATGCCGAAGCTCCTGAAGAGGGTAGTTGTAGTTAATACAAACAGGGATAAAGGAGAATACCAATCATACAATTATACTCACACAAACAGCAGAGATAAATACCTGGAAGTGGAGGATGGGGTAATACCATAGAAAACCTTCGACTTAATGTTCCTTGAGAACAACCACACCAAGTCACCAACACACAGGTCCGGACCCACCAAACATCTCTGATCTGCCACACTCTTATATTTAGACCCCATCTTCCTAAAATTATCAAGAATCACTTGCCACACAGACGTAATTGATGATAAAAAACGTTCTTCTGCAGTTATTCCAGAAGCACGATTCCTACTAAATGAGCTGAACTGGGGATGAAACCCGTATGCCCCAAAGAACAGGGACTTATCAGTAGACTCATGACATTGTTACCGCAAATTCAGCAAGATATAAGTAGGAAACCCAATCCTCCTGATTCTCAAACACAAAACACCTAACATTAGTCTCAAGATTCTGGTTAACCCATTCAGTTTGCCCATTAGACAGCAGGTGGTGAAATGTTGAAGAACGACAGATGGATCCACAAACTAGTGCAAAATGCCGTCCAAAATTTGGAAATAAACTGTACCTCGCGATCAGACACAATATCGGTAGGGATCCCATGTCATTTTACAATCTCTTTCATGAAAATTTGCGCCAAGGTATTGGCATTAGGCAAAGCGGGTAGTGCAACAAAATGTGATATTTTACTGAATCTGTCCACCACCACCAAAATTACAGTATTATCTGCCAACACGGGTAGATCAGTGATAAATGAGTCCAAGGTCTACTTGGAATCGCCAATGGTTGGAGAGACCCAGACGGACAAGTATGAGAGGTTTCAGAATGAGCACAGACACTGCAGACAGCTACATACTCCTGAACATCCCGAAGTACCTCTGACCACCAAAAACGCTGCATAAGAAGATCTGTGGTGACTTTATTACCATGATGCCCAGCTAAGACGGAATAATGATGTTTACTAAGAACTCTCAGATGGAGAGAGGTACACACAGTTTACCTAACAGATAGGCAGCAGGGGCGTCCCCCTGAACCTCAACAACCTCTTTCTCAAGATAGAAGCATATAGAGACAATAACCACCCCTTTTTGTGGTATAGTAACCGGTTCAAATTTATCTCCAACCCCAGGAAAAAGAGATAAGGCATCTGCCTTAATGTTCTTGTTCCCCAGCCTATTTGTAACAAAAAAGTTAAACCTGGTGAAGAACAATGCCCATCTTGCCTGTCTAGGAGTTAGATGTTTTCCAGACTCGAGACATACTAGATTCTTATAAAACATGATTACTATAATTCGATGAATTACCCCCTCTAGAAAATGACAACACTCCTCAAAAGCCCCCTTGATTGCCAAAAGTTCCCTGTTACCAATGTCATAATTTTTCAACGCAGATGACAATTTTTTAGAAAAATATGCACATGGAGGCCATTTACCAGGAGATGTGTGGCACCCCAGAGGTTCGGGTACCACAGTGATATTGCCTTCCTCTCGGGGATGGTGAGCCATGCCTGGAAGCGAGAAGGATCCGTTTAACAGGTAGCACATACATGCAACATGTTCTGACTCTAGGCCAGAAGGTGGAGCTTTAGACCCTGTTTCAGGGGAACTTCCCTATATATGTTCTGGCTTGGAGGAGGAGTTAGATTAGTCTGTAGAGAGTGTGAAGGAAGAAGGTGCAAAAGAGAAGTCGGGAGCCGGAGGGGAGCTGCGACTGGGCTCCCTCCACGCTGAAGCGCAGGAAGCGGACACCGGGAGTCAGAGGCTGTTTTAGACTGTATGCCCCACAGCAGAAACCAGAGGGCAGGAGATTAAAAGTCGCTTGTCCACAAATACACCCGAAGGCACAGCAGCATACAGAGCCCGGAGTCACCACAAGTAAAAACACCTGTAAATAGGCTTGCGCTGCTTGCCAAGTGGGTATTGTACTAGGAGAGTGGGAGAGAGAACCTTGTGAGAAGCCTAAGGCAGCAAGGGACGCACATTACAGCGCAATAAAGAAGGCTCCCAATCCCAGCTGGCTAAGGAGATTCCTAATCGTTTCCAGGCTGCCCGGACCTCACCAACACCTGTGATCCATACCCTGGACTGCAGCTGTATACCACCAGTAAAAGATAAAGAGACTGCAACCTTGTGTTCTCTAATTCTTTCTGGCACTACACCGTCTGTCAACTTTACCCACTACACTCGGAGCCCTGGGGATCAAGCTTCACCTGTGGGAAGCCGTACCATACCTGCTGCAGTGCCATCATTCCCAGTGGACCCCTTTAAGATTGGAGTAGCTAACAGTAAACAGCTGAGAGTCTTAATGAAGAAAAGCTTCCAGGAGCTCTCAACTGAGCAGATTAACCCCAGCACTGCTAAAAGGAACCTGCATCATTTAATATGAAGGTGAAATCTACTAAACAGTGCAGGACTGGGAGAAGTCAGACACTAATGTTTTCTGGCTCCTCTCTGTCACAGTAAACCTGTGACAGCACCTCTATATACAGCCTGCACCCCATGTACTCCGCATATACATTCTGCACCCCCCTACATACAGCCTGTGCCCCATATACCCTCGATATACAGCATGCACCCATATATACTACCTGAACCGCCCACATGCCGCCTGCACCATATACCCCTATATATAGACTGTACCTTCCATATACAGACTGCACCCCATATACAGACTGCACCCCATACACAGTATGCACCCCATATGCAAACTGCACCCCCTATTTACAAACTGCACCCCTATATGAAAACTGCACTCTCATATACAGACTGATCATCTTTTGTCCCGAGGGGATTTGACTACTGTTCCTCTGCCCTTGCAGCTTCAAGAGGTGAGAGCTGCACAACCTTTCTCCTCCCATTCCATGAATTTAAACGGCAGCCAGTATTGACACTTTGTCCTTCAGAGAAGAAGAGGCAAATTTTACAAGCGCTGTATATATAGGGCACTGCGGGAGCTGCGTTCCCGCAAATTGCTGTATATATACTTCCTGAAGTTCGCGCGGGCTCACGGGTGTCTCCTGTGTATAATGGCACTTATGGTGATAGTATTGTGGTTTTTTAAAATTACTGATCAATACTGTTGAGCGATACCTTCCGATATCCGAAAATATCGGATCGGATTGGATCGGACCGATACCCAAAAAATATCGTGTGTCGCCGATTCCGATACCGGAAACCAATGCAAGTCAATGGGACAAAAATATCGGAATTAAAATAAACCCTTTCTTTCCTTCTAGGTTAATTCTACATGAAGGAAAACAGCTAAGAATAATGTAGAATGTATTGGGGGAGGTGGAGGAGACATTAAAGGCATTTAGCCCAATCAAATGGAATAGCAGGAATTAATTTTTTTTTAAGACGTTCGGAGTTACAAGGATATAGACTACAGTATGTTGTTTTTTTATATTTTGTCAGATATTTATGTTTCACTACTTCCATGCTCTTCACCTTCTTTTTTACTTCTCCCACACTTTCTCCTTCATCATCCTCAGCAGCAGCATCTTTTTCATCAACTTCTTCTTCACCTTATTCATCTTCTTCTTCTTCACCTTCTTCCTATTATTCTTTTTTTTAACATTCTTCATATTCTTCTTATTCAACTATTATTCTTCTTCATATTCTACTTCTTCATCTTCTTCATATTCTTATTCTTCATCATATTCTTATTTGTGACAGGCATTCCTGTAGTTGTTATCTATAAAAGTTTGAAGATTACACCTTCCGTTCTGCCTGTCACAAAAGATTTACAACAGGATTTGTCCGCGTTCAGTTTGGCCTGCAGCCGCAGGTTTTTTCCAGGGGCACCATGAGGAGGAACGGACTCACCCCATACACTGCTTAGTCTTCTTCTGCTTATAATTTAGATAATATCTTTTGCTCTGATTTTTAGTCTTATGCTTAATGTTCGTCTGCTTTTTGTTCTGCAGCTTCTTGTTCTTCTGCTTCTTGGTCTTCTGTCTCTTGTTCTTGTGTATCTTGGTGGTTGTCTTCTTGTTCTTTGTCCTTTTGGTCATCTTCTTCAGGGTCATCTTCTTGGTCTTCTTCGGGGTGGTCTTCAGGGTCGTCGTCTCCAGGGTCGTCGTCTCCGGGGTCGTCATCTCCGGGGTCGTCGTCTTCTTCGGGGTGGTGTTCAGGGTCGTCGTCTCCAGGGTCGTCATCTCCGGGGTCGTCATCTCTGGGGTCGTCGTCTTCTTCGGGGTGGTCTTCAGGGTCGTCTCCAGGGTCGTCGTCTCCAGGGTCGTCGTCTCCGGGGTCGTCGTCTTCTTTGGGGTGGTCTTCAGGGTCGTCGTCTCCAGGGTCGTCGTCAGGGAGATCCAGAGTGATTACCAAAAACCATTTAAAAAAGCTTGAACTTGGAAATGTAGCAAAACTGTGGAACTGCCGAGAACCAGCTGACGGTACTGGAACCCGGATGGGTAGCAGAAGGTACAAGAGCCAATGGAACTACCGAGGACCAGCTGACGGTACCGGAACCCGGTTACTAAGCAGGAGGTACCCGTGCCAGAAAACACTACCAAGGACCACCAGACATTGGTGGAACTCGGATACCGAGAAGGAGGCACCTAAGCCAAAGGCTCTGCCTGGAACCAGCTGACGGTACTGGAACCCAGGGGGACCTATTCAAGATTGACTTGCAAAGAACCAGCTAATGGTGCTGGAACTCAGATAGGCAGCAGAAGGTCCACATGAAAAAAATTGCAAGGCCGCAAGCCGGCCGGAGTTACTGAAAACCCACAGTCTTACAGGGGGAGCTTGTCCTATTGGCACTATGGAACCAGCCTTGATTGCCAGTTCCCGCAGCCCACATAGGAAGCACCTAAACTGCAGGCACCATAGAGTCGGTTAACCCGACCGCAACCCGACAGGACAACGTATTGGAGGCAAAGTGACTTTGACACTACCTGGAAACAGCTGGCGTGCTGAAACCAGGATGGGCAGGAGGGAGTACCCGTGCCAAAGACACTGCTGAGAACCAGCTGACGATACTGGAACCCGGATGGGTAGCCGAAGGTACAAGAGCCAATGGAACTACTGAGGACCAGCTGATGGTACTGGAACCTGGTTACTAAGCAGGAGGTACCCATGCCAGAAAGCACTACCAAGGACCACCAGACTTAAACAACAAATCATGAAGCACAAGCTAAGTATATAGCCGAGAGCAAGAAAGTGGGGCTCACCCAAAGTTCGTTCCCAGACTCACTGGGTTGCCAGGAAAACTCCACCAACCATAGAATACAGCAAAAAAACGGAGTATACAAATCCCAAGAATCATAGTAATACAAAAGACAACTTTATTGTTACAGAAAGACATATAAAAAATATATATATATATTAAAATTTAGCACCCATACAGGAAGTAAATATAGAAGGAATCTGTAGGTAAGCTAGTACAAGTGGGAGAAGCAATATATATACGGGGCAAGCACACTGACAACAGTTAGGCTACTCCAAGTAAAGCCCGCGTAATGAGGATAGTTTCCATATAATCTAAAGGTGCCATAGGCAATACCCCACAAGAAACACTCCTAAGCACGTTGAATGCCTATGCATGCTTACCCATAGCTTAACTGGACAGCTCTCCCACTTGGCACTAGCGGGCCAGTGGTCTATATTTACTTCCTGTATGGGTGCTAAATTTTAATATATATATATATTTTTGATATGTATTTCTGTAACAATAAAGTTGTCTTTTGTATTACTATGATTCTTGGGATTTGTGTACTCCGTTTTTTTGCAGTATTCCAAGGACCACCAGACGTTGGTGGAACTCGGATTCCGAGAAGGAGGCACCTAAGCCAAAGGCTCTGCCTGGAACCAGCTGACGGTACTGGAACCGGGATGGGGAGCAGAAGGTACAAGAGCCAATGGAACTACCGATGACCAGCTGACGGTACTGGAACCCGGTTACTAATCAGGAGGTACCCGTGCCAGAAAGCACTACCAAGGACCACCAGACGTTGGTGGAACTCAGATACCGGGAAGGAGGCACCTAAGCCAAAGGCTCTGCCTGGAACCAGCTGATGGTACTGGAACCAGGATGGGGAGCAGAAGGTACAAGAGCCAAAGACACTGCCAAGAACCAGCTGACGGTACTGGAACCCGGATGGGTAGCAGAAGGTACAAGAGCCAATGGAACTACCAAGGACCAGCTGACAGTACCGGAACCCAGTTACTAAGCAGGAGGTACCCGTGCCAGAAAGCACTACCAAGGACCACCAGACGTTGGTGGAACTCGGATACCGAGAAGGAGGCACCTAAGCCAAAGGCTCTGCCTGGAACCAGCTGACGGTACTGGAACCGGGATGGGGAGCAGAAGGTACAAGAGCCAATGGAACTACCGATGACCAGCTGACGGTACTGGAACCCGGTTACTAAGCAGGAGGTACCCGTGCCAGAAAGCACTACCAAGGACCACCAGACGTTGGTGGAACTCAGATACCGGGAAGGAGGCACCTAAGCCAAAGGCTCTGCCTGGAACCAGCTGATGGTACTGGAACCAGGATGGGGAGCAGAAGGTACAAGAGCCAAAGACACTGCCAAGAACCAGCTGACGGTACTGGAACCCGGATGGGTAGCAGAAGGTACAAGAGCCAATGGAACTACCAAGGACCAGCTGACAGTACCGGAACCCAGTTACTAAGCAGGAGGTACCCGTGCCAGAAAGCACTACCAAGGACCACCAGACATTGGTGGAACTCGGATACCGAGAAGGAGGCACCTAAGCCAAAGGCTCTGCCTGGAACCAGATGACGGTACTGGAACCCAGGGGGCCTATTCATGACTGACTTCCAAAGAACCAGCTAATGGTAATGGAACTCAGATAGGCAGCAGAAGGTCCACATGAAAAAAAATCTGCAAGGCCGCGAGCCGGCCGGAGTTACCGAAAACCCACAGTCCTACAGGGGGAGCTTGTCCTATTGGCACTGTGGAACCAGCCTTGATTGCAAGTTCCCACAACCCACATAGGAAGCACCTAAACTGCAGGCACCATAGAGTTGGCTAACCCAACCGCAACCCGACAGGACAACGTATTGGAGGCAAAGTGACCTTGACACTACCCGGAAACAGCTGGCGTGCTGAAACCAGGCTGGGCAGGAGGGAGTACCCATGCCAAAGACACTTCTGAGCAGCAACTGGCAGTGTTGGAGCCCAATTTTCTCCCAGAGGTCCCTCTATCAGGAGTTCTCCTTTTTTGGACTCCTTCCCCCTATGCAGGAAAAGGGTATCATCAGGAGGCTGCAGGCACAAGGGGCAAGGCCTGTCCTACTGGTGCCTTTTTTTCTGAACTCCGCTCTACTCTTCTCCCACTGTGGGCCTTTTGATTACTTTTTGATTACACTTGGCCTGGGATAACTCATAAAGTCCCATGGATTCCAATACCACCTACAGTCATGGCCAAAAGTATTGACACCCCTGCAATTCTGTCAGATAATACTCATTTTCTTCCTGAAAATGATTGCAAACACAAATTCTTTGGTATTATTATCTTCATTTAATTTGTCTTAAATGAAAAAACACAAAAAAGAATGAAGCAAAAAGCAAAACATTGATCATTTCACACAAAACTCCAAAAATGGGCCAGACAAAGGTATTGGCACCCTCAGCCTAATACTTGGTTGCACATCCTTTAGCCAAAATAACTGCGACCAACCGCTTCCGGTAACCATCAATGAGTTTCTTACAATGCTCTGCTGGAATTTTAGACCATTCTTCTTTGGCAAACTGCTCCAGGTCCCTGATATTTGAAGGGTGCTTCTCCAAACTGCCATTTTTAGATCTCTCCACAGGTGTTCTATGGGATTCAGGTCTGGACTCATTGCTGGCCACCTTAGAGGTCTCCAGTGCTTTCTCTCAAACCATTTTCTAGTGCTTTTTGAAGTGTGTTTTGGGTCATTGTCCTGCTGGAAGACCCATGACCTCTGAGGGAGACCCAGCTTTCTCACACTGTGCCCTACGTTATGCTGCAATATTTGTTGGTAGTCTTCAGACTTCATAATGCCATGCACACAGTCAAGCAGTCCAGTGCCAGAGGCAGCAAAGCAACCCAAAAACAGGGAACCTCCGCTATGTTTGATTGTAGGGACCGTGTTCTTTTCTTTGAATGCCTCTTTTTTTCTCCTGTAAACTCTATGTTGATGCCCTTGCCCAAAAAGCTCTACTTTTGTCTCATCTGACCAGAGAACATTCTTC
This sequence comes from Ranitomeya imitator, assembly GCF_032444005.1. Classification (NCBI taxonomy): domain Eukaryota; kingdom Metazoa; phylum Chordata; class Amphibia; order Anura; family Dendrobatidae; genus Ranitomeya; species Ranitomeya imitator. The sequence goes on from NC_091284.1 coordinate 224,950,129, forward strand.
CAAAACGTTTTAGGCTTTTTCAGGTAAGTTTTGGCAAACTCCAGCCTGGATTCTTTATGTCTCGGGGTAAGAAGTGGGTTCTTCCTGGGTCTTCTATCATACAGTCCCTTTTCATTCAGACGCCGACGGATAGAACGGGTTGACACTATTGTACCCTTGGACTGCAGGGCAGCTTGAGCTTGTTTGGATGTTAGTCGAAGTTCTTTATCCAACATCCGCACAATCTTGCATTGAAATCTCTTGTCAATTTTTCTTTTCCGTCCACATCTAGGGAGGTTAGCCACAGTGCTATGGGCTTTAAACTTCTTGATGACACTGTGCACGGTAGACACAGGAACATTTAGGTCTGGGAGATGGACTTGCAGCCTTGAGATTGCTCATGCTTGCTCACAATTTGGTTTCTCAAGTCCTCAGACAGTTCTTTGGTCTTCTTTCTTTTTTCCATGCTCAATTTGGTACACACAAGGACACAGGACAGAGGTTGAGTCAACTTTAATCCATGTCAACTGGCTGCAAGTGTGATTTTGTTATTGCCAACACCTGTTAGATGCCACAGGTAAGTTACAGGTGCTGATAATTAAATTACAGAAGCATCACATGATGTTTCAAACAGTGCCAATACTTTTGTCCACCCCCTTTTTATGTTTGATGTGGAATTATATCCAATTTGGCTTCAGGACAATTCTTTTTGTGTTTTTTCATTTAAGACAAATTAAATGAAGATAATAATACCAAAGAATTTGTGTTTGCAATCATTTTCAGGAAGAAACTGAGTATTATCTGACAGAATTGCAGGGGTGTCAATACTTTTGGCCATGACTGTATATGCTGATGACACTCAGATCTACCTCTCTGGCCCAGACATCAATCCGATTCTTCATTCAGGTCTGGTCACTCGATTCTTTAGTTAGGTCTGGTCACTCGATTCTTCACTCGGTTCTGGTCACTCGATATTGTGGCCAAAAGCCAACCTCATGGCATCACTCGTCCATCCTGCTACAGGTTCAAGCGCTGACTTTCACTGCCCCTCATAAATCAAGGGCTTCGCCATACAGTTGTCGTTGATGCAATTTTTTCCTCTTTCTCGTGTCCTATAATCTTTGGTCAATAGATGGCGGCACTAACTTGCGGATATCCTGTTATACTTTAACTGTGGAAATCTTCCATTTGTCCATCTCCTTGCATTACCATATATATTATGAGGGACTGGGAGGTCTGTGACCATGTATATTATGAGAGGCTGGAGGTCTGTAGCGATGTATATTATGGTGTGCTGGGGGTTTGTTGGTTTGTAAATTATGAGGGGCTGGTGTCTGCTACACTTTATACCCTAATAAACATAATGAGCCCAAAAACTGTCACTCATAGGTAGAGAGGGTAACACTCCACAGCAATCAAAACTATAATGATACTATGACATTTGGTTATATAGGGATCAAGAAATGCTATGCAACAGTATTCTTAAAAACTATTTCTTCATTAATTACTTTAAATAATATAAAACACACATATTTAAAATTTTATTCTAAAAACAGTGCCTCAAACCAGAAGAGTACTCAGCTCAGAAGATTATAATAACAGTATAGTCAATCCATATTATTATATACCTTCGGCAAGGGATGCACCTTGAGCACTTGATTAGCATTATATGCCTAGCGGGTAATATATTGAAGCACATTTGTTCTCCTTATTCTATTGTTCCTACACTCACTTTATTGTAGCACTTAGAATTGAATACCTCTGTACTGGTCTGTAATAAATGGATTGACTTTACTGACATTGATTGCATATTGGCATTTGCTATAACAAGATCACTGATTGCAAAATGAAAGCTTTAGCAATAGATATGTTAAAAAAAAGTATATATTAATGGGTTAGCCGTGGTTGATTCTGTATAAAATATTAATTAATTCTATTTATGCTAGTTATTTGATTAACCACTGCTATATCATTCCCATTGGTACATCTGATGTGATCCAGTGCATGGACAGGCTGTAATTTTTGGTTATATTTAAGGACAATCATGTCTTTATATTGTTAATACTCGCCTGTATATGTTAGGATGTTATTATAATCTTCTGAGTACACTTCTGGTTTGAGGCACCTTTTTTTAGAATGAAATTTTAATATGTGTGGTTTATATTATTCTGAGCAATTAATAATTTGTTTTTATGAATACTGTTGAATAGCACTTCTTGATCCCTATATAACTAAATGTCATAGGATCATTATAGTTTTTTCATTTTACTTCATACCCTGTGTGTGTACGAGGGGTGGGGAGGGGTGTTTGTTATGACCTGGTGGTTAGGAGCACCCGGAATGACCTGATAGTTAAACCTCATACAGGACGAGCTCTGGGATGTGGGAGCTCTGCTGACCGCAAGCCCTAATCCTATCACACACACTAAAAATAGCCGTGGAGCGCTCCTGACGCTCCCTAGGTGCCTCGTCACAGCCTAAGATCTAGCTAGCCCTAGAGATAGAAAATAAAGCCTACCTTGCCTCAGAGAAATTCCCCAAAGGTAAAGGAAGCCCCCCACATATATTGACTGTGAGTAAAGATGGAAGTCACAAACGCAGAGATGAAACAGGTTTCAGCAAAGGGAGGCCAGACTTACTAAATAGACAGAGGATAGGAAAGGTAACTTTGCGATCAGCACAAAAACCTACAAAAGACCACGCAGAGTGTGCAAAAAGACCTCCGCGCCGACTCACGGTGCGGAGGGGCCGCTCTGCATCCCAGAGCTTCCAGCTAGCAAGGCAAAATCATGATAACCAGCTGGACAAGAAAACAATGAACAAATAATGACTATCAGGAACTTAGCTTCTGCAGGAGAAGGCAGGTCACCAGAAAGATCCAGGAGCGAACTGAACCAATGCAAAAACATTGACAGCTGGCATGGAGTAACGATCTGAGAGGAGTTAAATAGAGCAGCCAACCAAAGGATAACCCACGTCACCTGTGTAAGGAACCTCAGTGCAGCAGCTTCACTCATAGCAACCATAGGGAGCCCATAGACAGAACTCGCCGAAGTACCATTCACGACCACAGGAGGGAGTTTGACAACAGAATTCACAACAGTACCCCCCCTTGAGGTGGGGTCACTGAACCCTCACCAGAGCCCCCAGGCCGATCAGGATGAGCCAAATGAAAGGCACAAACAAGATCGGCAGCATGAACATCAGAGGCAAAAACCCAGGAATTATCTTCCTGACCATAACCCTTCTACTTGACCAGGTACTGGAGTTTCCGTCTCGAAACACGAGAATCCAAAATCTTCTCCACCAAATACTCCAACTCCCCCTCAACCAACACCGGGGCAGGAGGATCAACGGAGGGAACCATAGGCGCCACGTATCTCCGCAACAACGACCTATGGAACACATTATGGATGGCAAAAGAAGCTGGAAGGTCCAAACGAAATGACACAGGATTAAGAACTTCAGAAATCTTATATGGCCCAATGAAACGAGGCTTAAACTTAGGAGAGGAAACCTTCATAGGAACGTGACGAGATGACAACCAAACCAAATCCCCAACACGAAGTCGGGGACCCACACAACGCCGGCGGTTAGCGAAACGTTGAGCCTTCTCCTGGGACAATGTCAAATTGTCCACCACATGAGTCCAAATCTGCTGCAACCTGTCCACCACCGCATCCACACCAGGACAGTCCGAAGGCTCAACCTGCCCTGAAGAGAAACGAGGATGGAAACCAGAATTACAGAAAAAAGGAGAAACTAAAGTAGCCGAGCTGGCCCGATTATTAAGGGCGAACTCAGCCAAAGGCAAGAAGGACACCCAATCATCCTGATCAGCAGAAACAAAGCATCTCAGATATGTCTCCAAAGTCTGATTAGTTCGTTCGGTTTGGCCATTAGTCTGAGGATGGAAAGCCGAAGAAAAAGACAAATTAATGCCCATCTTAGCGCAAAAGGACCGCCAAAACCTCTAAACAAACTGGGACCCTCTGTCCGAGATGATGTTCTCTGGAATGCCATGCAAACGAACCACATGCTGGAAAAACAATGGCACCAAATCAGAGGAGGAAGGCAATTTAGATAAGGGTACCAAATGGACCATCTTAGAGAAGCGATCACAAACCACCCAAATGACCGACATCTTTTGAGAAACAGGGAGATGAGAAATAAAATCCATGGAAATATGCGTCCAGGGCCTCTTCGGAATCGGCAAGGGCAAAAGCAACCCACTGGCACGAGAACAGCAGGGCTTAGCCCGAGCACAAGTCCCACAGGACTGCACAAAAGAACGCACATCCCGTGACAAAGAAGGCCACCAAAAGAATCTAGCCACCAAATCTCTGGTACCAAAGATTCCAGGATGACCAGCCAACACCGAACAATGAACCTCAGAGATAACTCTACTAGTCCATCTATCAGGGACAAACAGTTTCTCCGTAGGACAACGGTCAGGTCTATCAGCCCGAAACTTCTGCAGCACCCGCCGCAAATCAGGGGAGATGGCAGACAAAATTACCCCCTCTTTAAGAATACCCGCCGGCTCCGGAACACCCGGAGAGTCAAGCACAAAACTCCTTGACAGGGCGTCCGCCTTCACATTCTTAGATCCCGGAAGGTATGAAACCACAAAATCAAAACGGGAGAAAAAGAGCGACTATCGAGCCTGTCTAGGATTCAACCGTTTGGCAGACTCGAGATAAGTCAAATTCTTGTGATCCGTCAAGACCACCACGCGATGTTTAGCTCATTCAAGCCAATGTCGCCACTCCTCGAATGCCCACTTCATGGCCAACAACTCCCAATTGCCCACATCATAATTGCGCTCAGCAGGCGAGAATTTTCTAGAAAAGAAGGCACAGGGTTTCATCACCGAGCCATCAGAACTTCTTTGCGACAAAACAGCCCCTGCTCCAATTTCAGAAGCATCAACCTCAACCTGAAAAGGGAGCGAAACATCTGGCTGGCACAACACAGGGGCAGAAGCAAAACGACGCTTCAATTCCTGAAAAGCCTCTACAGCCACAGAGGACCAATTGACCACATCAGCACCTTTCTTGGTCAAATCAGTCAACGGTTTAGCAATACTGGAAAAATTAGCGATGAAGCGACGATAAAAATTAGCAAAGCCCTGGAATTTCTGCAAGCTCTTCACAGATGTCGGCTGAGTCCAATCGTGAATGGCCTGAACTTTAACAGGGTCCATCTCGATAGTAGAAGGGGAAAAAATGAAACCCAAAAATGAAACCTTCTGAACTCCAAAGAGACACTTTGATCCCTTCACAAACAAGGAATTCGCACGAAGGACCTGGAACACCATTCTGACCTGCTTCACATGAGACTCCCAATCATCCAAAAAGACCAAAATGTCATCCAAGTATACAATCATGAATCTATCCAGGTACTCTCGGAAGATGTCATGCATAAAGGACTGAAACACAGATGGAGCATTAGAAAGCCCGAATGGCATAACCAGGTACTCAAAATGGCCCTCGGGCGTATTAAATGCCGTTTTCCATTCATCACCCTGTTTAATTCGCACAAGATTATACGCACCACGAAGATCTATCTTGGTGAACCAACTAGCCCCCTTAATCCGAGCAAATAAATCAGACAGCAGCGGCAAAGGATACTGAAATTTGACTGTGATCTTATTAAGAAGGCGGTAATCAATACAAGGTCTCAAAGAACCATCCTTCTTGGCCACAAAAAAGAACCCTGCTCCCAATGGTGACGACGACGGACGAATATGACCCTTCTCCAAGGATTCCTTTATATAACTCCACATAGCGGCGTGCTCTGGTACAGATAAATTAAACAGACGACCCTTAGGAAACTTACTACCATGAATCAAATTAATAGCACAGTCGCAATCCCTATGAGGAGGTAGGGCACCAGATTTGGGCTCTTCAAATACATCCCGGTAATCTGATAAAAACTCAGGAACTTCAGAAGGAGTGGAGGGCGAAATTGACAGCAATGGAACATCACCATGTACCTCCTGACAACCCCAGCTGGACACAGACATAGATTTCCAATCCAACACTGGATTATGGACCTGTAGCCATGGCAACCCCAAAACGACCACATCATGCAGATTATGCAACACCAAAAAGCGAATATCCTCCTGATGTGCAGGAGCCATGCACATGGTCAATTGAGTCCAGTACTGAGGTTTATTCTTGGCCAAAGGCGTAGCATCAATTCCTCTCAATGGAATAGGACACTGCAAGGGCTCCAAGAAAAAACCACAGCGCCTGGCAAACTCCAAGTCCATCAAATTCAGGGCAGCGCCTGAATCCACAAATGCCATAACAGAATAGGACGACAGAGAGGAAATCAGAGTAACGGACAAAAGAAATTTAGACTGTACCGTACCAATGGTGGCAGACCTAGCGAACCGCTTAGTGCGCTTAGGGCAGTCGAAGATAGCATGAGTGGATTCACCACAGTAAAAACCCAGCCCATTCCAACGTCTGTGTTCTTGCCGTTCAGCTCTGGTCAAAGTCCTATCACACTGCATAGGCTCAGGCCTATGCTCAGAGAATACCGCCAGATGGTGCACAGCTTTGCGCTCACGCATGCGCCGATCGATCTGAATGGCCAAAGACATAGACTCATTCAGACCAGCAGGCGTGGGAAATCCCACCATGACATCCTTAAGGGCTTCAGAAAGACCCTTTCTGAAAATTGCCGCCAGGGCACATTCATTCCACTGAGTAAGCACAGACCACTTCCTAAACTTCTGACAGTACACCTCCGCTTCATCCTGACCCTGACACAAAGCCAGCAAGATTTTCTCTGCCTGATCCACTGAATTTGGTTCATCATAAAGCAATCCAAGCGCCAGAAAAAACGCATCAACATCACGCAATGCAGGATCTCCTGGCGCAAGGGAAAATGCCCAGTCTTGAGGGTCACCACGCAACAAAGAAATAATGATTTTTACCTGTTGAACGGGGTCCCCAGAGGAGCGGGGTTTCAAAGCTAGAAACAGTTTACAATTATTTTTGAAATTCAAGAACCTAGATCTATCCCCAGAAAATAAGTCAGGAATAGGAATTCTAGGCTCTAACATAGGATTCTGAACCACAAAATCTTGAATGTTTTGCACCCTTTCAGTGAGATGATCCACACAAGAGGACAGACCTTGAATGTCCATATCTACACCTGTGTCCTGAACCACACAAAGGTCTAGGGGAAAAGAAAGACACAGTGCAAAGAAAAAAAAATGGTCTCAGAAGTTCTCTTATCCCTCTATTGAGATGCATTAATACTTTGGGCCAGCTGTACTGTTATGACCTGGTGGTTAGGAGCACCCGGAATGACCTGATAGTTAAACCTCATACAGGACGAGCTCTGGGATGTGGGAGCTCTGCTGACCGCAAGCCCTAATCCTATCACACACTAAAAATAGCCGTGGAGCGCTCCTGACGCTCCCTAGGCGCCTCGTCACAGCCTAAGAGCTAACTAGCCCTAGAGATAGAAAATAAAGCCTACCTTGCCTCAGAGAAATTCCCCAAAGGTAAAGGAAGCCCCCCACATATATTGACTGTGAGTAAAGATGGAAGTCACAAACGCAGAGATGAAACAGGTTTCAGCAAAGGGAGGCCAGACTTACTAAATAGACAGAGGATAGGAAAGGTAACTTTGCAATCAGCACAAAAACCTACAAAAGACCACGCAGAGTGTGCAAAAAGACCTCCGCACCGACTCACGGTGCGGAGGGGCCACTCTGCATCCCAGAGCTTCCAGCTAGCAAGGCAAAATCATGATAACCAGCTGGACAAGAAAACAATGAACAAATAATGACTATCAGGAACTTAGCTTCTGCAGGAGAAGGCAGGTCACCAGAGAGATCCAGGAGCGAACTGAACCAATGCCAAAACATTGACAGCTGGCATGGAGTAACGATCTGAGAGGAGTTAAATAGAGCAGCCAACCAAAGGATAACCCACGTCACCTGTGTAAGGAACCTCAGAAGCAGCAACTTCACTCATAGCCACCAGAGGGAGCCCAGAGACAGAACTCGCCGAAGTACCATTCACGACCACAGGAGGGAGTTTGACAACAGAATTCACAACAGGTGTTGCACTATCTACTGTTAGGTGCTGGGTAGATATTACCTTGTGTACCGCGTACAACTCCTACAATAAATCATATATAGGCAAATCAAATATCACCCCTGATGACTGAAAATACCTCCTCAAAAAAGGGGTGAAAAAGTAGAACATACAAAACCAATATGGTAAAAATATATAAATGTTTATTAAATAATGTTAAAAAACACATTAAAAGAGGGGAAAACAGGAAACATCAAGACAATACAAAAAAACCCCATAGTGCAATAATTGGAGATATATATTTTTACCATATTGGTTTTGTATGTTCTACTTTTTTCACCCCTGTGTACCGCGTGTTGCATTGGATACTTGTGTGCTGCTGGGTGTTATGCTGTGAGAGGCATGGAGGTGAAATCCATGATTATTTTTTTTCTATGGGCCTAAATATTAACAGGCAGATAGTTGCTAACTACCTACCTGTTCTGCTGCCATCAATCTCTGCCAGTTAAGAGCAGTTACAGACCCCTCCTGCTAGAGATTCTGCGGCCTCTGTTGACATCACGTTGAAGGAGCAGCGACTTGTTTTCCTCTCAGTTGACAGGGCGTGACTGCCAATGTCATGTTGTTGACTGACAGCTTTCTCACCATCGCCTAACCTTGGGGAGCCGACTGTCAATCAGCATGATGCTGGCAGCAGTCATCAACAGAGGAGCCCCAAAGAAGATGAGCGGTCCATAACTGCTCTGAGCCGGCGCTGGATAGAACAGGCTCAGGCATAGTTCTTAGGCTAATAGTGAAACAATAAATAATTCTTGTAAAACCCCTTTAACAGCATGCAGAGATTAATCTGAGAAACCTAGCATCAGTTTCTTCCCATGAAGCATTGGCCGTCACGATTAAAAGAGTTGTGTCAAATTTTTAAGTTAGTTGTGTCAAATTTTTTAATTATCCTTTAACTGTTGGATAGGGGATAGCTTCCTGATGACTGAGAGACAAATTACTGGGACCCTAACTAATCCTGAGAACAGTGCTGTAAAGAGCCCCATCTGAATGGTGCGGAGGTCGAGCATGCACACCTTCACGCTATTCATTGTCAATGCGAGCGCCAGAGATAGCAAGGCTTTTTATGAAAACTATCTTTTTTTTCTAATTTTAGTTCCTGGGTAAATAATTAAATAATACAACTTGTTTGCCGAAGACATTACGCAGGGGTGAAATTGTATGTGGACTGTTGTGGGTTTGTAAGCTAGTGCAGCTTTATAGTCCCAGTTCTGAATTGTTTACATGTGTGTTTGTAGATAGGTGTCTGTGTGTGTGTATAATAGTGTATTGTGGTGTGTGGATACGTGTAGTTAGAACAGTTTGACAGTTAGGCTATGTGCCCACGTTGGGTCTTTTTAAAAGACGCTTAAAAAACCTATGGGATTCTGCAGTTACGGTGCCCTTGCCGCGGATTTTCCCGCTGTGGAATCGCATAGAGGTAAAATCCGTAGCATGTTCATTTATTTCTGCGGAATCGCGGCGATTCCTCCTCCATAGGATTGCATTGAAACGCTCACTTTACGCATGTGGCTATGCCCACCATGCGTAAAGTGAGCACCTATGTGATGGTAAACAGGATCTGGAGGAGAGGAGACTCTCCTTCAGGCCCTGGGATCCATATTCCTGTAAATAAATAAAAAATAGGGATATATGGAGCGCCCCAGACACAGGGCCACAAGTCACTCGGTACCGCTCCCTTCTCCTTCGGTTCTGCGGTTGTCACGGTGGCTGGACCCGGTCGTGACCCTGCTAAGGGGCGTCCAATGAAGGTGGAAGTACAGTCTGTCAGGGGTTCGTGACGCCACCTGTGGTGTTCGGTCAGGGTGACCGACGCTGCTGTGGGGTCCGCTGGGTTGATGGAATGGCAGCTGGATGGTGTACCTTCCCACAGGTGAAGTATATCCCCAGGGCTTCCCAGTAAGGTGGATGGTGATGGTGTGAGGTGCAGGCAATAACGATGACACAAGGTTGCAGTCTCTTTATCTTTTTTTTTTTTATAAATTCTTTATTTAACATAAAGGTCAGAGACGTTACATGCAAGTAATGTTGAGGCAAGTAAATAAATTTTAACTGCTATAACAATGGCTATAAGCGACTCCGGACCACAAACTTTGGGGAATGGTAGGAGAGGAAAGGGAAAGGAAGGGGAGGGGGAGGGAAGGAGGGGTCAGGGGGAGGGGGGGTTGACCTGCGGAGTAGAGGTTAGAGGAGGGGAAATGGGGAAAAGGGGAGGGGAAACAGTGAACATAACAGTTTCAGTACACATGGTTATAGCACTCATAAAGCAAACAGTATGGTAGCATGAATTCTCGGTATTAAGAAAACATAAGTCGCAATGTTAAGGAGCTACGGAACGAAAATTTCTCCAAGGAAGCCAGTTCAGGACAAAGCGATCATGGGCATGCGTCTCCCAGCTCGATAGTTCCTCCATTCTATAAATGTGGTCAATTTTGTTGAACCATTCACCTAGTGTTGGAGGGGATACACTCTTCCAGTGGGTGGTTATTAAGTGTTTTGCGGCACTGAGCATCAAGGATAGAAGGCCGTGCCTAGTAGGTTTAAAATTGTTTGTCGGGCACGAGAGGACGGCCTCAACCGCCAGTAGGTCAGTTTTAATTAATTTTAACTTTTTAAGTGTCGAATTTACCTCCCCCCAGAAATCCCTGATCCCTCCGCACTCCCAGAATATGTGTGCATGGTTCCCCTGGGCGACCTGACAACGCCAGCACAAGTCAGAGTCCGCTAGGCCTAAATGTTGGAGTTTAACCGGCGTCAAATGCCATCTGGTTAATATTTTATATGCATTTTCCTGCAGCAGGATGCATCGAGAAAACCCCCTGGCAGACTTCAACATCTTTGAGATCTGGTCATCTGAGAAGTTAAAGTTAAGTTCAGATTCCCAGGAATAAACAAATGATGGTTTAAAGGGTTGAGAGGGAGTAACAAGTTGGTGGTACGAGTGAGATATAGTTTTATATCTAGTTGTACCCGTTTTGAGCATAAGGTCCAACCATGACCAATTTGACTTTTGTGGGAACCTCACTCTAAATTCCGTAAGAATACGCTTAGTGTGAAGTTCCTGCAGGAAATTTGTTGGAGACTTCGTGGCGTTGCCAGGCCAAATATTGTTCTTAAAAATTTTCCCTTCATAGAGGCTAGAGAGGGAATCCCTAGGGAGCTTTGACCATAAATTATATGAGTCTTTGAAATCAGGATCAACTAGATATGGAATGACTGCAATAGGGGTCAAGGATGATGGGAGTGAATCCGGTGGAAGATCATTTAAAACTGACCGCTTAACATGGAGGGTAGCTAAAGTTATGTCATCCAGACCCAATGAAGCTGTTGGTTTCGAGCGTGACCATAAGAGTGGTATTCCCCCGCTATCCAGCAAAGCCACATCCAGCATGTCCAGTGTACCCCTCTCAATACCAATTACTATTCTCAGCCATCTACTTAGATGTATCGCTTTATAATATGTATAGGGGTCAGGTAATCCTAAACCTCCATAAGAAGTGGGACATGTTAACAATTTAAAGGGTAGCCTAGCTGGCTTATTTCTCCATACAAATTTAATTATTAAGGACCTTATATTTTTAAAGAATGTAAGGGGAAGAAGTATGGGCACCATACTCATAGAATACAATAGGATAGGCATAATGTAAGCTTTAAATACGTTGATACGTCCTATCCATGATAAAGTGGGAAGATTATATGATTTCATTAGTGCTTCTAGTTTTTTTATTAGAGGGGAAAAATTAGATCTAAATAAGTCCATAGGGTCCCTAGTGATCCAGATACCCAAGTACTTTATAGAGGATGTGGACCAGGAGAAGGGGGTTAGTTTTCGTAGAGTGGCAAGTTGGGGGGCCGATAGGGTGATATTAAGGGCTTCCGATTTGGTATTATTAATTTTGAAATTAGAAAGTTTGCCGAAGTGATTAAGTGTATTAAGTATAATAGGGAATGCCTCGAGAGGATTAGAAACCAAGAAGAGTAGGTCATCCGCAAATGCCAATGTTTTTATCTCCAATCTACCTATCCGCAATCCCTGAATCTGAATTTCCTGTCTAATTCTCTGTATGAGAGTTTCGATAACTAATACAAACAGAGAAGGGGACAGGGGGCATCCCTGCCTGGTGCCGTTGTTAATATTAAAGACATCGGATAGAACCCCATTCACCCGGACTCTGGCAGTGGGAAAGGAGCACAGGGAGAAGACCGCTGCAATAAACTGAGGGGGGAAGCCAAACTTATGTAGGGTCCTCTCCATGTATCTCCAGCTCACCCTATCAAATGCCTTCTCGGCATCGGTAGACAGTAGAGTAAGAGGCAAATTCCGCTTTCTAGCGTACATAATAGATTGAAGAGCTTTAGCCGAATTGTCCCTGCCCTCCCTTCCACGTACAAAACCCGCCTGGTCCGAGTGAATTATTCTGGGTAGTATGTTGCCTAGTCTAGTCGCCAAAAGTTTAGCCCATAATTTCATATCAGCATTGAGAAGAGAAATAGGCCTATAGCTAGAGCAAAGATTGGGATCCTTACCCTCTTTTGGTAAAACTGTGATAAAAGCTTCTAGAGCTTGTTTCGGGGGGGATTGTCCCATCAAAAAAGAATTGAATAATGTAACTATATGGGGTAGCAGGGGTTTTATTAATTTCTTATAGTAGGTGATGGGAAGGCCATCAGGACCTGGAGCCTTCCCATTGGGGATACTGGATAGAATCTCCAATACCTCTTCAGGGGTAATTGGGGCTGTTAAGCAAGAGATGTCGTCTACTGACAGTGAGGGGAGTCTCAGAGAGGAAAGGAATGTATCTATTTTTTCCAAGGCTGCCCCGGGCTCACCCATGTCCTCTGTAACCTCCAGATTATAAAGTTTCTCGTAAAAGTGTTTGAATTCTTTAGCAATGTCTTTAGTCTCAGAAATAATTGGACCATTCGCACCCCTCAACTGCGTGATAAAAGTACGTCCGTTACGTTTTCTCAGAAGAGAAGTCATGAGTTTGCTCCCTCTATTTCCATGAAGGTAAAACTTCTGTTGGCTTCTCATGTATATCTTAGCGGAATGTATGTTCAGAAGATCTTTTAAGGATCTTCTGAGTGAGATGAGTTCAGTCTGAGCTTTATTTGTCTGAGAGCGTTTATGCATCTTTTCCACAGAGTTGATCTGGTGCAGAATGGCCAATACCTCTTTGGACCGTTCTTTTTTTAGATATGAGCCTAAGGCTATGAACTCCCCCCTCAGGACCGCTTTGTGTGTCTCCCAAACCAAAGGCATGGGAGAGCCCGGAAGACAGTTTTCCTTAAAAAAGAGGTTAATGGAAGTAGAGAATCTAGTCACATAGGAGCTAGTACCAAGAAGGGTCTCATTTAGTGTCCAGGTAAAAGAAGTAAGAGGGAGTGACTTAATGTTCATCTCTAGGAAAATCGGGGCATGATCCGAGAGGGAAATGACATCTATTTTTGCAGATTTCACTAGTTGAAGGTGGCAAGATTGGGTTAAGAGATAGTCTAGTCTGTGATAATTATTATGAGGTGAGGAGAAGAAAGTGAAGTCTTTGGTTGTTGGGTATAATGTTCTCCATGGGTCAGTTAGATTTAAAGATTGTAGATTGATATGTAATTTTCTTAGTGCTTTTTGTGGAATAGAAGATTTCACAAAAGCTAATAACTAGGGTGTAACCATATATTTGGAACCCCTAGATGGTCCTCTAATAGAAGTACATATATAAAGCCAGGAGGAACCCAGTAAACTTAAAATATAACTTTTAATAATCTTTTCTAAAAAACTTTCTAATGGACAAAACAAAACAAAGTGCATATAGTGCTCAACACAACCAGTGCTCAATAAAAAAATGGTTTGATCTCACCACATCAGTTGCTTGTTCCGGAGCATCCTTATGTACATATGCAAGCACGGGGAATAAAGTAATATGAGTATGCAGAGTAACTATACTACCCGGTCGTGCCCCTGTACTGCTCCCGTCCTAACAAGGACAGTACCCAAGTCAGACTAAATCTTGTACCCACCATAAACAGAGATAAACATCCCTACGCGTTTCCTCTCCCATAGGGGAGACTCCTCAGGGGAACAAAAAGAATTCGGGGGTATACCTCTAATACTGTGTGTCATTAAGAGGTGTATAGCCCCTGCATTAGCAGGTGGCTACTATGTGTCCAGTGCACCTGACCTTTGGTGTGGACTATGGTATGGTGAGATGCATTCATGGCCTTGCCCCCTAATATAGTCTCTCCTCCTTTTCATCCTAATTACATGGCGTTCTACCTCACTTCCGGTCCCTGATTTACCGGGTGCTCTCGGCATTATATTGCCATAGCAACGCATAATATGTTACTGCGACAGGATTTAAATAGTCGCTTCTTTTACCACGCGTCACCAGCACTATGTTGCCTTAGCAACCCATCACCAGGTAGTGCGGCTGGTTCCTTCCTTACTCTCCGTACGGATTATGCGCCACTTCACTATACCTCCATTTCCGGTTCACGACGCTAATCATTTCCGCTATTGCGCAGTAATGTTCTGGGCGTTATGTTGCCACGCCAAATCATAACCCAATTCACCATTGCCGTACATGCGGGCTCCATGCCGACATCCGGAACCACCTCTACTTCCGGTTAGCCGCACCAGTCATTTCCCCTCCTGCGCAGTACAACCCCACAATCGACCTCCTACTCTGTCTGCGTCCCCACTTCCATGACTACCGTCTGTCATGGCTGTGCGCGTGCGCATCTTGAACTTGCACCTACAGATATCTACCGCCGATACCAGTCTCTGCTTCTATGACAGAAATCTGTCAAGGCTGCGCGCATGCGTCCTCAGGTCCCGCAACTATATGATTTGCTGGCGGGTATACTGCGTGCACCTGATTTCTCAGTACACATACGGACTACAATTTAATTAATAATAAACAGAATATGCTCCTATACTTCGCATGGTAACTCTGCTCCCCAAATGGGCAACATTGGCCCATAAGTATATATAAACCCCAGTCTAGATGGGGTGAGGGGCGGGGGGGGGGGGAAGGGAGGAGGGAGGAGGGAGGGGAGGGGGGAAAAAAAAAAAAATATATATATATATTAAATAAAGCGCCGCTATACCGGGACCTACAAGGATGTAAAAATAAGAGAAGATAACTAACAAAGGGGAGAAAGACCCCTCTGATTATATCCATAGAAAATAGTAAACAAAACTCTCCTTTATTCATCCCCCTAAAATTAGGTAGGAGAAAAGTATTTATTTCAGGAGATGGCAGTGGCTCATAACCTCAATATCCCAATGGATGAAACTCATCCTGTTTTAATGACTAACAACTCCCTCACAGCCGAAGAACAAATTCCAACCCGTTAACCCATTAAACACCAAAGAGGGGGATACAGATCTCCACCCCCCTAGTATATTCAGAGAAAACAACTATAATTTAACTGCTCATTTAGACCCTCCGGATAACAAGTATGGAGGCGAAAGATCCACCTAGACTCTTTTTGGAGCAGGAGCCTATCATAGTTTCCTCCTCTTCTAGGTGGTTTCACTTTCTCGATACCCATAAATTGTATGGCCTTCATATCCCCATTATGCATAACATTAACATGTCTGGCCACCGAAGTCTCCCTTTTGTTCCGCATGTCTCCTAAGTGTTCACCTATCCTTCTCCTGAATTCTCTGCAGGTTTTTCCTACATAGGCCTTCCCGCATCTGCACATGATCCGATAGATGATCCCTTTTGTTTTGCAATTGATGAAATCCCTGATCTCAAACGATTCACCAATACCTTCAAACCTCTTTCCCACTGTTACGTGGTGGCAGGCCATACAATTACCACAACGATAACATCCACAACTCTTTCCTGGTAGCCAGGTTTCTCTGGTAGTAGGTATAGCAAAGTGGCTGCGTACCAATCGATTTCCAATGGTCTTACTCTTTCTGTATGTGATAAGGGGTCTTTCACCTACAAATTCTCTAATATCTTCGTCCATCCGAAGGATGCCCCAATGTTTTTGTACCACTTGTCTGACCATTTGGGCCCCATTATCATAGGTACAGATGAGTCTGGCTTTTTCATTTGAATGTTCAGTTCTTTTTTTGGGTACCATCAAATCCCTCCTATCTTGTTCCTTTGCATATTTGAATGCTTCCCTCAATATTCGATCAGGGTACCCTTTGGTCAGGAACCTACGACGCAAATCATCCGCCTTGATCTTAAAGTCCCTAGTGTTGGAACAATTTCTTTTTAGGCGTAGATATTGGCCCTTAGGTATACCCTTCCTTAGGGAATACGGATGATGGCTTTCCCACCTCAAAAAAGAGTTAGTGGAAGTGGGTTTCCGAAAGATGGTAGTTTCTAATATACCCCCATTTATGGGTTTCGTAATCAGAACGTCGAGAAAAGCGAGTCTCGAAGGGTCCACTTCATAGGTGAATCTGAGGCCTATCTCATTCTGGTTGAGTAGATCTATAAACTCCCTGAAATCAGAGATGGCACCCCGCCATAAGATGAAAACATCGTCTATAAATCTCACCCATAAATCTATTTTGCTGGTGAAATGCACAGATCTATCCGAGAACACGATGGTGTCCTCCCACCAGCCCAGGAACAAGTTTGCGTAACTTGGCGCACATGGATTACCCATGGCGGTGCCCCTGAGCTGGTGGAGGACCTTACCATCAAAGGTGAAATAGTTGTTCAACAAGACAAATTCCAGGAGAGAGGTGACCAATTCATTGTGGGGGGCATATTGGCATCCCCTAGTGCCCAAGAAATGTTTAACGCCAAGAATCCCAAAATTGTGTGGAATTGACGAATATAAGGCCTCGATGTCGATGCTTGCCAGAAGTACTTCAGGTTCCACACATACACTGTCCAATTTACTCAGGAGGTCAGCCGTATCCCTCAGGTACGATGGCAATGCACTTACAAAGGGTCTGAGGATTTCGTCCAGATAATTACCCACATTTTGGCTAATACTCCCGATCCCTGACACAATGGGTCTTCCCTTAAGAGGCTGAAGGCCCTTATGCAGTTTTGGAAGTGCATAGAACGTAGCCATCACCGGGTATTGAGGAAGGAGATAATCATACTCCTCCTGGCTAATTAGTTTTTTGTTTATAGCCCCATCCAATATGTTTTTTAATTTATCTGTTGTAGTATCCATCTGGTAACCTCTAATCTGAATATACGTGGCCATATCATTTAATAGGGAGAGACACATGTCCCTATATCCCCCTACATTCATAACGACTATGTTTCCCCCTTTGTCGGAGGGTTTGACCACTATAGATGTGTCCCTCTCCAAACCCTGGAGAGCCTCCATCTGATTTTTTGTAAGATTGTACCTAATATGGGAACTCTCATTTTGTTTGATTTCTTCCGTGGTCAGTTGGAGAAACACATCTATAGCGGAAACATCCCCCCCCATTGGTGGCATCCTAGTGCTCTTCTTTTTCAGAGATGAAAAGGGACCCTGACCCCCTGTGGATGGCAGTGTACGGTCAAGATTAGCCAAGAGCTGCACATCCTGTAATATATCTACAGGAATGTCCAGTCCTGCGCAAATCCGCCTATTTTGTTGTTTAAAAAATTTATGCCATCTTAATTTTCTGACAAACAGGTTTATATCCTTAACACAATCAAAGGTAGAGAAATCTGTGGTGGGAATAAAAGATAGCCCCTTACTTAATACCGCCATTTCTACTTCACTGATGTTCTTATCCGATAGGTTCACTACCTGTAGCTCTAGTCCCTGTTGAATGGGTTCCTGCTCCTCAGGGAGTATGTGCTGTCTAAAAAACCCGGTCTAGACACTGGGTGAAAGTTACCCCCTCTTGGGTAACCTCTATTTTTACCCCTCTGCCGGCCACGAGTTGATCTCTGTCTCGTCTCTGTATCCGAGATGTCAGTTTCTGTTGAGGATAGGTCTGTTTCCCTTTCCCCTCTCTCTATACGGTCTCCCAGAAACTGGTAGATTTTATTGTCCCGGAAGTCCTGGAGATCCCTTAAAAATTGTTTATGTTTCCTCTCTTTTAATTTATACTGGAATTTTTCAATTGAGTTCTGTAATTGTGTTTCCTTCACACCAAAGTCACTTTCACCTTTAAATTTATTAACTATCTCAATCTGTTCTTTTAATTTTGTGTTTAACTTCTCAAAATTATTTTTTTCCTCTATAACCAGTAAATTCATAAATCTTAAGGAGCTATTAGTTGCTTCCTTCTCCCAGAGACTTAGTAACTGAGAACTCCGACACCGGGGGGCTGGCAGTAGGGTAATGCGTAATCCCCTTGGTACTATATTATTCTTAATGTATGTTTCAAGGCTCTGGATTTCCCACCATGAGCTAGTATGTTCTTTATATATTTTATTCAAATCCTTAAATGCCGCTGTATATGTTGGAGTATATTTTTTCTGGGCAAAGGTTTTTTCTGAAAAAATGTCTTTGGCTTCACTGAGCCATAGGTCAGTATCTGGTCCCGTTGCCAGGAAGCCAGCCATAACAGGGAAGGACTACAAATGGCACCACAAAAGCTAATAACTAGGGTGTAACCATATATTTGGAACCCCTAGATGGTCCTCTAATAGAAGTACATATATAAAGCCAGGAGGAACCCAGTAAACTTAAAATATAACTTTTAATAATCTTTTCTAAAAAACTTTCTAATGGACAAAACAAAACAAAGTGCATATAGTGCTCAACACAACCAGTGCTCAATAAAAAAATGGTTTGATCTCACCACATCAGTTGCTTGTTCCGGAGCATCCTTATGTACATATGCAAGCACGGGGAATAAAGTAATATGAGTATGCAGAGTAACTATACTACCCGGTCGTGCCCCTGTACTGCTCCCGTCCTAACAAGGACAGTACCCAAGTCAGACTAAATCTTGTACCCACCATAAACAGAGATAAACATCCCTACGCGTTTCCTCTCCCATAGGGGAGACTCCTCAGGGGAACAAAAAGAATTCGGGGGTATACCTCTAATACTGTGTGTCATTAAGAGGTGTATAGCCCCTGCATTAGCAGGTGGCTACTATGTGTCTAGTGCACCTGACTTTTGGTGTGGACTATGGTATGGTGAGATGCATTCATGGCCTTGCCCCCTAATATAGTCTCTCCTCCTTTTCATCCTAATTACATGGCGTTCTACCTCACTTCCGGTCCCTGATTTACCGGGTGCTCTCGGCATTATATTGCCATAGCAACGCATAATATGTTACTGTGACAGGATTTAAATAGTCGCTTCTTTTACCACGCGTCCCCAGCACTATGTTGCCTTAGCAACCCATCACCAGGTAGTGCGGCTGGTTCCTTCCTTACTCTCCGTACGGATTATGCGCCACCATTTCACTATACCTCCATTTCCGGTTCACGACGCTAATCATTTCCGCTATTGCGCAGTAATGTTCTGGGCGTTATGTTGCCACGCCAAATCATAACCCAATTCACCATTGCCGTACATGCGAGCTCCATGCCGACATCCGGAACCACCTCTACTTCCGGTTAGCCGCACCAGTCATTTCCCCTCCTGCGCAGTACAACCCCACAATCGACCTCCTACTCTGTCTGCGTCTGCGTCCCCACTTCCATGACTACCGTCTGTCATGGCTGTGCGCGTGCGCATCTTGAACTTGCACCTACAGATATCTACCGCCGATACCAGTCTGGTGCGGCTAACCGGAAGTAGAGGTGGTTCCGGATGTCGGCATGGAGCCCGCATGTACGGCAATGGTGAATTGGGTTATGATTTGGCGTGGCAACATAACGCCCAGAACATTACTGTGCAATAGCGGAAATGATTAGCGTCGTGAACCGGAAATGGAGGTATAGTGAAATGGTGGCGCATAATCCGTACGGAGAGTAAGGAAGGAACCAGCCGCACTACCTGGTGATGGGTTGCTAAGGCAACATAGTGCTGGTGACGCGTGGTAAAAGAAGCGACTATTTAAATCCTGTCGCAGTAACATATTATGCGTTGCTATGGCAATATAATGCCGAGAGCACCCGGTAAATCAGGGACCGGAAGTGAGGTAGAACGCCATGTAATTAGGATGAAAAGGAGGAGAGACTATATTAGGGGGCAAGGCCATGAATGCATCTCACCATACCATAGTCCACACCAAAAGTCAGGTGCACTGGACACATAGTAGCCACCTGCTAATGCAGGGGCTATACACCTCTTAATGACACACAGTATTAGAGGTATACCCCCGAATTCTTTTTGTTCCCCTGAGGAGTCTCCCCTATGGGAGAGGAAACGTGTAGGGATGTTTATCTCTGTTTATGGTGGGTACAAGATTTAGTCTGACTTGGGTACTGTCCTTGTCAGGACGGGAGCAGTACAGGGGCACGACCGGGTAGTATAGTTACTCTGCATACTCATATTACTTTATTCCCCGTGCTTGCATATGTACATAAGGATGCTCCGGAACAAGCAACTGATGTGGTGAGATCAAACCATTTTTTTATTGAGCACTGGTTGTGTTGAGCACTATATGCACTTTGTTTTGTTTTGTCCATTAGAAAGTTTTTTAGAAAAGATTATTAAAAGTTATATTTTAAGTTTACTGGGTTCCTCCTGGCTTTATATATGTACTTCTATTAGAGGACCATCTAGGGGTTCCAAATATATGGTTACACCCTAGTTATTAGCTTTTGTGGTGCCATTTGTAGTCCTTCCCTGTTATGGCTGGCTTCTTGGCAACGGGACCAGATACTGACCTATGGCTCAGTGAAGCCAAAGACATTTTTTCAGAAAAAACCTTTGCCCAGAAAAAATATACTCCAACATATACAGCGGCATTTAAGGATTTGAATAAAATATATAAAGAACATACTAGCTCATGGTGGGAAATCCAGAGCCTTGAAACATACATTAAGAATAATATAGTACCAAGGGGATTACGCATTACCCTACTGCCAGCCCCCCGGTGTCGGAGTTCTCAGTTACTAAGTCTCTGGGAGAAGGAAGCAACTAATAGCTCCTTAAGATTTATGAATTTACTGGTTATAGAGGAAAAAAATAATTTTGAGAAGTTAAACACAAAATTAAAAGAACAGATTGAGATAGTTAATAAATTTAAAGGTGAAAGTGACTTTGGTGTGAAGGAAACACAATTACAGAACTCAATTGAAAAATTCCAGTATAAATTAACAGAGAGGAAACATAAACAATTTTTAAGGGATCTCCAGGACTTCCGGGACAATAAAATCTACCAGTTTCTGGGAGACCGTATAGAGAGAGGGGAAAGGGAAACAGACCTATCCTCAACAGAAACTGACATCTCGGATACAGAGACGAGACAGAGATCAACTCGTGGCCGGCAGAGGGGTAAAAATAGAGGTTACCCAAGAGGGGGTAACTTTCACCCAGTGTCTAGACCGGGTTTTTTAGACAGCACATACTCCCTGAGGAGCAGGAACCCATTCAACAGGGACTAGAGCTACAGGTAGTGAACCTATCGGATAAGAACATCAGTGAAGTAGAAATGACGGTATTAAGTAAGGGGCTATCTTTTATTCCCACCACAGATTTCTCTACCTTTGATTGTGTTAAGGATATAAACCTGTTTGTCAGAAAATTAAGATGGCATAAATTTTTTAAACAACAAAATAGGCGGATTTGCGCAGGACTGGACATTCCTGTAGATATATTACAGGATGTGCAGCTCTTGGCTAATCTTGACCGTACACTGCCATCCACAGGGGGTCAGGGTCCCTTTTCATCTCTGAAAAAGAAGAGCACTAGGATGCCACCAATGGGGGGGGATGTTTCCGCTATAGATGTGTTTCTCCAACTGACCACGGAAGAAATCAAACAAAATGAGAGTTCCCATATTAGGTACAATCTTACAAAAAATCAGATGGAGGCTCTCCAGGGTTTGGAGAGGGACACATCTATAGTGGTCAAACCCTCCGACAAAGGGGGAAACATAGTCGTTATGAATGTAGGGGGATATAGGGACATGTGTCTCTCCCTATTAAATGATATGGCCACGTATACTCAGATTAGAGGTTACCAGATGGATACTACAACAGATAAATTAAAAAACATATTGGATGGGGCTATAAACAAAAAACTAATTAGCCAGGAGGAGTATGATTATCTCCTTCCTCAATACCCGGTGATGGCTACGTTCTATGCACTTCCAAAACTGCATAAGGGCCTTCAGCCTCGTAAGGGAAGACCCATTGTGTCAGGGATCGGGAGTATTAGCCAAAATGTGGGTAATTATCTGGACGAAATCCTCAGACCCTTTGTAAGTGCATTGCCATCGTACCTGAGGGATACGGCTGACCTCCTGAGTAAATTGGACAGTGTATGTGTGGAACCTGAAGTACTTCTGGCAAGCATCGACATCGAGGCCTTATATTCGTCAATTCCACACAATTTTGGGATTCTTGGCGTTAAACATTTCTTGGGCACTAGGGGATGCCAATATGCCCCCCACAATGAATTGGTCACCTCTCTCCTGGAATTTGTCTTGTTGAACAACTATTTCACCTTTGATGGTAAGGTCCTCCACCAGCTCAGGGGCACCGCCATGGGTAATCCATGTGCGCCAAGTTACGCAAACTTGTTCCTGGGCTGGTGGGAGGACACCATCGTGTTCTCGGATAGATCTGTGCATTTCACCAGCAAAATAGATTTATGGGTGAGATTTATAGACGATGTTTTCATCTTATGGCGGGGTGCCATCTCTGATTTCAGGGAGTTTATAGATCTACTCAACCAGAATGAGATAGGCCTCAGATTCACCTATGAAGTGGACCCTTCGAGACTCGCTTTTCTTGACGTTCTGATTACGAAACCCATAAATGGGGGTATATTAGAAACTACCATCTTTCGGAAACCCACTTCCACTAACTCTTTTTTGAGGTGGGAAAGCCATCATCCGTATTCCCTAAGGAAGGGTATACCTAAGGGCCAATATCTACGCCTAAAAAGAAATTGTTCCAACACTAGGGACTTTAAGATCAAGGCGGATGATTTGCGTCGTAGGTTCCTGACCAAAGGGTACCCTGATCGAATATTGAGGGAAGCATTCAAATATGCAAAGGAACAAGATAGGAGGGATTTGATGGTACCCAAAAAAAGAACTGAACATTCAAATGAAAAAGCCAGACTCATCTGTACCTATGATAATGGGGCCCAAATGGTCAGACAAGTGGTACAAAAACATTGGGGCATCCTTCGGATGGACGAAGATATTAGAGAATTTGTAGGTGAAAGACCCCTTATCACATACAGAAAGAGTAAGACCATTGGAAATCGATTGGTACGCAGCCACTTTGCTATACCTACTACCAGAGAAACCTGGCTACCAGGAAAGAGTTGTGGATGTTATCGTTGTGGTAATTGTATGGCCTGCGAGCACGTAACAGTGGGAAAGAGGTTTGAAGGTATTGGTGAATCGTTTGAGATCAGGGATTTCATCGATTGCAAAACAAAAGGGATCATCTATCGGATCATGTGCAGATGCGGGAAGGCCTATGTAGGAAAAACCTGCAGAGAATTCAGGAGAAGAATAGGTGAACACTTAGGAGACATTCGGAACAAAAGGGAGACTTCGGTGGCCAGACATGTTAATGTTATGCATAATGGGGATATGAAGGCCATACAATTTATGGGTATCGAGAAAGTGAAACCACCTAGAAGAGGAGGAAACTATGATAGGCTCCTGCTCCAAAAAGAGTCTAGGTGGATCTTTCGCCTCCATACTTGTTATCCGGAGGGTCTAAATGAGCAGTTAAATTATAGTTGTTTTCTCTGAATATACTAGGGGGGTGGAGATCTGTATCCCCCTCTTTGGTGTTTAATGGGTTAACGGGTTGGAATTTGTTCTTCGGCTGTGAGGGAGTTGTTAGTCATTAAAACAGGATGAGTTTCATCCATTGGGATATTGAGGTTATGAGCCACTGCCATCTCCTGAAATAAATACTTTTCTCCTACCTAATTTTAGGGGGATGAATAAAGGAGAGTTTTGTTTACTATTTTCTATGGATATAATCAGAGGGGTCTTTCTCCCCTTTGTTAGTTATCTTCTCTTATTTTTACATCCTTGTAGGTCCCGGTATAGCGGCGCTTTATTTAATATATATATATATATATATTTATTTTTTTTTCCCCCCTCCCCTCCCTCCTCCCTCCTCCCTTCCCCCCCCCCCCCGCCCCTCACCCCATCTAGACTGGGGTTTATATATACTTATGGGCCAATGTTGCCCATTTGGGGAGCAGAGTTACCATGCGAAGTATAGGAGCATATTCTGTTTATTATTAATTAAATTGTAGTCCGTATGTGTACTGAGAAATCAGGTGCACGCAGTATACCCGCCAGCAAATCATATAGTTGCGGGACCTGAGGACGCATGCGCGCAGCCTTGACAGATTTCTGTCATAGAAGCAGAGACTGGTATCGGCGGTAGATATCTGTAGGTGCAAGTTCAAGATGCGCACGCGCACAGCCATGACAGACGGTAGTCATGGAAGTGGGGACGCAGACGCAGACAGAGTAGGAGGTCGATTGTGGGGTTGTACTGCGCAGGAGGGGAAATGACTGGTGCGGCTAACCGGAAGTAGAGGTGGTTCCGGATGTCGGCATGGAGCCCGCATGTACGGCAATGGTGAATTGGGTTATGATTTGGCGTGGCAACATAACGCCCAGAACATTACTGCGCAATAGCGGAAATGATTAGCGTTGTGAACCGGAAATGGAGGTATAGTGAAATGGTGGCGCATAATCCGTACGGAGAGTAAGGAAGGAACCAGCCGCACTACCTGGTGATGGGTTGCTAAGGCAACATAGTGCTGGGGACGCGTGGTAAAAGAAGCGACTATTTAAATCCTGTCGCAGTAACATATTATGCGTTGCTATGGCAATATAATGCCGAGAGCACCCGGTAAATCAGGGACCGGAAGTGAGGTAGAACGCCATGTAATTAGGATGAAAAGGAGGAGAGACTATATTAGGGGGCAAGGCCATGAATGCATCTCACCATACCATAGTCCACACCAAAAGTCAGGTGCACTGGACACATAGTAGCCACCTGCTAATGCAGGGGCTATATACCTCTTAATGACACACAGTATTAGAGGTATACCCCCGAATTCTTTTTGTTCCCCTGAGGAATCTCCCCTATGGGAGAGGAAACGCGTAGGGATGTTTATCTCTGTTTATGGTGGGTACAAGATTTAGTCTGACTTGGGTACTGTCCTTGTTAGGACGGGAGCAGTACAGGGGCACGACCGGGTAGTATAGTTACTCTGCATACTCATATTACTTTATTCCCCGTGCTTGCATATGTACATAAGGATGCTCCGGAACAAGCAACTGATGTGGTGAGATCAAACCATTTTTTTATTGAGCACTGGTTGTGTTGAGCACTATATTCACTTTGTTTTGTTTTGTCCATTAGAAAGTTTTTTAGAAAAGATTATTAAAAGTTATATTTTAAGTTTACTGGGTTCCTCCTGGCTTTATATATAAGGAATAGAAGATTTCCCTGATGAAGAATCTATTGATGGGTTAAAAGTGACATTGAAATCCCCTCCTAATATTATAATCCCTTCTTTAAATAGTCTAAGGGTATTTAATACCTGGCATAGCCAACTAATTTGGTTTTGGTTTGGGGAATAAATGTTACAGAATGTAACCTTCGTGTTGGCTAATAGCCCTTTTAACATTATGTATCTCCCATCAGCATCTGAGAGGGTATCTTTTAAGACAAAAGGGACAATTCTTTTAAAGGCTATACTGACTCCTCTCGAGGCTGTGGTGCCAGTGCTATGATACCATGTAGGGAATTGTGTTCTTGACATATCCGGGGTTCTATCTTTTTTGAAATGGGTTTCCTGCAAAAATACATAGTAACATAGTAACATAGTAACATAGTTAGTAAGGCCGAAAAAAAACATTTGTCCATCCAGTTCAGCCTATATTCCATCATAATAAATCCCCAGATCTACGTCCTTCTACAGAACCTAATTGTATGATACAATATTGTTCTGCTCCAGGAAGACATCCAGGTCTCTCTTGAACCCCTCGACTGAGTTCGCCATCACCACCTCCTCAGGCAAGCAATTCCAGATTCTCACTGCCCTAACAGTAAAGAATCCTCTTCTATGTTGGTGGAAAAACCTTCTCTCCTCCAGACGCAAAGAATGCCCCCTTGTGCCCGTCACCTTCCTTGGTATAAACAGATCCTCAGCGAGATATTTGTATTGTCCCCTTATATACTTATACATGGTTATTAGATCGCCCCTCAGTCGTCTTTTTTCTAGACTAAATAATCCTAATTTCGCTAATCTATCTGGGTATTGTAGTTCTCCCATCCCCTTTATTAATTTTGTTGCCCTCCTTTGTACTCTCTCTAGTTCCATTATATCCTTCCTGAGCACCGGTGCCCAAAACTGGACACAGTACTCCATGTGCGGTCTAACTAGGGATTTGTACAGAGGCAGTATAATGCTCTCATCATGTGTATCCAGACCTCTTTTAATGCACCCCATGATCCTGTTTGCCTTGGCAGCTGCTGCCTGGCACTGGCTGCTCCAGGTAAGTTTATCATTAACTAGGATCCCCAAGTCCTTCTCCCTGTCAGATTTACCCAGTGGT
The DNA here is from genome assembly GCF_032444005.1 of Ranitomeya imitator. Taxonomy (NCBI): domain Eukaryota; kingdom Metazoa; phylum Chordata; class Amphibia; order Anura; family Dendrobatidae; genus Ranitomeya; species Ranitomeya imitator. Next base: position 224,976,844 of record NC_091284.1, read on the forward strand.
TTCCCATTCAGTGTGTAATGGTGACATTGATTCCTTCTTCCCATGTGTATAACCTTACATTTATCATTGTTAAACCTCATCTGCCACCTTTCAGCCCAAGTTTCCAACTTATCCAGATCCATCTGTAGCAGAATACTATCTTCTCTTGTATTAACTGCTTTACATAGTTTTGTATCATCTGCAAATATCGATATTTTACTGTGTAAACCTTCTACCAGATCATTAATGAATATGTTGAAGAGAACAGGTCCCAATACTGACCCCTGCGGTACCCCACTGGTCACAGCGACCCAGTTAGAGACTATACCAGCAATGCAATACTAGAGTTTTTAGATTTCAGGAATCTCAGCAATTGCCCTCTTTTCCTTGGTGAGCGCATGCCCTTCACATTATATGACGCCACTACCACAGTGGCTGATTCCGAGGCGCTACCAGACATGGGTTATGAATGAAATTAGAGTAACATCTGTGTACATGTACTGAACAAACATAACTAAAAATGCAATAAGAACATTTTTGAGAAAAAAGTTTAACACAAAACAAAGAGAAATCCCGTCTGTGGCAGAGGCTGGGGCCACAAACATCCTCCCAAACAGACAGGACAGTCCATTGCAGGCGCACAAGTGGTAAACAAGATATAATCATTTGCTACCAATAACATTTGTAATAAAGGCAACGTGAAAGAAAGAAAAATTCCGTTGACCTAACGAGTTTTAAGCAATACCCGAACCAGTCAAACCGAAGAGATCAGGTTGATCTGTCTATCAAAGGCAAGGAGTAGCATCACCTAAGTGACTCAAGGGGGTGGTTTCTTTTTAGTTCCAGACTTGCCTTGTCTCGGAGAAGCAGACCTTTTGGCTGGGGACCATTCGCCATGATCAGGCAAAGGGATAAGATCCGGGGGGACATTGAGTGTCATATCCAAAGGCAGCCAAGAAGGGACATCTACTGCATCAATGTCAAACGTGGACCAAACTTTAGCGAGGTCATCCGGGTGACGAATTAAGGCTTGTTTTCCTCCACCATGTACGACAAGACCAAAAGGAAATAACCATTTATATAGAATTTTATTTGCCCGTAGCGTGTCAAGGAGAGGTTTCAAGACCCTGCGTTTGGCGAGAGTCGAAGGAGCTAGGTCCTGGTATAGCTGGATTGATGAACCCTCGTAGGTTAAGTTTTTATTATCTCTGGAGGCATTTAGAATTGCAGAGGTATCCAAGTAACTTAGGAGACCACATATCACATCCCTTGGGGGATCCGTGGGTTTAGGTTTGGGCCTGAGCGAGCGGTGAATCCTCTCGATGACCATCTGATCACATCGGTCTTGAGGCAGTAGTGAAGCAAATATTTCTCTAGTTGATTTTTCGAGTATTTCATTGGAGACGCTTTCGGGAATCCCCTTGATTCTTATATTTTTTCGGCGACTCCGATTTTCTTGATCCTCTATAGCTAGGGATGCCATGTTTAGTTGGGATTTGTGAAAGTCCAGGTGGTCCTTTATTTTGTTAGAGTGGCTTATAAGAGAAGACTGAGTGGTTTCTAGGGATTCGACCCTATTGCCTATATGTTGTATATCTTCTCGTAGGCCAGAGACCTCAGCAATCAGTGGTTTCATTGCTTGGATTAATGCCTTTTTGAGGAAAGATTTTGAGATTCCTCCAGATTCTATTTGAGTGGTGTCACTTCCCGAGGCCTCATCGCTAGAATCTAAATCATCGGCATGATCGTCTGATTTGGTGTTGAGGCGAGAGGTCTTGTGAGCTGATCGGGTCAGCGAAGTCTTGTGTTTTAGGAATTTCTCCATATCACCTTGTTTGTCTTGTGTTGTGGCAGGTAGAGAAGTTTTGCAGCGCTCTTTATGAGTTTTGACCATTCTAGCTAAATATAGCGCTTGCTTAGGAGATCACCACCCGTGCGCCAGAATTACTTTTAGATCAGCATATCTGAGAATGTAGTTGAGAAAAGAAGAGCATTGTCGTAGTTTTAGTAAAGAAAAAGATTGTCATCAGGCTGACTATGTTGTTCAATTAGGAAGAGAATATATTAAAAGTTTTTTATGTCACCACCAGGTGGCGTAGTAGAACCACTGAATCTCTATATTATTGCAGATTGACATAGGCAGCCCACTTAGAGGAAGTTTTCCTCTCTATAAATGTGTGGCAGATTGAGCAGCAAGTGTCACCCTCGGTACTTAATAAAAAAGGAATAAAAGGAAAAAAGAAAAAGAAAAACTAAATAAAATAAAATAATAATGTGTTTCCAGAAGGCTTAGGTGAAGGGGCCCCAGTCCAAGAACCAAATTGGTGACCAGGCTTGTACAGGCGCTCAGTATTGGCCGCAAGTGTGTTTCTGCAGACACAGTTCAAGAGGGAACATTTACAGCACCAGGGGGGGGGTTGGAGGAGCCCAGAGTCTTATATGAGAGGCACAAAGAAGGGAGTCAAATAGGACAGTTTGCATCCTTAGCGCCCAAACCTGTCCCAAGACAGCGCCTCTGATAATAAATTGTTCTAATTGTGTCTCCTCTTCATACAATTCCCTTCTGACTGTTTTGTGGAGTAGCCTCTTTTCTCCTCTATTCTCCTCTGTTTTCCCCTGGCACAGCTAGGGACCACCACTCAGCCCCAGATAGCAGGTGTAATGGCCTGCGGACCTTCAGCCCGCATTTCTTTATTTCTCCTCAAGGGGAGAGGAAGTGGGAGGCAGGGGACGACTGCAGCCGCACACCAGCCCCGTGGAGCGGTCGGTAGGCAGGGCGCACTTCGGGAGATCAGACACTCACCGCCAGGCGATCTCAGTCCAGGGGAGCGGCGGTCACCGCGAGCGTCCTCCTCTCGCCGTCCCCGTCAGCCAGAGGGAGCCCCCTTCACCGCTCACTACCGGCCGCCGCAGCGATGGACCGCACGGCAGGAGGCAGGAACGGACACCGCCTCAGGGGGCCACTCTGGAGCAGGACCGGACGGGTGAATAGTGATGGCTCCTCGCCTGTCTCGTGCTCACTGCCAGATAGGTAGGCCAGCGGCGGGAAACTCCTCGGAATATGGCGGGCGGGAGGCACTTCAATGCGGCCGCGGCCACCAGTCACTAGACCGCGGTCCCCCAGCTAAGGAGCGTCGGGGTTGCTGGACGCTTCACGGGGGGGGGGGGGGGAGATAACCCGTCCCCCGGCTTAGAGCCGCCTCACTCCAGGGGGAAGACGCACCAAGTTTAGTGCGTCCACCAGGGGTCGGGAGGGAGTACCTCACACAGGCTTCAGGCCTGCCCGCAGGCCACAGATCTTCGCAGCTGGCACCGTTTGTATAAATGACTAATCCAGCCAAAAGCGGGGTCTCCGATCTTTAGGGAGATGAATATCCCTCTGTAGAGACGTGGATGTGCTTTGTGGAGCCAGGAATTTAGTGGATAGAGGCAGCCATTTGAGGAGCACCAGGGACACCGTCTCTTTATCTTTTTACTGAAGGCTTCAATTTACTCAGTCCAGAGCACGTTCAACGGGCTATCAGAGACCGGCCGGTCCGATGGGCACATCCAGAGTTTCCCTCGCAGATGGAAATCGTTGCCTACCAATAGCGCCTGTGTGTTGTAGTCCTACCCTGCTGAGCATTCGGAATAGTCCTCACAACTGCTGTTCTCCTTTGTTCGTTCTCTACAGCTTTCTCTCTCTCTCTCGTTCTTTGGTTCCAGATGTTGCTAGTTTCTAACGTCCCCCAGGTATATTATGGCTAGGACGCCACCCATTTGACGGGAAGGCTTGGAGGTCTTCCGGGACCCTAGAGACGCCCCTCTCCCAATGTTGCCCCATATGTCTTCGTAGGTGTAGAAGGTAGACAGCCAACCTATAATTAACTGTCCAGCGGAATTTGAAGTAAGGCCTGAAGTCAGTTACTCCTACGGTGATCCGGCCACCGACTACGCGCCTCAGTAAGATGTTGCCTGTCTCTCTCGGCACGACTCTTACTGGCTCTCCTTTGTGCTGATCTCGTTTACACTGTTCCACAATATTCTTCCCTTCTTGTCTCTCTCTTAGGATACCGCCGCAAGGTGTGCAGGCGCGGTTCCGTTACGTTCTGTTCGCTAGGCACCTGCCAGGTTCCCACGCCTGACAGGGTCCCCCCTGTGTCTTCTCCCTGCAACACCCTCTGCCACGGGATGTTGCCCGGTTCCAACCCAGTCAGCTTCTGACTAACTTCCTCCCCAGCCCCTAGTTTTACCAGTGTGAGGAATGGCCCAATAAATAAAGCCTTTTTCTCCCCCTAGTGGCCGGAGTGTGAAGTGTAATGTGTCCTGGTGATACCTGGTCAGGAGAACTCTTTAGTGCCATCAGACGTACCGCTACTCTCCTTAGTGGCAGAGTGCCATACTGCAACGACCAGGTCTCTGGGGCGCTGCATATACTTACCTTCCGATGGCCCCCGGAGTCCTCCTGGCTCTCAGCAGTGCACATGGCGGCTTCCGTTCCCAGGGATGCATTGCATGAATCAAATAAGAGGACGTCGCGGTCACGCGACCGTGACGTCACAAAGGTCCTTCGCGCAAAGCCCTGGCACTGCTAAGGAGATCGGGGGCCGTCAGAAAGTGAGAATAACCATATTTTTTATTATTTTTATTATTTTTAACATTCTATCTTTTACTATTGATGCTGCATAGGCATCATTAATAGTAAAAAGGTGGTCAGACTTGTCAAGCACTATGCTTGACAAGTGTGACTAACCTGTCAATCACTTTTCCAAGCGATGCTTCAAATTGCTTGGAAAAGCGCAAGCATTCTGCAAGCTAAAAACACTTGCAAAACGCTTGTGTTTTGCAGGAAAATGCATGCAAATTCCACATGCGTTTTAGCCGCGGGAGGGAGTTGCGGAAATGCTGCAGACATTTCCGCAGCATTTCTGCAACGTGGGCAATAGCCTTAAATCATATTCACATGTTTGGGGCATGTTTACTAAATCTGTGAAGACTCTTTCATATCTGCCTAAAAGATTAAGACATCCGTGTTCCATATGCGTGTTGTATAGTTTTTTTCCACGGATACAGCACATACCCATTGTAATCTGTGGTTAAAGAAAGAGGTAAAAAACACAAAACAACATAGACATATACAGTACAGACCAAAAGTTTGGACACACCTTCTCATTTCAAGATTTTTCTGTATTTTCATGACTATTCACACTGAAAGGCATCAAAACTATGAATTAACATAGTTAATTTGCAAGAGTGTGCAAAGCAGTTATCAAAGCAAAAGATGGCTACTTTGAAGAACCTAGAGTATAAGACATATTTTCAGTTGTTTCACACGTTTTTGTGAAGTATATAATTCCACATGTGTTAATTCATAGTTTTGATGCCTTCAGTGTGAATTTACAATTTTCATAGTCATGAAAATACAGAAAAATCTTTAAATTAGAAGGTGTGTCCAAACTTTTGGTCTGTACTGTATAATTTGTAAGATGGACACTGGCATTATAAGACAGACCCCCATTTAACATAAAAATTTATTTTTTTCTCTTTTTCTTCAAATTTGGGGGTGTGTTTTATCAGGTGCGTCTTATAAAGCGAAAAATACGGTATGTGTTGTGACAAAGTCACTAGCAAAGTGCTGGAGGGGAGATATATTTCACGTAGACTGATATTTTGCCTAGTGGCATTAGATCAAGGTGTGATTTTTGGAGATGATGTCCATTCTCTTTTTCAGCATATTAGCTTCAGTTATGTAAACCCAGAAGGTTCCTCCAGCACATTAATGTTGCGAGTCCTTAATGTGCAATTTTATTTGAGGGCTTTTTTTTGTGGACAAGCTTAGAGGTCGACTTGACCTTGTGTTTTGGATCGTTGTCATGTTGGAACGTCCAAGTACGTCCCATGCGCAGTCCCATGCACAGTTTCTGGGCTGATGAGTGCAAATTTGCCTCCAGTATTTGCTGATAACGTGCTGCATTCATCTTTCCTTCAACTTTGACCAAGTTTCCTGTGCCTTTGTAGCTTACACATCCCCAAAACATCAGCAATCCACCTCCGTGCTTTACAGTAGGAATGGTGTTCCTTTCATCACAGGCCTTGTTGACCTCACTCCAAATGTAATGTTTGTGGTTGTGGCCAAAAAGTTAAATTTTGGTCTCATCACTCCAAATTACCTGGTTCCAGAAGTTTTGAGGCTGGTCTCTGTGCTGTTTTGTGTATGGTAGGTGAGATACTTTGTGGCATTTGCGCAGTAATGGCTTTCTTCTGGCGACTCAACCATGCAGCCCATTTTTCTTCTGCCTCCTTATTGTACATCTTGAAACAGCCACACTGCTAGTTTTCAGAGAGTCCTGTGTTTCAGCTGATGTTATTTGTGGGTTTTTCTTTGCATCCCCAACAATTTTCCTGGCAACTGTGGATGTCATTTTTGTTGGTCTACCTGACAGTGGTTTTGTTTTTACAGAGCCCCTGATTTTCCATTTCATAATCACAGTTTGAATGCTGCTGACTGGCATGATCAATTCCTTGGATATATTTTTGTATCATTTTCCTGTTTTATACAGTTCAACTACCTTTTCCCATAGATCCATTGACAATTCTTTTGTTTTTCGATTACTCGCAATCCAGAAATGTCAGTTGCTGGATGAAAGATGCAAGAGTCTGTCTGGATCCTAGAAACTCACTCAGCTTTTAAGCACACACACTGATTACAAGCAAACAGGTCACAGGTGAGGATGTTACCTTTAGTAGCCATTCAAACCCATTTGTGTCAACTTCTGTGCATGGTATCAGGCCAAAATCACCTTGGTATGTGAACTTTTGATCAGGGTCATTTGGATGTTTTGGGTTGTCATTATGATTTAAAAGGAGAAAACACAGTAGTTTGACAATAAATGGCTTCACCCAACCACTAACCATGAGTGGAGAAAAAGTTTTGGTGTTCTCATTCATATTCTCTGAAAAAAGGCCAAGAAAGCAAAAATTCTGCTGGGGTATGTAAACTTTTGAGCACAACTGTAGCTATCCCTTCTAGCTTTGCATTGTCTGCAAATTTTATTAGTTTAGCTTCAATTCCCTTATCTATGTATTATTGTCATGCTGCTGCAGTGCAGTATAGCGCAACCTCCACCAGGGGGAGATTGAGAGGGAAGTGAGGCTACACACCCAGAGTAGCACCACAGAGCAGCAGCACAGGCAGGAGCCACCAAGTGGCGAGAGAGTGGTCAGACAAGCCAAGTCAAAAAACAGTCAGAAGCAGAAGTACCAAAGTTAGCAGCAGTACAGGAACAAGCAGTGGTCAGGAACAAGCCAGGGGGTTCAGCAACGGTCGAAAGCAGAAAAGACAAAAACAGAAGGCAGAAGCGAGTTAGAATACAAGCCAAGTCAAAAACCAGAGAATCAAACCGACAAACAGGGAAACACTGGGAAAGGGTAGACAGAGGGAGTCAACAGACACGGGGCATGTCAGGGATCACAGTAGGAAAAATCAAGAGTTACCAGAGTCAGGCACACACGCCGAAGGCAGAACTATAGCTGACACCGCCAGCAGGATGAATCGGAGCTAAATAGTTATTAAGGTTGAAGGAAGACTTTAAGTCCATCTAGTTCAACCCATAGCCCAACCTAACATGCCCTAACATGTTGATCCAGAGGAAGGCAAAAAACCCCATGTGGAAAAAAGGAAGCTCCACATTGGGGAAAAAATACCTTCCCGACTCCACAGACGGCAATCAGACTAGTTCCCTGGATCAACACCCTATCAAGGAATCTAATATATATAACCTGTAACATTATACTTTTCAAGAAAGGCATCCAGTCCTGTCTTAAATTTAAGTAATGAATCACTCATTACAACATCATACGGCAGAGAGTTCCATAGTCTCACTGCTCTTACAGTAAAGAATCCGCGTCTGTTATTATGCTTAAACCTTCTTTCCTCCAGGCGTAGAGGATGCCCCCTTGTCCCTGTCTCAGGTCTATGATTAAAAAGATCATCCCTTAGCCTTCGTTTTTCCAAAATAAATAGCCCCAAGTGTAATAACCTACTGTATCTTGGCATTGCAGACCCCCCAGTCCTCTAATAACCTTGGTCGCTCTTCTATGCACACGCTCATGTTCAGCTATGTCTTTCTTATACACCGGAGACCAGAACTGTACACAGTATTCTAAGTGTGGTCAAACTAGTGACTTGTACAGAGGTAAAATTATGTTCTCTTTATGAGCATCTATGCCTCTTTTAATGCATCCCTTTATTTTATTTGCCTTTGTAGCAGCTGCCTGACACTGGCCACTAAATGTGAGTTTGTCATCCACCCATACACCCGGGTCTTTTTCATTGACAGTTTTGCCCAGAGTTTTAGAATTAAGCACATAGTTATACATCTTATTACTTCTACCCAAGTGCATGACCTTGCATTTATCCCCATTAAAGCCCATTTGCCATTTGTCAGCCCAAGCTTCCAGTTTACATAACATAGTAACATAGTAACATAGTTAGTAAGGCCGAAAAAAGACATTTGTCCATCCAGTTCAGCCTATATTCCATCATAATAAATACCCAGATCTACGTCCTTCTACAGAACCTAATAATTGTATGATACAATATTGTTCTGCTCCAGGAAGACATCCAGGCCTCTCTTGAACCCCTCGACTGAGTTCGCCATCACCACCTCCTCAGGCAAGCAATTCCAGATTCTCACTGCCCTAACAGTAAAGAATCCTCTTCTATGTTGGTGGAAAAACCTTCTCTCCTCCAGACGCAAAGAATGCCCCCTTGTGCCCGTCACCTTCCTTGGTATAAACAGATCCTCAGCGAGATATTTGTATTGTCCCCTTATATACTTATACATGGTTATTAGATCGCCCCTCAGTCGTCTTTTTTCTAGACTAAATAATCCTAATTTCGCTAATCTATCTGGGTATTGTAGTTCTCCCATCCCCTTTATTAATTTTGTTGCCCTCCTTTGTACTCTCTCTAGTTCCATTATATCCTTCCTGAGCACCGGTGCCCAAAACTGGACACAGTACTCCATGTGCGGTCTAACTAGGGATTTGTACAGAGGCAGTATAATGCTCTCATCATGTGTATCCAGACCTCTTTTAATGCACCCCATGATCCTGTTTGCCTTGGCAGCTGCTGCCTGGCACTGGCTGCTCCAGGTAAGTTTATCATTAACTAGGATCCCCAAGTCCTTCTCCCTGTCAGATTTACCCAGTGGTTTCCCGTTCAGTGTGTAATGGTGATATTGATTCCCTCTTCCCATGTGTATAACCTTACATTTATCATTGTTAAACCTCATCTGCCACCTTTCAGCCCAAGTTTCCAACTTATCCAGATCCATCTGTAGCAGAATACTATCTTCTCTTGTATTAACTGCTTTACATAGTTTTGTATCATCTGCAAATATCGATATTTTACTGTGTAAACCTTCTACCAGATCATTAATGAATATGTTGAAGAGAACAGGTCCCAATACTGACCCCTGCGGTACCCCACTGGTCACAGCGACCCAGTTAGAGACTATACCATTTATAACCACCCTCTGCTTTCTATCACTAAGCCAGTTACTAACCCATTTACACACATTTTCCCCCAGACCAAGCATTCTCATTTTGTGTACCAACCTCTTGTGCGGCACGGATCAAACGCTTTGGAAAAATCGAGATATACCACGTCCAATGACTCACCGTGGTCCAGTCTATAGCTTACCTCTTCATAAAAACTGATTAGATTGGTTTGACAGGAGCGATTTCTCATAAACCCATGCTGATATGGAGTTAAAGAGTTATTCTCATTGAGATAATCCAGAATAACATCCCTCAGAAACCCTTCAAATATTTTACCAACAATAGAGGTTAGACTTACTGGCCTATAATTTCCAGGTTCACTTTTAGAGCCCTTTTTGAATATTGGCACCACATTTGCTATGCGCCAGTCCTGCGGAACAGACCCTGTCGCTATAGAGTCACTAAAAATAAGAAATAATGGTTTATCTATTACATTACTTAGTTCTCTTAGTACTCGTGGGTGTATGCCATCCGGACCCGGAGATTTATCTATTTTAATCTTATTTAGCCGGTTTCGCACCTCTTCTTGGGTTAGATTGGTGACCCTTAATATAGGGTTTTCATTGTTTCTTGGGATTTCACCTAGCATTTCATTTTCCACCGTGAATACCGTGGAGAAGAAGGTGTTTAATATGTTAGCTTTTTCCTCGTCATCTACAACCATTCTTTCCTCACTATTTTTTAAGGGGCCTACATTTTCAGTTTTTATTCTTTTACTATTGATATAGTTGAAGAACAGTTTGGGATTAGTTTTACTCTCCTTAGCAATGTGCTTCTCTGTTTCCTTTTTGGCAGCTTTAATTAGTTTTTTGATAAAGTATTTTTCTCCCTATAGTTTTTTAGAGCTTCAATGGTGCCATCCTGCTTTAGTAGTGCAAATGCTTTCTTTTTACTGTTAATTGCCTGTCTTACTTCTTTGTTTAGCCACATTGGGTTTTTCCTATTTCTAGTCCTTTTATTCCCACAGGGTATAAACCGCTTACACTGCCTATTTAGGATGTTCTTAAACATTTCCCATTTATTATCTGTATTCTCATTTCTGAGGATATTGTCCCAGTCTACCAGATTAAGGGCATCTCTAAGCTGGTCAAACTTTGCCTTCCTAAAGTTCAATGTTTTTGTGACTCCCTGACAAGTCCCCCTAGTGAAAGACAGGTGAAACTGCACAATATTGTGGTCGCTATTTCCTAAATGCCCAACCACCTGCAGATTTGTTATTCTGTCAGGTCTATTAGATAGTATTAGGTCTAAAAGTGCTGCTCCTCTGGTTGGATTCTGCACCAATTGTGAAAGATAATTTTTCTTGGTTATTAGCAGAAACCTGTTGCCTTTATGGGTTTCACAGGTTTCTGTTTCCCAGTTAATATCCGGGTAGTTAAAGTCCCCCGTAACCAGGACCTCATTATGGGTTGCAGCTTCATCTATCTGCTTTAGAAGTAGACTTTCCATGCTTTCTGTTATATTTGGGGGTTTGTAACAGACCCCAATGAGAATTTTGTTACCATTTTTCCCTCCATGAATTTCAACCCATATGGACTCGACATCCTCATTCCCTTCGCTAATATCCTCCCTTAAAGTGGACTTTAGACAAGACTTTACATAGAGACAAACCCCTCCTCCTCTCCGATTTTTATGATCCTTTCTAAACAGACTGTAACCCTGTAAGTTAACTGCCCAGTCATAGCTTTCATCTAACCATGTCTCGGTTATTCCCACTATGTCAAAGTTACCTGTAGATATTTCTGCTTCTAGTTCTTCCATCTTGTTTGTCAGGCTTCTGGCATTTGCGAGCATGCAGTTTAGAGGATTTTGTTTTGTTCCAATCTCCTCACTGTGGATTGTTTTAGAAATGTTCTTACCTCCCTTCTGAGTATGTTTTCCTGGGTCGTCTTTGTTCGAGTCTAATGTTTTTCTTCCCGTCCCCTCTTCTTCTAGTTTAACGCCCTCCTGATGAGTGTAGCGAGTCTTCTGGCGAATGTGTGTTTCCCAGGTTTGTTGAGGTGTAGTCCGTCTCTGGCGAGGAGTCCATCATACCAGTAATTCACACCGTGGTCCAGGAATCCAAATCCTTGTTGTCTGCACCATCGTCTTAGCCAGTTGTTTGCATCAAGGATCCTGTTCCATCTCCTGGTGCCATGCCCGTCTACTGGAAGGATAGAAGAAAAAACTACCTGTGCATCCAGTTCCTTTACTTTCTTCCCCAACTCTTCAAAGTCCTTGCAGATTGTCGGTAGGTCCTTCCTTGCCGTGTCATTGGTGCCAACATGTATCAGAAGAAATGGGTGGACGTCCTTGGAGCTGAAGAGCTTTGGTATCCTATCGGTCACATCCTTGATCATCGCACCTGGAAGGCAGCATACTTCTCTTGCAGTTATGTCCGGTCTGCAGATGGCTGCTTCGGTGCCTCTCAGTAGTGAGTCTCCCACCACCACCACTCTTCGTTGCTTCTTGGCTGTACTTTTTGCTGTCACTTGTTGCTGTGTGCCCTTTTCTTTTTTGCTTGCTGGTATTGCTTCATTCTTAGGTGTGCCATCTTCATCCTCTACAAAGATTTGATATCGGTTCTTCAGTTGTGTGGTTGGTGATTTCTCCATGGTCTTCTTGCTTCTTTTGGTCACATGCTTCCACTCATCTGCTTTTGGAGGTTCTCTGACACTTTTTGCACCTTCTGTGACCAGTAGAGATGCTTCTGTTCTGTCTAGAAAGTCTTCATTCTCTTTGATGAGTTTCAAAGTTGCTATTCTTTCTTCCAGACCCCGCACCTTTTCTTCTAAAAGGGCCACTAGTCTACACTTCTGACAGGTGAAATTGGATTCTTCTTCTGGTCGATCTGTGAACATGTAGCACATGCTGCAGCTCACCATGTAGGTTGTCACATCTGCCATGTTGCTCCTAGATCCTGCTGACTTGCTGTGTGTTTTCCTTCTTGTGTAATCTACTCAGCCAAGCCCTCTTGCAATAATGTCCTACAGGCAAAAAGACTTCGCTTCTCCCAGAAGGCACCTGGAATATGCAAATTAGTCTCCTGAAGCTTGAATCCCTGGTTTGGTGATGCTTTCGAAGCAGCTGGTCCCGGCTGTACCCAACGATCTTCTAGCTTAGGGAGACTTCGCTTCTCCCAGAAGGCACCTGGAATATGCAAATTAGCCTCCTGAAGCTTGAATCCCTGTACATAAATTATCCTGTAATATAAAATTGTCCTCCTCTGTATTAATTGCCATGCAGAGATTAGTGTCATCTACAAATATTGAAATTCTGCTCTGTATGCCCCCTACAAGGTCATTAATAAATATGTTAAAAAGAAGAGGGCCCAATACTGACCCCTGTGGTACCCCACTGCTAACCGCGAATCAGTCCATTAATAACCACCCTTTGTTTCCTATCCCTGAGCCAGCTCTTAACCCACTTAGACATATTTTCCCCTATCCCCATTATTCTCATTTTATGTATCAACCTTTTGTGTGGCACCGTATCAAAAGCTTTTGAAAAGTCCATATACACTATGTCCACTGCGTTCCCTTGGTCCAGTCCAAAACTTACCTCTTCATTCAGATTTGTCTGACAGGAACGGTCCCTAGTAAACCCATGTTGATATTGGGTCATGAGGTTATTCCTCTTCAGATACTCCAGTATAGCATCCCTTAGAATGCTCTCCAGGATTTTACCCACAGTAGAGGTTAAGCTTACTGGCCTGTAGGGTTGAGTGAAACGGATCGTTCATTTTCAAAAGTCGCCGACTTTTGGCAAAGTCTGGTTTCATGAAACCCGACCCGATCCCTGTGTGGGGTCGGCCATGCGGTACGCGACTTTCGCGCCAAAGTCGCGTTTCGTATGACGCGCTTGGCGCCATTTTTTCAGCCAATGAAGGAGCGTGGGCAGAGTGATGACATAGATCTTAGGGGCGTGGACGCCTATCGTCATCTTGTCGATTGTGCGCAGTAGCGATTTGCAATGTGTAACACCAGCTTTTCTGTTCAGGGACGGAGGGGAGAGAGAGAGAGAAAGAGAGGGAGAGGGAGAGAGAAAAAAAAAATAAATAAATAAATTAAAAAAAAAAAATTCCCATTTACTTTGCATTGGGTTTCGTGTTTCGGTCGATCCCCGACTTTTCGCCATAATCGGCCGATTTCACTCGACTTTAGAGATAGTCGGGTTTTACGAAACCCGACTCGACCCTAAAAAAGTAAAAGTCGCTCAACCCTACTGGCCTGTAATTTCCGAGTTCAGTTTTTGTCCCCTTTTTGAATATTGGCGCTACATTTGCTATACGCCAGTCCTGTGGTACAGACCCTGTTATTATGGAGTCTTTAAAGATTAAAAATAATGGTCTATCAATGACTATACTTAATTCCTGCAGTACTTTGGGGTGTATCCCACCCGGGCCTGGAGATTTGTCAATTTTAGTGATTTTTAGACACCACCGTACTTCCTGCTGGGTTAAGCAGGTGACATTCAATGGGGAATTTTTGTTATCACTGATCATATTGTCTGCCATGGAATTTTCTTGAGTAAATACTGATGAAAAAAAGTCATTAAGCATATTGGCTTTTTCCTCATCCTCATCCACCATTTCACCCAGACTATTTTTAAGGGGGCCAACACTATCATTTTTTAGTTTCTTACTATTTACATAGTTAAAGAATATTTTGGGATTATTTTTACTCTCTGGCAATGAGTCTCTCTGTCTCAATTTTTGCTGCCTTAATTTGCTTTTTACAGAATTCATTTAATTTTCTGTATTTATTTAATGCCTCATCACTACCTACTTCCTTTAATTCTCTAAGTGCTTTCTTTTTGTCCCTTATTGCGCCCCTTACAGCTCTATTTAGCCATATTGGTTTCCTTCTATTTCTAGTATGTTTATTCCCATACGGTATATACTGTGCACAGGTCCTATCCAGGATGCTAATAAACGTCTCCCATTTTCTTTGTGTATTTCTATGTCTCAGGATATCGTCCCAGTTAATTGCACCAAAATCATCTCTCATCCGTTGGAAATTTGCCCTCCTGCAGTTTAGTGTCCTTGTAACCCCTCTACTACACATCTTATTAAAGGATACAAGAAAACTTATTATTTTGTGATCACTATTCCCCAAGTGACCCCAATCCTTATATTTGATACTAGATGGTGGCTCAATTCTAACGCATCGGCATTCTAGAATATGCATGTCCACATAGTATATTGCCCAGCCACGTAGTATATTGCCCAGTCACGTAGTATATTGCCCAGCGACGTAGTATATTGCCCAGTAACATAGTATATTGCACAGCTACGTAGTATATTGGCCAGTCACATAGTATATTGCCCAGCTACGTAGTATATTGCCCAGCCACGTAGTATATTGCCCAGTCACGTAGTATATTACCCAGTCACGTAGTATATTGCCCAGTCATGTAGTATATTGCCCAGTCACGTAGTATATTGCCCAGTGACGTAATATATTGCCCAGTCACGTAGTATATTGCCCAGTCACGTAGTATATTGCCCAGTCACGTAGTATATTGCCCAGCAACATAGTATATTGCCCAGCCACGTAGTATATTGCACAGCCACGTAGTATGTAGTATATTGGTCAGCTACATAGTATATTGCCCAGGAACGTAGTATATTGCCCAGTCACGTAGTATATTGCCCAGTCACGTAGTATATTGCCCAGCCACGTAGTATATTGCCCAGCAACGTAGTATATTGCCCAGCCACGTAGTATATTGCACAGCCACGTAGTATGTAGTATATTGGTCAGCTACATAGTATATTGCCCAGGAACGTAGTATATTGCCCAGTGACGTAGTATATTGCCCAGTAACATAGTATATTGCCCAGTCACGTAGTATATTGCCCAGCAACGTAGTATATTGCCCAACCACGTAGTATATTGCACAGCCATGTAGTATGTAGTATATTGGTCAGCCACGTAGTATATTGCCCAGTAATGTAGTATATTGGCCAGTGACATAAAATAAAAAATAAACATATATTCACCTTAGTCCTGGCTCCTGTGTACGGTGCACGCGGCAGCTTCCGGTGCCAGGGTTGGTATGACTAAGAGTGCATGACCTGTGATGACGTTGTGGTCACATGACCGTGACGTAATGGCAGGTCCTTCTCGCGCAGGCGCGCTGGACCTGTGATGACGTTGCGGTCACATGACCGTGACATAATGGCAGGTCCTTCTCGCACAGGCGCGCAGGACCTGTGATGACATCGCGGTCACATCACCGTGACGTCATGGCAGGTCCTTCTCCCATAGCATCCTTAGCACCGGAACCTGCCGGCGGACAGGACGCAACGTCGGAGGGTGAGAATAACGTTTTTTTTAAATTATTATTATTTGTAACATTAGATCGTTTTACTATTGATGCTGCATACGCAGCATCAATAGTAAAAACTTGGTCACACAGGCTTAATAGATGCGTAACCGGAGTGCGTTACACCGCGCTCTGGTAACACTGGCATTAACCCTGTGTGAGGGCTGACTGGATGACTGGAGGTGAGTATGGAGCGGGCACTGACTGCGGGGAGGAAAGAGCGGCCATATTGCCGCCGTACTGTGGCCGTCGCTGATTGGTCGTGGCAATGGTCGTGGGCGTTTTGCCACGACCAATCAGCGACTTGGATTCCATTACAGACAGAGGCCGCAACCAATGAATATCCATGACAGAAAGACAGACGGGAGTGACCCTTAGACAATTATATAGTAGGATGCAGTCTGGCCTATATTAGGTCTAGCAGTGTCCCCCTTCTTGTTGGGTCCTGAACCAGTTGTGAAAGGTAATTGTCTCTCATAGTTGTCAAAAAATGATTACCTTTGCTGAAACTGCAGGTTTCTGCTCCCCAATCTATTTCAGGGTAGTTTGAGTCCCCCATAATAATGAATTCTTCTTGAGTCGCAGCTTCATCTATTTGTCTTGTGAGGATATTCTCCGTTGCTTCCATTATTTTTGGAGACTTATAACTAACCCCTATCAGTAATTTATTATTTTTTCCCCCTCCCCTTATCTCCACCCACAGGGACTCTATTTTCTTTAAATTCACCTATATTATCACGCAGGATGGGATTTAAGGATGATTTTACATATAAACACACTCCTCCCCCTCGCTTATCCGTTCAGTCTTTTCTGAACAGACTATAGCCCTACAAGTTAACAGCCCAGTCATGGCTCTCATCCAGCCATGTTTCAGATATCCCCACCATGTCATAACTATGCTCCAACAGCATTAATTACTTTGTTGGCGATGCTTCTGGCATTAGTATACATACACTTTATGTATCTCTCTGTACCTCTATTCTTTCTTAAATTATTTATTGTTCTAACCCCACCCCCCATGCCACCGCCACCCCCAACTTCCTTATTTGTGCCCAGGTCTCTATCTGCACTATCTTCCCCTCCAATAAAATGAATACCCTCCCCCCAATTCCCTAGTTTAAACACTCCTCCAACCTTCTAGCCATTTTCTCCCCCAGCACATTTTCTTCCCCATTGAGGTACAGCCCGTCCCTAGCGTAGAGCCTATAGCCAACTGAGAAGTCGGCCCAGTTCTGCAGGAAACCAAACCCCTCCTTCCTACACCAATTCTTGAGCCACTTATTAACCTCCCTAATCTCCCGTTGCCTTTCTGGCGTGGCACGTGGTAGAGGCAGTATTTCGGAAAATACCACATTGGATTCCCTTTCTTTCAGCTTGCAGCCTAATTCCCTGAAACATCTTTAAGGACTTTCCACCTACCTCTAACCTTGTCATTTGTGCCAATGTGTACCATGACTGCTGGGTCCTCACCAGCCCCTCCCAGTGATCTGTCAACCCGACCAGCGATGTATCGGACTCGAGCGCCAGGTAGGCAGCACACCGTTCGATGATCCCTGTCTTTGTGACAGATTGCCCTATCTGTTCCCCTAATAATTGAGTCCCCCACTACCAGCATCTGTCTGGCCTGCCCTGCTCTCCCATTTCCCTCTTTATTGCAGCAGTCACTCCTCTGGCTTTCAGAGGACATGCCTGGCTGCCGCAGTGCTACCCCTGTACTGGCATCCCCCTCATCTCCCAACTTAGCAAACTTATTGGGGTGTGCCAGATCAGGACTAGCCTCCCTGGCACTCTTCCCTTTACCCGGCCTTCTAAGTGTCACCCAGCTTGCTGCTTCACTGTCCTGCTGCTCCATCCTACCATCCCCCGCCTCATCTATCCCATTGAGCGTCTGCTCAGTGAGCAGAAGACTCCTTTCCATGTTGTCAATGGATCTCAGTGTTGCTAGCTGCACATTTAGATTCAGAATCTGGGCTTCCAAATGCTCAACGAGCTCACATCTCGCACAGCAGTATGCACCCTCAACCGGGCACCCTCGACCGGCTGCTCAAGGATTGCATACATGTGGCAAGATGTGCACTGGATGGCATTAACAATGGTGGAGCACATTTCTTAATGGGGATTGCACCAGACAGAAAAGTGAAATTAAAAATAAATGCAAAGTATCAAAAAAACACAGAAAGCAATTCAGTAATTCCTGCCTTGGAAACTCCCTGAATCCAGTCACTGAATCTCAAGTCACACACTTACCGCCGTTCACACTTACGCTCAGGTCACACTCAGCTCGTTCACACTCGCTAAGCTGAAGATTTAAAGAGATTCTTTTTTTTCCCTCAGCAGCAATCCACCTTGCTGTTCAATGCACTTCCAAAAAGCAAACCTGAACCCAGAATGAGGCAGAGCAAAGTTAACCCTTGACATGATCCACCTGGAAAAAGGGCAGGCAGGAAAAAACCCTGGAACGGATCATGACAATATCATTTATAAAAATGTTGATAAACACTGGAGCTGGGACAGAGCCTTGTGGTACCCCACTTGAAATACGCTTCCAATTGGATGTGCAACCATTTATTACCACTCTTTGAGTACGATCGCTAAGCCAGTTATGATCTCACCTAACTGTAGCCATGTCAATCCCACACTTGGTCATTTTTTCAAATGCTTTGCTGAACACAGATACACAAGGATTTATGTCTTTTTACATCAACTAAGGAACTTGCCCCTCAGACTATGAGGGGTCATCACAACAGAGACCCTAATCAGAGGACAATAAAACAATCCTTATCTAAGAATTGGCCCAATATTTATGGACATAACTGTTTATCACTCATGGTAATTCTGCTTCATGTCACCTGTCTTATCCATGGTTTTCCCCCTCCTTTTTTTTTCTCTTTGCTATGTTGTGCATAAATATGTGATTCTTCAGAATTTGTTTTAGTCTTTGCCTGATGAAGAGACCTGTGTAGTCTCGAAAGCTTGCAATTTGTTACCTTTTAATGGCTAACTGAAAAGATGGTATCAACCACTGAGGACTCTAAATTCTAAATATTTTTCTATCTACTGGCTAACATGGTACCAAGATATATATCTTTCCTGTATCACAGATACACAGACACACACAAACTTACACACACAAATATACACACACACACACAGACATGCACACAGAGGCGTAGCTAGAGCTTTTGCCGCCCGGGGCTGTTCCCGAGTTTGGCGCCCCCCCTCCATCCCCCCCCCCCAGCTCAATACACACAAAGGTTACCAAAAATGGTTTTCCTGTTTTGTAGAACTTAAACTGGGCCTAATGGTGTCACCCCCACATGCCACACCTGTGACTTAATACCACCACACCATGACCAGGCCACATAGTGACCGAATAATACTACATACAAGGGACAAATACCACCGCACCATTTCCAGACCACATATTACCACCACATAGTGACTGAATACTACAATACTGATCAGTAATAAAAAAAACCCCACAATACTATCACCATAAGTGCCAGTATTCACAGGAGATCTGTACTTAGTATGCAGTGTCTGTGTAGAGGTAATACAGAGATCACTGGTGACATTATACACAGGAGCTCTATATAGTATACAGTGTATAGTGTCAGTGTATAGGTAACACTGACTCACCAGTGACGTCTCTAGGTGAAGTCCTTCATCTTTTATCCAGCACAGACCGCCATCATTCCTTCCAGCCAGGACTCGTTTCTGCAGGAAATAACACAGTTATCTCGAGCTCCGCTTGCAGAACACATTACTTAATTTTTCACAACTTCTACATTACACCACATGAAGAAAAAAAGGTGATATAGTGTCACTCTGCACAGTAACAGGACCGCCCCCCCATTTAAAACAGTATACTCAAAAAATAAAATAAATACATCACTGCAGTAACAATATCCCTTAATTATCCCCTATGGTAATAATATTCCCCACCCTGGCCCCGTTTATCTCATTCCTGGCTCCAGCCATATGTTGTCGTATCCTGCCCTCATGAGTATCCATTCTACCCCATATGATCTCCCCATCCTGCCCCACCAGCCTCCATCGTATCCGTCCTGCCCCATGATCCAATCCTGCCCCGTGTCTCCAATCATGCCCCGTATCTACATTCTGCCCATGCCTCAAGTCCTGCCCCCAGTGTGTCCAGCATATTACCCCCATGTTGTCCAGCAATCTGCCCCAGTGTGTCCAGCATATTACCCCCATGTTGTCCAGCAATCTGCCCCAGTGTGTCCAGCATATTACCCCCAGTGTGTCCAGCAATCTGCCCCAGTATGTCCAGCATATTACCCCCAGTGTGTCCAGCAATCTGCCCTCAGTGTGTCCAGCAATCTGCCCCAGTGTCCAGCCTTTCCCCAGTGTGTCCAGCAGTCTGCCCCAGTGTGTCCAGCATATTACCCCCAGTGTCCAGCATTGCCCCAGTGTGTCCAGTATATTACCCCCAGTGTGTCCAGCAATCTGCCCCAGTGTCCAGCATTGCCCCAGTGTGTCCAGAAGTCTGCCCCAGGGTCTCCAGCATTGCCTCAATGTGTCCAGAAATCTGCCCCAGGGTCTCCAGTATTGCCCCAGTGTGTCCAGCAATCTGCCCCAGGGTCTCCAGTATTGCCCCAGTGTGTCCAGCATTCTGCCCCATAGTCTCCTGTACTGCCCCAGTGTGTCCAGCATTCTGCCCCATGGTCTCCAGTATTGCCCCAGTGTGTCCAGCAATCTGCCCCATGGTCTCCTGTATTGCCCCAGTGTGTCCAGCATTCTGCCCCATGGTCTCCAGTATTGCCCCGGTGTGTCCAGCAATCTGCCCCATGGTCTCCAGTATTGCCCCAGTATGTCCAGAAGTCTGCCCCAGGGTCTCCAGCATTGCCTCAATGTGTCCTGAGATCTGCCCCATGGTCTCCAGTATTCAGAGTGTCCAGCATTCTGCCCCATAGTCTCCTGTACTGCCCCAGTGTGTCCAGCATTCTGCCCCATGGTCTCCAGTATTGCCCCAGTGTGTCCAGCATTCTGCCCCATGGTCTCCAGTATTGCCCCAGTGTGTCCAGCATTCTGCCCCATGGTCTCCAGTATTGCCCCAGTGTGTCCAGCATTCTGCCCCATGGTCTCCTGTATTGCCCCAGTGTGTCCAGCAATCTGCCCCATGGTCTCCTGTATTGCCCCAGTGTGTCCAGCAATCTGCCCCATGGTCTCCTGTATTGCCCCAGTGTGTCCAGCAATCTGCCCCATAGTCTCCTGTATTGCCCCAGTGTGTCCAGCAATCTGCCCCATGGTCTCCTGTATTGCCCCAGTGTGTCCAGCATTCTGCCCCATGGTCTCCAGCATTGCCCCAGCCCCAGACAGTCAGAAATAAAGAAAAAAAAAAAAAAGTAAAATCCTCACCTCTCCCGTTCCTAGCGCAGGTCCGGTGCAGTCAGCGTCTCTCCGGCTCTGCGACGCTCAGGACAGAGAGGCAGAGCGGCGCGCACAGTAGTGACGTCATCGCGCCCTCTGCTCTGAGACGTCGCAGAGTCAGAGGAGGCTGCAGCTGCCAGCGCCGCAGGAACCAGGAGAGGTGAGTATAGAGCGGGGGGCGGGGTCCGGTGGTGGGGGGAGCTGGCCCTGGTCGTGGCGGCGGACGGCGCCGCCCGAAGATTTAAAGGGGCGTCTTTTTTTTATTTTTTTATCTTCTTCTCCTGCAGCGCCGGCCGCCCCCAGCATTGTGCCGCCCGGGGCGGACCGCCCCCCCCGCACCCCCTTTCCTACGCCACTGCATGCACACACACTCACAAGACAAGAGAGGACTTAGCACCAGTCTCTCTCCTCTTCAGGTCGTCTGACTCCTGCAGAGTACAAGAATCTGTGGTGACATCATGGTCATATGACCGGTTGCATGATCGTCATGCCACCAAAAGTTCTGAAGCAGTCTCCACATCAGAAGCTATCATTAGTGTAGTTCTTGCTGAAGACGCTGGGGGCCTCTAAGGGAGTGGAGGACCTGGGCAATTGACCATTCTTCTCCAAATGCTGTCCCTGCTCACAGCTATTGACAACTACAGTACATCACAATAAAATTCAGCTAATCACTTCTTAATGACAATGAAAGCACATTTCACCCTAACCTACGCAGGCAGATTAAACTAAAGGGTACAAATTTGGCAGGGTAAAACATCCAAACCTTATGCAGAGAGCCAGTCTGAGGGCTTCCTGCCAAAAGTAAAAAAGCTATTTTATTTCCTCTAACGCTAAAGTGGTAAATATAGAACAAGCCAGAATGAAGAATTCAATTTCCGGTTGCATTTATTCACTGGCACGATAATGTTATAACAAAACACATTTATTTAGATAATCATCCATCTACCTCTAATCTCTGGAGATTTACTGGCGGCAATGCAATGTTCCATGGCCCCTTGAAATAACCTTCCCTATCTTCTTACTCTGCTAGTGCTTACCAAGAGACACAGCAGCCAAGGCAAAATTGTCTTAACTGAGCTCTAAGGTATCTTATTATTAGATGATGTAGATTCCCCTACTGATAAGACTCAGGGAGGAATACAGTGATTAATAATATGAACCTACATAGGTTAAGCATAGCTCTCAACTTTTGAAGAACAGAAAGAGGGACATAGCATAGCGAGTTGTGGCAAATTTTGATCATGCTTCGACCCACACTCCAATACTGTACACACAGGGGCGGATTATCAGAGGGTCAATATGGGCGGTAGCCCAGGGCCCAGTGGTCTGGGGGGGCCCTGGGCTGCCGCACAGATTGACCCTCCACTAATCGTCTGTGAATGCCCACCGCCGGGCCGGCATGTATGTGCCCCCGGACCCGGTGGGCAGAGATAGGGGGCCCGCATCGGGCCCCGCCTCATCTGCTCACCGGGCCCCTTCCGGCGCTGCGGCGGTTTCCTATTGATGTGCGGGCGCGCGCCCGCACATCAATAGTTAACAACAACAGCCGCCAGCCAATTGGAGGCTGGCAGCTGAAGTCGGCCGCAGCGCACACGTCGCCGGCGTCTGACGTCATTGTCAGTCGCTGGCGAGTGTGCGCTGCTGGAAGGAGCTCGCCGCCTGGAGCGCGGACAGGTGAGGAGACTGTTTTTTTTTTTTGTCGTTTTTTGATAAGCTAACGGACACACTGGGGGGCAATGCTGGAGGACACACTGGGGCAATGCTGAGGACACACTGGGGGCAATACTGGAGACACTGGGGCAGATTGCTGGAGGACACACTGGGGGCAATACTGGAGACACTGGGGCAGATTTCTGGAGGACACACTGGGGGCAATACTGGAGACACTGGGGCAGATTGCTGGAGGACACTCTGGGGGCAATACTGGAGACACTGGGACAGATTGCTGGAGGACACACTGGGGGCAATACTGGAGACACTGGGGCAGATTGCTGGAGACACTGGGGCAGATTGCTGGAGACACTGGGGCAGATTGCTGGAGACACTGGGGCAATGCTGGACACACTTTCTGGGGGCAATGCTGGACACACTGGGGCAATATGCTGGACACACTGGGGGCAATATGCTGGACACACTGGGGGTAATATGCTGGACACACTGGGGCAGATTGCTGGACACACTGGGGGCAGAATGAAAGACATGGGGCAGGATTGGATCATGGGGCAGGATGGATACGATGGAGACAGATGGGGCAGGATGGGGAGATCATATGGTGTAGAATGGATAGTCATGAGTGCAGGATGGGAGAACATATGGCTGGAGCCAGGAATGAGACACACGGGGCCAGGATGGGGAATATTATTACCATAGGGGCTAATTAAGGGATATTATTACTGCAGTGATGTATTTATTTTATTTTTTTGAGTATAGTGTTTTAAATGGGGGGGGCGGTCCTGTTACTGTGCAGAGTGACACTATATCGCCTTTTTTTCTTCGTGTTGTAATGTAGAAGTTGTGAAAAATTAAGTAATGTGTTCTGCAAGCGGAGCTCGAGATAACTGTTTTATTTCCTGCAGAAACGAGTCCTGGCTGGAAAAAATGATGGCGGTCTTTGCTGGATGAAAGATGAAGGACTTCACCTAGAGACGTCACTGTTGAGTCAGTGTTACCTATACACTGACACTATACACTGTATACTATATACAGAGCTCCTGTCTACTGTCACCAGTGATCACTGTATTCCATATACATTATATACAGAGCTCCTGTGTATAATACCACCAGTGATCTCTGTATTACCTCTACACAGACACTGCATACTAAGTACAGATTTCCTGTGAATACTGGCACTTATGGTGATAGTATTGTGTTTTGTTTTTATTACTGATCAGTATTATAGTATTCAGTCACTATGTGGTGGTAATATGTGGTCTGGAAATGGTGTTGTGGTATTTGTCCCTTGTATGTGCTATTTGGTCACCAAGTGGTAATATGTGGTCTTGACATGGTGCGGTGGTATTTGTTCCTTGTATGTGATATTATTCGATCACTGTGGTTGTAATTTGTGGTCTGGTCATGGTGCGGTGGTATTTGTTCCTTGTATGTGATATTATTGGTCAAAATATACCTAAATTGTATTGCAGATTTTAACAAATATTTAATAGGTTACAGTAGAGTAGGGCCCGGCCATTTTTCTGGAATAATCTGGCTCGGGTATGTCACATGACCCCCGTCACATGACCCCCGTCACATGACCCTCGTCACATGACCCCCGTCACATGACCCCCGTCACATGACCGGGGGGGCCCACATTGTCTGAACAGCCCGGGGCCCTGGCTACCCTTAATCCACCCCTGTGTACACATACACACCCATTTACCATTGCAGACTCAACTCTGAGACTATCCGGTGGATTGGGACTAAAGATGAGCAGATTGATTCAGTGAACTCCAATCTGGGTTAGTGGTATCGATCGAATGGACAGAAGCACGCATTTCTCTTACCTTCTGGCGTCCCCAGCATGGCTTTTGATCAGTCAAGGCAGGCACGACATTATCTGTGCATCATGCTCATTTGTAGTAGAATCTTTGTAACGTGGTACGAGATGGTAGCCATGGGCGAGGTACTCGTCTCTTACGCCCCAGCACGTTGCATGAAGGTGAGGGTCCTGGCTGAGTGTGTGAGCTTCGTCTAAGGGGGCGCTACGCCCTTGCAGGCTATGTGCTACTGATGACTTTGGTTGGCCAGGACCAGATATTGGAAAGTCAATGAGGACCAAAGTAAACAATCCAGTCACTTGGTGGAAACTATTGTAGAATAGATAGTTGGTACATAACATCACAAACGTTTCCATCCTGACCCGTTACCCCTCTGAGTAATAAACTCAGTGCAGTATTGCAAGGAGTCTTGTCTCAGGATCCATCTCTAGTCAATGTCTTTTTCCTTCAATCACTTCTCATTCTCTATCCAGGATCATGCTATCCACTGCCTCGGTCTCCACTCATATCAGAGACATCCATAACATGCAGCTCTGCTGGCTAGTCAGACCTTAGGTCTGATTTTGGCACATGCTGGACCCTATCCAAGGATAAGTTCACATTAGTGTTTGGGGGCTTTGCGGAGGGCTGCGTACTACCTCCGTTAAGCTCCACCTACTTCCGCATACTTCTGCATGCGTCCTGCGTACCTATCTTTAACATTGGGTACACAGGACATGTGGATGTATGCGGATGTATGCGGATGCCTCATTCTGACGTGCCTGCCGCCCACACAACGAATCTTTAAGAGGCTCCTCTGTCCTCAACTCATTACCTGTAGTAATGGCACCTGTTTGAATTTGTTATCAGTATAAAAGTATAAAAGACACCTGTCCACAACCTCAAAAAGTCACACTCCAAATACCACTATGGTGAAGACCAAAGAGATATCGAAGGACACCAGAAACAAAATTGTAGCCCTGCACCAGGCTGGGAAGACTGAATCTGCAATAGGCAAGCAGTTTGGTGTCATGAAATCAACTGTGGGAAAATGGAAGCCATACATGGCCACTGATAATCTCCCTCGATCTGGGGCTCAACGCAAGATCTCACCCCGTGGGGTCAAAATGATCACAAGAACGGTGAGCAAAACTCCCAGAACCACCTAGTGAATGACCTGCATAGAGCTGGGACCACTGTAACAAAGGCTACCATCAGTAACACATTACGCCACCAGGGACTCAGATCCTGCATTGCCAGATGTGTCCCCCTGCTTAAGCCAGTACATGTCCGTCCCATCTGAAGTTTGCTAGAGAGCATTTGGATTATCCAGAAGAGTATTGGGAGAATGTCATATGGTCTGATGAATCCAAAGTAGAACTGTTTGGTAGAAACAAAACTCGTCGTATTTGGAGGAGACAGAATGCTGAGTTGCATCCAAAGAACACCATACCTACTGTAAAGCAAGGGGGTGGCAACAACATGTTTTGGGGCTGTTTCTCTGCAAAAGGGACCAGAACAACTGATCCGTGTACATGAAAGAATGAATAGGGCCATGTATCGTGAGATTTTAATTGCAAACCTCCTTCCATCAGCAAGGGCATTGAAGATGAAACATGGATGGATCTTTCAACAAGATAATGATCCCAAGCACACTGCCAGGGCAACGAAGGAGTGGCTTCGTAAGAAGCATATGAAGGGCAAGGAAAGGCCTAGCCAGGATCCAGATCTCAAACCCATAGAAAACCTTTGGAGAGAGTTGAAAGTCAGTGCTGCCCAGCGACAGGCCCAAAACATCACTGCCAACATACCATGAACAGTGTGTGCCAACCTTGTGAAGACTTACAGAAAACGTCTGACCTCTGTCATTGCCAACAAAGGATATATAACAAAATATTGAGATTAACTTTTGTTAATGACCAAATACTTATTTTCCAACATAATTTGCAAAATAAATCTTGCCAAATCAAAGAAGGTGATTTTCTGGATTTGTTTTCTCCTTTTGACTATCATAGTTGTGGTCTACCTATGATGTCAATTACGGGCCTCTCTCATGTTTTTAAGTGGGAGAACTTGCACAATTGATGGCTGATTAAATACTTTTTTCCCCACTGTATGTCTCTTTCTTTTCCGAGCGCAACACAGACTCTGTCCTACTTAGTTAGAACCATGGAGCCGCGACCATCCAAGTCTTTCCTTTCTTTTTTTCTCTCTAACCCAGCATCATGCCTTCAAATTAATATGGCTCCTTTTAGCAAGGGCACTAAAGCCAACACAACATGGCAAAGTCCATCCCTTTAGGGGTAGCCCTTTGTGTCAAGAGCATAGTCAATCACAACACATCTTCAATGTATGTTAATCCACCAGGGGGAAGCGCAATGAGTGCAACAAAACTGGGAAGGTTAACACACATGTGAGCAGGTTGCGGGATGTAGTAACAGATAGAAGGCAGAGCAAGAGTTAAAATTAACTTTACTGTAACAGAGATATACTCCACGCAGGGAGGTAGTAAAGTAGAGGGAGGTGGTATTAACACATACAATGGACTGAAGGAAATAACGGGGCGGAAGGTAGAACGAATGTTCAATAATAGTAAACTTATCAGTCCGACAGCTTCAGAGTAGGGTTGAGCGAAACGTATCGGACAAATTCAAAAGTTGCCGACTTTCGGCAAAGTTGGGATTCATGAAACCCGAACCGATCCTAGTGTGGGATCGGCCATGAGGTTGGCGATCAGCACGCCAAAGTCGCGTTTAGTATGATGCTTTCAGCGCCTTTTCTCATCCAATGAAGGAGGACGCAGAGTGTGGGCAGTGTGATGACATAGGTCTCGGTCCCGACCATCTTGGCGAAGGGCATTACAGTGATTGGCTTGCTTTCTGAGGCATCACAGGGGCTATAAAGGGGCATGCACGCCGACCGCCATCTTACTTCTGCCGATCTTAGCATAGGGAGAGGTTGCTGCAGCTTCATCAAAAGAAGGGATATAGTTAGGGAGGGAAGATTAACCCCAAAACTGCTTGTGCTGTAATGATTTCCACTGTCCAACACCACCTTTTCTTTGCAGGGACAGTGGAGATAATTTTTTTGTGCATCAGCTCTGTAGCTTATTAGGCTGCCCTATAAGGCTCCCTGATAGCTGCATTGCTGTTTGTACGCCGTTGTGCAAACCAACTGCTTTTTTAAAAGCAAAAATCCTGTTGCTTCTTTCTGCACAGTTCTCTTGTTTCTTTGTCCACAATTTTGTGTGCACCAGTCCTTTTCATTGCTGCCATACTTGTCCTGAGATCATTGTAAGGAGATTAAAATTGTACTACAGCCCTTGTATTTTTTAATATATCTTCCAGCCATGTTCTGCCACTTAGGCCTGTCCCACACGTCCAGATAATTCCGGTACCGGAAAAATCGGTACCGGAGTTATCCGTGTGTCCGTGTGCTCACGTGGCACATCAGTGTGGCACACGTGCGGCAGCCGTGTGCTGTCCGTGCACCGACTGGGTACCACGCGCCCCGTGCAGGAGACAGCACTAGAGTTAAGTGCTGTCCCCTGCTTTGGGTGCTGAATCCAGAATTCATTCCTTCTTCCCAGCAGCGTTCGCTGGAGAGAAGGAATGAAAAAGGTTTTTTTTTGTGTGTGTTTAAAATAAAGTTCCCGGTCAGCTCCCGCCTCCCTCCCCCTGTGCGCCCGCCCGCTGGCATTCCTCTCAGCGTCACTGCTTGTCCTGAATGAGTGGTCACATGGTGCCGCACATTACAGTGATGAATATGCGGCTCCACCCCTATGGGCGTCCCGTACACTCCAGCCGTATGTAGAACCATCAGCGATCGCTGGATCTTCCCCAGCACCGCCTAATAATCGACGTTGCAACAAGGTGGAACTCCACATCGCACATGCTTCAGAGGCTGTGCGAACAGAGGCGTGCTGTCATTTATTTGTTTGAGGATACACATACACGAGCAGGCAGTTGGATGGCAGACATGGAGTTGTCTGGTGTGCAGTGGTCGAAGCTCCAAGACCTCTGTCAAGTCCTTCAGTGTTTTGAGGAATGCACACGGCTGGTAAGTGCAGACGACGCCACCATAAGCATAAGCATCCCACTAATGCATCTGCTGATGCAAAGTTTGACGCACATCAAGGAGCAGGCATCTGCAGCCGAGGAGGAGGGAAGCCTTCATGGCAGTCAGCCATTGTCTGGTCAGGGAACTCTCCTGGACGAGGTGGCGGACGAAGAGGAGGAGGAGGATGATGGGGATGAATATTTATGGGAGGAGGATGCTTCTCAGGGGGCAATAGAATCTGGTGGCGTTGCAAGGTCAGATACAGGGTTTTGCGGGCCACAAGCGATGTTGATTTGCAAGAAAGTGCTCCTCAACCCAGCACAAGCAGTGAATTGACACCTGGAACATTGGCCCACATGGCAGAGTATGCCTTGCATATCCTAAAAAGGGACCCCCGCATTATCAAAATGATGACCGATGACGATTACTGGTTGGCCTGCCTCCTGGATCCACGATACAAAGGAAAATTACAAAATATCATGCCACATGAGAACCTTGAGCATATATTGGCTACCAAACAAGGAACTCTTGTAAACCGTTTGGTTCAGGCATTCCCAGCACACAGAGGCGGTGATGGTTCTCACACGAGCTGCAGGGGGCAACATGGCAGAGGTGTTAGAGATGCACAAATCCAAAGTGGCGTTGGACAGAGGGGTTTTATGACCAGGTTGTGGAGTGATTTCGCAATGACCGCAGACACGACAGGTACTGCTGCATCAATTCAAAGTGACAGGAGACACCATTTGTCCAGTATGGTTCCCAACTATTTTTCCTCCCTTATCGATGTTCTCCCTCACAGGTCACTCCCCTTTGGTTACTGGGCATCTAAAATAGACACCTGGCCTGAATTGGCAGAATATGCATTACAGGAGCTCGCTTGCCCAGCTGCTAGTGTGCAATCAGAAAGAGTCTTCAGTGCTGCTGGTTCAATACTGACCGAAAAAAGGAAATGTCTGGCTACCCAAAATGTTGATGATCTAACCTTCATTAAAATGAACCAATCATGGATTTCACATTATTTTGCCCCACCTTCCCCTGCTGACACGTAGCTTGCCTTAAAAATGTCTTGCTTTTGGCCTCCTCTTACTGACTGCTCCAATTCCTCCATTTGCAGCTGCTGAATGTCCACCATAGGCCATTTTTATACCTCCCTAAATGGGCTGACTCCCCCCACAGGGCCGTGGTCTCCACTTGGCGCAAGCACCCGTGCGAGTGCCGTTTGCCTGGACAGGTGGGTGTGCCCACTCTTGGGCGACGGCACTGGCACAGGGTCCCTCATAGTACAATGAAGTGTCTCTGATGGTGGTGGTGCACAACCAACGTCAGACACACCGTCGTAATATGAGGGGCCCCGTGCCAGTACCGCCGCCCATGAGAGAGTGTTCCCCGCCAGCTCGAACAGTGCTCTACCACTTGCAAAACTTACCTCTCCCTGCTCCACCACTGTGTAGTCTGTGCTGTTAAAGCCTTCAATGGCACTGCCAATACAAATTTGTTGAAATGATAGATGATAGTAAAAATATACAGGGGCCCTGGCCTCCATTTAGACCAGTTAATACTTTGCGCCAACTACCACTATCTGCTACTCAGCAGAGGAGCCCACCCCTGTACCTAGCTATGCCACCAGTTTATTTATAAACTTTTTTTGGCTGACATTTAGCCCACTTTACTATTTTGGCCTGTGTCAGCCACTTATTACAGCTGTCCTCCGCTGAACAAAGCAATGCCGCCTGTGTACTCCTGTTACCAATTTTGATCTGCATTTAGCCTACTTTTTATTTTAGGCCTACTAAGTCTGTCTGAGCCACTTATTACAGGTGTCCTCCACTGAACAAAGCAATGCCGCCTGTGTACTCCTGTTACCAATTTTGAACTGCATTTAGCCTACTTTTTATTTTAGGCCTACTCAGTCTGTCTGAACCACTTATTACAGTTGTCCTCCACTGAACAAAGCAATGCCGCCTGTGTACTCCTGTTACCAATTGTGAACTGCATTTAGCCTACTTTTTTATTTTAGGTCTACTCAGTCTGTCTGAGCCACTTAATACAGTTGTCCTCCACTGAACAAAGCAATGCCGCCTGTGTACTCATCTTACCAATTTTGAACTGCATTTAGCCTACTTACTTACTTGGGCCTAGTAACAGTGTTAGCCTCTCATAACAGTTGTCCTCCTCCGCTGAACAAAGCTATGCCGCCTGTGTACTCCTGTTAGCAATTTTTAACTGCATTTAGCCTACTTACTTACTTGGGCCTAGTAACTGTGTGAGCCTCTCATAACGGTTGTCCTCCTCCGCTGAAAAAAGCTATGCCGCCTGTGTACTCCTCTTACCAATTTTGAACTGCATTTAGCCTACTTACTTACTTGGGCCTAGTAACTGTGTGAGCCTCTCATAACAGTTGTCCTCCTCCGCTGAACAAAGCTATGCCGCCTGTGTACTGTTAGCAATTTTGAACTGCATGTAGCCTACTTTCTTATTTGGGCCTACTAACTGTGTCTGCCCCTCATTACAGTTGTCCTCCGCTGAACAAAGCAATGTCGCCAGTTTAGTCCTGTTAGCAATTTTCAACTGCATTTAGCCTACTTACTTATTTGGGCCTAGTAACTGTGTCAGCACTCCTTACAGTTGTCCTCAGCTGGACAAAGCAATGCCGCCAGTTTAGTCCTGTTAGCAATTGTGAAGTGCATTTAGCCTACTTACTTATTTGAGCCTAGTAACTGTGTCAGCCACTCCTTACAGTTGTCCTCCGCTGAACAAAGCAATGCCGCCAGTTTAGTCCTGTTACCAATTTTGAACTGCATTTAGCCTACTTTATTATTTGGGCCTACTAACTGTGTCTGCCCCTCATTACAGCTGTCCTCCGCTGAACAAAGCAATGCCTCCAGTTTAGTCCTGTTAGCAATTTTGAACTGGATTTAGCCTACTTTCTTATTTGGGCCTATATATGTGTTTCCTCCTCAACCTGCCCATTGGCCAGCCACTGCTAGATGAGTCTGCTGGTACAGACCACTACATTCCCCTTGCACTCTACACAGCCAGAATCTGACCCTGCTGAAAGTCAGGTTCCCTGTTGTGAATTCTGTGGCTGAATTCACTCCTGTGGTCACAAGTGGTACTGCAGCTTCTGAGCTTCCTCCCTCAGGTGTTCTGGTGAGCTCGTTAACTGCTTCATTACTTAACTCCGCCTGATGCTGCTATCCTTGCTCCTTGTCAATGTTTCAGTGTTGGATCTGAGCTTCTCCTGATTGTTCCTGTGACCTGCTGCTCTGTATAGCTAAGTGCTTTTTGCTTTTTGTTGCTTTTTTCTGTCCAGCTTGTCTTTTGTTTTGCTGGAAGCTCTGAGACGCAAAGGGTGTACCGCCGTGCCGTTAGTTCGGCACGGTGGGTTTTTTTTGCCCCCTTTGCGTGGTTTTGCTTAAGGGTTTTTTGTAGACTACAAAGTTCGCTTTACTGTCCTCGCTCTGTCCTAGAATATCAGGCCCCACTTTGCTGAATCTATTTCATCCCTACGTTTTGTCTTTTCATCTTACTCACAGTCATTATATGTGGGGGGCTGCCTTTTCCTTTGGGGAATTTCTCTGGGGCAAGTCAGGCCTATTTTTCTATCTTCAGGCTAGCTAGTTTCTTAGGCTGTGCCGAGTTGCCTAGGTAGTTGTTAGGCGCAATCCACAGCCGCTTTTAGTTGTGTTTAGGATAGGATCAGGTGTGCAGTCTACAGAGTTTCCACGTCTCAGAGCTCGTTCTTGTATTTTTGGGTATTTGTCAGATCACTGTGTGCGCTCTGATCGCTAAGCACACTGTGTTTCTGGATTGCCTTCATAACACCTGTCATTAGCAAACATAACAGTACAAGGAGCCCAACTAATGATTCTCAATAGAGGGAAAGAAAAAGTTCTGACATCATTTTTTTTATTTTTTTTTTTTTCTGCTCTGTGTTCACTTTTTTTTTTCCCCTAGACATTTGGGTGATTCTGGACACAGGTGTGGACATGGATATTCAGGGTCTGTGCTCTTCAATGGATAATCTCGTTATAAATGTACAAAAAATTCAAGATACTATTGATCAGAAATCTATGTTAGAACCAAGAATTCCTATTCCTGATTTGTTTTTTGGAGATAGAACTAAGTTTCTAAGTTTCAAAAATAATTGTAAGCTATTTCTGGCCTTGAAACCTCATTCTTCTGGTAATCCTATTCAACAGGTTTTGATTATTATTTCTTTTTTGCGCGGCGACCCTCAAGACTGGGCATTTTCTCTTGCGCCAGGAGACCCTGCATTGAGTAGTGTCGATGCGTTTTTCCTGGCGCTCGGATTGCTGTACGATGAGCCTAATTCAGTGGATCAGGCTGAGAAAAATTTGCTGGCTTTGTGCCAGGGTCAGGATGATATAGAAGTATATTGTCAGAAATTTAGGAAATGGTCAGTACTCACTCAGTGGAATGAATCTGCGCTGGCAGCTTTGTTCAGAAAGGGTCTCTCTGAGGCTCTTAAGGATGTCATGGTGGGATTTCCTATGCCTGCTGGTTTGAATGAGTCTTTGTCTTTGGCCATTCAGATCGGTCGACGCTTGCACGAGCGTAAATCTGTGCACCATTTGGCGGTACTGCCTGAGGTTAAACCTGAGCCTATGCAGTGCGATAGGACTATGACTAGAGTTGAACGGCAGGAATACAGACGTCTGAATGGTCTGTGTTTCTACTGTGGTGATTCCACTCATGCTATTTCTGATTGTCCTAAGCGCACTAAGCGGTCCGCTAGGTCTGCCGTCATTGGTACTGTACAGTCCAAATTCCTTCTGTCCATTACCTTGATATGCTCTTTGTCGTCGTTTTCTGTCATGGCGTTTGTGGATTCGGGCGCTGCCCTGAATCTGATGGATTTGGATTATGCTAAACGTTGTGGGTTTTTCTTGGAGCCTTTGCGGTGTCCTATTCCATTGAGAGGAATTGATGCTACACCTTTGGCCAAGAATAAACCTCAATACTGGGCCCAGCTGACCATGTGCATGGCTCCTGCACATCAGGAAGTTATTCGCTTTCTGGTGTTGCATAATCTGCATGATGTGGTCATGTTGGGGTTGCCATGGCTACAAACCCATAATCCAGTATTGGATTGGAATTCCATGTCGGTATCCAGCTGGGGTTGTCAGGGGGTACATGGTGATGTTCCATTTTTGTCGATTTCGTCATCCACCCCTTCTGAGGTCCCAGAGTTCTTGTCTGATTATCAGGATGTATTTGAAGAGCCCAAGTCCGATGCTCTACCTCCGCATAGGGATTGTGATTGTGCTATCAATTTAATTCCTGGTAGTAAATTCCCTAAAGGTCGATTATTTAATTTATCCGTGCCCGAACACGCCGCTATGCGCAGTTATGTGAAGGAATCCCTGGAGAAGGGACATATTCGCCCATCGTCATCACCACTGGGAGCAGGGTTCTTCTTTGTAGCCAAGAAAGATGGTTCGCTGAGACCGTGTATTGATTACCGCCTTCTTAATAAGATCACTGTTAAATTTCAGTATCCCTTGCCATTGTTATCTGACTTGTTTGCTCGGATTAAGGGGGCTAGTTGGTTCACTAAGATAGATCTTCGTGGTGCGTATAATCTGGTGAGAATCAGGCAAGGAGATGAATGGAAAACTGCATTCAATACACCCGAGGGTCATTTTGAGTATCTAGTGATGCCGTTCGGACTTGCCAAAGCTCCATCTGTGTTTCAGTCTTTTATGCATGACATCTTCCGTGAGTATCTGGATAAATTCCTGATTGTTTACTT
Organism: Ranitomeya imitator; assembly: GCF_032444005.1. Classification (NCBI taxonomy): domain Eukaryota; kingdom Metazoa; phylum Chordata; class Amphibia; order Anura; family Dendrobatidae; genus Ranitomeya; species Ranitomeya imitator. The sequence continues at coordinate 225,011,380 of NC_091284.1, forward strand.
GGATGACATTTTGATCTTCTCAGATGATTGGGAGTCTCATGTGAAGCAGGTCAGAATGGTTTTTCAGGTCCTGCGTGCTAACTCTTTGTTTGTGAAGGGATCAAAGTGTCTCTTCGGTGTGCAGAAAGTTTCATTTTTGGGGTTCATCTTTACCCCTTCTACTATCGAGATGGATCCAGTTAAGGTCCAAGCCATCCAGGATTGGATTCAGCCGACATCTCTGAAAAGTCTGCAAAAGTTCCTGGGCTTTGCTAATTTTTATCGTCGCTTCATCTGTAATTTTTCTAGCATTGCCAAACCATTGACCGATTTGACCAAGAAGGGTGCTGATTTGGTTAATTGGTCTTCTGCTGCTGTGGAAGCTTTTCAGGAGTTGAAGCGTCGTTTTTGTTCTGCCCCTGTGTTGTGTCAGCCAGATGTTTCTCTTCCGTTCCAGGTCGAGGTTGATGCTTCTGAGATTGGAGCAGGGGCGGTTTTGTCACAGAGAGGTTCTGATTGCTCAGTGATGAAACCATGTGCTTTCTTTTCCAGGAAGTTTTCGCCTGCTGAGCATAATTATGATGTGGGCAATCGAGAGTTGCTGGCCATGAAGTGGGCATTCGAGGAGTGGCGTCATTGGCTTGAAGGAGCTAAGCATCGCGTGGTGGTATTGACTGATCATAAGAACTTGACTTATCTCGAGTCTGCCAAGCGCTTGAATCCTAGACAGGCCCGTTGGTCGTTATTTTTTGCCCGCTTCGACTTTGTGATTTCGTACCTTCCGGGCTCTAAAAATGTGAAGGCGGATGCTCTGTCTAGGAGTTTTGTGCCCGACTCTCCGGGTTTATCTGAGCCAGCGGGTATCCTCAAGGAAGGAGTCATTGTGTCTGCCATCTCCCCTGATTTGCGGCGGGTGCTGCAAAAATTTCAGGCGAATAAACCTGATCGTTGTCCAGCAGAGAAACTGTTTGTCCCTGATAGGTGGACTAATAAACTTATCTCTGAACTTCATTGTTCGGTGTTGGCTGGTCATCCTGGAATCTTTGGTACCAGAGAGTTAGTGGCTAGATCCTTCTGGTGGCCATCTCTGTCACGGGATGTACGTACTTTTGTGCAGTCCTGTGGGATTTGTGCTAGGGCTAAGCCCTGCTGTTCTCGTGCCAGTGGGTTGCTTTTGCCCTTGCCGGTCCCAAAGAGGCCTTGGACACATATTTCGATGGATTTCATTTCTGACCTTCCCGTTTCTCAAAAGATGTCAGTCATTTGGGTGGTCTGTGATCGCTTTTCTAAAATGGTCCATCTGGTGCCCTTGGCTAAATTGCCTTCCTCCTCTGATTTGGTACCTTTGTTCTTTCAGCATGTGGTTCGGTTGCATGGCATTCCTGAGAATATTGTTTCTGACAGAGGTTCCCAGTTTGTTTCAAGGTTTTGGCGAGCCTTTTGTGGTAGGATGGGCATTGACCTATCCTTTTCCTCGGCTTTCCATCCTCAGACTAATGGCCAGACCGAACGAACCAATCAGACCTTGGAAACATATCTGAGATGTTTTGTTTCTGCAGACCAGGATGATTGGGTGTCCTTTTTGCCGTTGGCTGAGTTCGCCCTTAATAATCGGGCCAGCTCGGCTACCTTGGTTTCTCCATTTTTTTGCAATTCTGGGTTCCATCCTCGTTTCTCTTCAGGACAGGCTGAGTCTTCGGACTGTCCTGGTGTGGATTCTGTGGTGGATAGGTTGCAGCAGATCTGGACTCAGGTAGTGGACAATTTGATCTTGTCTCAGGAGAAAGCTCAACTTTTCGCTAATCGCAGACGCCGTGTGGGTCCCCGACTTCGTGTTGGGGATCTGGTTTGGTTATCTTCTCGTCATATTCCTATGAAGGTTTCCTCTCCTAAATTTAAACCTCGTTTTATTGGTCCGTATAGGATTTCTGAGGTTCTCAATCCTGTGTCTTTTCGTTTGACCCTCCCAGACTCCTTTTCCATACATAATGTATTCCATAGGTCGTTGTTGCGGAGATACGTGGCACCTATGGTTCCATCTGTTGAGCCTCCTGCCCCGGTTTTGGTGGAGGGGGAATTGGAGTATATTGTGGAGAAGATTTTGGATTCTCGTGTTTCTAGACGGAAACTCCAGTATCTGGTTAAATGGAAGGGTTATGCTCAGGAAGATAATTCCTGGGTTTTTGCCTCTGATGTTCATGCTTCCGATCTTGTTCGTGCCTTTCATGCGGCTCATCCTGGTCGGCCTGGGGGCTCTGGTGAGGGTTCGGTGACCCCTCCTCAAGGGGGGGGTACTGTTGTGAATTCTGTGGCTGAATTCACTCCTGTGGTCACAAGTGGTACTGCAGCTTCTGAGCTTCCTCCCTCAGGTGTTCTGGTGAGCTCGTTAACTGCTTCATTACTTAACTCCGCCTGATGCTGCTATCCTTGCTCCTTGTCAATGTTTCAGTGTTGGATCTGAGCTTCTCCTGATTGTTCCTGTGACCTGCTGCTCTGTATTGCTAAGTGCTTTTTGCTTTTTGTTGCTTTTTTTCTGTCCAGCTTGTCTTTTGTTTTGCTGGAAGCTCTGAGACGCAAAGGGTGTACCGCCGTGCCGTTAGTTCGGCACGGTGGGTTTTTTTTGCCCCCTTTGCGTGGTTTTGCTTAAGAGTTTTTTGTAGACTGCAAAGTTCGCTTTACTGTCCTCGCTCTGTCCTAGAATATCGGGCCCCACTTTGCTGAATCTATTTCATCCCTACGTTTTGTCTTTTCATCTTACTCACAGTCATTATATGTGGGGGGCTGCCTTTTCCTTTGGGGAATTTCTCTGGGGCAAGTCAGGCCTATTTTTCTATCTTCAGGCTAGCTAGTTTCTTAGGCTGTGCCGAGTTGCCTAGGTAGTTGTTAGGCGCAATCCACAGCCGCTTTTAGTTGTGTTTAGGATAGGATCAGGTGTGCAGTCTACAGAGTTTCCACGTCTCAGAGCTCGTTCTTGTATTTTTGGGTATTTGTCAGATCACTGTGTGCGCTCTGATCGCTAAGCACACTGTGTTTCTGGATTGCCTTCATAACACCTGTCATTAGCAAACATAACAGTTCCCCTTCCCGCATACTATACCACCTTACACGGGGACAAAGAGGAAGGTGCAGATGAAAGTGCAGGTTCCTTCATCAGGTGGGGGGGCATACTCGTTGGCACTGGCACAGGGCCCCTCATAGTACGCAAAAGTGTCTCTGGCAGTGGGAGGCACCGCCCGCCGTCAAACACACCGCTGTACTATGAGGGGCCCTGTGCCAGTGCCAACTAGTGGGCCCCCCCTGCTTGCTCAGGATTGCAGCACTTGCAAAGTTCAAATACTTACCTCTCCCCGCTCCACCGCCGTGACGTATTCTGCGTTTCCTGGGCCCACGAAAATCTTGAGCCAGCCCTACCCCCCACAACTTTAGCCAAATGAGCCCCTGTTTTCATTGCCTAACTATTATTATAAAGTAAATTAAGATTGACAAGCTTAAGAAATACGAATTGATGTTTTTGGCATTAAAATGGGCACTGTAGGTGTTTTCCTGTCCTCCACTCACTGCTGACTTTGATTCCCCATTGACTTGCAGTGGGTTTCGTGTTTCGGCTGACCCCTGACTTTTCGCAATAACCGGCCGATTTCACCTGACCCGACTTTTGAGAAACTCGGGTTTCGCGAAACCCGAAACGATCCTAAAAAAGTAAAAGTCGCTCAACTCTACTTCAGAGTGAAGAATCTCAAATGCGCATGGTGGTGCTGATGCCGTTAGCACGTGATGGATGTGATGCAGGCCTGCAAGCGTCGATGTACCATTTCCTGGCGGCGGCGATGAGTCCTCGATGTCTGTCCCGGGGTCCTGAGTAGCAGAGAGCAGAGTAGTCCTTTGTACTGCCACGGCTTGGCAGAGCCCGGCAGGAGTACGCAGGTGAGTAAGGGTAAAGTTCTCGACAAGTCACCCGGTTGCGCATGTTATACGATGGCCTGTGACGTTGAGTAACTTGAACAGAAGATTATATCTATTGGGGATATCCCGGATGTTGCCCACTCGGAGCACCTTAAGTCAGAAGGGGTAGTCGAATCAGGTTGGTTAGTTGAGTCGGTCTGAATAGACAAGGGCGAGGATGCACCCATTTCTACAGGAACTATCATTTCAGGAGCCTCAGGAACTTCGGGAATCTGTCCCACTTCCTGATTTACAGGCAACAGCTCAAGTGACTCTTCGTCTTTGCAATCAACAACAGGCAGAGGGGATGTTTCAGGAGCACTTTTATCCTCTTCAATTTGGTCAGGATCTCTTTACATACAAAGATGTAGCATATTCTGGAGGACTACTCGAATGGGGGCATCTTTTTCTCCTTCAGGTTGTATTTCATAGACGGGCCCTTCTGAGTTGATTCTCCGCTTTATTTGATATGTTTTTTTTCCCACCTGTACTCTAGTTTGTCCTTTAGATGCTTGTCTTGGAAAAAAACAAAAATACAGCAAAAAGGCAGAGATCCTTACCTGCCTAGGCCTCCAAAAAATGCACTATCCGAATCCAGTGGATCCATATAGTTAAGATGGCAGTAAGACAGGTGCAAGAATACCCATGAGGCAATCGCTCACAGCCTATCAATTCATGGAGGGGGCGGTTGCTTGGTATATTGATTCACAATAAAGACTTGTATGTGGCGCTGCTTTCCCAAGTACCTGCCTGTACCTAATCCTGCATAGCTGCCAACATCTTGGCAGAATCCTGGAACTCAGGGACCTCTTGTGCCTCCAGCTCTTCATCACGGTTGGGCCCAGGTCTCTCATGGGTCACTCTGGATAGGGCGTCGGTCTGAGTATTCTCAGTGCCCCACTTGTAAGTGATCTTATATCAGAACTTTGCCATCCGAGCCACTCTTCGCTGCTCCATAGAAGCTGGCTCTATCTGGATCTCAACTCCTTCCAGAGGGGTACAAGCGTGAACGGGCAGGGTCAGCACGTTCTGTCCTGGAGGTAGAACCAGGCTGGCTGCAGCTGGGACAATCACTTTTCCCAACATCTTTCCATCACCAGAGGTTTCTTGAGCTCGAGCTGTCCGGATTAGTTGTTGGAACACCCTCCTTTGAGGAGTGTGAGGAATCCATTGCTTTAGGAACACATCTGGGGACTCATTGATGAGAAGACTTCTGAATTTCTTCAATATATTCATCCCTAAGGTGACAGCATGTCCGTTACCAGCGTCTCCAGCAGTTGGCACCACAACCTTTCGGCCCAGATCTTTACCACAGACAGCAGTTTGCATCCAGACCACCCCTGTGTTATGATAAGATAATTCAGTACCACAATGGACATAGAGGTCAGAGCACATACAGTGACCTGACAATAACCCAAAAACATAGAACGAGCTCTGAGACGTGGGAACTCTGCTGACCGCAATCCCTAATCCTCTCCAACCACACTAGAGGCAGCCGTGGATTGCGCCTAACGCTACCTATGCAACTCGGCACAGCCTGAGAAACTAGCTAGCCTGAAGATAGAAAATAAGCCTACCTTGCCTCAGAGAAATACCCCAAAGGAAAAGGCAGCCCCCACATATAATGACTGTGAGTTAAGATGAAAAGACAAACGTAGAGATGAAATAGATTTAGCAAAGTGAGGCCCGACTTTCTGAACAGAGCGAGGATAGGAAAGGTAACTTTGCGGTCAACACAAAACCCTACAAAAACCACGCAAAGGGGGCAAAAAGACCCTCCGTACCGAACTAACGGCACGGAGGTACACCCTCTGCGTCCCAGAGCTTCCAGCAAGCAGGAAAAAACAAATATACAAGCTGGACAGAAAAAACAGCAAACAAAATAGCAAAGCGGAACTTAGCTATGCAGAGCAGCAGGCCACAGGAACGATCCAGGAGGAAACAGGTCCAATACTAGAACATTGACTGGAGGCCAGGATCAAAGCACTAGGTGGAGTTAAATAGAGCAGCACCTAACGACTTCACCACATCACCTGAGGAAGGAAACTCAGAAGCCGCAGTACCACTTTCCTCCACCAACGGAAGCTCACAGAGAGAATCAGCCAAAGTACCACTTGTGACCACAGGAGGGAGCTCTGCCACAGAATTCACAACAGTACCCCCCTCTTGAGGAGGGGTCACCGAACCCTCACCAGAGCCCCCAGGACGACCAGGATGAGCCATATGAAAGGCACGAACAAGATCGGGAGCATGGACATCAGAGGCAAAGACCCAGGAATTATCTTCCTGAGCATAACCCTTCCACTTAACCAGATACTGGAGTTTCCGTCTTGAAACACGAGAATCCAAAATCTTCTCCACAATATACTCCAACTCCCCCTCCACCAAAACCGGGGCAGGAGGATCAACAGATGGAACCATAGGTGCCACGTATCTCCGCAACAATGACCTATGGAATACCTTATGTATGGAAAAAGAATCTGGAAGGGTCCGACGAAAAGACACAGGATTAAGAACCTCAGAAATCCTATACGGACCAATGAAACGAGGTTTAAACTTAGGAGAGGAAACCTTCATAGGAATATGACGAGAAGATAACCAAACCAAATCCCCAACACGAAGTCGGGGACCCAGACAGCATCTGCGATTAGCGAAACGTTGAGCCTTCTCCTGGGACAAGGTCAAATTGTCCACTACATGAGTCCAAATCTGCTGCAACCTGTCCACCACAGTATCCACACCAGGACAGTCCGAAGATTCAACCTGCCCTAAAGAGAAACGAGGATGGAACCCAAAGTTGCAGAAAAACGGCGAAACCAAGGTAGCCGAGCTGGCCCGATTATTAAGGGCGAAATCAGCCAAAGGCAAAAAGGACACCCAGTCATCCTGATCAGCAGAAACAAAGCATCTCAGATATGTTTCCAAGGTCTGATTGGTTCGTTCGGTCTGGCCATTAGTCTGAGGATGGAAAGCCGAGGAAAAAGACAAGTCAATGCCCATCCTACCACAAAAGGCTCGCCAAAACCTCGAAACAAACTGGGAACCTCTGTCAGACACGATATTCTCTGGAATGCCATGTAAACGAACCACATGCTGGAAGAACAATGGCACCAAATCAGAGGAGGAAGGTAATTTAGACAAGGGTACCAAATGGACCATCTTAGAGAAGCGATCACAGACCACCCAAATGACTGACATCTTTTGAGAAACGGGAAGATCTGAAATAAAATCCATAGAGATATGTGTCCAAGGCCTCTTCGGGACCGGCAAGGGCAAAAGCAACCCACTGGCACGAGAACAGCAGGGCTTAGCCCGAGCACAAATCCCACAGGACTGCACAAAAGTACGCACATCCCGCGACAGAGATGGCCACCAAAAGGATCTAGCCACTAACTCTCTGGTACCAAAGATTCCAGGATGCCCAGCCAACACCGAACAATGAACCTCAGAGATAACTTTATTCGTCCACCTATCAGGGACAAACAGTTTCTCCGCTGGGCAACGATCAGGTTTATTAGCCTGAAATTTTTGCAGCACCCGCCGCAAATCAGGGGAGATGGCAGACACAATTACTCCCTCTTTGAGGATACCCGCCGGCTCAGATAAACCCGGAGAGTCGGGCACAAAACTCCTAGACAGAGCATCCGCCTTCACATTTTTAGAGCCCGGAAGGTACGAAATCACAAAGTCAAAACGGGCAAAAAACAGCGACCAACGAGCCTGTCTAGGATTCAACCACTTGGCAGACTCGAGATAAGTCAAGTTCTTATGATCAGTCAATACCACCACGCGATGCTTAGCTCCTTCAAGCCAATGACGCCACTCCTCGAATGCCCACTTCATGGCCAGCAACTCTCGATTGCCCACATCATAATTTCGCTCAGCAGGTGAAAACTTCCTGGAAAAGAAGGCGCATGGTTTCATCACCGAGCAATCAGAACTTCTCTGCGACAAAACAGCCCCTGCTCCAATCTCAGAAGCATCAACCTCGACCTGGAACGGAAGCGAAACATCTGGTTGACACAACACAGGGGCAGAAGAAAAACGACGCTTCAACTCTTGAAAAGCTTCCACAGCAGCAGAAGACCAATTGACCACATCAGCACCCTTCTTGGTCAAATCAGTCAATGGTTTAGCAATACTAGAAAAATTGCAGACGAAGCGACGATAAAAATTAGCAAAGCCCAGGAACTTTTGCAGACTTTTCAGAGATGTCGGCTGAGTCCAATCATGGATGGCTTGGACCTTAACAGGGTCCATCTCGATAGTAGAAGGGGAAAAGATGAACCCCAAAAATGAAACCTTCTGAACACCAAAGAGACACTTTGATCCCTTCACAAACAAAGAATTAGCACGCAGGACCTGAAACACCGTTCTGACCTGCTTCACATGAGACTCCCAATCATCCGAGAAGATCAAAATGTCATCCAAGTACACAATCAGGAATTTATCCAGGTACTCTCGGAAGATGTCATGCATAAAGGACTGAAACACTGATGGAGCATTGGCAAGTCCAAATGGCATTACTAGATACTCAAAATGGCCCTCGGGCGTATTAAATGCAGTTTTCCATTCATCGCCTCGCTTAATACGCACAAGATTATACGCACCACGAAGATCTATCTTGGTGAACCAACTAGCCCCCTTAATCCGAGCAAACAAATCAGATAACAACGGCAAGGGGTACTGAAATTTAACCGTGATCTTATTTAGAAGGCGGTAATCTATACAAGGTCTCAGTGAACCATCCTTCTTGGCTACAAAAAAGAACCCTGCTCCTAATGGCGACGATGACGGGCGAATATGCCCCTTCTCCAAGGACTCCTTCACATAACTCCGCATAGTGGCTTGCTCAGGCACAGATAAATTAAACAGTCGACCTTTTGGGAATTTACTACCAGGAATCAAATCGATAGCACAATCACAATCCCTATGCGGAGGTAGGGTATCGGACTTGGGCTCATCAAATACATCCCGGTAATCAGACAAGAACTCTGGAACCTCAGAAGGGGTGGATGACGAAATAGTCAGAAATGGGACATCACCATGTACCCCCTGACAACCCCAGCTGGACACAGACATGGATTTCCAATCTAATACTGGATTATGGACTTGTAGCCATGGCAACCCCAACACGACCACATCATGCAGATTATGCAACACCAGAAAGCGAATAACCTCCTGATGTGCAGGAGCCATGCACATGGTCAGCTGGGTCCAGTACTGAGGCTTATTCTTGGCCAAAGGCGTAGCATCAATTGATCTCAATGGAATAGGACACTGCAAGGGCTCCAAGAAAAACCCACAACGCCTAGCATACTCCAAGTCCATCAAATTCAGGGCAGCGCCTGAATCCACAAATGCCATGACAGAATATGATGACAAAGAGCAGATCAAGGTAACGGACAGAAGAAATTTTGACTGTACCGTACCAATGGTGGCAGACCTAGCAAACCGGTTAGTGCGCTTAGGACAATCAGAGATAGCATGAGTGGAATCACCACAGTAGAAACACAGCCCATTCAGACGTCTGTGTTCTTGCCGTTCAACTCTGGTCAAAGTCCTATCGCACTGCATAGACTCAGGTTTAAGCTCAGGTAATACCGCCAAATGGTGCACAGATCTACGCTCATGCAAGCGTCGACCGATCTGAATGGCCAAAGACATAGACTTATTCAGACCAGCAGGCATAGGAAATCCCACCATGACATCCTTAAGGGCTTCAGAGAGACCTTTTCTGAAAATAGCTGCGAGCTCACCTTCATTCCATTGAGTGAGTACGGACCACTTTCTAAATTTCTGACAATATACCTCTATCTCATCCTGACCCTGACACAGAGCCAGCAAATTTTTCTCTGCCTGATCCACTGAATTAGGTTCATCGTACAGCAATCCGAGCGCCAGGAAAAACGCATCGATATTACTTAATGCAGGATCTCCTGACGCAAGAGAAAATGCCCAGTCCTGAGGGTCGCCACGTAAAAAAGAAATAATGATCCTAACTTGTTGAACTGGGTCACCAGAGGAGCGAGGTTTCAAAGCCAGAAATAGTTTACAATTATTTTTGAAACTCAGAAATTTAGTTCTATCTCCAAAAAACAAATCAGGAATAGGAATTCTCGGTTCTAACATAGAATTCTGAACCACAAAGTCTTGAATATTGTGTACTCTTGCCGTGAGCTGATCCACACATGAAGACAGACCTTTAATGTCCATCGCTACACCTGTGTCCTGAACCACCCAAATGTCTAGGGGGAAAAAAAGGCAAAACACAGTGCAGAGAAAAAAAAATGGTCTCAGAACTTCTCTTTTTCCCTCTATTGAGAATCATTAGCACTTTTGGCCTCCGGTTCTGTTATGATAAGATAATTCAGTACCACAATGGACATAGAGGTCAGAGCACATACAGTGACCTGACAATAACCCAAAAACATAGAACGAGCTCTGAGACGTGGGAACTCTGCTGACAGCAATCCCTAATCCTCTCCAACCACACTAGAGGCAGCCGTGGATTGCGCCTAACGCTACCTATGCAACTCGGCACAGCCTGAGAAACTAGCTAGCCTGAAGATAGAAAATAAGCCTACCTTGCCTCAGAGAAATACCCCAAAGGAAAAGGCAGCCCCCACATATAATGACTGTGAGTTAAGATGAAAAGACAAACGTAGAGATGAAATAGATTTAGCAAAGTGAGGCCCGACTTTCTGAACAGAGCGAGGATAGGAAAGGTAACTTTGCGGTCAACACAAAACCCTACAAAAACCACGCAAAGGGGGCAAAAAGACCCTCCGTACCGAACTAACGGCACGGAGGTACACCCTCTGCGTCCCAGAGCTTCCAGCAAGCAGGAAAAAACAAATATACAAGCTGGACAGAAAAAACAGCAAACAAAATAGCAAAGCGGAACTTAGCTATGCAGAGCAGCAGGCCACAGGAACGATCCAGGAGGAAACAGGTCCAATACTAGAACATTGACTGGAGGCCAGGATCAAAGCACTAGGTGGAGTTAAATAGAGCAGCACCTAACGACTTCACCACATCACCTGAGGAAGGAAACTCAGAAGCCGCAGTACCACTTTCCTCCACCAACGGAAGCTCACAGAGAGAATCAGCCGAAGTACCACTTGTGACCACAGGAGGGAGCTCTGCCACAGAATTCACAACATCCTGTGACTGGGATGGGTAGGTGATTGGCAGCCGTCAACTCTATTACCGGGCCCCATTCGGGCCGCATCGCCTCAGCGAAATGATGAAGGAGGTACGCTTCAGGCATCGTAGTCACCTGTGAGCCGGTGTCAACCAGACATCTGACGGCCCGACCATCCATTTCAGGCCAGACGAGAGGACACATGGAAACTAGACTTGTGGAACTTCTGATTCTCTAGTTTAATGGACGGCGCTGCAGGGGCCGGCTTCATCATTTGCATCCCCATGCCAAATGTCCCAGTTCACCACAGTTGTAGCATGTATGCAGTTCTTCTCTGCGAGACGTTCTGGCTTCAAGATATGGTTCAAAGACAGTTCTACCCTTGGGTGGGTTGGGTGCGGCTGATTTCTTCTGGGAGTCAGCCAATTCTTCTCGTACTCCCTGGATTTCTTTCCGCAATTCTTCCACCCAACTTGGTTCGGTGGCCGGTACCACAGATACCTCCACACCACAGACCTTCCCCGCTGGGACTGTAACCCCAGCTCCTGCTCGCGTGTGCACGCTTCACACCCCACTTCAGAGAAGGCCATGTGTGGATTCACTCGTCATTCACATTATACACCACAACAATACTTGTGCCTTCAAGGGGTAACGTGTGTAGTATGTCCATCTTCTTACAGTACATGTTCATTCATAATCATAGCAGCTTGATCTTTCTTATCTTTATGTAGCTTTACTATAAGACATCTGACTTAAAGTTAAGGATAGCAAGGGGAAGGGAACATATACTTTAATTGGGAATATAGGAAACTGGGAAAAGGAAAATTGAATGGGATAGAAAGAAAATGAAAAAGGGTAGTGAGAAGAGGTAAGTAAAATTATTATAAAAGAAAAAGAAAACATGTACACATACAGTGGGTATGGAAAGTATTCAGACCCCTTTGCAGTTTCACTCTTTGTTTCATTGTAGCCAATTGGTAAATTCAAAAAAAGTTCATTTTTTCTCATTAATGTACACTGTGCACCCTATCTTGACTGAAAAAAGCAGAAATGTAGAAATGTGATGCGATGTGATCGCGTTGCTCCGAGGGTCTCCTACCTTCTTCTCCCTGCAGACCCCGGATCCAAAATGGCCGCGGGGCTGCATCCGGGTCCTGCAGGGAGGTGGCTTACTAGCGCCTGCTCAGAGCATGCGCCGGGAAGCCTCCAGCAGTGCACATCAGATTGCTGATCTGACACAGTGCACAGCAAAAAAAAAAGTTTAAAAAAAAAATATTCAGATGTGTAAAAAAAAAAAAAAATCCTAAATAAAAAAATAAAAAAATTGTGCAAATAAATACATTCTTTTATCTAAATAAAAAAACAATAAAAGTACACATATTTAGGATCACCGCATCCGTAACGTCCCGACCTATAAAACTGTCCCACTAGCTAACTCCTTCAGTGAACACCGTAAAAAAAAATTAAAAAATGAGGCAAAAAACAACCCTTTATTATCATACCGCCAAACAAAAAGTGGAATAGCACGCGATCAAAAAGATAGATATAAATAACCATGGAACCGCTGAAAACGTCATCTTGTCCCGCAAAAAACGAGATGCCATACGGAGTCATCAGTGAAAAAATAAAAAAGTTACAGTCCTCAGTAGAGTTGAGCGACTTTTACTCTTTTCGGATGGAGTCGGGTTTCGCGAAACCTGACTTTGTCGAAAGTTGGGTCGGGTGAAATCGGCTGATTATTGCGAAAAGTCGGGGGCCGACTGAAACACGAAACCCAATGCAAGTCAATGGGGAATCAAAGTCGGCAGTGAGTGGAGGAAAGAAAAACACGTACAGTGCCCATTTTAATGCCAAAAACATCAATTCTTATTACTTAAGCTTGTCAATCTTAATTTACTTTATAATAATGGTTAGGCATTGAAAACTGGGGTCATTTGGCTAACGTTGTGGGGGGGTAGGGCTGGCTCAAGATTTTTGTGGGCCCAGGAAACGCGGAATACATCACGGCGGTGGAGCAGGGAGAGGTAAGTATTTCAACTTTGCAAGTGCTGTGATCCTGAGCAAGCAGGGGGGGACACTCGTTGGCACTGGCACAGGGCCCCTCATAGTACTGCGGTGTGTTTGACTGTTTGACGGCAGGTGGCGCCTCCCACTGGCAGAGACACTTTTGCGTACTATGAGGGGCCCTGTGCCAGTGCCAACGAGTATGCCCCCCCCACCTGATGAAGGAACCTGCACTTTCATCTGCCCCTTCCTCTTTGTCCCCGTGTAAGGTGATATAGTATGCGGGAAGGGGAACCTGACTTTCAGCAGGGTCAGATTCTGGCTGTGTAGAATGCAAGGGGAATGTAGTGGTCTGGGTCAATGTACCAGCAGACTCATCTAGCAGTGGCTGGGCAATGGCAGGATGAGGAGGAAACACAGATATAGGCCCAAATAATAAAGTAAACCACGGAGTATAAAGACACCCAGAGGTAAAAATTGTAACAACTTTATTCAATCTCATAATTACACAAAATTACATAAAATAACAGACTCGACATACAGCGTACACATATAGTCCATGTACGGTGGACAGGAACCGCTGCAAATAACACCCTAGGTACAGACAATGCATAAACTGAAAGCTACCAGGAATATGTCAGTCTTGAAACTTACTCTCTCATCTCTCATTAAAGTGCATAGTGCAGACTGCACATGCCCGGTAGGGCTGCATAAAGCTATATCAGTAACATCCAATCAAATTCAAATAGATAAACGGTACTATGCTTGTCTTACCCACACTACTAGGTGCCAGCGTCCGTCCGGCGGCCCCGACGCGCGTTTCACGTTGGCTTCCTCGGGGGGTCGTACTTGTGTGTATACTAGGGGTGGTATTTAAGGGAATGATCCCAGCTGAGACAGCGATGACGCGCCGTAATTGGCCCATGCGCACCGCCAAGCGTGAAGTCACCGCTACATCATCCCCGGCATTTCCGGCGCCAGGAGCAGGAAGAGGGAAATCCCTCAAGACGTCATATCCTGCTTCGGCGCTTCTGGACGGCGGGGAGGATGATCGGCAAACACCACTGCGGCGCGCATGCGCGCATGCACTAGCGGCCATCTCTACTAATGGCAGATACGTGGGCAGCAGGTATACATTAGTAATGCTACAATGCTGAAGCATGACACTAAACAAAAAACTAAAAACTAAAACGTGGACACCCAGTATATGTGGGGGTGGATAATAAGAGCATAATTCCAAAGTGATCCATATTCCTAAAAAAGGCATCTCCACATATTGTTTCCCTACCAATGTAGAAGATAACTACCTCTCGTGCATCTAAACTAGTCTTGTGATAAAATATGCCGAAAGCATGTGTGCACAAAAATACAGAATATTATACATAGGACACAGACAGCAAAGCTTGAATACACACCAAGTGCGTCTGCCATTAGATTATAAATACCGATATTCAAATATAAAATATACTAATGCAAAAGTGAAAATATACAATATACATATGAAAAATATATATATACGTCTAAAAAAATACAAAAAATACAAAACATAAATCCTTACAACATATTACTGCTGCCACATATAAATAAATGCATTCTAATTTGTACTGCATATATTTGATGGCATAGAAAACCGCCAGACAAATTCTTCTCCAATCTTTTTCTTTTGTCAGGAGACGCCGCTGTCCAGATGTCCAGATGTCTTCATACAACCCCAGGATAACAAACAATGATGGAATGACTACGTGCAATACAGGTACTATAAAAAACATAAAACACACAAAATTAAAATCCAGACAGGGGATATCCTAGCGAACCCGATATGTTTCAATCTATAAAAATGGAGCAAAGGTAAGTTGTTCATTCAGGCCATGTGGGGCCAGAGTGCCCAACACCGTAATCCAACGGCACTCTAATTGTGCAAGTTTTTTCTTCGAGTCACCGCCTCTTATTCCACTCCTGACATGATCTATTCCAAAAACACTCAGATCTTTAGGATTACATCTATGGTGCTGTCTGAAATGTCTAGGAATCGTCTTGAGAGACACAATATCCGTTGCCTCTTTTGCTGCCATGATGTCTCTAATATGTTCTCGTGTTCTGATCCTCAACTCACGTGAGGTCAGTCCCACATATGATAGGCCGCATGTACATCTTGCCATGTAGACCACATAAGTGGTACTACAGGAGATGTAGTCCGTAATCTTAAATTCTTTTTTACCATCGGCAGAGGCAAAGGATAGTGTCCTCACATGATTTCGACACGCCAGGCAGTCACCACATGGGAAGAAACCCCACTTTTTCTTCCCACCTCCAAATATCGGTGGATTTTTAGTAATGTAATGGCTCTTGACCAGCATATCTCTCAGATTTTTTGATCTTCTTGCTGTCATCAGGGGTTCATCCGAGAGATATTTGGCCAAGGTGGGTTCGGTCTTCAGAATAGGCCAATGTCTCCTCAGAATACTTCTCATTGTTCCCCATTGATGATTAAATGTGGAGATATATCTGATTTTCTCATCCTCTTTTTTCTTCGTTTTGAGTGGCTGTGACAGTAGGTCACATCTTTTCTGGTTTTTGGCCCGAAAGTACCCACGCTTTATACTTCTATTACTGTATCCGCGTGATTGGAATTATGCTCTTATTATCCACCCCCACATATACTGGGTGTCCACGTTTTAGTTTTTAGTTTTTTGTTTAGTGTCATGCTTCAGCATTGTAGCATTACTAATGTATACCTGCTGCCCACGTATCTGCCATTAGTAGAGATGGCCGCTAGTGCATGCGCACATGCGCGCCGCAGTGGTGTTTGCCGATCATCCTCCCCGCTGTCCAGAAGCGCCGAAGCAGGATATGACGTCTTGAGGGATTTCCCTCTTCCTGCTCCTGGCGCCGGAAATGCCGGGGATGATGTAGCGGTGACTTCACGCTTGGCGGTGCGCATGCGACAATTACGGCGCATCATCGCTGTCTCAGCTGGGATCATTCCCTTAAATACCACCCCTAGTATACACACAAGTATGACCCCCCGAGGAAGCCAACGCGAAACGCGCGTCGGGGCCGCCGGACGGACGCTGGCACCTAGTAGTGTGGGTAAAACAAGCATAGTACCGTTTATCTATTTGAATTTGATTGGATGTTACTGATATAGCTTTATGCAGCCCTACCGGGCATGTGCAGTCTGCACTATGCACTTTAATGAGAGATGAGGGAGTAAGTTTCAAGACTGACATATTCCTGGTAGCTTTCGGTTTATGCATTGTCTGTACCTAAGGTGTTATTTGCAGCGGTTCCTGTGCGCCTTACATGGACTATATGTGTACGCTGTATGTCGCGTCTGTTATTTTATGTAATTTTGTGTAATTATGAGATTGAATAAAGTTGTTACAATTTTTACCTCTGGGTGTCTTTATACTCCGTGGTTTGCTTGTAGGATTAATCTAGTAGTGGAGTTTACCCTGTATTTGTATATGTCCATGATAGGGTATTTCCCTGTATATGGTTTGCATTAATATGCATCAGTGGTATCTGTATTCAGTATTTCTCTGTGTGTTCACAGTTGTTTGCACTGGTGCAATGGACTTTAAAGCACGTGAGAAAACGTGGCTTGTACAGCTCGACAAGGTGTTCAACGATAGTACATGTACGGTTTTAGATTCCAGATCAAGGGATGTGACGGACCTGACGATTAAATTTAAGGAGCTATTACAGAAAAAAACCCGCCTGTGGTGGAATAAATCATTTTTGGAACGATACATTTCTTGTGGACTGATCCCAAGAGGGTTACGGATTCAAGTATTTCCTTCCTTTAATATTGATAACGAAACTTTTAAAAACGACTGGGAGGAAGCTGCAGCAACATGCTCCAAAGGATTTATGACTCTTCTAATAAAAAATAATGAATTAACTATTAATGAACTCGATAAAGAACTGGAAGGGATTCAGGAAGAACTTATTAAGGTCCTTACCCCTGAGGCTAATGTTATTTTTAAAAATGAGCTGGACTTAGATCTCCAGAAATGGGAAAAAGAGATTGTAGCTCTAAAAACCAAAAAATATCAATGAGATGTTTCTGATGCCAGAAATAACAGGGTATACAGGTGGAGGAATATCCAGCCTAATAGGAGATCAGTCTCAAGAACGAGATCTGTATCTTTCTCGTCAATATCATCTACTGACGAGAAAAGGGAAGAAAAGGGAACGTCAGGATCAGAGAGGAATGATGTATATAAAGATCGGTGGCAGAAAGTGACCAGATATGGTAACAAAAGAAAGATTCCTACATCCCCTCAGAAAGACAAGAGACCCAAGAACACCACACTCGAGGTAATAAATCTATCACAACATACTCTTACAGAGACTCAATGTGAGGTTCTGGGTCTTGGCCTTTCATTTTCCCCATGCAATAATTATGATTATTTCACAGCATTGAAAGATTTGAATTTATTTTCGCGAAAACTTGTGTTGAAAAAACTACACTCCCGACATTCTGTTGAGGGGACTTCGATATCCGACCAAGAGGTTGTCGCCATGTTGGAAGAACTGGAGAAAGAATCTGCTAATCCTCCTACAGGTATACCTCCTCCTTTGATTCGTGCTAGGTCGACCACGTTCCCTCCTTTGTCATTGTGCCCTCAAGTAGAAATTTTTACCAACTTAGTGGCTGCTGATCTAAAAACTATTAGCAACAAAAAGAAGAGGGACAATCTGACACGTTGTCAGAGGTTGGCTTTGCAGGAAATCCGTGATCTACGGGATGTTGTTATAAAGCCATCTGATAAGGGGGGGAACGTGGTGATTTGGCCTATGGATAAATACGAAAAAGAGGCATTCAAACAACTACGTAACAAAGAAACTTATACCATGTTGCCCCAGAACCCATTACCAAAATTTATGAGGGAACTTGGAGATATTTTGGAGGAGGCTCTATACCAGGGTATCATCAGTAAAAAAACTTTTGATGGCTTGATAGTGGAGTACCCTGTTATGCCCACGTTTTATCTTCTCCCCAAGGTCCATAAGGATTAAGTGAATCCCCCAGGGCGTCCGATTGTCTCTGGCATAGGAGGGTTATGTGACCCAGTATGCAAATACATTGACTATTACCTGAGGTCGCAAGTAGAGACCTTACCCTCATATGTCAGAGACACTACGGACATCCTGAGGAGACTTGATGGTCTTTCCTTGGAGCCAGACATGCAGTTGGTCACGGCAGATATCGAGACACTTTACACCTCCATCCATCATGATGATGGGATGGAGGCTGCTACTTTTTTTCTGGAATCCAGTAATATTGATCCAGATGTAGTGGGCCTGGTGTTGAGGCTTCTGCAGTTCATTCTAACACATAATTGTTTTACTTTTAAGGACCGATACTACCTCCAGAGTCGCGGGACCGCGATGGGGGCGGCGTGTGCGCCTTCGTATGCAAATTTATTTTTGGGATATTGGGAGAGAACAATATTCGGGGGCGCACACTCCACCCCCCAAGTACTGGGGTGGTATCGGTAAATTGATGATATTCTGTTTATTTGGCAAGGGCCGGTAGAACAACTTCATCTATTTATGAAAGAATTGAACTGTAACAGCCTCAACATCAGGCTTACCTATAACTTTAGTAGGGAGAGTATCTCCTTCCTCTATATCTTGCTGCAGGCCCAGATGGATGGCTCCATATACACGGATGTGTTTAGGAAGGAAACCTCGGCTAACGCACTCCTCCATGCCTCCTCGTCCCATAATAGCTCCACTATAGGGGCGATTCCCATAGGACAATTCTTAAGGATGAGGAGGATATGTTCTTCGGAGGAGGCATTTACGAGGCAATCTGTGGACCTTGGGGAGAGATTCCGATCACGCGGATACAGTAATAGAAGTATAAAGCGTGGGTACTTTCGAGCCAAAAACCAGAAAAGATGTGACCTACTGTCACAGCCACTCAAAACGAAGAAAAAAGAGGATGAGAAAATCAGATATATCTCCACATTTAATCATCAATGGGGAACAATGAGAAGTATTCTGAGGAGACATTGTCCTATTCTGAAGACCGAACCCACCTTGGCCAAATATCTCTCGGATGAACCCCTGATGACAGCAAGAAGATCAAAAAATCTGAGAGATATGCTGGTCAAGAGCCATTACATTACTAAAAATCCACCGATATTTGGAGGTGGGAAGAAAAAGTGGGGTTTCTTCCCATGTGGTGACTTCCTGGCGTGTCGGAATCATGTGAGGACACTATCCTTTGCCTCTGCCGATGGTAAAAAAGAATTTAAGATTACGGACTACATCTCCTGTAGTACCACTTATGTGGTCTACATGGCAAGATGTACATGCGGCCTATCATATGTGGGACTGACCTCACGTGAGTTGAGGATCAGAACACGAGAACATATTAGAGACATCATGGCAGCAAAAGAGGCAACGGATATTGTGTCTCTCAAGACGATTCCTAGACATTTCAGACAGCACCATAGATGTAATCCTAAAGATCTGAGTGTTTTTGGAATAGATCATGTCAGGAGTGGAATAAGAGGCGGTGACTCGAAGAAAAAACTTGCACAATTAGAGTGCCGTTGGATTACGGTGTTGGGCACTCTGGCCCCACATGGCCTGAATGAACAACTTACCTTTGCTCCATTTTTATAGATTGAAACATATCGGGTTCGCTAGGATATCCCCTGTCTGGATTTTAATTTTGTGTGTTTTATGTTTTTTATAGTACCTGTATTGCACGTAGTCATTCCATCATTGTTTGTTATCCTGGGGTTGTATGAAGACATCTGGACATCTGGACAGCGGCGTCTCCTGACAAAAGAAAAAGATTGGAGAAGAATTTGTCTGGCGGTTTTCTATGCCATCAAATATATGCAGTACAAATTAGAATGCATTTATTTATATGTGGCAGCAGTAATATGTTGTAAGGATTTATGTTTTGTATTTTTTGTATTTTTTTAGACGTATATATATATTTTTCATATGTATATTGTATATTTTCACTTTTGCATTAGTATATTTTATATTTGAATATCGGTATTTATAATCTAATGGCAGACGCACTTGGTGTGTATTCAAGCTTTGCTGTCTGTGTCCTATGTATAATATTCTGTATTTTTGTGCACACATGCTTTCGGCATATTTTATCACAAGACTAGTTTAGAGGCACGAGAGGTAGTTATCTTCTACATTGGTAGGGAAACAATATGCGGAAATGCCTTTTTTAGGAATATGGATCACTTTGGGATTATGCTCTTATTATCCACCCCCACATATACTGGGTGTCCACGTTTTAGTTTTTAGTTTTTCGTTTAGTGTCATGCTTCAGCATTGTAGCATTACTAATGTATACCTGCTGCCCACGTATCTGCCATTAGTAGAGATGGCGCTAGTGCATGCGCGCATGCGCGCCGCAGTGGTGTTTGCCGATCATCCTCCCCGCCGTCCAGAAGCGCCGAAGCAGGATATGACGTCTTGAGGGATTTCCCTCTTCCTGCTCCTGGCGCCAGAAATGCCGGGGATGATGTAGCAGTGACTTCACGCTTGGCGGTGCGCATGCGCCAATTACGGCGCGTCATCGCTGTCTCAGCTGGGATCATTCCCTTAAATACCACCCCTAGTATACACACAATTACGACCCCCCGAGGAAGCCAACGTGAAACGCGCGTCGGGGCCGCTGGACGGACGCTGGCACCTAGTAGTGTGGGTAAGACAAGCATAGTACCGTTTATCTATTTGAATTTGATTGGATGTTACTGATATAGCTTTATGCAGCCCTACCGGGCATGTGCAGTCTGCACTATGCACTTTAATGAGAGATGAGAGAGTAAGTTTCAAGACTGACATATTCCTGGTAGCTTTCGGTTTATGCATTGTCTGTACCTAGGGTGTTATTTGCAGCAGTTCCTGTCCACCGTACATGGACTATATGTGTACGCTGTATGTCGAGTCTGTTATTTTATGTAATTTTGTGTAATTATGAGATTGAATAAAGTTGTTACAATTTTTACCTCTGGGTGTCTTTATACTCCGTGGTTTGCTTGTAGGATTAATCTAGTAGTGGAGTTTACCCTGTATTTGTATATGTCCATGATAGGGTATTTCCCTGTATATGGTTTGCATTAATATGCATCAGTGGTATCTGTATCCAAATAATAAAGTAGGCTAAATGCATTTCAAAATTGGTAACAGGACTAAACAGGCAGCATTGCTTTGCTCAGTGGAGGACAACTGTAATGAGTGGCAGACACAGTTAGTAGGCCTAAATAATAAAGTAGGCTAAATGCAGTTCAAAATTGGTAACAGGACTAAACAGGCGGCATTGCTTTGTTCAGTGGAGGACAACTGTAATGAGTGGCAGACACAGTTAGTACAGTAGGCCCAAATAATAAAGTAGGCTAAATGCAGTTCAAAATTGGTAACAGGACTAAACAGGCGGCATTGCTTTGTTCAGTGGAGGACAACTGTAATGAGTAGCAGACACAGTTAGTAGGCCTAAATAATAAAGTAGGCTAAATGCAGTTCAAAATTGATAACAGGACGAAACAGGCGGTATTGCTTTGTTCAGCGGAGGACAACTGTAATGAGTGGCAGACACAGTTAGTACAGTAGGCCCAAATAATAAAGTAGGCTAAATGCAGTTCAAAATTGGTAACAGGACTAAACAGGCGGCATTGCTTTGTTCAGTGGAGGACAACTGTAATGAGTAGCAGACACAGTTAGTAGGCCCAAATAATAAAGTAGGCTAAATGCAGTTCGAAATTGGTAACAGGACTAAACAGGCAGCATTGCTTTGTTCAGTGGAGGACAACTGTAATGAGTGGCAGACACAGTTAGTAGGCCTAAATAATAAAGTAGGCTAAATGCAGTTCAAAATTGGTAACAGGACTAAACAGGCGGCATTGCTTTGTTCAGTGGAGGACAACTGTAATGAGTGGCAGACGCAGTTAGTACAGTAGGCCCAAATAATAAAGTAGGCTAAATGCAGTTCAAAATTGGTAACAGGACTAAACAGGCGGCATTGCTTTGTTCAGTGGACGACAACTGTAATGAGTAGCAGACACAGTTAGTAGGCCCAAATAATAAAGTAGGCTAAATGCAGTTCAAAATTGGTAACAGGACTAAACAGGCGGCATTGCTTTGTTCAGTGGAGGACAACTGTAATGAGTGGCAGACACAGTTAGTACAGTAGGCCCAAATAATAAAGTAGGCTAAATGCAGTTCAAAATTGGTAACAGGACTAAACAGGTGGCATTGCTTTGTTCAGTGGAGGACAACTGTAATGAGTAGCAGACACAGTTAGTAGGCCCAAATAATAAAGTAGGCTAAATGCAGTTCAAAATTGGTAACAGGACTAAACAGACGGCATTGCTTTGTTCAGTGGAGGACAACTGTAATGAGTGGCAGACACAGTTAGTAGGCCCAAATAATAAAGTAGGCTAAATGCAGTTTAAAATTCGTAACAGGACTAAACAGGCGGCATTGCTTTGTTCAGTGGATGACAACTGTAATGAGTGGCAGACACAGTTAGTAGGCCCAAATAATTAAGTATTTAAACAAACACTGTCCTTATAATATGACTGGCACTTCCCAGCTATGCTAACTACTCAGAAAACTCGGACTGACATAAAAGACAGCCGAAACAATGAAGAGATCCAGTAATAGATTAAATCAAGGCTTTATTATTAAAATAACATGTCTAGTGCTATATTGCACAAGCACCTTAATAGGAAGTGGGATGCCAATTAGTACAAATTGCTATAAGTATATATAGCCACATAGTATAAAGCAGATGCCGCACATACACTTTACTGTGTAACACTAGCGTTGCCTCAGCATACGAACAGTGTAACCATAATTAGCATAATAAGCATATATAACTGCAGCAAACAAATGTCATATCTACCTGTGGCTAAACTGGCGTCCCACCTCACCCCCAACGCGCGTTTCGCATCCAGCTTCTTCCGGGGGCGTGTCTGGGGCGGGTAAGTGCAGAGTTTTTATAGTGCATAACCACCAGTGAACTACGAGGCCGGAGTCATGTGATCGCCGAAGGTTGCCAGGTAATGCCAGACTATCTGCGGCGCGTGCGTCGCTCTGTTCCCATATCCTGGGTGGAAACGTCACTTCCGGGTCGGCGCTCAGTGGAACGCTTGTGGAACGCAAGCGGTCCAGTACAGAGCGCTCCCGGAAATGAATAGGATGGGAGGGCGACGCATGCACACAGCCTGGGAGATACCGATCGAAACGGAGGAGTGCACAAGTGACTATTGGTTGAGGGGGCGCCGTTAAGGAGGGACCACCGTATGGCTCATACATGGCCCAAATGGGACCGTGCAGGGCCACACAGCGGACACCCCACATATCCCTCAGTGTCTTACATGCCGGAAGGGGGTCATAAAAGGAAACCGACAAGAGCAGACAAAATCTACAGTGAATAAATAAAGTGCTTCTAGTGCGCATTTGAATCCTATTATAAATAATTATGTATATTATACATAATTATCCCAGGTGATTTATTTAAAATATATAGGAATATAAGTGCAAAGTACAATACAAAGTGACAGTGCATACTGTAAACATGATTTTTAATAATGTGCAAATAATGCAATTTTTATAAAAGGCATTTACATGCCAAAGCATCCTCCGCCCTGAAAGAGCAGTACATTTATATTAAAGGTGTTGAAATATATATATATATATATATAAAACGCCACCCTATATTCCCTCCCAAGTTTATCCCCCCTAATCTCCTTCCATCCATATATCTAACAAGGCCATGGATAAGCCAGTACAAAGAGATACCTATCCAAAATAAAAAAACCCTATACAGATGTCAAAATAAAAGACCCAAACCACACAACAATGATTAGTAAATCGAGAATGTCCATATTATAGCATCTTGCAGCTCTTTAATTCTTCAAAGGCCGGTATCCAATCTCACTTCCTCCGCTGTCTCCTTTCCATAGACATCAACTGAAATAAAGAAGGCTTATTCCCAATGCGACGCATCATAATTGAAAAGTAAGGAAGGCAATAGTCAAAGATCACATGTTCCTATAGACCAATAAAAATGACGTTAAAATCCTAGCATACAGCATTTTTAATTATTAAAAAATAAAAACATAAACATCAAGCACAATCAGAAAAAACCCTAACCCATCCCATAAAAGAATGTCTCGTAGATACCATAAAAGATCACATAAAGGGTAGTCACACCCTATATAGAATACAGTCGGAGTATTATAAGAAAGAGGCAAATCCGAGGCTCTCATTAAGGCCCTGATTCCATTTTCTGTTTATAGAGCAGTTCATCCCGATTGGACCTTTTAGCCTTCACATATCCCCTCCTTATGCATCGAGAGCTATATCCTCTCGCTTTAAACCTCCGAGTCAGGTCAGTGGCTTGTTGTTCAAATACCTTTTCCTCTGAACAAATCCTTCTCAGGCGCAGAACGTATCTATGGCTAATAAGTTAATAGCCACAGGTAGATATGACATTTGTTTGCTGCAGTTATATATGCTTATTATGCTAATTATGGTTACACTGTTCGTATGCTGACAACGCTAGTGTTACACAGTAAAGTGTATGTGCGGCATCTGCTTTATACTATGTGGCTATATATGCTTATAGCAATTTGTACTAATTGGCTTCCCACTTCCTATTAAGGTGCTTGTGCAATATAGCACTAGACATGTTATTTTAATAATAAAGCCTTGATTTAATCTATTACTGGATCTCTTCATTGTTTCGGCTGTCTTTTATGTCAGTCCGAGTTTTCTGAGTAGTTAGCATAGCTGGGAAGTGCCAGTCGTATTATAAGGACAGTGTTTGTTTAAATAGTCAGGAGGCTGTTTTTGGAACAGCAATTTTTGTCCATGTATGATTAACTTATTAGCCATAGATACGTTCTGTGGCGTAGAAATATTGTTTATCATAGTGTATTTATGTCTTATATTTTGGAATAGACTATCTATTGTGATGGATCTCAAAGCCAAAGAAAGTTCTTGGCGGAGTAAGGCTTCGGATATCTTTAAACAAAGCACCTTAACGGTTTCGCAGGATGTCTCAAAAGATTACAAGGAGGTTATGCACCGATACAGAAATGTATTATATCGCAAAACAAAATTGTGGTGGAATCGGACCACACTTGAAAATTATCTATCTAAAGGAATAATACCAAGAGGTTTAAGGGTCCAATTGTATCCTACGTTTGAACTACAGGAGGAGAATTTGACAAAGAGATGGACCGCGGCAGCAACCACATGCTCCTGTGAGTTCATTCAGATCCTCATAGAAAAAAACACTCTTACACTGGCCGAAATGGATGAGGAGCTTGAGAGTATAAAAAGCACCTTGCATAAAGAGGCACCTAAGGATGCCTTGGATAAATGGCTCAAAGAATTAGATGGGGATACCATCAAATGGGAGGAGGAAGTGAGCCAGGGCAAGCTTAAGAAGTTCAAGCAGGATATGACGGATTATGATACTGATAGGGTATATAAATGGCAAAATAGGAAGAAGAATATACCCAATAGGAGTAGATCCAGAGAACCCTCTGTTACATCATATGCCTCAGGGGCAGAAAGTCACACTACAACGAGTGATGTGGAGGATCAGAGGGATTTCAATCTCAGAACAGGAGCACGCAAAAGACGGTTCCCAGATCTGTTTAATAAGACGTACAAGCGTCACAAGAATAGGGACCAGTTCAAGGTAGTGAATTTATCACATCATGAAATTACCCCTATTCAAACCGAGGTATTAGAACGTGGCTTAAATTTTTCTCCCTCTTCCCGAATAGACGCATTCGTAGCCATCAAGGACACCCATCTATTGTCAAGAAAAATTATTTTAAAAAAATTGCACTTCAAGAATGTTACACCAGACATGGTTACCACACCTGATGAAGCCGAGGCATTGGAGGCACTTATTTCCTTGGAAGAGGAGAATGCAGCAACGGAGGTGAGTAGTATACCTAATTACCTGTACAATAGCTCTAAGAAATTCCCGGCGTTGAGCTTGTGCCCGGCAGTTGAGGTTTTTACTAGACTGGTAACACGAGACAAAGAGCAACTTGCTAAAGGATGTAAAAATCCATCAAATCTGAATAGAACAGAACGTTTGGCCCTGGAGGAACTAAAGTCATGGAAGGATGTAGTCTATAAACCAGCGGACAAAGGAGGCAATCTCGTCATCTGGCCTTGCCAGATGTACGAGAAACAAGCATATAAGCTCCTTGATGATGTTACATGTTACCGAAAAGTAACATTTAATCCTCTAATTTCCTTCCAGGAAAAGCTAGTGAATATTCTGGATAAAGCATTCAGCGAGGGGATTATCTCTAAAAGATTATTGGACTCCGTAAGAAATTTGCATCCACGATTACCAACTTTCTACATCATTCCCAAACTGCATAAGAACCCTGTGGACCCACCTGGACGCCCAATTGTTGCAGGTATTGGGGGATTGTGTGAGGTGGTCTCTGATATAGTGGATTACTTTCTAAAGCCAATTGTCTCCACACTGCCTTCATACATTAAAGACACCACGGCTGTCCTCCAACGCAGTGATCAGCTCCAGGTAGAGGATAGTGTTATTTTGGTAACAGCAGATGTCGAGACGTTGTACACGTCTATCCGTCATGTGGATGGTCTACGGGCCACTAGGTGGTTTTTGCAGTCTAGCAACGTTAACCCCCCCATTGCCGACCTGATTCTGATTTTGTTAGAATTTATTCTTAATCATAACGTGTTTACATTCAACAACGAGGTTTTTCTTCAGATACAAGGTACGGCAATGGGGGCGTCTTGCGCCCCGGCTTATGCTAATTTATTTTTAGGGGCGTGGGAAAGGAGTATTTTTCAGGAAGACCTCATCCAGGATGTGGACTTGGTCCACAACTGGATGAGGTATATTGATGATGTTTTGTTTTTTTGGGAGGGCTCATTGGAGAGTCTTAATCGCTTCATGAGTACCCTTAATAATAACAACATTAATGTCAAACTTACTTTCCATACTGGTAGAAGCCTGGACTTCTTGGACCTAAAGATCACAGTGACACAGGAAGGACGGATTAGTACAGATGTGTTCAGGAAACCCACGGCTACGAATGCATTACTACAAGCGGACTCATCTCACCTCAAATCGACTATAAGGGGAATCCCGATAGGGCAATTCCTGCGCCTGAGAAGGATTTGTTCAGAGGAAAAGGTATTTGAACAACAAGCCACTGACCTGACTCGGAGGTTTAAAGCGAGAGGATATAGCTCTCGATGTATAAGGAGGGGATATGTGAAGGCTAAAAGGTCCAATCGGGATGAACTGCTCTATAAACAGAAAATGGAATCAAAGAGTGAGGATAATCAGGTGAGATTTATCTCTACTTATAACTGCCAATGGTCAGGCCTAACGGACATCATCCGAAAACATTGGGAAATCTTAATGGTGGACCCCACCCTAAAAAAGATATTGCCCTCTGCCCCATCTTTTGTGGCTAGACGGTCCTCGAACCTCAAAGATGCTCTGGTCAAGAGCCATTACGAAGCCCCAGGATCTGGACCTTCGAGAGTATTAGGGGGACAACGAAAAGGTTTTTTCCCCTGCGGGCTATGTAAGGGATGCCTTAATCATATTAGGGCCACTGATTTGGGTAATTTTGATGGCTCAAAAACATACGAGATTAGGAAAAACCTTAATTGCAGCTCCCGAGGAGTCATTTACCATGCCCAATGTCCCTGTGGTAAAATATACATCGGGCTAACCACTAGGGAACTTAAGGTGAGGACACGAGAGCACATCAGGGACATCAATAAAGCAAAAATGGTGGAGGATGAGACAACACTGAAGACGCTACCTAGGCATTTTAAGAGGTATCACGACGGACAAGCCAGGGGCCTAAAAATAAAGGGCATTGATCAGATCAACACAAACATACGGGGAGGGGACATTGGTAGGAGTTTATCTCAGTTGGAGAGTAAATGGATCTACAGACTAGGGACTATGACACCACAGGGCCTTAATGAGAGCCTCGGATTTGCCTCTTTCTTATAATACTCCGACTGTATTCTATATAGGGTGTGACTACCCTTTATGTGATCTTTTATGGTATCTACGAGACATTCTTTTATGGGATGGGTTAGGGTTTTTTCTGATTGTGCTTGATGTTTATGTTTTTATTTTTTAATAATTAAAAATGCTGTATGCTAGGATTTTAACGTCTTTTTTATTGGTCTATAGGAACATGTGATCTTTGACTATTGCCTTCCTTACTTTTCAATTATGATGCGTCGCATTGGGAATAAGCCTTCCTTATTTCAGTTGATGTCTATGGAAAGGAGACAGCGGAGGAAGTGAGATTGGATACCGGCCTTTGAAGAATTAAAGAGCTGCAAGATGCTATAATATGGACATTCTCGATTTACTAATCATTGTTGTGTGGTTTGGGTCTTTTATTTTGACATCTGTATAGGGTTTTTTTTATTTTGGATAGGTATCTCTTTCTACTGGCTTATCCATGGCCGTGTTAGATATATGGATGGAAGGAGATTAGGGGGGATACACTTGGGAGGGAATATAGGGTGGCGTTTTATATATATATATTTCAACACCTTTAATATAAATGTACTGCTCTTTCAGGGCGGAGGATGCTTTGGCATGTAAATGCCTTTTATAAAGATAGCATTATTTGCACATTATTAAAAATCATGTTTACAGTATGCACTGTCACTTTGTATTGTACTTTGCACTTATATTCCTATATATTTTAAATAAATCACCTGGGATAATTATGTATAATATACATAATTATTTATAACTAGATGGCAGCCCGATTCTAAAGAATCGGGAATCTAGAATCCATATATACTTGAAATTCGGCAGGAGCTTGAAGAGCAACGTCACTGGGCCCGCCTCCACGCAGTAGAAACTTGCTGTGAGGTAAAAATTCAAAAATCACACCAAAATGGCGGGCGGAGTGTGTCACAGTACGGCACGTTTCTGATTGGTCGCTCGCAGCAGGCGGCAACCAATCAGACACTGGACACTGTTGACGTCACTTATCTCCGGACATTAGCTCCGGACATTAGCTCCGGACATTTGCTCCGGACATTATCTCTGCACATTAGCTCCGGACATTAGCTCCGGACATTAGCTCCGGACAAAGCCACGGAAGTTGGCACAAATTGCAGGAAGTAGTATTCTAGGCAATTAATCTCCGGACATTAGCTCCGGACATTAGCTCCGGACATTAGCTCCGGACATTAGCTCCGGACATTAGCTCCGGACAAAGCCACGGAAGTTGGCACAAATTGCAGGAAGTAGTATTCTAGGCAATTATATATTAGACTAGATGGCAGCCCGATTCTAAAGAATCGGGAGTCTAGAATCCATATATACTTTATTCAAATGTAAGAATAATACAATTAATAAATAATAGTAAGAAAGAACAAAAAATGGCTGCACTCACCAGCTCTTGACAATTCTTGTTATTTAAGGTACAGTTACACAGGATCCATGAACATGCTTATGAGGGGAGGGATGAAAGACATCAGACGACAACTTTGCGTGTTGTGGCAAATGCCACAACAACGGTTCTTTGCTTAAGAACAATAATGTAAATAATAAATAATATGTATCAATAACTATGTATATTGGTATGTTCTATGACATTTTAAAATATTTCATTATTATGTGGAAAGGCTCTTAGTACCCATACTGGCGCATACTGGCACACAAGTATGCGCCAGTATGGGTACTGGCGCCAGTATGCGCCAGTACCCATACTGGCGCATACTTGTGTGCCCATCAGGTATTTTCACAGTAATTTTACATCTGATGGGTTGGTATGAAACGTTTTTAATCATCTCTTGGGCTTAGCTAAGCCTTCATTTTAAATAATTCTAATAGGTACAACAGAAATAAAAGCCTTTTTGTGTACCCAAATTTTTTGTGTTTATTTTTACAGAAGTGTAAAATTTAAGAAATCAACGTTCATAGTACACCGATGGGCTAATATAAGCATGCCCATCAACCACATCACGGTAGCCTTTGAACTGATGGGTCCTAACTAACTGATTCCTATTTCTTAATATTCAGACCTCTTTCACATCTGCATGTTTCTGATATTTGCAGAAGTAATGTTAAAAACAATACAACTTCCACACTTGGCACCAAAGAACTGACCTACAACACACTTTCAGCAAGTGCCATGCAATGTAGATGAAGCTTGGAGTTAACTTGCAGTAAATGCAGCAAACGCGGCTTCGGCAATTGCATTAAATGCAGCCACAACAAAAACACTGGTAAGTGGAGATTTTGTGGCGAAAACAGCAGAAACCACATGTGCCGCACCTGCCGCAAGTGAAGTACAAATTCCGTATACATTGCATGCAACTTACAGCAAGAGTGGCGTGGGTCAGCCCTTAGGCAGGAAGTGCAGAAATAGCCTTTTTTCCACCATAAATTCTCCAAATAGCAGAAAAATGTTGATGTGAAAGCAAAATCTCTATTCTTTCCCTATCTATCTAAAAATTTACCTATCTATATATCTATTTCTATGTACAGAACAAACCTGAAGATAGAGATGTGTGTGAACAGCCATCCCACCCGTCTCTTACCTGTTCACAAAAACCTCACCCTTTTTAAAAACAAAATGAAATCTCTCAGCAGCTATACTGCTGGAGCTTCAAATACAGGTTCCTATCACCAAATACAGGCATTTGAATGATACACATCTTACATCTTGTACTTAATGTGTGTTCTACTTACCTATAAAAATATGTATTGATATATCATATTTCTAAATTTATGTAGATATGATATAGAGTTATTAACCCTATATGCTAATGAGTACGTATGTTATATACGTATTTCCTACATAAGTACTTAAAATCTATATGTTTATGGCTACACTAATTTTTTTTAATTTTTTTTTTTTTTCCTTATCTCTACACATAGAATTTGCCTATTGCTGTCTATGTTATTAGAAAAACTGAATAACGAAAAAAAAGAAAATTAAGTTTAAACTAAAATATTTTTGTACACAATATTACGAGTGAAGACTTTAGTACTATCAGCCAATAATTGTCCTTGAAGTAGTGTATTAACCACTTTAACCCTCACATTGCAACATTGCTTCACCCTGGAAAAAGCAACATACAATTGACCATGGGCAAAAGCAGGTTCTGGTAGATAAATGCCAACTCGATGGAGGGTCTGGCCTTGAGATTTATTTATGGTCATTGCAAATGCGGGCTTGATGGGAAATTGTCTCCGTCTTAATTTAAAAGGTAATCCAGTCTCTGATGGACACAAATCAATTCGTGGAATGAATACCACATTTCCTGCTGCTGACCCACTAATTACTTTAGCCAGTATGATATTGGCATGTAAGGCAGTGACAATGAGCCGCGTACCATTGCAGAGACCTTTGTTCGTGTTCACATTACGTAATAACATGACAATGGTGCCAATTTTAAGTTTCAGCCGATGTGAAGGCATACCAGTTGGTGTTAGTGAATTCAAAAACTCAAGTGGGTATTGATCGAGGTCATCAGCTTCATCAGGATCGATGGAATCATCACTGATATATTCAGTATAGTCACCTATCAATAAATCCATGACTTGGGAATTGACTTTCTCAACGTCCTCATTTTTTGGACATAAAATTGCATGAGATGCAGCTGTATTTATACTTTCGGTGTCATTCACATCAATACAAAGATTATCTCCAAAAATTTCAATTATTAAAGAGCCAGTACATACCATGTCTGGAGGAATTTCAATTACATCATCTCCAAGGTTATGTTCATTAGATAGTTCACCATTTCCCAGTTGAAGCAACCAACTGCTGTAGTGAGGATCAATGGAGCGCATGTTGTTAATAAGTGGCAGGCGAGTAAAATGTTGCCAGTGTTGTGAATATTTTATACAGCTCTCTACAACATCAGTTCTTGTCACATGAGGGATGACAGGAAGACATTGTCTAAAGTCGCCTCCAAAAACAATCACTTTACCTCCAAACGGTGTTTTTTCTTTGTGAGCTACATTTGTTGTCATGACATCACGTAAAACTCTATCAATGACATGCAATGCATATTTGGATAGCATTGTGCACTCATCAATAATAAAAAGTTTAGTGCTGTGCAAATCTTTTGCTGCATCGGTATCATTCTTAATCCTGGAAACAGATGTTTCATTCACAGGAATTGGAATCCCATAAAGAGAATGAATGGTTCGTCCACCTTGTAGCAAGTTGGCGGCAATTCCAGTAGTGGCAGCAGGTGACACAATGTCTCCTTGTCCTCTTAGCTGATGTAGGAGTAGATGATATAGGTACGTTTTTCCGCTGCCACCAGGACCATCAAGGAAAAAACACTTTGCTGTAGAATTAGTGTCTTCTAAAGCTTGAGTGATAGCATCAAAAGCAAAAAGTTGGTCCTCATTTAGAGTAGCTTTCATTTCAGCAGCTGCTGATAACTCATAATCTTTATCATACTGTGGGAGGAGGTGTTGTTTCTTGACTGGACGTGGCAAATTAAAATCAATATAAGTTTTGCCATGAGCTTTAAGAACATGTTGGACATCTGTCATAGCATAGCCTTCACAATTGACACACTCCAGAGTGTCGGAGTGGTATGCATGGCAGTAGTCTTCTACAAAGTGTTCCTTAAATTCATCCCATAAGTCCCGAGGTTTAGCTGGAGGACCAAAAATACAAATGTAGGCAAACATGTCACGTAGCTCTGCTGGCATGTTGAGAATACTGGCATCAAGTAATGTATTTCTCCACAGACTATCATCAAATAGTAAGCCAAGAGCTAATGCCGCATCTTTGAAGGTTTCATGTGTGACTCCGTGTACAGTTTTTATGCTGTCAAAACTGGTTGCACCTTTGACATGTAACAATAACAATCTTAAATAGTAGCGTTCTTGGTCTTTCACACTGACAGTATACATTCGTCCAATCACAGAACCACCTGCTCGGTTTCTAACTTCCCAAGAACCTTCTTTCCAAACATAGTTTTCGGGAATTTCACGGTATAAATAAATATGAGCATGATGGTCGTTCTGATTAAGCTTGAAGTAGGCCATAAGTGTAGAATTTTGATGGAGCTTTTGTTTGATGTTTCCAATAGAGTCATCCTCATGAAAATAGAGTGGCTGAGAATGCGGTAGATGTACAGCAAGGCGAATGATGCTATGAGATTGTTTATGCATTGGATATGAGAATATTCGCCAAGCTGCCTCTGGTGCACTGACATATCTTGAATCCATGAATTGGTGTGTTTCATCATGTTGGATGTTAGTCTGGCAGATTTCAAGATTGGCTTTATCATGTCCTTTGTAGACGTATTTAAATGAATATTTCAGAGCCTGAATGGAACCACAAACTTCGACATTTATATGGCACTTGTATTTTAATAGCAGGAACGGATTATATGGAACCACCCATGAATTATCAATCATGTTAGAATGGTGTTGAAAAGATGGGCCAAAGTGTCTGCGGTAAGTAGGATAGGCGTCCTTAGCTATGATGGTTCTTGGTTGCAAATCTTTAGGGAAACCTTTTGTACACTTCCCCAGATCCATACAGGGAGAATTTGGGTTGTGTTCTCCACACGGACCATGAATCATATGTTGGAGAACAATTTTATGGAGCTGAGGGTAGTGGGTAGGATTGGGAATTTCAGCCCACACTGTATTGTCTATGTCCTCCTCAGTCCTTAATTTGGAGTTGCTGTCCAGAATAATCAAAATGTGAGCGTGTGGAAGGCCACGTTTTTGAAATTCAATTACATGAACCATAGCGCAAACTTTCCCAAATAATCCATTGTTAATGTCTTTTAAGAGTGCTTCCAGTTTTATTTTGAAAACACGTGCCACCATCAGGTCTATGTTCCACACGCTGCCAAGGTTCCAAATTCTCAGTAATCTCATTCCATTTCGGATTACAGGTCATGGTGATGAATAGATCAGGACGACCATATTTAGTCACAATAGCCATGGCATCCTGGTACCGCTGCTGCATATTCCTGGGACTGCCTTCAAACGAAGATGGTAAAATGACCGTTTTTCCAATGGGGATGCCCTTCTCAATGGATTTTTTCTGGAGATGTTCCTGGAGTACACAATAATCCTCTACTTTCAAATCCTTTTGGTGTTGACGGATATAATTTAGGCGATTTGCCTCGATTTTCACATAAGCATCCACTAAGTACTGCTGAGTGAGTTTGCCACCATTCAGGAGTGGATTAAACTGATTACAGACAGACAGCACATAGCAGTAATATTGCAGTTGTGTAACTCTGTGTGGACTTTGCCCTTGTTGCTTGAGGCCATCATGCCAGCCCTGGTCTCCGTAAGGGAAAAATAAAGGATAGAGTAAAGCATCTAAATTACTGTGTAGAATGCTGACCTGTTGTGTTCTTGGCGCCAAAGGATTTTTGGGGTCCGGTTGTAAATGTATTAAAATATCACGATTAAATGGTGGCTCTCCATTGTCATTTTCAAATACGACAGCAAATTCATTGACAGTTGGATTATTATATCGACGAGGGTCTTGATTCCAATCTTGTTTAAGGGCCATGATGATATTTGGCATGAGAGTGCCATTAGCTTCAGCTTTAAGATGTTCTTCATGTTCCACATCTCGTAACATTTTGTAGGCAGCAACAAAGGGATTCACATTGTCTAACTGAAGAGCAATTATACTCATTAAAGTGGGATGACATTTTTGATTTTGTTCACAGTTTAAACGTTGTTCATTCGCGGTAGCGGTATCCAAAATATACAGTTGGGCATAAGCTGGAACTTGATCATCACTGGGATGTAGAGTTCCAGTACAATGATATAATTGTCCATGTATACGGAAACAGTAAGGGCCATGTCCAGGTGGAGGGGATATATTGGCACCCATGGAGGCGAAAGCAAATGAGCTGTTAATACTACGAATATTTTCCATGAGATTCTTACTGAACTCACTCTCCCCTGTCAGCAATCGTTTAAAGACCTCGGGATATTGGGGTATAGGTATATGCACTTTACTCTTGTGACAACACAGAGTAAAATTTTTATCTGCTGGTATCTCAGCATTAAAATGTAATGCTTGACAATGTTCACATAAATAGTTCATAGGACCACAGGAGTGTTCTACTATGGTACTGTCATCATTAGTAAAACCTGTAGGATGTTGAGGTACAGGTTGTGATAACGGAGCATTGGAATGTTTCTGTAAGCCAACATATATAAAGCATGGACCTGGTAGAGGATCTTCACTGTCCACAGATTCAATCACTGAGGAGTTGGAAGGTGTATCGTGGTCAGAGTTTATTAATATGGAGGTGCAAGCGGTTTTTTTTGCGCCATTCACGGCGTGCACCAGCTGCATTTGGTAATGGTTTGTTTGTTGCCTTAGAAGAGTCAGATGTGAAGCATGTCTTATAAGCAGACTTAACAGTGT
Organism: Ranitomeya imitator; assembly: GCF_032444005.1. Taxonomy (NCBI): domain Eukaryota; kingdom Metazoa; phylum Chordata; class Amphibia; order Anura; family Dendrobatidae; genus Ranitomeya; species Ranitomeya imitator. The sequence goes on from NC_091284.1 coordinate 225,046,906, forward strand.
GCAGGCGACGGCGTTTATCATTTGGAGTGTAAGTAGGACAGTGTTTGCGCTTACGTGCAGATTTACCAACGGTTAAAGGAGCTTCAAGCTGCACACATTCTATGAATGGAGACAAAGAAGCTGTATTGTGGGCAGAATCTATGACTGAGGACATGGAAATATTATGTTTGCAACGTTGAGAGCGTGCAGCAGCAGCTTTATTACTTAATCGATTAGTTTTGTCCTCAAAAGACTCATTAGTAATGCGTTTATTGCAAGCAGCATTAACAGTGTCCAGGCGCTTATGTCTGTCCTCTGTAGTCTCGTTAGCACGCTGTTTGTGCTTACGTGCGGCATCGGCGGCTTTTCGCTCAGCGTCATTGGTATACTTATTATCAGACCTGATGTTACGTGTGCCATCAGCAGCTTTGGGCTCTGTGTCATTAGTATACTTAACAGTGTCCAGGCGCTTGCATCTCTCCTCTGTACTCTTGTTAGCACGCTGTTTGTGCTTACGTGCGGCATCGGCGGCTTTTCGCTCTGCATCATTACCATACTTTATATCAGACCTGATCTTACGTGCGCCATCAGCAGCTTTGGACTCTGTGTCATTAGTATACTTAACAGTATCCAGGCGCTTGCATCTATCCTCTGTACTCTTGTTAACACGCTGTTTGCGCTTACGTGCGGCATCGACGGCTTTTCGCTCTGCATCATTACCATACTTTATATCAGACCTGATCTTATGTGCGCCATCAGCAGCTTTGGGCTCTGTGTCATTAGTATACTTAACAGTATCCAGGCACTTGCATCTATCCTCTGTACTCTTGTTAACACGCTGTTTGCGCTTACATCCGGCATCGGCGGCTTTTCGCTCTGCATCATTACCATACTTTATATCAGACCTGATCTTACGTGCGCCATCATAAGCTTTGGACTCTGTGTCATTAGTATACTTAACAGTGTCCATGCGCTTGCATCTATCCTCTGTACTCTTGTTAGCACGCTGTTTGCGCTTACGTGCGGCATCGGCGTCTTTTTGCTCTGCATTATTAGTATACTTTCTATCAGACCTAATCTTACGTGCGCCATCAGCAGCTTTGGGCTCTGTGTCATTAGTATCCTTACTATTAGAGCTCATGTTGGCTAAGCTAAACAGCTTTAAGCGTGGTGGTGGCAAACAACAGGTTAATAAGAGGCAGTGTCAGGTAGTAGGAAAATAGCCAGTTAATAATAGGCAATAGTTCTTTGCAGGAATGCAGATATTAATAAATAGGCAGTTTATATTGCAGAGAAATTGCTGGGCAATAATGGACAATGTCCTTATGTGGCAAATAATGAGCAATATACCCAATGTGGCAAAGAAGAGGTTAATAAACGGCAGTCTCTCAGTATAACAGTCAGTGAAAAATAGGCAGTATATGGAGAAAACACCAAACAAAAGTTCAAAATTGGTGTGAAAATGTCACTGAACCACTTCACAACTAAATATATATAGTTTTGGTAAATGGTATTATCATTTTTTTGACGAAATTCGGCAGGAGCTTGAAGAGCAACGTCACTGGGCCCGCCTCCACGCAGTAGAAACTTGCTGTGAGGTAAAAATTCAAAAATCACACCAAAATGGTGGGCGGAGTGTGTCACAGTACGGCACGTTTCTGATTGGTCGCTCGCAGCAGGCGGCAACCAATCAGACACTGGACACTGTTGACGTCACTTATCTCCGGACATTAGCTCCGGACATTAGCTCCGGACATTAGCTCCGGACATTATCTCCGCACATTAGCTCCGGACATTAGCTCCGGACATTAGCTCCAGACAAAGCCACGGAAGTTGGCACAAATTGCAGGAAATAGTATTCTAGGCAATTAATCTCCGGACATTAGCTCCGGACATTAGCTCCGGACATTAGCTCCGGACATTAGCTCCGGACAAAGCCACGGAAGTTGGCACAAATTGCAGGAAGTAGTATTCTAGGCAATTATATATTAGATAGGATTCAAATGCGCACTAGAAGCACTTTATTTATTCACTGTAGATTTTGTCTGCTCTTGTCGGTTTCCTTTTAAGACCCCCTTCCGGCATGTAAGACACTGAGGGATATGTGGGGTGTCCGCTGTGTGGCCCTGCACTGTCCCATTTGGGCCATGTATGAGCCATACAGTGGTCCCTCCTTAATGGCGCCCCCTCAACCAATAGTCACTTGTGCACTCCTCCGTTGCGATCGGTATCTCCCAGGCTGTGCGCATGCATCGCCCTCCCATCCTATTCATTTCCGGGAGCGCTCTGTACTGGACCGCTTGCGTTCCACAAGCGTTCCACTGAGCGCCGACCCGGAAGTGACGTTTCCACCCAGGATATGGGAACAGAGCGCCGCACGCGCCGCAGATAGTCTGGCGTTACCTGGCAACCTTCGGCGATCACATGACTCCGGCCTCGTAATTCACTGGTGGTTATGCACTATAAAAACTCTGCACTTACCCGCCCCAGACACGCCCCCGGAAGAAGCTGGATGCGAAACGCGCGTTGGGGTGAGGTGGGACGCCAGTTTAGCCACAGGTAGATATGACATTTGTTTGCTGCAGTTATATATGCTTATTATGCTAATTATAGTTACACTGTTCGTATGCTGAGGCAACGCTAGTGTTACACAGTAAAGTGTATGTGCGGCATCTGCTTTATACTATGTGGCTATATATGCTTATAGCAATTTGTACTAATTGGCATCCCACTTCCTATTAAGGTGCTTGTGCAATATAGCACTAGACATGTTATTTTAATAATAAAGCCTTGATTTAATCTATTACTGGATCTCTTCAAATATGTATCCCAGATAGGATATATTTGATCTCATTAGAATGCTCACGTTAATCCGAGATGATTGATAGGTTGAGTCTGACTCTGTCATGTTTTGTAGTGAAGTTATAGCAAGTAGATAAATTTAAGATTGAAGTACTCAGAATGTAGAGAGAGGAGGGTCTGGATGAGCCAGCCCTTCTGTGATGTCAAAGCCTTAAGGTATTAAGTGTCTGGCAGGCTCCCCAGGTCAGTCTCTCTGCTTGATTTCTTCTTCTGGACTTCTTGTCCTATTGTCCTGGAAGAGCTGAGTACATCCCATGGACTGGGATGTATGGAAACTGCACTAGCCTGGGGTGTCCGCCATGCTTTTAACATGTGAGTGTTATCTTTTCTCATTTATTCCCTTTATGTTATAATTACCCATGTACATATTTGCAATTGTCTCATTTGTAACATCTTTATAAAATATTTTTGATAAAGCACTGCCTAATTTGTTAATGGGATATACTATTATATGTTAGTTCAGTTCTCCATGCTCTAAAAGCCGTACCCTGTCTCTTGAAGAGAATTACGCTACTGTGTTGGGTTAGCTTCGGACCCGTTTAATCGAAGCTGGTGGCAGCGAGAAGTGTGCAGACTTTTGGGTTATGCTGTAGCGGCTGCGGCGTTAATAATTATTGTTCCTGCCTGAGTGGGAGTAGTTATCGCGTCGCTGCAGCGTGCCCAATAGCCAGTACATAGCAGGCAGCCTTTCTGGCGACTAATTACCCAGGGTGCAGTACCTAATCTGACCTGAGAGTAAGGGGGACGCCAGAGAGCTGCAAGTGTTAAGTGGAACTGTAAGCGGGATATACATAAATCCCTGCAGTTCGTGGTATATAGAAAAGCAGTGGGATACCTAGAATAAGCCCCTGCTGTAAACTAAGAGGTCAATAGCCTTGTGTGTGGGTTTTCATCACATCGTGGAGTGGAGGGATAACTAAGATAAGCCTCCCTGCACATGTGATAGCCGTCTGTTGGCCTAAAGTCACCTCAATCCGTGTGAATCCTGACCAATTGGTGACAGCGGTCAGAGGAATCGTGACAATTGTATTATGCTGCTTGCAAGTACTTTCCGTTTCAGGAACGCATCTACTATGTATTTCCTGTAAGTAGCGGGCTTTTCGGTCTCTTTCGTCCCGCTACATTTAGCCCAACTTGGTTCTCTCCCTAAGGTGGCTAGCATATATGTATCGCTTGCTCACCGAGCCCCACTCCATACAGCCAACCAATTCCAGCCCTGTGCTGATGAGGGCCTAAAGCCCGAAACACGTGTCCACAGGTAGGAATTGGTTGGCTGTGTAAATTTAGAAACTAATCCGCAGCATTGCACGCTTGGCGGTTCCAAGCGCTGTGGATTAGACAGGGGTGGAAAGAGATGATTTGCATAGCTCCGCCTACTGCAAAGGATTCTGGGTAAACCTGCTATTCTTTGTATTATGCTGCTTGCAAGTACTTTCCGTTTCAGGAAAGCATCCATTATGTATTTCCTTTAAGTAGAGGGCTTTTCGGTCTCTTTCGTCCCGTTACATTTAGCCCAACTTGGGTCTCTCCCTAAGGTGGCTAGCATATATGTATCGCTTGCTCACCGAGCCCCACTCCATACAGCCAACCAATTCCAGCCCTGTGCTGATGAGGGCTTAAAGCCCGAAACACGTGTCCACAGGTAGGAATTGGTTGGCTGTGTAAATTTAGAAACTAATCCGCAGCATTGCACGCTTGGCGGTTCCAAGCGCTGTGGATTAGACAGGGGTGGAAAGAGATGATTTGCATAGCTCCGCCTACTGCAAAGGATTCTGGGTAAACCTGCTATTCTTTGTATTATGCTGCTTGCAAGTACTTTCCATTTCAGGAAAGCATCCACTATGTATTTCCTTTAAGTAGAGGGCTTTTCGGTCTCTTTCGTCCCGCTACATTTAGCCCAACTTGGGTCTCTCCCTAAGGTGGCTAGCATATATGTATCGCTTGCTCACCGAGCCCCACTCCATACAGCCAACCAATTCCAGCCCTGTGCTGATGAGGGCCTAAAGACCGAAACACGTGTCCACAGGTAGGAATTGGTTGGCTGTGTAAATTTAGAAACTAATCCGCAGCATTGCACGCTTGGCGGTTCCAAGCGCTGTGGATTAGACAGGGGTGGAAAGAGATGATTTGCATAGCTCTGCCTACTGCAAAGGATTCTGGATAAACCTGCTATTCTTTGTATTATGCTGCTTGCAAGTACTTTCCGTTTCAGGAAAGCATCCACTATGTATTTCCTTTAAGTAGAGGGCTTTTCGGTCTCTTTCGTCCCGCTACATTTAGCCCAACTTGGGTCTTTCCCTAAGGTGGCTAGCATATATGGATCTCTTCATTGTTTCGGCTGTCTTTTATGTCAGTCCGAGTTTTCTGAGTAGTTACCAAATAATAAAGTAGGCTAAATGCAGTTCAAAAATGGTAACAGGACTAAACAGGCGGCATTGCTTTGTTCAGTGGAGGACAACTGTAATGAGTGGCAGATACAGTTAGTAGGCCCAAAAAATAAAGTAGGCTAAATGCAGTTCAAAATTGTTAACAGGACTAAACAGGTGGCATAGCTAGGTACAGGGGTGGGCTCCTCTTCTTAGTAGCAGACAGTGGTAGTAGGCGCAAAGTATTAACTGGTCTAAATGGAGGCCAGGGCCCCTGTATATTTTAACTATCATCTATCATTTCAACAAATTTGTATTGGCAGTGCCATTGAAGGATTTAACAACACAGACTACACAGTAGTGGAACAGGGAGAGGTAAGTATTGCAAGTGGTAGAGCACTGTTCGAGCTGGCGGGGAACACTCTCTCGTGGGCAGCGGTACTGGCACAGGGCCCCTCATATTACAACGGTGTGTCTGACGTTGGTTGTGCACCACCACTGTCAGAGACACTTCATTGTACTATGAGGGACCCTGTGCCAGTGTCGTCGCCCAAGAGTGGGCCCAGCCACCTGTCCAGGCAAACGGCACTCGCACAGGTGCTTGCGCCAGGTAGTGACCACGGCCCTGTGGGGGGAGTCAGCCCATTTAGGGAGGTATAAAAATGGCTTATGGTGGACATTCAGCAGCTGCAAATGGAGGAATTGGAGAAATCAGAAAGAGGAGGCCAAAAGCAAGACATTTTTCCGGCAAGCTACGTGTCAGCAGGGAAAGGTGGGGCAAAATAATGTGAATTCCATGATTGGTTCATTTTAATGAAGGTTAGATCATTAACATTCTGGGTAGCCAGACGTGTCCTTTTTTCGGTCAGTATTGAACCAGCAGCACTGAAGACTCTTTCTGATAGCTCACTAGCAGCTGGGCAAGCGAGCTCCTGTAATGCATATTCTGCCAATTCAGGCCAGGTGTCCATCACCGCCGCTGTGTGCTGGGAGTGCCTGAACCAAACGGACTACAAGAGTTGCTTGTTTGATAGCCAATATTTGCTCAAGGTTCTCATGTGGCATGATATTTTGTAATTTTCCTTTATATCGTGGATCCAAGAGGCAGGCCAACCAGTAATCGTCATCGGTCATCATTTTGATAATGCGGGGGTCCCTTTTTAGGATACGCAAGGCATACACAGCCATGTGGCCCAATGTTCAAGGTGTCAATTCACTGCTGGTGCTGGGTTGAGGAGTACTTTCTTGCAAATCAACATCACTTGTGTCCTGCAAAAACCCTGTACCTGACCTTGCAACGCCACCAGTTTGTATTGCCCCCTGAGAAGCAACCTCCTCCCATAAATATTCATCCCTATCATCCTCCTCCTCTTTGTCCGCCACCTCGTCCAGTAGAGTTCCCTGAGCAGACAATGGCTGACTGTCATCAAGGCTTCCCTCCTCCTCAGCTGCAGATGCCAGCTCCTTAATGTGTGTCAAACTTTGCATCAGCAGACGCATTAGTTGGATGCTCATGCTTATGATGGCGTCGTCTGCACTTACCAGCCGTGTGCATTCCTCAAAACACTGAAGGACTTGACAGAGGTCTTCTAGTGTCGACCACTGCACACCAGACAACTCCATGTCTGCCATCCAAGTGCCTGTCCGTGTATGTGTATCCTCCAACAAATTAATTACAGCACGCCTCTGTTCGCAGAGCCTCTGAACCATGAGCAGTGTGGAGTTCCACCATGTTGCAACGTCAATTATTAGGCACTGCTGGGGAAGATTCAGCGATTGCTGATGGTTCAGCATACGGCTGGAGTGTACAGGCGATCGGCGGATGTGCGAGCAAAGTCTTCGCACCTTCAGGAGCAGGGCTGGTAACTCTGGATAATTTTTGAGGAAGCACTGCACTACCAGGTTCAAGGTGTGAGCCAGGCAAGTTATGTGTTTAAGTTATGAAAGGGCTATGGCAGCCATAAAATTCCTTCCGTTATCACTGACTACCTTGTCTGCCTCAAGATGTACACTGCCCAGTTTGTTGCTGCAAGTTTCCGGCCAGTACTTCCGCGGTGTGTCTGTTGTCACCCAAACACTTCATTTGTAACACAGCCTGCTGACGCTTACCACTAGCTGTTCCATAATGGGACACCTCGTGTGCAACACTGGCAGCTGCGGATGGAGTGGTCATGCGACTGCGCTCTGTGGACGAGCTTTCGCTTCTGGAGGAGGGGTGGCGAACGCCTACAGCCAACTGTTTCCTAGACCGTGGGAGTAGTGTATAATCTAGATGATTCGTCAAACTCAATCTGACAGGTGCCCCGCCCCCTATCAAAGTGTATCAAAGTGTGTAACCCCTCCCCTTGTCTGACGGCTGGTATCCAGCTGCCCCTCCTTGTTTGATTTCCCCTTTTGATATAGTTTGATATATTTTAATTTGTTGCAGTTTGATATTATTCCCGTATTTGTGGGATAACACATGTTTATAATTATATCCTAGTCGTGTATTTATTTTACACGTGGTTTATAACACCTTTCTCATTTGTTTTATATTAGATTTTATACGTAGCTCGAGTTTGATTCTGTAAGCTGTGTTTTATTCACAGTGTACAGATATAGTGCAGAACTTTGTTTTATAACACAACCAGCTGTTTATTTGTGTTTCTACTGACCATTAACTAAATGTTTATTTTCACAAACAGAAGAGACAGATTTTCTGTTTGTACCTGTATTGTACCTGTAGGGTTATGTAGGGTTATCTGCGGGTCAGAGGTTTATAACATCTAGGTCAATTGTTGTTGTATTCGCTTTCCCAATAAATGTTTATTTTCACAAACAGAAGAGACAGATTTTCTGTTTGTACCTGTATTGTACCTGTAGGGTTATATATACACCAAGATTTGCTCTATAAATAACAAAAAATCTTGCCCTCCCCAAACAAGGGCAGAAAGTACTCTATATCAAATATCCATCACAAAACGTGTACACCAAAAAGTAATTCGGTCTCCACTATAGTACTGTATTAAAAATGTAGATTTTATTAAATATATATCATTTCTAAAACAAGAACAATGTAAAATTATATGCAATACTACATAGAAGAAAGAAGGTGCAAATCCTCACAAATGAGGGACTACATAGCCATAAGTTAGCATCAAAAGTCCTAGGCCAAGCATATACATATAATAACATCACTGTATCATGGGGAGAACACACTCCAACAATATATCCCACGTGTCAAAAATAGCCCATATGGTACCATAACCTCTAATAGGGAACGACACTGGATCATATGATGTACTCACCCATAGGTAAACAAAAATGCCCAAAAAGTGAATGTATAGCTGCTAGAAAACCGGTATATTACCTGGTAAGAGCCTAGTGTGCAAACCTCGGCGTCCCTCTGCCCCTACGCACGTTTCGCAATAGCTTCTTCTGGAGGCGTATCAGGGCAGGGGGTGCGCCGGTTTATATATATTAACCCCTATTGTTGATTGGGTGAAATCGCTATACTAACACCTAACAGCTGGTCGAGGGCGCCGGAGAGCTGTGTCAAGCACTATGGGTACTTCTTGTGCGGCACCATAGCAACATCCCCCTCCTGTACGGAGGTCGGAAGTGCCGCACATGTGACCCCTCTGCATGTATCGTACGTACACTCCTGTACGGCATAAACTACCGCCTCCCGTACGGAGACCGGAAGTGCCGAGATAAAACAGGAGCTAAGGCTGTACGGTAAGATAGTGTGCCAAGGAGAGACGGCGCATGCTCCTAATGCGGGTCCAGTACTAAATGGAGAGTCAGGTAGCGGCCCACGGGATCCAGAGCGCAAAGTCGTCCAATGTCCGACTCTGCATCTCCGCATCCCAATTGTCCGCCATACGTCCTCTCCCCTGGTCCGTCATCCGACCATGCGCACATCCTAGCATCACTAAGGAATGATGAAGTGCTAGTATGAGAACAAACCCAGTTAATTAAAGTGTCTCGTGCAGTGATTTCTATTATATATTGAATTATATCACTAAGTATCTCTTGTGTAAAAATAAAACCCATAAATAGTGTATATAATGTGTGATATAATGTGGACCCGATATGAGTGTTAAAGTATACATATAATCGGGTTTATTTAAATAAGGGCGTGCATATATGATAATTTCTCAAGATATTATAAAAGTGTCCATCCAGCCCTTTATGTCCATATAGAGTGCCCAACATCCATAATGGACCATAACTACAATACAAAAGATATAAATATACAATTATTAAATTAAAAAAATGAATACTAATAAATACTAAACACAAAAATAAATTTGTATAAGAGACAAACCTAGTACAATTTGACAACACAATAATATTATAATATTATAATACTATATTATATTAATAGTTCTCCTTCTGAACTTGATGGTAACCAAAATTCAGCTCCTTATCTTCATCTCAGGAATCTTTATGTGCTGATTCCATTCTTCTTCAGTGAACTCCCGTTTATTCACACTCCTCACAAGAATATCAGACCCCATTGCTCCCAACGCTGATGACGGTAATTATAAAGAGGAATATATTGCTGCAGTAGAACATATAAAAAATAAAATGAGTAACAAACCGACAAACACATATAATAAAAACATGTTGCTGGTGTGGCAGAGTTCCCAAACGATAAATCCATTGGCACTCTTTTTTAGCCAATCTTTTGCCCACATCCCCTCCTCTTGGTCCCAAATCCAGCATATCTATCCCCGTAAACACTAATAATCTAGAATTACTCTGATGGTATCGTTTAAAGTGTTTGGGAAGCGTCTTCAATGTGGCATCATCAGTGGCTGTTTTTGCCTTGTCGATATCTAGACAATGTTCACGCACTCTAATTTTGAGTTCGCGGCTGGTCATCCCAATATAGACCTTACCGCATGGGCATTCGGCATGGTATATAATGCCCTTGGACGAGCATGTAATATGAGTCCTGATGTCAAATATTCTCGAGTTATCATGATTTTTAAAGGTGGTACTTTTTAGAAGTGTTTTTCTTTTGAACATAGACAGCGGGCAACGCGGGTGGAAACAACCCAGTCCTTAAACGCAGATCCTCAGGAGTATTAGCTCTTAAATCTACAAGCAAATACCCGTAAGGCTCCCGCGTGGCATCCTCAAAAGCTTCTAGGAAAAAACGTGTTTTTCCGGGATACATCTGACGAGCTAGAGTTAAAATTTGTAATTTATCTCGGGGGTTATTAAACAGCACCATGTACTTTGTGTTTAAATTTATCGTACGGCTTTTCTTACCCTGACAAAATATGTTTTGCAGCAGGTAGAAAATGCTGAGATTTCTGTGGTGCACATACTTGGTAAATGCTTTTTCTATCTCACAATTCTCACTAGCACTCTCCATGAGATCATCAACAATAGCCAAATTCACCTTCTCCGGTGGGAATAATTCGTCATCTACGAATGTATTCGGCAGACCCTCCACAAATCTGGCGTGGGGAAAAGAGAGAGAGATTTCATCATATAGTTTTTGCCAACACGAATAAAACCATACAATATTATCAGGTTTCTGAGAAAAATTAGCTTCAATATTATATAGCAGCTGTTTTACAAAATAGCTCTTTCCAGAATTAGACGGGCCTGCTAGAATGCACGAGAATGGGTGTTGCAGACGCGTATCCATCACAATACTCGACTAATACCCAAAAGGTAATGTTGTGAAATCGTCTAATAGTCGCCGCTTTGTATAAACGCACTTTTGTGTTTTGCGTAATGGCCTTGTTTCAATATCCCAGTACTTTTTATTTCTCACAATGGACGCCTGCTGTACGACAATACGTTTCTGAGTTTCTGCGGCAGAATTGCGCGGGTAGTCCAGAACTAGATCTTTCAGACTGTTGAAATTAATAGATTGAGAGTTACCAACATTTAGTGTTATCCCCTTAACTTTTAAGACAGTTTTACCGGTGTTGAGTTTGTAGCCGTAAGTTTTGGGGCCCGCGGATACAAATTCTGTGATGTGTGTACCATCGGGTATTTCACTGGTCAGCTCCCCCAGGTAATCGCCTAAAGGCGGTTGCCACTCACCAGCTCTCTGTACAAAAATAACTGAGTCTGTGTCGTGATAAAGGCACCTCTCCTGCAGCCAGTCCAGCAGCGACTAGAGCTCTAACCGAGCATACGCTGTTGTAAAACACGCTATAAAAATGTTTGTGTTTTTGTTGAGTGTGTGGTGGCCTTTTGCATATTTCCAGTTAACGGTTGCGGTGTCATCATCAAGGAAATGTAACATCGAAATGTCATAGTAAGGCAGGAACAAATACTTAAAAAGCTCATCTGGATCCCTAACAATGCTGGTACATGATAGATTAGATCTCTGGGCAAACTTTCCCCATAAAGAATTTAAGAAAAGCTTGGAGATCTGTCGCTTAGCAGGATTGACAGCTATATTTTCAGGCCGTAATTGGACACCTTCTTTTTCAAGAAAAGAGTCAATGTACTGCCGTTTCTTGGCGTCATCAGTGCACCAGCTAGGATAACCAGAGGCTTCCTGCTTATCCCTAATATGTAATTTAATGTAAGGCGCAAACAGATCATCAGTGGTTTTAGGAAAATGCCATATTTCATAGATGTGAGCGATCCGATACCCTTTTTCTATAGCCATCTCGAGCTCTATAGTGCACCAGGTGCCTGTCAGCGCCCGTTCTTCATCACTGTGGGCACAAATATCTGCCTGGGAATTTGCAGCGCATGTGTAGCAAAGGGGAAACATTAATTTTTTGTTGAGTTTTACCGGTAGAACTGGAAAAAATAAATCTCTCGGCGGGTAGACCTTGACTCTAGCAATACCAAAGTATTTTTTAATGAATACAAAATTGTCGTAGATGATGTCTGGATGGCCTACAGGGTATGTTTTAGTTTTGTTTACAAAGGGGTACAGACTGGTGAAATCGTAGTAATGTAAAGTCTCCCCTTCTTCCAGATGGTGATAGAGCTTAATGGCGTTAGTTCGCCCGCCATAAAGCGCATCACGGGGGTCTAAAGGAACGGGGAATTCCATCTGGCGGAGAAATGCTTGAAGGTTAGAATCATTTTCAATCATTTCATTCCACTCATGTTCCCACAGCAGTCTTACTGTGTACCCGCCGCACTGTAAGTAACGCTTTTTAGCTAAAAAGGTGTAATATAACTGGCCGTAGGACGTACTTGTGACCTTATTCGTGTCATTTTCATTATAGCACACGGGGCATCCGTGGTAAAAACACCCCTGAAATTCAAAGGCTATGTGCTGGCCGCTAACATAGGCATAACCATCTAGAAAATACTTCCCGACCTGTTTTTCACCGCCTCTCAAAGCGTGCTGTATGTCGATGTTCTCAGAGTGCGCTACATACATGAGCCACTGTATAGCGGGTGTCGAGTAGCGCTTTTTTGCCTTGTGATAATTATCACCAGGTAAAATGGCGATTGTCTTTTTTGGAAGAAATTTAAACCGGTACATTGTCATACACACCGAGGCCAGGGTGATGAGCTGAAAAGGATCAACACACCTGCTCACTACAATCCTTTGCTTTTGACGCTTACAGTATTTTTTAACATTTTTCTGCGTCATCTGCATAACACGCTCTCTATAGATCTCGCAGGCGTGTCTCAAAATTTCAACATCTTGTTTGCAATAAGATTTTAGCTCGGCCTTGAAGTCAAAAGTTGTATTTACTTGTGTCTCATACCACTCCAGGAACTCTACCTTCTCACCAGGTGACATGTACTCCACCCCATAATATTTTACATCAGGTATGGGACCTACATAGTTTTGGTTTTCTCTGGTATTGAAAAAGTGTGGAAAATGTCCTTTGCCGCCTGAAAAGCCCATGGCCTGTGGTAATTTACTGAGTTTCATGGGGATAAAATTTAGTGAGTCTATGAACCTTATAGACAAATCGGGTAGCGACACACACAAGAGACGGCCACCTTGGGTTATCAACTGTACTTGTAGTTTTTCAGAAATCAGTTCCTTAACAATAAAGTATGCGTCGTATCTTCCACCATTGTGGGCAATAAATGTATGATCTGAAAATTTGCCGCTTGTAAAGAACTGTACAAAGTCATGTGTACAGGTATCACCCTCAAATTCCCAGGAGGGGTGACCATACAGCGTTGTAGAATAAATGTAATTCGGGATGTGCGTGCCTGTCTCCTGCATACATTCAAAATCATAAAAGATATAACAATCTGACTCATCCTGTGCTACATACTTCCGCATGTAACAAAGATGGGCATCAAATTTATTTACAGTGGGGCAAAAAAGTATTTAGTCAGTCAGCAATAGTGCAAGTTCCACCACTTAAAAAGATGAGAGGCGTCTGTAATTTACATCATAGGTAGACCTCAACTATGGGAGACAAACTGAGAAAAAAAATCCAGAAAATCACATTGTCTGTTTTTTTAACATTTTATTTGCATATTATGGTGGAAAATAAGTATTTGGTCAGAAACAAAATTTCATCTCAATACTTTGTAATATATCCTTTGTTGGCAATGACAGAGGTCAAACGTTTTCTGTAAGTCTTCACAAGGTTGCCACACACTGTTGTTGGTATGTTGGCCCATTCCTCCATGCAGATCTCCTCTAGAGCAGTGATGTTTTTGGCTTTTCGCTTGGCAACACGGACTTTCAACTCCCTCCAAAGGTTTTCTATAGGGTTGAGATCTGGAGACTGGCTAGGCCACTCCAGGACCTTGAAATGCTTCTTATGAAGCCACTCCTTCGTTGCCCTGGCGGTGTGCTTTGGATCATTGTCATGTTGAAAGACCCAGCCACGTTTCATCTTCAATGCCCTTGCTGATGGAAGGAGGTTTGCACTCAAAATCTCACGATACATGGCCCCATTCATTCTTTCATGTACCCGGATCAGTCGTCCTGGCCCCTTTGCAGAGAAACAGCCCCAAAGCATGATGTTTCCACCACCATGCTTTACAGTAGGTATGGTGCTTGACGGATGCAACTCAGTATTCTTTTTCCTCCAAACACGACAAGTTGTGTTTCTACCAAACAGTTCCAGTTTGGTTTCATCAGACCATAGGACATTCTCCCAAAACTCCTCTGGATCATCCAAATGCTCTCTAGCAAACTTCAGACGGGCCCGGACATGTACTGGCTTAAGCAGTGGGACACGTCTGGCACTGCAGGATCTGAGTCCATGGTGGCGTAGTGTGTTACTTATGGTAGGCCTTGTTACATTGGTCCCAGCTCTCTGCAGTTCATTCACTAGGTCCCCCCGCGTGGTTCTGGGATTTTTGCTCACCGTTCTTGTGATCATTCTGACCCCACGGGGTGGGATTTTGCGTGGAGCCCCAGATCGAGGGAGATTATCAGTGGTCTTGTATGTCTTCCGTTTTCTAATTATTGCTCCCACTGTTGATTTCTTCACTCCAAGCTGGTTGGCTATTGCAGATTCAGTCTTCCCAGCCTGGTGCAGGGCTACAATTTTGTTTCTGGTGTCCTTTGACAGCTCTTTGGTCTTCACCATAGTGGAGTTTGGAGTCAGACTGTTTGAGGGTGTGCACAGGTGTCTTTTTATACTGATAACAAGTTTAAACAGGTGCCAATACTACAGGTTATGAGTGGAGGAAAGAGGAGACTCTTAAAGAAGAAGTTACAGCTCTGTGAGAGCCAGAAATCTTGATTGTTTGTTTCTGACCAAATACTTATTTTCCACCATAATATGCAAATAAAATGTTAAAAAAATAGAAAATGTGATTTTCTGGATTTTTTTTTCTCAGTTTGTCTCCCATAGTTGAGGTCTACCTATGATGTAAATTACAGACGCCTCTCATCTTTTTAAGTGGTGGAACTTGCACTATTGCTGACTGACTAAATACTTTTTTGCCCCACTGTATATGTCTGCGACATACAGGACAGCGCAAACCATTACATTTATGCTCTGTTTCGCTATTTCTGAGGACAAAAAGGTTGCATTTATCACAAAATGTTTTAAGTCTGCAGAATGCCGGGTCGCCTAATCCCAATTGTTTGTGATAATCTAAGCACACGCTCGAGCGGCAATAAACTCTGCAAACAGGACATCTGGGTTGGTGGTCGGCACCGCTTTCTACGCAATTCTCTCTCTGACAGGCTTTACAAAAATACTGGCAGGAGTGTTTGTTTTTGTGGTGAAACACTGAATTGCAGAGCTCGCAAAAGTAATTAGCACCGATAAAACCCTTCATATTTTTGATACCGTAGTAGTGATTATCATGGAACAATATGAATACTGTTTTGCCATTAGGTGTATTACCGCTCTGAAAGTAGCGCCAATCGCCCTGACTATAGTACAGTACTTTAATGGTGACCCCCAAATATTTTTCAAATGCAGGGATGTCGCTAAAACTCACTAATTGATCATCAGGGATGCCCAGTGCTGCGTGTATGTTTTTAGAGCGGCTCAGTAAAACACCATCAGTGACATCCGTGTCGTCCATCAGGGCGCACACACTAGCAGCCAAAAACAGATTTGTTGTGTAATTGTTAAAATCATACAGCCATTGTCTCTTTTGTTTAATGATTTGACTGCTCGCTATAGATTTCAAGCGCCTTTTTACACCACCGCGTCGGTTTTTAATGATGGTGACGACTAGCTTTAGCGAATTGGATGATATACATTCAGCGTTACTTTGAAGTGCGCTGGCAACAGCATTTAAAAAAGATTCGGAATTAAAATCTTCACGGGTTTGTTTTGTAGTGAAAATAGGGTCTAAAATATCGCCGGCATCAAACCTTAACTGTACAAAGTCGCCAGGTTCAATGTCCCTGATGATTCTATCCAGTAATGCCTGAATGCCTTCATGAACAATATTCAAGCCCTCTTCAAATGATCGTACACGCTCCAAATTTACAAATCTAAAATGATCTGTATGTATATGGCCATTGAAATTGCGTAGGGCCCTTTCACGATGATGGATGTGTTGCAAAAATACTGTATGATCGGGGCGCCGCACATTACCAGCAGCGGCAGCGTCTGAGGCTTGTGAATTTTGTGTAGATGCATGTGCGGCATCTGCAGAGCTGCCTGGGCTATGTGAGTGCTGTTCTGACTCTTGTGACAACGTCTGTGGTGTCTGTAGAGGCCCTGCAGGACATATGCCACCACAACGCCTCCTAGAGCATAGCGCCCGTCTAGCGCTGACCAACAATTTTAGAGCCCTCTTTATAACTCTAGCCCTATTATACCTGGGTAGTGTTAGTTTAGGTGGTTTATGCATGCCATAGCCGACCATATTTAGTCATAATGGGGTCGCTGTAGTTGTTATCTCGCCATCCAGCAGCAGGCTCCGGAGTGCGTATAGTTCGGACTTATTAGCCTGTGTTGGGCTTTGTGTTGATAATAATTTTTCAAAAGTATCACAAAAAAACATTATTTTGGGGACCCATAGTTTGTAGCGTAAGTAGCGGACGAAGTGTTCCTGAAACACAAGCATTTCAGCGGGGTCCCAGCTGCGGGATTCATGCGGCAGATCTGTAGCTGGCGCATGAATCCTTGGCTTTTTACACACCTTAAGCTCTTTACACACCTTAACATCCGCCCGTAGCGCCCTCTTTGGCCGTTTCTTAACATTAACAGAGTTAGATACACAGACATGAGATGGGCCGCCCAAATTAGAGGCTCCTGAGGGACCGGACCCAGAGGCATTAGTAGGTACAGTTAGACATGTCGCTTTCGGTTGCATAGTGTGGGGCATACATATAATGAGCGGTTCTACGGATGATTGCTTACCATCAGCGAGCTGATCAATCTCGCGATCATGCTCTTCACGAGTCATCGTGGCTGTGGCACCCACGGCGCAGGATGTGGTTGGTGGCTCTGTAATATGCTTTGTTTTTCGCTTATGTTTTCGGGGTGCCTCGACCACTTCTGGATATAGTAGCGCGGGGTCATTCACACGGTTGGTCGATGGCTGTTCGGTACTTGAATGGAGTATTTCACGATGGTACGCCGGTACAGTGTTTCCTGCGTCCTGCACCACGCAGATCGGTGATAGCGGAGATGTTCTAACAGCTCCATTAGCCGTCTGTATTGCCGTCCACACTGGTCCTGCGCCATTCTCGGTGATCTGTAGCGACTGTAGAGGTGCTGGAGGTGTTTTTCTCATGACTTTGCGTTTAGCTGCAGGAAAGATTATACATGTGTCAGATATGTGCGAGACCGCCGCAGGTCGCTGCGCGTAGCTGCATGAAAGATTATACATGTGTCAGATATGTGTGGGCCCTGGATCTCAATGGTGAAACACGTGTATCATTGATTGTACAGAGACTGTGCATGTATACCAAAATATACACTTACGGGCTAGCGATGTGTGGTGAATGATTGCCGTGGCGTCTTCTGTAGCTTCTGCGAGGCTCTCCATTAGCTGCGGTATATTCTCTTTTGTGAAAATTCTTCTAGGCTTCAGTTTACAAGCTATAAATAAAGATATAGGCCTTAGTAGAGGCGTGGTGGATTTTCTCAGAGCGGTTGTGCAAAAACTTTTCACACGATTACCTTTCCCTTTCTTGACCTCCGGTCCGAGCTGTTTTTTAGGGGCTCTAGAAACAGGGCTGTTTCTCGGCGTGGGGGTCTGGTACATCAGTTCCTCAACAGGCAGCTGATTGTGTTCCGAGGTGGTTGGTTCTGGAAACATGTCGACATCTGTAAAGAATTAATATATATATTTACACGTCTAAATACTTAAAAGCTATATATACACACACACACACACACACACACATACACGCAGACACACAACGCACCTATGATGTCCTGAGTCAAATCCCACACAGCAGCGGCACCTGCATTAGTGTTACTATACTCAGCTCCAGGTGTATCACACTCCAGAGTAGGCACGCTGAAGCTGTTTAAAAAATCATCGCTGAAGTTTCTGATAAAGTCATCTACAGCATCGGAGGTGTTCCTGCTAAATTCATCTACATTATCGGGGTTGTCCCTGATAAATTCATCTTAAACAAGAAAGAATAAACAATATAAAGATAATATATAAAAACAGCCCTTACTTAGAATGGGACACTAACAGATACATGTATATAAATCTTGAAACATACCTATTACCGAATCCTCAGCTTGGCTGGAAAAAGCCGAAAAATTTTGGGATTCCATCTAAAATAAATTATCTGTGTAAATTTTTTGTGCAATCTATATTAACCACACGCCACCACTCGTCAAACTCATTTACCCCAACAAATAAAATTGCGCCCCGTGTATAAATATGCTTATACTAAGCAAATCATGGGTAATACGGCTTAGTCTTTCTATATTAATTATGCGCCACAAATATGGTTTATGCGGTAAAACTATATTATACAGCGCCACTAAATATGCCGCTACTGTATAAATATGACTATAAATATGTCTATGTTAAACAAAACACAGGTAGTAAGTAAGCGCTGCATACGCTAGTTAGGGCGTATTAACAGTTATTAACTACTGTATTACATAAATTATGTTATAATAGCTGCCCGCGGATAAGTCTTTCTATATTAATTATGGACCACAAATATGGTTTATGCAGTAAAACTAAATATGCAGCTAGCCTCCAGTATAACACTAACTTATTAAACAAATAACATCCTTAATTATGGTTTTAGAGATGCATGGTTAAATATAATTAAGCATTTGCGAATAATAAGACAACTGTCTTATATACTTACATTTAGAATAGCACGGCTTTTAGTCTAGACTGGCTTCTGGTGGATGTCTGCTGTACTTAGTGGTACATCCAGCTGTATTTATCCTGAGTGCCAGAAAACAACTCACCTGTTAACACCCAGAAACACACCCAGTGACGCCCCATCACACGCCTTCTGTTAACACCCAGAACACAACCATACATGCAATTAATGCATGCATTAACTCACGCATGATATAGCCGGATTAAAACAGGAATTTTTATACAGCTGAATATCTGAAAGAAGCAGGCTGTTGATTAACGAGGCACACTCATTTTAATCAATCATGACATCTAAATCGTATGATGCCATATTAGAAAAACAATATTTTACAAGCAGGGCACCCGGATCATTCTCGGGTATTGACAAATTATTTAGAGCTGCAAGAGCGCGCGGAATAAAGAAATCTGATGTGATTGCTTGGTTGAATAAGCAAGACACCTACACGCTACACAAGCCTGCTAGAAAACGTTTTTTGACAAATAAAATTTACGTCTCGGCCATTGATGCGCAGTGGCAGGCGGATCTCGTAAGTTTAATTGACTATTCAAGGGAAAATGATAATGTCAAATACATCCTGACGGTGATTGATGTTCTATCGAGATACGCATGGTGCGTGGCCTTGACAAACAAGACAGGCGCTAGTGTTGCCAGATCGTTCGAATTAATATTTCAAAATGATAAGCGCATACCGAAGAAACTGCAGACGGATCGCGGCAAAGAATTTATAAATTCATCACTCAAGCAACTATGTAATACGCACAATATTCATCACTTTTTTACAAACAATGATGTAAAAGCCGCTATGGTCGAGCGTTTTAATCGCACATTAAAAACCCGTATGTGGCGCTATCTTACGCATCATAATACCTTTAGGTATATTGATATTTTACCGGATTTGCTGCATAGCTACAACCATACGTACCACTCAACGATCCGCTGTAGTCCCGCGTCTGTGTCAGAGAGAAACGTGATGCAAATCTGGCGCAATATTTACAGTTCTACTATTACTAATAAACCGATTAAACCGTCTTTAACGGTTGGCTCTCATGTCAGAATATCGCGCTTTAAGTCGCCCTTCTGTAAGGGCTATGAGAAGACGTACAGCGAAGAGATTTTTTTAATTACCGCCGTCTCCAATAAATTTCATAAACCCCTTTATAAAATCAGTGATTTAGCCGGGGAGGCTGTAGAGGGGTCATTTTATAAGGAAGAGCTGCAAAAAATACCTATGGATGAGGATCGTGTCTACAGAGTAGAAAAGATTTTGAGAAAAAAACGTGTCAGGGGTGTGAGTCACTGCTTTGTCAAATGGCTGGGCTACCCCGAAAAATTCAATAGTTGGATCCCGGCTTCGGAGTTGACAGATATATAACCATGGAAGCGGGCTCGTTTTTCGTGACATTACCCAGTAATTCGTCAATTAAAATGTACCCCGAAAACACAATATCGGAGTACAATACCAAGTTAGCGCGGGCCGTTCATCTTTCAGCAGATTATGAGGTGGCGTTAACGGAAATACAGTACCCCCATACGTGGAACACGTTTGATGCTTTTGAAGGGAGCTTCTATGCGGCTAAACACGGCGAGCCGTTAGTACAGTATTACATAAAATCAGGATTTTACTCATCCATTCCTAAGCTAGTTGGCGTGGTCAATGCCCGAATAGAAGCGCTGTATGTATCTACGCCTGCCTACAGAATACGGTATGATGAGCTACGCCGCGAGGTGATCCTGCCCGACCCATCCCCTATACAGTTTGCTCTGGGTACTAAGCTAAAATTTATTTTCGGACTGTAGACCGTCGATGACTCACCCGTTGCTTTAATGCCGTGGAATCGCCGCTTTTACCCCGATTCAAAGGCTGGTTTTTATTCGCTTTTTGTATACACTGATATAATTCAACATCAACTTGTAGGTGACAGTTACGTTCAACTGCTACGAACCGTAGAAGTTAGCGGCGATGATAATGATATTGTCACGGTGCGCTACTCACGGCCCGATTACATACCGCTGTGCAAGCAACACTTTGACTCCATAAACATTACAGTCATGTCGGACCAGGGCACGCCGGTTAAATTCAGATACGGCAAGTGTATAGTGCGATTACATTTTAGACCTCGCCAGCATTGACACAATAAAATGCTGTCTCAAAGGGTGTATGGAGATCCTGCTGTTTATGCCCGCTACTATACTGCCCAGTCGGGGCACGGGCTAGAGGGATTCCGCGGGAGCGAGTACATGTATGGCTCTGGCCTGGCAGGGCTATTTAAAGGCTTATTTCGTCGCGCCGTGCCGCTTTTCAGAAAAGGCTTAGAATTAGTAAAACCACACGTTCGGACGGCTGCCCGGAACATCGCTGCAGATGCCGTGACATCAGCATCGACTGCCATTATGAAAAGGATAAATACACCAACCCAGCAAGACGGCTCTGGTATAATCTATGTCGCTAAAAAAAGCCCAAAAAAGAAAGCGGCGCGTTTGCTCTCCTTTACCGCCGATGCTCATGAATAAAACTACATCCAAGAGACGCCCCCGTCAGAAACGAGTAAGACGCTCTGCGGACGACATCTTCTAATCAGTTATCATGGCTTTCCTGCATGACGCTTCTGTAGAGTGCGCAAAATCTGAACTGGATATTTTTGCCGTACCACCGACTCAAACAAGCATCGAGAAATCTCTATTTGTAGAAGTACAGCCGGTTGCTGCTCTGTCAGACAATGGACCGTTGGAGTTTTACATATCTGGTAGCGGTGATTATTATTATGATCTGAACAACATGCTGCTGTACATAAGCTGTCGCATCGTGAAGCAGGATAATACGGCCATCGGCGATGGTGCGCGTGTGGCGCTCATAAACTACCCTCTAGCCACTCTTTTTAACCAGGTCGATATTACTCTGGGAGACCGACTTATCTCACAATCGGACAATCCCTACAGCTATAGAGCGTACATAGAGACCCTTTTAAATTACAGTTCACAGACGCTGGCATCACAATTTACAGCCGGTTTGTTCTATAAAGACACTGCGGGGCATCATAATGACAGGCGCCTGGATGGCGCAAATGCGGGATTTATCAAAAGAGCCAGTGCCGCTTCTCGCTCAAAACCCATCGATCTTTTGGGGCCCATTTTTGGGGATATATTTAACCAGCCAAAGTTAATATTGAACGGCCTTGACCTTAAGGTTAAGCTGTCAAGAAATAAGGATACTTTCTGCCTCATGTCCGCAGAAGCCGAGCCGCTGAAGGTACAAATCTCGCAGGCGGCTCTCTATGTGAAAAGAGTGCAGGTATCTCCGGCTGTCCGAATCGGCCACAGCCAGGCCCTCCTAGCCGCAACAGCCAAGTACGCTGTTGACCGAACATGCCTGAAAGTGTACAGCATCGCCGCAGGGACACGGATCACGAACCACGAGAACCTCTTCCTAGGACAGATACCAAAAACTGTTATATTGGGGTTTGTAGATAATGAGGGCTTCAGCGGTTCTTATACAAAAAACTCGCTGGACTTTCACCACTACCACGTCAACCACGCGGCATTATATCTGGATGGTCAGCAGATACCCGCGAGGCCTTATAATCCTAATTTTAATGCTGATTTAGCCATCAGAGAATATATGGCGCTTGCCCATATATCGGGCAAGCAAAAGGCTGATTGTGCCATGGCGATAGATCGTGAAGAATTTATGGCTGGCTTCACGCTATTTGCTTTTGATTTATCGCCTGATCAAGAGCCTGGAGGCCATTTCTCGCTCATTAAAACAGGTAATCTGCATGCTGAAGTCCGCTTTGCGATAGCGACACCCCACACGATAAATATGATTGTCTTTGCAGTCAACCACACCATTCTGGAAATTAATAACAGGCGAGAGATCTTGTACGATTTTAATTAAGCAACGATGGACAGTCTGCAGCTTACAGTTGTAGCGCGGTCCGATAATTATACAGACCGCATATTCGCCGGTGTGTTTCCGTGTGATTTGCTTCCGGAAGAAAGAGTGACTCAGAGACCCGCGGCATATATTGTGAATACAGACCCGGCGAATCAAGCTGGTTGCCACTGGATATTAATCATACTCTGCGACGATAAGACGGGCATATTTTTTGACAGTTACGGCTTCCGTGCGGATAATATTATCTTTCCACACGCTTTTGTGACATTCCTGAACAAGAATTGTTATTCTTATTGTTATCAGAGCGCACAAATTCAAGATTTGTATAGCCGTGTATGCGGTCATTATTGCATATATGTATTATACCATTTAGCGCGAGGCTTTCCATTTAAGAAGGTTTTACAGCATTTCACGTCTGACTTGCAGAATAATGATCGAATCGTATCAGATTTTGTGACATCAAGATTTTCAGGCTCAGCCCTTTGTTCAGCGCGTTGTTATCAGATTCCGCAAAGATGCATTTGTCAGCATCATGCTGTTAGCTAACTTAAAATTTGAGATGCTGTTTTATTGTGAGAAATAAATTTTTTTTTTTTTTACATTTTTACAATATCGTGTCTTTGGTTTTATATTCGTATATACTTGCGTGTGTTGTAATATGGCCGCATACATAATGTGCACATAACCCGCAGATAACCCGCGAATTACAGTGCCATGTAAATACACGCCTAAGGTATAAGCATAATTATAGATAGCGCAGTCAGCTGGGAAATCAATTGAGAAACGAGTCCAGTGGTAACGCTCAGCGCTCTGCAGTAATTCAATATAAAATGGCTATTTTCATCATGTGATAAAATAATGCAGAATTAAAGAAAGCTGGAATAATATATGTGGATGTGGCAGCGCTAAAATAGAAAAACATGACCCGCAGATAACCCTACATAACCCTACAGGTACAAACAGAAAATCTGTCTTTTCTGTTTGTGTAAATAAGCATTTAGTTAATGGTCAGTAGCGACACAAATAACTTTTCTGAGAAATGTAGAGACACAAATAACTTTTCTGGGAAAGCGAATACAACAACAATTGACCTAGGTGTTATAAACCTCTGACCCGCAGATAACCCTACATAACCCTACAGGTACAATACAGGTACAAACAGAAAATCTGTCTCTTCTGTTTGTGAAAATAAACATTTATTGGGAAAGCGAATACAACAACAATTGACCTAGGTGTTATAAACCTCTGACCCGCAGATAACCCTACATAACCCTACAGGTACAATACAGGTACAAACAGAAAATCTGTCTCTTCTGTTTGTGAAAATAAACATTTAGTTAATGGTCAGTAGAAACACAAATAAACAGCTGGTTGTGTTATAAAACAAAGTTCTGCACTATATCTGTACACTGTGAATAAAACACAGCTTACAGAATCAAACTCGAGCTACGTATAAAATCTAATATAAAACAAATGAGAAAGGTGTTATAAACCACGTGTAAAATAAATACACGACTAGGATATAATTATAAACATGTGTTATCCCACAAATACGGGAATAATATCAAACTGCAACAAATTAAAATATATCAAACTATATCAAAAGGGGAAATCAAACAAGGAGGGGCAGCTGGATACCAGCCGTCAGACAAGGGGAGGGGTTACACACTTTGATACACTTTGATAGGGGGCGGGGCACCTGTCAGATTGAGTTTGACGAATCATCTAGATTATACACTACTCGTGGGCTAGGCAGAACTGTCCCACTATGGCTGTCCCCTGTGGACCCTGCATCCACCACATTAACCCAGTATGCCATGATGGACACGTAACGTCCCTGGCCATGCCTACTGGTCCATGCATCTGTTGTGAGGTGCACCTTTACACTGGCTGATTGCCTCAGTGCATGGACAATGCGGTCTTTGACATGCTGGTGGAGGGCTGGGATGGCTTTTCTCACAAAAAAGTGCCGACTGGGTAGGTCATAGCGTGGTACTGCGTAGGCCATCAGATCTTTGAAAGCTTCACTTTCAACCAACTGGTAGGGCATCATCTCTAACGAGATTAGTATAGCAATGTGGGCATTCAAACCCTGTGTACGCGGATGAGAGGATGAGTACTTTCTTTCCCTAACAAGAGTCTCTTGTACGGTGAGCTGGACTGGAGAGCTGCATATGGTGGAACTAGCGGTGGTGGTGGTGGACATGGCGGATTGAGAGAGGGTTGGTGATGGTATTCTTGATGTTGGCCTACATACAGTGTTTCCTACCAATAACCTTGTGATTCCCTGACTGCTTTGGCCTTGCGACGATACCTCCAGATTTGCTGCTGGTGGTGTCCTAACCGGTGGGCTTACAGTTGCAGCGCCCCAGAGTCCTGGTTCGTTGCAGTAATGTTATTCTTCCACCAGGGGGAGTGATGTTACGTCTGAAGGCAATGAAGGAGATCTTCTGTCCAGGTATCACAACCACAAAACACACTTCACACTCCAGTCCGCCATGGGGAGCCATGCTTCTATCTATTAGGGCACTCCTCACACTTAGGTAAAACTGGTGGGTTGGTTAGGAAGTCAGACAGAAGCTGACTGGAAGGAGAAGGAGATAGTCAGTGAGTCCCGACCGAGTTTGGCAGAGGCTGGTTGGAGTGGGTTCCAGCCAGCTCCACACTGCGGCCTGTGGAAGACGAAGGTACACGGAGCTGCGCCTGCATCCCATGCGGCAGCATCCTAAGAAAGGACATGAAAGGAATTGTGTTGCAGTGAGTGAGCAACGAAGTCATAGCAAAAGGAGAGGAATATCAGAGGGAGACCAGCTAGAAGCAGGCTGCCTCCTTCTGGAGCGCACTACCGGTAGCCAGACCACGGAGGGAGTAAGGATCTCTATGCCGTTACTTCAGAGACTAGCAGGACAGTTGATTCCACGACGGCTGCCTGACCATATACCCAGGAGGCAGGGTGGCAACTTGTGGGGGCCGGGGCGTCTCTAGGGTCCCTATAAAAAAGCCTCAGGCCACCAGTCATACGGGTTTGTCCTATCCGTCAGGGGAACAGAGAGAGAAGAGACTTAACATCTATAATAGTTGTGAGGACCTTACCGAGTTGCTCAGCAGGGAGGTACTACAATGCCCAGGTGCTAGAGGAAGGCTATTGAATTCCACCTGGATAAGGGGACTCTGGATTTGCCTTTAGACCAGCCGGACTCTGCCTACCCTGCGGTCCCTACCCTGGACTGTGGATGCTGAAGCCTTCAGTAAAGGTAAAGAGACTGCAACCTTGTGTCCTCGTTATTCACTGTGCCTTACATCATCCACCATCTACACTCTGGGAAGTCCTGGGGACATACTTCACCTGTGGGAAGGTATACCATCTAGCTGCCATAACATCACCCCAGCGGACCCCTAAGCAGCGTCGGTCAACCTTACCGAATACCACAGGTGGCATCACGAACATTATCCCTTTAAAGACCTTTCCCCACAACTTCAACGGACCGCCCGAGGGCCACGGACCGGGTCAGCCACTGTGACATCCCCACCGAGAAGAGAAGGGCCCAGTTCCGAGTTCCCCACAGGACTTGGGGGCGCTCCACAGTGAGGGAAGCAATGTAGCATTTGGTAGTTAGTCCAGGCTTGCAAGTGCATGCTGGTTAAATGTCTAAGCATGCACGTTGTATTTAAATTTTGAAGATTCTTCCCTCTGCTAAAGGTCTTTGAGCATTTCTTACAGATAACTTTTGACTGATCATTCGGATCTTGGTTAAAAAATTGCCACACTACACTCTTCCTACTATGGAATACCTTTTCAAGCATTGCACGCTGTGCTATTTCACCGGATGGCCACGCTGTCCTAAAACTGTTTTTGTTTTTGACAAACGTTTTTGGCCTGATACGGGTCTACCAGATGACAGCTGTTGCGATGTGGCTGCTGCGGAGCTACTGGCAGCGGCACCCTCTTTCCCCAATGGCTGCCAATCTGGGTCAACAACTGGGTCATCTATTACCTCCTCTTCAATGTTATGTGCTCCTTCCTCTGTGTCACTGTGTAAGGTGCTATAGTGTTTGGGACGGGGCACCATAGTCTCAGCAGGGTCAGATTCTGGCTCAGTACACTGCGAGTGCAATGTACTGATCTGAGTCAATGGAACAGCATAGTAATCTAGCTGTGGCTGTGCATCAGTGCACTCCATGTCCGATTCATCTTGTAATGGGCAGTTAACAATTTCCCTTTCTAACCCAGGCACGGAATGTGTAAAGAGCTCCATGGAGTAACCTGTAGTGTCGCCTGATGCATCCTTCACTTTTGGTTTGGGTGAAGGACAAAAGGAAATGTCTTGTTCCTGACCGGGAGCATGCACTGACGACTCGCTGCTTTTATATTTGGAACTTTCTGAAGAGGAGGCGAAAGAGCTAGAGGCTGAGTCAGCAAGGAAAGCCAAAACTTTTTCCTGCTGCTCCGGCTTTAAAAGCTGTTTTCCTACTCCCAGATAAGGGAACCTTCGAGCCCTTGTGTAGCCAGACGATGACGCTCCACCTCCAGCCTTAGGTGCTATTGTGCTTTTGCCACTACCACCAGATGCACCACCACCACCATCAGTACCAGCTGGCAACCACCGCCCACGGGCTCTTCCACCAGACTTCCTCATTTTTTGTAAAATCTAACCAAAAATAACAGCTGTTATATGGTACTGTAAAACAAGGTAGAAAGTGTATATAAACTTGTTGAGAATTTAAATCTCCCTTTTTTGGGGGGAGACTGAACCAAAACACAGGCCCAGTGTATATAACAACGCAATCTAAGTGGCAGAAAGTGGCTGGCTGACATACGACAAACTAACAGGACTGAAGTATATCCACTTTGTGAGAATTTGAATCTCACTTTTTTGGGGGGAGACTGAACCAAAACTCAGGCCCAGTGTATAAAACAACACAATGTAAGTGGCAGAAAGTGGCTGGAAGATATATGAAAAAATACAAGGACTGTAGTACAATTTCAATCTCCCTACAATGATCTCAGGAAAAGTATGGCAGCAATAAAAAGGACTGCTGCACACAAAAGTGTGGACAAATAAACAAGATAACTGTGCAGAAAGGAGCAACAGGATTTTTGCTTTTAAAAGCAGTTGGTTTGCACAGCAGGGTGCAAACAGCAATGCAGCTATCAGGGAGCCTTATAAGGCAGCCTATTAAGCTACAGAGATGATGCACAAAAATATAGCCTCCACTGTCTCTGCAAAAAAATGGTGGTGTTGGACAGTGGAAATCGCTACAGCACAAGCAGTTTGGGGGTTAATCTTCCCTCCCTAACTATATCCCTTCTTCTGATGAAGCTGCAGCAACCTCTCCCTACGCTGAGATCGGCAGAAGTAAGATGGCGGCCGGCGTGCACGCCCCTTAATAGCCCCTGTGACGCCGCAGAAAGCAAGCCAATCACTGTCATGCCCTTCTCTAAGATGGTGGGGACCGAGACCTATGTCATCACGCTGCCCACACTCTGTGTCCTCTTTCATTGGCTGAAAAATGGCGCTGATAGCGTTATACGAAACACGACTTTTGCGCGCAGATCACCGACCTCATGGCCGATCCCACACTAGGATCGGGCCGGGTTTCATGAAACCCGACTTTGCCGAAAGTCGGCGATTTTTGAATTTGTCCGATCCATTTCGCTCAACCCTAGTCCTCAGAATAAAGGGATGAAAAAATAATTATTTTTTCTACAAAATAGTTTTTATCGTATAAAAGCGCCAAAACATAAAAAATAATCTAAATGTGGTATCGCTGTAATCGTACTGACCCGAAGAATAAAATTGCTTCATCCATTGTACCAAACGCGGAACGGTATAAACGCCCCCCCCTCAAAAGAAATTCATGAATAGCTGGTTTTGGTCATACTGCCTCACAAAAATCGGAATAAAAAGCAATCAAAAAACGTCACGTGCCCATAAATGTTCCAATAAAAACATCAACTCGTCGCTCAAAAAACAAGACCTCACATGACTCTATGGACCAAAATATGGAAAAATTATAGCTCTCAAAATGTGGTTACCCCCAAAAAATTTTTTTGCTATAAAAAGCATCTTTTAGGCCTCTTTCACACGTCAGTGTCTCTGGTACGTGTACTGACAGTTTTTTCACGTACTGGAGACACTGACACAAATGAAAATGGGTGTATGCACATGTCTCCGTGTTTTCACGGACCGTGTGTCCGTGTGCAAAACACGGAGACATGTCCGCTTTTCTCTGGCAGCACGTACCGCAAAACGTCCTGCACACATGCACACGGAGAACAGTGTGCACTCTCCTCCGTGTGCACGTACCGCCCGCAGGAGAGACAGCGCTACAGTAAGCGCTGTCCCCCCTGCATGTGGTGCTGAAGCCGGCATTCATTCCTTCTCCCCAGCATCGTTCGCTGGAGGGAAGGAATGAAAAATCAAGGTTTTTTTTCCTTAAAAATAAAGTTTGTGAGTCACCTCCCACCTCCCATCCTCTGTGCACCCCCCCCCCCGCTTGCCGAGAAATACTCACCCAGCTCCTGCGATGTATGCTCTCAGCATAGGTAGCAGGTCCTGTGTGAGCGGTCACATGGTACCGCTCATTACAGTGATGACTATGCGCATATTCATCACTGTAATGAGCGGTACCATGTGACTGCTCAAACAGGACCTGCTGCCGGCGCTGAGAGCATACATTGCAGGAGCTGGGTGAGTATTTCTCGGCAAGTGGGGGGGCGCACAGAGGATGGGAGGTGGGAGGTGACTCACAAACTATATTTTTAAGGAAAAAAAAACTGCTGGGGAGAAGGAATGAATGCCGGCTTCAGCACCAAAGCAGGGGACAGCGCTTAACTGTAGCGCTGTCTCCTGCACAGTCCGTGTGGTCCTCACTCATGCAAACGGGTGGCACACATGCCACACTGATGTGCTACGTGAGCACACGGACACACGGATAGCTCCGGTACCGATTTCTCCGGTACCGAAATTATCTGGACGTGTGAAAGAGGCCTTAGTGTGTGACAGCTGCCAATCATAAAA
This sequence comes from Ranitomeya imitator, assembly GCF_032444005.1. Classification (NCBI taxonomy): domain Eukaryota; kingdom Metazoa; phylum Chordata; class Amphibia; order Anura; family Dendrobatidae; genus Ranitomeya; species Ranitomeya imitator. Next base: position 225,076,714 of record NC_091284.1, read on the forward strand.
ATCCGCTAAAAAAATGCTATAAAAGTAAATCAAACCCCCCTTCATCACCCCCTTAGTTAGGGAAAGATAAAAAAGTATGTAAAAAATGTATTTATTTCCATTTTCCCATTAGGGTTAGGGCTAGGGTTAGGGCTAGGGTTGGGGCTAGGGTTGGGGCTAGGGTTAGGGTTGGGGCTAGGGTTGGGGCTAGGGTTAGGGTTAGGGCTAGGGTTAGGGTTGGGGCTAGGGTTAGGGTTTGGATTACATTTACAGTTGGGATTAGGGTTAGGGGTGTGTCAGGGTTAGAGGTGTGGTTAGGGTTATGGTTGGGATTAGGGTTAGGGGTGTGTTGGAGTTAGGGGTGTGGTTAGGGTTGGGGTTAGGGGTGTGGTTGGGATTAGAGGTGTGTTTGGGTTAGGGTTTCAGTTAGAATTGGGGGTTTCCATTGTTTAGGCACATCAGAGCTCTCCAAACGCGACATGGCATCCTATCTCAATTCCAGCCAATTCTGCGTTGAAAAAGTAAAACAGTGCTCCTTCCCTTCCGAGCTCTCCCTTGCGCCCAAACAGGGGTTTACCCCAATATATGGGGTATCAGCGTACTCAAGACAAATTGGACAATAACTTCTGGGGTCCAATTTCTCTTGTTACCCTTGGGAAAATAAAAATTTGAGGGGCTAAAAAACATTTGGGGGTTCAAAGTTCTCACAACACATCTAGATAAGTTCCTTGGGGGGTCTAGGTTCCAATATGGGGTCACTTGTGGGTACATCAGGGGCTCTGCAAATGCAACGTGACGCCTGTAGACCAATCCATCTAAGTCTGCATACCAGATGGCGCTCCTTCCCTTCCAAGCTCTGCCATGCGCCCAAACGGTGGTTCCCCCCACATATGTGGTATCAGCGTACTCAGGACAAATTGCACAATAACAATTGGGGTACAATTTCTTCTGGTAACCTTGGGAAAATAAAAAATTGGGGCGAAAAGTTCATTTTTGTGAAAAAATTTTATTTTTTATTTTTACGGCTCTGCATTATAAACTTCTGTGAAGCACTTGGTGGGTCAAAGTGCTCACCACACATCTACATAAGTTCCAAAGGGGGTCTACTTTTCAAAATGGTGTCACTTGTGGGGGGTTTCAATGTTTAGGCACATTAGTGGCTCTCCAAACGCAACATGGCGTCCCATCCCAATTCCAGTCAATTTTGCATTGAACAGTCAAATGGTGCTCCTTCCCTTCCGAGCTCTGCCATGTGCCCAAACAGTGGTTTGCCCCCACATTTGGGGTATCAGCGTACTCAGGACAAATTGCACAACAACGTTTGGGGTACAATTTCTTCTGGTAACCCTGGGAAAATAAAAAATTGGGGGCGAAAATTTCATTTTTGTGAACAAAATAATTTTTTATTTTTACGGCTCTGCATTATAAACTTCTGTGAAGCACTTGGTGGGTCAAAGTGCTCACCACACATCTACATAAGTTCCAAAGGGGGTCTACTTTTCAAAATGGTGTCACTTGTGGGGGGTTTCAATGTTTAGGCACATTAGTGGCTCTCCAAACGCAACATGGCGTTCCATCTCAATTCCAGTCAATTTTGCATTGAACAGTCAAATGGCGCTCCTTCCCTTCCGAGCTCTGCCATGTGCCCAAACAGTGGTTTACCCCCACATTTGGGGTATCAGCGTACTCAGGACAAATTGCACAACGTTTGGGGTACAATTTCTTCTGGTAACCCTGGGAAAATAAAAAAATTGGGGGCGAAAATTTCATTTTTGTGAAAAAAAATGTTTTTTTATTTTTACGGCTCTGCATTAAAAACTTCTGTGAAGCATTTGGTGGGTCAAAGTGCTCACCACACATCTAGATAAGTTCCTTAGGGGATAAAAAAAAATACGGACTGACATCCCTAGAAAGCCGCAGGAAGAGATCCAGATAACATTAAAATCAAATTTTTATTATAGTATTTTAAAAGTTAGACATACAAATATAAACAAATATACAGCTACCCCAACCAGGAGGGATTCTGGAATTAATCATACATGCATCAAAAAAGTTGCAAATTCTATAATGAGCATGAAACCACTAAATTACAGCCGAGTATGGTATCAGCTCCAGAAAAGGACCCTATTCAGTACAAGGAAAGAAGATTGGCATACCATCCTATATCAAAGTCATGTGACTTAATGGTGCTTCAAACAATCCCAACAAATGCTGAAAAATAGGAGACCTTTGACAATTAAATAAAATAATGTGCAAAGTTACCCGGTTAATTCAGTGTTGCTCAAAAAGAACTGTGGACAGCCAGATTCCCTCCTCACCCCGACGCACGTTTCGCTTCCGCTTCTTCCGGGGGCGTTGACGCAACATGGCGTACCATCTCAATTCCATCCAATTTTGCATTGAAAAGTCAAATTGCGCTCCTTCCCTTCCGAGCTCTGCTATGCACCAAAACAGTGGTTTATCCCCACAAATGGGGTATCCGGGTACTCAGGACAAATTGTACAACAACTTTTGGGGTCCATTTTCTCCTGTTACCCTTGGTAAAATAAAACAAATTGGAGCTGAAGTAAATTTTTTGTGAAAAAAAATTAAATGTTAATTTTTTTAAACATTCCGAAAATTCCTGTGAAACACCAAAAGGGTTAATAAACTTCTTGAATGTGGTATTGAGCACATTGAGGGGTGCAGTTTTTAGAATGGTGTCACACTTGGGTATTTTCTATCATATAGACCCCTCAAAATGACTTCAAATGAGATGTGGTCCCTAAAAAAAAATGGTGTTGTAAAAATGAGAAATTGTTGGTCAACGTTTTAACCCTTAGTACTCCCTAACAAAAAAAAATTCCAAAATTGTGATGATGTAAAGTAGACATGTGGGAAATGTTAATTATTAAGTATTTTGTGTGACATATCTCTGTGATTTAAGGGCATAAAAATTCAAATTTGGAAAATAACTTAATTTTCAAAATTTTCGCCAAATTTCCGTTTTTTTTTTTACAAATAAACTCAGGTAATATCAAAGAAATTTTACCACTATCATGAAGTACAATATGTCATGAGAAAACAATGTCAGAATCACCAGGATCCGTTGAAGCGTTCCAGAGTTATAACCTCATAAAGGGACAGTGGTCAGAATTGTAAAAATTGGCCCGGTCATTAACGTGCAAACCACCCTCGGGGCTTAAAGGGTTAATAAATAACTAATAAATACCGACCAATCTCTTATAACATAAAACCCTTGATTCGCACATGACAAGAACAATCTTGCCCCACGCTAATAAAGCTTCATGACAGGAAAAATATACAGTGTATGCAAAAAAAATCTTTACACTTGCACAGCAAAAAAAAACTTTACATATAAAATCCACATCACAATTTCACTTTTTAAAAGTGTACCCAATTGGGGAGATAATAAAAAACTGTCTAATATTAAAGCTGGTTTTGTTGCAAATATCAACCAATCAGTGCTCAGTTTTCACTTCTCTGGTAAAGCGAAAGCTGCACTCTGATTGGTTGTTATGTGCAACTCAGACAGTTTTGCTATTAGGCAGTCTTTTATTATCTCCCTCAGTTTGTTATTATCTCCCACAATGGGTCGAAAGAAGCTTAAAATGGAAGAGAAATCCCGTGCCTTGACTCTGCTCGAGAAGGGGGATTCAGTGATTGCTGTAGCTAGAGATCTGGGAGTGTCAAGAGAAGCAATTTATCAACTGAAGCGGTCGGCGGCATCATTGCCTCCTGGGATGGTACCGCAGAGGATGTCAGGCTCTGGCGCACCTAAGAAGACTTCAGCAAGGACTGGTAAGCTTCTGAAGCGTGAAGTGATGTCACATCCTTCTATAACTGCCGTTGAACTAAAAAACAAGTACCCTATGCTCCTCCAGAACATCGCAACTAGGACAATTCGTCACCGCCTGCAGAAGGACCTGGGTCTACCAAGTTGCCGTGCCACAAAGAAGCCCCTGCTCACAGCAGCAATCTATATATATAATTGTTTAAGGGTCACTTCCGTCTGTCTGTCCTTCTGTCACGGTTATTCATTCGCTGATTGGTCTCGGCAGCTGCCTGTCATGGCTGCCGCGACCAATCAGCGACGGGCACAGTCCGATTAGTCCCTCCCCTACTCCTCTGCACTCACTGCCCAGCGCCCGCTCCGTAATCCCCTCCACTCACCGCTCACACAAGGTTAATAGCAGCGGTAACGGCCCGCGGTGTAACGCACTCCGTTACCGCTGCTATTAACCCTGTGTGTCCCCAACTATTTTCACTGCCTATGCAGCATCAATAGTAAAAATATGTCATGTTAAAAATAATTAAAAAAACAAAAAACCTGCTATACTCACCCTCCGCCGCCTTTCCCGCTGCTCACCACGCTCCCGGGACCGCTCCATTGCAAGCAGCAGCTTCCGGTCCCAGGGCTGGTGTGCGACAAGGACCTGCCGTGACATCACGGTCATGTGACCGCGACGTCATCATAGGTCCTGCTCACACCAGCCCTGGGACCGGAAGCTGCCGCTTGCAATGGAGCGGTCCCGGGAGCGTGGCGAGGAGCGGCAAAGGCGGCGGATGGTGAGTATAGCAGGACTTCCAACGGGCCTTCGGAAGGTGAGTATATGTTTTTTGTTTTTTTAAGTCTCTATACTATGTCGCTCTGTGCTGGGCAATATACTACATGGGGTATATCATGATAATTTGATGACTAACCAGAGGAAAGCATTGGGAGAATTACAGGCTTTGGATACGGTGGTTATTAAACTGGCGGACAAGGGGGAGAATGTAGTGATCTGGCCAACTGATAAGTATGAAAGAGAGGTCCTGCGACAACTAAGGAATAAAGATACTTATCGTGTACTACCTCAGGACCCCACTCAAAGCTTTGTTGGCAAACTGGCGCGTATTCTGGTTCTGGTTGGTGAGTCGGGTGTTGTCCCTAAAAAAGTACTTGATGGACTTATGCCTAAGTTCCATAGGATTGCTACCTTCTATGCCCTGCCCAAGGTACACAAGGACGCTGTGAATCCACCGGGGCGTCCCATTGTCTCTGGCATAGGGGGGTTGTGTGAGAATATTTGCAAATTTGTGGATTTCTATTTGAAACCCTTAGTGGAGACACTTCCCTCCTATGTCAGGGACACTACTGATGTACTAAGGAGGGTTGATGGGTTGTCTCTCGAGGCGGGTATGATCCTTGTCACTATTGACATTGAATCTTTATATACATCAATTAGACACGAAGATGGTCTAAGGGCTGCCCGCTTCTTCCTTGAATCTGCCAACTGGGATGGACACCTCTCTGAATTTATTTTGGAGTTACTTGATTTTGTTTTACATCACAATTATTTTGTTTTTAAGGATAGATTCTACTTGCAATTACAGGGTACTGCAATGGGTGCGGCGTGTGCTCCGTCATATGCAAATCTGTTTCTGGGCTACTGGGAAAGATATATCTTCCAGAGGGACGGAGCACACGCTGCAGACCCAGTAGTGGGCTGGTTTCGCTACATGGATGATGTTCTGATGATTTGGAATGGTGGCGAAGCCAGCCTACCCAAATTCATGCAGGAATTGAATAATAACAACTTTAACTTGAAATTTACCTATACCTGGCATGCGAGTAGAATCAATTTTTTGGATATTACTTTACATGTCGCCAAGGATGGCTCTGTTGAAACTGACCTCTATCGCAAAGAGTCATCTGTTAACTCATTGTTACATGCCTCCTCGGCACATAACTACTCTACCATTAAAGCCATACCAGTTGGGCAGTTTTTGAGGAATAGGCGGGTATGTTTCACAAAGACCCGTTTCGAGAGACAATACGTTATCCTCACGGAATGCTTTCAGGCACGGGGATACAGTCGCAGGTGTATCAGGGCAGGGTATGGAAGGGCTGAGTCCACACGAAGGGAGGATTTACTTTCACAACCAAAAAGGTCCAGATCGGACAATGAGTCTGGGGTGAGATTCATCTCGACTTCAAACTGTCAATGGGGTCGCATCCGGGAAATATACAATAAACATTGGTCTGTTTTACAGACGGATGGGATTTTGGCCTCACATTTAACAGAGTTTCCCCTAATGACACAACGTAGGGGAAGAAATTTGAAGGATACTCTGGTGAGGAGCCATTATGTGGTGAAGAATGATAATAGAAATTTCCTGGGTGCGACGAGCCCAAGACAGGGGTGTTTCCCTTGCGGCTCATGTGTCGCGTGTCCGAACATCCTCAGATGTGGGACCTTCAAGACCTCGGATGGGGGCAGGGAATTTAAAATACGGGAATTCATCTCATGTACTACATCATTTGTTATATATTACGCTACATGTCCCTGCTCTTTGATCTATGTCGGTCTCACATCTAGGGAGTTAAAAGTTCGGACACGCGAACATGTACGAGACATTTTGGCTGCTAAGGAAGCGGTAGACGTGTCAAGTCTTAAGACCCTGCCGAGACATTTCCGGACTTTTCACGGTTCTGATCCTCGAGGCCTCAAAGTTAGAGGCATCGATAGGATACATGGAGGTATCAGGGGCGGTAACATGGTCAGAATACTAGCACAACGAGAGTGCAAGTGGATCTTTACCCTTGATACCATGACTCCGAGGGGCTTAAATGAGAAGTTGAACTTCGCCCCTTCCTTTGACTGATCTGGCCCTATTGATTTGAGTTATTGCGATCCACCATTTTTGCCTCGTCGGGCCTGTGCGGCATAGGAAATATTGGGTACTTTTACCCTTTTCTCTCTCTAAAGTAAATATATCCCCCATTCTTTTTATTATATGTTGTTATTAATTGTCTTGTGTGTGTTTTTTATTTTCAGTTTATTCCTCTATATGACCACGGTTCTGGATGCTACATGGGCTATATTGGACTCCTTGTATCACTGATGGATGTCACAAAGATATTGAAGCCGTCATCTATGATCATTTATTTACTTAGGCCGTACACCATAATATGATATGTATTGCACTAGTCACTTTAACTGTTCACAATATTACTCCGGATAATAGTAATTTTTTTTTACCTTGGTAGGGGTGGATTTTTAGATTCCCCTTTGATAAATGTATTTTCATATATATGTATATTCATATTTTATGTTGTAATCATTCTTATAGGTGCACTATTCTTCAGGTAAAGCACATTGTAGGAGTATGTAGCGATTTTTACCCTCTCCAAGATGGCCGCCACCGTGGTCTTCTTAAATATGGCCGCCGGCAGTGCGCATGCCCGCTGTGGCCTGGCCTGTGCGTCCTGGCTGCTGCTGCTATAGGCTGGGCGTGCGTGTCACCTGACGTCACAGGGTGGAGTTCCACCCACATGCACGTCCAGCTGCAGCGGCCTCGGCGATGACGTGCGCCGGGCACCACCGCGCATGCGCCGATATGTCCGGCGCGACTTCTGGTTTTATCACTATTTAAACAGCATGGGACAAGCTACTTGCGAACCCTGTTGAAAAAGCCATTTGGCGAAACGTGCGTTCGGGCGTGTTGAGGAGGGGGGGCATGCTTCCTGACAACCAAAATGGGTAAGCCTGTAATATGCTACAAGTAACCTTCTGCCATTTATGTGTATGGGATACCTGTGGGACCCTGTATAGTACTAAAGCATTGCCTTTCTCTTATTGATGAAAGGATACACTGAAGCGTTTTGTCTCCCCTCTTATTCAATTTCCGTCATGCTTCCTCCCTATTGTCCCTCCTTATTCTGCATAGTGCATACAGCACATTTTTGCAGCATTTGATCTATGTTTATGCTTTTGTTGGTATACTTTAACATTAGTTGTTTATAATAAAATAATATTGATCTTTTAATATAATTATGTCTTTGTGGACTTTTTCGCTCAGTTTATTTGTATTAATCCTCGTTTGGAGTGGTCCCAGTGATTGGACACCCGGTGGGTGTTTAGGGAGAGCAGAGCTCCTTCACTCTCAGCTACATTATACTCTAGTGCTTCATGATTGTATGAGTAATCAATATACTACGTGGCTCTGCTATATACTATGTGGCTGGGCAATATACTACGTGGCTGGGCAATATACTATGTGACTGGGCAATATACTATGTGACTGGGCAACATACTACGTGACTGGGCAATATACTACGTGACTGGGCAATATACTACGTGACTGGGCAATATACTACGTGACTGGGCAATATACTACGTAGCTGGGCAATATACTACGTGGCTGGGCAATATACTACGTGGCTGGGCAATTTACTACGTGGCTGGGCAATATACTACGTAGCTGGGCAATATACTACATGACTGGGCAGTATACTACGTGGCTGGGCAATATACTACGTGACTGGGCAATATACTACGTGACTGGGCAATATACTACGTGACAGCAATATACTACGTGGTTGGGCAATATACTACATGGACATGCATATTCTAGAATACCCGATGCGTTAGAATCGGGCCACCATCTAGTGAAGAATAAAAGGCTTGCCTTTTGTAAGAAATATCAAGATTGGACATCTGAAGAGTGGAAGAAAGTGATGTTTAGTGATGAGAGCACTTTCAGGCTGGTCAGGGGAGGCTCAAAGGTTGTGCGTCGTCCGAGTACCGTGTCACGGTATGACCCAAAATATACAGGTACTGAAGACACTGTGGGTAAACATGGGCTCCACATACTTAGCCAGCCTTGCTGAATCCATGCCTAAATGACTGCAGATGGTGATAAAATGTAAGGGTGACATGACAAAATACTAATTGTAATAAAATATCCACAATAAAACACTTGAATCCACTTGAATATTAAGATTTTGTGGTTTCATTGAATTTGTAAAGATTTTTTTTTGGCACTGTAGGATACATGAATAAAAAAGAATGGGGGTGGGCATCTTCTTCTCCTGACAGGGCAGGTACTGACCACTTCCAGTGCTTCCCCCATGCACATTCTAGCTGACCAATCATATGCAGTTGCTAAGCCTGCTCCATAACCATGGTAATATGCTCTCCTCATCTCCACACACAGCCAAACAAGCTGTTAACTCAGCACATTAAATCTAATAAAATCATCCTATTAGTGGGTCCATGTTGCCATGAAACCCCCAAACGAAGGGTCCGGTGATTTAACATTATAGTCAATGGCGCAGTTGGTGCATAAATCCAAAACTCTTTTTTTCTGGGGCTCAGATGCAAGCCCCGACAAGAGCACTGAACGTGGTGAAGAACGCAGTGTGAAAGAACCCTTATGTAGGAAATTCCTTATGAAGAAATATATCAAATGCCACAGAAAATTTGATAACAACAAAACTTGTGCACAGTGATTGTGGGATTATTGAAAAACTGAAATGTTTATGAACCACGTAAAGTTACAGAGACGGGTCGCTGAGTGCTGAGGGGCATAGTACAAGAAAGTCACTACTGCTTTGCTGATTCAATAACTGCAGAGTCCAAACCTTCTCTGGGATTAACATTGGCACAAAAAAAGTATGCTCAAAGCTTTATGGCATGGTTTTCTATAACCAAGCTGCGGCATGCAGTCCTTACATCATCAAGCACAATGTCAATCATTGAATGGAGTTGTGTAAAGCATGCCATTGCTGGACTCTAGAGCTTTGGAGTCGTGTACTGTGGAGAGATAAATAACATTTTTCTATCTGGCAACCTGAAGGATGAAGGAAGATGTTTTTAAACCATCAGATAAAGGTGGCAACATTGTAGTATGGACATGTACACAATATGAGAAGGAGGCACTTAGACAATTAAATGATCCATCATGTTATGAGCCCCTATCCCATGATCCAACCTTAGTATATCAGAAGAAACTATTTGATATTTTGGACTCAGCATTAGAAGAGGGAATTATTCCCAAATCAATTTGGAAGGGATTGCGGATTGAGTCACTATCAGTTCCAACATTATATCTATTGCCTAAAGTCCATAAAAGTATGACGGACCCCCAGGGACGCCCCATTATTTCTGGGAATGGCAGTTTATTGGAACCAGTTTCTAAATTCCTAGATTACTATCTTAAACCTATAGTGACTGAATCACCATCATACATTAAAGATACTACTGAAGCACTACAAAAACTGGATGGAATACACATGAGTCCCAATATGTTCATTATCACTTGTGGTGTGGAATCATTATATACATCAATTCCACATGAACAGGGACATTTTGCTGTAAGATGTTATTTATCCAGCCACCAATTTGATGCTTTTTTTTTGTAGAATTTTGATGAAATTATTGGAGTATGCTTTGCTACATAATTATTTTGTTTTTAAAGACCGATTTTATCTCCAACGAAGAGGCGTGGCAATGGGTGCAGCCTTTGCACCTTCCTATGCACATTTATTCATGGGTTCATGAATATGTCCAGAATATGGATCACACATTGACTGGATCAGTTATTTTGTGGATGAGATTCATTGATGATATTTTGTTTATTTGGCAGGGTTCACGATCAGAATTGGATGATTTTCTTCAATATCTCAATGAAAATAATATAAATATCAAACTTTCCTGCACAGTAAAACGTGATTGCATTAGTTTCTTGGATTTGGCAATCAAGATTGATGATTCTGGACAACTTAACACATCAATATATCGCAAAGAAACTAGTGTCAATGCACTACTCCATGCTAGATCCAGCCCATGTCATCCGTGCGATACCTACAGGACAATTTCTGAGAACCAGGTGAATTTGTGATCAAAATGATTCCTTGGAACATCAGGCGGAGGATCTTACTACTAGATTTTTACAACGAGGATATAGAAGAGATATTGTACATAAATCCTATGTTAGGGCTAAAGAAACAGATCAACAGACTTTGTTGATTCCTCAAAAGAAGATTCAAGACACAGATGGACAAGTACGCTTTATTATAAATTATCTCTCAAGGTGGCGTGAAATGACTGACATTTTTCCTAAGTTTTGGCTGACTCTTTTACAGGATTCAAGTCTATCAAAAATAATACCTAAAGAGCCTTTTATTATTGCAAAACGAAGTAAAACGTTAGGTGATTCATTGACTCATAGACACATAGTCATTATGTTCCTCCGGCATCTAAATTTATTTTTGATTCCAATGGTCCTAAATGGGGATCGTATAGTTGTGGTTCATGTAAAGCCTGTCAATATATGGTAAAAACAAATGTTTTTTATGATTCAACAAAAACCTGTGAATATAAGATTTTGCATTATATAAATTGTCGCACATCCATGGTGATATACCAGGCCTCATGCCCTTGTGATCGCATATATGTGGGGATGACAACAAGAGAATTGCGAGATCGTACCCTGGAACATATCAAGGCAGCAGATAAAATTAAGATTGATGATGCTGGAAATATATCTAAACTGAAACCTTTAGCAAGACATTTTCGTAGGTTCCATCCTCACCAATCTCATTTATTGAAAGTGAAAGGGATAGATCGGCTTTATTTGGGTAACAGAAGAGGAGACTGTAGTAAGATATTAGCACAAAAAGAGTGCAAATGGATCACTCTTTTGCAGAGTATGACTCCAAGGGGTCTCAATGAACAGTGGGGTTTTTCTAGCTTCCTATAGTTTTCTTTCCTTTTAATAAAATAACTTTTTTCTTTTCTTTTTGTGGGATATGGTGTTAACATGCTTATTTATTTTTCAGGTTTAATCTGGTCATGTTTTATGATCAGATTTAATCATATACTCACTGGATATTTTTATTAATTTTTCATAATTTTTAATTAAATACTGTATATACTCGAGTATAAGCCGAGATTTTCAGCCCATTTTTTGGGGGTGAATGTCCCCCTCTCGGCTTATACTCGAGTCATACCCAGGGGTCAGCAGGGGAGGGGGAGCAGGGGCTGTCTAATTATACTCACCTACTCCTGGCGCGGTCCCTGCATGTCTTTTCCCCGGCATCGGCAGCTTTTTCCTGTACTGAGTGGTCACATGGTACCACTCATTACAGTAATGAATATGCTGCTCAACCTCCCATAGGGGTGGAGCCGCATATTCATTACTGTAATGAGCGGTAACGGTGACAGCTCAGTACAGCAAGAAGCTGCGGCACCGGGGAAGCAGGGACTACACAGCGCCAGGAGCAGGTGAGTATAACGGGAAGGGGAGCGCAGCGCAATATTCACCTGCTCCTCGTTCAGGCACCGCTCCGTCTTCAGCGTCTTCTGCAGTGACGCTCAGGTCAGAGGGCGCGGTGATGTGGTTAGTGCGCATCCTCTGCCTGAATGTCAGTGCAGAAGACGCTGAAGATGGAGCGGTACCGGAACGAAGTCAGGTGAATATTGAAGTGCCGGGGGCTTGAGCGATGGAGAGGTGAGTATGTGATTTATTTTTTTAATCGCAGCAACAGCAAAGTGTTTGTATGGAGCATCTTATGGGGCAAGTGTCTGTATGGGGCCATAACGTTTGTGCAGCACTATATAGGGCAAGTGTCTGTATGGGGCCATAATGTTTGTGCAGCACTATATGGGGCAAGTGTCTGTATCGGGCCATAATCAACGTTTGTGCAGCACTATATGGAGCAAGTGTCTGTATAGAGTATCTTATGGGGCCATAATTAACGTTTGTGCAGCACTATATGAGGCAAATGTATGTATGGGGCAAATGGCTGTATGGGGCCATAATCTACGTTTGTGCAGCACTATATGGGGCAAATGTCTGTATGGAGTATCTTATGGGGCCATAATTAACGTTTGTGCAGCATTATATGGGGCAAATGTCTGTATGGAGCATCTTATGGGGCTATAACGTTTGTGCAGTACTGTATAGGGCAAATATCTTTATGGAGCATCTTATGGGGCCATAATCAACGTTTGTGCAGCACTATATGGGGCAAATATCTTTATGGAACATCTTATGGGGCCATAATTAATGTTTGTGCAGCATTATATGGGGCAAATGTCTGTATGGAGTATCTTATGGGGCCATCACGTTTGTGCAGCACTATATGGGGCAAATATCTTTATGGAGCATCTTATGGGGCCATAATCAACATTTGTGCAGCATTATATTGGGCAAATGTGTCTATGGAGCATCTTATGGGGCCATTATTAACCTTTATGCAGGATTATATGGGGCATATTTTAATATGGAGCATCTTATGGGGCCATCATAAACTTTATGGAGCATTATATGGGGCTCCTGATTCAATATGGATATTCAAAAACACTCAACCTACTGATGTCTCAAATAATTTTACTTTTATTGGTATCTATTTTTACTTTTGACATTTACCAGTAGCTGCTGCATTTCCCACCCTAGACTTATACTCGAGTCATTAAGTTTTCCCAGTTTTTGTGGCAAAATTAGGGGGTCGGCTTATACTCGGGTCGGCTTATACTTGAATAAATATGGTATATATTTTTCTATAATGTATTATGCTCCAGCAATTTTTTAATAGATTTTTGTGCATGTATATATTTTTTGGGGGTTAAATAATTCATTTTGCAAGTTTTTTATGGAAAATGAGGGGATTTTTTATATGTATGGATACATGCATGCCGCATATTCATTATGTATTTAATTGATATTGTGTGTATATATACACTTATGGTGCTAGTGATCTTGTTTATATGTTTACATATGTATTTCTTTTTTTTTTTGCACTTTGCACTTTTTCTGTATATAGCCAATAGATTTATTCTATGCGCGGTATGTATGCATGCAGTGTTCTGTATATTTATCAATTATTTCATATTGCCCGTTTTTGCATAATACTTACCTATATATGACTTCCCATAACAAATATGGCTGTGGGGGCACTGAGCGCCGCACTGTGCGTGCGCCTACTCTGTCCTGGGGCTGGAGCTTGGTTGGTGCGTTATTGACTGTGGCCAATGGCCGCACTCGGTGACGCACTTCCGGTTTCGTCTTCTGGGATGGTGGCGGTGGCGTGCATTGTTGCGGCGCCATGTAATTATAGCGTCCCTAATTGTGAGTATAGGCAGCTGATTTTGCACTATAAAATATTGCTGCACCCTGCCAACATCACTCCCTGACGAAGCAGCAGCGAAACGTGCGTTGGAGTGGTGTGTGCGGGGGCAGTGGTGCGTCATATTGGTTGGTGTATTGTGGCTGTTTTTTATTAAGCATACTTCTCACATTCAAATCATGATTTTGGATTAATGCTCACAATTTTTGCACTTTAACCTTTTTAATTCTATATTATATTGCACTAGCATAATTTTTGAATCAATTATATGTATTGTGGTGTTTTTTGATATATAATATAATTAACTTGTAAACACCTTCATATCACTTATGTTTTTTTTTATTGCATTTTATATATCACTGATATGTTATCACTCAATTAGTTATTTGATTTTTGCCAGCTATGAAATTTAATTTATTTGGAAAAATACATATTTTTTAATATTATTTAATATACATGTGAAAGATTTTTTATTTCTCTCTCTCTCTCTCTCTCTCTCTCTATATATATATATATATATGTGACGCCCAGGAGACCGGGGTACCCAGCACCGGACCAATGGGGTCTGTCTCTTGAGGGGGATGTCACGGGTGGCTTGACCCGGTGCTGTGGCCTCAGGCAATGCACAGTGTAAGGGGTATCATGAGGGAACAGGCACTTACTTGATCAGCAGCAGGTTCTCCCAGCGGTGATGATCCTGATCCTGGATAGATGGCTATTGTCCAAATGAAAGACTAAGGCACTGAAACGTTTAACCAGTTTACTTCAACATAAAGGGATTTACAATCCAGTCCTGTCACCGGAGTCTGTATGGGAACTCTGAGTTACTTTGACCCTGCCGGGGCCTTCGCCTCTTATTGTACGCAGTTTCTGTGTGGCCCTGCTGCTGTATGTGAACTGGCTGCCGGCCCAATCTGTCCCCTCCGGGCCCTGGTTCGACGGGCAACCCGAGTCCTTTTATCGGCTTACCCCCTCCGGGAGTACCGCTGAACTCTGTGTCTGTTGCTGCGTCCGGCCCTAGTGAAGCTGATATCACCTCACGTTTTTCCGGTTGCTGTATTATATATAATGAATACAGCCACGGATCCGGTATCCGTCTTTGCGCCTGTTCTGGGTAGTGATTAATGCTACCCGGTTCTCACAATATCCTTTTTCTCTGTCCCTTTTCTCCTCAGGCGGGTGATTTGGGCCTGGAAACCGTCATAGGGCTGTTAGAAATTCAGCTGTATGACCTCTCACTTTGAGCTCCTTAGCCCAACTGCCATTTCTTCTCTCAGACCAGAATGGATCAAGGGGAGTCTCTGGAGCTCCCCCTTCTGGCCGGAGGTGGTAGTGCAGTCTTGCTATTTTAGTATTTGTATTTACTGTCAGTAACTATTTTTGTAGCAAATACCCCTAGGGGTGCCACATTCCCCCTTAGTTAAGAACAGTACTCCGGGACTGTGGGACGATAACATTTTGAAATAACAATTAATATGTACAGAGTCTTAAAAATGAAAAGTTACAAAAACCACTCAAGGAAACAAAAATAGAGTTCTGTAAAAAGTCACTTCAAATAGCGTCCATTAATACAGTCCTATCCTTGAAGGTACTAGGAAAGGCACTGCACTTTGTGTCCAGGAATTTAGTTCCATTTTTCCAACGAAGTTGTCAATATAAAGTCTAAAGAAAGTTCAAAAAGAGCAAAAAGCAAAGTTCAAAAAGCAGTCTTTCCGGAGCTTTGATTTAGTGCCTCCGGGCTGATAACAAGTTCAAGAATATGCAAGAAGTTCATACAGACAAGTCTCTGTAGGTACTGGGCTTAAACGTTGCAGAATGATAACAATGACTATAGTTTTATAGTTGGTAATCCGCATACCTGGCCGGTAATTGACCCTGGGTACTACGCTGTGATCTACGTAATAGCGGTGTCTCTTCATGTGGTGTACTACTGTCTACTGCGGATGTAGTATCTGTCCGCTCTGCTAAAGATAATTCCATGACGATGGAGTTGGCAAGTCCACCGTGAATGGGTTGAATAACTTCTGATTCTGGCTGGACAACTTCTGGCTCTTTCAATGCTTCCGGACACAATTTAAGATTGTCTCTTGACACTAATACAGATGTTAAGCCTCCGTTTTTGCTAATGAGACACATTTTAGGATTATCCATTCTTGTTGGTAAAACTGTGTAGGGTACGGCTTCCCACTGATTGTCTAGTTTATTGGTTCGACGGTTTCTCTTGAGCACTTGATCACCCGGTCTTAATGGGGTCGCTAGAGCATTCTGGTTGAAAGTTCGCTCTTGTCTTTCTCTAGTTTGCTGAAGGCTTCTTTCCACACTCTCTTGCACTTGGCGATACTGCTTTTGCCGTATGATATCCCAATTGGAGTCTTGAACTTCTGCGTCTGGTTTCAGAATTCCCATTTCTAGATCGATTGGTAATTGGCCGGGTCTTGCACGCATAAGGTAAGCTGGGGTGCAGTTGGTGGAGCTCACCGGTACATGATTATACAGATCCACCAAGTCAGGCAATTTCTCTGGCCATTGATTCCTTTCTGTCTCAGGTAAAGTCTTTAGTAGGTCTATTACAATATGGTTCATCTTCTCGCATAAGCCGTTTGTTTGTGGATAATAGGCCGTCGTCCGGATCTTTTTGCAACCATACATATTACAGAATTCTCTGAAGATCTCTGATTCAAAGGCTGTACCTTGGTCGGTGAGAACCTGTTCCGGATATCCATGGGGTCTACAAAAGTACGTTTGGAACACTTTGGCTGCTGTTTTTGCTGTCAGATCTTTTACGGGTACTACTACCAAGAAGCGTGAATAATGGTCCACGATGGTCAAGGCATAGACATAGCCGGACCGGCTTGGTATTAACTTCACGTGGTCTATGGCTACAAGTTCAAGTGGTTGTTTGGTGATTATGGGCTGCAGTGGTGCTCTTTGGTTCTTTTGATCGTTTCTTCTGAGGTTGCACGGGCCACAATTTCTGCACCACTGTTCGATTGATTTTCTCATCCCGACCCAATAAAATCTTTCTCTTAGAAGTACTTCTAACTTTTTCCAACCGAAGTGACCAGCACCATTATGGTAAGCTTCGAGGACCATCTTCACATCTTGTTTAGGCACGGTAATCTGCCAAACCAATTCATGTGTTTTCGGATTGGTGTACCTTCTACAGAGCTTCCCTTGATACAGGAACATTTTGCCTCTCTATTTCCAGAGTTGATGCGTCTCTTCTGGGGCATCCTCATCGGGATATGCACTTTGTTCAGTTAACAGTTCCTTCACCAACTTCACAGCCGGATTGCTGTCTTGGGTGTCAGCCCATCTATGGTGTGCTAACGGATTAAAATTCACCTCTTGTTGTTTCTGATAGGTACTTGACTGATGATGTTTCGCCTTGGGATGATGGAAGGCTGGTAGTTCAATTTCTTCAAGCTCCCCCGTTTCTTCTTCTACATCTCTCAAGTGTGGCATCCGGGATAGGGCATCGGCATTTCCATTCTTGCGACCTGCTCGATACTTGATTATGAAGTTGTAATTAGATAACCGGGCTATCCATCGCTGTTCTAACGCACCTAATTTGGCTGTGTCCAGGTGGGTCAACGGATTGTTGTCAGTATAGACAATAAATTCTGCAGCGGCCAGATAGTGTTTGAAACGTTCAGTCACAGCCCAAACTACTGCCAGTAGTTCCAATTTGAAGGAGCTGTAATTTTCTGAATTTCTTTCAGTAGGCCGGAGCTTTCTACTTGCAAAGGCGATGACTTTCTCCCGACCTTCTTGCTTTTGTGACAGCACCGCTCCTAGTCCCACATTACTGGCATCGGTGTAGAGGATGAAAGGTTGATGGTAATCTGGGTATGCCAGAACCTCTTCTCCGGTTAGTGCCTTCTTTAGTTGTTCAAAGGAGTCTTCCCTTTCGTCGTTCCACTGAAAAGGAGGGTTTCGGTTTGAAGGTTTCTTCGTCTGCCCTACCAAGGTGTCTTGCAAGGGTGCTGCCAACTTGGTAAATCCTTTTTTAAATCTGCGATAGTAACCCACCAATCCCAGGAATTGTCTCACTTCTTTTGTGCTGGTAGGTCTTGGCCAATCCCTTATGGCGCTTATTTTCTCGGGATCTGGTGCTACTCCCTCCGAACTCACGATGTGTCCCAGGTACTGTACCTTTGGCTTGAGAAGGTGACATTTGGATGGCTTGACTTTCATGCCATACCTGGATAAGGCTTCGAACACTTCTGCCAGGTCTATTAAGTGTTGTTCGTAAGTCTTTGAGTAGACGATCACATCATCTAGGTACAGGAGGACGGTCTCGAAGTTCTTGTGTCCGAGGCAGCATTCCATCAGCCGCTGGAAGGTACCGAATGCGTTGCAGAGTCCGAACGGCATGCGATTAAATTCACATAGACCCATTGGTGTGGTGAATGCCGTCTTTTCCTTATCTCTCTCAGCCACAGGGACTTGCCAATACCCGCTTGTTAAGTCTAAGGTGGAAAAATAATTAGCAGATTTCAAAGCAGTTAAGGACTCTTCTATCCTAGGCAAGGGGTAGGCGTCTTTATGGGTGATGTTATTAATCTTCCGGTAGTCTACGCACATTCTCATGGTTCCGTCCTTTTTTTTGACAATCACTAGAGGGGCCGCCCAGGGGCTACAGCTGTCTCTTATTACCCTGGCCTGTTTCATCTCCCTCAGCATATCTTTTGCACATTGATAGTGAGCGGGCGGTATGGGTCTATATCTTTCTTTTATTGGGGGATGGTCACCGGTGGGGATTGTGTGTTCTACCCCTTCTATCCGTCCGAAGTCCAATGGGTGTTTACTGAAGACTTGTTCATATTCCATCACTAGCCTATACACCCCTTGTTTTTGATGGGTAGGTGTTGAATTTATGCCCACGTGTAGCTGTTGGCACCAATCCTCCAATTCTCCGTCTGAGCCGTTGCCTTCCACCTGACAGGTTGGTTCTAAGGGCTCAATGGTTGTGATGGCATTGTTGTCAACAGTATATAGCTTTGCCACTGTAGCATACCTTGGCAA
Source organism: Ranitomeya imitator (assembly GCF_032444005.1). Classification (NCBI taxonomy): domain Eukaryota; kingdom Metazoa; phylum Chordata; class Amphibia; order Anura; family Dendrobatidae; genus Ranitomeya; species Ranitomeya imitator. The sequence goes on from NC_091284.1 coordinate 225,095,618, forward strand.
AGTGACCTCTTCCTCTCCACAGTTCAAAAGTCGTACCGGCACTCGTCCCCGGTGTACCGGCACTCGTCCCCGGTGTACCTCGACTACCCCTCGTGAGTATAGTGGGCCTGCTGTCGGTGTACACTGGTTCTATTAAGGCTTGATAATCTCGTCCCTTAGTACCAATGGCTGCTCTACACCATACCAGCATTTCTGTTTTTGGTGGGATTACAATAGATGTCGGATCACTTACCCTCACACTGCCGATTTCTCCACCTGCAACTTCTACCTGTTGCCTTAACATCAATACTTTTATTTCCCTCCGGAGAACTCTCTGCTGGCAGGATTGGGCAGTTTCAGCAATTTGCTGTAAGACAGAAATGACTTCGGAAAAGCAGTTCTCTAACACATTCATTCCTATCAATACAGTTGGTTCACAGTTCCGCCGGTCAACATCAAGAACAATTATACCCTGTTTCTTCAATTCTACTTTACCAATCTTTATGGTCATCTCCCTGAAACCTAGTTTCGGTACCAACTTACCATTACTGGCCCATATATCTAGTTCAACATCAGAGGGCCCTTTATCAATATCTGCATCAGCCCAGTACCTCTTATAAAGGATATACGGTATAGATGAAATCTGGGAACCTGTGTCCAGCAAAGCGTTGAGGGGAATTCCGTCCAGCACGATAGGGATAATGGGTCGTCCTCCGATGTACCTGTCGTGCCAGGGTGTTGGGCCTTGAAAGTTCATTCCTGCGAAGCGGCCCGCATTCCCAGGGGATTCCCGTTTAAATCACAATCTCGTGCAAAGTGGCCTGGCTGCTGGCAACGGCGGCAAATGGGCTGTCCATCCGGTTGGTAGCGGTCGCGGGGTCGTCCTCTCCATGTCGGGTATCTCCGGGGTCTCATCCATGGAACATCCTCTCTACAGTTTGCCAACTCCATCTTGTGTCCTCTCATCTCCTGCATGGTTTTAGCCATTGAAGCAACAACATCAGCTAAAGAGTCAAGCTTTTGTTGAAGAGCCTCATTAGTACTGGGCCCCAGGGGCTTAGCAATGGCCCCAGATATAGCTGATGTCACTGGCACTCCCTGTTGTTGAGGTGCCTCTGCCATGGGTTGCGCAGGATCCTGATCCCGAGGTGCCTCTGCCAGCTGGAGACGTATAGCGCTCTCCTTTAATTGGGCAAATGTCAATTCAGGGTTCTTAAAAACAACCATGCTCACATGCCCCCGGTGAGAAGGGGTGTAGAGTCCCTCAATAAATTGATCTCTTAGCAGTTTATCCGCTCCGGTGTTAAAAATGGGTTCAGCCAGTGTAAGTGATTTAAGGGCTTCCTGCAGGTTTAAGGCAAAGTCTCTCACGCCCTCATTAGCTTTTTGTTTGCAATTAAAGAATCGTATTTTAGCTTTGCTGCTGGCCGTGGTTTCAAATGTAGCTTTTAATCCAGCAAATATGCGTTCAACAGTGCCTTTTAGATCAGCTGCCCATGCTGTGACTTCTCGCTTAGCATGGCCACTTAACTGCATCATCAGGAGACTAACACGCTGAACTTCACCCAAGGGGAACATGTCAAAATGGGCCAGCATCTTTTCTCTGAAATTGTCAAGGGTATTAGGCTCACCTTCATACATTGGAAGCCACGGGCCACCCGGGGTATATGGCATCAGCACCGGCATGATGGGCGCCACTCCTTGCACCGCTGCTCTACCGGACTCTCTATCGACACTCTGTCTTTCAGCTGCATTAGCGTCGCCGGGTGCTGCGGCGTCTCCTTGCTGCGACATACTGTGCCCCATTAGTTAATCCGGACCCTTCCGGTCCTCCGCTTCCGTCGGGATAGTGTAGATTCGTTCCGCTGTGCAGCAGGATTGGTTTCCCCCTTGCTCTGACGTCAGAGCGCTCAGCTTGGTGCCGCCCACAATGACACGCCCCCTGCTGCTCCCGCCCGCCGCGCGCTCTGTAATGGCGGATTCTGAAGTTTTTCAGTCAGACTGGGGCTCAGGTAATGGCGTAGCTCAATTAACAGTCTCGTGCCTAACGGTTATGAGCTGATGGCGGCCATCTTTACTCCATTATAACCAATGGGGAAAAGTCACTTTCAATAGTTTTTAATGGGAAATGGAATTTTCTTTAATAAAGTCAATTTTCAAGATTTTTCATCCAAGTTTTCACAGTTTTGGGCTCCAATCACGGCACACAATACCCGGTATACGGGCTGGCTGAATCCTGTTCGTGACGCCAATTGTGACGCCCAGGAGACCGGGGTACCCAGCACCGGACCAATGGGGTCTGTCTCTTGAGGGGGATGTGACGGGTGGCTTGACCCGGTGCTGTGGCCTCAGGCAATGCACAGTGTAAGGGGTATCATGAGGGAACAGGCACTTACTTGATCAGCAGCAGGTTCTCCCAGCGGTGATGATCCTGATCCTGGATAGATGGCTATTGTCCAAATGAAAGACTAAGGCACTGAAACGTTTAACCAGTTTACTTCAACATAAAGGGATTTACAATCCAGTCCTGTCACCGGAGTCTGTATGGGAACTCTGAGTTACTTTGACCCTGCCGGGGCCTTCGCCTCTTATTGTACGCAGTTTCTGTGTGGCCCTGCTGCTGTATGTGAACTGGCTGCCGGCCCAATCTGTCCCCTCCGGGCCCTGGTTCGACGGGCAACCCGAGTCCTTTTATCGGCTTACCCCCTCCGGGAGTACCGCTGAACTCTGTGTCTGTTGCTGCGTCCGGCCCTAGTGAAGCTGATATCACCTCACGTTTTTCCGGTTGCTGTATTATATATAATGAATACAGCCGCGGATCCGGTATCCGTCTTTGCGCCTGTTCTGGGTAGTGATTAATGCTACCCGGTTCTCACAATGTCCTTTTTCTCTGTCCCTTTTCTCCTCAGGCCGGTGATTTGGGCCTGGAAACCGTCATAGGGCTGTTAGAAATTCAGCTGTATGACCTCTCACTTTGAGCTCCTTAGCCCAACTGCCATTTCTTCTCTCAGACCAGAATGGATCAAGGGGAGTCTTTGGAGCTCCCCCTTCTGGCCGGAGGTGGTAGTGCAGTCTTGCTATTTTAGTATTTGTATTTACTGTCAGTAACTATTTTTGTGGCAAATACCCCTAGGGGTGCCACATTTATATATATAAACGGCCATCGTCTCCCCTGCTCGCACGAGCTCCTTTTCTTCTCCCCCGGCCATGAAGTTTTAATTGTGAAGACTCAATAAAATCTGCTACTTTGAAGATTGGTGAGTGCATCCTGCTTTTTTCTTTTGCTACCTGGGACACATATGTTATTTCGTGGTTTTGCACCCGATATCTTTTTTGCCATGGCTGTTGCTGACATGATATAGCTTTTTAGTACCGGCTTTCCTAAAGATAATGGATATATATATACATACAAGTTACCAATTGATTTGACATACCCTGCCCCCCTCATACAGGATTAAAACATTTATGCTCCTCTAACATCTGTTTTTATAATAACAAAAATTCCAATAAAAATTTCTGTTGTTATGTATATTGTGTCATATGCTTTTATATATTAATAAAAATTTGATTGATCTATTATATTTTTCTTAATGAATATTTTTGGGGGTTTATATTTATAATTAATATTGATTAATTATATATTTGATCAGATATATTTTATATTTCTTTTCTATATAGGATTTCAACCTGAAGGATGAGCCTGAGTTTGGTGAGTGACCGAAGAACGCAACCCGTCTGGGTGCTCTGTGCTTACTGTATCGTATAGTGGAGGAGGGATGGCATTGTTTTTCAAAGAATAGCCATTTTGTTCCAGTGAAGGGAAATCTTAATGTTTCAGCATACAAAAACATTTCCATACCTTTTAACTTTATGGGAGCAGTTTGGGGAAGGTCCTTTTCTGTCCTGTCCTGACTGTGCCCCAGTGCACAAAGCAAGGTACATAAAGGCATGATTGGGTCAGTTTATTGTTTAAGAACTTTATTGGCCACACAGAACTCTGACCTCAACCCCATCAAACCCCCTTGGAATGAACTAGAAAAGAGCCAGGCCCATTCCGTCAGCATCAGTGGTTCCTTCTACTGTTGCTAGTGTGCTCACCAGTATTCATTTTTGTTTTTTTCCCTCAGTGTTGGATTTTACAAATTGCTGTTACGTTTTCAATCATAGAAATAGCTAGAATACAAATGTTTACTATAATCACAATTTTCCCTTTCGTTAAGCCCCTACTGTAAAGTTCAGGGAAACCTCAGACAAGAGTTGTTTCTGTATCCCAATACACTACAGAAAAGGGGGTCAGGCTGTGTGTGTGTGTTGTTACCCCATGTAGAGATAACTGTAGACAATGCAGACCAGACCTGATGAAGTACAGATGAATGTGGGAGACAGGAGTATGAAAATATTTTTTTCTTTACCAAACTGGTTGTTAGGGTTGGCGGATTGCGCTACATAAAATAAATAAAGCGCAATTGCGAACCGGGGTCCACTGTGCGAAGATGGAAAACTACTGCTAGTGAACAATGACGGAAATTACTTGTACACACTGGGTTAGCGCCACACAGTGTCAACAGCACATGAACTGAACTCGAACACAGAAATGAAAGAGATGCTCTGCATCAGAGCTGTGACACTCGCACATAGAAATGAAAGAGATGCTCTGCAACTGAGATGTCACTCGCATACAAACGAAAGAGATGTGCTGCAACTGAGCTGTGTCACTCTCACACAGAAATGAAAGAAATGCTCTGCAATTGAGCTGTGTCATTTGCACAGAGAAATGGAACAGATGCACTGAAACTGTACTGTGTCAATCGCATACAGAACCGAAACAGATGCTCAGCAACTGAGCTGTGTCATTCGCACACAGAAATGATACAGATGCTCAGCAACTGAGCTTTCTCACTCGCACACAGAAATAAAACCGATGCTATGCAACTGAGCTGTGTCACTCGCACACAGAAACGAAACAGATGCTGAGTATATTACCCTTACTAAGGTTGTACTTGCTCTGGAACTCTACTGTGGTAACCGCACACATGAAGGAACCAGATGCTAAACCAAAAAGCTAATTGCCCTAACTGATGCTAGCTGCCTGCCTACGTGTACAGTTTCAAAGCTACACAGACATACGACACTTGCAGACAGAGTGGAAGGGTCTTCACTCACATAGCTACACACAAATGATACTAGTGCATCGGTGTGCACCTCTGAGGGCCTTTTATACACTAGACTCATGTTCAGATGGACAGGACTTTGCCTGTGGACTAATCCGGAGCTGCCACATGGCCAGATCAGCTGTCTTCCATCCATAAATGAGAGGATGCCACCACACGGACATGCTCAGTAAGGTGATTTCTGGACTTAGACTCCAGAGCTTCAGGCTTCAGCTGCCTATTGCTGGTTGCTATAGACTTGACTGGAGAGCTAGCAGTAACCAAATTAACACTGTGAGCCTAATCAAGATGCTGGGACAGGCGTCTATGTTCAGGATCACCCTAGTGGATGAGTCTGAATGGGAGACCGCAGAGGCAGAAAAGGCTTGAGATCTATCCCGTGCAGCGGGAAGATCCCGACACCTAACACTGGTAAAACATGTACATCTAGTAGCAGGCATGGCACATAAAGAATACATCTTCTGCACAGATCAGATGTATTAGCTTGATCGTTACATGTGGCGTCACATTTCTGATATTATACTGAAAGAGCAGGTTGCTATAAAGGTCTTATGTAAAAAGAACCTTTATTATATATCTTTAAAATGTATAAAATACAAACATAGTGCCATGAAACAACATACAAACATAACGTCATGGTGAGATACTTCGTATCCCAAAGGCACACTGAAGGCCAACAGGTCTTTTTGAACCATCCAGGAAGTGGGTTTTTAACCCCTTTCTGCCATTGGACGTAATATTCCGTCCATGTGGGGTGGGCCTTAATTCCCAAGGACCGAATATTACGTCCAGCGCGATCGGCCGCGCTCACGGGGGGAGCGCCGCCGATCGCGGCCGGGTGTCAGCTGCTTATCGCAGCTGACATCTGGCACTATGTGCCAGGAGCGGTCACGGACCGCCCCCGGCACATTAACCCCCGGCACACCGCGATCAAAGATGATCGCGATGTGACGGCGGTGCAGGGAAGCATCGCGCAGGGAGGGGGCTCCCTGCGGGCTTCCCTGAGCCCCCCGCAGCAACGCGATGTGATCGCGTTGCTCCGGGGGTCTCCCACCTCCCTCCCTGCAGTAAGTCCCGGATCCAAGATGGCCGCGGATCCGGGTCCTGCAGGGAGGGAGGTGGCTTACCAAGTGCCTGCTCAGAGCAGGCACTTGGTAACGCTGCACTGCTCTCAGACAGATCGGTGATCTGTCAGAGTGCTGTGCAAACTGGCAGATCACCGATCTGTATTGTCCCCCCCGGGACAAAGTAAAAAAGTAAAAAAAAAAATTTCCAAGTGTGTAAAAAAAAAAAAAAAAAAAATCCTAAATAATGAAAAAAAATATATATATATTATTCCCATAAATACATTTCTTTATCTAAATAAAAAAAAAACCACAATAAAAGTACACATATTTAGTATCGCCGCGTCCGTAACGACCCGACCTATAAAACTGGCCCACTAGTTAACCCCTTCAGTAAACACCGTAAGGAAAAAAAAAAAAACGAGGCAAAAAACAACGCTTTATTATCATACCGCCGAACGAAAAGTGGAATAACACGCGATCAAAAAGACATATATAAATAACCATGGTACCGCTGAGAGCGACATCTTGTCCCGCAAAAAATGAGCTGCCATACAGCAACATCAGCAAAAAAAAAAAAAAGTTATAGTCCTCAGAATAAAGCGATGCAAAAATAATTATTTTTTCTATAAAATAGTTTTTATCGTATAAAAGCGCCAAAACATAAAAAAAATGATATAAATGAGGTGTCGCTGTAATCGTACTGAACCGAAGAATAAAACTGCTTTATCAATTTTACCAAACGCGGAACGGTATAAACGCCTCCCCCAAAAGAAATTCATGAATAGCTGGTCTTTGGTCATTGTGCCTCACAAAAATCGGAATAAAAAGCGATCAAAAAATGTCACGTGCCCGAAAATGTTACCAATAAAAACGTCAACTCGTCCCGCAAAAAACAAGACCTCACATGACTCTGTGGACTCAAATATGGAAAAATTATAGCTCTCAAAATGTGGTAACGCAAAAAATATTTTTTGCAATAAAAAGCGTCTTTCAGTGTGTGACGGCTGCCAATCATAAAAATCCGCTAAAAAACCCGCTATAAAAGTAAATGAAAAAAATGTATTTATTTCCATTTTCCCATTAAGGTTAGGGTTAGGGCTAGGGTTAGGGCTAGGGCTAGGGCTAGGGTTAGGGCTAGGGTTAGGGCTAGGGTTAGGGCTAGGGTTAGGGCTAGGGTTAGGGCTAGGGTTAGGGCTAGGGCTAGGGTTGGGACTAGGGTTAGGGCTAGGGCTAGGGTTGGGGCTAGGGTTAGGGCTAGGGTTAGGGCTAGGGTTAGGGTTAAGGCTACAGTTAGGGTTGGGGCTAAAGTTAGGGTTAGGGTTTGGATTACATTTACGGTTGGGAATAGGGTTGGGATTAGGGTTAGGGGTGTGTCTGGGTTAGAGGTGTGGTTAGGGTTACCGTTGGGATTAGGGTTAGGGGTGTGTTTGGATTAGGGTTTCAGTTATAATTGGGGGGTTTCCACTGTTTAGGCACATCAGGGGAATCTCCAAATGCAACATGGCGACCGATCTCAATTCCATCCAATTCTGCATTGAAAAAGTAAAACAGTGCTCCTTCCCTTCCGAGCTCTCCCGTGTGCCCAAACAGGAGTTTACCCCAACATATGGGGTATCAGCGTACTCAGGACAAATTGGGCAACAACTTTTGGGGTCCAATTTTTCCTGTTACCCTTGGGAAAATACAAAACTGGGGGCTAAAAAATAATTTTTGTGGGAAAAAAAGAGATTTTTTATTTTCACGGCTCTGCGTTATAAACTGTAGTGAAACACTTGGGGGCTCAAAGTTCTCACAACACATCTAGATAAGTTCGTGGGGGGGTCTAGTTTCCAATATGGGGTCACTTGTGGGGGTTTCTACTGTTTAGGTATATTAGGGGCTCTGCAAACGCAATGTGACGCCTGCAGACCATTCCATCCAAGTCTGCATTCCAAATGGCGCTCCTTCCCTTCCGAGCCCTCCCATGCGCCCAAACGCTGGTTCCCCCCCACATATGGGGTATCAGCGCACTCAGGACAAATTGGACAACAACTTTTGGGGTCCAATTTCTCCTTTTACCCTCGAGAAAATACAAAACTGGGGGCTAAAAAATAATTTTGAGGGGAAATTTTTTTTTTTATTTTCACGGCTCTGCGTTATAAACTGTAGTGAAATACTTGGGGGCGCAAAGTTCTCACAACACATCTAGATAAGTTCCTTTGGGGGGTCTAGTTTCCAATATGGGGTCACTTGTGGGGGGTTTCTACTGTTTAGGTACATTAGGGGCTCTGCAAACACAATGTGACGCCTGCAGACCATTCCATCTAAGTCTGTATTCCAAATGGCGCTCCTTCCCTTCCGAGCCCTCCCATGCGCCCAAACGCTGGTTCTCCCCCACATATAGGGTATCAGCGCACTCAGGACAAATTGCACAACAACTTTTGGGGTCCAATTTCTCCTGTTACCCTCAGGAAAATACAAAACTGGGGGCTAAAAAATTATTTTTGTGGGAAAAAATTTTTGTTTTATTTTTACGGCTCTGCATTATAAACTTCTGTGAAGCTCTTATTGGGTCAAAGTGCTCACCGCACATCTAGATAAGTTCCTTAGGGGGTCTACTTTTCAAAATGGTGTCACTTGTGGGGGGTTTCAATGTTTAGGTATATCAGTGGCTCTCCAAACGCAACATGGCGTCCCATCTCAATTCCTGTCAATTTTGCATTGAAAGGTCAAACGGCGCTCCTTCCCTTCCGAGCTCTCCCATGCGCCCAAACAATGGTTTACCCCCACATATGGGGTATCAGAGTACTCAGGACAAATTGTGCCACAACTTTTGTGGTCCAATTTCTTCTCTTACCATTGGGAAAATAAAAAATTGGGGGCGAAAAGATAATTTTTGTGAAAACAAATGATTTTTTATTTTTACGGTTCTGCATTATAAACTTCTGTGAAGCACTTGGTGGGTCAAAGTGCTCACCACACCTCTAGATAAGTTCCTTAGGGGGTCTACTTTCCAAAATGGTGTCACTTGTGGGGGGTTTCAATGTTTAGGCACATCAGTGGCTCTCCAAACGCAACATGGCGTCCCATCTCAATTCCAGTCAAATTTGCATTGAAAAGTCAAATGGCGCTCCTTCCCTTCCGAGCTCTGCCATGCGCCCAAACTGTGGTTAACCCCCACATATGGGGTATCAGCGTACTCAGGACAAATTGTAAAACAACGTTTGGGGTCCATTTTCTTCTGTAACCCTTGGTAAAATAAAACAAATTGGAGCTGAAGTAAATTTTTTGTGAAAAAAAGTTAAATGTTAATTTTTATTAAAACATTCCAAAAATTCCTGTGAAGCACCTGAAGGGTTAATAAACTTCTTGAATGTGGTTTTGAGAACCTTGAGGGGTGCAGTTTTTAGAATGGTGTCACACTTGGGTATTTTCTATCATATAGACCCCTCAAAATGACTTCAAATGAGATGTGGTCCCTAAAATAAAATGGTATTGTAAAAATGAGAAATTGCTGGTCAACTTTTAACCCTTATAACTCCCTAACAAAAAAAATTTTGGTTCCAAAATTGTGCTGATGTAAAGTAGACATGTGGGAAATGTTACTTATTAAGTATTTTGTGTGACATATCTCTGTGATTTAATTGCATAAAAATTCAAAGTTGGAAAATTGCGAAATTTTCAAAATTTTCGCCAAATTTCCGTTTTTTTCACAAATAAACGCAGGTAATATCAAATAAATTTTACCACTATCATGAAGTACAATATGTCACGAGAAAACAATGTCAGAATCACCGGGATCCGTTGAAGCGTTCCAGAGTTATAACCTCATAAAGGGACAGTGGTCAGAATTGTAAAAATTGGCCCGGTCCATAACGTGCAAACCACCCTTGGGGGTAAAGGGGTTAAAGAATAGTACAACCTATATACTTTCTATTGGCTAGTTATTAGTAATGAGCGAACGTACTTGCCACTACTCGGTACTCGCCCGAGTATTACTATGTACCGTATATACTCGAGTATAAGCCGACCCGAGTATAAGTCAACCCCCCTAATTTTGCCACAAAAAACTGGGAAAACCTATTGACTCGAGTATAAGCCTAGGGTGGAAATGTAGCATTTACCGGTGAATTTCAAAAATAAAAATAGATCATTATTTCCCCATAGCTGTGCCATATAGTGCTCTGCACCGTTCATTATTTCCCCATAGCTGTGCCATATAGTGCTCTGCACCGTTCATTATTTCCCCATAGCTGTGCCATATAGTGCTCTGCACCGTTCATTATTGCCCCATAGCTGTGCTATATAGTGCTCTGCACCGTTCATTATTTCCCCATAGCTGTGCCATATAGTGCTCTGCACCGTTCATATTTCCCCATAGCTGTGCCATATAGTGCTCTGCAACGTTCATACTGCCCCATAGCTGTACCATATAGTGCTCTGCACCGTTCATACTGCCCCATAGCTGTACCATATAGTGCTCTGCACCGTTCATACTGCCCCATAGCTGTACCATATAGTGCTCTGCACCGTTCATACTGCCCCATAGCTGTACCATATAGTGCTCTGCACGTTCATACTGCCCCATAGCTGTGCCATATAGTGCTCTGCACCGTTCATACTGCCCCATAGCTGTACCATATAGTGCTCTGCACTGTTCATACTGCCCCATAGCTGTACCATATAGTGCTCTGCACCGTTCATACTGCCCCATAGCTGTGCCATATAGTGCTCTGTACCGTTCATACTGCCCCATAGCTGTGCCATATAGTGCTCTGCACCATTCATATTGTCCCATAGCTGTACCATATAGTGCTCTGCACCGTTCATACTGCCCCATAGCTGTGCCCAATATGCTCTGCACCGTTCATATTTCCCCATAGCTGTACCATATAGTGCTCTGCACCGTTCATATTTCCCCATAGATGCTTCACATAAATCTGTGCCGCTGCTGCCGCTGCGATAAAAAAAAAAAAAAGCCATACTCACCTCTCTTGCTTGCAGCTCCCGGCGTCTCGTCCCGGCGTCTCTGCACTGACTGATCAGGCAGAGGGCTCCGCGCACACTATATGCGTCATCGCGCCCTCTGACCTGAACAGTTAGTGCGGAGCGACGCCGGGAAGATGGAGCGGCGCCGGGAAGATGGAGCGGCGTCCGGCGGCTGGAACGTGGACAGGTAAATATGCCATACTTACCTGCTCCCGGCGTCCGGCTCCTTCTCCCGGACAGCTGTCTTCGGTGCCGCAGCTTCTTCCTCTATCAGCGGTCACCGGCACCGCTGATTAGAGAAATGAATAGGCGGCTCCACCCCTATGGGAGGTGGAGCCGCCTATTCATTTCTCTAATGAGCGGTCCCATGTGACCACTGAAAAGGGGAAGAGCTGCGGCACCCGAAGACAGTGTGACAGGCAGGGGGAGCATCAGGATCGCTGGAAGCAGGTAAGTATGCCTCAGCGCCCTCTCTCCCTCACCCGCAGACCCTGCCACCCACCTTGACTCGAGTATAAGCCAAGAGGGGCACTTTCAGCCCAAAAATTTGGGCTGAAAATCTCGGCTTATACTCAAGTATATACGGTATATACTATAGTATTTCAGAGATTATTTGTCTGGAGCTCGGGTCTCCGCCTTGCAAAACTGGCACTCTTTAGAACGCCAGTGACAATGCAGGGATTGTCTGCCATGCACTGTAATGCCGCAGCTATCTTTGTTGTGGTATTACAGTGATTAGCTGGCCGCACAGCATCTTCAGGTCTATAAGAGACCTGGCGCCGCCCTGCTCGCTGCATTCTGCTCCGGACTTAGCGAGTGAAGGGAGAGCTGCTGCTGAGATTGGGTCAGAATCGTCCTTTTAATAGCGTAGGTCTGCAACTGTTCAGTCCATAACTCCTGAGAAACCAACAGTCCTTTTTAGGGCTAATTCGGGGGTCCTGAGATTTCAGCGCTAGGTACGCAGTGGAGTCTATGTGCGCATATCCACATCAGTGCAAGGCCTGCAGGCACTGTATGTGCGTACATAGCTCTCACTGCATACCTCCAAAAGCTCCATAAATGTCTGCTGCTGCTTATTTACTATATACCTAGCTGCAGTTTTCTGAGGCTTTTTTTTTTCAAAACTTCACCAAAAAGCAAAACAAAAATGTATACAGTCTGTTATGTCAGACTGAGGCCTGGTGTATCTGTGTTTTAAAAATCATAGTTTAGCAGGCATAAGTAGCATAGTTTTGTGTGCTAGCCTTGTTCTACTTTTTTTTTTTAATTCACCAAAAAGCAAAAAAAATGTAATACAGTCTGTTATGTCAGGCTGAGGCGTGGTGTTTTTGTGTTTGAAAAATCGTATTTTCGCAGGCATACATAGCATAGTTCTGTGTGCTAGCCTTGTTCATTTTTTTTTTAAATTCACCAAAAAGCAAAAAAAATGTCATACAGTCTGTTATGTCAGGCTGAGGCGTGGTGTATCTGTGTTTGAAAAATCGTATTTTCGCAGGCATACATAGCATAGTTCAGTGTGCTAGCCTTGTTCAATTTTTTTTTTTTTTTTTAATTCACCAAAAAAGAAAAAAAAACTTATACAGTCTATGTCAGGCTGAATTCTGGTGTATCTGTGTTTGAAAAATCGTATTTTCGCAGGCATACGTAGCATAGTTCTAGCCTTGTTCAATTTTTTTGGGCTGTGCAGCCAGAGTTGCTGCAGCTCCTGGATAGAAAGAGACCCAGACGGAAAGAACAGATTGTAGAGAGCGTTCAGGAGAGCAAAGCATAGGAGAGTGACATCTGGGGAGGACAGCTGCAACTGGTCTACCTCCCTGGTTGAGCGCAGACACCGGTAGCCAGAAGACCGAGGTTTTGTCTGGACTCTAAGAGGCACATCAGAAACCGGCAGGACAGCTGGATTAGATATCACCTGTCGGCCCTAACACCCAGGAGGCACAGTGGCGCATAGAGACCGGGTCGTGATAGAGACCCTATAAAAAGGCTCGAGCCACCTGTCATAGGGGTTTGTGTCCCACCTTTAAGGAGGACACAGAGGAACTGTGAGGACCTTGCTAGAAGCCATAGGCAGCGAGGGACTACATTACCACTGCTCTCTGAGGAAGGATTTCATCTCCACCTGGTAGAGGGGACTCTGAACTTGCTTCCAAGTTGGCCGGACCCTTGCCTATACCTGTGATCTGGTGCCCTGGACTGTGGATACATGAAGTCTCCAGTAAACCAAGTAAAGAGACTGCAAATCTGTGTCCTCGTTTGTTACTGCACCATTCACCTTCTTCACCTATACACCGGGAGCCCTGGAGACCTACTTCACCTCTTGGAAGTTATACCATCTAGCTGCCATAACATCACCCCAGCAGACCCCTTTAAGCAGCATCGGTCCCCACTGACCGAATACCGCAGGTGGCGTCATGAACACAAACTTTATTTAAAACCCCTTTAAGGACATTCCCTTTTACATGGGCACTCAGGGCCAATGACCGGGTCGCCGCCACCGTGACATCCCCCTTTAAGTACCGGACCCGGTACCGAGTACCCCACGGCCCTGGCGGGTGACTCAGCAGCGTACTTCTTCCTTGCTTCCTCCGTGAAGCTCTGCCTACTGCCGCCTGCATCCTGCATTTCCCTGCGTACCTATCTTTAATATTGGGTACACAGGGACACGCGTTGTATGCGGATGTGTCCGCATGCAGCGATTTGAGGTGTGCGGCGATCGCACGGGAATGCCAAATTTTGCGTTCCTGTGCGATCGTCGCACACCTCAAATCGCCACATGCGGACACATCCGCATACAACGCTTGTGTGGCTCCCCAGGGTCCTGGTCGTCACAGTAGCATTGCTTTCTTATGGGGATAGTGATGTTACGCTTGGAGGCAAGGAAGGATAACTTTCACCCGGTAAACACAAGCATGCAACATGTTCACACTCCAGGCCACAAGGGGGAGCTTTTGATCCTATTCCTAGGTGACTCCCCTATATCTATTGTGGTTTGGAGGGAAAGTGAGTCAGTTCCTGTCAGAGAGACAGAGGGAAAGGAAGCAGAGGGGCTGTGCAGCCACGAGAAAGTGCTGCAGCTCCTAGACAGAGACAACACCGAAAGCAGGACATATTGCAGTGAGTGTGTAGGAGAGAGAGGCACGGGTGAGGACACCAGGGGGAGGACAGCAGCGAGCAGACTGTCTCCCTGGCAAAGCGCAGACAACCGGTAGCCGGTGCACCGAGGTTGTAACGGACTCTAAGACTTACATCAGAGACCAGCAGGACAGCTGAATTGCAAGTTACTTGTCCGCCACACACACCTGAAGACACAGTAACATATAGAGCCCGGGGCGTGATAGAGTCCCTGTAAAAAGGCTCGAGTTACCTGTCATACAGGTATTGTCCTATCCTATATGGGGGACAGAGAGAAGAACTGTGAGGACCTTAACTGAAGCCATAGGCAGTAAGGGACTACAACACCACCTCGCTAGAGGGAAGGCTTTAATCTCCACATGGAAAAAGGGGACTCCCAACTTGCCTCCAAGCCGGCCGGACTCTACCTATCCTGTGATCTGGTTAACTGGACTGTGGCTGCCTGAAGTCTTCAGTAAACAAGGTAAAGAGACTGCAAACCTGTGTCCTTGTTCTTTACTGCACCATTCACCATCTCCCATCTACAGCCCTGGGGATATACATCACCTGTGGGTAGTTATACCATCTAGCTGCAAAAACATCACCCCAGAGGACCCCTTAAAGCAGCGTCGGTCCTCACTGACCGAATACCACAGGTGGTGTCACGAGCATAAACTTTATTCAATTTCCCTTTTTACATGGGCGCCCAGGGCCGCGGACCGGGTCGCCACCGTGACATCCCCCTGTGAGCACCGGAACCAGTACCAGGTACCCCACGGCCCTGGTGGGCGACTCACATGTCCCTGCATACATAATATTAAAGATAGGTACGCTGGACGCAGGCAGCATTAGGTGGAGCCTGGGCGGAGCTTCACGGAGGAAGTAAGAGGAAGTACGCTGCCATCCTCAGCGCAACGACGCGCAAGTGTAAAACCAGCCTATGTCAGGCTGAGTCCTGGTGTATCTGTGTTTGAAAAATTGTATTTTCGCAGGCATAGATAGCATAGTTCTGTGTGCTAGCCGTGTTCAAAATGTTTTTTTTCTAAAATTCACCAAAAACCAAAAAATTATTTATACAGTCTATGTCAGGCTGAGTCCTGGTGTATCTGTGTTTGAAAAATCGTATTTTCACAGGCATACTTAGCATAGTTCTGTGTGCTAGCCTTGTTCAATTTTATTTTTTTTTTTTAAATTCACCAAAAAGCAAAAAAAAATTTAAAACGGTCTGTTATGTCAGGCTGAGGCGTGGTGTATCTGTGGTGGAAAAATCGTAGTTTCACAGGCATACGTGGCATAGTTCTGTGTGCTAGCTTTCTTCTACTCTTTATTTTTTATATTTGTTTTTTTAAATTCACCAAAAACATATTTAATACAGTCTGTTATATCAGGCTGAGGCCTGGTATTTCTGAGATTGAAAAAATCGTAGCTTTGAAGGCATACTGATCAGATAACATTTAGCTTAAAATAAATACATTTGTATAGAGCTTTGGAAATAGTGCAGTAGTCCATTTAAAATGGGCAAGGCAAGGGGAAAGGGATGAGGAAGTAGACATGATGCTAATGGTGCATGCAGAGGCCGAGGCCGTGGCCAAGCTAAAAGTGGGCCCCACAAACACTCATATCTTTGCGCTGGACATTCCTGTCCCAGTTTCTAGTGTACGGCAGCACACCACTATTGAAGCCAGAGCAGTGTGGAATGGTTGTTGGTTGGTTAGTGGATAATGCTTCCAGTCACTTAGCCATCACCACCATGTCTTCCACGTGGTCAAGTTTGAGTAGCCGTGAGTGTGGACCGCATATTACTCACCCTGATCCTCCTTCCTCCCACCATGCCGAGTGCCCTGAGAAAACTGATCCCACACTTGAACACTCCGAAGAGCTGTTCAGTTTTCGCTTTCAAGATTTCGGACTCTGGGCCAGTCAACTTGAAGTGCGGCCAGATGAAATCGCATGAAGCGATGCCCAAAGCTTTGAACAACCATGGTCATACGAAGGCGATGGTGGGAAAATTTAACAAGAGGTGGACGATGATGAGATACAATTGCCAGAAAGTCAGGAGGAGGAGGAGCATGGTGTGGATGTGGAAGACAAGATGGTGGATGACATAGTGACTGACCCAACCTGGCAGGAGGACATGCAGAGAGAAGACAGCAGCACACACGGGAAAGGAGGCATATCACCCCAAGAGGCAGGAAGAAGTGTGGTGGCCAGAGACAGAAGGCATGCATCCGTTCCCCGTAACACCAACATGAGGGAAGTTGCTATTCCAACTGTTAGATCTTCCCGAGACTGGTTATTTTTTAAAGACTCTGTCGATAACCCCAAACAGGCCATTTGCAGCACCTGCCATGCCCGCATCAGCAGGGGTAGCAAAACTACCAGCCTGACCACCACCAGCACGATCAGGTACATGGCAGCAAAGCACCCGATTTTGTGGGCCGAACCCCAGGCTCCAGGGACACTGTCTGCTTCTTCCACTGTTTTGCATAGAAGCCAATCCCCAGTCCACCGTGCATGTGAAGATGCCTCTAGCCCTGTACCTGTTGTTGCCCACAGTCAAACAGCACCATCATCAAGCCTGTCCATGTCCTTGTCCCAGCACAGCCCTCAGTTGCCTATACCCCAGTCATTGGAACGCAAGTGGAAATACCCAGCCAACGCCCCACAGGCCACAGTCCTAAATTCTAACATTTCTCTTCTGCTTGCACTCGAAATGTTGCCTTTTAAGCTAGTTGAGATGGAAGCTTTCCGCAACCTGATGGCGGCGGCTGTCCCAAGGTACTTGGTCCCCAGTCGCCAGTATTTCTCCCGGTGCGCCATACCAGCATTACACCAGCATGTGTTCCTCAACATTACCCATGCCCTCAACAATGCTGTTACTGGGAAAGTCTGCCTAACCACGGACACGTGGACAAGTGCTTGTGGCTAGGGATGGTACATCTCACTGACGGCACACTGGGTTAACATAGTGGAAGCCGGGACCCAGTAGGAGCTAGGGATGGAACACATTCTCCCCACGCTGAGGATTGCGGGCCCTACGTCAATCAGGGTTGCCCCCACAGTGTACAGCTCCTTCACCTCCTCCTCCTCTTCAGCCTCCATCTCTGAAATCAACACATCAGTCAGAAGCTGGAAGCACTGCAGCACTGCCTCATCCAATCGGCAACAGGCTGTGCTGAAGCTAATCTGCATAGGTGACAAACCGCACAATGCAGAAGAGTTGTGGACAGCGCTGAAAGAGCAGTCAGATATTTTGATGACACCGCTGAACCTACAGCCAGGCATGGTCATGTGTGACAATGGCTGGAACCTGGTGGCGGCTCTGAGGCAAGGTGAGCTCACACACGTACCTTGCCTGGCCCACGTGCTTAACCTCGTGGTTCAGCGTTTTCTGAAAAGCTTCCTGGAGCTGCCGAATCTGCTAGTGAAAGTACGCCGTCTGCCTGCTCATTTTAGAAAGTCAGCTACAGCTTCAGCTGCCCTTGCCGTGCTTCAGCAGCGTTTGCAGCTTCCGGCTCAGGACTGATGTGTGATGTCCCTGCGCGCTGGAACTCTACGCTGCATATGTTGGAAAAGATTTGTGAGCAGAAGAGGGCAGTTGTTGACAACCAACATCAACAAGGCCGTCGATATTCAGTTCAAACTCCACACATAAGACCTCAGGAGTGGACATGGATGTCAGACATATGTACCATCCTCCAAAACTTTGAGGACTGCACCAAGATGGTGAGCGGTGATGACGCCATAATTAGAGTCATCATCCCGCTTCTCAGCATTCTGAAAACTTCTCTGCTCACAATTAAAGAGGATGAATTACATGCAGAGCAAAAGGACATGGATCAAGGAACCATACAGGGGGATTACACTCAGCCCAGCCTCATGTCTTCCCAATGTGGAGTGGTAGGCAATGAGGAGGAGGAGGAACAGGAGCTACTTTCATGCTCTATAAACTGTACTACAAGTACAGCTGTCATACCGTCGGTTCAACTGAAAATGCTGACAGGCTGACTCTTATAAAAATGAAGAAGGGCTGAATTGGGCAAGACTTCTGTACACCACCAAGTGAAAACAGAGAAACATAACCTCTAATACATTCTGTTTTTTTGGGGAGGTGTATTATCATGCACCTCTTCACAACCACACATGGGTATACGCTTCCAGATTTGGTCTGTTTGTTGTTATCCTCCTCCTTATCCTCACCATTCACAAACAGTAGAACACCAGGGTGAACGGATTCCATGATGCCAAAGTCCCACTTTTTTGTGCAAGGGTGTTTTTATGATGCCAGTTACTAATTGGAAACCAAAACAAATGTTACTCCCATAAGGGGAAATTTCATAAAAAGAGATGTACGTCTATTATTCCCATTTATTCTTATATTTTCCATTTTCTCTATCTCTGGACAGTCCTCTACTGAGGTAGTGTATACCTCTACAATAGAAAATTATTAAAAGACTTATATTATATTTTCATTTATAGCCCTGTCTCTGAGCTGTTGCTAGGGACAAACATAACTCGATGGACACATTCTTGCTTCAAATCTATGAACCTGTGTTCACCCCTCCCTTTTGTTATTTACTTTCATCGGTGAATTCACATCCTTTATTAATTTGTTTGATTTCATTATGATTTATCTTTATGTCTCCTCATTCTCCACCACTAGATATTCAGGCTTAACGTCTTCTGTGCCGCTACAGGCAGTCCGAGTTTTGGCAAGGGTGTCTATGATGCCCATAGTGTATTTCTAAAAAATGTATCCCCTTGGGGAAATGTTTGTCAGCCCATGCACTGTGTGTATGGGCATTACAAGTCTAGGAGACACACTCCTTTACATTGAGCCTAGTTTTTAATGAGGCCTTCAGCAATGCCTCCTCATTCTCCACCACTAGATCACCAGGCTGAACGTATTCTGTGCTGCTGTAGGCAGTCCTTTTTTTGGCAAGGGTGTCTATGATGCCCATTGTATATTTAAAAAATGTATCCCCCTTGGGGAAATGTTTGTCAGCCCATTCACTGCGTGTATGCGCATTACAAGTCTAGGAGACAAACTCCTTTACATTGGGCCTAGTTATTAATGAGGCCTTCAGCAATGTCTCCTCAATCTCCACTACTAGATCACCACACTGAACGTGTTCTGTGCTGCTATAGGCAGTCTATTTCTAGCAAGGGTGTCTATGATGCCCATAGTATATTTAAAAAAAATAAGTGTATGGGCATTACAAGTCTAGGAGACCGACCTGCTCCTTTAAATTGGGCCTAGTTTTTAATGAGGCCTTCCTCCACCTCTCATCATTTTCCACCACTAGATCACTAGGGTTCATGTGTTCTGTGCTGCTACAGACAGTCAAATTTTTGGCAAGGGTGTCTATGATCCCCATAGTATACTGTTTTTTTTTTTATTTACCCCCATGGGGAAATGTGTTATGAAGGCAATCCAGTAACACAGTGTGCCAGTAATCAGAGCACATACAGTGATCTGACAAAAACCCAAAAACAATAGAACGAGCTCTGAGACGTGGAATCTCTGTAGACCGCAATACCTGAACCTATCCTACACACAACTAAAGGCAGCTGTGGATTGCGCCTGACACTACCTATGCAACTCGGCACAGCCTGAGGAACTGACTAGCCTGAAGATAGAAATACAAGCCTGACTTGCCTCAGAGAAATACCCCAAAGGAAAAGGCAGCCCCCCACATATAATGACTGTTAGCAAGATGAAAAGACAAAACGTAGGGATGAAATAGATTCAGCAAAGTGAGGCCCGATATTCTAGATAGAGCGAGGATAGCAAAGAGAACTTTGCAGTCTACAAAAAACCCTAAAGCAAAAAACCACGCAAAGGGGGCAAAAAGACCCACCGTGCCGAACTAACGGCACGGCGGTACACCCTTTGCGTCTCAGAGCTTCCAGCAAAAACGAATAGACAAGCTGGACAGAAAAAACAGCAACAAAAGCAAAGAAGCACTTATCTAAGCAGAGCAGCAGGCCACAGGAAAGATCCAGAAGCTCAGATCCAACACTGGAACATTGACAAGGAGCAAGGAAGACAGAATCAGGCGGAGTTAAATAACAAAGCAGCCAACGAGCTCACCAGAACACCTGAGGGAGGCAGCTCAGAAGCTGCAGTACCACTTGTGACCACAGGAGTGAATTCAGCCACAGAATTCACAACAGTACCCCCCCCTTGAGGAGGGGTCACCGAACCCTCACCAGAGCCCCCAGGCCGACCAGGATGAGCCACATGAAAGGCACGAACAAGCTCTGGAGCATGGACATCAGAGGCAAAAACCCAGGAATTATCTTCCTGAGCATAACCCTTCCATTTAACCAGATACTGGAGTTTCCGTCTAGAGACACGAGAATCCAAAATTTTCTCCACAATATACTCCAATTCCCCCTCCACCAAAACAGGGGCAGGAGGCTCAACAGATGGAACCATAGGTGCCACGTATCTCCGCAACAACGACCTATGGAATACATTATGTATGGAAAAGGAGTCTGGGAGGGTCAGACGAAAGGACACAGGATTGAGAATCTCAGAAATCCTACACGGACCAATAAAACGAGGTTTAAATTTAGGAGAGGAAACCTTCATAGGAATATGACGAGAAGATAACCAAACCAGATCCCCAACACGAAGTCGGGGACCCACACGGCGTCTGCGATTAGCGAAAAGTTGAGCCTTCTCCTGGGACAAGGTCAAATTGTCCACTACCTGAGTCCAGATCTGCTGCAACTTGTCCACCACAGAATCCACACCAGGACAGTCCGAAGACTCAACCTGTCCTGAAGAGAAACGAGGATGGAACCCAGAATTGCAGAAAAATGGAGAGACCAAGGTAGCCGAGCTGGCCCGATTATTAAGGGCGAACTCAGCCAACGGCAAAAAGGACACCCAATCATCCTGGTCTGCAGAAACAAAACATCTCAGATATGTTTCCAAGGTCTGATTGGTTCGTTCGGTCTGGCCATTAGTCTGAGGATGGAAAGCCGAGGAAAAAGATAGGTCAATGCCCATCCTACCACAAAAGGCTCGCCAGAACCTTGAAACAAACTGGGAACCTCTGTCAGAAACAATATTCTCAGGAATGCCATGCAAACGAACCACATGCTGGAAGAACAAAGGCACCAAATCAGAGGAGGAAGGCAATTTAACCAAGGGCACCAGATGGACCATTTTAGAAAAGCGATCACAGACCACCCAAATGACTGACATCTTTTGAGAAACGGGAAGGTCAGAAATGAAATCCATCGAAATATGTGTCCAAGGCCTCTTCGGGACCGGCAAGGGCAAAAGCAACCCACTGGCACGTGAACAGCAGGGCTTAGCCCTAGCACAAATCCCACAGGACTGCACAAAAGTACGTACATCCCGTGACAGAGATGGCCACCAGAAGGATCTAGCCACTAACTCTCTGGTACCAAAGATTCCTGGATGACCAGCCAACACCGAACAATGAAGTTCAGAGATAACTTTACTAGTCCACCTATCAGGGACGAACAGTTTCTCGGCCGGACAACGATCAGGTTTATTAGCCTGAAATTTTTGCAACACTCGCCGCAAATCAGGGGAGATGGCAGACAGAATGACTCCTTCCTTGAGGATACTCGCCGGCTCAGATAAACCCGGAGAGTCGGGCACAAAACTCCTAGACAGAGCATCCGCCTTCACATTTTTAGAGCCCGGAAGGTACGAAATCACAAAATCGAATCGAGCAAAAAATAACGACCAACGGGCCTCTCTAGGATTCAAGCGCTTGGCAGACTCGAGATAAGTAAGGTTCTTATGATCAGTCAATACCACCACGCGATGCTTAGCTCCTTCAAGCCAATGACGCCACTCCTCGAATGCCCACTTCATGGCCAGCAACTCTCGGTTGCCCACATCATAATTACGCTCAGCAGCAGAAAACTTCCTGGAAAAGAACGCACATGGTTTCAACACTGAGCAACCAGAACCTCTCTGTGACAAAACCGCCCCTGCTCCAATCTCAGAAGCATCAACCTCGACCTGGAACGGAAGAGAAACATCTGGTTGACACAACACAGAAGCAGAACAAAAACGACGCTTCAATTCCTGAAAAGCTTCCACAGCAGCAGAAGACCAATTAACCAAATCAGCACCCTTCTTGGTCAAATCGGTCAATGGTTTGGCAATGCTAGAAAAATTACAGATGAAGCGACGATAAAAATTAGCAAAGCCCAGGAACTTTTGCAGACTTTTCAGAGATGTCGGCTGAGTCCAATCCTGGATGGCTTGGACCTTAACCGGATCCATCTCGATAGTAGAAGGGGAAAAGATGAACCCCAAAAATGAAACTTTCTGCACACCGAAGAGACACTTAGATCCCTTCACGAACAAAGAATTAGCACGCAGGACCTGGAAAACCATTCTGACCTGCTTCACATGAGACTCCCAATCATCTGAGAAGATCAAAATGTCATCCAAGTAAACAATCAGGAATTTATCCAGATACTCACGGAAGATGTCATGCATAAAAGACTGAAAAACAGATGGAGCATTGGCAAGTCCGAACGGCATCACTAGATACTCAAAATGACCCTCGGGCGTATTAAATGCCGTTTTCCATTCATCTCCTTGCCTGATTCTCACCAGATTATACGCACCACGAAGATCTATCTTAGTGAACCAACTAGCCCCCTTAATCCGAGCAAACAAGTCAGATAACAATGGCAAGGGATACTGAAACTTAACAGTGATCTTATTAAGAAGGCGGTAATCAATACACGGTCTCAGCGAACCATCCTTCTTGGCTACAAAAAAGAACCCTGCTCCCAGTGGTGATGACGATGGGCGAATATGTCCCTTCTCCAGGGATTCCTTCACATAACTGCGCATAGCGGTGTGTTCAGGCACGGATAAACTAAATAAACGACCTTTAGGGAATTTACTACCAGGAATCAAATTGATAGCACAATCACAATCCCTATGCGGAGGTAGGGCATCGGACTTGGGCTCTTCAAATACATCCTGATAATCAGACAAGAACTCTGGGACCTCAGAAGGAGTGGATGACGAAATAGACAAAAATGGAACATCACCATGTACCCCCCGACAACCCCAGCTGGATACCGACATAGAGTTCCAATCCAATACTGGATTATGGGTTTGCAGCCATGGCAACCCCAACACGACCACATCATGCAGATTATGTAGCACCAGAAAGCGAATAACTTCCTGATGTGCAGGAGCCATGCACATGGTCAGCTGGGCCCAGTACTGAGGTTTATTCTTGGCCAAAGGTGTAGCATCAATTCCTCTCAACGGAATAGGACACCGCAAAGGCTCCAAGAAAAACCCACAACGTTTAGCATAATCCAAATCCATCAGATTCAGGGCAGCGCCTGAATCCACAAACGCCATGACAGAATACGATGATAAAGAGCATATCAAGGTAATAGACAGAAGGAATTTGGATTGTACAGTACCAATGACGGCAGACCTATCGAACCGCTTAGTGCGCTTAGGACAATCAGAAATAGCATGAGTGGAATCACCACAGTAGAAACACAGACCATTCAGACGTCTGTGTTCTTGCCGTTCAACTCTGGTCATAGTCCTATCGCACTGCATAGGCTCAGGTTTAATCTCAGACAATACCGCCAGATGGTGCACAGATTTACGCTCGCGCAAGCGACGACCGATCTGAATGGCCAAAGACATAGACTCATTCAAACCAGCAGGCATAGGAAAACCCACCATGACATCCTTAAGAGCCTCAGAGAGACCCTTTCTGAACAAAGCTGCCAGCGCAGATTCATTCCACAGAGTGAGTACTGACCACTTCCTAAATTTCTGACAATATACTTCTATATCATCCTGACCCTGGCACAAAGCCAGCAAATTTTTCTCAGCCTGATCCACTGAATTAGGCTCATCGTACAGCAATCCGAGCGCCAGGAAAAACGCATCGACACCACTCAATGCAGGGTCTCCTGGCGCAAGAGAAAATGCCCAGTCCTGAGGGTCGCCGCACAAAAAAGAAATAATAATCAAAACCTGTTGAACTGAATTACCAGAAGAATTAGGTTTCAAGGCCAGAAATAGCTTACAATTATTTTTGAAGCTCAGAAACTTAGTTCTATCACCAAAAAACAAATCAGGAATAGGAATTCTTGGTTCTAGCATAGATTTCTGATCAATTGTATCTTGAATCTTTTGTACATTTATAACGAGATTATCCATTGAAGAGCACAGAGCCTGAATATCCATGTTCACAGCTGTTTCCTGAAGCACCCTAATGTCTAGGGGAAAAAAAAGACTGAACACAGAGCTGAGAAAAAAAAATGATGTCAGAACTTCTTTTTTCCCTCTATTGAGAATCATTAGTTTTGGCTCCTTGTACTGTTATGAAGGCAATCCAGTAACACAGTGTGCCAGTAATCAGAGCACATACAGTGATCTGACAAAAACCCAAAAACAATAGAACGAGCTCTGAGACGTGGAATCTCTGTAGACCGCAATACCTGAACCTATCCTACACACAACTAAAGGCAGCTGTGGATTGCGCCTGACACTACCTATGCAACTCGGCACAGCCTGAGGAACTGACTAGCCTGAAGATAGAAATACAAGCCTGACTTGCCTCAGAGAAATACCCCAAAGGAAAAGGCAGCCCCCCACATATAATGACTGTTAGCAAGATGAAAAGACAAAACGTAGGGATGAAATAGATTCAGCAAAGTGAGGCCCGATATTCTAGATAGAGCGAGGATAGCAAAGAGAACTTTGCAGTCTACAAAAAACCCTAAAGCAAAAAACCACGCAAAGGGGGCAAAAAGACCCACCGTGCCGAACTAACGGCACGGCGGTACACCCTTTGCGTCTCAGAGCTTCCAGCAAAAACGAATAGACAAGCTGGACAGAAAAAACAGCAACAAAAGCAAAGAAGCACTTATCTAAGCAGAGCAGCAGGCCACAGGAAAGATCCAGAAGCTCAGATCCAACACTGGAACATTGACAAGGAGCAAGGAAGACAGAATCAGGTGGAGTTAAATAACAAAGCAGCCAACGAGCTCACCAGAACACCTGAGGGAGGCAGCTCAGAAGCTGCAGTACCACTTGTGACCACAGGAGTGAATTCAGCCACAGAATTCACAACAGAAATGTGTATGGGCATTTCAAGTCTAGGAGACCCGCTTCTTTAAATTAGGCCTAGTTTTTAATGAGGCCTTCCTCCACCTGTCATCATTTTCCACCACTAGATCACCAGGGTTCACGTGTTCCATACTACTACAGACAGTCAATTTTTTAGCAAGCGTGTCTATGATCCCCATTAAATATTTTTTTTAAATGTACCCCATGGGGAAATGTTTGTCAGCCCATGCACTTAGTGTATGGGCATTATGAGTCTAGGAGACCCGCTCCTTTGCAATGGGACAGTTTTTTATGAGGCCCTCCTCCATGTTTCTTCCAAGGGGGGATTGAGGTGCGTGCAAATTTGGGTCAATGCGGCCCTTGCATTCAATGCATAATGAAACAGTATGGCAGAACCAACTGAAGAATGTGAAGTGGGTTTTCCTGTGGCCATCCAGTACCTGGGTTCAAAGGCTTATTTGGGTGCATGTGACTGGGTAGCAGGCCAGGCCTTGCAGTCAATACATAAGAAAACAGTATGGCAGGACCAACTGAAGAATGTGAAGTGGGTTTTCCTGTGGCCATCCAGTACTTGGGTTCAAAGGCTTATTTGGGTGCATGTGACTGGGTAGCAGGCCAGGCCTTGCAGTTAATACATAAGTTATTAACACCTATAATATCCAAACCAATCTAAATTATGCTCAGCGATAATTATCACCAACACCAACAAAAAAACACTAGGCCAAAAGATATAAAAATATACCAACTTTATTATGAACACATCTAAAACCATATGTCAAGCATATAAAATATGGGAGCAGAAAAAGTGCAGAAACAACCGGTAGGTATGGCTGAAGAAGTGGCAAAAGATATATATAAGAGAGATGACCTTCCAAAAAACCACATAACATGGATATACACACCCGCAGGAAAATCATGCAAGTATAGCCGACAGTACACTCAACGCAGCGGCTGTCAATAATGGCGCACCATAAATATAAAAATGTAAAAAATGTGTATCCTAACATAGTTTAATACAGACATTAAATGTGCAAACTCACAAGATATAATATGCATTACAAAATAAGGTGCAAAGTCACCAACAGCCGCAGCATTGCGAAATACCGCCCCACAAATATAGAATATTCACAATACATACAAAGGAAGAACCATAATTACCAAGTGTAAACCACCAGCCAGGGACCCACGACACCCGACTCGCGTTTCGCTATGGAAGGCTTCGTCCTTATGGACATTGACATAGGGCTGTTTTATATATGGGAGCTGCAAAACATGCAGAGCAAAAGACTTTTGGAGCAACATTACAGGAACCACATCTACTATATAATTGTCTAAGGGTCACTTCCGTCTTTCTGTCTGTCACGGATATTCATTGGTCGCGGCCTCTGTCATGGAATCCAAACGCCCACGACCATTGCCACGACCAATCAGCGAAGGCCACAGTACGGCAATATGGCCACTCTTTCCTCCCCACAGTCAGTGCCCGCTCCATACTCCCCTCCAGTCATCCAGTCAGCCCTCACACAGGGTTAATGCCAGCTTTACCGGAGCGCGGTGTAACACACTCCGGTTATGCAGCTATTAACCCTGTGTGACCAACTTTTTACTATTGATGCTGTGTATGCAGCATCAATAGTAAAAAGATCTAATGTTACAAATAATAATTTAAAAAAACCCGTTATTCTCACCCTCCAAGGTCGCGCTGTCCTTGGCAGTGCAAGCGGCAGGTTCCGGTGCTAAGGATGCTATGCGAGAAGGACCTGCCATGATGTCACGATCATGTGACCACGACGTCATCACAGGTCCTGCGCTCATACCAACCCTGGGACCGGAAGCTTCCGTGTGCACCGCACACAGGCGACAGGACTACAAGAGGCCTTCGGAGGGTGAGTATATGTTTCTTTTTTCTTTTTTAACCTGTTACATACGTGGCTGGGCAATATACTACGTAGCTGGGCAATATACTACATGACTGGCCAATGTACTACGTGACTGGGCAGTATACTACGTGTCTGTGCTGTATACTACGTGGCTCTGTGCTGTATACTAGGTCGCTGTGGAATATACTACGTGGCTGGGCAATATACTACATCACTGGGCAATATACTACGTGACTGGCCAATATACTACGTGACTGGGCAGTATACTACGTGACTGGGCAATATACTACGTAACTGGGCAATATACTACGTGACTGGGCAATATACTACGTGACTGGGCAATATACTACATAGCTGGGCAATATACTACGTGGCTGGGCAATATACTATGTGGCTGGGCAATATACTACGTGGCTGGGCAATATACTACGTGGTTGGGCACAGTACTACGTGGGCTGTGCAGTATACTACATAGTCATGCATGTTCTAGAATACCCGATGCGTTAGAATCGGGCCACCATCTAGTACTTCATAAGACACTTCATAAACTGTCATGCTAAGGCTGTAGTGTATTATTATTATTATTATTATTTATTGTTATAGCGCCATTTATTCCATGGCGCTTTACATGTGAGGAGGGGTATACATAATAAAAACAAGTACAATAATCTTAAACAATACAAGTCATAACTGGTACAGGAGGAATGAGGACCCTGCCCGCGAAGGCTCACAATCTACAAGGGATGGGTGAGAATACAGTAGGTGAGGGTAGAGCTGGTCATGCAGCGGTTTGGTCGATCGGTGGTAACTGCAGGTTGTAGGCTTGTCTGAAGAGGTGGGTCTTCAGGTTCTTTTTGAAGGTTTCGATGGTAGGCGAGAGTCTGATGTGTTGTGGTAGAGGGTTCCAGAGTAGGGGTGATACACGAGAGAAATCTTGTATACGATTGTGGGAAGAGGAGAAAAGGGGGGAGTAGAGTAAGAGATCTTGTGAGGATCGGAGGTTGCGGGTAGGTAAGTACCGGGAGACAAAGTCGCAGATGTATGGATTAGACAGGTTGTGGATGGCTTTGTACGTCATGGTTAGGGTTTTGTAGTGGAGTCTCTGGGCAGTGGGGAGCCAGTGAAGGGATTGACAGAGGGGAGAGGCCGGGGAATAGCAGGGGGACAGGTGGATTAGTCGGGCAGCAGAGTTTAGAATAGATTGGAGGGGTGCGAGAGTGTTAGAGGGGAGGCCACAGAGCAGGAGGTTGCAGTAGTCAAGGCGAGAGATGATGAGGGCATGGACTAGGGTTTTTGCAGATTTATGGTTGATGAATGAACGGATTCGTGAAATATTTTTGAGTTGAAGTCGGCAGGAAGTGGAAAGGGCTTGGATATGGGGTTTGAAGGAGAGATCAGCGTCAAGGATTTCCCCGAGGCAGCGAGCTTGTGGGACTGGGGAGAGTGGGCAGCCATTTACTGTAATGGATAGGTTCGTTGGGGGGGTCGCGTGAGATGGGGGAAAGATGATGAATTCTGTTTTGTCCATGTTAAGTTTCAGAAATCTAGCGGAGAAGAAGGATGAAATAGTGGACAGACATTGAGGGATTCTGGTTAGAAGGGAGGTGATATCTGGTCCAGAGATGTAGATCTGTGTGTCGTCAGCATAGAGGTGATACTGAAAGCCATGAGATTCTATGAGCTGTCCCTGGCCAAAGGTGTAAATGGAGAAGAGCAAGGGCCCAAGGACTGAACCTTGTGGGACTCCGACAGATAGAGGGCGAGGTGAGGAGGTGGTGTGTGAGTGGGAGACGCTGAATGTCCGGTCTGTTAGGTATGATGAGATCCAGGATAAGGCCAAGTCTGCGATGCCAAGGGATGAGAGGGTTTGTAATAATAGGGAATGGTCCACTGTATCAAAGGCAGCCGACAGGTCGAGGAGGAGGAGGACAGAGTAGTGTCGCTTGCTCTTGGCGGTTAAGAGGTCATTGGTGACTTTAGTTAGGGCAGTTTCGATGGAATGGTGTGACCGGAAGCCAGATTGTAGGCGGTCAAAGAGGGAGCAAGAAGAGAGATGGGAGGACAATTCAAGGTAGACATGTTGTTCCAGTAGTTTGGAGGCATAGGGGAGAAGTGATATAGGGCGATAGCTAGATACAGAGGATGGGTCAAGAGAGGGCTTTTTGAGGATAGGTGTGATGGAGGCATGTTTAAAGCTTGAGGGGAAGACACCAGTTGATAGTGATAGGTTGAAGAGATGGGTTAAGGTTGGGATGAAGATTGTGGTGAGGTTTGGGATGAGGTGGGATGGGAGTGGGTCAAGTGCACAGGTGATGAGATGCGATCTTGAGAGTAGAGTGGAGAGTTGATCTTCTGTAATGGTGGAGAAGTTGGTTTTGGAGGTGGAGGGCTGGGAAATCGGGAGGAAGGGCTCTGGGGGTTGTTGACCAAAACTGTCTCTAATGCTATCAATCTTCTGCTTGAAAAATGAGGCAAAGTCTTCAGTGGAGATAAGTGGGTAGGGAGGAGGTGCTGGGGGACGGAGGAGAGAATTGAAGGTGTTGAATAACTGTTTAGGGTTGTGAGAGAGAGTGGATATGAGAGATGAGAAGTAGGTTTGTTTAGCTGTGGCGAGTGTGGTCTTGAAAGTAGTGATGGACTGTTTGAATGCGATGAAGTGCTCGTTGGAGTGGGATCTTTTCCATCTGCGCTCAGCAGCCCTGGAAGCTCGCCTCAGTTCTTTAGTCAGGCTGATGTGCCAGGGCTGTCTGTTGATTTTACGAGCTTTGATATGTGTAAGTGGGGCAGCAGATTCCAGAGCTACAGCTATTGTGGTGTTATATAGAGCAGCAGCGTCATCCGCATTGTGTATGGAACTTATGCCTGTGAGGGGGAGGAGGGATTCAGAGAATGAATGTAGGTCAAGATGTTTAATATTTCTGCGAGGGTGTGAAAGTTTGTGGGGTGGGGATTGTAGACATGGAGTGGAGAGAGATGAGAATGTGAGAAAGTTGTGGTCAGAGAGTGGAAGAGGTGAGTTAGAGAGGTTAGATAATGAGCAGAGGTGGGTGAAGATGAGGTCCAGTGTGTGACCGTCTTTGTGAGTGGCTGCAGAAGACCATTGAGTGAGGCCGAAGGAGGAAGTGAGAGTTAGAAGTTTAGTGGCAGCTGAGAGGGAAGTGTCAATGGGGATGTTGAAGTCACCCATGGTGATAGTGGGGATGTCCGCAGAAAGGAAATGAAGTAGCCAGGTGGTGAAGTGGTCAAAGAAGATGGTGGCTGGCTCTGGGGGGCGGTAAATGACAGCCAGTTGGAGGTTGGTGGGGGAATAGATGCGCACAGAGTGCACCTCAAAGGAAGGGAGGGTAACAGAGGGTAGCAGTGGGATTGGGGTGAAGGAGCAGTTATCTGACAGAAGAAAACCAACTCCTCCGCCATGTTTGCTGCTGGGGCGGGGTGTGTGGGAAAGGTGGAAGCCACCGTAAGAGAGTGCAGCAGGGGAGACTGTGTCAGAAGGGGTGAGCCAGGTTTCGGTGATGGCGAGGAAGGAAAGTTTGGTAGTAACAAAGAGATCATGGATGTAGGAGAGCTTGTTGCAGACAGAGCGAGCGTTCCACAGAGCTCCTGTAAGTGGGACTGGGGAGGCGGGGGCTGGGCGAATGGGTATAAGGTTAGAGAGGTTACGGAAGTTTGTGCTAGAGCGTGGGTGGGAGGTTGAAATGATTGTGGGAATATGGTGAGGAGGACCAGGATTTGGAGAGATATCACCAGCAGTGAGAAGGAGCAGAGAAAGTGTTAGCAAGTGGGAGCAGGAGAGGGCATGAGGGGGCTGTCTGTGCTTGGAGACAGAAGATTGTATGTTAAGGATCAGTTCTGAGGAGGAGGTGAGGGGGATGGGGAGGATTGAAGAGGAGATGAACAGTTCCTTACTTAGTGTGGGGATTGGGGGAGGTAGCAGAAAGTGAAGGATTATAGGGGTTAAAGTGAAAACAAACAGAAACATTGTTTACAATGACTGGCCAGTTACCTTCAGGTTCAATTCAGGTTTTAATTCTACTGTAATCCACACTTTTAAGGACACACTTCTAAGGGATCACACAGCAGACTGAAGTCATTGCAGACTTGGGCTATACAATATATGGCAAACTAAGTGCGTTCAGGTGTGAAGCAGAGGGGAGTGATCTCTGCTCATCTTGGTCAGAGAATTAAGAGTGAACCAGATGCATACAATCAGGCCTGAGTAAACAAGGTCATAAATATCACAGGGTAAGCTGGGATTAGCTGAAAAGCATACCATGAGAATGCTAGGAGTAGAGGAAAGTCTGTGTGGAAAGCTGGGTGATGTAATTATGTGCACTTCATAGACAGACAAAGCAGGGGAGCAGGCTGGATAAACATACCATGAGAATGCTAGGAGCAGAGGAAAGTCTGTGTGGAAAGCTGGGTGATGTAATTATGTGCACTTCATAGACAGACAAAGCAGGGGAGCAGGCTGGATAAACATACCATGAGAATGCTAGGAGCAGAGGAAAGTCTGTGTGGAAAGCTGGGTGATGTAATTATGTGCACTTCATAGACAGACAAAGCAGGGGAGCAGGCTGGATAAACATACCTGTTGGAAGAATAGAGATGCTTAGTGTATAAAGTAGTGTAGTGTATAGTGTAGATGCTTAGTGTATAAAGCCACATGTGAATGTGGGATGGAGTATGTGGGAAAGACAAGAAGGGAATTTTGTAAGAGGCTGGGGGAGCATTTACAGGATAATATTAATAGAGGAGACACACCTGTGGCCAACCATCTTAGTCAAATACATCTAGGCCACACAAATAATTTAAAGTTTGTAGGAATAGACAAGATCTCCCCTATGATAGGGAGCATTTTGGGTAGATTGATTTTACAAAGGGAGACTCAATGGATATTCAGATTGAGGGCCACACATCTAACAGGACCAGGGGTGGATTAAGGGTAGCCAGGGCCCCGGGCTGTTCAGAGATTGTGGGCCCCCCCCCAGTCATGTGACAGGGGGTGGGGTCATGTGACGGGGGGTCATGTGATGGGGGGTGGTCGTGTGACGGGGTGGTCATGTGACGGGGGTGGTCATGTGACGGGGGTGGTCATGTGACGGGGGGTGGGTGGTCATCATGTTATACCTGAACCTGATTATTCAAGAAAAATAGTTGCTGTGTGAAACTATAACCTGTCAAACATCCATTGATGTAGTCAATTTTCCCTTCAGTTAGGAAGAAAAACAAAACAAAAATAAAAACACTTTAAACCATAGCTTTGAACAGTCCAATTTTAACCACAGTGATCAAATTATATCACATACAATGAACAAATGCCAGACCACATATTACCACCAGTGACCGAATAATATCACATACAAGGAACAAATGCCGCTACACCATGTCAAGAGCACATATTACCACCACTTGGTGACCAAATAGCACATACAAGGGACAAATACCACAACACCATTTCCAGACCACATATTACCACCATATAGTGACTGAATACTACAATACTGACAGTAATAAAAAAATAAAAAACAAAATACTGTCACCATAACTGCCAGTATTCACAGGAGATCTGTAATTGGTATGCAGTGTCTGTGTAGAGGTTATACAGCGATCACTGGCGACATTATACACAGGAGCTCTGTATATGGTTTACAGCAGGGGTGTAAAACTGCATTCCTCGAGGGCCGCAAACAGGTCATGTTTTCAGGATTTCCTTGTATTGCACAGGTGACAATTTAATCACCTGCACAGAATGATTCCAGCACCTTGTGTAATGCAAAGGAAATCTTGAAAACACGCATGGTCTGAGGCCCTCGAGGAATGCAGTTTGACACCCCTGGTTTACAGTGTATAGTGTCAGTGTATAGATAACACTGACTCACCAGTGACGTCTCTAGGTGAAGTCCTTCATCTGTCATGAAGCACAGACCGCCATCATTTATTCCAGCCAGGGCTTGTTTGTTGTTTCTGCAGGAAATAACACAGTTATCTCGAGCTCTGCTTGCAGAACACATTACTTCATTTTTCCCAATTTCAACATTACACCACATGAAGAAAAAAGGCAATATAGTGTCACTCTGCACAGTAACAGGACCGCCCCCCCCCCCCCCCATTTAAAACAGTATACTCAAAAAATAAAATTAATACATCACTGCAGTAATAATATCCCTTAATTAGCCCCTACGGAAATAATATTCCCCATCCTGGCCCCGTGTATGTCATTCCTGGCTCCTGCAATATGTTCGCGCATCCTGCCCTCTTGAGTATCCATTCTACCCCATATGATTTCCCCATCCTGCCCCATCTGTCTCCATCATGTCCCATGACAGTGTGTTCAACAATCTGCCCCAGTGTGGCCAGCATATCATCCCCAGTGTGTCCAGCATATTACCCCCAGTGTGTCCAGCATATTACCTCCACACAGTGTATCCAGCAATCTGCCCCAGTATGTCCAGCATTGCCCAGTTTGTCCAGCAATCTGCCCCAGTGTGTCCAGCAATCATCTGCCCCAGACTGTGTCCTCCTGCATTGCCCCCCCCAGTGTCTCCTGCATTGCCCCCCCAGTGTCTCCTGCATTGCCCCCCAGTGTCTCCTGCATTGCCCCAGTGTGTCCAGCAAATGCAATCATCTGCCCCAGTCCCCAGACTGTGTCCTCCAGCATTGCCCCCCCCAGTGTCTCCTGCATTCCCCCCCAGTGTCTCCTGCATTGCCCCCCCAGTGTCTCCTGCATTGCCCCCCCAGTGTCTCCTGCATTGCCCCCCCCCAGTGTCTCCTGCATTGCCCCCCCCAGTGTCTCCTGCATTGCCCCCCCAGTGTCTCCTGCATTGCCCCCCCAGTGTCTCCTGCATGGCCCCCCAGTGTCTCCTGCATTGCCCCCCCCAGTGTCTCCTGCATTGCCCCCCTGTGTCTCCTGCATTGCCCCCAGTGTCTCCTGCATTGCCCCCCCAGTGTCTCCTGCATTGCCCCCCCAGTGTCTCCTGCATTGCCCCCCCCCCAGTGTCTCCTGCATTGCCCCCCCCAGTGTCTCCTGCATTGCCCCCCCAGTGTCTCCTGCATTGCCCCCCCCCAGGCCCCCAGTGTGTCCAGCAAATGCAATCATTTGAGGCCCCCAGTCCCCAGACTGTGTCCTCCTCCAGCATCATTGCCCCAGGCCAGTGTGTCCAGATTCAATCAGACTGCCCCAGACTGTGTCCTGCCTCCCAGCCCCAGTGTCCGACTCCTCCGCTCCACCGTTATAAAATAAAAAAAATAAAAAATTCTCACCTTACCAGCGATCCAGGCGGTGAGCTCCCTCCAGCAGCGCGCACTCGCCAGCGACTGACAATGACGTCAGACGCCGGCGACATGTGCGCTGCGGCCGACGGCTGTTAACTATTGCCGTGCGAGCGCGCCCGCACGACAATAGGAAACCACCGCAGGCAGCGCCGCTAGGGGCCCGGTGAGCAGATGAGACGGGGCCCGATGCGGGACCCCTCTCTCTGCCCACCGGGTCCGGGGGGGGGGGGGCTCCCGGAACGGCATGGCAGTCAGGCAGTGAGTCAGTGACGGCATGGCAGGGGCATGGCCGCAGGCCCGCACGGCACATAAATCAGGACTCAGTCAGGAGGTTATAACGCGGCGGCACCACCAGTCTGACAGGGGCGGGCGGGCGGCTGGTGGGTCACGGCACGGGTGCCACTGTCTGTCACTGTGTCACTCACTGACTCTCTGGACTAGTCTCTGCACAGTGCGAGTAATGCCCTGATGATGGCGGCAGCCGGCGGGCAATCTGTGCGGTAGCCCAGGGCCCCCCCACACCACTGGGCCCTGGGCTACCGCCCAGATTGACCCTCTTATAATCCGCCCCTGAACAGGACTAAATGAGCAACTCTCCCACACCTCATTTCTATAATGTAGGCTTTTAACAGTGTCAACTGCGTTAGGGTCAGAGACCGTCGAGTGAAGGCGCCACTTTGCACAGAACTTTACGGTGCCAACCTCCGCGATAGGTAGGGCTCTTTATAGATCAGGTTGAATATAGGGTGAATTTTCCCTCCTCTCCAATTTATTTTCCCTTTTCCTGACCCTGATTGGTGGCTTTACATATTTCTTCAAAACATCCCCTATTTCATTTACCTACCATTTCCGTCGATCATCCTTCGAAACGATAATCCTATCGGGTTATCTTTAAGGTACTCTTTTTTGAGATATATGTTCTTTCTCACCTCATCAGAAGTTATTGGTGTATTTTTACCTTATGTGGGTATTCCTGTACCAAGCTGATAAAAGGTATGACATGTTTGAACCCTTATATGGATTTGTGTCACTAGGAACAGCAATTTACCAGTCTCAGCTGAAATAAAGAAGGCTGGATGTGATGTATGGCTGGCCCTCTGCAGGACAATACTGTGGCGCCCCCGGGGCCTGGTCGTCACATTAACATTGCTTTCCTCACTGGGAGAGTGATGTTACGATTGAAGGCAAGAAGGGATAACTGTAACCAAGTACCACAAACATTGAACACATTCACACTCCAGGCCAACAAGGGGAGCTTTTGATCCTATTTACTTGGTGACTCCCCATATATATATATCTGGTAGTCTGTAAGGAAAGTCAGTCAGTTTCAGGACGGTCCAGTCAGTTCTTGCCAGGAGACAGACTGGATCACTCTGAGGCAGAGGAGGGTTTACGGAGCTGTGTAACCGCAGTGCAGCAGTTCCCGGAAAGAGACATTCAGAAAGCCGAATTGATTGCAGTGAACGTGCAGGAGAGCAAAGCACAGGAGTGGATATCAGGGTGAGACCAGCCCTGAGCAGGCTGCCTCCTTCTGAGGCGCAGAGACCGGTAGCCAGAACACCGAGGTTGTAAGGACCTCTATGACTTACATCAGAGACCGGCAGGACAGCTGAACTTCAAGTTACCTGTCCGACCTAATACCCAGGAGGCACGGAGACACCCTTACAGGCTGGGGCATGCTAGAGTCCCTATAAACTGCCTCAAGTCACCAGTCATACGTGTTATGTCCTTTCTTATCCGGGGGACAGAGAGAGAAAGCATCTGTGAGGACCTTATGTGAAGCCATAGGCAGTAAGGGACTACACCACCACGGCGCTAGAGGAAGGCTTTGATTTCCACCTGGATAAGGGGACTCCTAACTTGTCTCCAAGCTGGCCAGACCCTGCCTGCCCTGTGATCCAGTGCCCTGGACTGTGGCTGCCTGAACAAGGTAAAGAGACTGCTCACCTGTGTCCTCATTCCTTACTGCGCCATTCACCATCTAACATCCACACACCGGCAGCCCTCAGGATATACTTCACCTGCGGGAAGGTATACAATCTAGCTGCCATAACATCACCCCAGAGGACCCTTTAAAGCAGCGTCGGACCCCACTGACCGAATACCACAGGTGGCGTCACGAACATAAACTTCATTCCCTTTAAAGACCTTTCCCTTTTAAATGGGTGCCCAGGGCCACGGATTGGGTCACCACCGTGACATTCCCCTGTGAACTCAGGACCCGGTACCGAGTACTCCACGGCCCAGGCGGGGCGACTCAATACCATTTCAGCAGATTGTTTCTGGCACGATCATTATGCTATGAAACCTGACCGGTGGACGCAACCACCAGAAGTGACATTTTGCATGTCCCACATGTATTCCTTGTGTTCTAGTCACCAGATGCGTGTGCCAAAGGCCAGATATGCAGTCCACCGACCAGATATTCGTCACACGCCATGGGCAGAGACATTATGGCATGATGGTTTTTAAGAGAGACAGGTATGTGAGATAATTTACAGCATACATGAGTTTTTTTGGCCACTTAAAGGCATGATAGGTCTTTGAGTTATGGACTTTTTTGTCTCCCCTGATGAATCAACTAATCTGAGCATGCACTAGGATGATACCCCCTTTCCAGTGTGGACATAGTTTCACATACATAGTTCCCAAAAGATTATCTGGACAATTGGGTGACATCAATCCTATAATCCTTATCAGTTCTATAAATTTAGAGTGCATCTCACTTAATCTTTGGTTACATAAACAGGGATTTTTAGCAATACGTTTAACTCATGTAAATTTTGATTTTGGAATAAACTTAATCATAGCTGAGGGATGAAGGCTAGAAAAGTGTAATAAGCCATTCCGATCTGTGGGTTTGGTATAAAGATCAGTCGATAACCATCCCTGAGTATCCTTGAGAATCATGGTATCCAAAAAGTAGATCTGATGACTATCAAAAGACATAGTGAACTGAAGTCCAGGCCAGGAGGAGTTCAGGACACCGAAAAATTCATTGAGAGCATCCAATGGGCCCCCATATGCACAAAAAATGTCATTGATAAAGCATGTGCATAAAATGGAATGCTTCTGAAAGAGGGTATACTACCTGTTTATCGAATAATGCCATATAACAATTAGTATAATGGGGGGTCACATTGGAGCCCATGCCTG
Organism: Ranitomeya imitator; assembly: GCF_032444005.1. Classification (NCBI taxonomy): domain Eukaryota; kingdom Metazoa; phylum Chordata; class Amphibia; order Anura; family Dendrobatidae; genus Ranitomeya; species Ranitomeya imitator. The sequence continues at coordinate 225,133,347 of NC_091284.1, forward strand.
TGCCCCTAATTTGAAGACAAAAATCCTGAAAAATAAATTAATTTTTAGCAAGAATTACAGTAAGTAGTTCCAGAGTTCAGTCACCCTAGGATTTATCTGCGACTGCAGTAATAAGTCGTGTACCACTCTGTTTATTTGTTAAAAATTGCTGAGTTTTAGAGTCAATAACTCCATTAATTATATATTTTATATATAAGTTTTTCTACCAATTTTACTGGTATTGGACCCTATTTGAGCACCCATTCCAGGAAGTGCAGTAGTTTTTTCTTTATGGTTCTCATCCTGATTGATATTCATGCTCACGGCTATACAACTGTGAAAAGTGGATGTAATATAGGGGATACTTTTGCATAAATATATTTATTAGGCTAATCCTGATTGATAGTCACACTCACAGATACACAGCTGTCAAAAGAGGACAGGGCAGGGGTGGGGAATCTTTTTTCTACGAAGGGCCATTTGGATATTTAAACCATCCTTCGGGGGCCATACAAACTCCGCCCACAAAGTGCATCCTGACTCTGGCACTGGTTTCAGGACATAATCTTTTATTGCATGCCCTTCAGTGTTCAGTAGTAAACACTGCATGTATGTGCTAACAGAGAAAGAAGAAATTAATGAGCTGGTGGCAATCAAAATACAGCTTCTTGCCCAAGAATGCGGTCCCTGAGAATCTGCTCGGGGGCCTGATAAAAGATCATCGAGGGCCAAAAATGGCCCTGGGGCCTGAGGTTCCCCACCCCTCATATAGGAGATACTTTTGCATAAATATATTTATTATGGTCATAGGATGATCAATATATGAGGATACAGTTTAGTTATGCACATTATATAATTGGCCATTAGAAAGTATAAAGGATGTACTATACTATACTATACTTTAAAAACCTAATTTCTGGATGGTTCAACTAGGCCAGTTGGCCTTCAGTGTGATTGTTTGGATATGTTTGTATGTTTTTTCATGGCACTATATTAGTATTTTATACATTTTAAAGCTATATAATAAAGGTTACTTTTTACAAAACCCCAATTTTTTGCTATATCTATTAATTAGATTGGGTGATACATAATTCTTAATTTTTTTTATTTGCAATAAGGGCCTCCATCTTTCCTTCTTGTGGCAGCCGCACGGTTCGAGGTGGGTTGCTATGGGCTCTCACAACTGTTCTCAACTTCTGATTCATATTGGTCACCCACATTTGGGTGTTGTGAATTCCGCTCTTGGGCTCCCTCCGGTGGTTGTAAGTGGCACTTTTGTGAGTTCTGCTCTTGGGCTCCCTCCGGTGGTTTTAAGTGGAATGGCTGCTCCTTGGATTTAGCAGTCTGCAGCTGCTTCCACTGATTGTCTTTCTGCTCGGCTATTTATGCCTGGCTCTTTCCTTCAGCCAGTGCCACTTGTCAATGGTTCCTGGTTGGATTCACATCTCTGCTTGGATTTCCCTGATATCCTGACCAGTTCAGCAAAGATAAGTCCTTGCTTTGCTCTTTTCTGTCCACATGTTGTGGACTTAATTGTTCTGTACATTCTATGTTTTTTGTCCAGCTTGTCAGTATGGATTTATTCAGTTAAGCTGGAAGCTCTGGGAAGCAGATTTACCCTCCACACCTTTAGTCAGGTGTGCAGATTTTTGTAAACTCTGTGTGGATTTTTCTAGTTTTTTAATACTGACTGCACAGTATTCTGTCCTGTTCTATCTATCTAGCTAGACTGGCCTCCTTTGCTACATCCTGGTTTCATTCTACGTATGTCATTTTCCTCTCCACTCACAGTCATTATTTGTGGGGGGCTGTTTATCCTTTGGGGATTTTCTCTGAGGCAAGATAGCTTTCATGTTTCTATCTTTAGGGGTAGTTAGTTCTCCGGCTGTGACGAGGTGTCTAGGGAGTGACAGGAACATCCCACGGCTACTGCTAGTGTTGTGTTAGGCTTAGGAACTGCGGTCAGTACAGGTACCACCTCCTTCAGAGCTCGTCCCAGGTTGCTCTTAAACCACCAGTTCATAACATTTGGGTGTGTCGCTGTATCTTCGTAACTGTTTAACGTGTCCCAGACTGGCCAGTCTTCACTTTGACCCTCAAATTTGGCTACACTTGGGCTTTTTATCTAGTTTCGATAATGCTTGCTGTAGGCCCCACTTGCCTGCCATAATGGACTACTTTTGCCAGTTGATACTTGGTTACATCAGAACTTGCTACCTTAATATGGTCTTCTCTCTACTCCTCACACAACACCCTTAATCTATGCTGGTCTGCATAATGTTCCTCCTCCTTTAACCAACAACTAACTTAGAGGAACAGAGTTCCTATACCCACTTACCTTCTCTCAACATGGGTTGGCCTAATAGTTAACCATCTCTACAGGTTAACTAAGTGCTGAAGGCCGTTTACAGAATAAAGTAACATACACCACAGGTCAATGTATTGCATTTCTATAAGGTTTTCAAAAGGGGTGTCAACAAGCTTCTCCACTTCTTTACACTACCAAAACTGCAGAAAAGAATATACAACTCAAACTGCCCTAGTTTCATTTACCATGGCACCTGTTAATTAAAACTGGCCTATTTGTTTGTGTTAGTATCTTTTTCACTAAATAAAAAGTTTCTCCTACTATACTTAATTGCAAATCAATAGGATGAAGTGTTTAATTAAGAAAAAGTCAAGAACTTGGACTTTGATCCCTGTTTATATTGAAAAGGTTGTCACAAATCCTAGTAAATTTGAGATTTAGAAGCTCTTAAAAACTAGACAGCCACTTCTCCAAAAGTCTCCAATATACTGGCTTGTATAAGCTCACATGGAAAAATGCTATGCTGAACCTAACCACCAGGTGGAGCTAAAGGATAAACCAAAGCGAGTTTGCTGTAATTATTCCTATAATATTGATAGTCTGGATAAATCAGCTTTGTAGTATCAGCCCACATTCTAAAAAGCGCCAAATCCAATCTTAAGGGATGCCTAAAAATGTTATACAAGTTATTTATCGAATCGTATTCCCTATACAATGAGTGCTATATAACATCATATTCCGTGGGACCACATTATCATGATCATCCACATATAAAACATTACCAGGAAAGACCATTGTAATTAAAGTAGCACTTCCATGTATTTTTTTTTAAATTAAATCTGTGTATATGTACATGGAATGTAGTGTCAGTGAATTATTATTACTCACCTACCACAGGTGTATCTAGGTTTTCTGGCACCCGGGGCAAGAATTCAGTTTGGCGCCTCCCCCTAAGCACATATGCATTTGCACACATAGTCACATGCTAATGAGCTTCTCGCCCTAATTCAATTTTCGGTGAAAATCTTAGAGAAGCAGGAAGAGAAGCTCCTTGTCAAGTAACAGCATAAGTATGAAAATCACATATGAGTGAATTGGCCATGTGATGACTGCTGGAACCAGCAAGCAGAGCTGAATCCTTAGGCCGGCGTCACACTAGCGAGTTTTACGGACGTATGAGAGGCGCAGAAAATACGCATTGCACACGGTCCAATGATTTTCTATGGGGCAGCTCCTATCTGCCGTATTTTACGCATCTGTATTATACGGTCTTGTATGGACATAGAAAATCGCAGCATGCTGCGTTTGTCAGCGTATTGCGCAAAAAATCCGCCAATGAAAGTCAATGGGGGCGAGAAAAATACGGATTACACACGGACCAGCAGTGTGACTTGCGAGAATTACGCAGCGGTGTTCTAGAGAAAAGCCGGCAATTCAGCGCGGAGTACAGTAAAATCACACTGACAGGTTAGAATACAATAGCTAAGATAAATATCTACACATAGAATAGGTATATATATATATATATATATGTCAGTGAGACACACATATATATATATATATGTATTTATATTTAATACAGCGCTAAATAGCTTAAAAGCCGGTAATTAAATCTCCTTCCTAAACCCGACAGGATATGAGACATGGTTTACATACAGTAAACCATTTCATATCCGTTATTTTGTACATATTCCTCACTAATAATGTTCCAAGTGTCTGTGTGTAAAATTTGGGGGCTCTAGCTATTAAAATAAAGGGCTAAAAAAATCACGGAAAAAATTGGTGTGGGCTCCCGTGCAATTTTCTCTGCCAGAGTGGGAAAGCCAGTGACTGAGGGCTTAATAGCCTAGAGAGGGACCATGGTTATTGCCCCCACTCCCTCCCCCCCGGCTAAAAACATCTGCCCTCAGCCAACCCAGAAGAGACACATCTGGAAGATGTGCCTATTCTGGAACTTAGCCTCTCTCTTCCCACTCCCCTTTAGCGGTGGGATATGGGGTAATAAAGGGTTAATGTCACCTTGCTATTGTAAGGTGACATTAAGCCTGGTTAATAATGGGGAGGCGTCAATAAGACACCTATCCATTATTAATCCAATTGAAGACCCTTGTCACCTGAAACAAAGTGAAAATAAAAAATCAACAATATTCCATACATTCCGTCGTTCAGTCGTGTCCCACGCTGTAAATCCATCTGAAGGGGTTAAATAATTTTACAAGCAGGAGCCTGCTAATGCAGCCGCCCCTGCCTGTAAAATCTGGGGAATGATTGGAAAGCAGGGGAACGTAGCTACCTAGACTTACGGTGCTGCGCCCCCTGCTGGCATAACCTCAGATGAACTCGAGCATGGGAATTTTTCTGAAACAAGAGAACAATTACAGAACCAGAAACATTTTTTTGCCAAAAAATGTATTAACTAAATACCCTGTTTTTCCATCTTTTGACTAGCACTTGCTTATTACTGTGATTTTTTTACAACAGAGTATTTTTGACGTCACTGTGCTCTGTTGAGTCTTCAAGTTTCTTGGTGGTGTGTGAACAGGTTCCTACAGACTTGTTCATTGTGCAAGTAGCCCATGTGTTTCTGGTTCTGTAATTGTTCTCTTGTTTCTACAAGACTAGGGAGTCCACCACACCTTATGGGTCATTTGCATCAAAGCTGTTCCATCCAGCATGTCCACATGAAAATTCCCTCTCTGAACCCTGCTTATACAGGTACTATACAGATGATCAGGTTTTTAAATACATCAGATAGGGATTATATACATTAGGTAGGACTGCTCTATATGGGTATACCTTGACGATTGGTGGAGCAGCTTAGTATATATTTTTTTGCCAAAAAAAGTATCAACTAAATACCCTGTTTTTTTCCATCTTTTGACTAGCACTTGCTTATAACTGTGATTTTTTTTACAAGAGTATTTTTAACCTCACTGTGCTCTTTTGTGTCTTCCAAGTTTCTTGGTGGTGTGTGAACAGGTTCCTACAGACTTGTTCATTGTGTTTCTGGTTCTGTATGTAAACCATGTCTCATATCCTGTCGGGTTTGAGAAGGAGATAGCAAAAGCTGGCAATTGAATTACCGGCTTTTAAGCCATCTTGCGCTGTATTAAATATAAATATATATGTGTCTCACTGACATATATATATGCAGCGCCCCAGAGATCTGGTCATTGCAGTATGACACTCTGCCGCTAAGGGGAGTGATGGTACATCTGATGGCACTGAAGGAATTCTACTGACCAGGTATCACCAGCACACATTACACTTCACACTCCGGCCACTAGGGGGATAAAAAGGCTTTATTTATTGGGCCACTCCTCACACTGGTAAAACTAGGGGTTGGATAGGAAGTTAGTCAGGAGCTGACTGGGTTGGATTCAGGCAACATCCCGTGGCAGGGGGTGTTGCAGGGAGAAGATTCAGGGGGGTCCCTGTCAGGCGTGGGAACCTGGCAGGTACCTAGCGAACAGAACAGAACGTTACGGAACCGCGCCTGCACTACCTTGCGGCGGTATCCTAAGAAAGAGACACAAAGCGAAGGATATTGTGGAATAGTGAGAAACGAGATCAAGCACAAAGGAGAGCCAGTAGGAGTCGTGCCCCAAGAACGGCAACATCCTACTGAGGCGCGTAGCCGGTGGCCGGAACACCGAGGAAGTAACTGACTCTATGCCTTACTTCAAACTCCGCAGGACAGTTAATTATAGGTTGTCTGTCTACCTTAAATTTCCTATGAAGACATAGGGGGCAACGCGTGGAGAGGGGCGTCTCCAGGGTCCCGGAAGAGCTTCGAGCCTTCCCGTTATACGGGTGCGTCCTAGCCATAACATACCTGGGGGACAAGAAACTAGTAACATCTGGAATGAAATAGAAAGAGAAAGAACTAGAAAGAACGAACGAACAAACTAGAACAGAAGTTGTGAGGACTATACCGAATGCTCAGCAGGGTATCACTACAACACACAGGCGTTATTGGTAGGCAATGATTTCCACCTGCAAAGGCAACTCTGGATGTGCCATCGGACCGGCCGGTCTCAGACAGCCCTGTTAACCGTGCTCTGGATTGCGGATCCTGAAGTCTACGGTAAAGAGACTGCAACCTTGTGTCCTAGTTATTGTCTGCACCTCACACCATCGCCATCTACATCACTGGGAAGCCCTGGGGACATACTTCACCTGTGGGAAGGTATACCCGGGCAGCGTCGGTTATCCTGACCGAACACCACAGGTGGCGTCACGAAATCTTGACAGACTCCTGTCATCTTTTATTGGACGCCCCTTAGCAGGGTCACGGACCGGGTAGAGCCACCATGACAACCCCCGAACTGAGACAGAAAGGACCGGTACCGAGTAACCTGTGGCCCTGTGTCTGGGGGCGATCCAGAGATATATATATATATATATATATATATATATATATATATATATATATATATAGACTGTATATATATATGTTTTCATGAATATTTGAGCCCATGGATCCATTGTATGTCCATTTTGCAAGCCAGCGAGAAAATCTCGCTGTACGGATGCCATACGGAATACATACGGAGGTTTACATGCGCAAAATACGCTGACAAACCCTGCCTTCGGGTGACATACGGATCACTATTTTGGGAATATTTGTGCATATAACACATGTAAAATAGGGACCGTTTTTCCCTATGCTGAGTGTGATGCCGGCCTAACAGTGAGGATATTACACACTATTAGGATTGGCTGCAGGGCTTCATTTTATAATTAAAGGATGCGTCCAGGTTTGAGATGAAAATCTGCAGTCACTATAGCGGGCTGCAGACCTCTGAATTCTCATAGTGCATGCACTGCACACTTTTAGGATTCTCCCTTGCACAAGTATGTGATTTGTATACTTCTGGCCACATTCCGACTCCACGTGCCCGGCCTCGCTCAATTCATTTTCATTGAGTGAGACCATGCATGTATAGTCAGCATGTGACGAAATGTATGCAAATCACCGGCACCAAAGAATCCTGACAGCGTGCAGTGCGCACTGTGAGAATTCAGAAGTCTGCAGTCACAAAGAATGACTGCAGACTCATCACAAACTTGGTGTTAGGGTTGGCGGATTGCACTAAATAAATTTAATAAAGAAGTGCAATTGTAACCCGGGGTCCACCATGCAGAGATATAAAACTAAAGTAAAACTGCCCGAACACCATGACCATAGACACACCAGAGATTAGCACCACACCAGGGATATATACAGTGGGGCAAAAAAGTATTTAGTCAGTCAGCAATAGTGCAAGTTCCACCACTTAAAAAGATGAGAGGCGTCTGTAATTTACATCATAGGTAGACCTCAACTATGGGAGACAAACTGAGAAAAAAAAATCCAGAAAATCACATTGTCTGTTTTTTTAACAATTTATCTGCATATTATGGTGGAAAATAAGTATTTGGTCAGAAACAAACAATCAAGATTTCTGGCTCTCACAGACCTGTAACTTCTTCTTTAAGAGTCTCCTCTTTTAGGGGAGTGAGGGCACTTACTAGGTTCTCGCCCTTGTGGAATAATTGTCTCCTACAGGAGTTTAGACAGATGGAGGGATTTCAGGTTTGGAAGGGAGCGGGAATCTCTCGGATGAGCCAGGTTTTGCACCAAGGTAGAATTAAGGATTTCAAGACATTACAGGAGGAATTTCTGCTGCCAAGCTCTGAACTGTATCAGTATAATCGCATCTCTCATGCATATCGGGCACAATGTAGGAGGGGGCCTATAGAGATTCAGGTGGACCTGATGCTAGACTTTATCCTTATGGGGGAAAGCACAAGGGGGGTGATCTCGGGAATATATGAGTTCCTGCTATTTTCCTTTTTAGAGAAACATCCTATCAGAGCCAGGGCGAAGTGGGAGGCCGATTTGGGGGTGATTGACGGCGATCGGTGGGACTCAATATTGGAATACGTGCCCAAGATCTCGATGAGTGAGCCTGGGAGGTTGTCACAATTGTTTGTTATTCATAGGGCCTATAGAACTCCGGATATGCTGTTCAGGGCAGGTTTAAGACCTAATTCTGAGTGCCCTAGGTGCTCGCAATCCGAGGCGGGTATCTTCCATATGATGTGGCAGTGCCCTAGGCTGGCCTCGTTTTGGATTGTAGTGATAAACAAAGTGGGACTAACATACAATTGTTCGGTACCACGGGACCCTCTGGTATGCATATTAGGTTACGTGGAGGAAATTGTAACTGATAACTTGTATAAAACAGTTATTGCTAGATTGCTGTTTATTGCACGAAAGTTGATCGCTAAGTTCTGGATTAGGGTTGAGCCACCAACGAGAAGAGATTTCATGATGCAAGTAGACCATATTGTTGCATTGGAGAGGAGCATCTATTCTAAAAGAAACAAGATGGACCTTTTCAACAGGTTATGGAATCCCTGGATCGAGTCGACGTGATCTGGAGACCTTGCTCGTGCTTTTGAAACATATATCCCCGTGGGAGCAGTATTGATACGACGCCTTCTTGTTCCTGGTTAATAATGGACATTCGGGTAGATCGGAGTGGTTCTTGTTAGGTCTCCAGGGGTGGGGGTGAGGGGGGGGAGGGAGGTTGGTTTGGGGCTGAAAGTTTATTGAAAATGCAAAACATAGATGTGTACTGTTTGCAGTAATGTAATCTGCATATATTTTTCTCACTGTTTAATAAAAACATTTGATTAAAAAAAAAAAGAGTCTCCTCTTTCCTCCACTCATTACCTGTAGTAATGGCACCTGTTTAAACTTGTTATCAGTATAAAAAGACACCTGTGCACACCCTCAAACAGTCTGACTCCAAACTCCACTATGGTGATGACCAAAGAGCTGTCAAAGGACACCAGAAACAAAATTGTAGCCCTGCACCAGGCTGGGAAGACTGAATCTGCAATAGCCAACCAGCTTGGAGTGAAGAAATCAACAGTGGGAGCAACAATTACAAAATGGAAGACATACAAGACCACTGATAATCTCCCTCGATCTGGGGCTCCACGCAAAATCCCACCCCGTGGGGTCAGAATGATCACAAGAACGGTGAGCAAAAATCCCAGAACCACGTGGGGGGACCTAGTGAATGAACTGCAGAGAGCTGGGACCAATGTAACAAGGCCTACCATAAGTAACACACTACGCCACCATGGACTCAGATCCTGCAGTGCCAGACGTGTCCCACTGCTTAAGCCAGTACATGTCCGGGCCCGTCTGAAGTTTGCTAGAGGGCATTTGGATGATCCAGAGGAGTTTTGGGAGAATGTCCTATGGTCTGATGAAACCAAACTGGAACTGTTTGGTAGAAACACAACTTGTCGTGTTTGGAGGAAAAAGAATACTGAGTTGCATCCATCAAACACCATACCTACTGTAAAGCATGGTGGTGGAAACATCATGCTTTTGGCTGTTTCTCTGCAAAGGGGCCAGGACGACTGATCCGGGTACATGAAAGAATGAATGGGGCCATGTATCATGAGATTTTGAGTGCAAACCTCCTTCCATCAGCAAGGGCTTTGAAGATGAAACGTGGCTGGGTCTTTCAACATGACAATGATCCAAAGCACACCGCCAGGGCAACGAAGGAGTGGCTTCGGAAGAAGCATTTCAAGGTCCTGGAGTGGCCTAGCCAGTCTCCAGATCTCAACCCTATAGAAAACCTTTGGAGGGAGTTGAAAGTCCGTGTTGCCAAGCGAAAAGCCAAAAACATCACTGCTCTAGAGGAAATCTGCATGGAGGAATGGGCCAACATACCAACAACAGTGTGTGGCAACCTTGTGAAGACTTACAGAAAACGTTTGACCTCTGTCATTGCCAACAAAGGATATATTACAAAGTATTGAGATGAAATTTTGTTTCTGACCAAATACTTATTTTCCACCATAATATGCAAATAAATTGTTAAAAAAAACAGACAATGTGATTTTCTGGATTTTTTTTTCTCAGTTTGTCTCCCATAGTTGAGGTCTACCTATGATGTAAATTACAGACGCCTCTCATCTTTTTAAGTGGTGAAACTTGCACTATTGCTGACTGACTAAATACTTTTTTGCCCCACTGTATATATATACCGTATATACTCGAGTATAAGCCGACCCGAGTATAAGCCGACCCCCCTAATTTTGCCACAAAAAACTGGGAAAACTTATTGACTCGAGTATAAGCCTAGGGTGGAAATGCAGCATTTACCGGTGAATTTCAAAAATAAAAATAGATCATTATTGCCCCATAGCTGTGCCGTATAGTGCTCTGCACCGTTCATATTTGCCCATAGCTCTGCCATATAGTGCTCTGCACTGTTCATATTTCCCCATAGCTCTGCCATATAGTGCTCTGCACCGTTCATATTTCCCCATAGCTCTGCCATATAGTGCTCTGCACCGTTCATATTGCCCCATATCTGCCCCATATAGTGCTCTGCACTGTTCATATTGCGCCATATCTGCCCCATATAGTGCTCTGCACTGTTCATATTGCTCCATATCTGCCCCATATAGTGCTCTGCACCGTTCATATTGCCCCATATCTGCCCCATATAGTGCTCTGCACTGTTCATATTGCGCCATATCTGCCCCATATAGTGCTCTGCACTGTTCATATTGCTCCATATCTGCCCCATATAGTGCTCTGCACCGTTCATATTGCCCCATATCTGCCCCATATAGTGCTCTGCACCGTTCATATTGCCCCATATCTGCCCCATATAGTGCTCTGCACTGTTCATATTGCCCCATATCTGCCCCATATAGTGCTCTGCACTGTTCATATTGCCCCATATCTGCCCAATATAGTGCTCTGCACTGTTCATATTGCTCCATATCTGCCCCATATAGTGCTCTGCACTGTTCATATTGCCCCATATCTGCCCCATATAGTGCTCTGCACTGTTCATATTGCCCCATATCTGCCCCATATAGTGCTCTGCACTGTTCATATTGCCCCATATCTGCCCAATATAGTGCTCTGCACTGTTCATATTGCCCCATATCTGCCCCATATAGTGCTCTGCACTGTTCATATTGCCCCATATCTGCCCAATATAGTGCTCTGCACTGTTCATATTGCCCCATATCTGCCCAATATAGTGCTCTGCACTGTTCATATTGCCCCATATCTGCCCAATATAGTGCTCTGCACCGTTCATACTGCCCCATAGATGCTCGGTATAAATCTGTGTCGCCGCTGCTGCTGCTGCAATAATAAAAAAAAAGCCATACTCACCTTTCTTGATTGCAGCTCCCAGCGTCCGGTCCCGGCGTCTCCCCGCTCTGACTGATCAGGCAGAGGGCGCCACGCACACTATATGCGTCATCGCGCCCTCTGACCTGAACAGTCAGAGCAGATAGACACCGGGAAGATGGAGCGACGCCGGGAAGATGGAGAGGCGCCCGGCGGCTGGAACGTGGACAGGTGAATATGACATACTTACCTGGTCCCGACGTCCGGCTCCCCATGCCGTCCCACGGTCTTCTGTGCCGCAGCCTCTTCCTCTATCAGCGGTCACCGGCACCGCTGATTAGAGAAATGAATAGGCGGCTCCACCCCTATGGGAGGTGGAGCCGCTTATTCATTTCTCTAATGAGTGGTCCCACGTGACCGCTGAAGAGGGGAAGAAGCTGCAGCACAGAAGACCGTGGGACGGCAGGAGGAGCGTCAGGATCGCTGGGACTAGGTAAGTATGCCTCAGCGCCCTCTCCCCCTCACCCGCCGACCCCACCGCTACCGTGACTCGAGTATAAGCCGAGAGGGGCACTTTCAGCCCAAAAATTTGGGCTGAAAATCTCGGCTTATACTCGAGTATATACGGTATATACATATAATAAATTATTTACTCCAAAAATTGCACAGACAACAATGTATAAATAAATAAAGAAGCTCTTCACATACAATTATGACTGTGCACACTTTCTGATAAATTCATGAGAATAAATAAAAAATAAAAAATAAAAATAATAAACATATAAAACATATAGCTATTGTGGGAATATAGCTCATCAGGGATCTCTGCTTTGGCCCAAGCAGGTGGCTATGGAGTCACAACGAACAATAGCAGGCTAGCGAGTTCCACACAGGTATGTGTCAGGTGTATTTATTGTACACATTTGCCGTACAATGTTACACGTGCCAAACATGAAATAAAATGTCTAAGGCCGTCTGGCCACTAACTAACAACAAGATACTAACTGCAAAATAAACCTATACAACAAGAAAGAAGTTTGTGCAACCTTACTGTGTCAGCTCCCAGACCAGCAGATGAGAGACTGAGATCCCAGCAGTTCCTTGATTATATCAGCTGAAGCAAAAGCAAAAGCTGGATCGTATGTGTGGAAGGGAAGCACCAGAGCTTTCAGGCTGATCACTAGAGAAACCAGGACCGGATTACAGAGAAATAAACAGCTTCACAATCAATACCGTGATACATATGAAATGAAACGGGGAGAAACATATCTGTTTTCTAGTACTTCTCCCCTTGGCACCTCACACTATATATATATATTGCTCATAGAAAACATAGTACTTGAAGAACAGATATATCCCATTAATTATAATTTATACAGTATATAATAAATAAATCAATATACATCATAATTATATCCAAATCTTCTCCATAGGGACACATGACTTCCATCTGGATCCACGTAATAGAAGAGATCACCAGGACACCCACAACAGTTTACAGACATTAGGTAAGTAGTAATCTAAAATATGTAAAAAAATAAAAATTAAAATCCGGGCCAGAAAATAAAAAACAACATATGATACGTAATAAAACACTGGTATTGTTTGAGAACCTACATCATAAAAAAGGGGCAAAACTTAAATTTTCGTTCAGACCCATTGGTGACGCTGTATTTAGAACCCAGATCCATCTTGTTTCCTTTCTTGATAACGGTATTGTAATTGGTCCACCCCGCTCCCCATTTTCAATGGTGTCAATACCAATCACTTTCAACAATGAGGGATCACAATTATGATAGATTCTAAAATGTTTCGGGATAGTTTTCAAAAGTGAGAAGTCTTCCACTTCTTTTGCCGCTACAATACCCAACACATGCTCACGGACCCGTGTTTTGAGCTGCCTTGTAGTCATGCCCACATATATCAAGGAACAAGGACATGTGGCATAGTAAATAACTGCCTTGGACGTGCATGTTATACTATGTCTAATTTGGGCTTCCTTCTCGTAGAGGTATTTAGGCCACACCACCACATTCCCACCCTTGTCAGCTGGCTTAAATATTACGTCCTTCAGATTTTGTACATTTTTTAAGGCTACTTTTTCACCCATACTCAAATTATCATTCTGAGGAAATTTGGGAATTTGATCAAAGGCTTTACTCACTGTTTTCACAAAAACCTCAATTGTAGAGCAAGCTGACAAAGGTGGGAACTTACGTGATTTAGGGCGAATGGACGACGGAATCTTACCTCCTATTGATTCATTGTGTTCCGGAGCCAACTCCTCCAGGGTGGCTAGTGCCTCCTGTTCCGCCTCTGTAGGGAACAATCGTAACGTATCCTCATTATGAAAATGTCTCTTAAACAAGAGTTTCCTTGCAAATAAATGCAAGTCCTTAATAGCCTCAAACTTATTAAAGTTGGCCGATGGACAACACATCAAACCTCTCTGAAGGACATCTAATTCATTTATTGACAACACATGAGAACTTAAGTTAATCACCTTTAAAGTGTTTCCAAATCTCTCAGGAGATTGTCCAAAATTCCGTTTCGCTGGTGTATAACGTGGCTCCCGTTTACGTTTAGGTGTAGAGGCTGTAGTTGTAAACCCTGAGGCGGAAGAGGAGGCACCAGACATATCCGCGACAGCAGTACTAGATGAGGCAGAGAAATTCCGGCTCCTAGTATCCCCATTTGGATTATCCTTCCGCTATCTATAAATCTTTCCACTCGAGAAATCTTTCTGATCTCGTACTAATTTCTTCGTTTGGTTTATTCGGATCTCCTTTATCCATTGGTCCATCAGTTTTTCAAGTTGACCATCCATAGAGGAAAATTGATCATTTGGTAAGCACGATTTAACCTTAATAAACATTTCATCCAGTAGTTTATCTACCTCTAATAAATTCTTGGAATGATGTTTAACCAAGAGCTCCATAAGTTGTTTTGATGCAACATTGAATACCTCCTCCCAGTTTTTATTGAATTCTTCATCATTTACCGGAAATGCTGGGGTGACATGTATACGTAATCCCCTTGGAATCAGGTGATGCTGGATGTAGTTCTCTAGAAAGGCTCTGTTCCACCAGGGGTAAATAGCAAACAGTGGTCACACAGCCAGCAAAAACACTCAACCACAGGTGCCGGAATTCTAATGGCTAAACACCAGCCCTGAATTCACTCAGACAAACTCCTCTCCAGAGGTGCCAGAATTCTTACAGCCGACCCTGAGCATATGCTGGCAAAGACCACCCTGGGGCAAAGTCCCATACACACATGAACAAAGATGATACTAACCTCTGAGAGCCTTTTATATCTAAAGCTCAAATCCAGTCTGGAGCTTCCACATCACCATAGTAGCTGACAACCGAGCATCAACGAGATGGTGCCACCTCACGGACATGTTCAGTAATGTGATTTCTGGAGTTAGGCTTTGGAGGGCAATGCTGCACGTATATATCAGTGGTTACCAGCTTTAAATTGATCGTATTGATATACCTATATTTGGAGTGTGATTTATCGTGTCCTTCAGTAACACTCTGTTTTTGTGATGTCTTTTTTTGTCTTGTGGATTTTTTTATCTTAATGAAAATAAAGAATGGTGATTTTATTTATGGTTCTCTTCTTGCGGCCAAAGTGATTTAAGTCCGCGTTTGTTGAATAATATATGCCTGAAGTGCCATAGCAGTGGATTAAGGACGAGATGTAGACGTTTGAGCTACTATAAGCTGTTTTTGTTAACAGATTGTCTCTCATAATGGATTTTAAAGCAAGGGAATTGGCCTGGCGTTCTAAGGCAGTGGATATCTTCAAACAGAGTGTCCCAGTCGTTTCGCAAGATACCTCCCATGAAATCAAAGATCTTATTTTTCAATTTAGAAATGCTCTGCAACGCAAAATAAAAATATGGTGGAATAAGACCAACTTGGAAAACTATCACAGTAAGAAAATCATTCCCCGTCTTTTACGTTTCCAATTATATCCTACTTATGATTTGGGGGAACCAGAATTGGTAAAGAGATAGATGGCTGTTGCATCAACATGCTCATTAGATTTTATTTTGATTTTGATAGATCATAATACTGCATCTCTTCTTGAAATTGACAAAAATCTGGAGGACTTACAAAAATCCCTTCAAAAAGAGATGCATAAAGAACAATTTGAAAAATGGTTAAAAGAACTTGACACTGACATCATGAAATGGGAAGACAATGTTAGCCAAGAAAAGTTGAAAAAATTTCAACGTGATATTGCTAACTATGATGCAAACAAAATATATAGGTGGCAGAATCCTCCTAAAAAAAGATCTATATTTGCCACTAAGAAACGAGATGAATCAGTGATCTCGAGTATGTCAGATATGGAGAGTAACACATCCGCCAGTGATAGTGAACCCCCGTGCGATTTCCACCTACGTAGCGGCAATCACAATAGTAGATTCCCGGATATGTTTAATAAAGCCCAAAGGGGGAAGAGAAATAAAGACAAATACCAGGTAGTTAATCTATCACAACATGTACTATCTGAAATACAACTGAATGTACTTGAACGTGGACTAACATTTTCTGCCTCTCTCAATCTAGATGCGTTTGCATCAATAAAAGATACTGATTTGTTTGCCAGAAAGCTAATACTTAAAAGGCTACATGCGAAAAATGTAATGTCAGATCAAGCTTTCTCCAAAGAAGAAAAGGAAACCTTGGAAATTTTAATTTCACTGGAGGATGAAAATACAACATGGGAGGTTAGTGCCATACCGTTTCATTTATATTCCAAATCTACAAACTTTCCCCCTTTGGGACTTTGCCCAGCCATTGATGTCTTCACCAAGTTGGTGAGAAACGATATTGAGACCCTTGCACGACCTCATAAAAGCTCCTCTAACTTAACTAGATTGGAAAGATCGGCCATTGAAGAATTAACATCCTGGTATGACATAGTCTATAAGCCGGCCGATAAAGGTGGCAATCTGGTTATTTGGCCGATAGAACTTTATGAGAAGCAAGCCAACAAATTACTAGGAGACACTAAATGTTACCGCAAATTGTGTTATAATCCCATTTCTTCTTTTCAGGCCGAGTTGATCGATATTTTGGAGGGAGCCTATGACCAGAATATCATTTCCAAAATGTTTCTAGACAAGATCAAAAACTTCAAACCAAAATTGCCTACTTTTTATTTAATACCTAAATTGCATAAGAATCCCTTGGACCCTCCTGGGCGGCCCATCGTCTCAGGTAATGGTGGCCTATGTGAATAAATTTCGGACGTTATTGATCATTTTTTAAGGCCCGTGGTCGCTTCACTCCCTTCTTATATTTGGGACACCACGTCGGCACTACAACGGTTAGATCAAATATTTTTGGATGACCATATGGTCATCGTCACAGCCGACGTGGAGTCCCTATATACCTCAATTAGGCATGCCGATGGATTAAGGGCAGTCAGACAATTTATCCTCTCCAGCAATTTGGAGGCCCCCCTTGCCGAACTCATTTTGATGCTATTAGAATTTCTATTACATCACAATGTTTTTATCTTTAATTCTAAGTTTTTCTTGCAGCTACAGGGTACGGCAATGGGGGCCTCCTGTGCCCTGGCGTATGCCAATTTATTTTTGGGGGCATGGGAGAGGGAGATTTTTCAAGATGGCCTCATCCAGGAAAAGAACCATGTTTATAACTGGATGAGGTACATCGACGACATTCTCTTTTTCTGGGAGGGCGATGATGAAGGGTTACATAGACTTATGTCCAAATTGAATGACAACAAATTGAACATTAAATTATCTTTTGTTTCTGGCAGACAGATTGAATTTTTGGATATTAAAATCAATATAGATCATGGAGGCAGATGTTGTGAATTCTGCTTTTGGGTTCCCTCCAGTGGTTGTAGGTGGGAATGCAGTTGTCCCTGAGTTGCAGTCCTTGCCAGGTGTATCTGCTGATTGCAGTTCTGACTGGGATATTTAGGTGTGCAGGATTCATTAGTCCTTGCCAGTTGTCCATGGTTCTGGGAGGTTTTGGATCTTTGTCTGGTTCCTCCTGCCTTGCTGCCAATTCAGCAAAGATAAGTGTCTGGTTTTTGTTTCTGTGGCACACATGCTGTGTGCTTAATAATTCTGTGCTATTCATTTGTTTTCTCTTGTCCAGCTTAGATTGTGTCAGTGTTTTCTTAGTCTTGTTGGATTCTCTGGAGTTGCAGATATACGCTCCACATCTTTAGTTAGATGGTGGAATTTTTTGTATTTTCTGCTGTGGATATTTTTGGAAGGGTTTTAATACTGACCGCTTAGTATTCTGCCCTATCCTTTCCTATTTTAGCTAGAGTGGCCTCTTTTGCTAAATCCTGTTTCCTGTCTGCGTGTGTCTTTTCCTCTACTACTCACAGTCAATATTTGTGGGGGGCTGCCTATCCTTTGGGGTTCTGCTCTGAGGCAAGGTAGATTTCCTATTTTCATCTATCGGGGTATTTAGTCCTCTGGCTGTGTCGAGGTGTCTAGGATTTGTTAGGCACACCCCATGGCTACTTCTAGTTGCTGTGTTAAGTTCAGGATTTGCGGTCAGTACAGGTTCCACCAACTCAGAGAAAGTTCCATGCGGCTCCAAGGTCACCGGATCATAACAGGCAGAATTCAAACAGATGTTCACTGGAAACCAACAGCCACCAGTTCTCTACTTAGACCTGATTCGTCTCATCTGACATCCACTATACGTGGGATCCAAATTGGCCAATTCTTGTGAGTCAAAAGAATATGTTCCAATGAGGAAAATTTTGAAAGCCAGTCGGAAGATCTAACGGCAAGGTTTTTATAAAGAGGCTATAGCAAAAGAGCTATAAAGAGAGGATAATTAAGAGCCAAAAGAACGCCACGTGACCAACTGCTATACAACTCATCAGATAACAAAAAAAGCATGGAACATGTTGTGAATTCTGTGGCAGAGCTCCCTCCTGTGGTCACAAGTGGTACTTCGGCTGGTTCTCTCTGTGAGCTTCCGTTGGTGGAGGAAAGTGGTACTGCGGCTTCTGAGTTTCCTTCCTCAGGTGATGTGGTGAAGTCGTTAGGTGCTTCTCTATTTAACTCCACCTAGTGCTTTGATCCTGGCTTCCAGTCAATGTTCTAGTATTGGACCTGTTTCCTCCTGGATCGTTCCTGTGGCCTGCTGCTCTGCATAGCTAAGTTCCTCTTTGCTATTTGTTTGCTGTTTTTTTCTGTCCAGCTTGTCAATTTGTTTTTTTCTGCTTGCTGGAAGCTCTGGGACGCAGAGGGTGTACCTCCGTGCCGTTAGTTCGGTACGGAGGGTCTTTTTGCCCCCTTTGCGTGGTTTTTGTAGGGTTTTGTGTTGACTGCAAAGTTACCTTTCCTATCCTCGCTCTGTTCAGAAAGTTGGGCCTCACTTTGCTAAATCTATTTCATCTCTACGTTTGTCTTTTCATCTTAACTCACAGTCATTATATGTGGGGGCTGCCTTTTCCTTTGGGGTATTTCTCTGAGGCAAGGTAGGCTTATTTTCTATCTTCAGGCTAGCTAGTTTCTCAGGCCGTGCCGAGTTGCATAGGCAGCGTTAGGCGCAATCCACGGCTGCCTTTAGTGTGGTTGGAGAGGATTAGGGATTGCGGTCAACAGAGTTCCCACGTCTCAGAGCTCGTTCTTGTTTTTTGGGTTATTGCCAGGTCACTGTATGTGCGCTGACCTCTATGCCCATGGTGGTACTGAATTACCTTTCATAACAGTACTGGAAGCCAAAGTACTAATGATTCTCAATAGAGAGAAAAAAGAAGTTCTGAGACCATTTTTTTTTCTTTGCACTGTGTTTTGCCTTTTTTTTTCCCCTAGACATTTGGGTGGTTCAGGACACAGGTGTAGCAATGGACATTAAAGGTCTGTCTTCATGTGTGGATCAGCTCACGGCAAGAGTGCAAAGTATTCAAGACTTTGTGGTTCAGAATTCTATGTTAGAACCGAGAATCCCTATTCCTGATTTGTTTTTTGGAGATAGAACTAAATTTCTGAGTTTCAAAAATAATTGTAAACTATTTCTGGCTTTGAAACCTCGCTCCTCTGGTGACCCAGTTCAACAAGTTAGGATCGTTATTTCTTTTTTGCGTGGCGATCCTCAGGACTGGGCATTTTCCCTTGCGCCAGGGGATCCTGCATTAAGTAATATCGATGCATTTTTCCTGGCGCTCGGATTGCTGTACGATGAGCCTAATTCTGTGGATCAGGCAGAGAAGAATTTGCTGGCTCTGTGTCAGGGTCAGGATGAAATAGAGGTATATTGTCAGAAATTTAGAAAGTGGTCCGTACTCACTCAGTGGAATGAAGGTGCGCTCGCAGCTATTTTCAGAAAAGGTCTCTCTGAAGCCCTTAAAGATGTCATGGTGGGATTTCCTATGCCTGCTGGTCTGAATGAGTCTATGTCTTTGGCCATTCAGATCGGTCGACGCTTGCGCGAGCGTAAATCTGTGCACCATTTGGCGGTATTACCTGAGCTTAAACCTGAGCCTATGCAGTGCGATAGGACTTTGACCAGAGTTGAACGGCAAGAACACAGACGTCTGAATGGGCTGTGTTTCTACTGTGGTGATTCCACTCATGCTATCTCTGATTGTCCTAAGCGCACTAAGCGGTTCGCTAGGTCTGCCACCATTGGTACGGTACAGTCAAAATTTCTTCTGTCCGTTACCTTGATCTGCTCTTTGTCATCGCATTCTGTCATGGCATTTGAGGACTCAGGCGCTGCTCTGAATTTGATGGACTTGGAGTATGCTAGGCGTTGTGGGTTTTTCTTGGAGTCCTTGCAGTGTCCTATTCCATTGAGAGGAATTGATGCTACGCCTTTGGCCAAGAATAAGCCTCAGTACTGGATCCAGCTGACCATGTGCATGGCTCCTGCACATCAGGAGGTTATTCGCTTTCTGGTGTTGCATAATCTGCATGATGTGGTCGTGTTGGGGTTGCCATGGCTACAAGTCCATAATCCAGTTTTAGATTGGAAATCCATGTCTGTGTCCAGCTGGGGTTGTCAGGGGGTACATGGTGATGTCCCATTTCTGACTATTTCGTCATCCACCCCTTCTGAGGTTCCTGAGTTCTTGTCTGATTACCGGGATTTATTTGATGAGCCCAAGTCCGATACCCTACCTCCGCATAGGGATTGTGATTGTGCTATCGATTTGATTCCTGGTAGTAAATTCCCAAAAGGTCGACTGTTTAATTTATCTGTGCCTGAGCACGCCGCTATGCGGAGTTATGTGAAGGAGTCTTTGGAGAAGGGGCATATTCGCCCGTCATCGTCGCCATTGGGAGCAGGGTTCTTTTTTGTAGCCAAGGATGGTTCACTGAGACCTTGTATAGATTACCGCCTTCTAAATAAGATCACGGTTAAATTTCAGTACCCCTTGCCATTGTTATCTGATTTGTTTTCTCGGATTAAGGGGGCTAGTTGGTTCACCAAGATAGATCTTCGTGGTGCGTATAATCTTGTGCGTATTAAGCGAGGCGATGAGTGGAAAACTGCATTTAATATGCCCGAGGGCCATTTTGAGTATCTAGTAATGCCATTCGGACTTGCCAATGCTCCATCAGTGTTTCAGTCCTTTATGCATGACATCTTCCGAGAGTACCTGGATAAATTCCTGATTGTGTACTTAGATGACATTTTGATCTTCTCGGATGATTGGGAGTCTCATGTGAAGCAGGTCAGAACGGTGTTTCAGGTCCTGCGTGCTAATTCTTTGTTTGTGAAGGGATCAAAGTGTCTCTTTGGTGTTCAGAAGGTTTCATTTTTGGGGTTCATCTTTTCCCCTTCTACTATCGAGATGGATCCTGTTAAGGTCCAACCCATCCATAATTGGACTCAGCCAACATCTCTGAAAAGTCTGCAAAAGTTCCTGGGCTTTGCTAATTTTTATCGTCGCTTCATCTGCAATTTTTCTAGTATTGCTAAACCATTGACCGATTTGACCAAGAAAGGTGCTGATTTGGTCAATTGGTCTTCTGCTGCGGTGGAAGCTGTTCAAGAGTTGAAGCGTCGTTTTTCTTCTGCCCCTGTGTTGTGTCAACCAGATGTTTCGCTTCCGTTCCAGGTCGAGGTTGATGCTTCTGAGATTGGAGCAGGGGCTGTTTTGTCGCAGAGAAGTTCTGATTGCTCGGTGATGAAACCATGCGCCTTCTTTTCCAGGAAGTTTTCGCCTGCTGAGCGTAATTATGATGTGGGCAATCGAGAGTTGCTTGCCATGAAGTGGGCATTCGAGGAGTGGCATCATTGGCTTGAAGGAGCTAAGCATCGCGTGGTGGTCTTGACTGATCATAAGAACTTGACTTATCTCGAGTCCGCCAAGCGGTTGAATCCTAGACAAGCTCGTTGGGCGTTGTTTTTTGCCCGTTTTGACTTTGTGATTTCATACCTTCCGGGCTCTAAAAATGTGTATTACGCTATATGGGGGTGAGACGACGAGACGTGGCGAACCCAATAGTGGACCCTCTGGGTCACGGTCCCAGAGCCCCCCCAGGGCGAGCAAACCTGATGGAAGCACCCCCTATACAGGGAGCGTTAGGAGCAGGCCCGAGGAGGATAGTACCGCAACTGCCGGAGCCAAAGGGACGACTGGGTGAAGCAGCGGAGCAGGAACGCAGAGGAGACGAGGCGGAGAGCTGAAAAGGAAAAACACAAATATAAGGACAAGGCAAAACCAAGAACCAGCAAGAGCAGGAAACAGCGGAAAACCGGAGAAACGGAACACAGAGAGGAACCTAAGGAAGGACCCAGAGACAACGCTGGCGCAAGCAAGCACGCTACAGCGAAGATACACAGGCGCTTACCTGAGGGAGCGCCGAGCAGAAATACCCGGTGGGTGCCGCCATATTGGGGGCGGAGCCACCGGGTCACAACCTCCCAGCAGGCAGAGCGGCGGAAGAGACCCTACGGCGCATGCGCGGACTGCAGATGCGCCGAGAGGCAGAGAAGCCGCGCTGACCAGAAGAAGAAGGGACGTCGGGAGCGCGCCGGCCGGACAGGTAAGTATCAGTGATCGTGACAGTACCCCCTTTCTTACACCCCTTCTTTTAGAGCTGGAAAGAAATCTCTTTAAAATATGGGGTGCATTGATGTTCTCTCGAGGTTCCCATGATCTCTCCTCAGGACCAAATCCTTTCCAGTCAATCAAAAATAGCGTTCGGCCTTTAACCATCTTTTGAGCTAAAATATCTCTTACCTCGAACTGACCGTCGGAGGAGGAGAAGGAAGGAGCAAAAGATGACGAAGAGTGAAAACGATTAAATACAGCAGGTTTAAGGAGCGAGACATGAAAGGCATTAGGCACACGCAAAGAAGCTGGTAATTTTAACTTATATGCCACCTCATTGATTCGGCTAGAAATTTCAAAAGGCCCAATGTAGTGAGGTCCCAATTTATGAGAAGGGATTTTTAGCCTAATGTACCGAGAGGAGAGCCAAACTTTATCCACTGGTTGATATGGGGGAGCATCAAGCCGTCTTTTATCTGCAAACATTTTCATACGATCAGTAGCCTTAAGAAGAGACTCCTTAGTCTCTAGCCAAATCTTGGAGAACTCCAGGGACAGAGAATCAGCCGCCGGTACGCCTGAAGTGCTGGAAATGGGAAAAGGAATGCTAGGGTGTTGCCCAAAAACCACAAAGAAAGGAGATTTAGAAGAAGATTCATTAGGATGATTGTTATAGGCAAATTCCGCCCAAGGAAGCAAGGAAACCCAATCGTTATGATGAGAATTGGAGAAATGTCGTAGATAGGACGTGAGAATTTGATTGACGCGCTCCACTTGGCCATTAGACTGAGGATGATAAGCAGAGGAGAAATCTAGCGTTACCTTCATTAAGCCACACAGAGCTCTCCAGAATCGTGCCGTGAACTGGACTCCTCGGTCCGAAACAATATGAAGAGGAAAGCCGTGAAGTCGGAAGATATGGCGGATGAAGATCTTCGCCAGTTCGGAGGCAGATGGCAAACCAGATAAGGGGATGAAGTGAGCCATTTTGGAAAATCGATCGACAACCACCAGGATGACGGAGCAATTACAGGAGCGAGGGAGATCCGTGATAAAGTCCATAGCGATATGACTCCAAGGAGTGGACGGTATAGGTAGCGGATGTAAGAGTCCGGAAGGTAGTTGCCTGGGAACCTTGTTTTTAGCACAGGAAGGACATGAAGCGATGAAATATCGGACATCTTGACGAAGGGACGGCCACCAATAGTGGCGAGCAATAAGAAAGAGGGTCTTCTTAGTTCCAGCATGTCCAGCAATTTTGGAAGAATGACCCCAGAGTAGTACTTTCTTTCTGTCCTCGCTTGCCACGAAGGTCTTCCCAGGAGGTAAGGAGATCACTTCTAAAGGAGTAACGGAAATGATCCTAGCAGGGTCAATAATGTGTGCAGGGGTCTCCACCTCATCCAACGGCTGAAAAGATCGTGAGAGAGCATCCGCTCTGACATTCTTGTCACCAGGACGAAAATGGAGTTCAAAATCAAAACGTCCAAAAAACAGGGACCATATAGCTTGTCGAGGATTAAGTCTTTGGGCCGACTGCACATAGGCCAAATTCTTATGGTCCGTAAATATAGTAAAGGGGTGAACAGCCCCTTCGAGAAGATAACGCCACTCCTCTAAGGCCAACTTAATGGCTAGCAGTTCCTTGTCTCCGATGGAGTAATTTCGTTCCGAAGATGAAAAGGACTTGGAGAAGAAACCACACGTGACGATACGTCCAGAGGCTGACTTTTGTAAGAGAACTGCTCCGACCCCCAAGGAAGATGCATCCACTTCAAGAACAAAGGGTCTGTTGACATCAGGACGATGAAGCACCGGAGCTTCAGCAAATCTCTGTTTCAAGGTGAGAAAAGCATTTTGCGACTCTGTAGACCAGTTGTTGGAATCAATCCCTTTGCGAGTAAGAGCTGAGATGGGCTTGGTTAATGAAGAAAAATGTGGGATGAATTGCCTATAGTAATTGGCAAAGCCGAGGAAACGTTGAATGGCTTTAACTCCTACTGGTCGTAGCCAATCCAAAACCGCAGACACTTTGGCTGGATCCATTCGTAGACCGGCATCAGAAACGATATATCCCAGGAAAGGTACACTTGATTGCTCAAAGACACATTTTTCAATCTTGGCAAAAAGATGATTCTCACGAAGACGTTGTAAAACCAGCCGGACGTCACGTCGATGAGTGGAGAGATTCGGAGAGAAGATGAGAATGTTGTCAAGATAAACCACGACACTAACATACAGGCAATCTCTGAAGATGTCATTTACGAATTCTTGGAATACAGCAGGAGCATTACATAGTCCAAAAGGCATAACCAGGTACTCATAATGGCCATCTCGAGTGTTAAACGCGGTCTTCCATTCATCTCCTGCACGAATTCGTACCAGATTGTATGCACCACGGAGATCCAGCTTAGTGAACACTCGTGCTCCTCTTAAACGGTCAAAAAGCTCAGAGATCAATGGCAACGGATATTTGTTCTTCACCGTTATGTTGTTCAAACCTCTGTAATCAATACATGGACAAAGAGAGCCGTCTTTTTTCTTGACGAAAAAGAATCCGGCTCCTGCAGGCGAAGAGGATTTTCGAATAAAACCTTTGGCTAGGTTCTCTTGCACGTACTCCGACATGGCTTGAGTCTCTGCAGGGGAGAGGGGGTAGATTCTTCCTCGCGGAGGCATGGTACCAGGAACCAGGTCTATGGGACAGTCGTAGGACCGATGTGGAGGAAGACTCTCCGCTTCCTTCTTATTGAAAACATCAGAAAAAGAAGAGTAGACAGAAGGCAGACCAGAAAGAACAATGGAAGAGGAGGAGTCACCCACAGGACGTACTGACGACAGACACCGAGTCCGCCAGGAATCCCCCCAAGAAAGGATATTGCCATTATGCCAATCAAATGCGGGCTCGTGGGTTCGCAGCCAGGGTAACCCTAAAAGAACAGGATGAGAAATATTGGCTAAGACGTAAAACGCAATTTTCTCTTTATGTAAAACCCCTACTTGCAGCTCTACTATCTGAGTGACCTGGGTAACAGTCTCTTGCAAGGGCTTACCATCAACTGAAGGAAGAAAAAGAGGACTTTCTAGGGTCCTAATGGGAACAGAAAATCTATCAACCTCCTCTTGTCTAATAAAATTCCCAGCTGCACCCGAGTCAATGTAGGCAAGTAAAGAATAGCGTTTACAAGAGACATGAAGTAAAACGGAAAGTGTAAGGGGTTGAGAGGTATCACTTGCACCTAGGGAGGCCTCTCTTACCTGACCTAGGCGGAGGAGTTTTCCGGACGATCAGGGCAAGCACGGAGGAGATGGGCAGCACTACCACAGTAGAAACACAAGCCTTGGGTGCGCCTCTCCTGGCGCCGTTGCTCAGACATCTTGAGCCGATCCACTTGCATCGGCTCTGGCGCTGGTACAATAGTAGATGCCCTGAGTCTGGGACTAGGTGGTCTTCGTAATGGCAGGGAAGGACGAGGATTCCTTCTCTCGCGTGCACGCTCTTGAAATCGGAGGTCTATACGGGTAGCCAGAGATATCAAATCCTCCAAATTAGTAGGAGTATCCTGACCCGCCAACTCATCCTTAATGCGTCCGGACAATCCCCGCCAGAATGCCCCTACCAGGGCCTCATTATTCCACCCAAGATCAGACGATAACGTGCGGAACTGAATAGCGTACTGACCCACAGATAGAGTCCCCTGTTGTAAACTAAATAGAGACTCGGTAGTAGAGGCCAGACGACCAGGTTCGTCGAAAACCCGACGAAAGGTTTCAAAGAAATCGACTAAGTGGGACATCAGATGGTCGTCTCGCTCCCAGAGAGGATTTACCCACGCCAATGCATCCCCCTCAAGATGAGAAATTATGAAAGCTATCTTAGCCCGATCGGTGGGATATTGTAGGGGCAAGAGCTCAAAATGGAGACGGCACTGATTTAAGAAACCCCGACATAATTTGGGGTCTCCATTATAACGTGGGGGTTTGGCCAAACGAGGTGGTGCGTGAGACGCGGAAACCGGAGCGGGGGTGGATGCAGAAGTCTGCAGAGAGAGGAGACGAGAGTCTATTGCTGCCATATAAGACAGAATTTGCGTCTGTGTGTCGCGCTGCTGTGCCAGTTCTTGCTGCAAATTAAGCAACAAAGACGCATTCCCGGGATCGGAGGACTGAAGTGAGGACAAACGGGAGTCCATAGACTTCATGAAGGCCATCATACGGGACTGATTTTCACGAAGAAAGAGCAATTCTTTCTGAGCAGCCGAGGCTCCACCGGGATCCATGGCCTGTGTATACTATTACGCTATATGGGGGTGAGACGACGAGACGTGGCGAACCCAATAGTGGACCCTCTGGGTCACGGTCCCAGAGCCCCCCCAGGGCGAGCAAACCTGATGGAAGCACCCCCTATACAGGGAGCGTTAGGAGCAGGCCCGAGGAGGATAGTACCGCAACTGCCGGAGCCACAGGGACGACTGGGTGAAGCAGCGGAGCAGGAACGCAGAGGAGATGAGGCGGAGAGCTGAAAAGGAAAAACACAAATATAAGGACAAGGCAAAACCAAGAACCAGCAAGAGCAGGAAACAGCGGAAAACCGGAGAAACGGAACACAGAGAGGAACCTAAGGAAGGACCCAGAGACAACGCTGGCGCAAGCAAGCACGCTACAGCGAAGATACACAGGCGCTTACCTGAGGGAGCGCCGAGCAGAAATACCCGGTGGGCGCCGCCATATTGGGGGCGGAGCCACCGGGTCACAACCTCCCAGCAGGCAGAGCGGCGGAAGAGACCCTACGGCGCATGCGCGGACTGCAGATGCGCCGAGAGGCAGAGAAGCCACGCTGACCAGAAGAAGAAGGGACGTCGGGAGCGCGCCGGCCGGACAGGTAAGTATCAGTGATCGTGACAGTGTGAAGGCGGATGCTCTGTCTAGGAGTTTTGTGCCCGACTCTCCGGGTGTATCTGAGCCGGCGGGTATCCTCAAAGAGGGAGTAATTGTGCCTGCCATCTCCCCTGATTTGCGGCGGGTGCTGCAAAAATTTCAGGCTAATAAACCTGATCGTTGCCCAGCGGAGAAACTGTTTGTCCCTGATAGGTGGACGAATAAAGTTATCTCTGAGGTTCATTGTTCGGTGTTGGCTGGTCATCCTGGAATCTTTGGTACCAGAGAGTTGGTGGCTAGATCCTTTTGGTGGCCATCTCTGTCGCGGGATGTGCGTACTTTTGTGCAGTCCTGTGGGATTTGTGCTCGGGCTAAGCCCTGCTGTTCTCGTGCCAGTGGGTTGCTTTTGCCCTTGCCGGTCCCGAAGAGGCCTTGGACACATATCTCCATGGATTTTATTTCAGATCTTCCCGTCTCTCAAAAGATGTCAGTCATTTGGGTGGTCTGTGATCGCTTCTCTAAGATGGTCCATTGGGTACCCTTGTCTAAATTGCCTTCCTCCTCTGATTTGGTGCCATTGTTTTTCCAGCATGTGGTTCGTTTGCATGGCATTCCGGAGAATATCGTTTCTGACAGAGGTTCCCAGTTTGTTTCGAGGTTTTGGCGAGCCTTTTGTGGTAGGATGGGCATTGACTTGTCTTTTTCCTCGGCTTTCCATCCTCAGACTAATGGCCAGACCGAACGAACCAATCAGACCTTGGAAACATATCTGAGATGCTTTGTTTCTGCTGATCAGGATGACTGGGTGTCCTTTTTGCCTTTGGCTGAGTTCGCCCTTAATAATCGGGCCAGCTCGGCTTCCTTGGTTTCACCGTTTTTCTGCAACTCTGGGTTCCATCCTCATTTCTCTTCAGGGCAGGTTGAGTCTTCGGACTGTCCTGGTGTGGATACTGTGGTGGACAGGTTGCAGCAGATTTGGACTCATGTGGTGGACAATTTGACTTTGTCCCAGGAGAAGGCTCAACGTTTTGCTAATCGCAGACGCTGTGTGGGTCCCCGACTTCGGGTTCGGGACTTGGTTTGGTTATCTTCTCGACATATTCCTATGAAGGTTTCCTCTCCTAAGTTTAAACCTCATTTTATTGGTCCGTATAGGATTTCTGAGGTTCTTAATCCTGTGTCTTTTCGTCTGACCTTTCCAGATTCATTTTCCATACATAACGTATTTCATAGGTCATTGTTGCGGAGATACGTGGCACCTATGATTCCATCTGTTGATCCTCCTGCCCCGGTTTTGGTGGAGGGGGAGTTGGAGTATATTGTGGAGAAGATTTTGGATTCTCGTGTTTCAAGGCGGAAACTCCAGTATCTGGTTAAGTGGAAGGGTTATGCTCAGGAAGATAATTCCTGGGTCTTTGCCTCTGATGTCCATGCTCCCGATCTTGTTCGTGCCTTTCATATGGCTCATACTGGTCGTCCTGGGAGCTCTGGTGAGGGTTCGGTGACCCCTCCTCAAGGGGGGGTACTGTTGTGAATTCTGTGGCAGAGCTCCCTCCTGTGGTCACAAGTGGTACTTCGGCTGGTTCTCTCTGTGAGCTTCCGTTGGTGGAGGAAAGTGGTACTGCGGCTTCTGAGTTTCCTTCCTCAGGTGATGTGGTGAAGTCGTTAGGTGCTTCTCTATTTAACTCCACCTAGTGCTTTGATCCTGGCTTCCAGTCAATGTTCTAGTATTGGACCTGTTTCCTCCTGGATCGTTCCTGTGGCCTGCTGCTCTGCATAGCTAAGTTCCTCTTTGCTATTTGTTTGCTGTTTTTTTCTGTCCAGCTTGTCAATTTGTTTTTTTCTGCTTGCTGGAAGCTCTGGGACGCAGAGGGTGTACCTCCGTGCCGTTAGTTCGGTACGGAGGGTCTTTTTGCCCCCTTTGCGTGGTTTTTGTAGGGTTTTGTGTTGACCGCAAAGTTACCTTTTCTATCCTCGCTCTGTTCAGAAAGTTGGGCCTCACTTTGCTAAATCTATTTCATCTCTACGTTTGTCTTTTCATCTTAACTCACAGTCATTATATGTGGGGGCTGCCTTTTCCTTTGGGGTATTTCTCTGAGGCAAGGTAGGCTTATTTTCTATCTTCAGGCTAGCTAGTTTCTCAGGCAGTGCCGAGTTGCATAGGCAGCGTTAGGCGCAATCCACGGCTGCCTTTAGTGTGGTTGGAGAGGATTAGGGATTGCGGTCAACAGAGTTCCCACGTCTCAGAGCTCGTTCTTGTTTTTTGGGTTATTGCCAGGTCACTGTATGTGCGCTGACCTCTATGTCCATTGTGGTACTGAATTACCTTTCATAACAGGAACAGGTACGCTTTATATCTACCTATAATAATGACTGGCAAGAATTGACACAAATAATACGAAAACACTGGGAAGTACTCATGATGGATCGAATTCTTAAAAATGTGTTACCTCCATGACCTTCTTTTGTGGCCAAAAGAGCTGCAAATTTAAAAGACATTTTAGTTCATAGCCACTATGAACCGGCCAAAGGGGGCTCCAAGACAAAGGAAAGTAGAAATCGGGTCGGCTTTTTCCCATGTGGACTGTGTAATGGTTGCCTAAATCATGTAAAGACCAATACATTCTCTAATCATGATGGATCCCGTTGTTTTGACATACGGAAATATCTAAATTACACTTCCAAGGGTGTCATCTATCTATTTTGTACTTGTGGCAAAATTTATATCGGTTTAACAACTAGAGAATTGAGAATAAGGACTCGAGAACATGTCAGAGACATAGAGATGGCCAGAACCGTGGAGGATGTCAGTGCCTTGAAATCCCTACCAGGGCACTTTAAGAAATATCATGATTGCCAGAGTAGGGATTTAACAGTGAGAGGTATTGATCAGGTGGATCTAGGGATTAGAGGAGGTGACCTGGGTTGGGCCTTGGCACAACTGGAAAGCAAGTGGATCTATCGCTTGGGATCCATGAGCCCACAAGGCCTTATTGAAAGTCTGGGATTTGCGGCATTTCTTTAAATTGATTCTTTCATGGAGGTATTCTTTTTAATAGTGAGGAAACTCTCTTTTAATGTGTTTTTATGTCTTATGTATTTTGTGTTATTAATAGTGTTGAGCATTCCGATACCGCAAGTATCGGGTATCGGCCGATACTTGCGGTATCGGAATTCCGATACCGAGATCCGATACTTTTGTGGTATCGGGTATCGGTATCGGATACATAGAGATGTGTAAAATAAAGAATTAAAATAAAAAATATTGATATATTTACCTCTCCGGCGGCCCCTGGACTCAGCGCGGGTAACCGGCAGGCTTCGTTGTTCAAAATCAGCGCTTTTAGGACCTGAGAATCACGTCCCGGCTTCTGATTGGTCGCGGGCCGCCCATGTGACCGCCACGCGACCAATCACAAGCCGCGACGTCACTGCAAGCTATTAACGCGCTCATTTTTAAAAATGAGCGCGTTAATGGCTTTCAAAGACGTAGCGGCTTGTGATTGGTCGCGTGGCCGCGACCAATCACAAGCCGCGACGTCACCGCAAGCTATTAACGCGCTCATTTTTAAAAATGAGCGCGTTAATGACTTTCAAAGACGTAGCGGCTTGTGATTGGTCGCGGCCACGCGACCAATCACAAGCCGCGACGTCACCGCAAGCTATTAACGCGCTCATTTTTAAAAATGAGCGCGTTAATGGCTTTCAAAGACGTAGCGGCTTGTGATTGGTCGCGGCCACGCGACCAATCACAAGCCGCTACGTCTTTGAAAGTCATTAACGCGCTCATTTTTAAAAATGAGCGCGTTAATAGCTTGCGGTGACGTCGCGGCTTGTGATTGGTCGCGTGGCCGCGACCAATCACAAGCCGCTACGTCTTTGAAAGCCATTAACGCGCTCATTTTTAAAAATGAGCGCGTTAATAGCTTGCGGTGACGTCGCGGCTTGTGATTGGTCGCGTGGCCGCGACCAATCACGAGCCGCTACGTCTTTGAAAGTCATTACCGCGCTCATTTTTAAAAATGAGCGCGTTAATAGCTTGCGGTGACGTCGCGGCTTGTGATTGGTCGCGTGGCCGCGACCAATCACAAGCCGCTACGTCTTTGAAAGCCATTAACGCGCTCATTTTTAAAAATGAGCGCGTTAATAGCTTGCGGTGACGTCGCGGCTTGTGATTGGTCGCGTGGCCGCGACCAATCACGAGCCGCTACGTCTTTGAAAGTCATTACCGCACTCATTTTTAAAAAATGAGCGCGTTAAGGACCTGCGAATGACGTCACGGCTTGTGATTGGTCGCGTGGCGGTCACATGGGCGGCCCGCGACCAATCAGAAGCCGGGACGTGATTCTCAGGTCCTAAAAGCGCTGATTTTGAACAAAGAAGCCTGCCGGTTACCCGCGCTGAGTTCAGGGGCCGCCGGAGAGGTAAATATATCAATATTTTTTATTTTAAGTCTTTATTTTACACATCCCTATGGATCCCAGGGCCTGAAGGAGAGTTTCCTCTCCTTCAGACCCTGGGAACCATGAGAATACCTTCCGATACTTGATTTCCCATTGACTTGTATTGGTATCGGATATCGGTATCGGCGATATCCAATATTTTTCAGGTATCGGCCGATACTATCCGATACCGATACTTTCAAATATCGGACGGTATCGCTCAACACTAGTTATTAATACTTTTTTCTATTTAGCAGATGGCTTCTAAGGTTCTAGCCTCCAAGGCTGTAACCTTCTCATGGGGATGATGAATGGAGTGAATAATATATATCATCTGTATTTTTTCTTTATACCCGGATATCAACTAGGATCTGAAGTAAATCATGGACTATTACATGCTGGATTTTCCTCGGATGGAACAATAACCTCTTCCCGGCATTTCATCTTCTGGTTATATTTACAACTATATGGACACCACTAATTGATTAACATTTTCTGCTATGATGCTTATGAGCTGATGATATAGATAGGGATTTTTGGTGAATTTATGCTAGTTCCTTTTTCCCTCCTTTTTCCTCCCTTTTCTTCCCTTCCCTCCCTCTCTCCCCCTTCTTCCCCCCCTCCTTGTTTCCCCCTTTTCTTCACTAATTAATGGTATATACTAGTAATATTGAATTTAACTTGGGAATAAGAAAACCAGCTTACATTATTGTTGTTGGATATTATAGATAGGGTAAATAATTGAGAACTAACTATTATTATTAAGGAATATTTTATATATAATTTTTTGTGCAATATTTTGGCAATATATAATAGTAATTGGGATATATAGCAATTTAAATGGGATCCGTTGGTATTTATAGCACTGATACACTGACCCTCTATTAGGGGTTTTATGAATAATATCCCACATCTATATTAGGAGGATTTTATATTTTAGGCCTATTTATTTACAATTCATTGATATATGATTATGTATTTATATATCTAGTAAGCACTTTGCATGTTGCACTTTACAATAAATAAATCCTTACCATTTATTTCACCGTTCTCATTGCACTTTATTGGTCCTTTTCTTTAGCTGGTAAGGTTACTTAACATATGTAATTATTGCTGCACGGCATTATTAGTATATATCACTTTTTATCCTTATCTGTTAAGCAGATTAACAGATTGTTTATAACTCTCTTGGTGTTTTAATGTTGCACACTCACTTTGACGTAAAATTCAGCCTATGTTTACATCCATCTGCTGCCGTGCTGAGCGCATGCGCAGTACGTCCTAGCTCCGCTATACTTCTGCCAGCGCTCGTATCTGGATACGCTTGCATTCCACCTTGCGTTCCAGGGAGCGCTTGCGCAGAAGTAATCATTATAATGAGAGCAGGACCGAAACCGCATGCGCCGCCGAAGCCGGCATAAGACTATGACGAATAGCGTCCCCACCCCTCACTTACGTTTCACATCCCCATTGGGCAACGGGAATATAATAAGCCACTCCCTCCTCACAACGGCCCCCCCCCCCCCCCCCCGGAAGAAGCTTAGGGCGAAACACGCGTCGGGGCGCACGAGGAAGGTACGGACAGCTTGCACCCTGCACTCATTTCGGTCTACTTGGAGACAACTGGCCCAAGGTAATGGATGATGCTTACATGTGTATTATACCCCATATTGGACTAAGATTGGCACCCGTTCTACTTGGGGATAAGGGATATTGAATATAGTATATGTACATTGTGGTATATTTAAGGCCCATGTAACCCATAATGGTGTTTGCATTGTACATTAAATGACCCCTAATGGTGCTCTAATTATATAATACTTTGTACCATATTACCTAAGGTGGCTGAGTTGTTATGGCCACTTAACCCTTAATAGTACCATATCTATATAGGATATTATACCATCTAAATGTGAGTGCATATTGATGCTTTAAATTTATTGTATTGATATACCTACATTTGGAGTGCGATTCATCGTGTCCTTCAGTAACACTCTGTTTTTGTGATGTCTTTTTTTGTCTTGTGGATTTTTTTATCCTAATGAAAATAAAGAATGGTGATTTTATTTATGGTTCTCTTCTTGCGGCCAAAGTGATTTAAGTCCGTGTTTGTTGCATAAGAGATATAAAACTGCAGCTAATGTGTACAATGGCGGAACACACAGCGAGCGATTGCTAGCTCGCACTGAGTTAAACGTCACTCAGTGAACAGCACACAAAGCTGTGTCACTTGCACACAGAAACAGAATAGATGTTCTGCTATAGAGCTGTGTCACTCGCACACAGTAACAAAGTAGATGCTCTGCTATAGAGCTGTGTCACTTGCACACAGTAATGGAATAGATGCTCTGCTATAGAGCTGTGTCACTCGCACACAGTAACGGAATAGAAATTACGCTAGATACGATCCCTGTTAACCTCACAGGGGATCGAAACACGCACACGGTGTAAATAGCAAACAGTGGTCACACAGCCAGCAAAAACACTCAACCAACTCCACCAGCCCTGAATTCACTCAGACAAATTCCTCTCCAGAGGTGCCAGAATTCTTACAGCCGACCCTGAGCATATGCTGGCAAAGACCACCCTGGGGCAAAGTCCCATACACACATGAACAAAGATGATACTAACCTCTGAGAGCCTTTTATATCTAAAGCTCAAATCCAGTCTGGAGCTTCCACATCACCATAGTAGCTGACAACCGAGCATCAACGAGATGGTGCCACCCCACGGACATGCTCAGTAATGTGATTTCTGGAGTTAGGCTTTGGAGGACAATGCTGCACGTATATACCAGTGGTTACCATAGGCTTAGCTGAAGAGCCAGCAGTAACCACATGTACAGCACAAGCCTGAGCAAGATGCTGAGACCAGAGTCTGTGCTGAGCACAGTGAGCTTTCATCCCTGTGGCTAGGCCTGAATAGGAGACCACAGCACCAGACAAGGCTTGGGTTCTATCCCGTGCAGCGGAAAAATCCCGGCGCCTAACACTTGGACAACCCCTTTAATATTTCTAACATAAATAAAAATATGAGAATTAGTCAGTATCACTAAAAAACATTTACATCCAGGTACCTTATAGATGACGTTGTCTAGTCTGGAGTCATTCTCTTTCTAAACTTCATCATCTTATCCAGACCCCATGAGTTTTCTCATCCACATAAACAATATAACTGTCCAATACGGGATCCCGCGCTTCACATCCACCTGGTATGTTTATCCCCTTATTTCACAGGGTTGCCTTTAGTCTGCGTAAGTCGCGCTTTTCACTCAGGTCATTTACTCCTCTGTACCTCTATTGTTTTTCAGTTCCCCTCTCTATACCACCATACAGGTAACCTTGTGTGTTCTTTTACTTTATCTTATAGGATTCCACTCGGAAATACCATGTTTACAATGGACATTATTGACTGTATAGGACAGTTATATTGTTTATTAACCCCTCTTGGAATGCTGTTAGTAGAGTCACCACCATCTGTTTATATTGACTTTGGCAAATTATATAATGGCTCATAGTATGAACCTATTGCATGTATGTATACACTTATATATATTTGGACTTTCTGCTGTAAGATGGTCTTGGACCAGGACATTAGTGATGATGTTATATGTACCTGATTGATGATTTTGATATATATATTAATTTTCTTTTTTTGTCATTATACTTTTGTAGATCTTTGCCTTGATAAAGGCCAATTTTGGCCGAAACGTTGGTTTTTTTGACTGTATGTCTGGTCTTCAATGAATAAATATACTCTTCAGAATAATTGATTCCTCTGATGTCCTCGGATTAATCTTTTATACTTAATCATCTATTCTGCTATGTTTGAAAAGCATCTTCACCAGCTGGAGCAAGTGCTGGAGCATTTTCAAAGACACAAATTAAGAATTAAGCCCCGGAATTGTCACCTATTCATATGGAAAATTGAATTCCTGGGACGCACCATGTCTAGTGCGGGAGTTTACCTCACCGCAGAGAAGGTGGCTGCGGTACTGAAGTAGCCCACGCTCACAGACATGAAAGAACTGAGAGCATTCCTAGGGCTAGCTGGATACTACTGCAGGTTCATAAGGGACTTTGTCAAGATTGCGGTACCACTCACCGAGTTGTTGCAGGAGACGGTTGGGGAGCCAAAAGTCAACCCATTCAATGGGGCCTACAGCAAGAAGAAGCATTTCAGGCATTGAAGATGGAATTAACGAGTGCCCCAATCTTGGCCTTCACTGACTTCTTGCAGTCCTTCGTGCTGTACACCGATGGAAGCCTATACAGACTAGGGGTAGTATTGGTTCAGGTACAAGATGGAAGAGAGAGGGTGATCGTGTATGCCAGTAGGTCACTGAGAGACACGGAGAAGAACCCAGACAATTGCGGTTCGTTCAAACTGGAGTTGCCGGTGCTATGACTGAGAAATTCACAGAGTATCTGTCTGGTTCAGAAATAAAAGTGCAGATGGATAACAACCCCCTGGCCCACATGGAAAATGCAAAGGTGGGAGAACTAGAATAGCACTGGGTCGCAAGGATGTCTAAACACCAGATCTCCTATCGGTTTAAGTACCAGAATACCCATGAAGACGCCTTGTCCAGAGTCACCCAAACTGGATTGAAGACAGACGTAGACAAAGAGCATGAGGGTGGTGAGATCCCGGATTTCAGGCCACGGTTATAGTACTCGCTCAAGAGTATAGAGAAGAGCCCAGACCCGCCCAGATTCTGGCTGTTCAAGGGACGAATAGATACACCTGCAGCAGTCCGATCTGGAGCTCGCAAGGCTGAAGAAGTGGGTCGTTCTGAGGTAAAGGACTGATCAGGAGGCTATGGCTGCTTTGCCCCCAAGTACCCTGCAGATCTTAGGAAAGATGGCCTGCTGTGCTGAAGGATACAACTCCCTTGAGAGTACGATGTTACTTGGCAAGTAGTGGCTCCAGAAGTGCTGATAGTGGAGCTAGCTAAAGAAGCTCATGAGAGGGGTTCCCACTTCGATGTAGAGAAGACCTTTCAGTGGCTGCAATGACTGGCCTAAACTGCGACAGGAGGTCGAAGGAGTTTGCCGAAGATGTCGCTGGTGTGAGCTGAACAAACCCCAGAACAGAGGGCTTCTATTCAGGCTATCCGAACTTCTGCGCCTTTGGAGGTACCGATGATCGACAAAGTGATGATCAGTACTTCATACAATGGCTACGGGCAGGGCCAGACTGGGACTAAAATTCAGCCTTGGCATTTGAAGTTACACAGGCCCACTTGTCACATGGTGACTGTATAATATCTTTGTACACTTGTAGGTTACAAGAAGTGAGGGGAGTGTAACACGACTATATAACATGTAATTACAGCTGTATCCAGCATCACAGCTCAGTCCTATTTATTGCTTTTAGTTGCAGTACCAAGAAAAGCTGCTACTTTACCTACATAACTGGATCTCGTAGATAACCTCATTCTGATGCTCCATAAACTTTGCCTACAGACACTTTTGGTTCCGCTGCGCATCACAAGACTCGGTGACTCTGAAGAGCAGTGACATCAGTAATGTCACCGCTCTTCAGATTTTCCGGGTCTTGTGCTGAGCTTGGCGACCGTGAAGAGCGGTATTGTTACTACCGTCACTGCTCTTCAGAGTCGCTGGGTCTCGCCAGGACTGGGCTAATACTGGGGGTGTCTGATAGACACCTCTCCATTACTTACACTAGGGATTGACAGCAGCTGACATTACGCAGCTGACTTCAACCCTAAAAATCATTACACGTACCAGAATTAAATGCTCTGGCGGCTGGGAAAAGCAGTAGATTTAGCGCTATTCCCTAGGCGCCACGTGCTAACTACAACTGTCATCATCCTTGCCTGGTCTCCCTGCGAAGCATCTCTGTTGTATTTACATGCGCTGATCTTAGGCTGCTAAATGAGTGTGATCGACAATAGTGAAGTCGTTCGCTTGTTTCCCGGCCTCTTTACACCAACTGAGAAAGAATGAAGGGAACAGAACAATCAATTAGATCAATCTGTCCCCATACAGTATCATGTTATCAGCAGCACATCTACAGTTTACACTGGCGATGTGCTGCTGAAAACAAGGATTTCAGTTCCCACATAAACAATCCAATCACTCGATGAATAGGCAGCATTTTGCTTTTTTAGTATAATATACCCCGTAGTCCTCCATATATTATAATGTGCACCTCAGTCCTCCATTTAGTATAATACACTCCTCAGTCCTCCATATAGTGTAATACACTCCTCAGTCCTCTATATAGCATAATACGCTCCTCATAGTCATCCATATATTAAAATACACTGCTCAGTCCTCCATATAGTATAATACACTCCTCATAGTGCTCCATATATTATAATGCACCACCATAGTAATCCATGTAGTACAATTTACTTCCCATAGTATAATGCACCCCGTAGGTCTTCATATAGTATAATGTATTCCCCATAGTCCTCAATACAGTATAATGCAGCCCACATATAGTATAATGATGCCACCCTAGAGTATAATGCAGCCTCCCCACAGAATATATTGTAGCCCCCTGAGTATAATGTAACCCCCAGAGAATATAATGCAGCCCCTTCATATAGTATAATGCAGCCCCTGCCTATATAATATATGGTAGCCCCCTCATAGAGCATAATGCAGCCCCCCATAGAATATAATAGTAACATAGTAACATAGTAACATAGTTAGTAAGGCCGAAAAAAGACATTTGTCCATCCAGTTCAGCCTATATTCCATCATAATTAATCCCCAGATCTACGTCCTTCTACAGAACCTAATTGTATGATACAATATTGTTCTGCTCCAGGAAGACATCCAGGCCTCTCTTGAACCCCTCGACTGAGTTCGCCATCACCACCTCCTCAGGCAAGCAATTCCAGATTCTCACTGCCCTAACAGTAAAGAATCCTCTTCTATGTTGGTGGAAAAACCTTCTCTCCTCCAGACGCAAAGAATGTCCCCTTGTGCCCGTCACCTTCCTTGGTATAAACAGATCCTCAGCGAGATATTTGTATTGTCCCCTTATATACTTATACATGGTTATTAGATCGCCCCTCAGTCGTCTTTTTTCTAGACTAAATAATCCTAATTTCGCTAATCTATCTGGGTATTGTAGTTCTCCTATCCCCTTTATTAATATTGTTGCCCTCCTTTGTACTCTCTCTAGTTCCATTATATCCTTCCTGAGCACAGGTGCCCAAAACTGGACACAGTACTCCATGTGCGGTCTAACTAGGGAATGTAGCCCCTCCATAGAATACAATGCAGCCCTCCACATATAGTATAATGCAGCTCCCCATAGAATATAATGTAGCCCCCTCATAGAGTATGATGCAATCACCCCTCATAGAATATAATACATTTAATACGTAGAATACATTTAATACATAGAATATAATACAGCCTACCTCCCCATAGAATATAATGTAGCCCCATAAAAGAGTATGATGCAATTCTCCCTCATAGAATATAATACAGCCCCCCATGGAATATAATGTAGCCCCCCAGAGAATATAATACAGCACCCCATAGAATGTAATACAGCCCACCTCCCAATAGAATACAATACAGACCCAACATAGAATGTAATACAGCCCCCCCATAGAATGTAATAGAGCCCCCCACAAAATGTAATACAGCCCCCCATACAATGTAATACAGCCCCCCCACAGAATGTAATACAGCCCCCCATAGAATGTAATACAGCCCCCCATAGAATATAATACACCCCCCATAGAATATAATACACCCCCCATAAAATGTAATACAGCCCCCCATAGAATGTAACACAGCCCCCCCTTAGAATATAATGTAGTGCCCCCAATAACCCCACAATCCAGTTATCACTCATTGATATATTTAAAAAACAAACATAAAATCCTCACCACTCCTCGTGCCCCGCGCTGCTCCTGGCTCCTGTCTCAGCAGCTGCAGTGACAGTCTGACCGGCACACAGCAGGTGCGCGATGATATGACGTCATTGCGCACCCGTCGTGTCAGAGGCAGAGCGGGGAATGATGGGAGAGGGAGCATCAGTGGACGCTCTCTCCTCCATCATTACAATGAACTGTACTAGCGTCATAGACGCCGATATGGTTGAATGCGGCGGCGCTGGTAGGTGGGTGAGTTGGTGCTGGCGCCACTTACAGTGGCACAGCATGCATGGATCGAGCAGTCCATTACTATCACCGGCCCTTCTGGCATTTGCCAGAAGTGCCCGATGGCCAGTCTGGCCCTGGCTACGGGTATTGCTTGGTGATGACTGATCACTTCACGAAGTTCACGGTGGTGACTCCCATGCAGGATCACGTAGACAAGGAAAATGGTGTGCACTCAGGTCAGGGACAAGGAGGTGCTGGTAAACTGACCGTGAGGTCAAGTCAATCATTCAAAAAAGATTACCGCACACTCAAGACTGGTAAGATGCAAAAGGTGTATGCCAATTTTATTGAAGAAAACAAAACAAAAAAGAAGTGGTTGCCACATTCATATTCATTTGAAATAGACAAAAACCCGACGTTTCGACCCTCCCGGGTCTTACTCATGGGGTTACTCAAGTCCTTTGACATAGATGCATAATAGTGGCAGTGGTAGGGGGTGTCTCCCCCCAGGACATCGCAGCAAGGCGCGGGATGCGCCGCTAATCCTCCCAGGGACCCTTTTCAGACCCACTAGGTGTCTAACGGCCCTCACCACCCAGATTCTGTGCTCCCGGGACACTTCTGCCCGGACTGGCTTTATTATAAGGTTGTGCCTTAACAAGGGATCGGTCGTACACCCCCTACCACTGCCACTATTATGCATCTATGTCAAAGGACTTGAGTAACCCCATGAGT
This sequence comes from Ranitomeya imitator, assembly GCF_032444005.1. Taxonomy (NCBI): domain Eukaryota; kingdom Metazoa; phylum Chordata; class Amphibia; order Anura; family Dendrobatidae; genus Ranitomeya; species Ranitomeya imitator. The sequence goes on from NC_091284.1 coordinate 225,173,984, forward strand.
AAGACCCGGGAGGGATTGAAACGTCGGGTTTTTGTCTATTTCAAATGAATATGAATGTGGCAACCACTTCTTTTTTGTTTTGTTTTCTTCAATAAAATTGGCATACACCTTTTGCATCTTACCAGTCTTGAGTGTGCGGTAATCTTTTTTGAATGATCCCATCCAGGATCAGACAGCAAAAGCTGCAGCCAGAGCCCTCTGTCAGGACTTCATTTGCACATATGGATGCCTGAAGAGAATTCACTCTGACCAAGGGGCCTGCTTCCAGGGGCAAGTGATAGATAAACTGCATCATATCTATGGAATCGACAAATACCGAGCCGAGTCATATTATTCACAGGGGAACAGGGCCTGTGAGCACTTCAACCGAACCCTGTTACAAATGTTGCGGGCCCTGGAAGAGGACAAGAAGATGAAGTGGCACAAATTTGGGTCTGAGTTGTTGTGGGTTTACAATAATCAAGTCCATGTGACTACCGGTTACACCCTTCACATCTTCCTGTTTGGCCGAAGCCGCCGAGAGCAGTGGCGTAGGAAGGGGGGTGCGGGGGGGGCGGGCCGCCCCGGGCGGCACACTGCGGGGGGCGGGTCGGCCGGCGCTGCAGAAGGAGGAGAAAAAAAAAAAAACGTGGGCCCTTTAAGTCTTCGGGCGCCCGCCCCCTTCCCCCGGTGCCAGCGCTAATAATACTCACCTCTCCTGGTTCCTGCGGCTGCGCGGTAGCTGCAGCCAGCGTCTTCAGCGCCCTCTGACTCTGCGACGTCTCAGGGCAGAGGGTGCGATTGTATCATCACTGCGCGCTCAGCCTCTCTGTCCTGAGCGTCGCAGAGCCGGAGAGACGCTGACTGCACCGGACCTGCACTGGGAACGGGAGAGGTGAGGATTTTACTTTTTTTTTTTTTTCTTTATGTCTGTCTGGGGGCAATGCTGGAGACCCTGGGGCAGATTTCTGGACACACTGGGCAATGCTGGACACTGGGGCAGATTTCTGGACAGACTGGGGCAGATTTATGGACACACTGGGCAATGCTGGACACTGGGGCAGATTTCTGGACAGACTGGGGCAGATTTATGGACACACTGGGCAATGCTGGACACTGGGGCAGATTTCTGGACAGACTGGGGCAGATTTCTGGACACACTGGGCAATGCTGGACACTGGGGCAGATTTCTGGACAGACTGGGGCAGATTTCTGGACACACTGGGCAATGCTGGACACTGGGGCAGATTTCTGGACAGACTGGGGCAGATTTATGGACACACTGGGCAATGCTGGACACTGGGGCAGATTTCTGGACAGACTGGGGCAGATTTCTGGACACACTGGGCAATGCTGGACACTGGGGCAGATTTCTGGACAGACTGGGGCAGATTTATGGACACACTGGGCAATGCTGGACACTGGGGCAGATTTCTGGACAGACTGGGGCAGATTTCTGGACACACTGGGCAATGCTGGACACTGGGGCAGATTGCTGGACACACTGGCGGCAATGCTGGACACACTGGGACAATGCTGGACACACTGGGGCAGATTGCTGGACACACTGGGGCAGATTGCTGGACACACTGGGGCAGATTGCTGGACACACTGGGGCAGATTGCTGGACAACATGGGGGTAATATGCTGGACACACTGGGGGCAGGACTTGAGGCATGGGCAGAATGTAGATACGGGGCAGGATGGATACGATGGAGACTGATGGGGCAGGATGGGGAGATCATATGGGGTAGAATGGATACTCATGAGGGCAGGATGGGAGAACATATGGCTGGAGCCAGGAATGAGATAAACGGGGCCAGGATGGGGGATATTACCATAGGGGCTAATTAAGGGATATTATTACTGCAGTGATGTATTTATTTTATTTTTTGAGTATACTGTTTTAAATGGGGGGCGGTCCTGTTACTGTGCAGAGTGACACTATATCGCCTTTTTTTCTTCGTGGTGTAATGTAGAAGTTGTTAAAAATTAAGTAATGTGTTCTACAAGCGGAGCTCGAGATAACTGTGTTATTTCCTGCAGAAACGAGTCCTGGCTAGAAGAAATGATGGCGGTCTGTGCTGGATAAAAGATGAAGGACTTCATCTAGAGACGTCACTGGTGAGTCAGTGTTACCTATACACTGACACTATATACTGTATACTATATACAAAGGTCCTGTGTACAATGTCACCAGTGATCACTGTACCTATACATTATATGCAGAGCTCCTGTGTATAATATCACCAGTGATCTCAGTATTACCTCTACACAGACACTGCATACTAAGTACAGATCTCCTGTGTATAATGGCACTTATGGTGATAGTATGGTGCTTTTTTTTTATTACTGATCAGTATTGTAGTATTCAGTCACTATGTGGTGGTAATATGTGGTCTGGAAATGGTGTTGTGGTATTTGTCCCTTGTATGTACTATTTGGTCACCAAGTGGTGGTAATATGTGATCTGGTCATGGTGAGGCGGTATTTGTCCCTTGTATATAGTATTATTTGGTCCCTATGTGGTCTGGTCATGGTGTGGTGGTGTTTCTTCCTGTATGTGATATTATTGGTCTTGGTATAGTGGATTCTGTTGTGTATGGCGGTCATTTGTTCTCTCTGATTTTAATTATTTAAAAGTCACAGGTTTGGCATGTGGGGGTGACACCATTAGGCCCAGTTTAAGTTCTACAAAACAGGAAAACTATTTTTGGTACCTTTGTGTGTATTGAGCAGGGGGGGGGGGGGGGGAGGGGGGGGGGGGCGCCAAACTCGGGAGCAGCCCCGGGCGGCAAAAGCTCTAGCTACGCCTCTGGCCGAGAGATCACTGAACTGGAACTTGATTTGGAGGATTCCTGGCCGGGCAGTAGTCCGAGTGCCTGGATCCGAGAAAAATATTTAGAATTGAGAGTCCTCAGTGGTTGATACCTTTTAATGGCCAACTGAAAAGATGGTAATAAATTGCAAGCTTTCGAGGCTACATACGTCTCTTCATCAGGCAAAGACGTATGTAGTCTCGAAAGCTTCCAATTTATTACCATCTTTTCAGTTGGCCATTAAAAGGTATCAACCACTGAGGACTCTCAATTCTAAATATTTTTCTATCTTCTGGCTAACACGGTACCAAGATATATTTCTTTCCTGGATCCGAGAACACAGACACCCACTTCAGACGGTAAGGAATTTAGTTGAGCAGAAGTTTCGGGAAGAGGAACATTCAAGCCGATCCCCAATATGAGGTGGACTAATTCAGCCAGGGGGCTGTGTTTTGGTGCTGGCCAAACGACCCCAGAAAAAGCTGGATCATCGTTAAGAGGCGGTACCCTATGGAGTGGTGAGGAAGATTCACCTGAATAACTCAGTCTATGAGGGTAGACCTGAGGGAGATGATGCCGTAGCACCTCGGATATTGCACAGGAATAAGCTGCAACCCTGTTCATCTGAGGTAGAAGACCATATTGAGGCAGGACCTCAAACAGAAGTGGCTGAGTGGCTGAGGTCCCACAAAAGGGAGTCTTAGAGGACGAGGAGGAATGGCTTGCAGGGCCAATGAGTTAACTGGAGATGCCATTGCCGCCCTCAAGTGGGACAGAAAATGAACTCGGAGTCAACTTGCCACCTCCAGTGCCTGGCTCTACAAGTACCCCAGATGCGCCTCTACAGGAAGAGCTCTGCAGGACTGAGCGGGTCATTGCTGGGATTCCCCCTAACCGGTATGCTCAGGATGAATTCATCTGGTTCCAGATACAGCAGAAGACCCAGGAGTGCGCTTACTGTTGGTTGACCTCGGCCTACCTGTGGGGAAACTTCAAACTCAAAAGAACTCCACTCGTCTGAGCACTGGCGAGCAAAAAGGGGGGTGGAATGTAACAAAAAGCCAAGAGATCTCTGAAAAACTAGTGCAGGATGGGCTATTAATGAGGAGAGACTGCCATTTGCTGGCCAGCTGAAATCAAGTGGAACCAAAGTGTGCTGGAAGATTTGCAGGGCGAATGACCTTGTGTGCTGGACTGGATCAGGTGACCCTCAGGAAGGACTTTCCTGATATAAAAAGCCAGGCACGCCCAACCACAAGGAGAATTAGCATCAAGGAAGAGAGAGGGGCAGCCGTGTTCCAGAAATACCACTGAGACCAACGTGACAAGACATCCAGATGCCAGTCACCACCTGCCAAGGTCCAGATACCCCAGATTGAATTGAATACAGCTTACACTGGTCAGAGCCGGAATCTGCACCCTGCGATGATCAAGCCTCCAAGGCCCGAGTATGCCTGACAAGAGTTGAGGCCCAGTCCTATCTGCCCCGAACCAAAGAGAATTCCAACCAATTGCGAAAGGAGAGGCACGTATACAATAGAGAAGGAACAATGTGAGTAAGCAGGGCCATCACTTCCAGCTATCACCTAAGGTGCCGGGGTCAGCTGGGACTAAGATTACAGGTTGGTAGGGGGCCGGTTGGTGCGTGGGAGGCTCAATGGGGTTTAATAGACTACATCAGAAAGAGAGTTGCGGTCAGAGCTTCCTGTGAGAACTCACTTGGTGACACACCACTAACATTAACAAGTGAAAGACTTTCTTGCTTATTCAAAACCTGTTGTTATTCCTTATACTGTTAAATTGAGTATCTACTAACACTAATTGTTTAAAAGTTCTGGTTGTTTATAAATACCATTATTAATTAACCTCTGGCTGTTTCAGCCTCATGATCTCTGCTTGTTGCATCCAGACACCGGCATTACACATGCTCCTTCCGGCTTAATCACACGAGAAGATGGAATCTGTGAAAATTCTGTCTGCAAAGAATCATTGTCATAAGACTCATAGACTACTACACCCTATCCATATTTCACATTGGCCTCAGCCAGGTAGAGTTTATTTCTAGTGATGAGCGAATATACTCGTTACTCGAGATTTCTCGAACATGCTCGGGGGTCCTCCGAGTATTTTTTAGTGCTCGGAGATTTAGTTTCTCTTGCCGCAGCTGAATGATTTACATCTGTTAGCCAGCATAAGTACAGTACATGTGGGGGTTGCCTGGTTGCTAGGGAATCCCCACATGTAGTTATGCTGGCTAACAGATGTAAATCATTCAGCTGCGGCAAGAAAAACTAAATCTCTGAGCACTAAAAAATACTCGGAGGACCCCCGAGCATGCTCGAGAAATCTCGAGTAACGAGTATATTCGCTCATAACTATTTATTTCCTTACCATATATGTGTGTACACAATGAAGCTTCTGTCCATTTGAAATGCAAATTATAAACTGTCGTGTATATGTATGTACTGTGGTGCATTATAATAGATGCAAATAAAAGGATTCACACACACTGACTAAATGAAATAACGCAGTTTACTAAAATGATAATGACAAGCCCTTACAAGTCAGTACAAAAACGATCAAGAGATGTATAACATAAAACATAAAAAAAGATATAATCAACAGCTACAATAGCAATAAACATGTACAGTGGGTAGAGAAAGTATTCAGACCCCTTTACATTTTTCACTCTTTGTTTCATTGCAGCCAGGCTTGGACAGGCCCATAGGGTAACAGGGGATCTTGGCCTACAACCCCATGGTATAGGCAGTACTTGGCATAATTCACTTGATTCACTGTGTACAGAAAAAAGCAGCATCTCATTATTTATTACACAAACTACCCAGTTTATTATTATATACAGACTAGATGGTGGCCCAATTGTAACGCATCGGGTATTCTAGAATATGTATGCGTAGTGTATAGCACAGCCCACGCAGTACATTGCGCAGCCCACGAAGTACATTGCGCAGCCCACACAGTACACGTTGTATATTGCGCAGCCCACGTAGTATATTGCGCAGCCCACGTAGTATATTGCCCAGCCCACATAGTACATTGCGCAGCGCAGGTTATATATTGCGCAGCCCACGTAGTATATTGTGCAGCCCACGTTGTATATTGTGCAGCCCATGTAGTATATTGCACAGCCCACGTTGTATATTGTGCAGCCCAAGTAGTATATTGCCCAGCCCATGTTGCATATTACGCAGCCCACGTTGTATATTGCGCAGCCCACGTAGTATATTGCGCAGCCCACGTAGTATATTGCACAGCCCACGTAGTATATTGCGCAGCCCACGTAGTATATTGCACAGCCCACGTAGTATATTGCGCAGCCCACGTAGTATATTGCGCAGCCCACGTAGTATATTGTCCAGCCACGTAGTATGTTGCCCAGCCCACGTAGTATATTGCGCAGCCCACATAGTATATTGTCTAGCCACATAGTATATTGCCCAGTCACGTAGTATACAGCACACAGCCACGTAGTATACAGCACAGAGCCACGTAGTATATTGCCCAGCCACGTAGTATATTGCCCAGTCACGTAGTATACAGCACACAGCCACGTAGTATACAGCACAGAGCCACATAGTATACTGCCCAGTCACGTAGTATATTGGCCAGTCATGTAGTATGCACCATATCCATGTTAAAAAAAAAGAATTAAAATAAAAAATAGTTACGTACTCACCTTCTGGAGCCTCCGGATCAAAGCTTCCGGTTACCAATGCTCCTCGCGCGCTCCGGTCTGAAGATTGCATTGCGGTCTCGTGAGATGATGACGTAGCAGTCTCGCGAGACCACACTTCATCATCTCGCGAGACCGCACTGCATACAGCAGTCACCGGGGCGTCGTGAGGAGCATCGGTAACTGGCCGCTTCGATCCGGAGGCTCCAGAAGGTGAGTATGTAACTATTTTTTATTTTTTTATTATTTTTAACAATAATAATAATAGGCAGCATGAATAGTAAAAAGTTGGTCATACAGGACAGGGTTAATAGCAGCGTTAACCGAGTGCGTTACACCGCGGTCAATGCTGCCATTAACCCTGTGTGAGCACTAACCGGAGGGGAATACGGAGTGGGCGCTGTGACCGGAGGAGAGTATGGAGTGGGCGCTGTGACCGGAGGGGAGTACGGAGCGGGCGCTGTGACCGGAGGGGAGTACGGAGCGGGCGCTGTGACCGGAGGGGAGTATGGAGCGGGCGCTGTGACCGGAGGGGAGTACGGAGCGGGTGCTGTGACCGGAGAAGAGTATGGAGTGGGCGCTGTGACCGGAGGGGAGTACGGAGCGGGCGCTGTGACTGGAGGGGAGTACGGAGCGGGTGCTGACTGCGGGGAGGAAGGAGCGGCCATTTTCTTCCGGACTGTGCCCATCGCTGATTGGTCATAGCTGTTTTGCTACGACCAATCAGCGACTTGGATTTCCATGACTGACAGAGGCCACGACCAATGAATATCCGTGACAGAAAGAAGGACAGACGGAAGTGACCCTTAGGCAATTATATATATAGATATAGGGAAATTTGTGAATGAGGGTAGTGTAATATTTGTATGCAGGTAAAAAGTGGGCCCCCCCAAAATCAATGTTACTGGTGGGCCCTTGGCCCCCCAATCTGATACTGATTGCAGCCAATTGGTGATTTCAGACCCTTTGCTCAGTACTGAGTAGAAGCACCCTATTGAGCTAGTACAACCATGAGTCCTCTTGGGAATGATGCAACAAGTTTTTCACACCTGGATTTGGGGATCCTCTGCCATTCTTCCTTGTAGATCCTCTCCAGTTCTGTCAGGTTGGATGGTGAACGTTGGTGGACAGCCATTTTCAGGTCTCTCCAGAGATGCTCAATTGGGTTTAGGTCAGGGCTCTGTCTAGGCTCTAGGCTAGTCAAAAATGGTCACAGAGTTGTTCTGAAGTCACTCCTTTGCTATTTTAGCTTTGTGCTTAGGGTCATTGCCTTGTTGGAAGGTGAACCTTCGGCCAAGTCTGAGGTCCGGAGCACTTTGGAAGAGCTTTTCATCCAGGATATCTCTGTACTCGGCCGCATTCATGTTTCCTTCAATGACAACCATTTGTCCTGTTCCTGCAGCTGAAAAACACCCACATAGCGTGATGCTGCTACCACCATGTTTCACTGTTGGGATTGTATTGGGCAGGTGATGAGCAGTGCCTGGTTTTCTCCACATATACTGCTTAGAATTACCACCAGAAAGGTCTATCTTTGTCTCATCAGACCAGAGAATCTTAGTTATCATAGTCTGGGAGTCCTTCATGTGTTTTTTAACAAACTCTATGAGGGCTTTCATATGTCTTGCACTGAGGAGATTCGAAACGTGCATTGGGGTTGCTCCAGGACATATAACAACAGGCAATATGGGTAAGCAGCACTTGGTACAGCGTTGTTGTTTGTTCCTAGGGTAGTTCTGTGGGTGAAGTGATTTAGTTTGAGCGATCTTTGCTCTCCCGTACTAAGCCTCCTTTTCCCTGGGGACATTATATACCCTGTATGTACTATATATGCACTTTGCACTTTTTTAATTTATCACACTTTACTGTCTGCTTAGCCAGCCTGTGTTTTTGATAGCGGAAGGGTTATGTCCTTTACACAAAAGCTCTCACTACTCTTTGTCCTGATAAGCTGTTTTTATGTATGATGTGTGTGGTTTTCAATAAAATTGTGGATTTTTCGATATGAAGTATTTTTGGACTATTACTGCACATGCTTATATAAACAGGTGTGTTTCTTTCCAAATCAAGTCCTATCAGTTTAATTAAACAGAGCTGGCCTCCCATGAAGGAGTAGAACCATCTTAAGGAGGATCACAATGAAATGGACAGCATGTGACTTAAATATGAGTGTCTGAGCAAAGGGTCTGAATACTTATAACCATGTGATATTTCAGTTTTTCTTTTTTATTAAATTTGCAAAAAATTTCTACATTTCTGTTTTTTCAGTCAAGATGGGGTGCAGAGTGTACATTAATGTGAAAAAATTAACTTTTTTAAATTTACCAAATGGCTGCAATAAAACAAAGAGTGAAAAATTTAAAGGGGACTGAATACTTTCCGTACCCACTGTACAACATATTCAACTTCGTCTCCATGTTTTAAATTGGGGCAGTCCCCTTCTAAATGGGTCTCGGGACAAGAGCAGACATCCAACTGCATCTTGAAGTTTTATTTGGACTCAACTATTCTTTGTCAAAAGCCGGGATCACACATGCGAGAAATACGTCTGTGTCTCGCATGTGAAATCCAAGCTCTGGCGCTGGCACTCCAGAGCGGAGCGTGCGGCTCCATGTGTTGCTATGCGGCTCCACGCTCCGCTCTGGAGTATCGGTGCCAGAGTTTGGATTTCACATGCGAGACACGGACGTGTTTCTTGCATGTGTGATCCCGGCCTAACCCTAAAAGTACCTTTAATTTTCATGATAATTGTGCAGTCTCACCAGGCTTCTGATCATCGACAAATGAGCAAAACCCTCATTGGGCTCAAGATGTGATCTTTTGGTATGCACAAAAGATCATCGTTCTTGATAGCACGTCATTCTGTGCAAAGAGGACCTGTGCTGCCAAGAACAATGGCAGCCTATGTGAAATGAACAATCCATTAGCTAACATATTGCTAGTCGGTGACTGTTTAATACCAAGCATTGCACAGTGTAAATGGGCCTTACCTTTTTAAATCCCTACAGACTAAAAATACATAAAGTACCAAACAGACTCGGAGCTTCAAGTAAAGAGTTAGAAATGTAGACTAGTACCAAGTTCCTTAACCCCTTACTGACAGAGCCAATTTGGTACTTAATGACCAGGCCAATTTTTGCAATTCTGACCACTGTCACTTTATGAGGTTATAACTCTGGAACGCTTCAACGGATCCCGCTGATTCTGAGATTGTTTTTTCGTGACATATTGTACTTCATGGTAGTGGTAACATTTCTTTGATATTACTTGCGATTATTTATGAAAAAAACGGAAATATGGCGAATATTTTTAAAATTTTGCAATTTTCAAACTTTGTATTTTTATGCCCTTAAATCAGAGAGATATGTCACGAAAAATAGTTAATAAATAACATTTCCCACATGTCTACTTTACATCAGCACAATTTTGGAAACAAAATTTTTTTTTGTTAGGGAGTTATAAGGGTTAAAAGTTGACCAGCAATTTCTCATTTTTACAACACCATTTTTTTTTAGGGACCACATCACATTTGAAGTCATTTTGAGGGGTCTATATGATAGAAAATAATGAAGTGTGACACCATTCTAAAAACTACACCCCTCAAGGTTCTCAAAACCACATTCAAGAAGTTTATTAACCCTTTACGTGCTTCACAGGAACTGATACAATGTGGAAGGAAAAAATGAACATTTAACTTTTTTTTGCAAACATCTTAATTCAGAACCATTTTTTTTATTTTCACAAGTGTAAAAACAGAAATGTAACCATAAATTTTGTTATGCAATTTCTCCTGAATACGCCAATACCCCATATGTGTGGGTAAACCACTGTTAGGGTGCACCGCAGAACTTAGAAGTGAAGGAGCGCCGTTTGACTTTTTCAATGCAGAATTGGCTGGAATTGAGATCGGACGCCATGTCACGTTTAGAGAGCCCCTGATGTGCCTAAACAGTGGAAACCCCCACAAGTGACACCATTTTGGAAACTAGACCCCTTAAGGAACTTATCTAGATGTGTGGTGAGCACTTTGAACCCCCAAGTGCTTCACAGAAGTTTATAACGTAGAGCCGTGAAAATAAAAAATCGCTTTTGTTTACACAAAAATGATCTTTTCGCCCACAAATTCTTATTTTCACAAGGGTAACAGGAGAAATTAGACCACAAAAGTTGTTGTGCGATTTCTCCTGAATACGTCGATACCCCATATGTGAGGGTAAACCACTGTTTGGGCGCACCGCAGAACTTAGAAGTGAAGGAGCGCCGTTTGACTTTTTCAATGCAGAATTGGCTGGAATTGAGATTGGACGCCATGTCGCGTTTGGAGAGCCCCTGATGTGCCTAAACAGTGGAAACCCCGCACAAGTGACACCATTTTGGAAAATAGACCCCTTAAGGAACATATCTAGATGTGTGGCGAGCACTTTGAACCCCCATGTGCTTCACAGAAGTTTATAACGTAGAGCCGTGAAAAAAAAAAAATCGCATTTTTTCTACAAAAATGATCTTTTTGCCCACAAATTTTTATTTTTACAAGGGTAACAGGAGAAATTAGACCACTAACGTTGTTGTGCAATTTCTCCTGAGTACGTCGATACCCAATATGTGGGGGTAAACCACTGTTTGGGCGCACCGCAGAGCTTGGAAGAGAAAGAGTGCCGTTTTACTTTTTCAATGTAGAATTGGCTGGAATTGAGATCGGACGCCATGTCGCGTTTGGAGAGCCCCTGATGTGCCTAAACAGTAGAAATCCCCCACAAGTGACCCCATTTTGGAAACTAGACCCCCCATGGAACTTATCTAGATGTGTGGTGAGAACCTTGAATGCCCAAGTGCTTCACAGAAGTTTATAATGCAGAGCCGTGAAAATAAAAAATATTTTTTTTTCCACAAAAAAGATTTTTTAGCCCCCAAGTTTTTATTTTCACAAGGGTAACAAGAGAAATTGGACCCCAAAAGTTGTTGTCCAATTTGTCCTGAGTATGCTGGTACCCCATATGTGGGGGTAAACCACTGTTTGGGCGCACGGCAGAGCTCGGAAGGGAAGGAGCGCCTTTTTGGAATGCAGACTTTGATAGAATGGTCTGTGGGCATTATGTTGCGATTGCAGAGCCCCTGATGTACCTAAACTGTAGTAACCCCCCACAAGTGACCCCATTTTGGAAACTAGACCCCCCAAGGAACTTATCTAGATGTGTGGTGAGAACTTTGAATGCCCAAGTGCTTCACAGAAGTTTAGAATGCAGAGTCGTGAAAATAAAAAATATATTTTTTTTCACAAAAAAGATTTTGTAGCCCCCAAGTTTTTATTTTCACAAGGGTAACAAGAGAAATTGGACCCCAGAAGTTATTGTCCAATTTATCCCGAGTACGCTGATGCCCCATATGTGGGGGTAACCCACTGTTTGGGCGCACGGCAGAGCTCAGAAGGGAGGGAGCACCATTTGACTTTTTGAGCGCAAAATTGGCTGTCGTGTTTGGAGACCCCCTGATGTACCTAAACAGTGGAAACCCCCCAATTCTAGCTCCAACCCTAACCCCAACACACCCCTAACCCTAATCCCAACCTGATCCATAATCCTAATCACTAACCCTAACCATAATCACAACCCTTACCCCAAAACAACCCTAATGTCAACCCTAACCATAACCCTAATCAAAACCCTAAATCCAACACACCCCTAATCCTAATCTCAACCCTAACCTCAAACCTAACCCTAATCCCAATACACCCCTAATCACAACCCTAACCTTAACCCTAATCCCAAACCTAACCCTAATCCCAAGCGTAACCCTAATGCCAACCCTAACCCTAATACCAACCCTAATCCAAACCCTAACCCTAATCCCAGCTCTAACCCTAACTTTAGCCCCAACCCTAGCCCTAACTTTAGCCCCAACCCTAACCCTAGCCCTAAGGCTACTTTCACACTTGCGTCGTGTGGCATTCCGTCGCAATCCGTCGTTTTGGACAAGAAACGGATCCTGCAAATGTGCCCGCAGGATGCGTTTTTTGCCCATAGACTTATATTGCCGACGGATCGTGACGGATGGCCACACGTCGCGTCCGTCGTGCACTGGATCAGTTGTGTTTTGGCGGAGCGTCGGCACAAAAAAACGTTCAATGAAACGTTTTTTTTGTACGTCGGATCCGCCATTTCTGACCGCGCATGCGTGGCCGTAACTCCGCCCCCTCCTCCCCAGGACATAGATTGGGCAGCGGATGCGTTGAAAAACTACAGCTGCTGCCCACGTTGTGCACAATTTTCACAACGTGCGTCGGTATGTCGGGCCGACGCATTGCGACGGCCCCGTACCGACGTAAGTGTGAAAGAAGCCTAACCCTAAGTTTAGCCCCAACCCTAACCCTAAATTTAGCCCCAACCCTAACCCTAAATTTAGCCCTAACCCTAGCCCTAACCCTACCCCTAACCCTACCCCTACCCCTAACCCTACCCCTACCTCTACCCCTAACCCTACCCCTAACCCTACCCTACCCCTAACCCTACCCCTACCCCTAACCCTACCCCTAACCCTACCCCTAACCCTACCCCTAACCCTACCCCTAACCCTACCCCTACCCCTTACCCTACCCCTACCCCTACCCCTTACCCTACCCCTACCCCTAACCCTACCCCTAACCCTACCCCTAACCCTACCCCTAACCCTACTCCTAATTTTAGCCCCAACTGCTGTTCTCCTGCCGGCCGGCAGATGGAGACAGATGGCGGGCGCACTGGGCATGTGTCCGCCATGTTCTTCTGCCGGCGGCCAGGAGGAGCAGCAAGAGGATCCAGGGACCTAGGTGAGTATGCTAGGGTCCCCGAATCCCCCTATTTCTCTGTCCTCTGATGTGCGATCACATCAGAGGACAGAGAATTACACTTTACTTTTTTTTTTTTTTTTTGCGGTCGCCGGTAAACAGTTAATTACCGGCGATCGCAAAACAGGGGTCGGTAATACCGACCCCGATCATGCTCTTTGGGGTCTCGGCTACCCCCGGCAGCCGAGACCCAGAAGATTCTCCCGGTGCCGGCCGGCGGGCGCACTGCGCATGCGCCCGCCATTTTGAAGATGGCGGCGCCCACCGGGAGACACGAGGAGCATCGGGGGAGCTAGGTGAGTATTGGGGGGCCACCTGGGACCCCTTTTCTCTGTCCTCCGATGTGCGATCACATCGGAGGACAGAGAAATTAAAAAGAGATCGCTTTTTTTTTTTTTTTGCGATCGCCGGTAAACGGTTAATTACCGGCGATCGCAAATGCGGGGTGGGTTAAAAAACCCCCGAATCATGTTCTCTGGGGTCTCGGCTACCCTCGGCAGCCGAGACCCCAGAGAAAATCGGCCTCTGGGGGGCGCTATGGACTTTTTCCACAGCGCCGTTAATTAACGGCGCTGTGGTTTAAGTACCCTTAGCGGCCGCCGTTAAAAGGCGTATCGGCGGTCGCTAAGGGGTTAATATCTGTGGAACTGTGAGTCGGAATTGAATGGTAGAACTATTAGGCCGGCCTCACACTCAGCGTATAAAAATACGGTCCGTAATTTACGGCCGTAATATGCAGAAAAGTCCCCAAAATAGTGGTTCATATCTCATCCGTAGGCAGGGTGTGTCAGCGTATTTTGCGCATGGCATCCTCCGTATGTAATCCGTATGGCATCCGTACTGCGAGATTTTCTCGCAGGCTTGCAAAACCGACATACGGACATACAATGGATCCATGTGCTCCCAATGTCAGTGAGACACATCTATATACATAATTGTCTAAGGGGTACTTCCGTCTGTCTGTCTGTCCTTCTGTCACGGTTATTCGTCCGCTGATTGGTCTCGGCAGCTGCCTGTCATGGCTGCCGCGACCAATCAGCGATGGCCACAGTCCAATTAGTCCCTCCCCTACTCACTCACTGCCCGCTGCCCGCTCCGTAAACCTGCTCACACAGGGTTAATGGCAGCGGTAACGGCCCGCGGTGTAACGGACTCCGTTACCGCTGCTATTAACCCTGTGTGTCCCCCAACTATTTACTATTGATGCTGCCTATACGGCATCAATAGTAAAAATATGCATGTTAAAAATAATTTTAAAAAAACAAAAAACCTGCTATACTCAGCCTCCGCCGCCTTTCTCGCTCCTCGCCACGCTTTCCAGACCGCTCCATTGTACGCGCCTGCTTCCGGTCCCGTCCCAGGGCAAGGACCTGCCGTGACATCACGGTCATGTGACCGCGACGTCATCATAGGTGCTGCTCACACCGCCCTGGGACTTGCAATGGAACTCGGCTTCAGGAAAATGGCCGCCGCGATCTCCATCTGCGCACGCGCGGCATCTCGCGACCATTTTCCTGAAGCCCCGGTAAGCCGAGCACTACCATCTGCGCACGCGCGACCTCCGGAAGATGGCCGCCGCCGTGGAGAGGACCGACAAAAGCGGTGGATGGTAAGTATAGCAGGACTTCAACGGGCTATAGGTGAGTATATGTTTTTTTGTTTTTTTTTTAAGTCTCTATACTACGTGGCTCTGTGCTGGGCAATATACTACGTGGCTCTGCTATATACTATGTGGTTGGGCAATATACTACGACGCTGGGCAATATACTACGACGCTGGGCAATATACTATGTGGCTGGGCAATATACTACGTGGCTGGGCAATATACTACGACGCTGGGCAATATACTATGTGGCTGGGCAATATACTACAAGGTTGGGCAATATACTACGTGGCTGGGCAATATACTACGTGGCTCTGTGCTGGGCAATATACTACGTGACTGGGCAATATACTACGTGGCTCTACTGGGCAATATACTACGTGGCTGGGCAATATACTACGTGGCTGTGCAGTATACTATGTGGACATGCATATTCTAGAATACCCTATGCGTTAGAATCGGGCCACCATCTAGTATATATATATATATATATATATATATTAATATTTCATCCAGCGCGAGATAGCTTAAAAGCCGGTAATTCAATTGCCGGCTCTTGCTATCTCCTTCCTAAACCCGACATGATATGAGACATGGTTTACATACAGTAAACCATGTCATATCCCCACTTTTTTGCATAATCCACACTACTAATGTTAGTAGTGTGTATGTGCAAAATTTGGGCTGTCTAGCTATTAAATGAAAGGGTTAAATGGCGGAAAAATTGGTGTGGACTCCCGTGCAAATTTCTCCGCCAGAGTAGTAAAGCCAGTGACTGAGGGCAGATATTAATAGCCTAGAGAGGGTCCATGGTTATTGGCCCCCCCTGGCTAAAAACATCTGCCCCCAGCCACCCCAGAAAAGGCACATCAGGAAGATGCACCTATTCTGGCACTTGGCCACTCTCTTCCCATTCCCGTGTAGCGGTGGGATATGGGGTAATGAAGGGTTAATGTCACGTTGCTATTGTAAGGTGACATTAAGCCAGATTAATAATGGAGAGGCGTCAATTATGAAACCTATCCATTATTAATCCAATAGCATGAAATGGTTAAAAAAACACACACACAATATTGCAAAGTATTTTAATGAAATAAACACACAGGTTGTTGTAATATTTTATTCCACTCTCAATCCACCTGAAGACCCTCGACCTGTAACAAATTAAAAATAATAAACCTACAATATCTCATACCTTCCGTCGATATGTCCCACGATGTAAATCCATCTGAAGGGGTTAAATTATTTTACAGGCTGGAGCTCTGCTAATGCAGCTGTGCTCATGCCAGTAAAACCGCAGCGAATGAATGGAAAGTAGGTCAATGACCTGCAGTTACCTTCATTCGCAGTGATGCGCACTCTGCTGGATGTCCTCATATGACCTCGAGGCTGGGAAAATATTCAGAAAAGTTCCCACGCCGCTGATGAGCAAATATACTCGTCACTCGTGTGGGGATTCCCTAGCAACTAGGCAACCCCCACATGTACTCAGGCTGTCTAGCAGCCCTAAATCATGCAGCTGAGTCAACAAAAACTAAATCTCCGAGCAATCACAAATACTCGGACACCACCCAAGCGTGCTCGGGAAAACCAGAGCAACGAGTATATTCGCTCATCACTAGTCATCACAGACAGTGTTCATACCCGAGATGTGCCAGTCCTACAGCTAAGTAGTCAATCATCAATAACTCCAAGGGGGCAGAAGTCATGATGGTTTGTTTCAGGGTACTCTGGTCTGGAGATTTAGCTAGTTCACATCTCCGACATCTTTGACAAGCCTCCTCTACTGCAGTCCTCAATCGGGGATGATACTCCAGCTTCTGTAACCACTGAAATGTCTTCTCTGGACCAAAGTGTGCCCCTCTCTCAAGGGTCTCCGTAGCCACCACATTGATCAACTTTTCTGGAAGCACTACCTGCCAAGAGACCCCCAATTCCCACACCAGCAGTACTCTTCTATATGGCAATCCATCTTCCAACTGGAGCCTCTTCCTCTGTCTCAGAATCTGCAGAGCCCCTAGGGACAGAGCATCTCTCTCCCGCCGGCTGGGAAGTTGCTTCAGGGCCACCCACTGTCTCAGCTGGGCAAGTTCCCTATCTGCTTGCTGGAGTTGCACCTAGTCATCCCGAGGTTGTCCCAGCACCTGTTTTCCAGATGCCTCTCTGATCTGTCCCTGAGTCGCCACCAACGAATTAGCAAGATCCCGAAAACTAGGAATGTCTTCTGCCTCCAATTCTTCATCTCGGTCATGTTCAGGCCGCTCATGAGTCACTCTGTAAAGAGCATCAGCATGTGTATTCTCGGCCCGGGCCCAATAAGCGATCTTGTACCGATACTTCGTCATGCGGGCCACCCATCGTTGTACCAAGACCCTTAATTTTGCATTTTCCAAGTGGGCTAGGAGATTATTATTTGTGCGTACCAGGACTTTGGACCCCGACAGATACTCTGTAAACTTTTCAGCCTACACCAACGCCAGCAGTTCTAACTTGAAAGAGCTGTAATTATCCAGGTTCCGTTCTGAGTCGTGAGGAGAACAGCTCTCATAGGCTATCACTCATTCCTTTTACTTCCTGCATTTGTGATAAAACGGCCCCCAGACCATGTAGGCTTCCATCAGTGTGAAGGATGAAGGGCTGTGAGAAATCCGCGTAGGCGAGTATTGGGGCCTCGGTCAAGGCCATCTTCAAGGCTCTGAAGGATTCCTTCTGGCTGCTTCCCCATTGGATAGCTTGATTCTTTGAACCAGATGGCACTCCTTTTAATAGTTCCAGCAGCGAATTGGCAAGATGGGTGAAATTCTTTATAAACCTTTGGTAGTACCCGGTAATTGATTATGTCACTTATTCTATTCTGGTGCATTTTATTTGTTCCTATTGTATACTCTGTTTATGTACTTTTTAATATTTGCACCTGATATATTTATTCCCTTATTTATTCCTTTATTTATTGCACAGTATATTGGTAAAGTATAGTTGCCTTTTTTCACATCACTTAACACTTCACTTCTATTACAATGGAGATTTGAGCAGTCTCTTTAATGTCCCAGTGCTTTGTGCACTTTTCCATTATGCTGTTCATATGCTCCTAATTGGAATGGGGCAATTCTACCTGCTGGTGCGCATGTGGGCTGGCTCCTGTTTGTTCGGCGCCGCCGACGATGTCTCTTCCAGCTGGGCGAGCAGCGTGAGAGCATCGCGTCTGCGGTTGCGATCACGTGATGCAAGTGGGCGTGGCCTCTGGTGTGGACCGGACTGTCTGGCGACGTCCTCGGCAGCTCCGACTTCCGGGATTGCCGGCGCTACATGCGCCGTTCAGATGCAGTGTCCTGTTGCTGTGATATTTGTGATTGGCTGGCCCGACCTTTATAAGGGTTTATTTTCCTCTGGATGCCACTCCCTCGGAAGAAGGCTGGGCGTCGAAATGCGCGTTGGGGACGGTGGGCATCACAGGGCTCCAATACTCTCAGGTAACCACTACAAGCTTATTTAGATATCGTTGCTCATTTCTCTCTAGATGTGGCATACAGCCCTTTTGGAGACTTTACTCTGATTTACTTCACTTTAAGATCTATATTATAGATACAATTCTTTGCATACATCTGCATGTGTAAATCTTTGAGCAATTTATATATGTTCTATATACCTGATGGTGCCTGGTGCTTACTGTGATCCCACACAGGTTGGTTTTCCCCTGTCACATCCCTTTCCAATCTTATTTTCATGTTTTATGTATTGTTCAGAATAAAGTTTTGATACTTTCACACTATTTGATTCTTGGTGGTGCTTTTTCTCTATATGATTGCTATGTTAATTAGCACTGAATCTTGTCTACTCTATCTTACACCTTCACATTGGTTTGTGGGTGTAGACCTTGTGTGTATAAGTGATGTTCAAGGTGCACGTGGGGGTAGGTGGTAATGTTACTGAAAGCTCTACTGAACAAACACCGACTTTTACTATCCAAAGACAGCTGACAACTTCTGTTACTGGAAGGGCTACTTGACTCCCTTTCTTTGGCACCTGTAATGACCAGAGGTCCGAATATGATCCCGTGAGTCACAAACCAAGACCAAGGCAGAAATCTCCAACGGTATTTACTCAAAGGCAAAATAATCAAGGTAATATGGAGAATATTAAGGCAGATGCACCCCAAAGATACACTAGCTCAGCAGCAGCTGAAATCACTGTGCCACTCCAAGGTCTCCTGAGAACTGTATACTACAACAGACTAGTAAGAAATTTACCTAACAGGCAACTAAAAACAGGAACAAGTGTAAATTGAATGTAGTGTTATTAAGGGAGCCCCTGGAATGGCACATTGAGTATAACTTACACAACTCTAATATAAGATACACCTCTAAAGTAACAACTTAACACTCTGAGCAGAGATACCCGGGTATCTATAACTATGGTACCGTATCCTGAGATAGATTTCCTCTCAGGCAGGAATCCGCACAGGCTGTAGCCAGTCCATATCTTCAGCGCCAATAAGTTACAGCAAGCTCCTCTTGTCTTGTCAGCCGATGCCGAGCCCAAACGCCGGGGACTTAGTTAGTGGTCTCACGATGTTGTCTCTGCTTCTGTAGCTCCTAGGAATGCTTCCACGACAATCCGTCCGTCTCTGTATCAGCCGTCTGTCCAGACTTGTTTCTCCACTCAATGCACAGGGAATCCACAGACTTCCAAATTCGTACTGGGTTCTTAGTAAAGTCTCAGTCTTTTCTTAGATAAAGGGTTAGCTCTTCTCCAGGAAACGTTAGCAACACAAGTCTCTCACAGAGTTAAACAAAAGGTTAGCTCTTCTCCAGGGGAACGTTAGCAACAAAAAGTCTCTCAAAAGCTTCTTTTCCTCCAAAAACACTTGCAGTAAATCCACACACAGTCTCTTTTTTTAAGATCTCACAGCAGCTTCTCCTTTGCTTCCCGCCTTTTCTCTCTCAGCTCTCACTTCCTAGTTTCACTTCACACACGAGACACTGGACCCCACCCCCCAGCACACATTGTCTCTGGGAGTTTTGCACTGTCTGTCTTCTGTTGCAACAGGCAAAAACCACAGGGTCCTAGTGCCCTCTCAGTGGGACTACAGTTCACCCTCTTACATGCCACCCCGCTAGAGGTTGGCGTCCTCGACATACCTCCCCACTCAAATTCATCTTGAGCATATCGCTGAGGCGGTATTCCTGCCGTAGATCGTGTAGTTCTCCTGAGTCCTACATCAACAGGTGCGACCTTAGAGGGAGCTAGAGTCTCTTCCGTGGTCGTGTTAGTGGGCGTAAGTGGAGTTGTCTCCTCCTGCGGCTCGATGTCCTGTGATACAGCGTCAGGACCAAGCAGTTGACCTGATGCACTCTCCTCAACAACATCCTCCATATCCCCAACATTCTCATCACCCGAGGCCAGATCGGTCACAGGGGGCAAATAAGCAGGCGCAGGAGTAAGCACACCATCAAACTCAAGATCATTCAGAGCTTCCGCCCCTTGAAACATGGCCTCTGGCTCTAGGGGGGTAGGCGCCGAATCTTCAAACCAGCACCGCTGTAACATGTTACGATGCAAATTACAGGTTGGCCCCCCTGTCCCCACCGGTTCGACCTCGTACACTGGAATCTCAGGGTTCACCTGTTTTTTTATCAGATACAGTATCGCCTCCTATCGGTCACTCAGCTTTCCTGACCGTTGTTTTGTCCTCACCAACACTCTGTCTCCCGGAGAGAACAGCTCTGTTTGTACAGGTCGCGTGTCCTTATGGACCACCTGGCGAAGGCGGTCGCCCACCACCTGATGCACCACCCTCAACCGCCGCCGATGCTCTCGTACCCACTCGGATGCAGTCCGAAGGGGGGCGGAGGAGGGATCTGGCATGTTCAAATCCTCAATGTCTCGGCCAGGTCTACCAAACATCAACATGTGTGGTGAGTAATCAGTAGTACTGTGCACCCTGTTATTGTAAGCCCACATCAATTCGGGGAGATACTCAGGCCAGCATGTCTGTTGCTGACTCTCTAAGGACCTCAACATTTGCAACAGGGTCCGATTAAAACGCTCACACGCCCCGTTACCCTGAGGGTGGTAAGGCGTTGTTCTCGACTGCTCGATACCATAGAGCTGGTGCAACTCTTTCATCAGCGTCCCCTGAAAGCAGGCCCCTTGATCTGAATGTGTTCTCTGCGGACACCCGAACACTTGGAAGAAATGTTGGCACACTGCCTCAGCCGCCGACTTGGCCGTCTGATCTCTTGTCGGCACCGCTACAGCATACTTGGTAAAGTGATCTGTCATCACCAGGCAATAGGAGTACCCTGACGTAGAGTACCCTATCAACACGTAATCAATCATGAGTAGTTCCAGTGGAGCTGAAGTCTTAATAGACTGTGTGGGAGCCCGCTGCTCAGGGCTTTTGTTGAGCCCACAAATTCGGCACTGCCGACACGCGTCGGCCACCATCCCTCCCAACTCAGGGCAGTAGAGGACTCGCTGCAACCACTGAAGTGTCTTTTCACTTCCAAAATGGGCCCCCTTCTCATGCGCCTCACGAGCGACCACTGGCCCCATCCCCACAGGAATTATCAGTTGGTACCGATGCTGCAGCTCCGATGGCAGGTACACCTTACGATACAAAAGACCTTGTTCCACAAACAATTTATCCCATTGTCGAAGGAGTTTCATTCCTTCCATGGACAACTGAGCCTTGTCCTCTGCACTGGGCCAGGCCTTGTTTTGTACCCAACGGCGCACAAGTGCAACGTCCGGACACTCATCCTGGACTCTTGTCCAATCTGAGGGTGTTTTACCCAGGACACAGGGCATCCCGGTGGCCACCCCACTTGAGTGTACCACACTTTGGAAGATAGGTATTTGCCCCAAAGCTGGAGTTTCAGTATCCTCAAGTTGTTCGTCAACATCTTCCCCGGATGACCCAAGGGGCACTCTTGACAATGCATCTGCATTGCCGTTCTCTCGACCAGAGCGAAATTTAATGCGGTAATTGAACTTGGCCAGTCTGGCGACCCACCGCTGCTCCAACGCCCCCAGTTTTGCATTCTCTAAGTGAGCTAGCGGGTTGTTATCTGTCATGACTAGCACCTCAGCTCCTGTTAGATACTCGGCGAAGCGTTCTGTCATTGCCCACACCAGGGCCAGCAATTCCAGCCGGAATGAGCTGTAGTTAGCCGGATTTCGCTCGGAGTCTCTTAAAGATCTGCTGCCATAAGAAATCACTCGTTCTCGGCCGTCCTGCACCTGTGCTAGTACTGCCCCCAACCCATGAAGACTACCATCGGTATACAACAAAAAAGGGGTGTCAAACCGGGCGTAGGCCAGCAATGGGGCACTCGTTAGGGCGGTTTTCACTCCATCAAATGCCTTTTTCTTTTGGGGGCCCCCATGGAATGGGGCGATTTCGAGGACCCAGCGCTGTCCCTCTCAAAAGTTCATTCAAGGGACTCACCACTTGTGAGAATTTAGGCACAAACCGCCGATAGTATCCTGCTAGGCCCAGGAAGGCCCGCACTTCTCGCAGGTCACAAGGAGATGGCCACTCTTGTACCGCCTTAATCTTACTGGCTAAAGGTAGTACCCCATCCGGGGTCACCAGATGCCCCAAATATTCAATCTGGTTTCGTAACAGTTGACATTTTTTTGGCTTTATTTTCAGGCCGTAGCTCTTGAGCCGCCGGAGAACTTGACGCAGCTTCTCCAGATGATCTTCAAATGAGGTTCCGAACACCACAATGTCGTCTAGATATATCAGGACTGATTCAAAATTTAGATCTCCCAAGCAATGTTCCATCAGGCGTTGGAAGGTTCCCGGGGCGGTAGCGAGGCCAAAGGGCATCCGGTTGAACTCAAAGAGCCCCATTGGCAAGACAAACGCTGTCTTGGCCCGATCTTTTTCAGCCATTGGGACCTGCCAGTACCTGCTTGCCAAATCCAACATTGAGAAATACTTGGCCCGACCCAGGGCCGACAGGGATTCTTCAATACGGGGTAAAGGATATGCGTCCCGTACAGTGTGGGCATTCAATTTCCGATAGTCCACACAAAATCGGAGTGTCCCATCCTTCTTGCGGACCAAAACTACAGGGGCCGCCCAGGGACTCCGGCTCTCTCGGATCACTTGGTTGTCCAGCATACTGGCCACCATGCTCTTCACCTCTTGATAGAGCGCCGGAGGAATTTGACGATATCTTTCTCTAATGGGTGGAGTATCCCCCGTTGGAATCTCATGCTCAATCGTCTGGGTACACCCGAAGTCCTCTCCATGTCGGGAAAAGGTCTCTTGATGTTCCCACAAAACTCTCTCCAACTGCTCCAACTGAACGGGGGTCAGCTTCTCCCGATCCACTCCCATCTGCTCCATGATCACATGAACATTCCATTCCTCCGTAGGAGGTTCAGTCCGGCCTACCTCGACCGCGAATGTCCAGGATGACTGTTGGTCTGGTCGCAATTCGAACCCTGCATTTTCCGGCACCTTCTCTGCCGGCACGAACAGTTCAGCCAGTATGGTCCCAGCGGGAATTGCAACAGCTTCATCTAAAACATTGATGCATCGGACCGGCACTCGTCCATTCTTCACAATCGCCAAAGACCGGGCCACATGTACCTTGGCAAATGAGGAACCCTCTCGGGCGGGCTCAAGTAGCACTTCAAGCCCATTCAATCTCTGTGCAGCTCCCACAGGCAGCATTAAGAGTTCCTCTTGTCTGGGTCCCAGCAGGATCGGGGCCCTCGAAGTCACTCGGACCCGGCTCACCCGGCCACCTGGGACCGCACTTTTCAGCAAGTCGCAACTCAGCACTAGACGGTGTAGAATTCTCTGTGTGGGTCGGTGTCTTGTCGCACGGGCCCAGTATCGGGGTCCTTCACTGGCATACATCTGGTGATTCAAATCTCGCAGCACGTTCATTCCGAGCGTCACTTCCATCCCTCTTCTAGGGGGGTGGTCCACCAGTACTACCCCTTTCTGCCCCAGCTCTTGACCAAACATTTTTAGTTGCATCCACACGATCCCTTTGACTGACAATTGACCATTATTTGCGGCGGTCAGTCGTATCACTCGGCCATCCTCTGGAATCACTAGTCGACTGAAGTATCTCTCATATACTTCTAGAGGCATTATAGTACATTCGGATCCCGTGTCAACCAAGCACCTCATCTTCCGCCCTTCAAACTCTGCTTCTATCACTGGACTACATGCAAACAAATCTTGTTCATTCCATCGAGGGCTTTGTGTGGGTGGGGCCGCTGCTGCTTGCCCTCTCATGGCAGCGGCCGGAAGTTTAAAGCCGGCGACGTGGTTTCTGGGGCTGTAAGCGCCCGGCAGTAACGCGAGATGTGTCCCTGGCGGCCACACTTCCAGCAGGTGATTGTTCCTCGTGGGCGAGGGCTTGACTCATTCTGATAGGACGACCTGGCCATTTGCGGGGTCACCGTTCCAGGGGGTGGGGCAGGAGGTTCCCGTGAGGGGGTAGAGGCGGGATCAACTGTCAGTTGAGACAATTTCAGCTTCAACTCCTTCACCTCAGCACGCAAAGCTTGTACCACGCTTACCAGCCCCTCTCCCCCCGACCCTGATGACCCACCTTCCTCCAGCTGGGCACTGTTCACTGATCCCTCGGGAACATAGGCTGATTTCTCTTCCCTTTCCACTGCAGCTCGCTAAATCTGCCAGAAAGATAACTCTGGTGCAACCCGGGCCATTTCCAACAGTTTGTCCCGGAGAAGTCTATTGGCTAAACCGGTGATGAATTGGTCCCGGAGCAAGCGGTCTACCTCCCGGAACGCCCCCATGGCCCCCGGGTCTAGTCGCTGCATCTCATTCAACATCTCTTGCAAAATATTAGAGTACTGCATCAGGGACTCACACTCTCTCTGGGGACGATTAAAGAATAGGGACCGAAGCTGGGCCACACGCGCTCGGCCCCCCAAACTCCCCTCTAACAGTTCCAAAATCTTTTCTAATGTATCCCTCTCTGATTCTGGGCGCACCATCACCATACGCCTAATATCACCCTCCAGTGCATTTAATGCCAGCTCAGCGCGTAACGCGGGGGTCAAATTACACATGCGCAGAATACTCCGGATTCTCTCAGCCCAATCTTGCAACGCCATATTGCGCCCATCGTATTTCGGCATGTGCTGAAGTAAAGCCCCTACAGGCACATACCCTCCTGGGGTCGCCGCGGCTGCCAGGGGAACCCCAACCCCCGAGGAGGATGCGGATACAGCGGGGTCATTTCCACCCTCGCCCTCGTCCATGACAAACACTGGATCCTGCCGACTACGCCAAAAATGTAATGACCAGAGGTCCGAATATGATCCCGTGAGTCACAAACCAAGACCAAGGCAGAAATCTCCAACGGTATTTACTCAAAGGCAAAATAATCAAGGTAATATGGAGAATATTAAGGCAGATGCACCCCAAAGATACACTAGCTCAGCAGCAGCTGAAATCACTGTGCCACTCCAAGGTCTCCTGAGAACTGTATACTACAACAGACTAGTAAGAAATTTACCTAACAGGCAACTAAAAACAGGAACAAGTGTAAATTGAATGTAGTGTTATTAAGGGAGCCCCTGGAATGGCACATTGAGTATAACTTACACAACTCTAATATAAGATACACCTCTAAAGTAACAACTTAACACTCTGAGCAGAGATACCCGGGTATCTATAACTATGGTACCGTATCCTGAGATAGATTTCCTCTCAGGCAGGAATCCGCACAGGCTGTAGCCAGTCCATATCTTCAGCGCCAATAAGTTACAGCAAGCTCCTCTTGTCTTGTCGGCCGATGCCGAGCCCAAACGCCGGGGACTTAGTTAGTGGTCTCACGATGTTGTCTCTGCTTCTGTAGCTCCTAGGAATGCTTCCACGACAATCCGTCCGTCTCTGTATCAGCCGTCTGTCCAGACTTGTTTCTCCACTCAATGCACAGGGAATCCACAGACTTCCAAATTCGTACTGGGTTCTTAGTAAAGTCTCAGTCTTTTCTTAGATAAAGGGTTAGCTCTTCTCCAGGAAACGTTAGCAACACAAGTCTCTCACAGAGTTAAACAAAAGGTTAGCTCTTCTCCAGGGGAACGTTAGCAACAAAAAGTCTCTCAAAAGCTTCTTTTCCTCCAAAAACACTTGCAGTAAATCCACACACAGTCTCTTTTTTTAAGATCTCACAGCAGCTTCTCCTTTGCTTCCCGCCTTTTCTCTCTCAGCTCTCACGTCCTAGTTTCACTTCACACACGA
The DNA here is from genome assembly GCF_032444005.1 of Ranitomeya imitator. NCBI lineage: Eukaryota > Metazoa > Chordata > Amphibia > Anura > Dendrobatidae > Ranitomeya > Ranitomeya imitator. Next base: position 225,200,147 of record NC_091284.1, read on the forward strand.
GACACTGGACCCCACCCCCCAGCACACATTGTCTCTGGGAGTTTTGCACTGTCTGTCTTCTGCTGCAACAGGCAAAAACCACAGGGTCCTAGTGCCCTCTCAGTGGGACTACAGTTCACCCTCTTACACACCCACACAGTGGTACACCTTGTAGATGAGGGCCAGAAAGAGCATGTGCTCCAGTGGATGGCAGACGCTGCGTCAAGTGGCCTTTTCTCCTCTTCCTCAACCTTAACATCACACACAGTACAGTCCTCAGAGGTGATACACCACTAAACCTTGTTTCCTCCCATGTCACAACTCTCCAATCGCCCAACTGGCACAGAGTACAAATAGTATATTTGCGCAGCATGGATGCATGGGACAGGGCTTAGACAAGCATTTCGAGTTTAAATATTGTTCAGTAACAGGCAGGGGTGGATTAAGGGTAGCCAGGGCCCTGGGCTGTTCAGACTCTGTGGGCCCCCCGGTCATGTGATGGGGTCATGCAACGGGGTCATCATATACCTGAACCAGATTACTCCAGAAAAATAGTTGCTGAGTGAAACTCCACTTCTCACCTATCACACATTAACAGTTCCCATCACCAGATCACACATATAACCAGCAGCTTTTGTTTTGGCCAAAAGATTTTTCAAGCCGCCACCATAACACGGTAGACACTTTTGGCCGGGCCCTACTCTATTGTAACCTATTAAATATTTGTTAAAATATGCAATACAATTTAGGTATATTTTTATTTATTTTTCAATTTTTAAAATGACCAATAATATCACATACAAGGAACAAATACAACACCATGACCAGACCACATATTACCACTTCATATTGACCAAACAATAGCACATACAAGGGACAAATACCACAACACCATGTCCAGACCACATATTACCACCACATAGTGACCAAATAATAGCAAATACAAGGGACAAATACCGCAACACCATGACCAGAACACATATTACCACCAGTGACCGAATAATATCACATACAAAGAACAAATACCACCGCACCATGACCAGACCACATATTACCACCACAAAGTGACCAAATAGCACATACAAGGGACAAATACCGCAACACCATGACCAGACCACATATTACCACCACATAGTGACTTAATACTACAATACTGATCAGTAATAAAAAAAAAACACAATACTATCACCATAAGTGCCAGTATTCACAGGAGATCTGTACTTAGTATGCATTGTCTGTCTAGAGGTAATACAGTGATCACTGGTGACATTATACACAGGACCTCTGTATATAGTATACAGTGTATAGTGTCAGTGTATAGGTAACACACTGACTCACCAGTGACGTCTCTAGGTGAAGTCCTTCATCTTTCATCCAGCGCATAACGCCATCACTTCATCCAGCCAGATCTGTCTCCAATCCTGCCCCATGTCTTTCATTCTGCCCCATGTCTCCAATCATGCCCAGTATCTACATTCTGCCCATGTCTCCAATCCTGCCCCATCTCTCTCCAATCCTGCCCCAGTGTGTCCAGTATCTCTGCCCCCAATGTCCAGCATCTCTGCCCCCAGTGTCCAGCATCTCTGCCCCAATGTGTCCAGCATCTCTGCCCCCAATGTGTCCAGCATCTCTGCCCCCAATGTGTCCAGCATCTCTGCCCCCAATGTGTCCAGCATCTCTGCCCCCAATGTGTCCAGCATCTCTGCCCCCAATGTGTCCAGCATCTCTGCCCCAATGTGTCCAGCATCTCTGCCCCCAATGTGTCCAGCATCTCTGCCCCCAATGTGTCCAGCATCTCTGCCCCAATGTGTCCAGCATCTCTGCCCCCAATGTGTCCAGCATTTCTGCCCCAGTGTCCAGCATCTCTTCCCCAGTTGCCAGCATCTCTGCCCCAATGTGTTCAGCATCTCTGCCCCCAATGTGTCCAGCATCTCTGCCCACAATGTGTCCAGCATCTCTGCCCCAATGTCCAGCATCTCTGCTCCCAATGTGTCCAGCATCTCTGCCCCCAATGTGTCCAGCATCTCTGCCCCAATGTGTCCAGCATCTCTGCCCCCAATGTGTCCAGCATCTCTGCCCCCAATGTGTCCAGTATCTCTGCCACCAATGTGTCCAGTATCTCTGCCCCCAATGTGTCCAGCATCTCTGCCTCCAATGTGTCTAGCATCTCTACCCCCAATGTGTCCAGCATCTCTGCCCCCAATGTGTCCAGCATCTCTGCCCCCAGTTTCCAGCATTCTGGCCTGGGTCCTACGGATTGCTGCTCTCAGTAAAAAAAATGAGTTCTTCTCACCTGACCGCACTCCTTCGGCAAAGCTCCCTCCTCACAGCTGAAGCGCGTACTCGCCGGCGACTGACAATGACATCAGACGCCGGAGATGTGCGCGCTGCGGCTGATATCAGCTGCCAGCCTCCGATTGGCTGGCAGCTTGTTATGATACGGTGGTCTAGGAGCAACATGGAACGAGCTCTGAAGGACGTGGTAACTGTACTGACCGCAGTCCCTAAGCTCAACACAACACTAGAAGTAGCCGTGGAATGCTCCTAACTTTCCCTAGGCATCTCGTCACAGCCTAAGAGCTAACTACCCCTAAAGAAAGAAGCAGGAAAACTATCTTGCCTCAGAGAAAATCCCCAAAGGATAGATTAGCCCCCCACAAATAATGACTGTGAGTGGAGAGGGAAAAGTCATACACAGAATGAAACCAGGATGAGCACAGGAGGCCAGTCTAGCTAAATAGATAGGACAGGATGGAATACTGTGCGGTCAGTATAAAACACTACAAAAATCCACGCAGAGTTTACAAAAAATCTCCACACCTGACTAAAGGTGTGGAGGGCAAATCTGCCTCCCAGAGCTTCCAGCAAGACAGAATTAATTCACACTGATAAGCTGGACAAACATAGAAAGCACAGAATGGATAAGTCCACAATCTATGGACAGAAAAGAGCAAGCAAAAACTTAGCTTAGCTGAACTGGTCAGGATAACAGGGAACTCCAAAGAGATGTGAATCCAACCAGGAACCATTTACAAGTGGCACTGGCTGAAGAAAGAGCCAGACCTAAATAGCTGAGCAGAAGAGACGATAAGTGGAGGCAGCTGATGACAGCTAACTCCAAGGAGCAGCCATACCACTAGAAACCACAAGAGGGAGCCCAAGAGCAGAACTCACAAAAGTGCCACTTACAACCACTGGAGGGAGCCCAAGAGCGGAATTCACAACAGTACCCCCCCTTGAGGAGGGGTCACCGAACCCTCACCAGAGCCTCCAGGCCGATCAGGACGAGCCAAGTGAAAAGCACGAACCAAATCGGTGGCATGGACATCGGAGGCAACGACCCAAGAATTATCCTCCTGGCCATAACCCTTCCACTTGACAAGATACTGAAGCCTCCGCCTCGAAAAACGAGAATCCAAAATCTTCTCAACCTCATATTCCAACTCTCCCTCAACCAACACCGGGGCAGGAGGGTCAACCGAGGGAACAACGGGCACCACATATCTCCGCAACAAAGATCTATGGAAAACATTATGAATGGCAAAAGAGGCAGGAAGAGCCAAACGAAAAGACACCGGATTAATAATTTCAGAAATTTTATAAGGACCAATAAACCGAGGCTTAAACTTAGGAGAAGAAACCTTCATAGGAACATAACGAGAAGACAACCAAACCAAATCCCCCACACGAAGCCGGGGACCAACACACCGACGGCGGTTAGCAAAATGTTGAGCCCTTTCCTGAGACAACGTCAAATTGTCCACTGTTGAGGGAGGATCTAAAGTGATCCTTCACGGTTGACTCAGTGATTTCCAGATTTATCTACAGGGCGTTGCCGGCAACTGAAAATGACCAGACGGAGACTCGTGCCTCTGTGTGGGGGATCGAGCAGATCTCTGGGCCCCTGTTTATTGTCTGACTTTTCATAGTCATAGAAATTATACTTCAACCAATCAGCATAAGAACACGTTCACAGTTCTTAACCTATAAGAATACAGGAAAAACTTAACCCATGTGGATACAGGAAAAATGGAAACTACAGATATAGTCATGTCTTTTTGGCATAGAAAAACATATTAACAGATGCCTCAGTCTTGTATAGCGATACCCCCACGAGTCTCTTATCTGGCTCACTTGAGTTAGAATACTCAAGGTCTTTATACCAATTATGAACCATAGACTAGCTGAATAACAAAATGTTATCTTCATGAGAAACAGGACAGTTATTTCATATCAGCTGTAACCTTCTACCTAAGTAAATAACAGAATTTATCTTTAACCAACAACAAAATGGAGTCAAAGCACAAAATGGAGAATCTTTCATAATTTGTTCCTTCACATTCCCCCCTAGATAAATTTTGTTAATTAATGTTCAGCATCAGAGGTACTATCCCAAGCTATGAGCTCGAGGGGTACTGGTCTTCACATGACTGGTGCCATGTTACCAGCCATGGCTGTTGCGGCGTACCCGTCCCCCCTGTATACTAGAATTTATGAATAACAATTATTGATAACAGTGGTTGGGATCTTTTGAAGATAGCCATGTGCTTGGCTTCAACATCTTCATCAGGTAACTTTGTAAAATCGGTGTAGAGAAGAGCAGGGGTGGCAACGCTTTTGGTTTCATCATTAGTTGTCTTAGTGCAGAATTTCCTAATACATACAGAAATACACCAAAAAACAAGTTTTAGTATTACATACATGACATGGATAAAGGCAGCGATATGTAACAAACTTTGTAAGATTCCAGCTATCCAGCCGCAAGTCCCTCAAACCAATTGGCTGGATTAAGAAAGGAGAAGGTGTCTGCCCACCAACTGTCCTTATTACGGTCATTGTCTTTATCATATTAATCTCTGAGTCTTTGAATATCTTCTAACTTATGTGAATACTGGCAGCCATCTTAAATACAGTTAAATTTGCATTAGCAAACATAAGGGGAAAAACTTATTGTTTCACAGCATAAGAATATATAAAAGTACAAAAGAGTATAAAGATATATATTTTCAACTTTGACAATCCCCCCTAAACACTAAGTTTTTCCCTAAAAAGAAAGTTCCTTCGAGACTGTCCATGTGATGGGGAAAGGGGAGGTGGATTGCTTTATCCAGACACCTCAGAAGCTCTCTCCTTGTGAGAGGCCTCCAGGCAGCTGAACCCTTCACTAGCTTCACATGGAGTTCTCCCGCTGTCCCTAAACTAAATCTCTTAGCATCATCTGAGAGTAAAGGGTATTGTCTAACTTCTTGAGGGGGATGTACTTGGGGATCTCCCCTGGATCAGTGCCATCATACTCTGGTGAGTCTACTTCTTGGTTGAGGAAGGTGCCAGTCGAAGTTGCCTCAGTGATAACCTTTTTATACAGGGGAATAACACAACAGAGGATTATCGATCCAACTACAAGAAGGGCAATCAGTACCAGACAAGCTTGTTGAAAGAATCCTTTGAGCCCACCCAACCAGCCGGAAAAGAAAGATGTGTCTACTCCAACATTAGATTTTAATTCTGCTGCTAACCCATTTATCTTTTTAAGGGCTATCATGGTCTTTCCATTTACCCCAGAGTTCTGAGGGATATAGGTACAACATTCCTCTCCCACCATCCCACAGACTCCTCCTTTCTCAGCCAAAATCATATCAAGGGCTAGTCGGTTTTGGAGGGTCATTCTAGTGTTAGGGCGCAACTCCTCAACTATACCTTGGAAAGCATCACAGGTAAAATTGACAAACCTTTGTTCACTGTAATATATGTAATTGATCCAATCAACATTTTTATTAATCTGCACCTGTGGGATTACAGAAGCAAAGCTAGCATAGATCTAGTTCTGGGCTTTAAATTGGTCAGGCACCCCCCTTGGCACTCCAATGCCATCAACATATATCAATGGATTTTCTTCATAACTCATATGGGGCTGATCGAGACTTCTCCTCTTTCTGGTATATTCATCAGGTGTCTCCGGATCCCAAGGTAAAATCTTGAATTGCATAGCTAGTTTAACAAGGGTACATTGACCTGTCCAGGCATTAGGCAACCTAGGACCGAGCTTACCATCTCCACATAACCAATAAATGTCGTACATATATTGTGTATGATTAGCTAGCAAGTCAGTATCCAGGGAATTGTTCTCTTTACAGAAACCTGTCTCGAAGACCCCTACTGGTGTACCTGTAGTGTCGTGGGAATTATAACAGGTATAATTATTAGCTAATACGGTTATTCCTCCTGGGACCTTTAGTTTAGCTGCTTCATGAATTAGTGGGACATAATCTGAGCAATCAGTGGGCTTTAAACCCTTCAACAGATTCATAACACAGGCAGTGGTATTAAGTATATCCAATATATCCAATATATCCCATCTGGATAATCTGTGGCCCTAACCAATTTATCCCATTATTTGTGTAATCATAGGGTAATTGAAAATTGGCTATACCCATCTGTACTATTAATTTTTCATGATATTGTACAAACTTATTATTCAAGGATGTTGGAGAATTTAGGCTGTCCCATGCGGTTACCAATATTATTATATGGACATACGAAAAACTAAAACATTATGTCCCCTTATTTGCTACTAGTCTGTTTGACCAGCTTGCAGTGCGATACGTGGATCCACGTCGGCCTTCCTTCCAGCTTTACTGACATAGGAATAATGAGGAGGACTTGGTAGGGACCGTCATACAAGGGTTCTAGTCCGTGTTTTCTGACATAGCTTTTCACGACCATAAAACCACCAGGCTTCAAATTATAACCAATATCGGTTTCTGCTGAATCTGGAAGGAAAGAAGAAACTAAAACATAGGTGTTAGCAACATTTTTACTAAGCTGAATAACATTTTGAACAGCACGGTCAGTTTCTTCTGAAAACTACTGAGACTGAAAATTTACAACTGAGAACCTAGCACCAAACAATATCTCATATGGGGACAGGCCATGTTTTGCAATAGCGGTAGTACGAATATATAAGAGCCCTGGCCATGGAGCCGTAGTCTCCTGCATCATTTTGGTCAATTGTCCCTTCAGTGTGCCGTTCAGCCTCTTAACTTTCCCACTGGATTGTGGATAGTATGGAGTATAGAGGGCTACAGTGGATCCAAGCATTGTCAGAACCTCCTGATACACTTGAGAAGGAAAGTCCGGGTCTTGGTCACTTTCAGCAACTTCTGGAACACCATATCTGCATATAACTTCTATCATCAGTTTCTTTGCTGTGGTCTTTGCAGTCACGTTGGTAACGGGGAATGCTTCTCGCCAATTGGAGAACATATCGACAACCACCAGACAATATTCATACCTTCAGACTTAGGCAACGTGATGAGGTCCACCTGGAGCCTTTGGAAAGGATAGTCAGGCTTAGCAAGGTGCTTCGGGGTTACACGTTGAAGTTGACCGGGATTGCAGGTCTGACAGATACCTCGATGTGTGGGCCCATGCGCCCACGTGGCAATAGCAGGGTACATCCGCTTAGGGAGACACACAAGTTGGTCCCCTTTCCAGCAACCATTGTCCATACGTGCTCCATCAGCTTTCCACTGCTTCACTTCTTCCTTTGGAGACATTCTCTGCATCATCATTAAGCGGTCTTGCGGGGTCCGGCAGAAAACCTCAGTCTGTCGTAGATCATCAGGTTCCTGTAGAGTCAGTGTTTCTTGTAACTGTTTACGCTGAGAGCGTGTGGTCACCATAGCTGGTATGGTCGGTTCAACGGGTAGAAGAGTAGCAACTTTTGCTTGCATATCCGTAAAGGTGTTACCAACAGTCTGTGGACTGTTCCATAGTACCATACTCCTTAACTTTGATAATGGCCACCTGGGTAGGTAATTTGATTGAGTCCATGAGGGCTTTAACAGCTTCAACATTCTTCACTGAGTCCCGGCGGTAGTAACAAACCCTCGATTGGTCCATAGGGCTCCAAAATCATGAGCAATACCAAATGCATACTGTGAGTCCGTATATATTAGCCCGCCTGTCTTTGGCCAAAGTACATGCAGTAGACAGATCCTGAAGTTCTGCTTCTTGTCCTGACAGGGAGGGAGGGAGGGAGTGCAGCTCCGAGCAATACAGTATCTTCCGTGGTAACAGCTTATCCGGTGTGGAATCTGCCAAAATCATCAGCATATCTTGAACAGTCTTTCAGGGCCTTGTAGAGAGGTAGCATTATGCGGGATGCGTCCGGTATCCACTGACAACAATAAATACATAGTCCAAGGAAACGCTGGAGCTCAGTCTCATCCTTTGTAGCTGACGGTTATTTTTCTTTCTTCTGTGAGGTGTCTGGCACCCTGAAGGAGACAGTGACCCAAAAATATCACTTGACCAAGGCAGAAATGAAGTTTCGAGGTCGAAACCCGACAGTTCAGATCTGCCAGATACTTGAGGAGGCTAACAATGGCAACAATGGCTTCCTGCTCTGTTCGTGCACACAAGAAAAGATTACCCACATACTGAAGCAACGTGACATAGGGATATTCTAACTGCCAGGGTAAGAGACACTCGCCCATATTTTTTTTGCAAACTGATTGGGACTGTTTTGGGCCCCTTGTGACATAACTGTCCACATCAATTGTCGTCCCTGATAAGTGAATGCAAACAGAAACTGGCAATCTGGGTGTAATGGAATGCTGAAGAAGGCATTGGCGAGGTCGATGACTGTGAACCAAGCAGCATCCTGAGATATCTGGGACAAGAGTATATGGATTAGGCACCACCGGAGTTTCTAGAACAGTAGCTGCATTAACTGCCCGTAGGTCTGTGTACCGGCAGGGGGTTGGCCGGGTGGGGTCTTTTTCTTAACGGGAAACAAGGGCGTGTTACATGGGGAAACACAGGGTACCAGGGCACCATTATCGAGTAACGTTTGTATTTGCCCCTTGAGGCCCCGCTCCTGATCATGTTTCAAAGGGTACTGATGGACTTTGGGAAAAGGGGCACCAGGTTTGAGAAACACTTTTACTGGTTTTACAGGCATTATTAGGGGTGGATCTGGGCCTGTCAGGGCCATCATAACCGTGGGAAGGGCATGTAAGATATACATCTCATTATGTTCATCTGCATAGGGGTTATATAACGTAAATACCATTTGACCATCATCTTGGCTCACCAACTCTCTAGGTCTGCTCAGGTGCACTTATACATCCATCATATTGTCTTTGTCTGAGAATTAACATGGCGAGGGAGATTTCCAGACACAGGGTTAAAATAGATATTGGAGCGTAAGACTGGATTTGTGTAAGGGAGGGGGGGGCTGGAGCTAGAGTCTGTTTCTTGGGCCACTGATAAGGAACCGAGCTGCGTCCTTGAAGCTGCGGCGGGGGGGTTACAGAGCGAGCAGAGATCGCTGCAGCTGCTGATTTAGAGTGGGTTAAGTTCTTCTGAAAACTTAGTACTACTTTTTTCAATGCATCGTCCAGAATGGAAGTCTCAATATCGGATCTAACTGACATTATTGCCTCTTTCAATTCAGATTTAAGGCTGGACATCAAAGCTACTACAAAAAAGGTGTGTATGGGCTTTATTATACAGTGAAAACCCCAGATCTTTAAATACTACCATAAGACGCCCATAGAACTTCTCGGCAGTCTCCCCCTTGTCCTGTGTGACATCTATGAGGGAGGTAGCTTGGTCCACTAATCTATCTTGTGCCCAAACCTTTAAAGCATTACAGAAATCAACACCACTCTCATAGGTTCCCCCGTCCAGGTTATACATCATGCCACCCTCAATAATTGGAAAATACCCCTCTCCAGCCTTCACATGGAGTAAGTGTAACAGATCTCTCCGGGGAGTGGAATAAATCTCTCGATTTGCTGCTATTTGTCTATAGACTGGTGCTGGCGGTGGCTGATAATAAGTGCCGTCAGCGTTTAGCAAGGGAAAGGTGGGGGCTACAACTCCGGGTCTTCTTCCTTCACAATTGTAACAGACCTGTCTCCACTGAGAATTAGTAACTCCGCATACATCACAAATCCACCCGGCAGGATTATAGGGTGGGGGTGCACTAAGTTTTGACAACCCAGGATATATTGGAGCTTTGGGGTTAAGGGGCATAGGGCTTACAGTCGGGAGAAGAGGCTTAATTTCCTGGGGAGGGACCATATTATCTAGCAGGGAGCCCCCCTGTACCAAATTTCTTATTGTTTGCTTTCCCAACACATTAATCTCAGTCACTTTCTCAGTTCCTTCCTGTACCACAAAACATTCAGCCACTTTCTCAGTCTTTGTCATAGTAGTAGACAGCTTCCCTTTTTCAACGTAACAAAAACAAATCCGAATTCACTTTCTCTGTTAATCCTTAATTTGCTATATATCAACCACTCAACTTGAAGCAGATAAATCTTTTACCAATCTTTTAATTACACTGATAACCAAACTGTCACACAAGTTCCTTATAAAACAAGACACCATATTTTACTTTAAACTTACAATAATTCTTACTACACAAGGAGAGGATGCAGCGACTCGCCCCCTCCATACCAGAAACACAGAACTGATAAGAACATCACAGCATTCCTCAACACAAAAGAAAGCAATAGCGCAGCTGTTTGACCCCTCCCATCAGATATTTTGGAAATCTATACACAGAAACAGAATGCAGCAGTTCTCAGACTTAATTAATTTCTACAAAACCTTCATCGCACAATTCATATGCCAGAACACCTTAGAAAAACCAATCATTGAGAATATTTTCCTCATCTTTGGGCTAACAGTATCAGATTCAACACACAAATTCAAAGTCTTCTCTTACTTCCATGGAAACATGATTCTCCTTTAGAGCTAAATATCCTTACCTAGTTGTGCACAATACCGAGAGGCCTTTACGGTTTGTTCCACTGGGTCTCTCTGTCCCCCGCTGGGACAACCCAAAAACACGGTACTCAGTGAAAGGAGGAGGGCGTCTTAGACATTCCCTCCGAATACCTCTGGATATATATATATTGTATACTTCTATATATTCCTGAGTTACGTATCCTACCCAATCTTCGATCACCTCACCGCGCCTGATTCTAACAATGATCAGGAATTCAGGATATTTTGACTATAAAGAGAATTACATCACTGGTCAATCCGGGGTGTCCGTGCCTTATGAGGTACAGTTCGAGCACTGGGCTCCCAACGGAACTACACCTCTATATGATTCCACCCAAAAATCACCCACCATCGGGGACAAACCTCAGATCCTCTTTGCAGCAACAAACACAGGAAAACCACACCAAACGGTCAGTCTGGACAGTATAACTGCCAACTTACCGTGGTTGTTGTGGGGGATGATCAGTCCCAATTTTCCAGTGCCTATGTCCGCTCCGAGGGTCCTTTGTCTGGTTGTCCTCCGGGGGGCAGAGGCGTTCCTGGTTGGGGTCCCACGTTTCGGGCGCCCAAGCTGTTGAGGGAGGATCTAAAGTGATCCTTCACGGTTGACTCAGTGATTTCCAGATTTATCTACAGGGCGTTGCCGGCAACTGAAAATGACCAGACGGAGACTCGTGCCTCTGTGTGGGGGATCGAGCAGATCTCTGGGCCCCTGTTTATTGTCTGACTTTTCATAGTCATAGAAATTATACTTCAACCAATCAGCATAAGAACACGTTCACAGTTCTTAACCTATAAGAATACAGGAAAAACTTAACCCATGTGGATACAGGAAAAATGGAAACTACAGATATAGTCATGTCTTTTTGGCATAGAAAAACATATTAACAGATGCCTCAGTCTTGTATAGCGATACCCCCACGAGTCTCTTATCTGGCTCACTTGAGTTAGAATACTCAAGGTCTTTATACCAATTATGAACCATAGACTAGCTGAATAACAAAATGTTATCTTCGTGAGAAACAGGACAGTTATTTCATAGCAGATGTAACCTTCTACCTAAGTAAATAACAGAATTTATCTTTAACCAACAACAAAATGGAGTCAAAGCACAAAATGGAGAATCTTTCATAATTTGTTCCTTCACACCACCACATGAGTCCAAATTTGCTGCAGCCTGTCCACCACAGAATTAACACCAGGACAATCAGAAGGCTCAACCTGCCCAGAAGAAAAACGAGGATGAAAACCAAAATTACAAAAGAAAGGTGAAACCAAAGTAGCCGAACTAGCCCGATTATTAAGGGCAAACTCGGCCAACGGCAAGAAAGACACCCAATCATCCTGATCAGCAGACACAAAGCATCTCAAATAGGTCTCCAAGGTCTGATTAGTTCACTCAGTTTGGCCATTAGTCTGAGGATGAGACGCCGAAGAAAAAGACAAATCAATGCCCATCCTAGCACAAAAGGCCGCCAAAATCTAGAGACAAACTGAGAACCTCTGTCAGACACAATATTCTCCGGAATGCCATGCAAACGAACCACATGCTGAAAAAATAATGGAACCAGATCTGAGGAGGAAGGCAACTTAAGCAAAGGTACCAGATGGACCATTTTAGAGAACCGGTCACAAACAACCCAGATAACAGACATCTTCTGGGAAACAGGAAGATTCGAAATAAAATCCATGGAAATATGCGTCCAGGGCCTCTCAGGGACCGGCAAAGGCAAAAGCAACCCACTAGCGCGGGAACAGCAGGGCTTGGCCCGGGCGCAAATCCCACAGGACTGCACAAAAGCACGCACATCGCGCGACAAGGAAGGCCACCAAAAGGACCTAGCAACCAAATCTCTGGTACCAAAAATCCCAGGATGACCAGCCAACACTGAACAATGAATCTCAGGAATTACCTTACCTGTCCATCTATCAGGAACAAACAGCTTCCCCACAGGACAGCGGTCAGGCCTATCAGCCTGAAATTCCTGAAGCACCCGCCGCAAATCAGGGGAGATAGCAGAAAGAATCACCCCCTCCTTAAGAATGCCAACTGGCTCAAGGACTCCAGGAGAATCAGGCGAAAAACTCCTAGAGAGGGCATCAGCCTTAACATTCTTAGATCCCGGAAGATACGAGACCACAAAATCAAAACGGGAGAAAAACAGGGACCATCGAGCCTGTCTAGGATTCAGCCGCTTGGCCGACTCAAGGTAAATCAGATTCTTATGATCGGTCAGGACCACAACACGGTGTTTAGCTCCCTCAAGCCAATGTCGCCACTCCTCAAACACCCACTTCATAGCCAACAACTCCCGATTGCCGACATCATAATTGCGTTCCGCAGGCGAAAACTTTCTGGAAAAAAAAGCACACGGTTTCATCAAAGAACCATCATACTCCCTCTGAGACAAAACGGCCCCTGCCCCAATCTCAGAAGCGTCGACCTCAACCTGAAAAGGAAGAGAAACATCCGGTTGACGCAACACAGGGGCAGAAGTAAATCGGTGTTTAAGCTCGTGAAAGGCCTCAACGGCCTCAGAGGACCAATTCGTCACATCAGCGCCTTTCTTCGTCAAATCAGTAAGGGGCTTAACCACACTGGAAAAGTTGGCAATGAAACGGCGATAGAAATTAGCAAAGCCCAAAAATTTTTGAAGACCCTTCACAGATGTGGGTTGGATCCAGTCATGAATAGCTTGGACCTTAGCAGGATCCATTTCTATAGACGAGGGAGAAAAAATAAGACCCAAAAAAGAGACCTTCTGAACTCCGAATAGGCACTTAGACCCCTTCACAAATAAAGCATTATCACGAAGGATCTGGAACACCATCCTGACCTGCTTCACATGAGACTCCCAATCATCGGAAAAAATCAAAATATCATCCAAATATACGACCATGAATTTATCAAGATAATTGCGGAAAATATCATGCATGAAAGACTGGAACACAGATGGAGCATTAGAGAGCCCAAATGGCATCACAAGGTATTCAAAATGGCCTTCGGGCGTCTTAAATGCAGTTTTCCATTCGTCACCCTGTTTAATACGAACAAGATTATATGCCCCTCGGAGGTCAATCTTAATAAACCAACTAGCCCCCTTAATCTGCGCAAACAAATCAGTAAGCAAAGGCAAGGGGTATTGGAATTTGACCGTGATCTTATTAAGAAGACGATAATCAATACGGGGTCTCAAGGAGCCATCCTTCTTAGCAACAAAAAAGAAACCCGCTCCCAATGGTGACGAAGAGGGCCGAATATGCCCTTTCTCCAAAGATTCCTTAACATAGCTCCGCATGGCGGCATGCTCTGGCACAGACAGATTGAAAAGTCGGCCCTTAGGGAACTTACAACCAGGAATCAAGTTAATAGCACAATCACAGTCCCTATGTGGAGGAAGGGAACTGGACTTGGGCTCATCAAATACATCCTGGAAATCCGACAAAAACTCAGGGACCTCAGAAGAGGGGGAAGAGGAAATTGACATCAAAGGAACGTCACTATGTACTCCTCGACAACCCCAACTAGTCACCGACATAGTTTTCCAATCCAGCACCGGATTATGTTCCTGTAACCATGGAAATCCCAGTACAACAACATCATGCAGGTTATGCAACACCAGAAAACGGCAATCTTCCTGATGTGCAGGAGCCATGTACATAGTCATCTGTGTCCAGTACTGAGGTTTATCCTTGGCCAAGGGTGTAGCATCAATGCCCCTCAAAGGAATAGGGCTCTGCAAAGGCTGCAAGGAAAAACCACAGTGCCTGGCGAATTCTAAGTCCATTAAGTTCAGGGCAGCGCCTGAATCCACAAATGCCATGACAGAAAAGGACAACAATGAGCAAATCAGGGTCACAGATAAGAGAAATTTAGGCTGTATAGTACTAATGGTAACAGACCTAGCGACTCTCTTACGCTTAGGGCAATCAGAGATAACATGAGCCAAATCACCACAGTAAAAACACAGCCTATTCTGACGTCTGAATTCCTGCCGTTCTATTCTAGTCAAAATCCTATCACATTGCATAGGTTCAGGACTTTGCTCAGAGGATACTGCCATATGGTGCACAGCTTTGCGCTCGCGCAGACGCCGTTCAATCTGAATGGCTAGAGACATAGATTCGCTCAAACCGGCAGGCGTAGGAAAGCCCACCATAACATCTTTAAGGGTTTCAGAAAGACCTTTTCTGAAAATAGCAGCCAGAGCCTCTTCATTCCATTTAGTGAGCACAGACCATTTTCTAAATTTCTGGCAGTATAACTCTGCCGCTTTCTGACCTTGACACAAGGCCAACAGGGTTTTTTCTGCATGATCCACAGAATTAGGTTCGTCATACAATAATCCGAGCGCTTGAAAAAATGCATCTACATTCAATAATGCCGGATCCCCTGTTTCAAGAGAAAAAGCCCAGTCTTGAGGGTCACCACGCAGCAAGGCTATGATGATTTTTACTTGCTGAATGGGATCACCAGAAGAACGGGGTTTCAAAGCAAAAAACAATTTGCAGTTATTTTTAAAGTTCAAAAACTTGGATCTGTCCCCAAGAAACAAATCAGGAGTAGGAATTCTGGGCTCTAAAGCCGGAGTCTGGACAACATAGTCCTGGATACTCTGTACTCTTGCAGCAAGTTGATCCACACGAGAAAACAAACCCTGAACATCCATGCCGAAGCATATATCCTGAACCACCAAGATATCAAGAGGAAAAAAAAAAGACAAACCAAAGCACTGAAAAAAAAATGGTTCAGAACTTTCTTTTCCTTCTTTTGAGATGCATTTAATTCATTTTTGGCCACTTGTACTGTTATGATACGGTGGTCTAGGAGCAACATGGAACGAGCTCTGAAGGACGTGGTAACTGTACTGACCGCAGTCCCTAAGCTCAACACAACACTAGAAGTAGCCGTGGAATGCTCCTAACTCTCCCTAGGCATCTCGTCACAGCCTAAGAGCTAACTACCCCTAAAGAAAGAAGCAGGAAAACTATCTTGCCTTAGAGAAAATCCCCAAAGGATAGATTAGCCCCCCACAAATAATGACTGTGAGTGGAGAGGGAAAAGACATACACAGAATGAAACCAGGATGAGCACAGGAGGCCAGTCTAGCTAAATATATAGGACAGGATGGAATACTGTGCGGTCAGTATAAAACACTACAAAAATCCACGCAGAGTTTACAAAAAATCTCCACACCTGACTAAAGGTGTGGAGGGCAAATCTGCCTCCCAGAGCTTCCAGCAAGACAGAATTAATTCACACTGATAAGCTGGACAAACATAGAAAGCACAGAATGGATAAGTCCACAATCTATGGACAGAAAAGAGCAAGCAAAAACTTAGCTTAGCTGAACTGGTCAGGATAACAGGGAACTCCAAAAAGATGTGAATCCAACCAGGAACCATTTACAAGTGGCACTGGCTGAAGAAAGAGCCAGACCTAAATAGCTGAGCAGAAGAGACGATAAGTGGAGGCAGCTGATGACAGCTAACTCCAAGGAGCAGCCATACCACTAGAAACCACAAGAGGGAGCCCAAGAGCAGAACTCACAAAAGTGCCACTTACAACCACCGGAGGGAGGGAGCCCAAGAGCGGAATTCACAACAGCAGCTGTTAACTATTGACGTGCGGGCGCGGGCCCGCACGTCAATAGCGTTAAACTGCCGCAGCACCGGTAGGGACCCGGTGAGCAGATGAGACAGGGCCCGATGCGGGCCCCCTCTGCCCAGCGGGCCAATATGCCAGTCAGGGCAGTAATGCCCTGATGGCGGCGGTCAATCTGAGCGGTAGCCCAGGGACCCCCCACACCACTGGGCCCTGGGCTACCACCCAGATTGACCTCATTATAATCCGCCTCTGGTAACAGGTCAATGAGTGACAGATGTAGGCCTGGTGATCTGAAAGCCCTGCCAAATTCAGGCAACACACATGAAGGAAACCCAGCTTGGAGTCCAAACATTTCCAAAAATTAGGAGCAGAAAACAGGAAAAATGGCATCAATTGAATCACAGTAGAAATTTTATAATGGCACAGCAGCAGTCAGGCATGGGTCATTTGTGAGCCAGGATCTGGGCCAGCATTTACAGTTTTGAATTTAAGTTCAAATTAAGAGGTGGGTGAAGGACCGGTGTAGGCCTGCTGTGCTGGGAGCCCTGGTACCTCATGCAACAGCTCAAACTGGTTTTCTGCTCCACCACACTTAGTTTGAATAAATATCAGCTTCATAGACTACTATTGTTTAAATAATGTAAGTATAGTAACACAGGTAGGTGACTGAAAGTAAGTGCAGGTCTGCAATTTTAAAATGAGCACAATTTAATTAGAACATTTATTTTCATTAATAAAAGTTCTATTTTAATTTTAAGAATCTTTAGTTTCAAGTTTTGCCATTTGGCAAATTTTAAACTATATATTTAAATTCCACGCTGATTCTTAATTGAACAGTCTTGAGTACCATATATACTCGAGTATAAGTTGACCCAAATATAAGCCGAGGCACCTAATTTTGCCACGAAAATTGAGTAAACTTATTGATTCGAGTATAAGCGGGCATACATTGTCCCTTCATCCCTATCCTGATATGCATGGCTCCCCTGTCCCTGTCCATATATGAATGGCTCTTTATCCTCTATCCTTATATGAATGGCTCCTTATCCCCTATCCTTGTATGCATAGTTCCTATAAAAAAAACACATCCTACTTATCTTCCTATGCACCCTCGCTGCATCTCGCTTCTGCCTCCTGTCACCCGCTGCTCCGCCGTTCCCCCTCCCCCACCATCTTTCTGGGACAATGACTCGTGTATAAGCCGAGGGGGCATCCTCAGCACAAAAAAAGTGCTGAGAAACTCTGCTTATACACCAGTATATATGGTAATTAATAAATAGGCCATGGTTAGCCTTATCTTAGTGGTTCAATAAGATTATGGAAAGATTCCTCTCACAAAAACAGAACTTAGAGGGACTACTTCAAGAAGCTACATACGTTTTCTCCACTAATAGTACTTCATTGACACAAAGTGATATTAATAGATCATTCAACCAACTTTTTAAAACATTTAAACAGCAATCTAAAACTTGTTGGGAGGTTGCTAGCCTCGAAACTTATCTTCATAAAAAATTATCTACAGAGGCCTTAGGATACAAATTACCCCTAATGCGCATAGGGAATATGTAAATTTTATAAAGGGATGGGAACAACCTCTAACTGAAAATTCTTTACGCATGTTGAACTATTTGTTGGGATACGAGAGGCAATATCTGATCCAAATTAGCACACAATTTGAAAGAAAAATTAATTAAATAAAACTATTTTCTTCACATCCTGATTATAGTAAGTGAGCTGAACTTACAAATAAGTTTAGATACTGTACATTTAAAAGTGAAATTAAAGAAAAAAAACATAAAAAATACATCAGAGATTCTAACAATTTTGAGACTGGTCAGGTGTATAATAGGTCATGAAAAATGAGACCACAGAGATATAACAATTGTAAGTACACAGATCAATCTGAAACTGAGGTATCAGAATCAGATAGTTCAATTGGTGGAAAAGTGGAGAGGATCTTGGGGACAAAACGTAAAAGTGGCCCTAAAAGAAATCAAACACAAAGGAAAAATTCTCTATCTAAAGCATGGATCCAGACCACAAAGAGACAATTATCCGCAAAAGAAAAATCCCTTTTCGGATATTTCCTCTGTTTCTTCCTCCTCAGTATCAACAGGGTTAAGAATGGAACCTACACAACCAAAAATTCCCTTTCTATTTGACAATATGGTGGCTCCACAGACTCTAAATATTCCCTCATCGACAACTCTGACCTCAGCGCCACCCACACTGATGGTTATGGGAAACCTTCTCTCCACAATTAATACATCCTTACCAACTCCTTTATTAGGGAACATGAATCCACTGGGTGAGTTGGAAACTCAGAGGTAAATACAATGCAGGTCATCAATCTGTCTACTTCTCCCTAGAGTGAGGCATGCAACTTTCTTCTAAAGGTACCGTCACACTGAACGATATAGTTAACAATATCGTTGCTTTTTGTGACGTAGCAACGATATCGTTAACTAAATCGTTCTGTGTGACAGCGACAAATGATCAGGCCTCTGCTGGGAGATCGTTGGTCGCTGGGGAAAGTCCAGCACTTTATTTTGTCGCTGGATCTCCCGCTGACATCGCTGAATCAGCGTGTGTGACGCCGATTCAGCGATGTCGTCACTGGTAACCAGGGTAAACATCGTGTTACTAAGCGCAGGGCCGCGCTTAGTAACCCGATGTTTACCCTGGTTACCGTTGTAAATGTAAAAAAACAAACACTACATACTTACATTCCCGGTGTCTGGTCATGTCCCTCGCCTTCAGCTTCCCGCACTGACTGGTGAGCGCCGGCCAGCCGTAAAGCAAAGCACAGCGGTGACGTCACCGCTGTACTTTACGGCCGGCGCTCAGTCAGTGCTGGAAGCTGAAGGCGAGGGACCTGACCAGACATCGGGAATGTAAGTATGTAGTGTTTGTTTTTTTACATTTACAACGGTAACCAGGGTAAACATCGGATTACTAAGCACGGCCCTGGGCTTAGTAACCCGATGTTTACCCTGGTTACCCGGGGACTTCAGGATCGTTGGTCGCTGGAGAGCTGTCTGTGTGACAGCTCTCCATCGACCACACAGCGACGCTGCAGCGATCGACATCGTTGTCGGTATCGCTGCAGCGTCGCTTAGTGTGACGGTACCTTAATGAAGGGCCTATCGTTTACCCCATTCCTAAATTCGATCCTTTCACAAGGATGAAAGATTTAAAGTATATTTTTTAAAAATTTACCCCACCATGGGGAAATGTTTGTCACCCCATGCACTTTGTGTATGGGCATTACGAGTCTAGGAGACCCTCTCCTTTGTAAGGGGACAGTTTTTTTGAGGCCCTCCTCCATGTTTCTTTCAAGGGAGTTTGGGGTGCGTGCAAATTTGGGTCAAGGCGGCCCTTGCATTCAATGGATAAGAAAACAGTATGGCACAACTGAAGAATGTGAGGTGGGTTTTCCTGTGGCCATTCAGTACCTGGGTTCAAAGGCTTATTGGGATGCATATGACTTGATAGCAGGGCAGGCCTTGCAGGTAATACATAAGAAAACAGTGTGGCAGGACCAACTGAAGAATGTGAAGTGGAATTTCCTGTGGCCATCCAGTACCTGAGTTCAAAGGCTTATTGGGGTGCATATGACTTGATAGCAGGGCAGGCCTTGCATTCAATGCAACATTTTTTCAGGAAGCCCTCCTGTACCTCTCGTGAACGGGGTATTGTGGTGCATTGTAATTGTTGGCAGCCCAGCCACTCACTGCATAGGCAATAACAGCATAGGAGACCCACTGTTTAATAATGGCCCTTTAAGAGTATTATTGCCGCCTGATGCCCCTCTAAAAATACGATTTGAGACTTTAAGACTAAATCCCTCTTTCATAATTAAAACAAGATGGGTCTGCTTATGTGTCACACACCACATGGCCAGCTAGGGTTGTTAAATGTTACAATGACATTTCCCAGTGAATGCATTTGTATTGGTTGAAAGCAATGTAAAAGTTGAAAAACGCATCAAAAATGCTACGTGTGAACATAGCCAAAGTGGTGGAGGAACATTTTGGTCTGGGGTTAATTATTTTGCCTTATATACAAGTCATTACCCTGGAAAGGATGTACCTTAGCATATTTCCCAACAAAATCCATTTTGGTTTCGTTTTTGTATGTTTTTGGTGCACCTGTAAAAATGGTGTGAAATTCTGACAACATTGCTTACAGTTGTGACCTTGGGGTCAGAAATGCTTCCAGGGGCGATCCCCATAATGTTCCTGTATCGTTTGAGCAGTATTTCCACCATTTTCAGACGTTTTTAGACCGTTAAAGGACCCCTGGGGGGGATCGCAGTAAAAATACTCGGGTTTCCCATAGACTTACATTGGGCTTGTTGCTCAGGTCGAGTACTCGAGTATTCCAATTTGCTCACCCCGAGCAAGGAGCACCCAAGCATTTTAGTGCTCGCTCATCACTATTCAGTAGAGGTTCAGTAACATTACCACATACCCCACATACACCTAGATCACCACGCCTATATCCCCTACCACCACGACCTGGCTTTTTCTCACTCATATTGAGTGTACCCTTGCTCTCTTTTAATCATATGTTTCACAACCCTAGGCCCAGACCTATCAGTCACCAGTCACTATATTAACAATCAGTATTTATTTGCTGAGATAGCGTGGCTGGACCACAGAATTAGCACCAAGGATTTAGATGCTGAAATATGGACTGGTGGCTGGACCACATAATTAGCACAAAGTATTTAAATCCTGAAATGTGGACTTTTTGCAAGACCACACAATTAGCACAAAGGATTTATATGCTGAAATGTGGACTGGTGGCGGGACCACACAATTAGAACAAAGGACTGATATGCTGAAATGTGGACTGGTGGCAGGACCACAGAATTAGCTCAAACGATTTATATGCTGAAATATGGACTAGTGGCTGGACCACACAATTAGCACAAATGGTTTAGATGTTGAAATGTGGACTAGTGACTGTGTTACACCCCAGGTAACTGGTTGTTACAGTGATGTTGCCTTCCTTTCAGGGAGGGTGATATCACGCTTGGAGGCAAGGAGGATTCTCTTTACCAGGTAAGGCACTCACATTCAACAAAATCTGAATCCATGTAGAAATATACAGCGGCGCTGGGTATAAAAGATCTCGTATTGCTGTGAATTTAGACAACCACCACTTCTTTGTCAGAGAAAATAAAATTTAAGAAAAATAAATTTGCACACAACGAGATTAAAGATAAAAAGGGGGGATAACCCTATGTTTAATAGAGAAACTAAAATAACTAAAAAGGACGCAAATACATGAAAGAGCACTCAATAGATATAAAACTTCAGATATAAAATTGCACTATTCCCACAACATCTGACTAAAAAAGCCTGTGCCTAAAAGATGCATATATACAATAAATCAAATATTACATTAATAGATTTAGCAGCAAGGTGGGTCACACCAAGCCCATGATATATCAGAAAGCCAATTGTTATTGATTAAGCCGATGTTTACAATAAACAATAATACGTGCCACCTTCAACAGAGACGATGATAATAAATCTCAAATAGTCATTAAAAGTCATGATGGAGATGGAACAGTTCACTAGATTTAGTTTTAAGTATAGTTATTCCCACCGCATGGGAGAACTTTGTGAGGAATGATGGTTTATTTAAAAAAACAAAAGGAAGCAGCCCCGGCCGGTGGCAAAGCTTCACTAAAAAGAGAGATCGTTCGGCGTGCTGCAATCGGATTAAACCGGGTCGGAAATCCGTAGCAGGTAAGCTGCTGGTTGCCTTATGCAGAGCGATGGTTCCGAGTAAGAGAGGGATGCTCCTTTCTCATAGCTCCTGCTGGTATAGATGTCCGGAGTCCTGTGTTGCGTGTAGATTCACCGATGCCCGCTGTAGTGACTGTTTCCTCGCAAGTGTGCGATAGTGGAGCAGGACCTGCCATGACGTCACCGGTCCCGTGAGACGGCGGGATAATTCAAAGTTCTGACAATGTAGGAATAAGGATAGCAGAAAGGACCAAGAAATCCAACGCGTTCCGGAAAGGTGCGCTTTCCTTCTTCAGGGATGGTCCTTAATGCCTGCATTAACCCTTATATAGGGGAGGGAGTCCAATCTGCTGATCCTACATGAAGCCAAAAAATTCAAACTCGCTGTTTAATCCTTTTGGGATGAGGGTATCCAGTGTAAAAATCCATTTGCATTCTGCTCTAGACATAAGAGCAATGTAATTTCCTTTTCTCCATGGTATTTTTATTTGTTCCAATCCCATTATTTCTATTAAATTGACATCACAATTATGCTCTTCCACAAAGTGTTTGGACAAAGGATGTCCTGTGAATTTACGTTTAATGTTGCGCATGTGCTCACTGATCCTTGTTTTAAGTGGGCGCTTAGTCCTGCCTACATATAATTTGTCGCAAGGACACTTAATGGCATATATGACTCCTTCTGTGGTGCACGTAATATATTGTTTAATGTCATAATTTTTTCCATTTCTGACAATTGTACGTTGTTTTTTACTTTGCGTATTTCTACACATTGCACACTTCCGGCATGGAAAAAAAACAAAAATGGTTTTATCAAATAGTTTTTTTTGTATTGGGAAAATGATGTTGTTGTGTTGTTGGTGCGATCAGATTTCCCAAATTGAGGGCTTTCTTATAAATAAAGCGCGGATGAGTGGGGATATGGTTCCCAAGAAGTTTGTCATCTTTTAGAATGCTCCAATGTTTTCCCACTATTTTTCTTAGAAGGGAAGAATTTGAATTAATTTGTGTTATGATGGGGACAAAACCCACTTGATCAATATTACCATTCTGGAATTTTCCTTTTAGTAAATCAGCACAGGATAAAGCCGAAACCTGATTTTTGGAGGCTTCTAGTATCTTTGGGTCATAGCCTTTTTCTAAAAATTTAGCTGTCAATTCATTTGCTTCTTTCTCATATTGTTGAGGTTTTGAGCAGTTTCGATGTAACCTCATAAATTGGCTTTTAGGTACATTCGTTAGCCATGTGGGTAGATGGCAACTATTAGTGTGAATAAAGCTGTTGACATCGGTGGGCTTATTATAAGTGCAAGTGTGTATGCAGGAGTCTTCAATAAAAATAGTTAAGTCTAAAAAGTTTATACTTTGAGTGCTAATAGTGGCATTAAAATTCAAATAAAAGTCATTTTTATTAATATTAGCTAAAAATAGTTCAAGAGATTGGGAGCCGCCTGACCAAATAAATATAATATCATCAATATAGCGGCGATTTTTTCTTAAAAATCTGAATCCAGGCCAGAAGGGGGAGCTCAGGACCCGGATTCAGGGGAGCTTCCCTGAGCTATAGGCTTCCTGGACTGGAGGAGGAGTGAGAGAGTCTAGAGTGAGAGAAGGACGTCTGGAACAGTCAGAGGGGCCGAGCAGCCACGTGGGAGCTGCGAACCCTGGAAAGAGTGAGAATTTTAAGGAGTTGAATAGTGGAGGAGCTTAGAGGAAAGGAGCACAGTGGAGGTAGAGGCTCAACAGGGGAACAGCGGAAGGACACCCTCAGAGCCAGAGCGCAGAAACCGGGTATCGGGAGCCCGAGATTGTGCTGTTCTCCAGGACGCACAACAGAAGCGGAGGGCATAGGACTGTATGTCAATTGCCCACATCAAGTCTGAGGTGAAGCAGTAACCTGAGAGCCCGGGTCATGATAGAGACCCTATAAACTGGCTCGCACTGCCTATCGTACAGACATCTGTCTTAAGACAGGAGAGGGGACTTTGCAACCAAGCTTCAAGCGGCAGGGACTTCACCAACGAAAGTAGAACAAGTAGGAAAGGCGCCTGTGTGTTGTAGTGCTTCCCTGCTGAGCATTCAGGATAGTCCTCACAACTTCTGTTCTCGTTCTTTCTAGATCTTTCTCTTCTCCGTCCCCCAGGTATGTTATGGCTAGGACGCACCTTTATGACAGGTAGGCCTGGAGTTATTCTGGAACCCTAGTGTCGCCCCTCTCCCACGATTGCCTCCTATGTCCTTCTTAGGTGTTGTATGGTAGAAAGCCAACCTGTAATTAACTGTCCTGCCGCTGTTTGAAGTAATGCGTGGAGACTGTTACTTCTTCGGTGCTCCGGCCACCGACTATGCGCCTCAGTAAGATGTTGCCGTTCTCGGGGCACGACTCCTACTGGATCTCCTTTGTGCTGATCTCGTTTCTCACTGTTCCACAATATCCTTCGCTTCGTGTCTCTTTCTTAGGATACCGCCGCAAGGTAGTGCAAGCGCGTTCCGTAACAATCTGTCCTTTCGCTAGGTACCTGCCAGATTTCCCAGTTCTGACAGGTCCTCCCTGGAGCTCTCCCAGGCTTCGTTCTTCCTAACTTCCTGTCCAACCCCTAGTTTTACCAATGTGAGGAGTGGCCCAATAAATAAGCCATTTACTCCCCCTAGTGGCCGGAGTGTGAAGTGTAATGTGTGCTGGTGATACCTGGTCAAAGAACTCCTTTAGTGCAGTCAGACGTACTATCACTCCCCTTAGTGGCAGAGCGACGTTACTGCAAAGACCAGATCTCTGGGGCGCTGCATCACGAACATAAACTCTAATCAATATCACTTTTACATGGGCGCCCAGGGCCACGGACTGGGTCGCCGCCGTGACACGTCTCCTTAAGTAACGGACCCGGTACCGAGTGCCCCACGGCGCTGGCAGGTGACTCAACTGGACCACACAATTAGCACAAAGGATTTAGATGCTGAAGTGGCGACTAGTCGATGTACCACAGAATCATCAGCACTATCTATTTATATGCTGAAGCAGTAGCCCCGGGCCCTGTCACATGAAGGGGTCTACTGGGAGCCGACACTGCCACTTCCGTTATAAGGCCCAATACAGCACAGGAGGAGAGCAGCAAAATGCCTGCTCTCCTGACTGAGGGAGATTCTGCACGCTGGTAGCACAGGGGCCTGTTGTAAATCTCCCTTCTGCACTGTAGTGTGCTGACCTCAGGAGCTTCTCCCAGCCTGCAGGTTTCTTCCCTCCATGTGCAAGCTTGGATTGGCTCAGGGCAGGCATGCTGGGTCCTAGTGCCCACCTGCAATTTCACTCACTCAGATACTTCCTGGTCCTGCTGCAAACTTCATTGGTAAGTGGGCATAACATGCATTAGATTGATAGGCATTTCATTGTTACTGCGGGGGGTAAATGTGAGAGGATGGGGGTATTGTGGGGCTTAGGTGGGGGAGGGGGACAGGGCACTGGGGGTGAATGTGAGAAGATAAGGGTATTGTGAAGGCTGAGGTGGGTGAGAGGCAACAGGCACTGGGGGGCTGATTGTTATACGGTTTTGTTACGAGATTATATGCACTCCATCACATGTAATAGTTGGGATGGGGAGGTAGGAACTCATTATACTAACCAGCTGGGTAAGCCATAAGCTACATCACATTTAACCCCTTTACCCCCAAGGGTGGTTTGCACGTTAATGACCGGGCCAATTTTTACAATTCTGACCACTGTCCCTTTATGAGGTTATAACTCTGGAACGCTTCAACGGATCCCAGTGAATCTGACATTGTTTTCTCGTGACATATTGTACTTCATGACAATGGTAAAAATTATTTGATAGTACCTGCGTTTATTTGTGAAAAAAACGGAAATTTGGCGAAAATTATGAAAATTTCACAATTTTCCAACTTTGAATTTTTATGCAATTAAATCACAGAGATATGTCACACAAAATACTTAATAAGTAACATTTCCCACATGTCTACTTTACATCAGCACAATTCTGGAACGAAAATTTTTTTTGTTAGGGAGTTATAAGGGTGAAAAGTTGACCAGCAATTTCTCATTTCTACAACACCATTTTTTTTTAGGGACCACATCTCATTTGAAGTCATTTTGAGGGGTCTATATGATAGAAAATACCCAAGTGTGACACCATTCTAAAAACTGCACCCCTCAAGGTGCTCAAAACCACATTCAAGAAGTTTATTAACCCTTCTGGTGCTTCACAGGAATTTTTTGAATGTTTAAATAAAAATTAACATTTAACTTTTTTTCACAAAAAATTTAATTCAGCTCCAATTTGTTTTAATTTACCAAGGGTAACAGGAGAAAATGGACCCCAAACATAGTTGTACAATTTGTCCTGAGTATGCCAATACCCCACATGTGGGGGTAAACCACTGTTTGGGCGCATGGCACAGATCGGAAGCGAAGGAGCGCCATTTGACTTTTCAATGCAAAATTGACTGGAATTGAGATGTGACGCCATGTTTCGTTTGGAGAGCCCCTGATGTGCCTAAACATTGAAACCCCCACAAGTGACACCATTTTGGAAAGTAGACCCCCTAAGGAACTTATCTAGAGGTGTGGTGAGCACTTTGTCCCACCAAGTGCTTCACAGAAGTTTATAATGTAGAACCGTAAAAATAAAAAATCATATTTTTTCACAAAAATTATCTTTTCGCCCCCAATTTTTTATTTTTCCAAGGGTAAGAGAAGAAATTGGACCCCAAAAGTTGTTGTACAATTTGTCCTGAGTACGCTGATACCCCATATGTGGGGGTAAACCACTGTTTGGGCGGATGGGAGAGCTCGGAAGGGAAGGAGCGCCGTTTGACTTTTCAATGCAAAATTGACAGGAATTGAGATGGGACGCCATGTTGCGTTTGGAGAGCCACTGATGTGCCTAAACATTGAAACCCCCCACAAGTGACACTATTTTGGAAAGTAGACCCCATAAGGAACTTATCTAGAGGTGTGGTGAGCACTTTGACCCACCAAGTGCTTC
This sequence comes from Ranitomeya imitator, assembly GCF_032444005.1. Taxonomy (NCBI): domain Eukaryota; kingdom Metazoa; phylum Chordata; class Amphibia; order Anura; family Dendrobatidae; genus Ranitomeya; species Ranitomeya imitator. The sequence continues at coordinate 225,227,296 of NC_091284.1, forward strand.
ACAGAAGTTTATAATGCAGAACCGTAAAAATAAAAAATCATATTTTTTCACAAAAATTATCTTTTCGCCCCCAATTTTTTATTTTCCCAAGGGTAAGAGAAGAAATTGGACCCCAAAAGTTGTAGTACAATTTGTCCTGAGTACGCTGATACCCCATATGTGGGGGTAAACCACTGTTTGGGCGGATGGGAAAGCTCGGAAAGGAAGGAGCGCCGTTTGACTTTTCAATGCAAAATTGACAGGAATTGAGATGAGACGCCATGTTGCGTTTGCAGAGCCCCTAATGTACCTAAATAGTAGAAACCCCTCACAAGTGACACCATTTTGGAAAGTAGACCCCCTAAGGAACTTATCTAGATGTGTGGTGAGCGCTTTGACCCACCAAGGGCTTCACAGAAGTTTATAATGGAGAGCCGTAAAAATAAAACAAAAGTTTTTCCCACAAAAATTATTTTTTAGCCCCCAGTTTTGTATTTTCCCCGAGGGTAACAGGAGAAATTGGACCCCAAAATTTGTTGTCCAATTTGTCCTGAGTGCGCTGATACCCCATATGTGGGGGGGAACCACTGTTTGGGCGCATCGGAGGGCTCGGAAGGGAAGGAGCTCCATTTGGAATGCAGACTTAGATGGAATGGTCTGCAGGTGTCACATTGCATTTGCAGAGCCCCTAATGTACCTAAACAGTAGAAACCCCTCACAAGTGACACCATTTTGGAAACTAGACCCCCTAAGGAACTCATCTAGATGTGTTGTGAGAGCTTTGAACCCCCAAGTGTTTCACTACAGTTTGTAACGCAGAGCCGTGAAAATTAAAAAAAAAATCTTTCCCCCCAAAATTATTTTTTAGCCCCCAGTTTTGTATTTTCCCTAGGGTAAGAGGAGAAATTCGACCCCAAAAGTTGTTGTCCAATTTGTCCTGAGTACGCTGATACCCCATATGTTGGGGGAACCACCGTTTGGGCGCATGGGAGGGCTCGGAAGGGAAGGAGTGCCATTTGGAATGCAGACTTAGATGGAATGGTCTGCAGACATCACATTGCGTTTGCAGAACCCCTAATGTACCTAAACAGTAGAAACCCCCCACAAGTGACCCCATATTGGAAACTAGACCCCCCAGGGAACTTATCTAGATGTGTTGTGAGAACTTTTAACCCCCAAGTGTTTCACTACAGTTTATAACGCAGAGCCGTAAAAATAAAAAATCTTTTTTTTTCCCACAAAAATTATTTTTTAGCCCCCAGTTTTGTATTTTCCCAAGGGTAACAGGAGAAATTGGACCCCAACAGTTGTTGTCCTATTTGTCCTGAGTACGCTGATACCCCATATGTTGGGGTAAACCCCTGTTTGGGCACACGGGAGAGCTCGAAAGGGAAGAAGCACTGTTTTACTTTTTCAACGCAGAATTGGCTGGAATTGAGATCAGACGCCATGTTGCGTTTGGAGAGCCCCTGATGTGCCTAAACAGTGGAAACCCCCAAATTATAACTGAAACCCTAATCCAAACACACCCCTAACCCTAATTCCAACGGTAACCCTAACCACACCTCTAACCCTGACACACCCCGAACCCTAATCCCAACCCTATTCCCAACTGTAAATGTAATCTAAACCCTAACTGTAACTTTAGCCCCAACCCAAACTGTAGCCCTAGCCCTAACCCTAGCCCTAACCCTAGCCCTAACCCTAGCCCTAACCCTAACCCTAACCCTAGCCCTAACCCTAGCCCTAACCCTAACCCTAGCCCTAACCCTAGCCCTAGCCCTAGCCCTAGCCCTAACCCTAACCCTAGCCCTAACCCTAACCCTAGCCCTAACCCTAGCCCTAACCCTAACCCTAGCCCTAGCCCTAACCCTAAGCCTATCCCTAACCCTAGCCCTAACCCTAGCCCTAACCCTAGCCCTAGCCCTAATGGGAAAATGGAAATAAATACATTTTTTTAATTTTTCCCTAACTAAGGGGGTGATGAAGGGGGGTTTGATTTACTTTTATAGTGGGTTTTTTAGCGGATTTTTATGATTGGCAGCCGTCACACACTGAAAGACGCTTTTTATTGCAAAAAATATTTTTTGCATTACCACATTTTGAGAGCTATAATTTTTCCATATTTTGGTCCACAGAGTCATGTGAGGTCTTGTTTTTTACGGGACGAGTTGACGTTTTTATTGGTAACATTTTCGGGCACGTGACATTTTTTGATCGCTTTTTATTCCGATTTTTGTGAGGCAGAATGACCAAAAACCAGCTATTCATGAAATTCTTTTGGGGGAGGCGTTTATACCATTCCGCGTTTGGTAAAATTGATAAAGCAGTTTTATTCTTCGGGTCAGTACGATTACAGCGACACCTCATTTATATCATTTTTTTATGTTTTGGCTCTTTTATACGATAAAAACTATTTTATAGAAAAAATAATTATTTTTGCATCGCTTTATTCTCAGGACTATAACTTTTTTATTTTTTTGCTGATGATGCTGTATGGCAGCTCGTTTTTTGCGGGACAAGATGACGCTTTCAGTGGTACCATGATTATTTATATGTGTCTTTTTGATCACGTGTTATTCCACTTTTTGTTCAGCGGTATGATAATAAAGCGATGTTTTTTGCCTCGGTTTTTTTTTTTCTTACGGTGTTTACTGAAGGGGTTAACTAGTGGGCCAGTTTTATAGGTCGGGCCGTTACGGACGCGGCGATACTAAATATATGTACTTTTATTGTTTTTTTTAATTTATTTAGATAAAGAAATGTATTTATGGGAACAATATTTTTTTTTTTTCATTATTTAGGAATATTTTTTTTAATTTTTTTTTACACATTTGGAAAAATTTTTTTTTACTTTTTTACTTTGTCCCAGGGGGGAACATCACAGATCGGTTATCTGACAGTGTGCACAGCTCTCTGTCAGATCACTGATCTCACTTAGAGCAGTACAGCCTTCACAGTGCCTGCTCTGAGCAGGCTCTGTGAAGCCACCTCCCTCCCTGCAGGACCCGGATCCGCGGCCATCTTGGATCCGGGTCTGGAGCAGGCAGGGAGGGAGGTAAGACCCTCGCAGCAACACGATCACATCGTGTTGCTGCGGGGGGCTCAGGGAAGCCCGCAGGGAGCCCCCTTCCTGCGCGATGCTTCCCTGCACCGCCGGCACATCGCGATCATCTTTGATCGCGGTGTGCCAGGGGTTAATGTGCCGGGGCGGTCCGTGACCGCTCCTGGCACATAGTGCCGGATGTCAGCTGCGATAGGCAGCTGACACCCGTCCGCGATCGGCCGCGCTCCCCCCGTGAGCGCCGCCGATCGCGCTGGACGTACTATCCCGTCCGTGGTCATAGGGGCCCACCCCACCTCGACGGGATAGTACGTCCGATGTCAGAAAGGGGTTAAAGCATCACTCCAGTATTTTTTTTTTATTTCACCGCTGGAGTGGCGCTTTAACCCCTTTACCCCCAAGCGTGGTTTGCACGTCAATGACCGGGCCAATTTTTACAATTCTGACCACTGTCCCTTTATGAGGTTATAACTCCGAAACGCTTCAACGGATCCTGGTGATTCTGACATTGTTTTCTCGTGACATATTGTACTTCATGATAGTGGTAAAATTTCTTTGATAGTACCTGCGTTTATTTGTGAAAAAAACGGAAATTTGGCGAAAATTTTGAAAATTTCGCAATTTTCAAACTTTGAATTTTTATGCAATTAAATCACAGAGATATGTCACAAAAAATACTTAATAAGTAACATTTCCCACATGTCTCCTTTACATCAGCGTAATTTTGGAACTAAATTTTTTTTTTGTTAGGGAGTTATAAGCGTTAAAAGTTGAGCAGCAATTTCTCATTTTTACAACACCATTTTTTTTTAGGGACCACGTCTCATTTGAAGTCATTTTGAGGGGTCTATATGATAGAAAATGCCCAAGTGTGACACCATTCTAAAAACTGCACCCCTCAAGGTGCTCAAAACCACATTCAAGAAGTTTATTAACCCTTCATGTGTTTAATAGGAATTTTTGGAATGTTTAAATAAAAATGAACATTTAACTTTTTTACACAAAAAATTTACTTCAGCTCCAATTTGTTTTATTTTACCAAGGGTAACAGGAGAAAATGGACCCCAAAAGTTGTTGTCCAATTTGTCCTGAGTACGCTGATACCCCATATGTGGCAGTAAACCACTGTTTGGGCGCATGGGAGAGCTCGGAAGGGAAGGAGCGCCGTTTGACATTTCAATGCAAAATTGACAGGAATTGAGATGGGACGCCATGTTGCGTTTGGAGAGCCACTGATGTGCCTAAACATTGAAACCCCCCACAAGTGACACCATTTTGGAAAGTAGACCCCCTAAGGAACTTATCTGGATGTGTGGTGAGCACTTTGACCCACCAAGTGCTTCACAGAAGTTTATAATGCAGAACCGTAAAAATAAAAAATCATATTTTTTCACAAAAATTATATTTTTGCCCCCAATTTTTTATTTTTCCAAGGGTAAGAGAAGAAATTGGACCTCAAAAGTTGTTGTCCAATTTGTCCTGAGTACGCTGATACCCCATATGTGGCAGTAAACCACTGTTTGGGCGCATGGGAGAGCTCGGAAGGGAAGGAGCGCCGTTTGACTTTTCAATGCAAAATTGACAGGAATTGAGATGGGACGCCATGTTGCGTTTGGAGAGCCACTGATGTGCCTAAACATTGAAACCCCCCACAAGTGACACCATTTTGGAAAGTAGACCCTCTAAGGAACGTATCTGGATGTGTGGTGAGCACTTTGACCCACTAAGTGCTTCACAGAAGTTTATAATGCAGAACCGTAAAAATGAAAAATCATATTTTTTCACAAAAATTATATTTTTGCCCCCAATTTTTTATTTTTCCAAGGGTAAGAGAAGAAATTGGACCTCAAAAGTTGTTGTCCAATTTGTCCTGAGTACGCTGATACCCCATATGTGGCAGTAAACCACTGTTTGGGCGCATGGGAGAGCTCGGAAGGGAAGGAGCGCCGTTTGACTTTTCAATGCAAAATTGACAGGAATTGAGATGGGACGCCATGTTGCGTTTGGAGAGCCACTGATGTGCCTAAACATTGAAACCCCCCACAAGTGACACCATTTTGGAAAGTAGACCCCCTAAGGAACTTATCTGGATGTGTGGTGAGCACTTTGACCCACCAAGGGCTTCACAGAAGTTTATAATGCAGAGCCATAAAAATAAAACAACATTTTTTTCCCACAAAAATTATTTTTTAGCCCCCAGTTTTGTATTTTCCCTAGGGTAACAGGAGAAATTGGACCCCAAAAGTTGTTGTCCAATTTGTCCTGAGTACGCTGATACCCCATATGTGAGGGGGAACCACCGTTTGGGCGCATGGGAGGGCTCGGAAGGGAAGGAGTGCCATTTGGAATGCAGACTTAGATGGAATGGTCTGCCGGCGTCACAATGCGTTTGCAGAGCCCCTAATGTACCTAAACAGTAGAAACCCCCCACAAGTGACACCATTTTGGAAAGTAGACCCCCTAAGGATCTCATCTTGATGTGTTGTGAGAGCTTTGAACCCCCAAGTATTTCACTACAGTTTATAACGCAGAGCCGTGCAAATAAAAAATATTTTTTTTTCCACAAAAATTATATTTTAGCCCCCAGTTTTGTATTTTTCCAAGGTTAGCAGGAGAAATTGGACCCTAAATGTTGTTGTCCAATTTGTCCTGAGAATGCTGATACCTGATATGTGGGGGGGAACCACCGTTTGGGCGCATGGGAGGGCTCGGAAGGGAAGGAGCATCATTTGGAATGCAGACTTAGATGGATTGGTCTGCAGGCGTTACATTGCGTTTGCAGAGCCCCTAATGTACCTAAACAGTAGAAACCCCCCACAAGTGACCCCATATTGGAAACTAGACCCCTCAATGAACTTATCTAGATGTGTTGTGAGAACTTTGAACCCCCAAGTGTTTCACTACAGTTTATAACGCAGAGCCGTGAAAATAAAAAATCTTTTTGTTTTCCCACAAAAATTATTTTTAGCCCCCAGTTTTGTATTTTCCCAAGGGTAACAGGAGAAATTGGTCCACAAAAGTTGTTGTCCAATTTGTCCTGAGTACGCTGATACCCCATATGTGAGGGTAAACCCCTGTTTGGGCACACGGGAGAGCTCGGAAGGGAAGGAGCACTGTTTTACTTTTTCAACGCAGAATTGGCTGGAATTGAGATCGGACGCCATGTCGTGTTTGGAGAGCCCCTGATGTGCCGAAACAGTGGAAACCCCCCAATTATAACTGAAACCCTAATCTAAACACACCCCTAACCCTAATTCCAACGGTAACCCTAACCACACCTCTAACCCTGACACACCCCTAACCCTAATCCCAACCCTATTCCCAACTGTAAATGTAATCTAAACCCTAACCCTAACTTTAGCCCCAACCCTAACTGTAGCCCCAACCCTAACCCTAGCCCTAACGCTAACCCTAGCCCTAACCCTAGCCCTAACCCTAGCCATAACCCTAGCCCTAACCCTAGCCCTAACCCTAGCCCTAACCCTAACACTAGCCCTAACCCTAACCCTAGCCCTAACCCTAGCCCTAACCCTAACCCTAGCCCTAACCCTAGCCCTAATGGGAAAATGGAAATAAACACATTTTTTTTATTTTTCCCTAACTAAGGGGGTGATGAAGGGGGGTTTGATTTACTTTTATAGCGAGTTTTTTAGCGGATTTTTATGATTGGCAGCCGTCACACACTGAAAGACGCTTTTTATTGCAAAAAATATTTTTTGCAATACCACATTTTGAGAGCTATAATTTTTCCATATTTTGGTCCACAGAGTCATGTGAGGTCTTGTATTTGCGGGACGAGTTGACGTTTTTACTGAAAACATTTTCGGGCACGTGACATTTTTTGATCGCTTTTTATTCCGATTTTTGTGAGGAAGAATGACCAAAAACCAGCTATTCATGAATTTCTATTGGGGGAGGCGTTTATACCGTTCCGCGTTTGGTAAAATTGATAAAGCAGTTTTATTCTTCGGGTCAGTACGATTACAGCGATACCTCATTTATATCATTTTTTTATGGTTTGGCGCTTTTATACGATAAAAACTATTTTACAGAAAAAATATTTATTTTTGCATCGCTTTATTCTCAGGACTATAACTTTTTTATTTTTTTGCTGATGATGCTGTATGGCGGCTCGTTTTTTGCGGGACAATATGACGCTTTCAGCGGTACCATGGTTATTTATATCTGTCCTTTTGATCGCGTGTTATTCCACTTTTTGTTCGGCGGTATGATAATAAAGCGTTGTTTTTTGCCTCGTTTTTTTTTTTTCTTACGGTGTTTACTGAAGGGGTTAACTAGTGGGCCAGTTTTATAGGTCGGGTCGTTACGGACGCGGCGATACTAAATATGTGCACTTTTATTGGGGTTTTTTTTTTTTTAGATGAAGAAATGTATTTATGGGAATAATATTTTTTTTTTTTTCATTATTTTGGAATATTTTTTTTAATTTTTTTTTACACATTTGGAAAAATTTTTTTTTACTTTTTTACTTTGTCCCAGGGGGGGACATCACAGATCAGTGATCTGACAGTTTGCACAGCACTCTGTCAGATCACTGATCTGACTAGCAGCGCTGCAGGCTTCACAGTGCCTGCTCTGAGCAGGCTCTGTGAAGCCACCTCCCTCCCTGCAGGACCCGGATCCGCGGCCATCTTGGATCCGGGGCTGGAGGGAGCAGGGAGGGAGGTGAGACCCTCGCAGCAACGCGATCACATCGCGTTGCTGCGGGGGGCTCAGGGAAGCCCGCAGGGAGCCCCCTCCCTGCGCGGTGCTTCCCTGCACCGCCGGCACATCGCGATCATGTTTGATCGCGGTGTGCCAGGGGTTAATGTGCCGGGGGCGGTCCGTGACCGCTCCTGGCACATAGTGCCGGATGTCAGCTGCGATAAGCAGCTGACACCCGGCCGCGATCGGCCGCGCTCCCCCCGTGAGCGCGGCCGATCGGCTATGACGTACTATCCCGTCCAGGGTCAGATAAGCCCAGGGCACCTCGACGGGATAGTACGTCTAAGGTCACAGAGGGGTTAAGGGTATGTGCACACGTTGTGGATTTGGCTGCGGATTTGCAGCAGTTTTCCATGAGTTTACAGTACCATGTAAACCTATGGAAAATAAACTCCGCAGTGCACATGCTGCGGAAAATTCCATGTGGAAACGCAGCAGTTTATTTTCCGCAGCATGTCAATTCTTTGTGCGGATTTCGCAGCGTTTTACACCTATTCCTTAATAGGAATCCGCAGGTGTAAAAACACAGGCAAAATCCGCATAAAACCCACTAAATCCGCGGGGAATCCACAGGTAAAATCTGGGGCAAGCTATTATAGAAAATTCTATGCTGCAGGATGCCTCCTGTATAACAGTTCTGCTTAGCCATATGGCGAGACTCCAGAGGGAAAATGTAAAATCTGGGGCTAAAACAAAATTTTGGTAGTAAAAATGTAATTATTTTTTTCTTCATTGCCTAATGGCATAAAATGACCACCTGTGATGTCAATATGATCACTGCAAGCCTAGATGAATTCATTGAGAGGTGTAGTTTGCAAAATGGGGTCCCATATGGGGGTTCTTCTGTTCTGGCACCTCATGGTCTCTGCCAATGTGACATCGCACCCTTAACCCCTTCATGACCGGGGGATTTTTCGTTTTTCCGTGTTCGTTTTTCGCTCCCCTCCTTCCCAGAGCCATAACTTTTTTATTTTTCCGTCAATTTGGCCATGTGAGGGCTTATTTTTTGCGGGACGAGTTGTACTTTTGAACGATATCATTGGTTTTAGCATGTCGTGTACTAGAAAACGGGAAAAAAATTCCAAGTGCGGTGAAATTGCAAAAAAAGTGCAATCCCACATTGGTTTTTTGTTTGGCTTTTTTGCTAGGTTCACTAAATGCTAAAAATGACCTGCCATTATGATTCTCCAGGTCATTACAAGTTCATGGACACCAAACATGACTAGGTTATTTTTTATCTAAGTGGTGAAAAAAAATTCCAAACTTTGCTAAAAAAAAAAAAAAATTGCGCCATTTTCCGATACTCGTAGCGTCTCCATTTTTCGTGATCTGGGGTCGGTTGAGGGCTTATTTTTTGCGTGCCGAGATGACGTTTTTAATGATAGCATTTCAGTGCAGATACGTTCTTTTGATCGCCCGTTATTGCATTTTAATGCAATGTCGCGGCGACCAAAAAAACGTAATTCTGGCGTTTCGAGTTTTTTTCCCGCTACGCTGTTTAGCGATCAGGTTAATACTTTTTTTATTTGATAGATCGGGCAATTCTGAGCGCGGCGATACCAAATATGCGTAGATTTGATATTTTTTTTATTGATTTATTTTGATTGGGGCGAAAGGGGGGTGATTTAAACTTTTATGTTTTTTTTATTTTTTTCACATTTTAAACTTTTTTTTTTAACTTTTGCCATGCTTCAATAGCCTCCATGGGAGGCTAGAAGCAGGCACAGCACGATCGGCTCTGCTACATAGCAGCGATCTGCTGATCGCTGCTATGTAGCAGAATTGCACGTGTGCTGTGAGCGCCGACCACAGGGTGGCGCTCACAGCGACGGGCAATCAGCAACCATAGAGGTCTCAAGGACCTCTATGGCTACAATGGAGACGCATCGCCGACCCCCGGACATGTGACGGGGGTCGGCGATGACGTCATTTCCGGCCGCCCGGCCGGAAGCGGTAGTTAAATGCCGCTGTCTGCGTTTGACAGCGGCATTTAACTAGTTAATAGGTGCGGGCAGATCGCGATTCTGCCCGCGCCTATTACGGGCACATGTCAGCTGTTCAAAACAGCTGACATGTCCCGGCTTTGGTGCGGGCTCACCGCGGAGCCCTGCATCAAAGCAGGGGAGCCGGCATCGGACGGTATAGTACGTCCGATGCCGGTAAGGGATTAAACCAGTCCAGCAAAATGTGAACTCCAATATGGTGTTTCTTCCCTTCTGAGCTTTGCATTATACCTTAAAAAGTAGTTTTTGACCACATATGGGGTATTGGCGCACTCAGAAGCAGTTGCACAACAAATTTTGGGGTACATTTTCTCCTGATATCTTTGGAAAAATAAAAAAAATGGGGCTAAAATAACATTTTTGTTGGAAAAATGTGACTTCTTATATTATCACTGCTCTACATTATAAATTTCTGTGATGCAGTTGGGGGTTCAATGTGCTCATCACACATCTAGCTACATTTCTTGGGGGTCTAGCTTCCAAAATGGTGTCATTTGTGGGGGTTCTCACTTAAGCATATGAGGGGCTCTCGAAACGAGACATGACACCCACAGACCATTACATCAAAGTCTGTGCTCCAAAATGTCACTCCTTCTTTTCTGAGCCCTGCTGTGAGTCTAAACAGTAGTTTACCCTCACATATGGGGTATCAGCGTTTTCAGCAGAAATTGCACAACAAATTTTGTGGTTGATTTTCTTCTATCTTTGTGAAAATAAAAAAAATTAAGGCTAAAATATCATTTTTGTGGGAAAAATGTGTTTTTTTTATTTTCTCAGCTCAATGTGCTCACCACACATCTGAGGGGTCTAGTTTCCAAAGTGGTGTCACTTGTGGGGGTTTCCACTGTTTAGGCACATCAGGGTCTCTTCAAACGCGGCATGACATCCCCTAATTAATCCAGCAAATTTTGCATTCAAAAAGTCAAATGGCGCTTGTTTAGATTTTAGATGCTCCAGGTTTTCTTCTGATGAAGGCCTTGATTTTGCAGGTTTATCTGAACAGTAGAACAATGTACCACAACTCTAGAGTCTGTTAAACCTTTCTGAAGGTCTTTTGCAGTCAAGCTGGGGTTCTGATTTGCCTCTCATGTACAAGCAGCTCTCACTTAAATTTTGCTTGGTCTTCCAGACCTTATTTTGACCGCCACAGTTCCTGTTAACTTCCGTTTCTTAATTACATGTCGAACCAATCTAATCAGTTTTTATGAAGAGGTAAGCTATAGGCTGGACCACGGTGAGTCATTGGACGTGGTATATCTCGATTTTTCCAAAGCGTTTGATACCGTGCCGCACAATAGGTTGGTACACAAAATGAGAATGCTTGGTCTGGGGGAAAATGTGTGTAAATGGGTTAGTAACTGGCTTAGTGATAGAAAGCAGAGGGTGGTTATAAATGGTATAGTCTCTAACTGGGTCGCTGTGACCAGTGGGGTACCGCAGGGGTCGGTATTGGGACCTGTTCTCTTCAACATATTCATTAATGATCTGGTAGAAGGTTTACACAGTAAAATATCGATATTTGCAGATGATACAAAACTATGTAAAGCAGTTAATACAAGAGAAGATAGTATTTTGCTACAGATGGATCTGGATAAGTTGGAAACTTGGGCTGAAAGGTGGCAGATGAGGTTTAACAATGATAAATGTAAGGTTATACACATGGGAAGAAGGAATCAATATCACCATTACACACTGAACGGGAAACCACTGGGTAAATCTGACAGGGAGAAGGACTTGGGGATCCTAGTTAATGATAAACTTACCTGGAGCAGCCAGTGCCAGGCAGCAGCTGCCAGGGCAAACAGGATCATGGGGTGCATTAAAAGAGGTCTGGATACACTTGATGAGAGCATTATACTGCCTCTGTACAAATCCCTAGTTAGACCGCACATGGAGTACTGTGTCCAGTTTTGGGCACCGGTGCTCAGGAAGGATATAATGGAACTAGAGAGAGTACAAAGGAGGGCAACAAAATTAATAAAGGGGATGGGAGAACTACAATACCCAGATAGATTAGCGAAATTAGGATTATTTAGTCTAGAAAAAAGACGACTGAGAGGCGATCTAATAACCATGTATAAGTATATAAGGGGACAATACAAATATCTTGCTGAGGATCTGTTTATACCAAGGAAGGTGACGGGCACAAGAGGGCATTCTTTGTGTCTGGAGGAGAGAAGGTTTTTCCACCAACATAGAAGAGGATTCTTTACTGTTAGGGCGATAAGAATCTGGAATTGCTTGCCTGAGGAGGTGGTGATGGCGAACTCAGTCGAGGGGTTCAAGAGAGGCCTGGATGTCTTCCTGGAGCAGAACAATATTGTATCATACAATTATTAGGTTCTGTAGAAGGACGTAAATCTGGGGATTTATTATGATGGAATATAGGCTGAACTGGATGGACAAATGTCTTTTTTCGGCCTTACTAACTATGTTACTATGTTACTATGAACTAAGTAAAGGGAAATTTGAAATTTGACAACACTTTACTATCTTATAGCCTTCTGCTTCGTGGGCCTCCACCATTTTTATTTTCAGAATGCTATGGAGCTGCTTAGGAGAACCCATGCCTGCTTTTTTGGCACAAGGTTAGAGGATGCTATTTTTTTTTTATAAAACTGGGAAATCAACTGGCTTTTCCTAAAGATAATAGTGAACAAGCCATAACCCTATACAGGCTAATTAAGGTCGGAAACCTTGTCAAAGTTACCTGAGCACACAAATATCCAAGGGTGCTCAAACATTTGCATAGGCCCAGTTCCCTTTTTGTAATTTTTAAAATGTATAGAAATGAATATATATATCAGATTTTTTTTAATTAAAACACTATTGTGAAGAAACCAGATAGTATCTTAATTATCCAGACAGCTACCTTTTTGCAAACCAATAAGAACCGACTTTTCATTTGTATATTGGCTTGTGCATTTAAGTGTTTATGTCTGGTGGTTCAAGAAGACAGACTTGCAAACTGATACCATTTAACATACAGTGTAAGTCTGTAATAGTGACTTGTACATTGTGTGTGTCTACCTTTGTTTATTGATGTGTGCTGATATGCAAATTGTACATTGAATTCCAGAACTAGCTGGGTGACTTCTAAAGCAGAGAAGGAAAGACTGTGCAAATACATAGTAACATAGTAACATAGTTAGTAAGGCCGAAAAAAGACATTTGTCCATCCAGTTCAGCCTATATCCCATCATTATAAATACCCAGATCTACGTCCTTCTACAGAACCTAATAATTGTATGATACAATATTGTTCTGCTCCAGGAAGACATCCAGGCCTCTCTTGAACCCCTCGACTGAGTTCGCCATCACCACCTCCTCAGGCAAGCAATTCCAGATTCTCACTGCCCTAACAGTAAAGAATCCTCTTCTATGTTGGTGGAAAAACCTTCTCTCCTCCAGACGCAAAGAATGCCCCCTTGTGCCCGTCACCTTCCTTGGTATAAACAGATCCTCAGCGAGATATTTGTATTGTCCCCTTATATACTTATACATGGTTATTAGATCGCCCCTCAGTCGTCTTTTTTCTAGACTAAATAATCCTAATTTCGCTAATCTATCTGGGTATTGTAGTTCTCCCATCCCCTTTATTAATTTTGTTGCCCTCCTTTGTACTCTCTCTAGTTCCATTATATCCTTCCTGAGCACCGGTGCCCAAAACTGGACACAGTACTCCATGTGCGGTCTAACTAGGGATTTGTACAGAGGCAGTATAATGCTCTCATCATGTGTATCCAGACCTCTTTTAATGCACCCCATGATCCTGTTTGCCTTGGCAGCTGCTGCCTGGCACTGGCTGCTCCAGGTAAGTTTATCATTAACTAGGATCCCCAAGTCCTTCTCCCTGTCAGATTTACCCAGTGGTTTCCCGTTCAGTGTGTAATGGTGATATTGATTCCCTCTTCCCATGTGTATAACCTTACATTTATCATTGTTAAACCTCATCTGCCACCTTTCAGCCCAAGTTTCCAACTTATCCAGATCCATCTGTAGCAGAATACTATCTTCTCTTGTATTAACTGCTTTACATAGTTTTGTATCATCTGCAAATATCGATATTTTACTGTGTAAACCTTCTACCAGATCATTAATGAATATGTTGAAGAGAACAGGTCCCAATACTGACCCCTGCGGTACCCCACTGGTCACAGCGACCCAGTTAGAGACTATACCATTTATAACCACCCTCTGCTTTCTATCACTAAGCCAGTTACTAACCCATTTACACACATTTTCCCCCAGACCAAGCATTCTCATTTTGTGTACCAACCTCTTGTGCGGCACGGTATCAAACGCTTTGGAAAAATCGAGATATACCACGTCCAATGACTCACCGTGGTCCAGCCTATAGCTTACCTCTTCATAAAAACTGATTAGATTGGTTTGACAGGAGCGATTTCTCATAAACCCATGCTGATATGGAGTTAAACAGTTATTCTCATTGAGATAATCCAGAATAACATCCCTCAGAAACCCTTCAAATATTTTACCAACAATAGAGGTTAGACTTACTGGCCTATAATTTCCAGGTTCACTTTTAGAGCCCTTTTTGAATATTGGCACCACATTTGCTATGCGCCAGTCCTGCGGAACAGACCCTGTCGCTATAGAGTCACTAAAAATAAGAAATAATGGTTTATCTATTACATTACTTAGTTCTCTTAGTACTCGTGGGTGTATACCATCCGGACCCGGAGATTTATCTATTTTAATCTTATTTAGCCGGTTTCGCACCTCTTCTTGGGTTAGATTTGTGACCCTTAATATAGGGTTTTCATTGTTTCTTGGGATTTCACCTAGCATTTCATTTTCCACCGTGAATACCGTGGAGAAGAAGGTGTTTAATATGTTAGCTTTTTCCTCGTCATCTACAACCATTCTTTCCTCACTATTTTTTAAGGGGCCTACATTTTCAGTTTTTATTCTTTTACTATTGATATAGTTGAAGAACAGTTTGGGATTAGTTTTACTCTCCTTAGCAATGTGCTTCTCTGTTTCCTTTTTGGCAGCTTTAATTAGTTTTTTAGATAAAGTATTTTTCTCCCTATAGTTTTTTAGAGCTTCAATGGTGCCATCCTGCTTTAGTAGTGCAAATGCTTTCTTTTTACTGTTAATTGCCTGTCTTACTTCTTTGTTTAGCCACATTGGGTTTTTCCTATTTCTAGTCCTTTTATTCCCACAAGGTATAAACCGCTTACACTGCCTATTTAGGATGTTCTTAAACATTTCCCATTTATTATCTGTATTCTCATTTCTGAGGATATTGTCCCAGTCTACCAGATTAAGGGCATCTCTAAGCTGTTCAAACTTTGCCTTCCTAAAGTTCAATGTTTTTGTGACTCCCTGACAAGTCCCCCTAGTGAAAGACAGGTGAAACTGCACAATATTGTGGTCGCTATTTCCTAATTCAAATAGATTGAGTGTTCAAGTAGTACTAGGTAATCTCATCACCATTGTTTGCCATATCTTGATGTTGAACTAAAGGACACTGGGTAATTCTAAAAATAGCTGACATGCCTTGGGTATAAAAGGACTGGGCGATCACATCCTGGGGGAGTCTGAAGTACACAGAGCTACCAGCAAGACATTCTGCAAACCACCCCAACAGACAAGAAGAAAGGACTGCAGCCAATTCATCATGGCACCATCACGAGAGACACTGGTCTAGGATTCTATATGATACAACCAGGGGTTCTCGGCTCCGGTTGGAAGGACACAGATCTGATCCAGTGACCATCTCTGCACCATGGATATGTTTGGAGAAAGCCAGGGTTGGGACCCGCTGGTCGCTTGGTTCCATGGAGATGGTCCGATAAGACAGGTGGTGACTCTCGTGTCAACTGGCTTTGGACCTTGTATGGACTCTATGGACAGTTCTTGGTCATCTCCCTATGCTTGTCGTTGCCCCTTTTCTGTGCATTCATCCACAAATGGATTAGCGACCCTGGGAGCTCTGACATCATGTCAACTGGCTTTGGACCTTGTATAGACCCTATGGACAGTTCTTGGTCATCTCCCTATGCTTGTCGTGGCCCCTTCTCTGTGGGTTCATCCACAGATGGAGTAGTGACCCTGGGAGCTCTGACATCATGTCAACTGGCTTTGGACCTTGTATCGACCCTATGTACAGTTCTTGGTCATCTCCCTATGCTTGTCGTTGCCCCTTCTCTGTGCGTTCATCCATAGATGGAGTAGCGACCCTGGGAGCTCTGACATCATGTCAACTGGAAACACGTGGAGACGCAGTGATATTTTATATGCGCCCATGTACCCATACAATTCTAGGCATGTTGGGAATGCTCTGTTTGCTATTGTGTGCTGTGGTTCAATAAAGTATTGCCGCCCTGTTTAACCTTAACCCTGTGTTGTCTGTGTAGTGTATTGCCCACTGGGAGATAGAGCGGACAAGAGCACCCACTGACCCTGCTTCTCCGTAACAACTATAAATGTACATCTATACAATAGTTACTGTGAAGAATATTGGAGACATAATTACATGTCAATCATCTGTATCCTATTTGGCATAGAATTGTAAAAAAAAACCTTCAGTACATGCTGTGGTAACATGGCACCTGGCCAGCTTCAAACAAAGGGATTCACAACCTCCCTCCCCCCCCCCCCCCACTGGTATGCAACCTTCTACAGGAAGACCCTATGTGGATCCAAGCCACACGGCCTGAGTCCTTTGTTCAGCCAGCTAGGATTTCATTAAAAGTTATGGAAATACTACACATCGTAGCTGTAAATCATGTATATTTCCGAGATCACCAGAACAGGGCAAGGGTCTGCCTAGGTCTCGAGTCATAGCATGGAAAGGGAGATACATAGAACTGACAGTAGCAGATAGGTAGCAAAATTGTGTTTAGTCTCTACTAGATGGTGGCCCGATTCTAATGCATCAGGTATTCTAGAATATGTATGTAGTTTATTTATGAAGTTTTCAGAATGATGTAATTTCTACACAGGATTCAGCCGGTCGGCTGCGACCAATTAGGTTCAAATTTCGCGCCAATTCGTGGACGGACTGCACCTGTCACTGATTGGTCACGCCCGGCCGCAATCAATCAGTGAAGCCAGGGCCGGCTCCAGGTTTTTGAGGGCCCCAGGCGAAAGAAGTCTCAGTGGGCACCCCTCTTTAACACATACCGCGATTCATGATGCACAGATACAGCAGAGAAATATAGCACAGCCAAGTAGCGTATAACTCAGCCCATGTAGTATATAGCACAGCCCACGTAGCATATAGCACAGCCCACGTAGTATATTGCCCAGCCACGTAGTATATAACACAGCCACATAGTATATAGCACAACCACGTAGTATATAACACAGCCACGTAGTATATAACACAGCCATGTAGTATATAGTACAGCCACGTAGTATATAGCACAGTCACATAGTATATAACACAGCCACGTAGTATATAACACAGCCACGTAGTATATTGCACAGCCACGTAGTATATAACACAGCCACGTAATATATAACACAGCTACATAGTATATTGCCCAGCCACGTAGTATATAGCACAGCCCACGCAGTATATTGCCCAGCCACATAGTATATTGCCCAGCCACATAGTATATTGCCCAGCCACGTACTATATTGCCCAGCCACGTACTATATTGCCCAGCCATGTAGTACATTGCCCAGCCACGTAGTATATAGCACAAACACGTAGTATATTGCCCAGCTACATAGTATATTGCACAGCCACGTAGTATATAGCACAGCCACGTAGTATATAGCACAGACACGTAGTATATAGCACAGCCACATAGTATATTGCCCAGCCACGTAGTATATAGCACACACGTACTATATAGCACAGACACGTAGTATATTGCCCAGCCACATAGTATATTGCACAGCCACATAATATATTGCACAGCCACTTAGTATATAGCACAGCCACGTAGTATATAGCACAGAGACGTAGTATATAACACTGCCCATGGAGTATATAACCCAGGCCACGTAGTATAGAGCACAGCGATGTAGTATATTGCCCAGCCACGTAATATATACCACAGCCACGTAGTATATAGCACAGCCCACATAGTATATAGCACAGAGATGTAGTATATAACACAGCCCACTTAGTATATAGCAATGTGGGCACCATATCCCTGTTAAAAAAAGAATTAAAATAAAAAATAGTGATATACTCACCCTCCGTCAGCCCCCCTGGATCCAGCCAAGGCGTTTACCGATGCTCCTCGCGACGCTCCGGTCCCAAGAGTGCATTGCGGTCTCACGAGATGATGACATAGCGGTCTCTTGAGACCACTACGTCATCATCTCGCGAGACCGCAATGCATGGACCGGTCACCGGAGAGTCGCGAGGAGCGGGAAAGGCCTCGGCTGGTTCCAGGGGCCAACAGAAGGTGAGTATATAATGATTTTTTTATTTTTTTATTATTTTTAACATTAAATCTTTTTACTATTGATGCCGCATAGGCAGCATCAATAGTAAAAAGTTGGTCACACAGGGTTAATAGCATTAACGGAGTGCGTTACACCGCGGCATAACGCGGTCCGCTGACGCTGCCATTAACCCTGTGTGCGCTGACTGGAGGGGAGTATGGAGTGGGCACTGACGGCAGGAGAGTAGGGAGCGGCCATTTCGCCGCCAGACTGTGCCCACCGCTGATTGGTCGTGGCCGTTTTGCCACGACCAATCAGCAACTTGGGATTTCTGTGACAGCAGAAAGACAGACAGAAAGACAGAAGTGGACCTTAGACAATTATAAAAATAGATGAATAACAGTGACCCAGTTGGATCCGATGGCACCAGAAGGGCTCCCAGAAAAGGAGATATGATCTTTCATTGGTTTTGGGAGATTTATCTTCAAACCTCCAGGGCAGGATATTTAGTTTCAACGTAGAGGGCAAGAGGGGAGTGAGCCAGAGGGTTAAATACTTGTGTGAAGCATAGCCTATTGCTTTTTCTCTTTTTTCATCTTCATTTTTTATTCTTGTGTGAGAACAAGTCACACGCAGCAGGGCTCAGAAGCCTCCCATGTGGGAGCCCTCCCCCGGAAGCCAGGCCTTTCATATAATTGGTAAATGACTATATATTCTATTTATACCTTTTGTCCTACCACTATTGTATTTGCATATCTGACTATTATATATGTATAACCAGTGTGTACATAGTGTATTGCCTAGTGTGCTCTTAAGGCCTCTTTAACACTTCGGTCTTGTGCTGTGCGGCGTTGTGCAGTAAAATTACGTATTGTCGGACGTCATGAAAATAGTGAAAAACGTGTGTGACGCATCCAGTGTAATGACGGATGCGTCGTTTGTGTTGTTGCCACAATTTCAATGGAGAAATTTCCGAGAGAGAGAGACTTTTTCCTGGAATTGAAAAATCCTTCTGGGCTCAGAGGGGAAAAACGGGATCCGTCGCTGGATTCCTGTGTGTGACGGTCAGCGACGGATCCTGTGTCATTGGCTTCCATAATAGCCGACGATGGACAGCGCAGGACCCGTCGCTTACCGATTTTCTGTTAGCAGCGGGTTAATCAGCCTGATGTCCACAACGAGCAACAGAGAATGTTCATTTATTAAGAAGTAAGAACATCCAGCTAACAAAATGAGAATAGGATCAATCTGGTTTCTGAGAGAGACAGAGAGATCTGCTGTGAGTCCTTTCAGCTTCAGCTACACACAAGAAATGTGCTCACAGGGAAGGGGGAGGAGGAACATCCTGTCTGTAAATGAGGACTCCTTTTTTTTTTTACTTTGTTGACATGTGAACAATATGCATGCAGATATATAAATCACATCATATTAAACAAACAATAGTTGTTGCAATACATACAGATCAATATGCATTAGGCCAACATTTTCCAACGTGGAGAAAAACGTTCCTCTGAACGTTTTCTCTCCAAGACGGACCGCTATTTCCATGACGGATAAAGTGCACGATGGATGAAACGGATGGTCAGGATCCCCATAGACTTGTATTAGCGACGGATTGTGACGGATGACACATTTTTGCATTGTCAAAAATCGATGGATTTCGACGTGTGACAAAAGACGGAAATCTGGAAGTAGCCTAAGGCGAATAAATATGTAACTTAACCTTGGGCTGTTCTTTCACTTTCATCTCAATCCATGAATCCACATGTCCGTTTCTAGGCCTAATCTCACACGCTACTGGGGCTAGTTTCTGATGATATAACCCTGTTAACGGACCAGACATATATTGAGGAACTAGTGGCAGTCCTGCCAGGCTGATAAAGTTCTGTTTCACTGGTGCTAGTGAAAGGCGCCTCTTAGTCTGTCGGGGTTGTGGGCGAGTGTGGTGCCACATCAGTGTGTTTGTGTGTAGCCCATTCACTATCCCCATCTATTCCCCAACCCCTGAAGATGGCTGCACCATGATTGTAAATACATCATTGTAAATACACACCTGTACTTTGTATCTCCCCCACCTCATTGTAGATTGTAAGCTCTCACGAGCAGGGTCGTCTTATTTTGCTTTAATTATTGTATTGTTAACGTTGTTACTTATGACTTTTGTGTTTGAAACTGTTAAACTGTAAAGCGCTGCGGAATATGTTGGCGCTATATAAATAAAGATTATTATTATTATTATTATCAGTGACTGTATGGGCCACCTTCTCTCACTCCCCATGCCTCCCTGGGCCCATGTAGACAGGGGGTTGTCTGTGTAAAACTGTGCCAAGCTGACCTTACGTGTCCCCAGGGGGTGCGGAACCTCATGTTGGTACAAATGGGAAGATCCTACCACGTGATCCCGCTGACATAATATTGATGTTAGTCGGGGTGGCGAAGTGTGGATCCTTCACATTTCGTCACGGTTACACATTCCATTTTGTAATACAAGCCACATGCTTCTACCACTATACCCACCTCCAATCACAACTACCCTAAAACGGCTCCTTCCTCATATCCACCCATTTTCTTGCATCTTATAGTACCTCACCCATTTATTGTGCCCTTTGCACCATCCATATCATAATTGCTGATTTCAATATATGATATGTTTTCCTTTCATGCTGTATAGTCCTTTTCACTGTATTAATTTTCACTAATCTAGGTATTTCCTTCTGTAACCAATGTTGTTCAATAATTTTACTGGTATAATGAAGTATTTTAGCATAGCAGTTGTTCTGCAGCTGTTCCTGCTATTTCCCCAACATAACAATGCCACTTTAAGATTTCTTGGCATTGTTACACCATATATTCTATCAATCAATTCTATTATCTCCTCCCAGATCTGCCATTTCTTCTTTCTTCAGTGCACCTTGGGTTCTTTGCATCTGTTCTCAGACCCATTTTTCTAAATTCTTTTGGGTTTCTCTACACCCTGTGGATCTGTTTTTATGGATTGAGATCTTATTTTATGTCACATTCAGGGATAAATCTCATAGAGAGTCCAATACTTTTCCCAAAGCTTCCCATCTATTCTACATCCACTTCCCATTTTTCTTAAATAGGCCCCATTATGTTCCCAATTTCTCTAGAGAGCAGGTTCTTATATATTATTGATATTATTCCCTTTGTGGATTTATATTAAATGTTAAGCTCTATAACCACTGGGAATCCTAGATCTGAATTCATTGTTCCAGTTTCAGTGTGTAAAGCATGCTGGAGCTGAAGAAACTGATAAGAACATGCTATCACAGAACATAAACTGCTTTTTGAGCTGTTTACAACTTTTCAAAGCTTTTAGCAATCTTTAGTTTCCACTCTTGAAAGCATTGTAGCTCATTTATTTCTGGGAAATATGGATTTTGCCATGGTGGGGTCGTATTCCTCCATCAAGACCTAACAGTTTCTTGCTAGCCCACCACACTTTAACACCTTTTTGAAATGTGGCATATTAGTGCATCCATGTCGGATTCCCCCTGTTTGATGCGGGTGAACAAAGAATTGCAGCTTCTAGTCTCTCATGGAGACTATTGAAGCAAGTAAAAAAAAAAGTTTTAAAATATTAAAAAAATAAAAAATGTAAAAGTTCAAATCACCCCCCTTTCGCCCCATTGAAAATAAAACAATTAAAAAAAATCTAATATACACATATTTGGTATCTGCACATTCAGAATTGCCCGATCTATATATAGAATATAAAAAAAGAATTAACCCCATCAGTAAAAGGTGTAATAAGAAAAAAATTCAAACCGAGAGAATTAAGGTTTTTTTTGTCGCCCTCCATTGCAATAAAATGCAATAATGGGCAATCAAAAGATCGTATCTACACAAAAATGTTATCAATAAAAAAGTCAGCTCAGCGCACAAAAAATAAGCCCTCACCTAGCCCAAGATCACAAAAAATGGAGATGATACAGGTCTAGGAAAATGGCGCCATTTTAATTTTTTTTAACCAAATTTGGGATTTTTTCTTTACCACTTAAATAAAAAAGATCCTAGACATGTTTGATGTCTGTGAACTTGTAATGACCTAGAGAATCATAATAGCAGATCAGTTTTAGCATTTTGTGGACATAGTAAAAAAAAAACAACTGTGGAATTGCACTTTTTTTCAATTTCACTGCACTTGAAATTGTTTTCCTGTTTTCCAGTAAACGATATGTTAAAACAAATGGTGTCAATCAAAAGTACAACTTGTCCTGCAAACAACAAGCCCTCACATGGCCATATTGACCTAAAAGTAAAAAGGTTATGGCTCTGGGGAGAAGGAGAGCAAAAAACAGAAATGCTAAAACCCCTGGTCGTTAAGGGGTTAAGCATTAAAAATAAAGTTGGCTACCTTCTGCCACGCTTTTCAGCTTATGACTTTCCCGACCTTCTAATGGTAAAATTCCTACTCCTAAATGTCTCATTACTAGTGTTGAGCATTCCGATACTGCTAATATCGGGTATTGGCCGATATTCGCTGTATCGGATTTCCGATACCGAGTTCCAATACTTTTAAGATATCGGAAGTTCCTATAGTGCAATGATGCACTATAATGGAGTGTGGGCGGTGCGTTGGCGGAGACTGCGTGTCTGTGTGTGCAGGCGGGGTCTGTGCGTGACCGTGGGGGGTCTGTGTGGGCCTGCCGGGGGTCTGTGCGGGCCTGCCGGGGGTCTGTACGGGCCTGCCGGGGGTCTGTGCGGCCTGCCGGGGTCTGTATGGGCCTGCCGGGGATCTGTGTGGGCTGCCGGGGGTCTGTACGGGCCTGCCGGGGGTTGTGTGTGTGTGCAGGCATCGTCCGATGGGACTACAAGTCCCATCGGGCTATGCCTGCTACAATGACAGTGATTGACACATTAGCCAATGATGGGACAGTAGTAGTCCCATCATCCGGTTAATGTGTTGAATGTAAAAAAAAACCCCACAAACATACATACTACATACATACAACATACATACTACATACATACATACAACATACTGCATACATACTACATACATACATACATACATACTACATACATACAAAATACATACATACAACATATTACATACATACTACATACATACATACTACATACATACAACATACATACTACATACATACTACATACATACATACTATATACATACTACATACAGTACATACAACATACTACATATATACTACATACATACTACATACATACTACATACATAAATACAACATACATACTACATACATACAACATACATACTACATACATACAACATACTACATACATACATACAACATACATAGTACATACATACATATAACATACATACTACATACATACAACATACATACAACATACTACATACATACTACATACAATAAATTCATACATTACATACATATAGACATACAGTACATGTAACATAGAGTACATACATACATAGTTCATACCATCACTTGTCACTTTGTTCCCCGAAGCCAGTGCCATCTGTAAAAAATATGAAAATAACAAGCAAACAATATACTCCCCTCTCTAGGCTATGAATATCAGCCTGCTCTATAGGACCTTCAGTTACACACTGACAGGAGACAATGGCTCCTGCAGTGCATCACTGGGAGGTTACTATAGTTCAGAGTCTCACTTTATGGCAATTGCTGCGTGGGAAATTTCTCACACAGCAATGCCAAAAGTGAGACTAGGGACTATTTTTTTACAGCGGTGGAGGAATACAGTGCGGAAGGATACCTTCCTCCCGTCATTGTATTCCTGGAGCCCCTAGAGAGCGGTCGCATCAGCTGATGCTGCCGTTCTCCACGGGAGATCGTCGTGGGACACTCGTGGATTTCTGCGGGTCAGGGAGTATATTGTTTGTTATTTTCATATTTTTTACAGATGACACTGGCTTTTGGGGAACAACTTGACAAGTGATGGTGAGTGTGTACTCTATGTTATTATTATTATTATTATTATTATTATTATTATTTATTGTTATAGTGCCATTTATTCCATGGTGCTTTACATGTAAGGAGGGGTATACATAATAAAAACAAGTACAATAATCTTAAACAATAGAAGTCATAACTGGTACAGGAGGAGAGAGGACCCTGCCCGCGAAGGCTCACTATGTTATATGTACTGTATGTCTATATGTATGCAATGTATGAATGTATTGTATGCAGTATGTATGTTGTATGTATGTAGTATGTATGTAGTATGTATGTATGCATGTTGTATGTAGTGTGTATGTATGCAGTATGTTGTATGTATGTAGTATGTATGTTGTATGTATGTTGTATGTATGTATGTTGTATGTATGTATGTTGTATGTGTGCTGTATGTATGTATGTTGTATGTATGGGGTATGTTGTATGTATGTTGTATGTATGTAGTACTGTATGTTGTATGTATGTAGTATGTAGTATGTTGTATGCATGTTGTATGTATGTATGTAGTATGTTGTATGTTTGTGGTATGTTGTATGTATGTATGTATGTAGTATGTATGTAGTATGTTGTATGTATGTATGTAGTATGTTGTATGTATGTTGTATGTATGTATGAAGTATGTAGTATGTATGTTTGTGGTTTTTTTTTTTCACATTCAACACATTGGCTAATGTGTCAATCACTGCCATTGTAGAAGGCATAGCCCGTTGGGACTACAAGTCCAAGACGATGCCTAAACGCAAACACAAAGACCCCCGGCAGGCCGCACAGACCCCCAAGAGGCACGTACAGACCCCCGGCAGGCCACACAGACCCCCGGCAGGTCGCACAGACCCCCAAGAGGCCCGTACAGATCCCCGGCAGGCCGCACAGACCCCTGGCAGGCCGCACAGACCCCCGAGAGGCCCGTACAGACCCCCGGCAGGCCGCACAGACCCACGGCAGGTTGCACAGACCCCCGAGAGGCCCGTACAGACCCCTGACAGCCCGCACAGACCCCCGAGAGGCCCGTACATTCCCCCGGCAGGCCCGCATAGAGCCCCCATGGTCCCACACAGACACGCAGTCTCCACCCACGGACCGCCCACACTCTTCCCCCCCTCCGGCACAGGATGTACAAGGACAGAAAGGGCTTATTTTCATTCCGATATTTGTGTCCCATTTACTTGCATTGGTTTCCGGTATCGGTATCGGCAATATCCGATATTTTTTGGATATCTGCCGATCCAATCCAATCCCGATATTTGCCGATATCGGAAGGTATCGCTCAACACTACTCATTACAATTTCAATTGACCCCTAGCTAGCAACCACCAACCTTTTATGTTCTGCATCAGGGCCGGACTGGCCATCTGACAATTCTGGCAAATGCCAGACGGGCCTGTCTGATCATGGGCTGCCTTGTCTGCTACGTTGTTAACAGAATCGGTGTTCTCACTATACCCATACTGTTAAGAGTTGTGATGGAGCACATAGTTGCTGACTCCGTCACTAATCCCAGCAGGCCATCGGTATCATTAGAAATATTGGTCTTGTAGAAAATCTTCCTTTCCAACATCCAGGGTAATATTAGTAATATATCCCATCTGGTTCATGGGGATCGGGACAACATGGGCCTGTGTGATTTCAAATGCCAGCACTGAATTTCAGTCCCAGTCCGTACCTGTTCTGCAGTTGTGCTGCTGAGAAATACATGGCTAAGGCGTTGTTTTGGGAAAAAAAACGCATCCTGCAAAGTTGCCCGCAGGATGCGTTTTTCTCCATAGACTTGCATTAGCGACACATTGCGACATATGGCCACACGTCACATCCGTCGTGCGACGGATGCTTCGTGTTTTGGCGGACCGTCGGCACAAAAAAACGTTCCATGTAACTTTTTTTGTACGACGTGTCCGCCATTTCCGACCGTGCATGCGCGGCCGGAACTCTGCCCCCTCCTCCCCGCTCATCACAATGGGCAGCGGATGCGTTGTAAAACTGCATCTGCTGCCCACGTTGTGTTACATTTAGCACAACGTCGGGCCGACAGTTTGCGAAGGCCCCGTACCGACGGAAGTGTGAAAGTAGCCTTAGGTAACAACAAACCTCTTTCTACCTTTGGTAGCTGCTGTTTTTCCTATTTGATATTTGTAGCATCAACATTATTTTGAGTTCTTCATAGTGCCCATAATGATAATTCAGACCATACCTCCATCTTATCCTTGTGTGCATACATCTTAGTGCTTACAGAATGCTGCTGTATTCTTTAGTTTGTATATTATGCAGTCAAAGCAGCTTGCACCTGTTCATACTTGCTTTATTCTTTTCGGAGGTGCTGGTCAGTTTTCTTGTTTTTTTTAGGGATCTTTCATGCAACCTATCCAACACAGTGATGTGTGTTCAGTTATGAATGGAGCAGGGGAAAACATTGACAACCTAGGGCTCCTGTACAGGATTTGTGTTTGGGCCCCACCTTGTCATACAGAGATGTATACTCACATATGTTGCCTATGTTGTTACTCCTAAATGTTTCCACTTCACGATGACAGCACTTATACTTCTCCAACGCAGTTCCAGCAGATAATAAATCTCACAATGTAAATGTGTATGCTTATCGAGCCCCAGTGAGCTATTTAGTTTGACCCATACTACTACCAATGTATATAGAGTTTGCACGGCTGTGTTCTAGATGTTATGTACCTAAAAGGCATAGTGCAGGCTATTGTTCCCATCTGTAAGCCGGGAAGTTCTTATGCTGTCAGATGACCAATAAGAAAATGTATGTCTGACCACTGGGAACCCCCACTCAACCTTATGATTGGTTGCTTCTATAATTCCTATAATAAAGGCTGGCCATATACGAGGGCACATGACATAGAATGCAATGTATGGATCTGTTAGAATCAAGGGCCAATCTGAGGCTTCTATTTGTTGGGGGAACCAAATTTCCTTTAAAGCCCTGTGAAGATATGTACAGAAGCTCGGTATACTGCTATTTCATTATAGACTGACTATTAACTTCATTCAAGGTGTCAAATATTTATTTTAATTAATTTATTTAGTCCCTATCAGTATGTCTTTGGAGTGTGGGAGGAAACCGGAGTACCCGGAGTAAACCCACGCAAACACGGGGAGAACATACAAACTCCATGCAGATGTTGTTATGGGTTAGATTTGGACCTAACAGTGCTAACAACTGTGCTACCGTGCTGCCATAAAGTCTTCAGTGTGGCCCCAAAGATGATAGGCCATGTGACGTAGACATAGGTTGATTCTTGAACATGTCTAACTGCATAAAGTCTTTAAGTGTAATATCCCGTAATGAGAACAGAAACCGCGCCCGGAATCTGTCTCTGGATGCACTAGGAAACTCACTTGTTGAGTTAGTACATTTGATTGCGGAAAGTCCAGTAAATGTCATATCCATTAGTGAGAACAGAAACCAAGCCCGGAATCTGTCTCTTGCAGTAGGAAACTCACTTGTTGAGTGAGTACATCTGACTGCGGAAAGTCCAGTAAATCTCATATCCATTAGTGAGAACAGAAACCGAGCCCGGAATCTGTCTCTTGCAGTAGGAAACTCACTTATTGAGTGAGTACATCTGACTGCGGAAAGTCCAGTAAATCTCATATCCAATAGTGAGAACAGAAACCGAGCCCGGAATCTGTCTCTTGCAGTAGGAAACTCACTTGTTGAGTGAGTACATCTGACTGCGGAAAGTCCAGTAAATCTCATATCCAACAGTGAGAACAGAAACCGAGCCCGGAATCTGTCTCTTGCGGAAAGTCCAGTAAATCTCATATCCAATAGTGAGAACAGAAACCGAGCCCGGAATCTGTCTCTTGATAAAGTAAGAAAACGTCCTATTCCATGAGTACCTCACTGCGGAAAGACTTGCAAATGTCATGTCCTTGGTGAGAACAGAAACCAAGCCTGGAATCTGTCCGTTTTTTTCTTAAGCGCAGGTCATGTGATCATAACATAGAGGCCACTTTGGTTTTGATTTGTAGAACAGTCTTCAATTCCCTGCAATGGTCGAGCTAGTCTGTGGTGATGAGACCTAAAGTAATAAGAGGTAATGTGTTATTTACAGCAGGAGTGAGAGGTGCAAAGCAAGCAAGGTACCGTATTTTTCGGACTATAAGATGCACCGGACTATAAGGCGCACCCAGGTTTTAGTGGAAAATAGGGAAAAAAATATTTGAAGCAAAAAATGTGGTAAAATATTTAATAACATACTATTATATATAATAACACCACATATGATAGTATGTTATTATATTGGAAGCTGCGGGACCAGTGTGGTGTCTGTGAAGTACTATTTGAAGACGCTGGAGGGTGAGTATAAGAATGGGGCACAGGGCTTATATTTAAAGCACCACTCCAGCACTGCAAAATAACACTGGAGTGCTGCTTTAAAATCCAATGGGAGAACTATAACTCCCAGCATGTCCTGCAGATCTTATGACATGCTGGGAGTTATAGTTCACTAAAGAAGTGACAGAGTGCTTTATTGTGTTTTGGAAAGACTAACCTCTTAATTGTGGCAGCCAGCCACACTGTGGTGAGGTAAAAGCATCCCATGTCTGCACACAGAGCCTTCCCTCTTGTTTCCTTTGCACAGCACAGGTAATGGAAGCCAGCAGATTCTAGTGTTGGAGTTTGAAGGACCTGTGATGATGTCAAGAAGAGGGAGGGCTCTGTGCTGCCATGTGATGCTCCAGCCCGCCCACTTCTGACATCATCACAGGTCCTCCTTGTGCACACTGCACAGCACTCAGCTCCAGCCCAGGAAGGTACGCAGCCAGCGATCTCCTCTCCCCCGGACCCTGCTGCTGCTGCCTCCTCTCCCCCAGACACACAGATCTCCTCAGCTGCTGCAGGAATCAGCGCAGGGGAAGCCATGTGTGTCCCTGCTTAAGTGCAGTATTCATTTGCTGCTCCCAGCTCACCTCTCAGCTGATAGGTGGGCGGGGAGTAGCTAATGAATATTCACTGCACTTAATCATCGGGACCACATGGTTTCCCCAGCACTGATCCCCGCAGCGGGGACATCCTGAAGTGGGATAACAGTGCGATCCCACTCACTGCTGCCCCCCTCCCCACATGCTACATCCTTACCATAAGACGCACCCACACTTTCCTCCCAAATTTGGAGGAAAAAAAGTGCGTCTTATGGTCAGAAAAATACGGTATTTACTAATCTTCAGAACTATATGGCTACAAGAAGATTCCACCAAAAATTACCCAGAACTTTATTTTAGTTTGCATTTTTTTCTTTTAAATACAATTTATACACAGTTTTCACAACCAATAAGGAAATATCGTATTTTGCAGATTATAAGATGCACCCCAAATTTTGGAAAGGAAAAAAGATTTTTTTTTATAAGATGGTGGTGCACCTTATAATCTGCTTTTATGGGAGCTTACCGTATTTTTCGCTTTATAAGACGCACCCCCAAATTTGGTGAAGAAAAAGAGAAAAAAATTATTTTTTTATGTTAAATGGGAGTCTGTCTTATAATGCCAGTGTCCGTCTTACAAATCATATGTCCCTCATCCTGGTATCTATATAACTCTCATCCTTGTGCTGGCACATGCCCCCCTGTGCTGTTGTCAGGCACATGCCCCCCTGGTCACTGTATGCCCCCCTGTGCTGGTGTCAGGCACGTGCCCCCCGGTCACTATATGCCCCCCTGTGCTGCTGTCAGGCACATGCCCCCCTGGGTCACTATATGCCCCCCTGTGCTGCTGGCAGACACATGCCCCCCTGGGTCACTATATGCCCCCATGTGCTGGCAGGCACATGCCCCCCTGGGTCACAATATGCCCCCCTGTGCTGGCAGAGACATACCCCCCTGTGCTGCTGGCAGGCACATGCCCCCCGGTCACAATATGGCCCCCTGTGCTGCTGACAGGTACAGCCCCCCCTGTCACTATATGCCCCCTGTGCTGCTGGCAGACACATTCCCCCCTGTGCTGCTGGCAGACACATGCCCCCCCCTGTGCTGCTTGCAGACACATGCCCCCCTGTGTTGCTGCCAGAAACATGTTCCCCCTGTGCTGCTGGCAGACACATGCCTACCTGTGCTGCTGGCAGACACATTCCCCCCGTGATGCTGACAGACACATGCCCCCCGTGCTTCTGGCAGACACATGCCCCCCTGTGCTGCAGGCAGACACATGCCCCCCGTGCTGCTGTCAGACACATGCCCTCCCTGGTCACTATATGCCCCCCTGGCACATGATAAAATAACAAACACTTAACTCAGCTGATGATGGCTCCAGTGCTCACAACTCCTCGGTTGCGCTTCCTGTTTCCCAGGCATCGGATCATGTGACCTGGGCACACAGTGATGTCATCACAGTGCTGTGCCGTTCACATGATCGGATGTCAGCACAGACACAGGAAGCACAACCGAGGAGCTGTGAGCACGGAGCCATCATCAAATTAAGTGTTTGTTATTTTATCATGTGCCTGCCAGCAGCACAGGGGGGCATATAGTGACCGGGGGGCATGTGCCTGCCAGCAGCACAGCGGAGGGGGCATATAAAGAGTGACCGGGGACCATATCCATGATGGGAGTGGGGAGATGCAGGCAAATGTAATATTCGCTGCTCCCCTGTGAATCAACTCGCGCAGCTTCAGCACCGAGGTGATGGACAGCGGGTGCAGTGAATATTACATGAGGCTAATGAGCGGGAGCACAGGACCTCCTGCTGTCTCTGCAGCTGGCAGCCAGCCCACTCCAGCCCCCTGACACCACTCCAGAGCTGCTCCCCCTCCTCTACAGCACAGCACACAGATTCGGATTATAAGACGCACCCCGCACTTTCCCCAAAAATTTGGGGGAACAAAAGTACGTTTTATAATCCGAAAAATATGGTACCTCAGGGTCAGTGACGGTGGCGCGGGGTCCCATGTGCAGGAAGCTGGTGGCGGCAGAGGCAGGAGTGGGGCAATTGCGAGCCCTAGGAAGGTAGGAAGTAGTGTTCAGCAGTTAGGGGGCCCCACCAACATCTTGTGAAAGCGCTGAGCCCCCGTACTTTCCATGCTTTTCAGTGCAGTGAACTACTGGAAAATGGCCACTGGAGGCAGCGAATGTGCAATTGAGATCTTGGGAGCAGAGATCTCGAGAGCTGAGCTCTCCATCCCTGCACTGATAAACATCACCTCCTACCAGCCTTGGACCAGCAGCAGTGTCCCACTCCAGCCACCACCACCAGAAGCTTTCTGCAGCAGTCACCCTGGGACCCCGCTCTACCGCAGCTGGTAAGCTACATTCGGATTATAAGATGCACCCCCATTTTTAGACCAAATTTGGGAGAAAAACGTGCAATTTATAATCTGAAAAATTCGGTATGTTAATCTTGGATAAAAGTAGGTATAGTATTGTCATAATGATGTCCTAATAGTGTCTGTTGCGCTTATCAGTGTCTTGCTAACAACAGGTTATGTAGATGTGAAGACGCTGGGTACTACATTTACAGATAATAGAACATATTCTAATCCAATGTGGGGCTTTATTTTAATTCTGGGAAAAAAGAAAACAGGCAATCTAGCAATATTTACTACTGTCCTTGACT
This sequence comes from Ranitomeya imitator, assembly GCF_032444005.1. NCBI lineage: Eukaryota > Metazoa > Chordata > Amphibia > Anura > Dendrobatidae > Ranitomeya > Ranitomeya imitator. Next base: position 225,258,958 of record NC_091284.1, read on the forward strand.
CCCGGACCGCTCACTTGAACCATCTGACGCGCAGGAACCACGGGTGCTACGCCATATGAAAATATCCAATAGTAGCAGATAGAAAGGTGGCACTCACCATCCCGTAATAAAAGTTTTATTCAAACTAAAGTGAAAACATGCATGCAGGAGGATCTCAGCCACATGGACGACGATAGCCGTTTCGTGTCAAACTACGCTTCAATGCGTCCTAGTACGGTTGAATTTAGCTAGAATAAAACTTTTTTTTACATGGGATGGTGAGTGCTACCTTTCAATCTCTATTATTTATTTTAGTTCTGCAAGAGACATGAAAGGATAATACATATATTTCTACACGCACCTTCATACTCCATCTCTGCTTGCTTGCGATCATTTTCAAGAAAGAGGGAAGTTGCCAAAAATAAACCTCCTCCAATCGCCATCAGAAATGGACAATTCACAAGGGCGTACTGCAGACTGTGGAACTTCGATAGATCAGAATCATCCTTTCCTGCTTTGATAAGATCAGATATCTGTAGATATGAAGAGAATAATAGTTATGTAAGGGATGGATAATAACTTTCATACATATAAAAACATTAGGAAGATTGCACCAAATTTTTATCGAAAGATTTTTCCCGGACAGCAGCCACTGTATACTTGTAGAAGATCTGGTGACTAAAAGGTCATGGAAGGAGAAGGTGCCTCACTACAGATAGTGGAGGAGCTCCCATCCACCAGAGCACGAACAACACTGGTTCCAATACACTCAGCCACACAGGGGCGTAATTACCGTGGTCGCAGCGGTCGCCATTGCAACCGGGCCCGTCTGGTCAGGGGCCCGGGAGGTCCAAGGCACCCGACCCGGGCGGCACAATGAGATGGGCGGCACAATGAGATGCGGGCCCTTTAAATCTTCGGGCGGCGCCGATCGGGGGGCCCTGGTCGTGGCGCCGATTGCCGCCACGACCAGGGCCCTTCCCCCCCGGTGCCAGTGCTGGCATTGGGCCCCCCATCTTCTAATACTCACCTCTCCTGGTTCCTGCGGCTGCGCGGTAGCTGCAGCGTCTTCAGCGCTCTCTGACTCTGCGACGTCTCAGGACAGAGGGTGCGATGACGTCATCACTGCGCGCTCATCTTCTCTGTCCTGAGCGTTGCAGAGCCGGAGAGACACTGAGTGCACCGGACCTGCGCTGGGAACGGGAGAGGTGAGGATTTTACTTTTTTTTTTTTCTTTATGTCTGACTCTGTCTGGGGGCAATGCTGGACACTGGGGCAGATTTCTGGACACACTGGGGCAGATTTCTGGACACAGTGGGGCAATGCTGGAGATGCTGGGGCAGATTTCTGGACACACTGGGACAGATTTCTGGACATACTGGGGCAATGCTGGAGACCCTGGGGCAGATTTCTGGACACACTGGGGCAATGCTGGACACTGGGGCAGATTTCTGGACACACTGGGGCAATGCTGGACACTGGGGCAGATTGCTGGACACACTGGGGCAATGCTGGACACTAGGGCAGATTGCTGGACACTGGGGCAGATTGCTGGACACACTGGGGGCAATGCTGGACACACTGGGGGCAATGCTGGACACACTGAGGCAATGCTGGAGACCCTGGGGCAGATTGCTGGGCACACTGGGGCAGATTGCTGGGCACAGTGGGGCAGATTGCTGGACACACTGGTGGCAATGCTGGACACTGGGGCAGATTGCTGGACACACTGGGGGCAATGCTGGACACACTGGGGCAATGCTGGAGACCCTTGGGCAGATTGCTGGGCACACTGGGGCAGATTGCTGGGCACACTGGGGCAGATTGCTGGACACACTGGGGGCAATGCTGGACACTGGGGCAGATTGCTGGACACACTGGGGGCAATTCTGGACACACTGGGGCAATGCTGGAGACCCTGGGGCAGATTGCTGGGCACACTGGGGCAGATTGCTGGGCACACTGGGGCAGATTGCTGGACACACTGGGGGCAATGCTGGACACACTGGGGCAATGCTGGAGAGCCTGGGGCAGATTTCTGGACACACTGGGGCAATGCTGGACACTGGGGCAGATTGCTGGACACACTGGGGCAATGCTGAAGACCCTGGGGCAGATTTCTGGACAAACTGGGGCAATGCTGGACACTGGGGCAGATTTGTGGACACACTGGGGCAATGCTGGACACTGGGGCAGATTGCTGGACACTGGGGCAATGCTGGACACTGGGGCAGATTGCTGGACACACTGGGGCAGATTGGTGGACACACTGGGGGCAATGCTGGACACACTGGGGGCAATGCTGGACACACTGGGGCAATGCTGGAGACCCTGGGGCAGAATGCTGGACACACTGGGGCAATGCTGGAGACCCTGGGGCAGATTTCTGGACACACTGGGGCAGATTTCTGGACATACTGGGGCAATGCTGGAGACCCTGGGGCAGATTTCTGGACACTGGGGCAATGCTGGACACTGGGGCAGATTGCTGGACACGCTGGGGCAATGCTGGACACTGGGGCAGATTGCTGGACACACTGGGGCAATGCTGGAGACCCTGGGGCAGATTTCTGGACACACTGGGGCAATGCTGGACACTGGGGCAGATTTCTGGACACACTGGGGCAATGCTGGACACTAGGGCAGATTGCTGGACACTGGGGCAGATTGCTGGACACACTGGGGCAGATTGCTGGACACACTGGGGGCAATGCTGGACACACTGGGGGCAATGCTGGACACACTGGGGCAATGCTGGAGACCCTGGGGCAGATTGCTGGACACACTGGGGCAATGCTGGAGACCCTGGGGCAGATTTCTGGACACACTGGGGCAGATTTCTGGACATATTGGGGCAATGCTGGAGACCCTGGGACAGATTTCTGGACACTGGGGCAATGCTGGACACTGGGGCAGATTGCTGGACACGCTGGAGCAATGCTGGACACTGGAGCAGATTGCTGGACACTGGGGCAGATTGCTGGACACTGGGGCAATATGCTGGACATACTGGGGCAGGTTGCTGGACACACTGGGGGTAATATGCTGGACACACTAGGGGTAATATGCTGGACACACTGGACAATGCTGGAGACCCTGGGGCAGATTTGTGGACACACTGGGGCAATGCTGGACACTGGGGGAGATTTGTGGACACACTGGGGCAATGCTGGACACTGGGGGAGATTTGTGGACACACTGGGGCAATGCTGGACACTGGGGCAGATTGCTGGACACTGGGGCAATGCTGGACACTGGGGCAGATTGCTGGACACACTGGGGCAGATTGCTGGACACACTGGGGGCAATGCTGGACACACTGGGGGCAATGCTGGACACACTGGGGCAATGCTGGACACACTGGGGCAGATTGCTGGACACACTGGGGCAATGCTGGAGACCCTGGGGCAGATTTCTGGACACACTGGGGCAGATTTCCGGACATACTGGGGCAATGCTGGAGACCCTGGGGAAGATTTCTGGACACTGGGGCAATGCTGGACACTGGGGCCTGATTGCTGGACACGCTGGGGCAATGCTGGACACTGGAGCAGATTGCTGGACACTGGGGCAGATTGCTGGACACTGGGGCAATATGCTGGACATACTGGGGCAGGTTGCTGGACACACTGGGGGTAATATGCTGGACACACTAGGGGTAATATGCTGGACACACTGGGGCAGATTGCTGGACTGTTGTGAGTTCTGTGATCAAGCTCCCTCCTGTGGTCACGAGTGGTACTGCGGCTTCTGAGTTTCCTTCCTCAGGTGATGAGGTTAAGTCATTAGGTGCTGCTCTATTTAACTCCACCTAGTGCTTTGATCCTGGCCTCCAGTCAATGTTCTAGTATTGCTCTTGCTTCCTCCTGGATCGTTCCTGTGGCCTGTCTGCTCAGCATAAGCTAAGTTCTGCTTGTGTTACTTTTTGTTGCTTTATTTTCTGTCCAGCTTGCGTTTTTGGTTTTGCTTGCTTGCTGGAAGCTCTGAGACGCAGAGGGAGCACCTCCGTACCGTTAGTCGGTGCGGAGGGTCTTTTTGCCCCTTTGCGTGGTTGTTTGTAGGTTTTTGTGTTGACCGCAAAGCTATCTTTCCTATCCTCGGTCTATTCAGTAAGTCGGGCCTCACTTTGCTAAATCTATTTCATCTCTGTGTTTGTGTTTTCATCTTACTCACAGTCATTATATGTGGGGGGCTACCTTTTCCTTTGGGGAATTTCTCTGAGGCAAGGTAGGCTTAGTTTTCTATCTTCAGGTCTAGCTAGTTTCTCAGGCTGTGCCGAGTTGCGTAGGGAGAGTTAGGCGCAATCCACGGCTACCTCTAGTGTTGTTTGATAGGTTTAGGGATTGCGGTCAGCAGAGTTCCCACGTCTCAGAGCTCATCCTATGTTTTGTGGTTTTTGTCAGGTCACTTGTTGTGCTCTAAACTTCAAGGTCCATTGTGGTTCTGAATTACCTATTCATAACAGTACTGGAGGCCCAAAGTACTATGCTTCTCAATAGAGGGAAAAAAGAAGTTCTGAGACCATTTTTTTTTCTTTGCACTGTGTTTTGCCTTTTTTTTCCCCTAGACATTTGGGTGGTTCAGGACACAGGTGTGGTGATGGACATTAAAGGTCTGTCTTCATGTGTGGATCTTCTCACTGCAAGAGTACAAAATATTCAAGACTTTGTGGCTCAGAATTCTATGTTAGAACCAAGAATTCCTATTCCTGATTTGTTTTCTGGAGATAGAGCTAAATTTCTGAGCTTCAAAAATAATTGCAAACTGTTTCTGGCGTTGAAACCTCGCTCCTCTGGTGACCCAGTTCAACAAGTTAAGATCATTATTTCTTTATTACGTGGCGACCCTCAAGACTGGGCATTTTCCCTTGCGCCAGGAGATCCTGCATTACGTAATATTGATGCGTTTTTTCTGGCGCTCGGATTACTGTACGATGAACCTAATTCAGTGAATCAGGCAGAGAAAAATTTGCTGGCTCTGTGTCAGGGTCAGGATGAGATAGAGATTTATTGTCAGAAGTTTAGAAAGTGGTCTGTGCTCACTCAATGGATTGGATGTGCTTTGGCAGCAATCTTCAGAAAGGGTCTCTCTGAAGCCCTTAAGGATGTCATGGTGGGATTTCCTATGCCTGCTGGTCTGAATGAGTCTATGTCTTTGGCCATTCAGATCGGTCGACGCTTGCGTGAGCGTAAATCTGTGCACCATTTGGCGGTATTATCTGAGCATAAACCTGAGCCTATACAGTGCGATAGGACTTTGACCAGAGCTGAAAGGCAAGAACACAGACGTCAGAATGGGCTGTGTTTCTACTGTGGTTATTCCACTCATGCCATCTCCGATTGTCCTAAGCGCACTAAGCGGTTCGCTAAGTCTGCCACCATTGGTACGGTACAGTCGAAATTTCTTTTGTCCGTTACTTTGATCTGCTCTTTGTCTTCCTATTCTGTCATGGCATTTGTGGATTCAGGCGCTGCCCTGAATTTGATGGACTTGGAGTTTGCTAGGCGCTGTGGGTTTGTCTTGGAGCCCTTGCAGTGTCTTATTCCATTGAGAGGAATTGATGCTACGCCTTTGGCCAAGAATAAGCCTCAGTATTGGACCCAGCTGACCATGTGCATGGCTCCTGCGCATCAGGAGGATATTCGCTTTCTGGTGTTGCAAAATCTGCATGATGTGGTCGTGTTGGGGTTGCCATGGCTCCAAGTCCATAACCCAGTATTAGATTGGAAATCGATGTCTGTGTCCAGCTGGGGTTGTCAGGGGGTACATGGTGATGTTCCATTTCTGTCTATCTCATCATCCACCACTTCTGAGGTCCCAGAGTTCTTGTCTGATTACAGGGATGTATTTGATGAGCCCAAGTCCAATGCCCTACCTCCGCATAGGGATTGTGATTGTGCTATCAATTTGATTCCTGGTAGTAAGTTTCCTAAGGGGCGACTGTTTAATTTATCTGTACCTGAGCACGCCGCTATGCGGAGTTACGTAAAAGAATCCTTGGAGAAGGGTCATATTCGCCCGTCGTCATCGCCATTGGGAGCAGGGTTCTTTTTTGTGGCCAAGAAGGATGGTTCGCTGAGACCTTGTATTGATTACTGCCTTCTAAATAAAATCACGGTCAAATTTCAGTACCCCTTGCCACTGCTATCTGATTTGTTTGCTCGGATTAAGGGGGCTAGTTGGTTCACCAAGATAGATCTTCGTGGTGCATATAATCTTGTGCGTATTAAACGGGGCGATGAATGGAAAACTGCATTTAATACGCCCGAGGGCCATTTTGAGTACCTAGTTATGCCATTCGGACTTGCCAATGCTCCATCAGTATTTCAGTCCTTTATGCATGACATCTTCCGAGAGTACCTGGATAAATTCCTGATTGTATACTTGGATGATATTTTGGTCTTCTCGGATGATTGGGAGTCTCATGTGAAGCAGGTCAGAATGGTGTTCCAGGTCCTGCGTGCTAATTCTTTGTTTGTGAAGGGATCAAAGTGTCTCTTTGGTGTTCAGAAGGTTTCATTTTTGGGGTTCATTTTTTCCCCTTCTACCATCGAGATGGACCCTGTTAAGGTCCAGGCCATTTATGATTGGACTCAGCCGACATCTCTGAAGAGTCTGCAAAAGTTCCTTGGTTTTGCTAATTTTTATCGTCGCTTCATCTGTAATTTTTCTAGTATTGCCAAACCATTGACCGATTTGACCAAGAAGGGTGCTGATGTGGTCAATTGGTCTTCTGCTGCTGTGGAAGCTTTTCAAGAGTTAAAGCATCGTTTTTCTTCTGCCCCTGTGTTGTGTCAACCAGATGTTTCGCTTCCATTCCAGGTTGAGGTTGATGCTTCTGAAATTGGAGCGGGGGCTGTTTTGTTGCAAAGAGGTGCTGATTGCTCGGTGATGAAGCCATGCGCCTTCTTTTCCAGGAAGTTTTCGCCTGCTGAGCGAAATTATTATGTTGGCAATCGAGAGTTGCTGGCCATGAAGTGGGCATTCAAGGAGTGGCGTCATTGGCTTGAAGGAGCTAAGCATCGCGTGGTGGTCTTGACTGATCACAAGAACTTGACTTATCTCTAGTCTGCCAAACGGTTGAATCCTAGACAGGCTCGTTGGTCGCTGTTTTTCTCCCGTTTTGACTTTGTGGTTTCGTACCTTCCGGGCTCTAAAAATGTGAAGGCGGATGCCCTGTCTAGGAGTTTTGTGCCCGACTCTCCGGGTTTGCCTGAGCCGGCGGGTATTCTCAAAGAGGGAGTAATTGTGTCTGCCATCTCCCCTGATTTGCGGCGGGTGCTGCAAAAATTTCAGGCTAATAAACCTGATCGTTGCCCAGCAGAGAAACTGTTTGTCCCTGATAGGTGGACGAATAAAGTTATCTCTGAGGTTCATTGTTCGTTGTTGGCTGGTCATCCTGGAATCTTTGGTACCAGAGATTTGGTGGCTAGATCCTTTTGGTGGCCGTCTCTGTCGCGGGATGTGCGTTCTTTTGTGCAGTCCTGTGGGATTTGTGCTCGGGCTAAGCCCTGCTGTTCTCGTGCCAGTGGGTTGCTTTTGCCCTTGCCGATCCCGAAGAGGCCTTGGACATATATCTCTATGGATTTTATTTCGGATCTCCCCGTCTCTCAAAAAATGTCGGTCATTTGGGTAGTTTGTGATCACTTCTCTTAGATGATCCATTTGGTACCCTTGTCTAAATTACCTTCCTCCTCTGATTTGGTGCCATTGTTCTTCCAGCATGTGGTTCATTTACATGGCATTCCAGAGAACATCGTTTCTGACAGAGGTTCCCAGTTTGTTTCAAGGTTTTGGCGAGCCTTTTGTGCTAGGATGGGCATTGATTTGTCTTTTTCCTCGGCTTTCCATCCTCAGACAAATGGCCAGACTGAACGAACCAATCAGACCTTGGAAACATATCTGAGATGTTTTATTTCTGCTGATCAGGATGATTGGGTGTCCTTTTTGCTGTTGGCTGAGTTCGCTCTTAATAATCGGGCCAGCTCGGCTACCTTGGTTTCACCGTTTTTCTGCAATTCTGGGTTCCATCCTCGTTTCTCTTCAGGGCAGGTTGAGTCTTCGGACTGTCCTAGTGTGGATACTGTGGTGGACAGGTTGCAGCGGATTTGGACTCATGTAGTGGACAATTTGACCTTGTCCCAGGAGAAGGCTCAACGTTTCGCTAATCGCAGACGCTGTGTGGGTCCCCGACTTCGTGTTGGGGATTTGGTTTGGTTGTCATCTCGTTATATTCGTATGAAGGTTTCCTCTCCTAAGTTTAAGCCTCGTTTTATTGGTCCGTATAGGATTTCTGAGGTTCTTAATCCTGTGTCTTTTCGTTTGACCCTTTCAGATTCTTTTTCCATCCATAATGTATTCCATAGGTCATTGTTGCGGAGATACGTGGCGCCTGTGGTTCCATCTGTTGATCCTCCTGCCCCGGTTTTGGTGGAGGGGGAGTTGGAGTATATAGTGGAGAAGATTTTGGATTCTCGTGTTTCGAGACGGAAACTCCAGTATCTGGTTAAGTGGAAGGGTTATGGTCAGGAAGATAATTCCTGGGTCTTTGCCTCTGATGTCCATGCTGCCGATCTTGTTCGTGCCTTTCATATGGCTCATCCTGGTCGGCCTGGGGGCTCTGGTGAGGGTTTGGTGACCCCTCCTCAAGGGTGGGGTACTGTTGTGAGTTCTGTGATCAAGCTCCCTTCTGTGGTCACGAGTGGTACTGCGGCTTCTGAGTTTCCTTCCTCAGGTGATGAGGTTAAGTCGTTAGGTGCTGCTCTATTTAACTCCACCTAGTACTTTGATCCTGGCCTCCAGTCAATGTTCTAGTATTGGTCTTGCTTCCTCCTGGATCGTTCCTGTGGCCTGTCTGCTCAGCATAAGCTAAGTTCTGCTTGTGTTACTTTTTGTTGCTTTATTTTCTGTCCAGCTTGCGTTTTTGGTTTTGCTTGCTTGCTGGAAGCTCTGAGACGCAGAGGGAGCACCTCCATACCGTTAGTCGGTGCGGAGGGTCTTTTTGCCCCTCTGCGTGGTTGTTTGTAGGTTTTTGTGTTGACCACAAAGCTATCTTTCCTATCCTCGGTCTATTCAGTAAGTCGGGCCTCACTTTGCTAAATCTATTTCATCTCTGTGTTTGTGTTTTCATCTTACTCACAGTCATTATATGTGGGGGGCTGCCTTTTCCTTTGGGGAATTTCTCTGAGGCAAGGTAGGCTTATTTTTCTATCTTCAGGTCTAGCTAGTTTCTCAGGCTGTGCCGAGTTGCATAGGGAGCGTTAGGCGCAATCCACGGCTACCTCTAGTGTTGTTTGATAGGTTTAGGGATTGCGGTCAGCAGAGTTCCCACGTCTCAGAGCTCGTCCTATGTTTTGTAGTTTTTGTCAGGTCACTTGTTGTGCTCTAAACTTCAAGGTCCATTGTGGTTCTGAATTACCTATTCATAACACTGGACACACTGGGGGCAGGACTGGAGGCATGGGCAGAATGTAGACATGGGGCATGATTGGAGACACGGGGCAGAATGAAAGACATGGGGCAGGATTGGATCATGGGGCAGGATGGATACGATGGAGACAGATGGGGCAGGATGGGGAGATCTTATGGGGTAAAATGGATACTCATGAGGGCAGGATGAAAGAACATATGGCTGGAGCCAGGAATCAGATAAACGTGGCCAGGGTGGGGAATATTATTACCATAAGGGCTAATTAAGGGATATTGTTACTGCAGTGATGTATTTATTTTATTTTTTGAGTATACTGTTTTAAATGGGGGGGCGGTCCTGTTACTGTGCAGAGTGACACTATATCGCCTTTTTTTCTTCATGTGGTGTAATGTAGAAGTTGTTAAAAATTAAGTAATGTGTTCTGCAATCGGAGCTTGTGATAACTGTGTTATTTCCTGCAGAAACGAGCCCTGGCTGGAAGAAATGATGGCGGTCTGTGCTGGATGAAAGATGAAGGACTTCACCTAGAGACGTCACTGGTGAGTCAGTGTTACCTATACACTGACACTATACACTGTATACTATATACAGAGGTCCTGTGTATAATGTCACCAGTGATCACTGTATTACCTATACATTATATACAGAGCTCCTGTGTACAATGTCACCAGTGATCACTGTATTACCTATACATTATGTACAGAGCTCCTGGGTATAATACCACCAGTGATCTCTGTATTACCTCTACACAGACACTGCATACTAAGTACAGATCTCCTGTGAATACTGGCACTTATGGTGATAGTATTGTGGTTTTTTTTAATTACTGATCAGTATTGTAGTATTCAGTCACTATGTGGTGGTAATATGTGGTCTGGAAATGGTGTTGTGGTATTTGTCCCTTGTTTGTGCTATTTGGTCACCAAGTGGTGGTAATATGTGATCTGTTCATGGTGTGGCGGTATTTGTCCCTTGTATATAGTATTATTCGGTCACTATGTGGTCTGGTCCTGGTGTGGTGGTGTTTCTTCCTGTATGTGATATTATTGGTCTTGGTATAGTGGATTGTGTTGTGTATGGCGGTCATTTGTTCTCTCTGATATTAATTAGGAGAAGATTCTTTATTTCCATTAGTTTTAATGCTTTGTACACAGCGGCGGAGATGCACTTACAGGGGGTTTCCTGTGGAAAAAAGTAATCACCTCTTCACAGGATAAGTGATAACGTATTGATTGGTGGGGGTCTGACTGTTTGGACCATTTTTGCATGGTTGGGGGGGCCCCATTTGAAAGTTCGCATCGGGGCCCATAACTTTCTAGTTACGCCACTGCAGCCACAGATCATGTGGCATCCTTCTTCATCAGATAATCTGGCATAGCGCCAGGTCATCTTGTCTTTGGAGTTTTGTCATGACCACAAGATTAGAATAGTTTGCTTGTATATACGTTCTATTTGTTTTCTGTCGGGGTAATAGATTTGTGCTGGATGTGTACTGATTCTGCATGTTTGTACTGAATGTATGCAGCCTACAGATGTAGCATTAGTCAAATAACCATTTATTACACCATAAACATTCATGTATAGGAAACAAAGTTCCTATAAACATTAGTTCATTTTGCTTAAAAGGGAACCTGACAGCAGGATTGTGCACAGTAACCTACAGACAGTGTCAGGTTGGTGCCATTATACTGACTAAAATGATACCTCGGTGGTGCTCTTTTTTTTAACATAAATATATAATATTCATTATGTTAAATAGGGGGCAGGTCACTGAGGGATCAGTGACCTGTAAGAAGCCATACTGGTAAGATAAATATATAATATTCATTATGATTATGTAAAATAGGGGGCAGGTCACTGACCTGTCATAAGCCATGGTGAATGCTGGTGAAATGCCCTGTTTCTCTAGCAGGGAGCACAGTGTTTACTGTGAATATTGTTAATATCAATAACTTACTGTTATCTATATACATTTATTCTATTTCAACATTCATATTCGCTATAGTTATATATATATATATATATATATAACCATCTTATATCCTCACTGCCCTTTGGTAGTTGTGCGGCCTTTTTATTCACATCTGGTCAGTGCTACATTGTTGCTCTACTTGGACCTAGTATATTTGTGTCTCTGCATGGAGCACATGTCGTCGGTGGTGCGCTTCATCTCTGCTGGGCACTTGGGCAGGTAGCGTATTATTTGTGACCGGCATGCGCAGTCCCGCTCTGGTATTGTATTGCATCGTAGGCTGGATGCTTCCGGACATGCGCAGTGATATTAGAGATCACACCTGCATTCCAGCCGACATACACGCCGACCAGCTTATCCGGGCTAGCAGCGGTGCTATGATTGGACACTTCCGGATATGCGCAGAGGCACTGGTGAGTACAACTGTGTTCCAGCTGACACGCACGCCGATCACATTTCCGGTCCAGCGGTGGTTCTCACCGTCATTGTGGCACATGACTTTTGGATATGGGATGGACCCCACTCCTTCTTAAAACCACCATAACTACTGTAAACCTAGGTACTAAAATAAATACACAAAACACATTATTTTGGTTGTCAAAATGGCCACAGCTTTTATTCAAATCACAGGATTAAATAATCACAGTAGGAGTCAGGTGGAGTGCTAGTACATTGGGATTCACAAGTACTGCGATATCCCCAGCTGTCTGACATACAGCACCAGGACAGACAGCCATAAAGGGGTGGCACGCACTGGCTTGCCATTCAAGCAGAGCCAGTAAACTTTCAGGGCACCAATGACCCTATTATCCTCACTCCTGTGCTTAACCACTGTGCCCGCCCCTGATTGATGTTACCATTACAACGTCCTTGAGGCTGGCCACCAAAGCCGAGCCTGCTCACCACCATGAGGTTTTACATCCTCTATTAGTTAAAATGAGTCCACCTTAACTTGTCTGCAACTTCCACCTGACTCCTAAACCGCAAAGCCGTGACGGGTTATGAATTCCAAGTCTCATTTGACACCATTTTTTTTTTTTTTTTTTATAATTAAATCATTTTTGCAAACTTAAAAATTAGGAGTCCCTGCAAAAGCATTAATGGGACTAAACTTGGCAAACCCCCGACTCACAAAGAGTCATCCTACAGCGCTCAGGAGAGGAAAAACCCCCTGTGGAGGAAACCTCCAGGGAACCATGGCTGAAGGATTGCCCTTCCCTTGGGCTTAGAAGGTTACCGCAAATAATAACTCTTTATAGCCAATATACAATTGAACCTGGTACAAGATCTACAATGACAAATTCAAAAATACAATAAAGCATTTATCATTATACAAGCAATAATTAAAAAGTTTAAGGACAGAGATTATAAACAGGGCAGGAGGGCGGGTAATGTTTCCTCCTGTCCATCGTGTGAGAGAAAGAGGGAGAGCCAGAGTTGCCTCCCCTATATAAGCCCCACCCTCCTTACAGTAATACACCAGGCACAAACATCTAAACTCCTTCCTCTTAAAGCAACATCACTCTTGTTTAAAATCTACACTGCAATACAAACAAAGGCTGCAGGAGTTCTCAGTCCACCCATCCCCAAGTCATGTCCACCTCCGTCTAGTCTCCGGTGGTTTCTTTAAGGTTAGTGCACTAATGAGCTACATACTACTGTTCAAGGCGCACATGCAAGACAATGAGGATGGGGGATCAATATGAACGGTAGATTTGATACAAACTGGCCCCATTTTAAAGGACATAAAAATCTACCTCTACAATTTAGAGGAAGTATCTCCCCCTGGGCTCAGGGGTAATCTATATATATTAGGGCATTTGAATGGTTCCATGCAGCATCCACACATCAGAGCCTCCTGATGATCCGTATAGGTGAAACGCGCTGAGGCGTGTTTGGACATCATATGCGATGAGTATCTTTCCGCACTTGCTGTTATCATATGTAATACCAGCTGATAACCAGGGCTGTGTATGACTTAACATTAGTTCTGCCTCATTTATTCATTTATATGACATCGCTATCAGTTTTGTGTTTATCGTTTGACATGTCTTAACTGGTTATAGGGTCTCTTAGGGAGAGCTGTCGTGGGGGCGCTATATCCGCAGAACAGTAGGGTGCCAACCCCCGTAGCAAGGCAGGACTTTTCAGCAGCAGGGAACAGTTTAGTGAGGTTATTTATGTTCACGAGCACTTTTGTACTTTATTGTCTTTTGTGTCGTTCACCCTGTCACAGTAATTATATTGATGCCTATAAGCCAACATCAGTTTACAGTAATCTCTTTCTCCTTCTAATTTTTACTGTGATGTATAAAAGGTGGCCCAAACGATACACTAGCTCAGGTTATATCTAGGAGATTTAAGGAGAGCCGCCGTTGAGCGGGGGTGCCAATCTCGTATCTTGTAGTAGGGTGCCAACCTCCGCTGGTAGGCAGTGCTTATTAGGCCACTGTGACAGGGATACGTATAGTGAGCATGGTTGTTTGTCATGTCGATTGTGGTTGTTTCATGATTTAAAGGTACAAATTAAAAGGTATTTTTTATCTTTATTATCATTAGAATATAAGGTTAGCTTTGTTGGTTGGTTTTGGTTGGGAAATACCTAATCAGAGCACCACATGAAGACCCCCCACAGGCCGCCCTGGAGCACGAGCATATCATTAACTCACACCTGAAAATAAAGAATAAGCAAGACGGATTTCACCAACCAAGGTATTATTTTAATTAATTAACCTGACACTGGCTGTAGGTTACTGAGAACAATTCTGCTGACAGGTTCCCCTAAGGCCGGGTTCACATTGCGTTAACAGCAGCCCATTCAACACATACGTTAACGTGCTGCTGTTAACGCAATTGCCGGTATGGCAGCGCGCTAGTGCAGATAGAGCATCTGCTAGTTCTATCTACGCTAGCGGTGACGGACCCAGAAACGCTGCAGCCCGAGTCTCGGGGTCCGTCACTCAATGACGGCACATTAATAGCTCATGCCCATTGCTGGCGATGAGTCCGACATTGGATTCAGTGACGGCGTTAACAGACTGCGTTACACCGCGTTAAGCCGCGGTGTAACGTAGTCCTTCTGACGGACAAGTTCAACGCAATGTGAACCCAGTCTTAATGTGGAAACACTAACACAAAGAAAATGAGAGTCTCTTTTACAGTAACTACAGACGCATGCTATGCTCACCTCTGAAAGTTAATTTTACACCTGCTACATCTGTATATTCTGGATTCTGTATGCAGAAATGGAGGCTACCACAAAAATACAGCTTCACACAAGGCACTGTATGAATTAGACCTCATGCTAAAACTGATGTTCATATTTCATTCTGGAAGCAATAACATCTACTTACCTTTCCAAAGACATAGCTGCTCTCAGCTTTCTCCGGCAGGACAGACACCATAATAGCTATGGCCTGTCCTGTAGAACGTGTTCTGGGAGATACCACATACTGAAACAATAGGATAATCTGAGTAAGTAGAGGGATGACATAAAACCCAACAAAACAAAAGAACTTGGACAAAGTGACCACAGAGAAAAATGAAAATCTTTGAGACATAAGTAAACAGCTAAGTCGCGAGAAGAGGACTTTACAAGTATAGTTTAGCACAGGGCGGTATTTGCCACTAGGCACTTGAGGGTGCGTGCCTTGGGCAGGAAGATGCGGGGGGGGGGGGTTAGGGCGGCGCCTGAGCAAGGGTTTTTTTTTTCCAGTGCATCCCTTGGTTCCTGAAGACAGGGGGTGGCAGAGCAGCAGTCAGAAAGCGTGGTGCTGATGTCGACTCTCCCTACTCCCTGCTGAGTGAGACACAGTGACCCCCTGCTCACAGCCTAACTCCTGCATGCCCAGAAGTCCACTTGCTGGGGCTGAGGAGGAGTGGCGGCGCCCTCTCTCCCGACCCTGGCTGGGACACACACATTGCTGGCCACTGGCCAGGACTCGTAGTAGAGCAGTACACAGTAAGTACTGTAATGATCTCCCACCTGCGCGCTGCGTGGCTCTGTCGTGACTCCCCTCACCTCTTCCCTCAGATTCCTCAGCGTTAGAGTGAGTGGGGTGTGTCCTGGGAGCAAACATGTGTAGAGCTGTGTGTGTGCTGAGCTGTGTGTGTGTGTTCAGAGCTGTGTGTGTGTGCGGAGCTGTGTGTGTGTGTGGAGCTGTGTGTGTAGCTGTATATGTGTGTGTGCGGAGCTGTGTGTGTGTGTGTGTGGAGCTGTGTGTGTAGCTGTATATGTGTGTGTGTGCGGAGCTGTATGTGTGGGGCTGTATGTGTGTGTGCGGGGCTGAATGTGTGTGTGCGGGGCTGTATGTGTGAGGCTGTATGTGTATATGTGGGGCTGTATGTGTGTGTGTGAAGCTGTATGTGTGGGGCTGTATTTGTGTGTGTGGAACTGTATGTGTGTGTGTGTGCGCTGAGCTGTATGTGTGTGGGGGGCTGTGTATGTGTGTGTGGCGCTGTATGTGTGCAGAGCTGTATGTGTGTGTGTGCGAGGCTGTAGGTGTGTGTGGGGCTGTAGGTGTGTGTGGAGCTGTATGTGTGTGTGTGCAGAGCTGTGTGTGTGTGTGTGCGGAGCTGTATGTGTGTGAGGGGCTGTGTATGTGTGTGCGGAGCTATATGTGTGGGTCTGTATGTGTGTGTGCGGGGCTGTATGTGTGTGTGTGTGCGGGGCTGTATGTGTGTGTGAGGAGCTGTATGTGTGGGGTTGTATGGGTAAGTGTGGAGCTGTATGTGTGTGCGGAGCTGTATGTGTGTGTGCGAGGCTGTATGTATGTGTGCCACGAATGGCAAAAATCGCTGATGTGAAAGTCACCTAAGTGACTGCCGACAATGTCTGCATTAGGGCTTATACTCGCATGCAAGATACCCGGATGAGTGTCGCACATCAATACCTGGAACCCATGAGCGGAGCGTGTACTGCTATGCGGCCACAGGTTCCGATCTCAGTGCCGGGTATTGACGTGTGACACTCTTCCGAGTTTCTTGCATGTGAGTATGAGCCCTTAGTCATACCAATGGGGGAGGCAGCATTAAAAGTGCCTAGGGCAGCACAAACTCTAAATACGGCCATGGTTTAGCATTTTTCTTTACTCACCAGGCGGATGTCAGTTGCAATGGCGAAGTTCAGGGAAAGTAATATCTCTACGATGACTATAAAGACCTGCAAAGAGTGAAGAATATGATATATATATCTTTATGTATTGAATGCTTCTCCATATTGGGGTATGAGATATTCTATGTGCACATTACTATAATAACATTAATTGTTTTGCTTTTTAATCTATTCATTCACTCCAAATCCAAACATTCCTAGACCGCAGGGGAGGATTATCAGAGGGTCAATATGGGCGGTAGCCCAGGGCCCAGTGGTGTGGGGGGGCCCTGGGCTACCTCACAGATTGACCCTCTGATAATCCGCCCGACTCGCCCGAGTGTGACTGCCCGCCAGCATTTGTGTGCCCCCTGTTATGACCTGGTGGTCAGGACAATAATGGACCTGGTGGTTAAGAGCACACGGAATGACCTGATAGATACTGATAATAAAGGACGAGCTCTGGGACGTGGGAACTCTGCTGACCGCAATCCCTAATCCTATCAAACACACTAGAAATAGCCGTGGATTGCGCCTAACGCTCCCTATGCAACTCGGCACAGCCTAAGGAATTAGCTAGCCCTGAAAATAGAAAAATAAAGCCTACCTTGCCTCAGAGAAATTCCCCAAAGGAAAAGGCAGCCCCCCACATATAATGACTGTGAGTAAAGATGAAAATACAAACACAGAGATGAAATAGATTTAGCAAAGTGAGGCCCGACTTACTGAACAGACCGAGGATAGGAAAGGTTACTTTGCGGTCAGCACAAAAACCTACAAAAAGACCACGCAGAGGGCGCAAAAAGACCCTCCGCACCGACTCACGGTGCGGAGGCGCTCCCTCTGCGTCCCAGAGCTTCCAGCAAGCAAGAGAACAATAAAAATAGCAAGCTGGACAGAAAAATAGCAAACAAAAGAAATACAAGCTGGAACTTAGCTTCTGCTGGGAAGACCGGTCACAAGAACGATCCAGGAGTGAACTAGACCAATACTGGAACATTGACAGGTGGCATGGAGCAAAGATCTAAGTGGAGTTAAATAGAGCAGCCAGCTAATGAATTAACCTCGTCACCTGTGAAAGGAAACTCAGAAACACCCACCAGAGGAAGTCCATGGACAGAACCAGCTGAAGTACCATTCATGACCACAGGAGGGAGCCCGACAACAGAATTCACAACAGTACCCCCCCTTGAGGAGGGGTCACCGAACCCTCACCAGAGCCCCCAGGCCGACCAGGATGAGCCAAATGAAAGGCACGAACCAGATCGGCAGCATGAACATCAGAGGCAAAAACCCAGGAATTATCTTCCTGACCATAACCCTTCCACTTGACCAGGTACTGGAGATTCCGTCTCGAAACACGAGAATCCAAAATCTTCTCCACCACATACTCCAACTCCCCCTCAACCAACACCGGGGCAGGAGGATCAACGGATGGAACCACAGGCGCCACGTATCTCCGCAATAACGACCTATGGAACACATTATGGATGGCAAAAGAAGCAGGAAGGGCCAAACGAAATGACACAGGATTGATAACCTCAGAAATCTTATACGGACCAATGAAACGAGGCTTAAACTTAGGAGAGGAAACCTTCATAGGAACATAACGAGACGACAACCAAACCAAATCCCCAACACGAAGTCGGGGACCCACACAGCGCCGGCGGTTAGCGAAACGTTGAGCCTTCTCCTGGGACAATGTCAAATTGTCCACCACATGAGTCCAAATCTGCTGCAACCTATCCACCACAGTATCTACACCAGGACAGTCTGAAGACTCAACCTGCCCTGAAGAGAAACGAGGATGGAAACCAGAATTGCAGAAAAACGGCGAAACCAAAGTAGCCGAGCTGGCCCGATTATTAAGGGCGAACTCAGCCAACGGCAAAAAGGACACCCAATCATCCTGATCAGCAGAAACAAAGCATCTCAGATATGTTTCCAAAGTTTGATTAGTTCGTTCGGTTTGGCCATTTGTCTGAGGATGGAAAGCCGAGGAAAAAGACAAATCAATGCCCATCCTAGCACAAAAGGATCGCCAAAACCTCGAAACAAACTGGGAACCTCTGTCAGAAACGATGTTCTCCGGGATACCATGTAACCGAACCACATGCTGGAAAAATAATGGCACCAAATCAGAGGAGGAAGGCAATTTAGACAAAGGTACCAAATGGACCATCTTAGAAAAGCGATCACAAACCACCCAAATGACCGACATCTTTTGAGAGATGGGGAGATCCGAAATAAAATCCATAGAAATATGCGTCCAGGGCCTCTTCGGGACCGGCAAGGGCAAAAGCAAACCACTGGCACGAGAACAGCAGGGCTTAGCCCGAGCACAAGTCCCACAGGACTGCACAAAAGAACGCACATCCCGTGACAAAGACGGCCACCAAAAGGATCTAGCCACCAAATCTCTGGTACCAAAGATTCCAGGATGCCCAGCCAACACTGAACAATGAATCTCAGAGATAACTCTACTAGTCCATCTATCAGGGACAAACAGTTTCTCCGCTGGGCAACGGTCAGGTCTATCAGCCTGAAATTTTTGCAGCACCCGCCGCAAATCAGGGGAGATGGCAGACAAAATTACCCCCTCTTTGAGAATACCCGCCGGCTCAGGAACACCCGGAGAGTCAGGCACAAAACTCCTTGACAGGGCATCAGCCTTCACATTCTTAGAGCCCGGAAGGTACGAAACCACAAAATCAAAACGGGAGAAAAATAACGACCATCGAGCCTGTCTCGGATTCAACCGTTTGGCAGACTCAAGATAAGTCAAATTCTTGTGATCTGTCAAGACCACCACGCGATGCTTGGCTCCTTCAAGCCAATGACGCCACTCCTCGAATGCCCACTTCATGGCCAACAACTCACGATTACCAACATCATAATTACGCTCTGCAGGCGAAAACTTTCTAGAAAAGAAAGCACATGGCTTCATCACCGAGCCATCAGAACTTCTTTGCGACAAAACAGCCCCTGCTCCAATCTCAGAAGCATCAACCTCAACCTGAAACGGGAGCGAAACATCTGGCTGGCACAACACAGGGGCAGAAGAAAAACGACGCTTCAACTCCTGAAAAGCCTCTACAGCTGCAGAAGACCAATTGACCACATCAGCACCCTTCTTGGTCAAATCAGTCAATGGTTTAGCAACAGTAGAAAAATTAGCGATGAAGCGCCGATAAAAATTAGCAAAGCCCAGGAACTTTTGCAGGCTCTTCACAGATGTCGGCTGAGTCCAATCGTAAATGGCCTGGACTTTAACAGGGTCCATCTCGATAGTAGAAGGGGAAAAAATGAACCCCAAAAATTAAACCTTCTGAACTCCAAAGAGACACTTTGACCCCTTCACAAACAAGGAATTCGCACGAAGGACCTGGAACACCATTCTGACCTGCTTCACATGAGACTCCCAATCATCCAAAAAGACCAAAATATCATCCAAATACACAATCAGGAATTTATCCAGGTACTCTCGGAAGATGTCATGCATAAAGGACTGAAATACTGATGGAGCATTGGAAAGCCCGAATGGCATAACCAGGTACTCAAAATGGCCCTCGGGCGTATTAAATGCTGTTTTCCATTCATTGCCTTGTTTAATACGCACAAGATTATACGCCCCTCGAAGATCTATTTTGGTGAACCAACTAGCCCCTTTAATACGAGCAATCAAATCAGACAGCAACGGCAAAGGATACTGAAATTTGACTGTAATTTTATTAAGAAGGCGGTAATCAATACAAGGTCTCAAAGAACCATCCTTCTTGGCCACAAAAAAGAACCCTGATCCTAACGGTGATGACGACGGGCGAATATGGCCTTTCTCCAAGGATTCCTTTATATAACTCCGCATAGCGGCGTGTTCTGGCACAGATAAATTGAACAATCGGCCCTTAGGAAACTTACTACCAGGAATCAAATTAATTGCACAATCACAATCCCTATGAGGAGGTAGGGCACTGGCTTTGGGCTCATCAAATACATCCCGATAATCCGACAAAAACTCTGGAACTTCAGAAGGAGTGGAAGACGAAATAGACAAAAATGGAACATCACCATGTACCCCCTGGCAACCCCAGCTGGACACAGACATAGATTTCCAGTCCAATACTGGATTATGAACCTGTAGCCATGGCAACCCCAAAACGACCACATCATGCAGATTATGCAACACCAGAAAGCGGATATCCTCCTGATGTGCAGGAGCCATGCACATGGTCAATTGGGTCCAGTACTGAGGCTTATTCTTGGCCAAAGGCGTAGCATCAATTCCTCTCAATGGAATAGGATACTGCAAGGGCTCCAAGAAAAAACCACAGCGCCTAGCATACTCCTAGTCCATCAAATTCAGGGCAGCGCCTGAATCCACAAATGCCATAACAGAATAGGATGACAAAGAAAAAATCAGAGTAACGGACAATAGAAATTTAGACTGTACCGTACCAATGGTGTCAGACCTAGCAAACCGCTTAGTGCGCTTAGGACAATCGGAGATAGCATGAGTGTAATCACCACAGTAAAAACATAGCCCATTCCGACGTCTGTGTTCTTGCTGTTCAGCTCTGGTCAAAGTCCTATCACATTGCATAGGCTCAGGCCCATGCTCAGATAGTAGCACCAAATGGTGCACAGCTTTACGCTCACGCAAGCGTCGATCGATCTGAATGGCCAAGGACATAGACTCATTCAGACCAGCAGGCATGGGAAATCCCACTATGACATCCTTAAGGGCTTCAGAGAGACCCTTTCTGAAGATTGCTGCCAGGGCACATTCATTCCACTGAGTGAGCACAGACCACTTTCTAAACTTCTGACAATATACTCCGCTTCATCCTGACCCTGACACAGAGCCAGCAAGATTTTCTCTGCCTGATCCACTGAATTAGGTTCGTCATAAAGCAATCCAAGCGCCAGGAAAAACGCATCAACATCACGCAATGCCGGATCTCCTGGCGCAAGGGAAAATGCCCAGTCTTGAGGGTCACCACGTAACAAAGAAGTAATGATCTTTACTTGTTGAACAGGGTCACCTGAGGAGCGAGGTTTCAAGGCAAGAAACAATTTACAATTATTTTTGAAATTCAAGAACTTAGATCTATCACCAAAAAACAAATCAGGAATTGAAATCCTAGGCTCTGACATCGGATTCTGAACCACAAAATCTTGAATGTTTTGTACCCTTGTAGTGAGATTATCCATCCAAGAGGACAGACCTTGAATGTCCATGTTTACACCAGTGTCCTGAACCACCCAGAGGTAAAGGGGAGAAGAGAGACAAAACACACTGCAAAGAAAAAAAAATGGTCTCAGAACTTCTCTTATCCCTCTATTGAGATGCATTAGTACTTTGGGCCACCTGTACTGTTATGACCTGGTGGTCAGGACAATAATGGACCTGGTGGTTAAGAGCACACGGAATGACCTGCTAGATACTGATAATAAAGGACGAGCTCTGGGACGTGGGAACTGTGCTGACCGCAATCCCTAATCCTATCAAACACACTAGAAATAGCCGTGGATTGCGCCTAACGCTCCCTATGCAACTCGGCACAGCCTAAGGAACTAGCTAGCCCTGAAAATAGAAAAATAAAGCCTACCTTGCCTCAGAGAAATTCCCCAAAGGAAAAGGCAGCCCCCCACATATAATGACTGTGAGTAAAGATGAAAATACAAACACAGAGATGAAATAGATTTAGCAAAGTGAGGCCCGACTTACTGAACAGACCGAGGATAGGAAAGGTTACTTTGCGGTCAGCACAAAAACCTACAAAAAGACCACGCAGAGGGCGCAAAAAGACCCTCCGCACCGACTCACGGTGCGGAGGCGCTCCCTCTGCGTCCCAGAGCTTCCAGCAAGCAAGAGAACAATAAAAATAGCAAGCTGGACAGAAAAATAGCAAACAAAAGAAATACAAGCTGGAACTTAGCTTCTGCTGGGAAGACAGGTCACAAGAACGATCCAGGAGTGAACTAGACCAATACTGGAACATTGACAGGTGGCATGGAGCAAAGATCTAAGTGGAGTTAAATAGAGCAGCCAGCTAACGAATTAACCTCGTCACCTGTGAAAGGAAACTCAGAAACACCCACCAGAGGAAGTCCATGGACAGAACCAGCTGAAGTACCATTCATGACCACAGGAGGGAGCCCGACAACAGAATTCACAACAGCCCCCGGACCCGGTGGGCAGAGAGAGGGGGCCCGCATCGGGCCCCTTCTCATCTACTCACCGGGCCCCTTCCGGCGCTGCGGTGGTTTCCTATTGCACGTCAATAGTTAACAGCTGCCAGCCAATTGGAGGCTGACAGCTGAAGTTGGCCGCAGCGAACACGTCGCCGGCGTCTGGAGCTCGCCGCTGGAGCGCACAGGTCAGATGAGGAGACTGTTTTTTTTTTTTTTTTTTTGATAACGGTGGACACACTGGGGCATGTGAATGCTGGAGGACACACTGGGGCAGATGAATGCTGGAGGACACACTGGGGCAGATGAATGCTGGAGGACACACTGGGGCAGATGAATGCTGGAGGACACACTGGGGCAATGCTGGAGGACACACTGGGGCAGATTGCTGGAGACACTGGGGCAGATTGCTGGAGACACTGGGGCAGATTGCTGGAGACACTGGGGCAATGCTGGAGACACTGGGGCAATGCTGGACACACTGGGGCAATGCTGGACACACTGGGACAGATTGCTGGACACACTGGGGCAATGCTGGAGGACACACTGGGACAGATTGCTGGACACACTGGGCAATGCTGGACAATTGGACATACTGGGGCAGATTGCTGGATACACTGTGGGCAATGCTGGACAATTGGACATACTGGGGCAGATTGCTGGACACACTGGGGGCAATGCTGGACATACTGGGGCAGATTGCTGGACACACTGGTGGTAATATGCTGGACACACTGGGGGCAATATGCTGGAGACACTGTCTGGGGGCAATGCTGGACACACTGGGGCAGATTGCTGGACACTGGGGCAATATGCTGGCCATACTGGGGCAGATTGCTGGACACACTGGGGGTAATATGCTAGACACACTGGGGCAGATTGCTGGACACACTGGGGACAGGACTGGAGGCATGGGCAGAATGTAGACACGGGGCATGATTGGAGACATGGGGCTGAATGAAAGACATGGGGCAGAATTGGAGACACCAGGGGCAGGATTGGAGACAGATCGTGCAGGATCATGGGGCAGGATGGATACGATGGAGACAGATGGGGCAGGATGTGGAGATCATATGGGGTAGAATGGATACTCATGAGGGCAGGATGTGAGAACATATGGCTGGAGCCAGGAATGAGACACACGGGGCCAGGGTGGGGAATATTATTACCATAGGGGCTAATTAAGGGATATTATTACTGCAGTGATGTATTTATTTTATTTTTTGAGTATACTGTTTTAAATAGGGGGGCGGTCCTGTTACTGTGCAGAGTGACACTATATTGCCTTTTTTTCTTCATGTGGTGTAATGTAGAAGTTGTGAAAAATTAAGTAATGTGTTCTGCAAGCGGAGCTCGAGATAACTGTTATTTCCTGCAGAAACAAATCCTGGCTGGAAGAAATGATGGCGGTCTGTGCTGGATGAAAGATGAAGGTCTTCACCTAGAGACGTCACTGGTGAGTCAGTGTTGCCTATACACTGACACTATACACTGTATACTATATACAGAACTCCTGTGTATAATACCACCAGTGATCTCTGTATTACCTCTACACAGACACTGCATACTAAATACAGATCTCCTGTGAATACTGGCACTTATGGTGATAGTATTGTGTTTTTTCTTTTTTCATTACTGATCAGTATTGTAGTATTCAGTCACTATGTGGTGGTAATATGTGGTCTGGAATTGGTGTTGTGGTATTTGTCCCTTGTATGCTATTTGGTCACCAAGTGATGGTAATATGTGGTCTTGACATGGTGCGGTGGTATTTGTTCCTTGTATGTGATATTATTCGATCACTGTGGTTGTAATTTGTGGTCTGGTCATGGTGCGGTGGTATTTGTTCCTTGTATGTGATATTATTGGTCAAAATATACCTAAATTGTATTGCAGATTTTAACAAATATTTAATAGGTTACAGTAGAGTAGGGCCCGGCCATTTTTTTGGAATAATCTGGTTCGGGTATATCATGACCCTGACCCCCGTCACATGACCCCCGTCACATGACCCCCGTCACATGACCGGGGGGGCCCACAGTGTCTGAACAGCCCGGGGCCCTGGCTACCCTTAATCCACCCCTGCTAGACCGCCTCACCATGTACCGTAACAATGACAGCTAGTGCTCAATACATCGGTTTTAATATAGATTCAATAAAGTATTACAGCAATCTGTAAATCAGGACTTACATAAGAGGCCATGAAACTGATATTTGCGAGAAACAGCGCCAAATACAAGAAAATGGAGCCGATTAGCAAGCTAACTGCGCAAACTTTTGGATCTCCACAAGGGTCATATTTCTTGTATATCTCAGCAATTTTCACTCCTGCTACAATTCCAAAGACGCTGGAGGAGACAGCAAGTATGCCGAAAATCAGGCTGCAAGGAAATGTGTTACAGAGATTAGTAAAGGAACTCCAAGTAATGGATTACAAATGATGTATTGCTTCAACTAATGTAGCTTCTTCAGAGAATTGGTGATTGAACATTCTTCACGGGTACAGTGCCTTATCTCTACTAATTATGTCTAGATCCTAACTGTAGCAGAAGTCATTGTGATAATCTGCGGAACATACAGGAAACTAACTTTACCTTAATGTTTTAATGGCATGAGATATGTTGAATGCTTAGTTCAGATATATTTGCCAACTTTAGTAGAGACTATATGAAAAAGGTAAGTTCTCTTGAATTAGTTGACAAATCTCCAGGGCATAGTGTAAGTCATTCAAAATCTACCAAAAAGTTGATATAATGTGGCTTAAAGCTTCGGAGACAGCCAAATGCAAATTCATGGAGGGTGAGGAAGATGTCAATGGATGGAGAGAAGTGGTCTAAAATGGAGGCATGACTACATGAGAAAAATTTCTGTGGGAAACTTTGTGACCTGTGAATGCCCCTCTGGAGTGGCGATTCTGAGAAGATGGCAAGTATGAATTGAACTTTGTTATAACATGGTATTCTAACAAATTGGAGAAAATTTACTAGGACAGGAATTTTTTACACCTGTCTTTATAAGTAACTTGTTTAAAAAAATAAGTTATGACTAATATATTAAGAAGCAAACCTTTTTAAAAGTTTGCCATATTTACGGCAGTCAGTGTGTCAGAAAATTAAATATACGCCTGCCAAGTTATGGTGTAAATTACAGTAAATTTGTTATGTCATGGGTGTCCATGATCCCTTGCTATGTGTATATTTTTGGAAAATAAACTGATCATGGCAGAGAAGAGAAAAAATTGAAAATTATTGAGCAAATATGACATCCATAAAATACAACTTTTTGTTAATACCATTAAGTTGGTCTGGCATAGAGGAAATATCATATCACCAACACCCCGGTCTGGCATAGAGGAAATATTATATCACCAACACCCCGGTCTGGCATAGAGGAAATATTATATCACCAACACCCCAGTCTGGCATAGAGGAAATGTTATATCACCAACACCCCGGTCTGGCATAGAGGAAATATTATATCACCAACACCCCCCCCCCCTCCAGTGAAAGTCAAATTAAGGTTTACTAAACTTGTACCTGTCATGATAGTTGCACACGTCAGTCTGACATGGTTCCTTTTGTTTGGTGACAGCCCCTGAAAGCATCAGGAAAGAAGGAGCCCAGAAGGTAATGGCAGCTGTCACAAATGTTACATTTGCATTCCCGAATGTAGAAAGCATAAAACTTTTGCTGCAGAGAATGAAAAAGGAAGAAACATTTCAATAAGACAAGTCACGAGGTAAATCAGCGAAAACAGTCACTCCACAGAAAACACTCACTTTTTTAACAGGTGTTTGATATCCATCATCCAAGTCTTGCAGATTGGTAGTTTGTTGTTGTTCCTGTCAAAGATTTCTCTGTGAGGTTCCTTCACAAAGCTAATAATTAGCAGGACTGCTATAAGGCCCAGACCAGGGGTAACCTGTGTCAAAGAAGAGGGAGACATAAGAGACATTGCATAGTTAATATACAGTGGTGTCACCATATAAAGAAAGTGTCCACAGTCTAGTTTAAAAGGAAGTTATAATGCTGAAAATGGAACCTGATCTCCATGCAGGATGTTCTCGAGCAGGAGAAGCTGAGCAGATTGATATACATAACACTGGTCTACAAAAAAAAAATAATTTCTGGCATGGACTTTAAGAACAGTTTTAGACTAATTTGAAGGTGCTGAATTCAAATCTGATTTTATAATGTCTCTATCACATCGCGTTTTTGCGCTATAGGTATATAGCCCATCTTCATGAATTCCATGATAAATATAAGTAGTGTATGAAAAGTGCCGGTTTATAACTAAGGTAAATTTAGTTTTCATTTAGTCTCCCAATAAATGTGAGAATATCTTTGTTTTCTTTGAACATGCATAATTCCCATTTGTTATGATAACACCCTTGTTTTCTGTGCTATTGGGACAGTAGAGCTACAGCATAGCATTGGGTGAAAAACTGAATGGCCTCAGCGACAGAGTTTGGCATCTGGCGATAAGAATGTCATCTATGATCCTCTAGTGGATAGGAAAGACATTGTCTTTCCTCCCTTACACATAAAACTTGGATTGATGAAGCAGTTCATCAAAGCTCTCAATCACAGTGGAGAATGCTTTAACTATATATGTTCAACTTTTCCTGGTCTTAGTGAAGAGAAGAAAAAGGCTGGAATATTTGATGGACCTCAAATAAGAACACTTATGAGAGACCCAAATTTTATCGCATCAATGAATGAGACAGAAGAAGGAGCTTGGAATGCATTTTGTAATGTGGTGCAGAATTTTCTAGGGAATAAGAAAGCAGACAACTATGAAGAGTTTGTGGAAGAGCTACTAATGAGTCTGCGAAATCTTGGATGTAGAATGAGTATCAAGATTCACTATTTACACAGCCATTTGGACTTTTTTTCAGAGAACCTTGGGGATGTGAGCGAGGAACAAGGGGAGCGTTTTCATCAGGACATTAAAACAATGGAACAACGGTATCAAGGCTGGTGGGACTCACATATGATGGCTGACTATTGCTGGAGCTTGATGAGAGACAACCCAGAAGCTGTACATCACAGATCAGCCAAGAAAAGAAAGTTCAAATAACTGCCATTTGTCATTCATCTGTGTGCCATATATATGTCTTTTTATATTTTGTAGTTTAATTCTGTAAGTATATTTGATTTGCTGTACATAGACTTTGTAATCTTTGTTATTCCTTGATTAAAAATATACAAAATGTAGTACCGAAAATCATGTTTTTTTAACATAAAACATTAGGAGTAATTTTCATCAAAAATTGAAAATATCTCGAAATCCTGATGTGATACCCAAATTCGTAATCAGCAGCCAAAATTGACTCAAAATATGTTTTAAAACCTTTTGCCAGAAAAATTGCGTTAACCAGTGTAATTGTTAAAAACATTTCAGTAAAACACGCATTATATTTATTGAAATCCCTGGTGTTAGTATGTATATAAGTCCAGTGGGTGGTCCTACTCAATGATTAATAATCTTCCCATGCAGAGGTAGCGGTCAGTCACAGAGTAGGACCACCCAATGGACTCCTATACATACAAACACCAGGGATTTCACAGAATAAATTACAAGTTAAGCTGAATCTTTCCCAGAAACCAATATCATTCTGCTCAGCTTCTCCTCTATACCATGCTGTCCACTGATTGGACACTGTAACAGGTTACCTTTAGTAAACTGTGGATATGGAAGTAGTTCTATTAAGAGATTAGCTTTCAGATTTAGAGATTTATCTATAAGAATCCCCCATTCTTAGTACTTACCCGAAAGGCCCAGTGCCAGTCTCCACCTGCCGCTCTTGTCACTGTCGATGCAATAATGAATCCGAGGCCACTGTTATACAAACAAGAAGCAAAATGGTCATCATTTCTGAACATTATATATATCTATATACACATACAAATATACATTTACAGTACTGTGAAAAAGATACGGGCAGGTGTGGTAAAAAAAAAACAGATTTGATTTTAGCTATGGCCTTATCTGCAGCCTCAAACTTAACAGCCATCTCTCCGCTTAGCAACTCTCCCTTTAAGTGTCTGGAACTTGTAGTCCACTCAGCAGCACAGCACAGGTGTCCCTGCTGGAAAGTGGGGGCATCAAACTAATAAGTGAGTGGCATCATATTGTTGGTGGAGGGCATTACACTGAGAGCAAGATATTATGAGGATAACATTATATTGTGTAGGGGACCACTGTGGGCACCTCTCTGTGTGTGTGGGACACTGTGAGGCCCATGAGAATAGTGTTGTACTATGTGGGAACAGTAAAAGGGCTCAGTAGGAACAGTACTCAGAAACTGTGTGTGAAAAATAAAAACAATGTGCACACTACAATAAGTGTCCTTCTTTCCTATTTTTCAAAGTTGAATGATATGCTCAACATGTAAACCCACGCTCCTCCAATCTAGAAGATTTCAGGTGAATTTGCTGCAGCATGTGTAGGTTTTTTGTAAAACCTCATCCATATCTATTGTGCTATCATTTGCAATTCATTGACAGTGCTGAATCTTTATGGAAAATTCACAGCAAATCATTCCACCATGTCTAAACTTAATGTTAGGGTATGTTCCCATAACGTCTTTGTACCGCTGACGGAACAGGCAAATTTTACAAGTTGAAGCCACTTTCTGAAGAGGCCTTGTTGGTGGTCTTGTCCTCTTTATTTATGGTGGCTCTGCTACCAGTGTATTTTCTTTGAGTTTTACATTACTGTGGCAAGACCGCACAATGATCATGTTACTTCATAGTTTCCAAACCAGTAGTAAAAAAAGACTGAACATGTGCAGAGCAATGTTGTTTTTGCATTGCTGTGCACTATGCCCACTTTTAGCAGTGGTTTTGCAGGTAGATTTCAGGAGGAATGAGCCTGAATAAGAAGCTGTTCGTACATGAATTCACTCTTCAGGTAACATACTTACCAGCCTACAGGTGCAGTGAAGTAATAGATGGAAAGCATGCAGCCGCGCTGTCTTCCCACAAAGAGATCAGCAATGATACTGGGGGCCATTGTGGAAAAGCATGCCTTCAGGACTCCAAGCAGTCTTCTCATTTCCAGAAAAAGGTGAAAATACTGTGAAAACATAAAATAAAAATTCAGTTAATCTATTAGGAACTTTTCTTAGACAACTGCCTACTTGGTTCTGCAGAGGTATGAAAGTTGGTGTTTGAGAAATGTGTTGAAAAAAGACATTAAATCCACAACACATCATTTAAAGAGTAACAATCAGTTTAATTTTTGTTTCATAAAATAAAATGATAAGACCAGCTAAATGTGGCCACCAATAGTAGTAGCCACAGTTCTCTCTGGTAGAATTAATGTATATAACAAGCAATGAGAGGACCAATAAAACTTAACCTTCAATGCAAAATGAAGAAAAGAGTCATGCTCAAGAACATTAAAAGAAATAGAAGCTAATGTGCATAGATTCAGGTCTATACATGATAATAACAATAAGGTGCCCACAGTGACAACATTGCAGGTTAAAAAAGGAAAGGTCTCACCTGTGTCCATTGTAGTGCATGTAGCCCATAGATGAGAACTCTGGGGCAAGGGGAAAAGGTAATTCTTGTTACCCTATTGTCCCCTGTCATGCCCCCTGCATAGAATCCTGCCCTAACAAAGGCAGTAGCCAAGAATAGACCTAATGTAAATGACTCCCCAAGGTCAATACCATATGATGGAACGTGCACAGGTGCAACGTAGAGAAATGCAGAATGCACATGGATAAGGCTTATATTAGGTGCCAGTCACACAGATAAATGTAGTGCACAGATCAAACAAGATGTTCAGCATTAAATATGTGCACCCCACAAGTACGGACACTTTAATTCCCCAAGCCAACAATAAAGGGCCTCGCTGCACCCTGCCCAATGAAAAATCTAAAAATCTTTGGCTTGGGTCACACAGCCATCGATTCTCTCATGCAAGAGAATGGGGCTGATATTGCAAATGTCACTCAGCTAAAACACTGCTGCGAGCGGGATCCGAGTGTCAGTGCACAGTGATCCAATTCTAAAGCATGAGAGAATCGCATCCCAACGTAGGTGCGGAGGAGACAGAGAAAGTAATTTCTCCATCTCCTCCATTTCCGGCGTCAGCGGTAATCGAACTGCACTGTGATGACGTGCAAGTGCAGTCCAATGTTTATCTCCCCATAGACTTGGATGGCTGACTGCACTTCAATTCTCGGAAGCACTCGCGGTATGCTTCAAAACATCAGAGAGTCCTGTTATATGGCAGTGTGAGCGAGGCCTTTGAGGTATTAGTTAATTTGGAACCTCATCTTTAGTAATCGGAGAGTGATAACTGTGATGTCAGACCCAAAAGTGATCCATAGTGATCAATAGCAGATAAAGGGGAATAACCCCTTTAAGGCCACATTTACACATCAGTATTTTGCATCAGTACTTGTAAAAAAAAAATCAGGATTAGAACTTAACAGCAGAAAAAAAAACAGAAAGATTTTTAGCTTTTCCCCAGTTTGCCCCACTCCTCTTTTTTTCTTACAAAATACTGATCTAAATACTGACAAGTGAGAGGCCTACAGCAGATTTCCCATTCAGTGGTGTCAGTGCGCCATGTCCACCCTTACAAGTAAGCCTCCCTTAACTGTGGCCATATTAGTTAAAGTTTCTGAGTGAGGCCGGTGTCATATCCCCCTTTTTTTTTGCATATTCCACACTACTAATGTTAGTAGTGTGTATATGCAAAATTTGGCCGTTCTAGCTATTATTATTTTAATGAAATAAACAAAAAGGTTGTTGTAATAATTTATTCTACGCTCAATCCATCTGAAGACCCTCGCTCTGTAACAAAGAAAAAATAATAAACCAACAATATACATACCTTCCGAAGATCTGTAACGTTCCACGATGTAAATCCATCTGAAGGGGTTAAAATATTTTGCAGCCAGGAGCTCCGTTAATGCAGCGCTGCTCCTGGCTGCAAAACCCCGTGGAATGAAGGTAAAGTAGGTCAATGACCTATATTTACCTTCATTTGCGGTGAGGCACCCTCTGCTGGTTGTCTGTTATGACCCCAATGGCGAGGGTCTCAGAGGAACGTGGAAGTCTGCAAGATACAAAAATCCAGCTCATAGGGCAGTGGTAACTGGGTTGACCATATATCTACTCCTAACGCCAACACTAGAAGTAGCCGGGGGTCATACCTACGTTGATCCTAGATGACTCGCGCCAGCCGGAGAATCTAAATACCCCTAGTAGAGGAAAACAAAGACCTCTCTTGCCTCCAGAGAAAGGGACCCCAAAGCAGGATAGAAGCCCCCCACAAATAATAACGGTGAGGTAAGAGGAAATGACAAACACAGAAATGAACCAGGTTTAGCACAGAGAGGCCCGCTAACTAATAGCAGAATATAGAAAGGTAACTTATATGGTCAACAAAAAACCCTATCAAAAATCCACACTGGAAATTCAAGAACCCCCGAACCGTCTAACGGTCCGGGGGGAGAACACCAGCGCCCTAGAGCTTCCAGCAAAAGTCAGGATACAGATTAGGAACAAGCTGGACAAAAATACAAAACCAAAAACAAATAGCAAAAAGCAAAGTAAATGACTTAGCTGAATAACCGGACCAGGATCAGTAGACAAGAGCACAGCAGATTAGCTCTGATAACTACGTTGCCAGGCATAGAACTGAGTGTCCAGGGAGCTTATAAAGCAACGCCCCTAACTAACGACCCAGGTGCGGATAAAAGGAAAGACAGAAAAACCAGAGTCAAAAAACTAGTAACCACTAGAGGGAGCCAAAAAGCAAATTCACAACAGTACCCCCCCCTTAGTGAGGGGTCACCGAACCCTCACCACGACCACCAGGGCGATCAGGATGAGCGGCATGAAAGGCACGAACTAAATCGGCCGCATGAACATCAGAGGCGACCACCCAGGAATTATCCTCCTGACCATAGCCCTTCCACTTGACCAGGTACTGAAGTCTTCGCCTGGAGAGGCGAGAATCCAAGATCTTCTCCACCACGTACTCCAACTCGCCCTCAACCAACACCGGAGCAGGAGGCTCAGCAGAAGGAACTACAGGCACAACGTACCGCCGCAACAAGGACCTATGAAATACATTGTGAATAGCAAACGACACAGGAAGATCCAGACGAAAAGATACAGGATTAAGGATTTCCAATATCTTGTAAGGACCAATAAAACGAGGTTTAAATTTGGGAGAGGAGACCTTCATAGGAACAAAGCGGGAAGAAAGCCATACCAAATCCCCAACGCGTAGTCGGGGACCCACACCGCGGCGGCGGTTGGCAAAGCGCTGAGCCCTCTCCTGTGACAACTTCAAGTTGTCCACCACATGATTCCAGATCCGCTGCAACCTATCCACCACAGAATCCACCCCAGGACAGTCAGAAGACTCCACATGACCTGAAGAAAAGCGAGGATGGAAACCAGTGTTGCAGAAAAAAGGCGAAACCAAGGTGGCGGAACTAGCCCGATTATTAAGGGCAAACTCAGCCAACGGCAAGAATGTCACCCAATCGTCCTGATCAGCAGAGACAAAACACCTCAAATAAGCCTCCAAAGTCTGATTGGTTCGCTCCGTCTGTCCATTAGTCTGAGGATGGAAAGCAGAGGAAAACGACAAATCAATGCCCATCCTACTACAAAAGGATCGCCAGAACCTGGAAACGAACTGGGATCCTCTATCTGACACAATATTCTCAGGGATGCCGTGCAAACGAACCACGTTCTGGAAAAACACAGGAACCAGATCGGAAGAGGAAGGCAGCTTAGGCAAAGGAACCAAATGGACCATCTTGGAGAAGCGATCACATATCACCCAGATAACAGACATGCCCTGAGATAGCGGAAGATCAGAAATGAAATCCATGGAGATATGTGTCCAAGGTCTCTTCGGGACAGGCAAGGGCAAGAGCAACCCGCTGGCACGAGAACAGCAAGGCTTAGCTCTAGCACAAGTCCCACAGGACTGCACAAATGACCGCACATCCCTCTTTTGCAATGCATTAAACATTTAATATAGGCCTGGCAAACTGTTATGACCCCAATGGCGAGGGTCTCAGAGGAACGTGGAAGTCTGCAAGATACAAAAATCCAGCTCATAGGGCAGTGGTAACTGGGTTGACCATATATCTACTCCTAACGCCAACACTAGAAGTAGCCGGGGGTCATACCTACGTTGATCCTAGATGACTCGCGCCAGCCGGAGAATCTAAATACCCCTAGTAGAGGAAAACAAAGACCTCTCTTGCCTCCAGAGAAAGGGACCCCAAAGCAGGATAGAAGCCCCCCACAAATAATAACGGTGAGGTAAGAGGAAATGACAAACACAGAAATGAACCAGGTTTAGCACAGAGAGGCCCGCTAACTAATAGCAGAATATAGAAAGGTAACTTATATGGTCAACAAAAAACCCTATCAAAAATCCACACTGGAAATTCAAGAACCCCCGAACCGTCTAACGGTCCGGGGGGAGAACACCAGCGCCCTAGAGCTTCCAGCAAAAGTCAGGATACAGATTAGGAACAAGCTGGACAAAAATACAAAACCAAAAACAAATAGCAAAAAGCAAAGTAAATGACTTAGCTGAATAACCGGACCAGGATCAGTAGACAAGAGCACAGCAGATTAGCTCTGATAACTACGTTGCCAGGCATAGAACTGAGTGTCCAGGGAGCTTATAAAGCAACGCCCCTAACTAACGACCCAGGTGCGGATAAAAGGAAAGACAGAAAAACCAGAGTCAAAAAACTAGTAACCACTAGAGGGAGCCAAAAAGCAAATTCACAACAGTTGTCCTCATATGAACTCGAGCCTGGGAGCTTTCTAGGAAAGTTCCCACGCTCCAGGAACAACCAGCAGAGGGCGCCTCACCACGAATGAAGGTAAATATAGGTCATTGACCTACTTTACCTTCATTCCCCGGGGTTTTGCAGCCACGAGCACCGCTGCATTAACAGAGCTCCTGGCTGCAAAATATTTTAACCCCTTCAGATGGATTTACATCATGGGACCTTACAGATCTTCGGAAGGTATGGATATTGTTGGTTTATTATTTTTTCTTTGTTACAGAGCGAGGGTCTTCAGATGGATTGAGCGTAGAATAAATTATTACAACAACCTTTGTTTTTATTTCATTAAAATAATTTTTAATAATGTGTTTGTGTTTTTTTAACCCTTTACTAGTATTGGATTAATAATGGATAGGTGTCATAATTGACGCCTCTCCATTATTAATTTGGCTTAATGTCACCTTACATTAGCAAGGTGGCATTAACCCTTCATTACCCCATATCCCACCGCTACACGGGAATGGGAAGAGAGTGGCCAAGTGCCAGAATAGGCGCATCTTCCAGATGTGCCTTTTCTGGGGTGGCTGGGGGCAGGTGTTTTTAGCCGGGGGGGGGCCAATAACCATGGACCCTCTCCAGGCTATTAATATCTGCCCTCAGTCACTGGCTTTACTACTCTGGCAGAGAAAATTGCGCGGGAGCCCACGCCAATTTTTTCCGCCATTTAACCCTTTAATTTAATAGCTAGAACGGCCAAATTTTGCACATACACACTACTAACATTAGTAGTGTGGAATATGCAAAAAAAATGGTGATATGAGATGGTTTACTGTATGTAAACCATGTCTCATATCATGTCGGATTTAGGAAGGAGATAGCAAAAGCCGGTAATTGAATTACCGGCTTTTAAGCTATCTAGCGCTGTATGAAGTAATAATATATATACATATATGTGTCTACTGACACATATATATATAGACAGTATATATGTTTTTTTTTTGTTTTTTTTTTACACATGGATCCCTTGTATAGCCGTATGTCGGTTTTGCAAGCCTGCGAGAAAAACACGCAGTACGGATGCCATACGGATTACATACGGAGGATGCCATGCGCAAAATACGCTGATACACCCTGCCTACGGAGGAGCTACGGACCACTATTTTGGGGACTTTTCAGCGTATTACGGCCATAATATACGGACCGTATTGTCTTACCAACAAAGGGCAGAGAAATACCAATCCAATTTTGTTCGCATCAGTGCCAAAGTTTTGATTGTAAACAGAAACGTGTCTCATGTTGGACTAGACGAGGTCTACCACATTACTTATGATACATATTATTGAGTTGGCTGTAATAAGCACCATTTTTCCCTCCAAAGAAAACACTGAATCTGCGAAAGAGGCTCTAAAAGGATATGACCTCAGTCATAAAATAATATATTTACTATGTTAATATTGCATCTGTAGAAGAAAGATCTACGAAGAGTATAAGCTTCTACCGAAACAGTTCATGTTCTACCTACCTCGTTGGGAATGAAGGTAATGCAGAGGTTCATGATTGCCCAGAAGGACATCCCTGCACACATTATGTTCTTCCTATTAAAGCGGTCACCCAGGTATCCAAAGACGTGATCAGCCAGGACTTGGCTGCATATGGGAACTGAAGTGGCAAGGGAAAAAAAAAGATGTCAATGTAACAGATTATCACTTAACCCCATCTCGATATGGCCAGCTTTCATGTTTTTGCTTTTGCCTCCCCCCTTTCCAAGCGCCATTACTTTTTTATTTTTCTGTATTCATAGACCTATCTGGTCTTGTTTTTGTCTGCAAAAGTTGTCTTTTTGAATAACACCATTAAATTTACCACATAATGTACTGAAAAAGGCAAATAAATTCCAGGAGCGGTAAAATTGTGAAAAAAATATTTTCCGAGACCCGCAACATCTTCATTTTTCAGTTGATAGAACAATGTAGGGTTTACTTTTTATGGGGGGGGGGGGGGGGCAACATTTTCATTGATTTTCATATGGTTTAAAACTTTTTATTTTGATTATTTGCAAGTCCCCCTAGATAACTAGAACCTGAAATCATCACTTGTACTATATACAGCAATAACACAGAATAAAAAAATCCAGCTCTGTATTGACATTGAGGTCTTCAACAGATCCCCAACTCCTGACTGTCTGTCACCAGTGGGTCACGTCCCTATGGGAGATCTGGGGTTAGAAAGTAACTACGTATTGTGAATCACAGATCTTCCATATAGCCGATGTGTTTGTGTTTCATAGTAAATGGATTTAGTTTTCATTGCTGCTGAATAGGTTAACCCCTTACCGGCATCGGACGTACTATACCGTCCGATGCCGGCTCCCCTGCTTTGATGCAGGGCTCCGCGGTGAGCCCGCACCAAAGCCGGGACATGTCAGCTGTTTTGAACAGCTGACATGTGCCCGTAATAGGCGCGGGCAGAATCGCGATCTGCCCGTACCTATTAACTAGTTAAATGCCGCTGTCAAACGCAGACAGCGGCATTTAACTACCGCTTCCGGCCGGGCGGCCGGAAATGACGTCATCGCCGCCCCCTGTCACATGATCGGGGGTCGGCGATGCTTGTGAATGGTAACCATAGAGGTCCTAGAGACCTCTATGGTTACTGATTGCCCGTCGCTGTGAGCGCCACCCTGTGGTCGGCGCTCACAGCACACGTGCAATTCTGCTACATAGCAGCGATCAGCAGATCGCTGCTATGTAGCAGAGCCGATCGTGCTGTGCCTGCTTATAGCCTCCCATGGAGGCTATTGAAGCATGGCAAAAGTTAAAAAAAAAGTTTAAAAAAATGTGAAAAAAATAAAAAAAACATAAAAGTTTAAATCACCCCCCTTTCGCCCCAATCAAAATAAATCAATAAAAAAAATATCAAATCTATGCATATTTGGTATCGCCGCGCTCAGAATCGCCCGATCTATCAATTAAAAAAAAGTATTAACCTGATCGCTAAACAGCGTAGCGGGAAAAAAATTCGAAACGCCAGAATTACGTTTTTTTGGTTGCCGCGACATTGCATTAAAATGCAATAACGGGCGATCAAAAGAACGTATCTGCACCGAAATGCTATCATTAAAAACGTCATCTTGGCACGCAAAAAATAAGCCCTCAACCGACCCCAGATGATGAAAAATGGAGACGCTACTAGTATCGGAAAATGGCGCAATTTTTATTTTTTTTTTTAGCAAAGTTTGGAATTTTTTTTCACCACTTAGATAAAAAATAACCTAGTCATGTTTGGTGTCTATGAACACGTAATGACCTGGAGAATCATAATGGCAGGTCATTTTTAGCATTTAGTGAACCTAGCAAAAAAGCCAAACAAAAAACCAATGTGGGATTGCACTTTTTTTGCAATTTCACCGCACTTGGAATTTTTTTCCCGTTTTCTAGTACACGACATGCTAAAACCAATGATGTTGTTCAAAAGTACAACTCGTCCCGCAAAAAATAAGCCCCACATGGCCAAATTGACGGAAAAATAAAAAAGTTATGGCTCTGGGAAGGAGGGGAGCGAAAAACAAACACGGAAAAACGAAAAATCCCCCGGTCATGAAGGGGTTAATGACCCTTTCTATGCCGGTCAGAAACTTGCAGCTCCATCTCACAGCTGTTCTTTCCCTATAAAATCTGACCAGACCTTCTCTTCCTTGCCAGTGAAAGCTTTGCTTCCTAGCTCATTGGAGATGCTGTGCTGAATTGGAGATCCTTGTTGCTACTGGAGATTTGTTGTGAGTTCTGTGGTCAGGCTCCGTCCTGTGGTCGTGGGTGGTGCTTCGGCTGGTTCTGTCCGTGGGCTTCCTTTGGTGGATATGGGTGGGGCTGCGGCTTCTGGGTTTCCTTCCTCAGGTGACGAGGTTAAGTTGTTAGGTGCTGCTCTATTTAACTCCACCTAGTTCTTTGTTCCTGGCCTCCAGTCAATGTTCCAGTATTGGTCTGGCTCTCTCCTGGATCGTTCTTGTGGCCTGTCTGCCCTGCATAAGCTAAGTTCTGCTTGTGTTACTTTGTTTGCTATTTTTTCTGTCCAGCTTGCTATATTGGTTTGTCTTGCTTGCTGGAAGCTCTGGGACGCAGAGGAAGCACCTCCGTACCGTTAGTCGGTGCGGAGGGTCTTTTTGCGCCCTCTGCGTGGTTGTTTGTAGGTTTTTGTGCTGACCGCAAAGCTATCTTTCCTATCCTCGGTCTATTTAGTAAGTCGGGCCTCACTTTGCTAAAATCTATTTCATCTCTGTGTTTGTGTTTTCATCTTTGCTCACAGTCATTATATGTGTGTGGGGGGCTGCCTTTTCCTTTGGGGAATTTCTCTGAGGCAAGGTAGGCTTATTTTTCTATCTTCAGGGCTAGCTAGTTTCTCAGGCTGTGCGCGAGGCGCCTAGGTCTGGTCAGGAGCGCTCCACGGCTACCTCTAGTGTGGTGTGATAGGATTAGGGATTGCGGTCAGCAGAGTTCCCACGTCTCAGAGCTCGTCCTATGTGATTAGCAACTATCAGGTCATTTTCTGTGCTCGTGACCACCAGGTCCATTGTGGTTCTGAATCACCTGTTCATAACAGTACTGGAGGCCCAAAGTACTAATGCTTCTCAATAGAGGGAAAAGAGAAGTTCTGAGACCATTTTTTTTTCTTTGCACTGTGTTTTGTCTTTCTTTTCCCCTTTACATCAGGGTGGTTCAGAACACAGGTGTAGACATGGACATTCAAGGTCTGTCCTCTTTGATGGATAATCTCGCTATAAGTGTACAGAACATTCAAGATTTAGTGGTTCAGAATCCTAAGTTAGAACCTAAAATTCCTATTCCTGAGTTATTTTCTGGATATAGAGCTGAGTTTCTGAATTTTAAAAATAATTGTAAACTATTTCTGGCTTTGAAACCCCGCTCCTCTGGTGACCCAGTTCAACAAGTAAAGATCATTATTTCTTTATTACGTGGCGACCCTCAAGACTGGCCATTTTCCCTTGCGCCAGGAGATCCTGCATTATGTGATATTGATGCGTTTTTTCTGGCGCTCGAGTTGCTTTATGATGAACCTAATTCAGTGGATCAGGCAGAGAAAATCTTGCTGGCTCTGTGTCAGGGTCAGGATGAGGTAGAGATATATTGTCAGAAATTTAGGAAGTGGTCTGTGCTCACTCAATGGAATGAATGTGCTCTGGCAGCAATTTTCAGAAAGGGTCTCTCTGAAGCCCTTAAGGATGTCATGGTGGTATTTCCTATGCCTGCTGGTCTGAATGAGTCTATGTCTTTGGCCATTCAGATCGATCGACGCTTACGTGAGCGTAAAACTGTGCACCATTTGGCGGTATTATCTGAGCATAAACCTGAGCCTATGCAATGTAATAGGACTTTGACCAGAGCTGAACGGCAAGAACACAGACGACGGAATTGGCTGTGTTTTTACTGTGGTGAGTCTACTCATGCTATCTCCGATTGTCCTAAGCGCATTATGCGTTTCGCTAGGTCTGCCACCATTGGTACGGTACAGTCGAAATTTCTTTTGTCCGTTACTTTGATCTGCTCATTGTCATCCTTTTCTGTCATGGCATTTGTGGATTCAGGCGCTGCCCTGAATTTGATGGACTTGGAGTTTGCTAGGCGCTGTGGGTTTTTCTTGGAGCCCTTGCAGCATCCTATTCCATTGAGAGGAATTGATGCCACGCCTTTCACCAAGAATAAGCCTCAGTATTGGACCCAACTGACCATGTGCATGGCTCCTGCGCATCAGGAGGATATTCGCTTTTTGGTGTTGCAGAATCTGCATGATGTGGTCGTGTTGGGGTTGCCATGGCTACAAGTCCATAACCCAGTATTGGATTGGAAATCAATGTCTGTGTCCAGCTGGGGTTGTCAGGGGGTACATGGTAATGTTCCATTTCTGTCTATTTCATCATCCACCCCTTCTGAGGTCCCAGAGTTCTTGTCAGATTACCGCGATATATTTGATGAGCCCAAGTCCAGTGCCCTACCTCCGCATAGGGATTGGGATTGTGCTATCGATTTGATTCCTGGTAGTAAGTTTCCTAAAGGTCGACTGTTTAATTTGTCTGTACCTGAGCACGCCGCTATGCGGAGTTACGTAAAGGAATCCTTGGAGAAGGGTCATATTCGCCCCTCGTCGTCGCCATTGGGGGCAGGGTTCTTTTTTGTGGCCAAGAAGGATGGTTCGTTGAGACCTTGTATTGATTACCGCCTTCTAAATAAAATCACAGTCAAATTTCAGTACCCCTTGCCGCTGCTGTCTGATTTGTTTGCTCGGATTAAGGGGGCTAGTTGGTTCACCAAGATAGATCTTCGTGGTGCGTATAATCTTGTGCGTATTAAACAGGGCGATGAATGGAAAACAGCATTTAATACGCCCGAGGGCCATTTTGAGTACCTGGTTATGCCATTCGGGCTTTCCAATGCTCCATCTGTATTTCAGTCCTTTATGCATGACATCTTCCGAGAGTACCTGGATAAATTCCTGATTGTGTACTTGGATGATATTTTGGTCTTCTCGGATGATTGGGAGTCGCACGTGAAGCAGGTTAGAATGGTGTTCCAGGTCCTGCGTGCTAATTCTTTGTTTGTGAAGGGGTCAAAGTGTCTCTTTGGTGTTCAGAAGGTTTCATTTTTGGGTTTCATTTTTTCCCCTTCTACTATCGAGATGGACCCTGTCAAAGTTCAGGCCATTTATGATTGGACTCAGCCGACATCTCTGTAGAGTCTGCAAAAGTTCCTGGGCTTTGCTAATTTTTATCGTCGCTTCATCAATAATTTTTCTAGTATTGCTAAACCGTTGACTGATTTAACCAAGAAGGGTGCTGATGTGGTCAAT
Organism: Ranitomeya imitator; assembly: GCF_032444005.1. Lineage (NCBI taxonomy): Eukaryota > Metazoa > Chordata > Amphibia > Anura > Dendrobatidae > Ranitomeya > Ranitomeya imitator. The sequence goes on from NC_091284.1 coordinate 225,300,278, forward strand.
TGGTCTTCTGCTGCTGTGGAAGCTTTTCAGGAGTTGAAGCGTCATTTTTCTTCTGCCCCTGTGTTGTGCCAGCCAGATGTTTTGCTCCCGTTCAGGTCGAGGTTGATGCTTCTGAGATTGGAGCAGGGGCTGTTTTGTCGCAAAGAAGTTCTGATGGCTCAGTGATGAAACCATGTGCCTTCTTTTCCAGGAAGTTTTCGCCTGCTGAGCGTAATTATGATGTTGGCAATCGAGAGTTGCTGGCCATGAAGTGGGCATTCGAGGAGTGGCGTCATTGGCTTGAAGGAGCTAAGCATCGCGTGGTGGTCTTGACTCATCACAAGAACTTGACTTATCTCGAGTCTGCCAAGCGGTTGAATCCTAGACAGGCTCGTTGGTCGCTGTTTTTCTCCCGTTTTGACTTTGTGGTTTCGTACCTTCCGGGCTCTAAAAATGTGAAGGCGGATGCCCTGTCTAGGAGTTTTGTGCCCGACTCTCCGGGTTTGCAAGAGCCGGCGGGTATTCTCAAAGAGGGGGTAATTTTGTCTGCCATCTCCCCTGATTTGCGGCGGGTGCTGCAAAAATTTCAGGCTAATAGACCTGACCGTTGCCCGACGGAGAAACTGTTTGTGCCGGATAGATGGACGAGTAGAGTTATCTCTGAGGTTCATTGTTCGGTGTTGGCTGGTCATCCTGGAATCTTTGGTACCAGAGATTTGGTGGCTAGATCCTTTTGGCGGCCATCTCTGTCGCGGGATGTGCGTTCGTTTGTGCAGTCCTGTGGGATTTGTGCTCGGGCTAAGCCCTGCTGTTCTCGTGCCAGTGGGTTGCTTTTGCCCTTGCCGGTCCCGAAGAGGCCCTGGACACATATCTCTATGGATTTTATTTCGGATCTCCCCGTCTCTCAAAAAATGTCGGTCATTTGGGTGGTTTGTGATCGCTTCTCTAAGATGGTCCATTTGGTACCCTTGTCTAAATTACCCTCCTCCTCTGATTTGGTGCCATTGTTTTTCCAGCATGTGGTTCGTTTACATGGCATTCCGGAGAACATCGTTTCTGACAGAGGTTCCCAGTTTGTTTCGAGGTTTTGGCGAGCCTTTTGTTTTAGGATGGGCATTGATTTGTCTTTTTCCTCGGCTTTCCATCCTCAGACAAATGGCCAAACTGAACGAACCAATCAGACCTTGGAAACATATCTGAGATGTTTTGTTTCTGCTGATCAGGATGATTGGGTGTCCTTTTTGACTTTGGCTGAGTTCGCCCTTAATAATCGGGCCAGCTCGGCTACTTTGGTTTCGCCGTTTTTCTGCAATTCTGGTTTCCATCCTCGTTTCTCTTCAGGGCAGGTTGAGTCTTCGGACTGTCCTGGTGTGGATACTGTGGTGGATAGGTTGCAACAGATTTGGACTCATGTAGTGGACAATTTGACATTGTCCCAGGAGAAGGCTCAACGTTTCGCTAACCGCAGGCGCTGTGTGGGTCCCCGACTTCGTGTTGGGGATTTGGTTTGGTTGTCGTCTCGTTATATTCCTATGAAAGTTTCCTCTCCTAAGTTTAAGCCTCGTTTCATTGGTCCGTATAGGATTTCTGAGGTTCTTAATCCTGTGTTTTTTCGTTTGACCCTTCCAGCTTCTTTTTCCATCCATAATGTATTCCATAGGTCATTGTTGCGGAGATACGTGGCACCTGTGTTTCCATCCGTTGATCCTCCTGCCCCAGTTTTGGTTGAGGGGGAGTTGGAGTATATAGTGGAGAAGATTTTGGATTCTCGTATTTCGAGACGGAAACTCCAGTACCTGGTTAAGTGGAAGGGTTATGGTCAGGAAGATAATTCCTGGGTCTTTGCCTCTGATGTTCATGCTGCCGATCTGGTTCGTGCCTTTCATTTGGCTCATCCTGGTCGGCCTGGGGGCTCTGGTGAGGGTTCGGTGACCCCTCCTCAAGGGGGGGTACTGTTGTGAGTTCTGTGGTCAGGCTCCCTCCTGTGGTCGTGGTGGTGCTTCGGCTGGTTCTGTCCGTGGGCTTCCTTTGGTGGATGTGGGTGGGGCTGCGGCTTCTGGGTTTCCTTCCTCAGGTGACGAGGTTAAGTTGTTAGGTGCTGCTCTATTTAACTCCACCTAGTTCTTTGTTCCTGGCCTCCAGTCAATGTTCCAGTATTGGTCTGGCTCTCTCCTGGATCGTTCTTGTGGCCTGTCTGCCCTGCATAAGCTAAGTTCTGCTTGTGTTACTTTGTTTGCTATTTTTTCTGTCCAGCTTGCTATATTGGTTTGTCTTGCTTGCTGGAAGCTCTGGGACGCAGAGGAAGCACCTCCGTACCGTTAGTCGGTGCGGAGGGTCTTTTTGCGCCCTCTGCGTGGTTGTTTGTAGGTTTTTGTGCTGACCGCAAAGCTATCTTTCCTATCCTCGGTCTATTTAGTAAGTCGGGCCTCACTTTGCTAAAATCTATTTCATCTCTGTGTTTGTGTTTTCATCTTTGCTCACAGTCATTATATGTGTGTGGGGGGCTGCCTTTTCCTTTGGGGAATTTCTCTGAGGCAAGGTAGGCTTATTTTTCTATCTTCAGGGCTAGCTAGTTTCTCAGGCTGTGCCCGAGGCGCCTAGGTCTGGTCAGGAGCGCTCCACGGCTACCTCTAGTGTGGTGTGATAGGATTAGGGATTGCGGTCAGCAGAGTTCCCACGTCTCAGAGTTCGTCCTATGTGATTAGCAACTATCATGTCATTTTCTGTGCTCGTGACCACCAGGTCTATTGTGGTTCTGAATCACCTGTTCATAACAGAGATTGTTGTGTGCTGTTTTTAGTGTATGCTTTCCTCATTGTCCTATTCCCATTTGGTGGAACATTCCTATCCCTCTCTAAACACCTCTCTACCGTTGGTGAGTGTTTTTGCATGTTTCTGTTATCCCTGTCTGTCTTATGTGTTAAAACACTAATATTTCTATTCTAGGCCTCCTGGGGGAGAGGACAACTTAGGGCAGTGTTCCCCAACTGCGGTCATCAAGAGCCACCACCAGGTCATGTTTTCAGGATTTCCTTAGTATTGCACAGGTGATAATTGCATCACCTGCACAGGCAATAATTCCATCACCTGTGCAATACAGAGGAAATCCTGAAAACATGACCTGTTGGTGGCTCTTGAGGACCGGAGTTGGGGAACACTGACTTAGGAAATAGAAAGAGAACAGTAAAGCTGGTGGCCCAAACCTCCTCACCTTTAGAGGTACCTTTGGAAGCAGGGATAGTTAGAGACAGTTCAAGGCCCCTTTCACTTATCAAGTACAGTCACTGCGTGAAACTGTTTTAGCAACCCATAGGCTTGTTCACACGATGGCTGATGGACATATACAATGACGCGTCACCATGACATTGGTTGTTAATGCCGCTGTCAAAAAAATGCCAGAGGTATTTAACAGGTTCACAGTTGCTGGTGGACCCCTCTCCAATCGCAGGCACAATCTGGCTGTGTGTCACAGCTATTATCTGCTGGGAATAGCCCGCTACATACACCTGTTCTCGCTCTTTGAAACTGAGATGATCTCAAATTTGAGTAAGGGATTTCAGATTAGTCCTCCCGATGCCAGCTTTCATGGGGACTTGCAGAATATGATTTGTAGTTGACATTTACCTGTGTTCTTTAATCCAAGTCCACTGCTCTCCATTTTAAAGTGGCTTTGCAGATTTGGCATCACGCCTACATGAACAAGAGAAGAGCACAAATGATCATTTGTAATTAGGGAACTGTATTACTTTTTTTTCAATAGGATTCTTATATGCCATGAAGAGTCAGACAGTCGTGGTGCTATTATAGACACCTTCACAGCTATGGGATTAAAAAATCTTGCCACCAGACATAAAACATTTTACCCCTCCTTCACCTACCGCTTTCAGTAAAGGAATCCATGTAGATAACTAGATTTATGTAGGACAGAATTAGTACAATAATGATGGAGCGTACGTAAGAAGTTGCACTCCGGTCATCAATGTTCTGCCTTTCAATCATAGCTTTTTCCTCTTCTTCATCATCAAACATCTGAATGGTAGTATGTGTACAACTCTGGGCAGAGGCCATGATCACAGAGCCCTGTAAACACTGGAGATAGACAAAGAAAACAGAAAAAACATTGAATTACTCTCATCATCAGACTGGTCTACACAAGCTGGTGTCATGTAAGAATGTTATACTGCGCTATTTTCCTAATTATTTATTATTTATCTCATAAATCAATAGTGCAAATGAAAATAATAAAATGTGTAATATATATTAGAGAAATCAGTCTCTTCCTCCTAATGAGAACACAAGAGTGCCCTGCAAAGTAACACGGAGGACCGTGACAAAAGGGACAACCTATGTAAAGAAGTAGCCCTCCAATAATAATTTGTATGAAAAGTAAATCATTTTATTAGAACACATGATGAAAAGGTTAAAAAATGGAGATGTAAATACACAGAACAGGAATAGAAAACAAGCCAACACTGAGCAAGTAAGTAAGTTATGTCCAAAGTTATATATAAATTACAGCAACTTGCAAAAATAGGCTCTGAATTAGTATATAAAGACAGGTGTATTCAAATAAAGAGGAATATAGTGCAAGGTGCAAATGACTAGATGTAGACAAGGACCTAAATAAATAAGCTGGACACTGCTGGGTTTTGTCTCTGGTAACTCCTATAACGTGTTATACAAAGGGTATAATGAGCTAGGTAAAAAAAAAATTAATTTATAGGAGAGTCTAGAAACAAAAGAAGTTTTGTTTTGCACACCATAGCTCAAAGCAATGGCAAGTGCATAGTATCACATAAAGGCATATATAAATCTAGGCTAGAAGGTGTGGAAGGTTACCCAGGGTATACAACAGCTTATGGCTGAACTGGAGGAGGAATTTTTGTCATCTTGCTCTATTAAACCTCTTGCACACTTCCGCTACATTGATGATCTGCTAATAATCTGGACAGGCTCAAAAGATGATCTGCTTACCTTCCACATTAACTTCAACAAGTCCAACCCAACCATAAAGATCACCTTCAACTTCTCAAAGCCCCAAATACATTTTTTGGACACGACCATATACATCAAGGACAACACATCAATTTATCATAAAGCCCACAGGATGTCTGGCATATCTTAAATGGAACAACTTTCATCCAAGACACACAAAAAATTCATCATCTACAGTCAAGCTATGAGATACATTCAAATCTGTTCAGACAGTAAAGACAGAAAACTACAGCTGCGATCACTGAGGAATACTTTCCTACTACACGGATACCATCCACTGGTAATAGATGAATAGATCTACAGAGCTACAAGGGTCACAAGAAGCAGCCTCCTGGATTACAGACTGAGGGAGAACAACAACAGGGTGCCTCTTGTGGTCACATACAACCCCCACATGAACATCCTAAGGAAAATTGGTGCTGATCTCCAACCCATATTCCACAGAGACCACAAATTGAAAGAAATAATCCCAGAACTACCACTTCTCTCCCACAAACAGCCCCCTAACAAGAAATCTCCTTGTGAGAAGTGTCCTCTCATCACCATTAGTGGCTGGCACATTCCATTGTAACAATAAAAAATGCAAATCTTGTACCCACATATTACCCACAAACACAGTCCACATATCAAAAGTAAATCTGGACTATAAGGTCATGGGTTTCTTTTCATGTACAACATCCAATATGGTGACATGATACAATGTACAAGGTGCCCTGGAGGTTTCTTTATTGGGGAAACCATGCAAAAACTACAAATAAGGATGAATCTACACAGACACATAATCAGGAATGAAATGGACACACCGGTGGGAAAACATGTCTCTGGATCTGGACACTGGATGACAGATTTAAAAGTCTTAGTACTAAAATGTCATTTTAAGGACGACAAAGAGAGAAAAATTTGGGAATTCATAAAGATGTTTCATTCTTTGAGACTAGGACACCTGGATTTATGAGTCACTACATGGATACAATTCACCCCACCAGAGGGACCCCAGATAACTAAGGCTACGTTCACATTTGCGTTGTGCACCGCTGCGTCAGCGACGCAACGCACAACGCAAATAAAAACGCACCAAAACGCACACAAAAACGCTGCGTTTTGCGACGCATGCGTCCTTTTTTCCCGAAATTTGGATGCAAGAAAAATGCAACTTGTTGCTTTTTCTGCGCCCGACGCTTGCAGCAAAAAAAATGCATGCGTCGCACAACGCAGCACAACGCATGTCCATGCGTCCCCCATGTTAAATATAGGGGCGCATGACGCATGCATCGCCGCTGCGTCGCCCGACGCAAACACGCAAAACGCTAATGTGAACATAGCCTAAGAAGAACATTCCTACTGCCTCTCCATTTATAACAAAATGCCTATTATGATTTCCTTGGCTTATTTTTAGGAGGCATCACCCCTCCGGCCTCATGAACAAATGTCCTGCTGTATTTTCTCTAGGGGTATGTGCACAGGATCCGGAGTTGCTGCAGGTTTGACACTGTGAACTTATGCAGCGCCAGATGTTACAGCAGAAATCCCATGTCCAGTATGTCTCCACCCGTGGAGACTGACATGAGCGCTTCGTTCCAGACCACAGTATGTCAATTTCTGTTACGGAGGCTCTAGTCTCCACAAGAGATATGTCACCAATAGAAATGTATTGAACACGATGAATCCGCTCGGTTCAGTGAACACATGCGGAATCACCTGTGCTCAATGGACGTCAGCGCTTTGGATGCAGCGAACATGTGCTACGTCCAAAGTGCTGCTACTTCCAGATCGTGTGCACCCGCCATAAATGTCCTGCCTTTTTCTTATTAACTCATTTGTAATCCTGCCTGAAGAAGGAGCCTCTGTGCTCTGAAAGCTGCAAACAGATATTATTTTCTGGAAGGCCAATAAAGGTATCACTCCAAGAAAACTTTTGTCATCATTGGGCATAAAGGTATTCACATCGATTTTTCTGGCTAACATGATACCACAATATATTTTGTTATTATACACTCTGACTGCTGGGAAACACAGTGCCTACATTACAGGAACGGCACCGGTCCAAAAGGTGTTGAGTGTTTTACTTGTATATAATACACTCAAATTAATGAGAGGGGTTATCCAGTGGTAGACCACCGTTTAGTAACTAAAATAAGGTTAAGCTTACCTTGTTCTCTCCACCAGAGGGCGCTGACAATTCCTATCGCTCTTCAGTTGGTATTAACGATGAGGACTCTCAATTCTAAATATTTTTCTATCCACTGGCTAACACAGTACCAAGATATAAATCTTCTCTGTATCACTTTTTAAAACTCTCTAGCAAATTTTGCAACACAAGTTGTGACTGCAACAGACAAGAGAATCTGATTGTGTCCAAACCTTCCTCCGTGTCATAAGCGGGGGATGATTGTGACATCATCACCTGTCAGTCAGCGTTCTAAGCCATTGTGATGTCATGAATAATTAATATCGGGCTGCTATTCAATATAAATTCATTGGTAATGATGACAATACGCAGGGGCTGGAAAATTTTAGATAGGGGCAAGCACACAGCAGTGGCCCATGATTTGCGGCTCATCAGTATCATATTTATCTCTGGCTGCTTCATAAATTAGAGGTAACAAGGCTGTAAAAAGACGGAAATTGGTGTGTAATTGGGATCACACACACCTATGCAATGAATAAAACACTCTTTTGTAGGTATGCAGAGGCGCCCATGAGGGTATAAAGGGGCTGTAGGAACCCTATTTACATGCTTTTAAAGGTGATGTGCAGGGTTTATAAGGTATAAACTGGTGACAGATTCTTTTTGTTCGTAGGAACCCACTTTGAAGATCAACCACTCTGAATGGACCTTGGCTTGAGTGGGACTAAGGCTATGTGCACACGTTGCGGATTCTCTGCGGATCCGCAACGTTTTTTGAGGTACAGAAATGCTGCAGATCCGCAATTGATTTACAGTACAATGTAAATCAATGAGAAAACAAAAATGCTGTGCACACTTTACGGAAAATCCGCTGCAGAAACGCTGCGGTTTAAAAGAAGTAGCATGTCACTTCTTTTTTGTGACTCTGCAGCGTTTTTGCACCCATTCCATTACAGAAAACCGCAGGGGTAAAAACCGCAGCAAATCCGCAAGAAAACCGCAGCAAAAACACACAAAAAATGCTGCGGTACCGCTAAAAAAACGCTGCGGAACCGCAGGTGCGTTTTCTGCCAGGAGAGGCAGAATCCGCACCAGAAATTCCTAAGCCTAATCCGCAACGTGTGCACATAGCCTAAAAAGCAACCCAGCCACACAAATCCCACCGGTCCACATACTATAACACTCCCCACCTCCAATAAGTAGATTTTTGCTATACTTTGTCGTACCCCTCAACATTCCTCTTTCAGGAGTTATTTAAACAGCCCCATGTGAATGACGCCACAGTGCGCATGATCGACCACAGATCCATTTACACAGTGCTCCTCAGATCGCCGATTCTCGGGATCATGGGGGTCCCAACAGTCAGACCCACAGCGAGTGGAAAGTTCTTGGGGTAGGAGTTTACATGGAATAATCCATTTAAATGAGATTTCCAATATTTATTTGTATTTTGCCATAGGAATATTGAAAATAATAAACAAATATTGAACCTCCCCAAAGTCCAATGTTGCCCCTCCTACAATAGGACAGGAGAAGTGATTCTGTGCAGTGTATATATACAGGACAGGAGGAGTGGTACTGTGCAGTGTATATATACAGGACAGGAGGAGTGGTACTGTGCAGTGTATATATACAGGACAGGAGAAGTGATTCTGTGCAGTGTATATATACAGGACAGGAGAAGTGGTACTGTGCAGTGTATATATACAGGACAGGAGGAGTGGTACTGTGCAGTGTATATATACAGGGCAGGAGGAGTGGTACTGTGCAGTGTATATATACAGGACAGGAGGAGTGGTACTGTGCAGTGTATATATACAGGACAGGAGGAGTGGTACTGTGCAGTGTATATATACAGGACAGGAGAAGTGATTCTGTGCAGTGTATATATACAGGACAGGAGAAGTGGTACTGTGCAGTGTATATATACAGGGCAGGAGGAGTGGTACTGTGCAGTGTATATATACAGGACAGGAGGAATGGTACTGTGCAGTGTATACATACAGGGCAGGAGGAGTGGTACTGTGCTGTGTATATATACAGGACAGGAGGAGTGGTACTGTGCAGTGTATATATACAGGACAGGAGGAGTGGTACTGTGCAGTGTATATATACAGGACAGGAGAAGTGATTCTGTGCAGTGTATATATACAGGACAGGAGAAGTGGTACTGTGCAGTGTATATATACAGGGCAGGAGGAGTGGTACTGTGCAGTGTATATATACAGGACAGGAGGAATGGTACTGTGCAGTGTATACATACAGGGCAGGAGGAGTGGTACTGTGCTGTGTATATATACAGGACAGGAGGAGTGGTACTGTGCAGTGTATATATACAGGACAGGAGGAGTGGTACTGTGCAGTGTATATATACAGGGCAGGAGGAGTGGTACTGTGCAGTGTATATATACAGGACAGGAGGAGTGGTACTGTGCAGTGTATATATACAGGACAGGAGAAGTGATTCTGTGCAGTGTATATATACAGGACAGGAGAAGTGGTACTGTGCAGTGTATATATACAGGACAGGAGGAGTGGTACTGTGCAGTGTATATATACAGGGCAGGAGGAGTGGTACTGTGCAGTGTATATATACAGGACAGGAGGAGTGGTACTGTGCAGTGTATATATACAGGACAGGAGGAATGGTACTGTGCAGTGTATATATACAGGACAGGAGGAGTGGTACTGTGCAGTGTATATATACAGGACAGGAGGAGTGGTACTGTGCAGTGTATATATACAGGACAGGAGAAGTGGTACTGTGCAGTGTATATATACAGGACAGGAGAAGTGATTCTGTGCAGTGTATATATACAGGACAGGAGAAGTGGTACTGTGCAGTGTATATATACAGGACATGAGGAGAGGTACTGTACAGTGTATATATACAGGACAGGAGGAGTGGTACTGTGCAGTGTATATATACAGGGCAGGAGGAGTGGTACTGTGCAGTGTATATATACAGGACAGGAGGAGTGGTACTGTGCAGTGTATATATACAGGACAGGAGGAATGGTACTGTGCAGTGAATATATACAGGACAGGAGGAGTGGTACTGTGCAGTGTATATATACAGGACAGGAGAAGTGATTCTGTGCAGTGTATATATACAGGACAGGAGAAGTGGTACTGTGCAGTGTATATATACAGGACAGGAGGAGTGGTACTGTGCAGTGTATATATACAGGACAGGAGAAGTGGTACTGTGCAGTGTATATATACAGGACAGGAGGAGTGGTACTGTGCAGTGTATATATACAGGACAGGAGGAGTGGTACTGTGCAGTGTATATATACAGGACAGGAGAAGTGGTACTGTGCAGTGTATATATACAGGACAGGAGGAGTGGTACTGTGCAGTGTATATATACAGGACAGGAGAAGTGGTACTGTGCAGTGTATATATACAGGACAGGAGAAGTGGTACTGTGCAGTGTATATATACAGGACAGGAGGAGTGGTACTGTGCAGTGTATATATACAGGACAGGAGGAGTGGTACTGTGCAGTGTATATATACAGGACAGGAGGAGTGGTACTGTGCAGTGTATATATACAGGACAGGAGGAGTGGTACTGTGCAGTGTATATATACAGGACAGGAGAAGTGATTCTGTGCAGTGTATATATACAGGACAGGAGAAGTGGTACTGTGCAGTGTATATATACAGGACAGGAGGAGTGGTACTGTGCAGTGTATATATACAGGGCAGGAGGAGTGGTACTGTGCAGTGTATATATACAGGACAGGAGGAGTGGTACTGTGCAGTGTATATATACAGGACAGGAGGAATGGTACTGTGCAGTGTATATATACAGGACAGGAGGAGTGGTACTGTGCAGTGTATATATACAGGACAGGAGGAGTGGTACTGCGTAGTGTATATATGCAGGACAGGAGGAGTGGTACTGTGCAGTGTATATATACAGGACAGGAGAAGTGGTACTGTGCAGTATATATATACAGGACAGGAGGAGTGGTACTGTGCAGTGTATATATACAGGACATGAGGAGAGGTACTGTACAGTGTATATATACAGGACAGGAGGAGTGGTACTGTGCAGTGTATATATACAGGGCAGGAGGAGTGGTACTGTGCAGTGTACAGTGGGGCAAAAAAGTATTTAGTCAGTCAGCAATAGTGCAAGTTTCACCACTTAAAAAGATGAGAGGCGTCTGTAATTTACATCATAGGTAGACCTCAACTATGGGAGACAAACTGAGAAAAAAAAAATCCAGAAAATCACATTGTCTGTTTTTTTAACAATTTATTTGCATATTATGGTGGAAAATAAGTATTTGGTCAGAAACAAAATTTAATCTCAATACTTTGTAATATATCCTTTGTTGGCAATGACAGAGGTCAAACATTTTCTGTAAGTCTTCACAAGGTTGCCACACACTGTTGTTGGTATGTTGGCCCATTCCTCCATGCAGATCTCCTCTAGAGCAGTAATGTTTTTGGCTTTTCGCTTGGCAACACGGACTTTTAACTCCCTCCAAAGGTTTTCTATAGGGTTGAGATCTGGAGACTGGCTAGGCCACTCCAGGACCTTGAAATGCTTCTTACGAAGCCACTCCTTCGTTGCCCTGGCGGTGTGCTTTGGATCATTGTCATGTTGAAAGACCCAGCCACGTTTCATCTTCAATGCCCTTGCTGATGGAAGGAGGTTTGCACTCAAAATCTCACGATACATGGCCCCATTCATTCTTTCATGTACCCGGATCAGTCGTCCTGGCCCCTTTGCAGAGAAACAGCCCCAAAGCATGATGTTTCCACCACCATGCTTTACAGTAGGTATGGTGTTTGATGGATGCAACTCAGTATTCTTTTTCCTCCAAACACGACAAGTTGTGTTTCTACCAAACAGTTCCAGTTTGGTTTCATCAGACCATAGGACATTCTCCCAAAACTCCTCTGGATCATCCAAATGCTCTCTAGCAAACTTCAGACGGGCCCGGACATGTACTGGCTTAAGCAGTGGGACACGTCTGGCACTGCAGGATCTGAGTCCATGGTGGCGTAGTGTGTTACTTATGGTAGGCCTTGTTACATTGGTCCCAGCTCTCTGCAGTTCATTCACTAGGTCCCCCCGCGTGGTTCTGGGATTTTTGCTCACCGTTCTTGTGATCATTCTGACCCCACGGGGTGGGATTTTGCGTGGAGCCCAAAATCGAGGGAGAATATCAGTGGTCTTGTATGTCTTCCATTTTCTAATTATTGCTCCCACTGTTGATTTCTTCACTCCAAGCTGGTTGGCTATTGCAGATTCAGTCTTCCCAGCCTGGTGCAGGGCTACAATTTTGTTTCTGGTGTCCTTTGACAGCTCTTTGGTCTTCACCATAGTGGAGTTTGGAGTCAGACTGTTTGAGGGTGTGCACAGGTGTCTTTTTATACTGATAACAAGTTTAAACAGGTGCCATTACTACAGGTAATGAGTGGAGGAAAGAGGAGACTCTTAAAGAAGAAGTTACAGGTCTGTGAGAGCCAGAAATCTTGATTGTTTGTTTCTGACCAAATACTTATTTTCCACCATAATATGCAAAAAAATTGTTAAATAAACAGACAATGTGATTTTCTGGATTTTTTTTTCTCAGTTTGTCTCCCATAGTTGAGGTCTACCTATGATGTAAATTACAGACGCCTCTCATCTTTTTAAGTGGTGGAACTTGCACTGTTGCTGACTGACTAAATACTTTTTTGCCCCACTGTATATATACAGGACAGGAGGAGTGGTACTGTGCAGTGTATATATACAGGACAGGAGGAATGGTACTGTGCAGTGTATATATACAGGACAGGAGGAGTGGTACTGTGCAGTGTATATATACAGGACAGGAGAAGTGATTCTGTGCAGTGTATATATACAGGACAGGAGAAGTGGTACTGTGCAGTGTATATATACAGGACAGGAGGAGTGGTACTGTGCAGTGTATATATACAGGACAGGAGAAGTGGTACTGTGCAGTGTATATATACAGAACAGGAGGAGTGGTACTGTGCAGTGTATATATACAGGACAGGAGAAGTGGTACTGTGCAGTGTATATATACAGGACAGGAGGAGTGGTACTGTGCAGTGTATATATACAGGACAGGAGAAGTGGTACTGTGCAGTGTATATATACAGGACAGGAGAAGTGGTACTGTGCAGTGTATATATACAGGACAGGAGGAGTGGTACTGTGCAGTGTATATATACAGGACAGGAGGAGTGGTACTGTGCAGTGTATATATACAGGACAGGAGAAGTGGTACTGTGCAGTGTATATATACAGGACAGGAGGAGTGGTACTGTGCAGTGTATATATACAGGACAGGAGAAGTGGTACTGTGCAGTGTATATATACAGGACAGGAGAAGTGGTACTGTGCAGTGTATATATACAGGACAGGAGGAGTGGTACTGTGCAGTGTATATATATACAGGACAGGAGAAGTGATTCTGTGCAGTGTATATATACAGGACAGGAGAAGTGGTACTGTGCAGTGTATATATACAGGACAGGAGGAGTGGTACTGTGCAGTGTATATATACAGGACAGGAGAAGTGGTACTGTGCAGTGTATATATACAGGACAGGAGAAGTGGTACTGTGCAGTGTATATATACAGGACAGGAGGAGTGGTACTGTGCAGTGTATATATATACAGGACAGGAGAAGTGATTCTGTGCAGTGTATATATACAGGACAGGAGAAGTGGTACTGTGCAGTGTATATATACAGGACAGGAGGAGTGGTACTGTGCAGTGTATATATACAGGACAGGAGAAGTGGTACTGTGCAGTGTATATATACAGGACAGGAGGAGTGGTACTGTGCAGTGTATATATACAGGACAGGAGAAGTGGTACTGTGCAGTGTATATATACAGGACAGGAGAAGTGGTACTGTGCAGTGTATATATACAGGACAGGAGGAGTGGTACTGTGCAGTGTATATATACAGGACAGGAGGAGTGGTACTGTACAGTGTATATACACAGGAGAGGAGAAGTACTGTGCAGTGTATATATACAAGACAGGAGAAGTGGTACTGTGCAGTGTATATATACAGGACAGGAGAAGTGGTACTGTGCAGTGTATATATACAGGACAGGAGAAGTGGTACTGTGCAGTGTATATATACAGGACAGGAGAAGTGGTACTGTGCAGTGTATATATACAGGACAGGAGGAGTGGTACTGTACAGTGTATATATACAGGACAGGAGAAGTACTGTGCAGTGTATATATACAGGACAGGAGAAGTGGTACTGTGCAGTGTATATATACAGGACAGCAGAAGTGGTACTGTGCAGTGTATATATACAGGACAGGAGAAGTGATTCTGTGCAGTGTATATATACAGGACAGGAGGAGAGGTACTGTGCAGTGTATACAGTGGGGCAAAAAAGTATTTAGTCAGTCAGCAATAGTGCAAGTTCCACCACTTAAAAAGATGAGAGGCGTCTGTAATTTACATCATAGGTAGACCTCAACTATGGGAGACAAACTGAGAAAAAAAAATCCAGAAAATCACATTGTCTGTTTTTTTAACATTTTATTTGCATATTATGGTGGAAAATAAGTATTTGGTCAGAAACAAAATTTCATCTCAATACTTTGTAATATATCCTTTGTTGGCAATGACAGAGGTCAAACGTTTTCTGTAAGTCTTCACAAGGTTGCCACACACTGTTGTTGGTATGTTGGCCCATTCCTCCATGCAGATCTCCTCTAGAGCAGTGATGTTTTTGGCAACACGGACTTTCAACTCCCTCCAAAGGTTTTCTATAGGGTTGAGATCTGGAGACTGGCTAGGCCACTCCAGGACCTTGAAATGCTTCTTACGAAGCCACTCCTTCGTTGCCCTGGCGGTGTGCTTTGGATCATTGTCATGTTGAAAGACCCAGCCACGTTTCATCTTCAATGCCCTTGCTGATGGAAGGAGGTTTGCACTCAAAATCTCACGATACATGGCCAGATTCATTCTTTCATGTACCCGGATCAGTCGTCCTGGCCCCTTTGCAGAGAAACAGCCCCAAAGCATGATGTTTCCATCACCATGCTTTACAGTAGGTATGGTGTTTGATGGATGCAACTCAGTATTCTTTTTCTTCCAAACACGACAAGTTGTGTTTCTACCAAAGAGTTCCAGTTTGGTTTCATCAGACCATAGGACATTCTCCCAAAACTCCTCTGGATCATCCAAATGCTCTCTAGCAAACTTCAGACGGGCCCGGACATGTACTGGTTTAAGCAGTGGGACACGTCTGGCACTGCAGGATCTGAGTCCATGGTGGCGTAGTGTGTTACTTATGGTAGGCCTTGTTACATTGGGCCCAGCTCTCTGCAGTTCATTCACTAGGTCCCCCCACGTGGTTCTGGGATTTTTGCTCACCGTTCTTGTGATCATTCTGACCCCACGGGGTGGGATTTTGCGTGGAGCCCCAGATCGAGGGAGATGATCAGTGGTCTTGTATGTCTTCCATTTTCTAATTATTGCTCCCACTGTTGATTTCTTCACTCCAAGCTGGTTGGCTATTGCAGATTCAGTCTTCCCAGCCTGGTGCAGGGCTACAATTTTGTTTCTGGTGTCCTTTGACAGCTCTTTGGTCTTCACCATAGTGGAGTTTGGAGTCAGACTGAGGGTGTGCACAGGTGTCTTTTTATACTGATAACAAGTTTAAACAGGTGCCATTACTACAGGTAATGAGTGGAGGAAAGAGGAGATTCTTAAAGAAGAAGTTACAGGTCTGTGAGAGCCAGAAATCTTGATTGTTTGTTTCTGACCAAATACTTATTTTCCACCATAATATGCAAAAAAATGATAAAAAAACAGACAATGTGATTTTCTGGATTTTTTTTTCTCAGTTTGTCTCCCATAGTTGAGGTCTACCTATGATGTAAATTACAGACGCCTCTCATCTTTTTAAGTGGTGGAACTTGCACTATTGCTGACTGACTAAATACTTTTTTGCCCCACTGTATATACAGGACAGGAGAAGTGGTACTGTGCAGTGTATATATACAGGACAGGAGGAGTGGTACTGTGCAGTGTATATATACAGGACAGGAGAAGTGGTACTGTGCAGTGTATACAGTATATACAGGACAGGAGAAGTGGTACTGTGCAGTGTATATATACAGGACAGGAGAAGTGGTACTGTGCAGTGTATATATACAGGACAGGAGGAGTGGTACTGTACAGTGTATATATACAGGACAGGAGAAGTACTGTGCAGTGTATATATACAGGACAGGAGGAGTGGTACTGTACAGTGTATATATACAGGACAGGAGAAGTGGTACTGTGCAGTGTATATATAAAGGACAGGAGGAGTGGTACTGTGCAGTGTATATATACAGGACAGGAGAAGTGGTACTGTGCAGTGTATATATACAGGACAGGAGGAGTGGTACTGTGCAGTGTATATATACAGGACAGGAGAAGTGGTACTGTGCAGTGTATATATACAGGACAGGAGGAGTGGTACTGTGCAGTGTATATATACAGGACAGGAGAAGTGGTACTGTGCAGTGTATATATACAGGACAGGAGGAGTGGTACTGTGCAGTGTATATATATAGGACAGGAGAAGTGGTACTGTGCAGTGTATATATACAGGACAGGAGGAGTGGTACTGTGCAGTGTATATATACAGGACAGGAGAAGTGGTACTGTGCAGTGTATATATACAGGACAGGAGAAGTGGTACTGTGCAGTGTATATATACAGGACAGGAGGAGTGGTACTGTGCAGTGTATATATACAGGACAGGAGGAGTGGTACTGTACAGTGTATATATACAGGAGAGGAGAAGTACTGTGCAGTGTATATATACAGGACAGGAGAAGTGGTACTGTGCAGTGTATATATACAGGACAGGAGAAGTGGTACTGTGCAGTGTATATATACAGGACAGGAGAAGTGATTCTGTGCAGTGTATATATACAGGACAGGAGGAGTGGTACTGTGCAGTGTATATATACAGGACAGGAGAAGTGGTACTGTGCAGTGTATATATACAGGACAGGAGGAGTGGTACTGTGCAGTGTATATATACAGGACAGGAGAAGTGGTACTGTGCAGTGTATATATTCAGGACAGGAGAAGTGGTACTGTGCAGTGTGTATATATACAGGACAGGAGAAGTGGTACTGTGCAGTGTATATATACAGGACAGGAGGAGTGGTACTGTGCAGTGTATATATACAGGACAGGAGAAGTACTGTGCAGTGTATATATACAGGACAGGAGAAGTAGTACTGTGCAGTGTGTATATACAGGACAGTTGAAGTGGTACTGAGCAGTGTATATATACAGGACAGGAGAAGTGGTACTGTGCAGTGTATATATACAGGACAGGAGAAGTGGTACTGTGCAGTGTATATATACAGGACAGGAGGAGTGGTACTGTGCAGTGTATACACAGGACAGGAGAAGTGGTACTGTGCAGTGTATATATACAGGAGGAGTGGTACTATGCAGTGTATATATACAGGAGGAGTGGTACTATGCAGTGTATATATACAGGACAGGAGAAGTGGTATTGCGCAGTGTATATATACAGGACAGGAGAAGTGGTACTGTGCAGTGTATATATATACAGGACAGGAGAAGTGGTACTGTGCAGTGTATATATACAGGACAGGAGGAGTGGTACTGTGCAGTGTATATATACAGGACAGGAGAATTGGTACTGTGCAGTGTATATATACAGGACAGGAGGAGTGGTACTGTGCAGTGTAAATATACAGGACAGGAGAAGTGGTACTGTGCAGTGTATATATACAGGACAGGAGAATTGGTACTGTGCAGTGTATATATACAGGACAGGAGGAGTGGTACTGTGCAGTGTATATATACAGGACAGGAGGAGTGGTACTGTGCAGTGTATATATACAGGACAGGAGAAGTGATTCTGTGCAGTGTATATATACAGGACAGGAGAAGTGATTCTGTGCAGTGTATATATACAGGACAGGAGAAGTGGTACTGTGCAGTGTATAAATACAGGACAGGAGGAGTGATACTGTGCAGTGTATATGTACAGGATAGGAGGAGCGGTACTGTGCAGTGTATATATACAGGACAGCAGAAGTGGTACTGTGCAGTGTATATATACAGGACAGGAGAAGTGGTACTGTGCAGTGTATATATACAAGACAGGAGAAGTGGTACTGTGCAGTGTATATATACAGGACAGGAGAAGTGATTCTGTGCAGTGTACATATACAGGACAGGAGAAGTGGTACTGTAGAGTGTATATATACAGGACAGGAGGAGTGGTACTGTGCAGTGTATATATACAGGACAGGAGGAGTGGTACTGTGTAGTGTATATATACAGGACAGGAGGAGTGGTACTGTGCAGTGTATACAGTATATACAGGACAGGAGAAGTGATTCTGTGCCGTCTATATATACAGGACAGGAGAAGTTATTCTGTGCAGTGTATATATACAGGACAGGAGGAGTGGTACTGTGCAGTGTATACAGTATATACAGGACAGGAGAAGTGATTCTGTGCAGTGTATATATACAGGACAGGAGAAATGATTCTGTGCAGTGTATATATACAGGACAGGAGAAGTGATTCTGTGCAGTGTATATATACAGGACATGAGGAGTGATACTGTGCAGTGTATATATACAGGACAGGAGGAGTGGTACTGTTTAGTGTATATATACAGGACAGGATGAGTGGTACTGTGCAGTGTATATATAAAGGACAGGAGGAGTGGTACTATGCAGTGTATATATACAGGACAGGAGGAGTGGTACTGTGCAGTGTATATATACAGGAGGAGTGGTACTGTGCAGTGTATATATACAGGGCAGGAGAAGTGGTACTGTTCAGTGTATATATATACAGGACAGGAGGAGTGGTACTGTGCAGTGTAAATATACAGGACAGGAGGAGTGGTACTGTGTAGTGTATGTATACAGGACAGGAGAAGTGGTACTGTGCAGTGTATATATACAGGACAGGAGGAGTGGTACTGTACAGTATATATATACAGGACAGGAGGAGTGGTACTGTGCAGTGTATATATAGTATATATACAGGACAGGAGAAGTGGTACTGTGCAGTGTATATATACAGGACAGGAGGAGCGGTACTGTGCAGTGTAAATATACAGGACAGGAGGAGTGGTACTGTGCAGTGTATACAGTATATACAGGACAGGAGAAGTGATTCTGTGCAGTGTATATATACAGGACAGGAGAAATGATTCTGTGCAGTGTATATATACAGGACAGGAGAAGTGATTCTGTGCAGTGTATATATACAGGACATGAGGAGTGGTACTGTGCAGTGTATATATACAGGACAGGAGGAGTGGTACTGTGTAGTGTATATATACAGGACAGGATGAGTGGTACTGTGCAGTGTATATATAAAGGACAGGAGGAGTGGTACTATGCAGTGTATATATACAGGACAGGAGGAGTGGTACTGTGCAGTGTATATATACAGGAGGAGTGGTACTGTGCAGTGTATATATACAGGGCAGGAGAAGTGGTACTGTTCAGTGTATATATATACAGGACAGGAGGAGTGGTACTGTGCAGTGTAAATATACAGGACAGGAGGAGTGGTACTGTGTAGTGTATGTATACAGGACAGGAGAAGTGGTACTGTGCAGTGTATATATACAGGACAGGAGGAGTGGTACTGTACAGTATATATATACAGGACAGGAGGAGTGGTACTGTGCAGTGTATATATAGTATATATACAGGACAGGAGAAGTGGTACTGTGCAGTGTATATATACAGGACAGGAGGAGCGGTACTGTGCAGTGTAAATATACAGGACAGGAGGAGTGGTACTGTGCAGTGTAAATATACAGGACAGGATGAGTGGTACTGCGCAGCGTAAATATACAGGACAGGAGAAGTGGTACTGTGCAGTGTATATATACAGGACAGGAGAAGCGGTACTGTGCAGTGTAAATATACAGGACAGGAGGAGTGGTACTGTGCAGTGTAAATATACAGGACAGGAGGAGTGGTACTGTGCAGTTTAAATATACAGGACAGGAGGAGTGGTACTGTGCAGTGTAAATATACAGGACAGGAGTAGTGGTACTGTGCAGTGTATATATACAGGACAGGAGGAGTGGTACTGTGCAGTGTAAATATACAGGACAGGAGGAGTGGTACTGTGCAGTGTAAATATACGGGACAGGAGGAGTGGTACTGTGCAGTGTATATATACAGGACAGGAGGAGTGGTACTGTGCAGTGTAAATATACAGGACAGGAGGAGTGGTACTGTGCAGTGTAAATATACAGGACAGGAGGAGTGGTACTGTGCAGTGTATATATACAGGACAGGAGGAGTGGTACTGAGCAGTGTATACATACAGGGCAGGAGCAGTGGTACTGTGCAGTGTATATATACAGGACAGGAGAAGTGAAACTGTGCAGTGTAAATATACAGGAAAGGAGGAGTGGTACTGAGCAGTGTATACATACAGGGCAGGAGAAGTGGTACTGTGCATTGTATATATACAGGACAGGATAATTGGTTCTGTGCAGTGTATATATACAGGCAGGAGGAGTGGTACTGTGCAGTGTATATATACAGGACAGGAGAAGTGGTACTGAGCAGTGTATACATACAGGGCAGGAGAAGTGGTACTGTGCAGTGTATATATACAGGACAGGAGAAGTGATACTGTGCAGTGTATATATACAGGACAGGAGAAGTGGTACTGTGCAGTGTATATATACAGGACAGGAGAAGTGGTACTGTGCAGTGTATATATACAGGACAGGAGGAGTGGTACTGTGCAGTGTATATATACAGGACAGGAGGAGTGGTACTGTGCAGTGTGTATATACAGGACAGGAGGAGTGGTACTGTGCAGTGTATATATACAAGACAGGAGGAGTGGTACTGTGCAGTGTATATATAAAAGACAGGAGGAGTGGTACTGTGCAGTGTATATATACAGGCAGGAGGAGTGGTACTGTGCAGTGTGTATATACAGGACAGGAGAAGTGGTACTGTGCAGTGTATATATACAGGACAGGAGGAGTGTTACTGTGCAGTGCATATATACAGGACAGGAGAAGGGATACTGTGCAGCGTATGTGTACAGGACAGGAGATGTGGTACTGTGCAGTGTATATATACAGGACAGGAGAAGTGGTACTGTGCAGTGTATATATACAGGACAGGAGGAGTGTTACTGTGCAGTGCATATATACAGGACAGGAGAAGTGATACTGTGCAGTGTATATATACAGGACCTGATAATTGGTACTGTGCAGTGTATATATACAGGACAGGAGGAGTGGTACTGTGCAGTGTAAATATACAGGACAGGAGGAGTGGTACTGTGCAGTGTATATATACAGGGCAGGATAATTGGTACTGTGCAGTGTAAATATACAGGACAGGAGGAGTGGTACTGTGCATTGTATATATACAGGACAGGAGGAGTGGTACTGTTCATTGTATATATACAGGACAGGAGAAGTGGTACTGTGCAGTGTATATATACAGGACAGGAGGAGTGGTACTGAGCAGTGTATACATACAGGGCAGGAGGAGTGGTACTGTGCAGTGTATATATACAGGACAGGAGAAGTGGTACTGAGCAGTGTATACATACAGGGCAGGAGAAGTGGTACTGAGCAGTGTATATATACAGGACAGGAGGAGTGGTACTATGCAGTGTATATATACAGGACTGGAGGAGTGGCACTGTGCAGTGTATATATACAGGACAGGAGGAGTGGTACTGTGCAGTGTATATATACAGGCAGGAGGAGTGGTACTGTGCAGTGTATATATACAGGACAGGAGAAGTGGTACTGAGCAGTGTATACATACAGGGAAGGAGAAGTGGTACTGTGCAGTGTATATATACAGGACAGGAGAATTGGTTCTGTGCAGTGTATATATACAGGCAGGAGGAGTGGTACTGTGCAGTGTATATATACAGGACAGGAGGAGTGGTACTGAGCAGTGTATACATACAGGGCAGGAGGAGTGGTACTGTGCAGTGTATATATACAGGACAGGAGAAGTGATACTGTGCAGTGTAAATATACAGGAAAGGAGGAGTGGTACTGAGCAGTGTATAAATACAGGGCAGGAGAAGTGGTACTGTGCAGTGTATATATACAGGACAGGAGAAGTGATACTGTGCAGTGTATATATACAGGACAGGATAATTGGTTCTGTGCAGTGTATATATACAGGCAGGAGGAGTGGTACTGTACAGTGTATATATACAGGACAGGAGAAGTGGTACTGAGCAGTGTATACATACAGGGCAGGAGAAGTGGTACTGTGCAGTGTATATATACAGGACAGGAGAAGTGATACTGTGCAGTGTATATATACAGGACAGGAGAATTGGTTCTGTGCAATGTATATATACAGGCAGGAGGAGTGGTCCTGTGCAGTGTATATATACAGGACAGGAGAAGTGGTACTGTGCAGTGTATATATACAGGACAGGAGAAGTGGTACTGTGCAGTGTATATATACAGGACAGGAGGAGTGGTACTGTGCAGTATGTATATACAGGACAGGAGGAGTGGTACTGTGCAGTGTATATATACAAGACAGGAGGAGTGGTACTGTGCAGTGTATATATACAAGACAGGAGAAGTGCTACTGTGCAGTGTATATATACAAGACAGGAGGAGTGGTACTGTGCAGTGTATATATACAGGACAGGAGAATTGGTTCTGTGCAGTGTATATGTACAGGCAGGAGGAGTGGTACTGTGCAGTGTATATATACAGGACAGGAGAAGTGGTACTGTGCTGTGCATATATACAGGACAGGAGAAGAGATACTGTGCAGCGTATGTGTACAGGACAGGAGAAGTGATACTGTGCAGTGTATATATACAGGACAGGAGGAGTGGTACTGTGCAGTGTATATATACAGGACAGGAGAAGTGGTACTGAGCAGTGTATACATACAGGGCAGGAGAAGTGGTACTGAGCAGTGTATATATACAGGACAGGAGGAGTGGTACTATGCAGTGTATATATACAGGACTGGAGGAGTGGCACTGTGCAGTGTATATATACAGGACAGGAGGAGTGGTACTGTGCAGTGTATATATACAGGCAGGAGGAGTGGTACTGTGCAGTGTATATATACAGGACAGGAGAAGTGGTACTGAGCAGTGTATACATACAGGGAAGGAGAAGTGGTACTGTGCAGTGTATATATACAGGACAGGAGAATTGGTTCTGTGCAGTGTATATATACAGGCAGGAGGAGTGGTACTGTGCAGTGTATATATACAGGACAGGAGGAGTGGTACTGAGCAGTGTATACATACAGGGCAGGAGGAGTGGTACTGTGCAGTGTATATATACAGGACAGGAGAAGTGATACTGTGCAGTGTAAATATACAGGAAAGGAGGAGTGGTACTGAGCAGTGTATACATACAGGGCAGGAGAAGTGGTAGTGTGCAGTGTATATATACAGGACAGGAGAAGTGATACTGTGCAGTGTATATATACAGGACAGGATAATTGGTTCTGTGCAGTGTATATATACAGGCAGGAGGAGTGGTACTGTGCAGTGTATATATACAGGACAGGAGAAGTGGTACTGAGCAGTGTATACATACAGGGCAGGAGAAGTGGTACTGTGCAGTGTATATATACAGGACAGGAGAAGTGATACTGTGCAGTGTATATATACAGGACAGGAGAATTGGTTCTGTGCAATGTATATATACAGGCAGGAGGAGTGGTCCTGTGCAGTGTATATATACAGGACAGGAGAAGTGGTACTGTGCAGTGTATATATACAGGACAGGAGAAGTGGTACTGTGCAGTGTATATATACAGGACAGGAGGAGTGGTACTGTGCAGTATGTATATACAGGACAGGAGGAGTGGTACTGTGCAGTGTATATATACAAGACAGGAGGGGTGGTACTGTGCAGTGTATATATACAAGACAGGAGAAGTGCTACTGTGCAGTGTATATATACAAGACAGGAGGAGTGGTACTGTGCAGTGTATATATACAGGACAGGAGAATTGGTTCTGTGCAGTGTATATGTACAGGCAGGAGGAGTGGTACTGTGCAGTGTATATATACAGGACAGGAGAAGTGGTACTGTGCTGTGCATATATACAGGACAGGAGAAGAGATACTGTGCAGCGTATGTGTACAGGACAGGAGAAGTGATACTGTGCAGTGTATATATACAGGACAGGAGGAGTGGTACTGAGCAGTGTATACATACAGGGCAGGAGGAGTGGTACTGTGCAGTGTATATATACAGGACAGGAGAAGTGGTACTGAGCAGTGTATACATACAGGGCAGGAGAAGTGGTACTGAGCAGTGTATATATACAGGACAGGAGGAGTGGTACTATCCAGTGTATATATACAGGACTGGAGGAGTGGTACTGTGCAGTGTATATATACAGGACAGGAGGAGTGGTACTGTGCAGTGTATATATACAGGCAGGAGGAGTGGTACTGTGCAGTGTATATATACAGGACAGGAGAAGTGGTACTGAGCAGTGTATACATACAGGGAAGGAGAAGTGGTACTGTGCAGTGTATATATACAGGACAGGAGAATTGGTTCTGTGCAGTGTATATATACAGGCAGGAGGAGTGGTACTGTGCAGTGTATATATACAGGACAGGAGGAGTGGTACTGAGCAGTGTATACATACAGGGCAGGAGGAGTGGTACTGTGCAGTGTATATATACAGGACAGGAGAAGTGATACTGTGCAGTGTAAATATACAGGAACGGAGGAGTGGTACTGAGCAGTGTATACATACAGGGCAGGAGAAGTGGTACTGTGCAGTGTATATATACAGGACAGGAGAAGTGATACTGTGCAGTGTATATATACAGGACAGGATAATTGGTTCTGTGCAGTGTATATATACAGGCAGGAGGAGTGGTACTGTGCAGTGTATATATACAGGACAGGAGAAGTGGTACTGAGCAGTGTATACATACAGGGCAGGAGAAGTGGTACTGTGCAGTGTATATATACAGGACAGGAGAAGTGATACTGTGCAGTGTATATATACAGGACAGGAGAATTGGTTCTGTGCAATGTATATATACAGGCAGGAGGAGTGGTCCTGTGCAGTGTATATATACAGGACAGGAGAATTGGTTCTGTGCAGTGTATATGTACAGGCAGGAGGAGTGGTACTGTGCAGTGTATATATACAGGACAGGAGAAGTGGTACTGTGCTGTGCATATATACAGGACAGGAGAAGAGATACTGTGCAGCGTATGTGTACAGGACAGGAGAAGTGATACTGTGCAGTGTATATATACAGGACATGATAATTGGTACTGTGCAGTGTATATATACAGGACAGGAGGAGTGGTACTGTGCAGTGTAAATATACAGGACAGGAGGAGTGGTACTGTGCAGTGTATATATACAGGGCAGGAGAATTGGTACTGTGCAGTGTATATATACAGGACAGGAGGAGTGGTACTGTGCATTGTATATATACAGGACAGGAGGAGTGGTACTGTGCATTGCATATATACAGGACAGGAGAAGTGGTACTGTGCAGTGTATATATACAGGACAGGAGAAGTGATACTGTGCAGTGTAAATATACAGGAAAGGAGGAGTGGTACTGAGCAGTGTATACATACAGGGCAGGAGAAGTGGTACTGTGCAGTGTATATATACAGGACAGGAGAAGTGATACTGTGCAGTGTATATATACAGGACAGGATAATTGGTTCTGTGCAGTGTATATATACAGGCAGGAGGAGTGGTACTGTGCAGTGTATATATACAGGACAGGAGAAGTGGTACTGAGCAGTGTATACATACAGGGCAGGAGAAGTGGTACTGTGCAGTGTGTATATATACAGGACAGGAGAAGTGATACTGTGCAGTGTATATATACAGGACAGGAGAATTGGTTCTGTGCAATGTATATATACAGGCAGGAGGAGTGGTCCTGTGCAGTGTATATATACAGGACAGGAGAAGTGGTACTGTGCAGTGTATATACAGTGGGGCAAAAAAGTATTTAGTCAGTCAGCAATAGTTCAAGTTCCACCACTTAAAAAGATGAGAGGCGTCTGTAATTTACATCATAGGTAGACCTCAACTATGGGAGACAAACTGAGAAAAAAAAATCCAGAAAATCACATTGTCTGTTTTTTTATCATTTTTTTTGCATTTTATGGTGGAAAATAAGTATTTGGTCAGAAACAAACAATCAAGATTTCTGGCTCTCACAGACCTGTAACTTCTTCTTTAAGAGTCTCCTCTTTCCTCCACTCATTACCTGTAGTAATGGCACCTGTTTAAACTTGTTATCAGTATAAAAAGACACCTGTGCACACCCTCAAACAGTCTGACTCCAAACTCCACTATGGTGAAGACCAAAGAGCTGTCAAAGGACACCAGAAACAAAATTGTAGCCCTGCACCAGGCTGGGAAGACTGAATCTGCGATAGCCAACCAGCTTGGAGTGAAGAAATCAACAGTGGGAGCAATAATTAGAAAATGGAAGACATACAAGACCACTGATAATCTCCCTCGATCTGGGGCTCCACGCAAAATCCCACCCCGTGGGGTCAGAATGATCACAAGAACGGTGAGCAAAAATCCCAGAACCACGCGGGGGGACCTAGTGAATGAACTGCAGAGAGCTGGGACCAATGTAACAAGGCCTACCATAAGTAACACACTACGCCACCATGGACTCAGATCCTGCAGTGCAAGACGTGTCCCTAGACTGCTTAAGCCAGTACATGTCCGGGCCCGTCTGAAGTTTGCTAGAGAGCATTTGGATGATCCAGAGGAGTTTTGGGAGAATGTCCTATGGTCTGATGAAACCAAACTGGAACTGTTTGGTAGAAACACAACTTGTCGTGTTTGGAGGAAAAAGAATACTGAGTTGCATCCATCAAACACCATACCTACTGTAAAGCATGGTGGTGGAAACATCATGCTTTGGGGCTGTTTCTCTGCAAAGGGGCCAGGACGACTGATCCGGGTACATGAAAGAATGAATGGGGCCATGTATCGTGAGATTTTGAGTGCAAACCTCCTTCCATCAGCAAGGGCATTGAAGATGAAACGTGGCTGGGTCTTTCAACATGACAATGATCCAAAGCACACCGCCAGGGCAACGAAGGAGTGGCTTCGTAAGAAGCATTTCGAGGTCCTGGAGTGGCCTAGCCAGTCTCCAGATCTTAACCCTATAGAAAACCTTTGGAGGGAGTTGAAAGTCCGTGTTGCCAAGCGAAAAGCCAAAAACATCACTGCTCTAGAGGAGATCTGCATGGAGGAATGGGCCAACATACCAACAACAGTGTGTGGCAACCTTGTGAAGACTTACAGAAAACGTTTGACCTCTGTCATTGCCAACAAAGGATATATTACAAAGTATTGAGATGAAATTTTGTTTCTGACCAAATACTTATTTTCCACCATAATATGCAAATAAAATGTTAAAAAAACAGACAATGTGATTTTCTGGATTTTTTTTTCTCAGTTTGTCTCCCATAGTTGAGGTCTACCTATGATGTAAATTACAGACGCCTCTCATCTTTTTAAGTGGTGGAACTTGCACTATTGCTGACTGACTAAATACTTTTTTGCCCCACTGTATACAGGACAGGAGAAGTGGTACTGTGCAGTGTATATATACAGGACAGGAGGAGTGGTACTGTGCAGTGTGTATATACAGGACAGGAGGAGTGGTACTGTGCAGTGTATATATACAAGACAGGAGGAGTGGTACTGTGCAGTGTATATATACAAGATAGGAGAAGTGCTACTGTGCAGTGTATATATACAAGACAGGAGGAGTGGTACTGTGCAGTGTATATATACAGGACAGGAGAATTGGTTCTGTGCAGTGTATATGTACAGGCAGGAGGAGTGGTACTGTGCAGTGTATATATACAGGACAGGAGAAGTGGTACTGTGCTGTGCATATATACAGGACAGGAGAAGAGATACTGTGCAGCGTATGTGTACAGGACAGGAGATGTGGTACTGTGCAGTGTATATATACAGGACAGGAGAAGTGGTACTGTGCAGTGTATATATACAGGACAGGAGGAGTGTTACTGTGCAGTGCATATATACAGGACAGGAGAAGTGATACTGTGCAGTGTATATATACAGGACATGATAATTGGTACTGTGCAGTGTATATATACAGGACAGGAGGAGTGGTACTGTGCAGTGTAAATATACAGGACAGGAGGAGTGGTACTGTGCAGTGTATATATACAGGGCAGGAGAATTAATACTGTGCAGTGTATATATACAGGACAGGAGGAGTGGTACTGTGCATTGTATATATACAGTACAGGAGGAGTGGTACTGTGCATTGCATATATACAGGACAGGAAAAGTGGTACTGTGCAGTGTATATATACAGGACAGGAGGAGTGGTACTGAGCAGTGTATACATACAGGGCAGGAGGAGTGGTACTGTGCAGTGTAAATATACAGGACAGGAGGAGTGATACTGTGCAGTGTAAATATACAGGAAAGGAGGAGTGGTACTGAGCAGTGTATATATACAGGACAGGAGAAGTGGTACTGAGCAGTGTATACATACAGGGCAGGAGAAGTGGTACTGTGCAGTGTATATATACAGGACAGGAGAAGTGGTACTGAGCAGTGTATACATACAGGGCAGGAGAAGTGGTACTGTGCAGTGTATATATACAGGACAGGAGAAGTGATACTGTGCAGTGTATATATACAGGACAGGAGAATTGGTTCTGTGCAGTGTATATATACAGGCAGGAGGAGTGGTACTGTGCAGTGTATATATACAGGACAGAAGAAGTGGTACTGTGCAGTGTATATATACAGGACAGGAGAAGTGGTACTGTGCAGTGTATATATACAGGACAGGAGGAGTGGTACTGTGCAGTGTGTATATATAGGACTTGAGGAGTGGTACTGTGCAGTGTATATA
Organism: Ranitomeya imitator; assembly: GCF_032444005.1. Classification (NCBI taxonomy): domain Eukaryota; kingdom Metazoa; phylum Chordata; class Amphibia; order Anura; family Dendrobatidae; genus Ranitomeya; species Ranitomeya imitator. The sequence goes on from NC_091284.1 coordinate 225,329,319, forward strand.
TACAAGACAGGAGGAGTGGTACTGTGCAGTGTATATATACAAGACAGGAGGAGTGGTACTGTGCAGTGTATATATACAGGACAGGAGAATTGGTTCTGTGCAGTGTATATATACAGACAGGAGGAGTGGTACTGTGCAGTGTATATATACAGGACAGGAGAAGTGATTCTGTGCAGTGTATATATACAGGACAGGAGAAGTGGTACTGTGCAGTGTATATATACAGGACAGGAGGAGTGGTACTGTGCAGTGTATATATACAGGACAGGAGAAGTGGTACTGTGCAGTGTATATATACAGGACAGGAGGAGTGGTACTGTGCAGTGTATATATACAGGACAGGAGAAGTGGTACTGTGCAGTGTATATATACAGGACAGGAGGAGTGGTACTGTACAGTGTATATATACAGGAGAGGAGAAGTACTGTGCAGTGTATATATACAGGACACGAGAAGTGGTACTGTGCAGTGTATATATACAGGACAGGAGAAGTGGTACTGTGCAGTGTATATATACAGGACAGGAGAAGTGATTCTGTGCAGTGTATATATACAGGACAGGAGGAGTGGTACTGTGCAGTGCATATATACAGGACAGGAGAAGTGGTACTGTGCAGTGTATATATACAGGACAGGAGGAGTGGTACTGTGCAGTGTATATATACAGGACAGGAGAAGTGGTACTGTGCAGTGTATATATACAGGACAGGAGAAGTGGTACTGTGCAGTGTATATATACAGGACAGGAGAAGTGGTACTGTGCAGTGTATATATACAGGACAGGAGGAGTGGTACTGTACAGTGTATATATACAGGACAGGAGAAGTACTGTGCAGTGTATATATACAGGACAGGAGAAGTGGTACTGTGCAGTGTATATATACAGGACAGGAGAAGTGGTACTGTGCAGTGTATATATACAGGACAGGAGAAGTGATTCTGTGCAGTGTATATATACAGGACAGGAGGAGAGGTACTGTGCAGTGTATATATACAGGACAGGAGAAGTGGTACTGTGCAGTGTATATATACAGGACAGGAGGAGTGGTACTGTGCAGTGTATATATACAGGACAGGAGAAGTGGTACTGTGCAGTGTATATATACAGGACAGGAGAAGTGGTACTGTGCAGTGTATATATACAGGACAGGAGAAGTGGTACTGTGCAGTGTATATATACAGGACAGGAGGAGTGGTACTGTACAGTGTATATATACAGGACAGGAGAAGTACTGTGCAGTGTATATATACAGGACAGGAGAAGTGGTACTGTGCAGTGTATATATACAGGACAGAAGAAGTGGTACTGTGCAGTGTATATATACAGGACAGGAGAAGTGGTACTGTGCAGTGTATATATACAGGACAGGAGGAGTGGTACTGTGCAGTGTATATATACAGGACAGGAGAAGTGGTACTGTGCAGTGTGTATATACAGGACATGAGGAGTGGTAATGTGCAGTGTATATACAGGACAGGAGAAGTGGTACTGTGCAGTGTATATATACAGGAGGAGTGGTACTATGCAGTGTATATATACAGGACAGGAGAAGTGGTATTGCGCAGTGTATATATACAGGACAGGAGAAGTGGTACTGTGCAGTGTATATATACAGGACAGGAGAAGTGGTACTGTGCAGTGTATATATACAGGACAGGAGGAGTGGTACTGTGCAGTGTATATATACAGGACAGGAGAATTGGTACTGTGCAGTGTATATATACAGGACAGGAGGAGTGGTACTGTGCAGTGTATATATACAGGACAGGAGAATTGGTACTGTGCAGTGTATATATACAGGACAGGAGAATTGGTACTGTGCAGTGCATATATACAGGACAGGAGGAGTTGTACTGTGCAGTGTATATATACAGGACAGGAGGAGTGGTACTGTGCAGTGTATATATACAGGACAGGAGAAGTGGTACTGTGCAGTGTATATATACAGGACAGGAGGAGTGGTACTGTGCAGTGTATATATACAGGACAGGAGGAGTGGTACTGTGCAGTGTATATATACAGGACAGGAGGAGTGGTACTGTGCAGTGTATATATACAGGACAGGAGGAGTGGTACTGCGTAGTGTATATATACAGGACAGGAGGAGTGGTACTGTGCAGTGTATACAGTATATACAGGACAGGAGAAGTGATTCTGTGCCGTCTATATATACAGGACAGGAGAAGTTATTCTGTGCAGTGTATATATACAGGACAGGAGGAGTGGTACTGTGCAGTGTATACAGTATATACAGGACAGGAGAAGTGATTCTGTGCAGTGTATATATACAGGACAGGAGAAATGATTCTGTGCAGTGTATATATACAGGACAGGAGAAGTGATTCTGTGCAGTGTATATATACAGGACATGAGGAGTGGTACTGTGCAGTGTATATATACAGGACAGGAGGAGTGGTACTGTGTAGTGTATATATACAGGACAGGATGAGTGGTACTGTGCAGTGTATATATAAAGGACAGGAGGAGTGGTACTATGCAGTGTATATATACAGGACAGGAGGAGTGGTACTGTGCAGTGTATATATACAGGAGGAGTGGTACTGTGCAGTGTATATATACAGGGCAGGAGAAGTGGTACTGTTCAGTGTATATATATACAGGACAGGAGGAGTGGTACTGTGCAGTGTAAATATACAGGACAGGAGGAGTGGTACTGTGTAGTGTATGTATACAGGACAGGAGAAGTGGTACTGTGCAGTGTATATATACAGGACAGGAGGAGTGGTACTGTACAGTATATATATACAGGACAGGAGGAGTGGTACTGTGCAGTGTATATATAGTATATATACAGGACAGGAGAAGTGGTACTGTGCAGTGTATATATACAGGACAGGAGGAGCGGTACTGTGCAGTGTAAATATACAGGACAGGAGGAGTGGTACTGTGCAGTGTATACAGTATATACAGGACAGGAGAAGTGATTCTGTGCAGTGTATATATACAGGACAGGAGAAATGATTCTGTGCAGTGTATATATACAGGACAGGAGAAGTGATTCTGTGCAGTGTATATATACAGGACATGAGGAGTGGTACTGTGCAGTGTATATATACAGGACAGGAGGAGTGGTACTGTGTAGTGTATATATACAGGACAGGATGAGTGGTACTGTGCAGTGTATATATAAAGGACAGGAGGAGTGGTACTATGCAGTGTATATATACAGGACAGGAGGAGTGGTACTGTGCAGTGTATATATACAGGAGGAGTGGTACTGTGCAGTGTATATACACAGGGCAGGAGAAGTGGTACTGTTCAGTGTATATATATACAGGACAGGAGGAGTGGTACTGTGCAGTGTAAATATACAGGACAGGAGGAGTGGTACTGTGTAGTGTATGTATACAGGACAGGAGAAGTGGTACTGTGCAGTGTATATATACAGGACAGGAGGAGTGGTACTGTACAGTATATATATACAGGACAGGAGGAGTGGTACTGTGCAGTGTATATATAGTATATATACAGGACAGGAGAAGTGGTACTGTGCAGTGTATATATACAGGACAGGAGGAGCGGTACTGTGCAGTGTAAATATACAGGACAGGAGGAGTGGTACTGTGCAGTGTAAATATACAGGACAGGATGAGTGGTACTGTGCAGCGTAAATATACAGGACAGGAGAAGTGGTACTGTGCAGTGTATATATACAGGACAGGAGGAGCGGTACTGTGCAGTGTAAATATACAGGACAGGAGGAGTGGTACTGTGCAGTGTAAATATACAGGACAGGAGGAGTGGTACTGTGCAGTTTAAATATACAGGACAGGAGGAGTGGTACTGTGCAGTGTAAATATACAGGACAGGAGAAGTGGTACTGTGCAGTGTATATATACAGGACAGGAGGAGTGGTACTGTGCAGTGTAAATATACAGGACAGGAGGAGTGGTACTGTGCAGTGTAAATATACGGGACAGGAGGAGTGGTACTGTGCAGTGTATATATACAGGACAGGAGGAGTGGTACTGTGCAGTGTAAATATACAGGACAGGAGGAGTGGTACTGTGCAGTGTAAATATACAGGACAGGAGGAGTGGTACTGTGCAGTGTATATATACAGGACAGGAGAAGTGATACTGTGCAGTGTAAATATACAGGAAAGGAGGAGTGGTACTGAGCAGTGTATACATACAGGGCAGGAGAAGTGGTACTGTGCATTGTATATATACAGGACAGGATAATTGGTTCTGTGCAGTGTATATATACAGGCAGGAGGAGTGGTACTGTGCAGTGTATATATACAGGACAGGAGGAGTGGTACTGTGCAGTGTATATATGCAGGACAGGAGGAGTGGTACTGAGCAGTGTATACATACAGGGCAGGAGAAGTGGTACTGTGCAGTGTATATATACAGGACAGGAGAAGTGATACTGTGCAGTGTATATATACAGGACAGGAGAAGTGGTACTGAGCAGTGTATACATACAGGGCAGGAGAAGTGGTACTGTGCAGTGTATATATACAGGACAGGAGAAGTGATACTGTGCAGTGTATATATACAGGACAGGAGAAGTGGTACTGTGCAGTGTATATATACAGGACAGGAGAAGTGGTACTGTGCAGTGTATATATACAGGACAGGAGGAGTGGTACTGTGCAGTGTATATATACAGGACAGGAGGAGTGGTACTGTGCAGTGTGTATATACAGGACAGGAGGAGTGGTACTGTGCAGTGTATATATACAAGACAGGAGGAGTGGTACTGTGCAGTGTATATATACAAGACAGGAGGAGTGGTACTGTGCAGTGTATATATACAGGCAGGAGGAGTGGTACTGTGCAGTGTGTATATACAGGACAGGAGAAGTGGTACTGTGCAGTGTATATATACAGGACAGGAGGAGTGTTACTGTGCAGCGCATATATACAGGACAGGAGAAGGGATACTGTGCAGCGTATGTGTACAGGACAGGAGATGTGGTACTGTGCAGTGTATATATACAGGACAGGAGAAGTGGTACTGTGCAGTGTATATATACAGGACAGGAGGAGTGTTACTGTGCAGTGCATATATACAGGACAGGAGAAGTGATACTGTGCAGTGTATATATACAGGACCTGATAATTGGTACTGTGCAGTGTATATATACAGGACAGGAGGAGTGGTACTGTGCAGTGTATATATACAGGGCAGGATAATTGGTACTGTGCAGTGTAAATATACAGGACAGGAGGAGTGGTACTGTGCATTGTATATATACAGGACAGGAGGAGTGGTACTGTTCATTGTATATATACAGGACAGGAGAAGTGGTACTGTGCAGTGTATATATACAGGACAGGAGGAGTGGTACTGAGCAGTGTATACATACAGGGCAGGAGGAGTGGTACTGTGCAGTGTATATATACAGGACAGGAGAAGTGGTACTGAGCAGTGTATACATACAGGGCAGGAGAAGTGGTACTGAGCAGTGTATATATACAGGACAGGAGGAGTGGTACTATGCAGTGTATATATACAGAACTGGAGGAGTGGCACTGTGCAGTGTATATATACAGGACAGGAGGAGTGGTACTGTGCAGTGTATATATACAGGCAGGAGGAGTGGTACTGTGCAGTGTATATATACAGGACAGGAGAAGTGGTACTGAGCAGTGTATACATACAGGGAAGGAGAAGTGGTACTGTGCAGTGTATATATACAGGACAGGAGAATTGGTTCTGTGCAGTGTATATATACAGGCAGGAGGAGTGGTACTGTGCAGTGTATATATACAGTACAGGAGGAGTGGTACTGAGCAGTGTATACATACAGGGCAGGAGGAGTGGTACTGTGCAGTGTATATATACAGGACAGGAGAAGTGATACTGTGCAGTGTAAATATACAGGAAAGGAGGAGTGGTACTGAGCAGTGTATACATACAGGGCAGGAGAAGTGGTACTGTGCAGTGTATATATACAGGACAGGAGAAGTGATACTGTGCAGTGTATATATACAGGACAGGATAATTGGTTCTGTGCAGTGTATATATACAGGCAGGAGGAGTGGTACTGTGCAGTGTATATATACAGGACAGGAGAAGTGGTACTGAGCAGTGTATACATACAGGGCAGGAGAAGTGGTACTGTGCAGTGTATATATACAGGACAGGAGAAGTGATACTGTGCAGTGTATATATACAGGACAGGAGAATTGGTTCTGTGCAATGTATATATACAGGCAGGAGGAGTGGTCCTGTGCAGTGTATATATACAGGACAGGAGAAGTGGTACTGTGCAGTGTATATATACAGGACAGGAGAAGTGGTACTGTGCAGTGTATATATACAGGACAGGAGGAGTGGTACTGTGCAGTATGTATATACAGGACAGGAGGAGTGGTACTGTGCAGTGTATATATACAAGACAGGAGGAGTGGTACTGTGCAGTGTATATATACAAGACAGGAGAAGTGCTACTGTGCAGTGTATATATACAAGACAGGAGGAGTGGTACTGTGCAGTGTATATATACAGGACAGGAGAATTGGTTCTGTGCAGTGTATATGTACAGGCAGGAGGAGTGGTACTGTGCAGTGTATATATACAGGACAGGAGAAGTGGTACTGTGCTGTGCATATATACAGGACAGGAGAAGAGATACTGTGCAGCGTATGTGTACAGGACAGGAGAAGTGATACTGTGCAGTGTATATATACAGGACAGGAGGAGTGGTACTGTGCAGTGTATATATACAGGACAGGAGAAGTGGTACTGAGCAGTGTATACATACAGGGCAGGAGAAGTGGTACTGAGCAGTGTATATATACAGGACAGGAGGAGTGGTACTATGCAGTGTATATATACAGGACTGGAGGAGTGGCACTGTGCAGTGTATATATACAGGACAGGAGGAGTGGTACTGTGCAGTGTATATATACAGGCAGGAGGAGTGGTACTGTGCAGTGTATATATACAGGACAGGAGAAGTGGTACTGAGCAGTGTATACATACAGGGAAGGAGAAGTGGTACTGTGCAGTGTATATATACAGGACAGGAGAATTGGTTCTGTGCAGTGTATATATACAGGCAGGAGGAGTGGTACTGTGCAGTGTATATATACAGGACAGGAGGAGTGGTACTGAGCAGTGTATACATACAGGGCAGGAGGAGTGGTACTGTGCAGTGTATATATACAGGACAGGAGAAGTGGTACTGTGCTGTGCATATATACAGGACAGGAGAAGAGATACTGTGCAGCGTATGTGTACAGGACAGGAGAAGTGATACTGTGCAGTGTATATATACAGGACAGGAGGAGTGGTACTGAGCAGTGTATACATACAGGGCAGGAGGAGTGGTACTGTGCAGTGTATATATACAGGACAGGAGAAGTGGTACTGAGCAGTGTATACATACAGGGCAGGAGAAGTGGTACTGAGCAGTGTATATATACAGGACAGGAGGAGTGGTACTATGCAGTGTATATATACAGGACTGGAGGAGTGGTACTGTGCAGTGTATATATACAGGACAGGAGGAGTGGTACTGTGCAGTGTATATATACAGGCAGGAGGAGTGGTACTGTGCAGTGTATATATACAGGACAGGAGAAGTGGTACTGAGCAGTGTATACATACAGGGAAGGAGAAGTGGTACTGTGCAGTGTATATATACAGGACAGGAGAATTGGTTCTGTGCAGTGTATATATACAGGCAGGAGGAGTGGTACTGTGCAGTGTATATATACAGGACAGGAGGAGTGGTACTGAGCAGTGTATACATACAGGGCAGGAGGAGTGGTACTGTGCAGTGTATATATACAGGACAGGAGAAGTGATACTGTGCAGTGTAAATATACAGGAACGGAGGAGTGGTACTGAGCAGTGTATACATACAGGGCAGGAGAAGTGGTACTGTGCAGTGTATATATACAGGACAGGAGAAGTGATACTGTGCAGTGTATATATACAGGACAGGATAATTGGTTCTGTGCAGTGTATATATACAGGCAGGAGGAGTGGTACTGTGCAGTGTATATATACAGGACAGGAGAAGTGGTACTGAGCAGTGTATACATACAGGGCAGGAGAAGTGGTACTGTGCAGTGTATATATACAGGACAGGAGAAGTGATACTGTGCAGTGTATATATACAGGACAGGAGAATTGGTTCTGTGCAATGTATATATACAGGCAGGAGGAGTGGTCCTGTGCAGTGTATATATACAGGACAGGAGAATTGGTTCTGTGCAGTGTATATGTACAGGCAGGAGGAGTGGTACTGTGCAGTGTATATATACAGGACAGGAGAAGTGGTACTGTGCTGTGCATATATACAGGACAGGAGAAGAGATACTGTGCAGCGTATGTGTACAGGACAGGAGAAGTGATACTGTGCAGTGTATATATACAGGACATGATAATTGGTACTGTGCAGTGTATATATACAGGACAGGAGGAGTGGTACTGTGCAGTGTAAATATACAGGACAGGAGGAGTGGTACTGTGCAGTGTATATATACAGGGCAGGGGAATTGGTACTGTGCAGTGTATATATACAGGACAGGAGGAGTGGTACTGTGCATTGTATATATACAGGACAGGAGGAGTGGTACTGTGCATTGCATATATACAGGACAGGAGAAGTGGTACTGTGCAGTGTATATATACAGGACAGGAGAAGTGATACTGTGCAGTGTAAATATACAGGAAAGGAGGAGTGGTACTGAGCAGTGTATACATACAGGGCAGGAGAAGTGGTACTGTGCAGTGTATATATACAGGACAGGAGAAGTGATACTGTGCAGTGTATATATACAGGACAGGATAATTGGTTCTGTGCAGTGTATATATACAGGCAGGAGGAGTGGTACTGTGCAGTGTATATATACAGGACAGGAGAAGTGGTACTGAGCAGTGTATACATACAGGGCAGGAGAAGTGGTACTGTGCAGTGTGTATATATACAGGACAGGAGAAGTGATACTGTGCAGTGTATATATACAGGACAGGAGAATTGGTTCTGTGCAATGTATATATACAGGCAGGAGGAGTGGTCCTGTGCAGTGTATATATACAGGACAGGAGAAGTGGTACTGTGCAGTGTATATATACAGGACAGGAGAAGTGGTACTGTGCAGTGTATATATACAGGACAGGAGGAGTGGTACTGTGCAGTGTGTATATACAGGACAGGAGGAGTGGTACTGTGCAGTGTATATATACAAGACAGGAGGAGTGGTACTGTGCAGTGTATATATACAAGACAGGAGAAGTGCTACTGTGCAGTGTATATATACAAGACAGGAGGAGTGGTACTGTGCAGTGTATATATACAGGACAGGAGAATTGGTTCTGTGCAGTGTATATGTACAGGCAGGAGGAGTGGTACTGTGCAGTGTATATATACAGGACAGGAGAAGTGGTACTGTGCTGTGCATATATACAGGACAGGAGAAGAGATACTGTGCAGCGTATGTGTACAGGACAGGAGATGTGGTACTGTGCAGTGTATATATACAGGACAGGAGAAGTGGTACTGTGCAGTGTATATATACAGGACAGGAGGAGTGTTACTGTGCAGTGCATATATACAGGACAGGAGAAGTGATACTGTGCAGTGTATATATACAGGACATGATAATTGGTACTGTGCAGTGTATATATACAGGACAGGAGGAGTGGTACTGTGCAGTGTAAATATACAGGACAGGAGGAGTGGTACTGTGCAGTGTATATATACAGGGCAGGAGAATTAATACTGTGCAGTGTATATATACAGGACAGGAGGAGTGGTACTGTGCATTGTATATATACAGTACAGGAGGAGTGGTACTGTGCATTGCATATATACAGGACAGGAAAAGTGGTACTGTGCAGTGTATATATACAGGACAGGAGGAGTGGTACTGAGCAGTGTATACATACAGGGCAGGAGGAGTGGTACTGTGCAGTGTAAATATACAGGACAGGAGGAGTGATACTGTGCAGTGTAAATATACAGGAAAGGAGGAGTGGTACTGAGCAGTGTATATATACAGGACAGGAGAAGTGGTACTGAGCAGTGTATACATACAGGGCAGGAGAAGTGGTACTGTGCAGTGTATATATACAGGACAGGAGAAGTGGTACTGAGCAGTGTATACATACAGGGCAGGAGAAGTGGTACTGTGCAGTGTATATATACAGGACAGGAGTAGTGATACTGTGCAGTGTATATATACAGGACAGGAGAATTGGTTCTGTGCAGTGTATATATACAGGCAGGAGGAGTGGTACTGTGCAGTGTATATATACAGGACAGAAGAAGTGGTACTGTGCAGTGTATATATACAGGACAGGAGAAGTGGTACTGTGCAGTGTATATATACAGGACAGGAGGAGTGGTACTGTGCAGTGTGTATATATAGGACTTGAGGAGTGGTACTGTGCAGTGTATATATACAAGACAGGAGGAGTGGTACTGTGCAGTGTATATATACAAGACAGGAGGAGTTGTACTGTGCAGTGTATATATACAAGACAGGAGGAGTGGTACTGTGCAGTGTATATATACAGGACAGGAGAATTGGTTCTGTGCAGTGTATATATACAGACAGGAGGAGTGGTACTGTGCAGTGTATATATACAGGACAGGAGAAGTGATTCTGTGCAGTGTATATATACAGGACAGGAGAAGTGGTACTGTGCAGTGTATATATACAGGACAGGAGGAGTGGTACTGTGCAGTGTATATATACAGGACAGGAGAAGTGGTACTGTGCAGTGTATATATACAGGACAGGAGGAGTGGTACTGTGCAGTGTATATATACAGGACAGGAGAAGTGGTACTGTGCAGTGTATATATACAGGACAGGAGGAGTGGTACTGTACAGTGTATATATACAGGAGAGGAGAAGTACTGTGCAGTGTATATATACAGGACACGAGAAGTGGTACTGTGCAGTGTATATATACAGGACAGGAGAAGTGGTACTGTGCAGTGTATATATACAGGACAGGAGAAGTGATTCTGTGCAGTGTATATATACAGGACAGGAGGAGTGGTACTGTGCAGTGCATATATACAGGACAGGAGAAGTGGTACTGTGCAGTGTATATATACAGGACAGGAGGAGTGGTACTGTGCAGTGTATATATACAGGACAGGAGAAGTGGTACTGTGCAGTGTATATATACAGGACAGGAGAAGTGGTACTGTGCAGTGTATATATACAGGACAGGAGAAGTGGTACTGTGCAGTGTATATATACAGGACAGGAGGAGTGGTACTGTACAGTGTATATATACAGGACAGGAGAAGTACTGTGCAGTGTATATATACAGGACAGGAGAAGTGGTACTGTGCAGTGTATATATACAGGACAGGAGAAGTGGTACTGTGCAGTGTATATATACAGGACAGGAGAAGTGATTCTGTGCAGTGTATATATACAGGACAGGAGGAGAGGTACTGTGCAGTGTATATATACAGGACAGGAGAAGTGGTACTGTGCAGTGTATATATACAGGACAGGAGGAGTGGTACTGTACAGTGTATATATACAGGACAGGAGAAGTACTGTGCAGTGTATATATACAGGACAGGAGAAGTGGTACTGTGCAGTGTATATATACAGGACAGAAGAAGTGGTACTGTGCAGTGTATATATACAGGACAGGAGAAGTGGTACTGTGCAGTGTATATATACAGGACAGGAGAAGTGGTACTGTGCAGTTTATATATACAGGACAGGAGAAGTGGTACTGTGCAGTGTATATATACAGGACAGGAGGAGTGGTACTGTGCAGTGTATATATACAGGACAGGAGAAGTGGTACTGTGCAGTGTGTATATGCAGGACATGAGGAGTGGTAATGTGCAGTGTATATACAGGACAGGAGAAGTGGTACTGTGCAGTGTATATATACAGGAGGAGTGGTACTATGCAGTGTATATATACAGGACAGGAGAAGTGGTATTGCGCAGTGTATATATACAGGACAGGAGAAGTGGTACTGTGCAGTGTATATATACAGGACAGGAGAAGTGGTACTGTGCAGTGTATATATACAGGACAGGAGGAGTGGTACTGTGCAGTGTATATATACAGGACAGGAGAATTGGTACTGTGCAGTGTATATAGATTCAAGATTCAAAGAAGCTTTATTGGCAGGACCAAATACACATCAGTTTTGCCAAAGCAAGTGTATAGAGGCAATAGGGATAGGGACTGAGGGGATGTTGGGTAGGAGCTGTGGGGGGAGGTGGATGGGGCAGATCCAGGTTGGGGGCTATAGTCCATGGCATAGGGGAGGTGGATGGGGCAGATCCAGGTTGGGGGCTATAGTCCATGGCATAGGGGAGGTGGATGGGGCAGGTTCAGGTTGGGGGCTATAGTCCATGGCATAGGGGAGGTGGATGGGGCAGGTCCATTGTGGGGGCTATAGTCCATGGCATAGGGGAGGTGGATGGGGCAGATCCAGGTTGGGGGCTATAGTCCATGGCATCATAGTTCTCTTTCTCGCAGTCTATGGCATTCGCTCACATACCGCGCTGCTATCTCCACCGCTCTCTCTTCTTCTCCCAGCAAGATATATGTTTTCTCTTCCTCCTTCATGGTGATGAAGTCTGGGAAGAGATGTGAGAGCCTCCTGAAGTGAGTGTCCCTCACTGCTGAGTATTTGGAGCAGTGTAGCAGGAAGTGGGTTTCGTCCTCTATGGCCTCCTGGTCACAGTGTTGGCACAGTCTTTCCTCCCTGGGCTTGTAGCTCTGCCTGTGTCGGCCACATTCGATGGCCAGACTGTGGGCGCTGAGTCTATATCGGCTCAGGATCTGGCGGTCTCTGGGGTCCGGGAGTTTCTCCAGATATGGGGCCAGTCTGTAGTCTCTCTGTAGGCTCCGGTACATGGTCAGTTTCTGTGAGCTGATGATATCATTCTTCCAGTCACTGACATACCTCTCCTGGCCTTCATCTGCCATCTTCCTAATTCCGGCTTTTGTCAGGTTGTTGTGATTGGTGTTCTGCTCCGGTTGGGTTTGGCTGGGCTGTTCCGGGGGTTCTGGTTTTTCTGTTTCACCTTCATGTATCAGGGCTTTATGGTGATGGGAGCTTGGATTGCTCCTATGCAGGTGAGCCCGGAATGACAGCGCCCTCTTTAGAACTGTCAGGTGTAGAGGGAATCTGCCCAGCTCGGCCCGACAAGCACTGTTGGAGGTGCTCCGATGGACCTGGAGAAGGTGCTTGCAGAATTCCAGGTGGAATATTTCTGTTGGACTGGAGTCCCACTTTGACCAGTCTGGGTAGGTGTGAGGACCCCAGACTTCGCTGCCATACAGGAGGATTGGGGCGATGATGGAGTCGAAGATTTTTAGCCAGACCCTCACTGGTGGCTTCAGATGGTAGAGTGTCCTTCGGATGGCATAGAAGGTTTTGCAGGCCTTGTCTTTCAGGGTCTCTATGGCTTGTTTGAAGTTCCCTGACCGGTGAATCTCTAGGCCCAGGTAGGTATATTTGTCCGTTCCTGTGAGGTCGCAGTTGTTGAGGATAAATGATGGGTGTTGGTCTGATCTTCTCTTTCTCCTCTGGAACACCATGGTGTTGGTTTTCTTTAGGTTGACCGGTAGGGCCCAGGTGGAGCTGAATTTCTCTAGGATTTTCAGGTTGTCCTGGAGGCCTTTCTCGGTTGGTGACAGCAGCAGCAGGTCATCTGCATACAGCAGGAATTTCACCTGAGCGTCGTGGAGGGTGAGTCCTGGTGCTGAGGAGGATTCCAGGGCGGTAGCCAGCTCGCTGATGTAGATGTTGAAGAGCGTTGGGCTTAGGCTGCAGCCTTGTCTTACTCCGCGGCTCTGCTGGAAAAAAGCCGTTCTTTTGCCGCTCACACTCACGCTGCAGCTGCTCTCGGTGTAGGAGCTTTTGATGACATCGTAGGTCTTTCCTCCTATTCCACTCTCCAGCAGTTTCAGGAATAAGCCCGGGTGCCACACTGAATCAAAGGCCTTTTTAAAGTCCACAAAGCAGGCGTATATCTTCCCATTCTTTGTATTGTAGATGTGTCTCTGAATGAGGCTGTGCAGAGTATAGATGTGGTCAGTGGTGCGGTGGTTCGGCATGAACCCTGCTTGGCTCTTGTTGAGGACGTTGTGCTCGGTGAGGAAGGTGAGGATCCTCTTGTTCAGGATACTGTTGAACAGTTTTCCCAGGTTGCTGCTGACGCATATGCCTCTGTAGTTGGCTGGGTCATACCTGTCCCCACTCTTGTGGATGGGTGTGATGAGGCCTTGGTTCCAGGTACGAGGGAAGTAGCCGGCACTCAGTACAATATTGAAGAGTTTAACCATTGCAGCCTGTATTTCTGGTGGGCTGTACTTCAGCATTTCTGGTAGGATTCCATCTAGGCCACCGGCTTTTCTACTTCTTATGGAGGAGAGTCTCTCGGTTACTTCCTGTAGTGTTATAGGTGTATCCACCGGGTTTTGGAAGTTTTTGATTTTTTCCTCCATTGCTTTTAGTTTCGCCATTATGTTTTCCTGTTCTTGGCTTAGTCCTTCCTTTGGAATGTCTTTATAGAGGTCTCTGGAGTATTGGAGCCAGAGGTTGCCATTTTGGATATGGTTGTTGTTTTTCTTGTCTTTGGTGTCCATGTGGTTCCATAGTTCCCAGAAGGAGTGGTCTTGGAGGGCGTCTTGGAGTTGATTGAGCTTCGTAGAGATGTAACTCTGCTTCTTCCTCCTGAGGATGGTTTTGTACTGCTTTTGTATGGAGTCATAGGCTTCCCTCAGACCCAGGTGGTTGGGGTCTCTGTGTTTCTTGTTGGAGGCTGTTCTCAGGGTCTTCCGTACAGCTTTACATTCTCTGTCAAACCAGCCATTGACCTGTGTTTCTTTTGGTCTCTTGTAGTCGACTTTTTTAAGGTCGGACAGTCTGGCCATTGCGTAGAATATATTGTTGAGGTCCTTTGCTGCTTGGTTCACTCCCTCTGGGTTTGGCATGTACTCAAGGTTGTAGAAGTGGTGGAGCATCCGCTGTATTTCAGGTCTTCTGGAAGCTTCTTTATATCTTAGTGCCGATATTTTGGACCATTTATAGGATGGAGGCCGGGTGAAGAGGCCGCTCTGCTGTGGCTTCTGAGTGGATGGTTTATCTGTAGATTTCATGTACAGAAGAAGTTGGCTGTGGTCTGACAGGTGCGTTTGTGGGGTGACTATGAAGGCGCTGACATCTGCCAGGTTCATGTCTGTAATGGCGTAATCAACTACACTCCTCCCTACATGGGAGTTTAGTGTATACCTTCCTAAGGAGTCACCCTTGCATCGTCCATTAAGGATATGAAGTCCTAAACTTTTACATACGTTCAGGAGCTTTCTGCCACTTTTGTTGACTGTACTGTCATAGCTGTTTCTCTCAGTGTGTACAGGGTCTTGGCCGTCATTCTCTGCTCCAAGTATGTAGATGTTTCCATCTGTGGTCAGGAAGTCTCTCTCTCTCCCTGTTCTTGCATTGAGGTCTCCAAAGATGAGAACTTTGCCCAGGGCCTGATAATGGGCGGCTTCTCTTTGTAAGATTTCGAAGCAGTCTGGATTGAAGTAGGGGGACTCTGGCGGTGGTATATAGGTGGCACAGAGGTGGACATCAGACTGGCAGGTGAGGATGGAGCTGCTGATTCTGATCCATATGTGGCTGCCTCCTTTCTTCACCGGTTTGATGTACTGGTGGAGCTCCTCTTTATACCAGATCGCTACTCCTCCTGAGCCCCGGCCCTGTTTGATGTTTTTATTTTTCTGGGCATGGACCAAGAATTCCTTGTATCCAATAGGCACCAGGGATTCGTTTTCGGCTCTGGTCCATGTTTCCAGGAGGATCTGAATGTCTATATTTTTCATACTTTGTATAAAATCAGGGTCCTTTGTTTTAGATCCAAAGGTTGAGGCGTTGAGACCCTGGATATTCCAGCTGCTGATTGTAAGTGAAGACATTCTTCTGTGTGGTTTGTGTGTATATACCTTGTAATGAGTATGGCTGTGTGGGACAAACTGGATTTCTGACCGTTTTATAGTGGTGCTTGGTTCCATCCGGTCACATTATTATTCTGCGCAGTGCATTGAGCAGGTTTATTATCTCATCCCTATCTCTGCTCTGCATGTATCTGTGTGGGCTTGGTGGTGTCCTCGGTGGAGGTCTCCACCTCCGATGGTCTGACACTGGGTGAAGAGCTTTGTTTCCAGCTCCGGGAGGTAGCCTTGGGGTTTTCTGCTTTATCGTTCTCGGGGGTCTTTCAGTGTGATTATGGCCACTGTTGAATCCAGGCCCGGGGTCTCTGTTTAGCACGATGTCCTTCAGCTCTTTGGCCAGGAGGCTGACCCCTTGTTTGTTGAGGTGTTTATCATCGTGCAGGTGACTGTTGTTTATGGAGAGGTGTTGTGCCAGGGTCACGTTTGGCACAGTCTTGATCTTTTCAGTCAGTTCTGCATTGATGGCTTGGGTGGTTTGCCTGGGTATGTCCTTTCTTGGAAGCAGCGATGACAGAATGATTTTACTGTCCCGGAATTTTAGGTTTGCCATCTTTGCCAGGTTGATCAGTTGTTCTGCGATCTGCTGGTCTGGCCGATTGTTTGTACCCGTGTGTATAATAATGTGCTTTGGGTTGGTAAACCGTGGTCTACGGATGACCTCTGTCACCTGTTCAATACTTGCACAGCGGATTGTACGGACCTGTTTTCCTGGGAATAGCCGCTGTGTATTTAGGTACTTCCCATTTGAGTCCATTATTAGGACAATATCAGGACTTTGTGATGTCTTGGGTGGGCTACGGTGCTGCTGACGAGGGTCTGTGGTGCTGGCTTTGCTGGTGGCTGGTTCTGTTCTCTCTTCCATCTCTCTGGTTTCAGGATTTGAGTCCATTATTAGGACAGTATCAGGACTTTGTGATGTCTTGGGTGGGCTACGGTGCTGCTGACGAGGGTCTGTGGTGCTGGCTTTGCTGGTGGCTGGTTCTGTTCTCTCTTCCATCTCTCTGGTTTCAGGATTTGAGTCCATTATTAGGACAGTATCAGGACTTTGTGATGTCTTGGGTGGGCTACGGTGCTGCTGATGGGGTTCAGTGGTGGCCATATTGTCTGCTCTCTGGCATGTTTTCGTTGCCCCCTGCTGGTTCAGATGACCAGGGCTATGGGCTTTTAATTCTCTAATCTCCTTTCGGAGTTGATCATTGTCTTTTTTCAGCTCCCCCATTTCCTGTAGTGCTGCCTTGTATTGACACTTCATTTCACACATTTCGGCCCTTATTTTCTGTGTGGCTGTGTCATTTGCTGCTTGGTAATTTGCGTTGCTTTGTGAGTTTCTTTCACATTCAAATTTCAGTTGGGCCAAGTCTCTTTCTAGTTGAGATAAGAAGTCTCTGATGTTATCAGGCGAGAGGTGTGAAGTGTCGGGGGTTAGGCGGCTCTGTCTGGGAATCCCTATGTGAGCATTAGAGGTAGCTGCTGGGGCTTGTAGTCCTTTATAGGTTTGTGCCTGCTCTTTGATATCGGAGAAACAATTTTCAAATTGCTGCAGAATCTCCTCCGTCCCCTGCGCCATGACTGTGCCAGTTTTGTATAGGAGTATGGTGAGCGCATTGGTGTCATCATCTGCTTGGCTGGTAATTTTAATCTGCTGGACACCTTTATCGTTGGTTTTAGATACATGTTTGTATCGTTTGCACAGCGCAGTGCGCCAAGCTGAGGGGTGGTCTGTATAGAATAATACATTGGTTTTTCTTTTTGGTTCTTTCTTTGTGAAATCTGCATAAAGAGTCTCTGGATTCTCTCTAACGTAGTCCATCTTGGATTTATTGCCCCCCTGTGTTATCTCCAGATCTGGCCCCCAGCATTCCTGTGTCTCTGGCTCCGGGCTTTGTTCATTTACATGTTCTAAATTTGTGTTTTCCATTTTGTAGTTATATGTTAATTATAATCCTTGTTTCTAAGAAGATTAATTTGTAGCAAGTCTATAGGTTGTGTTGTAGTTAAAGAATTCTCCTACCTTCTATAGGTCCAGGTATCAGGATGTCAGATGTATGATGTCGGCTGCTTCCAGTCTGTGTCCTCCAGGAGATTCTTGTTTTGTCCTTTAAATCCTCCAATTCTTCCTTTTTTCATAAAATGTAAAGTCCAGTTCGGTCCAGATCACTTTTATGTTCCACGGAGTTGAGTTTTTCCAGGTTTTGTCTTACAGTATATATACAGGACAGGAGGAGTGGTACTGTGCAGTGTATATATACAGGACAGGAGAATTGGTACTGTGCAGTGTATATATACAGGACAGGAGAAGTGGTACTGTGCAGTGCATATATACAGGACAGGAGGAGTGGTACTGTGCAGTGTATATATACAGGACAGGAGGAGTGGTACTGTGCAGTGTATATATACAGGACAGGAGAAGTGATTCTGTGCAGTGTATATATACAGGACAGGAGAAGTGATTCTGTGCAGCGTATATATACAGGACAGGAGAAGTGGTACTGTGCAGTGTATAAATACAGGACAGGAGGAGTGATACTGTGCAGTGTATATGTACAGGATAGGAGGAGCGGTACTGTGCAGTGTATATATACAGGACAGGAGGGGTGGTACTGTGCAGTGTATATATACAGGACAGCATAAGTGGTACTGTGCAGTGTATATATACAGGACAGGAGAAGTGGTACTGGGCAGTGTATATATACAGGACAGGAGAAGTGATTCTGTGCAGTGTACATATACAGGACAGGAGAAGTGGTACTGTACAGTGTATATATACAGGACAGGAGGAGTGGTACTGTGCAGTGTATATATACAGGACAGGAGGAGTGGTACTGCGTAGTGTATATATACAGGACTGGAGGAGTGGTACTGTGCAGTGTATACAGTATATACAGCACAGGAGAAGTGATTCTGTGCAGTGTATATATACAGGACAGGAGAAGTGATTCTGTGCAGTGTATATATACAGGACAGGAGGAGTGGTACTGTGCAGTGTATACAGTATATACAGGACAGGAGAAGTGATTCTGTGCAGTGTATATATACAGGACAGGAGAAGTGGTACTGTGCAGTGTATATATAAAGGACAGGAGGAGTGGTACTGTGCAGTGTATATATACAGGAGAGGAGAAGTACTGTGCAGTGTATACATACAGGACAGGAGAAGTGGTACTGTGCAGTGTATATATACAGGACAGGAGAAGTGGTACTGTGCAGTGTATATATACAGGACAGGAGAAGTGATTCTGTGCAGTGTATATATACAGGACAGGAGGAGTGGTACTGTGCAGTGTATATATACAGGACAGGAGGAGTGGTACTGTGCAGTGTATATATGCAGGACAGGAGAAGTGATTCTGTGCAGTGTATATATACAGGACAGGAGAAGTGATTCTGTGCAGTGTATATGAACAGGACAGGAGAAGTGGTACTGTGCAGTGTATAAATACAGGACAGGAGAAGTGATACTGTGCAGTGTATATGTACAGGATAGGAGGAGCGGTACTGTGCAGTGTATATATACAGGACAGGAGGAGTGGTACTGTGCAGTGTATCTATACAGGACAGCAGAAGTGGTACTGTGCAGTGTATATATACAGGACAGGAGAAGTGGTACTGTGCAGTGTATATATACAGGACAGGATAAGTGGTACTGTGCAGTGTATATATACAGGACAGGAGAAGTGATTCTGTGCAGTGTACATATACAGGACAGGAGAAGTGGTACTGTACAGTGTATATATACAGGACAGGAGGAGTGGTACTGTGCAGTGTATATATACAGGACAGGAGGAGTGGTACTGCGTAGTGTATATATACAGGACAGGAGGAGTGGTACTGTGCAGTGTATATATAGAGGACAGGAGAAGTGATTCTGTGCAGTGTATATATACAGGACAGGAGAAGTGGTACTGTGCAGTGTATATATACAGGACAGGAGGAGTGGTACTGTGCAGTGTATATATACAGGACAGGAGAAGTGGTACTGTGCAGTGTATATATACAGGACAGGAGGAGTGGTACTGTGCAGTGTATATATACAGGACAGGAGAAGTGGTACTGTGCAGTGTATATATACAGGACAGGAGAAGTGGTACTGTGCAGTGTATATTTACAGGACAGGAGGAGTGGTACTGTGCAGTGTATATACAGGACAGGAGAAGTGGTACTGTGCAGTGTATATATACAGGAGGAGTGGTACTATGCAGTCTATATATACAGGACAGGAGAAGTGGTATTGCGCAGTGTATATATACAGGACAGGAGAAGTGGTATTGCGCAGTGTATATATACAGGACAGGAGAAGTGGTACTGTGCAGTGTATATATACAGGACAGGAGAAGTGGTACTGTGCAGTGTATATATACAGGACAGGAGGAGTGGTACTGTGCAGTGTATATATACAGGACAGGAGAATTGGTACTGTGCAGTGTATATATACAGGACAGGAGGAGTGGTACTGTGCAGTGTATATATACAGGACAGGAGAAGTGGTACTGTGCAGTGTATATATACAGGACAGGAGAATTGGTACTGTGCAGTGTATATATACAGGACAGGAGGAGTGGTACTGTGCAGTGTATATATACAGGACAGGAGGAGTGGTACTGTGCAGTGTATATATGCAGGACAGGAGAAGTGATTCTGTGCAGTGTATATATACAGGACAGGAGAAGTGATTCTGTGCAGTGTATATATACAGGACAGGAGAAGTGGTACTGTGCAGTGTATAAATACAGGACAGGAGAAGTGATACTGTGCAGTGTATATGTACAGGATAGGAGGAGCGGTACTGTGCAGTGTATATATACAGGACAGGAGGAGTGGTACTGTGCAGTGTATCTATACAGGACAGCAGAAGTGGTACTGTGCAGTGTATATATACAGGACAGGAGAAGTGGTACTGTGCAGTGTATATATACAGGACAGGATAAGTGGTACTGTGCAGTGTATATATACAGGACAGGAGAAGTGATTCTGTGCAGTGTACATATACAGGACAGGAGAAGTGGTACTGTACAGTGTATATATACAGGACAGGAGGAGTGGTACTGTGCAGTGTATATATACAGGACAGGAGGAGTGGTACTGCGTAGTGTATATATACAGGACAGGAGGAGTGGTACTGTGCAGTGTATATATACAGGACAGGAGAAGTGATTCTGTGCAGTGTATATATACAGGACAGGAGAAGTGGTACTGTGCAGTGTATATATACAGGACAGGAGAAGTGGTAATGTGCAGTGTATATATACAGGACAGGAGGAGTGGTACTGTGCAGTGTATATATACAGGACAGGAGAAGTGGTACTGTGCAGTGTATATATACAGGACAGGAGGAGTGGTACTGTGCAGTGTATATATACAGGACAGGAGAAGTGGTACTGTGCAGTGTATATATACAGGACAGGAGGAGTGGTACTGTACAGTGTATATATACAGGAGAGGAGAAGTACTGTGCAGTGTATATATACAGGACAGCAGAAGTGGTACTGTGCAGTGTATATATACAGGACAGGAGAAGTGGTACTGTGCAGTGTATATATAAAGGACAGGAGGAGTGGTACTGTGCAGTGTATATATACAGGACAGGAGAAGTGGTACTGTGCAGTGTATATATACAGGAGGAGTGGTACTATGCAGTGTATATATACAGGACAGGAGCAGTGGTACTGTGCAGTGTATATATACAGGAGGAGTGGTACTGTGCAGTGTATATATACAGGGCAGGAGAAGTGGTACTGTTCAGTGTATATATATACAGGACAGGAGGAGTGGTACTGTGCAGTGTAAATATACAGGACAGGAGGAGTGGTACTGTGTAGTGTATGTATACAGGACAGGAGAAGTGGTACTGTGCAGTGTATATATACAGGACAGGAGGAGTGGTACTGTACAGTATATATATATACAGGACAGGAGGAGTGGTACTGTGCAGTGTATATATAGTATATATACAGGACAGGAGAAGTGGTACTGTGCAGTGTATATATACAGGACAGGAGGAGCGGTACTGTGCAGTGTAAATATACAGGACAGGAGGAGTGGTACTGTGCAGTGTAAATATACAGGACAGAAGAAGTGGTACTGTGCAGTGTATATATACAGGACAGGAGGAGCGGTACTGTGCAGTGTAAATATACAGGACAGGAGGAGTGGTACTGTGCAGTGTAAATATACAGGACAGGAGGAGTGGTACTGTGCAGTTTAAATATATAGGACAGGAGGAGTGGTACTGTGCAGTGTAAATATACAGGACAGGAGGAGTGGTACTGTGCAGTGTAAATATACAGGACAGAAGAAGTGGTACTGTGCAGTGTATATATACAGGACAGGAGGAGCGGTACTGTGCAGTGTAAATATACAGGACAGGAGGAGTGGTACTGTGCAGTGTAAATATACAGGACAGGAGGAGTGGTACTGTGCAGTTTAAATATATAGGACAGGAGGAGTGGTACTGTGCAGTGTAAATATACAGGACAGGAGGAGTGGTACTGTGCAGTGTAAATATACAGGACAGGAGGAGTGGTACGGTGCAGTGTAAATATACGGGACAGGAGGAGTGGTACTGTGCAGCGTATATATACAGGACAGGAGGAGCGGTACTGTGCAGTGTAAATATACAGGACAGGAGGAGTGGTACTGTGCAGTGTAAATATACAGGACAGGAGGAGTGGTACTGTGCAGTGTATATATACAGGACAGGAGGAGTGGTACTGAGCAGTGTATACATACAGGGCAGGAGCAGTGGTACTGTGCAGTGTATATATACAGGACAGGAGAAGTGATACTGTGCAGTGTAAATATACAGGAAAGGAGGAGTGGTACTGAGCAGTGTATACATACAGGGCAGGAGAAGTGGTACTGTGCAGTGTATATATACAGGACAGGATAATTGGTTCTGTGCAGTGTATATATACAGGCAGGAGGAGTGGTACTGTGCAGTGTATATATACAGGACAGGAGAAGTGGTACTGAGCAGTGTATACATACAGTGCAGGAGAAGTGGTACTGTGCAGTGTATATATACAGGACAGGAGAAGTGATACTGTGCAGTGTATATATACAGGACAGGAGAAGTGGTACTGTGCAGTGTATATATACAAGACAGGAGGAGTGGTACTGTGCAGTGTATATATACAGGCAGGAGGAGTGGTACTGTGCAGTGTGTATATACAGGACAGGAGAAGTGGTACTGTGCAGTGTATATATACAGGACAGGAGGAGTGTTACTGTGCAGTGCATATATACAGGACAGGAGAAGGGATACTGTGCAGCGTATGTGTACAGGACAGGAGATGTGGTACTGTGCAGTGTATATATACAGGACAGGAGAAGTGGTACTGTGCAGTGTATATATACAGGACAGGAGGAGTGTTACTGTGCAGTGCATATATACAGGACAGGAGAAGTGATACTGTGCAGTGTATATATACAGGACATGATAATTGGTACTGTGCAGTGTATATATACAGGACAGGAGGAGTGGTACTGTGCAGTGTAAATATACAGGACAGGAGGAGTGGTACTGTGCAGTGTATATATACAGGGCAGGATAATTGGTACTGTGCAGTGTATATATACAGGACAGGAGGAGTGGTACTGTGCATTGTATATATACAGGACAGGAGGAGTGGTACTGTTCATTGTATATATACAGGACAGGAGAAGTGGTACTGTGCAGTGTATATATACAGGACAGGAGGAGTGGTACTGAGCAGTGTATACATACAGGGCAGGAGGAGTGGTACTGTGCAGTGTATATATACAGGACAGGAGAAGTGGTACTGAGCAGTGTATACATACAGGGCAGGAGAAGTGGTACTGAGCAGTGTATATATACAGGACAGGAGAAGTGGTACTATGCAGTGTATATATACAGGACTGGAGGAGTGGTACTGTGCAGTGTATATATACAGGACAGGAGGAGTGGTACTGTGCAGTGTATATATACAGGCAGGAGGAGTGGTACTGTGCAGTGTATATATACAGGACAGGAGAAGTGGTACTGAGCAGTGTATACATACAGGGAAGGAGAAGTGGTACTGTGCAGTGTATATATACAGGACAGGAGAATTGGTTCTGTGCAGTGTATATATACAGGCAGGAGGAGTGGTACTGTGCAGTGTATATATACAGGACAGGAGGAGTGGTACTGAGCAGTGTATGCATACAGGGCAGGAGGAGTGGCACTGTGCAGTGTATATATACAGGACAGGAGAAGTGATACTGTGCAGTGTAAATATACAGGAAAGGAGGAGTGGTACTGAGCAGTGTATACATACAGGGCAGGAGAAGTGGTACTGTGCAGTGTATATATACAGGACAGGAGAAGTGATACTGTGCAGTGTATATATACAGGACAGGATAATTGGTTCTGTGCAGTGTATATATACAGGCAGGAGGAGTGGTACTGTGCAGAGTATATATACAGGACAGGAGAAGTGGTACTGAGCAGTGTATATATACAGGACAGGAGAAGTGGTACTGTGCAGTGTATATATACAGGACAGGAGGAGTGGTACTGTGCAGTATGTATATACAGGACAGGAGGAGTGGTACTGTGCAGTGTATATATACAAGACAGGAGGAGTGGTACTGTGCAGTGTATATATACAAGACAGGAGAAGTGCTACTGTGCAGTGTATATATACAAGACAGGAGGAGTGGTACTGTGCAGTGTATATATACAGGACAGGAGAATTGGTTCTGTGCAGTGTATATGTACAGGCAGGAGGAGTGGTACTGTGCAGTGTATATATACAGGACAGGAGAAGTGTTACTGTGCTGTGCATATATACAGGACAGGAGAAGAGATACTGTGCAGCGTATGTGTACAGGACAGGAGAAGTGATACTGTGCAGTGTATATATACAGGACATGATAATTGGTACTGTGCAGTGTATATATACAGGACAGGAGGAGTGGTACTGTGCAGTGTAAATATACAGGACAGGAGGAGTGGTACTGTGCAGTGTATATATACAGGGCAGGAGAATTGGTACTGTGCAGTGTATATATACAGGACAGGAGGAGTGGTACTGTGCATTGTATATATACAGGACAGGAGGAGTGGTACTGTGCATTGCATATATACAGGACAGGAGAAGTGGTACTGTGCAGTGTATATATACAGGACAGGAGAAGTGATACTGTGCAGTGTAAATATACAGGAAAGGAGGAGTGGTACTGAGCAGTGTATACATACAGGGCAGGAGAAGTGGTACTGTGCAGTGTATATATACAGGACAGGAGAAGTGATACTGTGCAGTGTATATATACAGGACAGGATAATTGGTTCTGTGCAGTGTATATATACAGGACAGGAGAAGTGGTACTGAGCAGTGTATACATACAGGGCAGGAGAAGTGGTAGTGTGCAGTGTGTATATATACAGGACAGGAGAAGTGATACTGTGCAGTGTATATATACAGGACAGGAGAATTGGTTCTGTGCAATGTATATATACAGGCAGGAGGAGTGGTCCTGTGCAGTGTATATATACAGGACAGGAGAAGTGGTCCTGTGCAGTGTGTATATACAGGACAGGAAGAGTGGTACTGTGCAGTGTATATATACAAGACAGGAGGAGTGGTACTGTGCAGTGTATATATACAAGACAGGAGAAGTGCTACTGTGCAGTGTATATATACAAGACAGGAGGAGTGGTACTGTGCAGTGTATATATACAGGACAGGAGAATTGGTTCTGTGCAGTGTATATGTACAGGCAGGAGGAGTGGTACTGTGCAGTGTATATATACAGGACAGGAGAAGTGGTACTGTGCTGTGCATATATACAGGACAGGAGAAGAGATACTGTGCAGCGTATGTGTACAGGACAGGAGATGTGGTACTGTGCAGTGTATATATACAGGACAGGAGAAGTGGTACTGTGCAGTGTATATATACAGGACAGGAGGAGTGTTACTGTGCAGTGCATATATACAGGACAGGAGAAGTGATACTGTGCAGTGTATATATACAGGACATGATAATTGGTACTGTGCAGTGTATATATACAGGACAGGAGGAGTGGTACTGTGCAGTGTAAATATACAGGACAGGAGGAGTGGTACTGTGCAGAGTATATATACAGGGCAGGAGAATTAATACTGTGCAGTGTATATATACAGGACAGGAGGAGTGGTACTGTGCATTGTATATATACAGTACAGGAGGAGTGGTACAGTGCATTGCATATATACAGGACAGGAAAAGTGGTACTGTGCAGTGTATATATACAGGACAGGAGGAGTGGTACTGAGCAGTGTATACATACAGGGCAGGAGGAGTGGTACTGTGCAATGTAAATATACAGGACAGGAGGAGTGATACTGTGCAGTGTAAATATACAGGAAAGGAGGAGTGGTACTGAGCAGTGTATACATACAGGGCAGGAGAAGTGGTACTGTGCAGTGTATATATACAGGACAGGAGAAGTGGTACTGAGCAGTGTATACATACAGGGCAGGAGAAGTGGTACTGTGCAGTGTATATATACAGGACAGGAGAAGTGATACTGTGCAGTGTATATATACAGGACAGGAGAATTGGTTCTGTGCAGTGTATATATACAGGCAGGAGGAGTGGTACTGTGCAGTGTATATATACAGGACAGAAGAAGTGGTACTGTGCAGTGTATATATACAGGACAGGAGAAGTGGTACTGTGCAGTGTATATATACAGGACAGGAGGAGTGGTACTGTGCAGTGTGTATATATAGGACTTGAGGAGTGGTACTGTGCAGTGTATATATACAAGACAGGAGGAGTGGTACTGTGCAGTGTATATATACAAGACAGGAGGAGTTGTACTGTGCAGTGTTTATATACAAGACAGGAGGAGTGGTACTGTGCAGTGTATATATACAGGACAGGAGAATTGGTTCTGTGCAGTGTATATATACAGACAGGAGGAGTGGTACTGTGCAGTGTATATATACAGGACAGGAGAAGTGGTACTGTGCTGTGCATATATACAGGACAGGAGAAGAGATACTGTGCAGCGTATGTGTACAGGACAGGAGATGTGGTACTGTGCAGTGTATATATACAGGACAGGAGAAGTGGTACTGTGCTGTGCATATATACAGGACAGGAGAAGAGATACTGTGCAGCGTATGTGTACAGGACAGGAGATGTGGTACTGTGCAGTGTATATATACAGGACAAGGGGCGGATTATCAGAGGGTCAATATGGGCGGTAGCCCAGGGCCCAGTGGTCTGGGGGGGCCCTGGGCTACCGCACAGATTGACCCTCCGCTAATCATCTGTGACTGCCCGCTGGCATTTATGTGCCCCGGACCCTGTGGGCAGAGAGAGGGGGCCCGCATCGGGCCCCTTCTCATCTGCTCACCGGGCCCATTCCGGCGCTGCGGCGGTTTCCTATTGACGTGCGGGCGCGTGCCCGCACGTCAATAGTTAACAACAGCCGCCAGCCAATTGGAGGCTGGTAGCTGAAGTCGGCCGCAGAGCACACGTCGCCGGCGTCTGACGTCATTGTCAGTCGCCAGCGAGTGTGCGCTCCTGGAGGGAGCTCGCCGCCTGGAGCGCGGACTGGTGAGGAGACTGTTTGTTTTTGTTTTTTGTTTTTTTGATAAGCTAACGGTGGACACACTGGGGGCAATGCTGGAGGACACACTGGGGGCAATGCTTGAGACACTGGGGGCAGATTGCTGGAGACACTGGGGCAGATTGCTGGAGACACTGGGGCAGATTGCTGGAGACACTGGGGCAGAATGCTGGGGACACTGGGGCAGATTGCTGGACACACTGGGGCATTGCTGGAGGACACACTAGGGCAGATTGCTGGAGACACTGGGGCAATGCTGGAGAACACACTAGGGCAGATTGCTGGAGACACTGGGGCAATGCTGGAGACACTGGGGCAGATTGCTGGACACACTGGGGCAATGCTGGAGACACTGGGGCAGATGATTGCTGGACACACTGGGGCAGATTGCTGGAGGACACACTGGGGCAGATTGCTAGAGGACACACTGGGGCAGATTGCTGGAGGACACACTGGGGCAATGCTGGAGACACTGGGGTAATGCTGGAGACACTGGGGCAATGCTGGAGACACTGGGGCAGATTGCTGGACACACTGGGGCAATGCTGGAGGACACACTGGGGCAGGTTGCTGGAGACACTGGGGCAGATTGCTGGAGACACTGGGGCAGATTGCTGGAGACACTGGGGCAATGCTGGAGACACTGGGGCAGATTGCTGCACACACTGGGGCAATGCTGGAGACACTGGGGCAGATTGCTGGAGACACTGGGGCAGATTGCTGGATACACTGGGGCAGATTGCTGGAGACACTGGGACAATGCTGGGACACTGGGGCAATGCTGGAGACACTGGGGCAGACTGCTGGACACACTGGGGCAGATGATTGCTGGACACACTCGGGCAATGCTGGAGACACTGGGGCAATGCTGGAGACACTGGGGCAATGCTGGAGAAACTGGAGCAATGCTGGAGACACTGGGGCAGATTGCTGGACACACTGGTGGTAATATGCTGGACACACTGGGGCAGATTGCTAGACACACTGGGGGCAATATGCTGGATTCAGACACTGGGACAGATTGCTGGAGACACTGTCTGGGGGCAATGCTGGACACACTGGGGCAATATGCTAGACATACTGGGGCAGATTGCTGGACACACTAGGGGTAATATGCTGGACACACTGGGGGTAATATGCTGGACACACTGGGGCAGATTGCTGGACACACTGGGGGCAGGACTGGAGGCATGGGCAGAATGTAGACATTGGGCATGATTGGAGACCTGGGGCAGAATGAAAGACATGGGGCAGGATTGGATCATGGGGCAGGATGGATACGATGGAGACAGATGGGGCAGGATGGGGAGATCATATGGGGTAGAATGGATACTCATGAGTGCAGGATGGGAGAACATATAGCTGGAGCCAGGAATGAGACACACGGGGCCAGGGTGGGGAATGTTATTACCATAGGGGCTAATTAAGGGATATTATTACTGCAGTGATGTATTTATTTTATTTTTTGAGTATACTGTTTTAAATGGGGGGGCGGTCCTGTTACTGTGCAGAGTGACACTATATTGTTAAATATTAATTATTACCGTAATTGAATTATTCTCAATTCTGTACTGAGCACATTGCTTCTTGCTGACATTATCAAAAGCTATTTCTGTGTATGTAGCTCAGAGTATAAGTTAACACCATATACAGAGGACACGTGGTCTGTAGGAAACATATATAAACGTCTCTTAGGAGGGTGTGGGGCCTTTTGTCACGTGGGACTGTCACCCCTGCCTTCACCGTCATTCTCCATGGACATCCGACAAGGAAGGAACAACAGCTGATAGTTGGAAGCCATGATGACCTTCAAACTTCACACAGACAGACGGTTTTACCATTCAGGACCTTGGGAAAGATGAGTAACAAAACAAGCGCTGATATTTACACATGGACACTCTCTTCGTAACTATTTCATCTACTTTTATGTTTTTGCTGCAATGGTGGATAATTCAATAAAGCACTATACTTTTCATCAAAATATCATGACATTTTTCTTTTAAGAATAACGCACCTGGTTAAGTCTTGATTAAATAAATGTGCGAAATAACAATTTTTAACATTGGCCAAGCCAGCCAGTTTTGATTTTTTGTGCTATTTTTGCGTGAATTTCCTTCAATCTTGCACACGGGGGAGGAGAGAAGAGCTTCGCTAGATGTTATGCAAGTTTTCAGAAATTTCACTTCAAAACTTCAAGTCACAAAGATCTCACAAGAACCTATGAAACAGACTTTAACAGGTGTCAGACGGATTGACAAGCAGTAGCATCGAAAGTGCTGAAGACAGACGTGCTGAAAATTGCCGTGCCGAAGTCTGGAGCCCAGCGTTGTAAAAGCAAAGGGACTACAAGCTGAGATTTTCAAGGTAAGACAAATGGATTTGATTAATTCATATGCTAAATCAAGTTAGATAGAATTTGTAAGTTTGTATAGATCTAGCTTAGAAATATTTTGGTTTTCTTTATTTGCAGAATGCAAAATCGCCAATTTAAAGTTAGATTCTAAGCTAATGTCTAGGAAAAAAGAAAAAGAGCAACTGAAAAATATTTTACATATGGTTTATGTATTTAACGAGTTTGTTACAGAGAAGTCCAAAAAAGACTGTGTAGAAAGAATTTCTAAGGAAATTAATGATGTTCCCAAGATTGAGTTTAATGAGGAGAGTCAACAAGAGGTGACGCACGTGTCTGTTATAACTACCCAAGGTGACCTTGACTTTGTCTCTCATGATGATGAAAAACAAGATGGAGGAAGCGTAGGAGACATGACAACTGACAAAGATGATCTACGAGGGACAGATGTACCATTGCCATTAAAAATAGAAGACGAGGCCCAACTCCAACCTAAATCTAGGAAAATCCTGTTAAAATTATGCAAAATCATTCCTGCATATGATGACAAAATCCATGTGTGCAGAAATTCAGAGATATTTGAGAGTTTTGCTGATAAGTTTGATTTGACTAATGTGCAGAGAAATCAATTGTTTAAAATTTGGCTTCCGGTAACTTTTATCAGGAGATTTTCATTAAAAATGCAGAATGATGAGTTCCATGAAGACATGACTGATGTAGGAAGATCAAAAATTTTGATTTTCTGTGGATTAAAAGAAAATTATCCAGATCTTGATATTCTTCTAAAATTGAAGATTGGCCGGAAAGAATGTACGTTTACTTTTATGTCCATTTTTGAAAGGGTTTATAAATTGGTCTGTACGAATTTGAATCAACAATCAATGATAAATTGTTTTGTAAACAAGTTCAAATTCTTAAATCCTGTATCTCGTGTTATTGCGTCACAGAAAGATTATTTATTTGAATGTGCGCAATCCCTTGATTTTTCTAGAAAACACGAGAATCTTGAAAGGAAAACTAATTTTACTAAGTTTTTGAAACCAGGCAGAATTCAATCTTATCAAAAGCCAAACTCAAAATCTCCAAAACTGACCCAAAATCAAATCTATGAAGTACGAAGAAAATTACATATTTGCTACAAACCCTATGAAACGATTCAGGAGTCTATTAAAGAAGTTCCTCTGAAAGGGTTAAATGCTGAAGGTTCAGATCTCTCTGTAAAGATGGCGGAAATTGACAAATGGAAGCAGGTGTGTATCTCAGGGGGTGAGCTGAACACTCCGTTTTCACAGCTCATAAGACTAAAGATGGCAGTTTTAGGTTTTCAACAAATTATCAACAGAGAGGTAAATTTTGGTTTAGGAATTGGCTAAAAATGTAATTATATAATATGATGAGTTATACAAGGTATTATTTATTAATGTAATTATTTTATTTAATATAATTCTGTAGTTATATATATATTAATATAATATACAGTAAATACTGTAGCATATTTGTATAAGTAGTCATTATAGTAACTGTATTTTTATATGCATAGTGAAATAATTAAAAATTTACTCTAGTAATAATATTTAGAATTACATTAAATACATTTATTAAATATATACATATGTATAAGATATTTAAATTATTTTGTTTTTAAATAAATATGAAATTAACCTTTACGTTTCAATTTCCCTTAGAATTTGACTTTCAAAGCAAGGATTGAACAAAAAAATACCTGTTTCATGAATTTATGTCTTATTCACACAGGAAGTTATAATAACTGCATGATTATATATATTTATATTTAATGCTTAAAAAAAATAATATATAACTAACATTCTAATATTTGTGTACTATAATTTTTGTTCTATAACAATTTAAAACTTGTTTTTTTTTTCCACTGCATGGTGCATGACGTGACAGCTGTGAGTTAAGGATATCATATAGCCTTGTTTTAGCTTTAGGAATTTCCTCAGTCTTTACATTCAAACGGATTCAGTTGCAGGCCTTGTTCCAGGAATAGCTGTGGAACAAGCAAATGTTCAAGTTTTTTTTTATGAAGGACTATCCATAGGTTAGAACATAGTGTAATTGAACATAGTGTTAGATAATATTTGGGGAATATTCAAATAAATATTAGAATACTAAATTTAATAGATTACAATGCGCATTGATTGATAATTAGGATACAATATTTTGGGTTAATATACATGTTTCTTATTCTTTGTATGTGAAATATGTAGTTTCAACGTCTATGTGTGTCACAGTCTGAGTGACAGATGAGAGATGTGTATATGAGCAGCTGCTGAGAGTGAACCTAATGTAAGAGTGGAGCGTGGTATGCACGGTTTGACAGAGGCCTTATGATTCATGGTATGTTGGAAAAAAAAAAAAACAATGTGTTTATGATAAAATAAGATTCAGTCATAAAGCTGATATGATAGTTATAAAAATAATTATTTTTCACTTGGGTTTTTACAAATTAATTTTTTCACAAAATAATATTTTTTGATATTAAGGGGGAAATGTGTTTTTGATCCTGATCACATCATTACATTTCATCAGTACCTCTTTTTCTCACATTTTAGTAAAGAAGAAATATTAATAAGGTATTATTGGGTATAATAACAATAAATATTATAAAAGTCATTTTTTCCTCTAATGAAGGGTATTATATGCAAAGCTGCATAATTTCAATATTTTGGTAATCCAAGGTTATGACATTTAGATTATGAAAATATTAAGGGAATATGTTGCTGAGACATAACCTCAGCATTTGTCATCAACATATAAAGGCCTTATTCTTATTTTTTATTCTCATTTTTATTTTTCAGTTTTCATTTTTTCATCAACATATGAAGGCCTTATTTTTATTTTTATTTTTCATTTTTAATTTTTTCTTCATTTTTATTTTTTATCCCTAGAAAAAAATCAATATTTCATAAAGTAATGTCTAATACAAGAATATTGCTTTATCAAATATAGTGATCATATGGTTTCATTATATAAGAAATGTTTCAATTCTGAGTTAAATACAACAATTCTTTCACTCATTCATTCATTCATTCATTTATTCATATATGTTCTTATTTTGGTTCATGGCTACACATTCTTACATATAATTTATTAATAAAGTTTTAATAATAAATGTCAGCACTTGTTACATAAAAGACACACTGACATCTATGGGTTCAAAAAGAAATTACACCTATAACATAAAAATGTCCTATCACATGAAGAATATGGTTAATAATATATTATCATTTATTATTATTATTATTATTATTATTATTATCATTATTATTATTGTATTTTTCCAAATATAAATTTCATATTAATATAATTAAATAATTATATTAATATTATTGATTGCTAAGGTAAGCTATGATATTATAGGTAAGGAAAATTACCAGATTTGGTATAGAATAGGGAATGAAGATTTCAATCAAGATACTAGTTACGTTAATAAAGATTTTCCATATTTCTAAATTCAATTGATTCTAAAAAGTTGCAAGATAAAGCCGTTATCCAGAAGTTCCACAAGCTAACAATGCTATGATTTCTGAGTAATAATAGACTGTGTCAAATACAATTCATGTCACCATTCACAACTACAGCATCCATCACTGACAACTGAGTACAGTATCTAAGATGAACTGTGTTAGGCTACGTTCAGACTAGCGTTGTGCGCCGCTGCGTCGGCGACGCAACGCACAACGCACGCAAAAATGCAGCAAAACGCACGCAAAAACGCTGCGTTTTGCGACGCGTGCGTCGTTTTTTGCCGAAAATCGGACGCAAGAAAAACGCACCAAACAAAAACGCATGCGTCTCCCATGTTAAACATAGGGGCGCATGACGCGTGCGTCGTCGCTGCGTCGCCCGACGCTAACCCGACGCACACTAGCACAACGCTAGTCTGAACGTAGCCTTATTACGTTCCAGTGGTTTCCTATCACCTATAAGACTTCCATGAAAGCTGGTGAACAATCAGGTAATTGTCAGGCCGCTACAACCCTGACATGTGTTCTGTGCACTAAGGACTGGTTATGGTGCTATGTTTAGCAAGGAAGAGTCAATGTAACCCTTGCTGTGCTGACCAAAGACGTCACATCTGTTCCAAGACCAGTGCGGATGATATGGAAGGATTCCAGATGATTTCCAAGGCGAGCCAATGTAAGTCCAGGTCTCTAAAGGTGACACTGCACAGATATTAAAGCTACATTTCATCTATGAACTTTGTTTTCTAATCAACATTTGAATTTATGGACTTTGATTGACACATGACACACAGTCTCTACATATCTACATGCTATCATCTATTTCAAAAGACTTATATTAAAGATTGTTTTAAAAGAACTAAGAAGATATCAATATGAAGACCAGATGACATCAGATGGTGATCAGACCTGAGATGCTTCAAGTAGATATAGGGAAATATAATTATATATTTTATACGAATATTAGTCACGGCTTACCATAACATGAATTTACATATCATTATATTATTGAGAACATAAAACAATATTATTATTGATATTATTATTATTCATTATTTTGCCAATGAAGAAAGTAGATCTTATTAATATTTTTAATTTGAGGGTTCCAATCGATGTCTGTCACCCTCAAAAGGGGAATTGTTAAATATTAATTATTACCGTAATTGAATTATTCTCAATTCTGTACTGAGCACATTGCTTCTTGCTGACACTATCAAAAGCTATTTCTGTGTATGTAGCTCAGAGTATAAGTTAACACCATATACAGAGGACACGTGGTCTGTAGGAAAAATATATAAACGTCTCTTAGGAGGGTGTGGGGCCTTTTGTCACGTGGGACTGTCACCCCTGCCTTCACCGTCATTCTCCATGGACATCCGACAAGGAAGGAACAACAGCTGATAGTTGGAAGCCATGATGACCTTCAAACTTCACACAGACAGACGGTTTTACCATTCAGGACCTTGGGAAAGATGAGTAACAAGACAAGCACTGATATTTACACATGGACACTCTGTTCGTAACTATTTCATCTACTTTTATGTTTTTGCTGGAATGGTGGATAATTCAATAAACCACTATACTTTTCATCAGAATATCATGACATTTTTCTTTTAAGAATAACGCACCTGGTTAAGTCTTGATTAAATAAATGTGCGAAATAACAATTTTTAACATATATCACCTTTTTTCTCCATGTGGTGTAATGTAGAAGTTGTGAAAAATTAAGTAATGTGTTCTGCAAGCGGAGCTCGAGATAACTGTGTTATTTCCTGCAGAAACGAGTCCTGGCTGGAAGAAATGATGGCGGTCTGTGCTGGATGAAAGATGAAGGACTTCACCTAGAGACGTCACTGGTGAGTCAGTGTTACCTATACACTGACACTATACACTGTATACTATATACAGAGGTCCTGTGTACAATGTCACCAGTGATCACTGTATTACCTATGCATTATATACAGAGGACAGGAGAAGTGGTACTGTGCTCTGTATATATACAGGACAGGAGAAGTGGTACTGTGCCCTGTATATATACAGGACAGGAGGAGTGGTACTGTGCAGTGTATATATACAGGACAGGAGAAGTGGTACTGTGCAGTGTATATATACATGACAAAGGGTATCCGTGACTCATTTGAGCTCAAAGGCAAGACCCCATTTCCCACCTCATATAACTCCGGAGATTACGACCACCTCCCCTCTCTCCTGTACCAGGAAAATAACCCTAATAAACACACAATAAGCCTGTGTTGGATTAATTGGCCACAGCAGCCATTTATTAACATTTAATATACAACATATTGAAACAATAAACCCCGGAAGTGGATGATCCTCGAAGCCCGAAACATATAACCGAATATTCTTTCCAGACAAACGTCCCACCTATTTGGCCTTAGATCCACCTTACCCCCAGCCGCTACGCACCCGCTCGGAGACAAATCTCCACCCACCAGGCCAAACCACACACCTGTTGATGGTTCCCATAATAATCCCTTCCATGGGATTATCTATACCCCTTGACCATTTTAAATCACCCCTGGGAATCCAGGACCTGTTGAGATTCCCCCTGTTGTGAATTCCGTTCTCGGGCTCCCTCCGGTGGTTGGAAATGGCACTTTTGTGAGTTCTGCTCTTGGGCTCCCTCCTGTGGTTTTAAGTGGTATGGCTGCTCCTTGGATTTAGTTGTCTGCAGCTGATTTCACTGATTACTTTTCTGCTCTACTATTTATGCCTGGCTTTTCCTTTAGCCAGTGCCTCTTGTCAATGTTCCTGGTTGGATTCACATCTCTTTTTGGATTTCCCTGTTATCCTGATCAGATCAGCAAAGATAAGTTTTGGCCTTGCTCTTTCTGTCCACTTGTTGTGGACTTCAATGTTCAGCATTTTCTATGTTTTTGTCCAGCTTGTCAGTATGGATCTTTTCAGTTAAACTGGAAGCTCTGGGAAGCAGATTTGCCCTCCACACCTTAGGTCAGGTGTGGAGATTTTGTAAACTCTGTGTGGATTTTTCTAGTTGTTTTTTACTGACCGCACAGCACTCTGTTCTATTCTTTCTGTCTAGCTAGACTGGCCTCCTTTGCTACAATCTGGTTTTTTCATTCTATGTATGTCATTTCCCTCTCCACTCACAGCCATTATTTGTGGGGGGCTGTCTGTCCTTTGGGGATTTTCTCTGAGGCAAGATAGCTTTTCTGCTTCTGTCTTTAGGGGTAGTTAGATCTTCGGCTGTGACGAGGTGTCTAGGGAGCGTTAGGAACATCCCACGGCTACTGCTAGTTATGTGTTAGGCTTAGGAACTGTGGTCAGTATAGTTACCACCTCCCTCTGAGCTTGTCCCATGTTGCTCTTAAACCACCAGATCATTACACAGATCATAACAGTACAAGAGGCCAAAAATGAATGCATCTCAAAAGAAGGAAAAGAAGTTCTGAGCCATTTTTTTTTCTGCACTCTGTTTTGCCTTTTTTTCCTCTTGATCTCTGGGTGGTTCTGGATTTTGACGCTGGCATGGATGTGCAGGGTTTATTTTCCCGTGTGGATCAACTTGCTGCAAGAGTACAGAGTATCCAAGATTATGTTGTCCAGACTCCGGCTTTAGAGCCTAAAATTCCTACTCCTGATTTGTTTTTTGGGGACAGATCCAAGTTTTTGAACTTTAAATATAACTGCAAACTGTTTTTTGCTTTGAAACCCCGTTCCTCTGGTGATCCCACCCAACAGGTTAAGATTGTCATATCTCTGCTGCGTGGTGACCCTCAGGATTGGGCATTTTCCCTAGAATCTGGGGATCCAGTCATGCTTAATGTTGATACGTTTTTTCAGGCATTGGGGTTACTGTACGATGAACCTAATTCGGTGGAGCATGCTGAGAAAACCTTGTTGGCCCTGTGCCAGGGTCATGAAGCGGCAGAATCTTATTGCCAGAAATTTAGAAAATGGTCTGTGCTGACTAAGTGGAATGAGGATGCTTTGGCGGCTATTTTCAGAAAGGGTCTGTCTGAATCTGTTAAAGATGTTATGGTGGGGTTCCCTACGCCTGCTGGTTTGAGTGAATCTATGTCTCTAGCCATACAGATTGATCGGCTTCTGCGCGAGCGCAAAGCTGTGCACCATATGGCAGTGTCCTCTGAGCAGAATTTTGACTAGAGCTGAACGGCAGGAATTCAGACGTCAGAATAGGCTGTGTTTTTACTGTTGTGATTCTGCGCATGTTATTTCTGATTGCCCTAAGCGTACTAAGAGGGTTGCTAGGTCTGTTACTATCAGTACTGTACAGCCTAAATTTCTCTTATCTGTGACCCTGGTTTGCTCATTGTCGTCCTTTTCTGTCATGGCATTTGTGGATTCAGGCGCTGCCCTGAACTTAATGGACTTGGAATTCGCCAGGCGCTGTGGTTTTTCCTTGCAGCCTTTGCAGAGCCCTATTCCTTTGAGGGGCATTGATGCTACACCATTGGCCAAGGGTAAACCTCAGTACTGGACACAGCTGACCATGTACATGACTCCTGCACATCAGGAAGATTGCCGTTTTTTGGTATTGCATAACTTGCATGATGTTGTTGTACTGGGTTTTCCATGGTTACAGGAACATAATCCGGTGCTGGATTGGAAAACTATGTCTGTGACTAGTTGGGGTTGTCAAGGGGTACATAGTGACGTTCCTTTGATGTCAATTTCCTCTTCCCCCTCTTCTGAGGTCCCTGAGTTTTTGTCGGATTTCCAGGATGTATTTGATGAGCCCAAATCCAGTTCCCTTCCTCCTCATAGGGACTGTGATTGTGCTATTGAATTGATTCCTGGCTGCAAGTTCCCTAAAGGCCGACTTTCCAATCTGTCTGTGCCAGAGCATGCCGCCATGCGGAATTATGTTAAGGAGTCTTTGGAGAAGGGGCATATTCGGCCGTCTTCGTCTCCATTAGGAGCTGGTTTCTTTTTTGTTGCTAAGAAGGATGGCTCTTTGAGACCCTGTATAGATTATCGTCTTCTTAATAAGATCACGGTCAAGTTCCACTACCCCTTGCCTTTGCTTTCTGATTTGTTTGCTCGGATTAGGGGGGCTAGTTGGTTTACTAAGATTGACCTTCGTGGGGCATATAATCTTATTCGTATTAAACAAGGTGACGAATGGAAGACTGCATTTAATACGCCCGAGGGCCATTTTGAATATCTGGTGATGCCTTTCGGGATTTCTAATGCTTCTTCTGTATTTCAGTCCTTCATGCATGATATTTTCCGCAATTACCTCGATAAATTCATGATTGTGTATTTGGATGATATTTTGTTTTTTTCCAATGATTGGGAGTCTCATGTGAGGCAGGTCAGGATGGTATTCCAGATCCTTCGTGCTAATGCTTTGTTTGTGAAAGGGTCTAAGTGCCTATTCGGAGTTCAGAAGGTCTTTTTTTTGGGTTTTATTTTCTCTCCCTCGTCTATGGAAATGGATCCTGTCAAGGTCCAAGCCATTCATGACTGGATTCAACCCACATCTGTGAAGAGCCTTCAGAAATTTTTGGGCTTTGCTAATTTCTATCGCCGCTTCATTGCCAACTTTTCCAGTGTGGTTAAAGGGAACCTGTCACCCCGTTTTTGAAAGATGAGATATAAATAGTGTGAAATAGGGGCAGAGCTGGGCTTTACATTAGTGTCCTTTTGGTGCCTTTATTCCCCCGGGATGCTGCTGAAATACCTTTGTGAAGTGTCCGTTTTGTCCTGTCAGTCAAGTTGGTCAGGTCGAATGGGCGTTGTAAAATAGCGGTTCCTCCCCCACCTCATGCAATTCCCTGCGAAGTTTAGTTCCGCCGTTGGCGTTATGTTTAGCGCTTGCGCAGTGAATTTGCCTCCGGCAATCTGTGGGCAAAGCATGATTGACATCATTGCGCATGCGCGGGCCTTCACTTTAGCCGGGGTGCCCCGGAAGTTGTCATATCGGCAAAGTGTTATTCTGGATGCCGTATCTCATCCCACACTGCGAGCGTAAGTTTTGTGCCAAGATCGCTCGCCTGCCTTACGCTCGCAGTGTGGGATGAGATACGGCATCCAGAATAACACTTTGCCGATATGACAACTTCCGGGGCACCCCGGCTAAAGTGAAGGCCCGCGCATGCGCAATGATGTCAATTATGCTTTGCCCACAGATGGGCAAAACATAATGCGCAGGCGCCGGAGGCAAATTCACTGCGCAGGCGCTAAGAAAAAGCGCGATCTGTGCTATTCACAGATCGCGTTTACGAAAGACAAGCCGAGAATCAGGGGGAGGAACCGCTATTTTACAACGCCCATTCGACCTGACCAACTTGACTGACAGGACAAAACGGACACTTCACAAAGGTATTTCAGCAGCATCCCGGGGGAATAAAGGCACCAAAAGGACACTAATGTAAAGCCCAGCTCTGCCCCTATTTCACACTATTTATATCTCATCTTTCAAAAACGGGGTGACAGGTTCCCTTTAAGCCTCTTACTGATTTGACAAAGAAAGGCGCTGATGTGACGAATTGGTCCTCTGCGGCTGTTGAGGCCTTTCAGGAGCTTAAACGCCGATTTACTTCTGCCCCTGTGTTGCGTCAGCCGGATGTTTCTCTTCCTTTTCAGGTTGAGGTTGACGCTTCTGAGATTGGGGCAGGGGCCGTTTTGTCTCAGAGGAATTCTGATGGTTCTTTGATGAAACCGTGTGCTTTTTTTTCCAGAAAGTTTTCGCCTGCGGAGCGCAATTATGACGTCGGCAATCGTGAGTTGTTGGCTATGAAGTGGGCATTTGAGGAGTGGCGACATTGGCTTGAGGGAGCCAAACACCGCGTTGTGGTCTTGACTGATCATAAGAATCTGATTTACCTCGAGTCGGCCAAGCGGCTGAACCCTAGACAGGCTCGATGGTCTCTGTTTTTCTCCCGTTTTGATTTTGTGGTCTCGTATCTTCTGGGATCTAAGAATGTTAAGGCTGATGCTCTCTCTAGGAGTTTTTTGCCTGATTCTCCTGGAGTCCTTGAGCCGGTTGGCATTCTTAAGGATGGGGTGATTCTTTCTGCTATCTCCCCTGATTTGCGGCGGGTGCTTCAGGAATTCCAGGCTGATAAACCTGACCGCTGTCCAGTGGGGAAGCTGTTTGTTTCTGATAGATGGACAAGTAAGGTAATTTCGGAGGTCCATTGTTCAGTGTTGGCTGGCCATCCTGGAATTTTTGGTACCAGAGATTTGGTTGCTAGGTCCTTTTGGTGGCCTTCCTTGTCGCGGGATGTGCGTGCTTTTGTGCAGTCCTGTGGGACGTGCGCCTGGGCCAAGCCTTGCTGTTCCCGCGCTAGTGGGTTGCTTTTGCCTTTGCCGGTTCCTGAGAGGCCCTGGACGCATATTTCCATGGATTTTATTTCAGATCTTCCCGTTTCCCAGAAGATGTCTGTTATCTGGGTGGTTTGTGACTGGTTCTCTAAAATGGTCCATCCGGTACCTTTGCCTAAGTTGCCTTCCTCCTCAGATTTGGTTCCATTGTTTTTTCAGCATGTGGTTCATTTGCATGGCATTCCGGAGAATATTGTGTCTGACAGAGGGTCTCAGTTTGTCTCTAGGTTTTGGCGTGCCTTTTGTGCTAGGATGGGCATTGAATTATCTTTTTCTTCGGCGTTTCATCCTCAGACTAATGGCCAAACTGAGCGAACTAATCAGACCTTGGAAACCTATTTGAGATGCTTTGTGTCTGCTGATCAGGATGATTGGGTGGCTTTCTTGCCGTTGGCCGAGTTTGCCCTTAATAATAGGGCTAGTTCGGCTACTTTGGTTTCACCTTTCTTTTGTAATTTTGGTTTTCATCCTCGTTTTTCTTCGGGGCAGGTTGAGCCTTCTGATTGTCCTGGTGTGGACTCTGTGGTGGACAGGTTACAGCAGATTTGGACTCATGTGATAGACAATTTGACGTTGTCTCAGGAAAAGGCTCAACGTTTTGCTAACCGCCGTCGGTGTGTTGGTTCCCGGCTTCGTGTGGGGGATTTGGTTTGGTTGTCTTCTCGTCATGTTCCTATGAAGGTTTCCTCCCCTAAGTTTAAGCCTCGGTTTATTGGTCCTTATAAGATTTCTGAAATTATCAATCCGGTGTCTTTTCGTTTGGTCCTTCCAGCCTCTTTTGCCATTCATAATGTT
This sequence comes from Ranitomeya imitator, assembly GCF_032444005.1. Taxonomy (NCBI): domain Eukaryota; kingdom Metazoa; phylum Chordata; class Amphibia; order Anura; family Dendrobatidae; genus Ranitomeya; species Ranitomeya imitator. The sequence continues at coordinate 225,370,799 of NC_091284.1, forward strand.
TTCCATAGATCTTTGTTGCGGAGATATGTGGTGCCCGTTGTTCCCTCTGTTGATCCTCCTGCCTCGGTGTTGGTTGGGGGAGAGTTGGAATATGAGGTTGAGAAAATTTTGGATTCTCGTTTTTCGAGGCGGAGGCTTCAGTATCTTGTCAAGTGGAAGGGTTATGGCCAGGAGGATAATGTTTGGGTTTTTGCCTCCGATGTCCATGCCGCCGATTTGGTTTGTGCTTTTCACTTGGCTCGTCCTGATCGGCCTGGGGGCTCTGGTGAGGGTTCGGTAACCCCTCCTCAAGGGGGGGCTACTGTTGTGAATTCCGTTCTCGGGCTCCCTCCGATGGTTGGAAATGGCACTTTTGTGAGTTCTGCTCTTGGGCTCCCTCCTGTGGTTTTAAGTGGTATGGCTGCTCCTTGGATTTAGTTGTCTGCAGCTGATTTCACTGATTACTTTTCTGCTCTACTATTTATGCCTGGCTTTTCCTTTAGCCAGTGACTCTTGTCAATGTTCCTGGTTGGATTCACATCTCTTTTTGGATTTCCCTGTTATCCTGATCAGATCAGCAAAGATAAGTTTTGGCCTTGCTCTTTCTGTCCACTTGTTGTGGACTTCAATGTTCAGCATTTTCTATGTTTTTGTCCAGCTTGTCAGTATGGATCTTTTCAGTGAAACTGGAAGCTCTGGGAAGCAGATTTGCCCTCCACACCTTAGGTCAGGTGTGGAGATTTTGTAAACTCTGTGTGGATTTTTCTAGTTGTTTTTTACTGACCGCACAGCACTCTGTTCTATTCTTTCTGTCTAGCTAGACTTTGCTACAATCTGGTTTTTTCATTCTATGTATGTCATTTCCCTCTCCACTCACAGCCATTATTTGTGAGGGGCGGTCTGTCCTTTGGGGATTTTCTCTGAGGCAAGATAGCTTTTCTGCTTCTGTCTTTAGGGGTAGTTAGATCTTCGGCTGTGACGAGGTGTCTAGGGAGCGTTAGGAACATCCCACGGCTACTGCTAGTTGTGTGTTAGGCTTAGGAACTGCGGTCAGTATAGTTACCACCTCCCTCTGAGCTTGTCCCATGTTGCTCTTAAACCACCAGATCATCACACAGATCATAACATCCCCCCCCATTAATCCACCATTTTCCACTTCCACCAACTTCGAGGACCACCACCCCCTGCCACAAACATAAATGTTCTAATACCTTAGGCATTTATGTCCCCCCACACCTTCAAAGCTGTTTCGATGCCTTCTTGGATCGCCAAACACTACATATCTGTACCAACTGCATTCAAATGCACGCCATCCAACCTCCAGTAACCTCCTGTGCCGGACTCCAAATTTATATGCTGCACTACTAGCGCTTTGTTCCTTGCCATAAATCGAGAAACAGCTTTGTTCACCTTGATCCTTGCCTTGTTCACCCCTTCCAGCGACCAAGCACCCCGTCCACGGAACTATGTCGGACCAAATCACCAAAACTTTGGGAAACATCGCCCACAGCCTTAACATATTGAACTTGATGTCTTTTATGAGTTCTCTACAAGGCCTCTTCCCCAAGTCATTTCCCCCCAAATGGACAACCACTATTTGTGGGACCTGATCCAAGCGCACAAAGCGGTGAAACTCGGGCAAGAATTGACTCCAAGTCATCCCCCTTTTCCCAATCCACCTTAGGGTTGCTACGTCCCGCGAAAAACCCAACTGACGGCCATCCGGATGAACCGCTGCCCTCTGCGCCGCCCAGAACATGAATGAGTGTCCCATTATCCAAACCAGCCTTTTTCCATGTTCTGCAAGAGAGTAAACAATAACATCAATAAATTTTTAAAACCCCAAAACACTCTAACCATGAAGTTAAACCAAACCCGGGCGAACATAAGACCGGAATCCCTCCGATTCCCACCGCCCTATTCTCTTCACCACCTCATCCCCCAAACCTCTTCTGGCCGCTTCCATTGCAGCCCCTATCCAAAATGAATGCCCACTGTACCTTGCCGCCGAAATTCCCCCCGCCTCCAAACACTTCCGAAATACTGAAACAAATTGGAAACGCGACAAGAAGGAACCATCCGCATGAACTAACAGTGGGTCGGATAAAACACCACCTCTTTTCATGAAATTATCTACACAGGTTACCGGGAACAATGGACAATTTGGAATCTCGAATAACACTATTTTACAACCTTTTCCGGTAACATCTGTTTTTGACGAACGAATGAATACAACCACCTTGTCTGAAGTAACGTCCATGTCTTCCCTGAATAAACCCCCTTTTTTGAACCTGGAAGGGCTGACCAACTCCCCCAAGCGAAATGCCCCAAAAAACGCCAACGAAAAAACCGCTTGAAATAAGATCACCTCCCATTCTGAAAAACAAACAACCCGTAATTGCCTTCCAATCGTTAACAGCACTTCAAAGGAGACCGGTCGCCTACCGTCCATCGACTTGTGCCCTTTTTTCCAGCCCTTCACTATTTGTGTCACCAAGAATGATTTTGTCTCGTCCCGCAAACCTCTACCCTTAAAGCCAAACGCTAAACCAGCTAAGAACTTACTCACTTTGGACACCGACCAACCCGCCTCCCAAACATGCCCTACTAGCAACAGCAGCCTATTCTCGTCGTCCATTCCAGCCCCGTAGGACACCTTCCAATTCTGCCATGTACTCCAAGCCTGATCATACTGCATCCAGGACCTATCCGACAAAGATCTAGTGAACAACTCCCTTACGGCCCAAAGGGCAGGTTCCACAGTTCCGCTGGACAATCCTGGCCCGCTGAATCCATGCAAGGTCCCGGCCCCTGAGACTGATGCCACTGTGAATGGAAAAGGACATCATCAGCATGAGTGGTCACAGTAGCCCTACAGTCACCACAATCCACAAATTAAACTTTAGGCCCAGGAAAACCAGATGCTGCAGTATCCTGACGACCTCTGGAGACGCCGCAGATAACGTATTCATAGCCTCCACGACTCCCGCATGATCGCAAGAAAAACAGATTTTTTTATTCATCACCATCTCACCCCATACTGAAAACGCCACAACTCTAGGGAATAACTGAAGCAGAATCCGGTTTTGCAACAAACCTCGTTTGCGCCATGCGAATGGCCACTCCGCCACTAACCTCCGATCATGGTACTGCAAACGAAAACCATGTTTTTCAATCACGTTAACGAAAAAACCTAAGTCCACCGCATTCTCAACTGGCTGCATCCAAATGGATTTGCCATTATATTCCTCCTAGAAAAGAGCCCACACCTTCAAATCCTGCTTCAAATCCTTTGTCAATCTGATGAAATGTAGGGGAGACTTTACTCCCGCCGTCACCAAAGACAAACGCCGACAAAATGCACGGCCCATCGGCATAATTCTGCAAGCAAAGTTCAGCTTGCCCAATAAAGATTGTAAGTCATGTAGCGTTATCTTACGCCGCATACTTGCTCTCCTAACCTCCTCTCGAAAAGCAATCAGCTTTTCATCAGGCAATCTACATTCCATCGCCACAGTGTCAATTTCTATGCCTAGAAAACTCAGTGTAGTCACTGGCCCGACGGTCTTTTCGGCCGCTAACGGAACCCCGAATCCTTTCGCCACCCTCTCCATTGTGTGCAGTAAAATCGAGCAAACCGCAGATTGTGGCGGGCCTACAAAAATGAAATCATCGAGGTAATGTAAACAAGAATTCAAACCGGATACATCCTTCACGACCCATTCCAAGAAGGTACTAAACGCCTCAAAATAAGCACACGATAGCGAGCAGCCCATGGGAAGACAACGATCAATGAAAAAACCCCCATCCCAAAAACAACCTTACAAGTGCATACTCTCAGGGTGCACCGGTAACAGGCGAAATGCAGCCTCGATATGCGTTTTTGCCATCAAAGCCCCCTTACCGCACAACCACACCAAATTCATTGCTACATCAAATGACATGTAGAAAACCGTACACAGTTGAGGGTTGATCCCGTCATTCACTGACAAACCTTTTGGGAAGGATAAATGATGAATAAGCCTAAATTTGTTAGGCTCTTTCTTCGGAACCACTCCGAGCGGTGACACCCTCAAATTACTGAGCAGAGCCTCTGCAAAAATCCGGCCATCCTTCCCAAATCAATCTCTTTTTTCAACTTTTCGGAAACCACACTTGGAAACTGCAGTGCCGATTTTAAATTCTTCTTTGACAAACGAACATCGTGCTCAATAAACAGAATTTTAAAACATTCACCAAAACCTTCCCTCAAAATTGACGCTGCTGCTACGTCTGGGTATCTATTATCTTGATAAGCCTCCATCACGTCCAGACGCACCGGCGTCTCCCCTTTTTTCAGCAACATCTCCTCTCCTTGCTTTTCCCCCTCTAAAACATCTCGTCGCCCCATGTGCGCCCCCACAACCTGAGCATTCGTGCTTAAATTTACACTTGCTCCCAAATCTACAGGTCCCTTCGTTAAAAGAAAAGCACAGTCCTTTCTGTATTGCGACCGAGTGTCCTGACTGCCCTGAACTCCCGACGCCCCCTTGAAATGGCTGACTTCCCTGATTTGCTCTAGCCGGTGCCATCACTCTCATCCATAACGCTATATCCTTATGATCCCACCGTATGCCCGGTCGGACCGCCTTACGCTGCTGAAACTGCTCGTCATATCTCAGCCAGCCCTGACCGCCATAAACCTGATAAGCCTCCCCAATTGCATCCATATGGCAAAAAAGCCCCAAACAATTCTCCGGTGCTTTCTCGCCTATCACGCTCGCCAATATGGCGAACGCCTGCAACCAATTAGAAAAGGAACGAGGAATAAGATGGTATCTCCTCTTCTCTTCATCATCTTTTTTGGAATCATCTCTCCTTAGCCTATCAAGATTAAATCGTTCTAACGGTAATAATGAAAATATATCCACGTAATCCCCCTTCCAAATTTTTTCTTTAACTTCCTCCTTCAAATGGGTCCCCAGTGGTCCCTCAAAACATACATATACCTCACTCCTAGCTGAATCATCCAAATGCACCACCTCATCCTTGTCCTTCTCTTTGCTAGCCCCTGCATTTTGGCTCGCACCTCCCAAATCACCTGACCCTGTTCCCCTTTCCGATTCACTGCCGTTTTCCCCCGGAGAAGCTAAAACCGCTGTACCCTGGCCCAAAAGCTGTGAAACTCCCTCAACGTTTGGTAACATCCCAAAACCCACAGACCTCTCCGCACTCCCTAACCAAGCAGTTGCAGGTGACCCCCCTCCCTGAGGACCCCCGTACCATATCCTAGCTAAATCTCTAAGGCCATACAATATTAGACCCACACCCCCGCTAGCACCCCCCAGGAATGCCTCCCGATCCCTAACTTCATTAGGAGCTAAGCAGGGGTTAAATGTAGAAAAATGCTCGTTCTCACCTGGCTGCCTGGGCGCTGTGAACCCAGCAGCCGAAGGTCCTGGATCCTGGCGAAGGTGTGCTGGAACCACACTGAATCGGTCCAACGCTGGCTCGGCAGCTCCTGGGTCTACCTGCCTCGCTAGCTGCCCACTGCTTGTAGCAGGCAAACCGGCAACCTGTGCAGAGACCCTCGGAGCCGCCGCCGTGATGAATGCTGCGCCACCATCTTGGTGAAGTCCCTGGTCCCGGTCACATGGCGCCGATGCTGAGCTGCCGACGGAGGCAGCCGACTGCTGCCCGCCCATCCCAGGTGCCTCCCTGGTCGCACCGCTCACTGCTGGCCCGTCAAGCGCTGTTCCTCCCGGCGCGCTGGACAACAGGCCGGTGGACTGCTGACCGCTAGGCCGCTGATGCTGAGGGGCCCGCCCCCTGGCTCCACGCGGTCCTCCTCGCCGAGCAGGCCCAGCAGTAACACTGCCGCCTGCCGCTCCCGGTCCCGGATCCCATCGCCTCTGTGCCGCGAGGGGGGGAGGACCCCGCCCCCTGATGCAGGTCCCGCCGTTGAGGTGGATTCCTCCCAGCCTGCGGGCGTGGCGCAGCCGGACCGCGTCCGCCGTCTCCAGCTGGAGGGTCCCCGGAGGGGCTCCTAATGTGGCGCCGGACCCGGGGGGTAACCTCCGGACTTAGGCGCGCCAGTGGCCGAGACCTCCGCAGCCAGCGGCCTGATGGAGGAGCATTGGAAGCTTCGGCTACCATCTCCTGGAGCAGGTCATTGACCGAGGCCTGCAGCCAATCTGTGCCCTGAGTGCCCGCTGCGTCCCTCAAACGCTGCAGCAAAGCCTCCACATCCATCGCAGTGAGTGCTCTGCAGCTTCAGGATTCGGCTGGTGAGTACCCAAAATGGTTGCCCCACTAACATGGCCACCCCCATTTATAAGGTCCCATCTACCCCATCCCCAACCCCACCTACTCCCCTCAAATTCAAACTCCGCTCCTCCTATAATCCCACTATTAACCCTATAGCCCACACCATTTATATGAGCTCCCTATACTCGCACGTCTCCTCGTCATGGCGGCCTCCCCTAACGTCCATTCTGGACACGAGTTGTGGAACTGTGCAGGATATATATACAGGACAGGAGGAGTGGTACTGTGCAGTGTATATATACAGGGCAGGATAAGTGGTACTGTGCAGTGTATATATACAGGACAGGAGGAGTGGTACTGTCTGTGCAGTGTATATATACAGGACAGGAGAAGTGATACTGTGCAGTGTACACTGTGCGCAGAATTATTAGGCAAGTTGTATTTTGATCACATGATACTTTTTATACATGTTGTCCTACTCCAAGCTGTTCAGGCTTGAGAGCCAACTACCAATTAAGTAAATCAGGTGATGTGAATCTCTGTAATGAGGAGGGGTTGTCCAATGACATCAAAACCCTAAATAAGGTAAATAAGGTGTGCTTAATTATTAGGCAACTTCCTTTCCTTTGGCAAAATAGGTCAGAATAGAGATTTGACGGACTCTGAAAAGTCCAAAATTGTGAGATGTCTTGCAGAGGGATGCAGCAGTCTTAAATTTGCCAAACTTTTGAAGCATGATCAACGAACAATCAAGCGTTTCATGGCAAATAGCCAACAGGGTCGCAAAAAGCGTGTGGGGCAAAAAAGGCGCAAAATAAATGCCCATGAATTGAGGAAAATCAAGCGTGAAGCTGCCAAGATGCCATTTGCCACCAGTTTTGCCAAATTTCAGAGCTGCAACATTTCTGGAGTAACAAAAAAACACAAGGTGTACGATACTTAGGGACATGGCCAAGGTAAGGAAGGCTGAAAAACGACCACCTTTGAACAAGAACCATAAGATAAAACGTCAAGACTGGGCAAAGAAATATCTTAAGAATGACTTTTCAAAGGTTTCATGGACTGATGAAATGAGAGTGACTCTTGATGGGCCAGATGGATGGGCCTGAGGCTGGATCAGTAAGGGGAAGAGAGCTCCACTCCGACTCAGATGCCAGCAAGGTGGGGTACTGGTATGGGCTGGTACCTTCAAAGATGAACTTGTGGGACCGTTTCAGGTTGAGGATGGAGTGAAGCTCAACTCCCAGCCCTACTGCCAGTCTCTGCAAGACAACTTCTTCAAGCAGTGGTACAGGAAGAAGTCGGTATCGTTCAAGAAAAACATGATTTTTATGCAGGACCATGCTCCATCACATGCCTCCAACTACTCCACAGCATGGCTGGCCAGTAAAGGTCTCAAAGAAGAAAAAATAATGACATGGCCCCCTTGTTCACCTGATCTGAACCCCATAGATAACCTGTGGTCCCTCATAAAATGTGAGATCTACAGGGAGGGAAAACAGTACACCTCTCGGAACAGTGTCTGGGAGGCTGTGGTGGCTGCTGCACGCAATGTTGATCGTAAACAGATCAAGCAACTGACAGAATCTATGGATGGAAGGCTGTTGAGTGTCATCATAAAGAAAGGTGGCTATATTGGTCACTAATTTTTTGGGGTTTTGTTTTTGCATGTCAAATTTTTATTTCTAAATTTTGTGCAGTTATTTTGGTTTAACCGGGGGAAAATAAACAAGTGAGATGGGAATATATTTGGTTTTTATTATGCTGCCTAATAATTCTGCACAGTAATAGTTACCTGCACAAACAGATATCCTCCTAAGATAGCCAAATCTAAAAAAAGCCCACTCCAACTTCCAAAAATATTAAGCTTTGATATTTATGAGTCTTTTGGGCTGATTGAGAACATAGTTGTTAAAATAATCCTCTAAAATACAACTTGCCTAATAATTCTGCACACAGTGTATATATACAGGACAGGAGAAGTGATACTGTGCAAAGTATATATACAGGACAGGAGAAGTGATACTGTGCAGTGTATATATACAGGACAGGAGAAGTGGTACCCATCTCTTCCTAGTATACCTGGCCCCACCCCTATCCTGGTATGTATGGCCCATCAGAAAACATTTATAAAAAGGAAAAAAACATTACACTTACCTTCCCGCAGCTCCCTCGCAGAATCTTGTTCCGTGCCAGCAGCTGCTTTATGCTTGTAAGCAGGGCATGGCAGGAAGGTTATGCGATCTAGCCAAAACACATTGGTTTCAGCACCCTCCAGAGGCACCACTACTGATTTTAAATGCTTAAGTAAAAGTTTGTCTGCATGACATTTTACCTGCTACCTCACTGGACATTTTCCTTCTTCTGCCTTGAATTCCGGGCGACTCCGTGTGAGTACTTCGACTGATCTCTCTGCATTTAGTATAATCAATGAGCTCTTCCCAGTGCCCCTCTTTTCAGAAAAAATAAATAGAAGTAATTTTTGACCTGTTGTTGATTTGTTCATTCTGCCTCCCAAAGACCATAGTAAGGCTTGGCTCACATCTATCTTGCACTCTGCGCTGAGCGCTTTCACTGGTTTTTCCATGTAAATCTCTGAAATACATGATGCACAAGGAATCAACATCTGAAAATTCCCTAAAATAAGGTAGATTGAGTCACTGTGGATGCTGTCTGGCCTATGATCCTGCTTTGTCCGGCTTTTTAAGCTTGAATAAAAGTTCGATGGGCCACAGTTTTGTGCACCTCTGAAAAGAAGGACACCTCTGAACAGAGGTCATATGGAGTCCAGACTAACTCTGCTGCCTCATTATAGTAAATGGATCTGTAGGGGTTTCATTTGAATCAAATCATTCGGAGATTTAGTTGGTGTGATGGGTTGACTCACTCAGCTGCTTCCAAAGGTAGACACAGGAACGCTTCTTGAGGTAAAACACCTGCTGGTTTATTATGGAACAGCATAAACCATAGCAGGGTTCAGCAAAGTAAACATGGCCTTTCTGGCATAACGGCAAAACAAGCAGGTAACGTACTGTATAGCAAAGTCCATATGTCTGAGGAGTTCGACCGCTCAGACCCCCATGTGTCTTCAGCTCCACCTCGAGTACGTCTGGAGTCTCTCCTCTCCAAACCACAACACAGAGAAAAATCAGTGGCTGCACATTTAACATCCCTGCCACACCATTGAGGTGGAGATATGGTGAGTAGGAGTCCCATCCATCTCTTACCTACTCACCTACCAACCCGTCCCAAAAGATGGCTGATGGTTATAGGATTATTCTCCCCCAAGCAGTTCGCCCCCAGAAGTTTGCACCTTGGTACATTTCGCCCCCAGCAGTTCGCCCCTGTTTGTCCTTGTGGTTCATGAATTCCCATCCGTCATCAATCTAAATGTCACAAAAGTACTGTACAGAGTGCTGCACTTTTGTGACATGTTAAATCAACTGTTTCCATCTGACGTCACGGGCAACCACTAGACTGCACTTTGTGACCCAAGGAGCTGCAGCTGTGACAGGTAAGTATTATCCTGGGGGACAAATGCTGGGGACGAAATGTGCGGGGGTGAAATGTACCCTGGGGCGAACTGCTGGGGGCAATGGGGTAGTCGGTACTGGGTCCTTCAGTTCCCTCAGCGAGGATGTCACGGTGGCCCGACCTGGACCGTGGCCCTATGAGGGGCGCCCAATAAAAGGCAGTTTGTAGATAACGGTAGTGTTCGTGACGCCACCTGTGGTATTCGGTCAGGGTGACCGACGCTGCTTGGGGGTCCGCTGGGGTGATGTTATGGCAGCTAGATGGTATACCTTCCCACAGGTGAAGTATATCCCCAGGGTTTCCCAGTATTGTAGATGGTGATGGTGGATGGTGCGAGGCGCGGCAAATAACGAGGACACAGTGGGTGCAGTCCCTTTACCTTTACTGGAGGCTTCAGCATCCACAGTCCAGAGTGCCGGATAACAGGGTAGGCAAAGTCCGGCCAGTCTGATGGCAATTCTAGAGTCCCCTTATCCAGGTGGAAATCAGTAGCCTTTTTCTTGCGCACAGTAACGTAGTAGGTCCCTACTTGCATTAGCTACCATAAGGGCCTCACTCTTGTTACTTCTCTCTCTCTGTCCCCCAGATGGATAGGACATAACCCGTATGACGGTGGTGGCCTGAGGCTATTTTATAGGGACCCTAGTGTCGCCCCTCCTCCGCGTTGCCACCTTGTCTGCTTAGGTGTTTAGGTCGGACAGCCAACTTGGAATCGACTGCCCTGCCGGTCTCTGAAGTAAAGCGTAGAGTCTATTACTCCCTCGGTATTCCGGCCACCGGATCTGCGCTTCAGATGGAGGCAGCCTGCTTCTAGCTGGTCTCCCACTGTTGTTTTACTTCTGTTGCTATGACTTCTGTGCTCACTCACTACGGCACACTTCCTTTCGTGTCCTTTCTTAGGAGGCTGCCGCATGGGTTGCAGGCGCAGCTCCGTGTCCTTCTTTCCCTTTATCTGGGCCGAGCCCAGTCTGCTCCTCTCCTCTCCTTCTCCTTACTCCAACTGCCTGACTTCCTAACCAACCCACCAGTTTTACCCTTTGTGAGGAGTGGCCTAGTACATAGAACCCTTAGCTCCCCCTGGTGGACCGGCGTGTGAAGTGTGTGTGTGGCTGTGATACCTGGCAGGGTGAACTCCTTTGGTGCCATCAGATGTAACATCACTCCCCCTGGTGGATGAGCGACATTACTGCAACGACCAGGACTCTGGGGCGCTGCAAAAACTTAAAAATTCCTTCTCACATAGGGTATGTGGACATGTTACGGATTTGCCTGTGGATTTTTCTGCACAGAATCTGCATCTCTTGCCAGAAAACGCAGCTAAAAATCCATGCGTTTTTGGTGCATTTTCTATGCGTTTTTGTGCAGATTTGATGCGTTTTTTATGTCTTTTTTTATGCGGATTTGTATGCGTTTTTGAAAGCTAAATAAAGATCTATTATTGAAAATAAAAAAAAAGAATTGTGATGTCATTTCTTGTCCAACATCTTCATTTACATACTCCATTGAAAAATAATTTTTACACACACACAGAAAGATAGATAGATAGATGATAGATCTATAGATAGATAATAGATAACTAGATAGATAGATAATAGATAGATAATAGATAGATAGATAACAGATAGATAGATTACAGATAGATAGATAATAGATCTATAGATAGATAAATCTAAAGATAGTTACTTCCCACAGGTGAAGCGGGGTCCCCATGGGTCCTATGGTGTAAGGCGTGGATGGTATGTGCCGGTGAATAAATAGAGGAGACAAGTTGTAAGTCTTTACCTGGTTTACTGTAGATGGTAGGCCACAGTCCAGGGCACCAGAAACAGGTACATTAGGAGTCCAGGCACTCCAGAGACAAGTGGAATCCCCTTGGCAAGTCAGGTTGGGGGCCTTCCACTCTGCGCTTGCTGTGTCTGAGGTCCCTGCTGCCACTAAGTGCTCCAAACAAGGTCCTAGTTGTTTCAGTTCTTTTCCCTGTCCTGGGACAGTTACCTGTATGGTAGGCAGCTTGAGCCGTGCTTACTGGGGTCTTTTCACGGAGACTCCAGGCTCCAAGGTGCTGCTGTACCACAGGTGAATATGGGCAAAGTCCATGTAATCCTATGCCCTCCGGTTCTGCTCTGTGTCTTAGTACTCCACAAAAGCCTCGGGCTCCCGGTACCTGGATTCTCTGTGCACTGACTCCCTGGAGGCCTACTCATAGCCTCCTGGAGTCCTGTAACTCCTCTGTGCTCCCTTCCTGTCTGTCCTCGCTCACAGACTCTCTGTACAGACTGAACTGCATTCACTGGTCTCCTGGGACCGTCTGACTCCTCCTCCAAACCAGGATATTTATTCAGGGAAGCTGCCCTAAAACAGGGTTTTGAGCTCCCCCTCCTGGCCTGGATTTGGAAGGTGTTGTGTGTGTGATACCCTGCCAAAGGGAATTTCACTTGTCTCCAGGCATAGCACTACCCTCCCCGAGAGGAAGGCAGCATTACTGTGGTACCCGAACTCCTGGGGTGCCACACTCTAGCGAGAAACTCACACGTGTGTGTCGCACCTCAATACCCAGCACTGCCGCCGGCACTGGGACTGGAGCATTCAGCTACATAGAAATACATGCAACAGCACACTCCGGTCCCGACTGTCAGCGGCAGGTATTGAGGTGCGAGACTCGTGCGAGTTTCTCGCAAGTGTGACCCCGGCCCTAAACGCAATATATATTTAATTTTTAAAAAATTTGAAAAAAAATGGGGTGGGCTCCCGTGCAATTTTCAAGTCTAGAGTGGGAAAGCCAGTGACTGGGGCCCAATGTTTATACTAAGACCACCAGGATAAATAATGTAAGGGTATAATTGTTTACACAACCACAAAAGAGCAAAAACCCTAAAACAATTTTTTAATAGATATACATTAAAAATTACTGATAATCATAACGAACAAAAACAAATATAAATTACCAACACCCGAGCTGGGTAAAATTGGGGACAGCAGGGCCAAAAATACCAGATGAGGGTGAAAAAATTCCTAAAATTGCCCTAGGGGGGTCCTAATAGACTAACCCTTCCTGCCAGTGGAGGTTGGCACCCTAATATTCGATGTGGTGCCCCCACTCCTCGTCAACTGTCCCTCCTGGCCCTAAGTGTCCCTACCAACTACCCACGCCCAAACCCAAACACATACACACAAAACTCTATTATAGCTAGACTGACCTACAGTAGATGTACATATCCATATATAGGCATATATAGGTGTAATACATAATGAACCTATCCTAGTAGAAGGCTATTTTTGAACATATATTGATTTGAGCTACAAACACCTTTAGTCCTAAGGTCAGTGAAGTTCCACTGAATTATCATAAATGAATCCAGCTAGAAAAAATAGAGACTAACTGCATTAATATAAATGACCACGACTTAAAAGAAATGGTGTTAGAATCCCACTACATGTGGAGTAATTTAGCACTACACAGGTTCACATATTCACTGATCACTGATTATTACAGCCACTTCGGCATGCTCCTTTCTACAGTCCCCTGATGAACCCTGATGGAAGAGGGTGAAATGCGTAGGGACGCTATAACAAAAATTGGGACAGATGACCAGATATGATCAGACAAGTGACCAGATAAGTGATCCATTGTGGTGGCTTTGGCAAGTTATTTATAACTTTTCTGCATTATGAACCATGACTTTATTGTTCAACATCAGGTGCCTCCTTTTTCTTTCTGTTTGGACATTGAGCCCACAATAACGGGAATACTGAGATCTATTTAGCAAGCTACGTGTTTGCAACAACCCGGCATTGGTGCTTTATAAACTCAGGGCATTGCTATGACATAAGTAATCTGCTGGTGCTGTACACTGATGTGATTCATTGAATATGTGAACCTGTGTAGTGCTAAATTACAGTCGACGAGGAATGGGGGCGCCACATCGAATATTAGGGTGCCAACCTCCACTAGCAGGAAGGGTTAGTCTATTAGGACCCCTTTAGGGCAATTTTAGGAATTTTTTCACCCTCATCTGGTATTTTTGGCCCTGCTGTCCCCAACTTTACCCAGCTCGGGTGTTGGTCATTTATATTTGTTTTTGTTCGTTATGATTATCAGTAATTTTTTATGTATATCTATTAAAAAATTGTTTTAGGGTTTTTGCTCTTTTGTGGTTGGGCCGATGTTTATAGCCTGGGAAGGGGTTAATACCCATGGAGCTTCCCACGCTATGAATATCAGCCCGCAGCTGTACATTTAGCCTTTGTTGGCTATTAAAATAGGGGGACCCCTCGAAAAAATGACGTGGTTTCCCCCTATAATTAATAGCCAGAAAGGCTATGCAGACAGCTGTGGGCTGATATTCATAGCCTAGAGAGGGACCATGGATATTGGATTCCCCCTGGCTGAAAATAGCAGCTCAAAGCTGCCCCAGAAATGACGCACTGTAGGATGCGCCAATTCCGGCACTCAGCCTCTCTCTCCCACTGCCCTGTAGTGGTTGCAAATGGGGTAATAAGGGGTTAATGTCACCTTTGATTGTAAAGTGATATTAAGACCGGTTAGTAATGGAGAGACGTCAATAAGACACCTATCCATTACTAATCCTATAGTAGTGAAAGCGTTAAAAAAAGACACAGCCAGAAAAAAATATTTTAATATTCTTAATTTCACCATACTTACAACCACACCTACTGTAATTCCCCGAAGCCATCGATCGCTTGCAAATGATAAAAAATAATAAACCAACATTATACTCCATGTCCGATGCAGTCCAATTAATAACGAGAGTCCCATGACTATCTCCCCTATAGAACAGTGACATCGGGTGATGTCACTGCTCTATAGGGCCGCCAGTGACACACTGACAGGAGACAATGGCTCCTACAGTGTTATCACTGAGGGTTCAATGAGTTCATTGCTCTCGCTTTACGGCACTGCTGCGTGAGAATTTTCCCATGCAGCCGTGCCGCAAGTAACAGTTTGAACTATACTGTACTCCCAGTGGTGGAGGGATACAGTGCGGAAGGATACCTTCCGTCATTGTATCGCCGGTGCCCCTGGTCGCATCTGCTCCACGGGAGATTGTCGTTATTATATGGATTTCTACGGATCAGGTAGTATACTATTGGTTTATTATTTTTATATTTCTTATAGGTGATCGAGGGCTTCAGGGATTAGCTGTGTGGTGAGTATGTACTGTGTGTTGTATGTTGTATGTACTGTATGTATATATGTGTGTACATGGTGTTTTCTTTGTTTATTTTTTTACACTTGGACACAGTAGCCCGATGATGGGACTATACTGTCTCATCATCCGGCTAGCTGTCACTGCAGCAGGCATAGCCGGATGGGACTAGTAGTCCTATCGGATGATGCCTGCCTACACACAGACCCGCACACACACAGCCCCTCACACAACCACACACAGCCCTGCAGATGCCCGCACAGCCCCACAGACCCCAGCACAGATCTGCAGACCCCCACACAGCCCAGCACAGCCCAGCACAGCCCAGCAGACCCCGTCACAGCCCCGCAGACCCCGGCACAGCCCCGCAGTCCCCCACACAGCCCCGCAAACCCCCTCAACAGCCCTGCAGACACACACAGATACACATAAATACCCACACACAGACACGCACATCTTCTCCGCACACAGTCGCCGCCACACGGCATTCTTCTCCTACACATTTTTCCCCTCCCGATCTGCAGAGTTTCATCTGCAGCAAATCTGCAGATCTTTTTTTACATCTGTGGAATTGCTGCGGATTGGCCTGACACAATGGAAGTCAATGGGTGCAGAAACGCTGCAGATCCGCAAAAATAATTGACATGCTGCAGAAAATAAAACGCTGCAATTACGCGTGTTTTTTTCCGTAGCATGTGCACAGCGTTTTTGTATTTCCCATACACGCTCCGCTCCCAAGTGTCGGCGCCACAGCTTGGTTTTCATATGCGAGACACGGACGTGTTTCTCGCATGTGTGACTCCGGCCTAATTGAACTTAAATAGATATGTCCAGTTATCTTTGAATCTCAGAAAACCGCTTTCAATTTTACTGTCTGGTATAAAAATTTACTGTCAAATTTACTTACACTTTTCAAGACGGATCCTTCCATCACATTGGTGCCTGCAGCATTCAAGTGAGGTTGTGTTCCATTCTTACCTGGCATTGTAAGCAGAGGATTTTTGGTGGGAAGAAGAAAGCTGTGCAAGTTGAGACATTATTATTTTCTCCCAGCTGCCATAGTGAGGCTTTCTGAAATTCAGAATCCTGAAAATCCCATGTAATAAATGCCTTTAGGCTACAAAGTCCTGGTGGCCAATTTGCCTTAAGAATTGTAATAAATGTCATTGATTTATTTTCCACAATAGATCTATATTGCATTTTGTCAAGTCTAACCATCATATATTAGGTTGTTTAACTAGTAGACTTATGGAATGTTGTTGTTTTTTAACATTAGAAATCGTTTTAACCCCTTTCCGACATTGGGCATACTGGTAGAAAATATGTGACACGTGTTCTCGTTCTTTTATGAGTCTTATCATTGAATTTAACTCTCAAACTGTATTACAGCTTGAGAAAGAAACTGAGGATCTCCATAGGGACCTCAATAAATTATTAACCACCACTGAGAGTGATAAATTCAAGAAAGAACTTGAGGAGTTGCATATTACATGGGAAAAACAAATTAAAGAAACTAAAACTAAGAAATATATGCGAGATCTTTCAGATTTGGAAAATAATAGAGTATATAAATGGAAACTCCCCCCACGTAATATTAGAGGTAGAAGTGCTTCCTTCTCCTCTGCTACCTCTATTGAGTCTACTAGTTCAGGACAACACAGGACGTACAACACCAGGTTTAATAAACAGAAGAATAATGCAAGACGTACACCTCCCGGCAATAAATCAGCTTACAAGGCCGTTCCTAGTACATCAGGATCGGGTAATAAGGTAATCAATTTGTCTGACATTGAGCTTACACAACCACAGTTGGAGGTTTTGAATTTAGGGTTGAATCTTTCACCTACTGCGAAATTTGATGCCTTTTCAGCAGTGAAGGATGTACATTTATTCGCCCGTAAGTTACTTCTGAAGAATTTGCATCATAAATCTCCTAATATGGGCTCTGAATTGACCCCTGAGACTACTGCAGAATTGGAAACATTGGAGAACTTGACGGAACTCTTAAGGGAACAAGAACAACCATATGAGAGCAAGTTTCCTAAGTCATTGATTCCAAAGTCTAAGAAATTTCCACCACTGACATTAAGCACAAACATTGATTTGTTTGTTAAATTGGTTACGGCAGATCTTAAAAATGTTCCCACCAAAGTTTGTGAACACAAAATGGCAATTGAACAACTAGCCAAAAGGACAGATATCGTAATTAAACCATCTGATAAAGGTGGGAACATTGTCATTTGGCCTTGTGCCATGTACGAGAAAGAGGTAAACAGGCAACTTCGAGACGTTAATTGTTATCGTAAATTCACCTTCAATCCTTTGTCAACTTTTTGTTCACAGCTTAAGATTCTCTTGGGAAGGGCAGTTGACTTACAAGTCATCACCAAAAAACAGATGGAGTATCTCACGATAGAATATCCTACTATCGCCACTTTCTATGCCCTTCCCAAGGTACATAAGAATAAATTAAGTCCACCGGGTCGTCCCATAGTATCTGGGAACAATAATTTTTGTGAACCTATTTGTAAGCTGATTGATTATGTTCTGCATCCTTTAGTGGAGACTTTGCCATCTCATTTGAAAGACACGAATGATGTGTTACGGAAACTTGATGGATTACAACTAGAAGATGACATGATTCTGGTGACTTGTGACATCGAATCTTTGTACACGTCAATTCGCCATGAAGATGGCATATTTGCAGTGGAACAATTCCTGAAGATGTCAGCATTTGATGGTGAGTTTTGCACATTCATCTTGGACCTCCTCTGATTTGCAAATTTGCAAATTTGTTCCTGGGGCTGTGGGAGAGGAAGATCTTTATTACAGATCCTATTTCTATGGTTGATCGGGTGCAATATTGGGGGAGGTTCATAGATGACATTTTGTGCATTTGGCAAGGATCTCTATAGGAGTTGGAGATATTTATGAACAGTCTAAAACAAAATGATATCAATTAACATCTGACATATAAAGTTGGAAAATCGGATATTGAATTCCTGGACATTTTATTACAGGTGGATGAAACCGGATGTGTGCATTCTGATGTCTTTCGCAAACCAACTTCCACCAATAGCCTTCTTCATGCAACGTCCTCGCATCAATCAAGTTTAATACAGGGTATACCAATTGGACAGTTTTTGAGGATGTGACGTATCTGTTCGAATGAAGAACTTTTTGATAAACAGTGTCGTGATCTGAGTAATAGATTCAAGGAACGTGGTTATTCAACCTCCAGTATTAAGAAAGGCTATATACGAGCTGAAAACACGAATCGCTCTCAAGCACTGGCCAAAAAGAGATTACAATCGGGTACTTCTGATGTGGTACGTTTCATCTATTCTTACAATTCTAGGTGGCGGGATGTTCAGGATATTCTGGCCAAACATTGGAAAGTTCTACAATTAGATCCTATTTTTCTAAAGTACCTCCCCAGTAAACCTGCCATCACCTATAGGAGATCTCAGAATTTTCAAGACGTGCTGGTACATAGCCACTACAACAAAAAGAATACCTCTGGGTTTCGTTTTGAATCAAGAGGTCCTAAGTGGGGATGTCGCCCATGTGGCGCATGTGTGGCTTGCCCTAATATCGTTAGGTGTGAATCTTTGCTAAAAGTTAAGGGTATTGACCATATTGTGCTGAACTCAAGGGGTGGTGACATTAAGAAACGTCTTGCTCAAATAGAAGCTAAATGGATTTTCAGACTTGACACATTGGCACCCAAAGGCCTCAATGAACAGATTTCTTTTAGTTATTTTTTATAAATATTTTAACCTCCTTTTTTCTGTTTGATTTTTAGTTTTTTCATCATGCTTCTGGTCCAGTATTGCTGTGGCAATGTGATTGAAATACCTCTACCATCTGACTATTGGATTTTGTTTGTCATCATATTATTTTCTTTTTCAATCTGTGTTATTTATTATTTATTACTTTTTCACCGTGCGCACGCGTGTTCACTGCACTTATTATTGGTTATGTTTGTATTGTTTTTCTTTTTTTGTGATACTTACCTATTTCTGTAATGACTTGTATGTCATAGTAATTTTGTTTATGTCAGATATGTATTATATGTATTTATTACGTTTTCTTACTATTATGGATGTTCTGTTAATTAGCGCAGTATATCTCCAGTATATTTCCGGTTTAAGTGTACTCCACCTTCAATATGGCATCTTTATATTGCTTTTCTGTGTATATTATTTCCGGTTCTGGGTTCATTAAGTCTCCGTTTTGGAGCGCATTATACTATTTACCTACGCTTATAATTTTCCATCACTGATGCGTTCTCTTTCATTGGTGCTGCACTGTGATATCCGCACAGGTTATTTTTTCCTTTTCTTTTTCTTACATGTATTCCGGTTTATGTGTATTCCACCTTTAATATGGCATCTGTATACTGACATTCTGTGCATATTATTTACGGTTCAGGGTTCATTAAGCCTCTGGTTTGGAGCGCATTATATTATTTACTTACGTCTATAATTTCTTATCACTGATGCGTCTTCTTTTATCGGTGCGGCACTGTGATATCCGCACAGGTTATTTTTTTCTTTTTCTTTTTCTTACATGTACTCTGTTAGCGCTGACAGACTCCTCTACTTCCGGTTCGCGGGTCAGATGCGCTCCGATCTGGATCGCGTCTGTCTCTCATACCAGTAATTTTGTTTTTGATTCACCATTGAATGGGTTTGTTTTAAGTTATGGGTACTAAATTTATTTATTTTTCACAGTCAGATTATTATCCGGAAATATTCATCCGATATGTCATTTCCGGTTTGGAGTATACACACAAACTTATGTATAGTTGTTCTTTATATTTCATATTTATTTCACAAGCGGTTTTTTAATCATATGATCTGGTATTAGTTTTTATTTTATTTGTCTCGTTTTGGATGGTAATTTTTATATGTATGTTACATTGATTATGCGTCAGCTGTTCCATCTCAGCCACAGCTCCCTATTGGCCAGCTCTGTATATAAATCATTCCCCCTTCCTCTTCTCTCTCACTCCTTGAAAAAGCCACGTCCAGGCGAAAGGTGCGTTGGAGCTAGCAGGATTATATTGGGTATGGACAGTCTTATGATTTAGGGTATTTATGTTATTTTATTCCTCTTCTTATTGCCTCACTATATTCTGTTGAATGCATGTTTGCAAAAGAAATGTTGGCTATTTATTAGAGGATTTATCTCTCTTTTCTACCCTTTCATTTGTGAACTACTTTGTCCTTGAGCCCACTCCAATAATTGCACTATGGGGATTTTTCTATATTACCTTGATGTTTTGTGTCCTCCCCTTTTTTAATATGTCTTTTAATATTTATTCAATAAAAATTCATATTTTTTACCATATTGGTTTCGGATATTTAATTTATTTTACCCTTTTTTTGAGTAGGTATTGGCAGTAACTTTGATGAATTAGTCATGGATGGGGCTCTGCGTGTTCAATATACACATTTTTCTGTTCTGCATTTCTCAGGAATCATTTTTTAGGAAGAAATACAGTACCTGAGCCTAAGGATACATTTACATTGGTCGACCACTGCCATTAACCGACTGCCAATCAACTACATGAAAAAAGATTGCCGGCTGTTTAGACAACTCCACTAATAATACAAATCGTTCAGTGTGCATACGAAAGCCGGCCAGATCCAGCCAGCTAGGAAACTAGCCACCTGAGACACTTCAAAGGTGGGCCATAACTTAGGCATTGAGCAGTGAACTGTAGAATTAAAAGTCCCTCTATCTTGAGAAAGGAAGATTTTTAATATCAATGGAAATTGCTTGTTTTTTTTTTACAAGCGCTTTGAGATTTTACCAATTGAACAAGATGAAGAAAACCCATTAACCCATCATATTTTGTTGAGTTCCTCATACATGGCAGTGGTATCACTCACTACCTGTATGCAAATAAAGAATAAGAATTAGTGATGAGCTAGGATACTCGTTGCTTGGGGTTTCCCTAGCACGCTCGGGTGATCTCCGAGTATTTGTAACTGCTTGGAGATGTAGTTTTCATCGCCACAGCTGAATGATTTACAGCTACTAGCCAGCTTGAATACATGTGGAGATTCCCTACCAACCAGGCAACCCCCACATGTACTCAGGCTGGCTAGCAGCTGTAAATCATTCAGCTGTGGCGATGAAAACTACATCTCCGAACACTAACAAATACTCGGAGACCACCTGAGCGTGCTTGGGAAAACTCGAGCAACGAGTACACTCGCTTATCACTAATAAGAATCCAATGCAGACACTGAATAAATAGTTTATAAGAGCAAAGGCTTAGCAATTTTACTACATTTGGCAAAATGCTCTTTATGTTTTCTTATTCTGTATTGCATCATCATTTTTACTGCCTGAAGTACAGTATACTTGGAACAACAACTGCAGCAAAATATTTAAAGGCAGCGTAAAAGCAATATTTGATCATAAACTGTATTACTGAGTTCTTATACTAATTAGGCACTTCAGAATATTCATTATTGCACAGTATAAAAGTGTACACCAGTTTGAGTTGTCAATTAAAAAGCTTAATGTTTTGAGAACAAGAGAAAATATAGTGGTGACATATAAGGCACTTTGTCACCAGATGTATTGAAACTAGACAGCATCACTGCCTAAACATTACACTGAAAGATAAATTGATAATACGCAAGCATACATAAATTAGGATAGAGACTCTTAAGCATGAACAGAGTAGTTTCTAGCATAAATTTATAAAAATGGCGTTTAGAAAACAAACATCAAGGTAATTCAAAGTACATAAAGAGTAGTAACATTCCATCAATCATAAAAAATCTCAAGTCAAACATTTCTTCTTAACGAACCATTATATCCCGGGTCCAAGTCCTTATCACCAGGTAAAAACTAATGCCTAAATTGGCCAGTTCTGTTGCTGAATGAAATATAGTCAGGCTGAGAGTCATCTTCTTCTAAAACTGACATATTGGGATTATAAATCCTGGGTGCATCATATAGTCCTCCAGAAATTACCAGGGTATCTTCAGGTGGAGTACATCCCGCTGAAAAAAACAGATGGAAAGGTAAGTACGGTAAATCATCCCAAGCTTAATTTAACAACACTATCATTATTTTGTGCACTTTGTATCTTGTTAAGATGTACACTGGCATGTAAAAGTTTGGGCACCCATGGTCAAAATTACTGTTCTTGTGAACTGTTAAGCAAGTTGAAGATTAAATTGTATCTTTGCATTTTAGGCAATAAAGTAAAAGAAGATATATACACGGCTCAAAAAATAAAGGAAACACTAAAATGCCACATCCTAGATATCACTAAATGAAATATTTCAGTTGCAAATCTTTCATCATTACATAGTGGGATGTGTTGAGAACAATAAAACATAAAAATTATCAATGTAAATCAAAATGAATATCCCACAGAGGTCTGGATTTGGAATGACTTACATTTCAAAAACCTGACTGGCACATCCAAACATAGACTCAGTGTGAACAGGTGCTGAACCTAGAGTCGCCAACTCGTATATAGTTAAGTAAATAAGGCAGCACACTGCAGCGCTAGAACATACAAACTTGAAAAACGAAATTTGAACTGCATTACTGCACTAGAAATATGAAAAGTGAGAGCTTTTAGCGCATAAAAATGGCCAATTTTATGTGTAGCTGGTAGCCCCGTTACGGCATCTCTCTTATACCAGGCCCTAAACTTGCCTTACCTCGCTGAGAATAAACGTCTCCATCTGAATGGGTACATGTGAAAACCTGTTACTAGACTAAAATTCTCTCTCTCTGTGGAGGGGTATTGGACCTGCTGTAATTAAAACACCTGAAGGCAAGTTTAGGACCTGGTATAAGAGAGATGCCGTAACGGGGCTACCAGCTACACATAAAATTGGCCATTTTTATGCGCTAAAAGCTCTCATTTTTCATATTTCTAGTGCAGTAATGCAGTTCAAATTTCGTTTTTCAAGTTTGTAAGTTCTAGCGCTGCAGTGTGCTGCCTTATTTACTTAACTATATACGAGTTGGCAACTCTAGGTTCAGCACCTGTTCACACTGAGTCTATGTTTGGATGTGCCGGTCAGGTTTTTGAAATGTATTCTTTAGCCTTCTGATCGTGCACTCCGCCTCCTAGCTTCAGGTGTTTTAATTACAGCAGGTCCAATACCCCTCCACAGAGAGAGAGAATTTTAGTCTAGTAAGAGGTTTTCACATGTACCCATTCAGATGGAGACGTTTATTCTCAGCGAGGTAAGGCAAGTTTAGGACCTGGTATAAGAGAGATGCCGTAACGGGGCTACCAGGTACACATAAAATTGGCCATTTTTATGCGCTAAAAGCTCTCATTTTTCATATTTCTAGTGCAGTAATGCAGTTCAAATTTCGTTTTTCAAGTTTGTATGTTCTAGCGCTGCAGTGTGCTGCCTTATTGGATTTGGAATGAGACTCAAAATCAAAGTGGAAAATCAAATTACAGGCTGATCCAACTTCAGTGGAAATGCCTCAAGACAAGGAATTGATGTTCAGTTGTGTGTGTGTTGCCTCCATGTGCCTGTATGACCTCCTTGCAATGCCTGGGCATGCTCCTGATGAGGCGGTGGATGGTCTCCTGAGGGATCTCCTCCCAGACCTGGACTAAAGCATCCTCCAACTCTTGGACAGTCAGTGGTGCAACGTGATGTTGGTGGATGGTGCAAGACATGATGTCTCAGATGTGTTCAATCGGATTCAGGTCTGAGGAACGGGCAGGCCAGTCCATAGCTTCAATGCCTTCATCTTGCAGGAACTGCTGACACACTGCAGCCACATGAGGTTTGGTATTGTCCTGTATTAGGAGGAACCCAGGGCCAACACCACCAGCAAATGGTCTCACAAGGGGTCTGAGGATCTCATCTCAGTTCTAATGGCAGTCAGGCTACCTCTGGTGAGCACATGGAGGGCAGTGCAGCCCTCCAAAGAAATGCAACCCCACACCATTACTGACCCACTACCAAACCGGTCATGCTTAAGGATGTTGCAGGCAGCAGATCGCTCTCCACGGCGTCTCCAGACTTAGTCACGTCTGTCACATGTGCTCAGTGTGAATCTGCTTTCATCTGTGAAGAGCACAGGGCGCCAGTGGTGAATTTTCCAATCCATGTGTTCTGTGGCAAATGCCAATCGTTCTGCATGGTGTTGGGCTGTGAACACAACCCCCATTTGTGGACATTGGGCACTCAGATCATCCTCATGGAGTCGGTTTCTAACCATTTGTGCAGACACATGCACATTTGTGGCCTGCTGGAGGTCATTTTGCAGGGCTCTGGCAGTGCTCCTCCTGTTCCTCCTTGCACAAAGGCTGAGGTAGCGGTCCTGCTGCTGGGTTGTTGCCCTCCTACGGCCCCTTACACGTCTCTTGGTGTACTGGCCTGTCTCCTGGTAGCGCCTCCAGCCTCTGGACACTACGCTGACAGACACAGCAAACCTTCTTGCCACTGCTCTCATTGATGTTCCATCATGGATGAGCTGCACTACCTGAGCCACTTGTGTGGTTTGTTGAGTCCATCTCATGCTACCATGAGTGTGAAAGCACAACCAACATTCAGTGACCAAAACATCAGCCAGAAAGCATTGTTAATGAGATGTGGTCTGTGGTCCCCACCTGCAGAACCACTCCTTTATTGAGTGTGTCTTGATAATTTCCAAAACTTTCCATCTGTTGTCTATTCCATTTGCACAACAGCATGTGAAATTGATTGTCTATCAGTGTTGCTTCCTAAGTGGATAGTTTGATTTCACAGAAGTTTGATTTACTTGGAGTTATATCCTGTTGTTTAAGTGTTCCCTTTATTTTTTTGAGCAGTGTATGTATGTATGTATGTATATATATATATATATATATATATATATATATATATATATATATATGCCATATTTTTGTTTCATATTAAAATTACAAAAAGGTACTGAGTAAATGCAAAACTTTGGTCACCCTTGGAGATTTGTGTACTCAGATAACTTTGACCAAGGTTTCGGACCTTAATTAGCCTGTTAGGTTCATGGCTTCCTCACTATCATCATTAGCAAAGGCCAGGTGATGCAAATTTCCCAGCTTTATAAAAAACCCAGCCTCCTCTAACCGTGTGCCAAAAACAGCAGCATGCGTTCCTCTAAGCAGCTGCCTAGCACTCTGAAAATAAAAATGGTGGAGGCCCACAAAGCAGAAGAAGGCTATAAGAAGATAGAAAAGTGTTTTCAAGTTGCCCTTTTTCTCAATTTGAAATGTAAATAAAAAGTAGCAGTTAACAGGAACAGTGGGGGGTCAAGACAAGGTCTGGAACACCAAGTAGAATTTTAGTGAGAGCTGCTCATAGCAGTGGCGAATCCAGGGGGGGCAGCTGGGCATGTGCCTGGGGCGCTGCCGACAGGGGGAGCCATGGGCCGCCTGATATGGCGGTCCAAGGAGGAGGCTCCCCGTTGGCAGCATTCTGCCGGCCCCACACTGAGATTCTCTCGTTCTCTGAGCCGGCTGTCAAATTGACAGCCAGCTCAGAGAAAGTGCTGCGCGTCAGTTCCCAAGGATGTACTAGCGTCTTCAGATGCTAGTACCCTTGATCTAAGCCCTGACCCCAGCCGGCACTTCCGCATCAGTGAAGCGCCAGCAGCGTGATCAGGTCACATGATCACGCTGCTGATGTCACTCGCCGGCTCTTCAGAGGCGAAGACACAGGGCACAGGCAGCATTGCGGTTGGTGGTAAGTGCTCCAGCTCCAGACGGCAGGGTAATGGAGCTGAAGATTAACCCCTTCCCGACCTTTTGACGCCACGTAGGCGTCATGAAAGTCGGTGCCAATCCGACCCATGACGCCTATGTGGCGTCATGGAAAGATCGCGTCCCTGCAGGCCGGGTGAAAGGGTTAACTCCCATTTCACCCAATCTGCAGGGACAGGGGGAGTGGTAGTTTAGCCCAGGGGGGGTGGCTTCACCCCCCCGTGGCTACGATCGCTCTGATTGGCTGTTGAAAGTGAAACTGCCAATCAGAGCGATTTGTAATATTTCACCTATTATAACGGGTGAAATATTACAATCCAGCCATGGCCGATGCTGCAATATCATGGCTGGAAATACTAATGTGCCCCCACCCCACCCCACCGATCGCCCCCCCAGCCCCCCGATCTGTCCGGTACACTGCTCCGGCTCCCCCCCGTGCTCTTGTCCGCTCCCCCCGTGCTTCAATCACCCCCCCTGTGCTTCAATCACCCCCCCCGTGCTCCGATCACCCCCCCTGCACTCCGATCCACCCCCCTCCGTGCTCCGTTCCACCCCCCCGTGCTCCGTTCCACCCCCCCGTGCTCCGTTCTACCCCCCCGTGCTCCGTTCCCCCCCTCCCGCGCTCCGATTCACCCCCCCATGCTCCGATCCCCCCCCCGTGCTCCCCCTCACCCTATCATACTTACCGATCCTGCCGGGGTCCGTTCGTCTTCTCCCCGGGCGCCGCCATCTTCCAAAATGGCGGGCACATTCGCAGTGCGCCCGCCGAATCTGCCGGCCGGCAGATTCGTTCCAAAGTGCATTTTGATCACTGAGATATAATCTATCTCAGTGATCAAAATAAAAAAAATAATAAATGACCCCCCCCTTTGTCACCCCCATAGGTAGGGACAATAAAAAAATAAAGAATTTTTTTTTCCACTAATGTTAGAATAGGGTTAGGGGTAGGGGTAGGGTTAGGGGTAGGGTTAGGGGTAGGGTTAGGGGTAGGGTTAGGGCTAGGGTTAGGGCTAGGGTTAGGGCTAGGGGTAGGGGTAGGGGTAGGGGTAGGGTTAGGGGTAGGGTTAGGGGTAGGGTTAGGGGTAGGGTTAGGGTTAGGGGTAGGGTTAGGCCTAGGGGTAGGGTTAGGGGTAGGGTTAGGGTTTCGGTATGTGCACACGTATTCTGGTCCTCTGCGGATTTTTCCGCTGCGGATTTGATAAATCCGCAGTGCTAAACCGCTGCGGATTTATGGCGGATTTACCGCGGTTTTTCTGCGCATTTCACTGCGGTTTTACAACTGCGATTTTCTATTTGAGCAGTTGTAAAACCGCTGCGGAATCCGCACAAAGAAGTGACATGCTGCGGAATGTAAACCGCTGCGTTTCCGTGCAGTTTTTCCGCAGCGTGTGTACAGCGATTTTTGTTTCCCATAGGTTTACATTGAACTGTAAACTCATGGGAAACTGCTGCGGATCCGCAGCGTTTTCCGCAGCGTGTGCACATACCTTTAGAATTAGGCCATGTGCACACGGTGCGGATTTGGCTGCGGATCCGCAGTGGATTGGCCGCTATGGCTACAGTTGGGATTAGGGTTAGGGATGTGTTGGGGTTAGGGTTAGGGTTAGGGCTGTGATTAGGGTTATGGCTACAGTTGGAATTAGGGTTGTGGTTAGGGTTAGGGGTGTGTTGGGGTTAGGGTTGTGGTTAGGGGTGTGTTGGGGTTAGGGTTGTGATTAGGGTTATGGCTACAGTTGGGATTAGGGTTAGGGGTGTGTTGGGGTTAGTGTTGGAGGTAGAATTGAGGGGTTACCACTGTTTAGGCACATCAGGGGTCTCCAAACGCAACATGGCGCCACCATTGATTCCAGCCAATCTCGTATTCAAAAAGTCAAATGGTGCTCCCTCAATTCCGAGCCCTGACGTGTGCCCAAACAGTGGTTTACCCCCATATGGGGTATCAGTGTACTCAGGACAAACTGCGCAACAATTACTGGGGTCCAATTTCTCCTGATAACCTTGTGAAAATAAAAAAATGCTTGCTAAAACATCATTTTTGAGGAAAGAAAAATGATTTATTATTTTCACGGCTCTACGTTGTAAACGTCTGTGAAGCACTTGGGGGTTCAAAGTGCTCACTACATATCTAGATAAGTTCCTTGGGGGGTCTAGTTTCTAAAATGGGGTCACTTGTGGGGGGTTTCTACTGTTTAGGCACACCAGGGGCTCTGCAAACGCAACGTGATGCCCGCAGACCATTCCATCAAAGTCTGCATTTCAAAACTCACTACTTCCCTTCTGAGCCCCGACGTGTGCCCAAACAGTGGTTTACCTCCACACATGGGGTATCAGCGTACTCAGGAGAAACTGAACAACAACTTTTGGGGTCCAATTTCTCCTGTAACCCTTGGGAAAATAAAAAATTCTGGGCTAAATAATTATTTTTGAGGAAAGAAAACGTATTTATTATTTTCACGGCTCTGCATTATATACTTCTATGAAGCACTTGGGGGTTCAAAGTGCTCACCACACATCTAGATAAGTTCCTTTCGGGGTCTAGTTTCCAAAATGGGGTCATTTCTGGGGGATCTCCAATGTTTAGGCACACAGGGGCTCTCCAAACGTGACATGGTGTCCGCTAATGATTGGAGCTAATTTTCCATTTAAAAAGCCAAATGGCGTGCCTTCCCTTCAGAGCCCTGCCGTGCGCCCAAACAGTGGTTTACCCCCACATATGGGGTATCAGCGTACTCAGGACAAACTGGACAACAACATTTGGGGTCCAATTTCTCCTATTACCCTTGGCAAAATAGGAAATTCCAGGCTAAAAAATCGTTTTTGAGGAAAGAAAAATTATTTTTTATTTTCATGGCTCTGCGTTATAAACTTCTGTGAAGCACCTGGGGGTTTAAAGTGCTCAATATGCATCTAGATAAGTTTCTTGGGGGGGTCTAGTTTCCAAAATGGGGTCACTTGTGGGGGAGCTCCAATGTTTAGGCACACAGGGGCTCTCCAAACGCGACATGGTGTCCACTAACAATTGGAGCTAATTTTCCATTCAAAAAGTCAAATGGCGCGCCTTCCCTTCCGAGCCCTGCCGAGTGCCTAAACAGTGGTTTACCCCCACATATGAGGTATCGGCGTACTCGGGAGAAATTGCCCAACAAATTTTATGATCCATTTTATCCTATTGCCCATGTGATAATGAAAAAATTGAGGTGAAAAGAATTTTTTTGTGAAAAAAAAGTACTTTTTCATTTTTACAGATCAATTTGTGAAGCAACTGAGGGTTTAAAGTGCTCACTAGGCATCTAAATAAGTTCCTTGGGGGGTCTAGTTTCCAAAATGGGGTCACTTGTGGGGGAGCGCCAATGTTTAGGCACACAGGAGCTTTCCAAACGCGACATGGTGTCCGCTAACGATGGAGATAATTTTTCATTCAAAAAGTCAAATGGCGCTCCTTCCCTTCCGAGCCTTACCATGTGCCCAAACAGTGGTTTACCCCCACATATGAGGTATCAGTGTACTCAGGAGAAATTGCCCAACAAATTTTAGGATCCATTTTATCCTGTTGCCCATGTGAAAATGAAAAAATTGAGGCTAAAAGAATTTTTTTGTGAAAAAAAAGTACTTTTTCATTTTTACGGATCAATTTGTGAAGCACCTGGGGGTTCAAAGTGCTCACTATGCATCTAGATAAGTTCCCTGGGGCGTCTAGTTTCCAAAATGGGGTCACTTTTGGGGGAACTCCAATTTTTAGGCACACGGGGGCTCTCCAAACGTGACATGGTGTCCGCTAAAGAGTGGAGCCAATTTTTGATTCAAAAAGTCAAATGGCGCTCCTTCCCTTCCAAGCCCTGCCGTGCGCCCAAACAGTGGTTTACCCCCACATATGAGGTATCAGCGTACTCAGGACAAATTGGACAACAACTTACGTGGTTCAGTTTTTCCTTTTACCATTGGGAAAATAAAAAAATTGTTGCTAAAAGATAATTTTTGTGACTAAAAAGTTAAATGTTCATTTTTTCCTTCCATGTTGCTTCTGCTGCTGTGAAGCACCTAAAGGGTTAATAAACTTCTGGAATGTGGTTTTGAGTACCTTGAGGGGTGCAGTTTTTAGAATGGTGTCACTTTTGGGTATTTTCAGCCATATAGACCCCTCAAACTGACTTCAAATGTGAGGTGGTCCCTAAAAAAATGGTTTTGTAAATTTCGTTGTAAAAATGAGAAATCGCTGGTCAAATTATAACCCTTATAACTTCCTAGCAAAAAAAATTTTGTTTCCAAAATTGTGCTGATGTAAAGTAAACATGTGGGAAATGTTATTTATTAACTATTTTGTGTCACATAACTCTCTGGTTTAACAGAATAAAAATTCAAAATGTGAAAATTACGAAATTTTCAAAATTTTCGCCAAATTTCCGTTTTTATCACAAATAAACGCATAATTTATTTACCTAAATTTACCACTAACATGAAGCCCAATATGTCACGAAAAAACAATCTCAGAACCGCTAGGATCCGTTGAAGCGTTCCTGAGTTATTACCTCATAAAGGGACACTGGTCAGAATTGCAAAAAACGGCAAGGTCTTTAAGGTCAAAATAGGCTGGGTCATGAAGGGGTTAATAGTGGAAATTTAAGGGGCTGGGAAGGGATGGTTGGGGTCGGGGACGCTATATGGCTGCAGACACAAGGATAGAGAGGGAGCAGGGGGAGTAAATTGACAGTGTGTGAGGACTGAAGCAAGGCCAGGGGGATGGATGGGTGCAGTTTCATGTGGTGGAGAAATCTGAGGAATATATGGGGGATGGGGGCAGAAATCTGATGACATTATGGGGGCAGAAATCAGGACATTATGGGGGCAGAAATCAGGACATTATGTGTAGGGTGAGATTTGAAGTGGGGATGGGGGATTTAATGTGTGTGGGGAGATTTGGAGTGGAGATGGGGATAAAATGTGTGGGGCAGATTTGAGGACACAAATTGAAGATCAAAGGTGGAGATGGGGGCATGTATGAGGAAACAGTACAGGGGAATGTGGGGCATGTATGAGGAAACAGTAAAGGGAATGGGGGCATGTATGAGGAAACAGTATGGGGGAATTGGGGCCATGTATGAGGAAATAGTATGGGGGAATTGGGGGCATGTATGAGGAAACAGTATGGGGGAATTGGGGGCATGTATGAGGAAACAGTATGGGGGATGGGTGCAGATAGTATGAGGAGCGAATAGGGGAATGTATGCAGACACAGAATGAGTAGCGATGTGAAAAATGTATGTGGTCAGAGTACGGGGAGTGAGGGTGATGGGATGTGTGCAGACACAGTATGGGGAGTCAGATGAGCAGGCAGTATAGAAAGTGAGGGGGAAATAACTGAGGAGACAGTATGGTAAATGGGGATGTGAGAGGAGACAGTATGAGGAGGGAGGGCAAAAGTGTGAGAAGACAGTATGGGGGGAGAAAAGTGAGTGGGCACAGAATAGAAACTGAGTAGTGGGGACATAGCATGGGGGAACTGTGTAAGGGCACAGCCAGGACTGGACACTATACCAAGGAGGGGGAGTGTGATGAGAGAGTACAGTATAGAGACTGGGCCCAAAAGGGGGGACACAGTATGAAAGGACAGTGTAAAGAGGGGGCAACTATGGAAAGGAGAGGTCAGTGTGAAGAGCATGTACCATATGAGGGACAGTGTGGGGGTCATATTTTGTGCAGACAATATAGTGAGGGTCAATTTTTTATTCAGGAGCATTTTAATGACACTTCTATCTTTAAGGGTATCATGTGGAAATTTTCTACAAAAGAGCGGAGAAGATGGAAGTCTGCAGAGACGAGCTGTAGAGGATAAAACTCATCATGGGGTCTGGACAAGATAAAGAAAAGAAGGAAAACAGCTCCAGAGATAATATTCATCTATTAGGTACCTGGATGTAAATGTTATTTGTGATACTGACTAATTCTCATGTTTTTATTTATGTTAGAAGCATTAAAGGGAATGTCCCGGTTTGTGATGAGTCTGCAGTCATTCTTTGTGACTGCAGACTTCTGAATTCTCACAGTGCACACTGCACGCTGTCAGGATTCTCTCATGCTAGCGATTTACATACATGCGGTCACATGCTAACTAGACATGTGTGGCCTCACTCAATGAAAATGAACTGAGTGAGGCCGGGCACGTCTAGTCGGAATGTGGTCAGAAGTATACAAATCACATGCTTGTTCTGACATGACTGTCCACCGGCAAGGGAGAATCCTAAAAGTGTGCAGTGCATTAGTTGTGAAAATTCAGAAGCCTGCGATGTCAGGATTCAGCTCTGCAGGTTCCAGTAGTCGTCACATGGACACTTCACTCACATGCGACTTTCATATTTATGGTCCTGTGACAATGAGCTTCTCTCAGTTTTTCACTGAATATTGAGAGCATTAGGGAGAGCGGCTTTTCGGTACATGACTAAGTGTGCAAATTGCATATGTGCCAGAAACCCTAGATACACCGCTGGCTCATAGGATTGCTGCAGAGGCAAATCAGATTCCCCACTTGACTGCAAAATACCTTCAGAAAGATTTTGCAGATTTTTTTGGAGTTGTGGTACATTGTTCTACTGTTCAGAGAAACCTGCACAAATATGGCCTTCATGGAAGAGTCATCAGAAGAAAACCTTGCCTGCATTCTCACAATAAAATGCAGCGTCAGAAGTATGCAAAAAAACATCTACACAAGCTTGATGCATTTTGGAAACAAGTCCTGTGGACCGATGCGGTTAAAATAGAACTCTTTGGGCATGATGATCAAAGGTACTGTATGTGTGCAAACAAAAACCTCAGTTGCATGCTATATGCAGGGCAGTGCCACAAAATGGTGGTCTGCCTGCAATAAACATACCAACTCCAAGAAAGTGGAGAACCATAGGAGAATAAGGAGTACACCGGTGAATAAAATAAAAAAAGTTTACATTTTTATTAAAGTAGTTCATAACAACTAGAGTATAACATGACACCTTTCAGGAAACAACAAGAACCATGGAGAGACTACTCACAAATCTATCAATATTGCACAAATCCCATGCATCCTGTGATGCTAAATAGTTCAAGTGTGCTAATAGATGAGTCAAGGTAAAGAACCACCTAGTAACATTCTTCAGTAGAAAGGTAAGTAAAAAGCCTAAATTGGGCAGGTTCTTACTCAGACAAGATGAGTAGAGCCCCTGGCCAGGTGGTAATGCGCGTTTCGCGTGCGTATAATGCCACTTTTAAATGTCACTGTATCAGTGATATGACTATAATTGCTGAGAAGAGGCAATCACTAGTACAACCCATTTAGAAACTGCATCTACATCCTCATGAATTCCTGAATGCGAACACATTTGCTATTGTTTGATTAATTTTGTTGTTTTTTTATTAATTCTAAAGTGAACACATTTTATGGATACATGTAACAACAAAACATGTCTTCATCTGTAACATTATTACTCCCAAAATCACTTTGGATTCAGAACATCAAGCTGTTCTCCAAACAAAAGGTTGTGTTACTGCCTCAATATAGTTTTCTTGTACTAGTTTTTGGCTCTGTGTGAGTATACTGTATTACCAGACAGCACATATTGTTTCTAAGTTTGTATTTTTATCTTTTTAAGCAATAGATATTATTTAAAAAAACTAGGACAGAATTTTAACCCCTTAACAACCGCCGATACGCTTTTTAACGGCGGAAGTTAAGGGTACTCATTCCTCAGCACCGCTTTTTAACGGTGCTGAGAAATAAGGGTATAGCGCCCCCAGCGTAAAAAATTCTCCAGGTTCTCGGTTACTGGTGGTAGCTGGGACCCTGGAGAACACGATTCGGGTCGTTTTTTACCGACCCCATTTAATTTTTCTCTCCTCTGATGTGATTGCACATCAGAGGAGAGAGAAATGGGGTCCCCCGATCAACCCCGGTACCTCCGGTGTCCATGGACCCGCCTACATCCCTCTGTGATGTCCCCCGGCTAGTGGAGTCTTCTTCTGGGAAGAAAATTGTGGGCACATGCGCAGTGCGCCTGCCGAGATCTGCCAATCGGCACCAATAGGAAATTATTCCTATAGGTTAATTTTGATCACTGTGATAGACCCTATCACAGTGATCAAAATAAAAAAAAGTAGTAAATCAAACCCCCCCTATCACCCCCTTTGTTAGGTAAAAATAATATGTCATGGATGCCTTTATACAAATGCATATAATCAGTTTTGCTATGCTTGTATTGAACAGTGGTGTATTGTGATACACCACACTTTATGCTAGTTTGCCACAGTTAGTTTATGCTAGCCTGCCTGCTGTTGGGTCCCCTTATCTGCTTTATTTAACCTGCATTCTGCTGCCATTCCTGTTCTGTCTGCTATCTGGAAACTGCACAATCTAAACTAGTCCCAGTGGCCGACCTGTCTGCTATACGGAATCTGCGCAGTGTGATTCCTGTATTGTGACCGCCCTGCGTTCCTGTCCTGCTTGTGCCGTATGCATCCGCTAATCAGCTAATGGCCGGCTTCCCTGTCTCCCCGTGGGGGTCATTTGCCACGGCTCCGTGGGTCTGCTTTGGAGTAGCACCTGGCTTGTACCTGGCGCCAAGTCTAACCCCAACACCAGGGGCGCTAGCATGCTTAGTTACACCCCTCCAGGCTCTCCCTGGACCACGGCACAATTCCATAATTGATTTTTATTAACCATGTTCACTAAATGCTGAAACTGAGCTGGTAATATGATTGCCCAGGTCAGTACAAGTACACAGGTGCCAAACATGTATGGTTTATTTTTTATTTGAATTTGCACTTTGAAACGCTATAGCATGTAAACATGAGATATTAATTGCAGTACTGCTCTAGATAATAGAAAAAAATAGAGATGCATGGCACATAACATGGCCAATTCCTGTACACCAAGCAGCCAACGATAAGGCGATCTCATTTTGCTGGGGACCTATCCTAATGTGAATCCTCTCCTAGGCTGAAGCCTGCTTTTATGGGTAGGTAGGAACCTGCTGTAATTAAAACCACCACAGGCTGGAGGGTTAGTGCTCGGTCAGAGAGCATATATAAAAATAAGAAAAGACTGGCCGTCACTTTCAGACAGAAAGCTGGTGTGTACAGGGGCGAACTTGGAGTAGCCATCTCTATATATAAGTAACAGATAAAGTTGCACTCTGTAATGCTATAGCATGTGACGGAAGTGACGGTTCATTTTTGTTACTTATATATAGGATCTCTTTTTTTCAACTTTTTTTTCTTTTATTTAATAGTCCGCTTAGGGGACTTGAGGCAGCGATCACTTCAGCTCTGCCATGTATAGCAGAAATCACAAGCTATGAATACTAACTATGGGTCGGTGTTCACAGGAGTATCGTGATCACACAGGCACGGGGATCTTCTGCAGTCCCCTGGCTGTTATAACAACCCGATGGACGTGACTTGTGACGCGCTTCCAGCTGATGCATGTTAAATGCTGCTCTCAGTGATGGACAGAGGCATTTCATTTGTTAACAGAGCGGGAAAGATTATCTGTGACTGTTGCGTGGGTTTGTAAGTGTGACAATTCTTTTCTCTCCTCTTATTTAGTTTTTTCCTCATCCTCCACACCCCGATGCATTCCTCTTTTATATGTAAGTGAAAATTTGTATGCCTAGTATTTTCAGTTACCCTTGTTCATCGGGTTGGAGTGTGCAGCAGCTTCCCTCTTCCCTGGGTAGGGAAAGGGAACAGATGGATGGCTGATTCAGGAGATAAGGGTGTAAGACCCAGCATCTTCACCTTCAGAAGAATCCCAGGGAATAAGGCAAGCTAGGGCGACCCCTAGTGTTAGGGACAGGGAAGGAGCTGAGCTGAGCAGGTTGCGCGATGCAGTAATGAACAGGAGGCATAGCAAGGGTTAACTATATTTTACTTGAACATGGGGTTACTCCATGCAGGGAGAGAAAGGGGTAAATAGGAATATAGCAGGTGGTATAAACCCAAATATTTTGCAGGGTGAGTAATACAACAACAATAAATAATGAAGCAGTTCTTTAAGGGTTAACTTATCGGTCTGGCAGCTTCCTGACTGTAGAGTCTTGGGTTCAAATGGTGGCGCCAGTTAGCGCGTGATGAGTCCGGTGTCGCCCGAAGGCGTTGATGATCCAGTTTCCGGCGGTGATGGTGGGTCCTTGGCATCTTGGATGGGGTACTGGTTCAAGGGTTCGTTGTATGATATGAAGTACAATCTCCAACTCTGTTGGAGCTTAACCTCTTAAGCCCCGAGGGTGGTTTGCACGTTAATGACCGGGCCAATTTTTACAATTCTGACCACTGTCCCATTATGAGGTTATAACTCTGGAACGCTTTAACGGATCTTGGCGATTCTGACATTGTTTTCTCATGACATATTAGACTTCATGGTAGTGGTAAAATTTATTCGATATAACTTGCGCTTATTTGTGAAAAAAATGGAAATTTGGCGAAAAATTTTGAAAATTTCGCAATTTTCCAACGTTAAATTTTTATGCCCTTAAATCACAGAGATATGTCACGCAAAAAGTAACATTTCCCACATGTCTACTTTACATCAGCACAATTTTGGAACCAGAATTTTTTTTTGTTAGGGAATTATAAGGGTTAAAAGTTGACCAGCAATTTCTCATTTTTACAACACCATTTTTTTTTAGGGACCACATCTCATTTGAAGTCATTTTGAGGGGTCTATATGATAGAAAATACCCAAGTGTGACACCATTCCAAAAACTACATTCCTCAAGGTGCTCAAAACCACATTCAAGAAGTTTATTAACCCTTCAGGGGTTTCACAGGAACTTTTGGAATGTTTAAATAAAAATGAATATTTAACTTTTTTTCACACAAAATTTATTTCAGCTCCAATTTGTTTTATTTTACCAAGGGTAACAGGAGAAAATGGATGCCAAAAGTTGTTGTACAATCTGTCCTGAGTACACTGATATCCCATATGTGGGGGTAAACCACTGTTTGGGCACATGGCAGAGCTCGGAAGGAAAGGAGCGCCATTTGACTTTTCAATGCAAAATTGACAGGAATTGAGATGGGACACCATGTTGCGTTTGGAGAGCCCCTCATGTGCCTAAACATTGAAACCCCCCACAAGTGACACCATTTTGGAAAGAAGACACCCTAAGGAACTTACCTAGATGGGTGGTGACCACTTTGCCCCTCCAAGTGCTTCACAGAAGTTTATAATGCAGAGCCGTAAAAACAAAAAATCATATTTTTTCACAAAAATGATCTTTTCACCCCCAATTTTTTATTTTCCCAAGAGTAAGAGAAGAAATTGGACCTCAAAATTTTTTGTCCAATTTGTCCTGAGTATGCTGATACCCCATATGTGGGTGTAAACCATTGTTTGGGCGTATGGCAGAGCTCGGAAGGGAAGGAGCGCCATTTTACTTTTCAATGCAAAATTGACTGGAATTGAGATGGGATGCCATGTTGCGTTTGGAGAGCCCCTGATGTGCCTAAACAATGAAACCCCCACAAGTGACACCATTTTGGAAAGTAGACCCCTTAAGGAACTTATCTAGATGTTTGGTGAGCACTTTGACCCAACAAGTGCTTCACAGAAGTTTATAATGCAGAGCCGTAAAAATAAAAAATCATATTTTTTCACAAAAATGATCTTTTCACCCCCAATTTTTTATTTTCCCAAGGGTAAGAGAAGAAATTAGACCACTAAAGTTGTTGTGCAATTTGTCCTGAGTGCGACGATACCCCATATGTGGGTGTAAACCACTGTTTGGGCGCATGGCAGAGCTCGGAAGGAAAGGAGCGCCATTTGACTTTTCAATGCAAAATTGACTGGAATTGAGATGGGACGCCATGTTGCGTTTGGAGAGCCCCTGAT
Organism: Ranitomeya imitator; assembly: GCF_032444005.1. Lineage (NCBI taxonomy): Eukaryota > Metazoa > Chordata > Amphibia > Anura > Dendrobatidae > Ranitomeya > Ranitomeya imitator. Next base: position 225,408,315 of record NC_091284.1, read on the forward strand.
GTGCCTAAACATTGGAACCCCTCACAAGTGACACCATTTTGGAAAGTAGACCCCTTAAGGAACTTATCTAGATGTGTGGTGAGCACTTTGACCCAACAAGTGCTTCACAGAAGTTTATAATGCAGAGCCGTAAAAATAAAAAATCATATTTTTTCACAAAAATGATCTTTTCGCCCCCAATTTTTTATTTTTCCAAGGGTAAGAGAAGAAATTAGACCACAAAAGTTGTTGTGCAATTTGTCCTGAGTGCGACGATACCCCATATGTGGGGGTAAACCACTTTTTGGGCGCATAGCAGAGCTCGAAAGGGAAGGAGCGCCATTTAACTTTTCAATGCAAAATTGACTGGAATTAAGATGGGACGCCATGCTGGTTTGGAGAGCCCCTGATGTGCCTAAACATTAAAACCCCCCACAAGTGACACCATTTTGGAAACTAGACCCCCTAAGGAACTTATCTAGATGTGTTTTGAGAGCTTTGAACCCCCAAGTGTTTCACTACAGTTTATAACGCAGAGCCGTAAAAATATATATTTATTTTTTTCGCAAAATTTTTTTTATTTTTTAGCCCCCAGTTTTGTATTTTCACAAGGGTAACAGAATAAATTGGACCCCAAAAGTGGTTGTACAATTTGTCCTGAGTACGCTGATACCCAATATGTGGGGGGAACCACTGTTTGGGCGCATGGCAGAGCTCGGAAGGGAAGGAGCGCCATTTGGAATGCAGACTTAGGCCGGCTTCACACTCAGCGTATGAAAATACGGTCCGTATATTACGGCCGTAATACGCTGAAATGTCCCGAAAATAGTGGTCCGTAGCTCCTCCGTAGGCAGGGTGTGTCAGCGTATTTTGCGCATGGCATCCTCCGTATGTAATCCGTATGGCATCCGTACTGCGTGGTTTTCTCGCAGGCTTGCAAAACCAACATACCGCTATAGAAATGATCCATGTGTCCCAAAAAGAAAAAACTATATATATATACTGTCTATATACAGTGGGGCAAAAAAGTATTTAGTCAGTCAGCAATAGTGCAAGTTCCACCACTTAAAAAGATGAGAGGCGTCTGTAATTTACATTATAGGTAGACCTCAACTATGGGAGACAAACTGAGAAAAAAAAATCCAGAAAATCACATTGTCTGTTTTTTTAACATTTTATTTGCATATTATGGTGGAAAATAAGTATTTGGTCAGAAACAAAATTTCATCTCAATACTTTGTAATATATCCTTTGTTGGCAATGACAGAGGTCAAACGTTTTCTGTAAGTCTTCACAAGGTTGCCACACACTGTTGTTGGTATGTTGGCCCATTCCTCCATGCAGATCTCCTCTAGAGCAGTGATGTTTTTGGCTTTTCGCTTGGCAACACGGACTTTCAACTCCCTCCAAAGGTTTTCTATAGGGTTGAGATCTGGAGACTGGCTAGGCCACTCCAGGACCTTGAAATGCTTCTTACGAAGCCACTCCTTCGTTGCCCTGGCGGTGTGCTTTGGATCAATGTCATGTTGAAAGACCCAGCCACGTTTCATCTTCAATGCCCTTGCTGATGGAAGGAGGTTTGCACTCAAAATCTCATGATACATGGCCCCATTCATTCTTTCATGTACCCGGATCAGTCATCCTGGCCCCTTTGCAGAGAAACAGCCCCAAAGCATGATGTTTCCACCACCATGCTTTACAGTAGGTATGGTGTTTGATGGATGCAACTCAGTATTCTTTTTCCTCCAAACACGACAAGTTGTGTTTCTACCAAACAGTTCCAGTTTGGTTTCATCAGACCATAGGACATTCTCCCAAAACTCCTCTGGATCATCCAAATGCTCTCTAGCAAACTTCAGACGGGCCCGGACATGTACTGGCTTAAGCAGTGGGACACGTCTGGCACTGCAGGATCTGAGTCCATGGTGGCGTAGTGTGTTACTTATGGTAGGCCTTGTTACATTGGTCCCAGCTCTCTGCAGTTCATTCACTAGGTCCCCCCGCGTGGTTCTGGGATTTTTGCTCACCGTTCTTGTGATCATTCTGACCCCACGGGGTGGGAATTTGCGTGGAGCCCCAGATCGAGGGAGATTATCAGTGGTCTTGTATGTCTTCCATTTTCTAATTATTGCTCCCACTGTTGATGTTTTCACTCCAAGCTGGTTGGCTATTGCAGATTCAGTCTTCCCAGCCTGGTGCAGGGCTACAATTTTGTTTCTGGTGTCCTTTGACAGCTCTTTGGTCTTCACCATAGTGGAGTTTGGAGTCAGACTGTTTGAGGGTGTGCACAGGTGTCTTTTTATACTGATAACAAGTTTAAACAGGTGCCATTACTACAGGTAATGAGTGGAGGAAAGAGGAGACTCTTAAAGAAGAAGTTACAGGTCTGTGAGAGCCTGAAATCTTGATTGTTTGTTTCTGGCCAAATACTTATTTTCCACCATAATATGCAAATAAAATGTTAAAAAAACAGACAATGTGATTTTCTGGATTTTTTTTTCTCAGTTTGTCTCCCATAGTTGAGGTCTACCTATGATGTAAATTACAGACGCCTCTCATCTTTTTAAGTGGTGGAACTTGCACTATTGCTGACTGACTAAATACTTTTTTGCCCCACTGTATATATATATATATATATATATATATATATATATATATATGTCAGTAGACACATATATGTATATATATTACTATTTTTTCCAGCGCTATACAGCTTGAAAGCCGGAAATTCAATTACCGGCTTTTTCTTTCTCCTTCCTAAAACCCGACATGATTTGAGACATGGTTTACATACAGTAAACCATGTCTTCTCTCCATTTTTTTTGCAGATTCCACACTACTAATGTCAGTAGAGTGTATCTGCAAAATTTGGCCGTTATAGCTCTTAAAATAAAGGGTTAAATGGCGGAAAAAATTGGCGTGGGCTCCCGCCCAATTTTCTCCGCCAGAGTAGTAAAGCCAGTGACTGAGGGCAGATATTAATAGCCTGGAGAGGGTCCATGGTTATTGGCCCCCCCCTGGCTAAAAATATCTGCCCCCAGCCACCCCAGAAAAGGCACATCTGGAAGATGCGCCTATTCTGGCACTTGGCCACTCTCTTCCCATTCCCGTGTAGCGGTGGGATATGGGGTAATGAAGGGTTAATGCCACCTTGCTATTGTAAGGTGACATTAAGCCTAATTAATAATGGAGAGGCGTCAATTATGACACCTATGCATTATTAATCCAATTGTAGTAAAGGGTTAAATAAAACACAAACACATTATTTAAAATTAGTTTAATGAAATAAAAACAATGGTTGTTGGAGTATTTTATTCTACGCCCAATCCAGTCACTGAAGACCCTCGTTCTGTGAAAGAAAAAACATAATAAACCAACAATATACTTACCCTCCGCAGATCTGTAACGTCCAACGATGTAAATCCTTCTGAAGGGGTTAAAACATTTTGCAGCAAGGAGCTTTGCTAATGCAATGCTACTCCTCGCTGCAAAACCCCAGGGAATGAGTCTAAATATAGATCAATGAGCTATATTTAGCTTCATTTGCGGTGAGGCGCCCCCTGCTGGATGTTCATAGATCGTGGGAACTTTCCTAGATAGCCTGGGAGCTTTCTAGGTAAGTTCCCACGATCTATGAACATCCAGCAGGGGGCGCCTCACCGCAAATGAAGCTAAATATAGCTCATTGATCTATATTTAGACTCATTCCCCGGGGTTTTGCAGCGAGGAGTAGCATTGCATTAGCAAAGCTCCTTGCTGCAAAATGTTTTAACCCCTTCAGAAGGATTTACATCGTTGGACGTTACAGATCTGCGGAGGGTAAGTATATTGTTGGTTTATTATGTTTTTTCTTTCACAGAACGAGGGTCTTCAGTGACTGGATTGGGCGTAGAATAAAATACTCCAACAACCATTGTTTTTATTTCATTAAAATAATTTTAAATAATGTGTTTGTGTTTTATTTAACCCTTTACTACAATTGGATTAATAATGGATAGGTGTCATAATTGACGCCTCTCCATTATTAATTAGGCTTAATGTCACCTTACAATAGCAAGGTGGCATTAACCCTTCATTACCCCATATCCCACCGCTACACGGGAATGGGAAGAGAGTGGCCAAGTGCCAGAATAGGCGCATCTTCCAGATGTGCCTTTTCTGGGGTGGCTGGGGGCAGATATTTTTAGCCAGGGGGGGGCCAATAACCATGGACCCTCTCCAGGCTATTAATATCTGCCCTCAGTCACTGGCTTTACTACTCTGGCGGAGAAAATTGCGCGGGAGCCCACGCCAATTTTTTCCGCCATTTAACCCTTTATTTTAAGAGCTAGAACGGCCAAATTTTGCAGATACACTCTACTGACATTAGTAGTGTGGAATCTGCAAAAAAAAATGGAGAGAAGACATGGTTTACTGTATGTAAACCATGTCTCAAATCATGTCGGGTTTTAGGAAGGAGAAAGAAAAAGCCGGTAATTGAATTACCGGCTTTCAAGCTGTATAGCGCTGGAATAAATATTAATATATATACATATATGTGTCTCACTGACATATATATATATATATACCTATTCTATGTGTACACATTTATTCTACCTATTCTACTGTAAGCTGTCAGTGTGATTTTACTGTACACCGCACTGAATTGCCGGCTTTTCTCTCTAACAGCGCTGCGTATTTCTCGCAAGTCACACTGCTTGTCCGTGTGTAATCCGTATTTTTCACGCTTCCATAGACTTTCATTGGCGTATTTCTTGCGCAGTACGGTGACAAACGCAGCATGCTGCGATTTTGTACGGCCGTAGAAAGCCGTATAATACTGATCAGTAAAATACGGCAGATAGGAGCAGAGGCATAGAGAATAATTGTGCCGTATTTTTTGCGAGTTTTACGGACGTAGTTTCTGCGCTCTTACGTCCGTAAAACTCGCAAGTGTGAAGCCGGCCTTAGATGGATTGGTCTGCAGGCGTCACGTTGCATTTGCAGAGCCCTTGATGTACCCAAACAGTACAAACCCCCCACAAGTGACCTCATATTGGAAACTAGACCTCCCAAGGAACTTATCTAGATGTGTTGTGAAAACTTTGAACCCCCAAGTGTTTCACTACAGTTTACAACGCAGAGCCATGAAAATAAAAAATCCTTTTTTTTTCCCACAAAAATGATTTTTAGCCCCCCCAAATTTTTATTTTTCCAAGGATAACAAGAGAACTTGGACCCAAAAAGTTGTTGTCCAATTTGTCTCGAGTACGCTGATACCCCATATGTTGGGGTAAACCCCTGTTTGGGCGCACGGGAGAGCTCGGAAGTGAAGGAGCACTGTTTTACTTTTTCAATGCAGAATTGGCTGCAATTGAGATCGGACGCCATGTCGCGTTTGGAGAGCCCCTGATGTGCCTGAACAGTGGAAACTCCCCAATTCTACCTAAAACCCTAATCCAAACGCACCCCTAACCCTAATCCCAATGGTAACCCTAACCACACACCTAACCCTGACACACCCCTAATTCTAATCCCAACCCTAATCCCAACCGTAAATGTAATCCAAACCCTAACCCTAGCCCTAGCCCTAACCCTAGCCGTAACCCTAATGGGAAAATGGAAATAAATACATTTTTTTAAATTTTATTATTTTTCCCTAAGGCTAGGTTCACATTGCGTTAGGGCAATCCGTTTAGCGCTAGCGGATTGCGCTAACGCAATGTCTGTTTAGGTGTTGCGTTTAGTGGTCGCGTTAATGTCCCCGCTCTGGAAGATCGGGGATCGGACCTCGGGCGCGCCGCGGACGCTGCAAGCAGCGTCCGAGGCGCGCCACAAAAGAACGGCACCTTGCTAGCGCGAGCCGAAAATGGCACGCTCTAGTGATGCGCTTCACCCGAAAATCACATTGCTGTCAATGGGTGCGCTAACGGACCCGTTGCACGGCGTTAATTGCGACATTTTCGCCATGCAACGCTGTCCGTTAGCATTAACCCATTAACGCAATGTGAACCTAGCCTAACTAAGGGGATGATGAAGGGGGGTTTGATTTACTTTTATAGCGTTTTTTATATCGGATTTTTATGATTGGCAGCCGTTACACACTAAAAGACGCTTTTTATAGCAAAAAAGTTTTTGCGTCTCCACATTTTGAGACCTATAATTTTTAAATATTTTGGTCCACAGAGTCATGTGAGGTCTTGTTTTTTGCGGGACGAGTTGTCGTTTTTATTGGTAACATTTTCGGACACGTGACAGTTTTTGATCGATTATATATTCCGATTTTTTGTGAGGCAGAATGTCCAAAAACCAGCTATTCATGAATTTCTTTTGGGGGAGGCGTTTATACCGTTCTACGTTTGGTAAAATTGATAAAGCAATTTTATTCTTCGGGTCAGTACAATTACAGCGATATCTCATTTATATCATTTTTTTATGTTTTGGCGCTTTTATACGATAAAAACTTTTATAGAAAAAATAATTATTTTTGCATCGCTTTATTCTGAGGACTATAACTTTTTTATTTTTTTGCTGATGATGCTATATGGCGGTTCGTTTTTTGCGGGACAAGATGACGTTTTCAGTGGTACCATGGTTATTTTTATCCGTCTTTTTGATTGCGTGTTATTCCACTTTTTGTTCGGCGGTATGATAATAAAGCGTTGTTTTTTGGCTCGTTTTTTTTTTTTCTTACGGTGTTCACTGAAGGGGTTAACTAGTGGGACAGTTTTATAGGTTGGGTCGTTACGGACGCGGCAATACTAAATATGTGTACTTTTATTGTTTTTTTGTTTTTTTTAGATAAAGAAATGTATTTATGGGAATAATATTTTTTTTTTTCTTCTTTATTTAGGAATTTATTTATTTATTTTTTTTTACACATGTGGAAATTTTTTTTTTTACTCTTTCACTTTGTCCCAGGGGGGGACATCACAGATCACTGATCTGACAGTGTGCACAGCACTCTGTCAGATCGGTGATCTGACAAACAGCTGGGCAGGATTAGAGCTGCAGCTGCAGCCTGCTCCTGACCCGGAAGTGCTCCCTGCAGGACCCGGATGCAGCCCCGTGGCCATTTTGGATCCGGGGACTGCAGGGAGAAGATGCTCGGTACACGGTGAGTACATCACCGTGTACCGATCGTCTCAGGGAAGCCCGCAGGGAACCCCCTCCCTGCGCGATGCTTCCCTGCACCGCCGGCACACCGCGATCATCTTTGATCGCGGTGTGCCGGGGGTTAATGTGCCGGGAGCGGTCCGTGACCGCTCCTGGCACATAGCGCCAGATGTCAGCTGCGATAGGCAGCTGACACCCGGCCGCAATCGGCCGCGCTCCCCCCGTGAGCGCAGCCGATCGCTATGACGTACTATCCCGTCGGTGGGAATTAAGGCCCACCCCACCTTGACGGGATAGTACGTCATATGGGATTAAGGGGTTAATGTGGCTAGACAGATATACAGTAAGCTGGTGAGATAAGGCATAGCTCCCAGAGAGTCACCAGGTCCTTCCTAAGCGGCACTTGCGCAGAACTTACTGGCCTGGAGTGTTTGGCACCTTCAACTGGAGGAGCCACCGGGCACATGGCACATTTCTCATCACAGTCTCTGTATCTGGTCGCAGGGAGTCTATCATGCAGGCCTGAGCTGTCACGGTGCTCAGAGGACGGAACACCAACTGTTCCCTGCTGCTTGTTCCTGCCAGGGCTGACTGCTTCCGAGCTCTGGCATTTTTAGCTTAGTCACGCCCCCAGCTGTCAAGTGCAAAGGTCGGTCTGGGTTTTTAAGCTTTCACCCAGACAACAAAGGAGACAGCCCCAAAAGTTCCAGACCCGGCGCAAGAGAGGTACCCAGGGGCGCTGCTATCATGAGGCAAGTTGAGTACTTTGCCTCCGCGGCGGAGCATCCCTAAAGACAGGGGGTGGCAGAGCGGCAGTCAGAACACGTGGTGCCAACTCTCCCTGTAATCCCGGTTGACTAGTGAAGAGTGAGTGTACTCGTTGCTTGAGTTTTCTCAAGCACGCTCGGGTGACCTCCGAGTATTTGTTATTGCTCGGACATATAGTTTTCATCACCTCAGTTGCATGATTTACGGCTTCCAGATAAGCTGAATACATGTGGAAGTTCCCTAACAAACAGGCATTCCTCACATGCATTCAGCTTATCTGGAAGCCGTAAATAGTATATATATGTGTGTCTCACTGATATATATATATATATATATGTATATATATATATATATATCTCTACCTATACTCTGTGTAGACATTTATTTTATCTACTAGATGATGGCCCGATTCTAACACATCGGGTATTCTAGAATATGTATGTATGTATGTACGTCGCGCTGTGAGTGGGGGTTAAATTCCACGCCAATATCGCTGATTGGTCACGCCCGGCTGGCCGATCAGCGAAGCGTGGTTCAAATTTGGCGCCAATTCGCGGCCAGACTGCGCCTGTCGCTGATTGGTCGCAGCCGGTCAGGCACGACCAATGACCGAAGTGATGTTTAAATACCGCGCCAATATCGCTGATTGGTCACGGCCGGCCATGAGCTACCAATCACTGAGGCGGTGTTTAAATCCCATGCCAATATCGCTGATTGCTTGTGACCGGCTGGACGAGACCAATCAGCGAAACGTGGCTTAAATCCCACGTCAATTCGCGGCTGGACTGCGTCTGTCGCTGATTGGTCACAGGATGTCGGGCGTTCGGGGCGCTGGATGTCAGGGGTTCGGGGTGCAGGATATAGTACAGCCACATAGTATATAACACAGCCACGTAGTATATAGCCAGGGGTGAACCTAGCCTCTCTGCTGCCTGAGGCGAACTGCAAAATGGCGCCCCCCTGTCGTAAAATCAGTACAAATAAATCTGGTTTACTCTTTACTAGCCTAACCTGACGCACATGTACAATACATACACTTTTAAATAGGAATATATTTAGGAAATAGGAAAGATTTTTTTAAGCCTCCACGACGACATGGTAGACTCTTTTGGCCCAGCTCTACTCTACTCTAACGTATTAAACATTTGTTAAAATATCCAATACAATTTAGGTATATTTTTATTTTTCAATTTTTAAAATAATCAATAATATCTCATACAGGGGACAAATACCACCGCACCATGACCAAACCATATATTACCACCACATAGTGACCTATAATACCACATACAAAGGAACAAATACCACCACACTATGTCGAGACAACATATTAACACCACATAGAGACCTATAAAACCATATACAAGAAACATATACCATCACACCATGTCCAGACACATTACCACCTCAGTGACCGAATAATACCACATACAAGGAACAAATACCACCACACCATGACCAGACCACATATTGCCACCACATGGTGACCGAATAATACCACATACAAAGGACAACTACCACCACACCATGACCAGACCATATATTACCACTACATATAAGGAACAAATAACGCCACACCATAGCCGGACAACATATTACCACCACATAGTGACTGAATACTACAATACTGATCATTAACAAAAAAAAACACAATACTAATATCACCTTAAGTGCCATTATACACAGGAGATCTGTACTTAGTATGCAGTGTCTGTGTACAGGTAATACTGTGATCACCGGTGACATTATACACAGGAGCTCTGTCTATTGTGTCAGTGTACAGGTAATATAGTGATCACCAGTGACATTATACACAGGAGCTCTGTATACAGTGTCAGTGTACAAGTAATATAGTGATCACCGGTGACATTATACACAGGAGCTCTGTATATAGTGTATAGTATACAGGTAATACAGTGATCACCAGTGACGTACACAGGAGCTCTGTATATAGTGTCAGTGAACAGGTAATACAGTGATCACCAGTGACATTATACACAGGAGCTCTGTATACAATGTCAGTGTACAGGTAATACAGTGATCACCAGTGACATTATACACAGGAGTTCTGTATACAGTGTCAGTGTACAAGTAATATAGTGATCACCGGTGACATTATACACAGGAGCTCTGTCTATTGTGTCAGTGTACAGGTAATATAGTGATCACCAGTGACATTATACACAGGAGCTCTGTATACAGTGTCAATGTACAAGTAATATAGTGATCACCGGTGACATTATACACAGGAGCTCTGTATATAGTGTATAGTGTACAGGTAATACAGTGATCACCAGTGACGTACACAGGAGCTCTGTATATAGTGTCAGTGAACAACAGGTAATATAGTGATCACCAGTGACATTATACACAGGAGCTCTGTATACAATGTCAGTGTACAGGTAATACAGTGATCACCAGTGACATTATACACCGGACCGCTGTATATAGTATGCAGTGTATAGTGTGCATGTACATGTAATACACTAACTCACCAGTAACATCTCTAGGTGAAGTCCTTCATCTTCGCTTTTAATCTTCATCCAGCACAGACCGCCATCACGTCTTCCAGCCAGGGCTCATCTCTGCAGGAAATAACAAAAGTTCTCTAGAGCGCCGCTTCCAAAACACATTACTTAATTTTATCCCAAATTCTAAACTACACCAGATGAAGAAAAAATGCGACAGTGTTGCTCTGCACATTAACAGGACCGCCTCCTCCATTGAAAACAGTATCCTCAAAAAAATAAATACATCACTGCAGTAATAATATCCCCTAATTAGCATATAAATCAGGAATAGAACAATCCACAAAATAGATTATCTGTGTAGAAAGGTGCATATTAAAACTTATCCTTTATTACGTAAAATTGTAAAAAGCCAAATTAGTCAAACAAAAACAAAGGGGTACCACAGTGAAGGAAGTGCCCTATAACCAACGAACAGAAAAATGGGGGGGTTGTTAAAAAGGTTTTAAAGTGCTCCTCGGGGCTCTGCCGTGCACTCCTGTGTGCAAGGGAAAAGTAAGCTCCCGGTCGGGACAGTGGGGCAGACTCTCAAAATCGGGACTGTCCAGCTGGATCCAGGACGGTTGGGAGGTATGAAATTTGCTCCTCACCATTCATCAACTTTGTACACGCACGGCTCCGCACACCTCATACACAAACGTTTCTGCTTTGTATGCCTCGTACACACACAGCTCCGCTCCATACACCTCGTGCACACACGCGGCCACGCTACGTACACACATGGCTCCACTCAACTTTTGTACACATGCAGCTCTGCTCCATACATCTTGTACTTAAGAGGCTCCGCACCGTACACCCTCTACAAATCAAGGCTCTGCTCCGCTCTGTACACACATGGCTCAGCTCTGTACACTTCGTACACACAGGGCTCCATTTCGTACACCCCGTACACACACGGATCTATTTCGTACACCCCATACACACACGCTCCGCTCCGTACACCTCGTACACATGCGGCTCAGCGCCGTACACCTCGTACACATACGGCTCTGCTCCGCACACCTCGAACACACACGGCTCCGCTCTGTACACCTCGTACATGCGGCTCCGCTCCATACACACGCGGCTCCGCTCCGTACACATCATACACACGCGGCTCAGCTCTGTACTCTTCGTACACACAGGGCTCCATTTCGTACACCCCATACACACACGGATCCATTTTGTACACCCCGTACACACATGGCTCCGCTCCGCACACCTCGTACACATGCAGCTCAGCTCCGCACACCTCGTACACACACACAGCTCCGCTCCGCACACCTTGTACACACACGGCTCCGCTCTGTACACCTCGTACACACATGGCTCCGCTCCGTAAACCTCGTACACGCGGCTCCGCTCCATACACACGCGGTTCCACTCCGTACACCTCAAACACACGTGGCTCCACTCCGTACATCTCATGCACACGCGGCTCTGCTCCGTACACCTCGTACACACGGCTCCGCATACTTCGTACACACACGGCTCTGCTCACCTCGTACACACGCGGCTCCGCTCCGTACACCTCGTACACACGCTGCTCCGCTCCATACACCTTGTACACATGCAGCTCTGCTCCATACAACTTGTACTTAAAAGGCTCCGTGCCGTACACCCTGTACACACAAGGCTCTGCTCCGCTTTGTACACACATGGCTCAGCTCTGTACACTTCGTACACACAGGGCTCCATTTCGTACACCCCGTACACACACGGATCCATTTCGTACACCCCATACACACACGCTCCGCTCCGTACACCTCGTACACATGCGGCTCAGCGCCGCACACCTCGTACACACACGGCTCCGCTCCGCACACCTCGAACACACACGGCTCCGCTCTGTACACCTCGTATATGCGGCTCCGCTCCATACACACGCGGCTCCGCTCCGTACACCTCATACACACGCGGCTCCACTCCGTACATCTCGTACACACGCAGCTCCGCTCCATACAGCTTGGACACACACGGCTCCGCTACATCCACGCTGTAAACCCCTCCTGACCCCACTGTTGTGAATTCTGCTTTTGGGCTCCCTCCGGTGGTTGTAAGTGGTAATGCAGTTGTCCCAGAAGTGCAGTCTTGGTCAGGTGTTTCTGCTGATTGCAGTTCTGACTGGGGTATTTAGGTGTGCAGGATTCATTAGTCCTGGCCAGTTGTCCATGGTTCAGGGATGTTTTGGATCTTGGTCTGGTTCCTCCTGCATTGCTGCCAATTCAGCAGAGATAAGTGTTTGGTTTCTGTTTCTGTGGCACACATGCTGTGTGCTAAATAATTTTGTGCTATTCATTTGTTTTCTCTTGTCCAGCTTAGATTGAGTCAGTGCTTTCTCAGTCTTGTTGGATTCTCAGGAGTTGCAGATATACGCTCCAAATCTTTAGTTAGATGGTGGAATTTTTGTATCATCTGCTATGGATATTTTTGGAAGGGTTTTAATACTGACCGCTTAGTATTCTGTCCTATCCTTTCCTATTTAGCTAGAAGTGGCCTCTTTTGCTTAATCCTGTTTTCTGCCTGCGTGTATCTTTCCTCTACCACTCACAGTCAATATTTGTGGGGGGCTGCCTATCCTTTGGGGTTCTGCTCTGAGGCAAGATAGTATTCCTATTTCCATCTATAGGGGTATTTAGTCCTCCGGCTGTGTCGAGGTGTCTAGGTTTGTTAGGCACACCCCACGGCTACTTCTAGTTGCAGTGTTAAGTTCAGGATCTGCGGTCAGTATAGTTTCCACCAACTCCAGAGAAAGTTCCATGCGGCTCCAAGGCCACCAGATCATAACAGTACAACTGGCCAATAATGAGTTAAATGCATCTCGGAAGAAGGGAAGAAAGCTGTTGAGCCATTTTTTTTCTGTAGTCTGTTTTTTTCTCTTCCCTCTTAATCTCTGGGTGGCTGAGGAGTCTTGTGCTAGCATGGATGTTCAGGAATTAGTTTCTCGTGTAGACCAGCTTGTTGCTAGGGTACAGGGTATTTCTGATTATATTGTTCAGACTCCTGCTTTAGAGCCGAAGATTCCTACTCCTGATTTGTTTTTTGGTGACAGGTCCAAATTTTTGAGTTTTAAAAACAACGGTAAACTGTTTTTTGCTCTGAGACCTCGATCCTCTGTTGATTCCATTCAGCAGGTTAAAATCATCATCTCCCTGCTGCGTGGCAATCCACAGGATTGGGCATTTTCCCTGGAATCTGGGAATCCAGCTTTGCTTAATGTAGACTCCTTTTTCAGGCTTTAGGATTATTATATGATGAACCTAATTCTGTGGATCGGGCGGAGAAGACCTTGTTGGCCCTGTCTCAGGGTCAGGAGGCGGCAGAATTGTATTGTCAGAAATTCAGAAAATGGTCTGTGTTGACTAAATGGAATGATGATGCTTTGGCGGCAATTTTCAGAAAGGGTCTTTCTGAATCCGTTAAAGATGTTATGGTGGGGTTTCCCACACCTTTCGGTCTGAGTGATTCTATGTCTCTGGCCATTCAGATTGACCGGCGCTTGCGGGAGCGCAGAACTGTGCGCGCTGTGGCGTTGTCCTCAGAGCAAATTCCTGAGCCTATGCTCTGCTCCGCACACCTCGAACACACACGGCTCCGCTCTGTACACCTCGTACATGCGGCTCCGCTCCATACACACGCGGCTCCGCTCCGCTCTGTACACATCATACACACGCGGCTCAGCTCTGTACTCTTCGTACACACAGGGCTCCATTTCGTACACCCCATACACACACGGATCCATTTTGTATACCCCGTACACACATGGCTCCGCTCCGCACACCTCGTACACATGCAGCTCAGCTCCGCACACCTCGTACACACACACAGCTCCGCTCCGCACACCTTGTACACACACGGCTCCGCTCTGTACACCTCGTACACACATGGCTCCGCTCCGTAAACCTCGTACACGCGGCTCCGCTCCATACACACGCGGTTCCACTCCGTACACCTCAAACACACGTGGCTCCACTCCGTACATCTCATGCACACGCGGCTCTGCTCCGTACACCTCGTACACACGGCTCCGCATACTTCGTACACACACGGCTCTGCTCACCTCGTACACACGCGGCTCCGCTCCGTACACCTCGTACACACGCTGCTCCGCTCCATACACCTTGTACACATGCAGCTCTGCTCCATACACCTTGTACTTAAAAGGCTCCGTGCCGTACACCCTGTACACACAAGGCTCTGCTCCGCTCTGTACACACATGGCTCAGCTCTGTACACTTCGTACACACAGGGCTCCATTTCGTACACCCCGTACACACACGGATCCATTTCGTACACCCCATACACACACGCTCCGCTCCGTACACCTCGTACACATGCGGCTCAGCGCCGCACACCTCGTACACACACGGCTCCGCTCCGCACACCTCGAACACACACGGCTCCGCTCTGTACACCTCGTACATGCGGCTCCGCTCCATACACACGCGGCTCCGCTCCGTACACCTCATACACACGCGGCTCCACTCCGTACATCTCGTACACACGCAGCTCCGCTCCATACAGCTTGGACACACACGGCTCCGCTACATCCACGCTGTAAACCCCTCCTGACCCCACTGTTGTGAATTCTGCTTTTGGGCTCCCTCCGGTGGTTGTAAGTGGTAATGCAGTTGTCCCAGAAGTGCAGTCTTGGTCAGGTGTTTCTGCTGATTGCAGTTCTGACTGGGGTATTTAGGTGTGCAGGATTCATTAGTCCTGGCCAGTTGTCCATGGTTCAGGGATGTTTTGGATCTTGGTCTGGTTCCTCCTGCATTGCTGCCAATTCAGCAGAGATAAGTGTTTGGTTTCTGTTTCTGTGGCACACATGCTGTGTGCTAAATAATTTTGTGCTATTCATTTGTTTTCTCTTGTCCAGCTTAGATTGAGTCAGTGCTTTCTCAGTCTTGTTGGATTCTCAGGAGTTGCAGATATACGCTCCAAATCTTTAGTTAGATGGTGGAATTTTTGTATCATCTGCTATGGATATTTTTGGAAGGGTTTTAATACTGACCGCTTAGTATTCTGTCCTATCCTTTCCTATTTAGCTAGAAGTGGCCTCTTTTGCTTAATCCTGTTTTCTGCCTGCGTGTATCTTTCCTCTACCACTCACAGTCAATATTTGTGGGGGGCTGCCTATCCTTTGGGGTTCTGCTCTGAGGCAAGATAGTATTCCTATTTCCATCTATAGGGGTATTTAGTCCTCCGGCTGTGTCGAGGTGTCTAGGTTTGTTAGGCACACCCCACGGCTACTTCTAGTTGCAGTGTTAAGTTCAGGATCTGCGGTCAGTATAGTTTCCACCAACTCCAGAGAAAGTTCCATGCGGCTCCAAGGCCACCAGATCATAACAGTACAACTGGCCAATAATGAGTTAAATGCATCTCGGAAGAAGGGAAGAAAGCTGTTGAGCCATTTTTTTTTCTGTAGTCTGTTTTTTTCTATTCCCTCTTAATCTCTGGGTGGCTGAGGAGTCTTGTGCTAGCATGGATGTTCAGGAATTAGTTTCTCGTGTAGACCAGCTTGTTGCTAGGGTACAGGGTATTTCTGATTATATTGTTCAGACTCCTGCTTTAGAGCCGAAGATTCCTACTCCTGATTTGTTTTTTGGTGACAGGTCCAAATTTTTGAGTTTTAAAAACAACGGTAAACTGTTTTTTGCTCTGAGACCTCGATCCTCTGGTGATTCCATTCAGCAGGTTAAAATCATCATCTCCCTGCTGCGTGGCAATCCACAGGATTGGGCATTTTCCCTGGAATCTGGGAATCCAGCTTTGCTTAATGTAGACTCCTTTTTCAGGCTTTAGGATTATTATATGATGAACCTAATTCTGTGGATCGGGCGGAGAAGACCTTGTTGGCCCTGTCTCAGGGTCAGGAGGCGGCAGAATTGTATTGTCAGAAATTCAGAAAATGGTCTGTGTTGACTAAATGGAATGATGATGCTTTGGCGGCAATTTTCAGAAAGGGTCTTTCTGAATCCGTTAAAGATGTTATGGTGGGGTTTCCCACACCTTTCGGTCTGAGTGATTCTATGTCTCTGGCCATTCAGATTGACCGGCGCTTGCGGGAGCGCAGAACTGTGCGCGCTGTGGCGTTGTCCTCAGAGCAAATTCCTGAGCCTATGCAATGTGATGGGATTCTGTCTAGAACAGAACGACAAGGATTCAGACGTCAGAATAGGTTGTGTTATTATTGTGGCGATCTTCTCATGTCATTTCAGTCTGCCCTAAGCGTACCAAGAGGATCGCTAGTTCATTTACCATCAGTACTGTACAACCTAAATTTCTGTTATTTGTGTCCTTGATCTGCTCATTGTCATCATTTTCTGTCATGGCGTTTGTGGAATCACTTAAACTTAATGGACTTTGAGTTTTCTAGGGTTGTGGTTTTCCCTTGCAGCCTTTGCAGAACCCTATTCCTTTAAGGGGCATTGATGCTACACCTTTGGCTAAAAATAAGCCTCAGTTTTTGACACAGGTGACCATGCGCATGGCGCCAGCCCATCAGGAAGATTGTCGATTTCTGGTGTTGCATAATTTGCATGATGCTATCGTGCTGGGTTTTCCGTGGTTGCGGGTACATAATCCTGTGTTGGATTGGAAGTCCATGTCTGTGACTAGTTGGGGTTGTCAGGGGGTTCATAATGATGTTCCCTTGATGTCAATCTCCTCTTCTTCTTCTTCTGAAATTCCAGAGTTTTTGTCTGATTTTCAGGATGTATTTGATGAGCCCAAGTCCAGTTCCCTTCCACCGCACAGGGACTGTGATTGTGCTATTGACTTGATTCCAGGCTGTAAGTTTCCTAAGGGCCGACTTTTCAATCTGTCTGTGCCTGAACATACCGCCATGTGGAGTTATATTAAGGAGTCTTTGGAGAAAGGGCATATTCGGCCATCTTCTTCACCGCGTGGAGCGGGATTTTTTTTTGTTGCTAAGAAGGATGGCTCCTTGAGACCCTGTATTGATTATCGCCTCTTGAATAAGATCACTGTCAAGTTTCAATACCCTTTACCTTTGCTTTCGGATTTGTTTGCTAGGATTAAGGGGGCTAGTTGGTTTACGAAGATTGACCTTCGGGGGGCATATAATCTTGTTCGTATTAAGCAGGGTGATGAATGGAAAACTGCGTTTAATATGCCCGAAGGCCATTTTAAATACCTTGTGATGCCATTCGGGCTCTCTAATGCTCCATCTGTTTTTCAGTCCTTCATGCATGATATCTTTCGGACTTATCTTGATAAATTCTTGATTGTATATTTGGACGATATTTTGATTTTTTCCGATGATTGGGAGTCTCATGTGGAACAGGTCAGGATGGTATTTCAGATCCTTCGTGACAATGCTTTGTTTGTGAAGGGGTCTAAGTGTCTCTTTGGGGTGCAGAAGGTTTCTTTTTTGGGCTTCCTTTTTTCTCCCTCATCTATGGAGATGGATCCAGTTAAGGTTCAGGCCATTCATGATTGGATTCAACCCACGTCCCTGAAGAGCCTTCAGAAATTTTTGAATTTTGCTTATTTTTTACCGCCGTTTCATTGCTAATTTCTCCAGCATGGTTAAACCCTTGACCGATTTGACTAAGAAAGGCGCTGATGTGGTGAATTGGTCCTCTGCAGCTGTCTCTGCCTTTCAGGAGCTTAAACGCCGATTTACTTCTGCTCCGGTGTTGCGCCAACCAGATGTTTCCCTTCCGTTTCAGGTTGAGATTGACGCTTCTGAGATTGGGGCAGGGGCCGTTTTGTCTCAGAGGGGTTCTGTTGGTTCCGTGTTGAAGCCGTGTGCCTTCTTTTCCTGTAAGTTTTTGCCTGCTGAACGCAATTATGATGTCGGCAATCGGGAGTTGTTGGCTATGAAGTGGGCGTTTGAGGAGTGGCGACATTGGCTTGAGGGAGCTAAGCACCGTATTATGGTCTTGACTGATCATAAGAATCTGATTTACCTCGAGTCTGTCAAACGGCTGAACCCTAGACAGGCTCGATGGTCCTTATTTTTTTCCCGTTTTGATTTTGTGGTTTCGTATCTTCCGGGTTCTAAGAATATTAAGGCTGATGCCCTCTCTAGGAGTTTTGTGCCTGATTCTCCTGAGGTCCTTGAACCGGTCGGCATTCTGAAAGAAGGGGTGGTGCTTTCTGCCATTTCCCCTGATTTACGACGGGTCCTTCAGGAATTTCAGGCTGACAGACCTGACCGCTGTCCAGTGGGGAAACTGTTTGTTCCTGACAGATGGACTAGTAGAGTGATTTCTGAGGTTCACTGTTCTGTGTTGGCTGGTCATCCTGGTATTTTTGGTACCAGAGATTTCGTTGCTAGGTCCTTTTGGTGGCCTTCTTTGTCACGTTATGTGCGTTCTTTTGTGCAGTCCTGTGGGACTTGTGCGCGGGCCAAGCCTTGTTGTTCCCGTGCTAGTGGGTGGGCCAAGCCTTGTTGTTCCCGTGCTAGTGGGTTGCATTTGCCATTGCCAGTCCCTGAGAGGCCCTGAACGCATATTCCTATGGATTTTATTTCTGATCTTCCGGTTTCCCAGAAGGTGTCTGTTATCTGGGTTGTTTGTGACCGGTTCTCTAAGATGGTTCATTTGGTGCCTTTGCCTAAATTGCCTTCCTCTTCAGATTTGGTTCCGTTGTTTTTTCAGCATGTGGTTCGTTTGCATGGTATTCCGGAGAATATTGTGTCCGACAGAGGTTCCCAGTTTGTTTCTAGGTTTTGGCGGGCCTTTTGTGCTAAGCTGGGCATTGATTTGTCTTTTTCTTCTACATTTCATCCTCAGACAAATGGCCAGACCGAGCGAACTAATCAGACTTTGGAGACTTATTTGAGATGCTCTGTGTCTGCTGATCAGGATGATTGGGTGGCCTTCTTGCTATTGGCCGAGTTTGCCCTTAATAATCGGGCTAGCTCGGCTACTTTGGTTTCGCCTTTCTTTTGTAATTTTGGTTTTCATCCTCGTTTTTCTTCTTGGCAGGTTGAGCGTTCTGACTGTCCTGGTGTGGATTCTGTGGTTGACAGGTTGCAGCAGATTTGGGCTCATGTGGTGGACAATTTGGTGTTGTCTCAGGAGGAGGCTCAACGTTTTGCTAACCGTCGTCGGTGTGTTGGTTCCCGGCTTCGGGTTGGGGTTCTGGTCTGGTTGTCTTCCCCTCATGTTCCTATGAAGGTTTCTTGCCAGGGCCGGCGTCAGCACCCGGCACACTGGGCAAATGCCGGGGCCCTGGGGAGAGAGGGGGGCCCACTCATGCTGTCATAGATACAGCTGGGAGAGCAGAGCAGGAGATAACATGCTCTCTCCCCCCACAAAGTCACTGCTGGCTGCGTTCTCTTAACCCCTATGTGCCAGCTCTGACACAAGCATCTTCTCACTCAGTCAGTGCAGCCAGGCAGGCACACATAGGGGTTAACAGAAGGCAGCCAGTGTGACATTGTGGGCGGAGAGAGCACTTCTCTGCTCTCCCCCCTGGGTGGCTGCAGACAGTGCTGAAGTTTACCAGGCAGATTCCGAGGAGCTCCGTCCTACCAGTGCCTGAGTGAGTGCAAAGGTATCCAGCAGTGGTTGCAGTTGTGGCTCAGTCTGCTGCTGTCTGTCTCCGCTGCCTAAAAATGTGGGTGATGTCTGGAGGAGCAGCTGGTGGGGTGCAGCCTGCAACCGCCCAGCTCACCCAGAACCCCAGAATACATGCATGCTGCACCAAACCTGCACCAGTGGGGTAGGAAGAAGCTTAACCCCTTCCCATCTGTATGAAGGTTATTGCTGAACCTTAAAGATAACAATCCGACCCGCATAAATGGGTTTAACCAGATGCCAGGAGGAAGGGGAGCTGCTGCCATGGATAAAACTGAGCTGTGGGCTGTACGTTGGGGCCCCGTGGCCCCAGGCTGGTGACTGGAGGGACTCTGCCCAGTGCTGGCATGTGGGTGATTTCTGCTCCGGAGTCTCAGCTTCTCTGCTCCACATCACACTGTGTAGTCACAGCAAAATTGGTTGTGTCTGTCCAGGTCCCAGCAGCTGCCACTGCTCCCACCAGGGACATGGCATCACTTAACCCTTCCCCTGCAGCCACCGGCAACAAATCCACATTATTCCTTGATTAAATCAGGTTCCAACCCAATAGAGGAGCAGACATTTCCTGCTGCCATTAGGGTCCGGGAGGGGGTGACATTGGCTGCCCTGCTACTCTGTAGTGGGGGGTGACAAGTGTAACATGGGGTAACGATGACAGAGAAATGCACAGGATAATAGTGAGAGCGACAGAGGGCAGTGTATGGTATGGAGCAGTCAGGGGGTGGGCTGCAGGATCCCCCCATACTGTACATGACTGCTCGGGACAGGGAGGCGTTTAATGAGCTTCTAATGACAGGGCACTAATTGGGTCATTAGGGTTTGTGGAAAGGATTCAGCATCAGGTCCCTCATTAATGCCCGAGCCGCCTGTTACTTTGTAGCACAGATCTGTTGGGGCCGCAAAACCAAACAACGTTGTTTATGTAGAAAAGTCTTTGTTTCATAGAAAAACTCAAAACAGAAAAGCACCTCTCCTGTATATATACACTGCACAGCACCTTTCCTCCTGTATATATACACTGCACAGCACCTCTCTTGTATATATACACTGCACAGCACCTCTCCTGTATATATACACTGCACAGCACCTTTCCTCCTGTATATATACACTGCAGAATCTACAATAGCTGTCACTCATGTAAGAAGTGAAATCTGGCATTGTACTATACATTTCTCTGCCGTATCTGTGCATCATAAATCGGGGTATGTGTTAAAGGGGGGGGGCCCACTGAGACTCATTCGCCCGGGGCCCTCGAAAACCTGGAGCCGGCCCTGTTTCTTCCCCTAAGTTTAAGCCTCGGTTTATTGGTCCTTATAGGATTTCTGAGATTATTAATATGGTGTCTTTTCGATTGGCGCTTCCGGCCTCTTTTGCTATCTATAATGTCTTCCATAGATCTTTATTGCGGAAATATGTGGTGCCCGTTGTTCCCTCTGTTGATCCTCAGGCCCCTGTGTTGGTTGATGGAGAGTTGGAGTATGGGGTTGAGAAGATTTTGGATTCTCGTTTTTCGAGGCAGAGGCTTCAGTACCTTGTCAAATGGAAGGGTTATGGCCAGGAGGATAATTCTTGGGTTTTTGCCTCTGATGTCCATGCTGCTGATTTGGTCCGTGCCTTTCATCTGGCTCGTCCTGATCGTCCTGGGGGCTCTGGTGAGGGTTCGGTGACCCCTCCTCAAGGGGGGGGGTACTGTTGTGAATTCTGCTTTCGGGCTCCCTCCGGTGGTTGTAAGTGGTAATGCAGTTGTCCCAGAAGTGCAGTCTTGGTCAGGTGTTTCTGCTGATTGCAGTTCTGACTGGGGTATTTAGGTGTGCAGGATTCATTAGTCCTGGCCAGTTGTCCATGGTTCAGGGATGTTTTGGATCTTGGTCTGGTTCCTCCTGCATTGCTGCCAATTCAGCAAAGATAAGTGTTTGGTTTCTGTTTCTGTGGCACACATGCTGTGTGCTAAATAATTTTGTGCTATTCATTTGTTTTCTCTTGTCCAGCTTAGATTGGGTCAGTGTTTTCTCAGTCTTGTTGGATTCTCAGGAGTTGCAGATATACGCTCCACATCTTTAGTTGGATGGTGGAATTTTTTGTATCATCTGCTGTGGATATTTTTGGAAGGGTTTTAATACTGACCGCTTAGTATTCTGTCCTATCCTTTCCTATTTAGCTAGAAGTGACCTCTTTTGCTTAATCCTGTTTTCTGCCTGCGTGTGTCTTTCCTCTACCACTCACAGTCAATATTTGTGGGGGGCTGCCTATCCTTTGGGGTTCTGCTCTGAGGCAAGATAGTATTCCTATTTCCATCTATAGGGGTATTTAGTCCTCCGGCTGTGTCGAGGTGTCTAGGTTTGTTAGGCACACCCCACGGCTACTTCTAGTTGCAGTGTTAAGTTCAGGATCTGCGGTCAGTATAGTTTCCACCAACTCCAGAGAAAGTTCCATGCGGCTCCAAGGCCACCAGATCATAACACCCCACACATAAACTTTTCCTCATCCAGCACCAAGACAACCAGCACAGCAGAGTCCTGCATACAGGAGGCATCTGATCATGTGACCTCTGACCCCTCCCCTCCTGTGACCTCATCACAGGTCCTGTGTGCACAGAACAGCCTTCTATGAGCAGCCCAAACAGATGCAGGAGAGGAGCAACTTCAACTTCAGGACCTGTGATGATGTCACGATCACTTGACTGTTCACGTGAGGTGGGGAGGGCTGGAAGGAAGGATTCAGGATGCAAATACAGTTACTACAGCAGCAGAATCTGCCGCCCCCTCTCTCCATTGAAGGCAGTGCCGCTTGAGGCAAAGCACTCAACTTGCCACATGGTAGTGGCGCCCCTGGGTCCGGTCACTCTTCTTACACTCCCCCTCTCCTTTTGCTCGCCATTCCACCGGCGAGAGATCTTGTAGTAAGTGTTGACACTTTCCTAGCCCTTGGACGATTGGCTGCCAAATGAATTGGTCTTGGTTGTATCTGTTGGGGGGTCTCCCGGCTGTTGCTCGTTCTATGCGCAAAGTCAGAAGGAGTAATTGAGTCAGGTTGAGTAGTCTAGTCAGGTTGGACAGGCGAGGACAAGGACCTGCCCGATTCCAGTGGAGCAGCCACTTCAGGAATTTCAGAAATTTCAGGCATCCGTTTCTCCCCTGGGTCTACAGATGGCAAATCAGGAGATTCTTCATCCTCACAATCAGCAACTGCTGGAGGCAGTATTTCAGGTGCACTTGGCATCTCTTCTGCTTGATCAGGATCTCTTGAAAAGCAAGGGCGTAGCATATTCTGGTGAACTACTCAAGTGGGAGCATCTTCTTTCCCTTCAGGTTGAACTTCATAGACAGGACCTTCGGTACTGATTTGTCGCTTTACTTGATTACTTGATAGGGAGTTTTCTCCCACCGATATTCCAGCTTGTCCCGAGGACGTTTATCTCAGACCAACACACAGTCTCCAGCCTGAAGAGCTGTCCTTCGCATCGGAGCTGTCTCTGAATGTTCAAGTTCCCGAAACTTAGTCTGCACCAGGCAATGTAGTGTCTGCAGGCGATGACGATGTTCCCGGACCCAGGTAGACACTCCCATCCGTGGGTAGTCCTCCTCTGGATCCAACTCCAACTCAGTAATCTCTGTTCCTGGCCGGCCGAACAACAGGGTATATGGAGTGTACCCGGTGGTGCGATGTACTCAGTTATTGTACACCCACACCGACTCTGCTACGAACTCAGGCCAAAGGACTTTTCGGTCTTCCTCTAGCGTTCTTAACATCTGAATTAGAGTATGATTGAACCGCTCACATGCTCCATTTCCCTGAGGATGATAAGGCATCGTCTGGGATTTTTCGATCTGGTACAGGCAATGTAATTGAATCTTTCGCTACAACAGACCATTCTTCAGTTGAAGCCTTTCCCACTGCCTGAGAATCTGCAGAATCCCCAGAGACAGAGCATCTCTCTCTCTGGGGAGTTGTTTTAGAGTTAACCACTGTCTCATTTGGGCGAGTTCCCCATCTTCCTGCTTTAATTGGACCCACTCGTCATGGGACCGTCCTATTATGCATTCTCTAGACATGGCCTGTACTTGTTCCCGCATAGCTGCCAACGTCCTGGCAGAATCCTGGAACTCAGGGACCTCTTCAGCCTCCAGTTCTTTGTCTCGATGGGGCCCAGGCTTCTCGTGCGTTACTCTAGATAAGGCATCCACGTGAGTATTCTCAGCTCCCCTCTTGTAGGCGATCCTATATTGATACTTCGCTGCTAAGGATCCCGGGTGTAACTACTACAGGGAAACTACTTACTTAGTAAGGGAGCCCAGAGCAGAACGGCGGAGAGCTCACTGGGTAGCAAGCAGGACCTGAACCATGTGACAGAGGGGGAGTGGTCAAGAGATGGAGCCCGGCGCCGTGGTGCAACGGAAGAGAATGGCACCGGAGAGTAGTCAAACAAGCCGAGGTCAATAACCGAGATAAGCGAGGTACAGGGGGGTGAGGCAGACGGATAGTCAGGTGGAAGCCGGAGGTTAGAAAGCTGAGAGAATCAAACAGACCAGATCAAGCACGGAGAGCAAACAAACAACACAGTATGCACAGGCACACCAGGGGGTCAGGCACAAAGACAAAATGAAAGTATAACTGACAGCGATTCCTAGTCCAACGTGGGTATAAATATCCCTCCCAGATCCAAAAGGAGGCCACAACAATTAACCCTGATAGGGCAAGGCATTAAACCTGTCCAAACCATGACAGTACACCCCTCTTAACGGGGGGCCTCCGGACCCCCAGGCTTCTCTGGATATCTGGTATGGAAGGCCCGCACCAGACAATCGGCATACACTGAACTGGCCGGGATCCATGACCGATCCTCAAGAGAATACCCTTTCCAATGTATAAGATACTGGAGCTTCTGCGCACCAACCGAGAGTCAATAATGCGCCCCACCTTGTATTCCAGCTGTCCCTCTACCAATACTGGAGGAGTATCATGTGAGGAATCTTCCCTAACCGTCCCCACTGGCTTTAACTGGGACCTGTGGGAGATATCAGATATATATTTTTTTTTTTGTAAATTCTTTATTTAAAGTAAAGGCAAAGAACAATCGCACAGTTTATATTAGCGTAAATAAATCATGTCCATTACATTAATGGCATTAAACAAACCAAGACTACCATCCTTTGGGAAGGATAGGAAAGGGGGAGGGATGGAGAGGGGTAGGAAGGGTAGGGCAAGGGGGTGAGGCTGAGGGGGAAAGACAAGGAGGGAGATGGGGGGAGTGAGGGGAACAATAAACATAACATTTCAAGTACACGTGAGGACATCACTCTAAAGTAGACTGACCGACATCATGGAGTTTGCGAAGGGGCAGAGACAAGTAAAGAACAATATTAAGGCGCACTGGATCTAAATGATTTCCAGGGGAGCCAATCAGCAACAAAACGTTCATGAGAATATGGTTCCCAAATTGAGAGTTCCTCTAGTCTGTGGATATGGTCAATTTTGTTAAACCACTCACCCATCGTTGGAGGGGTCACGCTCTTCCAATGAAGAGTTATCAAGTGCTTTGCAGCACTAAGCAACAATGGAAGAAGGCCATGCCTCAATGGTCTGAAGTTATTCGATGGGCACGAGAGAATGGCCTCAGAGGCCAACAAATTGGTTTTGATTAGTTTTAGCTCTTTAAGCGTGGAGTTTATTCCCCCAAAAAAATTTCTAATCTGAGAACATTCCCAAAATATGTGTCCATGGTTTCCTTGGGCGGCTTGGCATCTCCAACATAAGTCTGAGTCTGATAGACCCAGATGGTGGAGCTTGACCGGAGTCATATGCCATCTGGTTAGCACCTTGTATGAGTTTTCCTGTAACAGGATACAACGGGAAAAACCACGGGCAAACCTCAACATCTTGGAGATCTGATTATCTGTAAAAATAACATTAAATTCAGATTCCCAGGAGTAAATAAAAGAGGGCTTAGAGTATTGAGGAGGGGTAATAAGTCGGGAGTATATACGAGATATTACTTTATATCTAGCTGGTCCTGTTTTGAGCATGAGATCCAACCACGACCAGTTAGACTTGTGTGGGAATTGCTTTCTGAATTGCGTTAGAATACGTATAGTATGGTGTTTTTGAAGGAAGTTTTTTGGAGAGGTTAGAGCATTACTAGGCCAGCTATCATTTTTAAGGGTTTTTCCATCATAAAAGTTAGTAAGAGAGACCATTGGAAGTTTCGACCATAAGTTATATGAATCCTTAAAGTTAGGATTCACTAGATAGGGGATGACTGCAATAGGGGTTAGTGAAGAAGGAAACCACTCCGGTGGCAATTCATTCAATAGGGAGCGTCTGATATGCAGAGTTGCTAAGGTTATATCATCCAGACCAAGCAAAGCCCACGGTTTTGAATGTGACCATAAGAGTGGGATCCCCCCATTGCCTAGTAGGGCCATATCTATCAAGTCTAGTGTACCCCTCTCAAAGCCGAGTACGATTCTCAGCCATCTACTTAAGTGTATAGCTTTATAATACATATAAGGGTCCGGGACTCCCAAGCCACCGCATGAAGTGGGGTATGTTAACAATTTGAAGGGAAGCCTAGCTGGTTTGTTTCTCCATATGAATTTAGATATTAAGGACCTAATTTTTTTGAAGAAAGTAGATATCAGATATTTTGAAGGAGGTGGGGAGCTGTAGTCTGTAGGCCCCGGAATTGACTACCTCCACAATTTTGTATGGACCAATAAACTTGGGGCCCAGCTTCATAGAGGGTATCTTAAGCTTGGTATTATGGGTAGATAACCACACCTTCTCCCCTACTACAAACGTCAGACCTGGCCCCCTCCTCCTGTCTGCAAATCGTTTGTACCTTTTCTTGGCTTTAGAGATGTTCGTCTGAACCTCCCTCCAAAGAGTTCTCAAACGTTGTACCATGTATTCGGCTCCAGGACAACCTGAATCCATGCGGAAAAATTCCCCAAAATGTGGGCCAAACCCATAGTTGACATACCAGAGGCCTGATGAGGTAAGTGACAGAATCGGCGACTTTGTGCTCCATCACAACTCTTAACAGTACGGGTATCTTGAGAACACCGATTCTATTAACAACATAGCAGATGAGGCAGCCCATGACCAGAAAGGCTCTTCTGGCATTTGCCAGAATTGCAAGATGGCCAGTCCGGCCCTGACTGACTCACACGAGAGTTGAACGCAAATTCTGCCATGAGCAATACCTCACACGAGTCCTCCTGTCTGGAAGAGGCCAGGCATCTCAGAATTTGCTCCAAAGATTGGTTTGTGTGTTCAGTCTGTCCATTAGACTCTGGGTGATAGGAAGAGGAGAAAGACAGCATAATCCCCAGCTTCTTACAAAGCTTCACCTGCGTGGAGGGAGTGAGCTTCGCCCGCCGCAGGAGCGCGGCCAGGTAAGTACTCCAGGGGGGCCTCGGGGCAGAATGGTGGACACGCTGGGGCAGAGATGCTGGACACACTGGGGCAGAGATGCTGGACACATTGGGGGCAGAGATGCTGGACATTGGGGGCAGAGATGCTGGACATTGGGGGCAGAGATGCTGGACATTGGGGGCAGGATGCTGGGCACACTGGGGGCGGACATGCTGGACACACTGGGGGCAGAGATGCTGGACACACTGGTGGCAGAGATGCTGGACATTGGGGGCTGAAATGCTGGACACACTGGGGCAGAGATGCGGGACATTGGGGGCAGGATGCTGGGCACACTGGGGGCGGACTTGCTGGACACACTGGGGGCAGAGATGCTGGACACACTGGGGCAGAGATGCTGGACACACTGGGGCAGAGATGCTGGACACACTGGGGCAGAGATGCTGGACACACTGGTGCAGAGATGCTGGACACACTGGTGCAGAAATGCTGGACACACTGGGGCAGAGATGCTGGACACACTGGGGGCAGAGATGCTGGATATTGGGGGCAGAGATGCTGGACATTGGGGCAGAGATGCTGGACACACTGGGGCAGAAATGCTGGACACACTGGGGCAGAGATGCTGGACACACTGGGGCAGAAATGCTGGACACACTGAGGCAGAAATGCTGGACACACGGGGGCAGAATGCTGGAGACACTGGGGGCAGAAATGCCGGAGACACTGGGGGCAGAAATGCTGGAGACACTGGGGGCAGAAATGCCGGAGACACTGGGGGCAGAAATGCCGGAGACACTAGGAACAGAAATGCTGGAGACACTTGGGGCAGAATGGAGATACGGGCATGATTGGAGACACGGGGCAGAATGAAAGACATAGGGGCATGATTGGAGACACTGGGGGCAGGATTGGAGACAGATCGTGCAGGATCATGGGGCAGGATGGATACGATGGAGACAGATGGGGCAGGATGGGGAGATCATATGGGGCAGGATGGGGAGATCATATGGGGCAGGAAGGGGAGATCATATGGGGCAGAATGGATACTCATGAGGGCAGGATGCGAGAACATATGGCTGGAGCCAGGAATGAGACACACGGGGGCTAGGATGGGGGATATTACTACCATAGGGACTAATTAAGGGATATTATTACTGCAGTGACGTATCTATTTTATTTTTTGAGTATACTGTTTTAAATGGGGGGGGGGGTGGTCCTGATACTGTGTAGAGTGATACTATGTCGCCTTTTTTTCTTCATGTGGGGTAATGTAGAAGTTGGGAAAAATTAAGTAATGTGTTCTACAAGCGGAGTTCGATATAACTGTGTTATTTCCTGCAGAGACAAGTCCTGGCTGGAAAAAGTGACGGCCGTCTGTGCTGGATGAAAGTTGAAAGATGAAGGACTTCACCTTAAAGCGTCACTGGTGAGTCAGTGTGTTACTTATACACTGACACTATACACTGTATACTATACACAGAGATCCTGTGTATAATGTCACCAGTGATCTCTGTATTACCTGTACACAGACACTGCATACTAAGTACAGATCTCCTGTGTATAATGGCACTTATGGTATTGTATTTTTTTTATTACTGATCAGTATTGTAGTATTCAGTCACTTTGTGGTGGTAATATGGTGTCTGGTCATGGTGTTGTGGTATTTGTTCCTTTTATGTGATATTATTCCTTCACTGGTAGTAATATGTGGTCTGGTCATGGTGCGGTGGTATTTGTCCCTTGTATGAGCTATTTGGTCACTATGTGGTAATAATATGGTCTGGTCATGGTGTTGTGGTATTTGTTCTTTGTATGTGATATTATTCGGTCACTGGTGGTAATATGTGGTTTTGACATGGTGTAGCGGTATTTGTTCCTTGTATGTGATATTATTGTTCATTTTAAAAATTGAAAAATAAATAAAAATATACCTAAATTGTATTGCAAATTTGAACAAATATTTAATAGGTTACAGAAGAGTAGGGCCCGGCCAAAAGTGTCTACCGTGTTATGGTGGCGGCTTTAAAAATCTTTTGGGCAAAACAAAAGATCCCCAATCCCCACAGTTTTAAGCATGCCCTAAAAACTCATTTGTTCAGACTGGCCTACCGCCTCAATGCATTAACCTAACGATCCCTGTGTGGCCTATTTAAAAAAAAAAAAAATTAATGTTCTCATTCACTTTATGCAGTTAATAGCCCTCTGTGTCTGTACTGTTACATACTTAGGCAGTTAACTGGTTCATGCAGCTTTACATGAACACCCGAGCCTTACACTATGGCTGGTCCGAATAACTATAGCATTTGTCACCATCCACCTCTCGTGTCTCCCCTTTTCCTCATAGTTTGTAAGCTTGTGAGCAGGGCCCTCATTCCTCCTGGTATCTGTTTTGAACTGTATTTCTGTTATGCTGTAATGTCTATTGTTTGTGCAAGTCCCCTCTATAATTTGTAAAGCGCTGCGGAATTTGTTGGCGCTATATAAATAAAAATTATTATTATTATTATTATAAGCTGCCGGCTATATGTGTGATCTGGTGAAGGGAACTGTGATAGGTGAGAAGTGGAGTTTTTCCAAGAGAGAGTGGTGGGACTGTGGACAGTTCGAGGGGTGGAACATGGAGGCGGGGCTGGGGTGGAGCCTGGGCAGAGTCTCAAGGGGGCCCCGAAAAATTTGCCAGTATGGGGCCCCAAAATTTCTAGTGGCAGCCCTGCCTGTACTGACCGGAGATGTCTGCACTGTGCAGGGAGGAGGTGGCAGGACGCTGATCCCCTCCTGATAAGCCCTGGCTGGATTCTTGTGCTGTATCTGCAGTCTCTGAGGCACAGTAGATTTATGGTGGCAGCTTGAACTTTTAAACAGATCGGGTCATGGTCAGTGCAAATCGCCCCAGCATCACCCAATCTGTAAAAAAACTTCAGAGCATCTGATATAAATGTAATGGTTCCTCAGATAGAGAAACAAGACTGGTCAGTAATGTGCACTGATAGATGTGACCCCAGCTGCAGGACCCCACAGATGTGGGTTTATGTCTCTTTTACATTCATATATCCTCATCTGTGGGGTCCTGCAGCCGGGGTCACATCTATCAGTGCACATTACTGACCAGTCTTGTCAGTATATATAACTTGGATTTACTTATATGAGATCATACAGACATTGGACTGATAGGATCCTGACCCCTGCTATAGAATATATATGATGCAGTCCTATGCAGTCCTATAGCCGGGATCAGGATCCTATCAGTCCAATGTCAATCCAAAGTTGTAAACACAAAACCCCCATTATAAAACCTTTTATTAAAAAAAAGTTATAGGGTGAGTTTATACAGTAAGATAAATAGCCAGACAGAAGAAAAAAGAAACACAAGTAAGTGTGTACAGAAAATCACATATGGGTGCGGGCCCCTAAACATATACTCAGTCTAGACAACAAGACCCCAAAGGGGGAGAAGGGAAAAAGAGAGGAGCAGACGAGCCAGGGGGAGTACTTTCTTCTTTAGATTGGTAATATTCTACCTCCCCTTTCTTCTGGTTGCCTCCTTTCCTTTACCCTCTTTGGGGTCTTGTCCAGACAAGTGTATTTTTTTAGGGTTACCTGGCTACATTCAGGGAGCTATACCCATATGCTGGCCTCTATACGCACCAACTGGCTGGTTCTATTTTCTTCTATTTAGCTCTTTGTTAAGTATATGAGGGCTGTACAAGTAGCAGCCCACACACAGGGACAGACAGTGACCAGATTCTAAGGAGTGTGAGCTATTGCGGGTACCATTATACAGTGTGGGAGCTACTGGGGTGGTCATTATACAGCATGGGAGCTAATCCATGGGTCATTATACAACACGAGAGCTACTGCGGGGGTTATCACACAGTGTGAGAGATAATGCAAGGGCCGTTATACAGTTTGGAGGCTGCTGTTGTAGTGACCAGGAAAGCCATTACTAATGTATGTTATATATCATAGGGTAAGTGTGTTCTCTATTCCTTACATGATTACACTTGCGACATCGGCTCCTTGTCTTACCTTGGGAGGAAGTAAACTATTTAATTCTATGCTGCCCTCTCCTGCCTTGTTTTGGTATTACAACTTGTAGTACTAAGCTGACCTCTTCTGCCTAAGGGTATGTTCACACGTTCCTGATTTCCATCCTTTTTTTTTCAGGACTGTTTTTTAAAAAATTGCAGCTCTTGGCAGAAAATGCAGGTCCTTTTTTTTGGTCCTTTTTTGGTCCTTTTTTGATGCGTGTTTTGATCCTTTTTTTGATCCTTTTTTTGATCCTTTTTTTTATGCAGTTTTCTATGCAGTTAAAATGGCTGAAAATACCCTAACCCTACCCCTAACCGTACCCCTAACCCTAACCCTACCCCTAACCCTACCCCTAACCCTACCCCTAACCCTACCCCTAACCCTAACCCTAACCCTACCCCTACCCCTAACCCTACCCCTAACCCTAACCCTACCCCTAACCCTAACCCTACCCCTAACCCTATTCTAACCTTAGTGAAAAAAAAAATTCTTAATTTTTTTTTATTGTCCCTACCTATGGGGGTGAAAAAGGGGGGGGGTGTCATTTACTATTTTTTTTTATTTTGATCACTGAGATAGGTTATATCTCAGTGATCAAAATGCACTTTGGAACGAATCTGCCGGCCGGCAGATTCGGCGGGCGCACTGCGCATGCGCCCGCCATTTTGCAAGATGGCGGCGCTCAGGGAGAAGACGGCCGGACGGACACCGGGACGCCGGGTAAGTATAAGGGGGGGAGATTAGGGCACGGGGGGGCATCGGAGCACTGGGGGGGGCATCGGAGCACGGGGCGGTGGGATTGGAGCACGGGGGGGCCGGATCGGAGCACGGGGGGGCAGCCACACTCCGCCCACGCACTTCCGCCCGCTTCCCCGCACTTCCTGCTGCAGCGGTTCGGCACCACAAACCGCAGTAAAACCCGCAGATATTTTTTTCATCTGCGGGTTTTACTGCGGGTTTGACCTCACAATGGAGGTCAATGGGTGCAGAACCGCTGCGGCTCCGAAAAAAGAAGTGACATGGTACTTCTTTTTTCCCGCAGCTATTCAGCGCGTTTTTTTTTTTTATTTTCCGCATTGTGGGCACAGCAGTTCCTGTTTTCCATAGGGTACAATGTAATGTACCCTGCATGGAAAACAGCTGCGGACCCGCAGCGGGAAAATCGCGGCAATTCCGCATGAAAAAAAGGATCGTGTGAACATGGCCTAAAGGTACCTTCACACTGAACGATATCGCTAGCGATCCGTGACATTGCAGCGTCCTGGCTAGCGATATCGTTCAGTTTGACAGGCAGCAGCGATCAGGATCCTGCTGTGCTGTCGTTGGTCAGAGCTAGAAGGCCAGAACTTTCTTTCGTCGCTGGATCTCCTGTAGACATCGCTGAATCGGCGTGTGTGACGCCGATTCAGCGATGTCTTCGCTGGTAACCAGGGTAAACATCGGGTTACTAAGTGCAGGGCCGTGCTTAGTAACCCGATGTTTACCCTGGTTACCAGCGTAAAAGTAAAAAAAACAAACAGTACATACTTACCTTCCGCTGTCTGTCCCCGACGCTGTGCTTCTCTGCCCTGGCTGTGAGTGCCGGCCAGCCGGAAAGCACAGCGGTGACGTCACCGCTCTGTTTTCCGGCCGCTGTGCTCACAGTCAGTGCAGGAAAGCACAGCGCCGGGGACAGACACCGGAATGTAAGTATGTAGTGTTTGTTTTTTTTTACTTTTACGCTGGTAACCAGGGTAAACATCGGGTTATTAAGCGCGGCCCTGCGCTTAGTAACCCGATGTTTACCCTGGTTACCAGGGGATCGGCATCGTTGGTCGCTGGAGAGCTGTCTGTGTGACAGCTCTCCAGCGACCAAACAGCGACGCTGCAGCGATCCGGATCGTTGTCTGGATCGCTGCAGAGTCGTTTAGTGTGAAGGTACCTTTAGTTCGGCATTGCAAAGTGTTTTTCTGATTTGAAGATAAGTGGCAGTTGGAGGTGCGCGTGCGGGACGAAGAGCACTTTATGGACGGTTTTGGTGGGGAGAGGATGTAGAAAATTGTGGCTCCTGGATTGGGACAAGCAGGGTGTACAAATAGCACCCTATTCGGAGTGCCCTGCATCTTACAGCAACAGAGTGCTGAGACAAGAGAAGGAACTGCAGAACTGCGCAGCAGATTCCCTGGATACTCCGATCTGATTAAGGTCAGTTTGATCCTCCCCCTTCATGCAGCACAGTTAGTCAAATGAAAGTTACCACAATCCTCCCAAGGCCGGGATCGAGAAAAGGCTTTGACTTTCGCAATTGTAAGAAAAATTTTATCGGCTACGCATAACTGTTATATTGAAAAATATAAGGATTGTTACAAGTCTTCGTTAAAGTTCATCTTTCAAGTTTGCACGAGACCCCGGTTTATGCTTCTTTTGTCCGCAGCCTCATCCCTTGCGGGCATCAACATAACTCACAGTCTCATATATCCGTCGTCTCTCCCTTTATAATTACCACCAAATATTTTTAGAGCCATCGGAGTCACCGTGACTGAACCATCCTCCGAGATACTAGGCCCTGCATCTCACAAGGCGGTGCATCACTGTCTGGCCATCATACAGTGTATGGGCGTATATACAGTGTGGGAGCTACTGTGGAGGTCATTATACAGTGTGGGGACTACTGTGGGGGGCTGTAAAGAGTTTGGGGCTACTGTGAAGGCACATAGACATTTTACTATGTAAGGGCACAATGGTGGCAGTACTATGTGAAGCAGTATGAGGAGAAATGCTTTTGTACCACACAGCAGGTGCAGTAAAAGGGACACATATGGCAGCAGCAGCTCAGTATTGGGGTATCAGGTGCAGTAATAGGGTCTCATACGGCAGCAGAGGCTCAGTATTGGTATCAGCAGGATGAGGAGTTTGTGCAGGTTGGGAATAGATGGTGATGGCTGGAATATAAGAAGTGAAATATGTCTTTGTTGTATTTTCTGCAGCTGAGTCCTGGCTGGAAGAAGTTGTTATATCGGTCTGGGCCAGATGGAAAAGACGGGAACGATTACATCAGAAAGGTCGTCAGCAGTAAGTCATTATCTGTAACTGTGCTGTGATCTCTTATATGTTCTGTAGGACTGGTATCTTCCACTATATGGTCACAATATGGTGGTAATATCAGTGTTGGTATTTGTGGAGATTTTTTTTAGTTACGGGAGGATCATCGGCTGAGATTCTTATAACGAAAATTACAGTACGCCACCGTAGTTGTAATCAGGGGTTAGGGGCCCACTCAGAAGTCTCACCCCCCTGAGCTGAGCTGAACCCCTAGCTTCGCCTCTGTTTTCCAGTTTAGCATATAAATGATTCTCCTTGAATCTCCTAAGAACCATATGCAGATGGTGCATCTGAGTTTGACTGTTCGCTGAGTACACTAAAATATCATCCAGGTAGATGACCACATAATGCCCAATTAAGTCAGAGAAAACAAGATTAATTACATTTTGAAAAACGGCATGAGCGTTAGTGAGATCAAAGGGCATAACTAAGTTTTCAAACAGCCCCTCAGTCGTCAGGAACGTTGTTTTCCAATCATCCCCTTCCCAGACCCTTATAAGGTTATATAAGCCCCTCGTAAATCGAGCTTAGAGAACCAGTTGGCCCCCGTAAGTTTGTTACATAAGTCGGGGATCAGGGGTAGAGGGTACCTGTTTTTTACCGTAATTTTGTTGAGTACGTGTCTTTTACCGTAATTTTGTTGAGTTCCCGAAAGTCGAGGCACGGCCGCAAACAACCATCTTTCTTTTTTACGAAAAAGAACCCCGCAGCCACGGGTGAAACAGAAGGCTGAATATGCCCCTTGCGGAGACTCTTTGCTATGTACTCTTTCATGGCTTGATGCTCAGCCCCGGACAAATTAAACAGGCGAGCTTTGGGTAACTTGGCTCCTGGGACTAAATTAACCCCTTCATGACCCAGCCTATTTTGACCTTAAAGACCTTGCCGTTTTTTGCAATTCTGACCAGTGTCCCTTTATGAGGTAATAACTCAGGAACGCTTCAACGGATCCTAGCGGTTCTGAGATTGTTTTTTCGTGACATATTGGGCTTCATGTTAGTGGTAAATTTAGGTCAATAAATTCTGCGTTTATTTGTGATAAAAACGGAAATTTGGCGAAAATTTTGAAAATTTTGCAATTTTCACATTTTGAATTTTTATTCTGTTAAACCAAAGAGATATGTGACACAAAATAGTTAATAAATAACATTTCCCACATGTTTACTTTACATCAGCACAATTTTGGAAACAAAATTTTTTTTTGTTAGGAAGTTATAAGGGTTAAAATTTGACCAGCGATTTGTCATTTTTACAACGAAATTTACAAAACCATTTTTTTTAGGGACCACCTCACATTTGAAGT
Organism: Ranitomeya imitator; assembly: GCF_032444005.1. Taxonomy (NCBI): domain Eukaryota; kingdom Metazoa; phylum Chordata; class Amphibia; order Anura; family Dendrobatidae; genus Ranitomeya; species Ranitomeya imitator. The sequence continues at coordinate 225,444,005 of NC_091284.1, forward strand.
CAGTTTGAGGGGTCTATATGGCTGAAAATACCCAAAAGTGACACCATTCTAAAAACTGCACTCCTCAAGGTACTCAAAACCACATTCAAGAAGTTTATTAACCCTTCAGGTGCTTCACAGCAGCAGAAGCAACATGGAAAGAAAAAATGAACATTTAACTTTTTAGTCACAAAAATTATCTTTTAGCAACAATTTTTTTTATTTTCCCAATGGTAAAAGGAGAAACTGAACCACGAAAGTTGTTGTCCAATTTGTCCTGAGTACGCTGATACCTCATATGTGGGGGTAAACCACTGTTTGGGCGCACGGCAGGGCTTGGAAGGGAAGGAGCGCCATTTGACTTTTTGAATCAAAAATTGGCTCCACTCTTTAGCGGACACCATGTCACGTTTGGAAAGCCCCCGTGTGCCTAAAAATTGGAGCTCCCCCACAAGTGACCCCATTTTGGAAACTAGACATCCCAAGGAACTTATCTAGATGCATAGTGAGCACTTTGAACCCCCAGGTGCTTCACAAATTGATCCGTAAAAATGAAAAAGTACTTTTTGTTCACAAAATAATTCTTTTAGCCTCAATTTTTTCATTTTCACATGGGCAACAGGATAAAATGGATCCTAAAATGTGTTGGGCAATTTCTCCTGAGTACACCAATACCTCACATGTGGGGGTAAACCACTGTTTGGGCACATGGTAAGGCTCGGAAGGGAAGGAGCGCCATTTGACTTTTTGAATGAAAAATTATTTCCATCGTTAGCGGACACCATGTCGCGTTTGGATAGCTCCTGTGTGCCTAAACATTGGCGCTCCCCCACAAGTGACCCCATTTTGGAAACTAGACCCCCCAAGGAACTTATTTAGATGCCTAGTGAGCACTTTAAACCCTCAGGTGCTTCACAAATTGATCTGTAAAAATGAAAAAGTACTTTTTTTTCACAAAAAAATTATTTTCGCCTCAATTTTTTCATTTTCACATGGGCAGTAGGATAAAATGGATCATAAAATTTGTTGGGCAATTTCTCCCGAGTACGCCGATACCTCATATGTGGGGGTAAACCACTGTTTGGGCACTCGGCAGGGCTCGGAAGGGAAGGCGCGCCATTTGACTTTTTGAATGGAAAATTAGCTCCAATTGTTAGCGGACACCATGTCGCGTTTGGAGAGCCCCTGTGTGCCTAAACATTGGAGCTCCCCCACAAGTGACCCCATTTTGGAAACTAGACCCCCCAAGGAACTTATCTAGATGCATATTGAGCACTTTAAACCCCCAGGTGCTTCACAGAAGTTTATAACGCAGAGCCATGAAAATAAAAAATAATTTTTCTTTCCTCAAAAATGATTTTTTAGCCTGGAATTTCCTATTTTGCCAAGGATAATAGGAGAAATTGGACCCCAAATATTGTTGTCCAGTTTGTCCTGAGTATGCTGATACCCCATATGTGGGGGTAAACCACTGTTTGGGCGCACGGCAGGGCTCGGAAGGGATGGCACGCCATTTGGCTTTTTAAATGGAAAATTAGCTCCAATCATTAGCAGACACCATGTCACGTTTGGAGAGCCCCTGTGTGCCTAAACATTGGAGATCCCACAGAAATGACACCATTTTGGAAACTAGACCCCCAAAGGAACTAATCTAGATGTGTGGTGAGGACTTTGAACCCCCAAGTGCTTCACAGAAGTTTATAACGCAGAGCCATGAAAATAAAATAACAAAATTATTTTCTCAAAAATGATCTTTTAGCCTGCAATTTTTTATTTTCCCAAGGGTAACAGGAGAAATTTGACCCCAAAAGTTGTTGTCCAGTTTCTCCTGAGTACGCTGATACCCCATATGTGGGGGTAAATCACTGTTTGGGCACATGCCGGGGCTCGGAAGTGAAGTAGTGACGTTTTGAAATGCAGACTTTGATGGAATGCTCTGTGGGCGTCACGTTGCGTTTGCAGAGCCCCTGATGTGGCTTAACAGTAGAAACCCCCCACAAGTGACCCCATTTTGGAAACTAGACCCCCAAAGGAACTTATCTAGATGTGTGGTGAGCACTTTGAACCCCCAAGTGCTTCATAGAAGTTTATAATGCAGAGCCGTGAAAATAATAAATACGTTTTCTTTCCTCAAAAATAATTATTTAGCCCAGAATTTTTTATTTTCCCAAGGGTTACAGAAGAAATTGGACCCCAAAAGTTGTTGTCCAGTTTCTCCTGAGTACGCTGATACCCCATATGTGGGGGTAAACCACTGTTTAGGCACATGCCGAGGCTCGGAAGTGAAGTAGTGACGTTTTGAAATGCAGACTTTGATGGAATGCTCTGTGGGCGTCACGTTGCGTTTGCAGAGCCCCTGATGTGGCTTAACAGTAGAAACCCCCCACAAGTGACCCCATTTTGGAAACTAGACCCCGAAAGGAACTTATCTAGATGTGTGGTGAGCACTTTGAACCCCCAAGCGCTTCATAGAAGTTTATAATGCAGAGCCGTGAAAATAATAAATACGTTTTCTTTCCTCAAAAATAATTATTTAGCCCAGAATTTTTTATTTTCCCAAGGGTTACAGGAGAAATTGGACCCCAAAAGTTGTTGTCCAGTTTCTCCTGAATACGCTGATACCCCATGAGTGGGGGCTCAGAAGGGAAGTAGTGACTTTTGAAATGCAGACTTTGATGGAATGGTCTACGGGTGTCACGTTGCGTTTGCAGAGCCCCTGGTGTGCCTAAACAGTAGAAACCCCCACAAGTGACCCCATTTTAGAAACTAGACCCACCAAGGAACTTATCTAGATATGTGGTGAGCACTTTGAACCCCCAAGTGCTTCACAGACGTTTACAACGCAGAGCCGTGAAAATAAAAAATCATTTTTCTTTCCTCAAAAATTATGTTTTAGCAAGCATTTTTTTAGATTCACAAGGGTAACAGGAGAAATTGGACCCCAGTAATTGTTGCGCAGTTTGTCCTGAGTATGCTGGTACCCCATATGTGGGGGTAAACCACTGTTTGGGCACACGTCGGGGCTCGGAAGTGAGGGAGCACCATTTGACTTTTTGAATACGAGATTGGCTGGAATCAATGGTGGCGCCATGTTGCGTTTGGAGACCCCTGATGTGCCTAAACAGTGGTAACCCCTCAATTCTACCTCCAACACTAACCCCAACACACCCCTAACTCTAATCCCAACTGTAGCCATAACCCTAATCACAACCCTAACCGCAACACACCCCTAACCACAACCCTAACCCCAACACACCCCTAACCCTAACCACAACCCTAATTCCAACCCTAACCCTAAGGCTATGTGCCCACGTTGCGGATTCGTGTGAGATATTTCCGCACCATTTTTTAAAAATCCGCGGGTAAAAGGCACTGCGTTTTGCCTGCGGATTTTCCGCGGATTTCCAGTGTTTTTTGTGCGGATTTCACCTGCGGATTCCTATTGAGGAACAGGTGTAAAACGCTGCGGAATCCGCACAAAGAATTGACATGCTGCGGAAAATACAACGCAGCGTTTCCGCGCGGTATTTTCCGCACCATGGGCACAGCGGATTTGGTTTTTCATATGTTTACATGGTACTGTAAACCTGATGGAACACTGCTGCGAATCCGCAGCCAAATCCGCACCGTGTGCACATAGCCTAATTCTAAAGGTATGTGCACACGCTGCGGAAAACGCTGCGGATCCGCAGCAGTTTCCCATGAGTTTACAGTTCAATGTAAACCTATGGGAAACAAAAATCGCTGTACACACGCTGCGGAAAAACTGCACGGAAACGCAGCGGTTTACATTCCGCAGCATGTCACTTCTTTTGTGCGGATTCCGCAGCGGTTTTACAACTGCTCCAATAGAAAATCGCAGTTGTAAAACCGCAGTGAAATGCGCAGAAAAAAACGCGGTAAATCCGCCATAAATCCGCAGCGGTTTAGCACTGCGGATTTATCAAATCCGCAGCGGAAAAATCCGCAGAGGACCAGAATACTTGTGCACATACCGAAACCCTAACCCTAGCCCTAACCCTAACCCTACCCCTACCCCTAACCCTACCCCTAGCCCTAACCCTAGCCCTAACCCTACCCCTAACCCTACCCCTAACCCTACCCCTAACCCTACCCCTAACCCTAACCCTATTCTAACATTAGTGGAAAAAAAAAATTTCTTTATTTTTTTATTGTCCCTACCTATGGGGGTGACAAAGGGGGGGGGTCATTTATTATTTTTTTTATTTTGATCACTGAGATAGATTATATCTCAGTGATCAAAATGCACTTTGGAACGAATCTGCCAGCCGGCAGATTCGGCGGGCGCACTGCATATGCGCCCGCCATTTTGGAAGATGGCGGCGCCCAGGGAGAAGACGGACGGGACCCCGGCTGGATCGGTAAGTATGATGGGGTGGGGCGGGACCACGGGGGGGGGATCGGAGCACGGGGGGGGATCGGAGCACGGGGGGGGATCGGAGCGCGGGAGGGGTGGAACGGAGCACGGGGGGGCTGGAATGGAGCACGGGGGGGCTGGAATGGAGCACGGGGGGGTGGAACGGAGCACCGGGGGGGTGGATCGGAGTGCAGGGGGGGTGATTGGAGCACGGGGGGGTGATTGGAGCACGGGGGGAGCGGACAAGAGCACGGGGGGGAGCGGAGCACTGGACGGAGGGGAGCCGGAGCAGTGTACCGGCCAGATCGGGGGGCTGCGGGGGCGATCGGTGGGGTGGGGTGGGGGCACATTAGTATTTCCAGCCATGGCCGATGATATTTCAGCATCGGCCATGGCTGGATTGTAATATTTCACCCGTTATAATAGGTGAAATATTACAAATCGCTCTGATTGGCAGTTTCACTTTCAACAGCCAATCAGAGCGATCGTAGCCACGAGGGGGTGAAGCCACCCCCCCTGGGCTAAACTACCACTCCCCCTGTCCCTGCAGATCGGGTGAAATGGGAGTTAACCCTTTCACCCGGCCTGCAGGGACGCGATCTTTCCATGACGCCGCATAGGTGTCATGGGTCGGATTGGCACCGACTTTCATGACGCCTACGTGGCGTCATGGGTCGGGAAGGGGTTAATGGCACAATCGAAAGATCTATGTGGTGGAAGCACCTCAGTCTCGCTTTAGGAAAACACATCTTCAAAGTCGTTCAGGTATTCCGGAATACCCTCCAGACCAACAGAAGACACAGATACAGATTTTACAGGGGTGACAAGTGGTACCAGGTTACAACATATACTGTTATTCTTAAATCCCCACTGGGTGATCTCCCCGTCACCCAATCAATGATAGGATTATGGTGTTGAAACCAAGGCATACCTAGTACCAGTCCAGCAGGCAAATTATCTAGAATAAAACAACTTAATTTTTCTACATGAGTAGAACCCGCTTTCAGAGAAAAAAATTCAGACATGAAACAAATTCCGTCCTGGGTGAGAGGAGACGAGTCAATAGCTACAATTTTAACAGGATCCTTAGCCCCTTCACCCCAAAGCCTGTTTTCACCTAAGTGACAGGGCCAATTTTTACAATTCTGACCACTGTCACTTTATGAGGTCATAACTCTGAAACGCTTCAACGGATCCTGGTGATTCTGACATTGTTTTCTCGTGACATATTGTACTTCATGATAGTGGTAAAACTTCTTCGATATGACTTGCATTTATTTGTGAAAAAAAAAAAAATTGTCGGAAATTATGAAAATTTAGCAATTTTCAAACTTTTAGTTTTTATGCCCTTAAATTAGAGAGTTATATCACATAATATAGTTAATAAACAACATTTCCCACATGTCTGCTTTACATCAGCACAATTTTGGAAACCAGCGATTTCTCATTTTTGCAACAAAATTTGCAAAACAATTTTTTTTATGGACCACCTCACACTTGAAGTGACTTTGAGGGGTCTATATGACAGAAAATTCCCAAAAGTGACACCATTCTAAAAACTGCACCCCTCAAGGTACTCAAAACCACATTCAAAAAGTTTATTAACCCTTCAGGTGCTTCACAGGAATTTTTTGAATGTTTAAAAAAATTGAACATTTAACTTTTTTTTCACAAAATTTTTACTTCAGGTCCAATTTGTTTCATTTTACCAAGGGTAACACAAAAGTTATTGTCCAATTTGTCCTGAGTACGCTGATACCCCATATGTTGGGCGGAACCACCGTTTGAGTGCATGGCAGAGCTCGGAAGGGAAGGAGCGCCGTTTGAAATGCAGACTTAGATGGATTGGTCTGCAGGTGTCATGTTGCATTTGCAGAGCCCCTGATGTACCAAAACAGTAGAAACCCCCCACAAGTGACCCCATATTGGAAACTAGACCCCCAAGGAACTTATCTAGATGTGTTGTGAGAGCTTTGAACAAACAAGTGTTTCACTACAGTTTATAACGCAGAGCCGTGAAAATAAAAAATATTTTTTTTCCACGAAAATGATATTTTAGCCCCCACGTTATTATTTTCCCAAGGGTAACAGGACAAAAAAGACCCCAAAAGTTGTTGTCCAACTTGTCCTGAGAACGCTGATACCCCATATGTTGGGGGGAACCACTGTTTGGGTGCACGGCAGAGCTCGGAAGGGAAGGAGCGCCGTTTGAAATGCAGACTTAGATGGATTGGTCTGCAGGCGTCATGTTGCATTTGCAGAGCCCCTGATGTACCTAAACAGTAGAAACCCCCCACAAGTGAACCCATATTGGAAACTAGACGCCCCAAGGAACTTATCTAGATGTGTTGTGAGAGCTTTGAACCAACAAGTGTTTCACTACAGTTTATAACGCAGAGCCGTGAAAATAAAAAATATTTTTTTTCCACGAAAATTATATTTTAGCCCCCACGTTTTTATTTTCCCAAGGGTAACAGGACTAATTAGACCACAAAAGTTGTTGTCCAACTTGTCCTGAGGACGCTGATAACCCATATGTTGGGGGAAACCACTGTTTGGGCGTACAGGAGAACTCGGAAGGGAAGGAGCACTGTTTTAGTTTTTCAAAGCAGAATTGGCTGAAATTGAGATCGGACGCCATGTCGTGTTTAGAGAGCCCCTGATGTGCCGAAACAGTGGAAACTCCCCAATTCTAACTGAAACCCTAATCCAAACACACCTGCCATGATCCCAATGGCAGGGGATCACAAAAGGACAAGCACAAAAACAAAACAAGCTCTAGGGTGATGGAACCTGAGCTGACCGCGATCCTGAACCTAAACACACAACTAGCAGTAGCCAGGGAACGTGCCTACGATGATTCCTAGACGTCTCGCGCCAGCCGAAGGATTAACTTCCCCTATTAGAAGAAACACAGACCTCACTTGCCTCCAGAGAAACACCCCACAGAAATAGCAGCCCCCCACATGTAATAACGGTGAAATGAGAGGAAAGCACATACGTAGTTGTGAAAATAGAATCAGCAAAAATGAGGCCCGCTAAAGCTAGATATCAGAGGATACAAAAGTGAACTGCGCGGTCAGCGAAAAACCCTTCAAAAAACCATCCTGAAATTACTTGAACTCATGTGCCAACTCATGGAACATGAGGAGTAATTTCAGCCCACTAGAGCAACCAGCAGCAAGGAATCACATATCTGCAAGCTGGACTAAGACAAAAATAAAGCAAAACGTGGAACAGGAAAATCAAAACTTAGCTTGTCCTGAAGATAACAGACGCAGGGAGCAGAGGTAAAAAGACACGCTGATTACATTGATAGCCGGCGAGGAAATGACAAAAAAGCCAGGTTAAATAGGAAACTCCCATAACCTGATGGAACAGGTGGACACCAGAGACCGCAGAGAACACAAGTCACCCAGTACCATCAGTAACCACCAGAGGGAGCCCAAAAACAGAACTCACAACAGTACCCCCCCCTTGAGGAGGGGTCACCGAACCCTCACGAGAACCACCAGGGCGACCAGGATGAGCCCTATGAAAAGCACGGACCAAATCGGCAGCATGAACATCAGAGGCAATCACCCAAGAATTATCCTCCTGACCATAACCCTTCCACTTGACCAAATACTGGAGTTTCCGTCTGGAAACACGAGAATCCAAGATCTTCTCCACAACATACTCCAATTCACCCTCCACCAGCACCGGAGCAGGAGGCTCAAGCGAAGGAACAACAGGTACCTCATACTTCCGCAACAACGACCGATGGAACACATTATGAATAGCAAACGATGCCGGGAGATCCAAACGAAACGACACAGGGTTAAGAATTTCCAAGATCCTATAGGGACCGATGAACCGAGGCTTGAACTTAGGAGAAGAGACCTTCATAGGAACAAAACGAGAAGACAACCACACCAAGTCCCCAACAAGAAGTCGAGGACCCACGCGGCGACGGCGATTAGCAAACTGCTGAGCCCTCTCCTGGGACAACTTCAAATTGTCCACCACATGACTCCAAATCTGATGCAACCTATCCACCACCATGTCCACTCCAGGACAATCAGAAGGCTCCACCTGACCAGAGGAAAAACGAGGATGAAACCCCGAATTACAAAAGAAAGGAGAAACCAAGGTAGCAGAACTAGCCCGATTATTAAGGGCAAACTCGGCAAGCGGCAAAAAGGAAACCCAGTCATCTTGATCAGCAGAAACAAAACACCTTAAATAAGTTTCTAAAGTCTGATTAGTTCGTTCCGTCTGGCCATTCGTCTGAGGATGGAATGCAGACGAAAAGGACAAATCAATGCCCATCTTAGCACAGAACGTCCGCCAAAATCTAGACACAAACTGGGATCCCCTGTCAGAAACGATGTTCTCCGGAATGCCATGCAAACGGACCACGTTTTGAAAAAACAGAGGGACCAACTGAGAGGAGGAAGGTAACTTAGGCAAGGGTACCAGATGAACCATCTTAGAAAAGCGGTCACACACAACCCATATGACGGACATTTTTTGAGAGACAGGGAGATCCGAAATAAAGTCCATGGAAATGTGCGTCCAAGGCCTCTTCGGGATAGGCAAAGGTGACAACAATCCACTGGCCCGAGAACAGCAAGGCTTAGCCCGAGCGCAAACTCCACAAGACTGCACGAAAGAACGCACATCCCTCGACAAGGAAGGCCACCAAATAGACCTGGCCACCAAGTCTCTAGTACCAAATATTCCAGGATGACCTGCCAACACAGAAGAATGGACCTCGGAGATGACTCTACTGGTCCAATTATCCGGAACAAACAGTCTTTCCGGCGGACAACGATCAGGTTTATCCGCCTGAAACTCCTGCAAAGCACGTCGCAAGTCTGGGGAGACAGCCGACAAAATCACCCCATCCCTAAGGATACCAGTGGGCTCAGAATTTCCAGGGGAGTCAGGCACAAAACTCCTAGAAAGAGCATCCGCCTTCACATTCTTTGAACCTGGCAGGTATGAAACCACAAAATTGAAACGGGAGAAAAACAGTGACCAACGAGCCTGTCTAGGATTCAGACGCTTGGCAGACTCAAGGTACATCAGATTTTTGTGATCAGTCAAGACCACCACACGATGTCTAGCACCCTCAAGCCAATGACGCCACTCCTCAAATGCCCACTTCATGGCCAAAAGCTCCCGATTACCAACATCATAATTCCGTTCAGCGGGCGAAAATTTTCTAGAAAAGAACGCACATGGCTTCATCACTGAGCCATCGGAGCTTCTCTGTGACAAAACCGCCCCCGCTCCGATCTCGGAAGCATCAACCTCAACCTGAAAAGGAAGCGACGTATCTGGCTGACGCAACACAGGAGCAGAAGAAAACCGGCGCTTAAGTTCCTGAAAGGCCTCCACAGCCGCAGGAGACCAATCAGTAACATCAGCACCCTTCTTAGTCAAATCCGTCAAAGGCTTAACAACACTAGAAAAATTAGTTATGAAGCGACGATAAAAATTAGCAAAGCCCAAGAACTTCTGTAGACTCTTAAAGGGACTCTGTCACCTGAATTTGGCGGGACTGGTTTTGGGTCATATGGGCGAAGTTTTCGGGTGTTTGATTCACCCTTTCCTTACCCGCTGGCTGCATGCTGGCTGCAATATTGGATTGAAGTTCATTCTCTGTCCTCCATAGTACACGCCTGTGCAAAGCAATCTTGCCTTGTGCAGGCGTGTACTATTGAGGACAGAGAATGAACTTCAATCCAATATTGCAGCCAGCATGCAGCCAGCGGGTAAGGAAAGGGTGAATCAAACACCCAAAAACTCCGCCCATATGACCCAAAACCAGTCCCGCCAAATTCAGGTGACAGGTTCCCTTTAAGAGATGTAGGCTGCGTCCAGTCACAAATAGCCTGAACCTTGACGGGATCCATCTCAATAGTAAAAGGGAAAAAATATACCCCAAAAAAGAAATCTTCTGGACTCCAAAGAGACATTTAGAACCCTTTACAAACAAAGAATTGGCCCGCAGGACCTGAAACACCTTCCTGACCTGCTGAACATGAGACTCCCAGTCATCAGAAAAAACCAAAACATCATCCAAATACACGATAATAAATTTATCCAGATATTCACAGAAAATATCGTGCATAAGAGACTGGAAGACAGAAGGAGCATTAGAAAGTCCAAAAGGCATCACCAAATACTCGAAATGGCCCTCAGGCGTATTAAATGCGGTTTTCCACTCATCACCCTGCCTTATCCGCACAAGATTATACGCACCCCGAAGATCAATCTTAGTGAACCATTTAGCCCCCTTAATGCGAGCGAACAAATCAGTCAACAATGGCAAAGGATACTGATATTTGACTGTAATCTTATTCAAAAGACGATAATCTATGCAAGGCCTCAAGGAACCATCTTTTTTGGCCATGAAAAAAAAACCTGCTCCCAAAGGGGAAGAAGATGGACGGATATGTCCCTTTTCCAAAGACTCCTTAACATAATTCCGCATAGCAGCATGCTCTGGCACTGACAGATTGAACAAACGACCTTTAGGGAATTTACTGCCAGGAATCAAATCTATAGCACAATCGCAATCCCTGTGAGGAGGAAGCGAACTGAGCTTAGGCTCCTCAAAAACCTCCCGATAATCAGACAAAAATACCGGAACCTCAGAAGGAGTAGATGAAGCGATAGAAATCGGAGATGCATCATCATGAACCCCCTGACATCCCCAGCTTAACACAGACATTGTTTTCCAGTCCAGGACTGGGTTATGAGTTTGTAACCATGGCAGACCAAGCACTAAGACATCATGTAAATTATACAGTACCAGGAAGCGAATCACCTCCTGATGAACGGGAGTCATACGCATGGTCACTTGTGTCCAGTACTGAGGTTTATTCATAGCCAAAGGTGTAGAGTCAATTCCTTTCAAAGGAATAGGAACTTCCAGAGGTTCCAGACTAAACCCACAGCGATTGGCAAATGACCAATCCATAAGACTCAGGGCAGCGCCTGAATCCACATAGGCATCGACGGAAATGGATGATAATGAACAAATCAGAGTCACAGACAGAATGAACTTAGACTGTAAAGTACCAATGGCAACAGACTTATCAACCTCTTTTGTGCGTTTTGAGCATGCTGATATAACATGAGCTGAATCACCACAATAAAAACACAATCCATTTTTCCGCCTATAATTTTGCCGTTCACTTCTGGACTGAATTCTATCACATTGCATTATCTCAGGTGCCTGTTCAGAAGACACCGCCAAATGGTGCACAGGTTTGCGCTCCCGTAAACGCCGATCAATCTGAGTAGCCATAGTCATGGACTCATTCAGACCTGTAGGCGCCGGGAACCCCACCATAACATCTTTAATGGCCTCAGAAAGGCCATCTCTGAATTTTGCAGCCAGAGCGCACTCATTCCACTGAGTAAGCACCGACCATTTCCGAAATTTCTGACAATATATTTCTGCTTCATCTTGCCCCTGAGAGAGAGCCAATAAAGCTTTTTCAGCCTGAATCTCTAGGTTAGGTTCCTCATAGAGCAAACCCAATGCCAGAAAAAATGCATCCACATTGAGCAACGCAGGATCCCCTGGTGCCAATGCAAATGCCCAATTCTGAGGGTCACCCCGCAGGAAAGATATAACAATCTTGACCTGCTGAGCAGGGTCTCCAGAGGAGTGAGATTTCAAGGAAAGAAACAACTTGCAATTGTTCCTAAAATTCAGAAAACTAGATCTATCTCCAGAAAAAAACTCTGGGATAGGAATTCTAGGTTCAGACATAGGCGTATGTACAACAAAATCTTGTATATTTTGAACCTTAGCAGCAAGATTATTCAGGCTGGAAGCCAAACTCTGGACGTCCATGATAAACAGCTGAGGTCAGAGCCATTCAAGGATTAAGAGGAGGAAAGAAACAGCCAAGCTGCAATTAAGGCTAGGCAGCAAACACTGAGGAGGGGAAAAAAAACAAAAAAAAAACTTCTCAGACTACTTTTCCTCCTACTTCAGCCAAAACGATTACCAATTTTTTCTGGCCGGCTATACTGTCATGATCCCAATGGCAGGGGATCACAAAAGGACAAGCACAAAAACAAAACAAGCTCTAGGGTGATGGAACCTGAGCTGACCGCGATCCTGAACCTAAACACACAACTAGCAGTAGCCAGGGAACGTGCCTACGATGATTCCTAGACGTCTCGCGCCAGCCGAAGGATTAACTTCCCCTATTAGAAGAAACACAGACCTCACTTGCCTCCAGAGAAACACCCCACAGAAATAGCAGCCCCCCACATGTAATAACGGTGAAATGAGAGGAAAGCACATACGTAGTTATGAAAATAGAATCAGCAAAAATGAGGCCCGCTAAAGCTAGATAGCAGAGGATACAAAAGTGAACTGCGCGGTCAGCGAAAAACCCTTCAAAAAACCATCCTGAAATTACTTGAACTCATGTGCCAACTCATGGAACATGAGGAGTAATTTCAGCCCACTAGAGCAACCAGCAGCAAGGAATCACATATCTGCAAGCTGGACTAAGACAAAAATAAAGCAAAACGTGGAACAGGAAAATCAAAACTTAGCTTGTCCTGAAGATAACAGACGCAGGGAGCAGAGGTAAAAAGACACACTGATTACATTGATAGCCGGCGAGGAAATGACAAAAAAGCCAGGTTAAATAGGAAACTCCCATAACCTGATGGAACAGGTGGACACCAGAGACCGCAGAGAACACAAGTCACCCAGTACCATCAGTAACCACCAGAGGGAGCCCAAAAACAGAACTCACAACACACACCCCTAACCCTAATCCCAATGGTAACCCTAACCCCAACCCTAACCCTAGCCCCAACCCTAACCTTAACCCTAGCCCTAACCCTAGTCCTAACCCTAGCCCTAACCCTAATGGGAAAATGGAAATAAATACATGTTTTTACATTTTATTATTTTTCCCTAACTAAGGGGGTGATGAAGGGGGGTTTGATTTACTTTTATAGCGTTTTTTTGGCGGATTTTTAGGGTTGGCAGCTGTCACACACTAAAAGACGCTTTTTATTGCAAAAAATAGCTTTTGCATCACCACATTTTGGGAGCTATAATTTATCCATATTTTGGCCCACATAGTCATTTGAGATCTGTTTTTTTGCGGGACGAGTTGACGTTGTTATTGGTACCATTTTCGGGCAGATGACATTTTTTGATCGCTTTTTATTCCGATTTTTGTGAGGCGGAATGAACAAAAACCAGCAATTCCTGAAATTCTTTTAGGGGGGGCGTTTATACCGTTCCACGTGTGGTAAAATTGATAAAGCAGCTTTATTCTTCAGGTCAGTACGATTACAGCTATACCTCATTTATGTAATTTTTTTTATGTTTTGGCACTTTTACACAATAAAAACTATTTTATATAAAAAAATAATTGTTTTTGCATTGCTTTATTCTGAGAGCTATAACTTTTTTATTTTTCTGCTGATGATGCTGTATGGTGGCTTTTTTTTTGCGGGACAAGATGACGTTTTCAGCGGTACCATGGTTATTTATAGCCGTCGTTTTGATCGCGTGTTATTCCACTTTTTGTTCGCCTGTATGATAATAAAGCAATGTTTTTTGCCTTGTTTTTTATTTTTTATTTTTGCGGTGTTCACTGAAGGGGTTAACTAGTGGGATAGTTTTATAGAGCGGGTCGTTACGGATGCGGCGATACCAAATATGTGTACTTTTATTGTTTTTTTTAATTTACATAAATAAATGGATTTACTGGGAAATGTTTTTTTTTTCTTTATTTGGGGATTTTTAAAACATTTTTTTATACATTATATATATATTTTTTTACTTTCTACCATTGTCCCAGGGTGGGACATCACTGTATTAGATCAGATCGTTGATCTGACAGTGTGCATAGCACTCTGTCAGATCAACGATCTGACAGGCAAGTTTAGGTGGCTTTCCGGCGCCTGCTCTCAGCAACTCTCAGCAGGCGCCGGCTAGCCAGGTCATTTCATGACCCGGAAGGAGTCCCGCGGCCATCTTGGTTCCGGGGACTCCTTCCGGGTCACCGGAGCAACACGATCTCATCGAGTTTCTCCGGTGGGAGAGCGCAGGGAGCCCCCGTCCCTGCGCGATCCCCCTCTATGCCGCTGTCACTACTGACAGCGGCATCAGAGGGGTTAAATGCCCGCGATCGGCGCTACCACCGATCATGGGCATTGCTGCGGGGTGTCAGCTGTCATATACAGCTGACACCCGCACCCGATCACCGCGGCGCTCAGCGCGAGACAGCGGTGATCGGTGCGCCGTACTAGTACTGCTGTTGGCACAAATGCAGTGCCGGCAGCGCAGTACTAGTCAGCTGTCAGCCCCCGGAAGAAGCCCACGCGAAACGCGCGTTGGGGCTGCTGTGGAGCACACACTGACGGATATTATTATGGGTAAGCGTCCTTTAAAGGGGTCCGTTTATCTTTTTTCTTGCACCATGCTTAATTTAGTATCAGAGACTAGGGTACTGTTCACTGATGTCTGTACATAGAGGTTATGGTGCATTTACAAATATCCAGCCTTATTATGGGGCTTTACCTGTTGTAATGGATATTGGTCAATTTGGACTACATACCTGCGAGGTCTGCTCACTTACTCAGTCTGTTACTTCAGTTGTGTCGTTCTTTCCCCACATGAGTTGTTGTCTGAGCTTTTCATGTCTGTTCTGTATTGATTTCTTAATTTTGCATTTATTAATAAAATATTTAAACAGGTTTAACTGAGTGGGACATATACTCCTTTTTGGTCTTGTGTAGGATTAATGATTCTTCAATTCTTGGTAATGGATTTGAATCTCGCATAGTACAGGCATTCAACTTGCGATAGTCCACACAGAAAAGGAGAGTTCCATACTTCTTTCGTACCAGCACAATGGGAGTAGACCACGGGCTTTGACTTTCTCGAATAACACCGTTCTGGAGCATCTGTGTAAGCATTCCCTTCACGTTTTGGTACATCTGCGGTGGGATTTATCGGTATCGTTCTCTTATGGGTGCGGCATTTCCAGTTGGAATCTCATGGGTGATTGCTGTAGTGAGGCTGAAATCATCCTCGTGGCATGCAAATACGTCCTGATATCGTCCTAGTAGGGCTTCTACCCGTTGTATCTGTTGCGATGTGAGTTCTGTTAATTTGGCCCGCATTTGCTCCAGTATACGGCGCCCCTCCCGCAGGTTCTGAGGTTATGGTACCAAAGACGCGTCTACAACCACTGTCCAAGGATCTTCCTGTCTCACTGTCAATTGAACGTCCTGTGGAGGTATCAGTTCTTCTGGCATGTCCAGAATTTGCGCTACTTCACTCCTGGGTGGGAGCGTGAGATTGCCTTCCCCCAGTTTTACACATCGCACTGGAACCGTCGCGTCACGCACAGCAGCTAATGTCCGCGCAATGAGGACCCCTGGAGGTAGTTGCTCCATAATAGCTGGCTCTATCTGTATCTCAACTCCCTCCAGAGGGGTGCAAGCCCGATGGACAGAGTGAGCACGGTTTGGCCTGGTGGCAGAACAAGGTTGGCTGTAGCTGGGACCAGGGGCGTAGCTAGAGCTTTTGCCGCCCGGGGCTGCTCCCGAGTTTGGCGCCTCCCCCCCCCCCCCTCGGCTCAATACACACAAAGGTTACCAAAAATAGGGCAACACACATGATAGGGTCTGCAAAAAAAAAAAACAAGTTCTGCTTACCTGACCGCACTCCTGCTCTCTCCACGCAGCTGAAGCGTGCACTCGCCGGCGACTGACAATGACGTCAGAAGCCGTCGACGTGTGCGCTGCGGCCGACTTCAGCTGCCAGCCTCCAAATGGCTGGTGGCTGTTGTTAACTATTAACGTACGGGCGCGGGCCCGCACGTCAATAGCGTTAAACAGCTGCAGCGCCGGCCGCGGTTTTAGAGGGCCCCGGGCAAAAGAGTCTCAGTGGGCCCCCCCTTTAACACATAGCATGATTCATGATGCAGATACAGCAGAGAAATATAGCATAGCCACATAGCATATAACACAGCCCACGTAGCATATAGCACAGCCACGTAGTGTATAACACAGCCCACGCAGTATATAGCACAGCCCACATAGTGTATAGCACAGCCACGTAGTGTATAACACAGCCCACGCAGTATATAGCACAGCCCACATAGTGTATAGCACAGCCACGTAGTATATAACACAGCCACGTAGTATATAACACAGCCATGTAGTATATTGCACAGCCCACGTAGCATATTGCCCAGCCACGTAGTATATTGCCCAGCCACGTAGTATATTGCCCAGCCACGTAGTATATTGCCCAGTCACGTAGTATATTGCCCAGCCACGTAGTATATTGCCCAGTGATGGAGTATACAGCACAGAGCCACGTAGTATACAGACTTAAAATAAAAAATAAACATATACTCACCCTCCGATGAATTCTGGCCCTGTATCGCACGAGGCAGCTTCCAGTCCCAGGGTTGGTATGAGCGCAGGACCTGTGATGACGTTGCGGTCACATGACCGTGACGTCATGGCAGGTCCTTCTCACATACCATCCTTGGCACCGGAAGCTGCCGCTTGCATGGAGCGGGCACTGGAGCGTTGCGAGGAGCGGGAAAGGCGATGGAGGGTGAGTATAGCAGGTTTTTTCATTTTTTTATTATTTTTAACATGACATATTTTTACTATTGATGCTGCATAGGCAGCATCAATAGTAAATAGTTGGGGACACACAGGGTTAATAGCAGCGGTAACGGAGTGCGTTACACCGCGGCCCGTTACCGCTGCTATTAACCCTGTGTGAGTGGTGACTGGAGGGGATTATGGAGCGGGCGCTGATTGTGGGGAGTATAGAGCAGGCGCCGGGCACTGACTGCAGCGGAGGGACTAATCGGACTGTGCCCGTCGCTGATTGGTCGCGGCAGCCATGACAGGCAGCCGCCGAGACCAATCAGCGACGACAGACAGAGGTCGCGACCAATGAATATCCGTGAAAGAAAGAAAGACAGACAGACAGAAAGACGGAAATGTGACCCTTAGACAATGATGTAATATATATATATATATATATATATATATATATATATATATACATACATATATACTTCTCACCTGTGTCTTGCCTCTCTGTTGTTTTCTGTCTCTGTTCTCACATCTTTTCTGTCTCCCGCTCTGATTTTCACATTTCCTTCTGCCTCTTCTTCCTGCTTGTTAGTGGCTCCGCCCCTGACATTTAGCCCCGCCCCTCCATGGCTCTTCACATTGTGAGAGCTGTGACGCTGCTGGAGGGGCGGGATCGGAGCTTCTGCTGCTGACTGCAGGTGCGGGGGTGAGTCACAGCGTGTGCGACTGTGTGCCCCTGCTACACTGCAGCCAGCAACTCTGCACGGCCGCGCGCACTGCCAGCGCTCTGCTCCAGTCCTCATAATGCTGGGAGGAAGGAGCAGAGAATGAGTGCGCGCAGCCGCGCTGATAGCCGCCCCCACATTGTGCCGCCCGGGGCGGCCCGCCCCCCCCGCCCCCTTTTCCTACGCCACTGGCTGGGACAATCACTTTCCCCAGTGTCTTTCCATCACTAGAGGTTTCCTGGGCTTGGGCCACACAAATTAGCTGCTGAAACAATTTTCTTTGGGGAGTGTGAGGGATCCACTGTTTCAGGAACAAATCTGGGGACTCTTTGATGAGGAGGCTTCCGAATTCCTTTAGCACATTCATCCCTAGAGTGACAGTACACCCGCTACCTGCATCTCTGGCGGTCAACACTATTCCCCTCCGACCCAGGTCTTTACCACAGACGGTGATTTGCATCCAGACCACCCTTACTACGGGGATGGATAATTGGTTAGCAGCCGTTAATTTTATCATCGTGCCCCATTTAGGCCGCATTGCTTCAGGGAAATGTCGTTTGAAGTATGTTTCAGGTAACATGGTCACCTGTGAGCCGGTGTCAACCAGACAGCGGATCGCCCGACCATCCATTTCGGCCTAGAGGAGAGGACACATGGAAACTAAACTTGTGGGACTTCTGATTCTCCTTCTTGACTACTCAGGCTCCGGGCGGCATCCCCCAGCCTCGGAGCCTCCTAGTTTAATGGACGGCGCTGAAGGGGCCGCCCTCGTCATACACATCCCCGAGGCAAATGACCAGTCTCTCTGCAGTTGAAACATGTAGGAAGTTCTTCTCTGCGGAACGTTCTCACTTCTCAATGAGATTCAGGACCAGTCCTACCCCCGGGCGGGTTTAATGATGCTAATGTTTTTTTCCTTGATACAGGCAACTCTTCTCGAATATCCCGGATATCTTTTTGCAACTCTTCCACCCATTCTGGTTCGGTGGTCATTGTCACAGATACTTCTCAGCTCCAGACGTTCCTCGCAAGGGATTGTCACCCCCTGCTGCTGCTCACGTGCGCGCACTTTGCTCCCGACTTCTGAAAAGGTCATGTGTGGACTTTCTTGCAAGCGCTCTCGTAAGGCCTGTTTCAGTAGCACATCTCTCAAGCCTGTCACCAACTGATCCCACAGCACTATGTCAGTTAGCCCTAAACCTACGCTGTCTTTTTTAGTAATGGCAGTATGGATCTCCTGTAACCTGTTCATGTACTGCGTCACCGGCTCCCCCTCTCTTTGAACATGGCAAAATAAACACATGCGTAATTCCCCTACATCCGTGGGGTCCCCATGTGTTTTCTCCAGTATATGTAACAAATTGTCAAAAGTATCCTATTCTCGAGGGTGTCGTAGCATGATGGAATCCCTTGCCTCTCCGTCTAAGGCCATCATGGCAACCTCCGCCTCTAACGCAGAGGTCATGGGGTGCATCCTCATGATACCCCTGACCTGCTCAATCCAGCTCCATAACATAGTGTTACTTCCATTAAACTTCGGGAGGTTGCTCAACATCGCCCCAGGGATATGCTTGGTCTTGCCCCCCCCCCCAATTGCTTGGTCTGCCGCCTCCGTGCTGTGGACAGGAGGGAGAGCAAGGGTTAACTATATTTTACTTGAACAGGGGAGAGAGAGAGAGAGAGCTAGCTTCTGGGCATGCTCAGTGTGTTAAAAACGGATTCGGTCGCCGAAAATGTTCTTTCACACATCAGTTCCATGCGTTTATTGCCGGAGACGTCCCTTCAGGCTTTTTCGCCGGACACAAAAAACGTTGCAGGAGACGTTTTTTGTATCCGGCAAAAAAACCTGAAGGGACGGATCCGGCACAAAACGGATGAAACGCATGTCCTTCAGGCACAATCCGGCAGTAATACAACTCTATGGGGAAAAAACGGATCAGGCATCAGAAAAAAACTGATCCAGATTGTGCCTGAAACTGCCGGATTGTGCCTGAAACCAAAAACCTGATGTGTGAAAGCAGCCTTAGCAATGGATTGTGACGGATGGCCATCTGTTTCATCTGTCGTGCACTGGATCCGTCGGAAAATCGCTGTCCGTCGGGTAGAGAAAACGTTCATAGGAACGTTTTTTCTGCATGTCGGAAAATCGTTCAGCAAAGGATCCTGCGCTGCCCGTCGCTGGCTATAATGGAAGCCTATGGACGCAGGATCCGTCACTGACTGTCAAAAGGAGGAATCCAGCGACGGGTCCCGTCTTTTGAAACTAAGCATGCGTGGAAGAATTTCCAGTCAGGGAAATTCTCTCTCGCTTGCTCTCTCTCTTTTTACTATTGATGCTGCCTATGCAGCATTAATAGTAACAAGATATAATGTTGAAAATAAAAAAAATCGCAATATTCTCAACTTCCGGCGTCCCGCGCAACGTTACCTATGCTCCTGGCAGCTAGCATTCCCATGGATGCATTGAGAAATAACCCGATAATGTCACAGTCTCGCGAGACCGCACGTCATCAGAGGTCATTGCACGCAAGGCATTACTGGGAACACCAGCTGCAGGGAGCATCGCGAGCATCTGTAACGCTGCGTGGGACACCGGAAGGTGAGGGTATTGCGATTTTTATTTTTTGAATTATTTTTAACCTGGCTTTTGTTGTGTATGCATTTTCGCAGTGGAAAACCGCTGCGCAGACGCATACACAACAGGTGCACATAGTCTCGACGGGTCCGTCAGAAAGACGGGCCCAGTGCACCCATTTTTTACAATCTACACAGGATCTATCATTTCAACATTTTGACGGATCCTGTGCAGATTGTAAAAACGGAAGTGTGAAAGAAGCCTTAGAGTTCCCTTGTCTATTATGGGATTTTGCATAGGGACATTATATCCTTTAGATCATAGGCGTCACCAAATAATATGGGGTCAAAGAGTTAAATCATAAGAAGTGCTCTCCACAAGGGACTGTCTATTACGTGGGAACCTATGTGACGCTATTGTGTGCCTTGCGCATGCGCATTGTTTAATTCTGTGCTTGATAGAAAACCGAAATACTGACTTCCGATATCTACATGCCAAGCGCAAGCGCAATGCCTGATACTTTCTGTTGCTCTTCGCGCCTGCGCATTATTGATGACTGGATAGCATACCGCACTATGCGTTTTGCCGCTGTGTTTATGAAGGGCCCACATGGAACTTCCGGTTATTTGACAGGCTCATGCCTGCACTGTTTGAATGACAGGACGCCATCTTGCCATGGATAGTCTCCTACTACCGCGGCCGCACAGCTGGTAGGATTTAATAATTATATCTATTGTATATACAGGGTGGGCCATTTGTAGGAATGCTCGAACCTGACACCCATAATGTGGTGGTGCACCATCTTGGGTGTCAGGTCCGAGCATTCCTACATGAACAGTTTCCTGGAAAGTGGATTGGTCACCGTGGGCCAGTTGAATGGCCACCAAGGTCTCCCGATCTGACCCCCCTTAGACTTTTATCTTTGGGGTCGCCTGAAGGCAATTGTCTATGCTGTGAAAATACGAGATGTGCAGTATCTGAAACAATGGATACTGGAAGCCTGTGCTAGCATTTCTTCTGCGGTGTTGCTATCAGTGTATCAAGAGTGGGAGAAGAGGGTTGCATTGACAATCCAACACAATGGGCAGCACTTTTAACACATTTTATAAGTGGTCAAATACTTGTAAAAAACTTATGAAAGAATAAAGTTACGTTAAAACCAAGCACACCATTGTTTTTCTTGTGAAATTCTCAATAAGTTTGATGTGTCACAAGACCCTCTTCCCATTGAAAAATATAAAGTTGGATCCAAAATGGCCAACTTCAAAATGGCCGCCATGGTCACCACCCATCTTGAAAAGTTTCCCCCCTCCCATATACTAATGTGCCACAAACAGGAAGTTGATATCACCAACCATTCCCATTTTTAGATGTATCCATATAAATGGCCCACCCTGTATATAAACTGGGTCTGCACCACTACAGATCACTGACCTTGGGAAAGACGCTTCCATGTGTCAATACGCGTGGGTCTAGTACCTACTTAGCCTGACTGCCTGCTTCATGGGGGGTGACTGCCATTTCAGGTTAGGGTGAAGTGTTTGACTCACCAGCATCATGGCCCCTTTGAAAATTGTTCCAGTGTCTCCCTTTAGCTTGATGTTTCTTTTTAGGCTATTTTGATCATGTCTTTTGAAAATCTTTATCTAATTTTATTGGATTTACTGTATTGACATCATGCTATTCTTGTGATAACAGCATGCATACACTCTATAACTTGTACTAGATTATATATTCACTGGCATTTGTTAACATATACAAGTATCAAGGGATTATAAAAGACACCGAGTGCATCTGATGCATGAAATACTGTGGCTTGTAGGGTTTTTGAGTATTATACTTGATATTGAATGACCCATATTCTTTGCTTTCTGTCCAAGATGGGACTTTTAAATGTTTAATTGATTTGTATGTGGTTGGTTTCCAATAAAAAGAATTTTGCATTGTACCTTATTTGGTGATCCCTTCTTTGATGCATATGCTTTTTTATTTTCCTTTTTGTGACAGTTCTGGATAGGGCGCGAGAGGTACCCCCGGTCTTCTTACAGATATGTCAGTTTTTTATCTCATGTACATATCAAAATTACCCATGTAAAGGCCCCTTCACATTAAGCGACGCTGCAGCGATACCGACAACGATCCGGATCGCTGCAGCGTCGCTGTTTGGTCGCTGGAGAGCTGTCACACAGACCGCTCTCCAGCGACCAACGATGCCGGTAACCAGGGTAAACATCGGGTAACTAAGCGCAGGGCCGCGCTTAGTAACCCGATGTTTACCCTGGTTACCATCCTAAAAGTAAAAAAACCAAACAGTACATACTTACCTAACGCTGTCTGTCCTCCAGCGCTGTGCTCTGCACTCCTCCTGCTCTGGCTGTGAGCACAGCGGCCGGAAAGCAGAGCGGTGACGTCACCGCTCTGCTTTTCGGCTGACCGACGCTCACAGCCAGAGCAGGAGGAGTGCAGAGCACAGCGCTGGAGGACAGACAGCGGTAGGTAAGTATGTACTGTTTGTTTTTTTTACTTTTAGGATGGTAACCAGGGTAAACATCGGGTTACTAAGCGCGGCCCTGCGCTTAGTTACCCGATGTTTACCCTGGTTACCAGTGAAGACATCGCTGGATCGGTGTCACACACGCCGATCCAGCTATGTCCACGGGAGATCCAGCGACGAAATAAAGTTCTGGACTTTCTTCAGCGACCAACGATCTCCCAGCAGGGGCCTGATCGTTGGTCGCTGTCACACATAACGATTTTATTAACGATATCGTTGCTACGTCACAAAAAGCAACGATATTGTTAACAATATCGTTATGTGTGAAGGTACCTTAAGTCTAGGGGTCTGTGAAAATGACGGATAGAACACGGATGGCATCATTGTGCAGCCCGTTTACGATCTGTGATTAACAGTAATTTGTAGGAGAAATGTTGTAATTAATTTATTTTTCAGACGTGAAAATAACTGATGAACAACTGATTGCAATACCTGACATGCTGACCAAACACTGATGAAACTCAGATTCAAAATACTGATGAAACTTGGACTGTTTTTCTGCATACGTGGAAAATTACAGATGTGTGACTGGGGCCTTAGGCTATGTTCACATACTGCGTTTTTGCAGTGTTTAAAAAAAAGTGCAAATTAAAAGCTGTACTTTACAGTACCAGCAAAAGCTGAGATTTCAGAAATCTCATGTGCACATATTGTTTTTTTTTCCTGACTAAATTGGAAAACTGCATTTTTGTAAACTGCAGCATGTCACTCCTTTCAGTGTTTTTTCAGCGCTTTTCACCCATAGAAAGCAATGAGTAAGTGAAAAAAAAGCAGCAAAAGCGCAGGTATCAGATTTTGCTGCGTTTTTGGTCCAGAATACTCAGGAACAAAGGCCACTAAACTGTATTAATATGAAAAATGCACTAAATCCTGCTATTTTTTAAGCAGCTTCTTTACTGCTAAGAGAGCAGGTTTTGCCTGCAGCAAAAACGCAACGTGTGAACATAACCTTAGGGTATGTGCACACGTCCGGATTTTTAGCGTTTTTTTTGCGGAATTTCGCCATAAAAACGCTATAAATACGCTAAAAAAAGCTAACATTATGCATCCTATCATTTAGAATGCATTCCGCATTTTTTGTGCAGATGTTAGCGTTTTTTTCCGCAAAAAAAACGCATACCGCAAAAAATCCGGACATGCTCTATCTTTTTGCGGATTTTTTGCAGATTTCCTATCAAAAAGGACATTCCGGAAAATAAAAAAAAAAAAACGCAAAAAATCCGCGCAAAAAACGCGCAAATTCCGCGAGAAATCCGCGCGAAAAAAGCACGCGGATTTCTGGCAGAATTCTCAGGATTATGTCAGGAAAAAATCCTGACGTGTGCACATAGCCTTAATCGGTTTCTCTCGGCGTAATAACATTGGTGTGCTAACTTAGGCCTGTCCCACACATCCAGATAATTCCGGTACTGGAAAAATCAGTACCGGAGTTATCTGTGTCCGTGTGCTCACGTGGCACATCAGTGTGGCACATGTGTGGCAGCCATGTGCCGTCCGTGTGCCGACTGGGTACCACACGCACCGTGCAGGAGACAGCACTAGAGTTAAGCGCTGTCCCTTGCTTTGGGTGCTGAATCCAGAATTCATTCCTTCTTCCCAGCAGCGTTCCCTGGAGAGAAGGAATGAAAAATCAGGGGTTTTTTTTTTGTGTGTGTTTAAAATAAAGTTCCTGGTCAGCTCCCGTCTCCCCCCCCCCCGTGCGCCCGCCCACTGGCATTAAAATACTCACCCAGCTCCAGCGATGCTTCCTCTTAGCGTCGCTGCTTGTCCTGTATGAGCGGTCACGTGGTGCCGCACATTACAGTGATGAATATAGGCAAAATTAAGAGTATGAACGGCACTAGGCAGTCTCACAACAGACGGTTCAATAGCAGACGTGGGATGCTTATTAGGGCTCATATAGCACGTGTATATCCAGCAGTGTGCGGGTGGTGCTCCACAAAAAAAGTCATAAACAGACATCAAAAACAGAAGAAATAGTAAACTGGGCACTCACCCAAGTTTCACTGCAATTCAATGTCCTTTATTCATCTTTATAACGAAACAGACATGGTAAGGAGAGGCGGCTGGTGAGAGTCCAAAATCTGGTAGTAAAAGATGTGGAAGCTATTTTATATCGCAAACCTAAGAAGAATGTATCCATCAACGAAGAAAAAGCAATACGAGAAATGTAGCAGTGGAATGACGTAGTCATAAGAAAGGCGGACAAGGGCGGTAATTTAGTTATTTTAGATAAAAATTATTACATCAATGAAGCGATGTCTCAATTAAATGACAAAACTACTGATATCGCTCTTGATCACAATCCGACTGAAAAATTTAAAGAGAGATTGAGGACATTGTTAAACAAATATGTAGCAAAGGGCACTCTGTTGAAAAACAAAGCTTAAAAATTACTACACGACCATCCTAATATACCACATTGGTACAGTTTACCAAAGATACACAAAAATGCCACACAACCACCCGGGCGCCCTATAATATCCGGAATCGGATCGTTAACAGAACCCTTGTCCCAATTTCTTGATTGGCTACTGAAACCGCTGCTGCAGAAAATCCCTTCGTTTGTGAAAGACTCTGGGGACTTTCTAATAGCCTTACAATCATTAGACTGGCAACCCACTTTTGCCCTAACATCAATTGACGTTGTCAATTTATATACAAGGATACCTCAAGATAAAGGCATTGAGGCAATAAGAACTATTTTGTTAAATACTGATAAAGATCAGGACTTTGTTGCATTAATTGTTGAAAGTTTAGAATTTGTTCTTTCACACAATGCGTTCAAATTCATTGATAAATGGTTTCTACAACGTACTGGAACTGCGATGGGGACGCCCGTCGCATGTGTCTTCGCCAACCTATTCCTGGCAGTTTTTGAGGAAAGATACATATAATCCTTTTAGTATGCTTTCTCACCTATGAGCTTGTTTCCACGACCTGTTTTCATGTATCTCATTGTGTGATCCTGGCATCTCTTTGAGTGGTCAGTCTTACCCCTCCCTCACTTTATGACCTTTGCTTAACTCTCTACATCTGGTCTCCCATACCCAGCCACCCCCTCATTCACACCTGATTGCCCTTAACTGGGGATATATTCACATGCAGGAGTCTGCTATAGACTCAGTCTGCTGCAAATCATCTTTTAACTTCCATCTTTTAAATTACATCTTTTTAATTATGATTCTGAATTAGACTGAATTGGACTGGAATTGACTGGAAGGTAACAGAACACCAACCACTACAATGTTTCGGTTTCTTTTCTCTTTCACCCCCATACTACTTTCCTTCTTACAATCTCCTGCAATCCCTCCACCTAGTAAGGAACTAGTCATTTCTTCCTCCATCCTCCCCAGCCATCTCACCTTCTCCTCAGAACTGTTCCTCCACATACAATCCTTTTTATCCAGACACACACGGCCGCATCATGTCCTATCCTGCTCCCACCTTCTAATGATCTGTCTGTTACTCCTCATTGCTGGTGACATATCCCCAAATCCCGGCCCTCCCCAATTCATCCCCACACTCGTTTCTATCCCCCTGCTACGATCCTCCGCACGTTTTCCCAACCACGACAACCTCATACCCATTCATCCAGCCCCCACTCCCCCGCTCCCCCTACTTGGAGCACTATGGAACGCACGCTCCATCTGCAACAAACTGACATTTATCCATGACCTCTTCATCACCAACAAACTCTCCTTCCTCGGCCTCACTGAAACCTGGCTCACCCCCTCTGACTCGGCCTCTCCAGCTGCGCTCTCCTATGGCGGATTCCACCTCTCTCACACCCCTCGCCCCAGCAACAAACGTGGTGGAGGAGTTGGCTTGCTCCTGTCCGACACCTGCTCCTTCACTCCAATCCCGCTACCACCCTCCGCTACTCTTCCCTCGTTTGAGGTGCACTCTGTCCGCATCTATTCCCCCTCCAACCTCCATCTGGCTGTCATCTACCGCCCCCCAGAACTAGCCATCTCCACCTTTCTCGACCACTTCACCACCTGGCTACTTCATTTCCTCTCTGTTGACATCCCCACTATCATCATGGGTGATTTCAATGTCCCCATTGACACTTTCACCTCAGCTACCTCTAAACTTTTATCACTGACTGCCTCCTTTGGCCTCACTCAATGGTCCTCTGAGGCCACTCACAAAGATGGCCACACGCTGGACCTCATCTTCACCCGCCTCTGCTCCCTTACTAACCTCACTAACACACCCCTCCCCCTGTCTGACCACAACCTACTGACATTCTCGTCCCTCTCCTCTCCTAGTGTGCAACCCCCACTCCACAAACTCACTCACCCTCGCAGAAATCTCAAACATCTCAACTTACAATCACTCTCTGAGTCCCTTCTCCCTCTCACAGACATAGCCTCCCTTCATGACACAGATGCTGCTGCCACTTTTTATAACACCACAATAACAACAACACTCGATTCGGCCACCCCGCTCATGCATAGTAAAACTCGTACAATTAACAGGCAGCCCTGGCTGACCAGCCTGACCAAAGAATTGAGACGGGCTTCCAGGATTGCTGAGCGGAGATGGAAGCGATCCCACTCTGCCGACCACTTCACTGCATACAAGCAGTCCCTCGCCAGCTTCAAGTCTGCGCTCACTGCCGCAAAACAAACTTACTTCTCATCCCTCATATCCTCCCTGTCCCACAACCCTAAACAGCTTTTCAACACTTTCAATTCTCTACTCCGTCCCCCCGCACCTCCTCCCTCCCCCCTCATTTCTGCTGATGACTTCGCCTCTTTCTTTAAACAGAAGATCGATACGATCAGAGAAAGCTTTGGCCCACAGCGCCCACTGCCCCTCTTAGCTGCTCAACCCTGCTCCTCCAAAACCAGCTTCTCCACCATGACAGAAGATCAGCTCTCCACCCTCCTGTCAAGATCACACATCACCACCTGCACGCTTGACCCGCTCCCATCCCACCTCATCCCTAACCTTTCCACGGTCTTCATCCCAACCCTAACGCACCTCTTCAACCTCTCACTCACAACAGGTGTCTTTCCCTCATCCTTCAAGCATGCCAAGATCACACCCATCCTCAAAAAGCCCTCCCTCGACCCATCCTCTGTGTCTAGCTATCGCCCAATATCTCTTCTCCCTTATGCCTCCAAATTGCTGGAGCAACACGTCCATCTTGAACTGTCCTCCCACTTCTCCTCCTGCTCCCTCTTTGATCGGTTACAATCAGGCTTCCGTTCCCATCACTCAACTGAAACTGCCCTAACTAAAGTCACCAATGACCTACTAACTGCCAGGAGCAAGCGACACTACTCTGTCCTCCTTCTCCTGGACTTGTCTTCTGCCTTTGACACTGTAGACCACTCCCTTTTGCTACAAATCCTCTCATCCCTTGGCATCACAGACTTGGCCCTTTCCTGGATCTCGTCATATCTGACAGACCGAACATTCAGTGTCTCCCTCCCCCACACCACCTCCTCACTTCGCCCCTTGTCAGTCGGTGTTCCTCAAGGCTCTGTCCTAGGACCCCTACTCTTCTCCATCTACACTTTCGGCCTGGGACAGCTCATAGAATCCCACGGTATGCAGTACCATCTCTACGCTGACGACACGCAGATCTACCTCTCCGGACCTGACCTCTCCTCCTTGCTTACCAAAATCCCGCACTGTCTGTCTGCCATTTCAGCCTTCTTTTCTGCTCGCTTTCTACAACTGAACATGGACAAAACAGAATTCATCATCTTTCCCCCATCTCACTCTACCCCTCCACCAGACCTATCCATCAATGTCAATGGCTGCTCACTATCCCCAGTCCCACACGCCCGGTGCCTCGGGGTGATCCTCGACTCTGCCCTCTCTTTCAAGCCACATATCCAAGCCCTTGCCTCCTCCTGTCGTCTCAAACTCAAAAATATTTCCCGGATCCGTGCTTTCCTTGACCGCAACACTGCAAAAACGCTAGTGCATGCCCTTATCATCTCCCGCCTCGACTACTGCAACCTCCTACTCTCTGGACTCCCCTCTAGCACTCTGGCACCACTCCAATCCATCCTACACTCTGCTGCCCGACTAATCCACCTGTCCCCCCGCTATTCCCCAGCCTCTCCCCTGTGTCAAGCCCTTCACTGGCTTCCTATCGCCCAGAGACTCCAGTTCAAAACCCTCACACTGACATACAAAGCCATCCACAACCTGTCTCCTCCATACATCTGTGACATGGTCTCCCGGTACCTACCTACACGCGACCTCCGATCCTCCCAAGACCTCCTTCTCTACTCCCCTCTCATCTCTTCTTCCCATAACCGCATCCAAGACTTCTCCCGTGCTTCCCCCATATTCTGGAACTCTCTACCCCAACACATCAGACTTGCGCCTACCATAGAAACCTTCAAAAAGAACCTGAAGACTCATCTCTTCCGACAAGCCTACAGCCTGCAGTGATCCTCAACCTACTGAACAGCCGTACAGCCAGCTCTTCCCTCTCCTAGTGTATCCTCACCCACCCCCTGCAGACTGTGAGCCCTCGCGGGCAGGGTCCTCCCTCCTTATGTACTCGTGTGCCTTGTTATCTGCTCATGTTTAATGTATTTGTCTATATTTGCCCCGTATTCACATGTAAAGCGCCATGGAATAAATGGCGCTATAAAAATGTATAATAATAATAATAACTTCCGTTATAAATCCCTTTTTAAAATTTATACGAATGTATCTAAGATTCGCGGACGATATTTTTATCGTCTGGGACGGATCTAGGAACGAATTTGATTCCTTTGTTACCCATCTCAATACAGTAAATGAGGACAATATGCAATTTACAGCTTGCTTTGGAGGAAATGGGTTGGAATATTTGGACGTGAAAATTGAGATAGCGGATGGTAAGCTTAGTACGAAAGTACATAAAAAATCCACCGCAACGTCTACTACACTTTAATAGTGCCCATCCATTCCACACAAGAAATAGCATACCCTATAGCCAGATGGTGCGGTATAGAAAAATTAATAACAACGAGGCGATTTTTAAATAGAAATTATCCATCTAATATTTTGTCAGTAGCTGAACGTAGAGTGGGGAAACTTACACAAAAAGATCTGTTAAAAAACCGCAAGAAAACTGCACGGTCCCCTCTAAATGAAAAAGATCATAAAAGATTCGTATTTACCTTCACACATAGCCCAATAGACAAAGAAATTTATGCGGCCATAAATAAGAACTGGCATGTGTTACAAAATGATAGGGAATTATCAGCACTGACAACAAATCACCCAAGATTCGCGTACAAACGTACGAAGAATTTGGGTGATTTATTAGTTAAAAACCGCCTTTTACCGATTGAAAATAATTGGCTAAAGAAATTCCAACCCACGGGCAATCATAGATGCGGAAACTGTAGTTTTTGTCACCTGAGACTTTTGGAAAATCCCATTCGTATAGGTTCTGTCAGTCACACAGTCCGGCATTTAATTACATGCAAAACCCAATATGTAGTCTATCTAATCCTCTGTCCATGTCTATTTTTCTACATCGGTAAAACCATACGTCCGATGGTTACAAGATTCAGAGAACATTTTAACTCAGTATCATCTGGGAAAGGTTGCCCCCGGTTCATTAAACACATGCGAGACCATCATAATGCAAACCCGAATGTATTACGGTTTGCAGGTTTGGAGGTAGTAAAAAGCCCGATTCAAGGTGGTGATCGCAAGAAAATTCTATTACAACGGGAGGCAAGATGGATCATGGAGACCAATGCGCAAGGGCCCATCGGTCTAAACGATAAATTAGACATGACTATATTTCTGTAAAATTATAGAGCTAGTCCATTTATAATACGTGATGTTTAATATCTGCTTTTAGTTGTGCTTATTAATGCTGTTTGATGCACATAACCAGTAAGGTTTTTTAATCACACATATGTTCACATTAAGCTGTCTAGTTCCCTATAAAGGATATGACAATTTTAATTGTGCACCTGGACCCGTGGAAGCGCACAAGCGCGAAACGGCCGTCGTCCTTCCCTCACTCCCCGCACCGCAACTCTCACCAGCCGCCTCTCCTTACCATGTTTCGTTATAAAGATGAATAAAGGACATTGAATTGCAGTGAAACTTGGGTGAGTGCCACATCTATTTCTTCTGTTTTTGATAACAGTGATGAATATGCGGCTCCACCTCCCATAGGGGTGGAGCCACATATTCATCACTGTAATGAGCGGCACCACGTGACCGCTCATACAGGACAAGCTGCGACGCTGAGAGGAAGCATCGAGGGAGCTGGGTATTTTAATGCCAGCGGGCGGGCGCACAGGGGGAGGGAGGGGGTAGATTACCGGGAACTTTAACAACAAAAAAAACCCCAATGATTTTTCATTCCTTCTCTCCAGCGAACCTGGAGCACCCAAAGCAAGGGACAGCGCTTAACTCTAGCGCTGTCTCATGCACGGTCCGTGTGGTACCCAGTCGGCACACGGGCGGCATACGGCTGCCGCACGTGTGCCACACTGGTGTGCCACGTGAGCACACGGACACACGGATAACTCCGGTACCGGAATTATCTGGACGTGTGGGACAGGCCTAAGGCTGTGTGCCCACGATCAGGAATAGGCCGGGGTCACACTTGCCGTATGCAAAATCGGTCCATTTCTCTCGGCTGAGAGTCGCACAAGTGTTCTCCGTATGGTCATCTGTGTGTAATCCGTTTGCAATGTGATGTGATTTCCTCGCACCTATGTATCCGTATGACATCCGTATGATATGCGTATGGGTTTACATTTCTCACTGCTTTTCACCATTGAATTTAATGGCTCGATGGGCTGAAATTAGGAAAATGTGTGCGTATTTCTTGCAAGTCACACTGATGATCCGTGTGGTGTCCGAGTTTTTCTTGCACACATAGACTTGCATTGGCGAGACTTGGGCGATATGCGCGTAAAATCGCAGCATGCTACGATTTCACTCACACGCTGAATACGCCTGAGCAAAAAAAACGGTGATGTGAGCTGCCCCATAGGTTAACAATGCTCTGAGTGCTATGCAATGTTTTTTTCACATAGCACTTGTCTGTATTCTACGGTAGTGTGACTCCGGCCATAGTAGTGTATCGGACTAGCCTCTCCGCTGCAGATAATTAACATGCTGCGGGTGAGTTTACGCAGCGGTAATAGAAGCACACTGGGTGTGGGAATTCTATAAATCCCATCCACTGTGCTTGTACTGTACAACGCAACATTTTGGACGCATCGAAAATACACTACATCCAAAACGCTACTACTCCTGATGGTGAGTGCGCAGCCTTAGGGTATGTTCACACAAGGTCTATTTCTGAAGGAACTGCTCTGAAACCCACTTGAAATGGTGCTGAAAAAAACACTCAAAAGAATGACCGTCCTGATTCCTATGTAAGCCTGGGATCACACATGCGAGAAACACGTCCGTGTCTTGCATGTGAAATCCAAGCTCTGGCGCCGGCACTCCAGAGTGGAGCGTGCGGCCACATAGCAACACATGGAGCCGCACGCTCCACTCTGGAGTGCCGGCGCCAGAGCTTGGATTTCACCTGCGAGACACAGACGTGTTTCTTGCATGTGTGATCCCGGCCTAATAACGATGGCGGCTCATAGGTTCAGGTTTTTCATCACCTCAGGTGGTTACAAGAGTGATCGGAACGTCCCTCAGGGGTTTTCTTCTCTCAGGACGCTCTATATTTTACAAGTCAGTGGCTTAGAATACGCCTGGACATCTTTTTGAGCATTTTTCCATTAGCAGTTTCTTTATTGCCGGAAACCCCCAGTAAAAAAGACACACAAAATGCTAAAGAAACGACCAACAAATGCTAAAAAAAAGATGCTTGGGGTTTAGAAGTGTAAGGACAAAAAGGCTATGTGCACACGTTGCAGATTGGTGTGCGGATCCGCAGCAGTTTTCCATGCGTTGTACAGTGCCATGTAAACGTATGGAAAACAATATCCGCACTGCACATGCTGTGGAAAAAACTGTGCGGAAACGTAGCGGTTTATATTCCGCAGCATGTCAATTCTGTGTGCGGATTCCGCAGCGGTTTACGCCTGCTCCTCAATTCACAGGCGTAAAACTGCAGGTGGAATCCGCACAAAAACCGCGGTAAATCCGCGGGTAATCCACAGTGCGGTTTACCTGCGGATTTTGCAAAAACAGTGCGGAAAAATCAGCACACCAATCTGCAACGTGTGCACATAGCCAAAAGGAGTGATTCCTGACGAGCCGTTCAGTCGAAAAATGGATGTTTTTCACCGTCTGTAAAAGATGTGTGCACGTGGCCTTATACTAAACCCGTGGTGAACGTGGCCATCGTATATGTGCGGAGAGCATCCGGAATGGGGAATAGTGCTGGAGAACTGAGACATCCCCCAGAAGCTTCAGCTGAAGACCACCTGATGGTAATGTGCTCTCCTATAGTGGCTCCATTCACCACATGGCCCTGTGTTGTGTCCCTCCATGTATTGTTCTGCTGTCACCCATCCTCTCCACACATGGCGCGCGCACAGCTGTAGTGACTGAGGCGGGAACGCGCTTCTGAGTAGGCGGGTGCGCGCTCTGCTCCCGGGGACGCGCACGTAGGTTTCTGCCCTAATGCGGTGCACGGAGAGAGACAGCTCCCTGACAGCCTGTCACACAGCACTGACCGCCCAGCGGCTCGTCCTAGTCACCTCCAGTGCCGGCAGCCTCCGTGCTGACAGAGAAGCTGCTACACCCACTGCAAGCATCACCCTAGTGCAGGAGGCATCAGCCCGGCATCTTGTGCTCCATGCCGCCCGTGTGCTAGCCCATTCCTGCAGCATCTGCACCCGGGAAGGCGAAGAACTGCGCAGTCACCGACATCTGCACAGCAGGACCGGAGATGACAGGTCAGCACTGCGGCTCCAGACCTCCCTGTGTCCTGCATCCTTCCAGCATGGCCCCTGCCTCATTGTCCCTCTGTGCTGCTGCTTTGTGTGTTCTCCACTGCAAACTCTGCCTCCTCTGTCCTGTCCTGCTCTGCTGGAGATCACAGCCACGGTCCATTCTCCAGGGACCCTGTCTGTGCTGCTCATCACCTCTGGCATCTAATCAGTTAATCTGGGATCACCTCAAGTCCAAGGTTAGCTGTAAGGATAGACTTGAGGTGAACCCCAACTTACCCTGGCCATCATGGAGAGAATGGGTTATTACAGTGTATTGTGGGGGGTCGCAGGAGAGCTGAGGACCATGGCCCTGCTCCTATTCTCTCAGGTTATAGGGGTCCAATATAATGGAGAATCAGCCTTCTCCTCCAGGCCGTGCCAGCACTGCATTCCCACGCTGACTGCAGATGTCACAGCCCAATATACTCCCCTGTGACCGCTGCAGCCAGTCAGGATGCTGTATGGTTAGGTGAGTGATTGGCTGCAGATGTCACTTGGGGTATATAGGATGTGACATCAGCAGCCAAGGTAAAGCATCGGGGTATTCGGCACAGGAATGGCCTGGAGTAAAGGTGTGACTATATAGATATAAATTATTTTATGTATTGCTGCTACCTGCGGGCTGATTTGTGATTATATTGGAAACCTAGTTAGTGTTGTGGGGATCCTGCGTCGTTCACTCCCCTATAAGGAGGAAGGGTGATGCCCCGACACACTAGCTCCGTCCTCTGTCTTGGTGATGCTGTGCTCATTATATTGTGATATGACCATATTTTAAACATTATTTTCTGGGATTTTTGGGGGGTCTTTTTGTTATATTATGTAAATGTTTCACCCTCTCAGGCTCAGAGCTGTGAGGAATATTGGCGATATGCAGTGGTGTAGCTTGAAACTCAAGGGCCCTGATGCAAAAGCGCCAACGGGGCCCCCAAATATTTTAAATCTTTGATAACAATATTTTTTTTTATAGGCCAAAGGTACTTTTAGGGCCCCCCTAAGCTCCAGGGCCCTGATGCAACCCCTGCACCTATTTGTAGTTACGCCTCTGGCGATATCTTAGTTAGGCCGGGATCACACATGCGAGAAACACTGCCGAGTGTCACATGTTAATACCCGGCACTGTCGCCGGCTCTAAGGAGCGGAACGTGCAGCCGCATAGCAATACATGGAGCCGCACGCTCTGCTCCCGAGTGCTGGCGGCAGTGGCGGGTATTAACATGTGACACTCAGCCGTGTTTCTCGCATTTGTGATCCCGGCCTTATAATGTGTGTACAATGAGAATGAAGAGTTTTCTTTTTGTGTTTTTAGATGTTGCATTTAGTCACAATGTTTTTATCAAGTATTTTTTTAAATTATTTTTAGGCCTAATTTTGGATATAAACGCTGTTTGTTTTCTAAGAAGTATATTGACATTGGTTACATGGCATAACCTACTATCCTATGAGATGGTGGTGTAAAATTCTGTTTTACAAAGTCACGTCCTCCTTGGGGATCTCCAGTTACCCCTTTAAATAGCTGTGCCCATACAGATTTACTGGGCTACATGGGTCACTTTGCCCCTAGCACTGGTGTTCATGCCATATTTCTCCTCACTAGACAGTGTTAAAGTGTCGTAAAATATTTGACTTATTATTCACGTCGGGATGTTGTGAATTACTTAGTGAACTACGCATTTGCCTTTGCTTAGGCTTCTTTCACACTTCAGTTGTTTGGCGTCAGTCTGCTCCGACATTGTGACGGATCCGTCAAAATTGTTGAGCAAACGGTTCTAACGGATCCGTTTTTTTGACGCATCCGTGTATCTGGGAAAAGTATGTACTTTTTGGAGCATGCTCAATTGAAAAAGCAGATTGGGGCGACGGATCCGCCAAATGACGTTGCGACGGATCCGTCGCCCATAGGCGGCCATTCTATGAAATGGCGGACGCGACGGATCCGTCGCGAACCGCCATTTCGGCGCAGACAAAAAACGTTGCAATGTCCGTCAATGTCTAGACGACGTCCGCCAAATTTCGATGGATCCGTCACATTGCGGATAGAACGGACGACCATCCGCCATAATCCGTCGCTAATGCAAGTCTATGGGAAAATAGCGGATCCGCCAAAAAAAATGGCGGATCCGCTATTTGACGAAAATGGCGGATTCAAACTGACACCAAAAGACTGAAGTGTGAAAGAGGCCTTACCTGCTTGATGTGGACCTCACGAACGTGACTGTGTGTTTCACTGTGAAATGCCGGAAGGACCCATATTACCCATATAGTCCTGTGTGATGAGATCTCATGGACCAATTTTTGCCCTAGAAGCACATAAACCAGTGCTGCCAGGGAAAATCATAATATGTATCACATCTAGTGGACCATGATACCACCTCTATGCATATCTATGAGGGGGTACGCATGAGGGCTGTGGAGTCAGTAAGCCAAACCTTTGACTCCTCAGTTTCTATGACACTGACTCTGACTCCACCAAAATGGGCTACGATTCCGACTCCACAGCCCTGGCATGCATGACCCGTTTGAAACGGATTAAGATTAGGGAAGAGCAAACGAAATTTGCCCGTATCACTTGTCTTATGCACTGGCAAAACCATTTCAGTCAGTTTTTTTCATAAATGCGCCAAAAGCAAATTTCAGGCCTATAGAATCCATTTTCATCCATGAATACCAATGTCAAGCTAATCCAGAACTTTATATAAATGTTCCTCAGTCATTTGCATCACAGTCTTGAAAGTTGTGATACGAATCCAAAATATGGTCATGCCCTTGAGGACTTGGGTAGATACGCTCTGTACATCATAGATTCAGATAAGTCTCAGGTTTTGCCTTTACAGTCTAGTAGTACCCGCAGATCAGCCTTTGCTGGGAAGTGCCAGTTAACCACCATTTCTGAAATATCAGGTGGCAGACTAATGGACAGTGACTGGACTCTACGGCTGTTTTGCTCACATCTATGTTTCATTTCAATGGTGATCAGAGGGATAATCTGGCATGTATGGTTTTGCGTTTTTTTTGTTTTTGTTTTGTTTTTTTTTCAAAAAGGTTCAGAATAGGTTAAAAAAAAATGTAAAACTCAATACTAACCTCACTGATACCTATTGCTTTCTTTCTTACCCGGTCCCCAGCCAATTTCTACATCCCAAGTCTTTTGTAAATAATTTTTTGCCCGGTATTCCATTTAACATAAGGGAATGATAATCTATTATATGGCTAGTGGGACTCCGGCCAGTCAAATACTGTATTCTAGATGGATTATCATAAAATATTCAGTTTACTGGCGGTGGCTAAGGAGAATGAAAAGGATTTAAATCTGCAGATTAGTCGAATTAGAGTAATTTTTTGGACATTGGTGTCATCTTTTTTTATCGACGGGCCAATACTGGGATGCTTTATGGAACTGTAGGGTAATGATATGTTAACTCCAAAGGCAGATTACTTAGAAGAAGGATAGACATTAGTGTTTGTTTCATTCCAATACTGGATTATCCATATTTTAATCTCAGCTAATCTTTACTTTATTATTTATGCAGTATGTATATAAATTGGCCCCAAATGTGCACAGATCCTGCTTAGAGAGAACATACAGATTAAACACTAAAGTAATTAATATGGAGATGTTTGTGCGGAGTCTTCTTTTAACGTGATGGAATACTGCTATGATAGGCCGTCTCTTTATGATAGGTGACAGTCCAAACTCTGGGACCCCCAATCGTTCCTAACAATAAAGGGTCTACAGACTTAGTGTAGCAGCACAACTCTATTGAAGTTAATGGGTTCGTCTGCAGTTCTCTGCTCTTCTTGATGGCTGGGAGCACTGCTCTTGCTAGGAAAACGTAGAATTATTCTCTGTCAGGGGCGTATCGATCTGGGTCGCAAATGCGACCGGACCCATGCAGGTGAGGGGCCTGCCGACGACAGTGTTCTTGGCTGCAAATTTAGCTGAAGTGTATTGCAGGGCAGAGTCCCGCCGGGTCTGTGCTCTGCAATACATACTGCCAACCAATCAGAGGCCAGCAACTGACGTCGGTGTGTTCATGACTGGGGAAGCATGGCAGTGATGTCATGCACTCCTGTCGATTGCTCGCTGAAGTCAGCTGCCGGCTTCAGAAGAGGATGCCACTCAGCGGGGGAGCAGAGGAAAGGTAAGTAGAACCACTTTTTTTTTTTGTATGCAATAAGGAGGTAGGATGGGGGACATATACACCAGGATGGAATATATATATATATATATATACAGTACAGACCAAAAGTTTGGACACACCTTCTCATTTAAAGATTTTTCTGTATTTTCATTACTATGAAAATTGTAAATTCACACTGAAGGCATAAAAACTATGAATTCACACATGTGGAATTATATACATAACAAAAAAGTGTGAAACAACTGAAAATATGTCTTATATTCTATGTTCTTCAAAGTAGCCACCTTTTCCTTTGATGACTGCTTTGTACACTCTTGGCATTCTCTTGATGAGCTTCAAGAAGTAGTCACCGGAAATGGTTTTCAATTCACAGGTGTGCCCTGTCAGGTTTAATAAGTGGGATTTCTTGCCTTATAAATGGTGTTGGGATGGGACCATCAGTTGTGTTGAGCAGAAGTCTGTTGGATACACAGCTGATAGTCCTACTGAATAGACTAAAGTGGGGAAATCCCAACGTATGGAAGTAAACTAGTATATAGAAAATATATATGAATAAATAGTGGAAATAATATAATGCCAAACTGATATGGTATATTAAAATGCCTTTATTATAAATAAATATATATATACAGTGGGGCAAAAAAGTATTTAGTCAGTCAGCAATAGTGCAAGTTCCACCACTTAAAAAGATGAGAGGCGTCTGTAATTTACATCATAGGTAGACCTCAACTATGGGAGACAAACTGAGAAAAAAAAATCCAGAAAATCACATTGTCTGTTTTTTATCATTTTTTTTGCATATTATGGTGGAAAATAAGTATTTGGTCAGAAACAAACAATCAAGATTTCTGGCTCTCACAGACCTGTAACTTCTTCTTTAAGAGTCTCCTCTTTCATCCACTCATTACCTGTAGTAATGGCACCTGTTTAAACTTGTTATCAGTATAAAAAGACACCTGTGCACACCCTCAAACAGTCTGACTCCAAACTCCACTATGGTGAAGACTAAAGAGCTGTCAAAGGACACCAGAAACAAAATTGTAGCCCTGCACCAGGCTGGGAAGACTGAATCTGCAATAGCCAACCAGCTTGGAGTGAAGAAATCAACAGTGGGAGCAATAATTAGAAAATGGAAGACATACAAGACCACTGATAATCTCCCTCGATCTGGGGCTCCACGCAAAATCCCACCCCGTGGGGTCAGAATGATCACAAGAACGGTGAGCAAAAATCCCAGAACCACGCGGGGGGACCTAGTGAATGAACTGCAGAGAGCTGGGACTAATGTAACAAGGCCTACCATAAGTAACACACTACGCCACCATGGACTCAGATCCTGCAGTGCCAGACGTGTCCCACTGCTTAAGCCAGTACATGTCCAGGCCCGTCTGAAGTTTGCTAGAGAGCATTTGGATGATCCAGAGGAGTTTTGGGAGAATGTCCTATGGTCTGATGAAACCAAACTTGAACTGTTTGGTAGAAACACAACTTGTCGTGTTTGGAGGAAAAAGAATACTGAGTTGCATCCATCAAACACCATACCTACTGTAAAGCATGGTGGTGGAAACATCATGCTTTGGGGCTGTTTCTCTGCAAAGGGGCCAGGACGACTGATCCGGGTACATGAAAGAATGAATGGGGCCATGTATCATGAAATTTTGAGTGCAAACCTCCTTCCATCAGCAAGGGCATTGAAGATGAAATGTGGCTGGGTCTTTCAACATGACAATGATCCAAAGCACACCGCCAGGGCAACGAAGGAGTGGCTTCGTAAGAAGCATTTCAAGGTCCTGGAGTGGCCTAGCCAGTCTCCAGATCTCAACCCTATAGAAAACCTTTGGAGGGAGTTGAAAGTCCGTGTTGCTAAGCGAAAAGCCAAAAACATCACTGCTCTAGAGGAGATCTGCATGGAGGAATGGGCCAACATACCAACAACAGTGTGTGGCAACCTTGTGAAGACTTACAGAAAACGTTTGACCTCTGTCATTGCCAACAAAGGATATATTACAAAGTATTGAGATGAAATTTTGTTTCTGACCAAATACTTATTTTCCACCATAATATGCAAATAAAATGTTAAAAAAACAGACAATGTGATTTTCTGGATTTTTTTTTCTCAGTTTGTCTCCCATAGTTGAGGTCTACCTATGATGTAAATTACAGACGCCTCTCATCTTTTTAAGTGGTGGAACTTGCACTATTGCTGACTGACTAAATACTTTTTTGCCCCACTGTATATATGCTGGGCAAGAAAAGGCAACAGTAGTAATGTGCCTGTAGCTGGAGGAAGTATACAAAATACAATATATAGAAAAAATGACAAAAGAACAACCGGACGCAAAAAGGAGGCAATATATATATAAAACAAAGTTATAAAAAGGAGGTAATCCACATATACCACATAGAGAGTGGTTATAATCATATACAATTATGCTGCAAGATACATAAATTAATGCGTGTGAATGTAAAAAAATTGAAAACAAAAGAAAAAATTGAAAAAATTGACAATAATAAGTGTATAAAAATATATTGATATAGATAAAAATAAATAAATATAAAAACGTGTCGTGTAAAAAAAGTTGTGGCAAAATATACGAACTGAATTAAGAATGGCTCAATGGTATAAGATGAGTGCGAATATATGTTATAGTGTAACAAAACTATCAAAGTGCTATGCAATTCTAGCGTGCGTATATACTCAAAATGGGCTGCACGTCAAATAACATATGTATGTACAAACAAAAAAGTGCAATGCGTAATACACATTGTAACGACTCGATAACAAGAAGCATAAATAAAACAGCACGCAAGAGAGCAGGTGCAACGTGCAACACACACAATCAAATACAAGAGGTGCAGCATAAACTGGATAATGTGGAAACCGATTCAGAGCTATGTACAATATGTAGTAAATACTACCTCCTCCTAACTGCCGTCCGGTCCTCCAGGTACAGAGCACCCCGACGCGCGTTTCGGACCGTGTCCTTCGTCAGGGGGGGTCAGATCACCGAATGGTCTGCCATTCAGCTTCTAAGTAGTGGCCTTGTATACATATTGTACATTTATATATTTTTTCACTTGGACACCTATACATTTATTTTCTGGGTAATATTTTTTATCCATTATTTATTATGGTTTATTTTATATTTACATATATTATTTTTGTCCAAGAAAGCAGAAAAATATGCGGCACTCACCCAGAAGAAGCTATATTCACGTGCTCTTTATTGGAACAAAAATTGTGTGCATACATCCATTTAGGACATCAGGTGGGACGGAGGGTGCGGTGATGGAGGCTGGACAAGCCTCCATCACCGCACCCTCCGTCCCACCTGATGTCCTAAATGGATGTATGCACACAATTTTTGTTCCAATAAAGAGCACGTGAATATAGCTTCTTCTGGGTGAGTGCCGCATATTTTTCTGCTTTCTTGGACTATATACATCTTA
Organism: Ranitomeya imitator; assembly: GCF_032444005.1. Lineage (NCBI taxonomy): Eukaryota > Metazoa > Chordata > Amphibia > Anura > Dendrobatidae > Ranitomeya > Ranitomeya imitator. The sequence goes on from NC_091284.1 coordinate 225,485,318, forward strand.
TTGCTTTATATGCAGAGCACCTTTATACCCATAACTCACGTGACACCTAGTTGTCAGTAGTTGTGAAGTCCATAGGCTGTGTAATGCGTTACTCTTGTGCCATCCAAGTGCAGTTCTTCTTTGTTCCAGTATATTATTTTTGTCCCATTGATCTGATATTTCCGGCTCACTGCTTTTCTCCTACTGAATAGACTGTTAGAATTTGTATTATGGCAAGAAAAAAGCAGCTAAGTAAAGAAAAACGAGTGGCCATCATTACTTTAAGAAATGAAGGTCAATCAGTCTGAAAAATTGGGAAAACTTTGAAAGTGTCACCAAGTGCAGTGGCAAAAACCATCAAGCGCTACAAAGAAACTGGCTCACATGAGGACCGCCCCAGGAAAGGAAGACAAAGAGTCACCTCTGCTTTTGAATATAAGTTTATCCGAGTCACCAGCCTCAGAAATCGCAGATTAACAGCAGCTCAGATTAGAGACCAGGTCAATGCCACACAGAGTTCTAGCAGCAGACACATCTCCTACAACAACTGTTAAGAGGAGACTTTTTGCAGCAGGCCTTCATGGTAAAATAGCTGCTAGGAAATCACTGCTAAGGACAGGCAACAAGCAGAAGAGACTTGTTTGGGCTAAAGAACACAAGGAATGGACATTAGACCAGTGGAAATCTGTGCTTTGGTCTGATGAGTCCAAATTTGAGATCTTTGGTTCCAACCACCGTGTCTTTGTGCGACGCAGAAAAGGTGAACGGATGAACTCTACATGCCTGGTTCTCCCCGTGAAGCATGGAGGAGGAGGTGTGATGGTGTGGGGGTGCTTTGCTGGTGACACTGTTGGGGATTTATTCAAAATTGAAGGCATACTGAACCAGCATGGCTACCACAGCATCTTGCCGCGACATGCTATTCCATCCGGTTTGCGTTTAGTTGGACCATTTATTTTTCAACAGGACAATGACCCCAAACACACCTCCAGGCTGTGTAAGGGCTATTTGACCAAGAAGGAGAGTGATGGGGTGCTACGCCAGATGACCTGGCCTCCACAGTCACCAGAACTGAACCCAATCGAGATGGTTTGGGGTGAGCTGGACCGCAGAGTGAAGGCAAAAGGGCTAACAAGTGCTAAGCATCTCTGGGAACTCCTTCAAGATTGTTGGAAGACCATTCCGGTGACTACCTCTTGAAGCTCATCAAGAGAATGCCAAGAGTGTGCAAAGCAGTCATCAAAGCAAAAGGTGGCTACTTTGAAAAACCTAAAATATAAGACATTTTCAGTTTCACACTTTTTTGTTAAGTATATAATTCCACATGTGCTAATTCATAGTTTTGATTCCTTCAGTGTGAATTTACAATTTTCATAGTCATGAAAATACAGAAAAAACTTTAAATGAGAAGGCGTGTCCAAACTTTTGGTCTGTACTGTGTATATACCGTTTATACTTTAGTATAAGCTGAGATTTTCAGCCCATTTTTTGGGGGCTGAAAGTCCCCCTCCCGGCTTATACTCGAGTCATACCCAGGGGTCGGCGGGGGAGCGGGGGCTGTCTAATTATACTCACCTGCTCCTGGCCCGGTCCCTGGCTGCCCGGCGCCCCAGCTTCTTCCTGTACTGAGCGGTCACATGGTACCGCTTCCTACAGTAATGAATATGCGGCTCCACCTCCCATAGGGGTGGAGATGCATATTCATTACTGTAATGAGCAGTAACGTGACAGCTCAGTACAGGAAGAAGCTGCGGCGCTGGGGAACCAGGGACCGCGCCAGGAGCAGGTGAGTATAATGGGGAGGGGGAGCGCAGCGCTGCGCGATATTCACCTGCTCCATGTGCCGCTCCGTCTTCAGCGTCTTCTGCAGTGATGCTCGGGTCAGAGGGCGCGGTGACATGGTTAGTGCGCGCCCTCTGCCTGAACGTCAGTGCAGAAGACGCTGAAGATGGATCGGCGACGGAACGAAGTCAGGTGAACGTGAAAGTGCCGGGGGCCTGAGCGACGGAGAGAGGTGAGTATGTGATTTTTTTTATTTTTTTTGTTTTTTATCGCAGCAACAGCAAATGGAGCAAGTGTCTGTATGGAGCATCTTATGGGGCCATAACATTTGTGTAGCACTATATGGGGCAAGTGTCTGTATGGAGCATCTTATGGGGCCATTATTAACCTTTATGCAGGGTGGGGGATATATATACCAGGATGGGGGACATATATACTATATTGGGGTACGTATATACCAGGAAAGAGCCCAACATGGGGGACATTACTACATAATGGGGTAAGGGCCCATCCATGGTCAGATCTCAACCTGCGTTCTGCTACACAAGACCTATAACGGAGAGACTTGTGATATGATGGATCCATAGACTCCATCTGTGGTTTTCAGTAGGTACAAATTCTGGTGGTGATGTGTAGAATCTGCCATTGCCTTTTACTAGTGAACTGCATTGAGTATTGTCTAAAGGTGGGGAAAGTCTGTCACTCGATGGTTTTATCTATTTTGCTATAATGGGGTAAGGTTGCAACTTGTATGTCCCTATAGCATTTGGAACGTTACAAGGTCCCATACATCTGACCAACAGGCGGGGGGGCTAGGTCCAAATTTTGCATTGGGGCCCATTGGACTCAAGTTACTTCGCTGTCCTCAGCACTTAATTTTGTGTATCTGTGAGGTCCTTGAGTTTAAACCCCCTGACATCAGAAAACAATGGCATGTTGTAACTGTGTGACATCACTTCAGAAAAATTTCCCTTTGAGAATACCTTCACCCCAAAAATAAACTGATCACATGGTGACCCTCTACTGGTACCTCCAGCAGTCAGCAAGCATGAGTCTATGAGGGAACGTGCAGCAAGTGTCATATTCCTGTACAATGCTACCACAGGAAAATTATACATTGACGAGGAGTTGCTAATGGGAGGAAAAGTATAAAGGAATGATTACGCATACTTCTAAAATTGGATTGTCTGAATCTGGCTATATAAAAATTGAATATATAATTTAGGATAAAGATACCACTGTTTTCTAACTTAAATGCATGTGTTCTTCGCTAAAAAATTCATTTTTGAAATTGGTGTTCATTAACAATTTTTCATTGTTTGCCACCCATGGCCTTTCTGTTGCTCTATCTATTGCTGACGGCAGAATGGGTTAACTGATGATCTCAGTTTAACAGACCAATGGGAGAGTTTCTAACGTTTATCCCTCTTCTTTTGAACTCTTCTCCACTGATTTATATGAGGACTGACCACATCAAAGTTGAATGCGCATGGAAACAAAGAGTCTGTAACCACAAAATGGTGCAAAATTTATAATGAAACAAATCTTCCCCAGATCTGGAAAACTTTAAGAAAATATATTAGAGGAAAAGTTGATGAGACTGACCACTATGTATACCATTAACCTGAATGAATGGCATTGCATTTCCATATGAAAGAGCCTTGTCTGTAAGTGTCTCTCTTGAGCAGCATGGCCCTTGTTTCCTGAGAGCTGTGCGCTTTAACTAAAAATATTTATCTCAAGTTTTGTTGCTATGAGGTGCTGTAATCCAGTAGGGTGCTGTTCACACCACCTCCACATTTTGTGTTCCCTGTATATGTTAAACATAAGATTTCTAAGGGAAGCTCCCTACTGAGATTCTCAAGAAAGTGGTCACATGGCAACCTGGTTCCTGGCAAAAACAAAACTGACTTGTGAAAGTGAAGAGCTATTAACCCTATGTATTCCGTTCACCCCAGCTCCCCCTCCAGCATGTGTCCATATTTTTGTTCCTATGCACATTCAGCTCCACCTCTACATCTGTCCTGTCGCCTTCTTTATCTCACGTTATCCTTTTCTGAGCCTATTGAGTCTTCTTTACATTAGTTTCCATATCCTTTTCAGTTCTTTCCAAATACCCCCTGCTGTTTCCCTTCTGTCACTCTCAGTTTTTCCTACAGCATCACATATTGACACCCTTCTGCCAATTAATCCTGTCAATATGGTGGCATGTACCTTCACTAGATCGTTCACTCATTATGGTGATGAAGGTAGAAGGATAACAAGCATTGCAGTAGTAAAATTAAACACTTCTAAGGCCTCTTTCACACTTCCGCCTTTCTTTTTCCATCACAATGCATCGTTTTGTGAAAAAAAAAAAAAAAAAACGGATCCAGCAAATGTTTCTGCTGGATCCGTTTTTTTCTCATAGACTTGTATTAGCGATGGATTGTGACGGATAGCCATCCGCTTAATCCGTCGTGCACTGGATCCGTCATAAAATTGCTGTCCGTCGGGCGGAGACAACGCACAGAGGAACGTTTTTTCTTAGTTGGAAAATCGCTCAGTGACGGATCCTGCGCTGCCCGTCGCTGGCTATAATGTAAGCCTATGGGCGCAGGATCCGTTGCTGACTGTCAAAAGCAGGAATCCAGCGACGGATGCCGTCTTTTGAAACTGAGCATGCGCGGAAGAATTTCCAGTCAGGGAAATTCTCTCTTGCTCTCTCTCTTTTTACTATTAATAGGCAGCATCAATAGTAAAAAGATATAATGTTAAAAATAATTAAAAAAATCATGATATTCTTACCTTCCGGCATCCCCCGCAGCCTTCCCGATGCTCACGATGCTGCCGGCAGCCTTTCCGATGCTCGCGATGCTGCCGGCAGCATCGTGATCACAGGTCATTGTCTCGCAAGGCATTATTGGAAACGGGAGCCGCCAGCAGCATCGGGAATGCTGCAGGGGACGCTGGAAGGTAATAATATCACGATTTTTATTATTTTTTTTTAAATTATTTTTAACCTGGGTTGTGTTGTGTATGCGTTTTCACAGCGGAAAAACGCTACGAAGACGCATACACAACGTGTACACATAGCCTCGACGGATCCGTAAATAAAACGGACCCAGTGCACTTTTTTTTCAATCTGCACAGGATCAGTCTTTTCAACATTTTGACGGATTGTGACTGATTATAAAAAACGGAAGTGTGAAAGAGGCCTAATATGTCTTCATGTCTCCGACCCCAAAATCGTATCCACATTCTGTCCCACCATCATTGCTTGCGTGGTCTGACCCACCATCCATATCATGTCAACTAACTCTTCCTTAGGAGTTTCCTGATTCCTTAGTAGAGTCCTATATTAGAATCCTTGAAAATATCACAAGGATTACTCTGTGGCCAAGCGCTCCTGTACTTTCTATAAGAGAATGGGTTATCTCCTTACCAAACCAAAGGACAGTCGATCAATCCTTCTGTCCTGCAGCCCAATCTGTGGGAGCATTCAGGAGGCCTCTATATACATTAGATGGTTAGCCGGTCCCACCAAGAGCAGCGGGTTCAGAGGACATTACAGATACTGTATTGCTCATCGTCTGGTTGCAGAAGACTATATGGTTCTAAACAACGCTTTTAGAATGGGGGAAGGAAAACCTTAAAATCATCCCTAACATTAGCAGAAATGATATTTTTAGAACATCTTATTTTCAACATTATTAGGAAATTCTAGGTTATTTGAGTTCAGGATCCCCATCTATTAGATTTGAGGACAATGTGTTATTTCTCAAAGAATTCCTGCCAAAACCCCCTACATATTGCAGCTGGGGATCAAAGAAACGATGGTCATTATATAGTCAGGGGACCTTTCTAGCAAAAAGCAATTGCCCAAAGAAAACAACACCCTTAAATATTAAGCAACTTTAGATTTGTTTGTGTAGGAAAACATAGCCACCCAGTCTGGGACACTTTTCATGATGACATTTTCTCTTTAAACTTCATGTTTCTTTGTATTGGACGAACTAAACAGAATATCTAACAGAAAGATACAAGCTGATTATTCCAAATTCTTGCAGCACCATTTATACTTCAATACAATACAGTAGATTGTGATAAAATGAATCGTATATTTTGGCCTTCTAGTTCTAGCATTACCTATGCTCTAAATATTCATCTACAATTCATCTACAATACAAAATATTCCTCTCGTATGGAGCCACAGCTTTATGACCATACACAGGTATCACAAGGGTTATCACTTAGTGACTGAAATGCGTTGGATTATAGACACGGCAATTGGTAGAATTTTCCTGTTCAGATTTTTGTGTCAAACCAAAATTGGTGATTTGGAAAGAGCCAAATCTATAGAAACAGGCAAATATTTCAGGTCGATAGGTCTGCAGTTGACTTGTTTGCTGTACTTGTGTTTTGGGACAGTCTGGATGGACTTGTGCCACTTTTGATTATTAGAAATATTGCTAAATGGTCAAAAGGCAGAAACTATTAACTAACTTTATCTAGTGAGAGGGCAGATGTCCATCAAGGGACAGCTGGAGCCTCATTGTCCAGTCCCATCATTTGGACCAGACAAAGGAGCTTCCGGCCACTGGTCAGCAGCTGCTCCGAATCCTTCATCTGAAGCACAAACCTGCTGCTGGTAACATCAGCTGTGACATCTGTGGGTAAGGGGACTACGTAAGAGTCACTGGAGGGTCAGCACTGTTCTAAGCGTCAGGGACTTGAGAGAAAGACTGGTGACATTTTATATTTCAAAGTGTTTATTGAACCATTACACAATGAAAAGAAGAAAAGCAAATGAAATGAGGACATATGACCTCAAGGCAAAATAAGGAATAGCAAATTAGATAGCATCAGTGAGTGCATACAAAAAAGAAAAACTATATCAGATCAACATAATCCTAATATAACAGCAGAAAGAAAATAAGTCCATGGCTCTGAAATGTGACTTTGTCAATCAGAAGATGAGGATTTTATTAGAAGGTATGATGGGATGAGACCAACAACTCCACGACCCAAAAATCGCATACGTAATATGAGTATCTCCTGCATGAATCCACTAATAGGAAGTTACCAGGTAACAATAAAATGAAAAGAACGGGATAGAGAATAAAGTGAAAAAATGAAAAGGAGACAAGAAGAATGGAGTTGGTAGCAAGAAGGGGAAATTTAGAAAGCCTTTACCCCCTATCCCCAACTCTAGAAGGGAAGACCCCTGTCTGCCCCATCAGTTTGCTACAGAAAGCTCGTATCCTCCAAATATTGGATCCACGGAAGCCAAATCTTCTCAAACAAGGTATCATTATCTAAAAGGATACTCGAGAGCGTCTCGTTAACCATGATCCATGACCGTCTTATTCTTGCGCAATTTATTTTACGCACTTATATAGCACCATTAATTTTCTCAGCGCTTTTCAGACATTACCACACTGTTCCCCATTGGGGCTCACAGTCCGTATCAGTTTGCCTTTGTAGTGAGGGTAGAAACCGGAGAACCCAGAGGAAACCCACGCAAACATGGGGAAATGTCTCACGGGAAAATGAGTAGGTTTAAGGAATATAACTGGGGTTAGCCATCTGTAACAGCATGGTGGTCACCCAGCTTGTGTTTCCATATGTAAGATAACTCAAAATGTCCCAAAAAACTGTATGCGCTTCATCCCATCACATGACCGCTCAACAACATGCCAACAGTGACTTGGAGAAAAGTGTCCTTATTGTATATATGGGCCAGTCAGTATTTTGTTTCCTAAATAGTTCTTGGTGACAAGGTCACTGATTGATTTGTGAGATCTTCCACTGTTTGGTAACAGTGTATTTCCACTTTACACAGGAAAATTATTTTCAGCAGCATATGATATCATAACAGTAATCCTCCAGGCGACCTTGTGAGAGGGTTAATTAACCCCATCAATATATGTGTGCATTACCACTTCACAGATGTCCCATCCATATGCAGTGGTAGAAGGGGGTAGTGTTTTCTGTGTCTGGCAGATGCTGAATTATAATGAATGAGGCAGTGACGGGAGGCGGGGGTGAGAGGAGCTGCAGAAGGAGCAAGCACCGGCCTGGTACCCAGCACTTTCTGACACTGCACGAAGAATTCCTCCACTCATTGATTAATACCAAGCAACATCTCATAAGCAGGCCATATTGTCTATACTTATACATATAAGTCCGCAGCGATTTACAGTGCAGTACAAGTATATGGGGTTTTAGCATTATGGAGCATAACATGGATTTCCACGCTACTGATGAAATAATGAAGGGTCCAAGATACACAGAACTGTATGAAATGTCGTTTATTATGGATACGTTTTGACGTGGAAACACTTCAGGATCAAAGCTGAAGAAGTGATTCAGCTTCGAAACGCGTTGATAATAAAACCACATTTAACCCATTACTTGACAAATTAGCAATTTTCTTTTTTTTTATGACAAATTTTTAATGATTTGGGTCCTAATGAATCAGAAACATAATTTGCAAAATGTTTACAAGTACGGATTTTTCAGAAAAGGGCGTCCCAATATTCAATTAAAGATGACAATGACTTGATTTTCTATTTTGAAAACACTCATTTTACAAACACAACACAAAAAATTGGACCTAATTGTAAAAATTATAAAATCTTAGTTGCTAGAAGCTAAAGATTAGGTGTCCCAAAAAAAGAACATTAGTAGATAATGGGCTAATACAGTTCTGTGTATCATGGACTCGTCATCAGTAGCACGGAAATCCACATTATTCTCCATAATACTCCTATTTAGTCTGGTGACTTGTGGATCTGCAGCAGTTGGGTATCTTCGCTTAGAAAATTGTTGCATGTACACAACCATACCAGGTTTCCACAACCTTTATAAAATCCTATTTTCATACCGGATAAGGCCCTATCTCCTAGACAAGTAAATGCGGTTTTATTAAAGATCTCATTCACACATTGTAGAAAAGAATGTGCACGAAAATGAAAGCGTGGTGCAAGTTTAAAATCCGCAGCTCATTTTTGTGCAGATTTCACCCTAATTATTTAACGAAATCCGCAATGAAATATGCAAGTAATACATGTAGATTGTGTGAGTGGGGGTCAGTGCGGCACTACGACCAAATCTGCAACATGAGAACATGACCTTATTCTGTTAAGTGCAAACTCGCACAATACAATTTTCCATGGTATTATTTAGTATCGGTGTTTAGAAGCTAAAACCAGGAGTGGAACCTGTTAAAGGAAAAAAATAATTTGAAGATTTGCACTTCAGTATGACCCACTCTTGGTTTTCTCTTAGAAATGTAGACCACCCTACTGCCTGTGACATGCATCATTTTCTATTATTGTGCCTCTGGCAATGGATTGTAAATGTGTGAAAGATCAGCACACTACACAGTATTAGTGGTAGTGGTTGGAACAATTCAGAATGGGCTATTTTCCCAAAACTAGTGCTGAAAGTGAATAAATACGTGCTTCAAGTAAAATAATTTTAGTGGCTTAATAAGATATCAGCAGCGCTTCCTTTCTTATACGTTTGTGTGATTAAAGATAGAAGGGTAGTGGACCATAAAGGGTAGACTCCCCGATGTATACCTCCAATATGTGTCACTATATAAGATACTGTATGTAGGGGTATACATCATCCATAGGAAAACGAATGCCACGTGATAAACATCTTACATTTTGGAGCTGACTATGCTGTTCCATACAACAGAAAGAAAAGGTATACCAATATATTCAGCCTGAGAGGCACAGTCTTTTGGATATGTGGGGCCTATGGATACGTTTGCACTGGGAGCTTTCCTGACACACATTGTCCATTCGGACAATGTTCTGCCCCAGCTGCAGATTAACACATATCAGAGCACTATACTCACCTGTCCTAGGTCCACCGGTGAGTCTGTGGCGCTGCTCCCGGTGTCTGCCATTGTTTGTGGTGCTGACGTCAGCCAATCAGTGAGCTCAGCAGCTCCGCGTGTGTAGCAGGAAAACCCCTTTCAGAGCTGCTGAGCTCACTCGCTGTCTGTTGGTGTGCCGTCTGAACCACAGCCAATGCCAGACACAGCGCAGAACCGGAGACTTACCAATGGACCTGGGGAAGGTGAGTATACAGTTAGGTCCATATATATTTGGACAGAGACAACATTTTTCTAATTTTGGTTATAGACATTACCACAATGAATTTTAAACAAAACAATTCAGATGGAGTTGAAGTTCAGACTTTCAGCTTTCATTTGAGGGTATCCACATTAAAATTGGATGAAGGGTTTAGGAGTTTCAGCTCCTTAACATGTGCCACCCTGTTTTTTAAGGAACCAAAAGTAATTGGACAGATTCAATAATTTTAAATAAAATGTTCATTTTTAGTACTTGATTGAAAATCCTTTGTTAGCAATGACTGCCTGAAGTCTTGAACTCATGGACATCAGCAGACGCTGTGTTTCCTCCTTTTTGATGCTCTGCCGGGCCTTCACTGTGGTGGTTTTCAGTTGCTGTTGGTTTGTGGCCGTTCTGTCTGAAGTTTAGTCTTTAACAAGTGAAATGCATGCTCAATTGGGTTGAGATCAGGTGACTGACTTGGCCATTCAAGAATATTCCACTTCTTTGCTTTAATAAACTCCTGGGTTGCTTTGGCTTTATGTTTTGGGTCATTGTCCATCTGTTGTATGAAACGACGACCAATCAGTTTGGCTGCATTTGGCTGGATCTGGGCACACAATATGGCTCTGAATACCTCAGAATTCATTCGGCTGCTTCTTTCCTGTGTCACATCATCAATAATCACTAGTGACCAAGTGCCACTGGCAGCCATGCATGCCCAAGCCATCACACTGCCTCCGCCGTGTTTTACAGATGATGTGCTATGCTTTGGATCATGAGCTGTACCACGCCTTCGCCATACTTTTCTCTTTCCATCATTCTGGTAGAGGTTGATCTTGGTTTCATCTGTCCAAAGAATGTTCTCCCAGAACTGTGCTGGCTTTTTTGGATGTTTTTTAGCAAAGTCCAGTCTAGCCTCTTTATTCTTGATGCTTATGAGTGGCTTGCACCGTGCAGTGAACCCTCTGTATTTACTTTCATGCAGTCTTCTCTTTATGGTAGATTTGGATATTGATACGCCGACCTCCTGGAGAGTGTTGTTCACTTGGTTGGCTGTTGTGAAGGGGTTTCTCTTCACCATGGAGATTATTCTGCGATCATCCACCACTGTTGTCCTCCGTGGGCGCCCAGGTCTTTTTGCATTGATGAGTTCACCAGTGCTTTCTTTCTTTCTCGGGATGTACCAAACTCTAGATTTTGCCACTCCTAATATTGTAGCAATTTCTCGGATGGGTTTTTTCTGTTTTCGCAGCTTAAGGATGGCTTGTTTCACCTGCATGGAGAGCTCCTTTGTCCGCATGTTTACTTCACAGCAAAACCTTCCAAATGCAAGCACCACACCTCAAATCAACACCAGGCCTTTTATCTGCTTAATTGAGAATGACATAACGAAGGGATTGCCCACACCTGTTCATGAAATAGTCTTGGAGTCAATTGTCCAATTACTTTTGGTCCCTTTAAAAACAGGGTGGCACATGTTAAGGAGCTGAAACTCCTAAACCCTTCATCCAATTTTAATGTGGATACCCTCAAATGAAAGCTGAAAGTCTGAATTTCAACTGCATCTGAATTGTTTTGTTTAAAACAAATTGTAGTAATGTCTATAACCAAAATTAGAAAAATGTTGTCTCTGTCCAAATATATATGGACCTAACTGTAGATGGGTTTGCTATGTTTTACTTGCAGCCAGGGCAGAACATTGAAGGGGAAGGCGCCTCGAAGTTGCATGTAGATATGCTGATTTTGGCCTATTATTGTGGGCTGATCAACTTTATATAAGTCTTACACTGGGTGATATGCTACCGATAATGATGATTTTTATGCCACCATAAACAATCCATTCACCTAAAACAAGCATTTTGTTTTTTCATCTGGTGATTGCTGGCAATCGGGAACAAATGCTTTTATGAATGCTAATCTAAATGGTCAATCACAGATAATATTCTTGCTGTTGTCCGTAAGAAAAGTTTACCAGCTGCAGCCTACAATAAGCCTTACAACACATATCTTACTGTTAGTATAGCGGCTAGCAGAAGTCCTGGACTGGTATAGTGAGTGACTGGATGCAAGAATAAATGGCGTTATATCATGACTTGTGTCCAGTGGCCATCTTTCTAGTGACTACAGATGTCTGGTCCGGGAACACAGTTTCTGCCATTATGTATAACACAAGTCTAGATAGCCAGAGAATAGATTGGATATACAAGTGATACATTGATTGATACAAAGCGACACATAATTTGTATGATATATTTCACGTCAGTTTTTCGACATTGGGCACATCTGCGACGCCTGATAAACAACTCCTTCATCTTTTGAAGAATAAGTAACATTGGTGAAATAATAGCTTTGTGCCATATGAGAACTGTGAATTTTCCACATTGAGAGTAAACGGCCTTTCCACGTCCACTCTCTACATAAAGCCTTATTATATAAATCAGGAGGGCGCATGGAAGTTCATTAAAAAATAAACATAACTTTATTAAATAACACACATAAATACATACAACTGTCACATATTGACAGCGTAAACACAGACACAACAAGTAAAAGACACCAGAAAAAGTTGGGTCTACCGCATACAAATAGTAAACATAACACCAAACAATAAGGTGTAGTAGGGTGCTGGTAAGAAGAAATCCCCACTAACGTCTCCCAATAGTCCAAGTCTCATCTAAAGTCAATTCAGAGTATAATGTATAAGTAGTCGGAGACTCTCACCCACACTAAGTGCCTAGCATGAGCCACTATAAACGTAAAGGGGGGGGAGAGGGATAAAAAGGGGGACTGTATTCTCACCTTACTGCGGGTAGGCCGCTTAACACGCCCCGACGCGCGTTTCGCTTCGCTTTCTCAAGGGGATAGTATGCTCTATTAGTGCCCATCAAACCCTTTATATAGTGTGCAGATTAAAAGCAGCTGTCCGGTCCCAGATTGCTGCCGTGAACGTCCGGCGCATGCGCGCGCTGCCCTCACAGGTCCACCCGCCCCCGCCCGGTCATATCCGGCCTCGGGAGCCGGCGGGCACCAACAGGTCCCGCCCGCGCCCGCTGCAGGAAGTCGCCGGAGGGGAGAGGGCGGAGCCGCGACGGAGGCGCGCGCACGCGCACCACGGCAGGAGCTCGATGAGACCCAGGCACCGCCTCCTGTATTCGTTGTAACCTAGCAACACAACTTGCGCAGACATGGGAGGAGTAACTTCACATAAAGAAAAAGTCCGTAGCATTAAGTAGTCCGTGTCCAATTCAGTCTTTTTCGTGTGTAACATGTCTACAAAGAAGCCAGCAAGGAGACGTCTTTTCGTAAGTGCCGGGTATATAGCGAGATCTCATGACTCCCATAGACGACCACAAGCAATTCGATTTCCTCATTCCATTAAAGAGTAAATAAATGCCGTAGGCCGAGTGCATATCGCCAATCTAGTGGAGAGTATCAATCACCGGAGAGCAATAAACAACCTAAATATGAAACATAAAACAAATGAGCATTAAAAACATAGCTAAAATGCAGGGAGAGGGAAGAAAAGGGGAACAAAGGGAAAATGATGACAAAAAATAATGGAATCTTAGTTCACATGAACATCTTCATATTTATAAATAAGGACCAAAATTGAGGGCCTCATTAAGGCCGGCGGGCTTAACGGTACCAAGAGTGACTATCCACATAACTTCCCGTTGTGCCAGCAATTTTTTTATATTGCCACCCCTAATGCCTGTGTGTACGACATCAATCCCTCTAACCCTAAATTCTTTAGGATCACAATTGTGTGCCAATCGGAAATGTCTAGGGATAGTTTTGAGCGTGGATATATCATCTACTGTTCTAGCCGCATAGATGTCCCTAACGTGCTCCCTGATACGTATCCTCAATTCCCGTGATGTTAGTCCCACGTATATAAGGGGACAGGAACATGTAGCGTAGTAAACTACATTTTTAGTGCCACATGAAATATATTCTCTAATATCGAATATTTTTTGGTCCACAGAACTAAAGGTAGAAGTCTGATGCGTATTGACACATGCCACACAGTGGCCACATTTAAAGAAACCTTTTTTGGGGTGTGTACTACCAAAGAAATTAGGAGTCGGAGCAACATAATGGCTTTTAATGAGTAAGTCGCTCAGATTTTTAGAGCGACGGGGAGTCATGAGAGGTCTATCGGTGAGGAAGGGTCTCAGGGAGGGCTCCGCACTGAGAACAGGCCAATATTTCGTTAAAATATGACGCATATTGTCCCACTCGTGGTTAAATACCGAAATGAACCGTATATTTTCCTCTTTCTTGTCCGTTTTTCTTTTATGGTACAATAAAAAAATTCCAACGGGATATTAATGATAAAAACCAGAACAAGATGTATAAGTGGAGAAACCCAGGTGAAAGGTCACGCCCATTTTATAGAAATGAGTCTCGATCACGGTCCCGGTCAGCCTCAGTGAGATCAATTAGAGAAGAGACACAGCAGACTATAACTAAAAATCGAGCCGAAGCCTCAAATGACGGATCCACAGGCAGTGGGACCAGTAGGAAAATGAACACCAGACAAAACGCAAAGAAGGGATCTGAGGGGATATCGGTGGGGAATAAGTCTCAGGGAGGTCTGCAGGTAATTAATTTATCTGATCACATATTAACTGAGAGTCAGATTGAGGTACTGAGTAAAGGCCTCTCTTTTTCTCCCACTAATGGTTTCAACTACTTTACAGCACTGAAAGACCTTCATCTCTTTTCGCGAAAATTGGTCCTAAAGAAACTGCACTGTAGGGGTACTAATGACCTGGAGGGCTGGAGCCCTGCGGAGAGGGACACCATACGTATTCTGGAGGAACTTCTTGACGAACAAACCCCAGATGATGAAGGTGGGTTTCCCAGTACCATTCTTCCCAGATCCACGAGGTTCCCTCCCTTATCACTCTGCCCGGCGGTGGAGATATTTACTAAATTAGTCTCTAATGAATTAAAAACTTTATCCCCACACCGCCGTTATGATAATTTAACCAACAAACAGAGGGAAGCTATACGCCAACTGCAATCATTGGATGATGTAGTGTTCAAGGCGGCTGATAAGGGGGGGAACATCGTGGTCTGGCCTATTATTAAATATGAACGCGAAGCGTTCAGACAATTACGGGATAACCAGGTATATACGAAATTAGGTTATAACCCGGTGGCGTCCTTCTCCGCACGACTCCAAAAGATTCTAATTAAAGCCTTTGATTCCGGTATTATCAACAAAAAGGCTCTTGAAGGACTTACAGTGCAGTGCCCGAAGGTGCCGACGCTATATTTACTCCCTAAAGTCCACAAGGACGCCGTCAACCCACCGGGACGTCCGATTGTATCTGGAATAGGTGGTCTGTGTGACCCTATATGTAAATTTATCGATTTCTACTTAAAACCTATCGTAGAGACATTGCCCTCACATGTGAGGGATACAACGGACGTCCTTGCTAGGGTTGACGGCCTCCTTGTGGATAAGGAAACCATCCTCGTGACTGCGGACGTAGAGACGCTGTACACGTGTATCAGTCACGAGGATGGGGTCCGAGCGGTCCGCTTCTTCCTGGAGACCTCCAACCTGGACGGCCCACTGTGTGAACTCATCCTGGAGCTGCTGCACTTTGCCCTCACGCATAATTTTTTTACGTTTAAAAACCAGTTTTATCATCAGAAGCGCGGCGCAGCCATGGGTGCGGCCTGTGCCCCCGCGTACGCCAACCTCTTCCTGGGTTTCTGGGAGAGGTTGGTGTTTGGTGTTTCGGGGGCGGGGGCCGCTGACCATGTGCTGTGCTGGTTACGCTATATTGATGATGTTTTATTTTTGTGGCGGGGCACGGTGCAGCAGCTGGATGAGTTCATGGCTATGCTTAATGATAACAACTTTAATATTAAATTGACATACAGATATGATGCAGTGAAAATTGATTTTTTGGACATCAGTCTGGAGGTGGATTCATCCTCTACCATCCAGACTGATGTCTTCCGTAAGGAAACATCAGTCAATTCATTAATACATGCCACCACTGCTCATAGTCATTCCACAGTTAGGGCCGTCCCGGTTGGACAGTTTCTAAGGGTGAGGCGGATCTGCTCAACGGACCAAAAATTTGAAAATCAAGCACTGGACTTAAAGAGACGTTTTGAACAGCGCGGCTATAGTAAAAGATGCATCAAAAATGGCTATAATAGGGCTAAGTCGGTGTCTCGGGACTCTCTATTGTACCATAAAAGAAAAACGGACAAGAAAGAGGAAAATATACGGTTCATTTCGGTATTTAACCACGAGTGGGACAATATGCGTCATATTTTAACGAAATATTGGCCTGTTCTCAGTGCGGAGCCCTCCCTGAGACCCTTCCTCACCGATAGACCTCTCATGACTCCCCGTCGCTCTAAAAATCTGAGCGACTTACTCATTAAAAGCCATTATGTTGCTCCGACTCCTAATTTCTTTGGTAGTACACACCCCAAAAAAGGTTTCTTTAAATGTGGCCACTGTGTGGCATGTGTCAATACGCATCAGACTTCTACCTTTAGTTCTGTGGACCAAAAAATATTCGATATTAGAGAATATATTTCATGTGGCACTAAAAATGTAGTTTACTACGCTACATGTTCCTGTCCCCTTATATACGTGGGACTAACATCACGGGAATTGAGGATACGTATCAGGGAGCACGTTAGGGACATCTATGCGGCTAGAACAGTAGATGATATATCCACGCTCAAAACTATCCCTAGACATTTCCGATTGGCACACAATTGTGATCCTAAAGAATTTAGGGTTAGAGGGATTGATGTCGTACACACAGGCATTAGGGGTGGCAATATAAAAAAATTGCTGGCACAACGGGAAGTTATGTGGATAGTCACTCTTGGTACCGTTAAGCCCGCCGGCCTTAATGAGGCCCTCAATTTTGGTCCTTATTTATAAATATGAAGATGTTCATGTGAACTAAGATTCCATTATTTTTTGTCATCATTTTCCCTTTGTTCCCCTTTTCTTCCCTCTCCCTGCATTTTAGCTATGTTTTTAATGCTCATTTGTTTTATGTTTCATATTTAGGTTGTTTATTGCTCTCCGGTGATTGATACTCTCCACTAGATTGGCGATATGCACTCGGCCTACGGCATTTATTTACTCTTTAATGGAATGAGGAAATCGAATTGCTTGTGGTCGTCTATGGGAGTCATGAGATCTCGCTATATACCCGGCACTTACGAAAAGACGTCTCCTTGCTGGCTTCTTTGTAGACATGTTACACACGAAAAAGACTGAATTGGACACGGACTACTTAATGCTACGGACTTTTTCTTTATGTGAAGTTACTCCTCCCATGTCTGCGCAAGTTGTGTTGCTAGGTTACAACGAATACAGGAGGCGGTGCCTGGGTCTCATCGAGCTCCTGCCGTGGTGCGCGTGCGCGCGCCTCCGTCGCGGCTCCGCCCTCTCCCCTCCGGCGACTTCCTGCAGCGGGCGCGGGCGGGACCTGTTGGTGCCCGCCGGCTCCCGAGGCCGGATATGACCGGGCGGGGGCGGGTGGACCTGTGAGGGCAGCGCGCGCATGCGCCGGACGTTCACGGCAGCAATCTGGGACCGGACAGCTGCTTTTAATCTGCACACTATATAAAGGGTTTGATGGGCACTAATAGAGCATACTATCCCCTTGAGAAAGCGAAGCGAAACGCGCGTCGGGGCGTGTTAAGCGGCCTACCCGCAGTAAGGTGAGAATACAGTCCCCCTTTTTATCCCTCTCCCCCCCCTTTACGTTTATAGTGGCTCATGCTAGGCACTTAGTGTGGGTGAGAGTCTCCGACTACTTATACATTATACTCTGAATTGACTTTAGATGAGACTTGGACTATTGGGAGACGTTAGTGGGGATTTCTTCTTACCAGCACCCTACTACACCTTATTGTTTGGTGTTATGTTTACTATTTGTATGCGGTAGACCCAACTTTTTCTGGTGTCTTTTACTTGTTGTGTCTGTGTTTACGCTGTCAATATGTGACAGTTGTATGTATTTATGTGTGTTATTTAATAAAGTTATGTTTATTTTTTAATGAACTTCCATGCGCCCTCCTGATTTATATATGTTAGTCATATGGAAGTATCTATGATGGCTGTGGCTGATGTCGGTCACTAAAATGAAGCTGGAAATTTTGAGACTCATAAAGCCTTATTATTAGTATATCTGTAGGCCATTCCGGAGAGGCACGTGTGCGGTATTCAGTGACTAGAGCTTACGCTTCATTAATATCTCTTACACAACTTCATGGGGAGTTATATAATCTCAGAATAGATGGATGTTATGTACCGTAAGTCTTTTCTTCTAAGTAGAAATAGGATCTACAGATATTTAAGACACAATTCTACTCTTATGTTAAAGGGGTTTCATAGCCCTCAACAGCACAAAGAAGAACGGCAGCCGTAATATGTAACAGTGTGGAGGCACAATGCTAGAATAATGCTACACCATGCAAAGCTATCCAAGTGACAGCACTGTGCATACACCTAATATTAGATATCCGTATAATCGCCATTATGGCGCTCGTCCACGCCATTCAGCAGTACTGGCTACATGAGAGATCACGGTAAGTATACACATTGGGGTAAATTTACTACTGTTGTCTGATTTTCATAGATAAGGCAGTCAGAAGAAGAGCCAAATCCATAATTGGATGATTGATAGATTCAGCGCATCCTTGGCGCAAATATAACTCATTGTATACCGCCCATTGGAGGTAAATCTAGACTGATATCTTGTGCTAAAGCTGCTACATGCCAATAATAAATCTGGTTTCTCTTACAAATTGATGCAGTCTATGCTTATTTTCTAGAGACTTTGGAGCCAATTTCAACTCTTTTAATCTACTATATAATTGTCTAAGGGTCACTTCCGTCTGTCTGTCTTTCTGTCTGTCTGTCACGGATATTCATTGGTCGCGGCCTGTCTGTCATGGAAATCCAAGTCGCTGCTTGGTCGTGGCAAAACAGCCACGACCAATCAGCGACGGAAAAATAGCTGCTCCTTCCTCCCGCAGTCACTGCCCACTCTGTCCTCCCCTTCAGTCAGCGCTCACACAGGGTTAATGGCAGCATTGACCGCGGTGTAACGCACTCGGTTAACGCTGCTATTAACCCTGTGTGACCAACTTTCTACTATTCATGCTGCCTGTGCCGCATCAATTGTAAAAAGATCTAATGTTAAAAATGATACAAAAAAAATAGTTATATACTCACCGTCTGTCGGATCAGGAACGGTGACCGCTACGTCATCATCTCGCGAGACCGCAATGCACTCTTCAGACCGGAGCGCGCGAGGAGCGTCGGTAACCGCTTCGATCCGGGGGCCAACGGAGGGTGAGTATATACAGTAACTATTTTTAATTTTAATTCTTTTTTTTAACAGGGATATGGTGCCCACATTGCTATATACTGCGTGGGCTGTGCAATGTTACGTGGGCTTTATTATATACTACTACGTGGCTGGGCAATATACTACGTGGCTGGGCAATATACTACGTGGCTGGGCAATATACTACGTGGCTGGGCAATATACTACGTGGCTGGGCAGTATACTGCGCGGGCTGTGCAATGTACTGCGCAGGATGTGCAATGTACTGCGCAGGATGTGCAATATATTACATGCCCTGGGCAATATACTGCGTGACTGGGCAATGTACTGTGCGGGCTGTGCAATGTACTGCGCGGGCTGTGCAGTGTACTACATGGACATGCATATTCTAGAATACCCGATGCATTAGAATTGGGCTACCATCTAGTTGTTAATAAATGTGTCTAAAGGGATTTTCACTTATTATTTCACTGTACCTATTATGATGCATGATAATAGTGCTTGTTTGTGCCCCACACAGTAATATTGGACGCCTAGAAAATAATGCAGGGGACATTAGTATTTTGGTCCCATATGCACCCTAGACAGTAGTTGCACATAGGTGCACCCTAGAAAGTTCTTATTGCTGTCTTTTTGCCTTCAAAAAATTAACAATACATCCTGTGGCCACCTTTAACCCCTTAGTGACAGAGCCAATTTGGTACTTAATGACCAGGCCAATTTTTGCAATTCTGACCACTGTCACTTTATGAGGTTATAACTCTGGAACGCTTCAACGGATCCCGCTGATTCTGAGATTGTTTTTTCGTGACATATTGTACTTCATGTTAGTGGTAACATTTCTTCGATATTACTTGCGATTATTTATGAAAAAAACGGAAATATGGCGAAAATTTTTAAAATTTTGCAATTTTCAAACTTTGTATTTTTATGCTCTTAAATCAGAGAGATATGTCATGAAAAATAGTTAATAAATAACATTTCCCACATGTCTACTTTACATCAGCACAATTTTGGAAACAAAATTTTTTTTTGTTAGGGAGTTATAAGGGTTAAAAGTTGACCAGCAATTTCTCATTTTTAGAACACCATTTTTTTTTTAGGGACCACATCACATTTGAAGTCATTTTGAGGGGTCTATATGATAGAAAATAATGAAGTGTGACACCATTCTAAAAACTACACCCCTCAAGGTTCTCAAAACCACATTCAAGAAGTTTATTAACCCTTTACGTGCTTCACAGGAACTGAAACAATGTGGAAGGAAAAAATGAACATTTAACTTTTTTTTGCAAACATCTTAATTCAGAACCATTTTTTTTATTTTCACAAGTGTAAAAACAGAAATGTAACCATAAATTTTGTTATGCAATTTCTCCTGAATACGCCAATACCCCATATGTGGGGGTAAACCACTGTTAGGGCGCACCGCAGAACTTAGAAGTGAAGGAGCGCCGTTTGACTTTTTCAATGCAGAATTGGCTGGAATTGAGATCGGACACCATGTCACATTTAGAGAGCCCCTGATGTACCTAAACAGTGGAAACTCCCCACAAGTGACACCATTTTGGAAACTAGACCCCCTTAAGGAACTTATCTAGATGTGTGGTGAGCACTTTGAACCCCCAAGTGCTTCACAGAAGTTTATAACGTAGAGCCGTGAAAATAAAAAATCGCTTTTGTTTACACAAAAATGATCTTTTCGCCCACAAATTCTTATTTTCACAAGGGTAACAGGAGAAATTAGACCACAAAAGTTGTTGTGCAATTTCTCCTGAGTACGCTGATACCCAATATGTGGGGGTAAACAACTGTTAGGGCGCACCGCAGAGCTTGGAAGAGAAAGAGTGCCGTTTTACTTTTTCAATGTAGAATTGGCTGGAATTGAGATCGGACGCCATGTAGCGTTTGGAGAGCCCCTGATGTGCCTAAACAGTAGAAATCCCCCACAAGTGACACCATTTTGGAAACTAGACCCATTAAGGAACTTATCTAGATGTGTGGTGAGAACTTTGAATGCCCAAGTGCTTCACAGAAGTTTAGAATGCAGAGTCGTGAAAATAAAAAATATTTTTTTTTTCACAAAAAAGATTTTGTAGCCCCCAAGTTTTTATTTTCACAAGGGTAACAAGAGAAATTGGACCCCAGAAGTTGTTGTCCAATTTATCCCGAGTACGCTGATGCCCCATATGTGGGGGTAACCCACTGTTTGGGCGCACGGCAGAGCTCAGAAGGGAGGGAGCACCATTTGACTTTTTGAGCGCAAAATTGGCTGTCGTGTTTGGAGACCCCCTGATGTACCTAAACAGTGGAAACCCCCCAATTCTAGCTCCAACCCTAACCCCAACACACTCCTAACCCTAATCCCAACCTCATCCATAATCCTAATCACTAACCCTAACCATAATCACAACCCTTACCCCAAAACAACCCTAATGTCAACCCTAACCATAACCCTAATCAAAACCCTAAATCCAACACACCCCTAATCCTAATCTCAACCCTAACCTCAAACCTAACCCTAATCCCAATACACCCCTAATCACAACCCTAACCTTAACCCTAATCCCAAACCTAACCCTAATCCCAAGCGTAACCCTAATGCCAACCCTAACCCTAATACCAACCCTAATCCAAACCCTAACCCTAATCCCAGCTCTAACCCTAACTTTAGCCCCAACCCTAGCCCTAACTTTAGCCCCAACCCTAACCCTAGCCCTAGGGCTACTTTCACACTTGCGTCGTTTGGCATTCCGTCGCAATCCGTCGTTTTGGACAAGAAACGGATCCTGCAAATGTGCCCGCAGGATGCGTTTTTTGCCCATAGACTTGTATTGCCGACGGATCGTGACGGATGGCCACACGTCGCGTCCGTCGTGCACTGGATCAGTTGTGTTTTGGCGGAGCGTCGGCACAAAAAAACGTTCAATGAAACGTTTTTTTGTACGTCGCATCCGCCATTTCTGACCGCGCATGCGTGGCCGTAACTCCGCCCCCTCCTCCCCAGGACATAGATTGGGCAGCGGATGTGTTGAAAAACTACAGCTGCTGCCCACGTTGTGCACAATTTTCACAACGTGCGTCGGTATGTCGGGCCGACGCATTGCGACGGCCCCGTACCGACGTAAGTGTGAAAGAAGCCTAACCCTAAGTTTAGCCCCAACCCTAACCCTAAATTTAGCCCCAACCCTAACCCTAAATTTAGCCCCAACCCTAGCCCTAACCCTAGCCCTACCCCTAACCTAACCCTACCCCTAACCCTAACCTAACCCTACCCCTAACCCTACCCCAACCCTAACCCTACCCCTAACCCTAACCTAACCCTACCCCTAACCCTACCCCTAACCTAACCCTAACCTAACCCTACCCCTAACCCTACCCCTAACCCTAATTTTAGCCCCAACTGCTGTTCTCCTGCCGGCCGGCAGATGGAGACAGATGGCGGGCGCACTGGGCATGCGTCCGCCATGTTCTGCTGCCGGCGGCCAGGAGGAGCAGCAAGAGGATCCAGGGACCTAGGTGAGTATGCTAGGGTCCCCGAATCCCCCTATTTCTCTGTCCTCTGATGTGCGATCACATCAGAGGACAGAGAATTACACTTTACTTTTTTTTTTTTTTTGCGGTCGCCGGTAAACAGTTAATTACCGGCGATCGCAAAACAGGGGTCGGTAATACCGACCCCGATCGTGCTCTTTGGGGTCTCGGCTACCCCCGGCAGCCGAGACCCCAAAGATTCTCCCGGTGCCGGCCGGCGGGCGCACTGCGCATGCGCCCGCCATTTTGAAGATGGCGGCGCCCACCGGGAGACACGAGGAGCATTTGGGGAGCTAGGTGAGTATTGGGGGGCCACCTGGGACCCCTTTTCTCTGTCCTCCGATGTGCGATCACATCGGAGGACAGAGAAATTAAAAAGAGATCGCTTTTTTTTTTTTTGCGATCGCCGGTAAACGGTTAATTACCGGCGATCGCAAATGCGGGGTGGGTTAAAAACCCCCCGAATCATGTTCTCTGGGGTCTCGGCTACCCTCAGCAGCCGAGACCCCGGAGAAAATCGGCCTCTGGGGGGCGCTATGGACTTTTTCCACAGCGCCGTTAATTAACGGCGCTGTGGTTTAAGTACCCTTAGCGGCCGCCGTTAAAAGGCGTATCGGCGGTCGCTAAGGGGTTAAAGGTTCAAATGCCTTGCTGTATGCCTTCTGTAATAATACCACTTAAGTGCGCACACATTAATATTGCTCCTAAAGAGTAGTAATGCCCCATGAGTATCCCCCACATAATAATGTCCCAAGTACCCCATATAAGTAAAAATGCACCCTCATTGCCACAGAGAAAGTAATAATGTGCTCCTAACTCCGTATAACCATTGTGCCATAAATCTTAAAAAATAATAGTGTACTTGAAAATTTAAAGAAATATGTTACAATATATTCTCCTAATCCCTGATACTGGCAATTCTCCCAGCAAAGTCAGCGTCCAAGTGTGCTGACGCCTGTGCATGCACCTGCAGTTCTGTAGGCTCAAGGCCTCAGGCAACCTCCAGCCTATAAAATGGGCAGTGGTAGGAAAGAGAGCCCATGGCCTACTGTGTTTAAGTGTATCAGTGCACCATGCTTGCCAGTACAGCTAAGGCTACTTTCACACTAGCGTCGGTGCGTCGGGCCAACGTACCGACGCATCCTGTGACAACGCAGCACAACAGGGGCAGCGGATGCATTATTACAACGCATCCGCTGCCCCATTGTGAGTTGCGGGGAGGAGGGGTCGGAGATCCGGCCGCGCATGCGCAGTCGGAAATGGCGGACACGACGCACAAAAAAAGTTACATGTAACGTTTTTTTGTTCCGACGGTCCGCCACAACACGGTCCGCCACAACGGTTGCGACGTGTGGCAATGCGTCGCTAATGCTAGTCTATGGGGAAAAAAACGCATCCTGCAGCCAACTTTGCAGGATGCGTTTTTTTCACCAAAACGACGCATTGCGACGTGCGTCGTACGACGCTAGTGTGAAAGTAGCCTAAGTGGGGGTCACTCCACGTGGGCTTCATGGTGTCAGCCAGGGGCAACAGCCTGACTATTATACATAGTTGAACATAAAATTCAATGTGTAGTGAGCAATAATGTATATTTTTACATTTTTTTTTTTTAAGATATCACTTTAATTTGGGTCACGTAATTCACATGTGAATTTCTTTGATTCTTGTTATATTGTTTCCTGGGTTCATTGACAGAATCAGCCACTAACCCTGTTTCAGTGTTTGTATGATAATGGTTGTGTAATGTCCCATCTCTGGTACTTTCCCTATTGGAATAATAAGTCTTGTGACCCCACTAGTGCTGCAGAAAATGGCCAGCTTATCAGAGGAAAGAAATAGAAGGTGCAATAGACAAATGTACTGGGACACCTACACATTACATTACGAGAGCTTTTATGACGCCCCATTTTTTATCCATAGACATTTACATGAAGTTGGTTCTTCCGTTCGCAGCTATAATATCTTCCCCCAAAACCATCATTGCCTGCATAAATAATCCGTTCTTTGCAGACTAAATATTCAAGCTTGCTAATGTTTTGGTGCCAAAAATAAGTGCCCTTCCAGTGACGGTAAATACTAAAGGTGGAATTGCAGGCCAAGATTTTATATTGTCTGTGGCAAAGCACAAAAGAGGCTTTTTGCTGCTGAAACGGCACCAATTTTTCTTCCAGACATCAAAGCAGGGCTAATCTGCTGTCCTTGAAGGCATTGGAGCTACTTTTAATTTTTAATCATTTCCTGTTAAACAAGAATCTATTTAACTAAACATGTTTCTGAAATGATAACCAGCCACCATCAGATAGGAAAGATCCTGCTTAAGAAGCCTACATTGTGCCATCACCACATAAAGATGCGAAGGACAAAGACATAGGATGTCTTATTAATACTACAAAGCAACGGCTTCAGGGCAAATCTGGTCCAATTAACACTTGAGTTATGTTGGTTCCAACCAAACACAAATCATGATACACAAGGAAAATGTGGAAATATTGCCCATTTTTTTCTGCCGATGATATGTTTAAAAATGTGATTGTTTCCTCCTGATAATTTGAAAGTAGGCGTGCGCAGATCATAAAGGCAGCAGAGTCACTGGGGCCTTGCTTTGAAGCAGGAGGCCCATCCCTGGTTGGTCTCATTCCCTCTGCTGCTGCATGGTCAACTACATTAAAAACCAAAGACTGAAGAATTGAGGATAGGGTACAAACATGGAATAAAACGGGCAAATCAAGTCATCATAATGGGGACCATTTTGATATTTCCTATGGGAGTAAACCTATTCTAAATGCCACTGTTAGCATCTTGGACACGGAGATAACTCTATCCAGACTGTAGCTCCCTTACACATTAGATGAAAGTCACCTGAACTTGCTGATCATTTGATGTATGGGGTGCTTCCAAAATACAGTGATCCATACCTACTTATAGTAGCCAAGGAAGGATATGGGTAATGTCTGACCAAGGCTCATAGATGCACGTTGGGAATGAAGGCTAGTCCGTTTGGTCTTCTGCTACTGTAGGAAGCAAATTGCTGATAAATATATTACTGCCTTGCTATAATAGGAAGGTGCATATTAGCTTTCTACGTATGAGACTGCGTAGTTGAAGCTGTGGACTGGTCAGACCATTCATATGAACCCTGTCCACCACCAGGGTCCAGCTCTGACACCTAGATGTAAAAGGCATCTAGGTGTTAGAGTTGGACCCTGAAAGAATGTGCCTTGGTTTGTTTTCGTTAACATCATGCAGTCATGCCCACCATGGCAGTGGCCTTTTTCACCAGGATAATGGTGGAAACATTCATGAGGTTGACTTAGCCTCCAACTTCCCCACATCTTAATTCCATCATTTATTGTAGGATTCCTGGAAAAACAAGTTTGATTTGCCAAGACCCCACCTCATAATTTACAGGACTCAAAGGGTAACCGTCGTTGAATTTTTCTGCATAAATCAATAACCAGGGATTCAAGCTTCAGGAGGCTAATTTGCATATTCCAGGTGCCTTCTGGGAGAAGCGAAGTCTCCCTAAGCTAGAAGATCGTTGGGTACAGCCGGGACCAGCTGCTTCGAAAGCATCACCAAACCAGGGATTCAAGCTTCAGGAGGCTAATTTGCATATTCCAGGTGCCTTCTGGGAGAAGCGAAGTCTCCCTAAGCTAGAAGATCGTTGGGTACAGCCGGGACCAGCTGCTTCGAAAGCATCACCAAACCGCGCGCCGTTTTGCCTGTAGGACATTATTGCAAGAGAGCTTGGCTGAGTAGATTACACAAGAAGGAAAACACACAGCAAGTCAGCAGGATCTAGGAGCAACATGGCAGATGTGACAACCTACATGGTGAGCTGCAGCATGTGCTACATGTTCACAGATCGACCAGAAGAAGAATCCAATTTCACCTGTCAGAAGTGTAGACTAGTGGCCCTTTTAGAAGAAAAGGTGCGGGGTCTGGAAGAAAGAATAGCAACTTTGAAACTCATCAAAGAGAATGAAGACTTTCTAGACAGAACAGAAGCATCTCTACTGGTCACAGAAGGTGCAAAAAGTGTCAGAGAACCTCCAAAAGCAGATGAGTGGAAGCATGTGACCAAAAGAAGCAAGAAGACCATGGAGAAATCACCAACCACACAACTGAAGAACCGATATCAAATCTTTGTAGAGGATGAAGATGGCACACCTAAGAATGAAGCAATACCAGCAAGCAAAAAAGAAAAGGGCACACAGCAACAAGTGACAGCAAAAAGTACAGCCAAGAAGCAACGAAGAGTGGTGGTGGTGGGAGACTCACTACTGAGAGGCACAGAAGCGGCCATCTGCAGACCGGACATAACTGCAAGAGAAGTATGCTGCCTTCCAGGTGCGATGATCAAGGATGTGACCGATAGGATACCAAAGCTCTTCAGCTCCAAGGACGTCCACCCATTTCTTCTGATACATGTTGGCACCAATGACACGGCAAGGAAGGACCTACCGACAATCTGCAAGGACTTTGAAGAGTTGGGGAAGAAAGTAAAGGAACTGGATGCACAGGTAGTTTTTTCTTCTATCCTTCCAGTAGACGGGCATGGCACCAGGAGATGGAACAGGATCCTTGATGCAAACAACTGGCTAAGACGATGGTGCAGACAACAAGGATTCGGATTCCTGGACCACGGTGTGAATTACTGGTATGATGGACTCCTCGCCAGAGACGGACTACACCTCAACAAACCTGGGAAACACACATTCGCCAGAAGACTCGCTACACTCATCAGGAGGGCGTTAAACTAGAAGAAGAGGGGACGGGAAGAAAAACATTAGACTCGAACAAAGACGACCCAGGAAAACATACTCTGAAGGGAGGTAAGAACATTTCTAAAACAATCCACAGTGAGGAGATTGGAACAAAACAAAATCCTCTAAACTGCATGCTCGCAAACGCCAGAAGCCTGACAAACAAGATGGAAGAACTAGAAGCAGAAATATCTACAGGTAACTTTGACATAGTGGGAATAACCGAGACATGGTTAGATGAAAGCTATGACTGGGCAGTCAACTTACAGGGTTACAGTCTGTTTAGAAAGGATCGTAAAAATCGGAGAGGAGGAGGGGTTTGTCTCTATGTAAAGTCTTGTCTAAAGTCCACTTTAAGGGAGGATATTAGCGAAGGGAATGAGGATGTCGAGTCCATATGGGTTGAAATTCATGGAGGGAAAAATGGTAACAAAATTCTCATTGGGGTCTGTTACAAACCCCCAAATATAACAGAAAGCATGGAAAGTCTACTTCTAAAGCAGATAGATGAAGCTGCAACCCATAATGAGGTCCTGGTTATGGGGGACTTTAACTACCCGGATATTAACTGGGAAACAGAAACCTGTGAAACCCATAAAGGCAACAGGTTTCTGCTAATAACCAAGAAAAATTATCTTTCACAATTGGTGCAGAATCCAACCAGAGGAGCAGCACTTTTAGACCTAATACTATCTAATAGACCTGACAGAATAACAAATCTGCAGGTGGTCGGGCATTTAGGAAATAGCGACCACAATATTGTGCAGTTTCACCTGTCTTTCACTAGGGGGACTTGTCAGGGAGTCACAAAAACATTGAACTTTAGGAAGGCAAAGTTTGAACAGCTTAGAGATGCCCTTAATCTGGTAGACTGGGACAATATCCTCAGAAATAAGAATACAGATAATAAATGGGAAATGTTTAAGAACATCCTAAATAGGCAGTGTAAGCGGTTTATACCTTGTGGGAATAAAAGGACTAGAAATAGGAAAAACCCAATGTGGCTAAACAAAGAAGTAAGACAGGCAATTAACAGTAAAAAGAAAGCATTTGCACTACTAAAGCAGGATGGCACCATTGAAGCTCTAAAAAACTATAGGGAGAAAAATACTTTATCTAAAAAACTAATTAAAGCTGCCAAAAAGGAAACAGAGAAGCACATTGCTAAGGAGAGTAAAACTAATCCCAAACTGTTCTTCAACTATATCAATAGTAAAAGAATAAAAACTGAAAATGTAGGCCCCTTAAAAAATAGTGAGGAAAGAATGGTTGTAGATGACGAGGAAAAAGCTAACATATTAAACACCTTCTTCTCCACGGTATTCACGGTGGAAAATGAAATGCTAGGTGAAATCCCAAGAAACAATGAAAACCCTATATTAAGGGTCACCAATCTAACCCAAGAAGAGGTGCGAAACCGGCTAAATAAGATTAAAATAGATAAATCTCCGGGTCCGGATGGCATACACCCACGAGTACTAAGAGAACTAAGTAATGTAATAGATAACCCATTATTTCTTATTTTTAGTGACTCTATAGCGACAGGGTCTGTTCCGCAGGACTGGCGCATAGCAAATGTGGTGCCAATATTCAAAAAGGGCTCTAAAAGTGAACCTGGAAATTATAGGCCAGTAAGTCTAACCTCTATTGTTGGTAAAATATTTGAAGGGTTTCTGAGGGATGTTATTCTGGATTATCTCAATGAGAATAACTGTTTAACTCCATATCAGCATGGGTTTATGAGAAATCGCTCCTGTCAAACCAATCTAATCAGTTTTTATGAAGAGGTAAGCTATAGGCTGGACCACGGTGAGTCATTGGACGTGGTATATCTCGATTTTTCCAAAGCGTTTGATACCGTGCCGCACAAGAGGTTGGTACACAAAATGAGAATGCTTGGTCTGGGGGAAAATGTGTGTAAATGGGTTAGTAACTGGCTTAGTGATAGAAAGCAGAGGGTGGTTATAAATGGTATAGTCTCTAACTGGGTCGCTGTGACCAGTGGGGTACCGCAGGGGTCAGTATTGGGACCTGTTCTCTTCAACATATTCATTAATGATCTGGTAAAAGGTTTACACAGTAAAATATCGATATTTGCAGATGATACAAAACTATGTAAAGCAGTTAATACAAGAGAAGATAGTATTCTGCTACAGATGGATCTGGATAAGTTGGAAACTTGGGCTGAAAGGTGGCAGATGAGGTTTAACAATGATAAATGTAAGGTTATACACATGGGAAGAGGGAATCAATATCACCATTACACACTGAACGGGAAACCACTGGGTAAATCTGACAGGGA
The DNA here is from genome assembly GCF_032444005.1 of Ranitomeya imitator. Lineage (NCBI taxonomy): Eukaryota > Metazoa > Chordata > Amphibia > Anura > Dendrobatidae > Ranitomeya > Ranitomeya imitator. The sequence continues at coordinate 225,515,112 of NC_091284.1, forward strand.
GAAGGACTTGGGGATCCTAGTTAATGATAAACTTACCTGGAGCAGCCAGTGCCAGGCAGCAGCTGCCAAGGCAAACAGGATCATGGGGTGCATTAAAAGAGGTCTGGATACACATGATGAGAGCATTATACTGCCTCTGTACAAATCCCTAGTTAGACCGCACATGGAGTACTGTGTCCAGTTTTGGGCACCGGTGCTCAGGAAGGATATAATGGAACTAGAGAGAGTACAAAGGAGGGCAACAAAATTAATAAAGGGGATGGGAGAACTACAATACCCAGATAGATTAGCGAAATTAGGATTATTTAGTCTAGAAAAAAGACGACTGAGGGGCGATCTAATAACCATGTATAAGTATATAAGGGGACAATACAAATATCTCGCTGAGGATCTGTTTATACCAAGGAAGGTGACGGGCACAAGGGGGCATTCTTTGCGTCTGGAGGAGAGAAGGTTTTTCCACCAACATAGAAGAGGATTCTTTACTGTTAGGGCAGTGAGAATCTGGAATTGCTTGCCTGAGGAGGTGGTGATGGCGAACTCAGTCGAGGGGTTCAAGAGAGGCCTGGATGTCTTCCTGGAGCAGAACAATATTGTATCATACAATTATTAGGTTCTGTAGAAGGACGTAGATCTGGGTATTTATTATGATGGAATATAGGCTGAACTGGATGGACAAATGTCTTTTTTCGGCCTTACTAACTATGTTACTATGTTACTATGTAATAGTCCAAGTGAAAATGAGCAACTCTGTAATATATCTTATCAGAGAAATCTGCAACTTTCTCCACCAGGAATGATCGTTCAGTCTCCAAAATCTCAATTCATGGATAAAATCGGTATTTAGTGAAGACTGATTATTAGATTACTGAGATGGGAGATGGCAGTTGTAGATTCTATGTAGAGGGAAGTGTAGAGAACGTTGGGGCTAGAGCTTCTCCCTCATCCTCCCATTTACATAGATTTGTATCTGTAGCAGGTTTCATGTTCATTATTGATATCTAATATATAAAGCTGAATGTGTGTATGTGTATGTCCGGGATTGGCATCTGCACCGTCGCAGGTACAGCCACAAAATTTTGCACAGTCACACGTCTGGACCCCGAGAGCGTCATAGGCTATGTTGTGAGGTGAAATTTTAACCCCGTGCGTTCCAATTCACCAAACAATTTTGCCCCTATCAACATAATGGGGGAAAAAGTGAAAGGAAAAGTGTTGGAGGCAAATTCACAGCTGCCAGATGTGAACAAGGGGGACCTCCGTCACATACAACTGATCTGACAGGCGCTTCTCTTTTACTTTCATTTCTCCTTCCTCACCAGATTGTGAGGAAACCCCCTCCCTCCAGGTAGTCTCCTGTCTCTTGAAGGTCTGTGAAACCTGATATCACAGTTGGATTTCAGAGCTTCAGGGGAGAGGATATAGCTGCACAGATCTCTCAGGCTCATTGTATGTGAATACGTCACATTCAGTAAGGTTGGTATTTTATGTTTTTATTCATCACAATAGTTTATTTAGCTTGTTTTATGAATGTATAGCACAAAATGTGAGGATATTTCATAGAAATAAGGGAGATTTTATAAAAGAAAGTGTGCTGCTCAGGCATATACAGTAGTTCCCTAACATATTCCTTCTCTTGCTTCAGATTATCTGCTGAAATGGAGAGGAAATGTACAATTTATCCAAACAACTTGATGTTGAGGAAGTAACAAACATGCTGTTAGATGATAGAGACCTCACACTGAATGAGGATTTAGGAGAGGAAAGTGAGATTGATTCTCATGATGAGGTGGAAGAATGTGTCCTGGATTCTGAAACAGAGCAAGATGGTGACAGTGGTGAGGATGAAGAAGTTGGATCATATTATATTGGAAAAGATAAAAATACTAAATGGAACAAGAAGCCATTCCAGAAAAAACGTAGGGAACCTTTAAACATTATTACTCACCTTCCTGCAGTAATAGGAACTGCACGTAATGCAAAAACTGCAGTTGAATGCTGGAACAGTATATTTACAGATGACATTCTGGACTCTATTGTCACATATACCAACCAATATATAGACATTATAAAGGACAAGTACATCTGCAACAGAACCATCAAGCCCACAGATGAAATAGAACTGCGTGCTTTTTTTGGATTACTGTACCTTGCAGGAGCTTATAGGGCAAATAGACAAAGTTTGGAGGAACTTTGGGGTAAAGATGGGGATGGAGTTGAAAAATTTAGCCTTGTTATGTCCATAAACAGATTCAAGATTCTAATTCGTTTCCTTCGGTTTGACGACAGAACTACCCGAACCGAACGCAAAACACATGACCGACTTGCTCCAATTCGTGATATATTTCAAAGATTTGTTGTAAACTGGAAACAAAGTTATTACCCTGGAGAGAATCTCACTATTGACAAAATGCTCCCTGGTTTTCGTGGTAGATGTGCCTTTCGTCAATATATTCCATCAAAGCCAAACAAATATGGAATAAAAATTTATGCCCTTGTTGATGCCAGTAAGACCTACACTTACAACCTGGAAGTTTATGCAGGAAAACAACCAGAAGGTCCTTACTGTGTGAGCAACAAACCCATTGATGTTGTAAAAAGACTGGCTGAACCCTTATTTGGATCGGGTCGCAATATTACAGCTGACAATTGGTTTACAAGTTGTGATCTGATTGATTATCTGAAAATTCAGAAGCTGTCATATGTGGGAACTGTAAGAAAAAACAAAAGGGAAATGCCGCCACAGTTTGTAAGTGTGAAAGAGAGACAACAGTACAGCAGTATGTTTGCATTCCATAATGGAAAGGCTTTAGTTTCCTATGTACCACATGCCAAAAAAATCGTACTTCTTCTATCAACACTTCATGATGATGCTGCCATCGATCCTGGGACTGGGGCAGAAAAAAAACCGGAGATAATTACATTTTACAATGCCACCAAAGGGGGTGTGGATACAGCAGATCAGATGTGCTCCACTTTCAACGTCAGCAGAAACATCAAACGCTGGCCAATGGTCATATTTTTTGCTATGTTGAATTTGGGTGGTATAAATTCACAAGTAATTTATCTTGAAAACAAGCTTGAACCACTCCGTAGACGATTGTATCTGAAAAAATTGGCCCATGAACTAGTACTTGGAGAGCTACGCAGGAGAAGCGTGAAACAATCGGTATCCCCTCTCGCCTTCAAGTTCAGCTCAAAAGGTTCCGCCCAGAAGATGATGGTGAAAAGTCACCATCTGCACCACCTCACAAAAGAAGGAGATGCACCACCTGCCAAACGGAAAGCGGAACCAGAAGGCTTTCAAATTATGAATGTCTCAAATGTCATAAAGCAATTTGCCTGACACATGCAAAAATGGTGTGTAATTCTTGCTATTTGCTCTGCAAGTGTGACTTTTCTGGGGAAACCTCAGCATCTACTTCTGATTGAATATGTTTTTAATAGTACTTAAGGTACCTTAAAATTAAGTTTGTGTTCAAAAATTTTCTTTGTACATTTTTTTGAGAGAGTCAAACGGGGTACTATTTGGCGGGAGTTTTGAAAAGTTTGTATTTCATAGTTATTAGTTTTATGTTAAGTAAATGTTTTTTTTTGCAACTGATTATGTGTAGTCTCTTTTATTACATCCCTATGAAGGTCACTGATCACTTTTAGAGCACTGAAATTGCTAACATTAGATATTATAGGTATTTTTCCAGCAGGCGCCTGACAGGCACATTGTATGTGAACTCGTTAGTCCGAATATTGTATTGTATTGGAGGGTTAAAGAGTGAGAGCGATAGCGCCAAAGAGTATATACCGTACAGTTGCTAAGGTGGGGCCCCGACATGGGATACTCACCACACATGGAGATATGAACACACACAAAATGCGCCACACACTACCACGTGCTTGAACACATATACCACCCTCAGCACACATTTCACCACACATACACCAACCTGGCCACATAAAAGTCGAAACACAAAAGTCGCCGCGCAAAACTCGCCACATGCAAAACTAGGCTCACGCAAAACTCGCCACACATACAAAACTCACCTCATGGAAAACTCGCCACACGCAAAACTTGCACACGCGGAAAAATTGCCAGATGCAAAAGTTGCCTCACACAAAACTTGCACATACTCAAAACGCACCACACATAAAACTTGTCACGCGCAAAACTCGCCATGCGCAAAACTTGCTGCACACAACTTGCTACACTAACCTGTCACATGCAACTCGACACACAAAAAGTTGCTACACGCATGTCGCCACACAAAACTCATCCCACAAAAGTCGCTACATGCAACTCAACACACACAACTTGACACATGAAACTCGCCCTAAAACACACACAAGTGTGGTATTATCCTTCAAAAATAAAAATCTGATTAATAAGCAGACAAACTGCAAGAGCAACAAATTTACCATATAGGAAATACGGCAGCTGTCAGTCACATGACCTGTCTATTATGTGTATGTGTGAGCTAATATATACTGCCAGGGGGGAGGGCTTCCTGTTGGCTGGGGATTTATCAGGCTGCCAATTTGGCTTACAAATACTGAGGTAAAAATACTGACCAAATAACGTGTGAATGCGGTCTAATACAGGAGGAGATGACATACAGATATATACTATATACAGGGGAGATGACACACACACATATACAGTTATATGAAAAAGTTTGGGCGCCCCTATTAATCTTAAGCTTAATGTTTTATAAAAATAGTTGTTTTTTTTTGCAACAGCTATTTCAGTTTCATATATCTAATAACTGTTGGACACAGTAATGTTTCTGCCTTGAAATGAGGTTTATTGTACTAACAGAAAATGTGCAATCTGCATTCAAACAAAATTTGATAGGTGCAGAAGTATGGGCACCCTTATCATTCTCTTGTTTTAAATACTCCTACCTACTTTTTACTGACTTACTAAAGCACTTTTTTTGGTTTTCTAACCTCATTGAGCTTTGAACTTCATAGCCAGGTGTATGCAATCATGAGAAAAGCTACTTAAAGTGGCCACTTGCAAGTTGTTCTCCTGTTTGAATCTCCTCTGAAGAGTGGCATCATGGGCTCCTCAAAACAACTGTCTAATGATCTGAAAACAAAGATTATTCAACATAGTTGTTCAGGGGAAGGATACAAAAAGCTGTCTCAGAGATTTAACCTGTCAATTTCCACTGTGAGGAACATAGTAAGGAAATGGAAGAACACAGGTACAGTTCTTGTTAAGGCCAGAAGTGGCAGGCCAAGAAAAACATCAGAAAGGCAGAGAAGAAGAATGGTGAGATCAGTCAAGGACAATCCTCAGACCACCTCCAGAGAGCTGCAGCATCAACTTGCTGCAGATGGTGTCACTGTGCATCCGTCAACTATACAACGCACTTTGCACAAGGAGAAGCTGTATGGGAGAGTGATGCCGAAAGAAGCCGTTTCTGCAAGCACGCCGCAAACAGTCGGCTGAGGTGTGCAAAAGCACATTTGGAGAAGCCAATTTCTTTTTGGAAGAAGTTCCTGTGGACTGATGAAACCAAGATTGAGTTGTTTGGTCATGCAAAAAGGCGTTATGCATGGTGGCCAAAAAACACAGCATTCCAAGAAAAACACTTGCTACCCACAGTAAAATTTTGGTGGAGGTTCCATCATGCTTTGGGGCTGTGTGGCCAATGCCGGCACCGGGAATCTTGTTAAAGTTGAGGGACACATGGATTCCTCTCAGTATCAGCAGATTCTTGACAATAATGTTCATGAATCAGTGACAAAGTTGAAGTTACGCAGGGGATGGATCTTTCAGCAAGACAATGATCCAAATCACTGCTCCAAATCTACTCAGGGATTCATACAGAGGAACAATTGCACTGTTCTGAAATGGCCATCCCAGTCCCCAGACCTGAATATCATTGAACATCTGTGGGATCATTTGAAGAGGGCTGTCCATGCTCGGCGACCATCAAACTTAACTGAACTGGAATTGTTTTGTAAAGAGGAATGGTCAAAAATACCTTCATCCAGGATCCAGGAACTCATTAAAGCTACAGGAAGCGACTAGAGGCTGTTATTTTTGCAAAAGGAGGATCTACTAAATATTAATGTCACTTTTCTGGTGGAATGCCCATACTTCTGCACCTGTAAAATTTTGTTTGAATGCAGATTGCACATTTTCTGTTAGTACAATAAACCTCATTTCAAGACAGAAACATTACTCTTCAATACATGAAGAAATGAATGAAAGCAGCACTCACCCGTTGTCTTCAATGATAATATAGTCCTTTATTGACCGTGGCTCAACATTCCCAGCTAGGGACAAGGCAGGCTACAACATGAGGAGGGAGCGGTGAGGGAGGGTGCAGAGACGAGACAGACGACGGCCGTTTTGCGAACAGTCGCTTCAACGGGTCCAGTGAGTTGTGTTAGTGACGTCATATCCTCTTATAGGAGTCGACGTACTGCTTACCACATACATAACATTACTCTGTCCAACAGTTATTAGATATATGAAACTGAAATAGCTGTTGCAAAAAAACATTTTTTATAAAACATTAAGCTTAAGATTAATAGGGTTGCCCAAACTTTTTCATATAACTGTATACTATATACAGGGGAGATGACACACAGTTACACACTATATACAGGGGAGATGACACACAGGTATGTACTATATACAGGGGAGATGACATACAGGTATATACTATATACAGGAGGAGATGACACAGGTATATACTATATACTGGGGAGATGACACACAGGTATATACTATATAAAAGAGGAGATGATACATAGGTATATAGATGAGGAGATGACATACAGCAGGTATATACTATATACAGGGGAGATGACATACAGGTATATACTATATACAGGAGATGACATACAAGTATCTATAATATAATATAACGCTGGGAGTGTCACTCTGTCCGAAGCCTTTATAGACTGCGCAAGCGCCGGCGCAGTCTGGGCCTCACAGAGTGACACTCCCGGGAGATCGCGGTATGCGTTAACACTGAACGCACACCGCGATCTCCAACAGAGAAGCAGGGACCGCCAGGAGGGTGCGTATCGGCTATATTCACCTGTCCTCAGTTCCACCGCTGCGCGCCGCCATCTTCCTGGTCCTCGGCCTGTGACCTTCAGTTCAGAGGGCATGATGACGCGCTTAATGCGCGCCGGCGCTGCCCTCTGACTGACCAGTCACAGCCAGAGGACCGGGAAGATGGCGGCGCGCAGCGGTGGAACGGAGGACAGGTGAATATAGTAAGTGCTGGGGGGCCTGAGCTGGCGGCGATACCGGCACCTGACCCCAACAGCGCACCGGTGTCCCCGCCTGCTCAGGCCCCCCAGCACTCGGCGCCCAGTGACCATAGGTGAGTATGTTTTTTTTTTTTTTATATTGCAGCAGCATACGGGAGCATATAGAATGGAGCATGTTAAGGGGGCCATCAACCATAATGGAGCAGTGTACGGGGGCATATAGAATGGAGCATGTTAAGGGGGCCATCAACCATAATGGAGCAGTGTACGGGGGCATATAGAATGGAGCATGTTAAGGGGGCCATCAACCATAATGGAGCAGTGTATGGGGGCATAGAGTATAGAGCATCTTATGAGGCCATAAACCATAATGGAGCACTGTACGGGGGCATAGAGTATGGAGCATCTTATGGGGCCATAAACCATAATGGAGCAGTGTACGGGGGCATATAGTATGGAGCATCTTATGGGGACCATAAACCTTTATGGAACAGCGTACGGGGCATACACTATGGAGCATCTTATGGGGGCCATAAACCATAATGGAGCAGTGTACGGGGGCATATACCATGGAGCATCTTATGGGGGCTATAAACCTTTATGGAACAGCGTACCGGGCATACACTATGGAGCATCTTATGGGGGCCATAAACCATAATGGAGCAGTGTACGGGGCATATACTATGGAGCATCGTATGGGGGTCATAAACCATAATGGAGCAGTGTTTGGGGGCATATACCATGGAGCATCTTATGGGGGCCATAAACCTTTATGGAACAGCGTACGGGGCATACACTATGGAGCATCTTATGGGGGCCAGAAACCTTTATGGAGCAGTGTACGGGGGCATATACTATGGAGCATCTTATGGGGGCCATCAACCTTTATGGAGCAGTGTACGGGGCATATACTATGGAGCATTTTATGGGGGCCATAAACCTTTATGGAGCAGCGTATGGGGCATATGGATGGGAGCAGCAAATTAAAGAACGGTGGTGCAGGATGGGAGCAGCACATGACAGAACGGGGGCGCAGGATGGGAGCAGCACATGACAGAACGGGGGCGCAGGATGGGAGCAGCACATGACAGAACGGGGGAGCAGGATGGGAGCAGCACATGACAGAACGGGGGCGCAGGATGGGAGCAGCACATGACAGAACGGGGGCGCAGGATGGCAGCAGCACATGACAGAACGGGGGCGCAGGATGGAAGCAGCACATGACAGAACGGGGGCGCAGGATGGGAGCAACACATGACAGGATGGGGACGCAGGATGGGTGCAGCACATGACAGGATGGGGACGCAGGATGGGTGCAGCACATGACAGGATGGGGACACAGGATGGGTGTAGCACATGACAGGATGGGGACGCAGGATGGGTGCAGCACATGACAGGATGGGGACGCAGGATGGAGCAGCACATACCAGGATGGAGACCATATACCAATATAAATGCTCGCCACCCGGGCGTAGAACGGGTTCAATAGCTAGTATAGTATATACAGAAGAGATGACATACAGGTATATACCGTACTATTTACAGGGGAGATGACATACAGGTATATACTTTATACAGCAGATGACATACAGGTGTATACTATATATAAGGGAGATGACAAACATGTATATACTGAGGGAAAAATGAGGGGTGTGAGGTGAAAATGAAAAGGTGTGAGAGCAAAATGAGAGGAGTGAGGGAAAATAGTGGAGTGATCGGAAAATGACAGATGTGAGGTCGAAATGACAAGTGTGAGGGGGAAAATGAGAGGAGTGAGGGAGAAAATGAGAGATGTGAGGGGGAAAATTAAAGGCGTGATGGGAAAATAAGAGAAGTGTGGTGCTATAACTAACCACAGATATTTACTATGCCCAGGCAACGCTGGGCTCTTCAGCTAGTATGAAATAAAAATGAAACCGACAGTTACTCTTTAAAGCATTTTCTGCTAATCTTTTGGTACTAAATAACAGCCGGCGAGATCTACACAATTTTTGGCCAGTGGTTTTAATGGTGTAGTAATGAAGGTGATCGGTGTATACGTCTTTGAAGTTGATATTCATCTGATCATCATACAAGAGTCCTTCCATATTCTGCTATCCAACAAAGCTGTGGCAAGTATAGACGATGACAATGTTTCCTTATACCTGTCTGCTCTGTTTCCCCATACCTGTCTAATCTGTTTGCAATCTAGACCCATCTGGACCCATCTTAGCTATAGTAAGACAAAATGAAATGGACATTGCTCGTGAATAATTAAAAAGAGAATTTCTCAGTAATTAAGTATACATGCTGAGCTCAGTATGCCAACACTTTTTGGTTACTGGCATTCTTTACAAATACAGATTTATAATTCTTAGGTTATAGCGAAACCTAAAGGGGAAACTACATTGACCGCAAAATGGGACCCGCAGCTAGGGGAGGACACACTGGACCCAAATATCACCATAAAAGTGTGGGAAATATTTAGATACTTGTGGCAGCAGAAATTGAAACTTCTCTTCCCCCAATGACCTAGACTTCTGTTGTGCAAGTTATATATTTTTTTATTTTTAGACTTGAGTGGGATATAGACAAGTGAAGGGTGCGTTCACACTGGGCAGTAACTGGGCAGGCAATGTCCTCTTTTATTTTTAGCATGTGCAATAGTCTATATGTGGATCATTTCGGAGCACTGATATAACAATATTCGTAAATCTTTCTTGTTAATAATATCTTCACACCAGCGTATATACTCTCTCTTATGCTAATCACACTCTGGCCAATCTCTGATCAGAGTTTGATGACAGTGTTATCTGATTCTCTCGGATGAGCAGAAGATGGAGAAAAAAATTCTCCATCTTCATTCTATCAGTCTGTAAAAATCGGACTGCACTCAGATGTCATCCGAGTACAGTTTGTTGTTTTCCATAGACTCATTGATTTGCATGGCTGAGTGCAATCCAATCAAATCCAACTTGTGCTTGCTGCAATTTTTTACCTCAGGCAGACCAAAAATTGGACATGTGCTCGGCCCATAGCATAACATTGGTCCAAGTGTGATCCGACTGGAAAATATGGTCGTATGCACGAGCCCTTATACAGAGATGTTTGGCTTCCAGTTGACGAGTTGCTGTCCAGTAAGCAACTAGTTCCATCAAGTGTATTGGCCTCAGAAATTCAACATTGCCCACGATCATTGATCATATGTTAAAACTAGTGACAACACCATGTCCTCCTGGATGCTGAGTGCCAGGTAGGACAGTATGCTTGGGAGGTAGGAATTTTTAGGAAAGGCAGGTATTTTGTAGAGTTAGTGGCCTTATAAGAAGCAGTATGAGTAGATAAATCACAAGCAGAGCTACACTGGTAATATCTTTCCGGTAATGGGCTGGTGAATAACGCTGACTCGTCTTTGTCCCGAATTTAGGTCTGTCATCGACTTTAGAAAATACTGCAAGAACAAGCTAAATATAAGATGTAAAATTATGGAAGAACACGGGCTACTAAGAGGCTGGCAGCAGCGGTGACACTCTGGAAGAAGACTCATTTTAGGGAACCAGGTTCTGTTTTCTTTGGTAGTACACAGATATTTCCTCATCTAAATGGCACATCATTCTGGTTCATGGCTTATGATGTATAGAAAAATTTAAAGCTTCATGAGGTTGGTTCATGGTGGCCTCATAGACTGAGCGGTCGTAGCTTCCGACATCATATTTTCTGGACCGTTGAGCGTTGTGGTGTGGACTTCTTATGATCGAGGTGCAGAACACTATATACAGAACAGTATATGGAGATTGCAAGAAGAGAAAGCTGGAGTCTGCCACTCAGATCCATGATTGTAGCAAGATACTTGGTGTGAATCTGGAGAACAAAGGACTAATTTCTTGGACAGAAATTAGACATCTGTCTTTTAATATAAATGTTAGTTGGCTTATTTTATGCCATAGTCACATTCGTTAAAAAAAAAAAGTGTTACGCCTGGTACACAAAATCATTCTTTATCATTATTTTTATTATTTTACATTTACTAGATCGTAGCCTTATTCTAACGCATTGGGTATTTTAGAATATGTATGTAGTTTATTTATGAAGATTTTAGAATAATACATTGAATACACAGGATTCCCGCCAATTCGCGGCCGGACTTCACCTATCGCTGATTGTTCGCAGCCGGCCACATAGTATATAACAGCCCACGTAGTATATAACAGCCCACGTAGTTTCTTGCACAGCCACGTAGTTTCTTGCACAGCCACGTAGTATATACAGTGGGGCAAAAAAGTATTTAGTCAGTCAGCAATAGTGCAAGTTCCACCACTTAAAAAGATGAGAGGCGTCTGTAATTTACATCATAAGTAGACCTCAACTATGGGAGACAAACTGAGGGAAAAAATCCAGAAAATCACATTGTCTGTTTTTTTATCATTTTTTTTGCATATTATGGTGGAAAATAAGTATTTGGTCAGAAACAAACAATCAAGATTTCTGGCTCTCACAGACCTGTAACTTCTTCTTTAACCCTGCTGTTCTGTTGGTCAAAAATGACCGACCTTGAACTTCAATATTCTTTAAAATATTCAAGATGCGGCTCTGAAACCCGTGGCCGACCGACCCATCCTCATTTAAGTCAATCAACCACAAGTTTCAGAACCGCATCTTGAACACCCCCAAAAATACCAAAGTTCAAAATAGGTCTCCCCAGACCGAACAGAACAGCAGGGTTAAGAGTCTCCTCTTTCCTCCACTCATTACCTGTAGTAATGGCACCTGTTTAAACTTGTTATCAGTATAAAAAGACACCTGTGCACACCCTCAAACAGTCTGACTCCAAACTCCACTATGGTGAAGACCAAAGAGCTGTCAAAGGACACCAGAAACAAAATTGTAGCCCTGCACCAGGCTGGGAAGACTGAATCTGCAATAGCGAACCAGCTTGGAGTGAAGAAATCAACAGTGGGAGCAATAATTAGAAAATGGAAGACATACAAGACCACTGATAATCTCCCTCGATCTGGGGCTCCACGCAAAATCCCACCCCGTGGGGTCAGAATGATCACAAGAACGGTTAGCAAAAATCCCAGAACCATGCGGGGGGACCTAGTGAATGAACTGCAGAGAGCTGGGACCAATGTAACAAGGCCTACCATAAGTAACACACTACGCCACCATGGACTCAGATCCTGCAGTGCCAGACGTGTAACACTGCTTAAGCCAGTACATGTCCGGGCCCGTCTGAAGTTTGCTAGAGAGCATTTGGATGATACAGAGGAGTTTTGGGAGAATGTCCTATGGTCTGATGAAACCAAACTGGAACTGTTTGGTAGAAACACAACTTGTCGTGTTTGGAGGAAAAAGAATACTGAGTTGCATCCATCAAACACCATACCTACTGTAAAGCATGGTGGTGGAAACATCATGCTTTGGGGCTGTTTCTCTGCAAAGGGGCCAGGACGACTGATCCGGGTACATGAAAGAATGAATGGGGCCATGTATCGTGAGATTTTGAGTGCAAACCTCCTTCCATCAGCAAGGGCATTGAAGATGAAACGTGGCTGGGTCTTTCAACATGACAATGATCCAAAGCACACCGCCAGGGCAACGAAGGAGTGGCTTCGTAAGAAGCATTTCAAGGTCCTGGAGTGGCCTAGCCAGTCTCCAGATCTCAACCCTATAGAAAACCTTTGGAGGGAGTTGAAAGTCCGTGTTGCCAAGCGAAAAGCCAAAAACATCACTGCTCTAGAGGAGATCTGCATGGAGGAATGGGCCAACATACCAACAACAGTGTGTGGCAACCTTGTGAAGACTTACAGAAAACGTTTGACCTCTGTCATTGCCAACAAAGGATATATTACAAAGTATTGAGATGAAATTTTGTTTCTGACCAAATACTTATTTTCCACCATAATATGCAAATAAAATGTTAAAAAACAGACAATGTGATTTTCTGGATTTTTTTTTTCTCAGTTTGTCTCCCATAGTTGAGGTCTACCTATGATGTAAATTACAGACGCCTCTCATCTTTTTAAGTGGTGGGACTTGCACTATTGCTGACTGACTAAATACTTTTTTGCCCCACTGTATAGCACAGCCACGTAGTATATATAGCACAGCCACGTAGTATATAACACAGCCCGCCACGTAGTATATAGCACAGCCACATAATATATAACACAGCCCACGTAGTATATAGCACAGCCCACAGAGTGTATAACAGCCCACATAGCGTATAATACAGCTCACCTAGTTTATAACAGCTCACGCACGCAGTATATAACACAGCCCACGTAGTGTATAACACGGCCCACGTAGTGTATAACACGGCCCACGTAGTGTATTGCATGGCCCACGTAGTGTATTGCACGGCCCACGTAGTGTATTGCACGGCCCACGTAGTGTATAGCAATGTGGGCATCATATCCCTGTTAAAAAAAAAAAAAAAAGAATTAAAATAAAAAATAGTTATATACTCACCTTCCGTTGGCCCACGGATCCAGGCGAAGCGTTTACCGATGCTCCTCGCGTGCTCCAGTCTCAAGAGTGCATTGCGGTCTCGCGAGATGATGACGTAGCGGTCTCGCGAGACCGCTACGTCATCATCTCGCGAGATCGCAATGCATGTAGCGGTCATCGGAGCGTCGCGAGGAGCGGGAAAGGCCTGTTCTGGATCCGAGGGGCTGACGGACGGTGAGTATGTAACTATTTTTAATTTTTTTAATTATTTTTAATATTAGATCTTTTTACTATTGATGCTGCATAGGCAGCATCAATAGTAAAAAGTTGGTCACACAGGGTTAATAGCAGTGTTAACTGAGTGCGTTACACTGCGGCATAACGCGGTCCGTTAACGCTGCCATTAACCCTGTGTGAGCGCTGACTGGAGGGGAGTATGGACTGCGGGCACTGACTGTGGGGAGTAAGGAGCAGCCATATTGCCGCTGGACTGTGCTCGTTGCTGATTGGTCGTGGCTGTTTTGCCGCGACTAATCAGCGAGTTGGGATTTTCGTTACAGACAGACAGACGGAAGTGACCCTTAACAATTATATAGTAGATATAGCACCATTTATTATATGGCGCTTTACACGTAGAAGGGGTAATTATAGACAAGTGCAATAAACATGAGCAAATCAAGGCACACAAATACAGAGAGAGAGAGGACCCTGCCAGCTAGGGCTCACAGTCTACAGGGGATCGGTGAGGAAACACTAGGAGAGGGTAGAGCTAGTTGTGCGGCTGTTCAGCAGACTAAGGATCACTGCAGGTTGTAGGCTTGTCGGAAGAGGTAGGTCTTCAGGTTCTTTTTTAAGGTTTCCGTGGTAGGCGAGAGTCTGATGTGTTGGGGTAGAGAGTTCCAGAGTATGGGGGAAGCACGGGAGAAGTCTTGTATGCGGTTGTAGGAAGAAGAGATTAGAGGGGAGTAGAGAAGGAGATCTTGAGAGGGTCAAAGGTTGCGTGTGTGTAAGTACTGGATGACCATGTCATAGATGTATGGAGGAGACAGGTTGTGGATGGCTTTGTATGTCATAGTTAATGTTTTGAATTGGAGCCTCTGGACGATAGGAAGCCAGTGTAGAGCTTGGCAGAGGGGAGGCTGGGGAATAACGGGGAGACAGGTGTATTAATCGGGCAGCAGAGTGTAGGATGGATTGGAGAGGTGCCAGAGTGCTAGAGGGGAGGCCAGAGAGTAGGAGGTTGCAGTAGTTGAGGCAGGAGATGATCAGGGCGTGCACTAGTGTTTTTGTGGTTCCGTGGTCAAGGAATGCACGGATCCGGGAAATATTTTTGAATTTGAGTCAGCAAGAGGAGGCAAGGGCTTGGATATGTGGCTTGAAAGAGAGGGCAGAGTCGAGGATCACCCCGTGCCACCGAGCATGTGGGACTGGGGAAAGTGAGCAGCCATTGACATTGATGGATAGGTCTTGTGGAGGGGCAGAGTGAGATGGGGGAAAGATGAATTCTGTTTTGTCCATGTTCAGTTTTAGAAAGCGAGCAGAAAAGAAAGCTGAAATAGTAGACAGACATTGTGGCATTTTGGTGAGTAAGGGAGGTCCGGTCCAGAGAGGTAGATCTGCGTGTCGTCGGCATAGAGATGATACTGTAAACTGTAGGATTCTATGAGCTGTCCCATGCCAAAGAGCAGGGGTCCTAGGACTGAGCCTTGGGGAACACCGACAGGCCGGGGGCGAGGTGAGGAGGTGGTGTGGGAGAGGGAGACACTGAATGTTCGGTCTGTTAAATATGACGAGATCCAGGATAGGGCCAAGTCTGTGATGCCAAGAGATGAGAGAATCTGTAGCAGGAGGGAATGGTTGACAGTGTCGAAGGCAGAAGACAGGTCCAGGAAGGAGGACAGAGTGGTGGCGCTTGCTCTTGGCAGTTAGTAGGTCATTGACTTTAGTTAAGGCAGTTTCAGTTGAGTGATGTGTTCGGAAGCCAGATTGTAAGTGGTCAAAGAGGGAGTCGGAAGAGAGGTGGGAGGACAGTTCAAGATGAACATGCTGTTCCAGTAGTTTTGAGGCATAAGAGAGAAGAGATATCGGGCGATAGCTAGATGCAGAGAATGGGTCGAGGGAGGGCTTTTTGGGTCTGATCAAGGCATGCTTGAAGGATGAGGGGAAGACACCATTTGTGAGAGGTTGAAGAGATTAGGGTTGGGATGAAGACTATGGTGAGGTTAGGGATGAAGTGGGACGGGAGCGGGTCAAGCATGCAAGTGGTAATATGTGACCTTGACAGGAGAGTGGAGAGCTGATCTTCTGTCATGGTGGGGAAGCGGGTTTTGGAGGAACAGGGCTGGGAAGTGAAGAGTGGCATTGGGGGCTGCGGGCCAAAGCTTTCTCTGATCGTATCACTCTTCTGCTTAAAGAAGGAGGCAAAGTCTTTGGCAGAAATGAGAGGAGAGGGAGGAGGTGCTGGGGGACAAAGTAGAGAATTGAAAGTGTTGAAAAGCTGTTTAGGGTTGTGAGACAGGGAGGATATAAGAAATGAGAAGTAAGTTTGTTTTGCGGCAGTGAGTGTGGATTTCAAGCTGGTGAGAGACTTCTTGTTAGCAATGAAGTGCTCGGCAGAGTGGGATCTCTTCCATTTCCACCCAGCGACCCTGGAAGCCCGTCTCAGTTCTTTAGTCAGGCTGGTCAGTCAGGGCTGCCTGTTGATTGTAATGCAAAAATATTTAATGCAAAATATTAATAAATGTGACTAAATAGTTTGGCACAAACTTCCCAAAAGACAGGCTCAGCCAGCCTAGCAAAGGTGGGTCAGTGGTGCTGTTATTCTGCAGTGGCCTGACCTCATTAATGTATTTTGCTAAATTCATACAGGGATTGGATCTATCATACGATGGACACATGCAGCATCCGTCAGACCCCAATTGATTGTAAAATGGTCCATCTGGTTACGGTGACTGCATTAACCTCCATTGTAGATGTGAGCAGACCCTAATCTCGTGTAACATCAGTTATTAGCATTGGTAAGTAGTCAGGAATTCCCCATGAACATCTGTCTGTGGGCAGCGCATTAGTACACAGATAACTAGATGCCAGATGTTCCCATTGCTTATTCCAGATCAGTTCCTTAACATAAACGGATCTGAATCTCTCACTTTAGAAATCAAGCAAAACTAAATATGTCTATTCACAGAGGGATCAGCAGAAGCCAAATGATTACTCTTCATTGCAGATTTTTGTAATATTGAAGGATATGGGTGGTAAAGGTGGCGCTAAATGTGCGGCATGGCTTAATTATATTTGGCACAATCACCTCTCATCTTTGCTTGCCTTGTTCTAGACCCTTTTTGTAAGTAGACCTAAAAAGTTTTTTTTTTTTTTTAAGAAACATGCCCTGTACACACTGGGTAGCATTCAAGAAATTACACCGCCGTCTCTTTCTGTCTACATTTATTGCATTAATGAAAATTGCCAATCACTGATGGGGCGGAGTTATACAGAACTCGTGAATGTGGAGGACTACCTGGCAGCAGGTTTACTAGTCCTGTAGTGATAGCCTGCTGATAAAACAATGATTTCATCAAAACTGTAGCAAGTAGCCCAGTAAATAACACATCAGTGGAATTAGGGTTTCTGTGTCTACATTACACTGCTCTCAGATTAGGTGGCAATAACCTGGTGATAGGTTTCGTATTATACCTGATGTCACAAAAAATGTGTGTTTGGGGAACCATAGTTGTGGGTGTACTGTAATCTTGAAGAAGGTTTACCCCGTCTCTCACCTGCTTACCAATGATTGGGGCAATAACCATGAGTGGACTGTGTTATTTTCTAGCTGTGTTTTTTCAGCAGTGTATAAATTCAGCGCACCTGTCATTATAGTAGGCTGTTGTTAATGGGAATGTCCACTACAAGGACAACCCCTTCTTGAAGTAAATGTTTGGCCCTGATAAAATAAAATATACTCCCCTCCCGTGCTGGCGCTGTTCCCACCGTGTCAGCACTTGTGGTGTGACACGTGCCCTGCTCCCAATCAGTGATGGCGTCACTGTCTCCTCCTTCATACGGATAGAACACGAAGAAGACATTGGGGGGCTGCAGCTGATTTCTGGCTTCCCCTTCATGTTCAATCTGTACGAAGGTGGACACAGTGCCGCCAACGCTGATTGGGCGCCGGAGTCACATGTCGCAACAACGCAAGGGAGCTCCGAGACCGTGATTGCCGACACTGCAGGAACAGCACCAGCACAAGAGGTGAGTGTAGGGTTTGTATTTTATCGGGCCCAAACATTTAGTTCAAGAAGGGGTTGTCCTAGTAGTGGACAACCCCTTTAAATGAATTTTCTGGACCGTGATTCCTTGTTGGTAAAGATTCTCATCTCTTTCTGATATGTTATGACATGATTCTTGGGGTCTCAGTCTACCACGGCTCCTTCCAAGGTTTACATTGGATGTTTGGATTTTTTTTTGTCTCTTTGCAACAACGGAGGGTTAATGATATGTCAAAGAAGAAAAGCTCTATTGTAAAAAAAAGAATATGAGATGGAAGCTTTGTCCTTCCGGCTGACGGAGAGGAGAATAAAAGAAAAGCTCCTTTGTATCAAAGTAGTAAGGCTCTACTCTATAAATATTTTAACGTCCTCATCGTTGGCGGAATGGTAAGGTCCTGGGCAACGCAAGGAGATGTTTACACGTGTGGATTGCCCAAACTCTACTGCAAAGAAAGTCGCCATTCCTAGAGAACCCAACAGTGACGGAATCTGGAAAATAGATGATGAGCCTTGAGAGGCTACAACACTGTATAGATCACTTTCTGTAGGCACTACTATGTTTGACATGGTTTAATCTCCAGTCATTTTCCTTTTCTTTTCACATTTTGCATAGTCCTCAGGGAAATGTGATGTTTGTTGCCACAGAGACCAAATTAAAGCCGACCCCTTGAGGTCGTTCAGGAGATTTGTGAAAGGGACAGAGTCTATTGATTTATCAGTGACAGGTGCATGCATCTAGAAAACTGCAGATTAATCTTTGCCCATAGGGACCCATCATGTCTCTCTTAGCTTTACATGGACGGACACCGTGGCGCTCAGGAAATGTCAGAGCCACAGACACAAGGATATTTCTTTGGATAACCCCCCATGAATTGACTAATAGATCCGTAGATGCATAGGCTGCCTACTCCCACTCCGCAGCCGCCAATCCATATGGATGAGGCTGAGCTGCCTGCGGGGAGAGGGCAATGTGCAGCACTCATCTACATAGGAACTGCTCTGCCCCTGGCCGCGCGCCATCCACACACAAACACTCACACCCCTGCTTCTTCATTTTCCTAGAAGCTCCAGGATTGAATATTTGTAGCTAAAATTGCAGATTGTAAAGGTTAAAGGCTAAATGGACTCATTTTCTGCTGGAAAAAAATAGAGGCGCTATGTAGAAACCATTTATGCACGGGCCGTCTGCTATGTAAATGGTGGTGTAATGAATGTGTGAGTGAGTCCACAGACTTTATAAATGTTTAGACATGCTAGATTGCTGTAAGAGAGCTGAGAAATATGTGAGTAGGATACAGGAATGCACATAGGAAGGGCTGAGGGGTTAGTTTACTAAATTTATAAGGAACATCCAGGGTTTCCATAGTAGAGGCCTGGTGGTTAGGACACTGGGAAGGAGCTGCTGGCCCTGTGTATAGCTACAGAACGGCTTACTTAATTCTTGGCCGTGCCATAAATGTTTAAGTGCTTGGATACAGATTCAGAGGGCATTTTGCACTACAGAAAATATATTTGCAGTCTCTATATACTATATGGATCTTAAACCATTATGCCTATAGACTCCTAAGCCAAAGCCATAAAGGGAACCTGTCACCAGGGTTTCCCATTCTAAAGTATCACCCCCACCTTTAAGGCCTCTTTTACAATATTCTAGTAAGCTGTATGTAAGTCTCTACATAGCACAAAAAATAACACTTCTTATACCTCCATACGGTATGATCCTATGGGTGTCGCTAGTCAATAGTCTTGCTTCAGTGCCGCCTCCTCTCTTGATGCATTCTCCTACCCTGCTTCATGTGGGTGACACGTCCTTTGTCATCAACACATTGTTCCCCAATCGCTCTCCTGCGCATGCGTACTTCTCTCCGCCCTGCTGAGATCAGTGCAAAAAACTGTAATGTGCTGAGAAAGGCCAAAGAGTTCCGATGACCCGCATGTAAATCTAGAGCATGCGCATTACGTAGGACACGTCATCCACATTAAGCAGGACACCATTTGCAATGAAGCAGGACCAGTGATGCCCATCGGACCAGACTGCACCATATGGGGGACTGGGAACTTGCATACGGCTTACTACAATACTGCAAAGGAGGCATTAAAGCACCACTCCAGATGTTTGTTTTTTTAAATTGTACCACTGAAGTGGTGCTAAATATAATACCCCTGCCCCATGTCTCATACTCGCCTACTATTATTTTCCGGCATTAATCCCATTGTTCTCTGGCAAAAAGTGACCTGCCGGCTGCTTCAGGGTGCGGCACCAAGATCACTTTTCAGTACAAGTCTGACAGTCGCGTTCTGGCTCTCATAGACTTGCACTGAGAGATTGTGACATAACTTCTGACTTACGGACAGTCAGAAGCTGCACTCACAAGATGGCACCGCAGTACACGAGTGGTGCCAAAAAACGCAGACACCACAGGGCGAGTATATGACAAGGGGCACAGGACTTACATTTAAAGCACCCCTCCAGTTCTGGAAAAAAAAAAAGGTGCTGGAGTAATACCGTAAAGGTGGTGGCCGTACTTTATATACTGAAGAAATATATAGGCTATCAGCCCAGGAAAGGAATCACATTGGGATAGGTTCACAGCAAAGTGGATTGCCTTGTCGTGGCTGCTGGGCATGCATGAATTGTCCAAATTATGTGCCAAGTACGTTCTTTTTTTTCTTATTTTCTAGAGCAGTAATGCTATTCAGATTTCATATATTTAATGTTTAAATGATTTAGTAACTTCATTTGTTGTTTATTAACCCCTTACTGCCATCGGATGGAAAAGTACATCAGATACCAGTATCACCCCCTTTTGATGTGGGCTCCGGCGGTGAGCCCGCATCAAAACTGGGACATGTCAACTGTTTTGAACAGCTGACATGTGCCCGCAATAGGGGTAGGTGGAATCGCGATCCACCTGCGCCTATTAACTATTTAAGTGCCACTGTCAAAGTCTGACAGAGGCATTTAACAAGCGTATCTGCACCAAAATGGTATACCGTATATACTCGAGTATAAGCCGACCCGAGTATAAGCCGACCCCCCTAATTTTGCCACAAAAAACTGGGAAAACTTATTGACTCGAGTATAAGCCTAGGGTAGAAAATGCAGCATTTACCGGTGAATTTCAAAAATAAAAATAGATGCTCCATACCGTTCATTATTGCCCCATAGATGCTCCATATACAACTGTGCTATATAGAATGCTCTGCACCGTTGATTATGGCCCCATAGATGCTCCTTATAATGCTGTGCCATATATGCTCTGCACCTTTGATTATGGCCCCATAAATGCTCCTTATAATGCTGTGCCCCATATATGCTCTGCACCTTTATGGCCCCATAGGTGCTCCTTATAATGCTGTGCCCCATATATGCTCTGCACCTTTATGGCCCCATAGGTGCTCCTTATAATGCTGTGCCCCATATATGCTGTGCCCCATATATGCTCTGCACCTTTATGGCCCCATAGGTGCTCCTTATAATGCTGTGCCCCTTATATGCTCTGCACCTTTATGGCCCCATAGGTGCTCCTTATAATGCTGTGCCCCATATATGCTCTGCACCTTTATGGCCCCATAGGTGCTCCTTATAATGCTGTGCCCCATATATGCTCTGCACCTTTATGGCCCCATAGGTGCTCCTTATAATGCTGTGCCCCATATATGCTGTGCCCCATATATGCTCTGCACCTTTATGGCCCCATAGGTGCTCCTTATAATGCTGTGCCCCATATATGCTGTGCCCCATATATGCTCTGCACCTTTATGGCCCCATAGGTGTTCCTTATAATGCTGTGCCCCTTATATGCTCTGCACCTTTATGGCCCCATAGGTGCTCCTTATAATGCTGTGCCCCATATATGCTGTGCCCCATATATGCTCTGCACCTTTATGGCCCCATAGGTGCTCCTTATAATGCTGTGCCCCATATATGCTGTGCCCCATATATGCTCTGCACCTTTATGGCCCCATAGGTGCTCCTTATAATGCTGTGCCCCATATATGCTCTGCACCTTTATGGCCCCATAGGTGCTCCTTATAATGCTGTGCCCCATATATGCTGTGCCCCATATATGCTCTGCACCTTTATGGCCCCATAGGTGCTCCTTATAATGCTGTGCCCCTTATATGCTCTGCACCTTTATGGCCCCATAGGTGCTCCTTATAATGCTGTGCCCCATATATGCTCTGCACCTTTATGGCCCCATAGGTGCTCCTTATAATGCTGTGCCCCATATATGCTCTGCACCTTTATGGCCCCATAGGTGCTCCTTATAATGCTGTGCCCCATATATGCTCTGCACCTTTATGGCCCCATAGGTGCTCCTTATAATGCTGTGCCCCATATATGCTCTGCACCTTTATGGCCCCATAGGTGCTCCTTATAATGCTGTGCCCCTTATATGCTCTGCACCTTTATGGCCCCATAGGTGCTCCTTATAATGCTGTGCCCCTTATATGCTCTGCACCTTTATGGCCCCATAGGTGCTCCTTAGAATGCTGCTGGTGCTGCCATAAAAAAAAAAAAAATCACATACTCACCTCTCTTCTCAGGACGCCGGCGCTTTCAATAATTACCTGCTCCTCTGCGGCTCCGTCTCCAGCACTGACGCTCAGCAGAGGGCGCGCACTGACTATGTCACAGCGCCCTCTAACCTGAGCGTCATTGCTAGAGGACGCTGCAGACGGAGCCGCACCGGAGCGAGGAGCAGGTAATTATAGCGCTGCGCTCCCCTTACCTGCTGCGGCGCGGTCCCTGCAGTCCCTGGCTTCCCCGGCGCTGCGGCTTCTTCCTGTAATTGAGCGGTCACATGGCACCGATCATTTACAGCAATGAATATGCGGCTCCTCCCCTATGGGGGTGGAGCTGCCTATTCATTTCTGTAATGAGCGGTGCCATGTGACCGCTCAGTGCAGGAAGAATCTGCAGCGCCGGAGAAGCCAGGGACTGCAGGGACCGCGCTGGGAGCAGGTAAGTATAACTACACAGCCCCCGCTCCCCCTCCCCTGCTGACACCCGGGTATATGACTCGAGTATAAGCCGAGAGGGGGACTTTCAGCCCAAAAAAATGGGCTGAAAATCTCGGCTTATACTCGAGTATATACGGTAATTAAAACCGGCAGCATGGCACGCCAAAAAATAAGCCCTCACCCAACCCCAGATCACGAAAAGTGGAGACGCTAAGGGTATCGGAAAATAGCGCTTTTTTAAAAAAAAATATTTAGCAAAGTTTGGATTTTTTTTTTTCACCCCTTAGATAAAACAACGTAACCTAGACATGTTTGGTATCTATGAATTCCTAATGACCTGGTGAATTACAATAGCAGGTCAGTTTTAGCATTTAGTTAACCTAGCAGAAAAGCCTAACAAAAAACAAGTGTGGGATTGCACTTTTTTTTGCTATTTCACAGCACTTGGAATTTTTTTCCCCTTTTTCTAGTACACAACATGGTAAAACCAATGGTGTCGTTCAAGAGTGCTACTTGCCCCACAAAAAATAAGCCCTTACATGGCCATATTGACGGAAAATTAAAACAGTTATGGCTCTGGGAAGGAGGGGAGCAAAAAGTGAAAACGCTAAACCAAAAAAGCTCCGGGGGTTAATGGACCCCAGGGTATGGGAGATGGTTAGGTCTCGAGCCATCTGAGAAGACTAGAGAGAAAGAGAAAACCTAGTGAAAAATGCAAGGCCCTATAATGGTCAGAAATATGGCCAATTGTTATGTATGCACACTTCAGCTTATTCTGAATAGTCAGCTAAAATGACAGGTACGCATTCAAAGGGAACCGTACTTTCAACATCTTTGCATCAATAGTACAGACAAACACTTGTTAATATATTGTATCAAATACATCTGGTTCTTTCCCCACCCATCAGTCCATTCTTTCTCACCTTTTTGCCCCATTAACTTATCATCCATTCTGAAAAAAAAAAAACACTAAACAGCTCAACCATGTGTTGCTGAGACAAGATGGACTGCCAGCTTATTGTATTAAACCTTCCATTATTTTCTATAGAGAGGTGATAGGGGAGGAGTAAAGCTCGCAGTGAGGAAACCAGCAAAGGCAAATCCGTCAAAGATCATGCAGAGCTTTCTAACAAATCTTTTACATACATCAGAGCTGGATTCACATCTTGTTAGGGCTAGTGGAACGCACCGAATAAATAGATGTTTTACTGTAGTTGATGCGTTCGCAGCCCGGGGTCCACCGTGCAGGAGAACCTGCTGCTAGCAAACGGCGGCACTATATGGCGGTATGAACTAGCTCTGTTACTTCACAGAATAGCCGTGAAAGCAAAGTACTGCGCCCTGTTAGGGTATGTGTCCACGTTCAGGATTGCATCAGGATTTGGTCAGGATTTTTCATCAGTATTTGTAAGCCAAAACCAGGAGTGGGTGATAAATACAGAAGTGGTGCATATGTTTCTATTATACTTTTCCACTAATTGTTCCACTCCTGGTTTTGGCTTACAAATACTGATGAAAAATCCTGACCAAATCCTGATGCAATCCTGAACGTGGACACATACCCCTAGACTTTCACAGAGGCACAGGCTAACTGCCCAAATGAGAGCAGTCAGTGGTCATGCACGCACACAACTCCTTGCCGGAGGTGCCAGCATTCTAGGGGCTTTTTTCAGCCGCATCCCTGAACACAGTCTTACATGACCACACAGGCGCAAAGCACATAACTTAGAAGATACTAGCGCATGGCCGTGCGGCCATGCGAGCCTTAAATAGTTGTAGCACATACAGGACCTTCCTAGAAGGACCAATGAGAAGCTGCTACAGTGCCTGAGCACCTACAGGACCTTCCTAGAAGGACAAATGGATTTGGCTGCAGTATCTGAACATATGACCCTCGATCTCCACTGAGAGATCTTACTCTGGGCATACTCAGAACGAGAAAAGCAGGACTTACTCCTAGAAGCGTCTGCTCGCCGCTGCCCAGCACTGGCTTCAATGGCAGAAGCAGGAAAAGTAGCAGTAACTCTTTGTACAGAGTGAGACCTAGCAAGACGCTGGGACCGACGTCTCTGCCGAGCAGGCTCCACTGCGGCAGGAGAAGAATGGGAGACCGCAGCGGAGATGGCCCGAGATTCCCCCTGTGCAGAGGCGGGAACTCGACCCCTAACACATCTACACATATTTCAGTTTATCTTTTTTTAAAAATTTGCAAAAGTTACTACATTTGTTTTTTAAGTCAAGATGGGGTGCAGAGTGTACATTAATGTGAAAAAATGAACTTTTTTCAATTTACCAAAAGGCTGCAATGAAACAGAGTGAAAAATTTTAAAGGGTTCTGAATACTTTCCGTACCCACTGTAATACGTATCATTTTCTACATAGCAAAATTTGTGACCAAGAAACAGGTAGAATAAAACATAAAAACATCCCAAAACGGTGAACACACATAACAGCCATGTAAAATGGCCACACCCTTCCAGCGTTTGAGTTGCTGGGGGTTTGAAGGAGGTACAATCTGATTAACAGTTCAGACCCACAGCATTGTTCCATTGCTGGCATGAATTGTGGACACCTGATGCTGCTATATGAGGCAGTATTGGGAGCATAGTGGGACTAAAGCTGACCAGGATCAGGCGTCCACAGCGCTCTAGCAATCCTGGCCAAATTCAGTACTGTGCTTAAAAAGCTCAGCTGCTCGTGTTTGGTCCCCAATGCTACACTCCACTTAGAAAGTTAAAACATGGGGTGAATGAGGATAGATTTGAATACAATGATTTGCATGTCTCCAGTCCATTGGCCACCTTCATGGTTAGCAGCCTGTGTACCATATTCCTCCGTACCTTCTTCAACCTGCCAGCATCCACCTTGCCTCTGCTGTTTAGTAGACCAGGGTCCATGTCATGCGTTCGTCACACCACAATGATAATATCGCATTAGGATAGGTAGGTAGGAGGATGATAACAGGGTTCCGATGCAGCTGCCACATACTACCGACAAGGCCATTGGACCAGGATCCTGTTGATCTTTTTCAGGAGTCAGGAATCGGTCCATTTCATACCGACTCCGACTCAACCAAAATAGACACCGACTCCACGACTCCGACTCTGAAATTTTAATACTGTGTGTAAATTGGTAAGTTAGTTGTTTCTACATGCCCTTTGCAAATGTGTCCACTTTAGAAGACTGGGATAACTATTTTCATATAAAAGAGCAGTTATTTAACACTACTTAGCACTCAACGTACAGGATCACTCGTGCCTGATTATTAATTATTAAATTATTATTCTGTGGATGACTGCGGCAACTTATAAATGTTCCCCCTCCTCGGGACTATGGAGTCGGTAAGCCAAACCTCTGACTTCAACTCCTCAATTTCCCTTACTCCGACTCCACGTCTTCTGACTCCCGACTCTGACCCCACAGCACGGCCTCACTTTTGATAATGTACATAAAGTGCAGCGCAGATTCATTTCAACTAAAAGGCGAGATCCTTACATCAGGAACAGAACAGACATTTATAGAGCATTTCATAACTTTCCCAAATTCTTATGAAACAATTTACAGCACATCCTGCATTGTACTACTGTACACAATGTATTATATACTGTATTTTAGGAGTCAGTCTGTCCATTTTATATAGACTCCATCTCTGACTCAACCAAAATGGACACAGACTCCACGACTCCAACTCCACAGCCCTGCTTAATGTCCTACATTTTATGGATTCTGATCATCAAAATAGAGAAGTTTTGTGCTGCTGACGTATTTATTCCACAGTGGATTTCCTAAACTGAATTTAGTTGTGGCAAACTGTTAGCTGTGGAAAGTATAAGGATCTTGTAACATGAGTTTTTTTTTTTTAAGTGTTAATATCGTTCATGTAATGTTGCATGGTACAGAAGGTTTGAAAGAAATACACAGCTCCAACCTATAATCCTACTATGTTGATTTTTAGGGAGAGCGCAATTCCTTTCATGTGGATACCAATTACCTTACATTAAGGGACATTTTTTAACCTACTCTATCTAAACTGCTCAAAAAAAATAAAGGGAACACTATAATCCCACATCCTAGATATCACTGAATGAAATATTCCAGTTGTAAATCCTTATTCATTAGATAGTGGAATGTGTTGAGAACAATAAAACCTAAAAATTATCAAGGTAATTCACAATTAATATCCCACGGAGGTCTGGAGTTGGAATGATGCTCAAAATCAAAGTGGAAAATGAAGGTACAGGCTTATCCAACTTAAGTGGAAATGCCTCAAGACAAGAAAATGATGCTCAGTAGTGTGTGTGGCCTCCACGTGCCTGTATGACCTCCCTACAATGCCTGGGCATGCTCCTGATGAGGTGGTGAATGGTCTCCTGAGAGATCTCCTCCCAGACCTGGACTAAAGCATCTGCCAACTCCTGGATAGTCTGTGGTGCAACGTGACGTTGGTGGATGGTGCGAGACATGATGTTCCAGATGTGTTCAATCAGATTCAGGTCTGGGGAACGGGCAGGCCAGTCCATAGTTTCAATACCTTCATCTTGCAGGAACTGCTGACACACTCCAGCCACATGAGGTTTGGCATTGTCCTGCATTAGGAGGAACCCAGGGCCAACCGCACCAGCATATGGTCTCACAAGGGGTCTAAGGATCTCATTTCGGTACCTAATGGCAGTCAGGCTACCTCTGGTGAGCACATGGAGGGCAGTGCGGCCCTCCAAAGAAATGCCACTCCACACCATTACTGATCCACTGCCAAACCGGTCATGCTGAAGGATGTTGCCGGCAGCAGATCGCTCTCCACGGCATCTCCAGACTCTGTCACGTCTGTCACCTGTGCTCAGTGTGAATCTGCTTTCATCTGTGAAGAGTACAGCGCGCCAGTGGCAAATTTGCCAATCCTGGTGTTCTGTGGCAAATGCCAAGCGTCCTGCATGGTGTTGGGCTGTGAGCACAACCCTCATCTGTGTACGTCTGGCACTCAGACCATGCTTGTGAAGTCAGTTTCTAACCGTTTGTGCAGCCAAATGCACATTTGTGGCCTGTTGGAAGTCATTTTGCAAGGCTCTGGCAGTGCTCCTCCTGTTCCTCCTTGCACAAAGGCTGAGGTAGCGGTCCTGCTGCTGGGTTGTTGCCCTCCTACGGCCCCCTCCACGTCTCCTGGTGTACTGGCCTGTCTCCTGGTAGTGCCTCTAGCCTCTGGACACTACCCTGACAGACACAGCAAACCTTCTTGCCACAGCTCGCATTGATGTGCTATCCTGGATGAGCTGCACTACCTGAGCCACTTGTGTGGGTGGTAGAGTCTGTCTCATGCTACCATAAGTGTGAAAGCACAACCAACATTCAAAAGTGACCAAAACATCAGCCAGAAAGCATTGGTAGTGAGATGTGATCTGTGGTCCCCACCTGCAGAACCACTCCTTTATTGAGTGTGTCTTGATAATTGCCAATAATTTCCATCTGTTGTCTATTCCATTTGCACAACAGCATATGATATTGATTGTCAAACAGTGTTGCTTCCTAAGTAGACAGTTTGATTTCTCAGAAGTTTGATTTACTTGGAGTTATATTCTTGTCACGATGCCTGGGTATTGCTACTACAGGTAAAGCTGCACCCAGCAGCAACGGAGCTGGACTAGACGCCGACTACTAACCTGATCACCAACAGGACCTTACACATGTGACAGTGACCAGGTAAAACAGGACCATAGACATGTGACAGAGTGGGTGGAGTTCAGGGGCGGAGCCAGACACCGGGAAACAGAGAAGGGACAAGCATAAAAGAATAGTTAAACAAGCAGAGGTTGAAGCCAGGAGATAACTAGATACCAGCAGGGAGAGTCAGGGAATAATCAGAAGCCAAGCCACAGGTCAGTAATTCAGGGAAAACGAACTGAGTAAAGCACGGAAAGCAAGAACACTATGCAAGCCGGCATATACTCCAGAGGTCAAGCATACAGACTGCAGTACACCTATAGCTGACCAGGATACCAGGTTAGGAGTGAGTTTAAATAGCCTTCCCATCTTGAAAGAGAGGCTAACAACATTAACCCTGAGAGAAAAAGACATTAACCATGTCCTAACCATGACAATTCTGTTTAAGTGTCCCCTTTATTTTTTTGAGCAGTGTATAAGAATATAACCATGGATCAACATCACATATCAGTCTGTTTCTAACCGTTTTAAATGCATCCATGGTTGGTTGCCTCTCCATACAGACTCCTTTTCCTGTCAGTCTTGTAGTCTGGAGAAGTTGGGTTGAAGAGCCAGTTGTATGCACTGCCACTCAAGATGCCACTTCCACATTCATACTTGTGGGTCACCATCCGGTTTCTGGGAAAATTTTGTATGAACTGACCACTTAATTCCGAAATTACATTTCTAGTAAGTGAACCATAGAATTGTTATGCATTAAATTGCTTTGCTCAACTCATTTTTATTTTTTTGCTGATCTTTGCTGAATAATTACCGTACCTATGTTTTTAAAAATCATATTTTACTCTGTTAGGGCCTCTTTACAGGAGCAATGATCGGTAGAGCAAACATTCATAGTAATGTGTAAACATGCCCATCGATGACATGCAAATTCCTGTATTTTGCAGAGATAATATCATGAACAAGAGATGTGCTGCCAACAATAATGAAACAATGATAGAAGGACAAACAATGATTGTTCACCCCCATACAGTTTGCATGGTGCTGATGACAAGCTCAGATTGACTTGCTATATTTTTGATCAGTCCTCGTTTCAGGCAGAATATCTGCTCATCCAGAATGTCCCTTAGTCTTGAGCTGATGGCATTAAAGTTGTATTTCTTATTGGCTGGTGAAGGATTCCTTGGGGGTGTGGTCCTGTTGTGTTAGGACATCAATGTGTCTCTATGCTATTAGTCATATAAAATCAGCTGTACTTAATGAATCATTTACATTAGAACTGACTGATAACGGTGTTTGATCTCCCTGTACGAGTTAAAAACATTTTTTTCCAAAGATAATTTAACTTGCAAGGGTTTAAAATCCCAAATTAATCTTTACCGACCCACCAATGCACCAGCTACACCAACACCCTCTTTGTTGACAGCCTACAGTGGTGACATCTCAACTAGAGTGTACATGACCAGTGCAACAAATCACTGGGCTTAGTCAAAACCCTTTTTAGGAAAACTCGTAACCTAATAATCTCACTAATTTTCAGACAAATACTGTTATGCTATAGACGATACATCATAAATGTCCATTGGGAGAAAACCTTTTTAAATGCAGCTTAACAACTTGATCTTTTAGGTTTTAAAGGGATTGTCCACTACTCGGACTACTCCTTCTCAATCACCTTATTTCCCCCCTCCCCGTCGTAAAATATTAATTTCCTGACTGCACTGGCTTTCTCTGGGCTTGCATGACATTATTATGTCAGGTGAGCCTTGCAGCCAATCAGCGGCCACTTCCTTCTCACTTCCCTTGGATGAAACTGACAAATGGAAGAAGTGAGAGCTAATGCTGGTCTATGACTTCTTCTGGATGTCAGTTTAGTCTGAAGGAAGCGACAGTGAAGTTGCCGCTGATTGACTGCAGGGCTCACATGACATAATGTCACGTGTGACTCCTGAGAGACCCATTACTGGAACACCGCTGACACCGGAGGGGAGTATAAGGTGTTTTTCTTGTATGCATGGGGATCCTGTAATTGGCAAGGGGTTGCCCGAGTAGTGAACAATCCATTTAATAAATTCAAATTGGCACTTTAAAAGGGGTTTTCTACTTCCGGGAAAGTGGACCTCAAACGCTGTGAACTACATAAAACACTTTTTTTAAAAAACAAAACACTATTTTAAAGTTTGGGGGTCTTTCCACTTTCCTGAAAGTTGAAAATCCATATAACTATTAAAATGGAATTTATCTGCAGGTTTTTGCTATGTAATCTGATATCAGCACGAGAGAGGGGCTGAGACACTGATTTCAGCGGTGTCACTTATTAGGCTGTGTGCTGTTTCAATACAATGAGTGTTTGATTCTTCAGGAGAGTGCTTGGCTAGCTGCCTGCATCCTGGCCCAACTCCATCCCGAGCACTGATTAACAGCTTATTGTCAATGTACACAGAAAGCTGCTAATCGGGGCTGTGGGCAGCGTTACCTTTCTTGAGCTCTGCTACATCTAAAAACTACCGTAATTGTATGCTAACGGCTGCACCCAAACCAAATGATATATCCCTGGAATCCAGGTCTATTTTCCTACAATATGTTGCTCTTAGATGAGGTATCCAAACCTGTTGATAGATTCCCTTTAATTAATCTCTGTAAACTGTACGTCTTGTGAATGGATTTTGTGATCCTCCAGAAAGACAACATGTAAACCTACAGTATGTCTATCAAAGAATTACTTATGTTAATAATATAAAAGTTGTTGATGTAAAGTAATGTTTTTTGTTGTTGGGAAACTCAAGGTCAGAAGACGAATAATACTGTATGTAGCAGAGAGAAGAGTGACGTCCAAGGGTAAAGTGTGGGTAACATTCCATTCCATTGATGCCGCATCGTGGGCTGCTGAGAACATTTCCCAGCCTACTGACAGACAGACTGCTCAATGAAGTTAGACTTGTCCTTTGTGTGAAATGCCAAAACTGTTGGGTGGATGGGGTGGAGCTGAAGCTCAGGGTAAACATAGACAATCTGAGTCCAATCTTACTGTGTCAGAACAGACCAGAGCCAGTATATGGTTTACAGACCAGATCCGGTATATGGTTTACAGACCAGATCCGGTATATGGTTTACAGACCAGATCCGGTATATGGTTTACAGACCAGATCCGGTATATGGTTTCCAGACCAGATCCGGTATATGGTTTCCAGACCAGATCCGGTATATGGTTTACAGACCAGATCCGGTATATGGTTTCCAGACCAGATCCGGTATATGGTTTCCAGACCACATCCGGTATATGGTTTCCAGACCACATTCGGTATATGGTTTCCAGACCAGATCCAGTATATGGGTTCCAGACCAGATCCAGTATATGGGTTCCAGACCAGATCCAGTATATGGGTTCCAGACCAGATCCGGTATATGGTTTACAGACCAGATCCGGTATATGGTTTCCAGATCACATCCGGTATATGGTTTCCAGACCACATCCGGTATATGGTTTCCAGACCAGATCCGGTATATGGGTTCCAGACCAGATCCAGTATATGGGTTCCAGACCAGATCCAGTATATGGGTTACAGACCAGATCCAGTATATGGGTTCCAGACCAGATCCAGTATATGGGTTACAGACCAGATCCAGTATATGGGTTACAGACCAGATCCAGTATATGGGTTACAGACCAGATCCAGTATATGGTTTCCAGTGCCCAGTCATCGCTCCTCACAGCTGCACAAAAGAAATCAAATTGATGCTTTCTGTGGTAGTTCTGACTAATAGACATTAAAGAGGATTTTCCTCTTTTTTTTTTTTGTAAAAGATTACCCAGCTCAACACAATTATAGCAAACTCTCAGTTGTAGTAACTTTAACCCCTGATTTTCCATTTTCGTTTTTTTGCTCCCCTTTTCCCAGAGCAGTAACTTTTTTATTTTTCCATCAGTATGGCCATGTAAGGGCTTGTGTTTTGCGGGACGAGTTGTACCTTTGAACGACACCATTGATTTTATCATATAATGTACTGGAAAACAATTAAAAAATATCCCAAGTGCAGTTAAATTGCAAAAAAAGTGCAATTCCATAATAGTTTTTTTAAATTATTATTTACCATGTTCAATAAATGCTAAAACTGACCTGCCAGTATGATTTTCCAGGTCATTACGAGATCATAGACCCCAAACATGTCTAGGTTTTATTTTAAGTGGTGGAAAAAAAAATCCAATGTTTGCAAGAATTTGTTTTTTTCGGGGACTGGGGATGGGTTAGGGCTTATTTTTTTGCGCTTTTACTGGTACCATTTTGGGGTAGATATGATGTTTTGAATTTATTGCACTAAAAAAGTGTAATTCTGGCATTTTGATTTTCCTTCTTGTTTTGCGGTTTACAGATTAAATTAATTTAATTTTAGATTTTGATTGATCTGGCATTTCTGAACACAGCAAGACCAAATATATGTATTTTTTTATGTATTTTTATTATTTTGAGTTTTATTTGAGTGGGGCAAAAGTGATTTGAACCTTTTTTTATAATTTTTTTTTTATATATATTTTTTAAAACTTTTTTTCTACTTGCTTCAATAGTCCCCTTAGAACAGGGGTCCCCAACTCCAGTCCTCAAGGCCCACCAACATGTCATCTTTTTAGGATTTCCTTAGTCTTGCCCAGGTAATAATTGCATCACCTGTGCAATGCAAAGGAAATCCTGAAAACATGACCTGTTGGTGGGCCTTGAGGACTGGAGTTGGGGACCTCTGCCTTAGAAGACTTGAAGCTGCGATCATCCGATCACATGTGCTAAATATAGCATGGCTTGTGCAGACCCCCAGCTGTTATAACAACTCATCAGAAACCTGCGATAACGTGACCGGGGCGCCGCTGGGCGTGTCTTGTGATGTGCTTCCTCCAAGCACAAGTTAGGCTACTTTCACACTAGCATCGTGCATTGCATGTCGCAATGCGTCGTTTAGGAGAAAAAACGCATCCTGCAAAATTGCTTGCAGGATGCGGTTTTTTCTCCATTGACTAACATTAGCGACGCTTTGCCACACGTCGCAACCGTCGTGCGACGGTTGCGTCGTGTTGTGGCGGACCGTCGCCATCAAAAAACGTTGCATGTAACGTTTTTTGGTGCGTCGTTACCGTCTTTTCCGACCGTGCATGCGCGGCCGGAACTCCGCCCCCGCCTCCCCGCACCTCAAAATGGGGCAGTGGATGCGTTGAAAAACAGCATCCACTGCCCCCGTTGTGCGGCGCTTCCACAGTATGCGTCGGTGCGCCGCAACGTCGCATTGCGACGTGCAGTGCACGACGCTAGTGTGAAAGTAGCCTTAATTGCGGCTGTCAGCGATTGAAAGCAGCATTTAACATGTTAACAGCCGCTGGTGGTTCGTGATTCCATCCGTGGCTGTTAAGGGCACATGACAGCCGTTTTCTAGTACACGACATGCTAAAACCAATGAAGTCGTTCAAAAGTACAACTTGTCCTGCAAAAAATAAGCTCTCACATGGCCAAATTGACGGAAAAATAAAAAAGTTATGGCTCTGGGAAGGAGGGGAGTGAAAAATGAACACGAAAAAATGAAAAATCCCAAGGTCATGAAGGGGTTAAATCAGGACCATTTGTAAAATGTTATTTTGTTAATATTTTAGGAGGTTTAACCCCTTCATGACTGAAGGTATTCGTTTTTTCACTCCCCTCCTTCCCAGAGCCATAACTTGTTTTATTTTTCTGTCAATATGGCCATGTGAGGGCTTATTTTTTTGCTGGACGAGTTTTACTTTTGAATTACACCATTGGTTTTAACATATCGTGTACTGGAAAACGGGAAGTACAGTTCCACAATTGTTTTTTGTTTTGCTTTTTTACCATGTTCACTAAATGCTAAAACAGACCTGCCATTATGATTCTCCATGTCATTACAAGTTCATAGACCCCAAACATGTCTAGGTTCTTTTTTATTTAAGTGGTCAAATAATTCCGGAGTTTGTTTAAAAAAATAAATAGAATTGCGCCATTTAATGATACCCGTAGCTTCTCCATTTTTCGTAATCTCGGGTTGGGTGAGTGCTTATTTTTTGCTGACGTTTTTGGTACGATCTTTAGATCGCCCGTTATTGCATTTTAATGCAATGTTGCGGCAACCAAACAAAATGTAATTTTGACATTTTTAATTTGTTTTCTCATTACGCCATTTAGCGATCAGGTTAATGCTTTTTTTTATTGATAGATCGGGTGATTCTGAACGTGGCGATACCAAATATGTGTATATTTGTTTTTTTTTATTGATTTGATTTTAACTTTGATATTTTTTTTAATTTTTGTATATTTTTAAAAACATATTTTTTAAAAAACTTTTGACATGCTTCAATAGTCTCCATGGGAGACTAGAAGCTGCCATAATCCGATCGGCTCTGCTACATACAGGCGATGATCAGATCGCCTCTATGTAGTAGAATTGCTGACTTGCTATGAGTGCAGACCACCAGGCGGCGTTCATAGCAGTCCGGCAGTGACCACCATAGGCTATGTCTGCAGGAGACCTCTGGTTGTCATGCCAACCCATCAGTGACCTGCGATCACATGATGGGGGTCACCTATGGACGGATATCCTGATCGATTGCCAGAAGCGCATATATGCCGCTGTCAGAGTTTGATAGCGACATTTAATGGGTTAACAGCTGTTGGTGGATCGCGATTCCACCCGCGGCTGTTCTGGCACATGTCAGCTATTGAAAACAGCTGACATGTGCTGGGACTCACCGCCAGAGCCCACATCAAAGGGAGTCTGATGTCGAAAAGGGGTTTAAATTTAGCAATAATTTTTCCTTTTTCATAGGAAATTTACAAAAATTATTTTTTTAGGGCTCTATCCAGGTTTGAAGTGACTTTGGGGGGTCCTATATATTGGAACCCCCCCCCCATAAGTGATATCCTTTTAAAAACCGCACCCCTTGACATATTGAAAACTGCTGTCAGGTCGTTTATTAACCCTTAAGGTGATTTTCAGGAATTAATGTAAAGTGGCGTGAAAGTAATGAAAAAGTTTATTTTTCCCACCTAAATGTCACTAACTTCTGAACAGGCCGCTATAGCCGGCAGACTCTAAGGCCGCTATTTGGTCGTGAATTGCCATGGCAAACATCAGGACCATACAATCATGATCTCAGGTTCCGATGGGTATAAAGATGGAGAAGCCACACTCTGTTAACCATTTATATGATGTAGTCACTATTGACAGCAGCATCTAAGGGGTTAAACAGATATGGACGGTGCCCACACTGATCCTGGCTGATGCAGCAAGTTGTCAGCTATAGTGTACAGCTGACAGCTGCTGGATTGTCACCTGTATGGGGAGGCTATTCTCTTATATCGCAGGTCAATAAAAAGACACATTGGCGGTCATTAAGGGGTTAACTTAAAGCAACTTTGTCACTAATTGTCTGTGTGTGTATACAGTATATGTTATATATTTATGTCTATACAGTCATGGCCTAAAGTGTTGGCTCCCTTGAAATTGAAGTATTTCTCCTAGGAAACTATTGCATCTCCACATGTTTTCTTATACATGTTCTTATATACATGTTTATTTCCTTTGTGTGTATTGAAACAACACAAAAACAGGGAAAAAATGCAAATTGGACATAATGTCACACAAAACCCCAAAAATGGACCTGACAAAATTGTTAGCACCTTTCCAAAATTGTGGGCAAATGACTTTGTTTCAAGCACGTGAGGCTCGATCAAGCTCACCTGTAGCAAATAACAGGTGTGGGCAATGTGAAAATCACACCTGAAACCAGATAAAAAGGGGAGAAGTTGACTCAATCTTTGCATTGTTTGTCTTTTTGTGCCACATTAAGCATGGAGAACAGGAAGAGGAGAAGAAAACTGTCTAAGGACTTGAGAAACAAAATAGTTCAAACGTATGAACAATCTCAAATTTACAAGTCCATATCCAGAGATCTTGCTCATCAGACCACAGTACACCTTTCCTCTGATCTAATGTCCTGTCCTTGTGTTGCTTGGCCCAATCAAGTGTTGTATGTCGTGCCCGGTGGTGGCTCCTTAGCAGCAATGTGCAGCAATGTGCTTCTTGCAGTTTCCTCTGGACAGTTGATGTTGAAATGTGACTACTACTTGATGTCTCCGTTATCTGAGTTGCTGTCAATTTGTGGGATCGTTGCTACGTCACAAAAAGCGTGACGTTGCAACGATATCTTTAACGAAATCGTTATGTGTAAAGGTACCTTTAGGCTGAAAACTCTGAGCTTATCCTCTCCAGAAGAGATAATAATTGGTCTTCCTTTCCTGCTGTGGTCCTCACGAGAACCAGTTTCATAGTGATTGCTGGTCTTCAGAACTGAACTTCAGGATACTTTTGCATTTCAAACAATTTTCTGGATTGACGAACCTTATAATAATAATAATAATTTTTATTTATATAGCGCCAACATATTCCGCAGCGCTTTACAAATTATAGAGGGGACTTGTACAGACAATAGACATTACAGCATAACAGAAATACAGTTCAAAACAGATACCAGGAGGAATGAGGGCCCTGCTCTCAAGCTTACAAACTATGAGGAAAAGGGGAGACACGAGAGGTGGATGGTAACAATTGCTATAGTTATTCGGACCAGCCATAGTGTAAGGCTCGGGTGTTCATGTAAAGCCGCATGAACCGATGGACTGCCTAAGTATGTAGCAGTACAGACACAGAGGGTTATTAACTGCATAAAGTGAATGAGAACATAATGCGAGGAACCTGATTTTTTTTTTTTAAATAGGCCACACAGGGATCGTTAGGTTAATGCATTGAGGCGGTAGGCCAGTCTGAACAAATGAGTTTTTAGGCTATATTCACACTTTGCGGTTTTTACCGCGGAACCGCCGCGATTTTGATGCTGCGGGTCCGCAGCAGTTTCCATAGCGTTTACAGTAACATGTAAACCCTATGGAAACCGCAAACCGCTGTGCACATGCTGCGGGAAAAACCGCGCGGGAACGCAGCGGTTTAAAACCCGCAGCATGTCACTTCTTTGTGCAGAATCGCTGCGATTCTGCACCCATAGGAATACATTGAACCGCTTACTTCCCGCATGGGGCTGTGCCCACGTTGCGGGAAGTAAGCGGATAATGTGCGGTTCCTACCCGGGGTGGAGGAGAGGAGACTCTCCTCCAGGCCCTGGGAACCATATTTGGGGTTAAAAAAATAAAAAATCTGGTTATACTCACCCTCTGATGTCCGGAGCTCCTGGGCGCTGCACGCGGCCGTCCGGTCAGAGTTGCTGTGCGACCAGGACCTGCGGTGACGTCGCGGTCACATGACCGTGACGTCACGAAGGGTCCTTCTCGCACAGCATCTTTGGAACCGGACCGCCGGGTGCAGCGCCCAGGAGATCCGGACATCAGAGGGTGAGTATAACCAATTTTTATTATTTTTAACATTACTATTGATGCTGCATATTGCTGCATATGCAGCATCAATAGTATAAGCGGAAACCCGCAGCGGAAACCGCGGAACAAACCGCGATAAATCTGCAGGGAGAACCGCAGTTGTTTTGCCCTGCAGATTTATCAAATCCGCTGCGGGAGAACCCGCAGAAGGACAACGCAAAGTGTGAACATAGCCTTAGGGTACGCTTAAAACTGTGGGGATTGGGGATTAATCATATTAACCTAGGTAGTGCATTCCAAAGAATCGGCGCAGCACGTATAAAGTCTTGGAGACGGGAGTGGGAGGTTCTGATTATTGAGGATGCTAACCTGAGGTCATTAGCGGAGCGGAGGGCACGGGTAGGGTGGTAGACTGAGACCAGAGAGGAGATGTAGGGTGGTACTGAGCCATGGAGTGCTTTGTGGATGAGGGTAGTAGTTTTGTACTGGATTCTGGAGTGCATGGGTAATGTACTGTCAGTGTAATGACTGGCACAACCTTTCTGTCTTACACTAATGATGGACTGTTGTTTCTCTTTATAGTTCAGTGGTTCTTGCGCTGCTCTTGCTTAGAACAGTTGTGAACTAGGGCACAGCACTGTATAGATCTATGTGCCAACACTGCTTCTCCAAAACCCACCAGATGATTGCAAAAACCTTCTGAAAGCAAGCAATTTCACAAGTGAACACTTGACAACTCATACTTGTTCATTGGAAGCCTTCCTAGGTGACTACCTGATGAAGATGCTTGAGGGAATGCCAAGGGTTTGTAAAGATGTCATCAGAATAAAAAGGGGGCACTTTGAGGAACCTAAGGTTAAGTTACAACCGCGAGTTTTTGATGTTGCCAGCAGAGTGGATGGCATTTATGGAAGTCTCATGCCCACCATTTTTTATGCTGTTTAAACTGATTTGCAGTGCTTTTTTTTTTTTAAACATGTCACTTTATGTCATGGTTACACTGAGTTTTATGTGCGAATTTCCCTCAACGAGTTGAATTAGATGCAGGGAAAAAAATCGTATATGTGTTTTTAATGCGCTTCCGCTGTGAAAATGTATTCAAAATACATGTATCCTGAACATGACTGTGTCAATGAAGTTTTGTCAAAGCAAAATCCAGAAAGTGTCAAAAGCAAAGAAACTTTATTTGCAACATTACATACCAAAAAGACACACACACTAAAAAATGCAATGAACGAAAATGCAAGTAACCCAATAGGCACAGAAGTGTTATAGAAAATTTGCAAAATCAAAAATTGCAAAGCCATCAAAAGCCATTTATCAACTTCACCTAACACATTTTCTGTTTTGTTTTACTTTACTACTTGTTTACATATATGTTCCTTTGGGGGTTTGCCGGCTGCTGTCTGAGGGTATGTGCACACGTACTAGGGTCCACTGCGGATTTTTCTGCAGCAGATTTGAAAAATCCGCAGTGGAAAACCGCTGCGGTTTTCACTGCGGTTTTACAACTGCGGATTTCTATTGGAGCAGTTGTAAAACCGCTGCGGAATCCAGAGAAAGAAGTGACATGCTGCGGAATGTAAACCGCTGCGTTTCCACGTGTTTTTTTCGCAGCATGTGCACAGCGTTTTTGCTTTCCCATAGGTTTATATTGTACTGTAAACTCATGGGAAACTGCTGCGGATCCGCCCTGAATCTGCAGTGTGCAAGGAAAATCAATGCATGAACAGATGTGTCCAAACCTTGGATGTTACTCTGTGTGTGCATATATATAATTTTTTTTTTGTGTTTTGCTACCTCACAACCTGGAATTTCACAGTTTTTTTTTTTTTTTTTAATGTTTGCATCAGTTCATGTAAAGAACTTGCCTACAACTGTGAACATTTGGTTTTCTTTTTTGTGAGGCAAATAACAAATAAGACAAAATAACTGAAAACTTCAGTGTGCATAACTATTCTCCCCCTAAAATATGTACTTTGTAGAGCCCCCCTTTGCAGCAGTAAATAGTTGCAGGTCACTTTGGATAAGTCTCTATGAGGTTTCCACATCTTGCCACTTGGCTTTTTTCCCATTTCTTAATGCAAAACAGCTCCAGCTCCTTCAAATTAGATTGTTTCCTCTGGATAAACGGAGTTCTAAAATCTGACCCCAGATTCTCAACTGTATTAAGGTCTTGGCTTTGACTAGGCCTCTCCAAAATATTACATGATTCCTCT
The DNA here is from genome assembly GCF_032444005.1 of Ranitomeya imitator. NCBI lineage: Eukaryota > Metazoa > Chordata > Amphibia > Anura > Dendrobatidae > Ranitomeya > Ranitomeya imitator. The sequence continues at coordinate 225,555,264 of NC_091284.1, forward strand.
TAAAGCCCTTGAGTGTTGCTTTAGCAGTATGCTTTGGGTCATTGTCTTGTTGGAAGGTGAACCGTTGTCCCAGTCTCAAATCACTGACAGACTGAAACAGGTTTTTCTCAAGAATATCCCTGTATTTGACACCATCCATCTTCCCCTTGACTCGGACCATTTTCCCTGTCCTTTATTCCGAAAACCATCCCCACAGCATGATGCCACCACTACCATGTTTCACTGTGGGGATTGTGTTCTTGGGGTGTTGAGCTGTGCTGGTTTGGCGCCCGACATAGCATTTACCTTGGTGTCCAAAGGTCTCATCTGACCACAGCACATTCCTCCATACATTTGAGGAGTCTCCCACATGTCTTTTGTTAAATTCAAAACCAGCCTTATAATTTTTGTGTGTAAGTAAAGGTTTTTTTTATGGACAGATACTGCAGCTTCTTCAGGGTTACCTTTGGTCACTTTTCTCTTTCTACATGTCTTTTTAAAAAACTAATTTCCCCCAACCAATGAACATTTTGCTTGTTTTTCGTGTAAATACCAACCTGTTTAGACAGGAGGATTATCAGCAGACACTATCCCTGATATCAGATAGCATAGATGCACACTTGCTCACAATGTACACAGAAGTGGGATAAAATGTAGTAGGCAGCAAGTTTCAAAGAATAGAATATTGCGATGCGATAGCTAGACAACTGGGTTAGACCGTCAGCGCACCTCCAAATGACAGTAAATTGTTCTTTTTATGGAATAGTTACTATCTACCAAAAATAGTCCAAGAAAAGACAATTGTTGAACTAGCTTTAGTATTACTATGGGAAGAAGGGAAGTTGGTAGGCCATGTGATGCTCTACCAGTGTTCCCCAATTCCAGTCCTCACTTAGCATTGCACAGGTGATATATGCACAGGCAATAACTCCATCACCTGTGTAACACTAAGGAAATCCTGAAAACATGACCTGTTGGTGGCTCTTGAGGACTGGAGTTGAGGGCTAGGCAATGATCTGCTGGGGAAACCATAGGCCCTGCCAATCATACGGCTATAACTTACCACCTGCCTGGACAATATTGCAAAGTACACTACTTCATGTATTCCCTTACACTGCGAACATTGTTCAGAAATGGTTTGCGGAATATTCCTAGGCAATTTCAAGGTGTTGACTTGGCCTCCAAAATCCACCGATCAGTATATAATTGAGGATGACTGAGATAAACACCAGTATGCCCCGATATAACCTGGAGCTGATGTGTAGGAATACTCTATTCTCACATGAGCCCGCTTCCCTTTGTAGATGAGCAGTTTATCTGCAGTTTACATTCTGAGGTTATGACATACATTTAAGGTGCTTTCCTGGGGGGAGCTTGTTCCTCGTGATGATAATACATGGTGATGGATGCCAGGATGTTTTAGCTTTTGGTTATAAAAGCCACAGATAAAGAGATGCCTTTTATTTGACAGAACCCGAGGGATAAGAATGTAAAAATAAACCAAGTGCGAGGGCAATGTGTCCCAGGAGCTCCGAACATCACTGACACGTCTGCTTGTCTGCCGCCTATTATACTGTAAATCCCAGCTGCTAATGACTCTATTTGCTAATTTATATCCTTGTGAGTCATTTACATCAATGTATTTGTTACTCGTATCTGTCTTCTCTGTATCATTGGATACCTTTCTTTTTCTAGCTAGTGCATATTTGTGTACCATGCAAAGCACGACTAGTTTGGCGTCAGAATGGGATTTATTGGTCATAAGTCATTTGCATGGGAAAATGCACACAAATTAGTACAGTATACACATATGAAATGACAGCTCTGTGGTGATAGTTTCCAAATGCAGCACTAGCAGGAAGACAAATGACACTATGTGCTCCATTTATACATAATAGTACTTTAAATTCACCATGTTCTGGATCACTGCGTTGAGAAACACGTGATGGTGTCTCCGCGGTGTTGGATGTTTTGATCTCCCCGAGGTCATTCATCCTTATGTTTATAGTCCTTTTACTAGGCACTGCTCCTAATAGCCAGTTTCCTACTCCACACTGATGATGGGCAAATACCCCGAAACAGCTGTCTGTGGATGGATACCATGTTTTGGCATAGGTGGTTTTCCTTTTTGGATGCTGCCCTTCCCGTGGTTGTTCCTTCCCGGTGAAAGACCTGGCTATTTATTGCTTGCGTTGAGAAACACGTGATGGTGTCGCCGCGGCTTTTCTACATGTATCTAATCCTCTCCTGTGTGATACTGACTGCTGAGCTGTGTATCTAAATCTCTCCTGTGTGATACGGAGACTGCTGAGCCGTGTATCTAATCTTATCCTATCTGATACAGTCTACTGAGCCGTGTACATAATCCTATCCTGTGTTACTGTCTGCTGAGCTGTGTATCTAATCCTATCCTGTGTGTTACTGTCTGCTGAGCTGTGTATCTAATATTCTTCTGTGTGATACTGTCTGCTGAGCCGTTTATCTAATCCTATCCTGTGTGATACTGTCTGCTGAGCCGTGTATCTAACCCTATCCTGTGTGATACTGTCTGCTGAGCCGTGTATCTAATCCTATCCTGTGTGATACTGTCTGCTGTGTGCTGGGCTATGTGGAGTGGGCGTGGCTTGATATACACACACACTCCGCTTTATATATATATATATATATATATACATATATATATATATATATATACACTAGATGGTGGCCCGATTCTAACGCATCGGGAATTCATGAATATGTATGTAGTTTATTTATGAAGTTTTCAGAATAATGCAATTTATATGCAAGATTCGGCCGGCCGGGAGTGACCAATTAGCGAAGCGTGGTTCAAATTCCACGCCAATTCGCGGCCGGACTGCTCCTGTCGCTGATTGTTCTTGGCCGGGCGTGACCAATCAGTGAAGCCAGGGCCTGCTCCAGGTTTTTGAGGGCGCCGGGCGAACCCTCTTTAACACATACCATGATTCATGATGCACAGATACAGCAGAGAAATATAGCACAGCCAAGTAGCATACAGCCCACGTAGTGTATAGCACAGCCCACACAGTATATAGCACAGCCCACGTAGTATATAGCACAGCCCCCGTAGTATATAGCACAGACATGTAGTATATTACCCAGCCACGTAATATATTGCACAGCCCACGTAATATATTGCACAGCCACGTAGTATATAGCAGAGACGTAGTATATAACACAGCCCACGTAGTATATTGCCCAGCCACGTAATATATTGCACAGCCACGTAGTATATAGCACAGACATAGTATATAACACAGCCCATGCAGTATATTACACAGGCCACGTAGTATAGAGCACAGTGATGTAGTATATTGCCCAGCAACGTAATATATACCACAGCCACGTAGTATATAGCACAGAGACGTAGTATATAACATAGCCCATGCAGTATATAGCACAGCCCACGTAGTATATAGCAATGTGGGCACCATATCCCTGTAAAAAAAAAAAGAATTAAAATAAAAAATAGTTATATAATCACCTTCCGTTGGCCCCCGGATCTAGGCGAGGCGTTTACCGCTGCTCCTCGCGACGCTCCGGTCCCAAGAATGCATTGCGGTCTCACGAGATGATGATGTAGCGGTCTTGCGAGACCGCTACATCATCATCTCGCGATACCACAATACATGGACCGGAGCGTCGCGAGGAGCAGCGGGAAAGGCGACGGAAGGTGAGAATATAATGATTTTTTATTTTGTTTATTATTTTTAACATTAGATCTTTTTACTATTGATGCTGCATAGGTAGCATCAATAGTAAAAAGTTGGTCACACAGGGTTAATAGCAGCGTTAGCGGACTGCGTTAAACCGCGGCATAACGCGGTGTAACGCAGCCATTGACCCTGTGTGAGCACTGGCTGGAGGGGAGTATGGAGGGGCACTGACAGCGAGTAGGAAGGGGTGAATTCGCGGCCGGACTGTGCCCGTCGCTGCCCAATCAGCGACGCGGGATTTCCGTGACATACCGACAGACAGACAAACAGATGGAAGTGCCCTTTAGACGATTATATAGTAGATATATAATAGTCCTTCTAATGGAGAACCACATCCCCCCCAGATTGAATTATGCAGTCGTGTATTTATGTATGGATAATGTTGTGGAGAGGATGACTATGATTTGAATGTATGCACTTTCCATGTGACATTGCTGATGTTTAGGTCATGAGATCACAGCAGCATAGGCTAACATCTGTAACTTCTAGCTCTAAAATCTAAGACTCTAAGGTAATAATAAACAGAATCCAAGAATCTTTTGTATAGTACTTCTGGAGTTCCTACTGCTATGTCTGTACTGAGAGATGATGTGATTTGTTTCTCAGCTTTAGACCTCGTTCACACGTTGAGAATTTGGTCAGTATTTTACATCAGTATCTGTAAGCCAAAACCAGGAGTGGGTGATGAATACAGAAGTGATGCATATGTTTCTATTATACTTTTCCTCTGATTGTGCCACTCCTGGTTTTGACTTACAAATACTGATGTAAAATACTGACCAAATATTGAACGTGTAAACGTGGCCTTAAAGGGATTTTCCCATGAACAAAATATTTTTTAATTAATAGATCTTGGAATAAAAATAAATTCCACAATTAGATCTGTTAAAAAATGTTCCTGTGCTGAATAATCTGATAAATGTGCCCCTGCTGTGTACTGTGTAATGACTGTGTCTGACCATTCAGGAGCATGGACCATTCTAGATTCCCATGCATAAAAAGGTATCCTAAATTACATACTGCTGCATCACCTCGCAAACAAATAGGCAATGGTTCAATAAAACCCTAAAGGTGATACAGATGGGAAATCTTAATGCAACAATAGGACGGACATGTTTGTACTGGATTACTTTCCAAAATTCAGCAGATGTTTCTGCATCATAATCTGCTTAGTTTAAGCAGGCCTTCTTTTTCATTTTCGTTCTTTCCTTAGAACTCCACCCTGCGATGTCAGCATTCTGAGGATATGTGCACATGTTGCGGAATGTTGTGTGGATTTTTCCGCACTGATTTTGGTAAATCCGCATGAAATCCGCACTGCAGTTTTTCCTTGTTTTTTGTGCGGATTCCACCTGCGGTTTTACACCTGCGGATTCCTATTGTGGAGCAGGTGTAAACCGCTGCGGAATCCGCACAAAGAATTGACATGCTGCGGAATAAACAACGCAGCGTTTCCGTGCTTTTTTCCACAGCATGTGCACTGCAGATTTTGTTTTCCATAGGTTTACATGGTACTGTAAACTCATGGAAAACTGCTGCGAATCCGCAGTGGCCAATCCGCTGCGAATCCGCAGTAAAATCCGCAGCGTGTGCACATAGCCTTATAGTCAGTGATTTTTCCCCAGGTAGTGGAACCAGTAAATATACAGTCATGGCTGAAAGTGTCGGCACCCTTGAAATTGTTCAAGAAAATGAAGTATTTCTCCCAGAAAATTATTGCAATTTGCAATTACACGTTTTGTTATACACCTGTTTATTTTCTTTGTATGTATTGGAACACCACAAAAAACAGAGACAAAAAGGAATTCGACATAATTTCACACAGAACACCCAAAATAGGCTGAACAAAATTGTTGGTACTCTCAACTTAATATTTGGCTACACATGCTTTGGAATAAATAACTGTAAATAATCGCTTCCTACAGCCATCAACAAGCTTCTTACCACGACTATTGATGAGCGAGTATACTCGTTGTTCGAGTTTTCCCAGCCAGGCTGAGTACATGTGGGGGGTTGCCTGGTTGCTAGGGAATCCCCACATGTAGTCAAGCAGGCTGTAGCTGTAAATCATTCAGCTGAGGCGATGAAAACTATATCTCCGAACACTAACATACTCGGAGATCACCCGTGCGTGCTTGGGAAAACCCGAGCAACGAGTATACTCGCTCATCCCTAACTACGACTCAACAACTATTCTTTTGCAAACTGTTCCAGGTCTCTCATATTCGTAGAGTGCCTTTTCCCAACAGCAATTTTAAGATCTCTCAACAGGTGTACAATGAGACTTATTGTTGTCCACGTCAGAACTCTTCGACACTTTTCTTCCATCCATTTATATGCAGTATGTTTGGGGTCATTGTCCTGCTGGACAGCCTATGACCAAGCTCGCAATATCAGCTTTCTGACACTGCTCACTATATTGCGACTAGAAATTCTTTGGTAATCGTCAGATTTCGTAATGCTTTGCACACAGTCAAGGCACCCAGAGGCAGCAAAACGACCTCAAAACATCTCTGGGCCTACACCTTATTTGACTGTAGGTACTGTGTTTTTTTCTTTTTAAGCCCCATTCCATTTTCTATAAACAATAGAATGATGTGCTTTATCAAAAAGCTCTATCTTAGTCTCATCTGTCCACAAGATACTTTACCAGAGGGATTTTTGGCTTGCATATACACATACATTTTGGTAAACTGCAGTTTATCTTTTTTGTCATAACGTTTCATTTCATTCACATGTCAATGGATAGTTTGGGTGGACACTGATGCACCCTGAGCCTGCAGGACAGCTTAAATTTCCTTGGAACTTGATTGGGACCGCTTAACCACGATCCGGACTATCCTATGTTGCAACCTTTCATAAATTTTTCTCTGTCCTCCAGGCAGATTTGCTACAATGCCATGGGTTGTAAACTTGATTATGTTGATTGATTATCCGTGAACAAAAGAACATCAAGATCTCTGGAGATGGACTTGTAACCTGTAACCTTGAGATTGTTTATATTTTTCTACAATTTTCATTCTCAAGTCCTCAGACAGTTCTCTTCTCCTCCATGCTTAGTGTGGCACACACAGACACATAAAGCAAAGATTGAGTCAACTTCTCCCCTTGTTATGTGGTTTCACATGTGATTTTCATATTGCTTACACCTGTTACTTGCCACAGGTGCATTTGAATGAGCATCACGTCCTTGAAACAAAGTTGTTTACCCACAGTTTTGGAAAATGTTAACAGTTTTGTCCAACCCATTTTAGGGTTTTGTGTGATATTATGTCCAATTTGCTTTTTTTCTCTTTTTTGGTTTCTATTCTTCCAATACACACCAAGGAAATAAACATGTGTATAACAGAACATGTGTAATCTGAGATCGGCATAATGTAACGTGCAATTAAACTGCAAAAACCTGGTGACAGATTACCTTTAAGAGAAAACTATTTTGAGAAATAATTTGTTTAAAGCTTACATGTACTGAGCAACTCTATCTTCTCTTGCAGACTGAAGCAAAATCTGTAGTGGGAAGAGGGACACCTGCAAAGGTAAGACAATAGTATGGAATAGATAAAATATTTTTCCACAATCCCATATGGATTTCATAGGTTCAATACTATATGAAGCATTTCTGACCTAGAATATATCTATTTTACTTAATAACATAGTAACAGTTTGCAAGGCCGAAAAAAGCCATTTGTCCATACAGTTCAGCCTATATTCCATCAGAATGAATCCCCAAATCTACGTCCTTCTAAAGAACCTAATAACTGTAAGATATAATATTGTTACGCTCCTGGAAGACATCCAGGCCTCTCTCGAATCCCTAGACTGAGTTATCCATCACCACCTCCTCAGGAAAGGAATTCCAGATTCTCACTGCTCTAACAGTAAAGAATCCTCTTCTATGTTGGTGGAAAAACCTCTCCTCCAGATGCAGAGAATGCCCCCTTGTTACCGTCACCTTCCTTGGTATACACAGATCCTCGGAGAGATACAGTTATATGAAAAAGTTTGGGCACCCCTATTAATGTTAAGCTTAATGTTTTATAAAAATTGTTTTTTTTTGCAACCGCCATTTCAGTTTCATATATCTAATAACTGTTGGACACAGTAATGTTTCTCCCTTGAAATGAGGTTTATTGTACTAACAGAGAATGTGCAAACTATATGAAACTGAAATAGCTGTTGCAAAAAAAAACAATTTTTTATAAAACATTAAGCTTAAGATTAATAGGGGTGCCCAAACTTTTTCATATAACTGTATTTGTATTGTCCCCTTATATACTTATACATGGTTATTAGATCGCCCCTCAGTCGTCTTTTTTCTAGACTGAAAAATGTAAATAGGTGCCCTGCCAATGTACAGTTGCTGAATAGAATAACTTAATACCCCTACCCATGTTTTTAAGTCATGTTTTGTTGATTAAAGGATAACGTCATTTTAGAAATGTGCAACCTATAGGCAGCGAATGACAAGTGAAATTGATCAGATTTTTTTTTTGCTCTGAAAACCCTGCTCCTTTGGATTTAATAATTCAGTGGGAAGTCCAGCTCAGTGATTGACAGCCTTACCAATATCAAGGTAAGCGAAGAGAACTGTCACTTATTGATAAGGACAGTGTTTTCAGCAATCGGTGGGGGTGTTAGGACCCAATCGCTCACCAATCTGCAGGAAATTATTGGAAATAGAATTGGAAATGCTTGAGGTTTATTCACCTTTAATGTTTAAGGTTTCATTTTATTTTTTCTTCTCTGTTAATGTCATGGAAGCAGCAGCATTAATGAGTTAAATGGAGCCGTTCATGGGATTCATGCTGCCCAAACCACAAGCAGCATAAATTACACACTGGCTGTGTTATTGCAACCAGGTATGTTTTACTCTGCAATGCTGCATAGTATCAGAGAAAACGTACTTTGAAAAGTTGTCCGGCGACTATGGATATTGGATGACCAGTCTGAGGCAGGTCCCTGGCGTCTTCCCCCTGCCACGATCTCCTAGACTGATAGGTCTCTCCTTGTGTGTGTGTTTGTGTATATGGAGCATGATGGTGAGAAGCTGCCCAGGGACCTGTCTCGGATTAACCATCCAAACCTCATGGACCCTCACCAGATGTTCAAGGAAAGTGTTCTCTGAAAGATCACAGCATTTCAGAGTACCTAGATGGCTGCAATAAGTCAGCAGGGTCTAATTTACGCTATGTTCACACGTTGCGTTTTTCTGCATCTTCTTGCTGTTTTTAATGCAAATTTTATGCTGTGTTTTACAGTACCATCAAAATCTACGAGAATTCTGAAATCTCATGCACACACATTGTTTGTTTCCTGACTGAATTGAAAAACTGCAGCATGTCACTTCTTTCAGTGTTTTTGCGCATTTTTTCACCCATAGAAAGTAATGAGTAAGTGCAAATATGCAGCAAAAAAATGCAGGTATCAGGTTCTGCTGTGTTTTTGGTGCAAAAACCTTAAGAAAGTTGCATCATAGTTTTTTGGGGGGCACTAAACTTTATCAGCACGCACAAGAGACATAAAAACCCGCAGCTTTTAAGCGGCTTCTTTATTGCCAAGAGACCAGGTTTTGCCTTTAGAAAAAAATGCAGCAAAAACACAACCTGTGAACTTAGGTCGGGGTCACACTTGCGTGTGCAGTGCGAGAAACTCACGTGAGTCTCTCGCATCAATACCTGGCACTGCCTCCAGCACTCGGGACCAGAGCGTTCAGATGCAGAGAAATACATGCAGTCACACACTCCGGTGCCGATGGCCGTGCTGGGTATTGATGCGCGAGACTCGTGCAAGTTTCATTGCACACACAAGTGTGACCCCAGTCTTAGTCTTTATTCTACCGTGAAAAATGGAGACCGTGTCCGATTTATGTTGCCCATGGATAATGCTGCCCGTGTCTGATTTATGCTGCTTGTGGCTAATGGATGAAGTCCAATTTATGCTGTCGATGTAGAACACAGCCAGTGTCCAATTTATGCTGCCCATAGATAATGCTACCCATGGATAATGGGTGCAGTGTCCAATTTATGCTGCCCGTGGATAATGATGCAATGTCCAATTTATACTGCCCATGGATAATAGATGCAGTGTCCAGTTTATGCTGCCCGTGGATAATAGATGCAGTGTCCAATTTATACTGCCCATGGATAATAGATGCAGTATCCAATTTATGCTGCCCGTGGATAATAAGTGCAGCGTCCAATTTATGCTGCCCGTGGATAATAGATGCAGTGTCCAGTTTATGCTGCCCGTGGATAATAGATGCAGTGTCCAATTTATGCTGCCCGTGGATAATAGGTGCAGTATCCAATTTATGCTGCCCGTGGATAATAGATGCAGTGTCCAGTTTATGCTGCCCGTGGATAATAGATGCAGTGTCCAATTTATGCTGCCCGTGGATAATAGATGCGGTGTCCAATTTATGCTGCCCGTGGATAATAGATGCAATGTCCAATTTATGCCGCCCCTGGTTAATGGATGCAGTGTCCAATTTATGCTGCCCGTGGATAATAGATTCAGTGTCCAATTTATGCTGCCCATGGATAATAGATGCAGTATCCAATTTATGCTGCCCATGGATAATAGATGCAGTGTCCAATTTATGCTGCCCGTGGATAATAGATGCAGTGTCCAATTTATGCTGCCCGTGGATAATAGGTGCAGTGTCCAATTTATGCTGCCCGTGGATAATAGATGCAGTGTCCACTTTATGCTGCCCGTGGATAATAGATGCAGTGTCCAATTTATGCTGCCCCTGGATAATGGATGCAGTGTCCAATTTATGCTGCCCGTGGATAATAGGTGCAGTGTCCAATTTATGCTGCCCGTGGATAATAGATGCAGTGTCCACTTTATGCTGCCCGTGGATAATAGATGCAGTGTCCAATTTATGCTGCCCCTGGATAATGGATGCAGTGTCCAATTTATGCTGCCCATGGATGCAGTATCCAATTTATGCTGCCCGTGGATAATAGATTCAGTGTCCAATTTATGCTGCCCCTGGATAATGCTGCCGGTGTCCAGTTTATGCTGCCGCTGGATAATGGCTGCAGTGGCCAATTTATCCTGCCCCTGGATAATGGATGCAGTGTCCGATTTATGCTGCCCGCGGTTAACGCAGGCCATGTCTGATTTATGCTATCCGTGGATCGGACATCCATTTACTAGCAGGTTCAATGTAGCTAAAGCATATTACAGAAACCTTTCTTGTACACCTGGTACCTTGGAGAGCTCCATAGCTGGTAGGCACCAAGTACAGTACATACAAGAGGAGATCAAATGCTTTCATATGTCATTGATGAGGTATATACTACTACTAGTAGCAATTATTTATTTATTATACTTGCTTATATAGCCCCACCATATTCCACAGCACTTTACAGAAATTATCATCACTGTCCACATTGGGACTAACAATCTAAATTCCCTATCAGTATGTCTTTAGAGTGTGGGAGGAAACCGAAGAACCCATAGGAAAACCACGCGGAGAACATACAAAATTATGAGTGAAATATCTTGTAAAAGTCTCTGGGCTTCCCTGATTCTGCAGCTTTTTTCCTTTTTGCTCGGCATCATTCCATTGCAGAGTCACGCACACATCTGGCGCACGTGGTTTGTGAACCCACGGGCCGGGCTTACCAAGGAATGGGGTTGCTAAGGGCTATCTGGTTTACACTGGAGCTCCTGATGGTGGAGTCAGACTTGAGCTGCAGTTAGCTGCCAGGTACCACTCCGAAGAAATCCCCAGTACTGCAGCTGCTGACCCCAGGGCTGACACTGGTGCAGGTTCAAGTACCACCGGAACGGTTACAGGTTCAGGTACCACCAATTCGGGGTTCAGGTACCACCAGTGCAGTTTCTGGGTTCGTACTAACTGTACAGGATACTAGGACGGGGGACCTGGCAACATACAGTTGCACAGACACTTTATATAAGGAACTACAGGAGCTGCTCAGGTACCTCCCATCTAGATGCGTCCCAGCAATTGATTGGAAGTATTTTCAAGGTGCCCCTTTGAGAACAGGGAAGCGCGCACTAGCCATACTGCCAGGAAACCTGTGCAGTGTGCAGAGGGAGCAGGAGACGGGGAGGTCACTGCTTGTCCCAGTGGGGAGTATGTCGGCATCCCTGCATGGAGGGGGAAGAGAGACCACGCAGGGGTTCCTGGGACCAGGTAATTAGAACAATCTTTGCGACTTTGTGGAGATATCGTCTCCGCTTTCCTGCTTTCGGAGATGTCGGCACGCAGCGAGTCGGTGTCAGATCTGGCGGAGAAGATGATGACACCGGCGGCCAAACTGGATGTACAGGGACCAGACACCTCTCGTGACATGACTTTTCTAAACAAAACACTTCACCGGATCTCCAGTCAAAAACGGGCTCATGAGTTCTCAGCCATGGAAGACCTAAGAGAAGTGAAAATAAACCTGACAGCACATACTGTAGAAGGTGATCTTCTCTGCAGGCAATGCTCCTATCTGGAGCTACTTGCTCAGAAATGACTTGACTGTTTTCGGATAGAGTTTTTACCTCGCCAGATAACACCCTCCCTGGATTCTGGAGTTGTCAAACGGGAACCTGAAATCGATCCACCACGGCTTGCCGCAAGATATCTACCACTGAAATGGAGTCTCCACATGATACAGATACAGTCAGACTCATAGGTGGAGAGGAAATACTCTCGCCAAGGGTAGCCTCTCCTACTGACCCAAGGCTTTGAATTTTTTTCAAACTTCTCAGCACAAAGACAGATGGGATGTTCCTCACAACCGTTGCAAGAGCACAATTCATTGACACGACTGAGTACCGGCTGCTGCTGAGCCAGGCTGACATTGTCAACTTACATGGGTTCAGTACGGTTAGCTGTTTCAAAAGGCTAGGGTATATGTGGTCTTTTGAAGGACGGAGCCAGATGTGATGGTTTCCTCTCATGCGTCACCTCTGTGGTCTGCTCCTTGAAGCTGGGAAGGGAAAGTACAGCAGAAGACTCAAGACTATGCTCATCGAAGACCTTTCGGAAGGTCACCAGGAAGAACAGCAGGTCCGAGGTCACAGGATCCCCTCTCCCCCACAAGGGGTTGAGCCACACTAGGGCCTCTCTTTAACCCTATCAGAGGGTAACTTATTGGCCAATAACTCATAACGTTGCATGCACTGCTTTGGTAACCAATGGCACTGCTTTGGATCTCCATCATAACATGACGGATCAGACAGGAACATTTTTTCCTGTTGCTCTTGCTGGCAGAATAACTCTTGATATAACTCCGAGTACGAAGGACCATGAGGATCAGTGGGGTCCATGACCTGAGCAAACTGTCACACACGTTCATGGACCCATTGTGCCACAAGTCCGGGCTTACCTAGGAGGGGCGTAGCTAAGTGGCTACCTGGTTTTCCGTTGAGCTCCTGATGGCAGAGTCAGGCTTGAGCTACAGGTAGTTGCTAAATACCACTCCTAAACAGTCCCCATAACTGCAGCTTATGACCTAAGGGGTCAGACTCGCAGACGCAGACTGGACTCGAAGTAACTGGCTTGAAGGGGTTCGAACTCTGTTCAGACTACACAGGTTCTGGATCCTCGCCTCGGGCAGGATGGATACTGACATGGGGTCACAGACAGAGCTGGATTCGGGTACTGGAACAGGCTTCGACAGTATGGACTCTGGAACACTAGCCAGAACTGACACTGGTGCAGTTTCAAGTACCGCCGTAACAGTTACAGGTTTGGGTACTGCCGATGTGGCTTCAGGGTTCTGGTACTGTTGGTGCAACTTCAGGGTTCAGGTAATACCAGGTGTGGTTTCAGGTTCAGGCACCGCCGGGTGTGGTTTTAGGTTCACACCGTGGCCACACAAGGACCAGGGGTTCAGGTTCACGTACTAACTATACAGGATACTAGGACAGGGGACCTGGTAACATACAGTTGGACGCACACTCCATATTAGAAACTACAAGGATTGCACAAACACCTCCAAACTGGTAGCTGCTGTCATTGGAAGCATCTGGGAGTGATGAAAGCACATTCCCCTAGATAAGAAGCACCCAGTAGGACAGCAAAGCAGAGATTTCACATAGTGCGCTCCAGAGCAAACAAATGTGATTATCTCTGCAATTGAGCGACGCAGCACAAAATGGAATAGAATGGCAGAATCAGGGGAGTTTGGGGATTTTTATAAGGTATATAACTCATTTTTTAGAGCAACTCACAGGTCCTCATAAATAGAATGTACCGTATGTGCCTGTCATTTGTTCTTTCCTGCTTTCTGTAAGCATTTTATTTGTGATGGGCAAGTACTAATCCAACAATTTACATGACTTCTGAAAAGTGTCGTTTTATAGTTTTATAGTTTTTACTCTTTTTGTATATGGCGTCTGCAGTGAACCACCTTTTGATGAATGATAAGATGTTTATTCATTCTTCATGTGCCTAAGTGTCATCTGAGAATACGAGTAAGTAAAGGACTATAGATGCTGTCAGGTTAGTGTCACCTGATACCTGCCTTTCACTATGTGTGACATCTTGTATGTGGCTCTGCTGTAATGGTCATATGAACTTCTGGGGTTACACCACAATAGCTCTCACCACAGAGGTGGGGGAAGAGCTGTGACTTTTGGTAGCAGCTGGTTTTTCAAGCAGATGGACACAGAGCAAAGCCTGGGGCTGTATGTTATGCTTGTGCAAATGAGAGTTGATAGAGGGGGCAGAGAGCGCAGGAATAGAGTGGGAATCAATGATATGTAATAGATGCTTAATGCACAATTTCACATCCCTTCCTAACATGCAAATCTGCGTTAAACTAGAAAAGGCCAGGACCAAGCTGTGATGATATCCTTGTATGTCTCTTATTCATCCAGCACCATGCAGCAGGCATAGATGTCTGCATTACAGTCCTCCTGTACTGTTAGCATACATGTTTTAGGCCCAGTATTCTGATATATACTTTACAATAAGTGAGAATTTCTGAGTTTTTTTTTTTTTGGAGAGCATCTAGGTTGCCTTAAAAATAAATTTATTGTAGCTTTCCTTCCAGTCGTTCATGAAACGATCAACTACTTTTTAGCAATAGGTCAATGGTCATGTTGTGGTGATTCGCAAACACTGTCATAAATTGTGGGCATGCCGTGGATGCAGACCGTTGCACGCCATGTTGATGTCCTTTTATTTTCTTTGATGCAGATCTGCTCTTCGGAGGTGAAAGAAGGCACACTCACCCTACACCCTGAGCAACAGAATGAAGGCTCACCCTGGTTTGTGGATATCTACTGCCCTGTTCCTTCTCCATTTGGTCTGTGCTATTAAAGTTCCTCAGGACCGTAAGTTAAGAGGAAGAGGGAGGCGATGCCTCCTATAATATGTTATTTATTATCTCAATTATTTCTGTCTAGAGTAATATATGTTGGTAGATTTGCTACAAGAGAATGTAGCATTTTTTAATTAGCGATCTATAATTATAGTCATTCATGTTTATGGATCCATGACCAATTTGTTACCTATCCTGTCTTACAGGAGACATGGAGCAATCCACACTGTGCAGATGGTACTGATCAGGGTTTAAGAAGCAGCTGTGTCTCTTAGCATCCACCACTGCCCCCATACAATAGCTCAATGCCCCTGTCACGTGTGGGCTCCATTGGTGACAGAGGACTAGTGAGCACACACAATGAGGACTCCCTCTGACCAGCATTGCAGGTGGTAGGGAGCAGCTGCCTCTGATACAATGTAAGATAAGCTAAACTTTATGCTTGTCATCCTGCCCTTCACAAGACGACGAGGCAGGATCTCTAGACATCTTGAGTGTCGGGCTAGACAGTACATGCAGACGTGAACCTGAGAACATCTCAGAGGTTGTACAGTGAGAAGGTAGTGTAAAAAATACATAGCACAAGTCAGCACGGCACTCCTGTTTTTCCCTGTTACTGTTACATAAGATCCTTTCTCATATGTTCGTTTTTAAGCGTTCGCGTGTTTTATTCAAGGTCCGAATGTAGTGATTGGTTTAGATACGTTTGCAAAATTGCAGAAATGGAGACAGTAAACTATAAAAACACTAAAGAATTAGGACCAATCTATCTGGCGTACAAACTATGCTCCTGGAGTTTAGTGATATTTGAGGTTCTCCTAGTTTTCCTTTTCTAAATCTGCATGAATCACGGCGCACCCCATTCTTTGTATAAATATATTAAAGGGAACTATCAATAGACCCATCCTGCCTGAACCACAGGCAGCATGAATCAGAGCCTGGTGGTGTGCTTACAGCCAGGTATGTTTTACTTGTGAGACGCCTCAGTGCTGCAAAGAAAATATAGTTTGAAAGCTGAATGGGAACTATGGGGAAAGACCTCTCTAGTCCACCACCATACCTGGCTGGTTTTCCCCCGCCGCTCTTCTTGTGACCTGTCAGCTACCTGGAAACGAGAGAAGCTGTCCAGGGATGTTACTAGACTACTTAGGTCTCTCTATAGTCCACGGGTGGCTTTTCACACCATATATTTTTAAGCACTACAGTGTTTCAGATGAAGACGTACCCGATGTAACCACACAGCCCGGCTCTGATCATGCTGCCCATGGTTCAACATGAGTCTAATAACAGGTTCACTTTATCACTATCTCTGCTGATTCCTGTAACATGTCAGGGAAAATGTATTTTTTTTCTCATTAATTTGTGCCAGGCAAATGCATTTCTATGCCCTTACCATTGCTAATAAACATAGTTGTATGACATCCCAATAACCATCCCTAATACTAATGTCACATAAGCCTTTCTAATATACCATAACTTTGTGTATTGTCTCGTGCAGCAGACATTGCGGAAAAGGATATATGTAGTGATAGTGTTTCCAGAAAAAGGGGCCATATATCATAAGCTCATCCATAAAAGTGTCAACGTAGAACCAAAAAAAAAAACGAACAATGGACCTTAGAGCAATATTTAAAAAAGTAGAGATTGTATTGAAAATTCTAACAAGACAACATTATCATCATAAAAACAGAGAACAAAAAATCTCTACTTTTTAAAATATTGCTCTAAGGTCCATTTTTTTTTTTTTTTTTTTGTTCTGTATTGATAGTGTGTAGACTCTCCACATTAACTTACGTTTTGGTTTGCTTTAGTTTTTGTTTGTTAAATGTAATTTTCTGTTTGCTAACTTTGTCTCTTCTTTAACTTCCCATTTGCTCTCATGGAAACTAACAGCAACTATTGAACGAGACCGTAAGTTATATTCATCAGTTTGATATTCCTCCGACTTAAAGCCTCCATACACCTTAAATTAAAGTCAGACGAAAACTTAATTTGTTTGGGGTTCTCCCAACTGACCCTTCGCTGATGATATCAGTAGAAAGAAGTATAAGGCAGGTTGTATTTAATCACCTGATTCTCTTGTTCTCTCATGAGATATGAAATTAGAAGAGTCTTGATACATTGGACATACGTCTACATACACCTATGTCTGTATTTCCAGTATGTGTGGTATCCGTTTTTTTCATGGATACCACACGTACATTTTTTTCCGGTATCACAGATGACAAGGGCCAATACGAGTCTATTGGTCCATGAAAATCATGTACAGTACACAGAGGGCATCGGTACAGTCTGCATGACATCCGTGTTTAACATTGCAAAGAATAGGAGAAGCTTTGTCATTTATTTAATTCTTTATCCCTACCGGATAAACACTGATTGTAAAAACGGACTCGCAGATGATACACTGATCCAAAACACTGATGGTAAAAATGGACACACGGATGACACACTGATCCAAAACAGATGACACCGTGTGAGGCAGTGACTGGTGTTACATGTGAGGGTCGCTGTATGTTCCCCCCCAGGATGCGCACAGAGGCGTATTGCGGTCATGAGAGTGCATTGCAGTCACAGGTGTAGCTGTGTTGCAATGCAGACGAAAGTAAGTGTTAGTCCTGGAGAAGCTATTTGTCCCGGGCAGATTTAAGAACCTGCTGGCCTTTTGTGTTTTGAAATGAACTACAGGATGATAGTCGTGCAGTTCATTTCAATTCCTGGTTGGGTTTTCCATGTGGCTGAAGGCCACAGATTCACGTTCAAAATCCTGCAGTATAGGGTTTGGGTGTGTCAGTTTGTCTGTGTCAGTCTGGTGTTTGGAGGAGTACAGAGGGGAAGACTCTGCAGCGCTCCACCTCTGTGAGGCAACACAGGCCAGCGGAGCCAAACAGCCAAGGCAGCTGAAAAGCCTGGCACCCCACAGCGTACACAGCGGAGTCACAGGTGGACTGGCTTGTTTAGTGACTAATTCAGAGGATATGGTTCCCGGCTGTGGTCCGGAGGATATCTAGTGCTGTGTTTTTTGAGTTGAACATTAAAGAGACATTTTAACCCCTTCATGACCCAGCCTATTTTGACCTTAATGACCTGGCCGTTTATTGTAATTCTGACCAGTGTCCCTTTATGAGGTAATAACTCAGGAACGCTTCAACGGATCCTAGCGATTCTGAGATTTTTTGTGACATATTGGGCTTCATGTTAGTGGTAAATTTGGGTCCATAATTTTTGCGTTTATTTGTGAAAAAAATGGAAATGTGGCTAAAATTTTGAAAATTTCGCAATTTTCAAATTTTGAATTTTTATTCTGTTAATCGAGAGAGTTATGTGACACAAAATAGTTAATAAATAACATTACCCACATATCTATTTTACATCAGCACAGTTTTTGAAACAATTTTTTTTTTTGCTAGGAAGTTATAAGGGTTAAAATTTGACCAACGATTTTCTAATTTTTACAGCAAAATTTACAAAACCATTTTTTTTAGGGACCACCTCACATTTGAAGTCAGTTTGAGGGGTCTATGTGGCTGAAAATACCCAAAAGTGACACCATTCTAAAAACTGCACCCCTCAAGGTACTCAAAACCACATTCAAGAAGTTTATTAACCCTATGTGGTGAGCACTTTGAACCCCCAAGTGCTTCACAGAAGTTTACAAGGCAGAGCCGTGAAAATAAAAAATCATTTTTCTTTCCTCAAAAATGATGTTTTAGCAAGCAATTTTTTATTTTCACAAGGGTAACAGGATAAATTGGACCCCAATTGTTGTTGCGCAGTTTGTCCTGAGTACACTGATACCCCATATGTGGGGGTAAACCACTGTTTGGGCACACGTCGGGGCTCGGAAGGGAAGTAGTGATATTTTGAAATGCAGACTTTGATGGAATGGTCTGCGGGTGTCACGTTACATTTGCAGAGCCCCTTATGTGCCTAAACAGTAGAAACCCCCCACAAGTCACCCCATTTTGGAAACTAGACCCCCAAAGGAACTTATCTAGATATGTGGTGAGCACTTTGAACCCCCAAGTGCTTCACAGAAGTTTTCAACTCAGAGCCGTGAAAGTAAAAAATAATTTTTCTTTCCTCAAAAATGATGTTTTAGCAAGCAATTTTTTATTTTCACAAGGGACCCCAATAGTTGTTGCCCAGTTTGTCCCGAGTATGCTGGTACCCCATATGTGGGGGTAAACCACTGTTTGGGCGCACGTCAGGGAGGGAGCACCATTTGACTTTTTGAACGCAAGATTGGCTGGAATCAATGGTGGCGCCATGTTGCGTTTGGAGACCCCTGAAGTGCCTAAACAGTGGAAAACCCTCAATTCTAACTCCAACACTAACCCCAACACACCCCTAACCCTAATCCCAACTCTAGCCTAAACACCATAATAACAACCCTAACCCCAACACACCCCTAATCCCAACCCTATCCCTAACCACAACCCTAACCCCAACACACCCCTAACCCTAATCCCAACTCTAGCCTAAACACCATAATAACAACCCTAACCCCAACACACCCCTAACCACAACCCTAACCCCAACACACCCCTAACCATAACCCTAACCACAAGCCTAATCTTAACCCTATTTCCAACCCTAGCCTTAATTCCAACCCTAACTCTAATTCCAACCCTAACCCTAAGGCTATGTGCCCACGTTGCGGATTCGTGTGAGATTTTTCCGCACCATTTTTGAAAAATCCGCAGGTAAAAGGCACTGCGTTTTACCTGCGGATTTACCGCGGATTTCCAGTGTTTTTTGAGGAACAGGTGTAAAACACTGCGGAATCCGCACAAAGAATTGACATGCTGCGGAAGATACAACGCAGCGTTTCCGCGCAGTATTTTCTGCACCATGGGCACAGTGGATTTGGTTTTCCATAGGTTTATATGGTACTGTAAACCTGATGGAAAACTGCTACGAATCCGGAGCGGCCAATCCGCTGTGGATCCGCAGCCAAATCCGCACCATGTGCACATAGCCTAATTCTAAGGGTATGTGCACACGCTGCGGAAAACGCTGCGGATCCGCAGCTGCGGGTCCGACAGCAGTTTCCCATGAGTTTACAGTTCAATGTAAACCTATGGGAAATAAAAAACGCTGTGCACATGCTGCAGAAAAAACTGCGCGGAAACGCAGTGGTTTACATTCCGCAGCATGTCACTTCTTTCTGCGGATTACGCAGCGGTTTTACAACTGCTCCAATAGAAAGCCGCAATTGAAAAAACCGCAGTGAAATCCGCGGTAAATCCGCAATAAATCTGCAGCGGTTTTGCACTGCAGATTTATGAAATCCGCTGCGGAAAAATCCGCAGAGGACCAGAATACGTGTGCACATGCCCTAACCCTAGCTCTAAGGCCGGCGTCACACTAGCGAGCTTTACAGACGTATGAGTGCAGAAAATACGTCCGTAAAACACGCCTAACAAACGTCGCAATTATTCTCTATGCCCCTGCTCCTATCTGCCGTATTTTACTGATCAGTATTATACGGCTTTCTACGGCCGTAGAAAATCGCAGCATGCTGCGTTTGTCACCATATTGTGCAAAAAAAACGCCAATGAAAGTCTATGGAAGCCAGAAAAATACGGATTACACACGGACCAGCAGTGTGACTTGCGAGAAATACACAGCGGTGTTAGAGAAAAGCCGGCAATTCAGTGCGGTGTACAGTAAAATCACACTGACAGCTTACAGTAGAATAGGTAGAATAAATGTGTACACATAGAATAGGTATATATATATATGTCAGTGAGACACATATATGTATATATATTATTACTTCATACAGCGCTAGATAGCTTTAAAGCCGGTAATTCAATTAGCCGGCTTTTTCTTTCTCCTTCCTAAACCCGACATGATATGTGACATGGTTTACATACAGTAAACCATGTCATATCACCTTTTTTTTTGCATATTCCACACTACTATTGTTAGTAGTGTGTATATGCAAAATTTGGCCGTTCTAGCTATTAAATTAAAGGGTTAAATGGCGGAAAAAATTGGCGTGGGCTCCCGCGCAATTTTCTCCGCCAGAGTAGTAAAGCCAGTGACTGAGGGCAGATATTAATAGCCTGGAGAGGGTCCATGTTTATTGGCCCCCCCCCCTTGGCTAAAAACATCTGCCCCCAGCCACCCCAGAAAAGGCACATCTGGAAGATGCGCCTATTCTGGCACTTGGCCACTCTCTTCCCATTCCCGTGTAGCGGTGGGATATGGGGTAATGAAGGGTTAATGCCACCTTGCTATTGTAAGGTGTCATTAAGCCAAATTAATAATGGAGAGGCGTCAATTATGACACCTATCCATTATTAATCCAATACTAGTAAAGGGTTAAAAAAAACACAAACACATTATTAAAAATTATTTTAATGAAATAAAAACAAAGGTTGTTGTAATATTTTATTCTACGCTCAATCCAATCACTGAAGACCCTCGATCTGTAACAAAAAAAAAAATAATAAACCAACAATATCCATACCTTCCGCAGATCTGTAACGTCCAACGATGTAAATCCATCTGAAGGGGTTAAAATATTTTGCAGCGACGAACTCTGCTAATGCAGCGTTGTTCCTGGCTGCAAAACCCCGGGGAATGAAGGTAAAGTAGGTCAATGACCTATATTTACCTTCATTTGCGGTGAGGCGCCCTCTGCTGGTTGTCCCTAAATCGTGGGAACTTTCCTAGAAAGCTCCCAGGCTCGAGTTCATAAGAGGCGCCCTCTGCTGGTTGTCCTCAAGAAAAAGCCGGTAATTCAATTACTGGCTTTAAAGCTATCTTGCGCTGTATGAAGTAATAATATATATACATATATGTGTCTACTGACACACATTATATATATATATATATATATATACATATATGTATATATATATATTTAATTATTTTTTTTTTTTTTTACACATGGATCCCTTGTATAGCCGTATGTCGGTTTTGCAAGCCTGCGAGAAAAACACGCAGTACGGATGCCATACGGATTACATACGGAGGATGCCATGCGCAAAATACGCTGATACACCCTGCCTACGGAGGAGCTACGGACCACTATTTTGGGGACTTTTCAGCGTATTACAGCCGTAATATACGGACCGTATTGTCTTACGCCGAGTGTGACTCCAGCCTAACACTACCGGAAAAAAAAATGTCTTTATTTTATTATTGTCCCTACCTATGGGGGTGATAAAGGGGGGTGTTCATTTACTATTTTTTTTATTTTCATCACTGTGATAGGTTTTATCACAGTGATCAAAATGTACATGGAACGAATCGGCCGGCAGATTCGGCTGACGCACTGCGCATGCGCCCGCCATTTTGGAAGATGGCGGCGCCCATGGAGAAGACGGACGGACACCGGGAGGCTCGGTAAGTATGAGGGGAGGGAAATGGGAGCATGGGGGGGGGGGTATCGGAGCACGGGTGGAGCGGACAGGAGGATGGGGGAGCAGACAGGAGGACTGAGGGGAGCGGACCACAGAACGGAGGGCTGGGGAGGAGATCGGTGGGGGGGACAGATCAGGGTCAGCCAACAGCCAATCAGAGCGATCATAGCCATGGGGGGTGAAGCCACCCCCCCTGGGCTGAAGTAGCACTCCCCCTGTCCCTGCAGATCGGGTGAAATTGGAGTTAACCCTTTCACCCGAACTGCACGGTTGCGATCCCTCCATGACGCCACATAGGCGTCACAGGTCGGATTGGCACCGACTTTCATGACTCCTACGTGGTGTCAAAGGTCGGGAAGGGGTTAATTTGAACTTTGCTGGGTCACTGTCTCATCACTGCACAGAGTGTTACCACTGAACTACACACGGTATTGTTTTTTTCACGTACGTGTTTAATATGTGATATGTGAAGGAGGCCTTAACCCCTTCACCCCAAAGCCTGTTTTCACCTAAGTGACAGGGCCAATTTTTACAATTCTGACCACTGTCACTTTATGAGGTCATAACTCTGAAACGCTTCAACGGATCTTGGTGATTCTGACACTGTTTTCTCATGACATATTGTACTTCATGAAAGTGGTAAAACTTCTTCGATATGACTTGCATTTATTTGTGAAAAAAACAAAAATTTGTTGGAAATTATGAAATATTAGCAATTTTCAAACTTTTGGTTTTTATGCCCATAAATTAGAGAGTTATATCACACAATATAGTTAATAAACAACATTTCCCACATGTCTGCTGTACATCAGCACAATTTTGGAAACATAATTTTTTTTTTGTGAGGGAGTTATAAGGGTTAAAAGTTGACCAGCGATTTCTCATTTTTGCAAAAAATTTGAAAAACCATTTTTTTTACGGACCACCTCACACTTGAAGTGACTTTGAGGGGTCTATATGACAGAAAATGCCCAAAAGTGACACCATTCTAAAAACTGCACCCCTCAAGGTACTCAAAACCACATTCAAAAAGTTTATTAACCCTTCAGGTGCTTCACAGGAATTTTTTGAATGTTTAAAAAAAATTTAACATTTAACTTTTTTTTCACAAAATTTTTACTTCAGGTCCAATTTGTTTCATTTTACCAAGGGTAACAGGTGAAATTGGACCACAAAAGTCGTTGTACAATTTGTCCTGAGTACGCCGATACCCCATATGTGGGGGTAAACCACTGTTTGGGCACATGGCAGAGCTCGGAAGGGAAGGAGCGCCATTTGACTTTCCAATGCAAGATTTGCTGGAATTGAGATCGGAGCCCATGTCACGATTGGAGAGCCCCTGATGTGCCTAAACAGTGGAAACCCCACAAGTGACACCATTTTGGAAAGTAGACCCTCTAAGGAACTAATCTAGATGTGTGGTGAGCACTTTGAACCTCCACGTGCTTCACAGAAGTTTATAATGTAGAGCCGGAAAAAAAAATTTCTTATTAATTTTCACAAAAAATGATCTTTTTGCCCCCAATTTTTTTTCCCCAAGGGTAACAGGATAAATTGGACTCCAAAAGTTGTTGTGCAATTTGTCCTGAGTACGCCGATACTTCATATATGGGGATAAACCACTGTTTGAGCACATGGCAGAGCTCGGAAGGGAAGGAGCGCCATTTGACTTTTGAATGCAAAATTGGCTGGAATTGAGATCGGACGCCATGTCGCATTTGGAGAGCCCCTGACGTGCCTTAACAGTGGAAACCCCCCACAAGTGACCCCATTTTGGAAAGAAGACCCCCTAAGGAACTTATCTAGATGTGTGGTGAGCACTTTTAACCCCCAATTGTTTCACTAAAGTTTACAATGTAGCGGTGTGAAAATTAAAAAATCATTTTTTCTTTCCACAAAATGATGTTTTAGCCCTCAATTTTTTTTCCGCCAAGGGTAACAGGAGAAATTGGACCACAAAAGTTATTGTCCAATTTGTCCTGAGTACGCTGATACCCCATATGTTGGGGGGAACCACCGTTTGAGTGCATGGCAGAGCTCGGAAGGGAAGGAGCGCCGTTTGAAATGCAGACTTAGATGGATTGGTCTGCAGGTGTCATGTTGCATTTGCAGAGCCCCTGATGTACCTAAACAGTAGAAACCCCCCACAAGTGACCCCATATTAGAAACTAGACCCCCCAAGGAACTTATCTAGATGTGTTGTGAGAGCTTTGAACCAACAAGTGTTTCACTACAGTTTATAATGCAGAGCCGTGAAAATAAAAAATATTTTTTTTTCCACGAAAATGATATTTTAGCCCCCACGTTTTTATTTTCCCAAGGGTAACCGGACAAATTAGACCCCAAAAGTTGTTGTCAAACTTGTCCTGAGAACGCTGATACCCCATATGTTGGGGGGAACCACTATTTGGGCGCACAGGAGAACTCGGAAGGGAAGGAGCAGTGTTTTAGTTTTTCAAAGCAGAATTGGCTGGAATTGAGATCGGACGCCATGTCGCGTTTGGAGAGCCCCTCATGTGCCGAAACAGTGGAAACCCCCCAATTCTAACTGAAACCCTAATCCAAACACACCCCTAACCCTAATCCCAATGGTAACCCTAACCCTAGCCCCAACCCCAACCCTAACCCTAGCCCTTACCCTAATGGGAAAATGGAAATAAATACATTTTTTTACATTTTATTATTTTTCCCTAACTAAGGGGGTGATGAAGGGGGGTTTGAATTACTTTTATAGCGTTTTTTTGGCGGATTTTTAGGGTTGGCAGCTGTCACACACTAAAAGACGCTTTTTATTGCAAAAAATAGTTTTTGCATCACCACATTTTGAGAGCTATAATTTATCCATATTTTGGCCCACAGAGTCATGTGAGATCTGTTTTTTTGCGGGACGAGTTGACGTTGTTATTGGTAACATTTTCGGGCAGATGACATTTTTTGATCGCTTTTTATTCCGATTTTTATGAGGCGGAATGAACAAAAACCAGCAATTCCTGAAATTCTTTTAGGGGGGACGTTTATACCGTTCCACGTGTGGTAAAATTGATAAAGCAGCTTTATTCTTCAGGTCAGTACGATTACAGCGATACCTCATTTATATAATTTTTTTATGTTTTGGCGCTTCTACACAATAAAAACTATTTTATATAAAAAAATAATTGTTTTTGCATCGCTTTATTCTGAGAGCTATAACTTTTTTTGTTTTTCTGCTGATGACGCTGTATGGCGGCTTTTTTTTTGCGGGACAAGATGACGTTTTCAGCGGTACCATGGTTATTTATATCCGTCTTTTTGATCGCGTGTTATTCCACTTTTTGTTCGCCTGTATGATAATAAAGCAATGTTTTTTGCCTTTTTTCTTTTTCTTTTTTTTTTGCGGTGTTCACTGAAGGGGTTAACTATTGGGATAGTTTTATAGAGCGGGTCGTTACGGACGCGGCGATACCAAATATGTGTACTTTTATTGTTTTTTTTAATTTACTTAAATAAATGGATTTACTGGGAAATTTTTTTTTTCTTTATTTGGGGATTTTTTAAATTTTTTTTTATACATTCTATTTTTTTTTTTACTTTCTACCATTGTCCCAGGGTGGGACATCACTGTATTAGATCAGATCGTTGATCTGACACTGTGCATAGCACTCTGTCAGATCAACGATCTGACAGACAAGCTTAGGTGGCTTTCCGGCGCCTGCTCTCAGCAACTCTCAGCAGGCACCGGCTAGCCAGGTCATTTCATGACCCGGAAGGAGTCCCGCGGCCATCTTGGATCCGGGGACTCCTTCCGGGTCACTGGAGCAACGCGATCTCATCGCGTTTCTCCGGTGGGAGAGCGCAGGGAGCCCCCGTCCCTGCGCGATCCCCCTCTATGCCGCTGTCACTACTGACAGCGGCATCAGAGGGGTTAAATGCCCGCTACCGCCGATCGTGGGCATTGCTGCGGGGTGTCAGCTGTCATATACAGCTGACACCCGCACCCGATCACCGCGGCGCTCAGCGCGAGACCGCAGTGATCGGTGCGTCGTACTAGTACTGCTGCTGGCACAAATGCCGTGTCGGCAGCGCAGTACTAGTACGGCGCATGTCACGAAGGGGTTAAATTCCAGGTTTTTGCCATGTAAACAAAATCATACCAAGAAGACTAGCTTCAGAACATTTTCCACCTTTGATGTCACCCATACTCTGTACAATTCAGTTTGAAAAATAAACTGAAATTTTCAGATGGAAAAATTAAAAATATAGAACTAAAAGAATGTGGTTGCATAAATATGCACACCCTTAATACTTTATTGAAGTCCCCTTTGAATATATGACAGCATTTGGTCTTTTTGGGTAGGAGTCTATCAGCATGGCACATCTAGAATTGGCACTCTGTCCACTCTTCCTTGCAGTGGTGCTCCAAATCTGTCACATTGTGAGGGCAACTCCTGTGTACAGCGCTCTCTTCAGGTCACCCACAGGTTTTCAATTGGATTCAGGTTAGCGCTATGGCCCGGCCACTCTAAAATGCTGATCTTCTTCTGGTGAAGCCATTCATTTGTTGATTTGGAAGTATAGGTAGGGTCGTTATTGTGCTAAAATTCCTCTTCATCTTCAGTTTTTTTTCAAGTTTTGTTTCAGAATTGACTGATATTTGGAACTGATGTTTATAAAGGTACCGTCACACTCAGCGACGCTGCAGCGATATAGACAACGAGCCGATCGCTGCAGCGTCGCTGTTTAGGTCGCTGTAGAGACGTCAAACACAGCAGCTCCAGAACGATGCAGGAGCGATCCAGTGATGTAACGGCGACTCACTTATCGTTCTCGCTGGTTGTTAGCTCCATGTAAAACATTGCTGGCATCGTTGCTTTTGATGTCAAACCTGACGATACACGCCGACCTGACGACCAAATAAAGTTCTGGCCTTCTAGCTCCGACCAGCGATATCACAGCGAGATCCAGATCGCTGCTGCGTGTCAAACACAACGAGATCGCTATCCAGGACGCTGAAACGTCACGGATCGTTGTCGTTCTCGTTGCAAAGTTGCTGAGTGTGACGGTACCTTAATTCTCTCCACCATGACTAAAGCCCAAGTTCCAGCTACCAAAAAAACTGCCCAAAGCATTATGCTGCCTCCACAATGTTTTGACTGGAAGAGAATATTGCTGCATGTTATTCTTTGTCATATCTGCCAGGATTGCTGATGGAGCCTCTGACAGCAGTGTGAACACAACATAAATGTAATCATTTAGTCTCCAGTGTAGGTTTCATTTGGCACTTTATTTTATTACCCGTTGTTAAAGTCACAATTTTCTCCAAACTTATTCCAGTTCACAAAATCAGTCCTCTATAAAGGTGGTCAGCCACATCCGATATCCGTTTCAAAGCAACCACAGCTCCTGAATGGGAACTTCCTCCAAAAACAACCAGATGTTTTAACACTTAAAAATCCATGGATTCATTTTTGAAAGAAACCTTCTGATGAGATCCTCGGTGTTCAGTGGGCGGGCTGTGCAGTCCAGAGCACTTTACCTGCTGCTGTTTTAACAGCTGGCTCTGCCGCTTCTTCATAGATTGACAGTGCTAGCCAGCTTCGGAAATAAGTGATGTATGGCTGGGATGGGGATAATCCTTTAAGAAAGGGTTTTTAATTATTTCATAGAGCTGGTTAAGATACTAGCAGCAAATCTCTAGATGTTACTTAACTTGGCTCCTGAAATATATCCCAGCGTGCCACAAGGTCCGGCATCTCCAGTAAAGAGTTATAAGTCATACATATGCTGTAGGTATCTACTGTACCTCAACATTCTGAGATGTGATCCCTGTGGTGCATGTTAATAATAGAGATTAGTAGACTGACATTTTCTCTTTTCTGTCCCATAGTGTATCAGCCCCCAACCATCACCAAGGAATCTGAAAAGAATTATATTGTTGACCCTCGCGACAACATCAACATTGAGTGTGAGGCGACAGGAAACCCATACCCAACGTAAGTAGTCCACAAAATGTCACAGCAGGAAGATACAACCTGTGAGTATACTGTTAGACCAAACATTTTGATATTCTGGTATTCTTCCCATAGATTTACATGGACGCGGAATGGGAAATTTTATAATGTGGCTAAAGATCCAAAAGTCTCATTCCAAAGGCGGACAGGGACCCTTGTCATAGACATTTATGGGGGTGGTCGTCCTGAGGACTACGAAGGGGAGTATCAGTGCTTTGCTCGCAATCGACATGGAACAGCTCTTTCAAATAAGATTTTACTGCAAGTATCAAGTAAGTATCAAGGTGGCCAAAGATGGCTGGCAAAATGCAATATATGAGGATGATTCTGTTCCCTTATGCCCTTCTATTGGCTATAAGTGTTTGTATGGTTTTTTGGATGGATTTTGGCCCCAAATCCCCACTAAGAATTGCCAGTGCTACAGATTTCACTGTAATATATACTAGGGGTGAAATACGTTGTGAAAATTCGGCCCAAATCTGCCACATACGTGACAACACCTGCATTGATTTCTTTCTGCTACATGCATCTTACTGTAGTTTGCTTCTGGTTTGCAGCGTGAAATTGTCTGACACTACAATATATACAATTTTTAAAGGGGTTGTCCATATCTGAAAAAAACATGGATGCTTTTTACTAAATCAGTGCCACCTGTCCGCTGGTTGTATGTGGTATTGCAGCTCTCAGCCCTATTCGTTTCAATGGAGCTTACAGCTGTAACACTGGTTTTGGAAGATGGTAGCCAAGTGTGTAAAATCTCTTTTTAGATGGGTCATTGTTGTCTGCAGATAAGGGAATGCTACGTTATTGCTTAGAAGCAGTAAGAAAAGATAACCATAATTTGACACAGTAATTATAATTTGTATGTAAGAAGATCTATAAAAGTTTTGAATTTTTTTTTTTGCCCCAAAACTCTATTTTAATTTTACAGGATCCCCATTGTGGCCAAAGGAAAACCTGGATCCTGTTGTTGTCAACGAGGGAGCTTCCCTGATTCTTCAGTGCAACCCCCCACCGAGTCTTCCCCCTCCAGTCATATTCTGGATGAGCAGCTGTAAGTGGGAGATAATACTGTGCTATGCTATAATGTGACTGTCTATTCTTCCACAGAAAAGATGAGACTATTCACCCTCTTTATTCTTTACGTAGCAATGGAGCCGATTGCACAGAACAGACGCGTGTCTCAGGGTTTGAACGGGGATCTGTACTTCTCTAATGTCCTGCGTGAAGATGCACAGACAGATTATAGCTGCAATGCTCGTTCTCATTTTACACACACCATCCAACAGAAGAACGCCTACACGCTTAAAGTGCTGACCAGTAAGTGGTCCCTCATTCTCTACAGGAAAACGAAACTTATTTTTTATATTGCAGATCATTTTGTCGGAACATGATGAATGGTCCCATGGGGTTTTCCATTATTACACCGCAGAATTATCTTATATTATGAAGCTGCATAATAGTGTAGCAAATAGTGAAGGCTTTATTTGCTATTCCCTTTTAGTAGTTTTGTTACATGTTTTTGTGCACAGATCCATTCAAGTCACTGCATATTTCATGTTTTTTTTTTTTGGATGCCCCCATAAGGCCACGTGCACATGTTCAGTATTTGGTGAGTTTTTTACCTAAGTATTTGTAAGACAAAACCAGGAGTGGAACAGTCAGAAGAAAAGTATAATAGAAACACGTCACCACTTCAGGTTTTGGCTTAGAAATTCTGAGGTAAAAAACTCACCAAATACTCAACGTGTGCATGTGAACTTATGGAGGTGAAAGAATGTGCCACTTTTCAGTTACGTTACTCCTGACTTTTATTACACAACATCTTTTTCAGCCAGATTCTATCGAGTCCCCCTGAAAAAAACACAGAAAAGCGCCCCATTAATGCACAGCAATGTGAAGGTGATATTGCTGTGTACATGTTCTGTTTTATGGCACTTTTTTTAACCGCTTCAGGATTTTGGAAACCCTGAAGCAGTTAAAATAAGTGACTTGCTCATTCTTTGGGCGGATTCTTGTGGGAAACCCCCTCTCTATACTTAACAGTATGGAATGAAAGCCCCTGCAAAAGTGATGGCAAAGCCACTGTGGAAAAGCCTGAGGAAAGCAACTGCCGGCATTTTCCCGAAGCTGCTGCGTCTGCCCTTAAATGATGCTGTGTGCACATACCCTAATAAGTACTTGCAATGCTAAGTTTTTTGGGGAGTTCAGAAAACATGAGGCATTCAATCAGAAACCACTCGATGAACTTTTCTAGTTTCGTAGAGTTTTTCTTTTCCTCAAGAGGTTTTGGAAGTTTTTTTTCCTGAAACATTCTTTGCAGCCTTTTGATTGGAGAGTTCCTAATTTGGAGAGGATTCTTTCAGGATCTGCGTGAATTACGGTAAGTGACATGTACTTTCTTTTTTTCACTAGTAGGTTCAAGAAAAAAAACAGCTCCTCCATATGAGAAACAAAGTAGATTTCTCATGTAAATTAATTGGAAGAGATTATCAATAATCTTTGAAGCTTTTTTTTTTTTAAATGAGGGTTTTGGCGAGGATCCGCTCCAAAAAAAAGAAACTCTTAAAAAAATGTAGTGTGAACTAGGAGCATACACAAACAGTAGGGGACAGCCATACAAATACATAATGCTCAATTTCACTTGCTTTAGGCTACTTTCACACTGGCGTATTTTGCCAGACGTCGCAATGCGTCGTTTATGGCAAAAAACGCATCCTGCAAAGTTGTTTGCAGGATGCGTTTTTGCCCCATAGATTAACATTAGTGACGCTTTGCCACACGTCGCAACCGTCGTGTGACGGTTGCGCCGTGTTGTGGCGGACCGCCCCCACCTCCCCGCACCGTACAATGGGGCAGCGGATGCGCCAGAGAAATGCATCCGCTGCACCCGTTGTGCAGTGCGTCAAACGCTAGCGTCGGAATCTCTGCCCGACGCATTGCGACGGGGAGATTCCGACGCTAGTGTGAAAGTAGCCTAAGACATATACGTGGGCCCCTGTGTGGCTGTACTGGTTACACCATTAGTTTGCCCACCCTTGATATAGCCTAAGTCAGAAAGCCTGAAAAAATGATCAATACACAAATCCATATGCATTCACTACAATACAAAATCAGCCTGAGAAAATTCCCAAGTAAAGAAATGGAGAACAAGGCAGTGCTTCATTGAACACTACTGGATGAAGGCTACTTTTCGGACCATCATGGGTGTGAGGACAAAATGTGAATAGTGCCCTGGACCTCACGTGGCATACGTGTTGGTACTTACAATCAATGGTCAGTAAGAGAATAGTCTGTCATACAAACCCTTACACATTATAGTTTGCAAATCTCCCCATTCCTCTAGGTATATTGTACTGTACAGCAGAAGAGGGTCTACATGTCTATCCTAGGAACAGACCTTACATGACACAAAGTATCTGCAGAATAATTGCCTGCTGCTGCTCTTTGTTTATTCTGCATCTTTCTGACCAGGCTGACATGTTTGCTTGGGGCATGATAACATGGCTGCAACACCCACAGTGGCTTTCCGTCTTCTGATTTATTTTGTTTGAACTTGTCTTGCAGTTGCTTGATGTTGCTATCACTGTATGCTTTTCTGCTATTTTGCTGTCATTTGAACTCTATCCACAACAACAACCACCTCTCATTGCATGACATGTCTTTCATTGTCTGTCTCTTTTTTTTTTTTTTCTTTTTC
Source organism: Ranitomeya imitator (assembly GCF_032444005.1). Taxonomy (NCBI): domain Eukaryota; kingdom Metazoa; phylum Chordata; class Amphibia; order Anura; family Dendrobatidae; genus Ranitomeya; species Ranitomeya imitator. The sequence continues at coordinate 225,587,343 of NC_091284.1, forward strand.
ATTGTTTAACATTAGGGGGACACACGCCTTTAGTGAACTTAGTACATTCTGTATACTGATCTGGGCAAGTGTATATTTCTGTACAATGCATGGGCTGTGGTGTAAGGGGTGGATAAGATCCCTCTGGGTCCAGAGCAGTGAACAGGTTATTGCTATTGGACTTTGTTCAAGCCAAATAATGCAGAAGTACATAATATGTAAACACACTGCACCATAATAATTAGCTATAAAGAAGCCAGATGTAAAGGGCCACATAACATCCAGGTAAATAGTTTTAGGCTGTGAGAAGTTTCTGCATCTAAAAATCAACATTCTGCATCTGAATGGAGTTTTTTCTGCAGCAAGCACATGGATTTCTGCAGTCGCCAGTATCAGGCCTAACATGGTAAAAGTTAATGTTTGCATCCCTGGCGGTATAGAGCAGTGAAGAGTGTTAGTATTAGCATCTCTACTAATATAGGGCACTCAAGATGTTAATGTCAAAATTCCAGGTAGTGTAAGTGTTGGTGGTAGTGTGCCTTTTAGTCTAGGTCAGTGAGGGAGTGAATTCTAGTTTTCCTGGTAATCTAGGGCAGAGAAGGTGTAGATGTCAGTTTTCCTGGTGGCCTTTGGCAGTGAATGGGTTAGTCTAATGATTCCTGTTGATCTGGGGTTGTCAGATTGTTAATTTTAAGGTCTGTGGTGGAGGGAACTCAAATGGGTTAGGCTACGTGCACAATGTGTCTTTCCTGTACCTTGGAGTATAGGTTTGTTACAATAGCTCTCTATTATAAACAGATGCATTGGCATCCATCCTGACTTTGGCCTATGTCATGCACATGCCTTCTGAGTGTATGTGCCCAAAAGTGGGTTTAGTCGCACTGTGTACCAGCCTTACTTGCTCATCTAGGCTATAGATTGGTCCTGACTCTAAAAGAGGCTGGGCTCTGTTGGTTCAGCTTCCTGATTCCTTCCTTTGCTAATCATATAGATGAGAATAGTGAGAGGATAGAGGGAACTGTGCAACTATACTGCTTTACAGTTTTCTGTGCCATCAACGGGGTGATTCTGCTGAATTGAGCACATTGAACCTGCCAAGGGCTGACCTTCTATAGGTGGGGATCAGGGCCGGACTGGCCATTTGGCAATTCTGGCAAATGCCAGAAGGGCCGGTCTGGTTGTGGGCTGCCTTATCTGCTATGTTGTTAACAGAATCAATGTTCTCAAGACACCGATACTGTTAACAGTTGTGACGGAGCACAAAGCCGGTCACTCCATCACTTACCCCAGCAGGCCGTGGGTATAATTAGAAATATTGGTGTTGTAGTAAATCTTCCTTTCCTCCATCCAGGGTAATAGTAGTAATATATCCCCATCTGGTACTTGGGGACGGGGACAACAAGGGCCTGTGTGATTTCAAATGCCAGGGCTGAATTTCATCCCCAGTCCGTACCTGGTGGGGATAACTTCTGAGATAGGCTGCCGCATAGCATAGCTTTCACGGTGTCTGTATGTATACTTCTCAGGTACAAGCCTCATGGGAGACCTTAGGGTCTTGACCTTTGACACATAGCAACATCTTTTATTAAGTGGTAATTTTATTATACCCTCTATAGTGCAGTTAGATGGCCGTATAACACTGACAACTATCACATTGCATTGCTTAGACTGGCTGTCGGCTCTCTTGACCTGAGCGTGATAGCATGTACTGGTGCTTCTCACAAAATTAGAATATCATCAAAAAGTTCATTTATTTCAGTTCTTCACTACACAAAGTGAAACTCATATATTATATAGAGTAATTACAAAAAGAGTGATCTATTTTAAGTGTTTATTTCCGTTGATGTTGATGATTATGGCTTACAGCCAATGAAAACCAAAAAGTCATTACCTCAGTAAATTATAATAATTAACAAAAAACACCTGCAAAGGCTTCCTAAGCATTTAAAAGGAACCTGTCACCTGAATTTGGCGGGACCGGTTTTCGGTCATATGGGCGGAGTTTTCGGGTGTTTGATTTACGCTTTCCTTACCCGCTGGCTGCATGCTGGCCGCAATATTGGATTGAAGTTCATTCTATGTCCTCCGTAGTACACGCCTGCGCAAGGCAAGATTGCCTACGGAGGACATAGAATGAACTTCAATCCAATATTGCGGCCAGCATGCAGCCAGCGGGTAAGGAAAGGGTAAATCAAACAGCCGAAAACTCTGCCCATATGACTGAAAACCGGTCCCGCCAAATTCAGGTGACAGGTTCCCTTTAAAAAGGCCCCTTAGTCTGTTTCAGTAGACTCCACAATCATGGGGAACACTGCTGACTTGACAGATGTCCAGAAGGCAGTCATTGACACACTCCACAAGGAAAGTACATTTTGTATTTCATTTGGAAATCAAGGTCCCAGAGTGTGTAGGAAGAGTGGAGAGGCACACAATCCAAGCGGCTTGAGGTCTAGTGTGATGTTTCCACAATCGGTGATGGTTTGGGGAGCCATGTCATCTGCTCGTGTTGGTCCACTGTGTATCAAGACCAAAGTCAGCACAGCATTCTACCAGGAAATTTTAGAGCACTTCATGCTTCCCTCTGCCGACAAGCTTTTTGGAGATTAAAATTTCATTCTCCAGCAGGACTTGGCACCTGTCCACACTGCCAAAAGCACCAATACCTGGTTTAAAAACAATAGAATCACTGTGCTTCATTGGCCAGCAAACTCGCCTCACCTCAACCCCATAGAGAATCTATGGAGTATTGTCAAGAAGATGAGACACCAGACCCAACAATGCAGGCGAGCTGAAGGCTGCTATCAAACCAACCTGGGCTTCCATAACACCTCTGCAGTGCCACAGGCTGATCACCTCCATGCTACACCACATTGATACAGTAATTGATGTCAAAGGAGGCCTGACCAAGTATTGAGCGATTTTACTGAATATACAGTTCAGTAGGCCAACATTTCGGTTCTCAAAATCCTTTTTCAAGCTTGTGTTATAAAGTATTCAAATTTACTGAGATAATGACTTTTGAGTTTTCTTTGGCTGTAAGCCATAATCATCAACATGAACAGAAATACACGGTCACGATCCATTTTTGGATTTGTGGCAGCTCTGATTCCACTCTGTTTTAAATGTAGCTATTTTCCTTTCAAGACCAGCGAGGGTTAATGTCAGTTTTTTCCCCGCTGGCAATCTGCTGTAACTGCAAAGTTGCTGGGTCAGCTGATGTGGGTGGTGACAACTCCCACCATCCTTTAAATGGTCACCTGATGCATCAGCTGACTGTTGGTGGCAGAGTTTCTCTATGGAGACCAGCCATGCAGTTGCAGCTCTCTGGCGTCAGCTACTTCTGGTGTTTGGAGTCCTGTTTTTGTGTCATCTGTGGTGTGGAGCTTGGCAGCGGTGTCTGGAAGCTAAGTGTTGTGTTTATTCCTTGTCTCTTTCGTGCTTGTCATGTGTGGTACTACTGTATCTGCAGTGGTGATGAAATTCACAGAAAAAAAATAAAAAAATACTGAGGGATTAATAAATAGAACAATTTCACAGAAAACAACCCCTAATACTAAAAATATCTTTATTAACAGTAATTAAAAACAACAAAGTGCATACAAATCCATCACCAAAAGAAAACACTTGAAAATAGAAAAAGAACCTAGGGAGGTGCCTGTCCCTAATAACCTAACACTTCTCAGTACCCTACCTACCAGCGGAGGTTGGCACCCTAATCCTGCGCAGTGGCGCCCCCGCTCAACGTCGACTGTCCCTTTTAGTCTATTAGACTCTATTAAGAAGGGAAATAGAAAAATGTAGTGAAATGTGGAGGGTGTGGATATCAAGATAAATACTGTCCCTCAAAATCACCCTACCTACCAGCGGGGGTTGGCACCCTAGACCTGCGCAATGGCGCCCCCACTCCTCGACGGCTGTCCCAATATAACTGGCCCTGGCAGAAAAATTTCCGACCCTAGTGATGGTAGGGTACTGAAAGATGTGAGAACCAAGTGAACCAGGAGAAAGAAGAAGGAAAAAAAAAAAAAACACTTAGAGGGTATAATAACCCCCCAAAAAAAAGATAATGTTAGGATAACACCCAAAATGTTGGCTATATTAAATCTACAATAAATGGCCTTCCACTATAGAAGATATTCAGCCACAATACTTACTCTCAATACCACTCCTCCAAAATTGGTTTGGAGTGGAGAGAGAGGGAGCCAAAAAAAAAAAAAAAACACACCTCAAGACAGGGATCTAAGAATGTAGCAATAAAAGATTATTTCACTGGTGTGCTAAATAACACAGTCCTAGGCTGCCATTGTTTGAACAAAAAGTGTGATATAACCTGCTTAAACAAACCACAAATATTGCACTCAGAAATGTATCCACTAATGAAATGTGTCATATGTCTTGCCTTATAGATATCACATATTATATGACATAGCTTATAGCAGGCTACCACAGATTAGATGCACACAAATATTGTACATTGCCCATAGTCATCATCAAATGAGTCATATATCCCAATATAACGCTTGATACAAAAAAAAAAAAAGGAGAAAAAAAGAAGAAAAAAAAAGTAAGATATTCCCCGAGGTGGTGTCCTGGTTCACACAATACCCAGTGGGGTCATGAAGCAAACATGCTTGTTTCTCTGGCTTCAAAATAATAAGACCCGCACTCTGCAAAAAGAGGCCAATCCCTCAATTTTGCAAAAATACAAAAACTCACATTTTAAGATAGATAGGCATACAACAGTCTCATAGCTCGACGCGTTTCTCCTCCCAAAGGAGGTTCATCAGGAGTGTGTTTATCAGTAATGTAAGAGACCGCTACTTAGCTTTAAGTTGTCCATAATGATACAGGACCAACACGCCAGGCAAGTACCTTCCAGATTAAGTGCCAGGATTAGGGTGCCAACCTCCGCTGGTAGGTAGGGTACTGAGAAGTGTTAGGCTATTAGGGACAGGCACCTCCCTAGGTTCTTTTTCTATTTTCAAGTGTTTTCTTTTGGTGATGGATTTGTATGCACTTTGTTGTTTTTAATTACTGTTAATAAAGATATTTTTAGTATTAGGAGTTGTTTTCTGTGAAACTGCAGTGGTGATGCTAGCACCCCTTGCCGGCCAGTGCACTAGCCAGGGCACTGGTAGGTGACAGAGAGTGACGAGGTTCTTGATGGCGGTGAGGGGAAGGACCCACTTAGGGCATTAGGGCAGTGCAGAGACAGCCTCAGGTTTGAGCTCAGGTGATGACCATCTCCCATTTCCCTATCAGTAGGGCCTTCCTCTCTCCATTTCAATCCCGTTGTGTGTGTTGTGCCATCCGCTGACTGACCCCCCATTGGATCGTGTCACATCTTGACTTAAACACTTGAAATAGATCACTCTGTTTGTAATGACTCTATATAATGAGTTTCACTTTTTTTATTGAAGAACTGAAATAAATTAACGTTTTGATGATATTCTAATTTTGTGAGAAGCACCTGTATTTGTATACATCTGTAACGCTCGGATCAGGAGAGCCAACAGACTGTCCGAGCATTGCGTGTTACACTGCCGTTTGACTGTGCCTTACATTTATTATTTTAGGAAATTATCACACCAGACAGAGAACTGTTTAGACCATCACTGGTAAATCAGATAACAAATACCGTATATATTTGAGTATAAGCCGACCCGAGTATAAGCCGAGACCCCTAATTTTGCCACAAAAAACTGGGAAAACTTAATGACTCGAGTATAAGCATAGGGTGGAAAATGCAGCAGCTACCGGTAAATGTCAAAAATACAAATAGATACCAATAAAAGTAAAATTAATTGAGACATCAGTAAGTTAAGTGTTTTTGAATAACCATATTGAATCAGGAGCCCCATATAATGCTCCATACAGTTCAAGATGGGCCCCATAAGATGCTCCATACAAAATACACCCCATATAATGCTCCATAAAGTTTGTGATGGGCCCCATAAGATGCTCCATATTAAAATATGCCCCATATAATGCTGCACAAATGCGGATAATGGCCCCATAAGATGCTCCATACAGATATTTGCCCCATATAATGCTCCACAAACGTTGATAATGGCCCCATAAGAAGCTCCACAAAGATATTTGCCCCATATAAAGCTGCACTAACATTGATTATGCCCCATAGGATGCTCCATGTAGACATTTGTCCCATACGCTGTTGCTGCGATAAAAAAAAAAAAAAAAATCACATACCTCTCATCGCTCAGGCCCCCAGCACTTGCTATATTCACCTGCTCCCCGTTCCACCGCCGCTGCGTCTTCCCCGTACTCTGCACTGACAGTTCAGGCAGAGGGCGGCGCGTCATTGCGCCCTCTGACCTGAGTGTCACTGCAGACGATGGGGAAGACGCAGCGGCAGCCAACGGTGGTGGAACGGGGAGCAGGTGAATATCGCGCACTGCGTTATACTCACCTGCTCCTGGCGCGGTCCCTGATTTCTCGGCGCCGGCAGCTTCTTCCTATGGGAGTGGAGTGGGGTCCATATTCATTACTGTAGTGAGCGGTACCATGTGACCGTTCACTACAGGAAGAAGCTGACTGCGCCAGATGCAGGTGAGTATGCTTACACAGCTGCTGCTCCACCTCCCCTGCCGACCCCTGGGTATGACTCGAGTATAAGCCGAGAGGGGCAATTTCAGCCTAAAAAAAATGGGCTGAAATTCTCGGCTTATATTCGAGTATAATAATAATCTTTTTATTTTTATATAGCGCTAACATATTCCGCAACGCTTTACAGGTTGCACACATTATCATCGCTGTCCCCGTTGGGGCTCACAATCTAAATTCCCTATCAGTATGTCTTTGGAATGTGGGAGGAAACCGGAGTACCTGGAGGAAACCCACGCAAACACGGAGAGAAAATACAAACTCTTTGCAGATGTTGTCCTTGGTGGAGTTTGAACCCAGGACTCCAGCGCTGCAAGGCTGCTGTGCTAACCACTGCGCCACCGTGCTGCCCACAACGTTGCATATATACGGTATATACTGAAATAGGTGAAATGTGTTGTTTCACTGGATTTCAGGCATAGTTTTTCCATTTGAACTTGCATTCATAGGCCTGAGAATTGGCTCTATTGTCATTCAATTGGGTTAATTCCCAGTTTTTCTATGCAGAATGAGTAGTATGCCCCTACTTTTTTGCTGTTGCTCCGAATATCTGTATGCAGATTTTCAGTTGCATGAGACAAGTGTTGGGGATACCTCATTCACATGTATAGGATGCAGGTTGTTGCCAGATTTTATTTGAAATTTGGTGTTAAAATCCATGTCAAATCTGACCAGTGGAACCATGCCCTTAGAACTCATATTAATATTCATGTTCCACTTAACTGTTAACCTGCAATTCATTTACTCATGTTCTACATTTTGTTTTGTCGTATTTTCAGTATGTCTTCCTGAGCTGCATGCTTTCAGCCCATTTGTTTCCCACATCATTCCCAGGATTTGCATCTTGTCTGGTCTTTTACTCATGCTTCATCTTCACTCTCTACATGAATTCTCTCGTCTTATTGACTTCTCCAATATGGGGCTCTCACCCTATCTTGTTTATTACAGAGAATTCCCGTAATGATTCTGCAGTACATTCCACAGTGAACCTCACTATTATGTACCATGGTGAGTTTTTGGGGTCTCCAGACCTTCATCCTACCTCACCTTCTAGCTAACCACTCTCAATGTATTCATAACACACCCCAAAATTAAGAACTTGAGTATTATGTGCTCCATAATATGAACCTGAAGTCTTGTAAATCACTTTATAGAAGCGTGTTCAAATTGTCCAGCACTGGTTGTATCACATTATATTCCCAGTGTGTGTAAAGACGCTGAAACAGAAAAGCATGCTTACCTCTAGGAAATAGACTTAATATTGCCTAAACTTTAAATGGCTCCCAAACTCTGCACTTCAATATTGGCAAGATGTGCTTGACTCATGCTATATCTTTTCCTTGTCTTTCCTGTTTTGCTGCTGCTACTATGTTTGTTTTGTAACCTAGGCTGGCTTTGCGCTTTTGACTTCTTGACCATTTAGGGAGCAGGATTGACATCATTCTTTTTTTTTTTTTTTTAATGCAAGCAACACAACTTTAGTCACATAAAACTTAAAAGTGGGCCCATCTTTAAAGAGAACCTTTCAGTTGCTCAAAAAAACAGTTAACTTGTAAAAATCCCTGAACTCCCCTGATTCTGTCACTTTTTTCTGTTTTGCTCTGTGCTGCTCCATTGCAGAGATATTCACATTTTTTGGTTTTGGGGCGCTTTATGAGAAATCTCTGCTTGCAGTACTACTGGAATATTCTCTGAGGGTGTGCGCTTTCACCATTTCCTCCAGTGTATCAGTCTCATATGCTATCAAGCTGTGATTGACATCATCTTGGAGGGAGAGTTGAAAGTACACACTCCCCAGAGATGACTCTTAAACGCCCAGTTGGTCTAAAAGCAGAGATTTCAGATACAGCGCTCCAAAAGCAATACATTTGAATATCTCTGCAGTAGAGCGATGCAACTCAAAATGGAAAAAGGCAGCTGGATCAGGGGAGCTTACAGAATTTAACAATGTGTATTACTCAATTGTTTTAACAAGTGACATGTCTTCTTTAAATAATTATATCACAACCTGTATCCGCATTGTGATAGTAATCATTGCTCATACAGATATTGTATGTATTAAAGACATTTACCATGGAAAATTAAACTCTGGAACTACAGGTAATGAATAGTATAAACTGAATGTCAAGGATACAACATGGTAAGAGCACTAAGTACCATCCTTGATTATCTTCCTCAAGGTTTGTGTTAGGCAATTGTGAAGCTTAGCAATTATATATATATATATTTATATATATATATATATATATATATATATATATATATATATATATAAAATTTTTCTAAATATACATGGAAAATTAGAATTAATACCACCAAAAATTTGAAGTGTAATATGTTTACTAAAATTTTTTAAAAATTGTTCATTTTCTGATGTTGCAATCACTTTAAATGGGGTTGTAACACAATATGTCACTACCAACCTGTCCCAAATTATATGGGTCAGGCAAAGAATCTTGGCAAGTCACAAGCCTTTCTTTTATACCAATATTTCTAACAATTTAGTTTGATTTACGGTATCATAACTATAATCTTTACAGTATGTTTCACACTTTCGCTGACCACCATAATTACAGACCTAGTCGGCCCACTTCATTATTTGTGTTATTTTTAAAGTCCCTTTTCTTTTTGGTCTTCTGGTATTTGTTGATTTTTTTTAACCAAATATTTCAGTGGCCCATGCAGTCTATGAAAAATAAACAATGCTCTTTTATTTTTGTCTTTAATTCGTTTTGCAACTTTTTAGTAAAGAAAAATCTTAATTCTGATAAAATAAATTAAAATTTGCACTAAAACATCTTGCGAACATGAATCACATTAGGGCCTGGCGTACATATGTATATTTACGCCCTAGGCCGTGTCCCTGTCTTTGATGCGGGCTCACACTCTGAGCCCTCATCTTTCTCCGCAATTGATGGCTGAAGCACTACCATGTATAACACAGGCAATCAGATGATTGCAGCTTCAAATGTCCTTAGGGGATTATTAAATGCAGTATAAAAAAAGTTTTAAGTAATATGAAATAAAAAAAACACGAAATGCCAAATTATCCCCCTTTGCCCCATTAAAAATAAAACAATAAAAAAAAACACATATTTTGTATTGCCACGTTCAGATATGTCCAATCCATCAAAATCTAAAATAAATTAATCTGATCGGTAAGTGGCGTAACGAGAACAAAATTCAAAATGCCAGAATTGCATTTTTTTTGGTCGCCACAACATTGCAATAAAATGCAATAAGAGGCAATCAAAACATCATTTCTACCCCAAAATGGTATCAGTGAAAACGTCTCCTCAGAGTGCAGAAAATAAGCGCTCACATAGCCACAGATCCAGAAAAATGAAACCGTAGCAAAACTCAAAAAATGGCAAATTTTTGATTAAATTTCTAATTTTTTTTTTTTAACCCCTTTCCGAACTTTGGGTGTAAGTACTGCTGCTTTTAGTCTCCCATAAAGACTATTGAAGCATACAAAAATAAAAAAAAAGTTTTTAAAAATATAAAAGTTCAAATCACCCCACTTCGTCCAAATTCAAAATAAAACAATAAAAAATTCCAATATATGCGTATTATGAGACACTTAGAACTCCTAGAGTGAACCCGCAGATCCACGGCAACGAACCTCCTCCGGGTGAGCTAGCCAGATAGACCACCCCCTATACAGGGAGCGTTAGGGGCAGGCCCGAGGGAGACTATTGCCACGGAAGCTTGCACCTGGGGACAAGCAGTAGGAGATCCCAGAGAAAGGAGTGAAGGGTAGACCAGACTGGGGAAAACAGGACGCAGGACAGATAGGTAGGAAGGTGAAACAAGAAGGAGAAGGGATGGAGAGGTCACAAGACGGACTGAGCAGGAACGGCGAGGCAAGGAAGGCTAGGAATGGTGGAAAGGCTAGACTGGCTGGGCAGAGAGAGACACAGGGCTGACCGAGTAGAGGAAAAGGAGGACCTGGGTCAAATGAGCACAAATGACAGACAGGCAAGGAGTAGAGGAAGGAATCACCTTAAATAAACAGTGTGCAGGAGGACTTCCGGGTCAGGATCCTCCAAGATCACCGAGTGGTTGTATGGAGCACCTATAGAACAGAGAGAAGAGGTGCGCGTGCGCATAGGGAGCTACAATGAGGTGTGCACGCGCACCCGGCGAGATCCCGGAAGTAGCGGTGAATCATGAAGAGGAGGAAGCGAACCTGTAGAAACAGCGTGCCGGAGCCAGTAAGTATGCCGGCGAGCGGGGAAGGAGCCGGCAGGCACAGCAGCAGGAACGGAGGCCGTGACACGTATTTATCGTCACATTGAAAATCGCCCGATCCATCAATATAAAAAAAAAAAGAACTCCATTGCTAAACGGCATAATGAGAGAAAAATTCAAAATGGGTCATGAAGGGGTTGACCACTTAAAAAAAAAAAATATATATATATATATATATATATATATATACTGTTTGACAATCAATTTCACATACCGTTGTGCAAATGGAATAGACAACAGATGGAAATTATTGGCAATTATCAAGACACACTCAATATAGGAGTGGTTCTGCAGGTGGGGACCACAGATCACATCTCACTACCAATGCTTTCTGGCTGATGTTTTGGTCACTTTTGAATGTTGGTTGTGCTTTCACACTCATGGTAGCATGAGACGGACTCTACAACCTACATAAGTGGCTCAGGTAGTGCAGCTCATCCAGGATGGCACATCAATGCGAGCTGTGGAAAGAAGGTTTGCTAAGTCTGTCAGCGTAGTGTCCAGAGGCTGGAAGTGCTAGGAGGGCAACAACCCAGCAACAGGACCGCTACCTCAGCCTTTGTGCAAGGAGGAACAGGAAGAGCACTGCCAGAGCCCTGCAAAATGACCTCCAGCAGGCCACAAATGTGCATGTGACTGCACAAACGGTTTCTATGAGGATGGTCTGAGTGCCCAACGTCCACAGATGGGGGTTGTGCTCACAGCCCAACACCATGCAGAACGCTTGGCATTTGCCACAGAACACCAGGATTGGCAAATTCGCCACTGGCGCCCTGTGCTCTTCACAGATAAAAGCAGGTTCACACTGAGCACATGTGACAGTCTGGAGACGCCGTGGAGAGCGATCCGCCTGCAACATCTTTCAGCATGACCGGTTTGGCAGTGGGTCAGTAATGGTTTGGGGTGGCATTTCTTTGGAGGGCCGCACAGCCCTCCATGTGCTCGCCAGAGGTAGCCTGACTGCCATTAGGTACCGAGATGAGATCGTCAGACCCCTTGTGAGACTATATGCTGGTCCGGTTGGCCCTAGGTTCCTCCTAATGCCAGACCTCATGTGGCTGGAGTGTGTCAGCAGTTCCTGCAAAATGAAGGAATTGAATCTATGGACTGGCCTGCCTGACCTGAATCCGATTGAACACATCTGGGACATCATGTCTCGCACCGTCCACCAACTTCACGTTGCACCACACTGTCCAGGAGTTGGCGAATGCTTTAGTCCAGGTCTGGGAGGAGATCCCTCAGGAGACCACACACCGCCTCATCAGGAGCATGCCCAGGCGTTGTAGAGAGGTCATACAGGCACGTGGAGGCCACACACACTACTGAGCTTCATTTCCTTGTCTCGAGGCATTTCCACTGAAGTTTGACCAGCCTGCAACTTCATTTTCCACTTTGATTTTGAGCATCGTTCCAACTCCAGATCCCAATGGGATATTAGTTGTGATTTACGTTGATAATTTTTAGGTTTTATTGTTCTCAACACATTCCACTATGTAATGAATAAAGATTTACAACTGGAACATTTCGTTCACTGATATCTAGGATGTGGGATTTTTGCGTTCCCCTTATTTTTTTAAACTGTGTATATATATATATATATATATATATATATATATATATATATATAGATCTACTACATAATCGTCTAATTCTGTCTGTTTGTCTGTAATGGAAATCCCGCATCGCTGATTGGTCGCTGATTGGTCGATCAGTGACAGGCGCAGTCCGGCCATAGTTCAGTCGCGTTTACTGAACAAGTTCTGTCAGTCACAGTGCCACGTAGTTCAGTCGCGTTTACTGAACAAGTTCTGTCAGTCACAGTGCCACATAGCTAAGTCACGTTTACTGAACAAGTTCTGTCAGTCACAGTGCCACGTAGTTCAATCACGTTTAATGAACAAGTTCTGTCAGTCACAGTGCCACGTAGTTCAATCACGTTTACTGAATAAGTTCTGTCAGTCACAGTGTAAGGTAGTTCAGTCACGTTCACTGAACACGTTCTGTCAGTCAGAATATTCTAGAATACCCGATTCGTTAGAATCGGGCCACCATCTAGTGTATATATAGATAGATTTATACACATACATACGGTACATGTTTGGTATCTGCATACTCATACTGACCTGGAGAATCATATTTCCTGGTCAGTTTTACTATATATTGAATATGGTAGATAAAAAAAACCAACAAACAATTGTAGAATTGCGCTTCTTTTTATGCTATGGATTTTTTTTCCTGTTTTCCCATATACTATGTGGCAGAATGAATAGTGGCATTCAATCGTTCAATAGTACAACTTGTCCCGCAAAAAAAAAAGCCCTGAAACGGCCATATGGCTGTAAAAATAAAAAAAGTTATGGCTCTTGGAAAAAGGGGAGGAAAAAATGAAAACTGGAAAATCACCCCGGGGTAAAGGGGTTAAAGACTGATTTCCTTAATTGTCAAACTAACAATATATTTTGTGCAGTACAAAAGGAGATATGTGTTGTTGTTTTTTTTGTTTTTGTTTTTTTTTTTGTTTTTTTTAATTTCATTTGTAGTCTTTTCATTTCCGTATTCATTTAGTTTAATTACAGTGCTATCACTGGATCTAATACATGTTAGTGGCCTCGGAAGACAAGCAAATGAAGTGATGAACACTCATATAATAAAGCTACTGATGGGCTCTTTCTAATTAACAAGTAATTGACTAGCGCTAGTCTCCAGACCCACGAAACGTCCCATGAGGCCTGTAAACAGATCCTTAAACAGACAGCAGGTGCCTTCAGTAACAGATTGAACATCACCGAAAAGACTAAAACGGTTGATTTCCAGGGGGACATGTACTAAAGCAGCAGTTTATTTAAGTAAAATGACCATTTGTCTAAGCCTTAGTGTTATCTGATCTAAACGCTCAAAGCGAAGTTCTCATGATGAGTATTTGCTGAGTTATTGATGTTTCAGATTTTTTGAAGCATTTTTCCACCTTTACGGTCTCTGCAAGTGTTTTTCTTGCGTTTTTTGACGCTGCGGTTTTTGTCATTTTTTGGTATCTTATGTTTTTAAAACACCACTCCAGCATTTTTTTTTTATTGCAGTGCTGGAGTGGTGCTACTAATCTAAGGTTCCTGGCACGTACGTCTCATACTCACCAGTCGCTGTCTTCATATTTATCGGCGCCACTCCAGTCAGTCTCCAGCAGTTCGTAACATGCCCGAACGCTTCATCTCAATGTGAGTGTATGAGGCCAAAAGGAGGTTTTCAGACTTACATTGATATCTTCTGACCGTTATCTCTGACTTCTAGTCAGTCAGAAGTTGCGGTTACAAGATGGTGGTGCTGGAGTGGAGTGGGATCTGGAAGAACTGAAGACGGCAGCTGGGAAGTATAATACTAGGGTCAGGGAACATAGATTAGTAGAAACACGCCAGCGCTACAATAAACCCCCTCCACTAAAGTGGTGCGTTATTAAATCTGCTTTGTTTTTGATATTGCTTGGTATTTGGCTTTGATAGAACTTTATTGATACAGTGATGTGCAGATATGTAGTGTTTATCTGCAACAGAAGCGCAATAAAATCACATATACCTTTTTTTTTTCTACCTGTGGATTTTCCACATCTAATGCAAGTCTATGGGGAAAATCTGCACCTAAAACTTGGCATACACGCAAGAGAAATGTACTTGTTTCCGCTTTCAAACAAGCATCGCTGGTCAGTTTGCGCAGTGTTTTTGTTTTGTTAAAGCACAATGGGGAAGAAATTTCTAAAAATCCCATCAACTTGACTGGAACTTTAAGACGCTGCAAATTTTTGCCCAGGTAATTACGCATCATCACAAACTCAACAAAAACTCATCGTGGGAACTTAAAAGAAATAACTGATTTTAAGGAGTTTAGGTTATCTATGTAGAAATTGATAAACATTACCCTCGTCCAATTTTGTTGGTAAGGTATCAAAACTGTAAAGGTTCTTTCACGTGTCAGATTTTCTCGTACAAGTGCTATCCGTGGTCTTCATGGATAGAATATCATAGGAGCGAGTACTATGGGGCTGTAAGCATGGCAGATTTTTTAATTTTTTTTTCCTTTCATCCAAGTGCAGTCCGAATTTTTCCCAGGACCTATAGACTTGCATTGCCGATTTTGATCCAACACTCAGATCAAAATCAGACATGTCTCCTATATTTTCCACGGACCACTCAGTCACGTCTGAACAAGCTCTAAAAGGCAGTCATGGAAATGAGACATAGGTTTTGGACATCATCAAATAACTGCTTTAGATAAATTCTAGATGTAGATGGTACAGTAGAGTACACATAGTTTTGTACTCTAGTTATGTTATATTTACTACCTATACTATATTGACTGTGGATATTTTTTGTGATTAGCCCGTGGAGTGCCAGAGAGAACTCCAACATTCCTGCTTCCTACCGGCACTTCTAGCACTAAGCTGGTGTTGCGGGATGAAGATCTCCTTCTAGAATGTATTGCCTCTGGAGTGTAAGTAGCACTGTGAAATCTAATTTTTACTAATGCATATATTGCAGTGCTTAATACTGTTTTACCTATTAATTAGATGCATTATGGCCCTATAGTAATAACTCTAGGCAAGTTCCTTAGTTTCACCGCATGTCTGTCTGTATTAGTGTTGAGCAGATTTATCAATAGTGTCATAAAATAATTCTTTATAAAATGAACTACTCACAGATGGGCATCATACATTTATTTTTAAGCCTTGTCTGTTAATTTCAGAAAAATATTGTAAGCATTTTTTTTAATTGTAACCTAGACCAAAATGAATGTATACGCAAAGGTACTCATCTTGCTATTTGTTACTGCTATAGTACGAATAACACTTTAAGGCGAAGTTCACACAAGCTTAGAAAAAAATCATTCAAATTTCGTCAAGAATACTGAGATGATTTTTTTTTTCTTATTTGTGCAATCTGATTTTTCACAGCAGCAGCTATTAAGAATTTTCAATACTAAATACAGTTTCCTATGTTAAAGAATTACGACGTATCTGGAAAAATCAGATGTTACACGGTGGCTCCTTATGGAATCCGTATTTTTCTGTGCACCCAGAAACTGGAATGGGCATGTCTCATCTGACACATAAAAGAAAGTAATGTTTTCTTCTATTAGATTCGGGCTGCGAAAAAAATCGCTCATCAGCACTACCTAATTGAATAACACTGATCAAAGTGCTCTCTGTTTTTTTCACTGACAGCACTTGGTCTGAAAATACGATCTGTGTTCACAGCCAGGCCCACGCGACTGTATTTTCTGACCAAGTATTGTCTGTGAAAAAACAGATAGAGCTCAGACCAATTTTGTTCTTTGGGCAGTGTCGTCCGTGCGCTATTCGTTTAGTCATGGTCAAAATCACCCTAATTTTTATACCCTCTTGTGAACTTAGTCTACCAGTGAGATTGAGTGGTTGATGGTGTAGACTATATTGTTATCTTAATTATTCCTATTTTTTTTTTATTTTTTAGACCAACTCCAGATATCATGTGGTACAAGAAGGGAGGGGAACTGCCAAGCCAAAAACTGAAGTTTGAGAATTTCAACAAAACTCTCCGCATTTCACGAGTGTCAGAGGAAGACAGTGGAGAGTATTTTTGTCAAGCGTCTAACAGGATGGGCAGTATAAGGCACACCATCTCTGTTCGGGTGAAGGGTAGGCGTCATGGTTAATGTTTTATGTAGGATAAACCTGCAAATAAAAGTGCTAAGTGGAAAATTCTATAAAACAGTTAGGCTAGGTTCACAATGCGTTAGTGCAGTCCATTCAACGCATGCGTTAAACGGACTGCGTTAAAGCAAATGCCGAAAAAGATCGCGTTATGTGATCGCGCTAGCGAAGATGCTCTATCTGTGCTAGCGGTGATGGACCCGGAAACGCTGCAGCCCGCGTCCGAGGGTCCTTCACAGAATGATGGCACATCGCTAGCGCATGCCAATTATGGCATGCGTTGGCGATGCGCCCGATAAAAGGGGTTAATGGCAGCGTTAACGGACTGCGTTCTGCCGCGGTGTAACGCAGTTTGTCTAACGGACTGCCATAACGCGATGTGAACCCAGCCTTAAAGGGGGGAATCAACTAAAACTGGTATGTCATACACAATTCTTAAAAACTTGCTAGAGTAAAATGTGACTCTTCATGAAAAAACAAAATCACAAATGCTTGCTTAAAATGATGGTGTGCCAAAATTTGCAAAAACTTTCACAAATGGTTTCATGAGTACTTCCCAATGCTTGCAAGCTAACCTTATAACTGCATAGTATACACATGGGAATACACAAACAGTTCATTGTAATAGGCCTTTATTTGCATATTAAATGTTTAATAGCACCTTCACATCTTGCTTTGTATGAATTCACAAGCTTAAATGGGTTTTCTGGTCCTCTGTAACAGTCAGGTATACTTGGGGTACTTGTCCCAGGAACTCTTCCGCTCTGCCAGATCGGATGAGTTGACATCATGACCACCAGTCACTTGACCACTGAGTCCACTGATTGGCTGCAGGGTCAAGTGGCTTATAGGTTGCACATCATCTCTGCTAGTCTAGAGAGACTATAGTTCCCTAACCGTGCAGACATCTGGTACTTGCGGATATTGCAGTTTCACTTTCTGCTTTGTCATGGCAGCTGCACCTTTTTGGCTGGATAAACCTAAAGATCTGATCTTAGCTCCAGGTGAAAATGGTCGATTAGTGTGTCGTGCTAATGGTAACCCTAAACCTACTATTCAGTGGATGATGAATGGAGAGCCCATCTCAGGTAGGTGAATGTGTGTAGAGGTAATCATTACAAATGAAGTCAGTGGCCCTAATTCATCAAGACCAAAGTTGTACACGTCAGTCTTGATGAGGACTCAGGAGACATAGTGGAGTCAGAGCTGACTGAATTATTAGGAGGCTTATGCCTTAAAGGAGTTGTCTGCTACTAGGACAACCACTACTGTATCTGAATGTTTGCTTCGTTAAAATAAAAATACTTATACTCCCCTCCCATGTTGGCGTTGTTCCACAGGTGTCGGCACTTACGTTTCCGGGACTCACATGAGGTTGTTACATCACTTGATCCCTGTCCCCACCTTCAGACTTATAAGTAATTACCAGGAGGTGAGCGGTCACCCGCAGCTCTTACTTCCTGTTGATTACTTATATGTCCAAAGGTGGGGACAGTGAAGCCGGCGCTGAGTGGGTGCAGTGCTCATGTGATGCAACAACCTCACATGAGCCACGAGAACACGAGTGCCAACACCGCTGGGACGGCGCCTGCATGGGAGGGGAGTATGGGTGTTTTTGTTTAAACGGAGGCAGTCCTTTAAATTGAGAAAGGGTTGTCCTAGTAGTGGACGACCCCTTTAATGAATTAGGCGCATTTTAAAAGTATCTTGCACCTCAGTGATGTTCATCGCAAATCTTTTACTAGTTAACGTTGTGCAAAGATGTTGTGACTTTTACAAGTGCTTTACACCAGCAATGGCATAAACAGTTTGGTGAATTGGGGCTAATGTCTTTTAGGACAGATACAGACTGATTGGAAAGTCTGGCCATATTTACAAAACTTATGCCAGGGCTGCAAGATATGTCATTATTTGTATACATCAATATCTTAAAGGGGTTGTCCAGGATTTTCATAAGGGTACCGTCACACAGTGGCACTTTGGTCGCTAGGACGGCACGATCCGTGACGTTCCAGCGATATCCTTACGATCTCGCTGTGTCTGACACGCTACTGCGATCAGGGACCCCGCTGAGAATCGTACGTCGTAGCAGATCGTTTGAAACTTTATTTCGTCGCTGGATCTCCCGCTGACATCGCTGAATCGGCGTGTGTGACGCCGATTCAGCGATGTCTTCACTGGTAACCAGGGTAAACATCGGGTTACTAAGCGCAGGGCCGCGCTTAGTAACCCGATGTTTACCCTGGTTACCAGTGTAAATGTAAAAAAAAAAAACACTACATACTTACATTCCCGGTGTCTGGTCATGTCCCTCGCCTTCAGCTTCCCGCACTGACTGGTGAGCGCCGGCCAGCCGTAAAGTACAGCGGTGACGTCACCGCTCTGCTTTCCGGCTGTCCGGCACTCACTGTCAGTGCAGAGAAGCACAGCGCCAAGGGACGCGACAGGAATGTAAGTATGTACTGTTTTTTTTTTTTACGTTTACGCTGGTAACCAGGGTAAACATCGGGTTACTAAGTGCGGCCCTGCGCTTAGTAACCCGATGTTTACCCAGGTTACCGGGGACTTCGGGATCATTGGTCGCTGGAGAGCTGTCTGTGTGACAGCTCTCCAGCGACCAAACAGCGACGCTGCAGCGATCGACATCGTTGTCGTATCGCTGCAGCGTCGTTTT
Source organism: Ranitomeya imitator (assembly GCF_032444005.1). Classification (NCBI taxonomy): domain Eukaryota; kingdom Metazoa; phylum Chordata; class Amphibia; order Anura; family Dendrobatidae; genus Ranitomeya; species Ranitomeya imitator. The sequence goes on from NC_091284.1 coordinate 225,606,551, forward strand.
AGTGTGACGATACCCTAACAGTGTGCCGTTACTCTATGTGACTGCAGACTTTTGAATCCCAACCTCACACACACTACATGCTGTGAGGATTCTCGGGTGTTGGCAGTGACTCCAAGCAGTCATGTCACCATAAGTTTGCAATATGCATACTTTTGGCCATATTCCAACTAGACATGAACAGCATCAATCAATGCAAGTGAATTGAGCGAGCCCGTACAGTCGGAATGGGGCCGGAAGTACGCATATCGCATACCTGGTGTCACATGACTGCTCAGTGTCTCCACTGGCACCAAAGGATCTTCGCAGCGCGTGATGTGGGCACTTTTTTGTTTTTGTTTTTTTTTCAAAACAGCAGGTCAGTTCTTTCATTTTTTTTTTTAACCATTAACCCATTCTGGAATGCCCACTTTATTCTGCGCTGACAATACGTCAATGCTGAGTAAGCTATTTGCTCAGTATCGCACAGCTGCAGGAGCAGGGAGCCGGGTGTGAGACACAGCCAAACTCCCCATAGGGAAAGCAGAAATGGTTTCTTAGCATCTTTGCTGCATACAAGCTGAGCAAGCATTGTGTATATAGTGTAAGAAGCTCTCAGTGCTCCCTCCAGGCCCAGTGATCATGTGATCGCTGGGATTATGGAGAGAGCAGCAGCTGCTGTGCCTAGACAGCTCTACTGTGCAGCGAGGAGGCTGAATTGTCCCTGTAACTGAGGCTAATCTACTAGACCCCATTACCGGAAAATCAGCAATGAGGAGAATGCATTAATATATTAAAATGTCCCCCAAAAGGTCTTTATGACCTTATGTAGAGAACAGTGTTTGAGATAAATGAAAAAAAAAAGAAATGAAATAAAAATAGTACAAAACAAACTCATTCCTGGTCTTAATAAAAAATGAAGGGATGAATGGCGAAAAATAGATGTATCCTTCCTATTTTTCCCCGATATCAGCAAAATAAAGTAGGAATGTACAATTGACAAAATTATAAAAATATTCAGTCCCATATATCACGATAAAAGAGGCAAAAACTATGTGAGTATCCAAACGTGAAAATTTTTTAGAGCTTTCTAAAAGTGTCTGATCAGGAAGGGGGAAAATGACTCGGAACTGAACTGGTTAAAATAATTGAGAAAAAAAAAGCATATAATAAACTCAACAAAAAAGTGAGTAATGTATGCAGCATTTTTCATGTAGAAAGAAGGCAGCAAATACGCTAAGTGTGAGCATAACCTCACCCCTTCTTATCACCCCATTTCTACATAGTCTTGTGGGGCGAATTCGTATGAGTGTTACTAGTGCCCTCTAGTGGTGATCTGATGACCATAAGATGAAATAGACTTTTCTTCATTTTTTTTCGGCGCTTTCCAAGGAACTTGAAGAAAATAGCAAAATGAGTTGACTCAAAGTGATCATTTTACTAACACTCATACACCTATTTCCATAAAATTCACAATGTTATTTGTTTTCAATTGAATGGTGTATTCTCCAGTGCTGTGAGTCATTGTCCAAAAATCCACATTTAGCTTTGTATTACATGCCTTAGTTTTTTCAATTGTGATTGTGCAGCCCATGCTTTGTTTTCCTTTCTGTATCATGTAGCAACAGATCCAAACCCCAATTTTGAAGTTGCTGGTGATACGATCATCTTTCGGGAAGTGCAGAGTGGAAACAGTGCGGTATTTCAGTGCAACGCATCCAATGCTCATGGCTACCTGTTGGCTAATGCCTTCATCAACATCCTTGGTAAGGCAACACACTGTTACTTGTCATTAGTTTTGTGACTGGTGGCTCACATTCTGTTTTAAAGGGAACCTGTCACCTGAATTTGGCGGGACTGGTTTTGGGTCATATGGGCGGAGTTTTCGGGTGTTTGATTCACCCTTTCCTTACCTGCTGGCTGCATGCTGGCTGCAATATTGGATTGAAGTTCATTCTCTGTCCTCCGTAGTACACACCTGCGCAAAGTAATCTTACCTTGCACAGGCGTGTACTATGGAGGACAGAGAATGAACTTCAATCCAATATTTCGGCCAGCATGCAGCCAGCTGGTAAGGAAAGGGTGAATCAAACACCCGAAAACTCCGCCCATATGACCCAAAACTGGTCCCGCCAAATTCAGGTGACAGGTTCCCTTTAACACTAAAGATCCAAGTCATTATAGCATTTCTGCCCTTGTTGTGTCTAGCTTTGGTATTTTTAGGATCTTTTTGATTCAAGACTTATTCTTTTTTTTTTTTTTGCGGTTTTAAGTATGCTTTATGTGAATATGCCTTTTTTGTTTGTCATAATAGAGTGGATTTAGGGTTTCCAGATATTTTTGGCTTATTCATCAGCTGCAACTTTTGCAGATCCTCCTTTGCAGTGAATCCATGTACATATAAAAACATTTCGCACTAAGGCTTGAGCTACACAACAGCTTTGTCTGCGACACTACATCGCAGCACAATACAAGTGAATGGGATTGCCTTGTGACCCCCCTCAGGGTACTGCAACCTCAACAAGTAGGTCATAAGAAGTCCATCCATATTGGAATTTTTGCAATGTACTTGTCACAGTACCCTCAGGGTTGCAATGTGACCCCAATCTTTTGCATTGCACAGCAATGTAGCAGGGACACTTAGCGACCTTTGTTCATGAAACAGTTATCGCTGCTACTGTCGATGTGTAGCCCCAACCTAAAAGGTCAAAAGGAAGGTTAAAAACAAAAATAAAGAACATTTTTGATTTTGTGCGAAACACGTAATGTGCACTATTTTTCAAGAATTTGTCTCTAAAAAGTCAACTAATACACAATGCAAAAAAAAGGGATTTAAAAAATTTACAAATGATGAATTAGGCTCAGTCTTTTAAGTTACATTTCTGTAAAACTACTCTGTATTCTGTCTCTGGAAGACGCATTGAGCATCAGGGCCTGTACTGTGTTGGGCAGTGTATGATACCTACTGTACGCCTTGGTTTACCTTTAGCGCTAGTATCATCTAGGCATACATCATGGGGATAAAAATATTACTACATTCATCTGGAATTGCTTGGCTGATTCATCAAACATCAGTCTTGATGATTTGGCACCTATTCAGGGGCATAACGACTGCAGCTACAACTGGGCCCTGACTCACATCCAGCTGAAGTGTATTGCACCGCACAGACCCACCCACACTGCTAGCCAGTCAGAGGCCAGCTACTGACATCGGCATACATGTGACCGGGGGCGCATGGCAGTGACGTCATGCGCATCCGTAACATGGTGAAGTCAGCTGTAAGCTTTACAAAAGAAGGGGAGCGGATGGGATGTGAGTAGTGATGAGCCAATATACTCGTTACTCGAGATTTCCCAAGCACGCTCGGGTGTCCTCCGAGTATTTTTTAGTGCTCGGAGATTTAGTTTTCATCACCGCAGCTGAATGATTTACATCTGTTAGCCAGCATAAGTACATGTGGGGGTTGCCTGGTTGCTAGGGAATCCCCACATGTAATCAAGCTGGCTAACAGATGAAAATCATTCAGCTGAGGTGAGGAAAACTAAATCTCCGAGCACTAAAAAATACTCGGAGGACCCCCGAGCATGCTCAGGAAATCTCGAGTAACGAGTATATTCGCTCCTCACTAGATGTATTTATTTAAATAAATGGCCATACTATTACATGTGTGACCATGCGCTGTGCATTATACTTTATGGAGGACTATTGGCTGTGCATTATACTACATTGGTGACTATGGGCTATGCATTATACTATTTGGATGTCTATGAACTGTACATTATGCTACATGTATGGCTATTGGGGTGCATTATTCTTTATGGATGACTGAAGTGTGCATTATACTTTATGGGGGACTATGGGTTGTACATTATACTTTATACTTTATGGAGGACTATGAGCTGTGCATTATACTACAAGGATTACTCTGGGAAATGTATTATACAGTGGGTGCAGAAAGTATTCAGACCCCTTTAAATTTTTCACTCTTTGTTTAATTGCAGCCATTTAGCAAATTCAAGAAAGTTCTTTTTTTCACATTAATGTACACTCTGCACCCCATCTTGACTGAAAAAAACAGAAATGTAGACATTTTTGCAAATTTAATAAAAAAAGAAAAAGTGAAATATCACATGGTCATAAGTATTCAGACCCTTTGCTCAGACACTCATATTTCAGTAAGTCACATGCTGTCCATTTCCTTGTGATCCTCCTGGAGATGGTTCTACTCCTTCATTGCAGGCCAACTGTGTTTAATTAAACTTATAGGACTTGATTTGAAAAGGCACACACCTGTCTATGTCAAACCAAATGAGAATCATGAGGTCAAAGGAACTGGCCAAGGAACTCAGAGACAGAATCGTGGCAAGGCACAGATCCGGCCAAGGTTACAACAGAATATCTGCAGTACTCAAGGTTCCTAAGAGCACAGTGGTCACCATAATCCTTAAATGGAAGAGGTTTGGGACCACCAGAAGTCTTGCTAGACTTGACCATCCAGCCAAACTGAGCAGTCGTGGGAGAAGAGCCTTGGTGAGAGAGGTAAAGAAGAACACCAAGATCACTGTGGCTGAGCTCCAGAGATGCAGTAGGGAGATGGGAGAAAGTTCCACAAAGTCAACTATCACTGAAGCTCTCCACCAGTGGGGCCTTTTTTGGCAGAGTGGCCCGACGGAAGCCTCTCCTCAGTTCAAGACATATGAAAGCCCGCATAGTTTGCCAAAAAACACATGAAGGACTCCCAGACTATGAGAAATAAGATTCTCTGGTCTGATGAGACAAAGAGAGATCTTTTTGGTGATAATTCTAAGTGGTATGTGTGGAGAAAACCAGGCACTGTTCATCACCTGCCCAATACAATCCCAACAGTGAAACATGGTGGTGGCAGCATCATGCTATGGGGGTGTTTTTATGCTGCAGGGACAGGACAACTGGTTGTCATCGAAGGAAACATGAATGCGGCCAAGTACAGAGATATCCTGGATGAAAACCTCTTCCAGAGCGCTCTGGACCTCAGATTCACCTTCCAACAAGACAATGACCCTAAGCACACATCTAAAATAACGAAGAAGTGGCTTCAGAACAACTCTGTGACCATTCTTGACTGGCCCAGCCAGAGCCATGACCTAAACCCAATTGAGCATTTCTGGAGAGACCTGAAAATGGCTGTCCACCAACGTTCACCATCCAACCTGATGGAACTGGAGAGGATCTGCAAGGAAGAATGGCAGAGGATCCCCAAATGCAGGTGTGAAAAACTTGTTGCATCATTCCCAAGAAGACTCATGGCTGTACTAGCTCAAATACTCAATACTTAGCAAAGGCTCTGAATACTTATGACCATGTGATATTTCAGGTTTTTCTTTTTTAATACATTTGCAAAAATTTCTACATTTCTGTTTTTTTTCAGTCATGACTGGGTGCAGAGTGTACATTCATGAGAAAAAAATGAACTTTTTTGAATTTACCAAATGGTTGCAATGAAACAAATTTAAAGGGGTCTGAATACTTTCCGTACCCACTGTATGTCTTTTACCATAATTATCAGTATATTATCATAAGTTATATTGTATCTAGTTATATATAGTAAAGATGTAACCGTGTTGTTTCTGCATTGATGGGCTATTTAGTACTAATGTCTGATGTATGCACTGTATATTCTCACTGTAGATGTGCCATCACGAGTTCTGGGCCCTCGCAATCAACTAATAAGAGTTATTGAGTACAACAGGACTCAACTAGACTGTCCGTTTTTTGGCTCTCCTATTCCTACACTTCGATGGTGAGAATTCATTGTAATAATGTTAATATAGTTCAAGGTGCATTACCAATTTGTTTGACATTGCTATACCTTCACATGTGCAGGTTTAAGAACGGACAGGGAAGTAACCTGGATGGAGGAAATTACCGAGTTCATGAGAATGGTACCCTAGAGATTAGTGTTGTAAGGAAGGAGGATCAAGGCAAATACACCTGTGTTGCTACCAACATCCTTGGAAATGCTGAAAATACTGTGCGGCTGGAGGTGAAAGGTAGAATTGCAAAAATGTCTTATCTCTTGTTACTGTACTTGTGTATATTATGTCAGTTTTCTCTTATTTGATTTGTTTAAACCAATTAGGCCTTTCATATTCGTTGTATGTACCAGGAAATTCTTCTGATATATAATACTGTGCAAAGGTTGTAGCATGATGTGGATAAAAATGCTGAAAAGTATACGTAAATGCTTTCAAAACTGGAAATGTTAATAGTTTATTTTTATCAAATAACGAAGTGAATGAACAAAAGAGAAAACAAAATCAAGTATATATTTGGTGTGGCCACCCTTTACTTTCAAAGCAGAATCATTTTTTTTTTAGGTACACTTGCACACCGTCTTAAGAGTAACATCTTGGAGAAATACCCACAGATCTTCTGTGGATGTAGGCTTGACAAAATCCTTCTCCCTCTTCATGTAATTCCAGCAAGACTCATTGATGTTGAAATCAGGGCTTTGTAGGAGCCATATTATCACTTCCAAGAGTCCTTCCAAGAAGGACTCTATGTTGTTCTTTATGCTGAAAATAGTTCTTAATGACATTGGCTGTATGTTTGGGTCGTTGTCCTGTTGCTGAATAAACTTGGAGTCCATCACATGAATTCCTGTTGGTATTGCATATTGGATCAGTATCTGGCTGTATTTCTCAGTATTGAGGACTGCAGACGCAGTTGTTAAAAGACACATAATGCTGACAACCCTTCATTATCAGAAGATTCTCTCAGTTCCATCAGCTCAGGACATAGCTACACACATCTACTGCTTTGAAAAGTCTGTCCAGAAGTGGTCTTTATGGAAGAACTATGGCCTAAAGTCTTACCTTTCACATGGAAACAAGGCCAAGAAAGCTCCCGAGATATGTGTCAACTGAGGAGAGCTCTATGACACATACCTCAGTCAGTAGCCAGGAGCACGGCTATGATTTGTGAAGAAATATATCTATTCCTTGATGATAATAAAGAAGGTTATCTCCAGCTTCATCCTCTTCAATGTTTATTTGATTTCCTGTTGTGCGCAGTTAGCCATTGTGCACGATTACAAAGCTGTGAGACTGACAAAGGAGAAGGAGGATGAAGCTTGAAGTCTCCTCACCAAGCATAATGGAGGTTAAAACATATTTTTTTCACTTATGACAGCACTACTTCCATCTGACTGAGATATACAGCTCTTGTCTGTTGACATATGTATCTCAGGAGCTGTATATCTTCAGTAGATATATATCTGTAGCCCATGCTGACACGTGACTAGGTCAGGCTACAGTTTGAATTATATCAGGACGCCATTTTATCCAATTCTCGGAGAATCACTTTAAGCTGTATGTCTTCAGTCTGCAGACTGTACTGTCACATGACTAGGGCGGGCTGCATCTTAAATTACACCAAGGACGCCATTTTAGCTCATTGTTGGAGAACCACTTTAACTTTGCATTAAAACATAAGAACTGAGGGGCAGCAAAATGGCAGCAGCTGCTCTGGACTGATGAGTTAAAATGTGAAATATTTGTCTATAACCGAAGGAATTTTGTGAGCTGAAGATCTGGAGAGTGGTACGATCATGAGTGCCTGCAGACAACAGTGAAACATCTGGAGGTTCCTTGCAAGTTTGGAGCTGCATGTCAGGAAATGGACTTGAGGATTTGGTCAGGATTAATGGTGTTCCTCAATCCTGAGAAATACAGGCAGATACTTATCCATCATGTAACCAGGGAGGTGTCTGAATGGCTCCAAATATTCTGCAGCAGGACAACAAGCCCAAATATATAGCCAGTGTCATTAAGAGCTATTTGCCGCTTAAAAAAAGCAAAAAGTCCTTGAAGTGATGATATGGCCCAACAAAACCCTGATCTCGACATCATCCAGTCTGTGTGGGACAACATGAGGAGACAGGAGGATTTGTGCAGGCCTACATCCAAATCCTAATCTGTGGTTAGCTCTCCATGATGTTTGAAACTACCTGTTAAAAGGCTTGACATTGACTTTCAGGATTGCCATTTCCAATAGGCAGAGCTAGCATTCCTTGTCGTCTTCTCTTGCATATATTTGCCTCATGTTGAAGTGTCTGTTTTTCCTTCACGACCTTAGATGTTTACATGCGCCCAGGTTGGGATATGCTTACTGACTTTAAATGTATGGATACTTCCAGACGATTTTGTGCACACAGGAGCTGTGCATGCTCAATTGCAGCTGGGCGCTCAGCTGACATGACATGGCAGTTTAACCCTCTAAATGCTGAAATCAATATTGATTGTAGCATTTAGAAGGCAGTGAGAGGGGGCTCCCTCTGCCCTCCGATAGGTGCCCCCGAAACGTCATCGCGAGGGGGCCGATCGTTGCAATGGTGATCCAATGTCATAGTTTTGTCATCATTACAAGAACTATTTTGTTATATATTATACTGAATATGGTGGGCCATTTATATGGATACACCTGGGTGGGCCATTTATAAGGTTGGATCCAAAATGGCCGTCTTTAAAATGACCGCCATGGTCACCACCCATCTTGAAAAGTTTTCCCCCTCCCATATACTAATGTGCCACAAACAGGAAGTTGAGATCGCCAACCATTTCCATTTTATTTAGGTGTATCCATAGAAATGGCCCACCCTGTGTGTGGTATGTATGTATGTATATATATATATATATATATATACATATATATATATATATATATATATATATATATATATATATATACACATATATATGTATGTATGTATATATATATGTACACATATACATACAGTGGCTTTGCGAAAGTATTCGGCCCACTGGAACTTTTTAACCTTTTCCCACATATCATGCTTCACACAAAGATACCAAATGTAAATTTTTGGTGCGGAATCAACAAGTGGAACACAATTGTGAAGTTGAATGAAATTTACTGGTTATTTTAACTTTTTGTGGAAATTCAAAAACTGAAAAGTGGGGCGTGCAATATTATTCGGCCCCTTTACTTTCAGTGCAGCAAACTCACTCCAGAAGTTCATTGTGGATCTCTGATTGATCCAATGTTGTCCTAAATGCCTAATGATGATAAATATAATCCACCTGTGTGTAATCAAGTCTCCGTATAAATGCACCTGCTCTGTGATGGTCTCAGGGTTCTGTTTGAAGCACAGAGAGCATCATGAAGACCATCAGGCAGGTCCGTGATACTGTTGTGGAGAAGTTTAAAGCCGGATTTGGATACAAAATGATTTCCAAAACTTTAAACATCCCAAGGAGAACTTTTCAAGCGATCATATTGAAATGGAAGGAGTATCATACCACTGCAAATCTACCAAGACCCGGCCGTCCCTCTAAACTTTCATCTCAAGCAAGGAGAAGACTGATCAGAGATTAAGCCAAGAGGCCCATGATCACTTGGATGAACTGCAGAGATCTACAGCTGAGGTGGGACAGTCTGTCCATAGGACAGCAATCAGTCGTACACTGCACAAATCTGGCCTTTATGGAAGAATGGCAAGAAGAAAGCCATTTCTCAAAGATATCCATAAAAAGTGTTGTTTAAAGTTTGCAACAAGCCACCTGGGAGACGCACCAAACATGTGAAAGAAGGTGCTCTGGTCAGATGAAACCAAAATCGAACTTTTTGGCATCAATGCCAAACTATATGTTTGGCGTAAAGGTAACACAGCTCATCACCCTGAACACACCATCCCCACTGTCAAACATGGTGGTGGCAGCAACATGGTTTGGGCCTGCTTTTCTTCAGCAGGGACAGGGAAGATGGTTAAAACTGATGGGAAAACCTGTTAGAGTCTGCAAAAGACCGAGACTGGGGCGGAGATTTGTCTTCCAACAAGACAATGATCCCAAACATAAAGCAAAATCTACAACGGAATGGTTCACAAATAAGCGTATCCATGTGTTAGAATAGCCAAGTCAAAGTCCAGACCTCAATCCAATCGAGAATCTGTGGAAAGAGCTGAAAACTCTGATGAGCAAAGCAGTCATCAAAGCAAAAGATGGCTACTTTGAAGAACCTAGAATATAAGACATATTTTCAGTTGTTTCACACCTTTTTGTTAAGTACATAATTTCACATGTGTTAATTCATGGTTTTGATGCCTTCAGTGTGAATGTACAATTCTCATAATCATGAAAATACAGAGAAATCTTTAAATGAGAAGGTGTCCAAACTTTTGGTCTGTACTGTATATGCACACACACACACACACACACACACACGTGATCAAAATTGTTGGTACCCCTCGTGTTTAATGACAGAAAAACCCACAATGGTCACAGAAATAACTTGAATCTGACAAAAGTAATAATAAATAAAAGATCTATGAAAATGAGCAAATGAAAGTCAGACGTTACTTTTCAACCATGCTTCCACAGAATAAAAAAATAAATAAAACTCTTGAAATAGGCCTGGACAGAAATTATGTTACCCTTAACTTAATATTTTGTTGCACAACCTTTTGAGGCAATCACTGCAATAAAACGATTCCTGTAACTGTCAATGAGACTTCTGCACCTCTCAAGAGGTATTTTGGCCCACTCCTCAAGAGCAAACTGCTTCAGTTGTCTCGTGTTTGAAGGTTGCCTTTTGCAGACGGCATGATTCAGCTCTTTCCAAAGATGTTCAATAGGATTTTAAGTCAGGGCTCACAGAAGGCCAATTCAGAATAGTCCAATGTTTTCCTCTTAACCATTCTTGGATGTTTTTAGCTGTGTGTTTTGGGTCATTATCCTGTTGCAAGATCCATGACCTGTGATTGAGACCAAGCTTTCTGACACTGGGCAGTACATTTCTCTCTAAAATCCCTTGCTAGTCTTGAAATTTCATTGTACCCTGCACAGATTCTAGACGCCCTGTGCCAGATGCAGCAAAGCATAACATAACAGAGCCTCCTCCATGTTTCACTATAGGGACAGTTGTTATGAATAGGTAATTCAGAACCACAATGGACCTTGAAGTTCAGAGCACACAAAGTGACCTGACAATAACCAAAAAACATAGGACGAGCTCTGAGATGTGGGAACTCTGCTGACCGCAATCCCTAATCCTATCACACCACACTAGAGGTAGCCGTGGATTGCGCCTAACGCTCCCTATGCAACTCGGCACAGCCTGAGAAACTAACTAGCCCTGAACATAGAAAAATAAGCCTACCTTGCCTCAGAGAAATTCCCCAAAGGAAAAGGCAGCCCCCCACATATAATGACTGTGAGTTAAGATGAAAATACAAACACAGAGATGAAACAGATTTAGCAAAGTGAGGCCCGACTTACTGAATAGACCAAGGATAGTAAAGATAGCTTTGCGGTCAACACAAAAACCTACAAACAACCACGCAGAGGGGCAAAAAGACCCTCCGCACCGACTAACGGTACGGAGGTGCTCCCTCTGCGTCTCAGAGCTTCCAGCAAGCAAGAAAAACCAATATAGCAAGCTGGACAGAAAATATAGCAAACAAAAGTAACACAAGCAGAACTTAGCTTATGCTGGGCAAACAGGCCACAGGAACGATCCAGGAGGAAGCAAGACCAATACTAGAACATTGACTGGAGGCCAGGATCAAAGCACTAGGTGGAGTTAAATAGAGCAGCACCTAACGACTTAACCTCATCACCTGAGGAAGGAAACTCAGAAGCCGCAGTACCACTTACATCCACCAACGGAAGCCCATAGACAGAATCAGCCGAAGTACCACTTGTGACCACAGGAGGGAGCTCGACCACAGAATTCACAACAGACAGTGTTCTTTTCTTGATATGCTTAATTTTTCCCTCTGTCAGCATAGAGCTGATGTGCCTTGCCAAAAAGTTCGATTTTTGTCTCATCTGTCCACAGGACATTCTCCCAAAAGCTTGGTGGTTTGTCTACATGTAGTTTGGCAAATTATAGTCTGGCTTTTTTATGATTTTTTTTCAGCAATGGTGTCCATTTTGGCTAGTACGGATGGTGTGATCTGACACTGATGTTCCTTGAGCTTGAAGTTCACCTTTAATCTGTATAGAAGTTTTTCTGCACTCTTTTGTTACCATTCGTACTATCTGTCTCTTTGGTTTGTCATCAATTTTCCTCTTGTGGCCACGTCCAGGGAGGTTGGCTACAGTCACATGGATCTTAAATTTCTGAATAATATGTGCAACTGTAGTCACAGGAACATCAAGCTGCTTGGAGATGGTCTTTTAACTTTTAACATGTTTGTCTATCATCTTCTTTCTAATCTCCTGAGACCACTCTTTCCTTCGTTTCCTCTGGTCCATGTTGAGTGTGATACACACCATGGCACCAAACAGCACAGTGAGTATCTGTAGCCCTATATACAGGCCCACTCACTGATTCCAAGATTGTAGACACCTGTGATGCTAGCTAGTGGACACAACTTGATTTAACCTGCTTCTTTTGTCACATTATTTTCAGGGGTACCATCATTTCTGTCCAGGCCTATTTCATGAGTTTTATTTTTTTTTTCATTCTATGGAAGCATGGTTGAAAAGCAATGTCTGACTTTCATTTGTTCATTTTCATAAATCTTTTATTTCTTATTACTTTTGTCAGATTCAAGTTATTTCTGTGACCATTGTGGGTTTTTCTGTCATTAAACGAGGGGTACCAACAATTTTGACCACGTGTGTATATTGTACCTGAAAAGAAATAAACAAAAAAGTACACATATTTGGTATGACTGCGTCCGGAACAACCCAACCTATAATACTGTCCCACTAGTTAACCCCTTCAGTGAACACAGCTAAAAAAAATAAATAAAAAACGAAACCTAAAACTGTTTTATCATACCGCCGAGCAAAAATTGGAATAAAACTTAATCAAAAAGATGAATGTAAATAAAAATGGTATCCCTGAAAATGTCATCTTGTCACACAAAAAACAAGCGGCAATACAGCTCCATTAGTGGAAAAATAAAAAAGTTATTGCTCTCAGAATAAAGCAATGCAAAAATAATTATTTTTATCTGTCAAATAATTTTTATTGTGTGAAAGCACCAAAACATAAAAGAATTATATAAATGTGGTATCGCTATAATGGTACTGACCTGAAAAATAAAGCTGTCTTTTCTTTTTTACCACATGGTGAATGTCATGAAAAAAAAATCAATAAACAAATCCTGAACTATCAAAAAATGTCATGTGCTCGAAAATGGCACCAATAAAAACATCAAATGGTCCTGCAAAAAAAACAAGCCCCCACATGACTGTTGGTAGAAATATGGAAAAATTATAGCTCTGTGTGATAGCAGCCAAACAAAAAACAACATTAATCTAGTACCGCTGTAATGCAGCGGTCTGAAGAATAAAATCGTCTAATCACTTATACCGCACAAGGAACAGCATAAAAAAGAAATAAAAATAATTCTTCACCTGATGTTGATTTGTTCATTCTGCCTCCAAATGATTGCAGTAAGGCTTGGCTCTCATTTTTCCTGCGCTCTACACTGAGCGCTTACTCCGGGGTTTCCATGTAAATCTCTGAAATACATGATTCAAACAAAATTCCCCCTTGGAGATTAAATGTGATCACAAACGTTATGTATAATGTTCCCAATAAAAACTTTACCTCAATCCAGGGAAAAAGCAAGTCCTCACTCAGAGCCGTTATCTGTTAACGGAAATATAGGGGGCTCCCACTTTACTGGTAGTGCAAAGGCTCTGGAAAAGCATTATGGCCCTTAGCCCCCCAAAAGATATCCAGCGAATTCTACACTCCCAAATCCAAATGCCCTCCTCCCTTTTGAGCCCCACAGTGTGCCTAAACCACACTTATCGCCAACATGTTTGGCATTTATGTAGCAATGAGAGCCTGCTTAATTTACAGATGCATGTCTCCAAAAGCACTCTGTGTATATCGTACTGGGCACTACAACGTACTGGGCACTACAATGTACGGGCACTACAATAGTAGATTTGCAATTTTCACTCGCCCACATCCACTGATGCTTGTTTCTGGAAAACAGCCATGGAGTCAAAATCATCACTTCCCTTGTACATAAATTCCCAAAGGGGTATAATATTAAAAATGGGGTCACTTGGGGCTCTGTATATGGCGTCTGTAAACTATTCTAAAAAAAATGTGCCCCAGGAGCCAAATAGCGCTCTGTCCCTTCCTTGTCTCCCCATGTGACTAAGCAGTGCTGTTACTTATGACTTGTATATGAACTGTTGAATTGTAAAGCACTGCGGAATATGTTGGCGCTATATAATCGCACAATCCCACAATCGCATACAAGATTTCTCTCGTGCATCCCCCCTACTCTGAAACTCTCTACCACAACATATCAGACTCTCGCCTACCATCGAAACCTTCAAAAAGAACCTGAAGACCTACCTCTTCCGACAAGCCTACAACCTGCAGTAACCACCGATTGACCAAACCGCTGCACGACCAGCTCTTCCCTCGCCTACTGTATCCTCACCCATCCCTTGTAGATTGTGAGCCCTCGCAGGCAGGGTCCTCTCTCCTCCTGTACCAGTTGTGACTTGTATTGTTCAAGATTATTGTACTTGTTTTATTATGTACACCCCTCCTCACATGTAAAGCGCCATGGAAAAAATGGCGCTATAATAATAATAAATAATAATAATATAAATAGAGATTATTATTACTACTTTATAGCCACATATGCAGTAATTCCATGTTCAGCAGAATTTGTGTGACACATTTTGGTGCCATTTTTACCCATTTTACCTCGTGAAAATGTAAAATCTAGGGCTAAAACAACATTTTTCTGGTAAAAAATGTAATTACTTTTTCTTCACTGCCCAATGGTATCAAATTCTGTCAATGTGACCAGTGCACCCTTAGATTAATTCATTGAGAGGTGTAGTTTATAAAATGGGGTCACTTATGGGTTCTACTGTTCTGGCACCTCAGGGGTTCTCCCAATAGATCATGGCACACGCAAACCATTACAATAAAATCTTTACTAAATTATGGCGCTCCTCCCCTTCTGAGTTTTGCACTCAAAAGTAGTTCCTGATTACATGTAAGGGAAATTTCACAACAAACTAAGAGGTCAATTTTTTCCTATTTTCCCTTTTGAAAATAAAAAAAATGGGGTATAAAACAATTTAGCTGAAAAAAAAATGTAATTATTTCTTCACCGCCCAATGTTAAAAATTTGTGTGAGGCACATGTGTCAACACGCTCACTGCACCCCTTGATGAATTCATTGAGAGGTGTAATTTGTAAAATGACGTGACTTATCTGCTTGTCAGTGCTCTGCTGTTCTGGCATTTCGGGGCTCCACCTATGTGACATGACATCGTCAAACCATTCTGAATCTGAAAAAAATCTGAACTCCAATATGGCGCCTCTTCCCTTCTGAGCTTGCACTGTGCCTCAAAAATAGTATTCCACCACATATGTGGTATAGGTGTACTCAGGAGAAACTGCACAGAGAGGAACATAAAGTGCATGTATACTAATGCCAGAAGCCTCGCCAACAAAATGGACGAATTAGAACTAATGTTGTTGGAGCATAATTATGACATGGTGGGGATATCTGAAACGTGGCTGGATGAGAGCCATGACTGGGCTGTTAACTTGCAGGGCTATAGCCTGTTCAGAAATGACCGTACAGATAAGCGAGGGGGAGGGGTGTGTCTATATGTAAAATCATCCTTAAAACCCATCCTGCGCGATAATATAGGTGAATTTAATGAAAATGTAGAATCCCTGTGGGTGGAGATAAGGGGAGGGGGAAAAAATAATAAATTACTGATAGGGGTTTGTTATAAATCTCCAAAAATAATGGAAGCAATGGAGAATATCCTCGTAAAACAAATAGATGAAGCTGCGACTCAAGGAGAAGTCATTATTATGGGGGACTTCAACTACCCTGAAATAGATTGGGGAACAGAAACCTGCAGTTCCAGCAAAGGTAATCGGTTTTTGACAATTCTGAGAGACAATTACCTTTCACAACTGGTTCAGGACCCAACAAGAAGGGGGGCACTGCTAGACCTAATATTAACCAACAGGCCAGACCGCATATCAAATATAAGGGTTGGGGGTTACTTGGGAAATAGCGAACACAAAATAATAAGTTTTCATGTATCCTTTAAAAAGATGTGTAGTAGAGGGGTTACAAGGACACTAAACTTCAGGAGGGCAAATTTCCAACGGATGAGAGAGGATCTTGGTGCAATTAACTGGGACGATATCCTGAGACACAAAAATACACAGAGAAAATGGGAGACGTTTATTAGCATCCTGGATAGGACCTGTGCACAGTATATACCGTATGGGAATAAACATATTAGAAATAGGAGGAAACCAATATGGCTAAATAGAGCTGTAAGGGGCGCAATAAGGGACAAAAAGAAAGCATTTAGAGAATTAAAGGAAGTAGGTAGTGAGGAGGCATTAAATAAATACAGAAAATTTAATAAATTCTGTAAAAAGCAAATCAAGGCAGCAAAGATTGAGACAGAGAGACTCATTGCCAGAGAGAGTAAAAATAATCCTAAAATATTCTTTAACTACATAAATAGTAAGAAACTAAAAAATGATAGTGTTGGCCCCCTTAAAAATAGTCTGGGTGAGATGGTGGATGAGGATGAGGAAAAAGCCAATATGCTAAATGACTTTTTTTCATCAGTATTTACACAAGAAAATCCCATGGCAGACAAAATGTCTAGTGATAAAAATTCCCAATTAAATGTCACCTGCTTAACCCAGCAGGAAGTGCGAAGGCGTCTAAAAATCACTAAAATTGACAAATCTCTGGGCCCGGATGGGATACACCCTCGAGTACTGCAGGAATTAAGTACAGTCATTGATAGACCATTATTTTTAATCTTTAAAGACTCCATAATAACAGGGTCTGTGCCACAGGACTGGCGTATAGCAAATGTGGTGCCAATATTCAAAAAGGGAACAAAAACTGAACTCGGAAACTATAGGCCAGTAAGCTTGACCTCTACTGTGGGTAAAATCCTGGAGGGCATTCTAAGGGACGCTATGCTGGAGTATCTGAAGAGGAATAACCTCATGACCCAGTATCAGCACGGGTTTACTAGGGACCGTTCATGTCAGACTAATTTGATCAGTTTCTATGAAGAGGTAAGTTCCGGATTGGACCAAGGGAACCCAGTGGATGTAGTGTATATGGACTTTTCAAAAGCTTTTGATACGGTGCCACACAAAAGGTTGATACATAAAATGAGAATAATGGGGATAGGGGAAAATATCTGCAAGTGGGTTGAGAGCTGGCTCAGGGATAGGAAACAAAGGGTGGTTATTAATGGAGCACACTCGGACTGGGTAGCGGTTAGCAGTGGGGTACCACAGGGGTCAGTATTGGGCCCTCTTCTTTTTAACATATTTATTAATGACCTTGTAGGGGGCATTCAGAGTAGAATTTCAATATTTGCAGATGACACTAAACTCTGCAGGGTAATCAATACAGAGGAGGACAATTTTATATTACAGGATGATTTATGTAAACTAGAACCTTGGGCTGGTAAATGGCAAATGAGCTTTAATGGGGATAAATGTAAGGTCATGCACTTGGGTAGAAGTAATAAGATGTATAATTATGTGCTTAATTCTAAAGCTCTGGGCAAAACCGTCAATGAAAAAGACCTGGGTGTATGGGTGGATGACAAACTTAAATTCAGTGGCCAGTGTCAGGCAGCTGCTACAAAGGCAAATAAAATAATGGGATGCATTAAAAGAGGCATAGATGCTCATGAGGAGAATATAATTTTACCTCTATACAAGTCACTAGTTCGACCACACTTAGAATACTGTGCACAGTTCTGGTCTCCGGTGTATAAGAAAGACATAGCTGAACTGGAGCGGGTGCAGAGAAGAGCGACCAAGGTTATTAGAGGACTGGGGGGTCTGCAATACCAAGATAGGTTATTACACTTGGGGCTATTTAGTTTGGAAAAACGAAGACTAAGGGGTGATCTTATTTTAATGTATAAATATATGAGGGGACAGTACAAAGACCTTTCTGATGATCTTTTTAATCATAGACCTGAAACAGGGACAAGGGGGCATCCTCTGCGGTTGGAGGAAAAAAGGTTTAAGCATAATAACAGACGCGGATTCTTTACTGTAAGAGCAGTGAGACTATGGAACTCTCTGCCGTGTGATGTTGTAATGAGTGATTCATTACTTAAATTTAAGAGGGGACTGGATACCTTTCTGGAAAAGTATAATGTTACAGGGTATATACACTAGATTCCTTGATAGGGCGTTGATCCAGGGAACTAGTCTGATTGCCGTATGTGGAGTCGGGAAGGAATTTTTTTTCCCCAATGTGGAGCTTACTCTTTGCACATGGGGTTTTTTTTGCCTTCCTCTGGATCAACATGTTAGGGCATGTTAGGTTAGGCTATGGGTTGAACTAGATGGACATATAGTCTTCCTTCAACCTTAATAACTATGTAACTATGTAACTAAATTGTATGGTGCAATTGCTCCTGTTACCCTTGTGAAAATAAAAAAAAAATTGAAGCTAAAAGAACATTTTTGTGGGTAAAATGATATATATTTTTGTTTTTTTATAAATTTTCACAGCTCAACATTATTAACTTATGTGAAGCACTTGGGAATTCAAGGTGCTCACCACACATCTAGATACATTCCTTGAGAGGGTCTAGTTTCAAAAATGGGGTCACTAGTAGTGAAGTTTTCACTGTTTAGTCACATCAGAGACTCTTCAAATGCGACATGGTATCAACTGTTTATTCCAGCCAATTTTCCGTTTGAAAAGTTAAGTGGTGCTCCTTGCCTTCCGAGCCCTGCCATGCGCCCAAACAGTACTTTTTTCCCACATATTGACCTATTGGCGTGCATTTTTCCTTCCTCATTCCATTAATTCCTGTGAAGCACCTGAAGGGTTAATAAATTTCTTAAATGTTGTTTTGAGCACTTTTGGGTATATTCTGTCAGATAAGCCCCTCAAAGTTACCATACTTCAAATGAGCTGTGGTCCCTTAAAAAAAATGGTTTTATAAATTTTGTTGGAAAAATGATAAATCGCTGGTCAAATTTTAACCCTTCTAGCTTCCTAACAAAAAAATGATGTGGGAAATGTTATTTATTAACTATTTTGTTAACTCTGATTTAAGGGCATAAAATTAAAAGTTTGAAAATTGCTACATTTTCTACATTTTTTCCAAATTTCCAAGTTTTTTCACAAATAAACGCAAGCCGTATCATATAAATTTAAAAATCATCATTAACCTCTTAATGACCGCCAATACGTCTCTTTACTGGCCTGAGATATGAGGACCGTATCCCCATATAGCTGACAACTTGCTGTTTAACCCCTTAGATGCTACTGTCAAAAGTGATTACATCATATAAATGGTTAACAGAGTGTGGGGGCTTCCTATTTAATCTCATCGGCATCCAGAGATCATGATTGTGTTGTCCTGATATTTGCCATGGCAATTTACAGCCAAATAGCGACCTTAGAGTTTGACGGCTACAGTGGCCTGTTCAGAAGTTAGCGACATTTAGGTGGTAAAAATAAAATTTTTCATTTCTGTCATGCCACTTTACATTAATTCCTGAAAATCACCTGAAGGGTTAATAAACTACCTGATGCCAGTTTTCAGTGTGTCGAGGGGTGCTGTTTTTAAAATGGTATCACTTTTGAAGGTTTTCCAATATATAGAACCCTCAAAGTCACTTCAAACCTGGATAGGTCTCTAAGACAATTAATTTTTTACAGTTCCTTGAAAAAATGAAAAATTATTGCTACATTTTTAAACCTCCTAAAGTGCAAACAAAATAAAATAAAATTTTACAAATGGTGCCGATGTAAAGCAGACATGAGGGAAATTTTATTTATTAATGTTTATCTGTGGCATAACTATCTGGATTAAAGGGATAATCATTCAAAGTTTGAAAATTGCAAATTTTTTTTTTTTACATTTTTGTCAAATTTTTGATATTTTTTATAAATAAACACAAAACATATCGACCTAAATTTACCATTATTATAAATGTATAATGTGCCACGAAAAAAGTCTCAAAATCACTGGGATTTCTTGAAGAATTCCAGAGTTATTACCACATAAAGTGACACTGGTCAGATTTTAAAAAATTGGGTCAGTCACTAAGGCTACGTTCACACTAGCGTTGTGCGCCGCTGCGTCGGCGACGCACAACGCACCGAAAAACGCTGCGTTTTTCGACGCGTGCGTCGTTTTTTGACGAAAATCGGACGCAAGAAAAATGCAACTTGTTGCGTTTTCTTGGTCCGACGCTAGCGTCAAAAAAGACGCACGTGTCGGAAAACGCAACAAGCAAAAACGCATGCGTCCCCCATGTTAAACATAGGGGCGCATGACGCGTGCGTCGCCGCTGCGTCGCCCGACGCTAGCGCGACGCACACTAGCCGAACGCTAGTGTGAACGTAGCCTTAGAGGTTTTTTACGGTAAGTACAACATGTCACGAAAAATCAGTCTCAGAATCAGTGGGATCTGTTGAAGCGTTCCAGAGTTATTACCACATAAAGTGACAGTGGTCAGAATTGGAAAATTTGGCCTGGTCATGAAGGTGAAAACAGGCTAAGGGGGTGAAGAGGTTAAAACTGAATACAACTTGACGCAAAAATGATGCAAAGTGCTTTTACTATCCAGTTTAAGAATTCAACGTCCTGAAATCAAATGCAATTACCCCTAAAATGAATAAGCATCCGCAGCTAATCCAGTTTCTTCAGCTGTTTTTGGAGAGCTGTGTGACAACGAATACTAATTTGCATAGCACATTGTGACTTTTCAGCCTTATTAGTCTGAGTATTGATATTTTTCAATGCATAATAAGGATAAAGTGGATTTGGATAAAATGTTGTCATGTTTCCATCTTTTCTCTTTACAGAGCCTACTCGTATTATTAAGGGTCCTGAAGATCAGATAGCTAGGCGGGGCTCCTCAGTACGGCTGGACTGTCGAGTGAGGAGTGATCCGTCACTAAGATTAACAGTAACATGGATGAAGGATGATAGTCATCTGTACATCAGCAGCAGGTACGTCTGAGCATAACTTGTGGAACTCAAGTATGCAATTACAAAAGGCATATGGGGTATTTTTTTATTGCTTATTTTGTGATTTTTTTTTTATTACAGAATGAAGAAAGAAGATGATGCTCTCATTATCTTTGGGGTAGCTGAGAAGGACCAAGGCGCCTACACCTGTGTGGCTAAAACCGAATTGGATCAGGACTTTGCTAAAGCCTATCTCACCATTCAGGGTACTTACAATTTTTACAATAGATTAATAATAATAGAATTGTCACAAATCCGAAGAGACCGATTCCTTGTAGACATGATGGCTGGGAAACTTCTACCTTTTACGAAACTTTTTCTCTTGGTAAAACTTTTAAATGTCTAAACCTTCACTGCATAGTAGGGCAGCTGTGGGAACAGGATGTCACACACAGCTGGACTTCCCATAGAGAAGGCAGAGAGAGTAGAAAACCAGACCCTAAACAACCACTGTGCACCAACTTCCTCCTCCGGACCCAGCGATCATGTGGTCGCTGGGCAAAAGGAGAGAATGAAGCAAAAATAGGCTGAGTTTCTCTTGTAATTGGGGCCAACATACAGTACCAGCCCCACTTACAGAGGAAAACGGGTAAAAAAACAAACAAACAGTATTTCAATGAAATTTAAATAAATTGAAATGCCCCTCAAAGGTCTTTTGAAAAATACATAAATAAATTAAAAAAGAATATATAAGAAAATCTGCTGCCGATCCAAATCGCTGTTACTTGCTCCACCTGCTTTTGAATAAAAGAACATAAAAACTTTTATAGAAAAGGGAATCAAATTTAACATATATTTTAGTGGTTCTTAATGATTTTAAAAAAAAATTGTGAAAAACACAAGTTTCCCTTTTTTTGCCACTGATATTGCTCAACATCGGCAAAACGAGTATGAAAATAACATAAAAATTATGCCTCACATATTCGCAACATAAAGATGTGAAAATAATTTGAATATCCAAATGATAAAAATATAATTTGCCTGGTTTTGAACTGGATGAACAGCACCTTTTTATCCATAAATACCTAAGATATTTTGTAATATATCTCATCAGAGAAAGCTGCTTATTTTCCCTCATGGAGAGAGCTTTCACTTTCTATTTATGTGTAAAATCTGAATTCAGTGAAAACAGACTTTCACATCATTGAGATATGACATAACAGTTGCTGCCTATAACAGTCTATGGAGAGGGGAGGAAGAGGGAGGTGCTAGATGACTACACAGACATTATGATCTTTTTAAATGATCGTTATACTTTAAAAACACACCCACATTTAATCTAACCTAATGAAACAATATACCATTCAATTTACTTACCTCCACGATTCTCCTATGGGTGCCCACCAACACTTTCTTGTGTTCCGTACCACTTTGGTGCAAACTGTTCATTGTTACATTGTGCACTGGCCATGTCACCATGTATAGCGCTTCATCACAAATAGGAGTTATTGCTTGATGTGATGTGGTTATGGGATATGTCATTTTTAAGTACCTTACTACATTATGCAGCTTTATTAATTGCATCCAGGAGAGGGAGAGAAAAATTGAAGAGGTAAGGCTTCTACGTTGTTCTTCTACGTTTCAGGACTAATTAGAATACCTGAAAACATTGATTCTGAATTTCAAGGATGGTTTGGTAACTGTTCTGAAATGGAATCCTATCCACACTGAAAAAAAGATTGTAGATGCACAAAAATGGAAAATATCACTTATTAATACTTCATGATAAATTAATCAGTAAAATGTGAGGAGTCCCTAAATTCCCATATTATCTTAATATTCATTTTTTAACTCCACCCGTCCTGCACAGCCTACCAGCTCTCCTCTGTGCCCTTAGACTCCCTCATTCCCTGCCTCTCTGCCTGCTCGCTCCAAACTTAATCTTACGCTTATCTGTAGGAGGTATCCCCCCATCTATCCACAAATGTCCTGTTGTTACAAGTCGTAACTGTTGTGCGCAGTAATTCTTTTGTTGACCTGCCTGATGAAGGAGCCTCTCTACTCTGAAAGCTTACAAATATCAGTTCTTCTGATTGGCCAATTAAGGCATCAGTCCTAGAATACTTTTGGATTTTTGGGGCATAAAAGTATTTAATAAACTTCAAATAGCCAAGGAATGGAAACCGGATGTACATTGTTACATGTTTCTGTATCAGAGTATTGTAGTTGAAGAAATGATAGTAAAACAAATCCAGGACAGAGTTTACATAATGTATTCCCTCTCTCTTCCTAAAAGGAGGGCATATAGAAGTTGTGAAAAGGGAAATATCTATTAAGCTAGTTAATGAAATGTATTCGTAAGTTCAGCTTCTAATTTACAACTTGTATGACCTTGCTGCATGTATTCTCACATAGAAAACCTGACAATTTCTAACAATCCTCCTGGAACTGAAGATCAAGCTCATCTAAGTATATTCAGAAAACCCATCACAGTTTTGAAGCACAATAGGATTTCCTGCAAGCCCCTACTGGCAGCTGAAATGTGACATTTTGGGAATGTCATGCTGCCTTGAGAGCAGTTTATTAAGTTAATCAGTGTGTTTAGTTTTATTGGTTTCTTAAGGAGAAACCTCAGCAGCTAGCAGGAGCTTAATTACTCGTATAGTATACGTTGCAAGTTTGCATGTGCATAAACTATGGCCAGTAAGCAGTTGGTGGCGATTTTCTTTTGATCCCTAATATTTTATTAACCATGTTATCAGTAACATTTCCTTATTGGTTTGCAGAGACCTCCACCTCACCTACTAGCCGATTGACATCAGTACAAAGAGGTAACCTTTCCCTACTAATCTATCCCACCCCATGGCCACACCGCAGAATGTTGTCGAAAATACAGTTACTTGCTGCTATATCAGATATCTCTCACAATCTGAATAAGAATATTCTCATAAGAGTTAAGGATTTGTTTTCTAACTTTACATTAATCTTCTAACATTATTTTAATATGTAGTGCAATTTGTTATGGATCATAGATTCTGGATCCCACCTAAAACTATTTGTCATAGGATTATACATTCTGGATCCCACCTAAAACTATTCATCATAGGATTAAACATCCTGGATCCCACCTGAAGCTATTCCTTATGGGATCTATATGTTAGATGTATCTAAAACTCTTCCTCTTTGTTTCATGCAATCTGGATTCCACCTAAAGTTATTTTTTATAGGATCATACATTCTGGATCTCACCTAAAACTTTTCCTGTAAGGGATCATACACTCCAGATTTTGCCTAAAACTATTCCTCATGGAATTGTACATTCTGGATCCTACCTGAAGCTATTTCTAACAGGATCTACAAGTATATTTTAGATGCATCTAAAACTCTTGCTCTTTGTGTCATGCAATGTGGATTACACCTAAATCTATTTATTATAGGATCACACATTTTGGATCCTGCCTGAAGTTATTTTTTATAGATACTGGACCTGACTTAAAACTATTCCATATGGGATCATACATTCCAGATTTCGCCTAAAACTATTCCTCATGGGATCATACATTCTGCATCTCACCTAGCGCTATTCCCTATGGGATCATACATTCTGGATCCTACATTCTGGATCCTACCTAAAAATATTCCTCATAGAATCACACTTTCTGGATCTCACTAAAAGCTATTCTTTATAAGATCATGCACTCTGGATTCAACCTAGAGGTATTGCTTATGGGATCATACATTCTGGATCCTACCTAAAGCTATTTTTTTCAGGATCTACAGTATATTTTAGATGCAATTAAAACTCATCCTCTTTGTGTCATGCAATCTGGATTACACCTAAATCTATTTATTATAGGATCACACATTTTAGATCCCACCTGAAGTTATTTTTATAGATTCTGGACCTGACTTAAAACTATTCGATATGGGATCATACATTCCAGATTTCGCCTAAAACTTTTCCTCATGGGATCATACATTCTGGATCTCACCTAACGCTATTCCCTATGGGATCATACATTCTGGATCCTACCTTCTTCATAGAATCACACTTTCTGAATCTCACCTAAAGCTATTCTTTATAAAATCATACACCCTGGATTCAACCTAAATGTATGCCGTATGGGATCATACGTTCTGGATCCCACCTAAAACTGTTTCTTATGAGATCATATATTCTGGATCTCACCTAAAACTATTCCTCATGAGAGGATAAATTCTGGATCTCACCTAAAGTTGTTCCTAAAGAGCTCGCACATTCTGTATCCCACCTAAAGCTATTCTTTATAAGATCATACATTCTGAATCCATCCTAAAGGTATTTCTTATGGAATCATACGTTTTGGATCACAATTAAAAGCAGTATCTCTCATAATTTCATGTATACCTCTTCAGATAAACCAGACCCTCCAATGGATTTAGAGCTAACTGACCTTGCAGAAAGAAGTGTCCGCCTTACATGGACGCCAGGTGATGATAACAATAG
Organism: Ranitomeya imitator; assembly: GCF_032444005.1. NCBI lineage: Eukaryota > Metazoa > Chordata > Amphibia > Anura > Dendrobatidae > Ranitomeya > Ranitomeya imitator. The sequence continues at coordinate 225,631,974 of NC_091284.1, forward strand.
CCCTATAACAGGTGAGTTGGGGAATGCATATTCTTTTTAGGTGATGTGAAGAACCTCAGATCAGACACAGATTTTTAGACCTCAGACCTACAAAGTATGACATGACAATAATCTGCATGTTTTGTCGTTATGTGCTTTATTGGCTAATCAGAAACTTACTATATTTCAGTTTGATTTTGTTATTTTATCTATAATTGCAATTATATTTATTACTCTTTGTAGTGTAGAAGGATGCATAATTGTGTACTGAATAAAATGAATTGGTGAACAGGGCCTAGGGGATTCTTTTTTAGCTGACCTTCAAGGAAGGCAGGAGAAATAGCTTTCATTTTTGTTTGCCATAGTGAGTGGCACGCAATTCGATTTTTTTTTTTGTTTGTTTTGTTTTGTTTTCTTTCCAAACTGATCCCATTTACTTGAGAGAGTGCGGGAGATTCAGAGTGATGCCATTCATTAAAGCAGATCTGTCACTAGATTTCACAATAATGCATGCATTATGAAACATATCTTAGATCTGGTGAGGCTGGTGTAGTAACTTAGCAAATTCATATGAGAATGGTTGTGAAATGCTTGTGAAAGTTTAAACTCAGTCTCTCCCCCCTCACATATCCTGATTGACATCTCCTTAGTGTTTCTCCTCCATGCTGCCGTGATCTCACACTCCTCAGTACAAGCTGCAGCTGTCAGTCAAGCTGAGTTGGCAGAGACTCAATACACTTGACTTTGTTTTCTTCTTTGTCTTCTTATTAACTGACACATGGTCAGACGTGCTCAGTTTTTTTTCTCACTCATCAGGCTTTATTATACAGTTTGAGGAGGACCGTTTCCAGCCAGGGACCTGGTACAACCTTGCCTCAGTGCCTGGTAACGTGAACTCTGCTTTGCTTCGTCTCTCTCCGTATGTAAACTACCAGTTTCGAGTTCTGGCACTAAATGATCTTGGAAGCAGCATGCCCAGCCCGTCATCTGAGCGATACCAAACAAATGGGGCACGTGAGTGATGAATTCATGTTTTTATCTTCTATTATATGGTCACACTCTAAGTCCAATCTTTTTATACAATCGATCATTTGTTTTTATACTTTTGTACCAAAGAGTTGCATCTTGTGGATTTTTTGCCATTCTGTTGTAGTCCCCTTAAAATGTGTTTTGATTTTTAGCCCCAGAAGTTAATCCAGGTGATATTCGTGGAGCAGGAACTCGCAAAGACAACATGGAGATCACATGGACAGTAAGTAAGATAAGATATAGACTTATAGGTTTCAGTAATATATTTTAATGATTGGGAAGGGAAAATTTGCTTTTGCTTTAACATTGCAAAATTAGCAGTGCCCACCTAAAGAAGTTGTTGCCCATCCAGCACCATCTTTACGCTACTCCCCACCAGTGTTTGTTGACAGGGTCACAGAGGTTCTGTCAACAGCACATAATCACAGCAGCCAATCACTGGTCTTATGCTGTCTACTGTGCCATGACCTAGTGATTGCCTGCAGCAGTCATGTGCTGTATGAATTTACATGTAGTGGAGTCATGTTTTTTGGAAGTGCATTGAACAGCAAGGTGGATTGCTGCTGAGGGGAAAAAGAAAAAAAAATCTCTTTAAATCTTCAGCTTAGCGAGTGTGAACGAGTTGAGTGTGACCTGAGCATAAATGTGAACGGCGGTAAGTGTGTGACTTGTGATTCAGTCACTTTGGATTCAGGGAGTTTCCAAGGGTGGAATTACTGAATTGCTGTCTGTGTTTTATTAATACTTTGCATTTATTTTTATTTCACTTTTCTGTCTGGTGCAATCCCCATTAGGAAATGTGCTCCACTATTGTTAATGCCATCCAGTGCACATCTTGCCACATGTATGCAGTCCTTGATCAGCCGGTCGAGGGTGCATACTGCTGTGCGAGATGTGAGCACGTTGTGCATTTGGAAGCCCAGATCTTGAATCTAAATGTGCAGCTGGCAACAATGAGATCCATTGACAATATGGAAAGGAGTCTTCTGCTCACTGAGCAGACGCTCAGTGGGATAGATGAGGGGGGGATGTAGGATGGAGCTGCAGGACAGTGGAGCAGCAAGCTGGCTGACAGTTAGAAGGCCGGGTAGAGGGAAGAGTGTCAGGGAGGCTAGTCGTCCTGATCTGGCACACCTCAATAAGTTTGCTAAGTTGGCAGATGAGGGGGGTGCCAGTACAGGGGTAGCACTACTGCAGCCAGGCATGTCCTCTGAAAGCCGGAGGAGTGACTGCTACAGTAAGGAGGGAAATAGGAGAGCAGGGCAGGCCAGACAGGTGTTGGTAGTGGGGTATTCAATTATTAGGGGAACAGATAGGGCAATCTGTCACAAAGACAGGGATCATCAAACGGTGTGCTGCCTACCTGGCGCTCGAGTCCGACACATCGCTGATCGGGTGGACAGATTACTGGGAGGGGCTGGTGAGGACCCAGCGGTCATGGTGCACATTGGCACAAATGACAAAGTTAGAGGTAGGTGGAAGGTCCTTAAAGATGATTTCAGGGAATTAGGCTGCAAGCTGAAAGCAAGGACCTCTAACGTGCTGTTTTCCGAAATACTGCCTGTACCACGTGCCACGCCAGAGAGGCAACGGGTGATTAGGGAGGTTAATAAGTGGCTCAAAAATTGGTGTAGGAAGAAGGGGTTTGGGTTCCTGCAGAACTGGGCCGACTTCTCAGTTGGCTACAGGTTCTACGCTAGGGACGGGCTGCACCTCAATGGGGAAGGTGCAGCTGTGCTGGGGGAGAGAATGGCTAGAAGGTTGGAGGAGTGTTTAAACTAGGGATTAGGGGGGAGGGTATTCATTTTATAGGAGGGGAAGATAGTGCAGATAGAGACCCGGGCACAAATAAAGAAGTTGGGGGTGGCGGTGGCATGGGGGGTGGGGTTAGAACAATTAATAAATTAAGAAAGACTAGAGGTACAGAGAGATACATAAAGTGCATGTATACTAATGCCAGAAGCCTCGCCAACAAAATGGACGAATTAGAATTAATGTTGTTGGAGCATAATTATGACATGGTGGGTATACCTGAAACATGGCTGAATGAGAGCCATGACTGGACTGTTAACTTGCAGGGCTTTAGTCTGTTCAGAAATGACCGAACGGATAAGCGAGGGGGAGGGGTGTGTCTATATGTAAAATCATCCTTAAAACCCATCTTGCGTGATAATATAGGTGAATCTAATGAAAATGTAGAGTCCCTGTGGGTGGAGATAAGGGGAGGGGGAAAAAATAGAAAAATTACTGATAGGGGTTTGTTATAAATCTCCAAAAATAATGGAAGCAATGGAGAATATCCTCGTAAAGCAAATAGATGAAGCTGCGACTCAAGGAGAAGTCATTATTATGGGGGACTTCAACTACCCTGAAATAGATTGGGGAACAGAAACCTGCAGTTCCAGTAAAGGTACCATATATACTTGAGTATAAACCGACACGAGTATAAGCCGACCCCCCTAATTTTGCAACAAAAACCTGGGAAAACCTATTGACTCGAGTATAAGCCTAGGGTGGAAAATGCAGCAGCTACCTGTAAATGTCAAAAATAAAAATAGATACCAATAAAAGTAAAATGAATTGAGACATCAGTAGATTAAGTGTTTTTGAATATCCATATTGAATCATGAGCCCCATATAATGCTCCATACTGTTCATTATGGCCCCATAAGATGCTCCATACAAAATAGGCCCCATATAATGCTCCATACAGTTCATTATTGCCCCATAAGATGCTCCATATACAAATATGCCCCCTATAATGCTCCATGCAGTTCTTTATGGCCCCATAAGATGCCCCATATAATGCTCCATTCAGTTCTTTATGGCCCCATAGATGCCCCATATAATGCTCCATGCAGTTCTTTATGGCCCCATAGATGCTCCATATAATGTTCCATGCAGTTCATTATGGCCCCATAGATGCTCCATGCAGTTATGGCCCCATAGATGCCCCATATAATGCTCCATGCAGTTATGGCCCCATAGATGCTCCATATAATGCTCCATGCAGTTATGGCCCCATAGATGCTCCATATAATGCTCCATGCAGTTATGGCCCCATAGATGCTCCATATAATTTTCCATGCAGTTATGGCCCCATAGATGCTCCATGCAGTTATGGCCTCATAGACGCTCCATATAGCATTGTGCTACATGTAATGCTGCTGCTGCACTAAAAAAAAAAATAAAAAAATGACATACTCACCTCTCGTCGCTGCTTCTCAGCGTCCCGTCTCTCCGCACTGACTGTTCAAGGCAGAGGGCGGCGCACACACTAATGCGTCATCGCGCCCTCTGACCTGAACAGTCACTGCAGAAGACGCGGAAGACGAGGCGGCGGTGGAACGCGGAAAGGTGAATATGACATACTCACCTGCTCCTGACGCGGTCCCTGCATGTCCCACGTCTCCGGCGCCCGCAGCTTCTTCCTGTAGTGAGCGGTCACATTGTACCGCTCATTATAGTAATGAATATGTGGCTCCACCCCTATGGGAGTGGAGTCCATATTCATAACTTTAATGAGCGGTACCAGTGACCGCTGAACAAGGGAAGAAGCTGCCACGCCCGAAGACCGTGGGACATGCAGGGACCGCGTCAGGAGTGCTGGGAGCAGGTGAGTATTTGACAGGCGTCGCTCTCCCTCACCCGCCGACCCCCCCGCCTTCCATGACTCGAGTATAAGCCGAGAGGGGCACTTTCAGCCCATTTTTTTGGGGCTGAAAATCTCGGCTTATATTCGAGTATATACGGTAATTGGTTTTTGACAACTATGAGAGACAATTACCTTTCTCAACTGGTTCAGGACCCAACAAGAAGGGGGGCACTGCTCGACCTAATGTTAACCAGCAGGCCAGACCGCATAGCAAATATAATGGTTGGGGTCAGTTGGGGAATAGTGATCACAAAATAATAAGTTTTCATGTATTCTTTAATAAGATATGTAGTAGAGGGCTTACAAGGACACTAAACTTCAGGAGGGCAAATTTCCAACAGATGAGAGATGATCTTGGTGCAATTAACTGGGACGATATCCTGAGACATAAAAATACACAAAGAAAATGGGAGACGTTTATTAGCATCCTGGATAGGACCTGTGCACAGTATATACCGTATGGGAATAAACATTCTAGAAATAGGAGGAAACCAATATGGCTAAATAGAGCTGTAAGGGGCGCAATAAGGGAAAAAAAAAAAACTTAGAGAATTAAAGGAAGTAGGTAGTGAGGAGGCATTAAATAAATACAGAAAATTAAATAAATTCTGTAAAAAGCAAATTAAGGCAGCAAAGATCGAGACGGAGAGACTCATTGCCAGAGAGGATAAAAATAATCCCAAAATATTCTTTAACTATGTAAATAGTAAGAAACTAAAAAATGATAGTGTTGGCCCCCTTAAAAATAGTATGGGTGAAATGGTGGATGAGGAAAAAGCCAATATGCTAATTGACTTATTTTCATCAGTATTTACACAAGAAAATCCCATGGCAGACAGTATGATCAGTGATAACAAAAATTCCCCATTAAATATCACCTGCTTAACCCAGCAGAAAGTACGGAGGCGTCTAAAAATAACTAAAATTGACAAATCTCCGGGCGCGGATGGAATACACTCCCGAGTACTGCAGGAATTAAGTACAGCCATTGATGGACCATTATTTTTAATCTTTAAAGACTCCATAATAACAGGGTCTGTACCACAGGACTGGCGTATAGCAAATGTGGTGCCAATATTCAAAAAGGGGACAAAAGCTGAACTCGGAAATTATAGGCCAGTAAGCTTAACCTCTACTGTGGGTAAAATCCTGGAGGGCATTCTAAGGGATGCTATACTGGAGTATCTGAAGAGGAATAACCTCTTGACCTAGTATCAACATGGGTTTACTAGGGACTGTTCCTGTCAGACAAATCTGATCAATTTCTATGAAGAGGTAAGTTCCAGACTGGACCAAGGGAACCCAGTGGACGTACTCTATATGGACTTTTCAAAAGCTTTTGATATGGTGCCACACAAAAGGTTGATACATAAAATGAGAATAATGGGGATAGGGGAAAATATGTGTAAGTGGGTTAAGAGCTGGCTCCGGAATAGGAAACAAAAGGTGGTTATTAATGGAGCCCACTTGGACTGGGTCGCGGTTAGCAGTGGGGTACCACAGGCGTCAGTATTGGGCCCTCTTTTCTTTTTAACATATTTATTAATGACCTTGTAGGGGGCATACAGAGCAGAATTTCAATATTTGCAGATGGCACTAAACTGCAGGGTAATCAATACAGAGGAGGACAATTTTATATTACAGGAGGATTTATGTAAACTAGAAGCTTGGGCTAATAATTGGCAAATTAGCTTTAATGGGGATAAATGTAAGGTCATGCACTTGGTTAGAAGTAATAAGATGTATAACTATGTGCTTAATTCTAAAACTCTGGGCAAAACCGTCAATGAAAAAGACCTGGGAGTATGGGTGGATGACAAACTCACATTTAGTGGCCAGTGTCAGGCAGCTGCTACAAAGGCAAATAAAACAATGGGATGCATTAAAAGAGGCATAGATGCTGATGAGGAGAACATCATTTTACCTCTATACAAGTCACAAGTTCGACCACACTTAGAATACTGTGTACAGTTCTGGTCTCTGGTGTATAAGAAAAACATAGCTGAACTAGAGCGTGTGCAGAGAAGAGTGACCAAGGTTATTAGAGGACTGGGGGGTCTGCAATACCAAGATGGGTTATTACACTTGGGGCTATTTAGTTTGGAAAAACGAAGACTAAGGGGTGATCTTATTTTAATGTATAAATATATGACGGAACAGTACTAAGACCTGTCTGATGATCTTTTTAATCATAGACCTGAGACTGGGACAAGGGGGCTTCCTCTATGTCTGGAGGAAAGAAGGTTTAACCATAATAACAGACGCAGATTCTTTACTGTAAGAGCAGTGACACTATGGAACTCTTTGCCATATGATGTTGTAATGAGTGATTCATTACTAAAATTTAAGAGGGGACTGGATGCCTTTCTTGAAAAGAATTATGTTACAGGTTATATACAGTACAGACCAAAAGTTTGGACACACTTTCTCATTTAAAGATTTTTCTGTATTTTCATGACTATGAAAATTGTACATTCACACTGAAGGCATCAAAACTATGAACTAACACATGTGAAATTATATACTTCACAAAAAAAGTGTGAAACAACTGAAATTATGTCTTATAATCGAGGTTCTTCAAAGTAGCCACCTTTTGCTTTGATGACTGCTTTGCACACTCTTGGCATTCTCTTGATGAGCTTCAAGAGGTAGTCCCCGGGAATGGTCTTCCAACAATCTTGAAGGAGTTCCCATAGATGCTTAGCACTTGTTGGCCCTTTTGCTTTCACTCTGCGGTCCAGCTCACCCCAAACCATCTCGATTGTGTTCAGATCTGGTGATTGTGGAGGCCAGATCATCTGGCGTAGCACCTCATCACTCTCCTTCTTGGTCAAATAGCCCTTACACAGCCTGGAGGTGCGTTTGGGGTCATTGTCCTGTTGAAAAATAAATGATGGTCGAACTAAACGCAAACCAGATGGAATAGCTGCAAGATGCTGTGGTAGCCATGCTGGTTCAGTATGCCTTCAATTTTGAATAAATCCCCAACAGTGTCACCAGCAAAGCACCCGCACACCATCACACCTCCTCCTCCATGCTTCACGGTGGGAACCAGGCATGTAGAGTCCATCCGTTCACCTTTTCTGCGTCGCACACGGTGGTTGGAACCAAAGATCTCAAATTTGGACTCATCAGACCAAAGCACAGATTTCCACTGGTCTAATGTCCATTCTTTGTGTTCTTTAGCCCAAACAAGTCTCTTCTGCTTGTTGCCTGTCCTTAGCAGTGGTTTCCTAGCACCTATTTTACCATGAAGGCCTGCTGCACAAAGTCTCCTCTTAACAGTTGTTGTAGAGATGTGTCTGCTGCTAGAACTCTGTGTGGCATTGCCCTGGTCTCTAATCTGAGCTGCTGTTAACCTGCGATTTCTGAGGTTGGTGACTCGGATAAACTTATCATCAGAAGCAGAGGTGACTCTTGTTCTTGCTTTACTGGGACGGTCCTCATGTGAGCCAGTTTCTTTGTAGAGCTTGATGGCTTTTGCCACTGCACTTGGGGACACTTTCAAAGTTTGCCCAATTTTTCGGACTGGCTGACCTTCATTTCTTAAAGTAATGATGGCCACTCGTTTTTCTTTACTTAGCTGCTTTTTTCTTACCATAATACAAATTCTAACAGTCTATTCAGTAGGACTATCGGCTGTGTATCCACCAGACTTCTGCTCAACACAACTGATGGTCCCAACCCCATTTATAAGGCAAGAAATCCCACTTATTAAACCTGACAAGGCACACCTGTGAAGTGAAAACCATTCCTGGTGACTACCTCTTGAAGCTCATCAAGAGAATGCCAAGAGTGTACAAAGCAGTCATCAAAGCAAAAGGTGGCTACTTTCAAGAACCTAGAATATGTGTTATGACCTGGTGGTCAGGACAATAATGGACCTGGTGGATAAGAGTACACGGAATGACCTGGTAGTTACTGATAATAAAGGACGAGCTCTGGGATGTGGGAACTCTGCTGACCACAATCCCTAATCCTATCACACACACTAGAAATAGCCGTGGATTGCTCCTAACGCTCCCTATGCAACTCGGCACAGCCTAAGAAACTAGCTAGCCCTGAAGATAGAAAAATAAAGCCTACCTTGCCTCAGAGAAATTCCCCAAAGGAAAAGGCAGCCCCCCACATATAATGACTGTGAGTAAAGATGAAAATACAAACACAGAGATGAAATAGACTGAACAGACCGAGGATAGGAAAGGTAGCTTTGCGGTCAGCACAAAAACCTACAAAAAGACCACGCAGAGGGCGCAAAAAGACCCTCCGCACCGACTCATGGTGCGGAGGCGCTCCCTCTGCGTCCCAGAGCTTCCAGCAAGCAAGACAACAACAAAATAGCAAGCTGGACAGAAAAATAGCAAACCAGAGAAAAACAAGCAGGACTTAGCTTCTACTGGGAAGACAGGTCACAAGAACGATCCAGGAGTGAACAAGACCAATACTGGAACATTGACAGGTGGCATGGCGCAAAGATCTAAGTGGAGTTAAATAGAGCAGCCAGCTAACGAATTAACCTCGTCACCTGTGGAAGGAAACTCAGAAACACCCACAGCCACCAGAGGAATTCCATGGATAGAACCAGCCGAAGTACCATTCATGACCACAGGAGGGAGCCCGACAACAGAATTCACAACAATATGACATATTTTAAGTTGTTTCACACTTTTTTGCTAAGTATATAATTCCACATGTGTTAATTCATAGTTTTGATGCCTTCAGTGTGAATGTACAATTTTCATAGTCATGAAAATACAGAGAAATCTTTAAATGAGAAGGTGTGTCCAAACTTTTGGTCTGTACTGTATACTAGATTCCTTGATAGGGTGTTGATCCAGGGAACTAGTCTGATTGCCGTATGTGGAGTCGGGAAGGAATTTTTTTCCCCAATGTGGAGCTTACTCTTTGCCACATGGGTTTCTTTTGTCTTCCTCTGGATCAACATGTTAAGGCATGTTAGGTTAGGCTATGGGTTGAACTAGATGGACTTAAAGTCTTCCTTCAACCTTAATAACTATGTTACTATGTTTTTAAATTAAAAGATTTGTCTGGTGAAAATGATTTATTTCAAATCCATAGAATAGAAGATCAAAGGAGGTTCGGCTGCTGGGACCCTCACCAATCTGAAGAACGGTGACTTTTTATCCCTGACATGAGAACTTATACCTGCATCAGAATGGATCAGCAGCAGTGTGAATGCCAGACCACCGCTCCATTAATTCTCTATAGGGCTGGTGGAGAAAACGGAGCGCAGGGCTCAAACACCCCATAGGAAATGAATGGAGTGGTGGTTGAGCATGTGCACTGCCGCTCCATTCTAACGGGGATGCAAGCTCTCCATTCTGCTGAACAGTGTAGGGCCCAGCAGTCGGACCCTCATCAATCAATAAGTTATCTCCTGTCCTGTGGGTATCATACTATTTAAAGGTTTTATTGTCAATGTAATATGCTGTACTTTGATCGGGTGTATTTGTATTTTTGTAAATTCACATTTGCAAACATTCTGTCATATGACTATTACTTATAGGAAAGGGTAAAAAATGTCTATATATTAAAAAATCCTGAAACCTTGCAATGTTTACTGTGGCCATTAAACCCATTTATTAATTAATATTTTTTGTAAAACACCATTAATTCCATGGCACAGTACATACAAAAAGTGTTATATCAGACAAAATGCAAGTTTAAGAAAGATGAAACAGACTGGTACAGCAGGAGAAAGGCCAAGAGAAAGGGGAAGATGACAGTAGGGGAGGGCAGAAGCTACTTATACAGCAGGATTATTGTCTAAGCTGTTCAGCTTTTTCATGCTTTTTAAGGATTTGATGGTGGAGAGAGTCTAATTTGTTGGGGTATTGACTTCAAAAGTACATCTAATACACGGCAGAAGTTTCAGAGATAGTATGTGAGGAGGAGATGAGATGAGCAAAGGAGGAGGTCTTGTGAGAAACGGAGATTATGTATTGGTAGGTAGTGAGCTAATTCATAATGGAAGGAATAGGATATGTTAAACTAGTGTATCCTTGTTAGAATTTTGGACAGCATTTTCTGGGCAGTGAAAGGATTGGCAGAGGGGAAAGAAGAGGAGTAAAGAGGAGAGTGGTAAAATAAGTGGGCAGCAGAGTTGAGCTTAGATGGGAGGAGTGTAACAGTGTTTAATGGAAGGCCACAGAGAAGGACTTGGTAGTAGGAAATGAAGATGGCATGCACAACAAGGTTGTGGAAGGAGAGGATTCAAAAAATATTTGTGCAGTAGAGAAGACAAAGTGGTAGGGACTTGGGTTTGCAGTTTGAAGGCTGAATCAAAGGTTACATATACTGTATATATAATGTTTACTGCAGCAAGTTCAAAAATTGTCATCCTCTAATTGATCACTAGTCAATCTTATATGACACCTCTTTTCCTATCCTTTAACTTTGCTATCCACAGCCACTGAACTCTACACAGGCATATGGTCCCAACCTACGCTACAATGTAAAGTGGCGCCAGCGGCACACGGGAGAGCCATGGAGCAATGTCACAGTGTGGACCAACAAGCATGTTGTGTGGAACACTCCAGTGTACACCCCCTATGAAATAAGGGTGCAGGCAGAAAATGAGTTTGGCAGGTCACCAGAACCGAACACTGTGATTGGCTACTCCGGAGAAGATTGTGAGTAATACAAACCACTACCGACCCATACCTATTTACTAGAATGATACCATTTTTGTGACTCTCGCAATATTGAAGGTACTGCTGTGTTCTTTTGCGTACCGTGCCCTGTTTGCTGTGTCTGGGGCAGACTGCAGGGTTACAGTACTCAGATATCCAGGGTAAGCTGGATATTTAAGAGAAGCCTGAGTTTTCAGCATTGGCTTCGAAAACATTTTTCTGGAAGAAGATGGTGTCATTTTAAAGGGTCACAAAATATCTTGAACAATTTCCAAAACAATTTGGGTGTAATGTATACCATCCTGTTCTGCAGTGTGCCGAGACGGTTTAGAGCACCGGAATGATATAATGTGATAGAAAGAGATGATCTATGTTCAGATAGAAACTGGAGCTCTGTTTTGCTTCATACTGAAATGCACACCAACCTGTTGGTGCAAAATTGAAATTTTATTTTAACCCCTTCGCCCATCCTGTTGTATGCGTACATCATAGTGAAGTATTATTTACTGCACAATGCTGTACACGTGCAGCTTGAGGATGAAGCAGGCACAGGAGCTGTGCCAGCAGGAGCCTGCTGTTACTTACAGGTGGGCTCCCACTGCTAAAGCCAGAGTCACAACTACGTGTAATTTCGGCTGTTTTACTCTTTACCAGCTGCAGTGACCACTGACCGCACATGTATCATGTATGGCAGATGGAAAGCACTCCTTCTGTCAACCCACCAGCACCTCCGTAGCGCGATCAAAGGGCATCGGTAGGTTGGCTAATTAGCCAGATGTCAAACAATGGCTTGTCTGTTATACAGCTCAGCCTATCAGATCCCAGTAGGCTACATGTCAGTCAAACACTGAAAGGTTTGATAATGCACTGCAATTTATCTGTAGTACATTGTATTATCTGCGCGAGGAAAGGATTGCATGTTCAAGCTCCCTGTGGGTCTAGTGAATATATAAATAATAAAATTATTAAGTCACAATTTACACACTAAAAAACTGTTTATTTTGGAAATATAACAAGCCCCCTACAAAAACCCCACATATTTGGATTTTGCTGCAATTGCTGGCTGGCGCTGCTTCCTGTCCTGGCCGCACCTTCTACTGTATGAGCGGTCACGTGGGGCTGCTCATTTACAGTAATGAATATGCGGCTCCACCCCTATGGGAGGTGGAGCCGCATATTCATGATTGTAATGGGCGGCCCCACGTGACCTCTCATACAGTAGAAGATGCGGCCAGGACAGGAAGCAGTGCCAGCCAGCGAGGGAGCCGGGTGAGTATTTTAATAACAGCTGGGGGGCGTGGGAGGGGGGGGTCCATGGATCTTTATTTTAAACACGATTATTCATATCTTCTCTACAGCAAACGCTGCTGCAGGGAAGATATGAATCGCGGCTTCAGCACCAGTGGGGGGGACAGCGCTTACAGTAGCGCTGTCTCCTGCACGGCACATGGACTGCAGTACGTGTTTTACACGGACTGCGGTACGTGTTTTACACGGACCCATTGACTTTAATGGGTCCGTGTAATCCGTGCGCTCCCACAAACACTGACATGTCTCCGTGTTTGGCACACGGAGACACAGTCCGCAAAAAATCAATGACATCTGCACAGATGCATTGATTTCACTGTGTCTACGTGTGTCAGTGGCTCCGGTACGTGAGGAAACTCACCTCACGTACCGGAGCTACTGACGCGTGAAACCGGCCGTAAACAGAGATTTTTGGATGCAAGTTTCAGTCCAGAAGGGGCTAAGCTGAGCTATTTCCTGAGAAATATTCAGTATTTGTGTTGTGTTTACAGAGGTATTTTTCCGAAATTTGGCAGTTGTCATACTATAAGAAGTTGTTCCTGCCCATAATGAATTAGGTCCACTTTAATTTTATTATTCTGTTCAGTAATCGGTGTATGTTGTAATGTTCACTACCTTTTCAGATGCTAAATGCAATTCACTCACATTTTTACATTACAGTGAGATAATTTCAGTCTCCAGAAATGTGACACTTAAAAAGGATCTGTCACTTGCTCAAACAGATTACGGTAAGTTAAATAGTTTGTAAAAATCCTCAAGCTTCACTGATTACACCACTCTTTTCTTTTTTTGCGCTCTTTCCCTCCATTGCAGAGATATCACATGTGTTTCTTCTGGAGTGCACTATATGAAATCTCTGCTTGTAGTACAACTGAAGGTTTCTTCAGAGTCTTCTCTGGGAGTGTGCGGTTTCACTCCTCCCTTTCAGATATTACCAATCACAGCTTGGCATCTGATCTAGCAATCTATCAATCTTAAATGCTATCGAGATGTGATTGGCAGCTTGTTAGAGGGAGAAGAGAAGACTCTGAAGAAACTCCCAGTTGGTCTGCAAGCAGAGATTTCAGATGCTGTGCTCCAAAACCAATAAATGTAAATATCTCTTCAATGGATGTAAAAAAAAAACGACAGAATCAAGAGAGCTCATAGATTTTTACAAGATATTTATTTTACTTAATTTTTTTGAGCAAGTTATCGGACCTCTTTAAACAACATTTTTGCTCTGAACTGCTTTGGTTATTACTTTTTCTGCCACAAGATGGTGCAATTCTATTATATCATCCACAGTAACACTGGCTCTCATGACAGGTAGGTGCACTTTAAAAATACAGCTTTTTACTTTTCCATAGAAAAGTGCAATTTTCCAATTGAAAAATGGCTTATTGGAGGGCACTACTGTATTTTTAGAATTCCTTCTTTGGAGCCCACAATGTTAAGTTACTCAGTTTCCCATATGGAGTTGCTTTATATTGGAATTCCATAGGAAAACGGTAAAATATTCTACAAGATCCTATCAGAAATCAGAAGTTCACTGAATTGTACTATAAAGACTTGCATAGAAAAGTAGTTTGTTGGTCTGCTTAAAGCTGTCTTTACCCTCAGATCCTAAAGCAGCACCAACTGACATTAGACTGAGGGTCACGAACAGCACGGCCATCTCCCTTCAATGGACACGTGTGGCCCCTGCGTCTGTCCAAGGAAGTCTCGTGGAATACAGAGTGAGCGGAGCCAGCTCCTAATTAACAGCCCCCTTATGTCTAATATTTAATCTGGAAAGAGGAGGGTGATGGGAAATAATGATGACTTATTTCTGTGGATAGATTAACCATTGTCAACCCCCAGCATGTTACTTTACATGAAACTTACAAACCAGGGAAACTAAACATTGACCTGCCGCTTAAGTGTAACAACATGTCCCAACAGTCCACCAAAAATCAACCCTACTAATATATAAAGGCTGTCTGCTAAATGATCGGGCTGTGTATTTCAAAAGGCATATTACTGGAGGGAGAGTAGTTTGCTGAAAGGAATTTGGGTCTCCCGAAAGAAGCTGCAGCAGAGTTTCATTGGGGATCGTGTACGAGGGATCGTGTCCTTCCTGATACCTTACAGCAACTACAAACTGTACATGGTAGCAGTGAACGGGAGAGGGGACGGCCCGAAGAGTGACATTAAAGAGTTCACCACACCAGAGGGAGGTAGGTGTTCAGGAAGAGAGCGAATGAAAGTACTCTAACACTGTATGCCACAACCGTCTGCTAACTAAAATGTGAAAATCCAGAGTATTACTTCTATGAAGCAGTTGTGCCCTCTCAAGTCACCATATGAAACACAATCCGCTTTTACCTACCAGCTTTGCTTTGTTCTCATCTACTTTCTTCTCACTCTTCCAGTGCCCAGTCAGCCTAAAAACTTTAGATTCAGTGAACCAAACCGTGAAGCCATTTTCTTAGACTGGAGTCCTCCAGAACACCCTAATGGGAATCTGACAGGCTACGGCTTACGCTACCAAGCATGTAAGTGAGCAGTTTGGTTGTAAGTGATTTTCTATAACATAGCTCCAACCAAAGAGTTTTTTCAAGAGGGACAATATAGTTTGCATTAGGTCCCTGTTTTACCATGTGCCATTTAGTATATTGATGTTTTCTCCAGATAGCCCTCAGTCTGCAGGGCTCAAGAGCAATTGCTACCACTGCACCCACTACACATACACATTTGGTAGTTTTTGTCACAGTTTTGTAAAAAAAGATAATGTACTTTTAAATTGTTTTCACCACTCATCCCGCTATAATAATATAGGACTCATAGTAGCAAGATGGCACTCACATTTTAGAATTCATTCGATGTCTGAAATATCATATTAGCTATTTGCCAGGATGACTATGCAAAACATGTAAAATAGTGTGACTTTTGCTGCCGCTTTTACATTTTTAATATTCACTCCTATTAATATCAATCCTCCAATTGTCTGAACAGTCAATGGTTCCAGATTCTCAAGGCCGGTGGTTGAGATTCTGTCACCAAATCAAACCAAATTCACTATAACAAGGACGGATCCAATATCACGGTATCGCATCACCTTAAGTGCAAGGACACAGGTTGGACCTGGGGAAGCTGTCACGGTCGATACGCCTCTCAGGCCGGATGAAGGTAAAAAAAAAAAACCTGAATTTTTTTCTAAATGTAATGCATTCATGCAGTTTTAATCATGTAATTTAGTATCGCCAGAATATAATATAGCCTTTTGATTGATGAGGGTCAATCTCTAGGAGCCAAGCTTATAATGACAGTGGAGTAACTGATACACCCTTTGATCCGTCAGTCAGAAGCCCTCCACTTCTAGTAGCTAACTCACTGTGAAGGAAATTGCAAAATCACTTTAGTCAAGTAAAAGGTGTTGTTTGGTTCTCCGCATTCCTCTGTGGGAACAATCATGAGGTTTTGCAGTCTCCCCCCAACCAAAGAGGAAGTGATAGCATATCATATAAGTGATTTACCATCTCTTCTTTTAGAGAGAAGACCACATAAGCAAAATATTTATTGTTTTTCTATGGTACCATACACCTTCTGTGCAATATTTTATACCTGGCATGGAAAAATGTACACATTTCCAGAGACTTGATAGGGACCAGTGTGTCATTGTTTTTCTCTTCTTTGTGTTTATGTGTTCCGCTCTTTTTCTTTTATTTTTTTTTGCCCTTGCTTTTCTAAACTCTTGGCTTTCTGTGAGGTCTGCAGTTCCCCCTACCTCAGGTAAAGTAATATGATAGCATGGTAACATGCATGTGGCTTTTAGCATGCTAGGCTTGCAGCATTGTATTGTGTCTCTCAAAGCACCCATATTGCCTTCAACATACAGTAGATTGTTTGTGGTAATGGCGTTCTTCCTCAGCTCTATTAAACTAAAAGCATTCAATGTCTACTGGGAGGATCGTCATCTATAAAGTGATGACCATCAGCTCTTTTTCTGAGCTTTTTTCCTGGTAAGTAGAGGCAGACACGCTGGAATCCATGTTCCCCAAGCGATGAAGAGACAGGGAAATTTTGTAGTTAAAAATTAAAAATGCAGCGTAAGTATACTGATGGGGAGTTGATGATGTGTTACTGTACATTTCCACAAGACCATAGTATGTATATTTCCAGACATGGAGGGGGAGTAAAAAATGTTTGTATGTGAATATACAACCTTATGTAGCTACAGAACTTATAATTCTTATGGGGGGAAGGGGGGTTGCAGTCCACGCCCCTGTCACAATCCCTCACCTCGGACTGCTGATGGAGACATTATCAGGGGGCTGTGGTGTGACAGGAGCTGCTCCTCACTGCACTGTTCACCCCTCCATCTGGAACATTACAGCAGTGTGCAACTCCACACTGTTATCAGCCAGTCTCCAGATTTCTCTCCAGATAACAGGGGGAGTGATGTAATGTCCCAGATGGTTAGTGGAGCATTGAGGAGCAGCTCCTGTCACACGGAATTACAAGGGTTATAAAGATAATAGAACTACACGGGGCATCTGATTTTTATAGTTTATGAGGGCAGAAACAGTACCAGAAATGTTTAACTCCCCGATTTTTAAGGTTTCTGCTTGTAGCATTTGAATAAGAACTATTATTCTTTAATTCCATTAATTCCCGAGTATAAAAATTTGTCCTGGTAATGTGATAATGGTAAGTGATTTTCTTCCAGTATGTCTGCCCATGATTTTCTGTAATGATTGCCATTATTGACACATGTTTTTGTATGTACATTATGGCACAATGTGGGACGGTACTGTACTGTACTGAATGTACCAGAAGTTTAGCTTAGTTTGTGCCAGTTCACTGTCTTACATCCTTGTACCACATTTACTATTTGATTTGGACACTTTTCTGTCTCGCCTTATAGGGGGTATGGCTTCACTGGAAGGGGGGCGATTTTGTTAGAAATTCGTGTGACCTACGTTTTGTCACATTGCTCCATGACTGTGCCAAATTTAAGTCTCAAGTTTGTATCACAAAGTAAGCTAGCTAATAAATTATGTAAACTTAGACTAGAAATTGCTCCAAATGTATCTAAGCGCCATGAGCTACTTTGATAAATATGGTACATTTTAAGACTGAAGAAAAACAGGAAACTGAGCCGGAGTATGACTTGAAAACATGCATGATGTAAAATCATGTTCACACTGGCCATAGAAACAAACAAAACCAAAGAAAAGACAATGTGTGCATAAACCCTAATGCAATTAAATAAGTAAAAAAGCAAGTGCATTAAATAATTAACATAGGGTACTTAGTAAACACTGTTTTTGATTTAAAAAAAAAAAAAAAGCATAAAGCTGTCCCACCACGACAAGGTGTACCCAATTGGGACAGTAACTTCACTCTCTAATGTTAAAACCTGTCTAATGTGAATTGTGGCAGAGAGTCACCGACTCCCAACCTGGGTGTCCGATTGGGACCCGGTGACTCTCTGCCACTATTCATACTGCTGTAGGTAGGTTTTAACATTAGAGAGTGTAGGTACTGTCCCAATTGGGTGTACCTTGTCGCGGTGGGACAGCTTTATGCTTTTTTTGTTCAAAAACAGTGTTTACTAAGTACCCTATGTTATTTTTACTTATTTATTTACATTAGGGAATATGCACACATTGTATTTTCTTTGTTTTTTTGTTTTTTTTTGCAGTTAATACTGCCTAGTAGTGATGAGCGAATATACTCATTACTCGAGATTTCTCGAGCATGCTTGGGGGTCCTCCGAGTATTTTTTAGTGCTCAGAGATTGTTTTCCTCGCCTCAGCTGAATGATTTACATCTGTTAGCCAGCTTTATTACATGTGGGGATTCCCTAGCAACCAGGCAACCCCCACATGTACTTATGCTGGCTAACAGATGTAAATCATTCAGCTGCGGTAAGAAAAACTAAATTTCCGAGCACTAAAAAATACTCGGAGGACACCCGAGCGTGCTCAAGAAATCTCGAGTAACAAGTATATTCGCTTATCACTACTGCCTAGTCCATGTCTACAGTTTTAAGAAAACTGCCTGTGTGTTCTCTCTTAAGAACTTATAGTTGTCCTTTAAACTTGTCTGGGCCAAAAATGAGCACTGCCTTTAATGTGCACTTATGGATGTCCTCACAAACTTCCAGAGTTGTAGGAGACATCACTGCATAAGATGTCAAGTGGCCATAAATATGTACAGAAGTAGACCTAAGCTGCATGTAAGCATGGCAATCAAGAATGGCTGGTATATGTGGCTAGCACCGGGCATACTGATGGCTGAGTGAAAGGCTGCTTTGGAGCTATCACACTCAGTTGCTCGCAATCTGGTTTTAATGCACTCTACATCACTGTATATGAATAAGGGGATGTGCACACAGTGTCTTCTTTAGGCCGGTGTCACACTTGCAACTGCAGTGCAAGAACCTCGGAATACCCGGCTATGCCGCCGGCACTCGGGACCAGAGTGTGCGGCTGCATGTATTTCTATGCAGCTGAATGCTCCAGTCTGAACTGCCAGCGGCAGTGCTGGGTATTGAGGCGAGAGACTCGCACGAGTTTCTTGCATTACAGTTGCAAGTGTGACCCCGGCCTTATACAGATTCTGCTTAGAATCTGCCTGAAAAAGCGCCTTATAAAATGAACATAATGCTCAGCAATGTCAAAACAACAATGCTGTGCACATGTTCCGTCTTATGTCTTTTAATGGCTTCATGGTTGGGAAACCCTAAAACGATTAACAGAAGTGATATGTTAATTCTTCACGCTCTTTATACTTGACATTTTAGAGTAAGAGTTGACAGCTTCATGAAGCAAATTTGCTTGAGAAAAATTGGCGCCTACTCTGGCATCTAAAGGACATTGTGTGCACATAGCCTACGAGATGCGGTTCCTTGCTTTTCCTTTTTTTTTTTTTAAGGGCTTTCTGGACAAGCTGTTAATGTGGAAAGTCCTTACTGTTTCAGCGTTGCCAATATACTGACCTCCCTCCAGTCTGTGTTTCCCATGAAGTCACAATAGCTATGACTATAATGTAATCGGTATTCAGTAAGTGGTCGTTTGGCCCATGCCTGACAGTAAGGGCAGTCTTAAACCACCCGGAGTGACATGGCTGCCGATCAGTTAATTTTTTGCTGATTAATCAGGTTATTAATTGACTGCCATACTTCCCATGTGCTCAGTCCAATCAATAATAGATCGATCTACACAGTGTTCTTGGTAGCACATGTCCTGTTTACACAGGCTGATGTGCTTCCGAGAACAATAGTTTTTAATCCTGTTTAAACGGATTATTGGCAGCCTGTATACACTTCCCAATTATCTGGAAATAAGCCTTCCTAGGATCACTTGTTCACAATAATTGGCCAGTGTAAATTCAGCTTTAGGCTACATTCACACCAAGTTTATGGATGTGGAATTTGAAGCCAATCCTCACTGAAATCCATATAAAAAAATTGCCTCCAATACTCTTTGAATTCTCTTCCTATTGATTTTAATAGAAAATCCACAATGCTCTTCAATTTTTTTGAGTTATTGTGGCAAGTTTTAGAAAACCTCTTTGAATGAAAAAAAAGAAGCGATATGTAATTTTTTTTTATACGGATTCCATTTGGAATCTGCTCAAAATGTAACTGTTGCGTCAAAAGGCTGCAAAACGAATGGGGAGAAAAATTCTTCTTCAAAAACAAAGTCAAATGTGCGTCAAATACTCTTAAAAAATAATCCTGTAAAAGAGCACATGGATTACTGATGTAAATTTCTCTTGAAAACCACATCAGGTTTGTGTGCCTCTATAGAAGCACGGTGTGAATATACCCTACGGTGGTAAAAACAGAGTGGTAGAGAACCACTAAAGTGGTGGAGGGTTTAGACCAGGGGTGGGGAATCTTTTTTTTCTGCCAAGGGCCATTTGGATATTTATACCATCCTTCGGGGGCCTACAAACTCCGCCCACAAAGTGAATTCTGACTCTGGCACTGATGTGAGGACATAATCTTTCATTGCATGACCTTCAGTGTTCAGTAGGGAACACTGCATATGTGTGCTAACAGAGCAAGAAGAAATTAATGAGCTGGTGGCAATCAAAATACAGCTCCTTGCCCAAGAATGCAGTCCCCGAGAATCTGCCCGGGGGCCCGATAAAAGGTCACCAAGGGCCGTAAATGGCCCTGGGGCCTGAGGTTCCCCACACCTGGTGTAGATGGTGAGTATGATATTTTTGAGTCAAAACCCTTTAAACTATGATATGATTTATTAAGGCTAACAATAAGTGACATATTTCCAGCAATTAGAATATAATCAGATAAAACAATCAGTTGTGTAAGTATAATGTTATTAATGGGAATTGTAGAGCGTGCAGTCAGCTGCTTGTATGCGTGCATGCCAGCTTTATTACAGATTGTCATCTTCCATCCTGTGTGTTGTACGTAGGGCAGAAGGACGGCTCTTCCCGTAATCACTCAGCTTGGCTGTGATATCTCTCTTCATTGCTATTCATTCAGCTTGCTTGCTTGGACTGTTTTTGGCCATGTTTTCAGTGCTGAATTGTACAAATTGTGTGAAATTTCCAGTGTATCTCTATTTCCAGTAACAATTTTATTGTATTTTCTCTTAGAATGACCGGAGTATGACATTTGCGTTTTTCAGAGTAACATATGTTAGATCTTGGCATCTTCTTAGCGAAGACTACACTGTATATGTATATGAATTGCTCCAGTGGCTTTACACACGATTCCAATGTGACCTGATTGCATGGGTGGTTTGAAAAGATGGAAACATTTTGATAAAAGAAAGACAAAATGGGTCTTGTGTGTAAAGGATATTGCAAATAAAAACTCGGCAGTTTCCCATGTCATCAAAATATGTCTGCAAAGCTGCTTAAACTCACACACAGCATTTTTGCGCAAAAAAAAAGCTACGCTTTTCATAGCATTTTTATGGGGTTTTTTTCCTGGCCACAAAAAAATTAATTTTGGAGAATTTAGACAGTGTTTTGTGTGCCAGTGAGGATCTTCTTATAATGCAGCATGCTCTGGGTATGATTTTTTTTGGGGTGTCATTCATCGATATCAAGATAAAAATTGCCACCAAAAACTCGTTAAAAAATGCTATGAAAAATACTAGGTTTTAAAAAGATTGTTGAAATAAGGCTGACTATAGAAAATTGAATTGGTTTTCTGAATGTAAAGCCAGCTTTATAGTAATAATACCAAATTCTTCTCATCCTCTGTCTCATGGTATTCGGGTCACTTTGTGAACCCCTTCTTTCAACTAAAGATCTCCATCATTTTCCATCCCAGCTACTTTCAGCAGATGATAAAGGAGGGAAAATAGGCTACTTAATTCCTGTGGTCACAATAATACAGTATATCAAGATGTCTGAAGAGTTTCAGTAATTTCTGGAAGACGTGCATTTCTCTGCTCTTTTTTCAGTCTGTTTTTCACCTTGTTCTCAGTTCCTCCCACATCTCCAGCGCCCGTTACAGATGCGCCTACAGAAATCCTAACTGTTCCCCCAACCACTACTGTCCTCACAACAGCTATTACAGCCAGACCCACTACTACCACCACTGTTCTTACCACCACAGCTACTGAGAGCCCTCCAACAACTGTGGCTAGCGTCCATGAAATAGGTATTACACCTTAAAAAAAATGTCATTGTCATCTAGTATATAGCTTTTTCCATACTTAGGAATTCATAATGCTAATAAAGATCGATGCTCCTAGAAAAGGGTTAGACTCAACATCAGTAATGGTTAAAACTGCAAAATGCTTGCAAAAATAAGCAATCTAAAAATCCTCTCTGTTTGCAGGATCAAACGGATATTTATTTTATTGTTTATAGCTTTTTCCCAAGGTTACTGGCCACTGCTGCAATTAAGCAGTGGTGGCCGAGCATGCACAGTGCCTACAAGTTCTATTTAATAGAGCTTGTAAGGCCTGATTTAGAGGTGGATGGATCGCTGGGGCGTACGATCAGTCACACACTAGTGCTCTTTCAATCCTGCAGAGATAAAGCTGGCTCCGCTTGTAGCATCGGTGGGAGAGCATAGCGCGTGCCAACAGCGCAACCATTTTTCTGATCTGAACTTTCAGGAGTGCACCGCTTCCTGGCAAACAGGAAGACTGGAGGCAAGGGAGCGATGTTCTCCTGAAGATGAACTAGGACTATTCAAAGTGATTCTTAAATCGTAGGTGTATTAAAGAAGAATATATTTATATTACCTTCTCTTCATTCCATTCCCAAGGCCTGAGACAACTTAATACAATGCGCTAGATATTGAGAGAATCACAATACTGCCTCTTCAGAAGGTCTGGCAAATATTTTTGCACTTGTGATTAGATGTGTAGATTTTGTGGTTTCCGGAAAGTGGACAATGTAAACTACCTAAGATAACAGACTGGGGAGGTATTCATTCCCTGGGACAAGCACTGGCTCCCCATCGTTTTGGCTGCGGCGGATTTCGGAGTTTTGGCTGCAGTAGCACATATTGCTGCTTTATCCAATCACAGAGCTCATTAGCACTGCTGATGGAGACAGTAGTGATTGGCTACAGTGGGGATGTGCGCTGTCAACACTTATCTGAGCAGTATGGGGGAGCTGGCGCTGGACTTGGAAAGGGTAAGCACCTGCTCTGTTTCTTTTAGATATATTTGAGCATTTAAAGAGAATCTGTCAGCATGATTTTGCAATGTAAAGTAAATGCATGGCCATAATGGTGTCTTCATACTGATTAAATTGATGCTTTTGTTGATTAAATCCACTTTGTGGTTCTTGTTTAATCAGCATTTAAAATTTTCCTCTAATGAGATTTTGGTGCAGAGGAGCTGGACTGGAGCTGTTATCTCGACCTGTGCATGCGCCAGCTTTGGTGCCATTTAATTGGAGGTTAGTCGTGAAATTAAACTGCGCATTCACCACCCACGCCAGTCACGTTGTCGGCATGAAATTTCAAACTGGATGCAGGTCACATGAATTTACACACCAGAAGCAGACAGAGAGGCCATGACAGGTGGAGAAGAAAGTATGTACAGTCCCACCCTTGTACACCAAAATGTAATTAGAAGAAAACTTCAAATGCTGATTAACGTAGAACAGCAAAGCCGATTTTTTTTTTTTCCCCAAAGGTATCAATTTAGTCAGTTTTTTACAATATCTTTATAGCAATGTCTTTAATTTACATTGCAAAATTATGCTGACAGGTTCTTTCTAAGGTCCACTTTCCTGAAAATGTAGAACCCCTTTCAGAACCTTACTTTTAGGAGGAAGCTGGAAACAATTAGGGCCTGATTCTTCAAGGCTGGCATTGTTCATACCAGTCTTGATGAGGGTGTGTGCTGGAGTCAGACGCTCCTGATTCATGAATCTGGAGCGCCTGATTGAGTGGTGTGTGTCTTGTTCCTCTTCACAACAAATCTCACTCTAGTCAGTCACTGGAGTTAGATTTCTGGTGTATGACTGCAGAACATTAGGCCCACCGGAGGATTTGATTCTGAGGGCCCACCTTTCTCCCCCCACTGAAGAGCCCCATAGCAAATGCAAGGTTTGCACTATGAACTCTCCTGAAGGAGAAGCCAGGGCCCTCTGGAGGATTCTCCGGTTCTCTGGTGGGCCAGTCCAACCCTGTATTGAACGACACAGTTAGTCATGAATTAGATGAGTTGTGGTATGCCCATGGTGTGTCCTCGTCCCGCCCCTGCTGTGCACATTTTGGCAAAACTGGGATGGGTCAAACTGCTGTCAAAAGACTAAAAATCACAACATTTTGCGAATGTTCAATGCTTTTACGCCAGAATTCTGGCTTAAAAGAATTGATTAATCGGGCCCTTATTATTTACCTTCCCATCCTTAGTAGGCCATTAAACACAACTAGTGCATTACAATGTATCATACTTGGTGATTATTCAGACGTCCATGCAAATTGGCATGAGCACAGAACACAATGCAAATGGCTGCAGGTCTCCCGACCAGAGCATGACATCTTAATATATTTCTATGAGGCTGTCACGCCCGGGTCGGGAGAGCTGTGACCAGTCCGTGTTTTGCAGTCTGTTCTTAGACTGATCTGCACAGTCTGAATGAGCCCTTAGTCTAGAGGCCCAAACCGGAAATATGTGCTACAGCTGCAAATTGGTTTTTTACTAACCCTACCGCTATCTGGCACCTAGTTTCTAGTTTTGATTGTTTATGTTTGATGAAATACTAGCACACATATACCAGGATGTTTTTCTGTATAGTATGCTATTGTATCTAACCTTTTGTAAATCACCTCCCCAACAGCAACCGAACACTGGGACGTCAAAATTTCCCCCAACAGCCACTGGGCAAACGTGACCTGGGTATATAATGTACAGATGGGCACTGAGGTTATGGTTGAGTATATTGACAGTAAGCATCATTTTGCATGTGGAGTGTGTGTAGCTGGAATGGATCTACTAGCCACCACCCACGACCAATGTCGGCTGCACTGCGCTCAAATATACGAAAGGATGGTACTTCAGGAGGCGGTTGTCAGTGGAAACACAAATCAAAATTAGCCATTATTGCTATATTTTGGAGCATAGATTAGTAGTTGCCCTTTTTTGAGAATGCATTATACCACCACTCCTGGAGTGCCCACATTGCATTAACTCAGCTTGTAAAACAGTAAGTTCAAGAAACCCATTTGTCATGTATCTGCATAGACATTTATGGGAACTGTTTGCGGTAATATGTGACCTAACCGGAACACAACTTCCTGATTGGCTTTACTTTAGTGAAACAAGCATAGAAAAAATAATGTATAAAGGTGATAGTGTCCCATATATGACTATGTATACAGTAAAGCATTACATGAGCACATATATAAGGTGGCTAGGTGCGAACGGAAATTCACCATGCTTGGAAGCATTGCATTAAAGGAAGAGCTCGTCACCTCATATATTAAACCTTGATTGGCATGCCCTGCATTACATACGCTTTGTTTGCTTGTTCTATTGGCATACTTGATTGGGTCAGCTTACCATGTCGTGTGCAGATTGACAATAGCTGAAGTATACATATGGACAGGAAGCATGTTACTCTAGTTAAATATATGTGTATGACTTGTCTGATAATATCTGCACGCTATCAGACCTTACGGTATATTGTAATAGAAATTTAGGTAATGATTGGGGAAATATTTAGTTTATATCTACAAGTTGCACTTATTATAAAGGTTTGGTAAAATATTCTGTACTTCGTGCACTTGTGATGTTAATTTTATGAAGTGCGGATTGCTATGGTACTCTAATATGTCAGATATGGTCAATGTTTACTATACTCCACAGATGTTATAAAGCTTTTGTCTGCAGAAATATTTTCTGCCCTTTCTCCATTTCTTTAATATCCTGCTCATAATAGTGGAGACTTTCTGCTGTTTGAATAGTTGAAAGGGAAGCTGTTCAAAAACGCTATTTGCTAGCAGGCACAGGGTTAATCTGCAGGTAAATAGCAATAAAATCATGTATTAATTAATATAGTCTGCTTCCAATTAATGGGGCCGTGCTGGGAGCAGTCACCATTCACTATAGAATGAGAGTGCTGCAATCACCCACTGTCAGTTTTATTTGGCAGCTGGCATTGCAGCGTGTGTATGCAGAACAGGTTGTCAAAGTGCCAGGGTGTGATCAAGGCAACACTCAGTGTGGTGAGGAGGGACAGTTACACCACCCCAATGACTGGAAGCAAGCAGCTACAGGGAGAATATATAAATTCATTTTCTCCATGTAGCCGCTGCTCCAGTAAGGCAGTCTGGTATGATTTTAATGCTATTTACCTTCAGATTAATTCATATATCCTGCATTTTTGAACAGGATCAGTTCCCTTTAAAGTAGGAATTAGTGATGGGGATGTTAAATGGGGTATTTTAGTCTTGTATCCACAGGATATGCTATTCATATAAAGCAGCTTCAGGTTCCATCAATGGGATCTACAGTTATCTTGAGAACGGGGCGCTGACATGAGATGCCGTCAGTGGAGAGGTGGTCCAATGACAGTGATTCAAGTCACTTGCCCAGATGCAATTCCCGGAGGATAGTCCCATAATTGCACAAGATGGGAATGCTCCTTTAAATCTTTAGAATCTGTGGGTTTATATGCAGTCTGTCTGGGAAGATGGATGAGGGATGACAATTTGATCTGATTAATCTAGAAAAGTACTTGAGGCTTTTTCTATAAAATAGCTATAGCATTGATTATATACAGGGCTGTTATCTTCTGGTATTGTAAGTGTAAATCAAAACTCGTATTAACCATTGCAAACCTTGAGCGTTTGGAATAGAACAAGAACATTGGAGGTGTTAGATGTTGCGGGGGATTTTATATCAAGGTTGTATCTATAGTATGAGTAATACCGTTGAGAAAGATTAAAGAGTAACCCCAGTTATGAAAAAAGTCTTATATTCAGGGCTACCATGTATGTGAATGTTGGTGTGCAATTCATTTGCATGATGCATTTGCCCGGCCTCCCATTCCCCTACTGTCAAGTCAGACGGCATTCATCCTCAGCTCTTTCCTATCAGGTAATAACATGAGCAGAACTGTTCCTGTTAAGGGTCATCACCCTACATCAATTCAGCTGTCTGATCTGGTCCCTGGGATGACCTACAGAGTACGGGTTTATTCCCAGGAGCACCACTTGGTCACAAGCCCATTTGTGACATTCGAGACCAACTCAGGTGAGGGCTCTATCTTTTCTGTGACAGCACAGATACATTTTTTTTTCTTCAGCTTGTATAAAAGATGTGTCTTTTCAAAAATGCCATTAAATTGACATTGTTCATTTAGTAGTGAAATGTGAGAGGGGTTTGTTCTTGTGCGGAGGCTACCAAATAATCGTGGTGCACCTTCTTATGGTGATCCTACTGTTGCAGTAAGGCTCGCTTCTTGACAAATTCAATCGACCGTCTGTTGCTTGTTGAGACTTACTCGTTTGTTTCTTGTACTTTTAAGTTGCAAACCTTTCAGTTTTTTTCTTTTCTTGAATTTCTGTGCCTTTAAACAAAAGCAATGTCTGCACATTCTGTATGTCCAAATGATCATAAGGTTGAAAATGGTTGGTATTTGTTTTTCTTTTTTTTTTCTTTCTTTTTGACCATTGTCATGATTCTTTGCATGTGGACAAATGTTTTAATATGTCCATGTAAGATGCCTTATAATAATAAGTGTAGTAATCCAACTTTTGAGGGAAAAATTCGTACCAACTGGTATCTTTAAATGGATATACATTTAAAAGTGTCAAAAAAGAAGCATACGTTCTTTTCATCTGATACATCTGTCTTATATAGATATATATATATATATATATATATATATATATATATATATATATATATATATATATATATATATATACACACACACACACACACACACACACACACATACATATAAATAAATAATAAAATAAAAAATTATGTAATTATGTTTCATGATCCTATGTGGATATGGAAAAAACCAGATGTTGGTGGAAGGAAAGACTGGCATGTTGGAGTTCAACCTGCCTGATCCTTTAGAGCTGCCAGAGATAAGCTGCTGCCATAGGCAGATGATTATTCTCTTGTCCCTATTGAAATAAACCTTTATGCTCCTCTAACCTAAGTCTACATGTTTATGATGGGGTTGGAAGAAAAAGCTCCCTCTCACCAATATGACGTTTTATAAGAAATGGTTGATATGCAGTAAATATTCCGTGTGATAAGATTACATGTGCCTCTCTAGGTTTGTACACAAGTCACCTCTGTTATCGTTATTGTTGCATGTACGGTATGTTTTATTGGTTAACGAATGATGTTATATACAAGATGCGTGTAGATGTTTTGATATTCCATTATTCCATTGTTAGTTAAGAATTGTTCTCTTCTGATTTCCTCTTGCTCTTGAATATTTAACTAGAGGATTGTCCATCTCTGGTCCTCTACAGCCCCCCCAAAAATACTGAATTTCATGGTCTCTTCACATGAGCTCCAGAGAATCATCCTGATTGACTCATACGTAGCCAACTTCTATGCTGTAAAGGGAACCTAAAAAAGACTGCACTCTCTGGGTTGCTTGAAAGACAAGGTTGGGGATCAGTATTCCACAAATCTGTGACTTACAGATTTTCATCCTTTTTGATGCTATTCCTTAAACTTTTTTCTTTCTCTGTGTTGATCCTGTGTTCTTTGTTATACATGTCATCAGTGTTAGTGCTACTCATGTGATTAGCAGAGCTCTATTAGAACCCGTTTTCTCCTTATCTCTGACAGCTTATACAAAGAATCAGGTGGACATCGCTACCCAGGGCTGGTTCATTGGACTGATGTGTGCAGTCGCGCTTCTGGTGCTCATCTTATTGATTGTTTGCTTCATTAAGAGAAGTCGTGGCGGAAAATACCCAGGTGCGGAGCACGTACTTTAAACCTACATTATCTTGCTTCTATGATTTCTAGATAAACGTGCATTTGAAACATTTCTCTGATTACTTCTGAATTTGCATCTCTTCCTAACAGGAAAGATATATATCTTGGTACCGTGTTAGCCAGTAGATAGAAAAATATTTAGGATATGTGAGAATCCTCAGTGGTTGATACCTTTTAATGGCTAACTGAAAAGATGGTAACAAATTGTAAGTTTTCGAGACTACTCAGGTCTCTTCATCAGGCATAGAATAAACATCAGGAACATTTTGTTTAATTATATCCAATTGTAGAAGTGATTATTCCAAGTTCTATTAATTAACATAAATTTTTGTTTGTGGGAAAACCCCTTTAATGTTCCTCTGTACACCGGTGTAATTTGTTCTTCTGGGACTTCGGTCTGAACTCCTATAAAACAAAACTCAGATGAGCTCCTAACAAAGCTGTTAATTAGAATGAGACAGGGTTCAAATGTGTCCTTCTGCAGCAGGGTCCATGGTTTCAGAGGGGCATAAGAACATAGTCTACCACATTTGTTTCATTGTAATGAGTGGCACATTTAATTCCTGTTTTTTAAGATAATACATTATGTACTTGGCCTTCCACCTTTTTTTATTTCTTTCATCATTCTGTCACCATAAGCCCATTTGACTTACCTTCTTTGCCATCTCCCATTAACAAGGTTTTCATCTTCACTGGCTGAGAAAATCAATTTTAAATACCCAATTATAGGAATTAATATTCAAGTCTCTTCTTTAAGAAACTCCTTTATTAGCCAAAGTGGAGAGTGGTTACAAATGGGGGTCTCTCACATTGGAGGACTTGGCAGATCTCTGCATTACACAGAGAATGTATTGATTTCAGTACAAATTGTGTAATGCTTCATTTCCCCTGTGGAGGTGCTGCGGGGCAGTAGAACATTTCCTGTTGGGTTGCCACATGGTTTTATAGCTGATTGCTGTGGGCCCAGCAGTAAGATACCCTGTGAGAAGGGTCAGCGAGGTTTTTACCAAAACCTTTAAGTACGTTATATGGTAAGGTATCTTTTCGGAGCAATACGTTTTCAAAGAACTTTAAAATAAGCAAATTCTATTTGGCTACACTGAGTATACATTGAGTCTGTAGAGTAAAATGATTCCACAATATTTGTAAGTATTGAACAATAAAAGAAATCACAAGATCTGTTTTGTTAAATGTCGCAATCATAAGATTTACCTTTCTTGTTTAAACTCTTCAGTCAGGGAAAAGAAAGAAGTTGCTCTAGGGCCCGAAGATCAAAAAGATGATGATGGTTCATTTGACTACAGGTAAGAGCAGAAGAATATGCAAAGTAATTTTATCAAGACATTTACCAGGAAAAACAGACTTACAAATTCATCCTACATGTGCAATATATATAAAAATGGAAAGAAAGTTAAAGAAACACAACACACCATATGTATAAGTCAATAAATGCATTACACAATGTGACCTACATTATTTTATTACACTATTCTCTACAACATTGCTTAAAGGGGACCTGTCACTTGCTCTAAAAAATTGAGTTAAAGGGAACCTGCCGCATGGAAAAACACTATTAACCTCCAGATATGGGGTTAATCCAATTCTGAACCTGCCCCGCTCTGGCAGTTAGATCCCCACTGCTGGGAGGAAATAAACTTTATACCCCTGGCACCATTTGGATTTCAGTCAAAGGGGCAGCAGCGGCGCAGCTTCAATGACCGATCTGTGAATAGAGAACGGAGGCTGTAACTGCGCCCCCTACAGTGACTACAGTCTTAGTGACCGCGACGGCCAGGTTCAGAATGCTATTAACCTGCAGATTAATCACATATCTGCAAGTTAATAGTGTTTTTCATGTAACAGGCTCCCTTTAAATAACTTATAAAAATCCCTGAGCTCCCCCGATTCTGCTTGTTTCCTTTTTATGCTGCACCGTTCCATTGTAGAGATATTCACATTTGTTTCTCCTGGAGTGCATTATGTGAAATCTCTGCTGGCAGTCCAACCGGGTGATTTATTTACAGTCGTTTTGGGGGGTATGCGCTTTCATTCTCCCTCCCAGTTGCTGCCACTCACAGCATCTGACTGCTTGCCTGCTAAATCAGCTCCTGAGCTGTACTAGGCACCGTCTGGTAGGGAGAGGTGAAAGAGTGATTGAATCAGGCAAGCTCAGGGATTTTTACATGGAATATAAGTCAGCTTTTTGTCAGCGACCGACAGGTCGTCTTTAAGTCCATTGATGTTTGTGGGAATTTGTTTGGACTGATGCTGGGCCGTTGCAACACCTTGATTCTTGCCTTTTGCAATCATTCTGATGTAGATTTGATGGTATGCTTGGGATCATTGTCATATTGCATGACCAAGCTTTGTGTTTTGGATAGATAGACATATGACTTAGATTTTGTAATGACTGGATGTATTGCTGCTTTGCAGATTGTGCTTGCTGTCCATGAAAGCAATGTTTAATAAATATGCCACCATTCCTTAGTATCTCAATGTCACACTTGTTCAGTGCCCAACACACCGGTTCACAGCGTCACACACAGGACAGTCCTCCGCCGCTATCACAGACCGGCCTGTGCATGTAACGTCTGTGCCTTTGTCTCCCACTCGCTACCCAGGAAGGAGCGCAGGTGAGGGACGTCACTGCCTATGTGTCACCCTCTGTGCTTTGTGTGTGACAGACCTCCCTGAACTCCCGAAAAAACATCCTCAAATAATCAATTAAATGTATAGACAAGCTTTGAGATTGTCTGGAATACACTATTGCCTCCCCTCTACATCCTTGGCCAAGGATGCTAACCGCAAAAGAGCCAAGCTGGATAAAACTCCAGACCTAACAACCTAAACTGTGTTTAGTGTAACTTGATGTCAGGGATATAGATTATTCTTCAGCCACACTGTTATGTGCTACCCTGCATCAGATTATCTGAAGTGACCATTGTCAGCATATGTCCATGTGATAGGAACATGGTGTCTTACTGTTATTACAGTGTCTGCTTCTCTCTCCTTCCTCCTCGTGTCTCTCTATTATATCACATGTGCTCCTTTCTCTTCATAAAACATGCTCATGTGTCCATTTGTTCCATGAAGGTTTTTTGGAAGGTAGGAGAAATCCGTTTTACCTTAGTAGGCTTTACATAGCTATTACCCTAATATACTATCAGCATTTATCCCCTTAACTTCCCCCTATGGCAATATAATGTGGGAGTACAAACTAACCTGCCTTATTTCTAATTGACTAACGTAGCTGCCTTAACAAGTAGTAGAGGGGACACCGTTTATTCCTCGGCTGCATGCTGTACTGATTTTAACTAAAAAGGGGTATGGATCAAAGCGGAGTCCAGACTCGAGGACCCAACAGCAGCCTACGCACTGCTGGATACTTGACAGTTTGCGTGGATCAGTAGCAAAGCTTCACACAACACAGAAATGAGAAGAAAATCCGATAAACCGCTGTCCATCCCTTCTTTTAGTCTCCTGTGTAATCCATGTTTGTATTGTTTCTTCATAAAACATGTACAGACTGCAGCGGAGGGATGAAAAGATGTGTTCGTCCTCCTTAGTTTACTGTAAGTTCACTACGTAGCTACTAACCTCCTCAAGTCAATGCAGACAGAAATATATATTTACTTCTAGCTGAGTTGTGATTTTGACTTTGTGTTAGGGTTTTTGGTGCTAGAAAATACTTTTTCTGGAAGTGAGGTTTCCCTAGGAATTTTCTTGCATTTTCCAACTTTCTGGCAAACCCATCAAATACATTCACAAGCCTTCTAGAGCATGCTGGAAAGAATCATTCCTCGAGCATGACACTGCCGCTGAGCGGTTCGGTAGTATGTGCTTGGTGGGTTGCCCTGTTTGCGGTATCAGTAGTGGCTTGTTTTCTAATACAGTTGTTGTATTCAGTTTCCCGTGTCCCCGCCATAAATACTTTTATGTAGCAGTCTCTGTTGGAGGTATCCGTTATTAATGCTCTCATTGGCAGCTTAACATATGTGCCAATTAGTGATGGGCGAGTATACTCGTTGCTCGGGTTTTCCCAAGCATGTTCGGGTGGTCTCCAAGTATTTTGGTGTGCTTGGAGATTTAACAAACAGGCAACTCCCACATGTATTCACAAATCATGCAGCTGAGGCGAAGAAAATTAAATCTCCGAGCACGCCAAAATACTCGGAGGACACCCGAGCAACGAGTATACTCACTCATCACTAGTGACAATCTCCATTTTAAAGGGGGTGTTTTATCATCTAAAGTAAAGACATATTACCTTATGCTGGTATGGATCTGACCTCATGAACCCCCATCGATTCAGAAATTAAAGAGATGGCAACGCTAGTTTAGTGCTCTGATCTCTTCAATATTTTTCCCTGTACAGGAGTGCCACCGCCATCCACTGTACAGGGAGCTGCTGCATGGCCCCATTAGAATGAATATGGCTAGCCTCACTTTGTTGCACAGGATGACCAGATGTGCATATAAAACTTAGAAAGAGGGCTCATGGCTAATTCAGAGTTGCAGTTGCAGTTCCGTTATTTTCAGGATCTGTCCCAGAGGTCGGACCCCCAGGATCATAAAGTGCTATGCTATCACTTTAAAAGATATAAAAGCCCTATTTACCTGCTTAACTGGCCACATCATGATAAAGTGTCTGAAGATCCAAATAAAACCTAGTTTTTAGTTTTATTCTTTCATTTCTCTTCTACATTATAGAGCTATTGGCTTGTAAAGTGTATATATATGTATACTAATTTACTATATAGGCAAAGAGGCAATAGGACATTTAGCACAGGTTCTTCACTGGGAGCGGATACTTTTTCCCCTGCATGAAGTTGCCCAGGAGGAATCATTTCCAGAGAAAGTCAGAACCGTGTGGGGGAGAGAAAGAAGAGCAGAGCTGTGTGTCATTACACACATCACTATTCATCTATCTTAGACACAGCGCGCTACTCTCCTCCTGGCACTTGTAATCACGTAGGTGCTGGCAGTGCCATCTAGGAGTGTGTGACTGGGGAGGAGAACAGAGCTGTGTGACATTAAGAACATTGCTCTGCATTTTCTGCAATTACAAGTGACCGGAAGAGAGCCGAGCTGTGTGGCTGAGATAGATGCAGAGCAGGGCATGTTATGACATACAACTCTGCTCGCATCCCTGCACTTATAATCACAGATGATACAGAGCGGTGTGTTTCCTGACACTCAGCTCTGCTCTCCTCCCCAGCAGATGTTGGCAGTGAGATCTGTGTGACCTGATTAGACACATCAGTCTCACCAGTTCACACAGAGCAAGACAGATCTATTTATTTCTGGTGGCGTTTTCTTTCTTTTTTCCTGCATGACTCTTGCTGTTTGTAATTGGGCAATGGCATACATGGGAAAAAGTAAAGACCCTCAGAAAGTTATCTCTAATGCTCTCTTGGTTAAAGGGGAAATTAGCAAATAAACTTTACAAACTAATATTTCCAAAACGGAGATTAGAAATAAAAAAAACATATAAACTGTCTTATTCCAATCTTCAGCCACTTTATCATGATGTGGCCAGTTTAGAATGTAAGGAATAATGAACGTTCCTCTTGAACGATTCCATAAACTAACGGCTCTTAAGAATATTCAGGGATCTTATCTTTTATCCATCCCCTGAGAGGTACATTACAATAACCTTGTCACAGATGTTTGTTTTTTCTCCTCTCTGTATTTTTCATCAGAAAGTGAAGCTTTCACTTACAGGTATATTTATACTGCATATTACTACAATGCTTGGGAACAGTATGAGCCCATAGATTCCTATGGGAGACACATTAGGGACCCCTACCGCAGTGGTCCGTAATATGGTTGTGCGTCATAGTAACAGGAGTCACTAGTTATATGTTCGGTTATTCTCTAATTAAAGTGTACTCATTGTTTTCATTTCATATATACAGTCATGGCCAAAAGTATTGACACCCCTGCAATTATGTCAGATAATACTCATTTTCTTCCTGAAAATGATTGCAAACACAAATTATTTGGTATTATTATCTTCATTTAATTTGTCTTAAATGAAAAAACACAAAAAGAATTGTCCTAAAGCCAAATTGGATATAATTACACACCAAACATAAAAAAGGGGGTGGACAAAAGTATTGGCACTGTTCGAAAAATCATGTGATGCTTCTCTAATTTGTGTAATTAACAGCACCTGTAACTTACCTGTGGCACCTAACAGGTGTTGGCAATAACTAAATCACACTTGCAGCCAGTTGACATGGATTAAAGTTGACTCAACCTGTGTCCTTGTGTGTACCACATTGAGCATGGAGAAAAGAACGAAGACCAAAGAACTGTCTGAGGACTTGAGATTGCTCATGCTTCCTCACAATTTGGTTTCTCAAGGCTACAAGTCCATATCCAAAGACCTGAATGTTCCTGTAGCTACCGTGCGCAGTGTCATCAAGAAGTTTAAAGCCCATGGCACTGTGGCTAACCTCCCTAGTTGTGGACGGAAAAGAAAAATTGACAAGAGATTTCAACGCAAGGTTGTGCGGAAGTTGGATAAAGAACCTCGACTAACATCCAAACAAGTTCAAGCTGCCCTGCAGTCCGAGGGTACAACAGTGTCAACCTGTACTATCCGTCGGCATCTGAATGAAAAGGGACTGTATGGTAGGAGAGCCAGGAAGACTCCACTTCTTACCCCGAGACTTAAAAAAGCCAGGCTGGAGTTTGCCAAAACTTACCTGAAAAAGCCTAAAACGTTTTGGAAGAATGTTCTCTGGTTAGATGTGACAAAAGTAGAGCTTTTTGGGCAAAGGCATCAACATAGAGTTTACAGGAGAAAAAAAGAGGCATTCAAAGAAAAGAACACGGTCCCTACAGTCAAACATGGCGGAGGTTCCCTGATGTTTTGGGGTTGCTTTGCTGCCTTTGGCACTGGACTGCTTGACCGTGTGCATGGCATTATGAAGTCTGAAGACTACCAACACATTTTGCAGCATAATATAGGGCCCAGTGTGAGAAAGCTGGGTCTCCCTCAGAGGTCATGGGTCTTCCAGCAGGACAATGACCCAAAACACACTTCAAAAAGCACTAGAAAATAGTTTGAGAGAAAGCACTGGAGACTTCTAAGGTGGCCAGCAATGAGTCCAGACCTGAATCCCATAGAACACCTGTGGAGAGATCAAAAAATGGCAGTTTGGAGAAGGCACCCTTCAATTATCAGGGACCTGGAGCAGTTTGCCAAAGAAGAATGGTCTAAAATTCCAGCAGAGCATTGTAAGAAACTCATTGATGGTTACCGTGAGCGGTTGGTCACAGTTATTTTGGCTAAAGGTTGTACAACCAAGTATTAGGCTGAGGGTGCCAATACTTTTGTCTGGCCCATTTTTGGAGTTTTGTGTGAAATGATCAATGTTTTGCTTTTTGCTTCATTCTCTTGTGTTTTTTCATTTAAGACAAATTAAATGAAGAGAATACCAAATAATTTGTGTTTGCAATAATTTTCAGGAAGAAAATGAGTATTGTCTGACAGAATTGCAGGGGTGTCAATACTTTTGGCCATGACTGTATGTTATTCCCCCCTTAAAATTTGGCAGATTGTTTGGGTCTTGGTACATACCTTGCTGAGACCTCCACTTCAAAGACGACTCACAGGCACACACTTCTGTTGAGCACAGAGATAGAGGGGAGTACAGGCTCAATAGTAAGTCTCTGGGTCCATACACCTCTCAGTTCTGCAAGAGAGCTGGCTCAGAGTACTTATGAGCAGTATTTTAAAAGTTGGTAAAGATAAAGATATGCGTCTTGAGACCTGAAACACTTTTAAAATGGAATAAAATAAATTAAAAACTTAGTCAATCTCATAGTTGTAGATCACTCTGTATAGAGGAATGAGCATATTTTGCGCTTATCAGTATCGATAAAGATCAGATAATTTCAATAACCTTTCATGTTGTTACACAAGAAAGGAAGAAGCTTGAAAATCTTTGTATGAAAAGTAAAGGAACCTTTGGAAACACGTTTTGGCCATTTAAAGGAGGTTTTGCCTCATGTTAATTGTTAGGATTAATAAGGAAATGTACACTCCTAGCAAAGATCTGGTCTTCAAAGATGATTTGAACAAAAATAAATGTATTTAGAATAATAGTTACATTTTAAAAAGGATTATAATTCTCCTTAATTATGGGACCTCTAAAGCTGAACACACCTCTAGAGAAATATACTTTAGTAAGCAATCCTAAGCCGTTTTCACAATCATGCTGCCCCAGCGGTACTGAAAAGCATGATATGCATTTATCATTACAGCTGTACACAAACAGTATAGTACATGACAGATATTTTTTTATATACCTAACTATTCAAACATAGGAAACCACATATAGAAACAGCGGCATACATCTGTGTACAAGGTCAGCAGAAATGGTGTAGTTGGATGCATACACTGTAAAGTGTCATTTGATGCTGACCAAGAAAATAATCAATATACAGTAGTTAATTATGTTATATACCCGCATGCTCCACCACTTCATTTGGAAATCTGTGCTCCTACCAATTTTTGGTCTTCACATGTGATTTGAATTAAAAGAAATTTATTTAGAATAATAGCTACAATTAAAAAGGGATAGCTGAGTGCTAAGACATACAGTATACGGACACCTCTATGAGTATGAGAGACTGATCTCTGTATTACAAACAGTAAAGCCAAAAACAGTGGTACATGCAGGGGTGTATCTAGGTTTTCTAGCACCCGGGGCAAGTTTGGTGCCCCCCCTTCACCAAGGACATATGCGATTTGCACTTAGTCATGAAACCATGAGCTCCTCTCCCTAATGCTCTCAATGTTCAGTGAAAAACTGAGAGACGCAGAAGAGAAGTTCGTTGTCATAGGACCATAGGTATAAAAATCGTACATGAGTGAAGTGTCAATGTGACGACTACTGGAACCTGCAGAGCTGAATCCTGACATCGCAGGCTTCTGAATTCTCACAACTAATGCACTGCACACTTTTAGGATTCTCCCTTGCCAGTGGATAGTCTGTCAGCACAAGCATGTGATTTGTATACTTCTGACCACATTCTGACAAAACGTGCCCGGCCTCACGCACGTGACCGCATGTATGTAAATCGCCAGCACGCGAGAATCCTGACAGCATGCAGTGTGCAAAGTGAGAAATCAGAAATCTGCAGTCACAAAGAATGCCTGCAGACTCATTACAAACCTGGACATCCCCTTTAATGCTCCTAACATGAGAATTAGTATCACAAATAACATTTACATCCAGGTTTTCTCATCCACAGCTCATCTCTGCAAACTTTAATCTTCTCTGCTCTTTTGCAGAAAATCTCCACATGATGCCCTTAAAGATAGAAGTGTCATTATAATGCTCCTGAATAAAAATTGCCCCTCACTATATTGTCTGCACAAAATATGACCCCCACATTGTCCCTCTTATGGTACATGCTCTGTACACTGACCTCTCCTTTCTATATCGGCCCCCTCTTCACACTGTCCTCTCATACTGTGTCCCTCCTATAGGGCCCAGTATTTATACTGTACTCTCTCATCACACTCCCCCTCCTTGGTATACTGTCCCCTTTTGGCTGTGCCCTTACACTGTCCCTCCATGCTACGCACAAACTACTCAGTTTCTATTCTGTGCCCACTCACTTTTCTCCCCCATACTGTCTCCTCACACTATTCCCCTCCCTCATACTGTCTCCTCTCGCATTCCCCTATTCACCATACTGTCTCCTCATATATTTACCCCCTCACTTTCTATACTGCCTGCTCACCTGACTCCCCATACTGTCTGCACACATCCCATCACTCCCCGTACTCTGTCCACATACATTTTTCACATCGCTACTCATACTGTGTCCGCATACATTCCCCCGTTTGCTCCCCATACTGTCTGCACCCATTCCCCCATACTGTTTCCTCATACATGCTCCTCATTCCCCAGTACTGTTTCCTCATACATGCCTCCATTCCCCCATACTGTTTCTTCGTAGATGCCCCCCATTCCCCCATACTGTTTCCTCATACATGCCCCCATTCCCCATACTGTTTTGTCATACATCCCCTCCATTCCCCTGTACTGTTTCGTCATACATACGCCCCATCTCCCCCTTTGCTCTTCGTTTTGTGTCCTCAAATCTCCCCCACATGTTAAAGCACCCCATCCCCACTTCAAATCTTCCCACACACAATAAATAACCCAATCTCCACTCCAAATCTCCCCACACATAATAAAGCCCCCAATCCCCACTCCAATTCTATCGACACATCATAAATCCCCCCCATCCCTACTCCAATTCTCCCCACACATAATAAAGCCCTCCATCCTCACTCAAGTTCTCTCCACACATAATAAAGCCCCCCTTGCACTTAATCTTCGGTGTCTTCAGCTCCATTGGAGCACTAACCTCCAGTGTTCGCCTCTGCAGCGAGGGCGAGTGATGTCAGCAGCGTGATCACATGATCTGATCACGCTGCGGGCGTCGCTCTGACCTGGCAGCAGGGGCGGACACTGACATCTTGGGGCCCCTGTGCAAGAAATGTGCCTGGGCCACACATACATACATACATACATACATACATACATACATACATACATACATACATGTGTGTGTGTGTGTATATATATATATATATATATATATATATATATATATATATTACATAGTCTCCTTTATTATGTATATTGACAGCCCTTATTATACAGTGCCCTCTCTTGTTATGTACAGTACCGTCCTTTACATATTGGATTTTAGAAAGCCCTGTTTTTTTTATTACATACCATACTGTCTTATTAGCTGTATAATGCAATGATGGCTGATGAGCATGGGAAAGCTTCTTTTCTAATGGAGGAGCTGACAGTCGGTCGCCGGCTCCTCCATCAGCAGTCATTTTATATCTAAAAAGAGAGGGGACTATGTAATAAAAGAGGGCACTGTGAATAACAAGAATGCACTATGTAAGAGACAGTTTTGTACATAACAGCAGAGGAAGCTATATAATAAGGGATGGCCCCATATATAACTAGAGAGGATGGTATGTAATAAGGGATGGTGTAATACATAATAAAAGAGGAAACTATGTAACTAAGGGTGGCGCTATACATAAGTACGTACACTCTGTATACTAAGGGACTGTCCTAGACATAATTGGCGACAATGTCTTCCTCCACCTCCCCCTGTTTCTAAGTCCATTATAAGTCCCCCTTCCTCCCATCGCAATCCCCCACCCCTCATTGTCCTCCTCCCCCCACATCTCATTATTGTCCTCTTCCCCACCCCATCATTGCCTTCTTCACCACCTCCATCATTGCCTTCACCACCACTATCATTGCTTTTTCCCCCACCACCCCATATCATTGCCCATTCCACCACCTCCATCATTTCCTTCTCCCCACCATCCCC
This sequence comes from Ranitomeya imitator, assembly GCF_032444005.1. Lineage (NCBI taxonomy): Eukaryota > Metazoa > Chordata > Amphibia > Anura > Dendrobatidae > Ranitomeya > Ranitomeya imitator. The sequence continues at coordinate 225,672,395 of NC_091284.1, forward strand.
ATCAGTCTATTTCCCACCACTCCCATCATTGCCCATTCCACGACCTCCATCATTTTCTCCCCACCACCCCCATTATTGCCCTTTCCTCCACCACCACCATTGTCCTTTCCACCATCGCCATCATTGCATTCCCCCCCCACTTTCCCATCATTGTTCTTTCCACCACCTCCATCATTTCCTCCACCCCCACCCCCCATTATTGCCTTTTCCACAACCACCATCATTGCATTCTCCCACCACTACCCCATCATTGCCCTTTCCACCACCTCCATCATTGCATTCTCCTCTACCACCCCATCATTGCCCTTTCCATCACAGCCTTCTCCACCATCCCCATTCATTGCCTCCTTCCCCACCACTCCGATCATTGTCTTTTCCATTACCACTATTATTGCCTTCTCACTCACCTCCATCCTTGCCTTCTCCCTCACCATCCCCATCATTGCCCATTCCACCACCTACATTTCCTCCTTCCCACCATCCCCATCATTGGCCTTTCCACCACATCATCAATTCCTCCTCCCCACCTTCCACATCATTGCCCATTCCACCACTTCCATCATTTCCTCCTCCCCCACCATCCCCATCATTGCCCATTCCACCACTTCCATAATTTCCTCCTCCCCCACCATCCCCATCATTGCTCTTTCCATCACCCCATCATTTCGTTCTCCCCATTTGCCCCATCATTGCCTTCTCCCCCTACAGACACACACAGCACCATTCACCTCTCTGCACATTCCCCTGCAGTGCTATTCACACACGTGTACACACACACTCACCGGTCTGCTGCAGCATCGCTATCGGCAGATTCCTCTCTCTGGCACAGCCGGCCGCTGAATGATTACGTCATCCAGCGGCACTGCTGTCTGTGTGAGAGGAAATGTGGGCGCGCTGCAGCTTCTCTGTGCGGGGGGCGGCAGAATGCAGAGACACGATGGACTGCTGCATTAGGCTGCCCGACTGCGCCCCCTGCCTGCTGCGCCCGGGGCACTTGCTCCGGCTGCCCCCCGCCAGATACGCCTCTGTGTACATGCAAACAGTAGAATTATTTAGCTTGAAATCTGATTTAACTAATAATCAATATTATGCATGAATAAGGCATCATTTTACATTAGTTAACAGTACACCAGTAGAATGCCTCACTTTGAAACATTATACATTGTCATACACCCAAATGTAAAGCATAAAATCACATATTGTACCAGGCTGGCCTGGATTCAGTGAATGTCGGGCACTTCAGTTCCCAATTATTGTATCTGCAAACCGCTGCATTGTCTAATTTTCCTACATGCCAAAAGCTAAACAGCAGAACTCAGCAGATAATGTGCATTTATATACAATTGGCCTTGTCAGCACTGTCGGCCATCTGCAAATAATGCCAAGCACAGGTTGTTGGGAATTATATTTTCTTCCAGGTTTCTTTAACACTACGAAGCTTAACAGAAGCTCTTGCATAAAAGATCAGTGCTTTAAAGGCCATATATAAGATCTTAGAACTGTAATATATAAATTCTGTTGTATTGTTTGGGTTTTAGAGGGTGAAGGGGGTAATAAGCTTATAACTTTTTCCATTATATTATTCTGTGCCTGGCCCTGCTGTTACCAAATATCAGTATTCTGTTTGAAAAGAATCCATGCCTGATCTGGTAGTTGATGGTTTCGACACACTACGGGAACAGCTTAGCGCGCTTTTTTGTAGCATGCCACTTATCTAAAATTAATGGGACAGACCACTCTGTTATAACCTCACTGATTAATGCTTTCTTAACATTTTCCAACTCAATAAGCATCCTAGGAGTTAGAATCCCAAATTTCATGAAGTCTGAGATCCTACAACTATTACATTGCCAACCATAACTGTACTTGTTTTTTTGTCCTTTTCTAGTGATGAAGACAACAAACCACTTCAGGGCAGTCAGACCTCAATAGATGGAACCATAAAGCAACAGGAGAGTGATGACAGTCTTGTGGATTACGGGGAAGGAGGAGAAGGACAGTTTAATGAAGATGGCTCCTTTATAGGGCAGTATACTGTTAAAAAGGACAAAGATGAAACAGAGGGTAATGAAAGTTCAGAAGCCACCTCACCGGTCAATGCCATATATTCCCTGGCATAGGACAATTTCCACTCCCATCCCATCTCAGATACTACCACCTCCATGTCTTTGCCTCTCTAAACTCTCCTGGGATTACAAGATACCCTTTCCTCCCAGCTAGATTACAATAAGAGACATTCAGCTGCGCAGATTCCTACTATCATTACAACCTCATCTGCAGTTGGGAAACCGCCAGGAGACATGGAATCAAGGACAGCTATCCTCTTCTACAGCTGCTACATTCTTTGTCCACCGTCATGCACAGTATTACCTGCCGGGACATCTCCCTTAGCCATGCCTTTCAATCTATTGACTGTAGTTCCATTCAGTTGCACAGGAGGAAGACATAGTCACTGCGGCCTGATTTTCATTGTATACAGGATTCATCCTAAAACCTAAAAAAAAGAGAAGAATTACCGTCTTTCACCTCAAGGTGATAGTTTTGCCCCAGTAGATGACAACTTCTGATTGGGTTGAAAGGAACATATATGTATATTTTTTTCTTATTTTGCAATGTGATAAAGCAATGGGATGGGTGGTCTAAAACACCCTGTTAACTAATCCCCCATCTAGCAAAGCGGTTATGATAACTATTAATTCCCCTACCTCTTTATTTTTAATGTGAACTTTTTTGTTGTGCTCCAGGGTGTTCTGTAATATAGACCATATAGGGCAATAAGGCACTCTGGATCTGTGTTGCTTCGTTATCATTCCCCTCTGGACAGTATTGAATCCTCTGCTATAACTGCTTGTGGGAGCCTAGCACTGCCATTGGACATGCCCCAACATCATGGAGCGGTTGTCCATTGATTGTAGTTGCTACCGTCACATATCTCATTGTCTGATTTTCCACCGGCAACCTTCTGCCATTAATTCTTTTAGCTGCCAGAAGGATATGAAGGGAGCCACTCGGTAAACCATATCAGAGGGTATTAGGCAACACAAGAAATGGTACTAAGGACACAATTGTCCCCATTATTTGCATACATCCTTAATCTTTGTGCCACTAACAATCTATGCAGAAAATGTGTCCATCCATGTCCTCTGTTATTTTTTTTTTCAGATCTCTCAGATTTAACTTTCTTTTGTTTTGGGAAATACTATGCGTTGGCGCCAGAATGGGTGGGAAGGAGCCATCAATAATACTGGGTGCCTGTTCCTTTTGGCACCTAGGATTTGTGTAAATGATTGTGAATATGATGAATGTTGTGACCTTGGAGGTGGCACTGCTGCTAATTGTGACAGCAGGTACACAAAGTGAATGTGTGTAACGTTGGCATTGCTGCTGCGCATGTGTATATATGAATGTGTGTTTTTCGGGAGAGCATGGCACCCTTGCTGTGTTTCCGCTGTATGTATGTTAACGTCATTGCAAAGGTGCAAGTAAAATAGGACTTACAGATGTGCTATCCCTGCTGAACCTGAGCTAATAATGCCTTTGGTGTGCAAGGAGGAGGCTGGAACTTCCACTGCTGTACCTGTGAATACATATCGGGTTTGGCAGAGTGTGTACATATAAGGGGAGCTGGCATTGCCTTGGTATATCTAAAGCTGTATTCTGAAGCTTTGCCAAATCTGGCCTTAACAATCACCAGAAACAAATGCTATCCATTGTGTAGTGACACATAGATGCCCCAACCGCTCGATTTCTGTAACACACACACTCTGCCTTGTCTCTCCTTTTGCACTAAAGACTCCTTCATATCTTTTGTTTGAGTATGTCTTGTAAATAGCGACTTACTGTATATCCATATTTAAATACCACTCAAAGAAACACTAATATATTTATATCTTCTTCACTGTACATTAACCGCTAGCATAATACTGGACTCTATATAGTATGGATTGGGTAGCCCATATTGGTCTTTGGTGCTGAAAAGGTTAATTGCACACCAAGAGAGGGGAAAAAAAACCCACAGTGCGTCGTACGGAGACTCATCTTTTTCGATAGCGCTTTTTCTTTGCCATTCTTATCTTATGAGAAAATATCCCAAAAATAAGACCCTCCAATAGGAGAGTTGCCAGACTCCTAGATGCTGAAGAGTCCCGTCCCTGATAAAGAATGAGATATCAGTGTTTTCACAAAAGAACCTCCTGTTTCGTTATGTTTTCTTTGTTGTTTGGAGCAAGCAGAGAGCTGCATGTCACTAATCAGTTTATATCTGTTGTCTGTTCCTTGTTTTGTCTTTTTTAATCACTGTAAAACAAATAAATTCCTTCCTTTCTTTTTCTTCTCTTATTTTATTCTTGTAATGGTGAAATAATGGGTAATGATGATCTAGTTATAAGTCCTGTTATTATAGAACTTTTCTCAAGGGCTTAAAGGAGCTGTCCTTCAATTAAATAAGCACTCCCACTAAACTTGTCATTGTATTAACATGTGTAAATGTTTATGTAGTGTAAGTGTTGTAGTATACTCACCATCCTTCCTGGTTTTCAGCACCTCTCCAGTCCGCTTCAGGGTAATGTGACAGCTATTCCGACTCGCCAGCTCACGGTGGGGTCTATGTGTGAGCCCAAAGTCACTAGTACAATATAACCTGATGAAGCCTCTTACATTGGAAAAGCCACTTCTGGCTCACATATAGACCCCAGTGTGAGCTGGAACGTCAGAATATCAGTCACGTGACTCGGAAGGGGATTGGATCGGCAATGGAAACCAGGGAAGATGGTGATGGGTGACCATATTACCACACTTACAGTACATTATATATACATTTACGCTGGTTTAGCCAATAAAAAAGTGATGGAACTGCTTCTTTAATCTATTTCACAATGGAAATTATTAAACTGGAGTCATTGTTGTGAAATGTTCCTGTGTGTGTGTGTGTGTGTGTATATAATATATATATATATATATATATATATATATATATATATATATATATATATATATATATATATTACTGTTATGATCAGGTGACCTCGGAGCAGCATGAAAACTTTCACTGGAGTAGGTGGTAACTATACTGACCGCAAACCCTGATCTTAACACCGCAACTAGAAGTAGCCGTGGGGTGTGCCTAACAAAACCTAGACACCTCGGACTAAATACCCCTATAGATGGAAATAGGAATTTCTACCTTGCCTCAGAGCAGAACCCCAAAGGATAGGCAGCCCCCACAAATATTGACTGTGAGTAGTAGAGGAAAAGACACACGCAGGCAGGAAACAGGATTTAGCAAATGAGGCACACACTAGCTAAATAGGAAAGGATAGGACAGGATACTAAGCGGTCAGTATTAAAAATCCTTCCAAAAATATCCACAGCAGAAAATACAAAAACTCCACCATCTAACTAAAGATGTGGAGCGTATATCTGCAACTCCAGAGAATCCAGCAAGACTGAGAAAACACTGACAGTCTAAGCTGGACAAGAGAAAAACAAATGAATAGCAAAGAATATAAGCACACTGCATGTGTGCCACAGAAACAAAAACCAGACACTTATCTTTGCTGAATTGGCAGCTAAGCAGGAGAAGCCAGAAAGTGATCCAACACTTCACAAGAAACATTGACAACTGGCAAGGACTAATGAATCCTGCACACCTAAATATCCCAGTCAGAACTGCAATCAGCAGATACACCTGGCCAGGACTGTGACTCAGAGACAACTGCATTCCCACCGACAACCACTGGAGGGAACCCAAGAGCAGAATTCACAACATATTACACACAGTACAGACCAAAGTTTGTACACACCTCATTTACTTAACAAAAAATAGTGAAACAACTGAAATTATGTCTTATATTCTAGGTTCTTCAAAGTAGGCACCTTGGGTTGGCAGGTCACTCTGCATAAATGCCCTGCAGAGCAAGCTGCCAAACTGCTAAGCATGCTTACAATGGCTGATCACATCACAGTGAGTGGTGCTGTAAAAGGCAACTGTAGCCACTCTGTGCTTGCCCCTATGGATGAAGGCCGATATCTCCCAGCAGGAAATAAGTTCATTTTTTTCCCCAGTAGACTCTCAAGTAAGGCAGCATTACAGATCTGCAGGTAAATAGTGTTTTCTGAGGTGACACGTTCCCTTTAAAATAATTGATCTTGGTACACAATTACCAGTAGGGCTAAGTTCACTTGTCTGCTGCCACATTCCGACAGGTGGAGTTCATGTGCAAAAGTGACTGTTGCATCAAATAATTAGAAGCAGGAGGAAAAAAGTATTCAGTCAGCCACCAATTGTGCAAGTTCTCCCACTTAAAAATATGAGAGAGGCCTGTAGTTGACATCATAGTTAAACCACAACTATGAGAGTCAAAATAAGAAAACAAATCCAGAAAATTACCTTTTCTGATTTGGCAAGATTTATTTTTAAATGGGAGAACTTGCACAATTGGTGGCTGACCAAATACGTTTTTTCCCCCACTGTATCACTCGAATCAGGATCTCTGTCTCTCTGTCTACAACTCAGATTAGGAGGCAAAACCCTGGTTACAGATTCTCTTTAATCAAGAAGATACTAAATCTTCATGGTAAAGGACACATGATACATTCAAAACGCATTGAAGAATTTGCTGCGCTGATGATCATTATAAAGGATCTACAATACATAAAAAAAAATCTTTATCTAATTGAGAAAGTCTGTAAGTCGTAAACAGTCGGTGACTTCAATGCTCTACTAAGCATGATCCTTCGTTCTCCTCTAAACATTCAAGCAAATGGACGTGTGAGCTGCAATTGCTTTTTATTATGTGCCTATATCTCATCAATCATAATATAGCAGTGTAACGACAACTACAATCACTTCTATTTGACCCCCTTTTCTTTAAATATACAAGCCAAATTTTCTGGTCACCAGAACATGACCGGAACATTGTATACGACCTATATTCTCAAACTGATCTGTCTCCATAATTTGGTGAAGAGATGCATCAAAAACATCCCTCAGCCAAGGACCTCAGGTGATAGCCAGGTTCTCAGTTTATCTCATGACCCCACTATGTAAGTGTGAACATTCATCAAGATGGGTAGGATAATTGTGGGGAAAAAAAGCCTTCTAGTTAAGATTACAGAGCAAAGGTTATCCAAGATAAATGGGGTTAGTGAAGAATGAGCATTGTTCTCTATCCATGCAAAGTGATGGAGCTACACATTTGTGATCTCTGCCATAACCACCAGTAAATAACATCTTTCTATTGCTCTCTGTATGACTTACACATGTATTTTTCTTAAATAAGTTTGAAAACTACAATTAATGCAATTGTATAAAGAAATGCCAGGGAAAAAAAAAACACAGAATGTAACACACACTGAAAATGTAAATTCAAAGAGATTGTGTAAAAGGATATTTAAAAAACTAGATTTGTGGAAAACCACTGAAATGCGATCAGGGTCGGACTTGGGTGTCTGGGGCCCACCCTACAGCTATCTGAAAATAGCTGTAGGCCGTTATCCCCGTTATACTAGATCATTGACTGTAAATCACAGGGTGCTCTTGCACCTCTACTGTGCTCACCATAACTGGGATGTACAATTACGGAAGTTTACATTAAAGGGGTTCTTTGGTTAAAACATGTTATCACCGATCCAGGGGCTCTACAGGATAGGTGATCGCTTAGGTCCAACCATTAGAAGCTGCACCGATTGGGAGAATGGGGAAGTTTTATCCCTGACAGGACATGTATCCCCTTTTTAAAATGTAGCGGCAGTTGGGATGTCTGACCGCAGCTCCATTCAATCTCTTTGGGGCTTCCAGAAAAAAATAATCGGAACGCTCGCAGCCACAGAGTGAATGAATGGATCAGTGGTAAAGTTGAAAATCCAGTCTAATGGGGATAAAAATTCCACATTCTGCCGATTGGGACGAAGCAATCAATACATTATCACTTATCCTGTGGAGAGGTGATTACTTTTTTTTTTTTTTTTACAGGAGAACCCCTGAAGTGCGTCTCTGCCACTGTGATTCATGTATTTAATCAATAATGGAAATAAAGAATCTTCTCATAATATCAGAGAGAGCAAATGACCGCCATACACAGCACAATCCACTATACCAAGACCAATAATACCACAAACAGGGAAGAAATACCACCATACCATGACTAGACCACATAGTGACCGAATAATACCACATACAGGGCATAAATACCGTCCCACCATAACCAGACCACAAATTACCACCACATAGGGACCGAATACTTCAATACTGATCATGAATTGAGATGAGCGAACTGGTTCGAAAATGATCCCCAAATGTGCCATATTCTTGCCGAATTTATGTTTGGCGATAGTTTCCAAACAAGTTCGCTCATCTATAATCATGAATACAAACCACAATAGTAACACTGTTATTACCACCAGTGGCATACTCTAGAGCTCTGTATATAGTGTATAGTGTACAGGTAATGCAGTAATCACCAGTGCCATTATACACTGGAGCTGGTAATCACTGTATTATGTCACTGGTAATCACTGTATTATCTATACGCTGACACTATATACAGTATAGTGTCAGCGTATAGATAATACAGTGATTACCAGTGACATACACAGGAGCTCTGTATATAGTGTACAGGTAATACATCAATCAACAGTGACATTATACACAGGAGCTCTATATACAGTGTCAATGTACAGATAATACAGTGATCACCAGTTACATTATATACATGAGATTTGTACTTCGTGTCAATTTACAAGTAAATACAGTGATCACCAGTGACATTATTCACAGGAGCTCTGTACGCAGTATATAGTGTATAGTGTGCATTTAGATGTAATACACTGACTCATCAGTGATGTCTGTATTTGAAGTCCTTCATCTTTGCTTTTCTTCATCCAGCACAGACCGACATCACCTCTTCCAGCCAGGTCTTGTCTCTACAAAAAAAACAGTCATCAATAGCTGATCACTTCCAGAGCACATTCCCCACTTTTTCCCCGACTTCTACGCTACAGGAGATGAAGAAAAAAGTGATACAGTGCTGCTCTGCCCTGTAACAGGACCCCAATTTGTTCTCTCCATGGAAAATAATTTCCTAAAAAGTAAATTATATTACGGTAGTAATAATGTCCCTAATTGGACCCTAAAGAGCATGTTCCATATTCTGGCTCCCAAACAGTAATTACGGTAAGTTCCTCATTCTGGCCCCCTTTATTTAATAGTCTTGCCCAGCCTGGCACAATTTATTTTATAATATGCCCCAGCCTGGCCCCCAGATATCCATCTTACCCCCCATCTATCCATACTGGCCCCCATATGTCATTTGTCCTGGCCCCCCTACACCTATATCTATCATGACCAGCCATATATTTGTCCTGCCTCCCCATATATCCATCCTGGCTCCCATATGTCCCTTTTCTTGCCACCCCCCATATATGCATCCTGCCTTCTCCATATATCCTTCCTGGTCCCTTGTCCTGCCCCTCATATATCCATCCTGGCTCCCCCCATATATCCATCTTGGCCCCTCCATATATCAATCCAGGCCCCTCCATTTATCAATCCTGCCCCCCCATATATCCATCCTGGGCCCCCCATATATCCGTCCTGGGCCCCCCATATATCCGTCCTGGGCCCCCCATATAGCCATCCTGCCCTCCCTCCCCCATATCTCCATCCTGGTCCTGGCCACATGCAGAGAGAAAAAAATTCCTCTTACCTGTCTGTGGCGTCCTCCTCCTCTGCAGATTGCTCATATTAAAATGGCCGTCGATTTAGCATATGACACTGATGTCATATGCCAGCGACGACAGGCGCACACAGTGTTCATCGGGACGTTCGACACGCCGGTTCATGTCATGAACGCTGCGTGCATGCACCCCTGCACATATTCTGTTTGCGATTTTTAAATGGCCCATGCCCCTGAAAACCGCAAAACTTTTTCCCCCATCTTCGCCTTCTCATCCCATCTATCTGGTCCAGTGCAAGAGCCCCTCGGGGATTTTCCCAATACCTCGCCAGGCCAGTCCGACTCTGAATGCCATACTGCTGAATAATCAGTCTTAGATTAAGTTCACGCGATGTGTTTTTGGTGAAGTCTTTCACACTACGTATTTTCGCTGCACTGAAAATGCAGCATCTTACAGTTCCACCAAAGTGGATGAAATTTATCAAAATCTCATTTTTTTTAAGCAGCATAAACGGACCTACGGTGCGTGATTGAAATCTTCAACTTGTCAGCTTCTCTTGCGAGCACGCCGTTCTACCTGTGGGTTTTCCCCATAGAATTGCACTAGGTGCAAAAATAAAAATACAAGCAATCCTCACATGACTAACAATAAAGTTTTGCCAAAGCCAAACAACAGTAAGTATCAAAAACAAAGTAGCTTTATTTAAAACATGACATCAATAAGTGACAAAAACTATATAGTCAAAAACACAATAAGGACACAAGTAAAAAAACGCAAGTATCCTAATTTAACCAATAGGTGCAGAAAAGCTGCAAAAATATCTGCAACATCAAACACCAAGTACTCCTTGTGGAAATGTAGCCTTAAGTCCCATTGTGCAAAAACAGCGGATTTTCCCCTTGAAAGTCTATGTTTTACCGTGCAAGCAAAGTGAATGAGATGTCCTAAATTTCATGCAGTAAAATATATCTGCAGCATAAATTGATAGGGGTTGTGAGGTTCAGATCCACAGCATGGCAATTTATGTTGCAAGAATTAGGTGTGAACTTCACCCTTTGCAAAGTCGAAGGTGAAATATGCAGTTCTTCACAATAATATCAGCTGTAAATGATATCGCTGTGGCTTCTCCATGGCAGGAGGTCTACAGTGGAGATACTATGTGGGAACGTATAGAACCTAGGATAAAACAAAATGAACAAATATCCTGCAGTAAGCAAATTGTATTAGTACATGTAAAAAGCATGGGGTACTTAGTTGACACTATTTTGATTTAAAAAAAAAAAAGTGTAAAAGCCATCCGACCACGACAAGGTGTACCCAGGATGGTCCCTTACACTTGCAGTTTATCTTGATGTGTCAGCAGAGCTCAAAATAGACATGGGCTTGGCCGACACTTTTTGGGCTGTGCATCTGGTCGATATAGTTTTCCATGGGCAAGTGCAATACAGGTCTGGGAACTGCTCTGCTCTCTGTCTATTTTGAGGTAAATTGGCACATCACGAGGAGAATTACAAGAGTTAGGGTCCATCCTGTGTGGGTACACCTTGTCGCAGTGGGATGGCTTTTATGCTCTTTTGATCACAATTGTGTCAGCCAAGTTCCCTATATTATTTACTATCTATTTACTTATTTTATTTATTGCAGGGTATTTTCTAATTTTGTTTTTATCCTAGATTCTGCCTGTGAAATGGCCACAGTGTGAATGTGTACCTACGCATTGCACTTATATCAACACGTGTTGCATCTCATTTCTTTATTTTTCTTTATGTGGGAACATAGCATTAAGAGAGCAGGAAAAGCCTAACAGACCAATGCTACAGAAGTTATGGTGGCATCATTATTGACAATTAAAGTAAATCTGTTATTACAATTGCAGGGTAATACTCCATTTCTAAAGAGGTCATTCTCTGATATCTCCCTTGCAGTGTAAATGAAAAACTAAAATTATAGATGTGACTCATGTCGGTGGTACTCATCTCCCAAGCCGTATATCCCAGGATATATGATTATGAGTAGAAAGTTCCAGCATCCTCCTGTGCAGTGAAGCATGGTGTACTGGCCTTGGCTTCACCTGTACAAGTGTCAGATGTATTCATCTGTGGGGCTGGCTTGTCATGACATATCTCAATCAATCAAGCCAGAAATACTAAGGTGAGTTTTACGAGGCTCTTCACAGGTAGCGTATCCTACTTTATAACTTAGTTTTTTTTTTTTTACTAAGTACAGCAAGGAACATTACAGAGAACAACATCTTTAGTAACCTATTACCAACCCACATAACAGTTTGGCAGCACTTTACGGTGTGTATCTTCCTTAAAGATTCATCTCAAATAAAAGCCAAGATTCTTAGATCAGGAATAGAACAGACATTTATAGGACATTTCATAACTTTCCCAAATTCTTATGAAAAAAATACAGCACATCCTGCATTGTACTACTGTACCCAATGTATTATATGTTTTAGGAGTCAGAGTCCATTTTATACCAACTTCAACTCCACCAAAATGCACTCCACAATTCCGACTCCACAGCACTGATGGATATATCCATCATGAGGATTATCATAGAATGTTAGAGTTGGAAGGGACCTCCATTGAAGACTTCAATTGAAGGAGAACTTGTCACCTCTCGTGGCAGCCTGATAAACTCATTGATCATCCTAACTGTCAAAAAGTTTTTTCTAATATCTAATCGGTATCTTCTCCCTTTCAGTTTCATTACATTGCTTCTCATGTTTCCATGTGCAAATGACAATAATGATGATCCCTCTACATTGTGACATCCCTTCAGATATTTGAAGACAGCTATTAAGTCTCCTATTAGCCTTCTTTTTTTCCAAGCTAAACATTCCTAGATCTTTTAACCATTCATTGTAAGACATACTTTGCAGTCCGTTCACCATCCTGGTAGCTCTTCTCTGAACTTGCTCCAGTTTTTCAATGTCTTTTAAAATGTGGTGCCCAGAACTGGACACAGAATGAACTAACACCGACAGTCAGCTGATGAACCAGGTGACCTCTTAAAAGATGGAGGGAGTGGTCAACACAAACATCAGCTGACCCAGCAGCAATGCAGTAACATCAACATCTAAAACTGAGGCAACCAGATCTGCCACAAATCCAAATTTGGATCGTGACAGTGTGCTAAATTATTAGGCAACTTCCTTTCCTTTGGCAAAATGGGTCAGAAGAGAGATTTGACGGGCTCTGAAAAGTCCAAAATTGTGAGATGTTTTGCAGAGGGATGCAGCAGTCTTGAAATTGCCAAACTTTTAAAGCGTGATCACCGTACAATCAAGCGTTTTATGGCAAATAGCCAACAGGGTCGCAAGAAGCGTGTTGGGCAAAAAAGGCGCAAAATAACTGCCCATGAATTGAGGAAAATCAAGCGTGAAGATGCCATTTGCCATCAGTTTTGCCATATTTCAGAGCTGCAACGTTACTGTAGTAACAAAAACCACAAGGTGTGTTATACTCAGGGACATGGCTAAGGTAAGGAAGGCTGAAAAAAAGACCACCTTTGAACAAGGAACATAAGATAAAACGTCAAAACTGGGCCAAGAAATATCTTAAGACTGAGTTTTCAAAGGTTTAATGGACTGATGAAATAAAGTAAAGGGCAGGGAGCTCCACTCCGACTCAGACTCCAGCAAGGTTGAGGTGGGGTACTGGTATGGGCTGGTATCATCAAAGATTAACTTGTGGGACCTTTTCGGGTTGATAATGGAGTGACGCTCAACTCCAAGACCTACTGCCAGTTTCTGGAAGACAACTTCATCAAGCAGTGGTACAGGAAGAAGTCGGTATTGTTCAAAAAAACATGATTTTCATGCAGGACAATGCTCCATCACATGCCTCCAACTACTCCACAGCGTAGCTGTCCAGTAAAGGTCTCAAAGAAGAAAAAAATAATAACATGACCCCATAGAGAACCTGTGGTCCCTCATAAAATGTGAGATCTACAGGGAGGAAAAACAGTACGCCTCTCGGAACAGTGTCTGGGAGGCTGTGGTGGCTGCTGCACGCAATGTTGATCGTAACCAGCTCAAACAACTGACAAAATCTATGGATGGAAGGCTGTTGAGTGTCATCATAAAGAAAGGTGGCTATATTGGTCACTAATTTTGGGGGGGTTTGTTTTTGCATGTCAGAAATGTTTATTTCTAAATTTTGTGAAGTGATATTGGTTTACCTGGTGAAAATAAACAAGTGAGACGGGAATATATTTGGTTTTTATTAAGTTGCCTAATAATTCTGCACAGTAATAGTTACCAGCACAAACAGATATCCTCCTAAGATAGCCAAATCTAAAAAAAAACTACTCCAACTTCCAAAAAATATTAAGCTTTGATATTTATGAGTCTTTTGGGTTGATTGAGAGCATAGTTGTTGATCAATAATAAAAATAATCCTCTAAAATACAACTTGCCTAATAATTCTGCACACTGTGTATGTATATACAGTATATATATATATATACACTATATCACATTTCTCTGATCCACCCAGTCAGTGATTCCATCATAGAAGGACATTATATTAGTCTGTCATGACTTGTTTGCTACAAACCCATGCTGGCTCTGGTTATTTACGGTATTGTTATCCAAGTACTTACATACATGCTGTTTAATAATTTGTTCAAAGATCTTTCCTGGTATAGAAGTAAGGCTCACTGGCCTGTAATTTCTTGGCTCCATCTTCTTTTCATTTTTGAAGAGTGACAACATTTGCCCTGATTAGATTGATACTGCCTCTGTCTCTATGTGCTTAGCAGAAGTAAATTGCCAGGATCCTGCTGAAACCATGCGGGTATGTGAGAACACCAATCCCCTAGCTTAACCCTTTAGAAAGCGACTGTAGGATATAGCTGGTTAGGGAGCAGGGGAGCTCACTTGTCTCCCCCCACCACCACCTGATTGTAGGGGTATTGATGTATTGTCGTTGTCAACTGGGGACTTGCCAATTACCTTTATTGCAGCTGTCTTGCTCCTTCCTCCTTTTAGAATCAGCCAGTGTGTCTAAGCACATGGTAAAAAAAATAATTAAAAGAATTAAAAATAAAAAAATAATATCTTTGTCTGTAACTACTTTTAATTGCAAATAAATTAATAAAAAGGCACATAATTGATGTTCCCACATTAGTACCTCATCTATTGTGGAACAAAAAGCTATCAAAATTATTTTTCAATCACTCACCTCCCAATAACAGGTATAACAAGTCACATGTACCCCCAAAAATAGCCTTAGAAAATGCAATTTGTTTTGAAAAAAAAAGTACTCATATGGCTTTATCAAATGTAAAAATATAACTCTTAAAAACATAATAAAAAAATAGCTGTGTCCTCAAGAATCAAAATAGCTGTGTCATTAAGGCGCTAAAAGAACAGTCAGAATGGCAACAATAAGACGGAATCAACTACATTTACTGGCACAAATTTTACATTAGACAGCCCTGAGGTCACATAAAGATGTATCTGAAGAATTTGTGGCCTCCGGGCCAGACTGAGATAACCGTGCTACAAAAGGTAAAAGCAGCTTTTGATAACTGTATTTTTCAAGCATAAGATTAGATGGAAAAGGTAATGACAAGCATAAGATGGAATCATCATTTAATAGCTAATTTTCTCTTAGCTTTCGGACTTTCTACAATTTCCTACATTACCAATCTTAATTGCATTTCTTCTACCACAACAATGAAATACTAAAAAAATTTAGAGGCACGTCTAGAAGAAAAAGAACCATTAACTTTATATATACATAGGAAAGTGTAGAACTATGATTCATTACCACTACCTCTTGCTTATATATACTGTTATGTCCAGAAGTATTGGGACAGTGACCTTCGTGATGTCGCCTCTGCATGCTACTATTTTAAATTTAAAATGAAACAACTGAGATGCAGTTGAAATGGAGACTTTCAGGTTTAATTAGAGTGGTTGTACAAAATTATCCTGTGAAACATTTAGGAAATGGAACCATTTTTCTTGAAAACTTCATTTCAGAGGCTAAAAAGTAATTGGACAAACTAACTTAACCGTAAATAAAATGTATTGCATTTTGTGCAAGCCAGGGTGTGGCCTCCCTTCTATGAGCTGAAAATTACATTTAAAAGCTTCCCTAGACTGGTGTCCACAGTTTGGGAGTCGGTCCTTTGTCTACCCTTATTCACACACTGAGTAGGCCACTTCTAATATTTCTGCTACCTATTTGATGGATTTCTTCTTTTTTTCAGCCTAAGGCTACTTTCACACTAGCGTTAACTGCAAACCGTCACAAAAACGTCTTTTTTCCGAAAAAACGGATGCGTCAAAAAAGTGGAAAACGTATGCAACGCATACAGCATTTCGACGGATCCGTCGCAAATCCGATAAACGGTTGCGTTGAAATGCTGGATGCGTTGCATACGTTGCATCCGTTTTTACCATCCGTTGCATCCGTTTTTACGACGGATCCGTTGTTAAAATGGGAGGCACCAAAATTTGATTGGCTACTGGAAAATAAGGAAATGTATATACTGACTGTATTTACAGCCCATCTTTGAGGGTTTCAGTTTAGTGGCAAGGATGGATGGTGTACTTGGGAGGATTGCGAGTTTGGTTACTGACGTTGTATTTGAGACGAATCGCCTGGATATCATAGTGCGGGAGAAGGAGGTGGCAGCAGAAAGACGGAGGATGCTTCTGCAGCAACGGAGAGTGAGACGATTCTGGATACATCCGATCAATGAGCTGCGGATGACCAGGGGTGTCCAGTCCACTCTCTATCTGGAGTTGTGGCACAACCCACACAAATTCTTACGGACGGATGAGGATGGAACATTTTGACTATTTGGTTGGAAAACTAGGGGATGTCATCCAAAGGCAGGACACAAGGATGAGGCTTGCCATCACACCGGCGGAGCGGCTTCTGGTGACACTGCGGTAAGCATCTTTTTTTTATGTCATTGCTCATATTGAATGTTATTACATGCTGCAGACAATACTGCGCTGACACATTGCGCTGCATTTTCCGCAGCATGTAATTTTTTTTGTTGTTTGAGGCCATTCCACTGTTTGTTTTTCTTATGTTATTGGTCATATTGAATGTTATTACATGCTGCAGACAAAACTGCGCTGACACATTGCGCAGCATTTTCTGCAGCATGTAATTTTTTGGTTTGTTTGAGGCCATTCCACTGTTTTTTTTTTCTTATGTCATTGGTCATATTGAATGTTATTACATGCTGCAGACAAAACTGCGCTGACACATTGCGCAGCATTTTCTGCAGCATGTAATTTTTTGGGTTGTTTGAGGCCATTCCACTGATTTTTTTTGTTGATGGTCTGTGCAATTTTTTTTTTACATTTTTTTTTTCTGCAGCTTCCTAGCTACGGGTGAGTCTCTGACTTCACTCCATTTCCAATTCAGGCTGGGGTTTCCACTGTTGGCGGAATAGTGAAGGACACATGTCGGGCTATTTGGGACACTTTACAGCCGGAGTATATCCCACAACCATCAATGGAGATCTGGTTGAGAAGTGCAGAACAATTTGAGAGAATTTGCAATTTCCCAAATTGTGTTGGTGCCGTGGACGGCAAACACATAAGGATTGCTAAACCGGCAGGAACAGGATCCGAGTACTACAACTATAAAAAATACTTCTCCATTGTACTCATGGCTATTGCAGACGCCAACTGCCGATTCCTTGCTGTGGACATAGGAGCGTATGGCCGGTCCAACGATTCGAAAGTTTTTAAAAACTCTCCAATGGGTCGTTGCCTGTATGGAGATACATACAATTTCCCGCCAGCCAGACCGCTCCCAGGAACAAGTGAACCAGCCATGTCATATGTTTGTGTAGGTGATGAAGCGTTTCAACTCTCGCCGCACTTACTGAAACCATATAGCAGCCGTGAATTAAACAGTACCAAGCGGGTATTTAATTACCGTCTTACTAGAGCAAGAAGAGTGGTAGAGTGCTCTTTTGGTATATTGACGGCAAAGTGGAGAGTTCTGCTGACGGCAATAAAACTGGAAACCAAAACTGTAGACGATGCTGTTAAGGCATGTGTGGTGCTCCATAACTTTGTCCTTTCAAAGGAGCCCGTTTCCTTGGATGACGAAGAACTGAAGACAACCTTGTGGGATTACCGCAGTGCCTCTGTTCGCTCCACAGGTTCTGTTACCAGGATGAGGGACCAGTTTGCGGATTATTTTGTGTCACCTGTTGGGCGGATTCCATGGCAAGATATCATTGTGTGACATGTTTTTCATGGCTTTTGTTGTTTATGTAAAAATTGTGTTTCTGGCAAAAAAAAACAGCAAAAAAAAAAAAATTCCCAAAGCGTGGTTTGCTTCGTGATAAAACCATTGTGTTATATACCTTTCAAACGTCTGGTATTTATTTTCATTTAATCTTTTTTAATAGTTACCATATTACCTTAATTAATCCACACACACAAAGAGTAGATTTTAAATCAGAAAGATTTTTATTTTAAATCTTGAAATTTTTTTTAGCATTTTCAAAAAACATTTTGTTTTTCTTTTCAAAATAACTTTTGTTTTGAACATTTATAAACTTATAATTTTGTTACTACAAGTCTTGGTAGTGTTGGGTGGAGTAACTATGGGAGGAGGGGCTGGAATGTTGGACCACGTCGGTAGGTGGGATTGGGGAAACCCTACTTGTTTGGTCTGCAGTGGAAGGGTGGTGAAAAGCAGGAGGCTGACCAGAGGGGGGTTGTATTGGGGTATTTGTATAACTGAATGGGGAAGGAAAGCTGGGCAAGGAAGAAGAAAACACTGGGGAATACATTTGGGTTGTGGGCCTGGTTTGGTATTGGGACTGACGTTGATATTGGGGGGCATGGTGTTGAAATGGTGACTGGGATGTGTGGGGAGGTGTGGGGGTAGATTGGGGTTCGTGGAGGACCTTGAGTAGAGCATTATGGCAGCTATTCATTACCCGCATCTGCTGATCAAAAGAAAGCTTTTCCATGCTCCTGAGCATGGATTGAAAAAAAAGATTTGCCGGAGATTGACTTACATCTAAATGCAGCCTATCCAAGCGACTGCTGGTTTCATGGTGGGTTTCACTGATGCGTGATTGCACCATGATGAAACCAGCAGTCACTTGCTCTCCCAAAATTTTAAAAGAACTTTGGAAGGATGCATTTAGATGTAAGAACTCAGGAGCATAGCTCCTTTCCTGACCCCTCTGTCGCTGCCGCCACGAACCTAACGGTGGTGTAGAGGTGGCAGGGTCAGAGGGGTGGGGTAAAGGGAACGCTATCTGTTGACCATCAGATGCGAGTAACGAAGGCTGCGCTCCAGTGCCTGAGGTGGATGAAGTGGAGGGGTCAGAGGTGTGGGACCTACCGACGTGGTCCCCGGTGGCGGACTCAGGAGGGATCGCTCCAGAGGGCGCAGAGGAAGATGCAGGCGCACGGTGGCTGGAGAAGGTGCTGTGAAAGAAAAAAAAAATAATTTAATATATTGATATGAAAAAGCCCGGACTGAAACAAAAGTTTTGTGATTAGACAGGTTCTTACTGGGATGTTGAATACTTACACTCTACTCAGCATGGTTCGCCTCAGGAAGGAGAGGGCAGGGGCGTATCTGTAGCTCCTCTTCTTCCTTCCTGCTGAGCCACTCGGGGCCTGCATCTCCTCGTTGAATTCCCTCTTAAAGCGATCCCTCAGTGACCGCCACCGCTTCCTCACCTTGCCACCTGTGAAGACAGGAATGAAGAAAAAAAAAAATGGTAAATGCAAGACATTACATTCAGCTCTAAACATCACTGAAAAGTGAATACTTACATAGTTTGCTCTGCTGCTGTGGAAGAAGGTTCTCCCACCTTGGAAAGATGTTATGGCATACTTCCAACCAGAGCCGACGGGTGACACTGGTATCAGCATGCCTGCGGTCAGCCATGTTCAACAGCGGCTCCCGCTCGCGAACCTCCTCGATTAGGGCTTCGATTTCTATATCAAAATCTTCGGTGGGAGCACACTGTGAAGCCTGTGAGAAAAAAAAAATAAAAAAATAAAAATTAGTAGACTGAAAAACAAAATTACCAATCGAAGCCCCCCAAAAAGCAACTCACTGGTGGCCGACCGCGGCGTCAAGTCCGCCGACTCTGGGAGCGCCTGGGAGAACCTTCACGCTGTGCTGGAAGTTCAGCAGCAGCAGCAGCAGGAGACTGAAATAAAGGATAAAAAAAATTAGCTTTAATGTATGTATATGTTTTCTGTGTTACGTTATATATGAAATTCTGTTTTGTGTATGGTGCAGTGTGATGTGTGAAGCAAGTGTTTCGCCACTACTTACACTTGGTTCCTCCTCCACTTGGATGTCTCCACCCATCTCGGTCCCTTCTGACAGCTCCTCATCGGATTCTGATTCCTGTTTAAACATAATAAATGCATGTAGTGAACAAAAATGATTTAAAAAAAAAAATGTGTTTACTTACCGATACGCGCTGTTGCTGTGGAGGAGGGCTGTCAGAAGAGGACATTGTGTTCCTGGTGTTAAGGCCGGTGGCTGTGGTCCTGGTGGCTACGGCCGGTGGCTGTGGTCCTGGTGGCTACGGCCGGTGGCTGTGGTCCTGGTGGCTACGGCCGGTGGCTGTGGTCCTGGTGGGTCTGTAAGTTAAAAGACACTTGCAATCTGCTCTACACATTGAAGTAGCAGATTTGGGGTCTTCAAAACTTACTTTGAAAAATTTGAGGATGTGGTCCTGGTGGCTACGGCCGGTGGCTGTGGTCCTGGTGGCTACGGCCGGTGGCTGTGGTCCTGGTGGGTCTGTAAGTTAAAAGACACTTGCAATCTGCTCTACACATTGAAGTAGCAGATTTGGGGTCTTCAAAACTTACTTTGAAAAATTTGAGGATGTGGTCCTGGTGGCTACGGCCGGTGGCTGTGGTCCCTAGTGTATCTGTAATATAATAAGTATAATGGATTTATAGTTAGACCACCGCAGAACTAGGTAATGTTTAGCAATAAACACCCTGTTTTAAAATGTGAGAAATAGGTGAACACCAAAACCCAAAAACAGGTGCACGTTATACCATTCATTTCCATGTCCCTGAAAAAAAAAAAAAAAATTTAAAATGTGAGACACCATGGAAAAATGTGCACATGGGGTGCATTTGGATAGCGCTGGGCAGACCCGCCTGATCTAATAGAAGGGTGTCACTACTAGGCTTGCCTGGATGCTGTGCATCTCCATTGTGTGAACAGCGCCACATACAAGTTTTTATGTGCAGCAATGTGCCAAGCAGCCACCCTCTCCATTAGTTTGGTAGCTGGTGAGTGGCTGCCTCATCGGTTATGCTGCACCTGTGTTGTTTCTATTTTAACCACATGGGTCCACTGCATCCTGTTAGTGCATTTGTTTGGAGGCCTAGGCAGATAAGAACCTCTGCCGTGTTTTGCTGTTTTTTCTAATTTTTGGAGGATCTCTGAATCCTCTTTTTGTGCTTTTGCTGCGATTACAGCTGCAAGTCTCTTGGGGTATGTCTCTATCAGTTTTGTACATCATTTGTAAAACAGCAGTTTTCAGCTATTTCCACAGATTCTCAATTGGATTGAGGTCTGGACTTTGACTTCCATTCTAACACCTGTATACGTTTATTTGTGAACTCCAACAGGTTTTCTTCAAGAATGGTCCTGTATTTGGCTCCTTCCCGTCAATTTTAGCCATCTTCCTTGTCCCTGCTGAAGAAAAGCAGTCCCAAACCATGATGCTGGCTCCACCATGTTTGACAGTGGGGATGGTGTGTTCAGGGTGATGAGCTGTGTTGCCTTTACGCCAAACATCTCGTTTGGCATTGTTGCCAAAAAGTTCGATTTTGGTTTCATCTGACCAGAGCACCTTCCTCCACGTTTGGTGTGTCTCCCAGGTAGCTTGTTGCAAACTTTAAATGGCACTTTTTATGGATATCTTTGAGAAATGGCTTTCTTCTTGCCACTCTTCCATAAAGGCCAGATTTGTGCAGTGTACGACTGATTGTTGTCCTATGGACAGACTGTCCCACCTCAGCTGTAGATTTCTGCAGTTCATCCAGAGTGATCATGGGCCTTTTGGCTGCATCTCTGATCAGTTTTCTCCTTGTTTGAGATGAAAGTTTAGAGGGACGGCCGGGTCTTGGTAAATTTGCAGTGGTATGATACTTCTTCCATTTCAATATGATCGCTTGCACAGTGCTCCATGGGATGTTTAAAGTTTTGGAAATCATTTTATACCCAAATCCGGCTTTAAACTTCTCCACAACAGTATCACGGACCTGCCTGTTGTGTTCCTTGGTCTTCATGATGCCCTCTGTGCTTCAAACAGAACTCTGAGACTATCAGAGAGCAGGTGCATTTATACGGAGACTTGATTACACACAGGTGGATTATATTTATGATCATTAGGCATTTACGACAACATTGGATCATTCATAGATCCACAATGAACCTCTGGAGTGAGTTTGCTGCGCTGAAAGTAAAGGGGTCAAGTAATATTGCACGCCCCACTTTTCAGTTTTTGAATTTCCACAAAAATTTTAAAATAACCAATAAATTTCGTTCAACTTCACAATTGTGTTCCACTTGTTGTTGATTCTTCACCAAAAATTTACATGTGTATGTACACACTGTGTGCAGAATTATTAGGCAAGTTGTATTTTGATCACATGATACTTTTTATACATGTTGTCCTACTCCAAGCTGTTCAGGCTTGAGAGCCAACTACCAATTAAGTAAATCAGGTGATGTGCATCTCTGTAATGAGGAGGGGTGTTGTCTAATGACATCAAAACCCTATATAAGGTGTGCTTAATTATTAGGCAACTTCATTTCCTTTGGCAAAATGGGTCAGAAGAGAGATTTTACGGGCTCTGAAAAGTTCAAAATTGTGAGATGTCTTGCAGAGGGATGCAGCAGTCTTGAAATTGCCAAACTTCTGAAGCATGTTCACTGAACAATCAAGCGTTTCATGGCAAATAGCCAACAGGTCGCAAGAAGCGTGTTGGGCAAAAAAGGCGCAAAATAACTGCCCATGAATTGAGGAAAATCAAGCGTGAAGCTGCCAAGATGCCATTTGCCACCAGTTTGGCCATATTTCAGAGCTGCAACGTTACTGGAGTAACAAAAAGCACAAGGTGTGGGATACTCAGGGACATGGCCAAGGTAAGGAAGGCTGAAAAACTAGCACCTTTGAACAAGAAACATAAGATCAAACATCAAGACTGGGCCAAGAAATATCTTAAGACTGACTTTTCAAAGGTTTTATGGACTGATGAAATGAGAGTCCCTCAGATTGGGCCAGATGGATGGGCCAGAGGCTGGATCAGTAAAGGGCAGAGAGCTCCACTCCGACTCAGATGCCAGCAAGGTGGAAGTGGGGTACTGGTGTGGGCTGGTATCATCAAAGATGAACTTGTGGGACTTTTTCGGGTTGAGGGTTGAGTGAAGCTCAACTCCAAGACCTACTGCCAGTTTCTGGAAGACATGTAGAAAAGCCGCGGAGACACCATCACGTGTTTCTCAACGCAAGCAATAAATAGCCAGGTCTTTCACCGGGAAGGAACAACCACGGGAAGGGCAGCATCCAAAAGGAAAACCACCTATGCCAAAACATGGTATCCATCCACAGACAGCTGTTTCGGGGTATTTGCCCCTCATCAGTGTGGAGCCAACTGCTGGCTCCAGGCCCCCTGTCTGCTAAGGGGCCCCATAGCAGCTGGTCGGCAGAGAAGGGAGACCAATTCTCCCTGCTCTGTTGCAGAATGTAACTATTGTCGCACTGTGCGCGCCGATACAGTTACAGTAGCGTAGCTCTGGGTGGGCCCCCTCTGGGCTCCGGGCCCGGGGCACTTGCACCCTCTGCCCCCCCAGTAGCTACGCTAATGATATATATCTATTATTGTACCTGAATTCAAGGCAACTATATACAGTATATATAGGGTTCACTCTACTGGGCACTTTGTCTCTCTATTTTAAACCTTAAATTGTGTTTTCTAGTATCTAAATAAAGTTCTATACTTTATTTTACATATGGTTTGCTTCTTTGGACTAAAAAAAGATAATGTAAAGCGCTGTGGAATATGTTGGCACTATATAAATAAAATAATTATTATAGAAGTCCCTTGGTGGTTGCACAATATACACATTATATATATATATATATATATATATATATATATATATATATATATATTGTAGCATGGATAAAGGGTTTGTGGTCGATGGGAGGTATGTGCCACATAAGTGCCTGATTGCTGTAATGTAGCCCGGAGTATTCCTTTCTTGCACATAATCTTGTATATGTGTTTCAGGACCTGTGGTAATGTCAGACCACATGGCTAATCATGTGATGGGTTACTGGGTGGGGTTAGCTCTTTATAAGACTGGCTAATCCTTTACACAGCAGATATGTGTGGAGGTGAAACCCTCCTGAGTGTGTTACGGCTTCAGGACTGAGCCGGATGAACTGGACACTTGCTTTTCTTTGCCTGAACCAAAGGCCCATTTTGCTTTCTGTTATTTGCCACATGGTTTATGAAGCAATAAACCCAGTGAACTTTAAAGGAACACGTCTCCTGAGTGTCAGCCGTCGCAGCTGAGTGAGTGAAATCCTTACAATTGGTGGAGAATGCGGGCAGCGTTCCCAGCGGAGACGTGAGTTTATTTTTGAATGTCCTGGGTCAAGGCTGTTGCGAGCCAGCAGGAGCAAAGGCAGCAAGAGACCAACAGGCTGTTGATGCAGCAGATACAACAGAGCCAGCAGGAGCAACGGCAGAGTCAGCAGGAGCAACGGCAGAGTCAGCAGGAGCAACGGCAGCAGATGCAGCAGAGCCAGCAGGAGCATCAGCAGCAGATGCAGCTTCTGGCAACCGCCATCCAGGGCAAGGCGAGCGCCCCAACCCCAGGTTTGGCTGATGACACCCACGTCCGGAAGACGGTAAGACGCGCATTGCAGAAAATGACTCCCGGGGATGATGTTGAGGCCTTCCTGACGGTGTTTGAGAGGGTCGCTGAGAGGGAAAAACTTCCGCCAGAGCAGTGGGCAGAGGTACTTGCGCCATACCTGACGGGAGAACCCCAGAAGGCGTACTATGATTTGACCTTGCAGGATGCCAAAGAGTATCACAAATTGAAAGCCGAGATTCTCGCACGTTTGGGGGTGACACTGACTGTCAGGGCACAGCGAGTTCACTCCTGGGGCTATCACCGGGACAAACCACCTCGTTCCCAAATGTTTGATCTGTTGCACCTGGTCCAGAAATGGCTGCAGCCAGAATCCTCTGCGCCTGCACAGATGGTAGAACGGGTGATGATGGATCGGTTTGTCCATTCCCTCCCGAGGCCTATACAGTCTTGGGTTGCCCAGGGTGATCCCCAGAATGCCGACGAGCTGATCGGACTGGTTGAGAGATACCAAGGGTTGGAAGGCTCCTTCGGGAGGCAGCCCATGCCGTACTGGGGGTCCCAGAAGGCAGCTGAGTCCCAAAAAGGGGTGGTGCGTCCAAGGTCACAAAGGGCGGGGGAGGTGGTGCCCAAGGTCCCCACGGGTGATATTATTTGTTGGAGGTGCCACAAGCCAGGACATATAGCTGCCCGTTGTTCCCAAACCACTGAGCAGATGGACTGCAGCATGGGACGCCGTTGTTCATACTATGCGTATCCAGCCTGTAGTGTGAACTCTCCATCCAACGAGGGACCTCAAGCGTGTCCCGTAAAGGTGAACGGTCGAGCAGTAACGGCACTGTTAGACTCGGGGAGCCTAGTGACCCTGGTGAGGGCCACATTTCCTCTCCACCTGCTCCCAGGAAAGAAGGTCGGAGTGCGGTGCATACATGGTGATGCAAAGGACTACCCTATGGCCAGGGTGGACATTGAAACGGCATGTGGCACTGAGTCCCACATAGTCGGCGTGGTTCAGGACTTGTTGCACCCTATAATTATTGGCCGGGATTTCTGTTTGTTTTGGGATTTGTGGGGAAATGGTTCTGAGCTCCCTGGCAGGGAACCAGTGAACCCTGGAAGGGTATCGCCACACCCAGAGGCAGACAGTTTTCCTTTTTGTGTTCTGGTTGGGGATGAGGAGGAAGTATCCCCTACATCTGACATTCTGGAGTTAGAAGTTACCGGTGAAAATTTTGGGACTGCCCAACATAGGGACCCCACTCTGAGGGAAGCCTTTAATAATGTCACAGTTATTGACGGGGTGGTACAGGAGCCGGGGGCAGACACAAGATTTCCCCATTTTCTGTTGAGGGGGGAGTTGTTGTACCGTGTCACGAAAATACAGGAGGAGTTGGTAGAGCAGTTGATAGTGCCGGGTCCGTATAGACGGAAAGTGTTGGACATGGCCCATTCACACATCTTGGGTGGACACCTGGGGGTGGAAAAAACGCAGGAACGGGTTGTGCAGAGGTTCTATTGGCCTGGGTTTCACCGGGAAATAGTGAACTATTGCAGGTCCTGCCCTACATGTCAGCTAACTGCTCCTACTCCTCATTTCCGGAACCCCCTTGTGCCACTGCCCATTATTGAGGTACCGTTCGAGAGAATTGCCATGGACTTGGTCGGTCCCTTAGTTAAATCAGCTCGGGGCCATCAGTATATATTAGTCATCCTGGACTATGCCACACGCTATCCTGAGGCAATTCCCTTGAGAAATTCTTCCTCAAAAAGCATAGCCCGCGAGTTGGTCCATGTCTTTTCCCGGACAGGTCTGCCAAAGGAGATCCTGACTGACCAGGGTACACCTTTCATGAGCAAGGTGATGAGGGAGTTATGCAAAGCCCTGAAGATCTCCCAGTTGAGGACCTCGGTGTACCATCCCCAGTCAGATGGCCTTGTTGAGAGGTTTAACAAGACCCTAAAGAGCATGCTGAGAAAAGCTATAGAGAAAGACGGTAGAGACTGGGATTGTCTCTTACCCTATCTGATGTTTTCCATTCGTGAAGTTCCACAGGCGTCCACAGGGTTCTCACCGTTTGAGCTTCTATATGGCCGACATCCACGAGGACTCCTGGATATAGCCAAGGAAACCTGGGAGGCCGAAGTCACACCCCACAGAAGCGTCATTGAGCATGTGGCCCTGATGCAGCAGAGGATTGCAAAGGTGATGCCTATCGTGAAAGAACACCTTCTCCAAGCACAAGAAGCTCAAGCCAGGGTCTACAACCGGTCTGCAAGAGTGAGGCAGTTCAATCCGGGAGACCGAGTTCTTGTGTTAGTTCCAACGGTGGAAAGCAAGTTCTTGGCCAAATGGCAAGGGCCATATGAGGTTGTCGAGAAACTTGGTGAGGTAAATTATAAAATTCACCAACCAGGAAGACGGAAACCATTCCAAGTTTACCATGTCAACCTCATCAAGCCATGGCAAGATAGAGAGCCGACAGCAACTCCATCATTGTTAAGCAACCCAGAAGGTGAGGTTGGAGCGGTTACTATAGCAGAGACGCTATCAAAGACCCAGAAACAGCAGTGCCGGGAGTTACTCCAGAAAAACAGGGACCTGTTTTCAGAATTGCCAGGATACACGAAGGTCATAGAGCACGAGGTCCTAACAGAGCCACATGTGCGGGTGAATGTGAAACCTTATCGTATTCCTGAGGCTCGTCGAGAAGTTATCTCCAAGGAAGTGGAGCGTATGTTGAGGCTTGGGGTCATTGAGGAATCCAAGAGCGGTTGGTCGAGCCCAATTGTCCTGGTCCCAAAACCTGATGGAGAGTGGAGGTTTTGCAACGACTATCGGAAGTTGAATGAAGTCTCCAAGTTCGACGCTTATCCCATGCCCCGTATTGATGAGCTCATCGAAAGGCTTGGGCACGCCAGATATATATCCACCTTGGATTTGACAAAGGGGTATTGGCAGATCCCCATGGCACAGGAAGCCAAGGAGAAGACGGCCTTTTCGACACCTGATGGATGCTTCCAATATGCCCGGATGCCGTTTGGCCTACAGGGAGCTCCGGCGACCTTCCAGAGGGCTATGGATAGAGTCCTTGCACCCCATAAGGCCTACGCTGCCGCGTACCTAGATGATATCGTCATCTTTAGCCCGGACTGGGAGAGTCATCTGGAGAAAGTCCAAGCGGTGTTGGATGCTATAAGAGAGGCCGGATTTACTATAAACCCGAAGAAGTGCGCCTTGGGTAAAGAAGAAGCTAAGTACCTTGGATACATAGTGGGTCATGGAGAAATAAAACCCCAAATCAATAAAGTGGAGGCAATCCAAACATGGCCAAAACCAGTTTCCAAGAAACAAGTTAAAGCCTTCCTGGGAATCGTGGGATATTACAGGAGGTTCATCCCAAACTTCGCCACGATGGCTGCGCCTCTGACTGACCTGCTAAAAGGGACAAAATCAGTAATGGTTAAGTGGTCCGAAGAAACAGAGTCAGCCTTCCAAGAAATGAAAAACGCTTTGTGTAAGCAACCCGTTCTGACGGCCCCAAACTTCAAGAAAGAGTTTATTCTTCAGACAGATGCCTCAGATGTTGGGGTGGGAGCAGTCCTTTCCCAAGAACTACATGGGGAGGAGCATCCTGTTCTCTATCTGAGTAGGAAGCTGTCCTCATCTGAAAAGAACTACTCAGTCGTTGAGAAGGAGTGCTTGGCCATAAAATGGGCAGTGGACACATTGCGGTACTATCTGCTGGGACGTAAATTTAGACTGGTATCTGACCATGCCCCGCTTAGGTGGATGAGAGAAACGAAAGGAAGAAATGCTAGAGTCACCCGTTGGTTCTTAGCCCTGCAGGACTTCAGTTTCCATGTGGAACATAGGGCCGGAAAGCTGCACGGTAATGCGGATGCCCTATCGAGAATCCCTTGTTTAGTGGGGGAAAGTGCCAAGCCCCACGGCTTTAGGCAGAGGGGGGAGGTATGTAGCATGGCTAAAGGGTTTGTGGTCGATGGGAGGTATGTGCCACATAAGTGCCTGATTGCTGTAATGTAGCCCGGAGTATTCCTTTCTTGCACATAATCTTGTATATGTGTTTCAGGACCTGTGGTAATGTCAGACCACAAGGCTAATCATGTGATGGGTTACTGGGTGGGGTTAGCTCTTTATAAGACTGGCTAATCCTTTACACAGCAGATATGTGTGGAGGTGAAACCCTCCTGAGTGTGTTACGGCTTCAGGACTGAGCCGGATGAACTGGACACTTGCTTTTCTTTGCCTGAACCAAAGGCCCATTTTGCTTTCTGTTATTTGCCACATGGTTTATGAAGCAATAAACCCAGTGAACTTTAAAGGAACACGTCTCCTGAGTGTCAGCCGTCGCAGCTGAGTGAGTGAAATCCTTACAATATATATATACACACACACACACACACACACACACACATACATACATACATACATACACAAGCGCACATAAAAAATAATGGAATTATGAAAATCACGACCTAAAGACATATCCATGATATGCAAATTATGAAAAAGAATTTTGAAATCCCCACACTTGCATGCCTTGGCTGCTATCAAATTATGAAAATCCATTGCTGGCAGCTCCTTTTGCAGTTGCAGATGTGCCACGACATTGCAGATGTGCCTGGAGTCTGGAGATGCTGCAGGCCATGATATCATTTTTAGACCACGTAGATTGCTCACGGTAGCATAAGTAACATGCGGCCTGTCATTATGGTGTTGAAAAATAGGCTTAGATAAATTTTGATTTGGATTAATGCCTTTACTGCTCAAATTCTGTGGATTAAAAATGTGTGAAAATATTAATGCCTGACAGCCTGAAACTTATTGTTACATTCTGCATCCAACAAGCTATTTATGAAAATTAGTTTTCATAATCTTTATGGCATAAACTGATGGTGGAATAAATGTTGGATACTGTAACTCATCCTGTCCATTTCAGTCAATACAGCGGCAGCTGCTACATATGGCTAATATTCCCTAGAGGACTGACATGGCACCATTACTGTCATCAACACCTTCCCTAATTCAGTAGTCAATTATCTTCTTGTTTTAGACCATATTGAGTTATTCTGTTACTTGAAGAATTGCTGTCATACAAGTTTGTAGAGAAACAATTTTTTATTTATCTATACAATTTAAAAGTGTCATTTTTTCAGGGATTTGTGTTTGATTTGTTTTTTTTCCTGTTATTTACAATAAAAGGAGAAAAAAAACAGTTTTTTTAAATGTGGTTAAAAAAAAACAATGCAGAATTTCTGTTTTGCTGATTTTGCTACCAAATAATTAAACAGTGATCAACAGTTGTGTGTATCCCAGAATGGTACTAATTAAAACTACAGCTAGTTACAGTACTTAAAAAAAAGGTATGACTACAAATGTAATGACTCGTAGGATACAATTAATGCAATCTTGATACTGTGCGAAGGAGGGCCAGGGCCGTAGTCATGGCCGAGGACAGCGGGGCATTTGTGCCCTGACCTCCCATGACATGAAAATAGTGTCCATTACTCTGCATACCTGTGGCTCCACTTTCTACATTGTCAGGGTCCTCTCTGCTCTGCTGTCGGCTCCCTCTAGACAGTTCCGTATAAATAGAGACACAGTCCATTTCAACTTTCAAATGAATAACTTTACTGCTTTCTTTATGCAGCACATCCATATTCTTCACAACATTTACAACAGGTTTCACATTGCACATTTCTTATTCTTTCCCTGCACTTCTGAGGGCATCAGCCCATGCGATAAGTTGCCACATTATGAAGCCATCTACGGGGGTACTGTAACTGCTGCTGTCTTAACCTCTTTCTGACCTCGGACGGGATAGTACGTCCGAGGTCAGATACCGCGCTTTGATGCAAGGCTCTGGCGGTGAGCCCGCATCAAAGCCGGGACATGTCAGCTGTTTTGAACAGCTGACATGTGCCCGCAATAGCAGTGGGTGAAATCGCAATTCGCCCGCCGCTATTAACCAGTTAAATGCCGCTGTCAAACGCTGACAGTGGCATTAAACCGGCGCTTCCGGCCGGGCGGCCGGAACTTAGCGCATCGCCGACCCCCGTCTTATGATCAGGGGTCAGCGATGCGTCAGAATGGTAACCATAGAGGTTCTTGAGACCTCTGTGGTTACTTATGCCGGCCTGCTGTGAGCTCCCCCCTGTGGTTGGTGCTCACAGCACACCTGCATTTCTGCTGCATAGCAGCAGCGATCTGATGATCGCTGCTATGTAGCAGAGCCGATCAAGTGGTGCTAGCTTCTAGCCTCCCATGGAGGCTATTGAAGCATGGCAAAAATTAAAAAAAAAAAAAAGTAAAAAAAAAATGTGAAAAAAATAAAAAAAATATAAGTTTAAATCACCCCCCTTTCGCCCCATTCAAAATAAATCAATAAAAAAAAAAAATCAAACCTACACATATTTGGTATCGCCCTATGGGAGGTGGAGCCACATATTCATTACTGTTAATGAGCGGCCCCACGTGACCGCTCATACAGTAAAAGGTGCGGCCAGTACAGGAAGCAGCGCCAGCGAGGGAGCCGGGTGAGTATTTTAATAACAGCGGGCGGGCACACAGGGGGTGGGAGGGGGGTGGGGACAGGGATCCTTATGTTAAACACGAGAAACAACAAAAAAAAGGATTATTCATATCTTCTCTACAGCAAACGCTGCTGCAGAGAAGATATGAATTGCGGCTTCAGCACCACGTGGGGGGGACAGCGCTTATCTCTAGCGCTGTCTTCTGCACGGTGCATGTGGTACCCAGTCGGCACACGTGTGCCGCACGTGTGCCACACTGATGTGCCACCGAAACGCACGGGCACACGGACACGGATAATTCCGGTACTGATTTTTCCGGTACCGGAATTATCTGGACGTGTGAGACTGGCCTTAATCAATGTTGCGTGGTTACTGCTATCATGACAGGCACTTAAGCCCGTGCAGGCGGTTTGGGCACCCTGGTGCGACTGACTATGGAAGTCCTCCTGTCTTAACCACAGTGACCCCTCCTATATTAACTATTTACAGTGCTATATCTGAAACTATAATGTACCACAACTTGTGGCAAAATTTGGGTTCTACATTTTCCCTATGAAACAATATCCATATAAATGCTTTATATACGACAGACAGGGCATGAAATATTCACAGTAGCAATCACGTGTAAAACATTGCAGATAAATATACATATGTTACACATAGCAGTTAAGAATATATCCGTGAAATAACTACTTAACTGGGAATATACATATCCGTTCATACAACCCCTTACAGCTGTACGGTAAATGCCTTAAAACAATTTTTAAAAAAGTGCCATTTTTTGTTTATCCCCTCAAAAAGAGTACCTCAAAATGTCATCAGTGAAAACTACAGCTGGTACTGCGAAAAGAAACAAGTGCCCATACGGCTTCGCCTACTGAAAGCTAAAAAAACAAGTTTAAAATCTCAATGGTGAGAACATTTATTTTTTTTTGTATAAAAAATTTAAAAAAACAAAGAGATAAGTTTGGTATTGTGATAATCATATTCAGCTTGATTTCTCATGATCTATCTGTAGCACAGGTTATTGATAGGAGATCAGTGGGTGTGTAACACCTTTGACTACCACTGTCCATATTGGTTTCAGCAGTGGCCAGATGCAAACAATGTACAGAGTAGAGCACTTTTCACTTCAATGGCATAAAAATTGCAGTATTTCACAATTGTGACTAAACAATGCACTGTGTTCAGCTCCATACATTGCATACAACTGGCTGCTGTCACAACAGATAACACCTGATCGTTGAGGGTACCAGACAGACACTGACTTCAAACTGATACCCTATCTTATGGATATCAATATGTACCGGTAAGTCTCAAATAATCCATTTAATATGTAAATTAAACTGAACTGTAAATGTTAAAAACATTACAGAATTGCTGTTTTTTCATTCTGCTTTTCAAAAATTGTAATATGTATTGTTCAAAACTGATAAAAAAGACATGTACCACAACACTGAAACACTACATTGGTAACCATGAAAAGTGCAATTTGTGACGCCATAAATAAGCCGTCAGACAGGGAAATGTGGAAAACTTAAGGCTGTCAGAATAAGGTGACAAAAACAAATTTTTATTTTTTTTTACAATAGTACCCAAATGTTAATAAAATTATATAAACTTGGCATCACCTTAATCATAATGGAATAAATGATATAACTAACAATGAATGTTAGAATTGCTGTTTTTGTTCTATGTTCCCCCATAAACAGTTAGTTGGTGCTTTTAAATCTAGGGATCCTAGGTGATAACACATTGATTTCATGTGTTGGATACTTCCTGAATATTAAAGATAATATCTAGCTTTACAATCTCAGAGTATTTCAGATTTTATGTCTTTTCCCACAAAAGGAGCTGAAATAAATCCTTGTTCCATGATAAAGTAATTTGTTTTATTTAACTTTAAGACATAAATATAATAAATCAAGATATTTGCAGACATTCTTAGTGTCACTTGGGGATTGTTAATTAGAAAAATAGCTAAACATCTTTTAGTGCTCACCTCCTAATCAACGGAATTAATTTATTTCTAGATATAAAAATAATCAGTCACGCTGACTTCTCCCTATTAACAGCCTCTGTCAGTTCCCAAAAAGAAAACAGGATGTTTCCTTCACATGTCGGCCCTGCATGAAAAGTTTCCATCTGCTCCCAGAGAATTATTCATGTCTGTGTGGTCTAAGATTAATTACCACTCTCCTCCTCTCTCATATCAATTGCATTAATGAAACTGGTCTTCAGATCAGTCCAATTAACCCCAATAGAATCATTACATACCTAGCTTTCCATTTGGATAATGGCTGATGGAATTGATCTCCAGATTTAGTGGTGGTTGCAGATAAGTTTTGTAGCATTTAGAGTCTCTTGGGTTTTATAAGCAGTTTCAGTTTTTACTATCAATTCCTTAGATAATACAAGGTCCCTTTGACATTCCTGCAGTGACCTGGAATGAGGACAAGAAGATAAAAGGTCATGTAATCCATATTGTCCACTGTCATCTACATAGCTTTCTAAAACATTAAAATGCCTTTCGATCCAAAAGTTAAAAAGTAAACATATATAAGCATGATGTATGAATATGAAGGTCCTTAACCCCTTTCTGACATTAGACGTACTATCCCGTCGAGGTGGGGTGGGCCCATATGCCCACTGACGGGATAGTACGTCATAGCGATCGGCCGCGCTCTCGGGGGGAGCGCGGCCGATTGCGGCCGGTTGTCAGCTATCGCAGCTGACATCTGGCACTATGTGCCAGGAGCCGTCACGGTCCGCCCCCGGCACATTAACCCCGGTACACTGCGATCAAACATGATCGCATTGTTGCGGCGGTATAGGGAAGCATCGCGCAGGGAGGGGGCTCCCTGCGGGCTTCCCTGAGACCCTCGGAGCAACGCGATGTGATCGCGTTGCTCCGAGGGTCTCCTACCTTCTTCTTCCAGCAGGCCCCGGATCCAAAATGGCCGCGGCACTGCATCCGGGTCCTGCAGGAAGGTGGCTTCACAGCCTCCAGGAGTCCATGTCAGATCGCTGATCTGACACAGAGCACAGCAAAGTGTCAGATCAGCGATCTGTCACTTTACTGTGATGTCCCCCCCTGGGGCAAAGTAAAAAAAATATATATTTCCATGTGTAAAAAAAAAAAATCCTAAATAAATAAAAAATATATATATTGCTCCAATAAATACATTCCTTTATCTAAATAAAAAAAAGAAAAAAACAATAATAGTACACATATTTAGTATCGAAGCGTCGTAACGACCCCACCTATAAAACTGTCCCACTAGTTAACCCCTTCATTGAACACCGTAAAAAAATAATTAAAAAAACGAGGCAAAAAACAACGCTTTATTATCATACCGCCGAACAAAAAGTGGAATAGCACGCGATCTAAAAGGCAGATATAAATAACCATGATACCGCTGAAAACGTCATCTTGTCCCGCAAAAAAACGAGCCACTATACAGCGTCATCAGGGAAAAAATAAAAAAGTTATAGTCCTTGAAATAAAGCGATGCAAAAATAATTGTTTTTTCTATAAAATAGCTTTTATCGTATAAAAGCGGCAAAACAT
This sequence comes from Ranitomeya imitator, assembly GCF_032444005.1. NCBI lineage: Eukaryota > Metazoa > Chordata > Amphibia > Anura > Dendrobatidae > Ranitomeya > Ranitomeya imitator. The sequence goes on from NC_091284.1 coordinate 225,707,087, forward strand.
AAAAAAAGATATAAATGAGGTATCGCTGTAATCATACTGACCCGTAGAATAAAAGTGCTTTATCCAATTTACCAAACGCGGAACGGTATAAATGCCCTCCCCTCCCCCCCCCCCCCAAAAAAAAAGAAATTTATGAATAGCTGGTTTTTGGTCATACTGCCTCACAAAATTCAGAATAAAAAGCGATCAAAAAATGTCATGTGCCCGAAAATGTTACCAATAAAAACATCAACTCGTCCTGCAAAAAACAAGACCCAACATGACTCTCTGGACCAAAATATGGAAAAATTCTAGCTCAAAATGTGGTAACGCAAAAAAATATGTTTTGCAATAAAAAGCGTCTTTTAGTATGTGACAACTGCCAATCATAAAAATCCGCTAAAAAAACTAAAGTAAATCAAACCCTACTTCATCACCCCCTTAGTTAGGGAAAAATAATAAAATTAAAAAAATGTATTTATTTCAATTTTTGGGTTAAGGTTAGGGCTAGGGTTAGAGTTAGGGCTAGGGTTAGTGTTGGGGCTAGGGTTGAGGCTAGGGTTAGGGTTGGGGCTAGGGTTAAGGTTGGGGCTAGGGTTAGGGTTTGGATTACATTTACGGTTGGGATTTGGTTTAAGGTTGTGTCAGGGTTAGGGGTGTGGTTAGGGTTGGGATTAGGGTTAGGGGTGTGTTGGAGTTAGGGGTGTGGTTAGGGGTGTGTTTGGGTTAGGGTTTCTGTTAGAATTTGGGGTTTCCACTGTTTAGGCACATCAGGGCTCTCCAAACGCGACATGGCGTCCGATCTCAATTCCAGCCAATTCTGCGTTGAAAAAGTAAAACAGTGCTCCTTCCCGTCTGACCTCTCCCGTGTGCCCAAACAGGGGTTTACCCCAAAATATGGGTTATCAGCGTACTCAGGACAAATTGAACAACAACTTCTGGGGTCTGTAACGGGGTCTACCAAGCTTTCATTACCACCCCGTGTTTCAGGAGGTCCACTCTGCTTTTGCTAGATTCTGAATGAAGGACGCTGGCAGGAATTTCTTGATTACATGAGAGCATATAAAAGCTGACTGCTTCTCCAGGTATTTCCAGTCTAAGAACAACCTTTATTTACAGCACACAGAATATATAACACAGATACTCAGGGCAGGCCAATAGAAAAAGCAGGCCAGACATACATTACAATAGCCGCAGGGGGCCGGAGCCTGACGATATTTACTGTGGGAATTACAAAGGTGGGAGGAGGTCAGAAAGAGAATATCTTGTCCAGGGGCGCAGCCTGTGGACTGATGCATTTCACATGGAAACTATTATACATACATATACTGCATAACATTTTTGGTGCTGGGGGGTTCTGTAACACGGCTCCCCTTTCTAGCGACGCGATCGGCATACACAGTCTGATCCTTAACGGATCGGTTTGGGGATGACCGAAGTTTATGGGGTTGGTACAAGTTCCGTTTGTCGACTTAGTCCATCGGCATTACCGTTTTGTTTGCCGGGTCTGTAGTGGATGGTGAAGTCCAAAGGTTGTAGGGCTAAACTCCACCGCAGTAATCTGGCGTTGTCTCCGGAGACCCGATTAAGCCAGACTAGGGGATTATGGTCCGTTAGGAGGGAAAACTGTCGTCCATACAAATATGGTTGCCACTTTTTGAGTGCCCATACTATTGCCAGGCACTCCTTCTCGATGGCCGCATAGCTCACTTCACGGGGCAGTAGTTTCCGACTCAGGTAAGCTACCGGGTGTTCTTGGCCGTCCGGCCCGACTTGGCTTAGTACTGCCCCCAATCCAAACATAGAAGCGTCTGTGTGGACTAGGAAACGTTTAGTTGGATCGGGTGCGGCCAATACAGGGGTATTGGTGAAGGCGTCCTTTAGCTGGCGGAAGGCTTCCTCACACTCTGGGGTCCAGGTTACTTGGCGGGGTTGGTTCTTACGGGTCAGATCAGTGAGGGGCTTGGCCATGCTGCTGTAATTGGGAACGAATTTCCTGTAATACCCCCTGTCCCTAGAAACGCCATGACCTGGGTTTTAGTGCGTGGGGTGGGCCATTTGGCTATGGCCTCAATCTTGGCTGGTTCTGGTCTCTGTTTCCCACTTCCCACCCAATGCCCTAAATACTGAACCTCTGCTTTGCCCACGTGACACTTGTTTGGGTTCAGGGTGATTCCGGCCTTGTGGATCCTGTCTAATACTGTCTCTAGGTGATTTAGATGCTCTTCCCATGTCGCGCTGTAGATGGCGATGTCATCCAGTTAGGCACACGCATAGTCCTGGAGACCATCCAGAAGCCGGTCAGCCAGCCTCTGGAAGGTCGCCGGGGCAGTCTTCATCCCGAATGGCATAACTCGAAACTGGAATAAGCCAAACGGGGTGACAAATGCCGACTTGGGAATAGCATCAGGACTAAGGGGAATCTGCCAGTAGCCTTTGCATAGATCGATGGTGGTCAAATACTTTGCCCCTGCCAGCCGGCCTAACAAGTCATCCACACGCGGCATGGGATACGCATCCGTCACTGTTTTCTCATTGAGCTTACGATAGTCTACACAAAACCGTGCAGTCCCATCCTTCTTGGGCACTAACACTACGGGGGATGCCCAGGGACTATCTGACTCTTCAATGACCCCTAAACGCAACATCTCTTGTATCTCTTGTCACATCCCTTCTCGTACAGACTCAGGGACGCGGAAGGGGAGTTGTCGCAGGGGGGTCTGATCCTGGGTCTCAACCTTGTGTTGTGCCAGGTGAGTGTACCCGGGTTTCCCCCGAAAACATCCTCTGTCGCTGCCTCAACAACTCCTCCGCCTGCTGTCTCTCCCGGGGACCTAAGTCTTCACCCCAGTGTACCTGGTCCCATGTTTTAGACTGAGTCCTCTCCCCTAAGACATCAGGCAAGGGAAGTCCGGCTAAATCCTCTGCTTCAGGTGCAGAGATGGCCACTACCTCTTCAGGGCACTCCCGATAGGGCTTCAGCATATTCACGTGGAACATGCGGATAACCCTGGGGTCGTCACAATCGGCGACATTATAGGTGGTGTTGGCTACTTTCCCCACTACCTGGTAGGGCCCCTGCCATGCAGCTTGGAACTTGTTCTGCCTAGTGGGCTCTGACACCAGGACCTTCTGCCCTATTTCCAAGGTGCGCTCTCTGGCCCTCCGATCGTACCATACGCGCTGGCGCCGCTGGGCCACCTGCATGTTCCCACATACAGCCTGGGTCAGCTCCTGTAGGCGGTCCCGGAATTCCAGCACATAGGGTACAATAGGTACCCCTTTTATGGTGCCCTCCCCTTCCCAGTGTTCTAGCACTAAGTCTAGGGGTCCCCTTACCCGTCTCCCGTATACCAGTTCGAATGGGGAGAACCTCGTGGATTCTTGGGGCACCTCTCGATAGGCAAACAGGAGTTGAGGCAAGAATTTCTCCCAGTCCCTGTAGGTCCTGGTAAAAGTCCCAATGAGTTGTTTTAACGTCCCGTTAAAGCGTTCACACAACCCATTGGTTTGCGGGTGGTATGGGGCGCTTCTAATGGACTTTACACCGCACAGCTTCCACAGTTGGTTGGTCACCTCTGCTGTAAACTGGGTACCCTGGTCTGAGATAATCTCCCAGGGAAATCCAACCCGTGAGAAAACCTGGAGCAAGGCAGCCGCCACCGTCTCTGCCAGTATGTTAGGTAACGCAACCGCCTCTGGATACCATGTGGCATAATCTACCACTGTCAATATATACCTTTTCCCTGACGGACTGGGTTTGGCTAACGGCCCTATCAGATCGACCGCTACTCGGCTAAATGGTTCCTCCACAATGGGGAGGGGGCGTAATTTGGCCTTGCATCGATCTCCCCTCTTGCCAATGCGCTGGCAACTGTCACAGGTCTGGCAGTATTGACGAACATCATAGGTTACCCCCGGCCAAAAGAAGTTTTGTGTCAGACGATGCCTGGTGCGACTGACGCCGAAGTGCCCGGCCAAAGGTATGTCATGAGAGATTCGCAGTAACTCCTGCCTATACTTCTTGGGAACTACCAGCTGTCATTTTATAGTGGGGCTCGTGCCTGTGTGGTGCTGCTCTGTGATCCGGTAGAGGAGTCCCTGCATCCATATAAACTGTTCCCCTTCCAGTACCCCTCTCCCCTCCTGTGCCTTCCCACGATATCCCTCCAATGAAGGATCCTCAAGTAACTCCCTCTTAAATTCATCTGGGGTGGCCCAAGAAATGTGTCTGGCTATGGGAATACGTGTAGGGCTGGGATGTCTTACCTGGGCCTCCTCTGAGTGTGATTCCGCCTCCGCAGCTCGAGCTTGTCTCCGGGTGGTCACAGGATATGTCTCAGCCAGAGGGGCAACCGAGAAGGCAGACAACATGGGCCCCAAGTCATTTCCCAGCAAAACGTCTGCAGGCAAATCCTCCATCAAGCCAACCTCAACAAGGCCATCCCCAACTCCCCAGTTCAGGTGAATCCTGGCAGTGGGCAGTCGATGTATGGCTCCCTCTGCTACACGGACTCCCACTGTCCGGTCCGTCTTCTCTTGGTCCCGGACGAGATGAGGCTTCACAAGGGTCAAAGTTGCTCCGGAATCTCTTAGTCCCTGTATGCGTTTCCCATTAACCCACACGACCTGTCGATGCTGTTGTCAATTATCTGCCCGGGCTGCCTGCACGGGGTCCACTTCATGCAGCACTTCCTTCATGTCTTCCACCCCTTGGTTAGTTGTAGCCCCCAATGCCGGGTCAGCTTCGCCTTGGTAGCAGTGTACAGCGGCCCTGCGGAAGGTAGCTGTTCCCGCCTTTGGCCACTGGGTATGCTGAGTCCGGTTGGGACATTGTCTTTGCAGGTGGCCCAGCTGACGGCAGGTGTGGCATCGCGCCCCAGGGGAACTGTGGTAGGCCGGTTTCTAGCTTGTCCCCTTACAATCTTCGGTGGTTTGGGGCCCTCCAGGTCCATGGGCGGACCCCTAGTGACCATCTTTGATCCGGACAACTGAGGCCTCCTGGCGTCATGATGTTCATCGGCCAGACGAGCGGCTTCCTCAAGAGTCATTGGCCACCTGTCCCGAAGCCATTCCTGTGTCTCGGGGTTTAGTCCATTAAAGAATCGTTCTAACAAGAAGAGCTGGAGGACGTCCTCCTTAGTGGTTACTTGGCTCCCTTGTACCCACTGTAGCAGTGACCGCCGTAATTTACAGGCCCATTCAGCGTGGGTATCGATTACTCGTTTTATAAGTCTGCGGAACTTTTGGCGGTATGCCTCTGGTGTCAGCGCATACCGGGCCAAGATCACTTCTTTGATCTGCTCATAGTCCATACAGTCCTCATCGGGTACCGTGCGATAGGCGTCCGCTGCCCGGCCTGTCAGCTTGCTGGCCAGAATCTGAACCCGTTCCTCCGGCTTCACTTGATGAAGGGCACACTGCCGCTCAAAGTCCTGCAGAAAGCCATCAATGTCTTCCTCTGCCTCCCCCAACTGTCGGAAGGCATTATACTGGATCTTTTCGTGGCTTACGGTTGAAGGTACCTGGGCGGAGGCCAGAGCTCCCCTTGCTCGCTGACTCTCCTCTCTCCGCTCTGCCATCTCCATCTTGGCCAGCTCCACTTTGGTCCGCTCTGCCATCTCCATCTTGGTTAGCTCTATCCTGGTCCGCTCGGCCATCTCTTCCTTCAGATCAGTACGCACATCAGCCATCACCTCTCGTATAATCTCTACTGCAGGGTTTGGGCCATAGAACGCCAGTCTGTTCTTTACCTCCCTCTGGAATTCAGTCTCCTCCACGTTCACATTGGGGGGCGCTGCACTGTCGTGTTCCATGATGGCTGCTATCAAATCCGCTTTTATTTAGTTGCTGGCGATTAACCCTCAGGCTTCCACCCAATCTTTTAATGTAGTCCTCTTTAACTTCTGGTAGTTGTCTTCCATTCATTCCTTTCCTCCTGTAGACGGGGTATCACATCCCGCTGTCTGCCACCAGTTTAACGGGATCTACCAAGCTGGGGTACCTCTTTCAGTACCACCCCGTGTTTCAGGAGGTCCACTCTGCTTTTGCTAGATTCTGAATGAAGGACGCTGGCAGGAATTTCTTGATTACATGAGAGCATATAAAAGCTGACTGCTTCTCCAGGTATTTCCAGTCTAAGAACAACCTTTATTTACAGCACACAGAATATATAACACAGATACTCAGGGCAGGCCAATAGAAAAAGCAGGCCAGACATACATTACAATAGCCGCAGGGGGCCGGAGCCTGATGATATTTACTGTGGGAATTACAAAGGTGGGGGGAGGTCAGAAAGAGAATATCTTGTCCAGGGGCGCAGCCTGTGGACTGATGCATTTCACATGGAAACTATTATACATACATATACTGCATAACATTCTTGGTGCTGAGGGGTTCTGTAACAGGGTCCAATTTCTCTTTTTACCCTTGGGAAAATAAAAATTTGGGGGGCTAAAAAAACATTTTTGTGGGACAAAAATGATTTTTTATTTTCACGGCTCTACGTTATAAACTGTAGTGAAATACTTGGGGGGTTCAAAGTTCTCACAACACATCTAGATAAGTTCCTTGGGGGGTCTAGGTTCCAATATGGGGTCACTTGTGGGGGGTTTCTACTGTTTAGGTACATCAGGGGCTCTGCAAATGCAACATGACGCCTGCAGACCAATCCATCTAAGTCTGCATTCCAAATGGCGCTCCTTCCCTTCTGAGCTCTGCCATGTTCCCAAACGGTGGTTACCCCCCACATATGGGGTATCAGCGTACTCAGGACAAATTGCACAAAAACTTTTGGGGTCCACTTTTTCCTGTTACCCTTGGGAAAATACAATACTGGGGGTTAAAAAATAATGTTTGTGGAAAAAAAAAATTATTTTCACGGCTCTGCGTTATAAACTGTAGTGAAATACTTGGGGATTCAAAGCTCTCACAACACATCTAGATAAGATCTTAGGGGGTCTACTTTCGAAAATGGTGTCACTTGTGGGGGGTTTCAATGTTTAGACACATCAAGGGCTCTCCAAACGCAACATGGCGTCCCATCTCAATTCCAGCCAATTTTGCATTGAAAAGTCAAACGGTGCTCCTTCTCTTCCGAGCTCTGCCATGCACCCAAACAGTGGTTTACCTCAACATATGGGGTATCAGCGTACTCAGGACAAATTGCACAACAACTTTTGGGGTACAATTTCTTCTGGCACCCTAAGGAAAATAAAAAATTGGGGGCGAAAAGTTCATATTTGTGAAAAAATATATTTTTTTATTTTTACTGCTCTACATTATAAACTTCTGTGAAGCACTTGGTGGGTCAAAGTGCTCACCACACATCTAGATAAGTTCCTTAGGGGGTCTACTTTCCAAAATGGTGTCACTTGTGGGGGGTTTCAATGTTTAGGCACATTAGTGGCTCTCCATACGCAACATGGCATCCCATCTCAATTCCAGACAATTTTGCATTGAAAAGTCAAACGGCGCTCCTTCCCTTCCCAGCTCTGCCATGCACCCAAACAGCGGTTTACCCCTACATATGGGATATCCGGGTACTCAGGACAAATTGTCCAACATCTTTTGGGGTCCATTTTCTCCTGTTACCCTTGGTATAATAAAACAAATTGGAGCTGAAGTAAATTTTTTGTGAAAAAAAAATTAAATGTTAATTTTTTTTTTAAACATTCCAAAAATTCCTGTGAAACACCTGTAGGGTTAATAAACTTCTTGAATGTGGTATTGAGCACCTTAAGGGGTGCAGTTTTTAGAATGGTGTCACACTTGGGTATTTTCTATCATATAGACCCCTTAAAGTGACTTCAAATGTGACGTGGTCCCTAAAAAAAATGGTGTTGTAAAAATGAGAAATTGCTGGACAACTTTTAACCTTTATAACTCCCTAACAAAAAAAAAAATGTTGTTTCCAAAATTGTGCTGATGTAAAGTAGACATGTGGTAAATGTTACTTATTAAGTATTTTGTGTGACATATCTCTGTGATTTAAGGGCATAAAAATTCAAATTTGGAAAATTGCGAAATTTTCAAAATTTTCACCAAATTTCTACATTATAAACTTTTGTGAAGCACTTGGGGGTTCAAAGTTAAAGTGCTCACCACACATCTAGATTAGTTCCTTAGGGGGTCTACTTTCAACAAATTGGATCTGAAGTAAAAATTTTGTGGAAAAAAAAGTTAAATGTTCAATTTTTTTAAACATTCCAAAAATTCCTGTGAAGCACGTGAAGGGTTAATAAACGTTTTGAATGTAGTTTTGAGTACCTTGAGGGGTGCAGTTTTTAGAATGGTGTCACTTTTGGGCATTTTCTGTCAAATAGACCCCTGTCTGACAATGTCAGAATCACTGGGATCCGTTAAAAGCGTTCCAGAGGTATAACCTTATAAAGGGACAGTGGTCAGAAATGTAAAAATATGCCCGGTCATTAACGTGCAAACCACCCTTGGGGGTAAAGGGGTTAATGATCACCCCAAAGGCCTCACTGCTGGAAATCCGTCTGATCACTTTAATAGGAGAATCTTTTCCCCTTTTGCGCTTCACTGCACAACTCCAGGGAGGAGTCATTTCAATGAAGATGTGGTCACGCATGCATCCTGATACTATATGCAGTGTCTACTATACTGACAGAGACAGCTTAGTACAGCAATTATCTGTTTGTGTTGGGCCCATAGCCTGTTATTGTAAAACATGAGAGGATGAACATAAAACATCCAGCCTCCAACTTACAGAGCCATGCAAAAGGAAAGTCTTAGTTACTCACCGGTTAACGGTGTTTTTTGGAGTCCATGACAGCACCACGGAGAGAGGGGATCCGCCCTTCAGGAACAGGCAACCTACAGATACATAAGGGCGGCACCTCTCCCACGCATCAGTTGGTTTACAGAGCACAAGAGGACCACCAAGGTTAACAGCATAATTTATATACAACGATACTACTGCTAACTATTCACCACGAGTGGATTATAAAAAAAAAGGGAAGAGGTGTACACCCAGAACTTAAGAAGATGGGAGGGTATGTACGGGTGCTGTCATGGACTCCGAAAAACACAGTCAACCGGTGAGTAACTAAGACTTTATCGGTCGTCCATGACAGCACCACGGAGAGAATTACAGAGAGTAACTGTTTAGGGAGGGACTACAGCTTGCAGCACCCTTACACCAAAAGAGAGGTCCGAGGAAGCACCCAGGTTTAATCTATAATAGTTATAGAATGTGTTTGGAGAAGACCAAGAAGCAGCCTTACATATTTGGTCGATCGACACCTCTAACCTCTCTGCCCACAAGGCAGCCATAACTCTAGTGGAATATGCTTTTAGACCTTCAGGCGCCGGCTTGCCCCTTGAGACGTATGCCAGCGAAATAGCCTCCCTGATCCACCTACTGTGGCTAGTGTAGATTTTGATCCTCTATGACCTTTCCTACTACCCTGATAGGACACGAATAGGGCATTATCTATCTTCCAAGGATCAGTCACTGCTAGATACTCTAGGATACAACTTGTTACGCCTAAAGTGTGTAGTTTCCTTTCTTTATCATTAGTAGTATTAGGGAGGAAAGATGGAAGAACTATCTCCTGTGTTCTATGGAACCTAGACACTACTTTAGGAAGATATGCTGGATCAGGGGAAAGTATCACTGTATCATCTCTAAGTTGCATGTAAGGGGGAAGCCTGGATAACGCCTGGATGTCGCCTATCCTACGAGCTGACGTTAGGGCCACCAGGAAGGCTACTTTAAGAGAGATTTTTAATAGAGGCTGAAGAAATTGGCTCAAATGGGGCTTCTGTCATGTCCGAGAGGACTAAGTTTAAGCCCCACGGCATGACCCTATTCTTCACCATTGGTCTAGACCGCTTTGTTGCCTTGATGAATCTGCTGACCCAGTAATTTTCAGAAATGTTGCAGCCAAAGAGGGCCCCTAAGGCTGACCCCTGTACTTTAAGAGTGTTTGGGGATAACCCCATATCCAACCCCTTTTTCAAGAACTCCAAAATCTGGTTTATTGGTGTTGATTGACCAGCTTCTACCCCTGAGTTTTGAAGAAATCTTTTCCAGATCCTGACAAATTTTTGTGGTGATTATTTTTCTGCTTTTCAGCAGAGTGTTAATCAGGCCCGGAGAGAAACCTCTATCTCTTAATAGTGACTGCTCAAAATCCACGCCGTCAGATGAAGGCCAACCGCCCGAGGATGGTAGACTGGGCCCTGGGATAGGAGATCTGGAATGTCTGGTAAGACCCATGGGTCGGATATCGACATGGTCCCGAGGCATGAAAACCACATCCTTCTGGGTCAGAAGGGGGCAATTACTATAACTCTGGCTTTGTCCTTCCTGATTTTCCTCACCACCAGAGGAAGTAGAGACAGGGGAGGAAAGGCGTAAGCTAGTGTGAAGTTCCAGTCTATGAGGAGGCCGTCTACTGACAGAGGATTTTCTCTTGGGTTCAGAGAGCAGAATTGTGTCACTTTTCTGTTTTCCTTTGTGGCGAAAAGATCTACCTCCAGTTGACCCCACCTTTCCACAATGAGGTTGAAGATGGCGTTGTTTAGTGACCATTTTCTCTGCCTCAAGGTGTTGCGGCTTAAGAAATCCGCCGTAGTATTTTCTACTCCTCTTATATGAAGAGCTGTCAATGAGAGAAAGTGTTGCTCTGCTAGCTGGAATAGACGATCTGCTACGTTCATCAGGGATTTGGAACGGGTTCCGCCTTGATGATTGATATATGCCATGGTGATCCGACTGTCGGAGAATTTCCGCACGTGGTGGCCCTGTAGATAAACAAGGAGTTTTTTAACTGCCTGCTCCACCACCGTTAACTCCTTCAGGTTAGAGGACATTTCCGTCTGAAGCTGGTCCCAGAGTCCCTGAATTATAGTTTCACCCATGTGAGCCCCCCAACCAGAAGGGCTAGCGTCTGTGGTGATTATACGGGTTATGTTAAAGTCCCAGGGGACCCTCGTGGACAGGTTATTTCGATCTAGCCACCATTCGAGGGATACAATAGTGTTTTGGGACAAGTTCAGCTGGCTTTCTAGGTGACTCCCCAAAATCTTTTTTTGTAATAATACTTCGCCCTGAAGTACCCTTGTATGATACTGGGCCCACCGGACCGCTGGAATGCAGGACGAGAGAGAGACTAACAGAGACATCGCTTTCCTAAGTGACATGGTGGGGTTTTTGGATGCGTTTAACACCTGACGATGTAGGTGATCTATTTTTTCGTGAGGTAAACGGCATTCCTGATCCTTGGGAATCCAAGGTCAGGCCTAAAAATTGCTGTACTTTCATGGGCTGTAACCGGGACTTTTTGACATTTAGTAACCATCCTAGACGCTCCAGGGCAGACATTATTTTTTGTAATTGTTCTAAACAGTGATCCGCTGTTTTACCCACGATAAGGAGATCGTCGAGGTAGGGGATTACCAGAATGTCAGACTCATGTAGGTGGGCCATGACCTCAGCCATGACCTTAGTAAATACCCGGGGGGCGACCGATATACCAAAAGGGAGGGCCCTATACTGGAAATGTCTGACCACCCCATCTAACTGGACCGCTACCCTCAGGAATCGTTGGTGTCCTGCATAAATGGGGATATGGTAGTAGGCGTCCTTTAAATCCAACACCACCATAAAGCAGTTTTTAAACAGTAGTTTTATTGCAGTATTAATAGTCTCCATTTTAAATGGTTGTATGGTCAGAAAATTGTTAAGAGCCCTAAGGTTGATAATAGTTCTGAAGGAGATGTCTGGTTTACGTATTAGGAATAGAGGACAGTAGAATCCTCTACCCCATTCTCCTTCCGGAACCTCTGATAGGACCTTCTTACTGAGCAGGTCATGAATTTCCATTTCAAGGGCCATCTGTTCTGCTGGAGAGGACCTGAGCGGGGTAACCCTGAAGACATTATGAGGGATTGAAGTAAACTCTAGTCGTAGACCCGTAGTTATTATTCCCAGAATCCAATTGCTACTGGAAATTTTGGACCAGGCTGGGTAGAAGGCAGCTAATCTACCTCCCACCGGGGCGACTTGTCATTGGGGTGGCTTTTTGATCTCACGGGATGGCTCCTGACATCCCCCACCTCCAATCATGAATCCAGTACCTTTTTTCTTTTTATCGTCCCATCTGCCCTGGTCCCTGGCCGGCCTTCTGTGAAAGAACCTTTTTCCTGTGAAGGGCGCCTATAAGAAGTGGTCGGCAGACTGGGAAATTTCTTTTTCTCTTCTCCGGCCTTCTCCAGCAGTTCGTCTAGAACCGGACCGAACAGGTATTCTCCTTCGCACGGAATAGAGCAAAGACGGCACCTCGCCTGAATGTCGCCAGGCCAACACTTCAGCCATAGGGCCCTATGTGCCACATTTGATAACTCTGCAGCCCTAGCTGCCATCCTTGCAGAATCTGCGGACGTGTCCGCGAGAAAAGCAGCGGCATTCTGGATTGTCGGCAGAGATTTTAACATGGATTCCCTGGAGGCTCCATCTTCTAGCTTAGACCCTAGCTGGTCCAGCCAGACCATCATCGATCTGGCTGTGCAAGTCGCAGCTACTGCAGGTCTTAGAGCACCAACTGACATCTCCCAAGTCCCTTTAAGAAACGAATCTGCCTTCTTATCAAGAGGATCTTTTAAAGAAGCCATGTCATTGAAAGGAATGGAGGATTTTTTAGAAGCCTTAGCCACCGCTGCGTCTAATTTTGGCGCCTTATCCCGCATGCTCACCAAGGGGTCAAAGGGATATCTCCGTTTAAATGCCGGTGGTAGGGAGCCCTTTTTTTCAGGCTTTCAACTCTCTTTTGATAAGGTTCTGAACTTTATCATTAAGCGGAAATGATGTACGTTTTTTCGGGTCTAGACCACCGAACATTAGGTCTTGCCCCGAAAGTTCTGGTTTTTCGTCAGCCACCCCCATGGTGGATCTGACTGATTTAAATCAGCCTGTCCATCTGGTCTAGTGGGAAGCAAAATTGATTAGCATCCTCCTCTGAAGAGGATGCAGAGGAGATGGAGGCTTCCGAACCATATTCTTTCCTAGGGGCAGTAGACGAGTCTGAATCTGAAACGCTAGGTTCCCTTCTCCTCTTGGAAGGCTCCCCTTGGGACAAGGATTTTAGGGAATCCTTTACTTCTCTACTGATGATCTCTCTAAGGTTTGAAGTAAAATCGTGAGACTCTTCCGCCACCTATGGGAGCGGAAAGAACCCTATGTAATTTAAGCAATACTACTGCTATAAAATGCATATACAGTTAGGGCCAGAAATATTTGGACAGTGACACAAGTTTTGTTATTTTAGCTGTTTACAAAAACATGTTCAGAAATACAATTATATATATAATATGGGCTGAAAGTGCACACTCCCAGCTGCAATATGATAGTTTCCACATCCAAATCGGAGAAAGGGTTTAGGAATCATAGCTCTGTAATGCATAGCGTCCTCTTTTTCAAGGGACCAAAAGTAATTGGACAATGGACTCTAAGGGCTGCAATTAACTCTGAAGGCGTCTCCCTCGTTAACCTGTAATCAATGAAGTAGTTAAAAGGTCAGGGGTGGATTCCAGGTGTGTGGTTTTGCATTTGGAAGCTGTTGCTGTGAGCAGACAACATGCGGTCAAAGGAACTCTCAATTGAGGTGAAGCAGAACATCCTGAGGCTGAAAAAAAAGAAAAAATCCAGCAGAGAGATAGCAGACATGCTTGGAGTAGCAAAATCAACAGTTGGGTACATTCTGAGAAAAAAGGAATTGACTGGTGAGCTTGGGAACTCAAAAAGGCCTGGGCGTCCACGGATGACAACAGTGGTGGATGATCGCCGCATACTTAATTTGGTGAAGAAGAACCCGTTCACAACATCAACTGAAGTCCAGAACACTCTCAGTGAAGTAGGTGTATCTGTCTCTAAGTCAACAGTAAAGAAAAAACTCCATGACAGTAAATACAAAGGGTTCACATCCTAGATGCAAACCGTTCATCAATACCAAAAATAGACAGGCCAGAGTTAAATTTGCAGAAAAACACCTCAAGAAGCCAGCTCAGTTCTGGAAAAGTATTCTATGGACAGATGAGACAAAGATCAACCTGTACCAGAATGATGGGAAGAAAAAAGTTTGGAGAAGAAAGGGAACGGCACATGATCCAAGGCACACCACATCCTCTGTAAAACATGGTGGAGGCAACGTGATGGCATGGGCATGCATGGCTTTCAATGGCACTGGGTCACTTGTGTTTATTGATGACATAAGAGCAGACAAGAGTAGCCGGATGAATTCTGAAGTGTACCGGGATATACTTTCAGCCCAGATTCAGCCAAATGCTGCAAAGTTGATTGGACGGCGCTTCATAGTACAGATGGACAATGACCCCAAGCATACAGCCAAAGCTACCCAGGAGTTCATGAGTGCCAAAAAGTGGAACATTCTGCAATGGCCAAGTCAATCTCCAGATCTAAACCCAATTGAGCATGCATTTCACTTGCTCAAATCCAGACTTAAGACGGAAAGACCCACAAACAAGCAAGACCTGAAGGCTGCGGCTGTAAAGGCCTGGCAAAGCATTAAGAAGGAGGAAACCCAGCGTTTGGTGATGTCCATGGGTTCCAGACTTAAGGCAGTGATTGCCTCCAAAGGATTTGCAACAAAATATTGAAAATAAAAATATTTTGTTTGGGTTATGTTTATTTGTCCAATTACTTTTGACCTCCTAAAATGTGGAGTGTTTGTAAAGAAATGTGTACAATTCCTACATTTTCTATCAGATATTTTTGTTCAACCCTTCAAATTAAACGTTACAATCTGCACTTGAATTCTGTTGTAGAGGTTTCATTTCAAATCCAATGTGGTGGCATGCAGAGCCCAACTCGCGAAAATTGTGTCACTGTCCAAATATTTCTGGCCCTAACTGTATATATATATATATATTTCCTTTTCTCCCTACCGTCTGTCACACACACGACTGACATAGTTTTTTAGGGTAGACGTCTGTCAAAGGGTAACCACATAGTGCACACTCCTTATTATTTACTTTACCAGCGCATTTTTCCCCTAAGGAGAAAAACATAGGAAAAGACTGCATCAGGGTACGTTCACGAAGGTCTCTTACCCAGGCAGCAGCGGTAGGTACCGGATTACTGGGGGAGTGAACCGGATCCTTCAGTCTAGATGAAGTCCTGCGACTGGGCTGATCACTGCGTCTTCTGCTGGGGTGCATGGGACCTCTCTGAGGCTCTGCCCTGCTCCTGCTCCAGCAGACCAACGGGAGCTTTCTGGCTCATCCATTGCTGCAGATGGGCTAACAAGCAGCCCTGCAGCTTTCTGTGTGGCTATATATAGTCCTCCCCCCGGATCCGGATTGTCAGCAGGTGTGTGGCCAGGGGAGCCACCCCGCCCCCGTGTAGGTCACCGCCAGATACCCTGTGACCTCCGACCCCCCCATTGCTGTACGTGCCGCAGCACAGCGGCATCTGCAGCAGAAGCCGGCATCCGACTTCTGGTTTAGGCCCCGCCCCGTCACTTCCGGCGCCGGGAAGAGCACACAGGGACGTGCAGGGAAGTCTGGGTATGGTGCCGCCGGCTGACCCTGCCGCACACCGCCACATGAAGCCGGGCAAGACGACCGACGGGACGCAGGAGCAGCTGAGGCACCGACACTGAACGTACCCCGGGGGAGGAAAATACTTACCTCCGTCGCTGGCACCTGGAGACGGACATCCTCCGTACTCCGCTCCCCTGCTCCGCTCACTGCCGTGGAGCCCTACCCGGACCCACCATGGTGCTTTCAGGGAGCCGCACTGACCGAGGTAGGAGACCCCCTCGCTACCTGAGTCGGACAGCCGGCCTGGGTATCTCAGATAAACATCGGATATCTGTAGGGCATCCTGTCCTTCAGGAACAGGAAACCAACTGATGCATGGGAGAGGTGTCGCCCTTATGTGTCTGTAGGTTTCCTGTTCCTGAAGGGCGGATCCCCTCTCTCCATGGTGCTGTCATGGACGACCGATAAAATGCTTCAATTATAGAAGTGTTAATATTTTATTTTATTAATTATCAAAATCAAATTAGTATTTGGTGAGACTACCCTTTGTCCTCAAAACAGCATTAACTATTTTAGGGAACATGTTCCAAACATCTTGGAGAACTAACCACAAGTCTTCTGTGGATGTAAACTTGCACGAATCCTCCTGTCTTCTTGAGTAATCCCATATGATGATGTTGAAATCAGGGCTCTGTGGGCCCATATCATCACTTCCAGAACTCCTTGTTCCTCTTTAAGCTAAAGATAGTTCTTAATGAGATTGGCTGTATGTTTGGAGTTGTTGTCCTGATGCAGAATAGATTTGGAACCAATCAAATGCCTCCTTGATAGTATTGCATAATGGATAATTTTCTGCTTGTATGTTTCAGCATTCAAAACACCATTATTCTTGACCAAATCCCCAATTCCATTTCCTGAAATGCAGCTCCAAACTTGCAATAAACCTCCTCCATGCTTCACTGTTACCTACAGACACTCATTAACAGGGCTGCCACTAGGAATTTCAGGGACCCATACTGTCAAAATGTTGGGGCCCTCTTGAGACTCTGTCCAGGCTCCACCCAGCTACACTTCCACCCCTCGAACCTTCCACAGTTCCACCTCTCACTCTTGGAAAAACTCCTGCACCACGTCCTCATCAATCACACATTAACACTATATCACATATATAGCCATGAGCCTTTGTTTTGACCAAAAGATTTTTTAAGCCTGCCACGATGAAAAGGTAGACTGGCTAGAAGTCAGAACCTAAGTCATAAGCTGCCAGTCAGAAGCTGTGCTTACAAGATGGCACCATAAGACCGGATTGGTGCTGAATATTGATGAAGATGTCGGAAGGTGAGTATGAGAGGGGGCTTACCATATTCTGGCATCCTCCTTTAAATCCGAAGCGATTCTAATATGTGAGTGTGGGGAAGAAAAACCTCTAGTAGCATCATAAAGGCGATGGGAAAATGTGCGGCCAATTGGGATAATCTTTACAGCAAAATTCAATAAACCTACTAATGACTGTAACTCTTTCAGAGTAATTTTCTTTTTAGTGATAAAATTAAGCAAAGCAGCACGCAATCTAATATTTTTTTCTTCAGGAAGCCTACACTCCATTGTAGAGGAATATAAAGTGATCTCCAAAAATTCAATAACTGTAGTTGGCAAAACAGTTTTTTCATCAGCGACTGGGACACCAAAGTACTTGCACATGCCAATAAAAATATTCAGCATATGCAGTTGGAGCGCCCCCAGACACAGGGCCACGCGTTTCGGTACCGGGCCTCTCTGGTTCGGTTCTGAGGCTGTCACGGTGGCTAGACCCGGTCCGCGACCCTGCTAAGGGGCGTCCAATGAAAGTAGTATTGCAGTCTGTCAGGGGTTCGTGATGCCACCTGTGGTGTTCGGTCAGGGTGACCGACGCTGCTATGGGGTCCACTGGGGTGATGGAATGGCAGCTGGATGGTATACCTTCCCACAGGTGAAGTATGTCCCCAGGGCTTCCAAGTAAGGTGGATGGTGATGGTGTGAGGTACAGTCAATAATGAGGACACAAGTTTGCAGTCTCTTTACCTCTTTACTGAAGGCTTCAAGATCCTCTATCCAGAGTATGTTTAACAGGGCTTTCAGAGACCGGCCGGTTCGATGGGCACATCCAGAGTTTCCTTCACAGATGGAAATCGTTGCCTACCACTAGCGCCTGTGTGTTGTAGTCCTATCCTGCTGAGCATTCGGAATAGTCCTCACAACTGCTGTTCTCGTTCGTTCATTCTCTACAGCTCTCTCTCGTTCTTTGGTTCCAGATGTTACTAGTTTCTAACGTCCCCAGGTATGTTATGGCTAGGACGCCACCCGTATGATGGGAAGGCTTGGAGGTCTTCCGGGACCCTAGAGACGCCCCTCTCCCAATGTTGCCCCCTATGTCTTCGTAGGTGTAGAAGGTAGACAGCCAACCTATGACTGACTGTCCAGCGGAGTTTGAAGTAAGGCCTGAAGTCAGTTACTCCTACGGTGTTCCGGCCACTGACTACGCGCCTCAGTAAGATGTTGCCTTTCTCTCTCTCGGCACGACTCTTACTGGCTCTCCTTTGTGCTTGATCTCGTTTACACGGTTCCACAATATCCTTCCCTTCGTGTCTCTTTCTTAGGATACCGCCGCAGGGTGTGCAGGCGCGGTTCCGTCACGTTCTGTTCTGTTTGCTAGGCACCTGCCAGGTTCCCACGCCTGACAGGGGCCCCCCTGTGCCTTCTCCCTGCAACACCCCCTGCCACGGGATGTTGCCTGGTTCCAACCCAGTCAGCTTCTGACTAACTTCCTCCCCAGCCCCTAGTTTTACCAGTGTGAGGAGTGGCCCAATAAATAAAGCCTTTTTCTCCCCCTAGTGGCCGGAGTGTGAAGTGTAATGTGTTCTGGTGATACCTGGTCAGGAGAACTCCTTAGTGCCATCAGACGTACCGCTGCTCCCCTTAGCGGCAGAGCGCCATACTGCAACGGCCAGGTCTCTGGGGCGCTGCACAGACACTTTGAAGAGGAAGGGGGACCTATAAAAAGGAAGTCATCGAATGCAATATACCAACATCCGAAGATTGCGAGTCCAGAACCCAGTGTAAAAAAGATGAGAAGCTTTCAAAATAAAAACAGGAAAGAGAAAATCCCATGGGAAGACACTTATCGAAGAAAACATTATTCTCAAAATGAAAACCCAAAGAAGAAAAGCCGTCAGGGTGCACTGGAAAAAGCCTAAAAGTGGATTTAATGTCAGATTTTGACATTAAAACCCCGCGATCGAAATTTCTTAGTATATCAATTGCCACATCAAAAGATGAGTAGGTTACCGAACAAGTGGCTTTATCTACCTCATCATTTAATGAAGCACCAAGTGGATATGACAGATGGTGAATAAGGCGAAACGAACCAGCCTCTTTTTTAGGGACTACGCCCAATGGAGAAATTCTGAAATTAGGGAAGGGAGGAAGAAGTAAACCTAACACCAATTCACCATAGATTTTTTTCCTAACTACCTCAGGGTGAATAAAAAATGAATGTAAATTTTTAACGATCTTACAGCCAGACCCCTGAATGGAGGAATGAAAAACCCTTTTAAAAATCCATGAAAAAGCAGATCACTAATCATTTGATCTGGATAAAGTTTTAACCAAGAAGCCATTCTTTCCACCATCACCGGGGTCTGAGCCCTTTGCGTTAGCATCTTTTGATAAGGACTGGGCTGATTGCTTTTTAAAACATTTGGAAACGGGGTGTGAGTTTCCACAAAAGGAACACTCATGACGGAACCTGCAACTACTACCCCACTTACAAACGGATTAATTGAAAGCAAAGCAAAGGCCTTTTTTAGGGAGAGATGTGGATGATGATCTATTAGAAAAGTTTCTTTGAGGAAGCATCAAATTGAGCCATAATCCCACATCCTTGCTACTTCAATGTACCTCAGGATGTACCGCTAGCTTTTGACGGAAAGCTTCGTCATAATTCAGCCAAGCAAATCCGCCAAAATTCCGGTAAGCCTCCAGAATAATGTCAACATGCTGAAATAATTTGCTACACAAATGTGGGGATTTCTCGCCAACAACAGCAGAATATATAGCAAATGCCTGAATCCAATTATTGAAGGATTTGACAGAACCGCGCTTAGTATCAACTGGCTCTGTTTTATCATCCTTCTTATCCATTTTACCCAGCTGTTCTCTGCGAGGGAGAAGTGAGAATAAGTCCACATAATGATTGTTCCATATAAGCTCCTTCATAGAAGGACTCAGATGGAAGCCAAGAGGAGAGAGTTCACACATGAGGGCCTCCTTAAAAGTATTTCTAGGAGGCAAAGAAACCAATGGAGAATCATTAGATAAATCTATAGCAGGATTTAAAGGGGAAGCAGACATAAAAGCTTCCCCTAAAGCGTCAGAAAGGACATTCTTTAGCATGTGTTTTAAATCAGAATCACAAAAAGATATCGGTACAGGAAAGTTCTCACCCCTTTCAGGTCTGCTGTCCTCAGGAGGTACATCTGTAGTGCAGCCTGCGCTCAAGCCCTCCATGTTAGGCGAGTGCATCTGCGTGCTGGTTGAAGGAATGATTTCTTCATCGCTTACCTGTCCGTGTCATGGTCTTGAAGGCGCTGCGCGGTGGGCACTTGCTGCAGAGGAAGGAGCCGCCTGGGTATTCAAATCTAGCACTGCAGCTACGGCGCTTTTATTGCCGCGGTGCATGCCCGTCTTGGCGGCGGCTCCTGATGACGGAGCCGGCACCTCTTTTATTCGCTGCGGGAAGTCTCACGCCGGACTGCGAGACTTCCGAGAAGAAGGCAGGCGGGACTTTCTTTTCGGCTCCGGCTGCAGGAGGCTGGAGCGCGATGTCACCGACGAAGGGGAGTATGCGGTCCTGGGCTTCCTCCTTCTACTGCCTCTGTGAGCTCTCGGCGGTGATACCGAAGAAGGGGTCGGCTGTAGCGGCAGTGAGCACAGGTCAGCAGGAGGAGGGAAGGCTTCCGGAGCTGCCAGTATAGGTTTTACAGCGAGGCAGCTCCTCAGCCATTCCGCTCCATCCTCTTCCCCGGCTCTGGCTAGGATCTGCTGAAGTAAATTCTCCATGAAGCAGGTATCTTCTTTCTTCAGTACTTCACCTCAGAATGAGTGAAATTAGCCAGAAACTGGCTTAAATACTATAGTAATGGCCCAGCAATGCTCTGTCCACCAATGAACAGCCGTTAAAAAGAGTGCCAAACAAACTGGTCTGAGCCAGAATATCCCAAAATAGCACAAAATTAACCGGCAATTCGCCCTAATATTAACCCTTTACTGAAACTTCAGCCACAGTATTATTCATAGCCTGTGTGGCCATGTGACCCCCCTTTATTCCCTAATTCTTATTAGGGGGGCTACCATTCGTTACACCCTATATGGGTCACTATGTGACTGCAGACCTGCGAATCCTCACTGCGTACGCACTGTGCGCTGTGAGGATTTGCCAGTCTCAGAGCCAGGAACAGCAGTCATGTGGCTGCAAGGGTGTAATATGTAGACTCCTGGCCAAAATCCAAGTAGAGGAACTGTTGGTGAATATCGGTCTGCACTTGGACCGCAGTGCATGGAATGGCTGCGGGTCTCCTGACCTGAACTCAGCAGCCTCACAGCATGTATGAGGCTGGGAGATCAGGGCCCAGTCCATGCACTGCAGTGCAAGGGCAGATCAATTTCCCACTTGTATTAATCATTCCCTCTCCCTTTCAATTCACAGACAAAACTTATAAGCTACTGGATGATCCTGAGCTGCTGTCTGATGTTGTAATTGGGCATTTGGTTTTGCAGCAGTGCTCAGGGTCATCCAGTCGCTTATACATTCTGGTTGTG
The DNA here is from genome assembly GCF_032444005.1 of Ranitomeya imitator. Classification (NCBI taxonomy): domain Eukaryota; kingdom Metazoa; phylum Chordata; class Amphibia; order Anura; family Dendrobatidae; genus Ranitomeya; species Ranitomeya imitator. The sequence goes on from NC_091284.1 coordinate 225,728,450, forward strand.
GAGTGGAAAAGGAAAGGGGACGGAATTATTACATCATACAATCATGTACTGAAATGGTGGACAAATTAATACATGGACTTAAGTTAGCGACTCACACAGCCAGTCTAAAAGAATCTCCCTGTGGGACGCAGACTCCCCTCAGCTTCCCCCTGTGGGACACAGCACCCCCAGACCCTTCACTAGCCTTCTCCTGTGGGACGCAGCCCCCCAGTCCCCTCACTATCTCTCCCCTGTGGGACACAGCACCCCAGTCCCTTCACTAGCTTCCCCTGTGGGACACAGCACCTGAGTCTCCTCACTAGCCTCCTTCTTTGGGATGCAGCACCCCAGTCTCCTCACTTGCGCCCCCCCCCCCCCCCCCGTGGGATGCAGCACCCCAGTCTCCTCACTTGCCTCCCCCGTGGGATGCAGCACCCCAGTCCCCTCACTAGCCTTCCCCTGTGGGACACAACACCCCAATCTTTTCAATTGCCTCCCCCTGTGGGATGCAGCACACCCAGTCTCCTCACTAGCCTCCCCCTGTGGGACACAACACCCCAATCTTTTCAATTGCCTCCCCCTGTGGGATGCAGCACCCCAGTCTCCTCACTAGACTCCCCCTGTGGGATGCAGCACCCCAGTCTCCTCACTGGCCCCCCTGTGGGACGCAGCACCCCAGTCTCCTCACTTGCCCCCCCCCCTGTGGGATGCAGCACCCCAGTCCCCTCACTAGCCTCCCCCTGTGGGACGCAGCACCTCAGTCTCCTCACTAGCCTCCCCCTATGGGATGCAGCAACTCAGTCTCCTCACTAGTCTCCCCCTGTGGGATGCAGCACCCTAGGCTCCTCACTAGTCTCCCCCTGTGGGATGCAGAAACTCAAGTCTCCTCACTAGCCTCCCCCGTGGGACGCAGCACCCCAGGTCCTCACTTGCCTCCTCTTGTGGGATGCCGCACACCCAGTCCCCTCACTTGCCTCCCGCTGTGGGATGCAGCACCCCAGTCTCCTCACTTGCCTCCCCCTGTGGGATGCAGCACCCCAGTCTCCTCACTTGCCTCCCCCTGTGGGATGCAGTACCCCAGTCTCCTCACTTGCCTTCCCCTGTGGGACACAGCACACCCAGTCCCCTCACTAGCCTCCTCCTGTGGAATGCAGCACCCCAGGCTCCTCACTAGCCTCCTCTTGTGGGATGCAGCACCCCAGTCTCCTCACTTGCCTCCCCCTGTGGGATGCAGCACCCCAGTCTCCTCACTTGCCTCCCCCATGGGACGCAGCACACCCAGTCCCCTCACTAGCCTCCTCCTGTGGGATGCAGCACCCCAGCTCCTCACTTGCCTCCCCCTGTGGGATGCAGCACCCCAGTCTCCTCACTTGCCTCCCCCATGGGACGCAGGACCCCAGTCTCCTCACTTGCCTCCCCCTGTGGGATGCAGCACCCCAGGCTCCTCACTAGCCTCCCCCTGTGGGATGCAGCACCCCAGGCTCCTCACTAGCCTCCCCCTGTGGGACGCAGCACCCAAGTCTCCTCACTTGCCTCCCCCTGTGGGATGCAGCACCCCAGTCTCCTCGCTAGCCTCCCCCCGTGGGACACAGCACCCCTCACTCACTTGTCTCACCTCAGCAGCCACACACTGCCAGACACAGTCTCCCCTCAACGGATGAAGTCTCCTCACACAGTGTCTACCGACATCACACATGGCACTCTGCTCTGCTCTGGAATGGGGAAGGACCATGATGCACCTGGGTCGGCTGCAGCTTAAAGGTACAGCTCCCATTTCCATCCTCCGGGTGCATTAACAACACTGTAGGTGTTTCTTTACATCACTACAGCTATGCATCTGGCTTGCGGAGGCCTTGTACTGTTGTCTCTGGACCCTGGGGCCTGATAAGCAGAAGCAAATAGAGGGGGGCCTGCCCGGGCCGGGCTGCCAGCTTGTCGGGCCCACTTTTTTGCTTTTGCTTGTCGGGCCCCATACAGTAGTAAGGGCAGTAATGCCCTGATGATGGCCCTGCTCATTAATGTACTGTAGATGATGATGTATGCATATATGTATGTATGCATAGGGCAGCACGGTGGCGCAGTGGTTAGCACAGCAGCCTTGCAGCGCTGGAGTCCTGGGTTCTAATCCCACTCAGGACAACATCTGCAAAGAGTTTGTATGTTCTCTCCGTGTTTGCGTGGGTTTCCTCCGGGCACTCCGGTTTCCTCCCACATTCCAAAAACATACAGATAGGGAATTTAGATTGTGAGCCCCAACAGGGACAGCGATGATAATGTGTGTAAATTGTAAAGCGCTGCGGAATATGTTAGCGCTATATAAAAATAAAGATTATTATTATTTATGCATCTTTCATATGCTGCACTAAGTTTTCCTTGGCCGACCACCGCAGCTATGGTCCTCAATGTTGCCTATTTCTTGGGATCCCCAATGCTGAGACATACAGGCAGATACACTAAAAATGAGAGAATGGTTAGCACCTCCAAATATCATAGATTGATCTAATGCCGCTAGGCAAAAATATATATAATTGAATATGAGGTTCTTAGTTTAACATTCTGATCAGACTGTATGAAGCCCACTGCCAAGTAACTGCGATCCATTCAGTGGGTCCTTTCATTTCCTTAAAGGAGCGGAATTGTGCATTAACCAGCGTCGCAGCGACAATGCACCAGCAGGGCGGGTGGCCTGGTGCCTCACAGCGCCCATACTACAAGACCCTATGACTCCAGACTGCACTGCCTCACAAGCACAAAGCCACAGCAACAACGGCCGCCAAACTACATGAACAGCAAATGAAAGGAGCATTGAAATTCACCTACATGCAGATACACATCTGTGGAGACATGGAGGGTCATCACCCAGTCCGCTAGCCGAAACGGAATGGATCAGGGATCGTCCCTCCAAACGCCCTCTCTCCCCTTAATGTGGGCATAACGCAACTCAGATAACACTGGGTGAGGGTAAAACAGTGTGGCAATGCTTTATTGAACCACAAAACTGGCAGACAACACGTAGAACTGTCCCAGCAAAATACCCCAAGATGGTACACATTACAGAGTCTCACCCTTTCGCTGACTCGCCGGGATAATGACAGCTGTTACTTCAGAGCTCCCAAAGTCAGCTACCCCACCTGTGACACTCACACAGAGAGAAGGTAATGACAATGTAATACTGTTGTTGGAACTCTAGGATTCTGCTAGCTTAGAGCAATGAATAGACAGAGACGGGTTTCTTTAATGCAAATAGTGTATTTGTACCACAGCAATAACACCCAAAACAATATACTGATAACCTGCAATGAAACAAGTCCCTTAACCATATACAGCAAATCAGAAGAGTTCTTAGGGCAGAGTCCTCAGCAAGGTGAGTGTGACAGGTGACGTGGTGCAGATTCAAAACACTGTTGGTGCAGAAAGAGTCAAATCCAGGTATGTAGTAAACACAGGGAAGTCCAGAACAAGTCCTCAGGTTAATCCCAGGTGTGGCATAAACACGGGTAAGTCCAGAAAAAGTTCACATTAAAGTATTATACTGGTGCAAATTCCAGTAGCTCCCACCGGGGGGAGTACACGAAGGATTAAGTAGCAAAAACACAGTCTAGCAGCATAGTTCCAAAACACAGTTCAAAAACAGAATTCTTACCAGGAGGAGTGAACCAAGGGTTAAGTTCCAAAGCCAACAGACTGAGAGTGTAGCTTACATAGGCAGAGAATGTCCAGAGCCATGGGTAGAAACACAGTAGAACAAGCAGCTGAGCTGAAGAGGAAACGGAAGCAGAATACTCCAGCAAAGAGGCTGGCACCTGAGCTGGGTTTTAAACAAATGAACAGGAAGTAGGGCAGACAAAAACAGCAAACTCCATCTTAACAAAGGGCAAAATCATTCACAAGGTGACTTGGAAAACCTTGGAAAACCCGGAATACTGACATTACTTCCCCCTAGAAACGGCCTCAGGACGATCCTGGACTAGGCTTGTCTGGGTATCTACCATGAAATTGAGCAACCTTCAGGGGAGCATTGATGTTACTTACTGGTTCCCAAGAATCATTTTCAGGAGAGTAACCTTGCCATCTAACTAGATACTGAAGCCGGTTTCTATGAAGTCTTGAATCGATAATGTCCTGTACCACAAATTGTTCTTCGCCATCATCCAGCACTGGTGGAGGAGGTACGATACAGCTCTGAAATGTGTTAAGAGAAACCGGTTTTAATAAAGAAACATGAAATACTGGGTTTATCTTTAGAGTTTGTGGCAGCTTCAGCTGTCAAGCAACAGAGCTCACAATCCCGGTGATCTTGAATGTACCGATGAACTTCTGTCCCAGTTTCTGTGAAGGAACACCCAATCTTAGATTCTTGTTGGACAACCAAACCAAGTCTCCTACCTTATACATAGGTGCCGGTTTCCGGAATCTATCGGCCAACTTCTTGTAACTCTTCTGTGCTGCGGTCAGGGAGTCTTTCAAAACTTTAAGATTACGTTGCAACACTACCACTCTGTCTTAAACTGCCAGTACTGAAGTAACAACTAGGCAAAATATTTTGATGATATCCCAGATTGGCGAAAAAAGGCGTTACCTTTGTGGAACTGCTCTGTGAGTTGTTATACAAAAATTCCGCTAACGGAAGTAGCTTTAGCCAATCATCCTGCAAATGACTGATGTAACAGCGTAGATATTGTTCCAAGGTTTGATTGGTCCGTTCGGTATGCCCATTGGTCTGAGGGTGGTATGCAGAAGACAAGCAAACATTAATGTGGAGAGCAGAACAAAATTGTTTCCAAAACCTAGAGGTAAATTGTATTCCCCGGTCAGAAATGATCTCATCTGGTACCCCATGCAGCCGGAAAACATTCTGAATAACCAGATCCACTGTCACTGTAGCTGAGGGAAGACCGGTGCAAGGAATAAAATGAGCAGCGTTCGTTAAATGGTCCACTACCACCAAAGTAGTATTTTTACCACCAGTGGTGGATAACTCCACAATAAAGTCCATCGAAATAGACCCCCAAGGGCGAGATGGTATGGGTAGTGGCTTAAGAAGGTCAGTAGGTGAAACACAAGGAACTTTGTACCGGGCACAAACCTCACAAGAGCGGACATAGTAATTCACATCCTTCAAGCAGGTGGGCCACCAGAAAAAGCAACTTAAAAATTCCTGCATTTCCTGTACCCCCCCCCCGATGACCAGTCAATACGGAGTCATGAACCAATTTGAGAATTCGACGTCTCACAGCCTCAGGGACATAAATACATCGATCTCTAAGCCATACACCATTCTGAAAGACAAGATTCACATTGTCAGGTGGGGAAGCAAGAAATACGTCACCATCATAGGCCAGCTTGATCTCCTCCCACAAGTCCCGGTCCTGGAGCACTCCTATGAAATTGGCATCAGACAAGATGGTCTTAGACGGGGTCCCAGGCACGGAGTCCATCATGTGGATTCAGGATAATGCATCGGCTTTCCCATTACGTGAACCTGGGCGGTACGAGATGATAAAATCAAACTGGTTCAAGAACAAACTCCTGCCTCCTGGCTCCAGTTAATTGTGCACCTGTGTCTCAGCCTGTCTCACCCTTCATCTTTGGTGCTGGTTTGGCAGTGTGAAAGCCAGATCTGAAATGTCCGCACTGGACCTGATCGGCCTTTACCTGCGCTTGCCTTTCCTGGCACCAAGGGAGTGATTCTGAAAATGCTCCAGGTACAGTTCGCATGTAATGTGGTCTTTCTTTTTATACTCTTTATACATTCAGGAGACCATAATGGCACAACGTAAATAAAATACGTAGAATAGGACTGCCCCATTATGAGAATGCCGTGAAGTGGCGGGGTAGCTCAAAGAATTGATCAATTGTTTGCTAAATGTCTCATATTTGAAATACAGTTAGAATTTATTATGTGCAATTGCACTTCAGTTATTGCGTTCTGACCATAAGCAGTGCTGGCTTCTCCCCCTTTTTTTTGCTTTGCATTGGTATGTGGCTGACCACCACTGTTGCCGCGCACGCTGGGTTATGTGCGCCATTCTTTCTGTGTTCACTGTGATTGATAGGCTGCTGTGCACACACACAGCACCCCTGCCCTGCCTCAGGCTCCAGTTAATTGTGCACCTGTGTCTCAGCCTGTCTCACCCTTCATCTTTGGTGCTGGTTTGGCAGTGTGGAAGCCAGATCTGAAATGTCCGCACTGGACCTGATCGGCCTTTACCTGCGCTTGCCTTTCCTGGCACCAAGGGAGTGATTCTGAAAATGCTCCAGGTACAGTTCGCATGTAATGTGGTCTTTCTTTTTATACTCTTTATACATTCAGGAGGCCATAATGGCACAACGTAAATAAAATATGTAGAATAGGACTGCCCCATTATGAGAATGCCGTGAAGTGGTGGGGTAGCTCAAAGAATTGATCAATTGTTTGCTAAATGTCTCATATTTGAAATACAGTTAGAATTTATTATGTGCAATTGCACTTCAGTTATTGCATTCTGACCATAAGCAGTGCTGGCTTTTCCCCTTTTTTTTTGCAAGAACAAACTCCACCTAGCTTGTCGAGGAGAGAGACATCTGGCGGACTTAAGGAATTCCAAATTACAGTGATCTGTGAGCACTACTACCTGTTGAGTTGCTCCCTGCAAATGGTGTCTCCATTCCTTAAAGGCGGAAATTATTGCGATAAGTTCCTTATCTGCAATATCATAGTTCAGTTCAGCAGATGGTAACCTGCGAGAAAAGAAGGCACACGGGTGCAACAAACCTTTGTCTCCGATTCGTTGTGAGAGGATTGCTCCCAGTGCATAGTCAGAAGCATCCACATCCACGACAAAAGGCAGTGCAGGATCCGGATGCGTCAATATCGGAGCCAAGGTAAAACAAACTTTGAGGCGATCAAAGGCTTCCTGGGCTTGCGAAGACCATACAAACTTCTTCCCCTTCTTAGTGAGGAGAGTGATGGGACAGATAATTTCCGAAAAATTTCGGATAAAACATCTATAAAAATTAGCAAAACCAATGAATCGTTGTACCTCTTTAATGTTTCCTGGTACCGGCCAATCTATGATCGGATGGATCTTGCTGGACTCCATATTCAATCCCTGGGGAGAAATAACATAGCCTAAAAATTGAATCTTGGAGCAATGAAATTCACACTTTTCGAGTTTGATGTACAAATGATTATCTCTCAAACGTCTGAGCACGGTCTTGACATGTTCCTCATGTTCCTGTAGGGAATCAGAAAAAATCAAGATGTCATCCAGGTAAATTACTACATAATGATCCAGTAAATCCCTGAAAATATCGTTGGTTAAGTGTTAGAAAGCAGCAGGAGCGTTACAGAGTCCGAATGGCATCACTAAATATTCAAAATGTCCATACCGGCATCTGAAAGCTGTCTTCCATTCATCTCCCGGACGTATACGGAGTAAATTATATGCCCTGCGAAGATCTAAATTGGTGAATATCTTAGCTTGGCGAACTCTCTCCAACAATTCAGGTATTAGAGGCAACGGGTACCTGATACGAATGGTTACCTTATTTAACTCTCGGTAGTCAATGCAATGTCTTAGAGTCCCATCTTTCTTCTTTACAAAGAATATGGGGGCTCCCGCTGGTGAAGAAGATGATTCTCATCTATATATTCTCGTAATGTCTTTAATTCTGGAGCTGCCAATGGGTAAACATGGCCAAAAGGAATCGCTGCCCCAGGAAGCAGTTCTATAGGACAGTCATATGGTCTATGTGGAGTGAGTTGGTCTGCCTTCCTCTTGTCACAAACATCCGAGAATTCCTGGTAAACCAGAGGGAGAGTAGGTACCTGTATTGTTTCCTCCAAATTCTGGGTAACTGGAGCCGTTACCGTTGGACTGATGGTAGGGCTACACTTTGGAAGGAAGGATATCTCCTTGGTTTCCCAATTGATGTTTGGATTTTGTGACCGTAACCAGGGAATTCCTAAAATTACAGGAAAATGAGGAGAAGATATTAACATAAATGAAGTGGTTTCCTGATGGTCTGGTTCCATCTTACACTTCAGAAGCACCGTCTCCCGATATAATGGCCTGGAAACTAATGGAGAAGCATCCACCGTTTCCATCGTGACTGGTGAGGCTCTTAGTTGTGTCTTAATACCATGTTCCCTGGCAAAAGAAGAATCCATGAAATTTCCACCTGCTCCAGAGTCTATCATAGTAGGACTTGGTATCCACTGTCCCTCCCACAGAATCTGAATAGGAAGAGAACAATGTGAGTATTTCTCCTAGGGGAAGTCGACATCACTGTTAGGGGAACCACAGCATCTAGATGTAAACTGGTCTTTGAAACTTCTGACTCAGTGTCCATATTGTCATAATCCACTATAGCCGCCAACACTTTGTTAGGTCGCCTGGGACATTTAGGACAATTTATAAGGAAATGATCTGATTGACCGCAGTAAAAACATAAGCGCTCACGAAAACGATATTCTCGGCGTTCATTACTCTCACGTTTTTGTAGTGAGTCCACTTGCATAGGCACCTCCTCAGCCCCATGTGGGTTCTTGCTGGTAGTTTCCCTAGACGGAAGAGCAAAATTAGTGATGCGATTTAAAGCTGCCCATTTCTCTTGTCTGCATTCAGTTCGGCGGATATCAATACGCACACAGTGTTGTAAAAATAACTCAAACTCCTGTGGAGACTCTGAGCGAGCTAGCTCATCCTTGATTGTACTGGACAACTCTTTCCTAAAAATTGGCAATAAAGCATTGTTATCCCAGTTGGTATCCACTACTAACCTCTTAAATTCAGTAATATATTCTATGACTGAACGTTTCCTCTGGCATAAGGAAAGCAAGGATTTTTCAGCGGAGGCACGGCGGTTGGGATAATCAAACATAGCTGCCAGAAAAGTATCCAAATTATTTAGACGGACATCGCAACTTTCAACCATAGGATTTGCCCAAGCCAGTGCCCGTGATGTGACAACATAATACATAGTGCCTTAGATCTATCAGACTGATAGTAGGAGGCATGTACATAAAAAAATAATATGCATTGATTAACAAACCCGCGGAATTGACTTCGATTTGCTGTTTTTTGAACATTCTACCTCCCAAAAATCGGAATAGAAAGCGATCAAAAAATGTCATGTGCCCAACAATGGTACCAATAAAAAGGTTAAAAAGGCATCCTCTATAATGTAATGCTCCCCCATAGGCAGACTCTGTAGTATAATGCTCCCCCATAGGCAGCCTCTGTAGTATAATGTTCCCCCATAGGCAGCCTGTAGTACAATGCACCTCCATAGCCACCCTCTGTAGTATAATGCACCCCCATAGCCACCCTCTGTAGTATAATGTACCCCCATAGCCACCCTCTGTAGTATAATGCACCCCCACAGCCACCCTCTGTAGTATAATGCACCCCCATAGCCAACCCTCTGTAGTATAATCCACTGAACTCCAATATGGCGCCTCTTCCCTTCTGAGCTTTGCACTGTGCCTCAAGAGTAGTATTTCTCACATATGGGGTGTCAGCGTTCTCAGAAGAAATTGCACAGCAAATTGTATTGTGTAATTTCTCCTGTTACCCTGATGAAAATGCAAAATTTGGTGCCAAAATAATAAAATTTCTGAGGAAAATAAGATTTTATTATTTTCACGGCTCAACGTTATAAACTTCTGTGAAGCAAGTGTGGGTTCAAGGTGCTCACCATGCATCTAAATACATGCCTTGAGGGGTATTCCAAAATGGGGTCACTTGTGGGGGTTTCCACTGTTTAGGCACATCAGGGGCTCTCCAAATGGGACATGACGTCCGCTAATGATTCCAGCAATTTTTACACTCAAAAAGTCAAATGACACTCCTTCCCTTTCAAGCTCTGCTATGTGCCTGAACAGTAGTTTTCTCCCTCATATTGGGTATCGGCATACTCAGGAGAAATTGCATAACAAATTGTATTGTGAAATTTTTCCTGTTACCATTGGGAAAATGCAAAAAAAAAAACATTTTTGTGGAAAAATATGATTTCTTTCTTTTTATGGCTTAATGTTACAAACTTCTGTGAAGAAGCTCGGGGTTAAATGTGTTCATCACATATATATATAAGTTCCCTAAGGGATCTAGTTTCCAAAGTGGGGTCACATGTGGAGAGTTTCCACTGTTTAGATACATCAGGGGCTCTCCAAATGGGACATGAAGTCTGCTAATTATTTATGCAAATTTTGCATTCCAAAAGTCAAATGGCATTCCTTCCCTTTCAAACATTGCCATGTGCCCAAACAGTAGTTTTCCTCCAAGTATTGGGTATTGGCGTACTCAGGAGAAATTGCACAACAAATTATATGGTGCAATTTCTCCTGTACTCTTATGAAAATGCAAAATTTGTGGCTAAAAAACATTTTTGTGGGAAACGTCTCAACTTTATAAGCTTTTGTGAAGCACCTGGGGGTTCATAGTACTCACCACACATTTATAGTAGGGAAAATAAGTATTTGTTCCCTTGCTTATTTTGTAAGTTTGCCGACTGACAAATACATGAACAGTCTATAATTTTCAGGGTAGGTTAATTTTAAAATTGAGAGATATAAGTATTTGATCTCTCTGGCAAACAAGACTTAATACATGGTGGCAAAACCATTGTTGCAAGCACAGCGGTCAGACTTTTTTTTGTAGTTGATGATGAGGTTTGCGCACACATCAGGAGGAATTTTGGTGTAATCCTCTTTACAGATTGTCTCTAAATCATTAAAATTTTGAGGATGTCACTCGGTAACTCGGAGATTCAACTTCCTCCATAAGTTTTCTATGGGATTAAGGTCTGGAGACTGGCTAGGCCACTCCATGATCTTAATGTGCTTTTTTTTAGCCATTCCTTTGTTGCCTTGGCTGTATATATTTTGGGTCATTGTCTTCCTGGAAGACCCAGCCACGACCCATTTTTAATATCCTGGCGGAGGAAAGGAGGATGTCACTCAGGATTTTACGTTACATGGCTCCATCCATTCTCCCATTGATGCGGTGAAGTAGTCCTGTACCCTTAGCAGAGAAACACCCCCAAAATATAATGTTTCCATCTCCATGCTTGACAGTGGGGACAGTGTTCTTTGGGTCATAGGCAGCATTTCTCTTCCTCCAAACACAGCAAGTTGAGTTAAGGCCAAAGATCTCAATTTTTGTCTCATCTGACCACAGCAACTTCTCCCAGTCACTCACAGAATCATCCAGGTGTTCATTGACAAACTTCAGACAGGCCTGCACATGTGCCTTCCTGAGCAGGGGGACCTTGCGGGCACTGCAGGATTTTAAAACTTTACAGCGTAATGTGATATCAATGGTTTATTTGGTGACTGTGGTCGCAGCTGCCTTGAGATCTTTAACAAGTTCCCCTGTGTAGTTTTAAGATGATTTCTCACCTTCCTCATCATCAAGGATACCCCACAAGGTGAGATTTTGCATGGTGCCCCAGATCGATGTCGATTGACAGTCATTTTGTATTTCTTCCATTTTCTTACTATTGCACCAACAGTTATCTCCTTCTCAATCAGCACCTTAATTATGGTTTTGCAGTCCATTCCAGCTTTTTGCAGGTCTATGATCTTGTCCCTGACATCCTTATAAAGCTCTTTGGCCTTGCCTATGTTGTGGAGGTTAGAGTCTGACTGATTAATTAAGTCGGTGGACAGGAGTATTTTTATAAAGGTGACTATGTAAGACACCTGTCTTTAATGCAGGTAAAGAGTCGATTAGGAGCGTTTAACTGGTCTGTAGGAGCCAGAACTCTTAATGGTTGGTAGGGGATCAAATACTTATTTCTCACTGAAAAATGCAAATAAATTTATATAATATATACAATGTAATTTTCTGGATTTTATTTTTGATATTCTATCTCTCAATGTTAAAATTAACTTACCCTTAAAAGTATGGATTGTTCATGTCTTTGTCAGTGAGCAGACTTACAAAATTAGTAATGGATCAAATACTTATTCCCCCTACTGCAGATAAGTTTCCTGAGGGGTCTAGCTTCAAAAATGATGTCATTTGTAGGTGATTTCCACTATTTAGGCACATCAGGGGCTCTCCAAAACGTGACATGGCATATGCTAATTATTCAGCAAATTTTACATTGAAAAAGTCAAATGGAGCTCCTTTCCTTCCATCCTGCTGTGTGCCCAAACAGTGATCCTCCTCGCCCCCACATATGAGGTGTCTACATGCTCATGAGAAATTGCACAACAAATTTTGGTTGTTTTTTTTTCCTATTACAATTACAAAAATAAAAAAATTGGGTCTAAAGTAAAAAATTTAATAAAAAAAAGTTAAATGTTAATTTTTTCCTTTCACATTCCATTAATTCATGAAGGGTTAATAAACATCTTGAATGTGATTTTGAATAGACATGAATATGTTCGGCTCTCCTTATTCGGCAAGCTATAGCAAGCTATAGCGCTTACCAAAGAAGGTGCAGTGGGAACCCGGATAACTGGAGCGCTCCGATAGGTGTCCGGCGCCACAGCTGCATGTGTCGCGGCTGTGTGACAGTCACAACATATGCATGGAGAGCCTGTGTGTTGTGACTGTCACACAGCCGCAACACATGCAGCTGTGGCACCGGACACCTATCGGAGCGCTCCAGGCATCCGGATTCCGGGTTCCCGCTGCAGCTTCTTCGGTAACACTTCAAGGGGCGCAGTTTTTAGAATGGTGTCACTTTTGGGTATTTTCTGTCATATAGGCCCCTCAAAGTCACTTCAAATGTGATGTGGTCCCTAAAAAATGGTTTTCTAAATTTTGTTGGAAAAATGAGAAATCGCTTGCTAAATTTTAACCCTATAACTTCCTAATAATAAAAAAAATTATGTTTCTAAAATTGTACTGATGTAAAGTAGACGTGGTAAATGTTCTTTATGAAGTATTTTGTGTGACATAATTCTCTCATTTACAGGCATAAAAATTTAAAGTTTGAAAATTGCAAAAGAGGTTAATAATAGCAACCCACCTCCACCTTGTTGGCATCTCAGTTGAGCTGGAGATCCAGCCACAGGCCCAACCATCTGGTCCGTCATGAGTTGCTCTCATCTCATCGGTTCATAAAACATTTGAAAAATCTGTCTTCAGATATTTCCTAATTATTGTGCACACAATAAATTAGCATTTGATCAATGAATCAATTAGCATTTGATCAATTCTGCCTCTAGTTTTGCACCTCTTTATCCTTTTTCTTGCCTAAATGAGACTTGAGGTACCTTCACACATAACGATATTGTTAACGATATCGTTGCTTTTTGTGACGTAGCAACGATATCGTTAATAAAATCTTTATGTGTGACAGCGACCAACGATCAGGCCCCTGCTGGGAGATCGTTGGTCGCTGAAGAAAGTCTAGAACTTTATTTTGTCGCTGGATCTCCCGTGGACATCGCTGGATCGGCGTGTGTGACACCGATCCAGCGATGTCTTCACTGGTAACCAGGGTAAACATCGGGTAACTAAGCGCAGGGCCGCGCTTAGTAACCCGATGTTTACCCTGGTTACCATCCTAAAAGTAAAAAAAACAAACAGTACATACTTACCTAACGCTGTCTGTCCTCCAGCGCTGTGCTCTGCACTCCTCCTGTACTGGCTGTGAGCGTCGGTCAGCCGGAAGGCAGAGCGGTGACGTCACCGCTCTGCTTTCCGGCCGCTGTGCTCACACAGACAGTACAGGAGGAGTGCAGAGCAGAGCGCTGGAGGACAGACAGTGTTAGGTAAGTATGTAGTGTTTGTTTTTTTTTACTTTTAGGATGGTAACCAGGGTAAACATCGGGTTACTAAGCGCGGCCCTGCGCTTAGTTACCCGATGTTTACCCTGGTTACCGGCATCGTTGGTCGCTGGAGAACGGTCTGTGTGACAGCTCTCCAGCGACCAAACAGCGACGCTGCAGCGATCCGGATCGTTGTCGGTATCGCTGCAGCGTCGCTTAATGTGAAGGGGCCTTTAGTTCTCTAGTTCAGAGATTAATTCAATGCATGACTTACTATGGAGGTTAAAGGGGGTTGTCTGCTGCTAGACAATGCCTTCTGAATCATCACATAAAATAATGAAATATTTATTTCCACAATTAGCGCTGCTCTGTGAAGTATGGTGGTCAATGCTTGGCTTCAGACTTCGGTTATTTCATCAGTGTGAACTCATGCCGTGAAAGATGATGATTGGCGACATAACATCCCGGACCGTCTGGGCACACAGGGCCAAAATAAGAGGAGCATCACTAATCTGGGAGATAGAAGAAAAATGAAGGCAGCACTCCAACATTTTCAAGGTGAAAAAAGCGTTATTTAGCCCCACATGTCCTGGGCAACGATCCAGCTCCTCCTGAGCCTGCAGTGAATGTATGTCGGCAGCTATCCTCCACTTGTAAGCAGCACAAGACATTACTGTCATGCACTGCTTACAAGCTGAAATCAGCTGCTGGCATCAGAACAGGACGCTGTGAGGGAGTGCAGGGAAGGTAAGTAGATTGGGTTATGTTTTTTTAATGTTTTTTGATGGGAGCCATGCATACCAGGATGGGGATAGGGCCGTTCATACCAGGATGTGGGGGAGTGCATACCAGGATAGGGATGAGGGGGCCATTCATACCAGGATAGGGATGAGGGGACATGCATACCAGGATAGGGATGAGGGGTCCATTCATACCAGGATAGGAATGAGGGGACATGCATACCAGGATAGGGATGAGGGGGCCATTCATACCAGGATAGGGATGAGGGGGCCATTCATACCAGGATAGGGATGAGGGGGCCATTCATACCAGGATAGGGATGTGGGGACATGCATACCAGGATAGGGATGAGGGGTCCATTCATACCAGGATAGGAATGAGGGGACATGCATACCAGGATAGGGATGAGGGGGCCATTCATACCAGGATAGGAATGAGGGGACATGCATACCAGGATAGGGATGAGGGGGCCATTCATACCAGGATAGGGATGAGGGGACATGCATACCAGGATAGGGATGAGGGGGCCATTCATACCAGGATAGGGATGTGGGGACATGCATACCAGGATAGGGATGAGGGGGCCATTCATACCAGGATAGGGATGAGGGGACCATGCATACCAGGATAGGGATGGAGGGGCTATGCATACGAGGATGCGAAACACACACACATATATATATATATATATATACATACACACCAGGATGGGGGATATTAGTACAGAATTGACCACATTTTTTACTTCATTTTTTTTCTAATTTCCTCCTCTAAAGCCTAGATGCATCTTATGGTCTGAAAAATATAGTATATATCAGTGAGCGAGTGAGTACGTGGTAGTCAGAATACTGTAGGACTGCATTGTATTCTATGGGGGGATGCATTATATTCTATGTGGGGGGCTGCATTATACTATATGAGGGCTGCATAGGGCTACATTATATTCTATGAGGGGCTGTCTTATACTATATGAGGGCTGCATTATATTCTATGAGGGGGCTACAATATATTCTATGAGGGAGGCTACCCCAACCCCTGCTAAATCATTAAGATGTGTAATACCTTATATTATACCCTGATATTAGTGCACAATTGGTGGTCTTGTATTTATTTCTATGTAGCTACATAGTGGGCCCCAAGAATGATTTTCTCTGGTAGGCCCAAGATGCTCCAGTCTGACCCTGCCCATGATTATATTATTTTCATAACAGTCCATAGTGTCCTTAAGTTTTGTAAAAAAATGGTTGTACCAACGTAGCCTTAGCAAAAGTATTAAGTCTGACTTCATATTTACTGATCTTATCCTTGAGTTCCATCAACAAAGCCTTATTGTGTTCAATGATCATTTTCAAAATAATTTGAGAGCATTACATTAAACCCGTTTCCCATATTCCTCTAAAATGTTGATCACATTTCCTCCTTAGCATCAAGGTCAAATGATGGGTAACTAGATAAAAAATTAAAAAGGAATATAAATATCATTCAATTATATCAAGGTAGGATATAATAATCTTGTGTGTCAAAGTTTAAATAGGGGGAGAACCCCCCAAAATAGACAAATTTGAGGAACCAAGGAGAACTGGCACCACAATGAATGATATAAATAATGTTGCTTTATGTCATCTTTTCTTGCAGTTTTTGGGGAATTTGTGTTGAGGGATAAGCTGTGCAAATTGATTGAATACTGGAACAATGAGAGTTGACCTTATCCCACCTTCCCTCTGACTGTGGATGATGGCCTGAAGGACACAGACTCTACAAGACAGCTGCCAACGGGAGGCATACATATTTGAAGCACTTTACAGGACATCAGCTTATGGGACCATGGCCCCAGATGGAAGAATACAGATCTGATCCATTGACCATCACTGAATCCATGTAGACATTTGGAGAAGCCAGGTTGGGACCATCCTGTCACCTGACCTCATGGAGACATTCAGAGAAGTTAGGTTGGGACAACCGATCAACTTTGCCAAGTACCTCAATGGATTGTCAGCTTCAAAAGCTTGTCATTGCCTCCTCTCTGTGGGTGTCTGCCAAAACAGGGTGCCACTGGAGGGGTAGTTGGCCCTGGAACCCCCAAAGTTGCAACTGCTCTAATCCAGGCGAGTCAGCAGAAGGGTGAAACTGTACTGTTAGGTTTGTGGGTATTAAATTCATATGTATGTTGGGTTCTTTAAGAGGTGAATTACCAAATTGCTTGGAATGGATTACGCCTGTATGCATTTAGGATTTGATATATTGTCATTTGTAACACACAATTGCTTATCTAATTAAAAATAAATATCTTAGGTACCTGGATTAAAGCACCACTTCAGTGGGGTTTTTTTTTATTGCAGAGCTTGAGTGGTGCTGCTAATCTAAGGTCCATGACCTGAGTATTATTCTCACCTGTCGCCGTCTTCACCTTCTGTTACCACCGTTATCATCAGTCTCCGGCAGTTTGTGACCTGTGTTTGCTGGAGAGAGCCTGAGGTCACTTTTCAATGCAAGACTATGAGAGCCTTGTTCTGCCTACTACAGACTTGCATTGAGCACTTATGACATAACTTTTGATTTCCAGCCAGTCAAAAGTTGCGGTCACAAGACGCAGCGGCGACGAAAAAAGGTGAATATATGACTTGAATCTAGGACCTTAGGTTAGAAGCATCACTACAGCACTTAAAAAAAAAAAAGCAAAAGGCTGCAGTGGTGCTTTAAAAAACATCAAAACATTATTTTACAAGACTGAGTTCTCCTAAATTTCAGCTATGAAAAGTAGAATTATCCCCCCTCTTACACATTAGGCTAATGTCTGCCACACAAGCAAATATTGATCAGTTTAGCCATTGTGTACTATAATGTGTATGGGGGCGCTGACCAACAGATCATCTGGGAAAATTTTAGTGCATAATTTCTGGTTTTGGACTGACGACTACTTCTGGAGATGAACACAGGAGCACTAATATGGCAGATATGGTCAAGATGTCTGTCGGCCAAAGCATAATTCAACCAACCAAAAGCCATCATGTATGTGGGACCTTAACACTTTGGCTCCTATAGTAGTAAAAGATATAAAGAATTTGGCTAGTTGATGAGACTGTGTTTATGGCACCAAAAATGAATGTGCAGTCGTGAAAAAGTAGAATTGCCCTCAGTTGTACAATGTATGTGACCCACATGGTTCTTCTACTGTCTGAGTATTTGTTGTAAGAAAATACTATGATTATACACCTGTGGCAGTGCTCTACAAATTATTGTACTGTTTATACTGTTTTCTCAAAATGATGATACAGCCTACATACTGTTATATGTTGATATGTGAAGATCACCAACAATCAACTGCAACTGTAGGCTTACAATCAAGGCACATGGCAGTGCCCAAGAACCCACACAGGGAAGAGTGTGAAGTAAGTATTCTACTACTGATAGTTAAGACACCGAAATTGCAATAATTTTAATGTACTACTTCTCAATGTTTGAGTTGAAAACTCCATAGAGGGTTGGACATTGTGATTAGACAACCATAAACTTCACGAGTCACATTATTGAAGATATGGTTTTCATTTTACAAGGGTTGGCAGGCATGGCTTGCCTGCTGCATCACATTGCAGTACAGAAAGATAAATCCATAGTAAATCACTCTGATAAACTAGATTAAGTGAAAAATTGGAAGAAGAAATCCCTCTGAAGTTGTATATAATTGCAAATTAACAAGATCCTAAGAAACGGCACACACCACCCTAAATGCTTATATGTTCCTTTTTCTTTTTTTGCTATATGTTTCCTTTTTCTTGCAGTCACATGAGTTAAGTAAAAAAAGGTTCCTAGATATGATGTGAATTATATCAATCAATGGACAGGAAGCCTCCGCCTCTTTAGTCATATATATGGATCCTGTATGAGAGACTGAGGGGTCCTTGGAGAAGATCTTTCACTAACGAGCTTTGTCTTCTGATTATCCATTAAACCCATCACTCTCACCCTGTATATTCCATTAATCCACCTGCATTATTAATGGTACTGGGAGCAGAGCAGATGGGATGCAGCATGCGTCCCTGTGACCCCCTACTATGCTTCCATTGTCCTTCTGACTGTTGACACCTTCTGTCTTGGTTTGGTAGCCTTACACCCTGAAGGGTTAACCTCATCTTCTGAAGATATATTTAAAACAGGGAAGAAACAGATCACATTGTGCAGAAGGAATAAGCATGCTGGGTAGCTATGGGCAGACTCTACACTGTTCATTGCTTCATGAATATTCAGTTATATAATAAGTATTCTTCAGAATTTACGTTGCATATTCATAAATGTCCTCCACATGTGTGAAATACAGTAGGAGCTCAGTGTTTTAATTGTATTTTATAGGGATGTAAATCTACTTTTTTTTGCAGTGAGATCATGCTCTGAATTAGGTTTTCTAATGAAATGCACACAACTTAAATAATTATTAGAAAAAAGTTGTAGCAATAAGTTTTCCAAGAATCTTCCCATAAGAGGGAAAGTAATACAATTTTTTTACTTTTCCATAGTATTGGACAGATGAAGGAATTATTGCCTATGCAGGTGATGCAATTGTTACCTGTGTAAAACTAAGGAAATCCTGAAAACATGACCTGTTGGTGGCTCTTGAGGACTTGAGTAGGGGAACACTGTTCCATAGCATAACCCAATAATACGTGTGTCAAATAAATGATATTTAAATTTAGTTTTAACATTTGCAAGAGAGCTGACGTCATCACGCATGACTCTCTTTTATAGACGTCAGTGTGTTTCTGGCTTCAGAGGCACATGTCCAGAAACAAAGAAGAAGCCTGATGTCAGAAGAACAGAGCTTGCAGAGATGTCTTCTGGTGAGTCAGCGACAGATATTCTGGTCCTCCTTGGGCATCAGGTTTCTTCTTTGCTTACGGACATGCGCAGTGCACCTCTGAAGCTGGGAAGCACACATCTGGCTTCAGATGTGCACTGACATGTAGGAAAGAAAGTTAAGTGCCTATGTGAAATTTGCAGAGACACGACGATGACCCAAATTCTTGCAAACTATATTATCACGCCCAAATGGGTGTGATAACATGGTAAGTGGGACGGTTAGTCAGGGGAAACAAACGCCCCGATCACCTAGTCTAAAACTTATTTGCATATTGAAAATGGAATTTCAAAATTGCTTTTTTGACACACATTAATGAGAAAGAGTTTGTTAGGCGGTATTTATATATGAATGAACACATGCTGGGGGTTTGTAGGACATGTGGGACTTGTACGGTTCCCTTTAAATACCTGAACACAGCTAATACAAGTGGTTTTGCCAAATTCTACAAAAAATGCCACTTTTAATTACTACAGATCAGCAGGATTGCTGGGTGTCCGACGCCCACTCATCCGATATCAATAATGTATCTCAGGAACCAATGTCATTTGCTCAGAGAACTTTTAAAAAAAGTTATGTGTACAGTACACTAAATTGGCTCCAATAAATATTTCACCTTGCTCCGTGAAGGAACCATCCTTGAAGTGTGATGACACAGCTGTCGGATGACCTGGACCGGGGGCTCCTTTCCTGGCCCTAACAGTAGTGGGTGCCCTAGCTCGCCCTGTTCCCCGGGATACTTCAGATGGCAAAGACGCCAGGGCCTCTGCCCTTGCCTTATCACCTAAGTTAGCCCTCTGTCTGTTCTCTTACCCCACCCAAGGAAGAGGGGGCGCTACTGTGCACCTCAGTACACCAACCCGACAAACAGGGCAACAAAAACAAGGGGTAACTGAAAACTCCACACACACAAAATATTCACTCACACATAACAGGAATCCACCGGGGTGTGAAGGAAGAGGAAGAAACCAAAATAGGGAAGTATAAGCAATTATCAAGCGTACAAACCAAACAACAGTCGCTTATATCTCCTCCAGCACTCCTTCTCACACTGACTTCTCTCCTTCCTTTAGCCATGCCGCAAAAGCTAGCTCTGATGAGGATTAGTAATAGAGCCCAGATTATATAGGGAAAAGGAGTGGCTAACCGAGCACAGCTGAGAATAGGGATTTCCAACATAGCTGATTAACACCGGTTCTGCTACAAGAAATAAACACATTTAACTTAGTGACGGAGCCAATTTTTTAAATCCTGACCAATATCGCTTTATGTGGTGATACCTCTGGAACGCTTCAACAAATCCCATTGATTTTGAGATTGTTTTCTCGTGGCACATTATAATTTATGATAATGGTAAATTTAGGCTGATATGTTTTGTGTTTATCAAAAATATCATAAACTTGACAAAAATGTAAAAAAAATAAAATGCAATTTTCAAACTTTGAATGATTATCCCTTTAATCCAGATAGTCAGACCACACAAAAACATTATTAAATAACATTTCCCACATGTCTGCTTTATATCAGCACCATTTTTAAAACACTAATTTATTTTGTTAGCCTTTTAGGAGGTTTAAAAAATGTAGCAGTAATTTTTCATTTTTTCAAGGAAATTTACACAATTTATTTTTGTAGGGACATATCCAGGTTTGAAGTGAGATTGGGGGTCCTATATATTGGAAAACCCCAAATGTGATACCATTTTTAAAACACCATCAACATATATTGAAAACTTCTGTCAGATAGTTTATTAACCCTTCAGGTAATTTTCAGGAATTAATGCAAATTGGTATAGCAGGAATGAAAAAGTGTTTTCCACCTAAATGTTGCTAACTTCTTAACTGACCGTTATAGCCGGGAGACACTAGTCCGCTATTTGGCCATAAACTGCTATGGCAAACATCAGGACCACACAATCATGATCTCGGGGTGTCAATTAGATTAAAGCAGAAGCCCCCACAATCTATTAACCATTTATTTGATGTAGTCACTTTTGACAGCAGCAACTTAGGGTACCGTCACACAGTGGCATTTTGATCGCTACGACGGCACGATCCGGGACGCTCCAGCATCGTAACAATATCGCTCCAGCGTCGTAGACTGCTGTCACACTTTGCAATGTATGACGCTGGAGCGATAATTTCATGACGTATGTGCGATGTAGAAGCCGTTGGTTACTATGCGCACATCGTATACAATATCGTGCACACCTTTGTTACACCATGCGATCATGCCGCCACAGCGGGACACTAGACGACGAAAGAAAGTTTCAAACGATCTGCTACGACGTACGATTCTCAGTGGGGTGCCTGATCGCAGGAGCGTGTCAGACACTGCGAGATCGTAACTATATCGCTGGAACGTCACGAATTGTGCCGTCGTAGCGATCAAAATGCCACTGTGTGACGGTACCCTAAGGGGTTAAACAGATATGGACGGTGCCAACACTGATCGTCTGTGATACAGCAAGTTGTCAGCTATAGTGTACAGTTGACAGCTGCTGGATTGTCACCTGTATGGGGATTATATTCTATTATATCTCAGGTCAGTAAAAAGACGTATTGGCTGTTATTAAAGGGTTATTAAGACAGAGAAGTGCTTCTTCTCACTGCGGTCTTTTGGCTCCGCTCTGTCCCAGTAACCCCGTGACATCAAGTAGTTCCAATGACAAAAGAAAAAGGTCTGTGTCTCAGAATATGGCAATGCAATCAAATGTTTTGTTTTATTTCTTAAAAGCAGTAAAGTATAACAAACCCGACATGGCGGTATTTGCACCCAGCATCTTATTTCCAAACAGCATTTTTTTATCCTGAAACATCTACTTTGCCATTTTGTCTGTCACCTTTGCAGAAGCTTCTTTTTTATTATTTCAAGTATAAAATAGTGGCAACTTCCGAGAGGAAACCGACAGAAAAATGGCTTGTTCCAGGTGGAATCTCCTTGAAAAAGGTGCTTTGTGCACATACTCTTAAATAGGTATTGTCATAATCATGGTGTCCCACAAAAATAGAACAAAAGTTATGTCTCTGTCTCTCTGACAGACATGAAAAGATAAATCTAATACAAAGTGACCATGATAGGAAGGAGATGCTACATATAATTATCATATACAAAACGTACATACGATATGCAATATGTGGTAGATCTCACTCAGCTGCTTAATGAGGTAGTCGCAGGAATGCTTTATGTTTAAATCTGCAGCTGGTTTATTAAAACATCTATATATATAAGAGGCATCGTGATTACTCGCTAATCCCGCCCCCTGCACAGTAGCTCCGCCCCCCACCACATCACCACACTCAATCCCGCCCCCACCACATTACCACACACAATCCCACCCCCCCACCACATCACCACACATAATCCTGCCCCCCAACACATCACCACACATAATCCCACGCCCAACACATCACCACACATAATCCCACCCCCCACCACATAACCACACATAATCCCGCCCCCCACCCCATTATCGCACATAATCCTGCCCCCCCACCCCATTACCATACATAATCCCGCCCCCACCACATCACCACACATAATCCTGCCCCCACCACATCACCACACATAATCCTGCCCCCCACCACATCACCACACATAATCCCGCCCCCACCACATTACCACAGATAATCCCACCCCCACCACATTACCACACAGAATCCTGCCCCCCACCACATTACCACACATAATCCCACCCCCACCACATTACCACACATAATCCCGCCCCCCACCACATCACCGCACATAATCCCACCCCCCAACACATCACCACACATAATCCCGCCCCATCATATCACCACACGTAATCCCGCCCCACCACATTACCACACGTAATCCCGCCCCCCAACACATCACCACACATAATCTCGCCCCCCCACCCCATTACCACACATAATCCTGCCCCCACCACATTACCACACAATCCTGCCCCCCCACCACATTGCCACACATAATCCCGCCCCACCACCACATCACCACTCATAATTCTGCTCCCACCACATCACCACACATAATCCTGCCCCCGACCACATTACCACACATAATCCCATCCCCCACCACATCACCACACATAATCCCGCCCCCCACCACATTACCACACGTAAACCCGCCCCCCACTACATCACAACACATAATCCCGCCCCCAACACATCACCATGCATAATCCTGCCCCCACCACATTACCACACATAATCCAGTCCCCCACCACATTACCACACATAATCCCGCCCCCCACCACATTACCACACATAATCCCACCCCCCAAATTACCACACGAGGCTCCGTCCCCACACATTATCACACGAGGCTCCGTCCCCACACATTACCACATGAGGCTCCGTCCCCCCACATTACCACACAAGGCTCCATTCCCACACATTACCACACGAGGCTCCATCCCCACACATTACCACACATTAATTTACCACCTGTGTAAGCGCTATTGAATGTTCTCATTATTTACTTTAGTTTAATCACCAGCTGCGTTAATTAGATAGTAATGAGCGTGCCGAGCGTTAGCTGGCTGGAAACAACTAGTTCATCATAAAGCAGGTCAACAGAAAAACAGCCGTATCCAGACTTGTTGGCATAAGCAAACAGCACCCTTCACAGTCCGTATAACTACAGGGATCAACCCACTCAGAAAATAAGGTTTATCCCTCTTTGGCAAGAGCAAAGCTCTGTAGGCCAGCTTCACCTTCAGAGCACACACAGAACAACCATTAAGCCCAGAGGTTTCACCTTTACCTCCTGGACCACACCCTAGGGCAGAGATATGATGAACATTATCCCTGCCCCACTCTTTAGCTGTTAAACAAAAACCTGGTTCTGTCATGGCTGACTAACGCCTCTCAGCACATAACATTTTGGAGCAAGCTTCCAGGTTCATATCACTGAAGCTAATAGCCTCAGTGAAACATATCTCCCATCCAGCACATTATCAATGACCCTCTTACAAATGCAATAAAATATAACAATAAAATGTAGATGTATGCGGACAGCACAACTTCTTAGTGGTTTAGGGACATCAAATTAGGGTAAGTGTGGAGGTACCTATGACATATTTTCCTAATCCATAAGTGAACACTAACAAAATATACAAAAATGTACAAGTATTTAGATATACAGTATATACTCATCCACTATAAATTCAAACTCATATTATGGTAGTACATAAAAATCATGGGGCCCCCATAGCAGAAGACTTAATTGCCTTTCCTCTGCCCTTCCTTAAGAAAAATATTTGTCATAGTAGGCAGGGTCAGGACACCTAGGAAAAATCACAAGTGCCTACTTCCCACCTTTTATGATGTTTTATTATTATTCTCACTTTAACAGATAAAAATAAAACCTGAGATGGGAACATTTAACGTTTTCATTTAGTTGCCAAATAATTCTGCACATGAATAGTTGCTCAATAATTCTGCACATGCAACACCCACTAGTGCCATGGGGTACCTGGAAACGGGTCAGATGGTTCTTAAAGTGGTGGTCACAGCAGCAGTGACCCGGTCCGTGGCCCTGGGCGCCCAATTAAAAGAGATGAGGGAATGTTTTTAGGGGATTGTTCATGACGCAACCTGTGGTATTCGGCTATAGATGGCCAACGCTGCTTAAAGGGACCGCTGAGGCTGATGGTGATGCAGCTAGGATGGTCCTGCTCCCCACAGGTGGAGCAGGGCCCCAGGGCTACCAGAACAGTCTATGAGGGGTTGTGGAAGTTGGTGTGCAGGAATGATTGGAGGACACAGGGACTGTAGTTTCTTTACCTTTAATTGTAGGTGCAGTCCGGAGCACAGGTACAGGTGGTATTGGAAATCTGGGCAGCCTTGAAGCAGGTCAGAATCCCCCTAGCTAGGTGGGGTTGGAAGCCTCCCTACTTCGCTGTTCTTTAGGTTCTTGATGCCTTAAGCTCTCTTCAAGTCCCTCTCTCAGTCTGTCCTTTCAGTGGAACACTACCCGAATGGCAGGCAGCTTGAGCCTTTTCTTAATGTCTCTCCCTCGTGGTGACTCCTGGCTCTCTAGTTCGCTGCTGTACCTTCGGGCATCAGATGTGGCCAGGAGACCTGCAATCTCCTGTTCTCCGGATTCAGTAGCGGGGCATGCAGTTCCCACACAACCACGGACTCCGGTGTCCCGTCTGTTGTGCTCAGTCCTGGGGTGCGCTCAATCGCAGCTCCTATCCCCAGCTTCTCCTCACTTGCTTCCTCTTCCTTCACTAACTCTGACTGACTGACCAACCCCGCCTCCAGACCAGAACTTATCAGGGAAGCTCCCCAGAAACTGGGTTTAAAGCTCCCCCTTCTGGTCTGGAGTCAGGAAAGTGTTACATTCTAGTGTTACCTGTCAAAGGGATCCATTCTTGCTTCCAGTCATGGCATTACCCCCTGTGAGGGAGGCATTGCCACTGTGGGATCCGGACTCCTGGGTTGCCATACACACATAAATATTTTCCTAAGAAAGACAAATCTTCACTGTTAATTGTACACAGTGTACAGCATGATGCATGCATGGTGAATTTCCTCACACAAGCACAATATGAAGATGCCAGAGTGACCCTACAAAATTTTGATGCTGAAACAATACAGTATCATGTCTCCACAGCCCCTATATGCACAGTATGATGGCCCCATACCTCCCCTATATACAATATGATAGCCCCCACAGCACCCACTTACAGTATGATGACCTCACAGCCACAGATAAGGTATGGCCCCATTGCTGCCCTATAAAAATAATGATGTTCTCAAAGCTCCCTATTCACTGTATGTTCGCTCCATAGCTCACTACACACAGTATGATGACCCCCATTGCTCGCCTATGAAAAATAAAAATGTAATGTCCCCACGGCTCCCTTTTTACGGCATGGTGGTCCCACAGCCCCCTATACGTAGTAAAATGGCTCTTTATATACAGGCTCCTTCTGTACAGTATTATGCCCCTTATTTCCCTATGTAGAGTATGATAGCCCCCTTGCTTCCCTTTATACAGTATAATGTCCTCATAGCTCCCTATATAAAGTATAATGGCCCCTATTGCTTTGATATAAGCAATATAATGTTCCCACTGCGCCTTATTTACAGTATGTGGGCCCAAAACCTCCTCATTACAATATGGCCCTAAAGCCACCTATGCACTGTATGAGCCTTACTGCTTCCTATATACAGTCTGATGTATCCCATAGCTTCCTATATAGAGTATTATGGCATCCAGAGCTGTCTTTATACACAGGATGATGTACCCCATAGTAGAGGTGTATCTACGGTATGCTTTCCAGCACCCAGGGCAAGTATTCAAGCACATGTGTGATTTGCACGCTTGCAGTCAAGTGCCAACTAGCTGCTCTCCCTAAATCTCTCGATGTTCAGGGAAAAACAGAGAGAATCGGGAAGAAAAGTTGTCACATTACTGACCCTAAGGGCAGAGACAGACTGCTGTATTTCTCGTGCGAGAAACTCATCACAAACTTTGTACTGGTTGTCGACTCTCCTGATCTGAGCTTAACAGCTGCATTTAATAATCCATCACGCTGTCTTGCTCAGGTCAGGAGAGGTGCCGGGCCAGTCTGTGCAGTGCAGTGCGATTCTCACATGAGAAATACGGCAGTGTGACTCTGCCCTAAGTATGAAAATTGCAAATGAGTGACGTGGCCATGTGATGACTGCTTGAACCAGCAAGCAGAGCTAAATCCTGACAGTGAGTATTTTACACGCTGATGGACTGGCATGCTACAAGGCTTCATTTTATAATTAAAGGGCTTGTCCACATTTTAGATAAAAGTCTGCAATCACTCTAGGTGACTACAGGCTTCTTAATTCTCACAGTGCACACTGCTGTCAGGATTCTCTAGAGTCGGTAGTGAGAGTGGACGGTAATGTGAGCACAAGTATGCGATTTGTATACTTCTGGCCACATTCTGACTAGATGTGTCCAGCCTTGCTCAATTCATTTTCATTAAGTGAGGCCACACATGTCTAGTAAGCAAGTGACCGAATAATTGCAAATCACCAAAAACAACAAATCCTAACAGCGTGCAGTACGCACTATGAGAATTCAGATGTCTGTCACAGAATGACAGATGTGTTATAGAATGACTTCAGACTCATCACAAACTTATACCAACCCTTTAATGCTTCTAGTATAAATAAAAACATAGTAACCCCTAACATGGCAGACGGCAGAAAACGTTATTAACATAGCCATGTATCACAAAATCACACAAGTTATGGATTGTTACATGTGTACAGGATCAGAACCAGTAACAGCACAAATTACATAACCAGAACCACCATCAGTACAAAAATAAATCACTACAACCTCCATCAGAACAGAAATTCATTATCAGAACCACTAGCAATAATGCATCTGCATAACCCTCATCAGTAGAGAAACACAGCATCAAAACCCTCAACAACACAGGAATACATCACAAGAACCACCATCAATACAGGAATATATCACCAGGACCACCATGAGTACATGAACACATTACCAGGACCGCCATCAGCACATGGTACATCAACATTACAGTAGTAAGGAGATATTGGAAGTTGTTGTTATCAGTCATCATCAGGCTATGGACCATGCAGGAACTACAGTACTGATGAGAATTAGTCAGTATCACAAAAGCATTTACATTCAGGTATCTTATAAATTATGGAAACAGGAACACATGGGCTACTTGCACAGTGAACAAGTCTGTATGATCATGTTCACACACCACCAAGAAACCTGAAGACACAAAAGAGAATAGTAAAACCAAAAACACTCAGTTTGAAAAAATGTTGCAGTAATCCGCAAGTGCTAGTAAAAGATGTAAAAAACAGGGTATTTGGTTGATACGTTTTTTGCAAAAAATGTATACTAAGCTGCTCTACCAATCTTCACGGTATACCCTTATCAGAGCAGTCCTAACTAATGTATGCAATCCCTATCTGATGTATTTAAAAACCTGATCATCTGTATATAACCTGTGTGAACAGGGTTCAGAGAGGAAAAATCCATGTGTGCATACAGGGTAGAACAGCTTTTGTGCAGATAGCCCAAGAGGAGTGGTGGAACTCCCCAGTCTTGTAGACACAAGAGAACAATTATGGAAACAGGAACACATGGGCTACTTGCACAGTGAACAAGTCTGTATGATCATGTTCACACACCACCAAGAAACCTGAAGACACAAAAGAGAATAGTAAAACCAAAAACACTCAGTTTGAAAAAATGTTGCAGTAATCCGCAAGTGCTAGTAAAAGATGTAAAAAAACAGGGTATTTGGTTGATAAGTTTTTTGCAAAAAATGTATACTAAGCTGCTCTACCAATCTTCACGGTATACCCTTATCAGAGCAGTCCTAACTAATGTATGCAATCCCTATCTGATGTATTTAAAAACCTGATCATCTGTATATAACCTGTGTGAACAGGGTTCAGAGAGGAAAAATCCATGTGTGCATACAGGGTAGAACAGCTTTTGTGCAGATAGCCACTCCTCTTCATCTGTGCCTTTATAGCCTTTTTACTAGGCACTGCTCCTAATAGCCCGTGGTTGTTCCTTCCCGGGGAAAGGCCTGGCTATTCACTGCTTGCGTCAAGAAACACGTGATGGTGTCTCCGCAGCTTCTTTTCATGCATCTGCATATTTCCCATAAGGGATGGGGGCAGTGTTCTGGAATCACTGCTTTGAGAAACACGTGATGGTGTCTCCGCGGTGTTGGATGTTTTGGTCTCCCCGAGGCCAATCATCTGTGCCTTTATAGCCTTTTTACTAGGCACTGCTCCTAATAGCCAGATTCCTACTCCACACTGATGAGGGGCAAAAACCCCGAAACCGCTGTCTGTGGATGGATACCATGCTAGGCATAGGTGGCTTTCCTTCATAGGATGCTGCCCTTCCCGTGGTTGTTCCTTCCCGGGGAAAGGCCTGGCTATTCACTGCTTGCGTCGAGAAACACGTGATGGTGTCTCCGCAGCTTCTTTTCATGCATCTGCATATTTCCCATAAGGGATGGGGGCAGTGTTCTGGAATCACTGCGTTGAGAAACACGTGATGGTGTCTCTGCGGTGTTGGATGTTTTGGTCTCCCCGAGGCCAATCATCTATGCCTTTATAGCCTTAAAAATAACAGTGTCATTTTAATGCTACCGAATAAAAATATCTGCCCTATGCTGAGTCCCTGAATAAATATTTGCCCCTCACTATAATCCCTGCACAAAATATGACCCACAAATTGTCCCTCTTATGGTACATGCCTTCCACACTGCACCTTCTTTCCATACTGGGCCCCCTCTTCACGCTGTCCTCTCACACCGTGGTCTCCTTATTGGGCCCAGTCTCTATACTGTGCCCCCTCATCACACTTCCCCTCCTTGGCTTACTGTCCCCTCCTGACTGAGGTCTTAGGGTATGTGCACATGTCAGGATTTCTTGCAGAAATATCCTGAGCAAAACCGAACATTTTCTGCAAGAAATCCGCATGCGTTTTTTTTCGCGTTTTTTGAGGATTTTTTGCATTTTTTTCCAGAGATTTCCCATTGCAATAATATAGTGGGAAATCCGCAAAAAAATCCACAAAATTAATGAACATGCTGCGTTTTTTACCACGATGTGTTTTTTTTCGCGGAAAAAAACGCAACATGTGCACAAAAATTGCGGAATGCATTCTAAATGATGGGATGCATATGTATGTGTTTTTATGCATTTTTATCACGTTTTTATAGCGAAAAAACACCAAAAAATCCGCAACGTGTGCACACAGCCTGACACTGCTCCCCCATGCTACCCACCACTACTCAGTCTCTATACTGTGTCCACTCACGCTTTTCTCCCCAATACTGTATCCTCATACTATTCTCTGCAATAGTTTAATCACCCATCTCCCTCTTCACCTTTCATATCCCCTTGCTAACTGTCTCCTCATATATTTATCCCCTCACTCTCCATACTGACTCCTCACACATCCACCCACTCCCCATACTATGTCTGTATCTGCCACCCCGACTCCACATACTGTGTCTGGGTCCATCCCATCACCCTGGCTCCCTATACTGTGTCCGCATATATTCTTACCCTTGCTCCTTATACTATGTCCACACCCATCCCCATACTCACCATACTATGTTTGCACTCATCCCTTCGCTCCCTATTTTGTGTCCGCATATATTCCCCCATCACTCCTCATCCTGTGTCTGCACACATCCCCTTACACACCATACTGTGTCAGCACTCACCCCCCACTCACCATACTGTGTCTGTGTAACAAGGTGGCATGGGGTGGTAGTTGTGGACGATGCCACTAAGCAACAGTCAGTGAGCACCCCGGCCCCTTGCACATGAAGAGATGAGTACTCACTGTGTCAGCTAGAATCCTAATCCCCGGAAGCACCACAGAGTCACAATCTTTGTTCCAACAATTAAACTTTGCTAAATGGCAAGGCATCCATCACATCTAGGGGTACAGTTCACAGAAGTCAACAGTTCCTATGCTTTCCCTGCCATCTCTATGCACCATTCGGGTCCCATCTGTTCATCAGCTCCCATCCTGGTCTCGGACCCCATATTCTGCCTGGGGATGATCCCGTTGAGCCAATGCCTGTTCCCACTCCTCTCCAGCCGGGAGCAGCTGTATTCTCCAGGACCAGGAACTCTCTGTGCTCACTGATGCACATGTCCTGCCCTGGGCAGATTGCCCAAGCATCTTCCTCTAATCAGGAAGTGCTTTTCCTATACCTCCCTGCTCTGTGCTGCACTGCTCTGTAACTCATCCCATCTGCTTAACCCCTATGATCCTGCACTACTTATTAATCTATCCCTAAGCTAAAGTGGAGCACCCCCAAGGGCTAGGGGATCTTGGTACCGGGCCCTTTGGTTCTCAAGGGGATGTCATGTTGGCTGACCCGGTCCGTGGCCCTCGGGAGGTCCGTTGTAAAAGGGAAAGGTCTTTAAAGGGATATGTTCATGACGCCACCTGTGGTATTCGGTCAGGGTGACCGATGCTGCTTTAAAGGGTCTGCTGGGGTGGTGTTATGGCAGCTAGATGGTGTACCTTCCCACAGGTGAAGTATGTCCCCAGGGCTTCCCAGTGTGTGGATGTTGGATGGTGTGAGGCGCAGTGAAGAACGAGGACACAAGGTTGCAGTCTCTTTACCTTTTTACTGAAGGCTTCAGCATACACAGTCCAGAGCACCAGATCACAGGGCAGGCATAGTCTGGCCGGTTTGGAGGCAAATCCAGAGTCCCCTTATCCAGGTGGAAATCAGTAGCCTTCCTCTAGTGCCTGGATGTTGTAGTACCTTATTGCTGAGCCTCTCATAAGGTCCTCACAACTGTTGTAGATGTTATGTCTCTCTCTCTGTCCCCCAGATGGATAGGACAACCCATATGACCGGTGGCCTGAGGCTTTTTACAGGGACTCTAGCACACCCCAGCCTCTGAGAAGTGCCACCGTGCCTCCTGGGTGTAGGTGCGGACAGGTAACTTGCAATTAGCTGTCCTGCCAGTTTCTGAAGTAAAGCGTAGAAATCCTTACTCTCGGTATTCTGGCTACCGGATTTCTGCGCCTCAGAAGGAGGCAGCCTGCTTCTGGCTGATCTCCCTCTTATATCCTCTCCTTTGCTTTCCTTCACGCTTGCTGCAATGTGTTCTGCTTTCTATCCGTCTGTTTCCTAGGAGCTGCAGAACTTCATGCCACAGGGCTCCTATGCTTCCTCTCCCTCTGTCTTCCTGACAGGAACTGAACCTTTACCCTCCAGATCAGGATGTTCTTATAGGGGAGTTCACCTTAAACAGGCTTAGAGCTCCCCCTTCTGGTCTGGAGTGTGAACATGTTGCATGCATTGTGTTACCTGACAAAGAGTTCTCCTTCATTGCCTTCAAACGTAACATCACTCCCCCCTAGAGGAGAACGATATTACTGCAACGACCAGGACCCTGGAGTGCTGCAAAAGCACAATAAATCACATTACAGTACATAAAAAATACATTACAGTGCACACCATAGCAAAACATTAGTAAAACATCAGGGTGTCCCATGTGACACAGGTGAACAGTATTAAGGAGAGAGAAGGTACATGTACATGAGGGTCCCCGCCTCCTCCTTACATCTCCATACATGCCCCCTCTAACTTTTTCCTCTTACATACCCATCTCCACCTTTGCTCCTTATACTATGTCCTCATATTTCTGTCATATGCCCATTCCTCTCTCCATAGTGACCACACCCATCCTTTCCTCGTTTCCCAAACCGTCTTCAAATCTTATTTCCTCAAATCCTATTTCTTCTCCCCCCACACTGTCTTCAAATACTTTTTTCTCCCCCCAAACTGTGTCCCAAAAATATGATTTCTTCCTCCCCCCCCCACCCCGTTACACTAAATCTCCGGTGTCTTCAGCTCCACTGGAGTACTTATCACCAATGTCCAATGTTGTTCGCACCTCTGTAGCCCCAGTGAGTGATGTCAGCAGCATGATTACATAATCTGATCACACTGCTGACGTCACCCTTAATTGTACTTGCGTCTGACAGATGCAAGTATAATTGATCAACCCAATCCTTGCTGCTCATGCTGTCCTCAAATTTCTCCCACTATTCTCTGTCCATACTGTCCTCAAATTTCTCCTCCCTTTTCCCCATACTGTGTCCATACCCATCCTTCCCCCCTCGCTCCCGATACTGTGTCCATGCCAATTCAGCCCCCTCGCTTCTCATACTGTTCTCAAATTTCTCCCGCCATACTGTCCTCAAATTTCTCCCCCAGATCCCTATACATGTGCCTGCACCCATCCTCCTCTTATACTGTTTTCTCATACATCTCCCTCTTGCTCCTCATATTGTGTCCTTAAATTTATCCCACTGTATCTCCCCATATTGTGTCCACACCCATGCCTTCCTAGCCCCCAAACTGTGTACTCAAATGTCCTCCATTAATAAATTGTTGGTGTGTCTTTAGCTCCATTAGAGCCTGGAGCACTTACCACTAACGATATATTGTCTGCGAGTCGGCGAGTGATGTGAGCAGTGTGATCACATGACCTCATCACACTGCTGACATTGTCCTGACCTGGAAGTGCTGGCAAAAAAATATATATAACCTCTGGCACTCAAAAAATCACAATATTCTTTTCTTTGAAGTAATGGATTTATTCACTACCAGTCATATTCATAGAATAATAGACATAATCCAACGTTTCGGCATTTCCTGCCTTTTTCAAGGAAGTCTATGATAAACAATAAATAAACAATCATAGAACCATTAAATCAATATATAACAAAACATATAATATAATATATCCAATTTGTAATCTCTACTTTATTTGTGAAAAATAACATGATAATGTAAATCCCTAAAATAGAATACCACCCAAAAAGAGTGAGTTTGTGAACCTAAAAGAACCTGAACAAAAAACATGTATAGAATAACGTCAAATGAGAGATCCAGATTCACAGATCATACAGATCTAGATACTATTGGTAACACCATATAGATCAAGCAGAGGCCCAACGAAAAGAAACCAAAGAAAAGAAACCAAACGTAACCCATAAGGACTGACTTTTAGTACGCTACGAAAATATTCTCAGTACTCAGAGAAATGGGGAGAATATAAATAATGATCCGATCAGATAATGTAAAAAATATATACCTGTATCGTGACAATGCTGCAAAATGCAATAATGGTATCTACCATGGAAGTGCTGGCAGTTAGGAAAGACGTACAATTGATCACTGGGAGCCGGCGCGCCACGCCCTCTCTGAACAGGCTGTCCACTCAAAGAATGGCCGAATCCCCGTGTGGGGGGCAGCAAAATGCAGTGGCCGGGGAGACACCTCAGAAACCTGCGTAAGGTAGCCCGAGGACTCCCTATTCACTGGCTGATTCCGGGGAAGATGCCTCGCCTGTCCCCCCAGATATGCCTCAGCCTCACAGCTCCCTATATACAGCATGATGTCCAAATTGCCACCGCATATACAATATGATGATCCAGTCAGCCCCTATATACCGTACGTTGATATGTTCCACTTTATACAGTTGGATGTCTCCACAGCTCTCCTATATACAGTATGATGGTCCCCCACAACTCCCTATACACAGTATGATGGCCCCACAGTTCCTTATATATGGTATAAGGCCACCACTGCTCACCTATAACTATTATGGTCCCCACAGCTTTCCATATACAGTATAAGGCCCCCAAGCTCCCTCTATACAGTATTATGCCCCGTAGTTCCCTATAGAGTATGATGACCTCATTTCTCCCATTTATACAGTATAATGGCCTCATAGCTCCCTATATACAACATGACAGTCCCTATTGCTTCAATATATACAGTATGATGTACCCACAGCTCCCTATTTACAGCATGGTGGCCCACAGCCCCCTTCTATATATGTAATTGTCTAAGGGGTACTTCCGTCTGTTTGTCTGTCTACTACTTCCGTAACAGAAATCCTGAGTCGCTGATTGGTCGCGACAATCAGCGACAGGCTTAGTCCGGCTGCGAATTGGCCCCTCCCTACTCTCCCCAATCAGTGCCCCCTCACTTCTCCCCTCCAGTCAGTGCCAGTGTGTCGCCCCTATGCAGCATCAATAGTAAAAAGATATGTTAAAAATAATAAAAAAATAAAAAATTGTGCTATTCTCGCCTTCTGACTTCTACCGATGCGCGCGATGCTGCCGCCAGCTTCCGTTCCCAGTGATGCAGTGCAAAATTACCCAGATGACTTACCGCGAGCGAGACCGCTAAGTCATCTGGGTAATTTCGCAATGCATCACTGGGAACGGAAGCTGGCGGCAGCATCGCGCGCATCGACACAGCTTTGCCGGACGCCGGAGGGTGAGTATATAACTGTTTTTTTGTTTTAATTTTTTTTTTTTAACAGGGATATGGTGCCCACACTGCTATATTCTACGTGGGCTGTGTTATATACTGCATGGGCTGTGTTATATACTATGTGGCCTGTGTTATTTACTGCGTGGGCTGTGCTATATATTACGTGGGCGTGCTATATATTACGTGGGCTGTGTTATATACTATGTGGCTGATATATACTACATAGCTGCTATATACTACGTGGCTGTGCTATATACTACATGGCTGTCTGTTACGTGGGCTGTGCTATATACTACGTGGCTGTCTGTGTTACGTGGACTGTGCTATATACTACATGGGCTGTGTTATATACTACGTGGGCTGTGTTATATACTACGTGGGCTGTGTTATATATACTACGTGGCTGTGCTATATACTACGTGGCTGTCTGTGTTACGTGGGCTGTGTTATATACTGCAAGGACTGTGTTATACAGTTAGGGCCAGAAATATTTGGACAGTGACACAATTTTCGCGAGTTGGGCTCTGCATGCCACCACATTGGATTTGAAATGAAACCTCTACAACAGAATTCAAGTGCAGATTGTAACGTTTAATTTGAAGGGTTGAACAACAATATCTGATAGAAAATGTAGGAATTGTACACATTTCTTTACAAACACTCCACATTTTAGGAGGTCAAAAGTAATTGGACAAACATAACCCAAACAAAATATTTTTATTTTCAATATTTTGTTGCAAATCCTTTGGAGGCAATCACTGCCTTAAGTCTGGAACCCATGGACATCACCAAACGCTGGGTTTCCTCCTTCTTAATGCTTTGCCAGGCCTTTACAGCCGCAGCCTTCAGGTCTTGCTTGTTTGTGGGTCTTTCCGTCTTAAGTCTGGATTTGAGCAAGTGAAATGCATGCCCAATTGGGTTTAGATCTGGAGATTGACTTGGCCATTGCAGAATGTTCCACTTTTTGGCACTCATGAACTCCTGGGTAGCTTTGGCTGTATGCTTGGGGTCATTGTCCATCTGTACTATGAAGCGCCGTCCAATCAACTTTGCAGCATTTGGCTGAATCTGGGCTGAAAGTATATCCCGGTACACTTCAGAATTCATCCGGCTACTCTTGTCTGCTCTTATGTCATCAATAAACACAAGTGACCCAGTGCCATTGAAAGCCATGCATGCCCATGCCATCACGTTGCCTCCACCATGTTTTACAGAGGATGTGGTGTGCCTTGGATCATGTGCCGTTCCCTTTCTTCTCCAAACTTTTTTCTTCGCATCATTCTGGTACAGGTTGATCTTTGTCTCATCTGTCCATAGAATACTTTTCCAGAACTGAGCTGGCTTCTTGAGGTGTTTTTCTGCAAATTTAACTCTGGCCTGTCTATTTTTGGTATTGATGAATGGTTTGCATTTAGATGTGAACCCTTTGTATTTACTGTCATGGAGTCTTCTCTTTACTGTTGACTTAGAGACAGATACACCTACTTCACTGAGAGTGTTCTGGACTTCAGTTGATGTTGTGAACGGGTTCTTCTTCACCAAATTAAGTATGCGGCGATCATCCACCACTGTTGTCATCCGTGGACGCCCAGGCCTTTTTGAGTTCCCAAGCTCACCAGTCAATTCCTTTTTTCTCAGAATGTACCCAACTGTTGATTTTGCTACTCCAAGCATGTCTGCTATCTCTCTGATGGATTTTTTCTTTTTTTTCAGCCTCAGGATGTTCTGCTTCACTTCAATTGAGAGTTCCTTTGACCGCATGTTGTCTGCTCACAGCAACAGCTTCCAAATGCAAAACCACACACCTGGAATCCACCCCTGACCTTTTAACTACTTCACTGATTACAGGTTAACGAGGGAGATGCCTTCAGAGTTAATTGCAGCCCTTAGAGTCCATTGTCCAATTACTTTTGGTCCCTTGAAAAAGAGGACGCTATGCATTACAGAGCTATGATTCCTAAACCCTTTCTCCGATTTGGATGTGGAAACTATCATATTGCAGCTGGGAGTGTGCACTTTCAGCCCATATTATATATATAATTGTATTTCTGAACATGTTTTTGTAAACAGCTAAAATAACAAAACTTGTGTCAATGTCCAAATATTTCTGGCCCTAACTGTATACTACGTGGGCTGTGTTATATACTGCATGGGCAGTGTTATATACTACATGGCCTGTGTTATATACTGCATGGGCTGTGCTATATATCACGTGGGCTGTGTTATATACTATGTGGCTGCTATATACTACGTGGCTTTGCCATATACTACGTGGCTGTCTGTGTTACGTGGGCTGTGCCATATACTATGTGGCTGCTATATACTATGTGGCTGCTATATACCACATAGCTGTGCTATATACTACGTGGCTGTGTTATATACTACATGGCTGTGTTATATACTACGTGGCTGTGCTATATACTACGTGGCTGTGTTAAGCGCGACGTACATACATACATAGATATTCTAGAATACCCGATGCGTTAGAATCGAGCCACCATCTAGTATTACAATATGATGGCCCGACAGCCACCTATACACAGTATGGAGCCCTACATACAGTCTGATGTGCCCCACATTTCCCTATATACAGTATTATGGTATCCACATCTGTCTCTTTACACAGTGTGATGTCTCCCACAGCTCTATATACATTATGATGCCCAGAGCTCTATATGTACAGTATGAAACTCCTCACAGTCCGCTAAATACAATGTGATGATCTCCACCGCTACCTATATACAGTATAATGACCACACTACTCCCTAGACACAGTATGATGGCTTATCTTTAGGGATGAATATCTTATCAAAGGCAATCCACCACCCGATCAGCTATCCCTGATGCAGGCTGTGGGGGACTGTGCTCAGCTGTGGAGTTGCACAGCACAGCTCCATTAACTGCTTAGTGGCCGTGGCTGGGTATTGCACTTCCGCCTCCTATTGATTGGAGAAGGATATAGCTTAAGGATGGGTAATTCATGTAAAAGTCCCTGATAAGCTTTGTACGAAGAATTTGTCCGAGTAGCGACCTACTTGTTTAATTGTGAGTGAATAGTAAATGCTGGAAAATTTGTACAGACTTCTCATAACTCAGAGTTGGCAACAACTATGCAGTCAAAGCAAACGGTGTAAATATAATATGTTTCTACCTAACTGCTGTAATAAGAGCGATTAGGGCAGGAAAGACGTTTGTGCTGCAGATGTACAGGATGTAGCTTCCAAAGGATTAGATCTAGACTGGATCCACTAAAGGAAGAAAATGCAGAGAAGGGCCCACTGTTCAGCTATATATAAATATTACACCACATTAATTCACATAGCACCTGTGCATCTAGATAATAAACTGGGTAGTTTGGTAATTGAATGAAGAGATGCTGTCTTTCTACATAAAGTGTATAGTGCCATATACTGCTCATATAGGAGGATGGGGGCTCATTCCTGCAAGGGGGCCCACCGGGGGATACACCAGTTCACCTGTGGGCTAGTCTGGGCCTGGTTAGATCTCTAAAGATTTTAAGTCTTTAAATGTTACCAATAAGGTTCCCTTTCACTGAGAATAAGCAGGTAGCTTCAAGACGACGAGGATTATAAAGAGTATTAGAAAGTCACAAGTCAGCAATTAAACTTTATTAACATAAATCTGGAAAATGACATAAAAGATAATGTAGCAGGTTTCCTACTCTCATATACTGTGCGCTGTAAATCACACATCATATCGAAATTACTTTTGGGAAATCACAAATACTTGACCGCTGCACCCGAGAAACATTTAATGACTGCAGCATGAAATACATGGCTGTCGTGCAATGTTACAGAGCATATGGCAATCCCAGGAATAGGATGACACAACAGGAGAACGTCTACATTTATCTACAGTATAATGTACCAGTGCAAAGAAACCTGGCACCGTCTGTGCATCTGCCAATGTGTCTGTGCCCCTGCCCTCTCAGGGAGGACTCCGGAGGGAAAGGGAGGGAGTTAGAGGGAGACTGAGGAAAAAGGGAGGGAGAGAAGAAGAGAGAGAGTGAGAGAAGAAGAGAGAGGAGGAGCGTATACTGATGCAGTCAGCTTGCAGCATCCTGATACACACACATATATATATCCACAGCACTGAACCTGCACCCTCCCTCCTTGCTGCAGATTTCTGTATGTGATGTGAAGAGAGCGACAGAAGTATCCGCTGCTGTGGCATTGACACCTGTCTTTTTTAATTCAGGTAGGGTTTATTTTGCATCACTAGATAAGGCTGCCATTTAATCATTTGCCGACTTAAATTTTTTTTATATTATTATTATTATTAGTATTAGTAGCAGTGATGTGCACATACCATTGCGGGACGCCTAGTTTGTTAGAATTTGTCTTTAAATTGTGTCTTACAGTATCATACATATTCATATATAAAGGTTTGCATCCAAAGGCTAAATGACCGGACGTGTACAGGAATGCAAGTCTTGGCAAAATACCTAGAAGCAAGAAGGCACAGACTGCTGAGTCTATGTATTAGCTATAGTAGATATGCTAGCATAGTGTTAGGTTCTTCAGCATGGCCTTAAGAACTGCGACTGCAAGGCAGGACGGTTTGGATATGATGCTGGTTGTGCTGCATGGAAGTCTAAACTCACAACTAGTGCTTGGGTGACAACTGTGTGACAATGAGGTGCAGAAAATCTGCCAAAAATTGCATACACCCAAGTGATTCTAGTTATCAATTACTTGTTCTGAGGCCGTTCTCAAAGCAGAGATACTCTACAAGAAGTATTATAATAAATCTGTGAGGAACTGGCAATGATCATCCGTAGATTTCAGGAATCAGTAGGGATGGAAGTCATAAAATTAATTTCACTGATACATAAAAAGCAATATAAATGTTTGTATCCCTGTCTTAAAACGTTCATATGAACTATGTATTGAGTAGGACCAAGGTGTGGATAAACTGGGTGGATCAATGAAGAAGAAGTTGAAAACAAACTTATATAGAAGAGATATAGAAAAAAGGAGTAAGTAATATAGCTGGTAGTATACAGAAGTCATGGCCTGACTTTTGACCCCATAAACACGTTCAAGGGATGCTCAATGTAGGCTACAATGGTGAGGATGGTTTATGACCAGATTTGTCTAAATGCATGGATTGCCTTTCTCTGGCCTCCGCATCAAATTGCCTACTCAGAGCTGTTGCCGGTATCTTTGTTCTTATGATACACACAACGTTGTAAATTTGGTAAAAGATATTGTGAATGATATCCGTTCTGTGGTTCCTAATTACTCTTGTATTATTAACTTCTAAAGAGAAGGCCTAAAGTCTTACTTGAATGTTGGCCACTGTTCTATAAATTGGCTAAAACTTCTGTGCACTTTTGAGATCCAAATAGTTGAAAAGTCAAATATCAGCTACGTCGGGATTCTCAAATAATAGATAGGTACCAGGAATGAAAACTCATGAAGAAGGGAAATTGAGAATCTAGTTGCAGTTATTTACTGATTTTGTAGATTCTAAAACCCAACCATCTTCTTATCATAAAATAAAATGTAACAATTTATTTGCTCGCTATTTCTTCTCCAATAGATCATTACCTATAAGATTCAATACACAGCTGGTTTCCTTAAAGAAAGCCATTTCCCAGCGCCCAAAGCTGTAGCAATTACCATGTAACTTACTTTACAATATATTAAAGAGTAAAGTTTTCCTAATACATCGTTATAAGAGTAATGCATTCCTTTACTACAAGAGATAAGCAGTAATTCGCATCAGAAATGGCATGTAGAATAAAAAGGGACAGAAATAGGCACTAAATTGGGTTAGTACGCATTAAAGAAGATAGACAAAATGATTAAAAGATGCTGAAGGTGGGTGCGCTCTTTAAAGGGTTGTACAAGAACAGGCACAACACTACTGAAAAGTGTAAATAATGTATTGATGTAGGTAGTCGTTGTCTGGATTCCGCAGGCTTCAGGGTGCCAACCTTTCAGAGGGTAACAATGTGCATACAATAATATGTGGCAATTGGTTAGATGCAAAATCAGTGGGATCCAAAAGATCAAAGGCGTCAATAGTCAGTGATAAAGTAGAATGTAATATATTCCATTTCCATAAACAACTCGTTTTGGGGATTTATTTCCCTTTGCCAAGTTTGTAATCTTACAACTATCCCTCTTTCTGCAAACTCTAGAAATGGATTCAAATCCCCAAAATGCGTTGTTTTATGGAAATTCAATAAATGAGATTCTTCTTTAATACTAGATGCTGAACACCTATGGTGTTTTGGAAGCCACCAACCTGGCACTTAACCAGTTGCAATATATTTTTGGATTCGTAAGCCTTACTTCAAGCGCACAAACCGCTAACTGAGCTTTGGACACCTCCAACTTTGCTTTCCATTAGATATGCACTTATAAAAGAATGTCTCCTCCCTGCTTTTTAGGAGTTTTACCCTTTTTAATTATTTTTATTTACAATGTAATGTACAATGTATTTACCGGTAACTATATATCATTTTTTATGGTATGTTTAATTATGACTCTTAAGTAGGTAAAAAAAAAATCATCAATAAGAATAAGTGGAAATATCGTAAGCTGTCTCTGATACACACTATACATCACAATGTCTGTTCTGCAATGTATCGTGAAAGCTTAGAAAGCAAAAGCAACAGATGTAGCTTGTAATATACACGCATTAATATTTGTGTGTAAGTTGATACATCTGCCACAGTATAGCAAGTAGTTTTCTACTATAATTAGATCAAATCCCCATATTTTCATTTTTTTAATTTTAAGTCATTTTCAAGAAATTAAATGCTTCCCAAATGCACGTTTCATCTGAGCACAACACATTCATTCATTTAATTTGTTCTTTTGGCCCTTGATGGTTTTTGACCCATCTGTTGCGGCATACCCTGTGTATAAGTAGCCTGGGGTGATGGACGCCGTATTAGAAGCAGCTTAGGAAGTGGACAAATACTCAGTGTAGCTGGCAACTGGGCAAGTCCTGTATCGGACCACACACATCTGTATGGACCTTATGTTACTTCTGATATTGATCCATATGCATTCTATGTATCCCAGGTGTGGAATAACAAAAAATATAAAAATGTATTAAATTAAATGCTCTGGTGTCATATAATATTATATCACATGTAGACTACATGCTGGTGTATATAGGCAGAGGTAAAGAAGGGATATGATTTTAATCATGGTTACAAATGGGGTCAATGAGGTGCACTAGTGTTTGCTATAAAGCAGAGTGAATCACAAGACTTCCATATTTCTTCCTATTGACTAGTAATTTAGCAAGCTGCAAATGTGGCTTCTATTGAAAATCAGACAAATGAAACTCCAACCCACCGTAGTAGCAGCAGAATGTTAAAAAGTAATGAGCCATGCTTTGCAATTTTAGGTTCGTTATTTTAAGTGCCTGAGTCACAAGTAAAAAAATTCATTTTAAAATCTGAAATTGTAGGTTTTTCCTGAGTAAAAAGAAAAAGGAAGAAGTTAGAGAAGCGGTATGAAATGTTCAATTTAATTAAAGAGCAAACAAAGTTCTTTTTTGCTGGCAACGATCACAGGACTATAACAGTAGAAATATGCAGTATAAGACCACTTGGCTTCACCAATTATGCAACAGAGTTGCTTTGTACACATGATTTTAGGGAACATGTCACTATCACACATGGAAGTAGTGCTATGGTTATATAGGCACTTGTCCTCCAATGACTATCGCACCTCATCCAATGTGCCAGTGATTAGAAATTTTGCATAGACGCCATATGCAAATCAAGAGGAAAGTGCACTGGGGAGTGCAAATGCACTTGGGGAAAAAAAAAAAAACAGTTCAAGTACACAAGACACAGCGTGAGCACACTTCCAGCTTGATTTGCATATGGCTTCTAATATTGATTTTCTCATCTCTGGCACATCAAAACCGGTGCAAAAAAGGTGTCATTGTTAATAAGCTGATACAACAAGTGATGATGTATTTGTGTGATATTACATAAATATGACAATGGTGCCAAAACATGGACCATGTTTGGTGATCTGTAGTGTTTGTAATTCCAGATATTCAATGACTTGGAAAATGTCATGGCTATTATGTGATTCTGCACTTTTATCATACAGCAGGATTGGACCCTGACCATAGCTTTAGGAAACACATCTTACAGTACATGGCAAGTTTTCAACAATGACTACAATTAAAGCAAACCAGTGGGTGCTACGGATTTCACCAAGGTCATCTGAAACGTGCCATAATTGTCAGAGGGTCACAATAATGCTTGTAGAGCTTCTGTTACTGCAGTAGAGCAGTGATCCCCCAACTTTTCTTATCTTGAGAGACATATTTCACCCCAAGAGATGGACATGAGCAACATGCAGAGCACCATGTCAAGTGACATCCAGCACGGCGCCCCACAACATAGAGATCCCCATAGTCTCCATTACCGGCAGGGCCGTATTTGCCACTAGGCACTTGAGGGCACGTGCCTAGGGCGGCGGGATGCGGGGGGGCGCCCTTGAGCTAGGTTTTTTTTTTTTTTTTTTTTTTTATAAAACTCCGGGGTCAAGTTTCCGCCCCCCCTCCTCCCTCCTTCCCGCCCCCCTCCCTCCCTCCCTGAAGACGTAATACTCACCTTCCTCCAGCGGTGGCTGCAACTGCGTCTCAGCGCCGTCCTGTCTTCAGCGGTCACATGGTACCGATCATTAAGGGTGATGAATATGCGCATATTCATCACCCTTAATTAGTGCTACCATGTGACCGCTGAAGACAGGAAGGAAGACGCTGAGATGCCAGGAAGTTCTGTGCTGCGCGCCGGTGAGAGGTAAGTATGACAGGGAAAAAAAGTGGGGTGCCGTGCACACAGGGGAGAAGGATGGGGAGCCGTGCATACAGGGGAGAAGGATGGGGAGCCGTGCATACAGGGGAGAAGGATGGGGAGCCGTGCATACAGGGGAGAAGGATGGGGAGCCGTGCATACAGGGGAGAAGGATGGGGAGCCGTGCATACAGGGGAGAAGGATGGGGAGCCGTGCATACAGGGGAGAAGGATGGGGAGCCGTGCATACAGGGGAGAAGGATGGGGAGCCGTGCACACGGGAGAAGGATGGGGAGCCGTGCATACAGGGGAGAAGGATGGGGAGCCGTGCATACAGGGGAGAAGGATGGGGAGCCGTGCATACAGGGGAGAAGGATGGGGAGCCGTGCACACAGGGGAGAAGGATGGGGAGCCGTGCACACAGGGGAGAAGGATGGGGAGCCGTGCACACAGGGGAGAAGGATGGGGAGCCGTGCATACAGGGGAGAAGGATGGGGAGCCGTGCACACAGGGGAGAAGCATGGGGAGCCGTGCATAGAGGGGAGAAGGATGGGGAGCCGTGCATAGAGGGGAGAAGGATGGGGAGCCGTGCATAGAGGGGAGAAGGATGGGGAGCCGTGCATACAGGGGAGAAGGATGGGGAGCCGTGCATACAGGGGAGAAGGATGGGGAGCCGTGCATACAGGGGAGAAAGATGGGGAGCCGTGCATACAGGGGAGAAGGATGGGGAGCCGTGCACACAGGGGAGAAGGATGGGGAGCCGTGCATACAGGGGAGAAGGATGGGGGAGCCATGAACGCAGGGGAGAAGGATGGGGGAGCCATGAACGCAGGGGAGAAGGATGGGGGAGCCATGAACGCAGGGGAGAAGGATGGGGGAGCCATGAACGCAGGGGAGAAGGATGGGGGAGCCATGAACGCAGGGGAGAAGGATGGGGGAGCCATGAA
This sequence comes from Ranitomeya imitator, assembly GCF_032444005.1. NCBI lineage: Eukaryota > Metazoa > Chordata > Amphibia > Anura > Dendrobatidae > Ranitomeya > Ranitomeya imitator. The sequence goes on from NC_091284.1 coordinate 225,773,299, forward strand.
CGCAGGGGAGAAGGATGGGGGAGCCATGAACGCAGGGGAGAAGGATGGGGGAGCCATGAACGCAGGGGAGAAGGATGGGGGAGACATGAACGCAGGGTGGGAGGATGGGGGAGCCATGAACGCAGGGGAGAAGGATGGGGGAGTCATGAACGCAGGGGAGAAGGATGGGGAGCCATGAACGCAGAGTGGGAGGATGGGGGAGCCATGAACGCAGAGTGGGAGGATGGGGGAGCCATGAACGCAGGGGAGAAGGATGGGGGAGCCATGAACGCAGGGGAGAAGGATGGGGAGCCATGAACGCAGAGTGGGAGGATGGGGGAGCCATGCTTGCAGGGGAGAAGGATGGGGGAGCCATGAACGCAGGGTGGGAGGATGGGGGAGGCATGAACGCAGTGTGGGAGGATGGAGTATAAATATGGAGTATAAATACTGGGCCCTATAAGGGGGACACAGTGTGAGAGGACAGTGAAGAGGGGACCGGTATAGAAAGGAGAGGACAGTGTGAAGAGCATGTACCATAAGAGGGACAGTGTGTGGGTCATACTTTGTGCAGACAATATAGTGAGGGGCAATTTTTTATTTGGGAGCATTATAATGACACTTGTATCTTTAAGGGCGTCATGTGGAGACTTTCTGCAAAAGAGCGGCGAAGATGGAAGTCTGCAGAGATGGCTGTGGATGAGAAAAAACTCATCATGGGATCTGGACAAGATGAAGAAAAGGAGAACGGCTCCAGAGGCGACGTCATCTATCAGGTACCTGGATGTAAATGTTATTTGTGATGCTAACTCTCATGTTTTTATATATGTTAGGAGATTTAAAGGGACACTGTCACCTGAATTTGGAGGGAACAATTTTCAGCCATAGGGGTGGGGTTTTCGGGTGTTTGATTCACCCTTTCCTTACCCGCTGGCTGCATGCTGGCTGCAATATTGGATTGAAGCTCATTCTCTGTCCTCCGTAGTACATACTGTACCTGCACAATCTGCAATCTTGCCTTGCGCAGGCGTGTACTATGGAGGACAGAGAATGAGCTTCAATCCAATATTGCAGCCAGCATGCAGCCAGCGGGTAAGGAAAGGGTGAATCAAACACCCGAAAACCCCGCCCCTATGGCTGAAAATTGTTCCCTCCAAATTCAGGTGACAGAGTCCCTTTTAAAGGGGATGTCCAGGCTTGTGATGAGTCTGCAGTCATTCTTTGTGACTGCAGACTTCTGAATTCTCACAGTGCACACTGCACGCTGTCAGGATTCTCTCATGCTCGGGATTTACATTAATGCGATCACGTGCTGACTAGACATGCGTGACCTCCGTCAATGAAAATGAACTGAGCGAGGCCGGGCACATCTAGTCGGAATGTGGTCAGAAGTATACAAATCACATACTTGTGCTGACATGACCGTCCACCGGCAAGGGAGAATCCTAAAAGTGTGCAGTACATGCGTTGTGAGAATTCAGAAGCTGCGATGTCAGGATTCAGCTCTGCAAGTTCCAGTAGTCGTCACATGGACACGTCACTCATATGCGATTTTTCAGACTTAGGGTATGTGTCCACGTTCAGGATTGCATCAGGATTTGGTCAGTATTTTACATCAGTATTTGTAGCCAAAACCAGGAGTAGGTGATAAATACAGAAGTGGTGCATATGTTTCTATTATAGTTTTCCTCTAATTGTTCCACTCCTGGTTTTGGCTTACAAATACTGATGAAAAATCCTGACCAAATCCTGATGCAATCCTGAACGTGGACACATACTCTTATGGTCCTGCGACAACGAGCTTCTCTTCTGCTTCTCTTAGTTTTTCACTGAACATTGAGAGCATTAGGGAGAGGAGCTCGTGGGCACATGACTGAGTGTGCAAATCACATATGTCCTTGGCGGAGGGGGGGCACCAAAATGAATTCTTTCCCCGGGTGCCAGAAACCCTAGATACACCTCTGCCGGTATGCTACTGCGAGCGGCGATTACCGGGTGCGGTGGAGGGAGGTCTGTGCACAGGCAGTGAGGCAGGGACTGAGGGTGTGCACAGAGAGGATGGAGACCCGGACACTGCCCGTCCCAGTCTACGCCGTAGCCTAGAGCCCTCATTATCATAGGAATATGTCAGTTAATAAATTGCTTTTCTGAAGCTTTATAGTGTAGTTATAGGTCAGGGAGGGTTGGATAGGGATGAGCTAGCAAGGTGCAGGGACAGGTAGTGATGGCTACTTGCAAACATGTGCGGCAATTGCGGTTTTGCACTTACGATGATACATAAAACACTGCTAGTAGTGTTTTTTCTCATTGCTGCAAGTACCGCATTTGCCGAATGGCGGCAAAACCGCAAGTGCCGCACATGTCTGTAAGTCCCATAGGGAATGAATGAGGCCGAACGCAGTGTTGCCCTAAGTGATCCATTACGCGGCAGATGCGGAAAAACTGTCGGATCTGCTGCAAAAGGCGACTTTCATATCAGCGATTTTTGCCAAAGTCACTGCCGATAGTGTCATACTCACCAAAGGGGGAGGCAGCACTAAAAGTGCCTAGGGCAGCAGAAACTCTAAATACGGCCCTGATTACCGGTATAATGACAGCCAAAGCTTCCCCACACAAAGTACACCAACTCCTTGTGCCTCCCTCGATATAAGCAACAGACAAACGTCGTTCCCTTCCCACATTACCTCCATTCAGTATTCTCGCATCTAGCACTCCCAACACACTATTGAATCCAGCTTCAAGCACCTCTCTAACTGGCAGTATCAACCAGTATCTAGCTTACTACATATATACAGTATATGTACTGGCAGACACCCGCAAGACACACATCATGGGCCCACAAGCCACAAGTGACTCCTGAGCCATGGCTTGGGGACCCCTGTAGAAGAGCTAAGTGGCATAATTCAGTTCAGAAATTACAATTTTGATATCAGTTACATCAGCTACGTCGAGATATGACGGTTAAAATCTTTATTTTCTACTAAACGCTACAAAAATAAAACGTTTTCACGTTTGACAAAAAAACTTCTATTTGATAAAACTATTTTAAAAAATCTCTGAAATCTAAATTTTTCCCCAACTTTCAAATTTTTAAAAAAAATTGAGTGTTTAGGGGAGGACGTGTCATAAATATTGCAACCTATGTAACTGATTCTAGAATGGAGCAATATATGTTGGATTTACCACATAACTGCCACGTGTGAATCGAGACAGGTACAATGGTGGACCCGGAGTGTAAGAAAGCATTTCATAAGTGGAGTCAAAGCCCAAATTTTCTATCTGAGTTGTTTTTATTGATGAGTAGATACTAAAGAAAAAAACAAACAGATTCAATTGTTTGTTCTGTATATATATTGATCAGCCTGTAGTCTGCAAGTACAACAAAAAAAATCAATAGTTCACCAATGACCACTGAAACAGTGGATGAAAACTACCTGCCGGCAGGCAATAGTATAGTCCTTGACGTAAAACATCTTCCATTTTCAAGTACAGTCTAAATAACTTATAAACATAAAGTGCTTACGGGCCATTTAATAGCACATCAACCTGTCACTTGCTGGATCCACAATATATCTATGTCAGGTGTCCAAAGATTCAGGATCTAGCGCCGTAGCTATCCCAAGGATATCATAATCTCCGAATTCGTTAGTAAAAAATGTCTTACAAAATTGTCTAAAAAGAATTCCTAAAATTATCCTATGTGCACCTATAATATACTTATCTTAATGCTTGCACACAAAAAGAAACTTCCAGGACCATGTATTTTATCATCTCCACGAACATCCAAAGCACATCTCTGATCTCACAAGTTTCCAAATAACTCCACAACGGACAGATTAGAATTTTCATTAAGAAATATTACCCACAAATTCATCTTTAAAGCTCCTTCCTAAACTTGATCCAATATCATTGATGAATGACAAATATTTGACTATTTTAAAGCTTTAATAAATGTCAGTGATCGGTCACAAACCCTAAGTGAGTAATAAAGGCACTCACTTTGCTTTATTTTAATCATTTTAAAAGGATACTTTGTAATGTGTCTTGAGATGAGATGGACTATAATGGTAGTGGGATACGTTCTCTACTGTTTGATAGAGAAGATACAGGGTCGAGTGTCATCTATAACTTCAACAAACACTAATGGAAAACCATAAGTCAGACCTGCTCATCTTTCTCATTACACTCTAAGTAACGTCTCGTAATCTCAGATGAGATCATAGAAATTAATTAGGGATGCGCCTTAATGAGATGATGTATGGTGGCTAAGTTATAGGTCCAACTAACCCGCAGCTGATATCTTTTATACTGTTCATTAATGCAAATCCATTTAATATTTTTAATCACTTAAAGATATTTCATGTCAATTTGGAAATATACATTTTACTGCGGGTCAAAGTTTTCCAAGCCTAATTTGGCAAAGAACAGATTGATTTTTTCCCAGATGACAAAAAAGAATTTTTAGTTTTTTTATCACTTTCATAAAGAGCAATTAGATTGGCAGCTAAAATCTTTTATGCTAAATCAAGCCATGGAAGTCTATACAGACATGTAATAACTTAGTAGGAACACTATGCAAGGTAAATTATCTTGCTGTCATAAAAGGAGACAACGTAAAATTACAGTTTTTTCATTTAAATCAATGCAATATATAGCAATTGTCAGATTGTCCTTCATAGCATGTATCCATGCTATTCTTATCTGGTAAAGGGGTTCAGTTTATAATTTCCCTCAAACACGCTCACATTTTAACCAATTTTCATAGAAAGCTAATTAAAGCACTATTTAATAAAATCCTGACTTGTACCTACAAAAATGTTTTTTTTTTAATACACTTAAAGTCCCTAAAAAGTACTGTTTCACTCTCAAATGATGCCCCAGTTCTGTAATTTTCCAACATTTTGTTGGGCCCTACAAATTTTTCCTGTCCTTCTGTTATAACTTGAGAATTATAAAGGACATCACAACTAAGGTAGATGCTCCATAATTACATTTCCTCAGCGGATGGACTTTTTTTAGTATGAAGAAAGTGTAGGCAGGCAAACAGATTTCAAGGGTGCTTGGTCATGGTAAAATAGTGTTGGATGAGAAGTCTTTGCTAGATACGATGCATATTATAGAACACAGAAGCTCAAAACTGCTATGCCTGCAGTGGCACCGGAAAAGGTACTTGGAGGCACTTGGTTAAACACAGAAATGCCTTTTCCCAAAATCAATTTCATTGTCTGGAAACCCCATTTAACCTATCAATATGATTTAAGACCATGAGAGAAAATACAGAGGGATCATGTGCAAACATGATGAGAGCATATGCATTCAGTGAACACTGGAAAGTCTGATCGTTGCCCTAGAGTTCAGAATACTTTTGGTCCTGGCCATGATAGCTCAGTCATGGTTCTCCAAAATGAAGAGAAGCTATGGACACCTCTGAATGTTCTGTCAGCCTTGGCTATTGGCATTCAGTGTGTCTCCAAACTCTTTTAATGGTAGTAAAGAACAAGTTAGTGAATAAAGTATATCTCCAGAACAGGACCTCATCCTAGAGAGTAGTGAAGGCCCAGCACCTCACCACTGCTGATCTTTACTCAGCCTTGTAGATTTTGAAAATCCAAAGTTATTTTTCCGCACTCTGAGTCAAACTCCAATTCTTTCCTAAATGGCCAATAATTAGTAATAACAAATGTTACTCACTAACATTTTTACTTAAGGGCCTTGGAGTAGCATAAAGATACCTTGTATAAGGGACAGGAGGGGTTTATTGTGTCAGCGCGTTTCAAGGTTTCCAAACCTCTTCATCAGGACCAAATGCGCAATGATCATTGTGAACTTTCTGTCTCGCAGATTTGCAGCTGTTTCTCCTCGCAGTTTGGCTACTTCCCAGACCTGACCTATCTATTTTTATGTTGTTAAAGATATATGGACAGTTTAAGCCACCATCACGGGTTACATGCTATACTCCATATTCTCCATCTGTACTGTATTGTGTGACATGACAATTTTTTCGTGTCATTAGTACATATTGAGTACACTACTGCTTTATTTCGCATTATCTATTTGTATAGTTTTACCTGCGAGTAGTGCAGCACAACTTACCTAGCACTGTGCTTCCCAACCTTAACATCTTTGCCTTATAGTCTCTTCAATTTCACCTTATTGTACTAATGCATATTAATGTGTGATTAATAAAATATATATTTTTATACATTACTAATTTGTTGGGGAACAATGTCTGTTGGGGAACTATGTCTGTTCTTTACTAGGCTTTTGTGGATAGCGCTTAATGTATATTTGTCAGTATTGTATAGATTATGGATGATTTTTGATCCACATAGTAGTCATGTTTTTAGCCTTTTATTCTCTTCAAGGTGCAGTTATTAAAGTATTGATTGCTATGGTCTGCTATACACTTTTGAAGCTTACAGGTTCTGTCAAATGACCAGATCTTTATTTCTCTTGATAGAATTTTCTGGTTGAGCTCAGCCAATATTATTGCCATACATTGTTACTGACATCACCCAAACTCTCTTCAAAAATACTGAAAAATATATATACTGTATATATAGGAAAAAATATATAAAGGAAAACATGGGGAGATAGTAGGTACAGCTTGACATATGATATTCCTTGGAGTATCTCTGAAAGTGCAGCATAGCATTCCTAACTTCATAATAATTATTAACAATCTTTATTTACGTCGTCATATTCTGCAGCACTTTACAAATTAGAGGGAATGTGGCTTCCTGTGCAACATTATTAGCAGCTAATTCCTGGTGTTAATGTTTGGCTTTTATGGCTCCTATGAGTCAGGGGGTAACTGACGTTTTTTATTGCATGTGACTTGTGGTCCAGCATAACCTTTATGCGCCATCAATTAAAGCCCTGTGCACACATACTGTATGTCATTTAATGCATACAAGCATGAGGATCACTGATTTACAGAGCTTTATACTTTGTCTATAGATCGTTGTCTGGTTGTTGGGGAAATATTACTCTGCACCCGAGAGCACCAGTGTGATCTAATCTGTAGGTCATTATTCTATACAATACATATATAATTCCTTTGAAGCAGTTGGTTCCTTGATGTGTCTGAAACTTCTTCAAGCAGATTAATGCAATATGCACAAAGGAAAAGTCACTTGTGAAAAACTTTCCAGTGTTCTTCTGCAGCTCTTTTATTTTCTCTTATGGCAACTTGTGCTATATTCCTAAAGGATCATTACTAGAAATACGCTCTATCTCCTATGTGATTGGCACATATTAATACTGATTGTTATATACACAGTACAGACCAAAAGTTTGGACACATCTTCTCATTTAAAGATTTTTCTGCGTTTTCATGACTATGAAAATTGTACATCCACACTGAAGGCATCAAAACTTTGAATTAACATATATGGAATTATATACTTAACAAAAAAGTGTGAAACAACTGAAATTATGTCTTATATTCTAGGTTCTTCAAAGTAGCCACCTTTTGCTTTGATGACTGCTTTGCACACTCTTGGCATTCTCTTGATGAGCTTCAAGAGGTTGTCACCGGGAATGGTTTTCATGTCACAGGTGTGCCCTGTCAGGTTTAATGAGTGGTATTTTTTGCCTTATAAATGGTGTTGGGACCCTCAGTTGTGTTGTGCAGAAGTCTGGTGGATACACAGCTGATAGTCCTACGGAATAGACTGTTGGAATTTGTATTATGGCAAGAAAAAAGCAATTAAGAAAAGAAAAAGGAGTGGCCATCATTACTTTGAGAAATTAAGGTCAGTCAGTCCGAAAAGTTGGGCAAACTTTGAAAGTGTCCCCAAGTGCAGTGGCAAAAACCATCAAGCTCTACAAAGAAACTGGCTCACATGAGGACCGCCCCAGGAAAGGAAGACAAAGAGTCACCTCTGCTTCTGAGGATAAGTTTAAGTCACCAGCCTCAGAATTTGAAGGTTAACAGCAGCTCAGATTAGAGACCAGGTCAATGCCACACAGAGTTCTAGCAGCAGGCACATCTCTACAACAATTCTTAAGAGGAGACTTTGTGCAGCAGGCCTTCATGGTAAAATAGCTGCTAGGAAACCACTGCTAAGGACAGGAAACAAGCAGAAGAGTCTTGTTTGGGCTAAAGAACACAAGGAATGGACATTAGACCAGTGGAAATCTGTGCTTTGGTCTGATGAGTCCAAATTTGAGATCTTTGGTTCCAACCACCGTGTCTTTGTGTGATGCAGAAAAAGTGAACGGATGGACTCTACATGCGTGGTTCCCACTGTGAAGCATGGAGGAGGAGGTGTGATGGTGTGGGGGTGCTTTGCTGGTGACACTGTTGGGGATTTATTTGAAATTGAAGGCATACTAAACCAGCATGGCCACCACAACATCTTGCAGTGGCATGCTATTCCATCCGGTTTGCGTTTTGTTGGACCATCATTTATTTTTCAACAGGATAATGACCCCAAACACACCTCCAGGCTGTGTAAGGGCTATTTGACCAAGAAGGAGAGTGATGGGGTGCTACGCCAGATGACCTGGCCTCCACAGTCACCAGACCTGAACCCAATCGAGATGGTTTGGGGTGTGCTGGACCGCAGAATGAAGGCAAAAGGGCCAACAAGTGCTAAGCATCTCTGGGAAGTCCTTCAAGATTATTGGAAGACCATTCCCAGTGACTACCTCTTGAAGCTCATCAAGAGAATGCCAAGAGTGTGCAAAGTGTGGTTGTCTGTAGTGTTATTTAATGGGATTAGTGACAGAATGCATAAAACAAACTCTGCTCTTATAATCAAGGCTTAATCATATTACCAAATCTGAGAACGTCGAGAAATATCTATACGATTTACATTATTATTGAGCTGTGCTTTATTGCTTTAGTTCTTTATGTTTAGTGCTAAAAAAGTATCTCATGATCGGATACGGACTGGGGCTGAAATTCAGTCCTGCCGTTTGAAATCACACAGGCCCATGTTGTCCCCATCCCCATGAACCAGATGGGATATATTACTAATATTACCCTGGATGGAGGAAAGGAAGATTTTCTACAAGGCCAAAATTTCTAATGATACCAGAGGCCTGCAGGAATAAGGGATGGAGCCAGCGACTTTGTGTTTTGTCACAACTCTTAAAGGGGACCTGTCACCCCCCCCCCCCAGGCGTTTGTAACTAAAAGAGCCACCTTGTGCAGGACTAATGCTGCATTTGGAGAAGGTGGCTCTTTTAGTTATGCTCCTTGCACACGCCGAAATAAACACTTATAAAATGTGCCCTCTCACACCGTGAAACCGTCTGGGAGGTGGGATTTTCCTTCCTAATCAGACGCAGCACAGCCATCACTCATACCCCCTTAGCGCCAGGCGCCGCCTCCTCAGCGTTGTTTGAATCTGTCCCGGAGCCTGCATTGTTATGTGATCCCTTGGGTATGTGTAGTTAGCGCTGCCCGTCTTCTGATATAATTTGATGTCAGGCTGACTGTGCCTGTGCGGCCGCGCTGCCCGAGATCCCACCCCACAGTGTCTTCTGATTTATTCGCACTGCGGGGCTGGAATTCCTGGGCATGCGCAGTGCATATCTTGGCCTCTCATTCCTCTCCCTCCGCCTTCTTCAGACTGTGCGGCATCAGCTGATCCCTAATCGCCGTGGCATGCGCATGCCCAGGAATCCCAGCCCCGCAGTGCAAATAAATCAGAAGACACTGCGGGGTGGGATCTCGGGCAACGTGGCTGCACAGGCGCAGTCAGCCTGACATCAAATGATGTCAGAAGACGGGCAGCACTAACTGCGCATGCCCAAGGGATCACATAACAGCGCAGGCTCCGGGACAGATTCAAACAACGCTGAGGAGGCGGCTCCCGGCGCCAAGAGGGTATGAGTGGCGGCTGTGCTGCGTCTGATTAGGAAGGAAAGTCCCACCTCCCGGACGGTTTCACGGTATGAGGGGGGCACATTTTATAAGTGTTTATTTCAGCGTGTGCAAGGAGCATAACTAAAAGAGCCACCTTCTCCAAATGCAGCATTAGTCCTGCACAAGGTGGCTCTTTTATTTACAAACGTCTTGGGGGGGGTGACAGGTTCCCTTTAACAGTATGGGTGTCGCGAGATCACAATGCATGGAGCGGTCACCGGAACGTCGCGAGGAGGGGAAAGGCCTGTTCTGGATCCGAGGGGCCGATGGACGGTGAGTATATAACTTTTTTATTTTTTTATTATTTTTAACATTAGATCTTTTGTACTGCATAGGCAGCGTCAATAGTAAAAAGTTGGTCGCACAGGGTTAATAGCAGCGTTAACGGAGTGCGTTACACAGCTAACGCTGCCATTAACCCTGTGTGAGCGCTGACTACGGGGAGTATGGAGCGGACACTGACTGCAGGGAGTAAGGAGCGGCCATTTTGCCATCGCACTGTGCCCGTCGCTGATTTGTCGTGGCTGTTTTGCCACGACCAATCAGAGACTTGGGATTTCCATTACAGACAGACAGAAAGACGGAAGTGTCCCTTAGACAATTATATAGTAGATTAAGTTTCTATCATTGTCTTGTTCATTCGAAATCCAAGTTCCTGAAGTGGCATCTTTTCATTGCTTTCACAAGTCAGTTTAATTAATAGCAGAACTTCTAGTGGATGTTGGTGACATTTCATTTCCTAAAAAATGGCTTCCTTTTCAATTCATCTATCAAATGCCAGAGTTATTCCATTATTAGAAATGTAAGCGGTCACCCCAGTGAAGGTCTAGCTTGTGATGTCATGGAGAAATTATATTTATATGATACATAATTCAAGACGTGGAGGTTGAGGACATATTTCTTGCATTTTGCTACTTGAAGATGCTAGACATTTTTTTTCTGAATTTCTTATGTATCAATTAATTGTATTGAAATCTAAGTTCTCAGTAACGTTAAGTCCATGTATTAAATGGAGCCTCATTTTGTACTTCATTATGGAGTGTGTTGCTGTCCCATAAATAAGTGATGACATTGTGGATATACTATGCCCTCATCTGCTAAGAGCCTGTAAATGAGCTTGCATCTTCCTACTATCCCATAAGGAGCCTTTAGCAAAATGAGTATGTCCTTTTAGTATAAGGGGGAGAGGGAGACAGAGAGTGAAATGAAAGGCTGGGGGTCTAGATTGTTGTAAAAAGGAAAAGTGTGTGACCTACTGTAATGGATTCAAGGACTCCTCAAGGGAGCAATGACAAGGGATTAACAAGAATGGAGGAGGGAGCTGACGCTCAGCATCAATAGCCCCCATCATACCACTCCAGGGAGATAGTCATTAGAAACAAATTTATTAGCCGAGTCCTTTTAGTCTGGCAGGTTGGGTATGTCCTGTTGAGAAATTGGTTGGTATATTATGAGGGCTGAAATGGAACAAAATGGCTTTCTTATGAAGCGATTATACTGATTTACAAACATAAACATACATAAGGATGGGATCTATAAGATATACATGGAGTCTTATAAAATATACAATAGGTAATCATAAACCTAATGACATAACACTCAGAAGATGGAAAGACACATTACAGTAAAGCAAGCGGTCATGTAAGGTGGACAGCTGGTGCCAGTCTAGTCCAGGTTGGTGGTGTTAGTGTGATAATAATCACTCTGTGTGTTTTATGGATGATTTATTATATTGCTCAATAACAATGCAGACATAACGCAAGTCAAAATTTAAAGGAAATCTGTCAGCAGGATTTCTTACCCCACACTATTTATAGGTAGATGTAGCTCTTTCAAGGATAACTCTAGTATTACCTTTACATGGCCAGTCCATCCCTCCGTTACTGAGAAATCAGCATTTGAATTTTTACGCAAATGAGGTTGAAGAGCTATGGTAGATCTGAAGCCTCTGCCACTCCAGCTCTGTTCTCCAACCAGAACCTCCCCCTCCTCCTTCTTGACTAAAGGCTCCTTTGCCTCAAGTCACACAGCAAAGAGGCTGACAGTAAAGCAGTACGAGGCGGCACTGGGTGGGAAACAGAGCTGGAGTGACAGCTTTACAGATCAACTCAAACACTGATTTTTCAGTAATGAAGTGAAGGAACGGACCAGTCATATAAAGGAATTGATGGACTTTTCTTTGAAACATCTACTTGCAAGTATATAGTTTTGGGGGGTAGGTAACAGATTCCTCTTAAATTAATATACCGTAGTTTTTTTTTTTCACCAGTCCGGTATTTAGCTTTCCTAAACCTCCATCTTCTGAAGAATGTTCACAAGAAAAGACAACTAGGAGGGATAATATGTTCTAAGAGGAGGAGTAGGAACTTATTATTACTCTAAATGTGCGCATTCTTTTATTATTCATTTTTAAAGGGAATCTGTCTCCAGGTTTTTGCTACCTCATCTGAGAGCAGCATAATGTAGGAAAGGAGACCCTGATTGCAATGATGTATCACTTAATTTACTGGGTGCAGCAGTTGTGACACAATCAGAGTTCTTAAATGTAGAATGCAGCAGAGCTCAGAAAGATGCCCCCGCCCACACCAGGCTCTCTATGTGCATTGTACATTGTCTATTGACAGTGAGCTGCTTATCACGGGAGGGGCTGTAGTTGGACTACTTAGCACAAAGCAGTTAGTCACAGCAATGATAATGTCCTAGGAATAAAACTTTAATTCTAAGTAAACAACAGCACGCAGCCTGATAAGTGACACATTGTTAAATTTAGTGTTTTAACCCCTCATGCTGTCCTCAGATTACATAGCAACAGACCTGCTGGCAGATTCCCTTTAATAGGATTTCTAGTTTGGTGAATCTAATTGATTATAGCTACAAAATGTCAAACATAGTGGTGGTCTTCAGTATATTTTAAAAGAATGTGATCACTCAGACATAGGCCTAAAGGGGGGTTCTGAATGTATTTATTCCTAAGAATGAGAAAAAAATTGACCTTTTTGATTGATTAAAATTTTTAAGTAAATAGGGAAAAGTTAGTAGAAATCAGTAGAAAATGGGTTCCCCCGACGTATTTATAACAATGGTGGGGGACAGGAACCAAACTCCACCTGATCTTACTTTTATGGAATGTTTGATTGACAAGACATAAAGATCTGTCTTTGGAAAAAAAAAGTCATATTAATTGATTCCCATTAGATGGCTCAAAGGTCCTTTATGCAGAGGCATTATCCTACTACATGGTCCTAAGTGACTATCAGCTTTTGCTAATGGAGGGTAGGTCAAAAGAGTAATCCTCCTTATTAGCCAAGCATATGCTTCCACAAATATATTTGGCGAGGTTATCCAATACTGGACCTTTAAAATTGCTTAGAATTTAACCGCAAGAGTTTATGTCACATTGCAAAAGAAATGTGTACCCCCAAACCATACTGAATGCCGTACTTCGTATAAAGAGGGGGGGCTGTATGGGGCGCAGCTAAAAGGAGGCCCCCACATGACTGCGTTGCCATGGGAGCAGTGCAGTAGGTTTTCTTTTAAAAAATAAAGGTGTTATTGAGTAAAGGAGCCCGGGGATTGGAAGAGTAGGATTTGGGGTGGGGATTTATGCAAAAAGGGAGGTGGGGGCTTGGGAAAGTGCGGGAAAAGGGGAGATCAGTTACCTTAGACGGGCGAAGTGAGTGGACCTGCTGCCACATCCCTCTCACCATGTCTTCTGTGGACAGCCTGGTAGCTCAGCTTCGTCGGGAGGCCAGTTCCAGGAGGGCCGGATGGCTGGAGGAGCAGCTCACAGGGCTGCTCGGAGGCAGTGGGAGCCAGGACAGCGGGAGCCGGGGCAGCAGAACCAGGCGGTCTAGGCCGCCAGACAGGCTGTCCCCCGACACTACACCGCGCGGCAGGCGCAGGCCGCGGAGCCCCTCCGGGGACCCTGCGGGGGCTGGGGGACGCGGCCGATCCACCTTGCCCGCCCCCTCCCCCGGCAGGAATCCACCTGGCGGCCCTGCCGGCGCGAGGCGGCGCGGTGCTGGGCGAGCGGTGCAGACGCGGCAGGACGCCGGCGCTGCACAGGATGTCAGGGCCGCACTTCCGGTGCGGCCTAGCAGAGGGCGCGGCGGCGCCGCAGCACCGATAGCAGCAGCTTCTACCCGCCGGGGAGCACCTCCCGCGGTGGCGGCAACACGAGCAGGGGGACGGGGAAGGAGCCCAGCGGCGGCGGCAGCATCCACCAGGCAGGAGCCGGGGAGTATCGCGGCGGGCGCAATCGCGGCGGGGGCACCCGGATCCCATCCCCCCAGTGCACCTGGCTCTGCGACAGGACGGCAGAGCAGACTATCGGGCAGGACAGCGGCGGCATCACGGCAAGGAGCGGGTCGCGGTCGGGCCGCAGGAGCGGCGTCCAGAGGAGACAGTCCAGCGGCTGGAGGCAGAGGAATCACGGAGCCGGACAGATCCAGATCCAGCAGGAGGTCGAGGGACCGGTCGCCTTCGCCAGTCTCGGTCCCCCCTGGTGACGTGGAGGCCAGGGGCGCGGGCCTGGGGCAGATGAGCGGCAGCGATGATTCCGGGAACGAACATCGCGACGAAATGGACCAGCAGGATTCAGGAAGCACGGCTGGTGGGGACACAGCACCTGCGCAGCCACGTGAGTACATGTCCAGTCTTTCCCCAGTGCCGGGTGTTTCGGGTGTGGTGGAGCGGGGTGGGGGCTGTAATGAGGTCCCGGGGGTCAGAGAACTTCTAGCGGGTATGTCGCAGATTTTGCGTAGATTGGATGGGGGCGGGGGTAGCTCAGTTGCTAACAGTGTGGGATCGTCGCCCGCTGGTGCCTGGGTGTCAGTTGCCGGGGGCGTAGCAGGGGGTTCGAACGAGATTGCGAGCTCGGGTAGCGGGACACCTGTTTCTGTGGCGGGGTGTCGGTGTCGGTACAAACGGAAACGGGAAAAGGTGATACCGTTAAGTTAGACGACAGGGCAAAAGGCGAGGTATATGTGTGTTTTGAGGGTCCGCTGGGGGCCCATTTGAAGAAAGAAGTCAAGGAAAAGATTTGGAAAGATGAATACGTAGAGATTTTCTCTCTCCTTCCTTTAGAAAAATTTAACTTGGATAAAGGAAAGAAAGACGACAGCAAAAAGGAAGAGGAAGAAAAGAGGCGTTGGCGCCTTATTCCTCAGACGTTCGTTAACTGGCAGCAGGCCTTTGCCATTCTAGCGAGTGTTATAGGGGAGAAATTCCCCGAGAATTGCTCGGGCCTGTTTTGTTATTTGGATGCTATTGGTGAAGCGCATCGTACCTACGGGGGCCAGGCTTGGCTGAGATACGATGAACAGTTCAGGCAGCGAAAAGCAGTGAGGCCGGAGATAAGGTGGGACCAAAAAGACATCGGGTTGTGGCTGAAGGTGATGGCTCCGGTGCGTTATGGGCAGTCCTTTCAGGGGGGAGGGGGGGGTAGCAGTCAGCAGTCAGGACAAAGTGGAGGACACGGGTCTCAGGGTTCAAAGGAAAAATCTGGGACATGCTGGCAGTTTAATGAGGGCCAGTGCAAGTATGGCACCACTTGTAAATTTAAACACGTGTGCTCCCATTGCAACGGGGCCTCTCACGGAGCCGCTAAGTGTTTCAAGAAATCACGTGGTAAGCCATCAGTGGGTGGCGGTCAAGGGGGTGACTCCGGTGAGGGTTCAAAAGATGGCCCCCTATCTAAGTAGATACCCGGATGTTAAAAAGGCGGAGATTATTAGGGACGGTTTTCTTGAGGGGTTTAAGATCCCTCACCCGATGCATGTTGTTCCTTTTTCTACAAAAAATTTGAGATCATCTGGCTTGCATGCGGAGGTGGTTTCGGCTAAATTGGCAAAAGAGGTTGAGCTGGGAAGAATGGCGGGGCCTTTTAGTTCGTTGCCCATGGCGGGTGTAATTGTTTCCCCGCTTGGGGTGGTGCCCAAGAAGGAGCCGAACAAGTTCCGGCTAATTCAGCATCTTTCATATCCCAAAGGATCCTCGGTTAATGACGGGATTGCGGAGGAGTTGTGCTCCGTTGTTTACACATCGTTTGATGTGGCTGTTCGGTGGGTGCGAATGTACGGGCCTGGAGCATTGCTGGCAAAAACGGACATCGAGTCGGCATTTAGGCTCTTGCCGCTGCACCCGCAGAGCATTCCTTTGTTAGGTTGTTGGTGGGAGGGTGGTTTTTACTTGGATAGGTGTTTGCCTATGGGATGTTCGATTTCCTGTGCATTGTTTGAGACTTTCAGTACCTTTTTAGAGTGGGTAGTGAGAGATGTATCGGCCGTTCCTTCTGTCATTCACTATTTGGATGATTTTTTGTTTGTTGGTCCACCGGATTCAGCAGTGTGCTGTCATTTACTTGGGACCATGGAATGGGTGGCCGGACAGTTTGGTGTTCCTTTGGCACAGGGAAAAACGGAGGGCCCCTGCACGGTCTTGAGTTTCTTAGGGATTCTCATTGATTCTGAGAAAATGGAGTGTAGGTTGCCTGATGATAAGTTGGAGTTGCTTAAGCGAGAGGTGAGTCGGATTGGAAAATTGCGGAAGACTTCATTGAAGGAGTTGCAGTCGCTGCTGGGCCGCCTGAATTTTGCTTGTCGTATTATGCCAATGGGCAGGATATTTTGCCGCAGATTGTCCAGGGCGACGGCTGGAGTTCGGTCGGCTCATCATTTTATTCGTTTGGGTAGAGAGCATAAGGAGGACCTTCTTGTTTGGCAACGTTTTTTGGAAGGCTATAATGGCAGGTCGCTTATTCAGCAGGAGGATCTGAATGCTTTTGATTGCGAGATCTACACAGACGCAGCAGGTGGAGTTGGTTATGGGGCCTACTGTGGAGGAAAATGGAGCGTCGGGGTGTGGCCAGAGGATTGGCGAAAGAAGGGGCTCACCAAGAATTTGGCATTGTTGGAGTTGTTCCCGATTGTGGTGTCAGTGTTTGTTTGGGGTGACAGCTTTCGTGATCGGCGAGTACGTTTCCATTGCGATAACTCGAGCGTGGTGGCCGTGATTAACAGCTTATCTTCTTCTTCCCCTCCAGTAATTAGGTTGGTCAGGGAGTTGGTACTGAGATGCTTGGAGTTGAATGCATGGATTACGGCGGTGCACGTGCCAGGAGTTCAGAACAATATAGCTGATGCTTTGTCTCGTTTGCAGTGGGACCGATTCCGGGATTTGGCTCCAGATTCGGAGGCGGCAGGAGCAGCATGTCCTTTGCATCTGTGGCAGGTGGTTACGGAAGGGGAGGCCGATTGATCCAAGCCTCGGTGTCAAACAGGACATGGTCAGATTATGCGGCGTCATGGGCCATGTGGGAAAGTTGGTTGTTTCAATGCGGCTCGGCTGAGTCAGATAGCGACAGGGCAATGGCGTTATTGGCACTGGTAGGTAAGGTCGTGGAGTGGGGTTGGTCCGTGTCTAGGTTAAACAAGTTTATAGCAGGTTTGGCTTTTGGTTTTCAGTTGCAAGGATTGAGGGACGTCACAAAGGACTTTGTTATACGGCAGGCGTTGAAAGGTTTTCGTAAGGGTAATTCGACTTTTGATAAGCGCAGGCCCATTTCTTTTGGGTTGTTGCAGCGGTTAGGGGAGGCCTTGGGCGTAATTTGTTCATCTCAGTTTGAGGTGGTACTGTTTCAATTGGCCTTTTCTCTAGCGTTTTTTGGTGCTTTGCGTCTGGGTGAATTGGTTTCCCCGAGCAAGGACAGGTCAGGTGGTCTTTTGGCGGAAGATGTGGTTTTTTGGGAAGGGGGAGTTGCCTTTTGGATAAGGCGTTCAAAGACGGATCAGCTAGGTAGGGGAAAGAAAGTAGTGCTAGGAAGGGTGGCGGGTAGCGGGATGTGTCCGCAACGCTGCTTAGAGGCATATTGGAATTTGTCATCAGTCAGGTCAGGCCCTCTGTTGCAACACCAAGAAGGGGATTTCTTGTCACGTTTCCAGTTTGTAGCCATTTTGAAGAAGGGCTTGGGTTTGCTGGGTGTTAACCCGGAAAATTTCGGCTCGCATTCTTTTAGGATTGGGGCCGCATCTGAGGCCGATGGTTTGGGCCTTGGGCCGGAGGTGATCAAGAAAATAGGCAGATGGAGTTCTAATCGTTACCTGTCTTATGTGCGGCATTAAATCAACAATGCGGGGTGAAGAGGGACGTCTTTGCGGATTGTTAATTATGGTTGTGTTTTTCAGGTCGTACCCCTCTTTTGGCGTGGATTGTCGGACACTCTTTCGTTTATTGGGGCGCCCTCCGGGCCGATGCGCGCGCGAATGGTAGGCAACTGGGTTTCGGCCGAGAGGCAGTGATCATCCGTTGGATGGGGACTCGTGGTATGTCGTGGCGTAGTTTTTTGCCGGAATTCTCCCGCGCCGCCCGTCTGGATCGCCCTCCGGATATTTTAGTGGTTCACTTGGGGGGTAATGATTTGGGGGCAAAACCCGTGAGGGAACTCATTCGGGATATCCGTTATGACTTGTTGAGGCTGTGGGTATCTTTTCCCGGTATGCTGACTGTGTGGTCAGACATTGTGCCGCGGAAGACGTGGCGGGAGGCCCGTTCCCATAAAGGGATTAACAGAGCCAGGGTAAAATTGAACAGGATGGTGGCGAGTTTTGTGTCCCGGAATGGGGGTATTGCCGTGAGGCATTTCGAGCTGGAGGCCGGGGTCGGTAATTTTTGGAGGGATGATGGAGTGCATCTTAACGAGATCGGGATGGATTTATGGGCGCTCGGTCTACAGGAAGGAGTTGAAAGAGCTTTGGCGGTGGTGGGGCACTCACGAGCCTGAGGTGGTCAGGGCTGTTCGTGTGTGGCGGGGGGTGGGGTTCTTGGAGTTGGTGATGATGCTGATAGGGTTGATCTGGCTTTTGGTACGGGCTCTGGACGGGGTGTTTACCTCGGGAGCTTTGTGGTTGGTTTGCCCGAAATGGGTTACATGGTGCCCTCGAGCTGGTGGTTACGGCTGAGGGTAAATACGTGTTTTTTGTAAAAATTTTGGGTAGGCTCTCTGCCTATTATGAGCCAGATTTTTTAGCTCCAAGAGCCCCCCCCTCGAGGTTTTATATATTTACTGTTTACATGTTGTTATTTATGTATTTATTTGTTAATAAAATGGCCGCTGTGGCCAAATTATCCAAAAAGAAATTAACGTGGTGGTGTGTTTTCCTGGGTAATAGATGGAGGGGTTAAGAGGGGCAAGGTAGTTGGGGGTGGGGGATGCTTTACGGAAAGGATCCTTTATTGGCCATACGCGGTCAAGAGGGGGGGCTGTATGGGGCGCAGCTAAAAGGAGGCCCCCACATGACTGCGTTGCCATGGGAGCAGTGCAGTAGGTTTTCTTTTAAAAAATAAAGGTGTTATTGAGTAAAGGAGCCCGGGGATTGGAAGAGTAGGATTTGGGGTGGGGATTTATGCAAAAAGGGAGGTGGGGGCTTGGGAAAGTGCGGGAAAAGGGGAGATCAGTTACCTTAGACGGGCGAAGTGAGTCCCTCCCACCCTCCCCGTTTTAGCGGTTCTATGAGGCAACGTAGCTTTAGGCAAGATCGGCGAGTTCGTCAATTCTTAAGGTAAAAAAAAAAAAAAAAAAAAAAAAGGGGTCTTTTGAATTATATTTCTTTTCTGTTGATTTATTGAAGGCAAGCATTCTGTATTATTGTCACAGTGGCGTTGGCGGGGGGTGGGGTTCTTGGAGTTGGTGATGATGCTGATAGGGTTGATCTGGCTTTTGGTACGGGCTCTGGACGGGGTGTTTACCTCGGGAGCTTTGTGGTTGGTTTGCCCGAAATGGGTTACATGGTGCCCTCGAGCTGGTGGTTACGGCTGAGGGTAAATACGTGTTTTTTGTAAAAATTTTGGGTAGGCTCTCTGCCTATTATGAGCCAGATTTTTTAGCTCCAAGAGCCCCCCCCTCGAGGTTTTATATATTTACTGTTTACATGTTGTTATTTATGTATTTGTTTGTTAATAAAATGGCCGCTGTGGCCAAATTATCCAAAAAGAAATTAACGTGGTGGTGTGTTTTCCTGGGTAATAGATGGAGGGGTTAAGAGGGGCAAGGTAGTTGGGGGTGGGGGATGCTTTACGGAAAGGATCCTTTATTGGCCATACGCGGTCATGTAAGAATATTCAATGTGATGTGCAAGGCATAAAGAAACAAATCACTCTGGACATAACTGTTGGACTTTAAGGTATAAAGTGACCATTCACACTGTTTTACGGAAACTTAAAGGATTGTAGAACATTTAGGGTGTTTACTTTTTAATCTTTCTAATAGTTTTGGATGGCAGAAAAATAACATGGAAAACAATGGCATATTTTAAAATTAGACAGCAAGTCCGTCCATCAATGCTGTGTCTGGCACCACAAATGTCCCAGAAGTCCCTTATACACAGACTGACTAGCATAATTGTTTTCCTGTGATTTGCTAGGTAATATTTTAAAAAGTATTTTAATTAATTGATGCATTGGACATCAAAATGTTATTAACTGTTAGCCACAGCGTATATATAATGCCACTATGGAAAAGAGTGCCATGCAACAGAACGTTTTCTTAGGAAATAACAGCAGGTTCACTTCTTTATTAGTCAGTAAATCGAACATTATTTATTGTGCTGCTTAGTACGCTGAAAATTGTAGTACTGTACTTTACTTTGTGTATATTCAGGAATATATTATTTTTTTTATTATTAAATGGATAAACAGATATTCCTACTACAACAAAGATAGGCTAGCCCTGTCACGTCAACTCTGTAACTAAGAAGTAAGCCTCAATACTCGCCTCTGCTATTCAATCCTCTCCTCTTCCAATGTCAGGTGTTCTGGTCTCCTTCACCTGGGACAAGATACTAATACTGCAGTTCCGGTTGGAGCTTTTTTAAGTTCTCCTTTGTGACCCTCATGAAGCCCTGGGGTAGAGCACCCTAACTTACCCCTACTTACCAGCTAGCTAGTAGTAGAGCTCGGCACTCACGCAGATGTGTTGCAGAACAAGGTAAATTTATTTACAGTGGATCAGTCTATGGATCAACAGCTTGTACTGTAGCATCTACCAGTATCTACCAGCTAGTAGCATCTACCAGTATCTACCAGCTAGTAGCATCTAGCAGCATCTACCAGCTAGCAGTATCTACCAGTATCTACCAGCTAGTAGCATCTACCAGTATCTACCAGCTAGTAGTATCTACCAGTATCTACCAGCAAGTAGTATCTACCAGTATCTACCAGCTAGTAGTATCTACCAGTATCTACCAGCTAGTAGTATCTACCAGTATCTACCAGCTAGTAGTATCTACCAGTATCTACCAGCTAGTAGTATCTACCAGTATCTACCAGCTAGTAGTATCTACCAGTATCTACCACCTAGTAGTATCTACCAGTATCTACCAGCTAGTAGCATCTACCAGTATCTACCAGCTAGTAGCATCTACCAGTATCTACCAGCTAGTAGTATCTACCAGTATATACCAGTATCTACCAGCTAGTAGTATCTACCTGTATCTACCAGTTAGTGGTATCTACCAGTATCTACCAGCTAGTAGTATCTACCAGTATCTACCAGCTAGTAGTATCTACCAGTATCTACCAGCTAGTAGTATCTACCAGTATCTACCAGCTAGTAGTATAGTAGTATCTACAAGCTGTTGATCCATTGACTGAACCACTGTAACTAAATTCACCTTATTTTGCAACACATCTGCGTGAGTGCCGAGTTTTACTACTACTACTGGTATTTCTCTAAGGGCAGTCTCACACGTCCAGATACAGCGTTTGCTGTAGAGAAGATATGAATAATCGTGTTTAAAATAAAGATCCATGACCCCACCCCCCTCCCAGCCCCTGTGCGCCCCCCCGCTGTTATCAAAATACTCCCCCGGCTCCCTCGGTGGCTGGCGCTGCTTCCTGTCCTGGCCGCACCTTCTACTGTATGAGCGGTCACGTGGGGCCGCTCATTTACAGTAATGAATATGCAGCTTCACCCCTATGGGAGGTGGAGCCGCATATTCATGATTGTAATGAGCAGCCCCACGTGACCGCTCATACAGTAGAAGATGCGGCGAGGACATGAAGCAGCGCCGGCCAGCGAGGGAGCCGGTTGAGTATTTTAATAACAACAGGGGGGGGGGGGGTGTGCACAGGGGGTGGGAGGGGGTGGGGACATGGATATTTATTTTAAACACGATTATTCATATCTTCTCTACAGCAAATGCTGCTGCAGGGAAGATATGAATCGCGGCTTCAGCACCAGTGGGGGGGACAGCGCTTACAGTAGTGCTGTCTCCTGCACGGCACACGGACTGCACACGGACAACTTTAATGGGTCCGTGTAATCCGTGCGCTCCCACGAACACTGACATGTCTCCGTGTTTGGCACATGGAGACACGGTCCGCAAAAAATCAATGACATCTGCACAGATGCATTGATTTCACTGTGTCTACGTGTGTCAGTGGCTCCGGTACGTGAGGAAACTGTCACCTCACGTACCGGAGCCACTGACGTGTGAAACCGGCCTAAGTGTAATGACCAGAGGTCCGAATAAGATCCAGTGAGTCACAAACCAAGACCAAGGCAGAAATCTCCAACGGTATTTACTCAAAGGCAAATTAATCAAGGTAATATGGAGAATATTAAGGCAGATGCACCCCAAAGATACACTAGCTCAGCAGCAGCTGAAATCACTGTGCCACTCCAAGGTCTCCTGAGAACTGTATACTACAACAGACTAGTAAGAAATTTACCTAACAGGCAACTAAAAACAGGAACAAGTGTAAATTGAATGTAGTGTTATTAAGGGAGCCCCTGGAATGGCACATTGAGTATAACTTACACAACTCTAATATAAGATACACCTCTAAAGTAACAATTTTACACTCTGAGCAGAGATACCCGGGTATCTATAACTATGGTACCGTATCCTGAAATGGATTTCCTCTCAGGCAGGAATCCGCACAGGCTGCAGCCAATCCTTATCTTCAGCGCCAATAAGTTACAGCAAGCTCCTCTTGTCTTGTCGGCCGATGCCGAGCCCAAACGCCGGGGACTTAGTTAGTGGTCTCACGATGTAGTCTCTGCTTCTGTAGCTCCTAGGAATGCTTCCACGACAATCCGTCCGTCTCTGTATCAGCAGTCTGCCCAGACTTGTTTCTCCACTCAATGCACAGGGAATCCACAGACTTCCAAATTCGTACTGGGTTCTTAGCAAAGTCTCCGTCTTTACTTAGATAAAGGGTTAGCTCCTCTCCAGGAAACGTTAGCAACACAAGTCTCTCACAGAGTTAAACAAAAGGTTAGCTCTTCTCCAGGGGAACGTTAGCAAAAAAAAGTCTCTCAAAAGCTTCTTTTCCTCCAAAAACACTTGCAGTAAATCCACACAGTCTCTTTTTAAGATCTCACAGCAGCTTCTCCTTTTCTTCCCGCCTTTTCTCTCTCAGCTCTCACTTCTCACTTTCACTTTACACTCGAGACACTAGACCCCACCCCGCAGCACACATTGTCTCTGGGAGGTCTGTCCTCTGCTGCAACAGGCAAAAACCACAGGGTCCTAGTGCCCTCTCAGTGGGACTACAGTTCACCCTCTTACATGCCACCCCACTAGAGGTTGGCGTCCTCGACATACCTTCCCACTCAAATTCATCTTGAGCATATCGCTGAGGCGGTATTCCTGCCGTAGATCGTGTAGTTCTCCTGAGTCCTACATCAACAGGTGCGACCTTAGAGGGAGCTAGAGTCTCTTCCGTGGTCGTGTTAGTGGCCGTAAGTGGAGTTGTCTCCTCCTGTGGCTCGATGTCCTGTGATACAGCGTCAGGACCAAGCAGTTGACCTGATGCACTCTCCTCAACAACATCCTCCATATCCCCAACATTCTCATCACCCGAGGCCAGATCGGTCACAGGGGGCAAATAAGCAGGCGCAGGAGTAAACACACCATCAAACTCAAGATCATTCAGAGCTTCCGCCCCTTGGAACATGGCCTCTGGCTCTAGGGGAGTAGGCGCCGAATCTTCAAACCAGCACCGTTGTAACATGTTACGATGCAAATTACGGGTTGGCCCCCCTGTCCCCACCGGTTTGACCTCGTACACTGGAATCTCAGGGTTCACCTGTTTTTTTATCAGATACGGTATCGCCTCCCATCGGTCACTCAGCTTTCCTGACCGTCGTTTTGTCCTCACCAACACTCTGTCCCCCGGAGAGAACAGCTCTGTTTGTACAGGTCGCGTGTCCTTATGGACCACCTGTCGAAGGCGGTCGCCCACCACCTGATGCACCACCCTCAACCGCCGCCGATGCTCTCGTACCCATTCGGATGCAGTCCGAAGGGGGGCGGAGGAGGGATCTGGCATGTTCAAATCCTCAATGTCTCGGCCAGGTCTACCAAACATCAACATGTGTGGTGAGTAACCAGTAGTACTGTGCACCCTGTTATTGTAAGCCCACATCAATTCGGGGAGATACTCAGGCCAGCATGTCTGTTGCTGACTCTCTAAGGACCTCAACATTTGCAACAGGGTCCGATTAAAACGCTCACACGCCCCGTTACCCTGAGGGTGGTAAGGCGTTGTTCTCGACTGCTCGATACCATAGAGCTGGTGCAACTCTTTCATCAGCGTCCCCTGAAAGCAGGCCCCTTGATCTGAATGTATTCTCTGCGGACACCCGAACACTTGGAAGAAATGTCGGCACACTGCCTCAGCCGCCGACTTGGCCATCTGATCTCGTCGGCACCGCTACAGCATACTTGGTAAAGTGATCTGTCATCACCAGGCAATAGGAGTACCCTGACGTAGAGTACCCTATCAACACGTAGTCAATCATGAGTAGCTCCAGTGGAGCTGAAGTCTTAATAGACTGTGTGGGAGCCCGCTGCTCAGGGCTTTTGTTGAGCCCACAAATTCGGCACTGCCGACATGCGTCGGCCACCATCCCTCCCAACTCAGGGCAGTAGAGGACTCGCTGCAACCACTGAAGTGTCTTTTCACTTCCAAAATGGGCCCCCTTCTCATGCGCCTCACGAGCGACCACCGGCCCCATCCCCACAGGAATTATCAGTTGGTACCGATGCTGCAGCTCCGATGGCAGGTACACCTTACGATACAAAAGACCTTGCTCCACACACAATTTATCCCATTGTCGAAGGAGTTTCATTCCTTCCATGGACAACTGAGCCTTGTCCTCTGCACTGGGCCAGGCCTTGTTTTGTACCCAACGGCGCACAAGTGCAATGTCCGGACACTCATCCTGGACTCTTGTCCAATCTGAGGGTGTTTTACCCAGTACACAGGGCATCCCGGTGGCCACCCCACTTGAGTGTACCACACTTTGGAAGATAGGTATCTGCCCCAAAGCTGGAGTTTCAGTGTCCTCAAGTTGTTCGTCAACATCTTCCCCGGATGACCCAAGGGGCACCCTTGACAATGCATCTGCATTGCCGTTCTCTCGACCAGAGCGAAATTTAATGCGGTAATTGAACTTGGCCAGTCTGGCGACCCACCGCTGCTCCAACGCCCCCAGTTTTGCATTCTCTAAGTGAGCTAGCGGGTTGTTATCTGTCATGACTAGCACCTCAGCTCCTGTTAGATACTCGGCGAAGCGTTCTGTCATTGCCCACACCAGGGCCAGCAATTCCAGCCGGAATGAGCTGTAGTTAGCCGGATTTCGCTCGGAGTCTCTTAAAGATCTGCTGCCATAAGAAATCACTCGTTCTCGGCCGTCCTGCACCTGTGCTAGTACTGCCCCCAACCCATGAAGACTACCATCGGTATACAACAAAAAAGGGGTGTCAAACCGGGCGTAGGCCAGCAATGGGGCACTCGTTAGGGCGGTTTTCACTCCATCAAATGCCTTTTTCTGTAGGGGCCCCCATGGAATGGGGCGATTTCGAGGACCCAGCGCTGTCCCTCTCAAAAGTTCATTCAAGGGACTCACCACTTGTGAGAATTTAGGCACAAACCGCCGATAGTATCCTGCTAGGCCCAGGAAGGCCCGCACTTCTCGCAGGTCACAAGGAGGTGGCCACTCTTGTACTGCCTTAATCTTACTGGCTAAAGGTAGTACCCCGTCCGGGGTCACCAGATGCCCCAAATATTCAATCTGGTTTCGTAACAGTTGACATTTTTTTGGCTTTATTTTCAGGCCGTAGCTCTTGAGCCGCCGGAGAACTTGACGCAGCTTCTCCAGATGATCTTCAAATGAGGTTCCGAACACCACAATGTCGTCTAGATATATCAGGACTGATTCAAAATTTAGATCGCCCAAGCAATGTTCCATCAGGCGTTGGAAGGTTCCTGGGGCGGTAGCGAGGCCAAAGGGCATCCGGTTGAACTCAAAGAGCCCCATTGGCAAGACAAACGCCGTCTTGGCCCGATCTTTTTCAGCCATTGGGACCTGCCAGTACCCGCTTGCCAAATCCAACGTTGAGAAATACTTGGCCCGACCCAGGGCCGACAGGGATTCTTCAATACGGGGTAAAGGATATGCGTCCCGTACGGTGTGGGCATTCAATTTCCGATAGTCCACACAAAATCGGAGTGTCCCATCCTTCTTGCGGACCAAAACTACAGGGGCTGCCCAGGGACTCCGGCTCTCTCGGATCACTTGGTTGTCCAGCATACTGGCCACCATGCTCTTCACCTCTTGATAGAGCGCCGGAGGAATTTGACGATATCTTTCTCTAATGGGTGGAGTATCCCCCGTTGGAATCTCATGCTCAATCGTCTGGGTACACCCAAAGTCCTCTCCATGTCGGGAAAATGTCTCTTGATGTTCCCACAAAACTCTCTCCAACCGCTCCAACTGCACGGGGGTCAGCTTCTCCCGATCCACTCCCATCTGCTCCATGATCACATGAACATTCCATTCCTCCGTAGGAGGTTCAGTCCGGCCTACCTCGACCGCGAATGTCCAGGATGACTGTTGGTCTGGTCGCAATTCGAACCCTGCATTTTCCGGCACCTTCTCTGCCGGCACGAACAGTTCAGCCAGTATGGTCCCAGCGGGAATTGCAACAGCTTCATCTAAAACATTGATGCATCGGACCGGCACTCGTCCATTCTTCACAATCGCCAAAGACCGGGCCACATGTACCTTGGCAAATGAGGAACCCTCTCGGGCGGGCTCAAGTAGCACTTCAAGCCCATTCAATCTCTGTGCAGCTCCCACAGGCAGCATTAAGAGTTCCTCTTGTCTGGGTCCCAGCAGGATCGGGGCCCTCGAAGTCACTCGGACCCGGCCCACCCGGCCACCTGGGACCGCACTTTTCAGCAAGTCGCAACTCAGCACTAGACGGTGTAGAATTCTCTGTGTGGGTCGGTGTCTTGTCGCACGGGCCCAGTATCGGGGTCCTTCACTGGCATACATCTGGTGATTCAAATCTCGCAGCACGTTCATTCCGAGCGTCACTTCCATCCCTCTTCTAGGGGGGTGATCCACCAGTACTACCCCTTTCTGCCCCAGCTCTTGACCAAACATTTTTAGTTGCATCCACACGATCCCTTTGACTGACAATTGACCATTATCTGCAGCGGTCAGTCGTATCACTCGGCCATCCTCTGGAATCACTAGTCGACTGAAGTATCTCTCATATACTTCTAGAGGCATTATAGTACATTCGGATCCCGTGTCAACTAAGCACCTCATCTTCCGCCCTTCAAACTCTGCTTCTATCACTGGACTACATGCAAACAAATCTTGTTCATTCCGTCGAGGGCTTTGTGTGGGTGGGGCCGCTGCTGCTTGCCCTCTCATGGCAGCGGCCGGAAGTTTAAAGCCGGCGACGGGGTTTCTGGGGCTGTAAGCACCCGGCAGTAACGCGAGATGTGTCCCTGGCGGCCACACTTCCAGCAGGTGATTGTTCCTCGTGGGCGAGGGCTTGACTCATTCTGATAGGACGACCTGGCCATTTGCGGGGTCACCGTTCCAGGGGGTGGGGCAGGAGGTTCCCGTGAGGGGGTAGAGGCGGGATCAACTGTCAGTTGAGACAATTTCAGCTTCAACTCCTTCACCTCAGCACGCAAAGCTTGTACCACGCTTACCAGCCCCTCTCCCCCCGACCCTGATGACACACCTTCCTCCAGCTGGGCACTGTTCACTGACCCCTCGGGAACATAGGCTGATTTCTCTTCCCTTTCCACTGCAGCTCGGTAAATCTGCCAGAAAGATAACTCTGGTGCAACCCGGGCCATTTCCAACAGCTTGTCCCGGAGAAGTCTATGGGCTAAACCGGTGATGAATTGGTCCCGGAGCAAGCGGTCTACCTCCCGGAACGCCCCCATGGCCCCCGGGTCTAGTCGCTGCATCTCATTCAACATCTCTTGTAAAATATTAGAGTACTGCATCAGGGACTCACACTCTCTCTGGGGACGATTAAAGAATAGGGACCGAAGCTGGGCCACACGCGCTCGGCCCCCCAAACTCCCCTCTAACAGTTCCAAAATCTTTTCTAATGTATCCCTCTCTGATTCTGGGCGCACCATCACCATACGCCTAATATCACCCTCCAGTGCATTTAATGCCAGCTCAGCGCGTAACGCGGGGATCAAATTACACATGCGCAGAATACTCCGGATTCTCTCAGCCCAATCTTGCAACGCCATATTGCGCCCATCGTATTTCGGCATGTGCTGAAGTAAAGCTCCTACAGGCACATACCCTCCCGGAGTCGCAGCGGCTGCCAGGGGAACCCCAACCCCCGAGGAGGATGCGGATACAGCGGGGTCATTTCCACCCTCGCCTCCGTCCATGACAAACACTGGATCCTGCCGACTACGCCAAAAATGTAATGACCAGAGGTCCGAATAAGATCCAGTGAGTCACAAACCAAGACCAAGGCAGAAATCTCCAACGGTATTTACTCAAAGGCAAATTAATCAAGGTAATATGGAGAATATTAAGGCAGATGCACCCCAAAGATACACCAATTCAGCAGCAGCTGAAATCACTGTGCCACTCCAAGGTCTCCTGAGAACTGTATACTACAACAGACTAGTAAGAAATTTACCTAACAGGCAACTAAAAACAGGAACAAGTGTAAATTGAATGTAGTGTTATTAAGGGAGCCCCTGGAATGGCACATTGAGTATAACTTACACAACTCTAATATAAGATACACCTCTAAAGTAACAATTTTACACTCTGAGCAGAGATACCCGGGTATCTATAACTATGGTACCGTATCCTGAAATGGATTTCCTCTCAGGCAGGAATCCGCACAGGCTGCAGCCAATCCTTATCTTCAGCGCCAATAAGTTACAGCAAGCTCCTCTTGTCTTGTCGGCCGATGCCGAGCCCAAACGCCGGGGACTTAGTTAGTGGTCTCACGATGTAGTCTCTGCTTCTGTAGCTCCTAGGAATGCTTCCACGACAATCCGTCCGTCTCTGTATCAGCAGTCTGCCCAGACTTGTTTCTCCACTCAATGCACAGGGAATCCACAGACTTCCAAATTCGTACTGGGTTCTTAGCAAAGTCTCCGTCTTTACTTAGATAAAGGGTTAGCTCCTCTCCAGGAAACGTTAGCAACACAAGTCTCTCACAGAGTTAAACAAAAGGTTAGCTCTTCTCCAGGGGAACGTTAGCAAAAAAAAGTCTCTCAAAAGCTTCTTTTCCTCCAAAAACACTTGCAGTAAATCCACACAGTCTCTTTTTAAGATCTCACAGCAGCTTCTCCTTTTCTTCCCGCCTTTTCTCTCTCAGCTCTCACTTCTCACTTTCACTTTACACTCGAGACACTAGACCCCACCCCGCAGCACACATTGTCTCTGGGAGGTCTGTCCTCTGCTGCAACAGGCAAAAACCACAGGGTCCTAGTGCCCTCTCAGTGGGACTACAGTTCACCCTCTTACATAAGCAGCACAGTTTCTTCTCATACTCCATCTGTGTTTGCCTGACCTTTACTGGTGGTAAACCACTTCCTAATATATTATCAGGAACACAACCAACGGTACCTTGGACTCCAAGCCTGCTACCCGCCTGCAACCCACTCGCATGTCTTGGCACATCACCCATATTTCATTCGATCTTACTTTACTATACACTCGCATCTCTCATGCAGCAGATCAGAAATATTTGTCACACATATTTGTCACAGCTTTGACGCATGACCCCCATATTGATATTGCATTAACATGCATTGGTACTGAACATACCCAACTATAAGGCATAATGCTACCAAGCAATAGTACATTGTTGAGAGTACACAGTAGGCATCATATAACTAAAATAGCACATTGTGTCATATAATCACACATAATAATATACCTAAATGATTACATTTGCATAGTAATAATGTAATGTAAGTATCAGGTCCACCATAGTAGGGTCAAAAGGAACCAATAAAGGTATCAGTTCCAAACATAATAGTGGGATTTGGATAGGATCAGTCCTTGACAGAATGGCCTTGTGTTTATAACTGCAGTGTAAAGCATGGGGAGAATGGCAGAACATTAGTGATAGCCTCTAATGAGATCTGAATAGGATTAAAGGCAATCTGTCAATAGGTTTTTGCTATGTAATCTGAGATCACCATAATGTGAGGACAACACCCTGATGCCTTTTATTGGGATTCGGTCCAGCAGTCCTGTGCTCATCTGTTGGTGTCTCTACTGAGCCACAGCAGGTTCTATCATTGTGCAGGTGTTTTTCATTTGTTATCTAGCCTGTGCTATCACACCGCAGGTGCTACTATTTAAACCTTCCCCCTGCTGGTCTCCTCTGCTGGTGATAGTCTTGCGTGGACCCCACTTGGTGGTCTAGTCCTACTTCAGAGTACTGTACCTAGGCCAATCAGATAAGTTTACTGCTGGGGTGCCTTTCTTACGCTGCACTCTGCTCGGTCCCTTTGGAGGTACCAGATACACTCGACAGTCTTTAAGGGAGCCAAGTAGCCATCTTTGGTTTAATCTGCAGGGGTTATCCGGATTGTGCTGTATTACCAGACACTTTAGTCTGTACAGGGACTTGGTGCAGTGTGTAGTTTATTCATAGTTAGATCCTTTCTCCCCATATTTACTACTACGTATGCATAACACCTGATCCCAGGGATGTGTCACTTACTTGTTTCAATACAATCAGTGTTTTATCAGCAGGATATTATCATTTAAGGACAAACAACTGGTTTAATCCAACCACGCTCCCAACATTGATTAGAAACTTTCCATCTCTACACAATGTAAACTGAAAACTGCTAATTAGAGGTGAGGGTGGGGTTATACAGGGCTCAACATCTGAGCTCTGCCCAATCTATAACAGAGGGAACTGTGATTTTATGACAACTGCTGCACCCAGTAAACTAAGAGATATATCACTGTAATCTGTATCTCTGTTCATGCAAATGTCAGATTACATAGCAAAAATCTGCAGACATATTCTCTATAAGAGAATGCAGCTAAACTATAATTACTGTCCACAGCTCTGCTGAAATCATACAAAAATAAAAAATAGACATTACCTAAAGGCTGTGACCAGAACTGCAAAACCACTTTAACAAATGTGTTTAACAGGCTCTTCTGTGTTATTCCAACAAAACAATATAGCAAGTAAGGGTCTTTTCTTTGACTTTCCATTTTACTTTTCAAGGACTCAATATCATTAGGCATACTGCCTAGAAAATGTAAAAATGTAACCATTAGTGACAAAGGCAGAGATCACAACCTGTAATTACTGAACAGCGTGTTGGACATCGACGTACTGTGAGTATTATAAATGCTGGAGTAAAATCTGCCACACAAATTTATATTGAAAACGAAATTATACATTGTAAATGCTTGGTTTAAAATGAATCTGTCGCCTCCAAGAACACTATTTTCTTGCAGATATAGCGGTAATCTACATTTAAATAATGTTTAAATCATGTCTTGCTGGTTTACTGCAGGTGCAGGTGAATGGAGAAAATGAAGATATATTCTCCCTGCAGCCGCTTGCGTCCAGTCATCAGGGCGGTGCACCAAGTTGGTAACAGTCACCTGTGACTACAAGAGCAAATAAAAAACAACTATTTTTTATTCAGCTCTGCAGCCACTAGTCCATGATGTGGCCATGCAAAAACTGTTGAAAGGTCCTCTTTAAATACTATTATCCTGAAGATTACCCCTACATCTGTAGGTAAATAGATTTTTTTTAATGGAAAGGTTCCTTTGAGGCTAGGGCTACACAACAATTTTGGGCACGACAGCCGTCACTAAACAGATGTTCGCTCGGCGCTACAAAACTGAATAGAATCACATTGCGACACCTACACTACAGCAACGGCACCAAGCAAGTTGAAGAAAATCAGACTCAGCTGGATATTTTGCGACTGGCTTGTCATAATAAGGGCAGTGCAGGACCCTGGGCATAATGATCACAAATGCAG
Organism: Ranitomeya imitator; assembly: GCF_032444005.1. Lineage (NCBI taxonomy): Eukaryota > Metazoa > Chordata > Amphibia > Anura > Dendrobatidae > Ranitomeya > Ranitomeya imitator. The sequence continues at coordinate 225,805,490 of NC_091284.1, forward strand.
AGGGTGAGATTGCGATCGGGCCTGGAGGTGGAGGCAGCTCATGGATGCCAGAGAATATTTCAGCTGGATGTGCATCCGACAACTCACATCCAGCTGAATGCACCGATGGATCCTGCAGCGAAACACCCACAGCTGGCCAATCAGAGGCCGGCAGCGGATGTCGGTATGGAAGTCATTGGCTGCGCATGGCAGTGACTTTTTATGCTGCCCGTTGCTTGCATGCTGAAATCAGTTGCCGGCTATGGAAGAGGACGCTGAGCGGTATATGTGCTGAGGATAGTGACTAGAATCAGTGGCAGAACAGAAGACATATATACCAGGATGGGTGACATATATGTAGCGCCCCAGAGTCCTGGTCGTTGCAGTAATGTCATTCTTCCACCAGGGGGAGTGATGTTATGTCTGAGGGCAATAAAGGAGATCATCTTACCAGGTATCACAAACCACACAACACACTTCACACTCCAGTCCACCAGGGGGAGCTATGCTCCTATCTATTAGGGCACTCCTCACAATTAGGTAAAACTGGTGGCTTGGATAGGAAGTTAGGCAGAAGCTGACTGGGGATTGACTGAGTCAGAAGCTGACTGGGCTTCACCCAGGCAGCATCTGTCAGGCAGACAGGGGAAATGAGGAACATCAAACAGTTGCAGACAGAGAGGTCCCTGACAGGGGTGGGATCCTGTCAGAGGCCTAGATAGAAGGCCACGGAGCTGCGCCTGCCCCACTTGTGGCCGCATCCTAAGAAAGGACACAAAGGGAACTGCATTGCTGAGAGTGAGAAACAAAGTCATAGCACAAGGAGAGGAATCCAGAGGCAGTTCTGCCTTGTAATAGGCTGCCTCCCTCTGAGGCGCAGAAGCCGGTAGCCAGAACACCGAGGGAGTAAGGACCTCTATGCTTTACTTCAGAGACTGGCAGGACAGTTAACTCCACGTTGGCTGCCCGACCCTATAGCCAGGAGGCACGGTGGCAACTTGTGAGGGCTTGGGCATCGTAGGGTCCCTGTAAAAAGCCTCGGGCCATCAGTCATATGGGTTTGTCCTATCCATACCATCTGGGGAACAGAGAGAAAGAGACATAACATCTAGAACACCAACATCAGTTGTGAGGACCTCACCGAGAAGCTTAGCAGGGAGGGACTACAACACTCAGGCGCTAGAGGAAGGCTACTGATTTCCACCTGAATAATGGGACTCTGGATTTGCCTTCAGACCAGCTGGACTCTGCCTGCCCTGTGATCCGGTGCTCTGGACTGTGGACACTGAAGCCTTCAGTAAAGGTAAAGAGACTGCAACCTTGTGTCCTCGTTCTTTACTGCGCCTCGCACCATCCATCAGCTACACTCTGGGAAGCCCTGGGGACATACTTCACCTGTGGGAAGGTATACGAACTAGCTGCCATCACATCACCCCAGTGGACCCCTAAGCAGCGTTGGTCACCCTGACCGAATACCACAGGTGGCGTCACGAACACTATCCTTTTAAAGACCTTTCCCCCCAATTTACAACGGACGTCCCCTATGGCCACGGACCGGGTCAGCCACCGTGACATCCCTGACGAGAACCGAAGGGCCCGGCTCAGAGTACCCCATTGCCCTACACAAGGGGGGGCGATCCATATATACCAGAATGGGGATGTATATATATATACCAGTACGAGGACATATATATCAGGGTGGGCCCAAGATGGGAGACATATATACCTGGAAGGAGCTCAGGATGGGGGACACTATTACATAATGGGGGCAACATGTATGTACATATAGGATGTAAAACATTACAGGGGCCCATACATCCAACCAATATTGTTGTGGGGGGGTACTCCACATTTTATACCAGTGTCCATCAGACTCTAGTTATGCCACTGATCTTCACCCTACTCCTTGGTGCCATTACGAATTAAATAAGGCCTAGTGGTTTTGCTGCATGCTCCAGCATGACTGAAAATGGCTAACAGTAGAAATACAAGCATTTACTAAATTTTAGTGATACATTTGTGTGGAAATTTCACTTGCATGGTAAATGTTGGTAAGCAAATGCTTCACCTTATATCATGCTGCTAATTTTATCCTCAGCCCTGCTGTCAAGTAAAGCCGGCAAAGGGTGAATACAGTTAGGTCCATATATATTTGGACAGAGACAACATTTTTCTAATTTTTGTTATAGACATTACCACAATGAATTTTAAACAAAACAATTCAGATGCAGTTGAAGTTCAGACTTTCAGCTTTCATTTGTGGGTATCCACATTAAAATTGGATGAAGGGTTTAGGAGTTGCAGCTCCTTAACATGTGCCACCCTGTTTTTAAAGGGACCAAAAGTAATTGGACAGATTCAATAATTTTAAATAAAACGTTCATTTTTAGTACTTGGTTGAAAACCCCTTGTGGGCAATGACTGCCTGAAGTCTTGAACTCATGGACATCACCAAAAGCTGTGTTTCCTCCTTTTTGATGCTCTGCCAGGCCTTCACTGTGGTGGTTTTCAGTTGCTGTTTGTTTGTGGGCCTTTCTGTCTGAAGTTTAGTCTTTAACAAGTGAAATACATGCTAAATTGGGTTGAGATCAGGTGACTGACTTGGCTATTCAAGAATATTCCACTTCTTTGCTTTAATAAACTCCTGGGTTGCTTTGGCTTTATGTTTTGGGTCATGGTCCATCTGTAGTATGAAACGACGACCAATCAGTTTGGCTACATTTGGCTGGATCTGAGCTCTCAGTATGGCTCTGAATACCTCAGAATTCATTCGGCTGCTTCTGTCCTGTGTCACATCATCAATAAACACTAGTGACCCAGTGCCACTGGCAGCCATGCATGCCCAAGCCATCACACTGCCTCCGCCATGTTTTACAGATGATGTGGTATGCTTTGGATCATGAGCTGTACCACACCTTTGCCGTAATTTTCACTTTCCATCATTCTGGTAGAGGTTGATCTTGGTTTCATCTGTCCAAAGAATGTTCTTCCAGAACTGTGCTGGCTTTTTTAGATGTTTTTTTAGCAAAGTTTAGTCTAGCCTTTTTATTCTTGATGCTTATGAGTGGCTTGCACCATGCAGTGAACCCTCTGTATTTACTTTCATGCAGTCTTCTCTTTATGGTAGATTTGGATATTGATACGCCTACCTCCTGGAGAGTGTTGGTCACTTGGTTGGCTGTTGTGAAGGGGTTTCTCTTCACCATGGAGATTATTCTACGATCATCCACCACTGTTGTCTTCCGTGGGCGCCCAGGTCTTTTTGCATTGATGAATTCACCAGTGCTTTCTTTCTTTCTCAGGATGTACCAAACTGTAGATTTTGCCACTCCTAATATTGTAGCAATTTCTCGGATGGGTTTTTTCTGTTTTCGCAGCTTTAGGATGGCTTGTTTCACCTGCATGGAGAGCTCCTTTGACCGCATGTTTACTTCACAGCAAAACCTTCCAAATGCAAGCACCACACCTCAAATCAACTCCAGGCCTTTTATTTGCTTAATTGAGAATGACATAACGAAGGTATTGCCCACACCTGTCCATGAAATAGCCTTGGAGTCAATTGTCCAATTACTTTTGGTCCCTTTAAAAACAGGGTGGCACATGTTAAGGAGTTGAAACTCCTAAACCCTTCATCCAATTTTAATGTGGATACCCACAAATGAAAGCTAAAAGTCTGAACTTCAACTGTATCTGAATTGTTTTGTTTAAAATTCATTGTGGTAATGTCTATGACCAAAATTAGAAAAATGTTGTCTCTGTCCAAATATATATGGACCTAACTGTATCTCCTATATACAGTGGAGTGCAGAAAAGAGAGGAGGCCTCCTAGCAAAGATGAAAATGGAGCCCCTCATGTTCTTCCTGTGCATGTGTGAGGGAGAGCCAGTGCAGTCGTCATGGCCACCAGCATCTGCAACAGTGTGCCCTGGCCTTCCACCACATAAACACGCTGCCTATCGCTCAGCATACCTGCAGCGCCTGTCACTGCTCCATCAGGGTCCTCTGTACGTTTCTGGAGGACTTCAGGATCCACTTTAGAAATAACGGAGTCACAGTCCAGTTCAACTTTAAACGGAGCAACTTTACTGAGACTTGAACACAGCATATTCATATTCTTTCCAGCATCATCATCATCAGGGTTCACAACATACAGCTTCTCTTCTGTCCCTTCCTTCCTCTCTCTGCCACTAAGCTCACTTCTGATATGGACCGTACCTTTCGTATCCTCAGCATCTACCCTGTGCAGACCTAATCCGTTAGAGGGCCCCCACGACTGCTTCGCATCAGTCCTGAGGGCATCCGCCCACGCGATGAGCTGTCACATCCTGGGTGACCTGCCCATACTGCTTAGTCTTTTCGGGTGGCAGCTGCAGACCCACTTTGTTCTTCACTGTCCACCCTGTTGCACTGCTGTAGTTCCCTCTGTAACAAGCCTGGTATATGCTGGGCCTTTGGCTTGGGCTGAATGTTGCGTGACACGGTGTTGCCCAGGGCTAGCCATCCCTCCTGAGCTAATGGGCACCCTTGCCCTGACTGAGAAGTAAGAACTATCAGTAAGTCCCTCCTGTCTTATCCACCGTGCCCCTCCTATGTTAACCATTTCTATACTATGCACTACAATTCCCCATCTAGTGGCCCATCTGACGTAATGCTACCCTTTTACATTGTGCCCCATCTAGTGCTCGACCTGGGGTAACACACTTTCCCTAAATATAAGATGCATATTATACACATCATAGCAGCATGGCAAATATACTTAAAGGGGTTGGGGAAAAGGTGCTACATATGTTACAACCCCTTTAACTCGTGTGAATTTTTTAAGCTATAGTAGTTTCCCCTCACTTACTAAAGACATACTGATAGGGAACATAGATTGGGAGCCTCAATGGGGACAGTGAGTGATGACAGTGTATGTAAAGTGCCATGGAATATTTTGGTGCAATTTAGGCATCAGAAAAATAGATTGATAATAAACAGGTTTTTGCAACCTAGTAGTTAATGGATGAGACTCCTCTGGGCTGGATCTCATCTCTCCAGGGGCCCCATAACAGTTGTATGGTCTGCCCCTTGACTATTAACCCCTTAAGCCCCGAGGGTGGTTTGCACGTTAATGACCGGGCCAATTTTTACAATTCTGACCACTGTCCCTTTATGAGGTTATAACTCTGGAACGCTTCAACGGATTCCAGTGAATCTGACATTGTTTTCTCGTGACATATTGTACTTCATGACAATGGTAAAAATTCTTTGATAGTACCTGCGTTTATTTGTGAAAAAAACGGAAATTTGGCGAAAATTATGAAAATTTCGCAATTTTCCAATTTTGAATTTTTATGCAATTAAATCACAGAGATATGTCACACAAAATACTTAATAAGTAACATTTCCCACATGTCTACTTTACATCAGCACAATTTTGGAACCAAAATTTTTTTTTGTTAGGGAGTTAAGGGTTAAAAGTTGACCAGCAAATGGATTACATATGATTCATACCCTATCCCACTTCCCCTTTTGTTTCTGTCTTGTCTTTGTCCTGTCCTGTCTTATATGTAGGTACACAAAGATCTATTATAATAGTTATTACATGACACTAGTGATGTAAGAGTGACTTTTTGTTGTACTATCAAAACTCCTATGTTGGGAGATCTATGTATTAATCTTTAAATTCAAATAAAAATTATTGAAACAAAAAAAAAAAAAGTTGACCAGCAATTTCTCATTTTTACAACACCATTTTTTTTTAGGGACCACATCTCATTTGATGTCATTTTGAGGGGTCTATATGATAGAAAATACCCAAGTGTGACACCATTCTAAAAACTGCACCCCTCAAGGAGCTCAAAACCACATTCAAGAAGTTTATTAACCCTTCAGGGGTTTCACAGGAATTTTTGGAATGTTTAAATAAAAATGAATATTTAACTTTTTTTCACACAAAATTAATTTCAGCTCCAATTTGTTTTATTTTACCAAGGGTAACAGGATAAAATGGATGCCAAACATTGTTGTACAATCTGTACTGAGTACGCTGATACCCCATATGTGGGGGTAAACCACTGTTTGGGCGCATGGCAGAGCTCGGAAGGAAAGGAGCGCCATTTGACTTTTAAATGCAAAATTGACAGGAATTGAGATGGGACGCCATGTTGCGTTTGGAGAGCCCCTCATGTGCCTAAACATTGAAACCCCCCACAAGTGACACCATTTTGGAAAGTAGACACCCTAAGGAACTTATCTAGATGTGTGGTGACCACTTTGACCCACCAATTGCTTCACAGAAGTTTATAATGCAGAGCCGTAAAAATAAAAAATCATATTTTTTCACAAAAATGATCTTTTCGCCCCCAATTTTTTATTTTCCCAAGAGTAAAAGAAGAAATTGGACCTCAAAAATTGTTGGCCAATTTGTCCTGAGTACGCTGATACCCCATATATGGGTGTAAACCATTGTTTGGGCGTATGGCAGAGCTCGGAAGGGAAGGAGCGCCATTTTACTTTTCAATGCAAAATTGACTGGAATTGAGATGGGATGCCATGTTGCGTTTGGAGAGCCCCTGATGTGCCTGAACATTAAAACCCCTCACAAGTGACACCATTTTGAAAAGTAGACCCCCTAAGGAACTTATCTAGATGTGTTTTGAGAGCTTTGAACCCCCAAGTGTTTCACTACAGTTTATAACGCAGAGCCGTTAAAATAATTTTTTTTTTTTTTTCGCAAAAATTATTTTTTAGCCCCCAGTTTTGTATTTTCACAAGGGTAACATAATAAATTGGACCCCAAAAGTTGTTGTCCAATTTGGCCTGAGTACGCTGATACCCCATATGTGTGGGGGAACCACTGTTTGGGCGCTTGGCAGAGCTCGGAAGGGAAGGAGCGCCATTTGGAATGCAGACTTAGATGGATTGGTCTGCAGGCGTCACGTTGCATTTGCAGAGCCCCTGATGTACCCAAACAGTAGAAACCACCCACAAGTGACCTCATATTGGAAACTAGACCTCCCACGGAACTTATCTAGATGTGTTGTGAAAACTTTGAACCCCCAAGTGTTTCACTACAGTTTACAACGCAGAGCCGTGAAAATAAAAAATCCTTTTTTTTCCCACAAAAATGATTTTTAGCCCCCCAAATTTTTATTTTCCCAAGGATAACAAGAGAACTTGGACCCAAAAAGTTGTTGTCCAATTTGTCTCGAGTACGATGATACCCCATATGTTGGGGTAAACCCCTGTTTGGGCGCACGGGAGAGCTCGGAAGTGAAGGAGCACTGTTTTACTTTTTCAATGCAGAATTGGCTGGAATTGAGATCGGACGCCATGTCGCGTTTGGAGAGCCCCTGATGTGTCTAAACAGTGGAAACCCCCCAATTATAAATGAAACCCTAATCCAAACGCACCCCTAACCCTAATCCCAACTGTAACCCTAACCACACACCTAACCCTGACACACCCCTAATTCTAATCCCAACCCTAATCCCAACCGTAAATGTAATCCAAACCCTAACCCTAGCCCTAATGGGAAAATGGAAATAAATAAATTTTTTTTAATTTTATTATTTTTCCCTAAGGCTAGGTTCACATTGCGTTAGCGAAATCCGTTTAGCACTAGCGGATTGCGCTAACGCAATGTCTTTTTAGGTGTCGTGTTTAGTGGTCGCATTAACGTCCCCGGTCTGGAAGATCGGGGATCGGACCTCGGGCGCGCCGCGGACGCTGCAAGCAGCGTCTGAGGCGCGCCACAAAAGAATGGCACCTTGCTAGCGCGAGCCGAAAATGGCACGCTCTAGCGATGCGCTACACCCGAAAATCACATTGCTGTCAATGGTTGTGCTAACGGACCCGTTGCACGGCGTTAATTGTGACATTTTCGCCGTGCAACGCTGTCCGTTAGCGTTAACCCATTAACGCAATGTGAACCTAGCCTAACTAAGGGGGTGATGAAGGGGGGTTTGATTTACTTTTATAGCGTTTTTTATATCGGATTTTTATGATTGGCAGCCGTCACACACTAAAAGACGTTTTTTATAGCAAAAAAGTTTTTGCGTCTCCACATTTTGAGACCTATAATTTTTCCATATTTTGGTCCACAGAGTCATGTGAGGTCTTGTTTTTTGCGGGACGAGTTGACGTTTTTATCGGTTACATTTTCGGGCACGTGACATTTTTTGATCGCTTTTTATTCCGATTTTTTGTGAGGCAGAATGACCAAAAACCAGCTATTCATGAATTTCTTTTGGGGGAGGCGTTTATACCGTTCCGCGTTTGGTAAAATTGATGAAGCAGTTTTATTCTTCGGGTCAGTACGATTACAGCGATACCTCATTTATATCATTTTTTTAATGTTTTGGCGCTTTTATACGATAAAAGCTATTTTATAGAAAAAAATAATTATTTTGGCATCGCTTTATTCTGCGGACTATAACTTTTTTATTTTTTTGGTTATGATGCTATATGGCGGCTCGTTTTTTGTGGGACAAGATGACGTTTTCAGAGTTACCATGTTTATTTATATCCGTCTTTTTGATCGCGTGTTATTCCACTTTTTGTTCAGCGTTATGATAATAAGGCGTTGTTTTTTGGCTCGTTTTTTTTTTTTTTTTTTTCTTTCGGTGTTCACTGAAGGGGTTAACTAGTGGGCCAGTTTTATAGGTCGGGTCGTTACGGACGCGGCGATACTAAATATGTGTACTTTTATTGTTTTTTTGTTTTTTTTTTATGTAAAGAAATGTATTTATGGGAATAATATTTTTTTTTTTCTGCTTTATTTAGGAATTTTTTTTTTTTTTTTTTTTACAAGTGTGGAAATTTTTTTTTTTACTTTTTCACTTTGTCCCAGGGGGGGACAATACAGATCACCGATCTGACAGTGTGCACAGCACTCTGTTAGATCGGTGATCTGACATACAGCCGGGCAGGATTAGAGCTGCAGCTGCAGCCTGATCCTGACCCGGAAGTGCTCCCTGCAGGACCCGGATGCAGCCCGGCGGCCATTTTGGATCCGGGGACTGCAGGGAGAAGACGCTCGGTACACGGTGAGTACATCACCGTGTACCGATCGTCTCAGGGAAGCCCGCAGGGAGCCCCCTCCCTGCGCGATGCTTCCCTGCACCGCCGGCACACCGCGATCATCTTTGATCGCGGTGTGCCGGGGGTTAATGTGCCGTGAGCGGTCCGTGACCGCTCCTGGCACATAGTGCCGGATGTCAGCTGCGATAGGCAGCTGACACCCGGCCGCGATCGGCCGCGCTCCCCCCGTGAGCGCGGCCGATCGCATATGACGTACTATCCCGTCCCTGGGAATTAAGTCCCAGGTCACCTGGACGGGATAGTACGTCATATGGGATTAAGGGGTTAATCCAACTTGATCAATAGAATGTTCAAGCAGGTGCCTATATATTTGTACCAAATTCACATGTATAGTGTTCATTATGATTTATATGTAACTAGATATAAGAACTAAGAACACAGGATCTTTTGTCTTTCTATCAATCCCAAACAAATATTTAACAATTATTTATAATTATGTCACTTCTGACTCATGAGGCTTTACAATATATTATGAAGGAAATGATAATATACATCAGGGGTGTCAAACTGCATTCCTCGAGGGCCGCAAACAGGTCATGTTTTCAGGATTTCCTTGTATTGCACAGGTGATAATTTAATCACCTGCACAGAATGATTCCAGCACCTTGTGTAATGCAAAGGAAATCTTGAAAAAATGCATGGTCTGAGGCCCTCAAGGAATGCAGTTTGACACCCCTGATATACATTATCACCTCTATGTCTGTGTCTACACATGGGGTTATTCTGCGGAGACACATCCAATTCACCGTATTATACAATCCAAGGACAATATAAGATCAGAAGTAAGATGAGATAGTACAGATTACTCATTGACATCCCTTGAGGTTGTATCCATCTGCAATATTCATAATGGATATGTGCAATATCACTAATAATCGACATACATTGAACACTCACTGAGGATGGAAAGTTGTCATCTGAAGGTTCCAGAAGTGGATTATCGAGGGGAATAAAATGATTAAGTGATAGGAATCTGTCCAACTGACTGGAATCTGAGGTTATGTAAATATGAGATATGGAGATCATATATTTTTATATAAAAAAAAAATGATGTGAACATTATATAAACTTAATGTTCAATTGAGCCAATTCAGGGAAAAATTAGAACAAAACAACACCAAATGTGCAATTTTGTGTCTTCTGGAGAAGGAAGGTCCATCTGAACCAATTTATTGCTTTCCCCTTCATGTTCACGTTTTCCCCTTGTTTCTTCTTATGAGTAAATGAGATGTAATGTAGATCTGGTGAACCTGAATGTTGTATCTTCTGCTTCAGTCCTCAGATTTCTCTATATACTGTTCATGGGAATAAAGCAAAACTTCTTTGAGATGATCACTGAAATTTTTTTGGTGAAAAATGGTCTACTGTCTACTAAAGGGAGTGATCCTTTCAGAGATAAGGACCCATATAAATAAGATATGAGAGAATTAAAAATCTGGCAAAGAAAAATGTTTTCTCAATCAGCGGTGGTCTTCTCAAAGAGATAGTGTTTTGGGGACCTATCACTTTATTTCTAAATAAGTTGTCGTAAATGGATGCAGGATAATTCTACAACTGCTGCTTCACTTCTTTCCATTTACGAGTCTATTTCTCCCTGTGCAGAAGCACCATGCTGCCTCCTTCCTCTGCCCTCTTCCTGTCCTCTGTTCTTCTCTGCTGTTCAGGTAAGTTCAGTTGCTTGTTCACCTTTAAGATGTCCTTTTTTCGTTAAAAAGAAACTGGACTCCTATTTTTAATGTTTGGGGTTTTTTTTATCTTAGTGGGCTAATCTAATCAAATGGGTAAAATTGTAAAGTGCTGGTGGAAAAAATCCTTTGCGTTTTTAAGAGTGTAGGTTTTTAATTGCTTAACGGTCAACCGATCCTGCGTAGTGCTTACAACTATTTGCTATAGAACTTGTAAGCGCTGCCAGATCCCAGTCGATCAGTTTTAGTACCATTGCGCTCTTCTGGTACTGGTTGCAACATTTGATAGCGCACAGCAGGATAAACCATGCTCCAGGACCAAACTGTCAACCGATCAGGAGGGCACCTGTTTGAGATTGAGAACATGGGACAACCATTTTAAGGTTCCTTGCACTTGGAAGAGCTATGTAGAGCTGTACATCCCCATAAAGCCACTGAGGTTGGTGTGCTTAAGGATTTCCCGATGTTTTCACCTGATTCATAATTTGTGATTTTTTTTTTTTTTCAAAAAGTTATAACAGTTTTCGCAAACTTACTCTATTCTTCCACTGGACTAATTTTATGTTCACCAAAAATTTTTGAAAATTGTTTGCATGTTTTGAAAAATGTGCAACTTTTTGTTCTAAAAGGTCATAAAAATTGTTTAAGATAAAAAAAGTTATTTTTTTTTGTACTTTATGCAAAATTCAGGAACTGTGTGCACCAGCTTTATGAAAACTCATCAGTGAATACCACAAGATAAAAAAAAGAAAAGTAACTTTAAAAAATTTAAATAATAAATCGGGCCCTAAAGAGAAATAAGATGAGCCTAACTTATTACCAGGCGCACGCTACTTAATGAATTAGGGGCATCATATCAGTGACGCGCGTCTCCATGCGCATCACCAGGAATAGAGTAACATTTCTGGCTTAAGGAATGCCGCCACCTTCAATTCATTTGTCAGGTGGGTGTTGTCACGCCTCAACCCAGCCCAGCTTCTCAATAGCTCTGTGCTTTTTGAGGTCAGAAAGGGGTATGAAAATACCAAAAGTCATAAAAAATTTTGTGATGAGCAAATATTCTGCAACATTTTAAGGTGTTTTATGCCAGGACTATTGTGAATCAGGGTCTTAGTCTGCACTTACTGGTCTCACTTTAAGAGCGCAGTCAGACAGCTGTATAACATGAAGAACGCATGCATCACAATGCTCAGATTGGCCGATGACTCTCCTTACCTGAGCATGATAGCATGTATTTCTATGCAGCTGTCACACTCAGATCATGAGAGCCGCCGGCCAGTCCGTTCACTGATGCCATCATCATCCGTGTTATCCAAAGCGTTTGATACCGTGCCGCACAAGAGGTTGGTACACAAAATGAGAATGCTTGGTCTGGGGGAAAATGTGTGTAAATGGGTTAGTAACTGGCTTAGTGATAGAAAGCAGAGGGTGGTTATAAATGGTATAGTCTCTAACTGGGTCGCTGTGACCAGTGGGGTACCGCAGGGGTCGGTATTGGGACCTGTTCTCTTCAACATATTCATTAATGATCTGGTAGAAGGTTTACACAGTAAAATATCGATATTTGCAGATGATACAAAACTATGTAAAGCAGTTAATACAAGAGAAGATAGTATTCTGCTACAGATGGATCTGGATAAGTTGGAAACTTGGGCTGAAAGGTGGCAGATGAGGTTTAACAATGATAAATGTAAGGTTATACACATGGGAAGAAGGAATCAATATCACCATTACACACTGAATGGGAAACCACTGGGTAAATCTGACAGGGAGAAGGACTTGGGGATCCTAGTTAATGATAAACTTACCTGGAGCAGCCAGTGCCAGGCAGCAGCTGCCAAGGCAAACAGGATCATGGGGTGCATTAAAAGAGGTCTGGATACACATGATGAGAGCATTATACTGCCTCTGTACAAATCCCTAGTTAGACCGCACATGGAGTACTGTGTCCAGTTTTGGGCACCGGTGCTCAGGAAGGATATAATGGAACTAGAGAGAGTACAAAGGAGGGCAACAAAATTAATAAAGGGGATGGGAGAACTACAATACCCAGATAGATTAGCGAAATTAGGATTATTTAGTCTAGAAAAAAGACGACTGAGGGGCGATCTAATAACCATGTATAAGTATATAAGGGGACAATACAAATATCTCGCTGAGGATCTGTTTATACCAAGGAAGGTGACGGGCACAAGGTGGCATTCTTTGCGTCTGGAGGAGAGAAGGTTTTTCCACCAACATAGAAGAGGATTCTTTACTGTTAGGGCAGTGAGAATCTGGAATTGCTTGCCTGAGGAGGTGGTGATGGCGAACTCAGTCGAGGGGTTCAAGAGAGGCCTGGATGTCTTCCTGGAGCAGAACAATATTGTATCATAGAATTAGGTTCTTTAGAAGGACGTAGATCTGGGGATTTATTATGATGGAATATAGGCTGAACTGGATGGACAAATGTCTTTTTTCGGCCTTACTAACTATGTTACTATGTTACGGCCATCTGACTGCGCCCTTACAAAAATGTTCAGTGCAACAACACAAAAAGCCAATATCTCTGTATAAACCTAGCTTTATCCATTTTGGGTTATAATAATTTTTAAGTAGGTCCAATTGATTTTTGAACTGATGGCAAAAAAAAACCCTCCACTGATAATACAGCTAATTTGATTCATGGTTATCAAAATTTACAGCCATGCTAACAAATAAAATATAACTTATAACACGCTATATATTAAATACTTTCCATATTATATTTATAAAGACTGTGGTAGGTCGACTCACTTAGCTCCTTAAAGAAGTAGACACAGGAACCATTTCTATTTATTGTCCGGCTGGTTTATTGCAATCCTTATAAACCACATCACCAGAAAACATGAATGCAGCCTTTGTCCGGCACAAGGTGAAACAAAAAGTAACAAGTGCATACAATAGTGCTGGTTAGCCCACCTGGCATAGAGTCCAGTTTCTTAGTCCTTTTAGCAAAGGCATTCAGTCCAGGAGATCTGCGCACCTCCATACACACAGGCCTGTGTAAAAGAAACAGCTCTCAAGTTACAAAGTGAACCACACCCAGGGGTGGAGATATGATGAGCAGTCTCAGTCATGCCCAATTAACCCCTCTCAGCACTTAGTCTGCTGGAGCATTTTCCTATACGTACAAAAGCATTACTTCAAGTTTATCTCCCAACCACTAGGTGTCCGACTGCCAGCGTAAAAGACAAACTATTGGGAGGCTATTCTGCAATGTAAGCTACTTCCATTGTTGCATGCACTATTCTCATTGTGCTCCCACTGATGAAATACAGGATCCATAATTATAAATAGTGATCATAGAGACTTCCTGGTTCATAATGGAGAGGCATGTGTTTGCAGAAAAGATGGAAGAAGAAGTATTTGTGATCAGGCTATGTGCACACGTCAGGATTTCTGGCAGAAATTTTCCTGACAAAAACCTGACATTTCTGCCAGAAATCCGCATGCATTTATTTTGCGTTTTTTTGCGCATTTTTTATGCGTATTTTGCGCGTTTTTGATGCGTCTTTGATGCGTTTTTTTCCAAATGCATAGAATAGCGGGAAAAACGCAAAAAACCCCGCAAAATTAGGGTTACGTTCGCCCTTGCTTTGAGGCTGAGTTCCTACAATGAGCTTTTGGTAAATGTTTGTTGCCGATTTTCTGTTGTATTCTAGTACCTAACAGGTAAATTTTAATTTTGACTTGCATTTTTTTCATTGTGCTAATTTTTACCACAATTGTACCTCGTTTTGGTGTGTCATGTTTTAAATAAAGCTGCTTTGTTTTTGATACTTCCTGGTATTTGGCAAAACTTTATTGACATAGTGATGTGCGGATTACATGCATTTTTTAATCTTTGTATTTTCCGCACCTAATGCAATTCTATGGGGAGAATCCGCACATAATTTCTCTTGCAGGTATGCTGAGCTTTAACATGTCGTGGATTTCAAACCCGTGCCGCAGGTCAGTTTATGCAGTGTGAAAAAAAAGGTCAGATTTCTATAAATCCCATCTACTTTGCTGGAACTGTTAGGGTATGTTTCCACGTGCAGGAAACGCTGCGTGTCTGACGCTGCATAGAGCCGCAGCGTCAGACACGCAGCGTCCAGATGTTACAGCATAGTGGAGAGTATTTAATGAAATCCCGTCTCCACTATGCGTGGTAACACGCACGCGGCGGCCCTGCGACTCCGGACATGCTGCGCGTCTTTTCAGATCGCAGCATGTCCGTATATCTTGCGGCGACGCTGCGTCGCCGCAAGATATAGCACAGGGCCCTATGCGATGGGTGCGATGATGCCGGATGTGTGCTGTGAACACATCCGGCATCATCGCGGCCCAGAAGGGGGCGGGGCTTAGCGCAGAGCGGCAAAGCCGCTCCAACGATACCGCCGGCCATCCTGATCGTGGACACGCAGCCTAAGACGCTGTGTCAATGAAAATCCATAGTGTCAAAAACTCACTAAAAGCTCATTGTGGGAACTTAATCTAACTGTTTCTACTGCTAACCATACAACAAACTAGATTCAATACAACTGCTATTGTTCCTTGACAATTAGTTATTTTTCCAATTAGCTTTTAACCCCATCAAAGGATCAAACGGAGAATATGGACCAGTATTTGAGGAGCAGCCACAGAACACTTTGTACCCAGAGGGGTCAGAAGAACAACTCACCCTGGCTTGCCGTGCCCGGGCCATCCCTTCTGCCACTTACAGGTATGAACGAACGATGGCAACACAGATTTAGCCAATGGAGATGATATATCATGAACGTTGTCCCCAATTTGCAATTACTAGAAGTTAGATATATTTCTCTCCCTTTATTTGAAGGTGGAGGCTGAATGGTACAGACCTCAACATTATGGCAAACTCCACTTACCAATTGGTAGGAGGAAACCTGGCAATCTCGAACCCGACACAGTCTAAGCACACAGGAACCTATCAATGTGTAGCCTCCAACCCAAGGGGTGCCGTGCTTAGTCATGAAGTCTCACTGCGCTTTGGATGTGAGTGTCCTAAAGTAATCTTATTACTATGGAATCAGTCACCAGGTTTTTGTCATCTAATCTGAGAGCAGCATAATGTAGAGACAAAGATCCTGATTCCAGCAATGTGTCACTTCCTGGGCTGCTTGCTGTAGTTTTGATAAAATCACAGTTTTATCAGCAGGATATTATTATTAGAGGACTAGTAAACCTGGTGCCATGTAGTCCTCCATATTCATGAGCTTTATGTAGCCCCTCCCCATCCATTGATTGACGACTTTCTGAGTGGTGTTGAGAGTTCAATATTCAAACAACTGCCAGATCTGCAGCAAAGAAAACAGTGATTTTATATAAATAACTGCAAGCAGCTTAGTAAGTGACACATCGCTGGAACTGGGATCTCTGCACCTACATCATGCAAAAACTTGGTGACAGATTCCCTTTAATATTTTGTTGGCTTGTAAATAATTATTAGCATAAAAAATAATAATCTTTCGTTTTTTTTTTGTCTTGTATCTCAGATTTGCATGAATTCCCACCGGAGGAGAGAGATGCCGTTAAAATAACAGAAGGATGGGGAGTTATGTTGCCTTGTAATCCTCCACAGCACTACCCTGGTAATAATCTGCCAGAATTGTTATCCTTTCGCTGTGTGTATTGCCACCAACTCATCATATCGTGTTTGATAAAACGTGATACATTCATTTTATTAGGCTACGTTCACATTTGCGTTGTTGGGCGCAGCGTCGTCGACGCAACCAACAACGCATATACACAACGCTGCGTTTCTTGACGCATGCATTGACATAAACTAGTAATGTTAATGAATTTTGGCGCAGGGAAAACGCTACAAGTAGCGTCGTCCACGCCCTGTCTGGAGAATCAAATTAACGCATGCGTCGTAAAACGCAATACAACGCATACCGGCACATGTTCATGCGTCCCCCATGTTAAAGATAGGGGCGCATGACGCATGCGTCGGTATGCGTCGACGACGCTGCGCCCAACAACGCAAATGTGAATGTAGCCTTATTCAGTTAATTTTTCTCTCTCTCTCTCTCTATATATATTTACAGCCATTATGGCATATGTTATATGGATGAGGGTCACAGCCCAGAGAGGAGAGTGGCAGAAGTTACCCACCCCTTATCCTTGTGTATTAACCATCTGAATGCGTTCTGATCTTCTGATATTCTCCCAGACATGTCACGTCATATTGTCCTTTTGGCTGCAGCCCTCTTTGCTATGCCCTTCAAAAATGATATGAAACAAATGGAGATGGCAGGAGCTTAGGGAAACAAGTAAAGTGTTAGAACAAAGAGCAAAGCGAGGAGAAAGCCCTCGTCACCTGCTAATCCTTGCAGCCACATAGCGGGTGTCACATCTCATGCTGTGAGGAACATCCCTGAACATCTGCTGACCCTGGAGTCCTATCACTGGAATATGCCAATGGGTAAATCAATTCACCGGTGGCACAAGGGAGTCTGTTCTGCCCTGTAAAAGAAAGCAAAATAATTATTAAAATGTGACAATACACTGCCGAGGCTAAATATACTTAGTATTTTATGCTTTATGCAAAATAGAGAATGTATAATAAATCTCAGACATTAAGAATAATTTAGTATTTAGAAATATCAGGTAAAATTACGGAGATAAGATTCACTGCCAGTCATTAACCCTTTTCTGAGCGGGATCATTTCCGCTTTTTCGAATGTATTTTTTTTTTTCCTTCCCTTGTTCCGAGAGTCATATCTTTTATTTTTTGACATAGCCATATGAGGGCTTGTATTTTTTTACAGGATCAGTTGTAGTTTTGAATGACACCATTCATTTAACTTTAGGTGCGGGGACCGAAAAACTGCTATGATGTCATTTTCATTTCTTTTTTTTTTTCTTTTTACGGCATTTATCCTATGAATTAAAGACTTTTATATTTTGAAAGATCGAAGTTTTACAGAAGCAGCTATTCCAAATATGTTTTGTGTGGGTTTTTTTGTCTTTTTTTTTAACTGAGAAAATGAGACTTGGGGGGGGCAATTAAACTTTTACATATCTTTTTTGTTTTCCATTTATTATATCTCATACTAAGATATTGATGCTTCCATTGAGCCCAGTGATCCTGTGAATGCTGGGCCCGTGGAGACCTAGAACCGCCATGACAGTGACAGTTAAGGTACCGTCACACTGAACGATATCGCTAGCGATCCGTGACGTTGCAGTGTCCTGGCTAGCGATATCGTTGAGTTTGACAGGCAGCAGCGATCAGGATCCTGCTGTGCCATCGTTGGTCGGAGCAGAAAGTCCAGAACTTTATTTCATCGCTGGACTTCCCGCAGACATCGCTGAATCGCCGTGTGGCGTAAAAAAACCCAAACACTACATACTTACATTCCGGTGTCTGTCCCCCAGCGCTCTGCTTCTCTGCACTGTGTAAGCGCCGGCCGGAAAGCAGAGCACAGCGGTGACGTCACCGCTGTGCTTTCCGGCTGGCGCTCACAGTCAGTACAGAGAAGCACAGCGCCGGGGACAGACACCGGAAGGTAAGTATGTAGTGTTTTTTTTTTTTTTACGTTTACGCTGGTAACCAGGGTAAACATCGGGTTACCAAGCGCGGCCCTGCGCTTAGTAACCCGATGTTTACCCTGGTTACCAGGGGACCAGCATCGTTGGTCGCTGGAGAGCTGTCTGTATGACAGCTCTCCAGCAACGCTGCAGCGATCCGGATCGTTGTCTGGATCGCTGCAGCGTCGCTAAATGTGACGGTACCTTTAAGGCAATCCCAAATGTAGAAGAAAAAAGTAATAGATAAAAAAGCCTCCAGTCTTAACATCTTTTCCGACCTTTAGGAGGATACTGCATAAAAAAAAAAAAATAAAGCTAAAAAAAATGGACAACATAAAAATTCAAGTGCCTGCCATCATACACAAAGTTCCTCCCCTCACAAAGTGATCTTAACTAGCGCGTTTCATAGATAGTGAAAATTTTTTAAAGATTTTAGGATTTTTATGTATATTATTAAAAAAATCTAACATGAAATTATAGTAACTTTACCTTTGTTGCAATATCTTACAGGTTTGTCATACAAATGGCTACTGAATGAGTTCCCAGTGTTTTTGTCGACTGATAGCAGGCGATTTGTTTCTCAAGTAACTGGAAACTTGTACATTGCGAGGACAGACACCCAGGATGAAGGGGAGTACTCCTGTCTGACCACCAGCCACGTTGCTTTTACAACGAAGAGCGTTTATAGTAGCTTTACTCCACTTAGTGTCACTCCAGAAGGTCAGTTATGTTTCAGTTATTCCTGACCCTTGTTGCTGTTAATTCCGCTGGTACATAGCCTACATGTTTGATATATACATTAGTCCTTTTGGCTATTTCATGGTTTATCTCTGAAATCACTGAAGAATCTATTCAATGTTGACTGACTGACCCCATATGATAACCATGTCCCCAGTTTATGTGTATATATGCTATATATTATATCGACCGCCATATATATTCTCTCCCATCTGTCAGTTGGCCTTGATTGACATACGTCTATTTCCCACCATCCCATGTAATATACATATTCCAAACCAAACATTAGCTCTATAAACATCTTCATTAAAATAATAGTACAGTCATTACCGTGTCTTAGTTCGTTAAATAATGTGGTTAATTTTATCTACTTGATCTTACAGCGGAGCCACGGATATACGCCCCCAGTATTAAAGTGCGCTTCCCAGCGGAGACATATACTCTCTCCAGGCAGTCAGTGACATTGGAGTGTTTTGCCTTTGGAAAGTAAGTAGTTTCAAATTTTTTATGTGCACAAAACACTGAAATGGTCTAAGACACTGATTTAAAGTGACTGTCAGGAGAAAATGTTTGTTTATATCAAGATTTTACGTTATATGTATTTTTTTTAACATTTTTGTTCTAATGTTTTTATTTTTAGTTTTCATATCCTGTCTTAAACAAAATTATGAAATCTTTTACTTTTTACACTGACCACCTGGCCTTATATACTAGATTCATGCTTCCTGATGAGTTTTCTGTAGTCTCGTTACCAGTACAGACAGGATGAGGCCACGTGCACACATTGAGTGTTTGGTGAGGTTCTTACTTCAGTATTTGTAAGCCAGAACCAGGAGTGGAACAATCAGAGGAAAAGTATAATAGAAACATATGCACCACTTCTGTATTTATCACCCACTCCTGGTTTTGGCTTACACATACTGATGTAAAATACTGACCAAATACTCAATGTGTGAACATGACCTGATAATAAATGGTAACACCTCTCTATAAAATAAATAACACAGGAGCCATCATTCACAGTAGAAGATGTCACAGCTCACCTCCTCCCCTTCCTTCACATCATATTTGTCTTGATGAGAATATGCTCATTAAATATTTCAGTTCAGTAGGGTTTGAGTCAGTCTCATGTTCTAATGTCCATGTGCCCAACATGTAGTAGAAATCTAATATTAGGCCTTGTGGCTAGTGTGTAAATTGCAACATTTTTGTTTTTTAATATCGTCATTAGCAGGGGTGTCAAACTGCATTCCTCGAGGGCTGCAAACAGGTCGTGTTTTCAGGATTTCCTTGTACTGCACAGGTGATAATTTAATCACCAACTCATTATTTGTGTAGGTGATTAAATTATCACCTGTGCAGTACAAGGAAATCCTGAAAACATGACCTGTTTGCAGCCCTCGAGGAATGCAGTTCATCAGAAATAAAAATACATAAATACATTGTCGAAATTAAAAAAGTACAATTTAACTAGAAATGAATGAATCTGCCAAAATTAGAATTTGGCAGAGTGCTCACATTTTGCAGAGACATTTGAGATGCATCACATGTATTCAAAGTTAATGAAGACCCCAGAGAATAATAAACTTGGGTTAAAAAAAAAAATACTCACGTCACCTTACTTGTTCGGCCACTGCAGCACTCATATCTTCTTCTGCGATCTTCACAGTGCTGAATGGACCTAAAGCCCCCGTCACACACAGCGAGATCGCTAGCGAGATCGCTGCTGAGTCACAAGTTTTGTGACGCAACAGCGACCTCAGTAGCAATCTCGCTATGTGTGACACGTAGCAGCGATCAGGCCCCTGCTGTGAGATCGCTGGTCGTGTCGGAATGGCCTGGACCGTTTTTTGATCGTTGAGGTCCCGCTGGGTAGCACACATCGCTGTGTTTGACACCTTACCAACGACCTCGCTGACAGGACGTTCCATTGAATCGTCATGAAATAGCATCGTTGTACAGGTCGCTACAGGTCGCCGCATCGTTGCAACGTCGTTGGGGAGATCACACTGTGTGACATCTTACCAGCGACCACATAGCGACGCAGCAACGATCCCTGACAGGTCGTATCGTTGTCGGGATCGCTTAAGCGTCGCTATGTGTGACGGGGCCTTTAGTTGTCAGGATGGCAAGGCATCATGATGCACAACAGGCCTACCCAGTGCCAGAAGATCAGGGAAAGGAGGCATGGAGCACCAAATGGCTGGCTGGGGTGGTGGGATAGGAGGGTGGATTTTTCCCCCCTAATCTAAACAGCATAGTATAGAAACAGATCCTGATTCCAGAAATGTATCACTTACTGGGCTCCTTACTGTAGTTTTGATACCATCACTCTTTTATCAGCATGATATTATCACTAGAGGACTAGTGAAGCTGCTGTCATGTAGCCCTGCAGATTCATAGCTCTGTGTAACCTGCCTCCATCAGTGATTGGCAGATTTCTGCCTATGCGCAGTGTACACAGTAGTAAGTTGCCATTCAGTGGTGTTGGTGGAGTTGTACAGAGCTCCGCATTCAGAGGATGAATGCAGAGATTGATCTGCAGCAGATAAACCAGTGATTATATCTAAACTACAAAATGCAGCCTAATAAGTGACACATCACTAGAATCAGCGGCTCTGCCTCTACATTGTGCTGCTTTTATATAGGGTATCAAAAACCTGATGATAGATTCCCTTTAAGGTGTATAAGACAACAAGGCATGTGGGAAACACACTTCCATAACCACTTACTGTATGTCACTACTCTTATGTCAGGATGCCTCTGTACTATTCCACCAGAAATAATGACTTAAAAAGAATCTCCATATAATAGATTTATATCAGAGTGGATAATGAGGCATAGGTAGACAATCAAACTTCTACTAGTTTGGACTTGATTAGAATTAATTTACATCATGAAATAATATTTATAGCCCAGTGCCTCGTATTCGATGGAGGACGGTGGATACATCACAGCCCCCTCAGTGGTTTGCCTCAGACCCCGTTCTGCACATTGAAAGTGTCAGCTTTGATGATGATGGAACCTATGAGTGTGAAGCTGAAAACTCTAAAGGCAGAGATACCCATCAAGGTCGTGTAATAGTGCAAGGTAAGATATCATTGTACACTGCATCTTTCTTTTTTAAATGCTTGAATAAATCTCCATTGAATTAAATTAAGCTTCTAAGGGTACCGTCACACAGTGGCATTTTGATCGCTACGACGGCACGATTCGTGACGTTCCAGCGATATATCCGTGACGTTCCAGCGATCTCGCTGTGTCTGACACGCTACTGCGATCAGGGACCCCGCTGAGAATCGTACGTCGTAGCAGATCGTTTGAAACTTTCTTTCGTCGTCTAGTGTCCCGCTGTGGCGGCATGATCGCATGGTGTAACAAAGGTGTGCACGATATTGTATACGATGTGCGCATAGTAACCAACGGCTTCTACATCGCACATACGTCATCAAATTATCGCTCCAGTGTCGTACATTGCAAAGTGTGACAGCAGTCTACGACGCTGGAGCGATATTGTTACGATGCTGGAGCGTCACGGATCGTGCCGTCGTAGCGATCAAAATGCCACTGTGTGACGGTACCCTTAGATAATTTGCTAGGCAGAAATCCAAACTCTTGGGAGATGAACCTGATTTCACTATTAGGTGACCACAGGAACATATCTCTATTAAACAAGTTCCCCCATAAATATATACCTGAAAATAACTGGGTAGAATACCAAACTCCACTATGGTGAAGAAGACCAAAGAGCTGTTGAAGGACACCAGAAACAAAATTGTAGCAGTGCACCAGGCTGGTGGTAGCAATAATAAGAAAATGGAAGACATACAAGACCACTGATAATCTCTTTCAATCTGGGGCTCCACGCAAGATCTCACCCTGTGAGGTCAAAATTTTCACAAGAACGGTGAGCAAAAAATCCCAGAACCACACGGGGGGACCTAGGGAATGACTTGCATAGAGCTGGGACCACTGTAACAAAGGCTGCCGTCAGTAACACACTACACCGCCAGGGACTCAGATCCTGCAGTGCCAGATGTGTCCCCCTGCTTAAGCCAGTACATGTCTGGGCTCGTTTGTTGTTTGCTAGAGAGCATTTGGATTATCCAGAAGAGTATTGGGAGAATGTCATATGGTCTGATGAAGCCAAAGTAGAACTGTTTGGTAGAAACAAAACTCGTTGTGTTTGGAGGAGACAATGCTGAGTTGCATCCAAAGAACATGATACCTACTGTGAAGCATGGGGGTGGCAACATCATGCTTTGGGGCTGTTTCGCTGCAAAGGGACCAGGACGACTGATCCGTATACATGAAAGAATGAATGGGGCCATGTATCGTGAAATTTTGAGTGCAAACTTACTTCCATCAGCAAGGGCATTGAAGATGAAACATGCCAGGGCAACGAAAGAGTGGCTTAGTAAGAAGCATATTAAGGTCCTGGAGTGGCCTAACCAGTCTTCAGATCTCAACCCCATAGAAAACCTTTGGAGGGAGTTGAAAGTCCGTGTTGCCTAGCGACAGGCCCAAAACATCACTGCTCTAGAGATCTGCATGGAGGAATGGGTCAACATACCACCAACAGTGTGTGGCAACCTTGTGAAGACTTACAGAAAACGTTTGACCTCTGTCATTGCCAGCAAAGGATATAACAAAATATTGAGATGAACTTTTGTTAATGACCAAATACTTATTTTCCACCATAATTTGCAAAATAAATCTTGCCAAATCAGACAAGGTGATTTTCTGGATTTGTTTTCTCATTTTGACTCTCATAGTTGTGGTCTACCTATGATATTAATTACAGGCCTCTATCATCTTTTTAAGTGAGAGAACTTGCACGATTAGTGGCTGAATAAATACCTCCCCCCCCCCACCCACACTGTATTTGATACCCTTCCGATTTCACAAGTTTTCCAACCTACAAAGAATGGAGAGCTCTGTAATTCCTTTCGTAGTTACACTTCAACTGTGAGAGACAGGATCTCAAAATAAAAACCAGAAACTCACATTGTATGATTTTAACGTAATTAGTTAGCATTTTATTGCATGAAATAAGAATTTGATACAATAGAAAAACAGAACTAAATATTTGGTACATTAAACATGTGTTTTCAATTACAGAGGTCAGATGTTTTCTGTAGTTCTTAACCAAGTTTGCACACACTGCAGCAGGGATTTTGGCCCACTCCTCCATACAGATCTTCAGATCTTTCAGGTATCGAGGCTGTTGCTGGGCAACATTGAGTTTCAGCTCCATCCAAAGATTTTCAAATGAGTTCAGGTCTGCAGACTGGCTAGGCCACTCGAGGACCTTGAAATGTTTCTTCCGGAGCCACTCCATAGTTGCCCTGGATGTGTGTTTTGTGTCATTGTCATGTTCGAAGACTCAGCCATGACCCATCTTCAATGCTCTTACTAAGGTAAGGAGGTTGTTGGCCAAAATGTCACAATACATGACCCCATCCATATTCCCTTCAATATGATGCAGTTGTCATGTGCCCTTTGCAGAAAAGCACTCCCAAAGTATGATGTTTCCCCCCACGATGCTTCACGATTGGGACAGTGTTCTTGGGGTTGTACTCATCCTTCTTCCTCCAAACACGGTGAGTGGAATTAATACCAAAAAGTTCTATTTTTGTCTCATTTGACCACATGACCTTCTCCCATGCCGCCTCTGGAGCATCCAGATAGTCATTGACAAACTTCAAATGAGCCTGGACAGGTGCTGGTGTGAGCAGGGGGACCTGCGTTCCCTGCAGGATTTTAATCCATGATGGCATAGTGTGTTACTAACGATAATGTTTGAGATTGTGGTCCCAGTTCTCTTCAGGTCATGGACCAGGTCTTCCCATGTAATTCTGGGGTGATTCCTCACCTTTCTTAGAATCATCCTTACCCCACGAGGCAAGATCCTGCATGAAGCCCCAGACTGAAAAAAATTGACAGTCATAGTGTTGCCTTCTCACTAAGTTGCTTGCCTATTGTCCTCTAGCCCATCCCACTATTGTGTAGGTCTACAATTTTGTCCCTGGTGTCCTTAAACAGCTCTTTGGTCTTGGCCATGGTGGAGAGGTTGGAGTGTGACTGAGTGTGTGGACAGGTGTCTTTTATACAGGTAAATGAGTTCAAACAGGTGCAATAAATGCAAATTAATTATGTAATAATCATACAATGTGATTTTCTGGTTCTAATTTTTAGATTCTATCTCTCACATGTGAAGTGTACCTATGATAAAAATTACAGATCTCTCCATTCTTTGTAGGCGGGAAAACTTTGCAAAATCGGCAATGTATCAAATATTGTTTTCCCCACTGTACAGAGAGCGACAACATTGAGTAATAAAGGAACCACCCGTAAATGACTAGATATAATTTTACTAAAATATAATTAAAAATCCTATGTAAATTTATGAGAGATTGGCAAGGGGAAACACAAGAAAGGGGAGGGAAACAATTACACGACAAAAGCATTGTTGGGATACAGTACATCTCACAAATATTAGATGGAGAAAAAAAATAATGTAACAGCACAGCAATTTATATTGATCACATGATTAAAGTATGTTCAAGGACCAATGTTAACATGATCTTTTTTTCAGGTTAGATAATAATAGAGGTAATAAATACCACAATCCAATAGACAAAGGTGTGCGCATATGGAGCGCCCACCAGGGCCTAGGGGTACTCGGTATCGGGTCCGGTCGTCATTAAAGGAGTGGTCACAGTGGCAGTGACCCGGTCAGTGGCCCTGGGAGTCTAATTTAAAGGGAATGTTTTAAAGGGGTTTTTAGAAAGAAAAATGTTTGTGACGCCACCTGTGGTATTCGGTCAGGGATGATAGATGCTGCTTAAAGGGGTCCTCTGGGGGTGATGGCACTGCAGCAAAGATGGTACGGCTTCCTACATGTCAAGCTGGGTCCCCAGGGCTCCCGATGCATTCAGCAAAGATAGTGTGGTGCCAGAAATTAATCAGAGGACACAGGGTTGCAGTCTCTTTACCTGTTTACTGGTGATTCACGGCCACAGTCCAGGGTACCAGCAACAGGTGACGGTGAAGTCCAGGCAGCCTGGAAATGAGTTGAATTCCCTTTGCCAGGTCAGATTGGGAGCCTTCCACTATGCGCTGAATAACAGTCCCTTGCTGCCTATGGCTTCTTTCAAGGCCCTTTCTCATGCTCTGTCCTGGGACAGTTCCTGCATGGTATAGGGGTCTCTATTCACAGTGACCCCGGGCTCTGCATGTTGCTGTACCTCAGGGTGTAGATGTGAGCAAGTTACTTTCAATCTCCAGCCCTCCGGTTTCTGCTGTGGGGCATACAGTCCCACACAGCCTCGGATTCCCGGTGTCCGGTTCCTGCGCTTCAGCGTGGAGGGAGCCCAGTCGCTGCTCTCCTCCAGCTCCTCACTTCTCCTGTGCTCCTTCCTCCTTCTCTGTCTCACACAATCTCCAGACTGAACTAACTTCTTCTCCAAGCCAGAAGATATATCCATCTAGGGAAGTTCCTCTGAAACCGGGTCTAGAGCTCCCCCTTCTGTCCTGGAGTCAGAACATGTTGCATGTACAGATTACTTGTCAAAGGGACCCTCCTCGTTTCCAGGCATGGCCTCCCCGAAAGGAAGGCAATACCACTGTGGTAGCCGAACTCCTGGGGTGCCACACATACACTCTTTGTTTCATATCCACCTGCATCTCTGAAACCAATCCTGACTTTGAGTGCCAGAAATGGATGCAGAGATACGGGGGGTGTAAAAAAGTTTCCATGTGAAAATCAGCTGGTGTCCCACTGGACCGAAGAGCATATACAAAGGAGCAGGACATGTTATACTACCAGCTCTTGAAAAAGCTAGATTCAAAACATGTGTGAAGTCAGGATGGGAATGTGGCAACCACTGCTGCTATGGGTAAGCACTGTATTTTACTTTAGGGACATGAAGATTATACTTGTCATCTGATTACTAGGGCCAGTTGCTTTTCATACAGGTTTATTTGTGGGATATAATTACTTTTTATACACATTGCATTTTACTATAGTACGGTATTTATTATTTTTCTCCTTTGTATTGTGTTATTTATTATCCCTATTATTGTGTAAACTAATAAAAAGATCATGATAACGTGGTTCCTTGTAGCAACTTTTAATCATTTGTTCATTATCAATCATTGTGCTGTTATGAAATTCCAACTAATATACTGCATTTCAACAATGCTATTGCCAAGATTATTTTTTCCCTCACCTTTCTTGTATTTCTCCTTGCTGACCTCTCACAAATTTATATAGAATTTTTAATTATATTTCAATAAAATTATATCTAGTTGTTTATGGCATGTGTGGATCCTTTAATGCTCCATGTTGTCTCTCCTTAGAGGTGTTTCTTTTTTATGTATATATCTTTGTTTGGGCGTTTTTGACCATATGTTTGTTTTTTTCCAAATACTCATCATAGAGAATTTAAAAGGTTGTCCAAAATATTGGTTTGGATGTGTTTCAAACTGACCAATGGTCTGATCTCACTTCTTCACACTGCTTTGGTCAAGTTACAGGAGAGAGGTTCCACTTCCAGTGATATGTATGAAGGCAACTGGTTGATTGCATCAGTTCAATAGCTAACCCAGTCCATGAGGGTTGGCTTGGCCACTGAACTTAGATGGACTGTTAGCCCTTTGAAACACAATTTGTGTGCTGACTTAGGGAGTTGGCTTTGCTTTTTCCTGTATTGAGAGCCAAAATAGAAGTGTATTTTTGGGGGGTCAGAACCAGCAGTAAAATCGGGCCATGGATAGAAGTTTCAAGTATAAAGTATTTGAGTAATTTCAAATCATTTCAGTTCTAAACATTCAAATCACTTTTAATTTGATTAAAGTATTCCTTTAAATGGCCTCTACACTTTCAGAAAACTTGATGTCATTTTATTGCTATTGTGCGAAATAGAATCTAAAATTACATTTTAAAAATGATGTTATCTTACTCCTGAAAAATCCCTCCAAAGTACAATGCACCAGGGAAGACCACTTCTGTCTAATTTGCTTTTCACAGCCTGTTATCAATTGTAATCCAACTCTAGCAGTAGGGAAAGATTTCAGGGAATGGGGACTGGTCTTTGTATCTAAACTCCATCCACCAAAAGCCTATGCATGGGAAATTACAAAGCATAAGTATCCCTGAACATATTATACACTGGAATGAGTTTTGACTTGTTAAAATATCTTTAAGCTGTTTTGTACTACCAAAGCACATCTAGATCAGATACATATTTTTTCAGGTTTTCTGCCATATACTATAGTAAATCTGAGATGTAATGGCTGGCCATGCACTCTTTTGCTAAACCCCATTAACCATTTTTAGAAAAGTAATGCAGCCAGGGCAAATTTTTCCTTCAAATACCCTTTGTGTCAGTGAAAAGATCCACTGGTGGACACAGACAGAAGAAGGGCCTTTTGTAAGTCATTATAATGCACAATTCCACCCACTTTGGAGGTGGATATGGGCCACCTAACCCTTTGTGCAGGCATGTACTACGGAGGACAGAGAATGAACTTCAATCCAATATTGCAGCCAGCATGCAGCCAGCGGGTAAGGAAAGGGTGAATCAAACACCCCAAAACCCCGCCTCCATGGCTGAAGATTGTTCCCTCCAAATTCAGGTGACAGTGTCCCTTTAAAGATCTATTGAGATTATGTCCCTCTGACACAGACATAAGCTACAGTTAGGCCATGTGCACACGTTCAGGATTTTTCGCGTTTTTTTCGTGTTTTTTCGCTATCTGTCAGATAATCTGCCAGATTCTAATGTTAACGACCCATCGTTCACAATTATTGTGTAATGTGAATGGATTGAGCTACTGAATGATGTGTACAAAATCACACATTCATCCCATCAAGCATGAAATAGTTTAGGGGAGCAAAAAAGATCCTCGTTCAACTTTGATAAATTGTGTAATGTAAATAGAGATTCGTTTAACAATTTGACAACAAGGAGGAGTGAAAAGTCTTAAATAGGGTTGATCATGTTCGAAGGCAATAGATTAGTAGCAGTTGGTGCATTGGAATGAATATTCATTATTATCAAAAAATGTTCAATTTTGTACAGTGTGAGGGGAAATGTTTGAATTCGTGTATTTAAAAAAATGGTATCACATATTGGATATAGATGTTTACCATGCCTACACTTCAGGACATCTGCATGGAGTTTGTATGTTCTCCTTGTGTTTGCGTGATTAGTAGGGTTCCTATTAAATAGACCACAGAATGTGTCAAAAATAGGAAAAATAGATTGTGAGACCCACTGGAGAAAGAGACTGATATAAACGGTGATCATTTCTATCTATCACTATGGAGCATGTTGGCACTATTCTAGCAACCATAAATACTGTATGTAATATCAGTTCCAGTATAGATTCTTTCCATTGTATGTGGTTACATGGATCATTTTCTTTTTACTTGACAGCACAGCCAGAGTGGCTCCAAATTATCTCTGACACTGAAGCGAAAATTGATTCAGACCTTCAATGGAACTGTGCAGCATCTGGAAAACCTCGTCCCACGATACGCTGGTTAAGAGATGGAAAACCATTAATGTCACAGGTGAGCAAAGTTTGAAGCAAATATATGTGTAGTATGCGCATGTAAATATATCGTATGCAGTAGGTACATGAAGGGCGGACATACCATTGGTGCAAGCTGCCCTAAAAATAAGGGGTCCCCTAATAACTTAAAAGCAGGCAGAATTTTCCATTGTGTCGAGCTATTGTTCTTCCACATGGGCCCTCTTCAGTTTGTGTCCGCTCCTGGGTGCCTGCAGTAAGCGTGTGGAGGGTCACGTTCTGCTGCATAAATCTCCACAGGCCAATAACAATGTAGCACAAGAGTTAATCTTGTAATGGTAGTGGTTCTTTTCCATGTATTAACTGAAGATTAGTTAGTCCAGCTTATAAGAAATATGTTTCTACTCTGGAACAGGCAAGAATAGAAGTGAACAATGGACAGCTGAAAATCACCAATTTAAATCGAAAAGATTCCGGCATGTACCAGTGTGTGGCAGGAAACAAGCATGGCACCATTTACACAAGTGCAGAGCTCACAGTCCAAGGTAAGGAATAACAGAGAGAAAATAACAGAATGCTGTCTTCGCACCCCCGAACATTGCCATATTGAAAAAGTTTACCCCCATATGGTCAATTTCTTACTGGTCGCTCCATGGACCTAATTACTAAAAGTGAGAGTATGAAAAACATCCTAGTATAAGAATAAAGTCAATGCTTAGTATTTAGTATGTTTAGAAAATGAAAATATACATTGTATGAATCAACAGGGGTGCCAATGGGCGGGCCTTGTGACGTGCTTCCGACAGGCGTGTGTCAAATGCCATGGTCAGTGATTGACAGCGGCATTTAACTATTGAACAGCCGCAGGTGGATCCCAGATCTGCCCACAGCTTTTAGAGGCACTTGATGACTGATTAAATCACCTATAAAATGTGGGGAAAGATGCGGGCTCAGCATCGGATCCTGCATCAAAGTCAGGGACACGGCCGATGACATAGATATACATCATCAGTTGTGAAGGGTTTAGCCCCTTTCTGACATTGGGCATAAAGGTACGCTGATGTTGGACGTCCCGTTTGGTGCGGGCTCCAGCACTGAGCCCACACCTTTCTGGGCACATGTCAGCTGATATATAAAGCTGACATGTGCCAGCAACAGCCACGTGTGGAATCGCGATCCACCCACGGCTGTTAATTAGTTAAATGCCTTTGTCAATTTCTTACAGCGGCATTTAACTCACGCTTACCGGAAGCGTGTCATAAATCCCACCCATCGGTGGCCCTGTCACATGACCGCGGGTCACCGATGGGTCAGCATGACAACCAGAGGTCTGAAGCAGACCTCTATGCTTGTCATTGCTGGATTGCTATGAGTGCCGCCCAGTGGTCGGCACTCATAGCAAGTGAGCATTTCTGCTACACACAGGCAAACAGATCATCGCCTGTGTGTAGCAGAGGAGATCAAAGTAGTGCAGCTTCTAATCTCCCATGGAGACTGTTGAAGCATTCAAAAAGTAAAAAAAGGAAGGTTTTTAAAAAATATTTAAAAAAAAAGAAATATAAAAGTTAAAATCACCCCCCTATCGCCCCATTCAAAATAAAACAATAATAAAAAAATATACTCATATTTGGTATAGTTGCGTTCAGAATTGCTCAATTTATCAATATAAAAAATGAATTAACCCGATCGCTAAATGGCGTAACTGGAAAAAATTTCAAAACATCAGAATTACTTTTTTAGGTTGCCGCTACATTGCAATAAAATACAATAACGGGAGATCAAAAGATCATATCTACACGAAAATTGTATGAATAAAAACATCAACTCGGCACAAAAATCAAGCACATACCTAGCCACAGATCACAAAAACTGGAGACGCTACAGGTCTGGGAAAATGGTGCCATTTTTTTTTTTAACAAACTTTTGATATTTTTTTCACCACTTACCGTAAATAAAAAAGAATCTAGACACGTTTGGTGTCTATGAACTCATAATGACCTGGAGAATCATAATGGCTGGTCAGTTTTATCATTTAGTGAACATGCTATTAAAAAAAGGAAACTGTGGAATTGGATTTTTTTTTGCAATTTCACTGCATTTGGATTTTTTTTCCCCATTTTACAGTACACAATATGTTAAAACCAATGGTGTCTTTCAAAAGTAAAACTTGTCAAGCAAAAAATAAGCTCCCACATGAACATATTGACCAAAAAACAAAAAGGTTATGGCTCTGGGAGGAAGGGGAGCAAAAAACGAAAACGCAAAAACAGAAATACCTCCAGTCATGAAAGGGTTAAACTTATGGTTCACAATTTAATCCACTCAGAAGCTGCCCATACACATTTGATAGCTTTCGCCCACCACTGGCAGTTTTGTTCCCTAAGGCTGCCGTCACACTAGCAGTATTTGGTCAGAATTTTACATCAGTATTTGTAAGCCAAAACCAGGAGTGGAACAATTAGAGGAAAAGTATAATAGAAACATATGCACCACTTCTGTATTTATCACCCACTCCTGGTTTTACAAATACTGATGTAAAATACTGACCAAATACTGCTAGTGTGACGGCAGCCTAAAGGTTACACATTCGATGAAAGTCATCTGAACCTACTGAATGCCTATGGAGGCCTCCCAACTCTTCCCAAACAGATGCTATTGGAAGAGAGAAGGATTTGGCAATTGGAGTCTAACACCTGATCCTTTAGTTTTCATGGGAAATAAACTACTGCTACCAGCTTATGCACACTAAGGGTACCGTCACACTGAAACGACGCTGCAGCGATACGACAACGATGTCGATCGCTGCAGCGTCGCAGTGTGGTCGCTGGAGAGCTGTCACACAGACAGCTCTCCAGCGACCAACGATCCCGAAGTCCCCGGGTAACCACGGTAAACATCGGGTTACTAAGCGCAGGGCCGCGCTTAGTAACCCGATGTTTACCCTGGTTACCAGCGTAAACGTAAAAAAAACACTACATACTTACCTTCCGTGTCTGTCCTCCGGCGCTGTGCTTTCCTCTGCACTGTCAGCGCCGGTCAGCCGTAAAGCAGAGCGGTGACGTCACCGCTGTGCATTCCGGCTGGCCGGCACTCACAGCCAGTGCAGAGAAGCACAGCGCCGGAGGACAGACACGGAAGGTAAGTATGTAGTGTTTGTTTCTTTTACGTTTACGCTGGTAACCAGGGTAAACATCGGGTTACTAAGCGCGGCCCTGCGCTTAGTAACCCGATGTTTACCCTGGTTACCAGTGAAGACATCGCTGAATCAGCGTCACACACGCCGATTCAGCGATGTCAGTGGGAGATCCAGCGACGAAAGAAAGTTTCAAACGATCTGCTACGACGTACGATTCTCAGCGGGGTCCCTGATCGCAGTAGCGTGTCAGACACAGCGAGATAGTAAGGATATCGCTGGAACGTCACGGATCGTGCCGTCCTAGCGATCAAAGTGCCACTGTGTGACGACACCCTAAGATTGTCCAAGCATTTGTTAATTTAATCGGGGGGAAAAGAAGCAAACAATGGATTTGTTACCTTAGGCCATGTGCATACGTTGAGTATTTGGTGAAGTTTTTTCTACCTCTGTATTTGTAAGCCAAAACCAGGGGTGGGTGAGGAATACAGAAGTGGTAACATGTTTCATTTCCTCTGACTGTTCCATTCCTAGTTTTGGCTTACACATACTGATGTAAAAAAAACTCACCAAATACTGAATGTGTGCACATGACAATAATTTCTGAAATTTCCAGTCCCTGATTCCTCTAGTAAGGAACCTCACAGGACTATGGAGCCGTTTCCATATAGGATTGTTGGTGGATCCCATTAAATCTGTCAGGATGCACCAACAAATTTGGCCAATCATTATTACAATACTGCTTCTCCTGCTGTTGTCTCCAATGTTGGTCTGCACTGTAAGGCCTCTTTCACATGTCCATGTCTCTGGTATGTGTGGTGAAAGTTTTCACACTTACAGGAGACACTGATACACATTCGATTCTGTGCACGTCAGTGTTTCCATGGAGAGTGTTTCTGTGGGCAAAACACGCTGACATGTCCGTTCCCTGCTGGGAACACAGTCTCAGTGACTGGCGGTAACCACAATGACATCACTGCTGCTCCCTGATGCTTCACTTGCAGCAGTTTATTCACCAGTGGTTCTCAGCCTGAATGGACGCATCTTGGCACTATCCAGGTTGAAAACTATTTATCCCCCAGACATTGATTATGGCATGGGACAGAATGACGGAAAGGTAGGAGATATTGTTGTTTTTTTATTTTTGTTTTATTACAGGAGAACGAGGGCTTTGGAGGAATTAGGCGTTAGGTGAGTATAACTGTGTTTGTTATTTTTAAATAAAAATGGAAAACTGTGTTTTGCTTTATGTTTAATAAAAGACTGTATTCTGGCTCTTTATTTACCATGTAACTATAGGATTAGTAATGGATAGGTGTCTTATAGACGTCTCTCCATTACTAAGCCGTGGGCTTGATGTCACCAGACAATACAAAGGTGACATCAACCCCACAAATATGAAAATCACTTGCCACTTCTACAGGGCAAGTGGGAAGAGCCAGGCAGCTGTGGACTACTATTTTTGTGCTGGAGGGGCCTATATCAATGGCCCCTTACCACTCTGAGAATCCCAGCCACCAGCTGTCAACTTTAGCAAGCCTGGTTGTCAAAAATGAGGTGGACCCCATATTTTTTAATTATTTATTTAAATCATTTTAAAAAAGCAGCATGGGGACCGCACTATTCTTGATAACCAGCCTTGCTGAAGCTGACAGCTTGTTTTGTTGTTATTTATTTACAGCGCAGGAGCTGGCTGATGAATACTCCCATCAGCTGCTCCTGCTGTCACAGTTATTAGCTTCAGCAGGTGTATGCTGATGGGAGTAAGAGTGCCATCAGCTGCCGCCTGCTGTCATTGTTATCACTTGAATATAACTCTCATCATTCTTCCCTGCTCGCCGGCAGATCAGGGGAGAATGACGAGAGCTGTCTTCAGCAGCCAACACCAGGGAATAGCGCTTACTGTAGCACTTCTTCCCTGGCGCCTATCGGTGTGGTACTGATGCGGCACATGGTTACCACATGTGTGTCACAAGTTTTATACACACGGACACAGTCATCTCTGGTACCTTTTTTCCGGTACCGGAAAAAAAATTACTTGTGAAACCGGCCTAAAGGGAACCTATCATTAGAAAAAACTATTATCTTGCAGACATGGGGGTAATCTGCAGCTTAATAGCGTTACTAACCTGCCTGGCACCTGCATTTAGCCGAACACCACAGGGAGAAAATTAACTTTATTCCTCCCCGGCAGTGTTTTTATTTCTAGTCACGGGGGCGACACTGGCGCTGGTTCAGTCACCACTGAGAATACAGAGTGGCGGCTGTAATTGCGCCCCCTGGCCTGGCTGACAGCTGGCCCCAATGCAGAGCTAGTGTCAGTCAGTGCTGGAGGTGCGGTTACAACCGCAGCTCTCTATACACCGAGTGGTGACTGAACCAGCATTAGTGCCTCCCCCATGACTGATACCTTATGCTGACGGGGGGAATAGAGTTAATTTTCTCCCAGCAGAAATTGTGAAAGTGCGGACTCCAGGCAGGTTAGGAACGTTATTAGGCCACGGTCATATGTTCAGTATTTGGTCAGTATTTTACCTCAGTATTTGCAAACCAAAACCAGGAGTGGTACAATCAAATGAAAAGTGTAGCAGAAACACGTCACCATTTCCGCATTATCACCCACTCCTGATTTTAGCTTGTAAATACGGAGGTAAAATACTAATCAAATACTGAACATGTGAATGTGGCCTAAACCCCATATGTTATTATTATTATCTATTACTATAGCGCCATTTATTCCATGGCGCTTTACATGTGAGAAGGGGTATACATAATAAAAACAAGTACAGTAATTTTAAACGATACAAGTCACGACTGGTACAGGAAGAGAGAAGACCCTGCCCGCGTGGGCTCCCAATCTACAAGGGATGGGTGAGGATACAATAGGTGAGGGTTGAGCTGGTCATGCAACAGTTTGGTCGATCGGTGGTTATTTCAGCTTGTAGGCTTGTCGGAAGAGATAGGTCTTCAGGTTCTTTTTGAAGGTTTCCATGGTAGGCGAGAGTCTGATATGTTGGGGTAGAGAGTTCCAGAGTAGGGGTGATGCGTGGGAGAAATTTTGTATGCGATTGTGGGAAGAGGAGCTAAGAGGGGAGTATAGAAGGAGATCTTGTGAGGATCAGAGGTTGCGTGCAGGTAAGTACCGGGAGATGAAGTCAAAGGTGTATGGAGGACACAGGTTGTGGATTGCTTTGTATATCATGGTTAGGGTTTGTACTGGAGTCTTTGGGTAATGGGGAGCCAGTGCAGGGATTGACAGAGGGGCGTGGCTGGGGAATAGCGGGGGGATAGGTGGATTAGTTGGGCAGCAGAGTTTAGAATAGATTGGAGGGGTGCGAGAGTATTAGAGGGGAGGCCACAAAGCAGGACGTTACAGTAGTCAAAGTGGGAGATGATGAGGGCGTGGACTATGGATTTTGCAGATTCTTGGTTTAGGAATGTACAGATCCAGAAAATATTTTTGCAGGTTAATAGCATTTTTCTCTGGGGACAGATTCTCTTTAATCATTCTTCATGATCTGAAAACAGGCAGAATGTAGCAACAGATGTATCCACAATATGTATTTTATGTCTAACAAATACAATGCTTTGTTTTTCTCTTTTTTCTTCTTTTTCCATCAAGCTATGGCTCCTGATTTCCGTCTTTCACCTGTAAAACCGCTAATTCCTGCAGCTCGAGGTGGAGAAATCAAGATACATTGTAATCCGAGGGCTGCCCCAACCCCAGTCATCTTATGGACTAAAGGGACTGAACTTTTACGCAACAGTAGCAAGTATGGGGTGAAGCATGTGGCAAAAGCAAAAATCAATTCTTGATGTCAAACAGTCTTTGATCTAGAGCTATATCCATATTCATGAACTTTATTCTAATGATAATTCTGTCTTTTTGATTATTGACAGGATTACCGTCACTACTAATGGAACACTAATCTTGAAGAACATATCTCGAGCAGATGAAGGAAACTATACCTGTTTTGCAGAAAATCTCATGGGGAAGTCCAATAGCACTGGCATTCTTAGTGTGAGGGGTGAGATGGCTACAGATATAACAATACATTGATACATAGTCCAGTCTGTATGAGGATGGTAAACTAAATAATTGAGAATTTTACAAATTTTTTCAAATATACATAATAAGAGTGATATAAGTATTTCATCCTGTTATCCTGCAGGTTGATCTAGAGGAATCTTTGGAAAATAAAATCTGTACCAATAGACCCAATGCTCCACTGGGCAGATTGTCACATACAACCACACTTCCTACCGAGAGTGATAAGAAATATTGAAACTGTGATTCTCTATTTAGATAGGAGCCTAAATGTCCAGATGAATTAATGAAACTCAGTGCGATGCCGAAGCCCTAACTTCTGTATTTGACATATATGTGAGACAGAACCATTCCCATAGGGAACAGAGAAATATGATGTTCAGTCTAAATGCCATATTTTATGTATTAATGCCAGAAAATGCCTTCTGTTACAGTCAGCTGAGAAATTCAACTATTTTTATCTTACAGAAGCAACAAGAATTACGTTGGCCCCTTCAGGAGCAGACATCAATGAGGGGGACGGTGTTACACTACAGTGCCACGCGTCACATGATCCTACCATGGATCTCACATTCACATGGGAACTGGATGGAATGCCCATTAACTTTGAGAAGGCAGAAGAACATTATCTAAAAGTTTCACGGGTATTGTATATTAAATCTAATTATTTATGTTTAATCTACACTATACCATAATACCTTATCTAAAATGTCGAGCAGTAAAACAAATTTCTTCCAGTTTGGAGGACTACTAATGCGGCCGGAGTGATTATAAACTCCTCTGTGTGAATGACATTCATAGTAATACATTGATAGCAGCTCAAAGACAAAGCTCTTTTTTTGCAGGATGAATCTGTTGGGGATCTTCATATTATTAATACTAAATTGAGGCATGCTGGAAAATACACATGTACGGCTCAGACTGTGGTGGACCGAACCTCTGCTTCAGCTTCTCTCCTTGTGCGAGGTAACCCTGGCGCTTGCATCTGGTCTCTGGAGTACTAGAGTAATGTACTTTAGATCTTTACATACTATGTACTTTCTGTATCAATTCCTTACGGTTTGCCATGAAGAATGAATTTAGATTCTACTGCTAAAGCAATCTTTTCATAATGCGTTACACAATTATTGGCTTGGTTATTTTGACCTGTATATGTCAGTAGGTTAATTGGTGTCATGAAGAACAAAATGTTCATGTGTTTGCTTCATGTAGGACCCCCTGGACCACCAGGAGGTCTAGTAGCGAGAAATGCAAAGGAGACAAGCATTGAACTGAGCTGGAGTCGAGGCTTTGATAACCATAATCCAATCAGTCGCTATACAGTGGAACTCAGAGAGCCAGAAAAGGAAGAGTGGAAAAAAGCACGGACAGGTCAGTGTTAATGGATGATTTCAGAAGTGGAAAGCTCGAGCTATGTAGCAAATCCAGAAACATGAATATCAAATGCACTGTGGATCTAGTCTTATGAGATATGAAGTGAAGTGAAAAATTCATCATTATTTCAGGTTGTTTCTGCTGTGACTTTAATAGAATGATAAATCAGATTTCTTTTCGAACAGCAGTATGCATTTCACTGATGCCTGCATATAATTTACGTATTTCTGACCTTGTGCATCCTGCGTCTTCTCCGAGCATCCAGGAATGTTTTTCCTAGGTAGTGGAATAGTCCTTGATGCTTTGATTGTTTCGTTCTTCCAATGTATGGAGGAATTCGAATCCAAGGCAACAACAGCTACCCTCTGTGCCATCTGCTGGTGTGACTTCATGAGGCTTCCAATACTAATCAAAAAATATCCAACATGGAAACATTAAACACTCTTCTGTGATTCTCAGCCCTTTTACTCTAGCTCTTGCTAAAAAAAAATATTCTCTCTCAGCTGTGGTCAATCTTTCTGCCTCTTGAGTTTCATCACCCAATCACATTATTATCATTTTTCTTCTAAGAAATCTGAGCCACTTATTGCTGATCATGAATATTGTCATTTCTCCGACATGATGATGATGCATTTTTTGTTGGTTCATCACGTAATGGTTTTCTTCCACATCAGTAGACAATAAAGCTTAT
The DNA here is from genome assembly GCF_032444005.1 of Ranitomeya imitator. Taxonomy (NCBI): domain Eukaryota; kingdom Metazoa; phylum Chordata; class Amphibia; order Anura; family Dendrobatidae; genus Ranitomeya; species Ranitomeya imitator. The sequence goes on from NC_091284.1 coordinate 225,844,321, forward strand.
ATGCTTCTGAGTGTTGGAAGCCTCTAGAAAATGTGTTCTGAGACCATATTGTGCTGTCGAGATGGATTGGGAATTCTGTTGGACTTCCAGGGATGCTCTTTGAACTAGTTTTGTTTCCAGATCAATTGATTTCAAGTCTCCAGGACATTTTATTATGCTTGTTTCCCAATAGAGGCAAGTCAGTCTGTAGCTCCGTTGCTTTCCATGAATGACGTTCCGTTTTGTACAAACTATTAAAGGCCTTTAAAAGCATATGTTTTCACGAAGAAGAGTGTCATTCCACTCTTTACCCAATATATATTTAACATTTTTCTTTGGTTTATGTATATTGTCTAAACTCTTTACTTCACAGACCCTGTCGCCGTGGAGGGAAATGCAGAAACTACTTTGGTAGTGGGACTTACACCATGGACGGATTATCTATTCCGAGTGGTTGCTAGCAATATTTTAGGAGATGGAGAACCCAGTGTTCCATCAGCCATAATAAGAACAAAAGAGGCTGGTGAGTAAATGAATGTGATCACTTCTATGATCTGTTATACTTTTTGGGTAAGAATGGATAATGCAAGTAATGAAAATACGATAATGGACAAAGAATTCACTAACCACACTAACCAGAGGGGTAACACTAATGAAAAACAATGCACACAGTAATGCCACAATATGGATACCAAGTGTCCGTTTACAAGGAAAGACCGGCGGCATGAATCAACCCCTGATCTTTCTGATAATTCGAACTGAGCGATCTGTGCTACGTTGCTCATTGCGAATAGGCTGACATTGTTCTCAGCAGTTTCAGTCCTGTTTACACAGAACATTGTGCCACCAAGAACGATTATTTTTTATGCTGCATAAAAGAACATTTCACCTGATGAATGAGCATTGCGCTCATTTATCAGGTGATCGGCAGCAAGATAATAGTGAAACACACGTTTTTCACATCCCCAGTTCACATTCCCTTAACATAGTCATGTCAAAGTAGTGATATATAAGTCACAGCATAATGGGAATAATAAGCAGTGACATCACAGTAATCAGAACTATGACAGTGTGGTTTTGGGGCCCTCCAGGCTCTAGGGCCAAGATACAGCTACAACCTCTTCACCCCCAATGGGTATGCCTAGAGTTGCATTGGTCTGCCAAGGGTCTACAAGTAACAATGACTCTGGGGGCCCACTGTTCAGCTACATGTAAATTATACACTTCATTTACAAATGTACCTATGCTTCTATATAATAATAAACTGGGTAGATTTGTATATAAATGATGAGATGCTGCCTTTACCTGTACATAGTGAATCAAGTGTATTTTGCCAACTACTGATAGAAGTGTGGGAGGGTCCACTCCTGCACGGGGGACCACCGGGAATTCATCTCTTCCGCTGTGGGCCAGTTCAAGCCTGGTTATGACTGTATATAATAATCAATGTAATCAAGGAACATAATACTATTTACTGCCACTTTTTATCTACTGTATTTAAAAAAAATTAAGATTCATATTTATTCTAAGATAACAATTTTAGCAAATGCCATATCAACATAACTTATCATTGAGACATGTAGTACCTAATATCTCCTATGATTCCCTTTAGAACCTATTGTGGCCCCATCAGGTCTTAATGGTGGAGGAGGGGCACCAAATGAGCTCACAATTACCTGGAAGGTGAGTCAATGTTTAGTGAAACAACATATTTGTTAAGAAAGGGGCATATATCTTTGCAGAAAAGAGGTGTGACCTAAGAAGTGCCAATGTGAGCCAAAACGTTTGCATAAGCTAAGGCCTCTGTCGCACTTCCGTTTTTTACAATCAGTCACACTTAGTGATGAGCGAGTATACTCGTTGCTCGGGTTTTCCTGAGCACGCTCAGGTGATCTCCGAGTATTTGTTATTGCTCGGAGATATAGTTTTCATCGCCTCAGCAGCATGATTTACGACTGCTGGACAGGCTGAATACATGTGGGAATTCCCTAACAGGCATTCCTCACATGTATTCAGCGTATCTGGAAGCCGTAAATCATGCAACTGAGGCGATGAAAACTATATCTCCGAGCAATAACAAATACTCGGAGATCACCCGAGCGTGCTCAGGAAAACCCGAGCAACGAGTCTACTCGCTCATCGCTAGTCACAATTAGTGATGAGCGAATATACTCATTACTCAAGATTTCCCGAGCACGCTTGGGTGTCCTCTGAGTATTTGTAAGTGCTTGGAGATTTACTTTTCATCGCTGCAGCTGAATGATTTATAGCTACTACCCAGCCTGAGTACATGTGGGGGTTGCCTGGTTGCTAGGGAATCCCCACATGTAATCAAGCTGTCTAGTAGCTGTAAATCATTCAGCTGCTGCAAGGAAAACTAAATCTCCGAGCACTAACAAATACTCGGAGGACACCCGAGCATGCTCGGGAAATCTCGAGTAACGAGTATATTCGCTCATCACTAGTCACAATCCGTCAAAATGTTGAAAAAATGGATCCTGTGCAGATTGTAAAAATTGATGCACTGGGTTTCACAAGGCATTACTGGGAACAGGAGCTGCCAGCAGCATTGCGAGCATCAGGAAGGCCACGTGAAGGTTGCGGGGGACGCCGGAAGGTAAGAATATCATGACTTTTTATTATTTGTTATTATTTTTAACATTATATCTTTTTACTATTGATGCTGCATCAATAGTAAAAAGAGAGAGAGAGAGCGAGAGAGAATTTCCCTGACGGGAAATTCTTCCGCTCAGTTTCAAAAGACGGCATCCGTCGCTGGATTCCTGCTTTTGACTGTCAGCGACGGATCCTGCGTCCATAGGCTTCCATTATTGCCAATGACGGACAGCGCAGGATCCATCGCTAAGCGATTTTCCGATGTACAGCAAAAACGTTCCTCTGTGCGTTGTCTCTGCCCAACAAACAGCAATTTTACAACGGATCCTGCGCACGATGGATGAAACGGAAGGCCATCCATCGCTAATACAAGTCTATGAGAAAAAAACCGATCCAGCAAAAACATTTGCTGGATCCGTTTTTTTCACAAAACGATGCATTGTGACGGAAAAAGAAAGACGGAAGTGTGAAAGAGGCCCTAAGCCCACTGCTAGGTTGTGTGAAGTGTCTAAAGATGCCCCAAATTCATCATCCAACATGAACCATTGCAATAACTTTGGTGCATTGTCAGACTGCCAAGTCTAAGGTTACGGTGTCTAAATATTAAAAAGTAAATCTGCCCCAGGTAAATTTTACAAAATTACTTAATATGACTGGGTGTACAGCATTATCCACAGCCAGCGTCGGACTGAAACACCTTGGGCCCACCAGAGAAAATCATTCTTGGGGCCCACTATGTAGCTATATATAAATAAATACAAGACCACCAATTGTGCAGTAAAAACATGCTAATATCAGGGTATAATATAAGGTAGTACATGTCTTAATTATGTAGCAGGGGTTGGGGTAGCCCCTTCATAGAATATACAGTAGCCCCCTTCATAGAATATAATGTAGCGTCCCTCATAGAATATAATGTAGCCCCCCCTCATAGAAAATAATGCAGTCCCCTCATAGAATATAATGCAGCCCCCCTCATAGGGTATAATGTAGCACCCCACAAAATATAATGCAACCCCTCATAAGGTATAATGCAGCTCCCCCATAGAATATAATGTAGCACCCTCATAGGATATAATGCAGCCCCCCGCATATAGTATAATGCAGCCCCACCATAGAATATAATGTAGACCCCTCAGAGTATAATGCAAACCCCCATAGGGCATAATGCTGCCCCCCTCATATAGCCTGATGTAGCCACCAGAATAGAATGTAGTCCCCTGAGAGAATAATGCACCCCCCACACAGAATATAATGCAGTCCCCTCAAAGTATAATGCAGCCCCCCTCATAGTGTATAATGCAGCCCCCTCCACCTCCATCATTGTTCTCCCCTCCACCGCATTATTGTCTTCATCACCACCTCCATCATTGCTTTCTCCCCCACAACCCCCATCATAACCCATTCCACCACCTCAAGCATTGCCTCCTCCCCCACCATCACCATTGTTCTTTCCACCACTACCATCATTGTCCTTTACACCACAACCATCATTGCTTTCTCGTCCACCACCTCGTCATTGCCCATTTTAACACCTCCATCATTGTCTCATCCAAACACCTCTATCGTCGTTTCCACCACCATCAACATTGCCTTCTCCTCCACCACCCCATCACTGCTCTCTCCATCACCCACATCATTGCCAATTTCCAATACACACATCTCCAAATACACCCACACCGCACCGGACACAGAGCACCGCACCACTGTCACACACACACAAAGCACCACACCACCTACACATGCATGCACGCAGACAGACACACAGCACCACTCACCTCTCCGAACGTTCCCCGCAGCCGCAGGACATCCCAGCAGCATCTTTGTCACTGGCAGATTTCTGTCTGAACAGCTGTGTGCTGAATGATGATGTCATCCAGTCGTGCTGTGTCAGACAGGAAGCGCCGGGCAGGAAGCAGGACGCTATCGGATCCCTGCAGCTCCGCTCCGCTGCCAAGCTGCAGGGATCGCTCCATGCCCACAGGGTTAGCCACCCTGCAGGGGCCCAGATGCAGCCACACTGGCTTTACATGCTAACACTGCCCGCTATTAAAGTGAAATGAATGTTCACTCCTCTCCACACCCATGGGGGCGTGGGGAAGGCTGAATATTCATTTCTCTTTAGCAGTGGGGACAGGCTCCTGTCTCCAGCTGCTGCTCCGCTGGCACCAGGGGTGCCCCCTTGATTCTGGGGCCCCATAGCTGCTGGGTGTGCCGCTATTAGCGACACGCCATTGGCTGGAGCCCCTGGAGCAGTGGGGTACCTAAGCAGCTACTGGCCAGTGTGCCAGCAGGTGTCAATGCCTGGACCCACCAGAGAATCCTCCGGTTGTCCGGTGTGCCAGTCTAGCCCTGTCCACAGCTTTCAGAATTGTCAGATGCGAGCACATGTACGCATGAGTGAATTATCATAGTTTTCTTGTTTTTGGTATAACAGCCATTGGAGAGACAGTACCAACATGGAGATGGCTTTGGATACATTATTGCCTTCAAGAGAACGACTGAGGAGTCCTGGCAGACAGTAAAAATTCTTGGGGCGCAGTCAGAACACTTTGTCTATAGAAATGAGAGCATAGCAGCTTACACCCCCTTCAATGTCACGATCAAGGCATTTAATCAGAAAGGAGAAGGACCTGAAAGCCTGAAAACCATTGTGTACTCTGCAGAGGAGGGTATGATACTCAGGAGTTTATTGAGTCTTTAGGTTTCTGGATACCAAGCTATAACTGTTTGCTAGCAGTACTTCATGCAGGTCTGAATTTGATTTATGACTTCTCAAAAATATTTTTTTTGTGATAAATTGAAGAATTTTCATTTTAAAGTATACATAAAAAGATATACTTTATTTTATTTCACCATTTCATGAGCTTATTATATGATATGTCATTTTCTGGTCCCTAGAGCCGAGCGTCTCACCATCTGATGTTAAAGCAACAGCTCTATCATCTTCTGAGATTAAGGTGGAATGGAAGTCTGTGGCCACTGTCAGGGGCATTTTATTGGGATATGAGGTAAAGTATAAGTACTAGGCAGACAACTGCTATTGTGTAGCTACTGGAGATGAGCAGACAGATTCACATTGCCCTGCTATAGCATTTATTCTGGTCCTTTCTGGCAGCTGGACCACTGCAGTATTCACTCCTGGGTGCTATATCATATATAAGTCCCCACAAGGTCATGATGTTACATGAGGTATACCATAAGTCCTAAGGCCGTGGAAACCAGGGTATATATATACACACACATACACACACACACACACATATATACATATATATATAGTGCGTAAGAAAAGTATTCAGTGTCAAATGCTTATACTCTAATAATCTTTATTTTTATATAGCGCTAACATATTCCTCAGCGCTTCACAGATTGCACACATTATCATCGCTGTCCCCGATGGGGCTCACAATCTAAATTCCCTATCAGTATGTCTTTGTAATGTGGGAGGAAACCAGAGTACCTGGAGGAAACCAATGCAAACACGGGGAGAACATACAAACTCCTTGCAGATGTTGTCTTTCGTGGGGTGTGAACCACACACCTGTCTATGTAAGACCTCACAGCTCACAGTGTATGTCAGACCAAATAAGAATCATCAGGTCAAAGGAACTGGCCAAGGAGCTCAGAGAAAGAATTGTGGCAAGGTACAGATCTGGCCAAGGTTACAACAGAATTTCTGCAGTACTCAAGGTTCCCAAGAGCACAGTGGACTCCATAATCCTTAAATGGAAGAAGTTTGGGACCACCAGAAGTCTTCCTAGACCTAGCCGTCCAGCCAAACTGAGCAATCATGGGAGAAGTGTCTTGGTGAGAGAGGTAAGGAAGAGCCCCAAGATCACTGTGGCTAAGCTCCAGAGATGCCAATTGTGATGGGAGAAAGTTCCACAAAGTCAGCTATCACTGCAGCCCTCCACTAGTCGAGTCTTTATTGCAGAGTGGCCCGACGGAGGACTCTCCTCAGTGCAAGACATATGAAAGCCCACAGAGAGTTTGCTAAAAAACACATTAAGGACTCCCAGACTACAATCCCAAAAGTGAAACATGGTGGTGGCAGCTCTTCGTCATTTTTTTGTTTTGTTTGAAAAATTTTAAGGGGTCTGAATACTTTCCGTACCCATTGTATATACACTGCTCAAAGAAATAAAGGGAACACTAAAATCCCACATCCTAGATATCACTGAATGAAATATTCCAGTTGTAAATCTTTGTCCATTATATAGTGGAATGTGTTGAGAACAATAAAACCTGAAATTTATCAACGTAAATCACAACTAATATCCCACGGAGGTCTGGAGTTGGAATGATGCTCAAAATCAAAGTGGAAAATGAAGTTACAGGCTGATCCAACTTCAGTGGAAATGCCTCAAGACAAGGAAATGATGCTCAGTAGTGTGTGGCCTCCATGTGCCTGTATGATCTCCCTACAATGCCTGGCCAAGCTACTGATGAGGCGGCAGATTGTCTCCTGAGGGATCTCCTCCCGACCTGGACTAAAGCATCCTCCAACTCCTGGACAGTCTGTGGTGCAACATGACGTTGGTGGATGGTACGAGACATGATGTCCCAGATGAGTTCAATCGGATTCAGGTCAGGGGAACAGGTGGGCCATTCCATAGCTTCAGTGCCTTAATCTTGCAGGAACTGCTGACACACTCCAGCCACGAGGTCTGACATTGTCCTGCATTAGGAGGAACCCAGGGCCAACTGCACCAGCATATGGTCTCACAATGGGTCTGAGGATCTCATTTCGGTACCTAATGGCAGTCAGGCTACCTCTGGCGAGCACATGGAGGTCTGTGCGGCCCTCCAAAAAAATGCCACCCCACACTATTACTGACCCACTGCAAAACTGGTCATGCTGAAGGATGTTGCAGGCAGCAGATCGCTCTCCATGGCGTTTCCAGACTCTGTCCCGTCTGTCACATGAGCTCAGTGTGAACCTGCTTTCATCTGCGAAGAGCACAGGGTGCCAGTGGCGAATTTGCCAATCCTGGTGTTCTGTGGCAAATGCCAAGCTTCCTGCATGGTGTTGGGCTGTGAGCACAACCCCCATCTGTGGACATCAGGCACTCAGACCATCCTCATGGAGTCGGTTTGTAACCAATTTTGCAGACACATGTACATTTGTGGCCTACTGGAGGTCATTTTGCAGGGCTCTGGCAGTGCTCCTCCTGTTCCTCCTTGCACAAAGGCTGAGGTAGCGGTCCTGCTGCTGGGTTGTTGCCATCCTACGGCCCCCTCCATGTCTCCTGGTGTGTGTGTGTGGGTTGTAGAGTCCGTCTCATGCTACCACGAATGTGAGAGCACAACCAACATTCCAAAGTGACCAAAACGTAAGCTAGAAAGCATTGGTACTGAGATGTGGTCTGTGGTCCCCACCTGCAGAACCACTCCTTTATTGAGTGTGTCTTGATAATTGCCAATAATTTCCATCTGTTGTCTATTCCATTTGCACAACAGCAAGTGAAATTGATTGTCAAACAGTGTTGCTTCCTAAGTGGACAGTTTGATTTCACAGAAATTACTTGGAGTTATATTCTGTTGTTTAAGTGTTCCCTTTATTTTTTTGAGCAGTGTATATATCTTACATAGTCTCCTTTATTATGTATATTGCCGTCCATTATTACGCAGTGCCCTTTCCTATGTACAGCACCGTACCTTACGTATCAGATTATCTAGAGCCCTGTCTTTATTACATATCATCCTCTCTTGTTAGATATATAATGCCATGACTGCTGATGGAGCATGGCAAAGCTTCTTTTCTAATGGACTGATCTTCTGATCAGATGCTGCTCCACCAGTAGGCATTTTAAATTAACAAAAGAGGCCTATGTAATAAAGAGAGGGCGCTGTGTAAGGCATAGAACTGTACGTAAGAGAGGACGTTTTATAATTACATTACAGTATTACTGACCAACAAGGGCCCCATCCACCTCTGGGTCCCAATGCAGCTGCACCAGCTATATGTACGCAACTGGTGAAAACATCAAATGTGATGTGCCCAAAATGCTGTTCAGAGAATACTGGCCACAGGAGTGAAGACTTCCTTGGTCTGGCTGCCACAGAGGACCAGACTAGATGCCGGACCAGGGCAGTACACATATTTTTTTTCCAACTCTAGTACCCATTTTCCAAAGTTATTTGGGGTAGGTCCTACACAGGTTGAAAATGTTGCACATTTACTCAGGGAAAATCTGCAACAGTTGCCAGTACCAGGCATATGGGTGGGAGATGTGCATTAACTGTCTCATTTCAAACAGATCAGATACTGGAAAGTGGGGGATAACGAAGGTGCTGCTGATCGGGTGAGGTCAGAGAGCCTAGACACAGTTGCCAGAGTGAGTGGACTGAAGCCAAATACTCTTTACCATGTGACAGTTCGTGCTTACAATAGAGCTGGCACTGGACCACCGAGCCCTATTGCCAATGTTACTACCCCCAAATCACGTACGTATATCACCAAAAGAGTCATATAAATAATCTTATTCATTTTGCGTAAATCTTATGATCAATGTTATCATTAGATCATACACGATTTAGACTGTGCCTAGGAGAAACTAATCAATTGCAACTCTTCAGCTCCAAATAGACCCCCCGGCAATATTTCCTGGACACTTTCCCGTTCCAGTGTCAGAATTAAGTGGGACCCAGTGACATCAATGAAGAATGAATCTTCTGTAACTGAATACAAGGTATCCATTGCAAAGAGCAGTTAAGAATTCTCCCTTTGTGTTTTCTCCTTAGTTACAATTAACTTTCTTTGTGTAGATACTTTATATAGTCGATTCCCATTCAACTCCTGTCCTATATGTAACAAGCAAGACACAAGCAGAGCTGCCACTCTCCGAAGGTGCCGATCATGTGACTATTCAGCTACGTGCCACTGGATTAGGAGGAGATGGGATGTCAGCAGAGGTGCATATTCCAACAAATTCAGGTACCAATTCTCTATATTAATAGTGCCATAATAAATCAAAGCTTGAGTTGTTGCGAACAGATTCGCAAAACCCGGTCTATCAGCCACATCAATAATCTATGGCTGCTACCTGATAAACACCTTACTTAAAAAGAGAAATAGGAGTTGTACTAGGTATATATAAGGTAAAAATATCAAAATTTATTGAAAGTTCACATAATATATATTCACATACGTTTACAGACATAAATAAAGTGATACATGTGCAAAGACAGCACACCAGGGTAACCCGGGACCCACCAAAAACCCTAGTCCATTAGTGCCTATCAGTCAATCTCATCATAAGGTGCATGTGCAAAAAAAATATACTATGGCACAGGTAAGTATGCCTACCGCCTAAGAAGAAACCCTATGTATGCACATACCCACAAAGGGGCAATTGTGACCGCATAAAGGGTCGGCAGACACTTACCACTGGCAGGGGTTGGAGGGTCCTGGGTCGGGTGTGAGAAAAAGCCCCCCAACGCGCGTTTTGCGTCCCTAATCGACCGCTTTCTCAAGGGAAGTGCTTAATCGCTTGCCAGTAGGACCTTTTAAGGTCAAAGGATGTGTCACCTGTTGGTTCTGGGCCAATCCGAGTGGCTAGTAAGCGGCGCATGCGCATCGCGCGCCGCAGGTCCTGGAAGTGCAAAGGAGCATCGCGCATTACTGCTCACACGCGGGGAGTAAAAGAAGTCCCCAGGCATGCGAGCAAGGCAGGGAGACGCGCCGCTGCATACCAGGAGTCCCGGGCCGCGGCGCGCATGCGCACAACCACTGCGTCACCAATGAATGATATAAAAGCTGTGGGTATGTGCATTTATGTCTGTAAACGTATGTGAATATATATTATGTGAACTTTCAATAAATTTTGATATTTTTACCTTATATATACATAGTACAACTCCTATTTCTCCTTTTAAGTATGGTATGTTGTTCTGAGTGGGTATACTTTCTTTCATGCTATATGGGCTAACTTTAGTCCTTTCTGCTGACGGAAATATGTCAGAGAGGTTTTTGTGGCTACTGATAAACACCTTATCCGTGGGCATCTTCAGCCCTTCTTTTGGTTAGCAATCCTGGAGTGAATTCATTGTCAACTCTAAACAGGGCTTGTCACATAGTTATTTATACACAGTGCCTTATGAATACAGTATCGTTTCTCTGTGAAGCATTGAGTCAGGATTTGTGATGGTTCCCTTATGCCAGGCGGAGATCTGTCGAAAGAGGCAGATGGCACAGCTACATAATTGAAAAGGTTAAAAAAATGACTGGGGTCCTTCAGGTCCAATCTGTAATCCCACTGTGTTGATTCATGGATGCTAATTGCCCAATTTTGGAAGAAAAATTCTTTCCCAGCTCCAAACATAATCCAAAATAAATTCCTGGATCAAAGCCTCATTCTCAGAAATCTAGTACACCTAACATGTAATACTATATTTTTCAAAAAAAGGCTTCAGGCCCTCTTTCAATTTACTTAAAGGCGTGGTCCACTACTAGGACAAACCCTTCTCAATCCATGTTCACTTCTTATAAAATAATAACACCTTACTCACCTCCGAAGTTGGTGCTGTTCCAGCGGTATTGGAACAGCGTCAGAGGTAAGTATAGATGTTATTATTTTATAAGGAGGGAATATGAACATGATGAGTCAGAAGGGGTTGTCCGGGTAGTGGACAATCAGTTTAAGAAGTAGAGATTTCCATAGTAGCGGAAAGACACAAGAGTATGGGAAAGTATAAAAGCGGAGAGGAGATAATGGGTACAGGGGAGGATTTCATATAGAGATGAGATTGATGACTAACACAATTTTGCTAGTTAGGCTTAGAAATATGATTTGTCACTGAAGAATGGGCATACATGCAGTAGGTTTGCCCAGTGGTTAGCACTGTAACCTTGCAGCACTGGGGTCCTGGTTTCAAATCCCGCCAAGGACAACATATGCGAGAAATTTTCATGGCTTTCCTACTGGTACTCCAGTATCTTCCTACACTCCAAAATCATGCTAAAAAATCATTTAGATTTTGAGCCCCATTGGGGACAGTGATGATAATGTCTGTAAAGCGATGTAGAAATTGATGGCACTACATAAGAAATACAAATAAATATGGTAAATATCACTCTTCCCTGCATTATGCAAAAACAATATTTAATATAAGGTTAAACACATTCTTATTTGAGAATAATTAATGTGGTCAGAAATATGGACGCTCTACTCATTCCAGAGCAAGCGACTATCAATGCCATTTTCTCAGGCTGGCCATTCATGTTGCATACATTTCTTTTCTGAATGCTTAAGCTGCTTTTACACAGTAAGATAATCATGAACGAATATTGCTAAAAATGCTTGTTTCATAATTATCTCGCCATGTAAACAGGCTGACGATCATCCGATGAACAAGCAAAATGCTCATTCATTGGGTGAAATGATCTTGTGCGCAGGGCAAAAGATCACCGTTCTTGGCTGTCAATTGTCCTGTGTAAACAGGACTCGCACTGCCGAAAGCCATATGCGCTTTTAACTATCCATTATAGATCATTCAGGGTGCATCGTTTCCTTTGGTCCATTTAAACGACTGCCAATCAATAACATTTCACCGATTGGCAGTCGCATCATGCCGCCGAACTGTCCATGTAAACACACCCTCATCCTACTGGCAACTACTCCTCCCAGCTTCACAAGGTATCGGTGCCTCCTATTGGTGAGGCTCTGATTGGGAGTCAGAAGTTTTTATGGTAGCATCAAGTCTGGTAATTTCAGCGGTGATGCTATCAAGGTCCCCATACACATTAGACTAATGTCGGCCAAACCAGCCAATATCGATAGGTTCTGACGGCAGTGTAACTTGTACGGGAGCATCGGCCAACTGATGGTCAGGAGAGATATCGATCGGGCATGACTGATTTCCGACTGCCGATCACATTGTTCTCCCTGAGATAAGCCACCAGCCAACATGGCAGTCCACTGCTTTCTCTTAGAAAGCCCTCAGCTGAATGTGTGCTCCTGTATATGGGAGAGTTGGCCAAGATGGCCAAAGGTCGAATGATCACCTGAAGCGTCGTTCAGCCGACTGCCATCTAATGTGCATCACTATAAGACCATGGATGAGAAAAAAGCAATGGAAAATTGGGTAGTTCTTTCCACAAGAAGATTTCCAGATATTTACTTTTACCATATTGCCTGAATTATTAATCCATTCACCTTAGAGGTGTTGTCGACCTTTAATGCTAAAAATAATTTTTGTAATTGGGTTCTTCGTTTCTCTGCACATTCAAAGTTGATGTGGTTAGTGCTCATAAATCAGTTGAGAGGAGCTGAGTAAAAGACAAATATAAGGCTGCCGTCACACTAGCAGTATTTGGTCAGTATTTTACATCAGTATTTGTAAGCCAAAACCAGGAGTGGAACAATTAGAGGAAAAATATAATAGAAACATATGCACCACTTCTGTATTTATCACCCACTCCTGGTTTTGGCTTACAAATACTGATGTAAAATACTGACCAAATACTGCTAGTGTGACGGCAGCCTAAGAGTTACAACCTACTATACCATCAAAGCTGACTGACTGACAGATTTTCAATTAATTCATCCTGCAGATAGCAATAGACAGTGCAATGCACAGGTTGTAGTAGGCAAATTGTGCAAAATGTATAATGAAACCCAATAGCAAACTTTATTTTAAACCTTTAATATGCATTTAAGTAAAAAAAAAAATTGTTCCCAAAAGTGGACAACCCCTTTAATTTCCCATTATAGCCTTTGCTTATTACTAATTTATTTCTGTTCGTTGTTATATTAGTTTGTTTTTTTTTTCCACAGGAACCAGCATGATGGTCGAAAACTCTGCTCCTCAGAATTGCATGACTAAAACAGTCGCAGTCTTGGTCCTGATAAGGTATCTTGCAGTTTGAGGCATCATAACTATTACCCTGAAAATGGAAGATTTGGCCTCACACTTCCCGGAAGATGAAAAACAGCTATCCCTAAAAGCAAAAGACGGCATTTTTCTGTAGAAAGCAGTTTAAGGAAAAAAAAAACTTGCTTGTACGTGCCCTCTAAAAGCAAAAGGGCATAGTGCCAGATGCGTTTTCCTAACACTGAAGTGGGATTTACTTTTAGAAGGTGGGGCGGGTGAAAGCACTTTTTGATGGGACACATTTGGGGATTTTGTCTTATGAAGCCATGTGTACATGCTTTATAAATAGCATTTTTTTTCTACAATTGCCTTTGCTTTTCTTCTTTTATCTCTTGCTGAAATGATCACAAGGTCAATGTAAAATATGTTGGTTATGATAATGGATCTTCGGGTATCTCTAGAAGGGACTAAAGCATATAATGGCTCCAATACTTTAGGATCTTGTGAGAAGGTAAGCTCTGAAAGAAAGTTGTGATTGGGAAATTTCACACTTGTATCATCAGCTCTAATGTTTTGCAAACTTTGAGCATTATTGATTTCAGTCACAGAACAGTTTTTAGTGAGGCTTACAGAAAACATTCATACAATGTGTAATAATAATCCAACCTTGTGAAAAATTGGCTATAAGGCCTCGTGCACATGACCGATTAATTATATTGCACGTGTCGATGATATTCTATGTAGCTCTATGAGTGTTCCCAAGAAAAAAAATTGGAGACATGTCTGAATTTGAACAAAGTGTCAGGTGAAAATCAGCAATGCAAGACTATGGGTCTGTGAAAAACATTGGACCAACTCTTGGTCCAATTTTTACAGAATGGAAAGGGTGGAGACATTTTTTTTCTTCTCTCTCCACCCCAGACAAAAACTGATGCCTCTATAATCAATCTCTGATCAGAGTCTGATCAGAAAAATCGGATTATTTCTATAGTATTGAGAGAAAACGGTTGTGTGCACCTCCCCACAGAGGTAGTGGTTTTTCCATAGTCATTGAACCTGTGAATTACTGCAAAACACATTGTGCCTAATTCATGAAGACCGGCGCTCCCGATTCATGAATCTGTAGTGCCTGACAAGTGGTGCGTGCCATGTCAGAAATCTCACTCCAGTCAGGTACCTGAGTTAGATTTCTGGAGTAGGGAACCCCACAGCTTTTGAATTAGATGAGCTGTGGTGTCCCACCCCACCTCACCACCATCCTGCCCCAACGCTGCCCATTTTGTGAGAACTGGGGGAAACTGACCTGAAAATGCCCAAAGTTGCAAGATTTTGGAGCAACTCCAAGTTGCACCTAAGTTTTGCAACTTTTCAAAGCTTTTACGCAAGAATTCTGGTGTGAAAGCTTTGAAGAATCGAGGCCAATGCATTTATAAGATATGGGGTCAAGTTGTGTTGAATTTGGAAAAAGAAACAATGGAATGCTTGTTAGTGAAATGTCACAAAACCCCATATTTCTGGTCTGTGGTCTAGGGACAATAGTGAAGCTGTTTCAGTGTAAAAACTAAGGGACCAATTCATCAAGCAGTTTATGCCAGTTTCCTGTTGTAAAACTGCTAGAAATGTTGTAAAAAGTTGTACCTGGGTAAAATAAGGTTTGACTTTTCAGGTTTTTATGCTAGCTTTTTGAAAAGTGGGTGGAGTTTAGACAAAACTGTTGTGACTGTGTCCAATTAATCAAATTGAACCCAATAAAAGTGGCATACATTTAGACAGATTACTTTAGCCAAAGTAAATTTCAAAGTAAATGGCGCACACCAGCTAAAAGATGCACCTAATTCATAAAGTGGTGCTCGCATCTTAATGACTTTGGCGTATCTTACTCCAGCATACCTTTTATCAAGAGTGGTATGCAATATGTTAATCTTAATTGAAATGGGCCTAAGGGTATGTGCACACAACATCTTTTACACCCCGTTGAACTTACATCAGTTTTAAAGCAGAAGACGCTTCCAGAAAACGCCAAAGGTGTTTTTCCTGAAGCATTTCCTTTGTGATCTTTGTTGATGATTATGGCGTACAGTCAATGAAAACCCAAAAGTCACTATCTCAGTAAATTAGAATACTTTCCAACACCAGCTTGAAAAATGATTTTAAAATCCGAAATGTTGGCCTACTGAAATGTATGTTTATTAAAGGGAACCTGTCACCCCCCTCAGGCGTTTGTAACTAAAAGAGCCACTTTGTGCAGCACAAATGCTGCATTCTGACAAGGTGGCTCTTTTAGTTATGATGCCTGCACACGCTGAAATAATCACTTATAAAATGTGCCCCCTCTTACCCTGAAATCGCCAGGGAGGGGGGCCTTTCCTTCCTAATCAGACGCAGCACAGCCGTCACTCCGGGCCTGTGCGTGCCGGGCGCCACCTCTACAGCGTTTTTTTAATCTGTCCCGGAGCCTGCACTGTGTTGTTAACCCTTGGGCATGCCCAGTGAGCGCTGCCCGTCCTCTGTCCTCATTTGCAGTCTAGCTGACTGCGCCTGTGCAGCCGCCCTGCCAGACATCCCGCCCCGCAGTGTCTTCTGATTTATTCACATTGCGCATGCCCAAGGGTTAACAACACAGCGCAGGCTCAAGGACAGATTCAAACAACGCTGAGGAGGCGGCGCTTGGCATGCACAGACCCGGAATGACGGCTGTGCTGCGTCTGATTAGGAAGGAAAGACCCACTTCCCTGGCGATTTCACAGTATGAGGGGGCACATTTTATAAGTGATTATTTGAGTGTGTGCAGGCATCATAACTAAAAGAGCCACCTTGTCAGAATGCAGCATTTGTGCTGCACAAGGCGACTCTTTTAGTTACAAATGCCTGAGGGGGGTGACAGGTTCCCTTTAAATGCACTCAATACTTGGTCAGGGCTCCTTTTGCATCAATTACTTCATCAATGCGGCATGGCATGGAGGCAATCAGTCTGTGGCACTACTGAGGTGTTATGAAAGCCCAGGTTGCTTTGATAGCAGCTTTCAGCTCGTCTGCATTGTGGGGTCTGGTGTCTCTCATCTTCCTCTTGACAATACCCCATTGATTCTCTATGGGGTTAAGGTCAGATGAGTTTGCTGGCCAATCAAGCACAGTGATACTGTTGTTTTTAAACCAGGTATTGGTACTTTTGGCAGTGTAGACAGGTGCAAATTCCTGCTGGAGAATTAAATTTCCATCTCCAAAAAGCTTGTCGGCAGGGGGAAGCATGAAGTGCTCTAAAATTTCCTGGTAGATGGCTGCGCTGACTTTGGTCTTGATAAAACACAGTGGACTTACATCAACAGATGACATGACTCCCTAAAACCATCACTGATTGTGGAAATTGCACACTAGACCTCAATCAGCTTGGATTGTGTGCCTTGTCACTTTTCCTCCAGACTCTGGGACCTTGATTTCCAAATGACATGCAAAATTTACTTTCATCTGAAAACAGCACCTTGGACCACTGACAACAGTCCAGTTCTTTTTCTCCTCTGCCCTGGTAAGACTCTTCTGGCATTGTCTATTGGTTATGAGTGGCTGTACACAAGGAATGTGACACTTGTAGCCCATGTCCTGGATACCTCTGTGTGAGGTGGCTCCAGCAACAGTCCACTCCTTGTGAATCTCTCCCAAATTTTTGAATGGCCTTTTCTTAAGAATCCTTTCAAAGCTGTGGTTATTCCGGTTGCTTGTGCACCTTTTTCTACCACACTTTTTCCTTCCACTCAACTTTCCATTACTATGCTTGGATACAGCACTCTGTGAACAGCCAGCTTCTTTAGTAATGACCTTTTGTGGCTTACCCTCCTTGTGGAGTGTGTCAATGACTGCCTTCTGGACATCTGTCAAGTCAGCAGTCTTCATTTCACCATAATTACAGAGCCTATTGAAACAGACTAAGGGACCTTTTAAAAGCTTCGGAAGTCTTTGCATGTTTTTTTTTGTTAATTATTCTACTTTACTGAGATAAAGATTTGGGGTTTTCATTGGCTGTAAGCCATAATCATCAACATTAACAGAAATAAACACTTGAAATAGATCACTCTGTTTGTAATGACTCTATATAATATACGAGTTTCACTTTTTGTATTGAAGAACTGAAATAAATTAACTTTTTTACAATATTCTAATTTTGTGAGAAGCACCTGTAGTTGTGACTTCCAAGTAGAAACCGCAAGAAGAATGAATTGGTCACTTCTTTTAACCACTTCACAGATTTCGAAGTAGGAAATGGATAAAAGAAGTTAAAAAGGAAGGAACATATGCGCAGCAGGTGATTAGAAATTGCCAGGCATATATTGATTTGATATAGGAAAGATATATATCTTGGTACTGTGTTAGCCAGTAGATAGAAAAATATTTAGAATTCAGAGTCCTCAGTGGTTGATACCTTTTAATGGCTAACTGAAAAGATGGTAACAAATTGAAAGCTTTCAAGACTACTCAGGTCCCTTCACCAGGCATAGACTAATACAAATTCTGAAGAATCACATATTTATGCACAATACAGCCCAGAAATAATGCCATAGATAAG
The DNA here is from genome assembly GCF_032444005.1 of Ranitomeya imitator. Taxonomy (NCBI): domain Eukaryota; kingdom Metazoa; phylum Chordata; class Amphibia; order Anura; family Dendrobatidae; genus Ranitomeya; species Ranitomeya imitator. The sequence goes on from NC_091284.1 coordinate 225,862,292, forward strand.
ACAGATGACGTGAAGCAGAACTACCATTATGTGAGAGTGATAAACAGTTGTGTCCATAAATATTTGAACCGTTCATAGATAAGGAGTGTGAATGTTTTAAAACTTCAAGACTTTTTCTCATACAACTGGATTAACATTCTTGCATCTGGTCTGCATTAGAGCTACAAAAGTCATCCATTTAGCCATGAGATCCGAATGTTCCAGAACTGAGGGCAAGCACATCCATTGCATAGTTGAAGGCTCAGTATTCCTGCAACCACTCACATCACGATCAATCACTTGGGAGTTTTTATCAACTGTACTATTTATCACCTAATAAGCAATTTTTTACTCGTTGGTCAGCCATGAGCGGTGTTTGATGCCTTGTAACTAACATATTTCAAATACGGTACGTACATTTCAGCAATTCATTGTAGCCATATGTGATGGGTCACAATCATTGTGCACATTTGGAGCAGCCCAAATTTACAGATGGCAATCAAAATTTTAAGAGCACAATTAATATCTGTAGAAAAAATAAATTATGATTTTGTTTGTGCCAATTTCATCAATATAAAACAAATGACTGATATTGAAAGTATGTACTACTAGAAAGTATAAGAGCAGCCTTCCATGTAAGGCTGGTTTCACATTTGTGGTTGTGTCCGCAGCGTTTCTGACGCATACATCCACATGCATCTTGATTTCACATCTTTTACATTGTAGATGCAGGTGCATGTGTTTGTATGCATTCGCCCGCGTTTGCTTACGCATGTGTTTTTTCGCAGTGTGTGGCGTGGTGCGGCCAACACACCATGTCGGAATTTTTGAGGCGGCAAATTTCCATCAAATATGCGCACGTGTATGCATGTCTTTGCATACGCATGCATTCGATGCCCTTGGGTACTTCGGACTGCGCATGTCCAGGAACTGTTTTAGACACGCACATTGAGACACGCCCTCCTGGAAATATCAAACGCATGCGCATAAAAAGCGCAAACGCATGTAAAATACTTTTTTTTCCAGTCATGTATAAGCTGATGCGGATAAAAAATGCTGCGTTATCATGCATTTGCATGCATTTTTACTTGCGTTTGTGGATGATTTGCTGCGGACTCAACCGCAAATGTGAACCTAGCCTAAGATCAAACTTCCACACGACATCCTCAAATATTAAACAAATTTCAAAACCAGTTACTCATGATAGAAACTAATTTTACATCAGTATTTTATTTATGAACGATTATAGATTATTCTCTGGTTCTGGAAAGGTTGCTCCAATGTCGCAAATTCATTTCTTCTTGGCAATCAGTGTTATGATTTAGAGAATATGATGGGTCAAGTAATTGCTCACCAAGTACGTACGTATGATGACATTTGCCAATCCTACAATTCAGTAGAGTCCTCATTTTTGGATCTAAAGTTGCATCGGCAGAACACTAAAACAACAATCCCTATTAGTATTCCTATAGCACTCCCAATTATTACATAGGTGGATGTTCTGCCATACTTTTCAATTAATTTCTTTGCACCCAGTGAATTATGCTCTTGTGCCAAAGCTTCCAATTTGGTTTTGCTGATGACGTTCTTGTCGAAGTTGATATCGATAATACCAGGGGTAATGACCCTAACAGCAAAGTAAATGCGTTTAACTATTTTCATATCCCCGTCTCTTTGCACATCACAGCGATACGTTCCAGCATCTTTTTCCTGTATGGATTGAAATGTGATGGAGGAATCCCTAACTTTCAGTGTTCGGAAGTAGTTATCATTAACGCTCACAACACCGGCTGCTTTCTTCCAGAAGTAAAACTTGAGGTCACTGATAAAATTGGAGGATTTTGGAATCTGACAGTCCATAGTGAGACGTTCACCATCCCTCAAAGTGTACACTTTTGTACCACACAGCCAATTACTCAGACATTCCACCATCACCACTTCACAGTTTGTATGGACGCCGGATCTGTCCACAAGGCACCGTTTTTCTCTCTTGCTGCCTGTTCCACATGTCACGCTACATTCTGTGGTTTCTACGACGGCCCTCATAGAGACACCTTCCCATTCCTGTGGTATCGTCACAGTAAAAAGCTCTCTGGTGTCAGAAATCTCAAATAGGATCAGAAACAAGTAGGACACTATAACCATGTCTTGTTTTCTTAAACGTTCCATAATGAGTCCTCTAAAACAACTACATTATGACATCATAATTGATGAGAATACGATGCAATGCATATAAAACTTAAAGGGTTTGTATGAGAATGGAGAATGATAACTGCTATCCTGCAGAAACAGCGCCACTCTTCTTTATGGTTGTGTTTAGTATTGCAGCTCACTTTCATTCATGTAAATAGGGTAAAATGTAATAATGCACACTGTCCACAGACAAGAATTACAGCTTCTAATTTAAAAAAAAACAATTTTACGTACAGAAACTTTAAAAAAAAAACTGTCACCTAGAGAAACATCACCCTATCATGTGAACACCGGTGGTTCGTGTAAAAACTGAAGCTTTAGACTTTTTTTTAACCCTTAACAACCACAGATGCGCCTTTTAACGGCGGCAGTTAAAGGTACTTATTCCCCAGAGTGAGTCGCTTTTTAAGGGCACTGAGAAATAAGGTTATAGCGCCCCCCCGGATCCTGGGGTAGCTGAGAGCCCAGAGAACATGATTCGGGTCTGTTTTTACCATCTCCAGACTCGTGATCACTGTTATTCTATGAATAACGGCGATCGCAAAAAAAAAGGTCAGATTTCCCATTTATTTCTCTCTCCTCTGATATGATCTAGCATACCAGAGGAGAGAGAAATGGGGTCCCCTGAGTCTCCCCACCAGTACCTTGGGTGTCCCTAGACCATCAGGCTCTGTCCCCCGGCCCCTTCTTCCTGGAATGCGCAGTGTGCCCGCTGAGATCTGCTGGCCAACACCCAGCAACAATAGGATATTTTCCCTATTGACCCTATCATCACAGTGATCAAAATTTAAAAAAAAATGTAAATCAAACCCCCAATTATCACCTCCTTAGTTAGGTAAAAATAATAAAATACAAAAATATTTTTTTCCATTTTTCCATTAGGGTTAGGGTTGGGGCTAGGGTTAAGGTTGGCCTATGGTTAGGGTTTGGGCTAGAGCTAGGGTTAGGGTTGGGCTAGGGTTGTGTTGGGGTTAGGGTTGTGGCATTGGGGTTATGGTTGTGGCATTGGGGTTAGGGTTGTGGTGTTGGGGTTAGGATGGTGTTGGGGTTAGGGTGGTTGTTAGGGTTATGGTTGGGATTACGGTTAGGGTTGAGATTAGGGTTAGGGTTGTTTTGGGGTTATGGTTGGGGTTAGGGCTGTGTTAGAGCTGAAGTTAGAATTGGGGGGTTCCACTGTTTGGGTACATCAGGGGGTCTCCAAACGAAACATGGCGCCTGCCATTGATTCTCGCCAATTTTGCATTCAAAAAGTCAAACGGTGCTCCCTCCTTTCTGAGCCCTGACATGCGCACAAATAGTGTCTTTTCCCCACATAGGGGGTATTGGTATACTCAGGAGAAATTGCACAACAAATTTTGTGGTCCATTTTCTCTTGTTACATTTATTACGACAATAAAAAAGTTTGGGTCTAAATAAATTTTTGTGAAAAAAGTAAAATGTTCATTTTTCCTTCCACATTGCTTTAGTTCTCGTAAATCACCTGAAGGGTTAATAAACTTCTTGAATGTGGTTTTGAGCACCTTGAAGGGTGCAGTTTTTAGAATGGTATCACTTTTGGGTATTTTTGTTATATTGACCCCCCAAACTTACTTCAAATGTGAGGTGGTCCTTTAAAAAATGGTTTTATAAATTTTGTTAGAAAAATGAGAAATCACTGGTCAACTTTTAACCCTTATAACGTCCTAACAAAAAAAAATTGTTTCCAAAATTGTGCTGATGTAAAGTAGACATGTGGGAAATGTTATTTATTAACTATTTTGTGTAATATGATTGATTTAAAGGCACAAAAATTAAAAGATTGAAAATTGCATCATTTTAATTTTTTTTGCCAAATTTCCGTTTTTTTTCATATAAAAACGCAAGTCATATAGAAGAAATTTTACCATTAACATGAAGTACAATATGTCATGGAAAAAACATTCTCAGAATCAGTGGGATCCATTGAAACTTTCCAGAGCTATAACCTCAAAGTGACAGTAGGCAGAATTGTAAAAATTGGCCTAGTCATTAAGTACCAAATTGGCTCTGTGACTAAGGGGTTAAAGACAATCATCACATAAACTTCACGTATTAATCAAGAAAAGCATTTGTGAGGTCCAACACTGATGTTTAATGAGAGGACCTGGGTCACAATCTCTTCTAGTTTATCCCAAAGGTGTTGAGTAGAGATGAGCGAACATCGTCGACTTCCTCCTTATTCGGGTATTCGGTAAGCTATAGTGCTTACAGAAGAATCTGCATCTACAACCCGGATACCTGGAGAGCTCCTGATGATCAACTGTTCGGCACCATAGCTGCATGTGTCGCAGCTGTGTGACAGTCACAACACACAGGTTCTCCATGTACTGTATGTGTTGTGACTGTTACACAGCCGCGACACAAGTAGCTTCGGTGCCGAACAGTTGATCTTCGGGAGCGCTCCAGGTATACGGGTTCCCAATGCAGCTTCTTCGGTAGGCGCTAAAGCTTGCCAAATAAGGAGGGATATGATGATATTCACTAATCTCTAGTGTTGAGGTTAGGCTTTTTACTGGAAAGTCAAATATTTCTACACCATGTTCACCCAAACGTGTCTTCATGGACCTTACTTGGTGCACAGGGGGACAGTCAGACTGGAGCAGAAAGGGCTTTCACCAAACCGTTCCCACAAAGTTGATAGCATACAATTGTCTAACTGTCTTAGTATGCTGAAGCATTAGCCTCTTCAGGACTGGCCATTTTTATTTGCATTTTTACCCCTTCCCGACATGCGCCATACATATACTGCCCTGCTCCGCAAAGAGTAGTATATGTACGGTACACCGATCGCACGGCCTCTTGCTGAGTGCCGCGGAGATCGGGTGCGGGTGTCATTTTGGAGGGAGGCCCATTTTTCAAGGTGCTGCAATATGTAATGCAAAAACACAAAATGAAACGAATGCAAGTTTCTTTACAAAAATCATTTACACAGAGTAATTCAAGTAAAATCATTCATTTTTTACAATCCGGGCTCTTTCCTTGATTTTTGTGCTGCAAAATCACTAATGATGTCACTAAAGTCCAATTCACGCAGTATATCTGACCCTGTCAACCCTTGAAGTCCTGAAAGGGCGTTAAAGATTAAAATATGTACATATGTATGTATGTATATTGTAGAAATTTGGGCTATCTATATCAAAGACTGCTGCTGGGCTCTATATGTTAGATGATTCTGCTGGGCTCTATACAGTGGGGCAAAAAAGTATTTAGTCAGTCAGCAATAGTGCAAGTTCCACCACTTAAAAAGATGAGAGGCGTCTGTAATTTACATCATAGGTAGACCTCAACTATGGGAGACAAACTGAGAAAAAAAAATCCAGAAAATCACATTGTCTGTTTTTTTAACATTTTATTTGCATATTATGGTGGAAAATAAGTATTTGGTCAGAAACAAAATTTCATCTCAATACTTTGTAATATATCCTTTGTTGGCAATGACAGAGGTCAAACGTTTTCTGTAAGTCTTCACAAGGTTGCCACACACTGTTGTTGGTATGTTGGCCCTTTCCTCCATGCAGATCTCCTCTAGAGCAGTGATGTTTTTGGCTTTTCGCTTGGCAACACGGACTTTCAACTCCCTCCAAAGGTTTTCTATAGGGTTGAGATCTGGAGACTGGCTAGGCCACTCCAGGACCTTGAAATGCTTCTTACGAAGCCACTCCATCGTTGCCCTGGTGGTGTGCTTTGGATCATTGTCATGTTGAAAGACCCAGCCACGTTTCATCTTCAATGCCCTTGCTGATGGAAGGAGGTTTGCACTCAAAATCTCACGATACATGGCCCCATTCATTCTTTCATGTACCCGGATCAGTCGTCCTGGCCCCTTTGCAGAGAAACAGCAGTAAAACATGATGTTTCCACCACCATGCTTTACAGTAGGTATGGTGTTTGATGGATGCAACTCGGTATTCTTTTTCCTCCAAACACGACAAGTTGTGTTTCTACCAAACAGTTCCAGTTTGGTTTCATCAGACCATAGGACATTATCCCAAAACTCCTCTGGATCATCCAAATGCTCTCTAGCAAACTTCAGACGGGCCCGGACATGTACTGGCTTAAGCAGTGAGACACGTCTGGCACTGCAGGATCTGAGTCCATGGTGGCGTAGTGTGTTACTTATGGTAGGCCTTGTTACATTGGTCCCAGCTCTCTGCAGTTCATTCACTAGGTCCCCCCGCGTAGTTCTGGGATTTTTGCTCACCGTTCTTGTGATCATTCTGACCCCACGGGGTGGGATTTTGCGTGGAGCACCAGATCGAGGGAGATTATCAGTGGTCTTGTATGTCTTCCATTTTCTAATTATTGCTCCCACTGTTGATTTCTTCCCTCCAAGCTGGTTGGCTATTGCAAATTCAGTCTTCCCAGCCTGGTGCAGGGCTACAATTTTGTTTCTGGTGTCCTTTGACAGCTCTTTGGTCTTCACCATAGTGGAGTTTGGAGTCAGACTGTTTGAGGGTGTGCACAGGTGTCTTTTTATACTGATAACAAGTTTAAACAGGTGCCATTACTACAGGTAATGAGTGGAGGAAAGAGGAGACTCTTAAAGAAGAAGTTACAGGTCTGTGAGAGCCAGAAATCTTGATTGTTTGTTTCTGACCAAATACTTATTTTCCACCATAATATGCAAAAAAAATTATAAAAAAACAGACAATGTGATTTTCTGGATTTTTTTTTCTCAGTTTGTCTCCCATAGTTGTGGTCTACCTATGATGTAAATTACAGACGCCTCTCATCTTTTTAAGTGGTGGAACTTGCACTATTGCTGACTGACTAAATACTTTTTTGCCCCACTGTATGTATGAGAGGCTTCTGTTGGGCTGAATATGTATGAGAGGCTTCTGCTGGGCTGTATATATATGAGGAGCTTCTGCTGGGCTGTATATATATGAGGAGCTTCTGCTGGGCTGTATATATATGAGGGGCTTCTGCTGGGCAGTATATACAGGTCCTTCTCAAAAAATTAGCATATAGTGTTAAATTTCATTATTTACCATAATGTAATGATTACAATTAAACTTTCATATATTATAGATTCATTATCCACCAACTGAAATTTGTCAGGTCTTTTATTGTTTTAATACTGATGATTTTGGCATACAACTCCTGATAACCCAAAAAACCTGTCTCAATAAATTAGCATATTTCACCCATCCAATCAAATAAAAGTGTTTTTTAACCCCTTCATGACCGGGGGATTTTTCGTTTTTCCGTGTTCGTTTTTCGCTCCCCTCCTTCCCAGAGCCATAACTTTTTTATTTTTCCGTCAATTTGGCCATGTGAGGGCTTATTTTTTGCGGGACGAGTTGTACTTTTGAACGACATCATTGGTTTTAGCATGTCGTGTACTAGAAAACGGGAAAAAAATTCCAAGTGCGGTGAAATTGCAAAAAAAGTGCAATCCCACATTGGTTTTTTGTTTGGCTTTTTTGCTAGGTTCACTAAATGCTAAAAATGACCTGCCATTATGATTCTCCAGGTCATTACGAGTTCATAGACGCCAAACATGACTAGGTTATTTTTTATCTAAGTGGTGAAAAAAAATTCCAAACTTTGCTAAAAAAAAAAAAAAAAAATTGCGCCATTTTCCGATACTCGTAGCGTCTCCATTTTTCGTGATCTGGGGTCGGTTGAGGGCTTATTTTTTGCGTGTCGAGATGACGTTTTTAATGATAGCATTTCGGTGCAGATACGTTCTTTTGATCGCCCGTTATTGCATTTTAATGCAATGTCGCGGCGACCAAAAAAACGTAATTCTGGCGTTTCGAGTTTTTTTCCCGCTACGCTGTTTAGCGATCAGGTTAATACTTTTTTTTATTTGATAGATCGGGCAATTCTGAGCGCGGCGATACCAAATATGCGTAGATTTGATATTTTTTTTATTGATTTATTTTGATTGGGGCGAAAGGGGGGTGATTTAAACTTTTATGTTTTTTTTATTTTTTTCACATTTTTTTAAACTTTTTTTTTTAACTTTTGCCATGCTTCAATAGCCTCCATGGGAGGCTAGAAGCAGGCACAGCACGATCGGCTCTGCTACATAGCAGCGATCTGCTGATCGCTGCTATGTAGCAGAATTGCACGTGTGCTGTGAGCGCCGACCACAGGGTGGCGCTCACAGCGACGGGCAATCAGTAACCATAGAGGTCTCAAGGACCACTATGGCTACAATGGAGACGCATCGCCGACCCCCGGACATGTGACGGGGTCGGCGATGACGTCATTTCCGGTTGCCCGGCCGGAAGCGGTAGTTAAATGCCGCTGTCTGCGTTTGACAGCGGCATTTAACTAGTTAATAGGTGCGGGCAGATCGCGATTCTGCCCGCGCCTATTACGGGCACATGTCAGCTGTTCAAAACAGCTGACATGTCCCGGCTTTGGTGCGGGCTCACCGCGGAGCCCTGCATCAAAGCAGGGGAGCCGGCATCGGACGGTATAGTACGTCCGATGCCGGTAAGGGGTTAATAACAAACAAAAAAACCATCAAATAATAATGTTCAGTTATGCACTCAATACTTGGTCGGGAATCCTTTGGCAGAAATGACTGCTTCAATGCGGCGTGGCATGGAGGCAATCAGCCTGTGACACTGCTGAGATGTTATGGAGGCCCAGGATGCTTCAATAGCGGCCTTAAGCTCATCCAGAGTGTTGGGTCTTGCGTCTCTCAACTTTCTCTTCACAATATCCCACAGATTCTCTATGGGGTTCAGGTCAGGAGAGTTGGCAGGCCAATTGAGCACAGTAATACCATGGTCAGTAAACCATTTACCAGTGGTTTTGGCACTGTGAGCAGGTGCCAGGTCGTGCTGAAAAATGAAATCTTCATCTCCATAAAGCATTTCAGCCGATGGAAGCATGAAGTGCTCCAAAATCTCCTGATAGCTAGCTGCATTGACCCTGCCCTTGATGAAACACAGTGGACCAACACCAGCAGCTGACATGGCACCCCACACCATCACTGACTGTGGGTACTTGACACTGGACTTCAGGCATTTTGGCATTTCCTTCTCCCCAGTCTTCCTCCAGACTCTGGCACCTTGATTTCCGAATGACATGCAAAATTTGCTTTCATCAGAAAAAAGTACTTGGGACCACTTAGCAACAGTCCAGTGCTGCTTCTCTGTAGCCCAGGTCAGGCGCCTCTGCTGCTGTTTATGGTTCAAAAGTGGCTTTACCTGGGGAATGCGGCACCTGTAGCCCATTTCCTGCACACGCCTGTGCACGGTGGCTCTGGATGTTTCCACACCAGACTCAGTCCACTGCTTCCTCAGGTTCCCCAAGGTCTGGAATCGGTCCTTCTCCACAATCTTCCTCAGGGTCCGGTCTCCTCTTCTCGTTGTACAGCGTTTTCTGCCACATTGTTTCCTTCCAACAGACTTACCATTGAGGTGCCTTGATACAGCACTCTGGGAACAGCCTATTTGTTGAGAAATTTCTTTCTGGGTCTTACCCTCTTGCTTGAGGGTGTCAATGATGGCCTTCTTGACATCTGTCAGGTCGCTAGTCTTACCCATGATGGGGGTTTTGAGTAATGAACCAGGCAGGGAGTTTATAAAAGCCTCAGGTATCTTTTGCATGTGTTTAGAGTTAATTAGTTGATTCAGAAGATTAGGGTAATAGGTCGTTTAGAGAACCTTTTCTTGATATGCTAATTTATTGAGACAGGTTTTTTGGGTTATCAGGAGTTGTATGCCAAAATCATCAGTATTAAAACAATAAAAGACCTGACAAATTTCAGTTGGTGGATAATGAATCTATAATATATGAAAGTTTAATTGTAATCATTACATTATGGTAAATAATGAAATTTAACACTATATGCTAATTTTTTGAGAAGGACCTGTATATGAGAGGCTTCTGCTGGGCTGTATACATCAGAGGCTGTTTACCTGTATTTATTCGAGGCTGTTGCTATGCTGGCTGTATATGTATGAGAGGCTTCTGCTGGGCTGTATATGTATGAGAGGCTTCTGCTGGGCTGTACTGTATATGTATGAGAGGCTTCTGCTGGGCTGTATATATACGAGGGGCTTCTGCTGGGCTCTATATGTATGAGAGGCTTCTGCTGGGCTGTATATGTATGAGAGGCTTCTGCTGGGCTGTATATGTATGAGAGGCTTCTGCTGGGCTGTATATGTATGAGGGGCTTCTGCTGGGCTGTATATGTATGAGAGGCTTCTGCTGGGCTGTATATATATGAGGGGCTTCTGCTGAGCTGTATGTATATGAGGGGCTTCTGCTGGGCAGTATATATATGAGAGGTTTCTGCTGGGCTGTATACATCAGAGGCTGTTTACCTGTATTTATTCGAGGCTGTTGCTGTGCTGGCTGTATATGTATGAGAGGCTTCTGCTGGGCTGTATATGTATGAGAGGCTTCTGCTGGGCTGTACTGTATATGTATGAGAGGCTTCTGCTGGGCTGTATATATATGAGGGGCTTCTGCTGGGCTCTATATGTCAGATGCTTCTGCTGAGCTCTATATGTATGAGAGGCTTCTGTTGGGCTGAATATGTATGAGAGGCTTCTGCTGGGCTGTATATATATGAGGAGCTTCTGCTGGGCTGTATATATATGAGGGGCTTCTGCTGGGCAGTATATATATGAGAGTCTTCTGCTGGGCTGTATACATCAGAGGCTGTTTACCTGTATTTATTCGAGGCTGTTGCTATGCTGGCTGTATATGTATGAGAGGCTTCTGCTGGGCTGTACTGTATATGTATGAGAGGCATCTGCTGGGCTGTACTGTATATGTATGTGTTATGAAAGGCAATTCAGTACTACAATGGACATAGCGGTCAGAGCACATACAGTGATCTGACAATAACCCAAAATCATAGAACGAGCTCTGAGACGTGGGAACTCTGCAGACCGCAATCCCTAATCCTCTCCAAACAACACTAGAGGCAGCCGTGGATTGCGTCTAACTCTGCCTATGCAACTCGGCACAGCCTGAGAAACTAACTAGCCTGAAGATAGAAAATAAGCCTACCTTGCCTCAGAGAAATACCCCAAAGGAAAATGCAGCCCCCCACATATAATGACTGTGAGTTAAGATGAAAAGACAAACGTAGAGATAAAATAGATTCAGCAAAGTGAGGCCCGACTTTCTTAACAGATCGAGGATAGAAAAGGTAACTTTGCGGTCTATACAAAACCCTAAAGAACACCACGCAAAGGGGGCAAAAAGACCCTCCGTACCGAACTAACGGCACGGAGGTACACCCTTTGCGTCCCAGAGCTTCCAGCAACAAATTAGACAAGCTGGACAGAAAAAATAGCAAACAAATAGCAAAGAAGAACTTAGCTATGCAGAGCAGCAGGCCACAGGAATGATCCAGGGAAAAGCAAGTCCAACACTGGAACATTGACAGGAAGCCAGGATCAAAGCATTACGTGGAGTTAAGTAGAGAAGCACCTAACGACCTCACCAGATCACCTGAGGGAGGAAACTCAGAAGCCGCAGTACCACTTCCCTCCACCAACAGAAGCTCACAGAGAGAATCAGCCGGAGTACCACTTGTGACCACAGGAGGGAGCTCTGCCACAGAATTCACAACAGTATGAGAGGCTTCTGCTGGGCTGTATATATATGAGGGGCTTCTGCTGGGCTCTATATGTATGAGAGGCTTCTCCTGGGCTGTATATGTATGAGAGGCTTCTGCTTGGCTGTAAATATATGAGGGGCTTATGCTGGGCTCTATATGTCAGAGGTTTCTGCTGGGCTCTATATGTCAGAGGCTTCTGCTGGGCTGTATATGCATGAGAGGCTTCTACTGGGCTGTATATGTATGAGAGGCTTCTGCTAGGCTGTATATATATGAGGTGCTTCTGCTGGGCTGTATATGTATGAAAGGCTTCTGCTGGGCTGTATATGTATGAGAGGCTGCTGCGCTGTATATATATGAGGGGTTTCTGCTGGGCTGTATATGTATGAGAGGCTTCTGCTGGGCTGTATATGTATGAGAGGCTGCTGCGCTGTATATATATGAGGGGTTTCTGCTGGGCTGTATATGTATGAGAGGCTTCTGCTGGGCTGTATATGTATGAGAGGCTTCTGTTGGGCCGTATATGTATGAGAGGCTTCTGCTGGGCTATATATATATATATATATATATATATATGAGGGGCTTCTGCTGGGCTGTATATGTATGAGAGGCTTCTGCTGGGCCGTATATATATGAGGGGCTTCTGCTGGGCTGTATATATATGAGGGGCTTCTTCTGGGCTGTATATGTATGAAAGGCTTCTGCTGAGCTGTATATGTATGAGAGGCTGCTGCGCTGTATATATATGAGGGGCTTCTGCTGGGCTGTATATGTATGAGAGGCTTCTGCTGGGCTGTATATGTATGAGAGGCTTCTGCTGGGCCGTATATGTATGAGGCTTCTGCTGGGCTGTATATGTATGAGAGGCTTCTGCTGGGCTGTATATGTATGAGGCTTCTGCTGGGCTGTATATATATGAGGGGCTTCTGCTGGGCTCTATATGTATGAGAGGCTTCTGCTGGGCTGTATATGTATGAGGGGCTTCTGCTGGGCTGTATATGTATGAGAGGCTTCTGCTGGGCTGTATATATATGAGGGGCTTCTGCTGAGCTGTGTATATATATATATATTTGTATATATATATATATATATATATGGGGCTGTTGCTGGGCTGCATATATTAGAAGCTGCTGTTGGGCTGTATATATCAGATATCAGAGGCTATTGCTGTTGCTGTGCTGGCTGTATATAGAATAGAGGCTGAGGGGCTGTATAAAGTGTATACACAGCAATATACTGTAAACAGGTCCACACTATATACATACAGTATACACAGACACACTGTAATGCAGGATATAGTGTGGACTTGTATATACAGTATGGTACTATGTAGAACAGGAGCTGCAAGAAAGATACACAGACAGACAGACACACATAGACACACACACAGACAGAGATCATACTCACCCACCGCGACACTGTGAAGATTGAACCACTTCACCTCTGGAACTTCAGTGACTGAAGATCCAGAGTGAAGTCCTGCCGCGCTCTGCGGTGGAGAATCCTCTTCTCGCACCGACATCGTGATTCCACCTCCTTCCTCAAAGGTAGCTGATCAAACTCTCATCTGATCTAATCCGAGGGAGCGATCATATAGCTGAATAGGTAGCGCCTAGAAGCGTCTGTTGGGATTGGAGAAGGCTGCCGCATGCCATAAGCTAAGCATAAGGTACAGGGAGGGTACTAAGGAAATCTAGCTAGGCTAGCCAGGTCAGTGGATGCTGACGCAGGTCAGGTGCCATGACTCTGCCGCTCTGCGCCAGCCACTGAGATGTAGGACCATAGCCAGGTCCCTACACTTTCAATAGTTTCTCTTTTGTTAAATATTCCTTATCATTAGAATTGGTTCACAGCAAAAAGACGTGTATTTTACATGTTTTGAGATATTTATCCCTATATTGGTGGGAGACCCCCTCTTGGTGGGTGGCCCAGGGCCCGGGCCCCTTGGGCCCACCTCTAAATCCGGGACTGGACAGCTGTTTGTGATAGCTGACACCCCACAGCAATGCGCACAATCAGTGCTAGCACCAATGGCCGGCAATTAACCCCTCTGATGCCGCTGTCAGTAGTGACAGCATCATTGAGGAGCATCGCACAGGGATGGGGTCCCCTGCGCGCTTTCATCAGGAAAATGTGTAGCGATCGCATTGTCCTCATGGTCTCCATGGAGAACCCCGGCACCAAGATGGCCATGGGGTCCTTCCGGATCCTGCAAGGAAAGTGGCTTATAAGCGCCTGCTGAGTGCAGGTGCCGGCATGCCTCCTTCCCTGCCTGTCAGATCCTGATCTTATACTCTGCAGTGCAGAGAGTCAGATCAGCTATCTGATGTTATATAGTAATGTGCAAAATGAATGTGCAAAAAAAAATTTTCTAAATCCCTAAAGAAAAAATACTGTACATATTTTTTTCCAATAAATACATTTATTTATGTAAATAAAAAAAAAACAATAAAAGCACATATATTTGGTATCGCTAAGTCCATAACGAACTGCTCTATAAAACTTTGCCACTAGTTAACTAGAGAGTCAGCCTATGGGGAGTGCAGAATACTTTAGAGTCTGCCTATGGAAGGGTGCATTATACTATAGAGTCTGTCTATGGAGGGGTGCATTATACAGTATGGAGTCTTCCTATGGGGGGTGCATTATACAATATAGAGTCTGTCTATAGGGTGCATTATACTATATAGTCTGCCTATGGGGGGTGCATTATAAGTTATAGAATCTGCCTATGGGGAGTGCACTATACTAAACAGAGTATTCCCATGGGGAATGCATTATACTATAGAGGCCTATGAGGAGTCTATTATACTATATGGAGGCCTATGGGGAGAGCATTATACTATATGGAGGCCTATGGGGAGAGCTTATACTATATTGAGAACTATTTGCTGCATTATACTATATGGAGGCTATCTAGGGGGTCATCATACAGTGTGGAGATTACAGTGAGGGGGCCATCATACAGTGTTGTGGACATTAAACAGTTTGGTGGCTACTAAGCAGTCAGTATACTGTGTGGGTGGTACTATACAGTGAAAGGTCATTATACTGTCTATAGGGGAACTGTACAGGGGAGACTTGGGACATTATTAAATGTAAAGTGGGCACTTATTGTTATAGGGGAACTCTGGTTACTGTGACTGTCAAAGGGGCACACAAGGTATTATTACTTTCTAGGAGGCAAAATGTTGCCACTGTTTTCTAGGGCAGTTGCACATGGCATTACTATTTCCATAGGGTTGATTTAGAATTTAGAGGGCACACAGTACCACACAGTAGGTGCAGTAATAGGGGCCCATACGGCAGCAGTGGCTCAGCATTGGGGTATCAGCAGGATGAGGAATTTGTGCAGGTTAAGAATAGATGGTGAAGGGGCTGGAATATGAAGTGAAATATGTCTTTGCTGTAATCTCTGCAGCCAAGTCTTGGCTAAAAAATGGTCTTGTCTGTCTATGCTAGATGGAAAAGATGGGAAAACAGAATGATTCCATCAGGAAGAACGTCAGCTGTAAGTCACCATCTATAACTATGCTGTAATCTCTTATATGTTCTGCAGGACTGGTATTTACCATTGACCATATGGTGGTAATATCAGTGTTGGTTTTCATATAGAGATTATTTTCAGCAACAACCCAGTCATCTGCTGAGGTTCTCGTGCATCCATTATTAGCGTGCGTCATTGAGGTGCAATCAAGGTTACCTGTTTAGGAGCCTACTCAGAAGTTTCATCCCCATGAACCAAAACCCTAGCTACACTAGTTTAGAATCTTGTAGAAAACATATACCCTCTAGTAATATAATGTTCAGGGATAAAAATAAACCATTATGGATAATTAAGACAGTACAAAGTTTAATAAGACAAAAACAAAGGTCCTTAAGGCCAAGAACACAGAAATAGCATTTCAGGAGTGTAAAGATCTCAATAAGAAATGTAAAAAAGAAATCAAACTAGCAAAGTTATATACAGATAAACAAATTGCCAGCAGCACTAAAGTAAGACCCCCGAAGTTTTAAAAATAGATCAATGCCAAAAGACCATAATGACAAGATAATTATAGAGGACAAAGAAAAGGCTGAGAGCCAAAATAGGCACTTTTCATCCATGTTCACCAATGACCTGTGTTTTCCATTGATCTTTCAACAAGGCAAAAATCCAAGTTCACCACCTGATATAACTAGTTTAACATAAAAAAAAGTACGCCTGCATCTTATCAAATTAAACATTGACAAAGTGCCTGACCCAGATGGCATTCATCCATGGATACTGAGGGAATTTAGCTCAGTAACTGACAGACCTCTGTATCTCATATTCTTATAATCTCCTATAACAGGGGTGGTGCCACGATTGGAGGATAGCTGATGTGGTATTGATATTTAAGAAAGTTAAAAAGGTGGATCCAGGTAACTAACATCATGTAAGTCTGACATCAGTAGTGTAAAAAGTTTTTGAGGACATCATAAGAGATGACCTGCAGAATATATTGCAGAGAATAATATAATAAATGAAAACCAGCACAGATTCATGAAAGATTCATGAAAGAAAGGTTGTGTCTAACCAACATGTTGAGTTTCTATGAGGAGGTAAGTGCAAATCTGCATGTTGGAAATGCTGCTGATGTGATTTATCTGGACTGGACTGAATGCAAAAGCATTTGATTATCTTAATACACCAAGTTCCAAATTATTAAGCAAATTGGATTTAAATGTCATAAAGATTTAATTGTTTTGTTTTTCAAATAAACTCGTGGATGGTATTGTGTCTCAGGGCTCCATGGATCACTGAAATCAATCTTAAATACATGATAATTAGTTTTCCAGGTGATTCTAAATAAAGGAAAACTACTTAAAAATGATGTTCCACATTATTAAGCAGGTCACAGTTTTCAAGTAACATGGGAAAGAAAAAGGATCTCTCTGTTGCCAAAAAGCATCAAATAGTGCAATGCCTTGGTCAAGGGATGAAAACATTAGATTTCCTGAAAACTTAAGCGTGATCATAGTACTGTTAAGACATTTGTGGCTGAATCGGAGCACAGACGTGTTCGAGCTGATAAAGGCATAATGAGGAAGGTTTCTGCTAGGCAAGTTCATTGGATTAAGAGTGCAGCTGCTAAAAAGCCATTACAAACCAGCAGATATTTGAAGCTTCTGGTGCCTCTGGAGTCCCTCTAACCTCAAGGTGTAGGATCCTTCGAAGGCTTACTTTGGTTCATAAACCTACTATTTGGCCACCCCTAAACAGTGTTCATAAGCAGAAACGGTTGCAGTGTGCCGAGACATACATTAAGACTAATTTTCAAACAGTCTTGTTTACTGATGAGTGTCGAGCAACCCTGGATGGTCCAGATGGATGGAGTAGTGCAGTGGTCCCCAACTCCAGGCCTCGAGGGCCGCCAACAGTGCAGGTTTTCAGGATTTCCTTAGTATTGCACAGGGGTTGGAATCATCACCTGTGCAGATGATCACATTACCACCGATGCAATACTAAAGAAATCCTGAAAACCTGCACTGTTGGCGGCCCTCGAGGCCTGGAGTTGGGGACCCCTGGAGTAGTGGATGGTTGGTAGATGGCCACCATGTCCTATCAAGGCTGTTCATTTTAAAAATTGTCTGTGTCTTACCATGTAGGGAGCATCCCACATCTCCTGGGCAGGGGAGGAAGCAAAAGACAATACCGACATTACAGCAGGGGATCACAGAGGATCTCTTTTGTCAGGTAAAATATTTCACTGACTGTTTTTAAACAATATTTTACCTCACAAAATGTATCCTCTGCGATCAAAGCGCATAGGGTTGAGAGAGGGGGAAACAGCTCAAATGGGACAGCACATGAGGGGAGAACACATCACAGGAAGGAGAGACAGCAGACAAGGGGGATAGCACATGGGGTAGATAGGTCAAAGAATAGAGCACAGACGGGAGAAGTCAGCACATGGGGAAAGAGAAAGTGGATAGGTGGGGGAGCACATGGGGTGGGGATTATCAACGCTGCAAAGCCTGCCCCCATCGTGACATTACCGCCCTCCCCTCCATAAAGTACCCCATAACACACATACTGAAACTCCAAAAGCAGGGACTGGGGCAAAGTATATGCAGATGGGTAAAGGAATTGGCAAAGGCTAGGCTCACATTGCGTTTAGTACAATCCATTTAACGGATCTGTTAAACACATGTACTGAAATGAGCCAAATTTGGTGTAAATTTGGCTTCACGTTAACGCACGTGACTGCGTTATGTCATTTTGATGTCCGTTCGTGAAGCATCCATTTGTCTGCCTTCAGGCACTGTCAATAAAGTTGTTCTCTCTTTTTTTTCTTTTGCTCCTTTGTCAGCGTTGGGTGTGTGTGGATAAACATTCTCCATTTTGAAAGCATTGAGTGAACTTCTGCAAGCAAGATGTTTGTGTCTGAGCTTGTTAGATTTCGCTTGATGCAGTAGCGACTTTGGCAGAGAAGGCGTATTTCCCAAAGGAGATATTGGATTCATGAAGTGAATTTTTTACGGAATACGTATGGTGCCTTCCACACCCTTTATGTTCAGCTTCGGGATCATCCCTTTAAATTTCGACGTTATCTTCGGATGTCCATTGAAACCTTTGATATTCTGTTCTCATATGTGAAGGATGAGATACATCATCAGCGCAGCACTTCAGTGATAGTATTTGTGCGGAGCAACTTTCAGTGGTGACTCTGAGGTAATTATCCTTTTTTTTTTAACATTGTTCTATTGACAAAGACGGGATGTAATTTATCGTGGTGCATGTATTTTAAGTATGTACACTTTTCCAATTGTCCTATTCCATTTTAACTTGCCTTTATTTTAGTTGTCCTTAAAAATCTTTACAATATGTCCATAGTCCTTTTTTTTTTCTTTTGCATTGTTGACAGATATCTGGCTACCGGAGAATCTTTTGCTTCACTGCATTTTCAATTTCGACCATTTGCCAACTAGTGAACCATGAAACTTGTGATGCCATTTGGAACAACTTACAACCACTTGTGCTACCAACCCCGACAACAGAAATGCGGCTATCGATTTCCCAAAATTTTGAGGATGTAGCTAATTTCCCCAATTGCATTGGTGCTGTGGACAGCAAGCACATTCGGATTCAGAAACCAGTGCATAGTGGATCCCTATACTATAACTATAAGAAATACTTTTCCATTGTATTGATGGCTATTGCGGATGCTAGATACCACTTTTGCAGCTGTGGATATCGGTGCATATGGATGGACGAACAATCCCAGAGTCTTCAAAGAGTCCAACATGGGGAAATGTTTGTACAGCAACAGCTTCAACATACCCTCAGCACGACCACTTCCGGGGACCGAAGGCCTAAGTTTGCCCTATGTTTTAGTTGGGACGCAATCTCCTAAAGCCGTTCTCAAGCCATAGTCTAAACTACACAAGACACATTTTTAATTATCGCTTGAGCCGGGCAAGATGTTATGTGGAATGTGCCTTTGGTATTTTGACCGCAAAATAGAGTATCTTACTAGCTTGCATGCAACTGCAACCTGAAAATGTGGACCGTGTAGTGAAGGCATGCATCTGTCTGCACAATTTTGTTTCCAGACATGAACTCCAGGTGGTTGACTCCGATGACTGTGAGTCGAACCTCATGAGCATTGATTCGACTACTGTTCGGTCTACAGTTGAAATAATGAGGATTCGTGATCAATTTGCAAATTACTTCATACATGAAGGTCATGTTCCATGGCAAGACATACACGTGTGAAAATGTTAAAGATTGTTTATATTGGTGCAATGTGTGGGGAAATTCTTTGCTAATTTTTTTTTTTTTTAGTTTGTATAACCTTAAAGGGACACTGTCACCTGAATTTGGAGGGAACAATCTTCAGCCATGGAGGCGGGGTTTTTGGGTGTTTGATTCACCCTTTTCTTACCCGCTGGCTGCAATATTGGATTGAAGTTCATTCTCTGTCCTCCATAGTACACGCCTGCGCAAGGCAAGATTGCCTTGTGCAGGCTTGTACTATGGAGGACAGAGAATGAACTTCAATCCAATATTGCAGCCAGCATGCAGCCAGCGGGTAAGGAAAGGGTGAATCAAACACCCAAAAACCCCGCCCCTATGGCTGAAGATTGTTCCCTCCAAATTCAGGTGACAGTGTCCCTTTAATAAGTTTTAAAAAGTTCAATCCATACAAGAATATGAAATGTTTAATAATAACAGCAACATTTACTAAAAATATTTTGAAGTCATTGGTCGTCCAACCTGATTGTTGGTAGACATTTTAACATATGCGATCCCATAGGGATGAACAAAAATATACACAATTAACTTTGGTACACAAAATTTAGCACAAACATTTTAAAGGCTGCTGCATGAAGATAGAAGAAAAGCGGGCACTCACCATCCAAATAAAATCCAAACTTTATTCTGACATCATGTCAAATACAGGACAGGCAGGGAAACACGGGCTTCCATAAGACGACGGCTGTTTCGCGCAGTTGCGCTTCCACGGGTTTTGACTAGACACGGGTCTTGACCAGGATTTTAAAGGCTGTAATTGCCAAAGTTTGGTGATTTTTTAACAGTAGTTAGACTGTGATTATCTGCCCAACTGTATGCTGGACTGCTACATTGCCTTTGCACTTCCATACTCGGTTCACCCTGGCCTCTGTATTGTGGTTTGTATGACGGCATGTCCATGGTTCTTGGTCTCGAGGAAGTGGGTTCCTGAGGGGCCAAAAATTCCTTGAATAGGTCATGAAATCTTTGCCTAAACATTAAATTTCTGTGCGGCGGTATCATTTGGGCTACAGGCACATATGACAAAAAACAGGATCTTCCAGTCATTGGCTGCATACTGTATACTGATTCACGGGATTGCAATTCCGTAATTTCCCGCCTTAGATCTGTGTTCACTGTGACACAGATCCTCTAATTGTTGGAGTTCATCGACAGTTAAGGCATCGACTTCATCTTTGGCAGATGATTGCTTGCGTCCGCGGTGTGCTTGCAAACGGGCACTGACAACAGGAGCCACAGTACTACTGTCCATTGATCGTGGCTCACTCAGGCCAGACACATCTTCAGCGCCTGTCTGCTGGCTTGTTTCCTGTCGAGATGGCTCCGGTTCCTCTGCCTCTCGAGGCGCAGCGGTACTGCATATCGTTCTATAACAAAAAAAATATTATTTCAGAGATTTCAATTAAATACTTGGTCCTCTCTCACACCGTAAACTTTTTACTTACGAGCGCTGGGACGTTTTCTGCAGAAACAACAATTGCTTATAATGAACATACAGGGTGACATGTTTGCCACCAGATCCACTGGGGGTGTTTTGGTTGCTGCGGGAGTCCCGTACAAATCGATCTCTAATGGATCTACACCGGGTATGGACAGCATCGGCTTCAAAGAATACACAAGATACACACACTGTGTTGCTGGTGTTTTCAGAGTGTGTTTGCAGAGTCTATGCTCCAAAATGGCTGAAATCATATTTCCTGTCATATGACCACATGGACAAGCCTCATTAACGCAATCCAACGCATGGTTTCATTTGGACATTTTGCTTGATTTGCGTCTGCCTGCGTTAGCAATAGACTTCAATGGCAGAATTAACGCTTCTGTTACTCTTGCGTTAGCTTAACCGGACCCGAAAGTGCTGCAGGTCGCGTTGGAAGGTGCATTATAAAAAAACGGAATGTTGCAAACGCATGCCAATTTTGACATGTGTTACGATGTGTCAAACTAATGCAAGTCTATGGGTGCTTTACAATGTCCGTTATATTGCGTTTTGCCTACTTAAAAACGTGTCCGTTAGACGGACTGCCCTAGCGCAATGTGAACCCAGCCTAAAAGACAGGAAACAAAGAGTTATCATAAATGGTACGTTATCTAAATGGAATATAGTCAGCAGTGTGGACCGCAGGGATCTGTGCTAGGACCAATTATTTTTAACCTCTATTAATGGCCTAGTGGATAGAATTGAGAATAAAGTGTTAAGTATTTGCTGACTACACCAAGCTATGTAGGATATTAAAATCTGACCTTGACATTAAAATATTGCAAAACGATCTGGATAAGATGTCTAAATTGGCAAACACTTGTCTAATGAGGTCTAATATAGATAAAATGTAGAGTAATGCACCTAGGATGGAGTAATCCTTTTGCTGCACATACATTAAATGGGAGTATACTCGGGACTACAGAATAGGAGAAGCACTTGGATATTCTTGTTACAAATAAGCTGAGCAGCAGTACTTAATGTCAAGCAGCAGTCGCAAAAGCAAACAAGATTTTAGGATGTATAGAAAAAGAGATAAAGTGACATGATCCCAATATATTGATACTCCTTTATAAGTCACTGGTGAGGCCACATCTAGAATATGGGACCCAGTTTGGGGCTCTACATTTTAAAAAGGATATTGAGAAGTTAGTCAGTTCAAAGCTGGGCAACTAGATTATTCCAAGGGATGGAAGACTTCTAATAGGATGATCGGTTGGAAAAGTTTGGCTTGCTTAGCTTATAAAAAGATGCCTCAGAGAATTCATTTACACATATAAATATATGTGTGGTCAGTACAAAGAACTTGCAGAAGACTTATTACTTCCAAAGACCATACTAAAGGACCAGGAGGCACTTATTACATAGTAACATAGTAACATAGTTAGTAAGGCCGAAAAAAGACATTTGTCCATCCAGTTCAGCCTATATTCCATCATAATAAATCCCCAGATCTACGTCCTTCTACAGAACCTAATAATTGTATGATACAATATTGTTCTGCTCCAGGAAGACATCCAGGCCTCTCTTGAACCCCTCGACTGAGTTCGCCATCACCACCTCCTCAGGCAAGCAATTCCAGATTCTCACTGCCCTAACAGTAAAGAATCCTCTTCTATGTTGGTGGAAAAACCTTCTCTCCTCCAGACGCAAAGAATGCCCCCTTGTGCCCGTCACCTTCCTTGGCATAAACAGATCCTCAGCGAGATATTTGTATTGTCCCCTTATATACTTATACATGGTTATTAGATAGCCCCTCAGTCGTCTTTTTTCTAGACTAAATAATCCTAATTTCGCTAATCTATCTGGGTATTGTAGTTCTCCCATCCCCTTTATTAATTTTGTTGCCCTCCTTTGTACTCTCTCTAGTTCCATTATATCCTTCCTGAGCACCGGTGCCCAAAACTGGACCCAGTACTCCATGTGCGGTCTAACTAGGGATTTGTACAGAGGCAGTATAATGCTCTCATCATGTGTATCCAGACCTCTTTTAATGCACCCCATGCACCCCACCCCATTACGGGTGGAAGAAAGGCAAATTCGGCAGGCTAAATAGGAAAGGGTTCTTTACAGTTAGAGCAGTCAGACTGCGGAATGCCCTACCACAAGAGGTAGTAATGGCAGACACTATGACAGCTTTTAAAAAAGGGCTGGATGTTTTCCTCGATACACATACAGTAACATTGTGGGTTATAGTTAAATTAGTAACAAAATGTAAAATTGGTGGAGAAAGGTTGAACTTGATGGACCCAGGTCTTTTTTCAACCTATGTAACTATGAACCTAAAAATTCTCAGTGTGAACATATGCTAACTTAAATGAGTTTTTGGATCAGAAACTTGCCAAATCCTCCTCATAATCTCATGTTATGGATTGCTACATGTGTACAACATCAGAACCACTGTCAGCACATTGGTGCAGCACCAGGACCATTATCCGTACATGAATACAGCATCAGAACCACCATCATTACATGAATGCAGTAGCAGAACTACCATCAGCACATGAATGCAGCATCAGAACCACCATCAGTACATGAATGCAGTGTCAGAACCACCATCAACACATGAATGCAGCACCAGAAACACCAACAGTACATGAAAGCAGCACCATAACCACCGTCAATAGATGAAAGCAGCACAAGAAACAATGTCAGAACATGAATGCAGTTTAAAAACCTCCATCAGTACATAAATGCAGTGCCCAGCTTAGTACAGTGATCAATTGTAATGTGGGGTGAGCCCATATACATTTGTATTGCATGAACCTACAATTACCAGTAAGTCCTTAACAATGGTAAGGAGATGCTGGGAATTGTTTTCAGCCATCATCAGACTGCGGATCATACAAGAACCACAGCACAGATGAGACATAATCAATACACTAAAAATATTTACATCCAGGTTCCTTATACGTGACATATTCTCTGATTGAAGTAATTCCTATCCCTTTTGTCTCCATGTAGCACAGATGTCATGATGAGATTTCATGACAAGAGCTTCTCTCCAGACTTGGTTCTTCTCAGTTTCCAGCAGCACATCCCAACATGTGAGCACCATTATACTGCTCCATAAATAAAAATATCTCCCATGCTCTGCCCCTGAATAAATTATTCCTCACATACCCCCACACACACTGCCCCTCTATAAATTACCCCACAGATACTGTCCCTCTCCAAAATACTCCCCTCCTCTCTGCCCATTTGTTTATCCCCCACATTGCTCCGCCAAAATAAATATCCCCCACACTGCTCCTCTATATATCTCCCCTACATACTGCCCCTTTCTATATCTCCTTCAAAGTGGCCCTTTCCAAGTCCCCCATCCAATTGCCCCTTGCCATACTATGCCCCCTTTTATAAAACCCTAATATTCCAAAAAGTCCCAAATTGTTCCATAATGTCCCAAATTGCCACATTATGTTCCCTCATAGCAACACAATGCTTCCCTCCCCTGGCCCCTTATCTAGAATAACATGACTTGTAATCTTCGGCTCCTCTGCTTACCAGTGCCCGACCTCTCATTGTGCGGCCCTGGCAGTGTGATGATGTCAGCAGCATGCTGAGCTCAAGTCATCACGCTGCTGCACACATGCTTCACTGACCCATTCCCACCACCGCAGTGTTCAAATGTATTCGCATCTGAAAGACGTGAATACATTAGAATATGGGAAGAAGCTGACGCAGCCAGGACAACACCACAGGTTTTGGCATATGTCGTGCAGGTGTGGTCTAGGTGATTATGCAAAATCTTTGTGTGAAGCTTTGGATACATCTTTGGGCTCATTCAGGTATCCGTTTTCTTGTACGAGTTCTGTTTTCACGGATTGCACTGGTACCTGTGATAGTCTATGGGGTAGCTTACATGTTCTATTTGTCCTCGGACGAAAAAACTCAGATGCCATCCACGTGCTATCCGTTTTTTTGCGGACTGTTTGATAAGGGAAACTTGTGAAATCTCTTATCAGTTTGTCACCAGAGCAAAATTTATCAAACATTGGCCAAACTCTGGTGTTAAAAATGAGACACTGACCAAGCTCTGATGAAAAACACTGATGACACTTGGGCGGATTTTTGTGAACCAGGAAAACGTTTCAACGACTGAAGACTTGAGAAATAAAATATGCAAATTGTCTCTTCAGAGAGCAAGGACTAGAACTCTACCGCCACCTATTGGAAGCAGCAATCTTACAAGTCAATATTGAAACTTTAATGAGCCTTGTTATATTGAGAAATAATGCACAGCAACAGCCAAATCACGATGTACTAGACATATGTAGCAGAGCTGAGCTGTGTCATTCACTTCATACTATTGTGGCACAATGCAGACTAAGTAACAAAACTTAAAAAAACAAAAAACAAAAAAAAAACCACCTAAACAATAGTGCCCTCTCGGCCAACAGGGGGCATACCTCTAGGCTAAACCATATAAACCTAAAACAACCTTAGATGCACCAGACTGGTCTAATGATAACTAGTAGAACTAGATCTAAAAGATCATACTTAGTGATGAAATGGTCATTGACCAAAGGTCTGTGCCAAAAACAATAGAGGTATAGAAATATGCAAAAATCATTTATTAAAGTATTAAATGTACATAAACATAATATAAGTAAACACAGTATATGGACAAAAGGGTGTGAGAAAAAAGCAACAGCTAAAAGATAGCATATGTAGATGGCAAAAACAATGCTAGAGATAATATGAAAAATCCGAGCATCCTACTCTGACCGCATGCCAACAAGTGCTAGATGATGATGCTAGGGTAAACAATCCTAAGTGTGCACATAGTCTTGGATTAAATAAACCCCCATGATCTCACCCCATGCATGATAACAGGGAGCACATACATAAATGTTACATTTATTCCATCTCAGCATCGCTGCCTCGTATGCAGATTGAACATGTTGATTGTACATTTTCATACGCTCGGCACCCGCTTCTCTTACCTGCCGGCTTTGGCAGATACCCTACGCATGAGCTGTTCCATTCCCAGCGGCTTTGTGGATCGGCTGCGTTGCCATGGGTAGGGGCGGAGATGACATTCGTCCTCCCGCCCTTGCCCCGTGACACGCGGCCGCACTCGCCAGCTGTGGGCGGTCACATCATGCCGATATACACGCCGATCGGACCATTTCCTCTATATACATTGTAACAAATTTTTGTACATTGTAACGATTTTTGCATATTTATTTCTATACCTCTATTTTTTTGGCACAGACCTTTGGTCAATGACCATTTCATCACTAAGTATGATCTTTTAGATCTAGTTCTACTAGTTATCATTAGACCGGTCTGGTGCGTCTAAGGTTGTTTTAGGTTTATATAAGTAACAAAACTTAACCTGCATTATCACAACTCCTGTGCTATGCACCTGGCTATGCAGCAGCCCCCACAATTTGTGCTGCATTTTCACTTTAAAATTATTATTATTTATTGTTATAGCGCCATTTATTCCATGGCGCTTTACATGTAAGGAGGGGTATACATAATAAAAACAAGTACAATAATCTTAAACAATACAAGTCATAACTGGTACAGGAGGAGAGAGGACCCTGCCCACGAAGGCTCACAATCTACAAGGGATGGGTGAGAATACAGTAGGCGAGGGTAGAGCTGGTCATGCAGCGGTTTGGTCGATCGGTGGTTACTGCAGGTTGTAGGCTTGCTGGAAGAGGTGGGTCTTCAGGTACTTTTTGAAGGTTTCGATGGTAGGTGAGAGTCTGATATGTTGGGGTAGAGGGTTGCAGAGTAGGGGTGATACGCGAGAGAAATCTTGTATGCGATTGTGGGAAGAGGAGATAAGAGGGGAGTAGAGAAGGAGATCTTGTGAGGATCAGAGGTTGCGTGTAGGTAAGTACCGGGAGACGAGGTCACAGATGTATGGAGGAGACAGGTTGTAGATGGCTTTGTATGTCATGGTTAGGGTTTTGTACTGGAGTCTCTGGGCAATAGGGAGCCAGTGAAGGGATTAACAGAGGGGAGAAGCTGGGGAATAGCAGGGGGACAGGTGGATTAGTCGGGCAGCAGAGTTTAGAGTAGATTGGAGGGGTGCGAGAGTGTAAGGCTAGGTTCAGATTGCGTTAGAGCAATCCGTTTAGCGCTAAGCGCTAGCGGGTTGCGCTAACGCAATGTGATTTTCGGGGTCGCGTTTAACGTCCCCGCTAGCGCAGATCCCTGATCTGCGAGAGCGGGGAACGGACCTCGGGCGCGCCGCGGACGCTGCTTGCAAAACACCGGCACATCGCTAGCGCGTGCCGAAAATGGCACGTGCTAGCGATGCGCGTTCCCATTGCCTTGAATGGGCGCGCTAACGGACGCGTTGCACGGCGTTAATTTCGCCGTGCAACGCTGTCCGTTAAACGCGATCCCATAATGCAATGGGAACCCAGCCTTAGAGGGGAGGCCACAGAGCATGAGGTTGCCATAGTCAAGGCGAGAGATGATGAGGGCATGGACTAGGCTTTTTGCAGATTCTTGGTTGAGGAATAAACGGATTCGTGAAATATTTTTGAGTTGAAGTCGGCAGGAAGTGGAAAGGGCTTGGATGTGTGGTTTGAAGGAGAGATCAGCATCAAGGATTACCCCGAGGCAGCGAGCTTGTGGGACTGGGGAGAGTGGGCAGCCATTTACTGTAATGGATAGATTCGTTTGGGGGGGGGGTCATGTGAGATGGGGGAAAGATGATGAATTCTGTTTTGTCCGTGTTAAGTTTCAGAAATCTAGCGGAGAAGGATGAAATAGTGGACAGACATTGAGGGATTCTGGTTAGTAGGGAGGTGATATCTGGTCCAGAGATGTAGATCTGTGTGTCATCAGCATAGAGATGATACTGAAAGCCATGAGATTCTATGAGCTGTCCCAGGGCAAAGGTGTAAACAGAGAAGAGCAGGGGCCCTAGGACTGAACCTTGTGGGACTCCGACAGATAGGGGGCGAGGTGAGGAGGTGGTGTGTGAGTGGGAGACGTTGAATGTCCGGTCTGTTAGGTATGATGAGATCCAGGATAGGGCAAAGTCTGTGATGCCAAGGGATGAGAGGGTCTGTAATAATAGGGAATAGTCCACTATGTTAAAGGCAGCCTACAGGTCCAGGAGGAGGAGGACAGAGTAGTGTTGCTTACTCTTGGCGGTTAAGAGGTCATTGGTGACCTTAGTTAGGGCAGTTTCAGTGGAGTGGTGTGACCGGAAGCCAGATTGTAAGCGGTCAAAGAGGGAGCAAGAAGAGAGATGGGAGGACAGTTCAAGGTGGCCAGTAGCTTGAAGGCATAGGGGAGAAGTGATATAGGGCGATAGCTAGATACAGAGAATGGGTCAAGAGAGGGATTTTTGAGGATAGGTGTGATGGAGGCATGTTTAAAGCTTGAGGGGAAAACACCAGTTGTTAGTGATAGGTTGAAGAGATGTGTTAGGGTTGGGATGAAGACTGCGGTGAGGTTTGGGATGAAGTGGGATGGGATCGGGTCAAGTGCACAGGTGGTGAGATGTGATCTTGAGAGTAGAGTGGAGAGTCGATCTTCTGTAATGGTGGAGAAGTTGGTTTTGGAGGTGGAAGGCTGGGAAGTCGGGAGGAAGGGCTCTGGGGGTTGTTGACCAAAAGTTCCTCTGATGTTCTCAATCTTCTGCTTGAAAAATGAGGCAAAGTCTTCAGCTGAGATGAGTGGGGAGGGAGGAGGTGCTGGGGGACGGAGGAGAGAATTGAAGGTGTTGAATAACTGATTAGGGTTGTGAGACAGGGAGGATATGAGAGATGAGAAGTAGGTTTGTTTAGCTGTGGCGAGAGTGGTTTTGAAAGTAGTGAGGGACTGTTTGAATGCGATGAAGTGCTTGTTGGAGTGGTATCTTTTCCATCTGCGTTCAGCAGCCCTGGAAGCTCGCCTCAGTTCTTTGGTCAGGCTGGTGTGCCAGGGCTGTCTGTTGATTTTGCGAGCTTTGGTATGTGTAAGTGGGGCAGCAGATTCCAAAGCTACAGCTATTGTGGTGTTATATAGAGTGGCAGCGTCATCCGCATTGTGTAAGGAACTTATATCTGTGAGAGGGAAGAGGGATTCAGAGAATGAGTGTAGGTAAAGGTGTTTAAGATTTCTGCGAGGGTGTGAAAGTTTGTGGGGTGGGGATTGTAGACATGGAGTGGAGAGGGAAGAGAATGTGAGAAGGTTGTGGTCAGAGAGAGGAAGAGGTGAGTTAGAGAGGTTGGATAGAGAGCAGAGGCGGGTGAAGATGAGGTCCAGTGTGTGGCCATCTTTGTGGGTGGCTGCAGAAGACCATTGAGGCCAAAGGAGGAAGTGAGAGATAGAAGTTTAGTGGCAGCTGAGAGGGAAGTGTCAATGGGGATGTTGAAGTCGCCCATGATGATAGGATGTCCGCGGAAAGGAAATGAAGTAGCCAGGTGGTGAAGTGGTCAAAGAAAGATCCACTGACATCAGAGCTTTGTGTGACCTGGGGGAGGAGGGGAAGATGTCAGTGTGCTGGAGAATGTGTATGTGACAGGAGATCTGCTGTCTTCTCTCTCCAGCACTAATTAAATTAGTGTCCAGCAGAGAGCGCTCTCCACATCTCTATACAGTGATCTAGGTGATCGGTGGAGGGGCCCGTTTTCAGTGCACTGAGGAATCAGTGTGAGGACACACCACCACCGCGGGGGCGGGCAGGTACAGATGCCTCTGAATTGTAAAACGCAGGACACTTTCTAGCAGGGTTGTTTCCTGTTAAAAAGTGTCTCAAAGTCCAAAGAAAATATGGTATATGTTCTGCAAGACTTGTATTTACTACTATATGGTCACTATATGGTAGTAATAATTATTTAAACAGCGTGTTTTTTAATGAACAAATTAATGTAATTCACTCATTATGTAGTGGAAGGTGTACAGTGGTATTATTCATCTGTGTACAGTGTGTTCTGTTATATAGAGATAACGGTCATATTGTAATATGCATTAGCTACAAAGTCATAATGGATATTGTAGAAGAGAATAGCTAGGTTTAGTCCAAATAATCAAATGACTGGCACTTCCTTAGCAATAAATAACACAAATACAGACTAAGGCTGGTTTCACATTTGCGTTTTTTTTTGCGTTTTTGCGCAAAAAAAGCATGCGTTTTTTCCCTATACTTAACATTAAAAACGCATGCGTTTTTTTGCATGCGTTTTGACGCGTTTTGCAATGCATGCGTTTTTTCTCTGCATGCGTTGTGTTGCAGAAATGCAACATGTAGTAATTTTAGCTGCGTTTTTTTGCCGCAAAAAAAAAACCTATTGATGTCTATGTAAACGCATGCATTTTTAAGCACATGCGTTTGCATGCGTTTTTATAGAAAAACACAAGAATACACACTGAAAAGCCACCCCCCAACCCTAAGGGATCCTAACCCTAAGGGTTAGGGTCCCTAGGGTTAGGGTTAGGATCCCTAGGGTTAGGGTCCCTAGGGTTAGGATCCCTAGGGTTAGGATCCCTAGGGTTAGGATCCCTAGGGTTAGGGTCCCTAGGGTTAGGATCCCTAGGGTTAGGGTTATGGTCCCTAGGGTTAGGGTTTGTGTTAGGGTACCGTCACACAGTGGCACTTTGGTCGCTAGGACGGCACAATCCGTGACGTTCCAGCGATATAATTACGATCTCGCTGTGTCTGACACGCTACTGTGATCAGGGACCCCGCTGAGAATTGTACGTCGTAGGAGATCGTTTGAAACTTTATTTCGTCGCTGGATCTCCCGCTGACATCGCTGAATCGGCATGTGTGACGCCAATTCAGCGATGTCTTCAC
Source organism: Ranitomeya imitator (assembly GCF_032444005.1). Classification (NCBI taxonomy): domain Eukaryota; kingdom Metazoa; phylum Chordata; class Amphibia; order Anura; family Dendrobatidae; genus Ranitomeya; species Ranitomeya imitator. The sequence continues at coordinate 225,893,043 of NC_091284.1, forward strand.
TGGTAACCAGGGTAAACATCGGGTTACTAAGCGCAGGGCCGCGCTTAGTAACCCGATATTTACCCTGGTTACCAGTGTAAATGTAAAAAAAAACAAACACTACATACTTACATTCCCGGTGTCTGGTCATGTCCCTTGCCTTCAGCTTCCCGCACTGACTGTGAGCGCCGGCCAGCCGTAAAGTACAGCGGTGACGTCACCACTGTGCTTTCTGGCTGTCCGGCGCTCACTGTCAGTGCAGAGATGCACAGCGCCGGGGGACAGACACGGAATGTAAGTATGTACTGTTTGTTTTTTTTTACGTTTACGCTGGTAACCAGGGTAAACATCGGGTTACTAAGCGCGGCCCTGCGCTTAGTAACCCGATGTTTACCCTGGTTACCAGGGGACTTCAGGATCGTTGGTCGCTGGAGGGCTGTCTGTGTGACAGCTCTCCAGCGACGCTGCAGTGATCGACATCGTTGTCGTATCGCTGCAGCGTCGTTTTAGTGTGAAGGTACCCTTAGGGTTTGTGTTTGTGTTAGAGTTTGTGTTAGGGTTAGAGTTTTTGTTTTAGGGTTAGGGTTAGAGTTTGTGTTAGGGTTAGAGTTTGTGTTAGGTTAGAGTTTGTGTTAGGTTAGAGTTTGTGTTAGAGTTAGGGTTACAGTTTGGGTTAGGGTTAGAGTTTTTGTTTTAGGGTTAGGATTCCTAGGGTTACTAGGGATCCTAACCCTAACCCTTGGTATTTCTGTTTATAGTGGGTTTTCTAGTTGATTTTGATGATTGGCAGCTGTCACACACTTCTCATCATGCGTTTCAAAAATGCAAACGCAGGAAAAAACGCATGTAAACGCGTCAAAACGCCGCATTTGCGGTAAAACATGCAAAAACGCATGTGCCTAAAAAACGCAGCGTTTAAACGCATTTTTTCACCAAATGCGTTTGCGTTTAAAACGCTGTTTTTAAACGCAAATGTGAAACTAGCCTTACTCTCAACCTGAAGCCGCAAGAAGAGATCCAGTTTTTTTAAAAAACATAAAACTATTTTTTACTAAAGTATTCTAAAAATGTAAACACTTCATACAAATAAATCAGAGTGCCCCAACTAGGAAGGACTCTGAAACTGGTAGGTAATACACCAAAATTATGACATAAAGCTATTGTGGAGCCTAAAGAGTCTTCATATACTGCCTAACACATTATTCAATCTATTCATAAATATATATAAACAACAAACCAGGCAGGGATGCACAGTGCAAAATATGTTATTGTCTAGTGACTATACATATGTGTAAAGCAATCCCAGCCAATATAGCACAAATCACATAATGTAAAAAATGAAGATCTCATATTATTTACCCGATTATGAAAAGCTCCACAAACCCAGTGGGAGATCAGCGTCCCTCCTCACCCTGACGCACGTTTCGCTTCCCCTTCTTCCAGGGCATGTCTATGGGTGGTTCGATAGGACTTATATAGTGTGCAAAGACCAATAGAACTATCCGGGGACATGTGCGATAGAACAAAATGTGATTAGCCTCTAACCGGATGTCTATCGGCGCATGGGTACCTCCTGCAATTCTCCTTAGTAAAGTTCAATTCCGGACCTGCGCTCCCCGGAACGCAAGCATGATAGTAAGTATATAGATATATAAATATATCCTATGTTTTCCATAATAATATCATGCCCATTCCCATATCCAGATGGTAGATCAACTCTACTCATTCCACACAGCGAAACCAGAAAATCTAAACTGGATGATAAAGTACCAGTATTGGCAGAAATAAAAATGTATATACATCCATAATCGGTTAAGATGAAAGTCCATCATGATAGTAAGGACAGCTTATTCTTCATCTCAAAAACCTCCAAATACTTTCCATGGAGCCATATATTCCCATAGATCACATCTCCAGGTTGGTATTAAGTGCAAATAGTTAATAATATCACAAATTCAGGAAACTTAAAAATATAAAAAAGTTCAAAAATTTCATAATGATCCCGGACAGACAGAGAAATATAATAAGTGGCAAGTGCATTCTCATAGAGTTAGAATATAATGAGATCCATACAACAAAATATGTGTACACCAAGACAGATAAATGAATAGATAAAACACATATATAAATATATAATTATGTAAAAAAATAAGTGTAAAAGACTGAGGTGAACACACGTGCGAATGAGTGATAAGGCAAAATGTTAAATATGAAGATATATAGAAGCCAGGAACCAGATGTATTAGGTTTGGATGATATGAAGATACTTGGTTTGAAGACAAGACTACATGGATGGAGCTAAAAACAAAAGAGAAGTTAGGAAGAAAAAATACAGAGGTTTAAAATTTATAAAAAACTAGCTGAAGAGCCCGGCGTTGCCCGGGCATAGTAAGTATCTGTGGTTAGTTATAGCACCTCACTTCTCTTATTTTCCCATTACGCCTCTCATTTTCCCCCTCACATCTCTCATTTTCTCCCTTACACCTCTTATTTTCCCCCTCACTCTTATTTTCCCCCACTCCTCTCATTCCCCCTAACACTTGTCATTTCGACCTCACATCTGTCATTTTCCGATCACTCCACTATTTTCCCTCACTCCTCTCATTTTGCACTCACACCTTTTCATTTTCACCTCACACCTCTCATTTTCCCCTCAGTATATACATGTTTGTCATCTCCCTTATATATAGTATACACCTGTATGTCATCTCCTGTATGTAGTATATACCTGTATGTCATCTCCCCTGTAAATAGTATATACCTGCTGTATGTCATCTCCTCCTGTATATTGTATTTAATATGTGTCATCTCCTCCTGTATGTAGTATATAGCTGTATGTCATCTCTTCTGTATATACTATATACCTGTATGTCATCTCCTCCTTTATATAGTATATACCTGTATGTCATCTCCTGTATATAGTATATACCTGTATGTCATCTCCCCTGTATATAGTATATACCTGCTGTTTGTCATCTCCTCCTCTATATACCTATGTGTCATCTCCTCTTTTATATAGTATATACCTGTATGTCATCTCCTCCTGTATATAGTATATACCTGTGTGTCATCTGCTCCTGTATATAGTATATACCTGTGTCATCTCCACCTGTATATAGTATATACCTGTGTGTCATCTTCCCTGTATATAGTATATACCTGTGTGTCATCTCCCCTGTATATAGTATGTACCTGTATGTCATCTCCCCTGTATATAGTATATACCAGTGTGTCATCTCCTGTATATAGTATATACCTGTGTCATCTCCCCTGTATATAGTATATATGTGTGTCATCTCCTCCTGTATATAGTATATACCTGTATGTCATCTCCTCCTGTATATAGTATATACCTGTGTCATCTCCCCTGTATATAATATATATGTATGTGTCATCTCCCCTGTATATAGTATATACCTGTGTGTCATCTCCCCTGTATATAGTATATACCTGTGTGTCATCTCCTCCTGTATATAGTATATATCTGTGTGTCATCTCCTGTATTAAACCTCGTTCACACGTTATTTGCTCAGTATTTTTATCTCAGTATTTGTAAGCTAATTTGACAGCCTGATAAATCCCCAGCCAACAGGAAGCCCTCCCCCCTGGCAGTATATATTAGCTCACACATACACATAATAGACAGGTCATGTGACTGACAGCTGCCATATTTCCTATATGGTGCAGTTGTTGCTCTTGTAGTTTGTCTGCTTATTAATCAGATTTTTATTTTTGAAGGATAATGCCAGACTTGTGTGTGTTTTAAGGCGAGTTTCATGTGTCAAGTTGTGTGTGTTGAGTTGCGTATGGCGACATGCATGCAAGGCCGGCGTTTGGCACAGGCAGACCAGGCAGACGCCTGGGGCCCCCACCTAGAAACGGGGCCCCCTACCTTTGCAGCCCCTGTATGAAGTGCCCAGAGGGTGTACAGCAGTGGCGTATCTCCCAAACCCCCCTTGAGACCCCCTCAGTGCTGTGATTTACTCATGTGCTCCCAGAGCTCTGTGCTGTCTGCTGTAGGATCAGGTTTCAGTGACATACAGCAGCCATTGGCTCTGACCACAGTCACTGCTTGTAATCTGAAAGTGCGACCTGCTGTCACTACTGTCTTGATGACAAGACAGGAATATTGTCTGCTTAATCGGTATTTATTATATAGAAATAAATGAATTCCCACGTCAAATAATAAGGATAAACCATACACATATAGCACAGGTGTGCATAGGAATCAGCGTTTTGGGTGCATTTTTTTTTTTGCAGCCAAAGCCTACTCTCTTGGCAGTAAAAATACTGCTTTCAAAACACCAATTTTTTAGGGTATGTGCAGAGGATCCGGAAATGGCAGCACCTTGGACGCAGCGGACATGTGCTGCGTCCAAAGTGCTGCCATCTTTTGAACACAGGTGATTCCGCATGTGTTCATTGATCTGTGCGGAATCACCGCGTCCTATACATTGCACGGGTGAGATTTCTCTTGTGGAGACTCGTGTCTACGCCAGATAAATTGACATGCTGGGGTCTGGACAGACGCGCCGCATGTCTGTCTCTGCTGGTGAGGTGCGGGTGTCAGTGCACGCATAGTAGAGATGGAATTTCTTGAAATCCCATCCACTATATTGTAACATCTGGCCGCTGCGGGTTGGACGCTGCACAAGTACACAGCAGCCGACCCGCAGCGTTTACTGATTGTGGGCACACACCCTTAGAGCTTTTGCTGTTTGTTTCTTTTACAGTATGCATTTTGTCTACAGTACATGTTTAATAAAGTTAGTGTTATTCACAAAAAACGCAGCAAAAAACAACATTGCAATATTTGCAGCATGTTTTAAACTTTTTCATTGCTTTCTACGGGTGAAAAAAATTGCTGAAAGTGACACGCTGCGGATTTAAAAAAGGCTGCAGTTGTGAAATTCTGTCAGGGGAAATAAAAGGGTGTGCAGGAGATTTCTGAAAATCTCAGTTTTTGCTTTTGCTGTAAAATGCTGTAAACTTCTTATTTGCAGAACAAAAAGCTGCAAAACTTCTGCATATGAACATGGCGAAAAGCTGCTTTATAAAGTGCCAGCAAAACATAGGAGATTTCCGAAATCTCCTGCATGCGCTTGTTTGTTTTCTGACTGGATTTCAGAACTGTAGCACTTTTTAAATCCCCTCAGCTTTACCTGCATATTTACCGCAGATTTATCGTGGAATTACCGCGGTTTTTGTGCAGTTTTTAACAGCGTTTTTACACCTGCGGATTCCTATTATGGAGCAGGTGTAAAACACTGCGGAATCCGCTCAAAGAATTGACATGCTGCAGAAAATACAACGCAGCGTTTCCGCGAATTATTTTCCGCAGCATGTGTACTGTGAATTTTGTTTTCCAGACGTTTACATGGTACTGTAAACGCATGGAAAACTGCTGCAGGTCCGCAGCAAAATCCACAACGTGTTCACATAGCCTGAGAAACACGTCACTACTTCTGTAGTTCTCACCCTCCTGGTTTTGGCTTACATATGCTGATGTGAAATACTGACCAAACACTCAACGTGTGAACGTGGCCTTAAACATACTGTAACATCCTCACTCCAAAAAAAAAAGCTGAAAAAAGTGTGAAGAACACCACAAAACAAGCTGAAAAACAGGTGTTTTGAACGCAACATTTTTACTGCTAATAGAAAAGGTTTTGGCTACTGAAAAAAATGCTGCATGTGAACATAGTCTTAGTCTGAAACGCTATGTCTATCTGTTGTGTTACATAGGACTCAAGGTGACATCTACTACATTATCTGTTCTCAGAGAGTTAGCACTGTTTTATCTGAAGAGTTAAAAAAAAAATTAAGAGGGGGTTGGGGGCAACTCTTTGTCTTGGGCCCCCAATCTTTTCTGACCCTAGCAACGCCCCTGCGTACAGCTAATAGTGGCAGACCCGTTGGCCGATTTAAGGCCCCTAAATATGGGGGCCACAGTGCAATGTTATCATTTGGGGCCCCCACTTTAAATTTTTGCCTAGGGCCCCACTTTGTCTAAAACCGGCCCTGCATGCATGTAGCGAATTTTGTGAGTTGAGTTTTGTGTGGCGACATGCGTGTAGCAAATTTTTGTGCCGAGTTGCATATGACACGTTAGTGTAGCAAGTTGTGTGCAGCAAGTTTTGCGCATGGTGAGTTTTATGTGTCGTGGTTTTGAGTGTGTGCAACTTTTGTGTGAGGAAACTTTTGCATGTGTTGCAACTTTTGTGCATGTGGCGAGTTTTCCATGAGGTGAGTTTTGCACGTGTGGTGAGTTTTGCGTGAGCCTAGTTTTCCACGTGGTGTGTTTTGTGCGTGGCGAGTTTTGAGCGGCGACTTTTGTGTTTCGACTTTTATGTGACGAGGTTGGTGTATGTGTGGTGAAATGTGTTCTGAGGGTGGTATATGTGTTCAAGCATGTGGTAGTGTGTGGCGCATTTTGTGTGTGTGTTCATATCTCCGTGTGTGGTGAGTTTCCCCTGTCGGGGCCCCACCTTAGCAACTGTACGGTATATACTCTTTGGCGCCATCGCTCTCACTCTTGAAGTCCCCCTTGTTCACATCTGGTAGCTGTCAATTTTCCTCCAACACTTTTCCTTTCACTTTTTCCCCATTATGTAGATAGGGGCAAAATTATTTGGTGAATTGGAATGTGCGGGGTTAAAATTTCGCTTCACAACATAGCGTATGACGCTCTCGGGGTCCAGACGTGTGACTGTGCAAAATTTTGTGGCTTATATCACGAAAAACAGATGATGTCCAGTCGAAACAATATAAAATCACAATACTTTATTCATCAAACAATGTATAAAAACTTGACATCAGGTAAGAAGAGATGAATAGCATAGGGGCAAAGTCATGCTACATAACAACATTGACAAGAGGCATGGGACTAGGGGGTCAATATATATATACACACATGCAGATAAATAATAGGGATACACCACCCAGAAGCCACTAAAATAAGTAACCCAAATGATGGGGGGATAGATATCCTCAACCACTGGCACCAGGTCCCTATCCGTAAGACAGTCCCAAAATTGGGCACTGCATAGCAAAAAATGGTGGGACTAATGATAAACCATGTCTATAAAGCCGCCACTACAATATAATAACAATCACACACGTGGCTGAGTGAAACAATCACACACGCGACGAAGGTTGTTGTAACCGAAAAGCGCGTTGGGGTGGAGGCGTGCTCTAGGAGGGTCAAGCTACATTGCGGTGGGTATAATTCCTGTCTTGCCATATACTGTCACTTTATTACGTGTGTGATTGTTTCACTCAGCCACGTGTGTGATTGTTATTATATTGTAGTGGCGGCTTTATAGACATGGTTTATCATTAGTCCCACCATTTTTTGCTATGCAGTGCCCAATTTTGGGACTGTCTTACGGATAGGGACCTGGTGCCAGTGGTTGAGGATATCTATCCCCCCATCATTTGGGTTACTTATTTTAGTGGCTTCCGGGTGGTGTATCCCTATTATTTATCTGCGTGTATATATATATTGACCCCCTAGTCCCATGCCTCTTGTCAATGTTGTTATGTAGCATGACTTTGCCCCTATGCTATTCATCTTTTCTTACCTGATGTCAAGTTTTTATACATTGTTTGATGAATAAAGTATTGTGATTTTATATTACTTGTTTCGACTGGATATCATCTGTTTTTCGTGATATATGTTATATATGATGATGGGTCGTATGGTGGTCGTATTCATGGTGGATCATTATTGACTGCTATACATGTACCATGCATATTAATACTATAAGTGGTTATATAAAATTTTGTGGCTGTAGCTGCGATGGTGCAGATGCCAATCCCGGACATACAAACACACATTCAGCTTTATATATTAGATATACCTGTAACTCATCTCCCCTGTATATAGTATATACCTGTATGTCATCTCCTCCTGTATATAATATATAGCTGTATGCCATCTCCCCCTGGCTGTCAATTTGCCTCCAATACTTTTCCTTTCACTTTTTCCCCATTATGTAGATAGGGGCAAAATTGTTTGGTGAATTGGAGCACGCGGGGTTAAAATTTTGCCTCACAACATAGCCTATGATGCTCTCGGGGTCCAGACGTGTGACTGTGCAAAATTTTGTGGCTGTAGCTGCGACGGTGCAGATACCAATCCCGGACATACACACACACATTCAGCTTCATATATTAGATTAACAGTACGAAATCTGTTCATTGAGGCCTTTCGGTGCTAATGTGTCTAATCAAAAGATCCATCTTTCCTAAATTTGGGCAAGACATTTCTTGAGGTCACCAACCCTGGAATTGAGGATAATCTGATCAATACCCCTGACTCTTAGAAAAGACTCATTACATTGATGTACCAATTTGAAATGTTTCTGTAGCGTTTTAAGAGAATCAATGTCCGAAATTGTCTGAACCGCTCTAAAGTCGAGGACGTGCTCCTTGACCCTGCGTCTAAATTCTCTAGAGGTTTAACCAACATATTTAAGATTACATGGGCAGCTTGCACAATATATTACTGTTGTGGTGGTACAGGTAATAGAATGTAAAATTTGAAATGTCTTTTCATTAACATTGGAAAAGGTAGTGCTTCTTTCTATATTAGGACATGCAATGCATGAACCACAGGGACAACAACTCCAATTACAGTCATGGCCAAAAGTATTGACACCCCTGCAATTCTGTCAGATAATACTCATTTTCTTCCTGAAAATGATTGCAAACACAAATTATTTGGTATTATTATCTTCATTTAATTTGTCTTAAATGAAAAAACACAAAAAGAATTGTCCTAAAGCCAAATTGGATATAATTCCACACCAAACATAAAAAATGGGGTGGACAAAAGTATTTGCACTGTTCGAAAAATCATGTGATGCTTCTCTAATTTGTGTAATTAACAGCACTTGTAACTTACCTGTGGCACCTAACAGGTGTTGGCAATAACTAAATCACACTTGCAGCCAGTTGACATGGATTAAAGTTGACTCAACCTCTGTCCATGTGTGTACCACATTGAGCATGGAGAAAAGAAAGAAGACCAAAGAACTGTCTGAGGACTTGAGAAACCAAATTGTTGGGAAGCATGAGCAATCTCAAGGCTACAAGTCCATCTCCAAAGACCTGAATGTTCCTGAGTCAACCGTGTACAGTGTCATCAAGAAGTTTAAAGCCCATGGCACTGTGGCTAACCTCCCTAGATGTGGACGGAAAAGAAAAATTGACAAAAGATTTCAACACAAGATTGTGCGGATGTTGGATAAAGAACCTCGACTAACATCCAAACAAGTTCAAGCTGCCCTGCAGTCCGAGGGTACAACAGTGTCAACCCGTACTATCCGCCGGCGTCTGAATGAAAAGGGACTGTATGGTAGGAGACCCAGGAAGACCCCACTTCTTACCCCGAGACATAAAAAAGCTAGGCTGGAGTTTGCCAAAACTTACCTAAAAAAAGCCTAAAACATTTTGGAAGAATGTTCTCTGGTCAGATGAGACAAAAGTAGAGTTTTTTTGGGCAAAGGCATCTACATAGAGTTTACAGGAGAAAAAAAGAGGCATTCAAAGAAAAGAACACGGTCCCTACAGTCAAACATGGCAGGGGTTCCCTGATGTTTTGGGGTTGCTTTGCTGCCTCTGGCACCGGACTGCTTGACCGTGTGCATGGCATTATGAAGTCTGAAGACTACCAACAAATTTTGCAGCATAATGTAGGGCCCAGTGTGAGAAAGCTGGGTCTCCCTCAGAGGCCATGGGTCTTCCAGCAGGACAATGACCCAAAACACACTTCAAAAAGCACTAGAAAATGGTTTGAGAGAAAGCACTGGAGACATCTAAGGTGGCCAGCAATGAGTCCAGACCTGGATCCCATAGAACACCTGTGGAGAGATCTAAAAATGGCAGTTTGGAAAAGGCACCCTTCAAATATCAGGGACCTGGAGCAGTTTGCCAAAAAAAGAATGGTCTAAAATTCCAGCAGAGCATTGTAAGAAACTCATTGATGGTTACCGGAAGCGGTTGGTCGCAGTTATTTTGGCTAAAGGTTGTACAACCAAGTATTAGGTTGAGGGTGCCAATACTTTTGTCTGGCCCGTTTTTGGAGTTTTGTGTGAAATGATCAATGTTTTGCTTTTTGCTTAGTCTTTTGTGTTTTTAAATTTAAGACAAATTAAATGAAGATAATAATACCAAATAATTTGTGTTTGCAATCATTTTCAGGAAGAAAATGAGTATTATCTGACAGAATTGCTGGGGTGTCAATACTTTTGACCATGACTGTAGATCCCCGGGATCCAAACGAATTGTCTGTATTCTTTTTATCATGTTTTTTTTGTACCAATACATCAAGGAAGTTCAATAAAATAGGTTGTAGAACCTTCCAATATCTGGTCAAAATTTCACGGACCTCCCGCCGCCTAGAATTGTATGAGTGGATGAAGTGTACCTTATCTGGGAGTTCTGATTGTTTAGTAAGCGCCTGAAATCGATACGATACGCCAATAGCCATGTTTGAAGATTAATAACCTCACTCTTTAAATCTACTGCTCAGATCTTTGCTTTGTTATTCAAAAAGTACTTTGTCTGAACAGATGCACCGCATCCACAAGAATTGTGCCACTGGAATTCCTCGAATGAGGCTCTGTTGGTGTGACGATGATGCGTGGAGTAAGGTGTTTGTAGAGGTCGGCTTGCAGAATACATCACTATGTATATGTCCAGATTCATCCATTGTAGAATATCAAGGAATTCAATATCAGGTCTTCCAACTTAATATGTCAAATGGAGGTTGATATCATTCTGGTTCATATGATTAATGAAGACTTGCAGATCTTCCAGGGATCCCTGCCAAATGCATATAATATCCATTAACATACCTCCCCTAGTATTGCACCCTCTCCACTAATGGTTCGGTAGTAAAGATCTTTCTCTCCCACAGCTCCACGAACAGTTTAGAATGAGGGCGCACATGCCGCCCCCATAGCTGTTCCCAGGAGTTGTAGGAAGAATTGATCATTGAAAAGAAAAAAATTATGGGTAAGTGCAAACTGGAGGAGGTTTAGGATGAATAAACAAAACTCACCATCTACATTTGACATCAGCAGGAATTGTTTCACAGCATGGAGTCCATCTTAACGTCAAATTGACATGTAAAGCGATTCTATGTCGCAGGTCACCAAATATGTCATCCTTCAACTGTAGGCCATCCAATTTGCGGAGTAGATCATTGGTATCTTTGAGGGAAGATGGTATAGTCTCAACTATAGGATGGAGAACAAAGTCAATGACTTTGCAAATTGGTTCACTGAGATTGTTGTTACCCACTACAATGGGGCAGCTTGGAGGGTAACACATATTTTTGTGAACCTTCGGAAGAAAGTAGAAGGTAGCAATTGTCAGACGTTCTAAAGTCATGTACTCCATGTTTTCTGCTGATGACCTGTGAGTCTACTGCTTGTTCCAGAATCTCCCTTAGGCTACTTTCACACTAGCGTCGTGTGACGGACGTCGCAATGCATCGTTTTGGAGAAAAAATGCATCCTGCAAAGTTGCCCGCAGGATGCGTTTTTCTCCATAGACTTGCATTAGCGACGCATTGTGACGTATCGCTACACGTCGTGCGACGGATGCATCTTGTTTTGGCGGACAATCGGCACAAAAAGTTACATGTAACTTTTTTGTGAGTCAAGTCCGCCATTTCCGACCGCGCATGCGCGGCCGGAACTCCACCCCTTCATCCCCGGACCTTACAACGGGGCAGCGGATGCGTTGTAAAACTGCATCCGCTGCCCCCGTTGTTCATTTTTTTCGCAGTTTGCGTCGGGCCGACGCTAGTGTGAAAGTAGCCTTCGTTGTGAACGAAAGGATAAGAGGGCTAAAAGTGTCCGATAGCTTTCAGTGTCCTGTAACTGTCTATAAACTTCGTTCTTATACATGTCAGGGTAAAATGACAATGTTATCTCCTTTGTCAGATGGTTTGATGACTATATCAGTTCTTGAGGACAATTGTTCAATAGCCATTTTACGTTCATAAGAACAGTTGTGTTCAGAGATGGTGGTGGGAACATTTCTCAGGTCAGTGCTCACTAGTTTTACAAACAGCAATGTTAGCACTCAAAGCTAAGGGTGGGAAAATATTAGATATGGGAATCAATGTGAGGGCTCTTGTTCCATAAGTTCATTAAGAACTCCCAAAGTTTCCAGTTTCTCATCAGTTTCAAATGTCTTCTACTTTTTCAGTTGTAGGCTTATGGTGTAATTTCTTAAGAAGCAATTTGTGGGCAAAGAGATGCAGGTCGTTAATTGCTAAAAAGGATCACATTTAGCAGTAGGTGAAAAGCTTAGACCACGATTTAATACTTCCTTCTGTGGTTCAGTAACTTCTATGTTGGACAGATTAATTACCTTATTAGTGGAGCCAGATTCACTGGAGGCTGGAGCAGTTTTGGTAGGTTTTTTTCACCAGAGGTGTTTGTCCTGGATTTTCTTTACGCTTGTAATTCCTTGCATTGCATGTCTTACGTGGACTGGAGTTAGTTGATTCCAGTAAAGAATGTGATGGAGAAACTTCTGTTTCTGGTATGTTGTGGAGGAAGTCTATATCTATATACTCTATTATTCTCCATATCTAATAAATCACGGTTATATTTCTTGGTTTTAGTCTCCTTAATCTGTTTCTCCCATGTAGTATGAAGCTCCTCAATTTCCTTTTTGAATTTATCAGTCTCAAGGGACGTGAGTAATTCATTGAGATCTTTCTGTAGATCATCAATTTCCTTCTCAAGCTGTAATAATGATTAATCATTGAATGCAATTTTCAAAGTGAAAAAAGGAACAAGAGCATGTATTACAGATGTTTACCCACGTTGATGAAAATGTGGTATAATTTCCTCCATATGAAGGAAAAAGTTGTACCTGTAGGCCTCTGGGGATTACATTTTTACGGAGATAAATTTTCTAAACAAAATCTTATTCCACCAGATTTTTATCCTACGATGGAAATAATTCTTTAGTTTGCTTCTAAGCCCATGTATAGAGCTATGGTTTCCACTGTCTTGAGCAGGATCCCCTCTAAAAACATTACATGCCTGTGCAAGCCAATTGGCCTCTAGGGTCCAAAGATTCATCTTGAAAAAAGCAAAGAAACATTGAAGAATTAATGTACCCCACAAAGGTGTCAAATAAATTTTACAACAACAAAGGTGAATGAGAGTCACCTTATGAATTACTACATTAGTATGGGGTAAGGATTCCCCTTGTGGAGAGCGACATACCAGCTCTGGCTTGTCAAGGAGGCTTATTCACCATGTAATGCTCCTCTGGGAAATTTAACATGCAAATTGCCTATTCAGAGAAAAAGAGGACTTGAACTCTATAGCGCCACCTGTTGGAAGTAGCGATCCTACAAGTCACAATCAACCCTTTAACGAGTGCTTCCAACAGGTGACGCTATAGAGTTCAAGCCCTCTTTTTCTCTGAAAGGGAATCTGTCACCTCATTACCAATACTTTTCTGCAGTGGTTTCCTTATACGTGTCATTGGTTTCCCTCCACCCCTGTGTTTTTATTTCTTCTTATATTTTAACCCCTTCATGACCTTGGGATTTTTCGTTTTTCCGTGTTCGTTTTTCACTCCCCTCCTTCCCAGAGCCATAACTTTTTTTATTTTTCCGTCAATTTGGCCATGTGAGGGCTTATTATTTTGCAGGACGAGTTGTACTTTTGAACAACATCATTGGTTTTAGCATGTCGTGTACTAGAAAACGGGAAAAAAATTCCAAGTGCGGTGAAATTGTAAAAAAAAGTGCAATCCCACACTTGTTTTTTGTTTGGCCTTTTTTTGCTAGCTTCACTAATGCTAAAACTGACCTAACATTATGATTCTCCAGGTTATTACGAGTTCATAGACACCTAACATGACTAGGTTATTTTTTATCTAAGTGGTGAAAAAAAATTCCAAACTTTGCTAAAAAAATAAATAAATAAAATTGCGCCATTTTCCGATACTCATAGCGTCTCCATTTTTCATGATCTGGGGTCGGTTGAGGGCTTATTTTTTGCGTGCCGAGATGACGTTTTTAATGATAGCATTTTGGTGCAGATACTGTCTTTTGATCGCCCGTTATTGCATTTTAATGCAATGTCGCGGTGACCAAAAAAACGTAATTCTGGCTTTTTGAATTTTTTTTCTCGCTACGCCGTTTAGCGATCAGGTTAATGCTTTTTTTTAATTGATAGATCGGGCGATTCTGAATGCAGCGATACCAAATATGTGTAGATTTGATTTTTTTTTAATTGATTTATTTTGATTGGTGCGAAAGGGGGGTGATTTAAACTGTTATATTTTTTTTTCATTTTTCTTTACTTTTGCCATGCTTTAATAGCCTCCATGGGAGGCTAGAAGCAGGCACAGCACGATCGGCTCTGCTACATAGCAGTGATCTGCTGTTCGCTGCTATGTAGCAGAAAATCAGGTGTGCTGTGAGCGCCGACCACAGGGTGGCGCTCACAGCTACCGGCGATCAGTAACCATAGAGGTCTCAAGGACCTCTATGGTTACAATGTACAAGCATCGCCGACCTCCGATCATGTGACGGGGTCGGCGATGCCGTCATTTCCGGCCGCCCGGCCGGATGCGGTAGTTAAATGCCGCTGTCTGAGTTTGACAGCGGCATTTAACTAGTTAATAGGCGCAGGCAGATCGCGATTCTGCCCGCGCGTATTACGGGCACATGTCAGCTGTTCAAAACAGCTGACATGTCCCGGCTTTGATGCGGGCTCACCGCCGAAGCCCGCATCAAAGCGGGGCTTCTGACCTCGGACGGGATAGTACGGGGTTATAAGGGGTTAACACTATGACTTAATAAAAATTATATATTTTTATATATTTTCTGGTTTGGTTTATTGACTTCTTTGGAGTAGGTATATAGTGGTATACGATTATTATATATGTTTAGATTCTCTTTTAATTAGTGGGGGAAGAGTCATATGGGGAGACATGTACTTTGGGCTTGGGCTCCTGATCTTTTAAGACCCTAGCAATGCCCCTACTGATAATATACCAAACACTTTATGGTTTACTAAGAGGACATTTGGATTGAATCAAAACAATGCCATTCACATCTGGAAAGGAGTGGGAAAATGTATCAAGGAATGTAATTAGCCAATCTCTCCCAATAGAACATACAGTGGGGAAAATAAGTATTTGATTTTGCAAGTTTCCCCAACTGCAAAGAATGGAGAGATCTGTCATTGTTATCATATGTACATTTCAACTGTGAGAGACAGAATCTAAAAATACAAACCAATCATATTGTACGATTTTATTGCCTAAAATAAGTATTCAATACAATAGAAAAACAGAACTTAATATTTGGTACAGAAACCTTTGTTTGCAATTAGAGTGTATCATCAGTGTCCCTGCATACTTCTCTCTTCCCCCAGCAGGGATGCGGGTTTACTCACCGCCATGACCGACATCTCACACTTTCTCCTCCGGCTGTTGCCCGAGGTCTGTGCATGACACACAGATCCCCGGGCACTGTGCTTAAGGAGCAAGCTTTTTTTTTATTTATTTTTTAAATCAGATAAGATTTATATTGATTAATATGACATAAACACTCGTTCTAGACACTGCCAATGCAGTTTAATAATTGGCACCAAAACCTTTGTTTGCAATTAAAGAGGTCAGACATTTAGTGTAGTCATTAATCAAGTTTGCATACACTGCAGCAGGGATTTTGGCACACTCCCTCCATACAGATCTTTTCAGGTTTCAGGGCTGTCGCTTGTGTTCATGTCTTAGGACTGGGTAAGCCACTCCATGACTTTGAAATGGTTGTTACGGAGCCACTCTTTAGTTGTCCAGGCTGTGTGTTTCGAATCATTGCCATGCTGGAAGACCCAGCCACAACCCAACTTTAATGCTCTTTAAGAGGGAAAGAGGTTGTTGGTCAATATCTTGCAATGCATAACTCCATCCACTCTTCCTTGAATAGGTTGCAGTCATCCTGTCCTTTGCAGAAAAATACCTCCAAAGTATGGCGTTTACCCCAGGATGCTTCATGGTTGGGATGGTGTTCTTGGAGTTGTATTGTTTTCCTCCAAACACGGCGAGTGGAGTTGATACCAAAAAGTTATGTTTGGACTCTTCTGACCACATGAACTTCTCCCATGCTTCCTCTGGATTATCCATATGGTCATTGGCAAACTTCAAATGGGCCTGAACATGTGTTGGCATGAGCAAGGGGACCTTGCATACCCCTCGGGATTTTAATCCACGACAGCGTAGTGTGTTAACAGTAATGTTTGAGACTGTGGTCTCCGCTCTCTACAGGTCATTGACCAGCTGCAATTAAACAAAGTTCATCTTTTTCTCATTAATGTACACTCTGCACCCCATCTTGACTGAAAAAAAACCCCAGAAATATAGAAATGTTTGCATATTTATTAAAAAAGAACGACTGAAATATTACATGGTCATAAGTATTCAGACTCTTTGCTCAGTATTGAGTAGAAGCACCCTTTCGAGCTAGTTCAGCCATGAGTCTTCTTGGGAATGATGCAACAAGTTTTTCACACCTGGATTTGGGGATCCTCTGCCATTCTCCCTTACAGATCCTCTCAAGTTCCATCAGGTTGAATGGTGAACATTGGTGGACAGCCATTTTCAGGTCTCTCCAGAGATGCTCAATTGGGTTTAGGTCAGGGCACTGGCTGGGCCAGTCAAGAATGGTCACAAGAGCTGTTCTGAAGCCATCCTTTGTTATTTTAGCTGTCATTTTAGGGTCATTGTCTTGTCGGAAGGTGAACCTTCGGCCAAATCTGAGGTCCAGAGCACTCTAAGAGGTTTTCATCCAGGATATCTCTGTACTTGGCAGCATTCATGTTTCCTTCAAAGGCAACCAGTCATCCAGTCCCTGCAGCTGAAAAACAGCCCTATAGTATGATGCTGCCACATTTCACTGTTGGGATTGTATTGGGCAGGTGATGAGCAGTGCCTGGTTTTCTCCACACATACCGCTTAGAATTATCACCAAAAAGGTTGATCTTCGGCTCCTCAGACCAGAGAATCTTATTTCTCATAGTCTGGGAGTCCTTCTTGTGTTTTTTAGCAAATTCTACATGGGCTTTCATAGGTCTTGCACCAAGGAGAGTCTTCCGTCAGGCCACTCTGCAATAAAGGCTCGACTGGTGGAGGGCTGCAGTGATAGTTGACTTTGTCCAACTTTCTCCCATCTCCCTACTGCATCTCTGTAACTCAGACTCAGTGATCTTGGGGTTCTTCCTTACCTCTCTCACCAAGGCTCTTCTCCCACATTTGCTCAGTTTGGCTGGAAGGCCAGGTCTAGGAAGACTTCTGGTGGTCCCAAACTTCTTCCATTTAAGGATTATGGAGGCCACTGTGCAATTAGGAGCCTTGAGTACTGCAGAAATTCTGTTGTAACCTTGGCCAGATCTGTGCCTTGCCATAATTCTCTCTGAGCTCCTAGGCCGGTTCCTTTGACCTAATGATTCTCATTTGGTCTGACCTGCGCTGTGAGGTCTTATATAGACAGGTGTGTGCCTTTCCAAATCAAGTCCTATCAGTTTAATTAAACACAGCTGGACTCCAATGAAAGTAGAACCATCTCTAGGAGAATCACAAGGAAATGGACAGCATGTGACTTAAATATGTGTCTGAGCAAAAGGTCTGAATACTTATGACCATGTGATATTTCAGTTTTTCTTTTTTAATAAATTTGCAAACATTTCTTCATTTCTGGGGGGAGGGGTTTCAGTCAAGATGGGGTGCAGAGTATACATTAACGAGAAAAAATATTGAACTTTTTTGAATTTTACCAAATTGCTGCAATGAAACAGTGAAAAATTTAATGGTGTCTGAATACTTTCCGTATCCACTGTAGGTAGATTTTTTTTGTGGGAGATGGAATTCTAAAATGGATCTCAAATGTTTTAAAAGAACCGTCAAGTTACTAATTGATTTATATTCCAGATTTTCGCTTCTTGCCATTCTTCAAAAACAGTGAGGCACTGTCATTCAGGAAGGTTTTGAATTTTCCATATAGGAGTATATTGGATGCTCTATGTATCTCATCTGCTTGATCTTATAGATATACTCCATTGTCAGAAGGGAAGCAGACTTGGTGTGAAATGTAGTTACTTGTAAACTCTTAGGCTATGTGCACACGTAGGAAAAGAGAAGCAGAAATTTCTGCATAAAATCTGTGTCATGCCCTCAGCCGCAGGTCCGGTCTCCGCTGCACAGGGAGGCCGGCGCCTATTACACAGCTTTGCTCACCCTGTCCATGGCACCAGACGTTCAGCGGCTCCTTTCTCTGCTAAGAACCTGCATCCTCTTGGCAGGTATCCTGGAAATGCTCTCAGGAGCCGCGCCCTGAGTCCTGCACATACTTAAAACAACAGGACACCTATTCGCTATTAGGGCTGTCTGTGTCATGATGCTCTGTGCATAAAAAGCACCCTCCCCTTATGGGAGGTGCCTGGGCAACGTGTTCGTTTTCTGGATAGTTGCCTGTTATGGACCTGGTGGTTAGGAGCACCCGAAATGACCTGATGGTTAAACTAACAAAGCACAAGCTCTGGGAAGTGGGAGCTCTGCTGACCGCAACCCCTAATCCTATCACACACACTAGAAATAGCCGTGGAGCGTACCTAACTCGGCCTAGACGCCTCTTCACAGCCTAAGAGCTAACTAGCCCTAGAGATAGAAAATAAAGCCTACTTTGCCTCAGAGAAATTCCCCAAAGAAAAAGGCAGCCCCCCCACATATATTGACTGTGAGTTAAGATGAAAGTCACAAACACAGAAATGAAACAGGTTTCAGCAAAGTGAGGCCAGACTTACTAAACAGACTGAGGATAGGAAAGGTAACTTTGCGGTCAGCACAAAAAACTACAAAAAGACCACGCAGAGTGTGCAAAAAGACCTCCGCACCGACTCACGGTGCGGAGGTGCCACTCTGCCTCCCAGAGCTTCCAGCTAGCAAGGCAAAATCATGATAGCAAGCTGGACAAGAAAACAATGAACAAATAATTAACTAGCAGGGACTTAGCTTCTGCTGGAGTAGACAGGTCTCTAGAAAGATCCAAGAACGAACTGAACCAGTACAAGAACATTGACAACTGGCATGGAATAACGATCTGAGTGGAGTTAAATAGAGCAGCCAGCCAAAGAATAAACTAAGTCACCTGTGGAAGGAACCTCAGAAGCAGCAGCTCCACTCACAGCTACCAGAGGGAGTCCATGGACAGAACTCGCTGAAGTACCATTCATGACCACAGGAGGGAGTTCGATAACAGAATTCACAACAGTTGCCCCAGCTTCAGGCCACACTCTGCTGTGCTCTGCACTTTAATGATACCTCTATTTTCACAGAGTCCTCTTCTGGCGATTCCCATCCTGGACTCCTCTGGTCTCTCCGGTTCCCACTCCAAGTTGTTTTGCCTCTTCTCAAGGAATCCTCCTGACCCAGCTACCGGTGCGATCAACCTTTCTGGACTTCATGGAGCTCCTGGGATTATCTCCACCAGCAGGCCCAAGTATTCTATTGTGTTGCCAGATTGTCAGTACGGGTCGTCCTCTGGTCCTGGTTTCGTGGCATTCAGGCCACCTGGTATTGTGACGGGGGAATCCCTGTATAGGGGTACACCTAGTCCGGTGCTCCACTACGTGGTACAGTGTTATGATCCAGAGGCTCTTTCCCTCTGACTCAGTATTCTTTTTTGTTTTTACTTTGTTAATAAATAGCTTTTGGCTTATGAGATCCACTCTCCTGTCTTTTGAGTATCGGGTATACAGCCGCCACTGCACCATCAGTGGTCTAGTGAGTCCACTATACCTTGTCCCACCCTGTGGGCGTTACAGTTTGCCCAGGCCATGGACTCCGCTGATACCCGATTCTCAGTCCAGAGAGATATACAGTGGGGCAAAAAAGTATTTAGTCAGTCAGCAATAGTGCAAGTTCCACCACTTAAAAAGATGAGAGGCGTCTGTAATTTACATCATAGGTAGACCTCAACTATGGGAGACAAACTGAGAAAAAAAAATCCAGAAAATCACATTGTCTGTTTTTTTTTAACATTTTATTTGCATATTATGGTGGAAAATAAGTATTTGGTCAGAAACAAAATTTCATCTCAATACTTTGTAATATATCCTTTGTTGGCAATGACAGAGGTCAAACGCTTTCTGTAAGTCTTCACAAGGTTGCCACACACTGTTGTTGGTATGTTGGCCCATTCCTCCATGCAGATCTCCTCTAGAGCAGTGATGTTTTTGGCTTTTCGCTTGGCAACACAGACTTTCAACTCCCTCCAAAGGTTTTCTATAGGGTTGAGATCTGGAGACTGGCTAGGCCACTCCAGGACCTTGAAATGCTTCTTACGAAGCCACTCCTTCGTTGCCCTGGCGGTGTGATTTGGATCATTGTCATGTTGAAAGACCCAGCCACGTTTCATCTTCAATACCCTTGCTGATGGAAGGAGATTTGCACTCAAAATCTCACGATACATGGCCCCATTCATTCTTTCATGTACCCGGATCAGTCATCCTGGCCCCTTTGCAGAGAAACAGCCCCAAAGCATGATGTTTCCACCACCATGCTTTACAGTAGGTATGGTGTTTGATGGATGCAACTCAGCATTCTTTTTCCTCCAAACATGAGAAGTTGTGTTTCTATCAAACAGTTCCAGTTTGGTTTCATCAGACCATAGGACATTCTCCCAAAACTCCTCTGGATCATCCAAATGCTCTCTAGCAAACTTCAGACGGGCCCAGACATGTACTGGCTTAAGCAGTGGGACACGTCTAGCACTGCAGGATCTGAGTCCATGGTGGCGTAGTGTGTTACTTATGGTAGGCCTTGTTACATTGGTCCCAGCTTTCTGCAGTTCATTCACTAGGTCCCCCTGCGTGGTTCTGGGATTTTTGCTCACCGTTCTTGTGATCATTCTGACCCCACAGGGTGGGATTTTGCGTGGAGCCCCAGATCGAGGGAGATTATCAGTGGTCTTGTATGTCTTCCATTTTCTAATTATTGCTCCCACTGTTGATTTCTTCACTCCAAGCTGGTTGGCTATTGCAGATTCAGTCTTCCCAGCCTGGTGCAGGGCTACAATTTTGTTTCTGGTGTCCTTTGACAGCTCTTTGGTCTTCACCATAGTGGAGTTTGGAGTCAGACTGTTTGAGGGTGTGCACAGGTGTCTTTTTATACTGATAACAAGTTTAAACAGGTGCCATTACTACAGGTAATGAGTGGAGGAAAGAGGAGACTCTTAAAGAAGACGTTACAGGTCTGTGAGAGCCAGAAATCTTGATTGTTTCTTTCTAACCAAATACTTATTTTCCACCATAATATGCAAAAAAAATGATAAAAAAAACAGACAATGTGATTTTCTGGATTTTTTTTTCTCAGTTTGTCTCCCATAGTTGAGGTCTACCTATGATGTAAATTACAGACGCCTCTCATCTTTTTAAGTGGTGGAACTTGCACTATTGCTGACTAAATACTTTTTTGCCCCACTGTAGCTACGCTTTGTCAAAGACAAGATCAGCTAGTTGCCTTCATGCAAACTTTGGATACCCGCTTATCTACCCAGCTAGCAGAGCTCCGTCTGGAATTCAATCGCCAACAAGAGACGCAGACTCGCTTGTTGGACTTCTTGACCTCTGTAGATGACCAGTTAACTAAGGTACAGCATCCGACAGTTGAGCCCACCATGAGACCCTGTCCTCGTCTCGGCAAGCCTCCTCGTTACTATGGTGACCCCAAGTTGTGCAGAGGATTTCTCAACCTATGCTTGCTGCATTTTCATTTTTTGCCTCAGCATTTTCAGACAGACATGGCTAAGGTGGCTTTCCTCGCCTCTCATCTGGAGGGAGAGGCTTTAGCTTGGTTCAACCCCCTAATGGAGCGGAATGACCCCATCGTGTCTGATCTGCAGGTATTCTTGGACACGTTCCGCAAGATATTCGATGAGCCTGGTCGTGCCACATCTGCCAAGGAGTCTCTCTTCAATTTGCAACAGGGCTCTCTCTCTGTCGGTCAGTATGCCATCCGTTTCCGCACCTTGGCTTCGGAACTCCAGTGGACCAATGAGCCCCTGGTCGGAGTCTTCCGGCAAGGGTTATCTGGAAGAATTAAGGAGAATTTGGCTCGAGGGTTTATCCAGAAGTCCTCCTCCCCAGCTGGAGCTGGGTTCTTCTTCGTCAAGAAGATGGGTCTCTTCGCCCGTGTATCGACTACCGTGGTCTCAACCTAATAACGGTAAATAACATACCCTCTTCCCTTAATTCCCGAGCTCTTTGATCGGCTTCGAGGTTGTAGGATTTTCACCAAGTTGGATCTCCGTGGGGCTTACAACCTCGTCAGGATACGATTCGGGGATGAGTGGAAAACCGCCTTCAACACACGAGATGGTCACTATGAATATCGGGTCATGCCTTTCGGGTTAAGCAATGCACCCGCCGTCTTCCAGGAGTTTGTCAATGACGTGTTCCGTGACCTGCTCTATGTTTGTGTAGTGGTATATCTAGATGACATCCTGGTGTTTTCTCCCGACTTACCAACTCACAGGAGGAATGTTCGTCTCGTTCTCCAAAGATTGAGGGAGAATCGTCTCTACGCGAAGTTTGAAAAATGTCTGTTTGAACGGAGGTCCTTACCCTTTCTTGGCTATATTATTTCCGATACAGGTCTTGAGATGGATCCTGAGAAGGTCTCTGCCGTGTTAAAGTGGCCCCAACCTGAGGGAATCAAGACCATTCAGCGGTTCCTAGGATTCGCCAACTACTATCGGCAATTCATTCCCCAATTCTCTTCTCTGGAAAGACCACTCACCGCCCTGACTTGTAAAGGTGCCAAACCTAAGGATTGGACTCCTGAGGCCGAATCAGCTTTCGCCTCCCTCAAGCAAGCCTTCTCAACCACACCAGCTCTTCATAGGCCTATGATCAACAAACAGTTTTTCCTTGAGGTGGATGCTTCGTCATCCGGAGCTGGAGCAGTCCTCACACAAAAACTGCCTACCGTTAAGATGGTGACGTGTGGTTTCTTCTCCAAGGCATTTTCACCCTGTGAACGTAACTACGCAATTGGCGATAGAGAGTTACTAGCAATTAAGCTAGCCTTAGAGGAATGGCGATATCTGCTTGAAGGCCCAGTTCATCCAGTCATCATTTACACTGATCAAAAGAATCTGTCCTATCTTCAGTCTGCTCAAAGACTCAATCCTCGCCGAGCTCGTTGGTCATTATTCTTTGCTTGGTTCAATTTCTCTCTCCATTTCCGTCCTGCAGAGAATATTAAAGCCGATGCGCTTTCCAGGTCCTTCTTGTCAGATGACCATGAAGAGGAGCTTCAGCATATCATTGAACCATCCAAGATGATCACGGTGGCGCCAGTCAGGCTGTCGCAGCTCCCTCCTGGAAAGACCCTTGTAACTGAAAGGGACAAGAAGCGAGTTCTTCGCTGGGGTCATTCTTCTAAGCTTGCCGGACACGCCGGTCAGAAGACGTTACAACTAATATCTCGACACTACTGGTGGTCCACCTTGCGCCAAGATGTTCTGAACTTTGTTGCAGCCTGTCCCTCCTGTGCTCGTAATAAAATACCCAAGAAACTGCCAGCCGGTCACCTCCTTCCGCTCCCGATTCCGTCTGCTCCCTGGCAACACATTGCCATGGATTTCATCACTGATCTGCCAGCATCATCTGGTTGTACAGTAATCTGGGTTGTTGTAGACCGGTTCTCCAAGATGGGACATTTCACTCCACTGTCTGGTCTTCCTTCTGCTCCTAAACTCGCAGAGCTTTTAATTCAGCATGTCCTTCGGCTACATGGACTTCCACTCCACATTGTTTCCAACAGAGGAGTCCAATTCATTTCCTGATTCTGGCGGTTCGTCTGTAAACTGTTGGATGTCACCCTGGACTTCTCCTCGGCCTATCACCCACAATCTAATGGCCAAGTGGAGAGAGTGAATCAAGTCCTCACCAACTATCTGCGACACTTCGTGAATGGTCACCACAGCGACTGGGCTGACCTGCTGCCATGGGCTGAGTTTTCCTACAATAATCATGTCGGTGAGTCCTCCTCTAACTCCCCATTTTTCATTGTTTATGGACAGCATCCTAAGATTCCGACTCCATTGCCTCTTGCTTCCGGCAATCCTGCAGCTGAGTCCCTGGCCAAGGACTTCACAAAAGTCTGGACTGAGACGAGGACCTCACTGGAGCAGGCATCTGTTCGAACCAAGGAACATGCAGATAAGAGACGTCTGGATGCTCCATCTTTCCAACCCGGAGATAAGGTATGGCTATCTTCCAGGCACATCCGTCTTAAAGTCCCTTCTTATAAGCTGGCTCCTCGTTTCATCGGTCCCTTTGAAGTACTCCACTGGATCAACGATGTGTGCTATCGTTTGAAATTGACTCTCCTTACGGATCCATAACTCCTTCCATGTATCCCTGCTGAAACCAGTTGTTCTCAGTCGCTTCACCCAGGATCCAGGTAATTTTCCTTCTCCTGTCAGTTCCGAGGAAGTCTATGAAGAAAAGAGGGGGCAGGTCACTCTTTCTGGTTGACTGGAAGGGATACGGTCCTGAAGAGAGATCCTGGGAGCCTGTGGAGAACATTAATGCCCCAGTTCTTAGAAGATTCCTGGCAGGTTTGAAGAAGGGGGGGCGTAAGGGAGGGGTACTGTCATGCCCTCAGCCGCAGGTCCGGTCTCCGCTGCGCAGGGAGGCCGGCGCCTATTACACAGCTTTGCTCACCCTGTCCATGGCTCGAGACGTTCAGCGGCTCCTTTCTCTGCTAAGAACCTGCATCCTCTTGGCAGGTATCCTGGAAATGCTCTTAGGAGCCGCGCCCCGCTTCCTGCACATACTTAAAACAGCAGGACACCTTTTCTCTATTAGGGCTGTCTGTGTCATGATGCTCTGTGCATAAAAAGCACCCTCCCCTTATGGGAGGTGCCTGGGCAACGTGTTCATTCTCTGGATAGTTGCCCCAGCTTCAGGCCACACTCTGCTGTGCTCTGCACTTTAAAGAAGTTGTCCACTACTATAAAGTTTTTTTTTTTTTTTTTCATAAATCTTGCTATTATGTGCCACTGAAAACATCTACTGTGTTTATTTTAACAATATTACCTGTTATCATGCTGTAGCAGCACATCTTCAGTGCTGGATTCAGCTCTCATGGGGTTAATCGACTACTTCCTTATTGTGCCCTAATACTACAAGTTCCATGATGCTTTGCACTGCCACTAAGCCCTAACCTAGCACACCCACTCCAAAAACACACCCAAACCCCTCCCTCCTCTCTGTTCAGGCTGATGAGGAGAGGTCACATCTTGGTCACAAGCTGAAAGCAGCACCAAGCACTGCACATAGATAGAAAGACAGACAGACAGACAGATAGATAGATAGATAGATAGATAGATAGAAAAACCGATGGATAGATAGATAGATAGATAGATAGATAGATAGATAGATAGATAGATAGATAGATGGAAAAACCGATGGATGGATAGATAGATGGAAAAACCGATGGATGGATAGATAGAAAAACAGATGGATAGATAGATAGATAGATAGATAGATAGATAGATAGATAGATAAAAAAACAGATGGATAGATAGATAGAAAAACAGATGGATGGATAGATAGATAGAAAAACAGATGGATGGATAGATAGAAAAACAGATGGATAGATAGATAGAAAAACAGATGGATGGATAGATAGAAAAACAGATGGATAGATAGATAGAAAAACAGATGGATGGATAGATAGAAAAACAGATGGATAGATAGAAAAACAGATAGATAGATAGATAGATAGATAGATAGATAGATAGATAGATAGATAGATAGATATGGGATAGATAGATAGATAAAAAAACAGATGGATAGATAGATAGAAAAACAGATGGATGGATAGATAGATAGAAAAACAGATGGATAGATAGATAGAAAAACAGATGGATGGATAGATAGAAAAACAGATGGATAGATAGAAAAACAGATAGATAGATAGATAGATAGATAGATAGATATGGGATGGCTGGATATTTAAATATAGTGATATATCTATCCATATATCTATAGATATTTCCATAGCTATTAATTGAATATAAATGGACATGTTTGAAACATCAATTGTTATTCTGTCCATGAAAGATGGCAAAGTTATCACCGGACAACAAGAAAACTCCCATTTTAATATATATGTATAGAGACCACCGTAGAATAACGCCCCAAAATTATAATCCAAAGAACGAGTAATAATTAAAAAATATACATAACTTTATTAAACAATCCAACAAGGCATAATATATACGAGTAAAAATGATGGATGATTGGTGATGACACAACAAACATAAGCAGCAGTACCATATGATTCAATATTTTCACATTGTAGCAGACAACACTCAATTCATAGAATGCGCAGACAGGAAATGAAAGACTGTATAGCATATCATAAAAAAAGTCTCGCAATCTATATATATGTAATAGTGTAAGGGATATGTACGTCTATTTCAACGCAAATCACCGTTCGCTGCTTGCTCGCGTCCGGCTGGCCGCGACCATTTAGCTACAGGCACAGTCCGGACGCAAATTGGCCCCCTTCCGTCCAGTCAGCGCCCAGATAACGTTTTAGGACTGCGTTTCTGCACGGCATAACGCGGTGTAACGCAGTCCTTTAACACTGTCATTAATCGTCTAAGTGTGCGCAATTTTTTTTAATATTGATGCTGCCTATGCAGCATCAATAATAAAAACTTATGTAAAAAAAATAAAATAAAATTACATTATATTCTCACCTTCCGCTACAGCCTTTCACACTACTTGCGACGTTCCAGTCTAAATAATGCATTGCGGAAATGCACGAACATGGCGTAGCGTTCTTGTGAGACCGCTACATCATCACGTGTTATGGCCGCAAGACATTACTGGCAACGGAACGTCACGACATGGCCTGGCTGCGGGGGACGTCAGATGGTGAGTATATAACTGTTTTTTACACAACATGACTGATCCGTAGCACGACGGACGGTCGCTAATACAAGTCTATGGGTAAAACGCATCCTGCGAGCACATTTGCAGGATCAGTTTATTTC
The DNA here is from genome assembly GCF_032444005.1 of Ranitomeya imitator. Lineage (NCBI taxonomy): Eukaryota > Metazoa > Chordata > Amphibia > Anura > Dendrobatidae > Ranitomeya > Ranitomeya imitator. The sequence continues at coordinate 225,920,146 of NC_091284.1, forward strand.
CACCTGATAGTTTTTTTCCAACAGATCCGTTTTTTTCTCATAGAGTTGTATTAGCGCCAGATTGCGCCTGATGGCCACACGTTTCATCTGTTTTTTGCTAGATCCGTTGCTGTGCGTTTTTTCGACGGACAGAAAAACCGTTCATCTGTATGTGTTTTCCATCCGGCGGGAACAGCTTTTTTGACGGATACTTGAAAAAACGGATGAAACGTGTGGCCATCAGTCGCAATCCAGCGCTAATGCAACTCTATGAGAAAAAAAGGATCTGGCGTTAAAAAAAAAAAAAAAAAAGGAACCGGCGGAAAAACCGGATCTGGTTGAAAAAAAAACGATCCGGTGGAAAAAACTGATCCGGCGGAAAAAATGGATCCCGCGAAAAAAAAACGATACGGCAGAAAAAAAAAACAAAAAAAAAAAACGGAAAAAAAACGTCACGGAAAATAAAAAATGGATCATGCAAATGTGGTCACAGGATGCGTTTTACCAATAGACTTGTATTAGCGATGGATCAGTCGTGTTTTTGCAGACCGTTGGCACGAAAAAACTTTCAAGTGAAATTTTTTTGTCCGGTGCACCCGCTATTTTCTAACGCGCATGCGCTGCAGAAACTCCACCCCCTCCTCCCCGTACTTCAGAATGGGCAGTGGATGCGTTGAAAAACTGCATCCGCTGCCCACGTCGTGCACAAATTTCACAACGTGCGTTGGTACGTCGGCCCGACGCATAGCGACGGACACGTACCGACGCAAGAGTGAGAGGCCTTAATGAGTGTAAATTTAAAAAAAAAAAAAAAAAAAAATGAAAAAAACGGCGTGGGCTCCCGCACAATTTTCTGCGCCAGAGGGGGAAAAGCCACGGCCGGGGGCCAATATTTGTAGCCTGCTATGAATACCAGCCCGCAGCTGTCTGCGTAGCCTTTACTGGCTATAAAAATAGGGGGACCCCCCCCCCAAAAAAAAAAAAAAAATGACGTGGGGTTCCCCTATATTTTATAGCCAGAAAGGCTATGCAGACAGCTGCAGGCTGATATTCATAGCCTAGAGAGGGGCCATGGATATTGCCCCCCCCCCCCCCCCGGCTACAAATACCAGTCCGCAGCCGCCCCAGAAATGGCGCTTCTGTAAGATGCGCCAATTTCGGCACTTAGCCCCTCTCTTCCCACTCCCGTGTAGCGGTGGGATATGGGGTAATGAAGGGTTAATGTCACCTTGCTATTGTAAGGTGACATTAAGCTGGGTTAATAACGGAGAGGCATCAATAAGACGCCTATCCATTATTAATCCAATAGTAAGAAAGGGTTAATAAAACACACACACATTTGGAAAAAAGTATTTTAATATTCTTCATTTAACCATACTTACCATACTTCAGCGCCTGCAAAAAAAAGTAAAATAATAAACCGTATACTACCTGTCCGCTGTAGTCCAATTGATAACGAGTGTCCCACGACGATCTCCCCTATAGAACAGTGACATCAGGTGATGTCACTGCTCTATAGGACCCACAGTGACACACTGACAGGAGACAATGGCTCCTGCAGTGCATCACTGAGGTTACTCTAGTTCACTGGTCTCACTTTATGGCAATTGCTGCGTGGGAAAATGTCTCACCCAGCAATGCCAATAGTGAGACTAGGGACTATTTTCTCACAGGGGCGTAGGAATACCTTGTGAGGAATACATGATGGAAGGATACCTTCCATCATTGTGTTCCTGGAGCCCCTGGAGAGTGGTTGCATCAACTGATGCTCCTGCTCTCCACGGGAGATCGTCGTGGGACACTCGTTTTAATTGGATTTCTGCGGACAGGGAGTATATTGTTTGTTTATTATTTTAATATTTTTTACAGGTGACAATGGCTTCGGGGAACAAAGTGACAAGTGATGGTGAGTATGTACTCTATGTTATATGTATTGTATGTTATATGTACTGTATGTCTGTAGTATGTATGTATGTACTGTATGTCGCATGTCGTCGCATGGTGCATGTCGTCGCATGTAGCATGTCGTTGCATGGTGCATGCCGCATGGTGCATGTCGTCGCATGGCGCATGTCGTCGCATGTAGCATGTCGTCGCATGGTGCATGTCGTCGTATGATGCATGCCGTCGCATGTAGCATGTCGTCGCATGGTGCATGTCGTCGCATGGCGCATGTCGTCGCATGGTGCATGTCGCCGCATGTAGCATGTCGTCGCATGGCGTCGCATGTAGCATGTCGTCGCATGGTGCATGTCGCCGCATGTGTTGAATGATGTCACATGGTGTGTAGTATGTATGTACTGTGTATGTGTTTTTTTTTTTTTTTTACATGCAACACATTAGCCGGATGATGGGACTACTACTGTCCCATCATTGGCTAATGTGTCACTCACTGTCAGTGTATCAGGCAGAGCCCGATGGGACTTGTAGTCCCATCGGACGATGCCTGCACACACACACACACACACCCCGGCGAGCGCTCACCGCATAGTGATGGGCAGTCCGGCTCTTTTTGGTGATCCGGCTCTTTCGGCACTGCTCACCATAAAGAGCCGGCTCTTTTGGCTCGCGAACCGGCTCTTTTTCAAAATAAAAATCCGTTTTCCATAGTCCTTGCTCCAGGTGTTTGCCTGTACAGTGAGGGCCTCATTATACACCTGTAGAAGTCTCTAGTGAAGCAGTACAGACTGTTTTTAGCATTGCTATTTCCTCAGATTGTTAGCTCTTGTGAACAGGGCCCTGCTACTCGGTTGTAGTCTTATGTATTACTTTCTAAGGGCTTGTTTTCACATGCGAGGAACACGTCCGTGTCTCGCATGTGAAATCCAAGCTGTGGCGCCGGCACTCCAGAGCGGAGCGTGCGGCCGCATAGCAACACATGGAGCCGCACGCTCCGCTCTGGAGTGCCGATGCCAGAGCTTGGATTTCACATGCGAGACACGGACGTGTTTCTCGCATGTGTGATCCCGGCCTAATATGTGGCATTTTTTTGTACATGTCCATTCTGATTTAGTAAGTGCTGTGATGTGCTGGCGCTGTATGAGATTATAATTCATAAAAATAAAGGCATGTTACCAGCACTGGTGAAAGTGAAAGAAAATAAAAATTAGGCTCCATGCCTGTGCAGTATGACATCCACATACAGATTGGACGCAGGCATCCTGTTTCGGGTGCGTCTACATTGACAATCATGTTTATTGGATTCGCTGCCATGTACCAGAATGTCTGCAGATTTTTTAACACCCAAAATTCGCAACAAGCTGCGTTTTGGGAGCACATGACAAATCCTGATGCATCCTGATCCTGATGCAATTGCAGGTCCATGCGTCCCTATGTCAAATGTAGAGATGCAATCTGGACCACGTAGTATATTGCCCAGCCACATAGTATATTGCCCAGTCACGTAGTATATTGCACAAGCCACGTAGTATATTGCCCAGCCACGTAGTATATTGCACAACCACGTAGTATATAGCCCAGTCACGTAGTATATTGCACAAGCCACGTAGTATATTGCCCAGCCACGTAGTATATTGCCCAGCCACGTAGTATATTGCCCAGCCACGTAGTATATTGCCCAGCGACGTAGTATATTGCCCACTTACGTAGTATATTGCCCACTTACGTAGTATATTGCCCACTTACGTAGTATATTGCCCACTTACGTAGTATATTGCCCAGTCACGTAGTATATTGCCCAGTTACATAGTATATTGCGCAGCCACGTAGTATATTGCCAAGTGACGCAGTATACAGCACAGAGCCACATAGTATATTGCACAGCGACGTAGTATACAGCACAGAGCCACATAGTATATTGCACAGCGATGTAGTATACAGCACAGAGCCACGTAGTATATTGGCCAGTCACGTAGTATATTGCACAGCCCACGTGGTATATTGCCCAGTGACGTAGTATACAGAACAGAGCCACATTGTATATTGCACAGCGACGTAGTATACAGCACAGAGCCACGTAGTATATTGGCCAGTCACGTAGTATATTGCACAGCCCACGTAGTATATTGCACAGTGACGTAGTATACAGCACAGAGCCACGTAGTATATTGGCCAGTCACGTAGTATATTGCACAGCCCACGTAGTATATTGCCCAGCCACGTAGTATATTGCCCAGTCACGTAGTATATTGCCCAGCCAGGTTTGTTACAGGTTAAAAAATAAACATATAATCACCTTTCCGAGGGCCCCTTGTAGTCCACGGCAGCTTCCGGTCCCAGGGTTGGTATGAGCGCAGGACCTGTGATGACGTCGCGGTCACATGACCGTGACATCATGGCAGGTCCTTCTCCCATACCATCTTTGCCACCAGAACCTGCAACGGAAGATGGCGGCCAGCACGAGCGACTACGGAGGGTGAGTATAGCAGGTTTTTTTAAAATTATTTTTAACATTACATTTTTTACTATTGATGCCGCATAGGCAGCGTCAATAGTAAAAAGTTGGTCACACAGGGTTAATAGCGGCGGTAACGGAGTGCGTTACCCGTGGCATAACGTGGTCCGTTACCACCGGCATTAACCCTGTGTTAGCAGGGAGTATGTGGGCGACAGGCACTGACTGCGGGGAGTAAGGAGCGGCCATTTTTTTCCGGACTGTGCCCGTCGCTGATTGGTCGCGGCAGCCATGACAGTCAGCTGGCGAGACCAATCAGCGAATGAATAACCGTGACAGAAAGAAAGAAGGACAGACGGAAGTGACCCTTAGACAATTATAAAGTATATATCAGTATATAATGCCATGGATGAGGCCAGTAAAGTATATCTTTATGTGGGACTAAGGCTGGTTTCACACTTGCGTTTTTGTCTGCTGCGTTTTTTTTCCAAAAAAACGCATGCATTTTTTTTCCCTATATTTAACATTGAAAACGCATGCGTTTTTTTGTGTATGCGTTTGGTCGCGTTTTGCAACGCATGCGTTTTTTTACTGCATGCGTTTTTTTTCTAAAATGCTACTTGTAGTATTTTTATCAGCGTTTTTTGGACAAAAAAAAAAACGCATGCGTTTTCACGCTTTTTTTTGTGTCAAAAAATGCATTGGAGTCAATGGGGACGCATGCGTTTTTTGGTGCATGCGTTTTTTGCGTTAAAAAACGCATGCGTTTTTTTATTAAAAACACTGAAAACACACTAATATGCCACCACCCAACGTAAAGGTGATAAAGGGATCCTAACCCTACCCCTAACCCTAAGGGATCCTAACCCTACCCCTAAGGGATCCTAACCCTACCCCTAAGGGATCCTAACCCTACCCCTAAGGGATCCTAACCCTACCCCTAAGGGATCCTAACCCTACCCCTTTATGGTTAGGGGTAGGGTTAGGGTTAGGATCCCTTAGGGTTAGGGGTAGGGTTAGGATCCCTTTAGGGTTAGGGTTATGATCCCTACCCCTAACCCTACCCCTAACTATTTCTGTTTATAGTGGGTTTTTTACTTTTTTTTAATGATTGGCAGCTGTCACACATTTCTCAGCATGCGTTTAAAAAACGCAAACGCATGAAAAAACGCATGTAAACGCGGTAAAACGCCGCGTTTTTTACACCACATGCAAAAACGCATGCGTCAAAAAAACGCAGCGTTTGCATGCGTTTTTTCACCATGCGTTTTTTACTGCAAAAACGCACCCAAAAAAACGCAAATGTGAAACCAGCCTAAGGTAGCTCAAATCCTGACTCCAGCACTGACTGAAGGATGGTGGAACACTAATCCTTGCAGTCTGGGGGCACTTAAGGGTTAACAGTCCACAGCTCCCTCTCTCCTCACTGCTCCTCCCACATGAGTCACAGTCACTTCACTACCCTGAATCTGATAGGCTGCAGGCACCAGCAGGGAAGAAAAAAAAAAAAAAAAAAGACTCGGCTCACTCACACTGCAGAGCTGACTCCTTTCGTTCACAACAGGGAGCTGGCTCTTTGTGTCGGATCGTTCACGAACGACACATCACTATCACCGCAGTCAATACAACGGCGCCGGCCGCCAGAGCCCCGGCAACCGCTCACCGCAATAAATACAACGGCGCCGGCCGCCAGAGCCCCAGCAACCGCTCACCGCAATAAATACAACGGCGCCGGCCGCCAGAGCCCCGGCAACTACTCACCGCAGCACAGCCCCGCCCGCAGATCCCAGCAGTGAGCTGAGCACACAAAGTCAGCCCCGCCCGCCCCCAGCACAGCCCTGCAGGCAGCCCCCAGTACCGCCCACAGCCCAGTCACTCTTGATGAGTGACTGCTGACTGTGAGGCTGGGTCACACCTGCTGCTAACGTCACGTCAATTTTCAGAGCCTGGAAATTGACGTGACGTCGGCGGAAATGAGCGGCGGCTGCAGCCTGGGGGTCACGTGACCCGGACTCAGCAACCAGAATAGCGCAGCTCACAGGCAAAAACGCCAACAGAAGGTAATTACACAAATCATTAGGGGCCCCGGGGGGATACATTGGGGGGTTAATTTAAAGTAGTGGACAACCCCTTTAATGACACCTCTATTTTCACAGAGTCCTCTTCTGGCGATTCCCATCCTGGACTCCTCTGGTCTCTCCGGTTCCCACTCCAAGTTGTTTTGCCTCTTCTCAAGGAATCCTCCTGACCCAGCTACCGGTGCGATCAACCTTTCTGGACTTCATGGAGCTCCTGGGATTATCTCCACCAGCAGGCCCAAGTATTCTATTGTGTTGCCAGATTGTCAGTACTGGTCGTCCTCTGGTCCTGGTTTTGTGGCATTCAGGCCACCTGGTATTGTGACGGGGGAATCCCTGTATAGGGGTACACCTAGTCCGGTGCTCCACTACGTGGTACAGTGTTATGATCCAGAGGCTCTTTCCCTCTGACTCAGTATTCTTTTTTGTTTTTACTTTGTTAATAAATAGCTTTTGGTTTATGAGATCCACTCTCCTGTCTTTTGAGCATCGGGTATACAGCCGCCACTGCACCATCAGTGGTCTAGTGAGTCCACTATACCTTGTCCCACCCGGTAGGCGTTACAATCCGCAGCTGCAGATTTGCAGCGTTTTTTGTGCGTTTTTTATGAGGAATTGCTGTGGATTTTGTGCGGATTTTGCCACTGCGGATTTTTAACATGGAGGGGTGCAGAAACACTGCAGATCCGCACAAAAGAAGTGACATGCACTTCTTTGAAATCCGCAGCAATTCCGCACTGATTTTTCCGCACCGTCTGCACATTTTTTTTCCCCATTAACCAACATTGTACTGTACATCACAGTGCGGATCTGCAGCGTTTCTGCGCGGTAAAATCCGCTGTGTATCCGCAGCAAATCCACATCGTGTGCACATACCCTTAGTAACTGAGCCAATTTTAACCTTAATGACCGGCCAAATTTTTAATCTGAGCAGTGTCACTTTATGTGGTAATAACTGCAACACACCAATGGATCCCAGTGATTAGGAAACTTTTTTTGAGACATTTTGCATTTCATGATAGTGGTAAAATTTGTTCGATAGGACTTGCACTCAATTGTAAAAATATCAGAAATGTGGTGAAAATCTAGCAATTTGGTGCAATTACGGTGATACTAGATTTACATCAGGTTTTTAATATTTTGCTGGCATCACACAGTAAAAATGCTTTTTCTAAAAGTAGATTTTTTTGTTGCCATATTTTGAGAGCTGTAACTTTTTTATTTTTTGCCGAACAGAGCTGTAAGAGCTTATTTTTTGCGGCACGAGTTGCATATATGGTATTTTGGGGTATATAACTTTAACCGCTTTTCAATTCAAATTTTTCAGATGCAGAATGAACAAAAAAAAAAGCAATTCAGTTATTGTTTTGTTCAAACGACCAAAGGAAACAATGAACCTCCCCACTGCTGTTATTAGGCTAGACTCTGTTATTTTTATCACCCTTTTTTTTGGAGTAAGCCGATATAATATCCTTTTTTATACAACGGGGTGCGACTTGCAAAGTAATACATAACAGTCCATGAAACGAAGAAAAAAAAGTGCACTTACCCGTGTATGTAAAAAGTCACAACTTTATTCGGACAACGTTACAGTAAATTTCAGGGAGAGTGTAGAAAAAATGCATTTTTTCTACACTCTCCCTGAAATTTACTGTAATGTTGTCCGAATAAAGTTGTGACTTTTTACATACACGGGTAAGTGCAGTTATTGTTTTGCGCCATTCACCGTGCAGTAAAAGTGATGAGATTTGTTTGTCGGGTCGCTCCGATTACAGCGTTACCAGATTTATATAGGCTTTGTTTATGTTTTGCTACTTTTACAGACTAAAAACAATACTGTACAAAAAAATTATTGTTTTTTGCATTGCCATATTCTGAGAGCTGGATCTTTTCTATTTTTGCCAAATATGCTATAACAGGGCTTGTTTTTGCAGGACGGTTTGGAGAATTCATTTATACCTTTTTTTTTTACGTATGACTATTTGATTGCTTTTTGTTCACTTTTCTATGAGTCAGCATGATGAACAAGCTACATTTTTGGCGTTTTTTATTTTTTTTAAATAAACAATGTGCCAGTTTTATTGAGCGGGTCGTTCTGGATGCGTCGATACCAATGCTGCACTTTATTTGATCACAAACGCTGCATTTTTAGTGGCGAATCAGCTTTTTGTGATGTGCGTGCCTTTTGTTTTTTTTTACTTATTTTATTTCACCTTTTTAATTAGTTCCCCTGTGGGACATGTATAATTTTTATCATTGGTCTCATAACCTGCAGTACTTGTGTATTTGAGTGCATGAAACCAGCTTATAGCTGGATTTCACAGGCCACCTTACCCTGGGATCATCACATCACCTCAAGGTTCCATGGTAACCATCAGCTGACGTTTTTAATGATACCAGTTTGGTGGAGATACGATCTTTTGATTGCTCATTACTGCATTTTAATACAATGTTGCAGCGACCAAAAAAAAAATAATTCTAGCATTTAGAAAAAATTTTTTCTCAATACGTCATTTAGCAATCGTTTTTTTTTTTTTTTTTATAGTGAGACTGGGCGATTCTAAACGCGTCGATACCACATAAGTGAAGGTTTAATTTTTTTATTGTTTTATTTTGAATGGGGCAAAAGGGGGGCGATTTAAACTTTTCATGTAATCTAATGTGGTACAACCATTGGCTCCAGTCACTCTACACTTGCTAGCCCTATGGTGTTTAAGCCATTTTAATATCAGCTGCAGGCTTCTTTTTCTCCAGGAACCCCTTTTGCTTGCTAATCACACTCTCTGATGTTAGCAGTAGAGGTTGTGACTGGTAAAAAGCTCAGAAATTATTCAGATTGCAGGATTATCTAAGATATAAAATGTCGGTTACTGTAAATTTTTTCAAATTACAGTTTAATCCTCCACCGGCAGAAGAATCCAGGCTAATGCAGGTTTTTTTTTTCCTTTCAGTCAGCAAGAGAGGAGACTGATTATACTCAACAATTTACTCTCTTTTAAGGGTTTTTATTTTTTTTTTTGTACTGGGTCATTAATCATCCCCACATTCTAAAATGTCTTACATGGTCCAAATTAGATTATTTTTATAGTTCGGTACATTCTCACTACAGAAATGACAAATCAGTTGCAAACAATTGAGCAACAGTAGTTGGCAGACTTCTTTAATAAGTACACCTCTTGAGATTCTGAATAGGACATATGTCCCGACCTTACTTCGTGCAATATTCGTCACATCCGTTAGTGTGAAGCCGCAAAATTGCCAACAGGAGCAGTCTGTGATCACTAATTGCAAATTACCTACCTGGTGCTGACTCAAATGCCTGTCAGGTCTTAAGACACATGTGGGGAAAAAAATTGTCAGTCTCGGATATCAGCTCGAGGCTACCTGGATATACAGTATTATTAATCTCTATGATATATGTTTTATATGTGAAATGTTCCAGTCTTGTTCTTTTGATTGCATCCTTATATACGCAAGGTAGCCAGACCTGTGTCATTATACCTCTTTGTAGTCAAAGACAGATTTAGATCCACACGCGAGAAACTCGTCGATTCCTTTTAAAATAAAAAAACGTTCATATGTTTGATACTAAAAATCAGTTATAAACTCTGCAATCACAAAAACTGAAGATCAACTTAATGAACAGAGCTAAATGTAGACAAAAAGAAAAAAAGTTTATTTCCCCAGCAGCTATGGTAAAACTGAAATCCATGGGATCAAAATGTATCTACATAGGAAAATAAAGATGAAAAGTATAGAAAAAAAACGTTACTAGAAGAAGCACAAGGTAAATTACAACATCTTCCTTTCCAGTGCAGTACCAATAATCCTGGCTTTTCTAAAAACAGATACGATGGCATGTATTCTCATTCCTCACACAAAGTGATGGCCAATATGAAAAGTGATACAATTGTTGGAAGGGCAGGAATGTCTCAAATTGTGTAAACTGCCCCAAGTTATCTTCAGTACAATAGGAAATCCTCTGCCATGTAAAAAAAAAAAAAAGAGAAGAGAAAGTTCTTCCCAGTAACACATTGCAGAAAATAGGATTCTGAAGTGCAAGTTCTTGCTTAGGAGATTGGCTCCCTTCCATCTCCATAACAACAGACTACAATCGAACACTTTAATAGTTTGTAGTCTGTTCCTAAAGAGTTAAAAGGAAGCAGCTTTTCACGTCAAAACCTTTTAAAAGTTTTGTACAAGTCCACAAAACTACTGCAAGATTCACAGAAATACGTCTATTTAAAATAATGTATGATAATTGGAGGAACAAAAAGAAAAAAAAAAATAGACGCAATAAGTCCAGATAAAAATATCCTGTGATTTCACTGGATAGGACCATATGAATGAAAAGTCTGTAGAATTCTCCATTATGGTAAGTTGGAAAAGGGTCCAGATCCAAAGTGTCTTCTCACAACAGCTCAGAGATGGCACCTCCACCTAAAAGATAAACCACAAAGAAGTAAAAAGTGACACTTGAAGGAGATGTTCCATTTTTGAACATTAATGGCTATGAAGTCATCAAATGCTAAAATCTAGATTGCTTCTATTTTCATTTGCATCTTGTTTTGATATACAGTGGGGCAAAAAAGTATTTAGTCAGTCAGCAATAGTGCAAGTTCCACCACTTAAAAAGATGAGAGGCGTCTGTAATTTACATCATAGGTAGACCTCAACTATGGGACACAAACTGAGAAAAAAAAAATCCAGAAAATCACATTGTCTGTTTTTTTAACATTTTATTTGCATATTATGGTGGAAAATAAGTATTTGGTCAGAAACAAAATTTCATCTCAATACTTTGTAATATATCCTTTGTTGGCAATGACAGAGGTCAAACGTTTTCTGTAAGTCTTCACAAGGTTGCCACACACTGTTGTTGGTATGTTGGCCCATTCCTCCATGCAGATCTCCTCTAGAGCAGTGATGTTTTTGGCTTTTCGCTTGGCAACACGGACTTTCAACTCCCTCCAAAGGTTTTCTATAGGGTTGAGATCTGGAGACTGGCTAGGCCATTCCAGGACCTTGAAATGCTTCTTACGAAGCCCCTCCTTCGTTGCCCTGGCGGTGTGCTTTGGATCACTGTCATGTTGAAAGACCCAGCCACGTTTCATCTTCAATGCCCTTGCTGATGGAAGGAGGTTTGCACTCAAAATCTCACGATACATGGCCCCATTCATTCTTTCATGTACCCGGATAAGTCGTCCTGGCCCCTTTGCAGAGAAACAGCCCCAAAGCATGATGTTTCCACCACCATGCTTTACAGTAGGTATGGTGTTTGATTGATGCAACTCAGTATTCTTTTTCCTCCAAACACAACAAGTTGTGTTTCTACCAAACAGTTCCAGTTTGGTTTCATCAGACCATAGGCCATTCTCCCAAAACTCCTCTGGATCATCCAAATGCTCTCTAGCAAACTTCAGACGGGCCCGGACATGTACTGGCTTAAGCAGTGGGACACGTCTGGCACTGCAGGATCTGAGTCCATGGTGGCGTAGTGTGTTACTTATGGTAGGCCTTGTTACATTAGTCCCAGCTCTCTGCAGTTCATTCACTAGGTCCCCCCGCGTGGTTCTGGGATTTTTGCTCACCGTTCTTGTGATCATTCTGACCCCACGGGGTGGGATTTTGTGTGGAGCCCCAGATCGAAGGAGATTATCAGTGGTCTTGTATGTCTTCCATTTTCTAATTATTGCTCCCACTGTTTATTTCTTCACTCCAAGCTGGTTGGCTATTGCAGATTCAGTCTTCCCAGCCTGGTGCAGGGCTACAATTTTGTTTCTGGTGTCCTTTGACAGCTCTTTGGTCTTCACCATAGTGGAGTTTGGAGTCAGACTGTTTGAGGGTGTGCACAGGTGTCTTTTTATACTGATAACAAGTTTAAACAGGTGCCATTACTACAGGTAATGAGTGGAGGAAAGAGGAGACTCTTAAAGAAGAAGTTACAGGTCTGTGAGAGCCAGAAATCTTGATTGTTTGTTTCTGACCAAATACTTAATTTTCCACCATAAAATGCAAAAAAAATGATAAAAAAACAGACAATGTGATTTTCTGGATTTTTTTTTCTCAGTTTGTCTCCCATGGTTGAGGTCTACCTATGATGTAAATTACAGATGCTTCTCATCTTTTTAAGTGGTGGAACTTGCACTATTGCTGACTGACTAAATACACTGTATTTTGAGTTAGTTTCTCCAGAAATGCTAGATTTTACACTTGACGACTATGTAACCAATACAAATGAAAAGTGGGACATCGCTTAAAACTAGCAAAGGCATGAGCGGGAGGGATGAAGCGGCAAAGCACAGGAGCCTCTGGATCTCACTAATGCTAAGTTCAGACACATTTATACAGTCCAGTAACACGGCTACAAACTAAATGGTTCTACTGATAAAGGTTTTTCACCAGTTAACCTCTATAATCAGGAGGAGTCTGCTTATTATGAGGCATAGAGGCCAGGGTGGGAAAAAAAAAAGGGTTTTCAGGATTTGTTTTTACATGTAGATGACATTCACAGTTCTAAAACTTGTATTGCGGTAAGGGCCTCAGCCTGTGGACCATTTACATGCGGACCTTCCCTTATTATTAATTCCGCAGGGAGCAAGTCACATATCCTACTGAAAGTAGAGACTACATGGTGGCTCCGTGGTTAGTGAACATGCTTTATTTATATAATAACATCAGATGTTGTATGAATGTTTTCAGTCACAAGACAATCTGTTGCGGGTAATGCAGATAATGAGTAGATCTATAATGGAGATAGCACAAGCTAAGTAGCCATCCATTGCGCTATTACATATTGTTATAAATGAAAAAACTATGCTAAGGCCAAGAGCTTGAGGGACATCATAGAGCTAATGTTAAAATTAGGCCCCATTCACATGTCCAGGTTTCATGTAAGTGGATAGCCCAAAAAACGGAGACAAGTTAGATCTGATTTGCAGATCAAACTTGCCCATTCACGTTTATGAAACAGACAGTACATTAATGCCATCCTATGGTACTAGCTTGCGAACCCTTCATCAGATTTTTGCATACAAGAAAACTGCAGATAAAAACCAAACACAGTGTTCAAGAACTGATGAAATTTTAAAGAGGCATTTACACTGCAAGATAAACTTTAAGGAGAGATGTTAAAATGATCTTGCTGTGAAAACAGGATGCCAATCCACCCAACCCCCCCACCCCCCGATGGACAAAAAGGCTTGTTCATCAGGTGAAATGATCTTTTGTGCAGCACAAAAAACAAGCAAGAGCACCCTAGTGAGTTTAGGCGTCACGGGTTTGCCGCAACAGTATGGAGCCAGAAGACCGCAGTGTCTAATTGCTCCTACTCTGGCGCTGAGAAGAAGCACTTCTCTTTCATTTTAAATGTGTTTATTTCTTCTGGCACAACGGGGTAATCAGCCATGTCGGTAATCCCTGTGCTCACAGCTGAGCTCGGTTAGCTACTCCTTTCCACCATATAATTTGGGCTCTGTTACTAATCCTCATCAGAGCTAGCATTTGCTGCATGGCTAACGGAAGGAGAGGAGTTCATATGAGAAGGAGAGTTGGAGGAGTAATGTGTGACTGTTGCTTGGTTTGTATTTTTCACTTACCGAGTGCCAAGTTTGTTACATTTTATATTGACGGGTTGAACACCTGACTTGGGCACCAACAGCACCACAGACTAAGAGTGCTGTGTTCTTCTAAATCAGTCTTTCTAGTGAAATACTTTCTTCAGCCATGTTCTGTGTCTTCTTACATGGTACTGGGTAACACTTTATATATTAGGGGTTAATGGTCTCTTGGCGCTATCATTTGTGCCTATGACTATTTTCTGATGACTATTTAAGTGATTCTATGAGACCACCTGCATATACTCTTGCGTCTGAGCAACTCTAAGCACTTATACACTTTTTGCCCCCATTTATCTGTTCTTTTATGCACTGTTTTCAATAAAGTTTTCATTTTTTATATGATATTGGACTATTTTGATTGCTTTTTATCCTGTTCTCTTTGGTGTATTACGGTGGGTGGGGGAAGAGCAGACAGAGGGCTGACAAGATAGGGCAAGGGTGGAGGCCCCGGCATCTTCACCTTCAGAAGTATGCCGGGCAATAGGGCAAGCTAGGGCTTCCCCTAGTGTTAGGGACAGGGAAGGAGCTCCTGGTCTCGGGTCACCCGACAGTTGTGTCGTGACATTGGCAACTCAAAAAGGACTTGACATCCAAGGAAGACAACAGTTATAATTGTAGAATCCTGTCCATATAGTGAAGAAAAATCTTTTTACAACATCCATTCAAGTGATGAATGCTCTCAATGAGGTATGTGTTTCAATATCTCCGACTACCATAAAGAAAAGACTTCATGAGAGCAAATACAGGGGGCAAAATCATTAATCAGCCTTAAAAATAGAAAGACCAAATAAGACATTACCAAAAAACATCTAAAAGTAGCCAGCCCAGTTTTGGAAAAGCATTCTTTGGACAGATGAAACAAAGATCAACCTGTACCAGAATGATGGAAGAAGAATAATGAGAAGGCTTGGAATGGCCCATGATCCAAAGCACACCACATCCTCTGTAAAACATGGTGGAGGCAGCAAGGTGAAATGGACATGCATGGCTTCCAATCGCACTGGGTCAATAGTGTTTATTGATGATGTGACTGAAGACTGAAGCAAGCAAATAAGGCAGCACACTGCAGCGCTGAAACATGCAAACATGAAGCACAAAAATTGAATTGCATTACTGCACTAGAAATATGAAAACAATGATAGCGTTTAGCGCATAAAAATGGCCATTTTTATGTGTACCTGGTAGCCACTTTAGGGCATCTCTCTTATACCAGGTCCTACACTTTCCTTTCCTCGCTGAGAATAAATGTCTCCATCTGAATGGGTACCTGCGAAACTTCTTCTTAGACTAAATTTCTCTCTTACTTTGGAGGGGTAATGGACCTGCTGCGATTAAAACACCTGTGGCTAGGAGGCGGAGTGCTCGGTCAGAAGGCTAAAGAATACATTTCAAAAAAGCAGGGGGATCAATTCAGAAGTGTACAGGGCTATACGTTCTGCTCAGATTCAGCCGAATACAGCAAGGTTAATTGGAGGGCACTTCACAGAGCAGATGTCTTTATATATAAAGTCAGTTTTGCATATGCTAGTGTTAATACAGCCAAGGTTGTAAACTCTTAAGACAAGGCCACTCTCCCTTTTGTGCCATTGTAGGATGTCTTGTAATATTTTGCAGAATTCCTGCTCCCTTTCAATATAAAGCCTGCCCATCACAGAAGCTCCTTTTATAAAATTTAGCTAAACCATTACATATTACTACACAATTATCAGAACACAGAGGGGTAATTTCAGTTACTTTCTACAAAGTGGGAGACAACAAGGGTACTTTAGTCTTAAACCAATCATTAGCAGGGGAACTGTATGACCATGTGTTTGATGAAAATTGCTGAAACGTACTGGCTATAGAAGTGTGCCGCTTAATAAAATGAGAAATGTTACCAGATGAGGATATATGGAAATATATAAAAAAAAATATTTGGCACATAAAACCCATGCCTCTTGCTTTCCCTTACAAGCATCCCTCCTGTAGTTAGAGTACTCTATCTGAAGTTAGAAATGGTTCCCACCTGGTGTGAAAGGTTTAAGACGAGTGTTTGCAAGAGGATGTCGGCTGCATGAAGCCAGAGCCACAGGGAGCAGTATTGGGGTTCTGCACCTATTTGTAAAGTGCTTACCTGTCAGCATTTGTGGCAGCTCACTCGGAGCTTTGCCTTTCATTGCTGAATCCAGAGGCATGCCCCTGTCACCCATGAAGGTTTTCGATTTAAATGGTGAATCTCTCTCTTTACCTTTAGCTCCTTTTGGTCGTCCAGATTGCTTCTTCTTGGATTTACTGTCCCCTTTAACTCCCAACAGCGGGTGAACTTCTGCCATCAGATAAATGTGAAGAAATTAGAGATTTGCAAGTGAAACAGACAACTAGACACAGCCATCAGCAACCCGCAAATACGTTCTCATCAACGGAGGTTCCTGGTGAAGGTGTCTTGTCACGTGCCCCTCCATCAGCAGGCATGTTCAGCTCACCGAGAACAAAGGCTTATAAGGGTGCTGCCACTTCTAGGCAATACGTAGCAAAGGATTGAAATGCATAAATTTACACAGTTAAGATGTGCATCACTAACATTAAAGCTTAGATGCTTGCAACTGCAAGGTCAGCAAGGATTATACATACACACACACACAATATACATGAACTATAATTGTAATACATGGCATTAGGGGGGAAAAAAAGGATCTATTTAGCTTTGCTGCATGAAAAATAGCAGTAAAGTCCCCACTTTCCCACCACTGCTTAAAACCAATAAACAAACTTTTACCAAAATCAAGGAAGGTAGAGACTAAAGTCATAATGGGAACGATGTTTAATCAATCTGTAACAAGTTGCAGTGAAAATAAACCATATTCCATGTATTGTATGGCATCCCTCGTCTATGACCATCCAATATTAGAAAGGAGGCTGGGAATCCACACTGATGTATGGACCTCGCACTTACCATCAGTGGGCACTCCTTGTAACTCAACCATTGTGGTCTTTGGTTTCTTCTTTGGGGGCGGTGCAGCATCTGAGGAGGCCTGACGCTTCTTCTCTGTTCCCGTCCCATCCTCAGTCAGTGGCATTTGACCTGCATCTGGAGGGGGTCCATAGGGATTTTCCTCAGGATCTTCTACTTCTGGAGCAATGGGAAGATATAAAAGTGCTTTTGTATCTTCTAATTCTTCATCACTGCAAGAAAAAAAAAAAAAATTTTTTTTTAAAAAAACAGGATTTTTGGTTGCTTACCGTAAAATCTGTTTCTCGGAGCCTTCATTGGGGGACACAGGAACCATGGGTGTATGCTGCTGCCACTAGGAGGCTGACACTATGCAAATAAAAAAGTTAGCTCCTCCTCTGCAGTGTACACCCTACCGACAGGAAGTAGGATATTCAGTTAGTGAGAAAGCAGGAGAAGCAACGTGTAAAAGAGGAAGAATAATAATAATAAACTTTATTTATATAGCGCCAACAAATTCTACGGCGCTCCATGGATTAACAGTTTCAAACACTCGAAGAGTGTTCAAAGAACTCAAACGTATACAGTAAACAGAGCTGTTCAACTTGGAAGGGTGTTGTGTCCCCCAATGAAGGCTCCGAGAAACAGATTTTACGGTAAGCAACCAAAAATCCTGTTTTCTCTATCGCCTTTCATTGGGGGACACAGGAACCATGGGACGTCCCAAAGCAGTCCCTGGGGTGGGAAAAACAGACTTCCATCAGGTCCGAGGACTCACCACTGCCGCCTGCAGGATCCTTCTGCCCAGGCTGGAGTCCGCCGTAGTTCGGCGAAACGTGTGGATGGAAGACCAGGTGCCGCTTGCAAAGCCGTCAGCGATAACCCTGTGACGTACCGCACTGGAAGCGCCGACTGCCCGGGTAGAGTGAGCCTTTATCTCAGGAGGGGGCACTCTTGTTCTTGACCCGGTAAAGCTTCCAAAATTGCCGTTCTGATAGAGCGAGCAATAGTCGCCTTGGAAGTCGGCAGGCATCTACGCCCGCCATCAGGGATGGCGAAAAGAGAATCCATCTTTCGGAAAGCGGCTGTGCTAGCCAGGGAGATCCTCACTGCCCTGACGAGGCCCAGCCTGTTCAACAATCACTCCAGAGGATGAATCGGAGCTGGACAAAAGGAAAGGTATAACGATGTCCTCGTTGAGGTGGAAAGATGAAAACCACCTCGAGAAAGGAAGGAAGGCAGAGGCCTGGGACCACCTTGTCCTGGTTTAAAATCAAGAAAGGAGGTCGGCAAGAAATGGCCGCCAACTCAAAAACGCGGCGGATCAAAAAGATGGACCTGAGAAAGGCCACCTTCCGAGATAGAACTGACAGGGAAAAACTCCCTGAGAGGCTCAAAGGGGGGAACCCCTAAGCACAACCAACCCAACCTTTAAATCTCATGAATCCACAGAGGCCCTGTACGGAGGGACAGCGTGGGCTACTCCTTGAAGGGAGGTCTTAACCTGTGGCTGAGAAGATAACGTCTTCTGAAATGGAAGAAGAGCGCAGGAACCTGGTCCTTTAGGGAACTAAGAGCGAAGCCCGAATCCAGCCCTGCCTGAAGGAAAACCAAATGGAAGGCAGGGAAAAAGGACATAGGTGAAAAGCGGTTGGACTCGCATCAACGAAAGTAAGCCTTCCAGGTACGATAGTAGATCCTGGAAGAAGACAAAGGCTTCCCAGCCTGGATTATAGAGTGACTCATCTGGGCCGAAAGGCCGGACGCTCTTAGAACTGTGGAGTCCACAGCCACGCCGTTAAACTGAGCGACCGATAATTCGGGTGGCAGATCGGACCCTGAGACAGCAGATCGGGTCCGCCTGGAAGACACCAGGGGTGTCCGCGAGAAGATTGGCGATGTCTGCAAACTAAGACCTCCTGGGCCAATCCGGGACGATCAGAATGACCGGCACCCATCCAGCCTTGATCTTTTTCGACAGCTTGGAAAGCAAGGGAAGGCGTGGCAACAGATAGGGGAGCCCGAACTGCGACCGAGGAATGGCCAGAGTGACAACACCACTGTGAGAGGATCACGGGACCCTGGGCCGACCCGAGGGACCTCCTGTTCAATGGGGACGCCATGAGGTCCACCTCTGGAGTCCCCCCTCGAAGAGCAATCCGATAGGAAACCTCCTGAAGTACCATTCCCCTGCCGCGAGGCCCTCGCGGCCGAGGAAGTCGGCGGCCTAAATGTCCACGCCGGGGACATGCACTGCGGAGCTCACCAGGACCGTTGCCTCTGTCCAAAGGAGGATCCTGGAATCTCGGCCGAGGCCAGAGAACGCCGAGTCCACCCCTGGTGGTAGACATATGCCACTGCTGTGTCATTGTCTGTCTGGATTCGAATTGGCAGGCTGCTGAGAATCCTTACCCAGTGAAGGAAAGACAGAAAGATGATCCGGGACTCGAGGACATTGATCGGCAAAGGTGGCTCCTGCACCGACCAACAACCCTGAAAGAACAGGAGACAAAGCCCCGCGCCTCCGCGAGCGGACTGGCGTCCGTCGTCACCACCTGCCAGGGAACTGGAAGGAAGGATATGCTGTGAAGGATCTACTCTGGGATAAGAGAAGTGACCTCGGCCACCAGTCGAGGAACCATTTGACCTGGGAGAAAGCCGGATCGGACGATGCAGGGAGAAGACAGACCTGTCCCCTGCGATAAAATAGCCTGCTGAAGAAGTCTTGAAAGAAACGGGCGAAGGAAAAATTGCTTCCGATGTTGCAACCAAACCTCCTTAGGGCCTTTAAGGCCCATCGGAAAGGAGGGGAGCCAAGACGGAACTTCTTCCTGTTGACGAGCCACCCGCAACGGTTAGAATGTCGGGAAAGATGGATAGACTTTCGGGAGCCTGAAACCGAAATTCCTGAGCCTCCATGAAAGTGATTACTGAACGAGGGAATATCATCCTGAAGTGTCTCCGACTAAACTTCCTGTACAGCAAATGGAGATCCGGACTGGGACGAACCTTGCTGTCCTCAGTCAGTACAGAAAGATTCGAAGAGAAGCCTGTGAACCGATGAACCGTTCCTGTTCTGGGACGGGAACGTTTACCCCAGATTTAAGGAGGGAAACAATGGCTGTAATGAAACCCGGGACTAGAGCGGGGTCTCTTGGAGGTTGGGATTTGAAGAAAACGATCCCAGGACCGTGAAATGAAGATTTTGTATCTAGAGCAGGGGTCCCCAACTCCAGTCCTCAAGGCCCACCAACATGTCATGTTTTCAGGATTTCCTTAGTTTTGCCAAGGTAATAATTGCACCACCTGTGCAATGCAAAGGAAATCCTGAAAACATGACCTGTTGGTGGGCCTTGAGGACTGGAGTTGGGGACCTCTGATCTAGAGGATACAAGTGCCCTGGCCCATGCGCCCTCTACTGAGGAGACCCAGACGTCCCTGAGGAACAGGAGACGGTTGCCCAGTCTGAGAAACGGGCTGGGGTCTAGTCGTGGGTCATGCCTAGGTGGAACTTCCAGTCCTGGACCTGGAGAATCCACCTTAGGAGTAGCAGGCACGCCAGGAAAGAGTGAGTCTAAGAATACCTTCTTCTATTTAACGTGCCAGTGGCCTCTGCTGTTGCGAAGAGGAATCTGATGCCGCAAAACTACGAAAAAGGTAAAAAAGACCGAAGTAGCCGCCTAAGGGGAAGTAGGCGAGGTCTGGAGAAGGGGACTGGTGCCGCCAGTGTCGTCCTTAATAAATTTGGTCCAGCTTGGAACCGAAAGGACGTGAACCCTGAAAAGGCAGGCTCGTAAGGGACTTCTTTGATGACTCTTGAGCCAAACAGTGCGACAGCTGGCAACAACATTACTGGGCGCCTGTGCTGCAGAAGACGCGACGTCCAGGGAACAAATTATTC
The DNA here is from genome assembly GCF_032444005.1 of Ranitomeya imitator. Classification (NCBI taxonomy): domain Eukaryota; kingdom Metazoa; phylum Chordata; class Amphibia; order Anura; family Dendrobatidae; genus Ranitomeya; species Ranitomeya imitator. The sequence continues at coordinate 225,941,006 of NC_091284.1, forward strand.
CCCGGCGTGAGAAATCTGGGAGGCAAGTTCCGCCAGCCGACCTGATGGAGCTCCAGCTTCAATGCCCCAACGGAGTTGTTTAGCCCCTCGGATACAGACTTCGAAACCCAAGTGGAAGCCAAAGCTGGGCATTGGGATGATGCGGCAGTTTTGAAAGCCGACTTCACGAAGGATTCCATGATCCTATCGATGGAATCTTTCAGAGCCGCCCACCGGACAGCGTAAGGACTAAGTTGGTGGCAAGTTTAGCAGCCGACGGATCCACAGGGGGAGAGGTCGTTCTCTAACGCCTCTCATTCCGGTTGGCAATGAGATCCGGAGGAAAGAGATATGAGAATCTTTGAGAACGTCTGGTCGAATTCGCTCTTTCTCTGGACAGAAGCTCCTTGAATTCAGGATGAGGAGCAAATACCTTGGGAGGTAGCTTAGACCGTCTAAACGAAACCGCCTGATCTGCGGGTTTCGTAGAGGAATCTTTGATGCCACAGGTCTGATTGGTCGCTCCAATGAGGCTTTGAACCATATCCCTCATGTTAGCGATTTGGTTCGAATCCGGCCCCAAATTATCCTCCGAAGGCGTATCAGAGAAAGCGTCGCCTGACTCAGGGGAGGAGGATCGGGAGGACGCCGACTGCAGAGGAGGACCGAGTGTCGAGATGGAGCGAGAAGAGGACTCAGACTGGCATTCCTGTCTGGACCTTTTGCAGCTAGCCTTGGAGGGCAGAGGGGAGTGTCAGTCTGCAGAGCAGAGCTACTCACGGTAGACGAAAAGCGGGATCCGGAGGACGCTGTTCGGCTTGATAGGATGGGCCTCCGGTAAGACGTCGTCTTTTAGGCAGGAGGGTGATATGGGCTCCTGCCGCAAATTGGACCGATCTGCGGATGTGACCGCGGTATGAGCTCCTGAGATGTGGCGACGGATGTCTGTCATGGAGGAGAGGTGCATGTAAAGGAGTCCCAAGATGGCGCCAGTGGGCGGAGAGAAGGCGGGTCGCAGTGAAAATGTCTCTCCCGCCCGATGAGAGAAGAAAGGGGGCGGAGTCAGGCACCGGAAGTAGGCCCAGGCAGAAGCCGGGGCCTAAATTAGCGATCGGTGACCGGCATGGAAGGGCCGCAGCGGTGAACAGTGCGCCGCAGAAAGCGATAGGTGAGCGGCCACCTACAGCGGCGGGAGAAGCGCAGCCGCCGGTCCAAAGCGGTGAGGCGGTCTGGCAAGCCGCCACGCTGAGGGAGGATGCGCGGCGCTGTAAGCGGCTAGAGGGACACAGCTGCAGGGGGCCCGATTAGCGATGCGGCGGCCGCGCTGAAAAGAAATGAACGGCCGCATACAGCGGCCGGAGCAGGGAAGCCGCAGAGGGCCGAAGCGATGCGGCGGCTGGTAAGCCGCCACGCTGAGGGAGGATGCGCGGCGCTGTAAGCGGCCAGAGGGACACAGCTGCAGGGGGCCCGATTAGCGATGCGGCGGCCGCGCTGAAAAGAAATGAACGGCCGCATACAGCGGCCGGAGCAGGGGAGCCACTGAGGGCCGCGCTGAAGCTGGGGCTGGGAAGCCTGCAGGACCCGAGGCGGAAATGTCCCCCCCTGAGCACGGCCATGCAGATAGCGTGCCCGGACAAGAAGCGGCGCGGTGTTCCGTAAAGGCAGCCGCGCCAGAACAGGGAGGCCGCATCCACGGAAGTGGCGCGGCTGAAAAGAGATGCGATTCGCATCAGAAAACCCCTTAAATAGGAACCCCCTTTTTAGGATCCAGGGAAGCCACAGGGTGGGGAGGGAAAATACTCACCTAAACATCCCCCGCCGGTACTAACCTGGAAGGAATGAGACGTCCACGGAGCTGATGGACGTCCTCGTCTCCTCCGACCGACAGGCTCTGGTGGGCGAGTGGGTGGGGGACGGAGCCAGGACCGGACTTCTAAGCACGCTTGTGTGCTAGGATCTTGGTCCTGGTGAGGGATCTATGAGGATACGGGGTGGCAGTACACACCGTACTCATAGTCCGCATAGTGGGACTACAGGTGTGACTGTTCACCCTGTATCCCTCCGGAAAAACCTGAAAGGAAACGACGCACATTGAGGTAGATAAGGGTCTAATGAAAGACCCGTGTCCACCTCCTACTGACACGAAGCTAAACTGAATATCCTACTTCCTGTCGGTAGGGTGTACACTGCAGAGGAGGAGCTAACTTTTTTATTTGCATAGTGTCAGCCTCCTAGTGGCAGCAGCATACACCCATGGTTCCTGTGTCCCCCAATGAAAGGCGATAGAGAAAATATTTTTAACATTACTTTATTGCGTCTGAAGGTATAAAATAATTGGGCATATTTATCACAGCAATTTTACCAGCTACCCAGCATAATTGCATTGAACAATATGTCCAAGACAAGATAAACTTAAAAGGAGTGAACCTCTTTCAGAAAACTTTTGGGAATAAGCTTCGGTAAAAAAAAATAAAAATATATATATATATTATATATATATTATTATATATACAGTGAAGGAAATAATTATTTGATCCCTACCCGATTTTGTATGTTTGCCAACTGACAAAGACATGAACAGTCTAAAATTTTAAGGGTAGGTTAATTTTAACATTCAGAGATAGAAAAATAAAAAATAAAATCCAGAAAAATCACATTGTATAAATTTTATACATTTGCATTTTGCACTGAGAAATATTATTTGATCCCTGTGGCCAAACCCTTGTTGGTAAGCACAGCAGTCAGATGTTTTTTGCAGTTGATGAGGTTTGCGCACATGTCAGGAGGAATTTTGGTCCACTCATCTTTGCATATCATCTCTAAATCATTAAGATTTGAGGCTGTCGCTTGGCAACTTGGAGCTTTAACTGCCTCCATAAGTTTTCTATGGGATTACGGTCTGGAGACTAGCTAGGCCACTCCATGACCTTAATGTGCTTCTTTTTGAGCCACTCTTTTGTTGCCTTGGCTGTATGTTTTGGGTCACTGTCTTGCTGTACGACCCAGCCACGACCCATTTTTAATGTCCTGGCGGAGGAAAGGAGGTTGTCACTCAGGATTTTATGGTACATGGCTCCATCCATTCTCCCATTGATGCGGTGAAGTAGTCCTGTGCCTTTAGCAGAGAAACACCCCCAAAACATAAGGTTTCAACCTCCATGCTTGACAGTGGGGATGGTGTTCTTTGGGTCATAGGCAGCATTTTTCTTCCTCCAAACATGGCAAGTTGAGTTAATGCCAAAGATCTCAATTATTGTCTCATCTTGACCACAGCACTTTCTCCCAATCACTCACAGAATCATCCAAGTGTTCACTGGCAAACTTCAGAGGGGCCTGCACATGTGCCTTCTTGAGCAGGGGGACCTTGCGGGCACTGCAGGAATTTAAACCTTTACGGCAATGGTTTTCTTGGTGAATGTGGTCGCAGCTGCCTTGAGATCATTAACAAGTTTTAAAAATTACAAATAGGAAAATGGGCAGATGAAAAAGTTTGGGCACCCTGCATGGTTTGTACCCAGTAGCACCACATTTTGAAAAGTATCATAGCTCGTAAATGCTTTTTGCCGCCAGCCAAGAGTCTTTCAATTATTGTATGAGGGATTTTCATCTATTCTTCCTTGGAAAATGTTCCCCGTTCTGTGAAATTCCTGGGTCGTCTTGCATGCATTGATATTTTGAGGGCAAGCCACAGATTGATGAGGTTCAGATCAGAGGACTGCGAGGGCCATTGTAAAACCTTCAGCTTGTGCCTTTTGAGGTAGTCTTTTGTGGATTTTGACTTGGGTTTAGGATCATTATCCATTTGTAGAAGCCATCCAGCCTTTTCAACTTCAGCTTTTTTTTTACAGATGGTGCTATGTTTACATCAAGAATTTGTTGAAATTTTATTGAATTTATTCTTCCCTCTACCCATGACATATTGCCTGTGCCATTGGCTTCAACACAGCCCCAATGCATAATTGATCCACCCCCATGCTTAATAGTTGGCGGGATGTTCTTTTCCTGAAATTCTGTGCACTTTTTTCTCTCCACACATACCTTTGATCATTGTGGCCAAAGAGTTCCATTTTAATCACATTGATCTTCATGATTTGTTTCCAAAATGCATGAGTTTATCACAGTGATCAAAATGAACCAATAGGAAAAATTTCCTATTGCTGTTGCCGAGTGCAGGCTGGCAGATCTCGGCAGGTGCACTGAGCATGCACCAGCCATTTTCTTCCGAGAAGAACACGCCAGCGGCCAAGGGACAGACCTGGGAAATCCAGGAGGGTCCAGGGACACCATAAGTACTGGGAGGGCTCAGGGGACCCCATTTCTCTCTCCTCTAATGTGATCTAGCACATCAGAGGTGAGAGAAATTAAATTGGAAATCTGACTTTTTTTGTGATCGCAACACTGGGGTCGGTAAAAATTGACCCGAATTATGTTCTCCGGGGTCTCAGCTAATCCCAGTAGCCGAGACACGAGAGAATTTCTGACACAGAGGTGTTAAAAAGTAGCACTGAGGCATAAATACCCTTAACTGCCGCCGTTAGTAGGCGTATTGACAGTGATTAAGGGGTTAATGCAATGTCTAAGCTTGAACTAGCTCAAACACAGAGACTCTCAGGAACCTTCTTGGGGCTAGCTCCTTGCTGTGCATTGTTGCCAGGGTAACCTATTGTAGAGGCGACATGAGCAGTTTGATTCATCAGGCGCGCTCTGCATGCAGCAGAGCCCTGGGACCGGAAGTGGTCATGGATCGGCGTCACCGGAGGGCTGGCTGCTGCTGGTGGCGTGCTGTCCAGGTCAGGCATGCGCAGTGACGAGTTGGGACGCTGTTGGGGATCAGGTGGAGGAGCCTTCGGCTTTGTTTGCGCTTCAGAGCGGACATGCGCAGCTGATGGCCCTGGACGCTACAGGAAATGGAAAGGAGGGGACTCCTGTATGATGGAGTTGGCGGGGATTACAAAAGCAGGTATTTGTCTTTGGGCAGATTGCTTACCATCAGATATGACACATATCATCTCTGCATCAGGCCTCCTGATGAGCCCGGATGGGCAAAACGCGTAGAGGCGCTAAATAATAAGGGCGTATGGGGAGCCACCGCTGACACATCGGGAGAGGAGTATCTATGTATCCCATATATTATGGTGTCTATGCAAGGTGTTTATGGTATTAGTACCGGATCGGTTTTTGCAGGGGATATAAACTAATGACGCATCTAACTAGTCAAATTTATCCTGTACTGCATATAATGACATCTATCTAGTCAAATATAAATATTATCATATACTGCATTTATCTGTGTGTAACGTATAGGTGATCTTGTGACCCTTGCTTTACCATAGGAGATATCTATAAGAGTGATATATAGATCATTCAGGCTGGTACATAAGTGATCTCCTAGAGTGCGGTATCATCTGGTGTCCCAATTAATACCTGCCATGTGTTCATACATTGTTTTTAATATTGGGGACCTAGCTTTTCCCTAGCACAGGCAGTCCTCTGTTTAGTGTTAGAGGATCCTCTAGCTTGTGGGTAGAGGCTCTCACTAGCGTCGGTAGGGTTTATCAGGGCCACTAGGGTCAGCCATCGTGGAGCGGGGGCGCCACAACGTTCCCCCCTAGGGTGCCAACCTCCGCAGTCAGGCAGGGGCGAATATAGATGCTTGAGCTAGGGCTGTCTAGTTTTTTTTCCCTTTAGATTTTGGTTGTTTTCGTCTGAGCACTTTTTGTTGCGTTTGTTTTTGTTGGGTTACAGCAGTTTGCCTTGGTTTTAAACAATAAAGTATTTTTTAATGTTAGGGCATTTAAAATATGATTTATACTAGAATGGAGGTGAGTAACGTTTGGACGCCTCCCATAAGAGGACACACCAATTGGTCTTAGCAAATTATACAAATTTAGGAATAAACCTGGGAAGATGCTTGCTAAGGCTTTAAAATCCAAACGGATTCAAAATCACATCCCTTGTAAAAAGGGCCCTCGTGATACTTTAGTAGACACCACCCCAGATATTGCTGACATTTTCAGATCCTATTACTCTAAACTATATAACCTCCTGACTCCGGTAGGAAAATTCCCTTCAATACCCTCCCCTTTTAAAAAGTTGAGCCCTAACATAACTGACCTGGAAGCCCCGTTCTCTCAGATAGACATTCTAGAAATAATAGGTAGTCTCCCAAATAAAAAAAAGCCTGAGCCCTGATGGCCTTACAATTGTATAAAACCTTTGATGAAGAATTATCTCCCATAATACTAAATACTTTCAATTCGATTTCTGACTCTTCCCCTTTCCCCAGACAGTCCACTATTGCTCATATAGCAGTTATACCCAAACCTCGTTAAGACCAACACTCTTGTAAGAGTTTTCGCTAAAACTTTATGCCAAAATACTCTCTAACAGACTAACCCTCATTTAGCCACTTTGATCCACCCAGATCAGGTTGCTTTGGTCTCTGGAAGAGAGACACAGGACAATACTTAAAAAACATGGATATTATTGATTATGCTAATATTCAAAAAAATCCCCCTTATAATCTTATCACTTGATGCCGAGAAGGCCTTTAACACTATTTCCGGGTCTTCCCTTTCTCAAATCTCTAAAAACACATTGGATTGAGCCGCCTTTCATAAATTCTTGCCCTATGCAATTCCCCTTCTGCTAGACTAAAAATTAATGACTCACTCCCAGAACTCTTTACTATAAAGAATGGGACTAGAGAGGGGTGCCCTTCATCCCTTCTCTTGTACATAATAATGGAACATCTTATGCAGGCGATACGCTCTAACCCAGACATACGGGAATTAGAATTGGGTGACAGGAATATAAATGTTCAGCATTAGCTGATGTTGTGTCGATTTACATCACAACTCTCCAGCCGGGTGTAATAATCCAGTAGAAAAAAATCTTTATTCAGCCATGGTAAAGCGACGTTTCGACCACAAATCTGTCTTTTTCAAGCATGCACTGGATTATTACACCCGGCTGGAGCGCTGTTCTTCTGACTTGGAGTATATACACATTACCCAGGAGGGTTCCCTGGACATGGAACGGGCGCCCTAATACCGTATTTTTCGGACTATAAGACGCACCGGACCATAAGACGTACCCCAAATTTGGGGTGAAAATTGCAGAAAAAAAGATTTTTTATAACATGGGGGTCCGTCTTATTGTCCGAATTTACAGTATCTTATGGCGGTGACAGAGCAGGGTCACAGGAGGCAAGGTGTCGGCAGAGGTGGGGTGATGCTGGGATGAGAAGGTGCTGGGATGAGACGGTGCTGGGATCAGGAGGTGCTGGGATCAGGAGGTGCAGTGAGAGGTATGGCGTGAGAGGGGTCCCTGGCGTGCCATGCAGGCTTACCTAGGTGGCAGAGGTGCGGTGGCAGAGGAGGCGCAGTAAGCGGGGTCCCTTTCCCCGGTATGGTGATGCAGCAGGCCCGGTATGCAGCAGAGCCGGGTGAATCCTCTTGTTATCGGTGGGCGCGGCCATCTTCCTGAGGCCGCGCGTGTGCAGATGAAGCGCTCTGCTCCCGGGGCTTCAGGAAAATGGGCGCGGGAGGCCGCGCGTGCGCAGATGGAGATCGCGGCGGCCATTTTCCTGAAGCCCCGGGAAGCAGAGCGCTCCATCTGCGCACGCGCGGCCTCCGGAAAATGGCCGCCACCACCGATAACAAGAGGATTCACCCGGCTCTGCACCGGGCCTGCTGCATCACCATACCGGGGAAAGGGACCCCGCTTACTGCGCCTCCTCTGCCGCCACACCCCCGCAACCGCACCTCTGCCACCGGACCTCTGCCACCGGACCTCTGCCACCGGACCTCTGCCACCTAGGTAAGCCTGCATTGCGACTATTAGACGCACCCCCCATTTTCCCCCCTTTTTTGGGGGGGAAAAAGTGCGTCTTTTAGTCCGAAAAATACGGTAAGTGAGTGCTGTCAGACACTTTTTTTTTTTACTGTATATGATTTACATCACAAATCCACACATTTTGTTACCTTCCCTGATGCCAGAGTTGGAGAGTTTTGGGAACTGGTCAAATTTTAAAATAAATGTTGACAAATCGGAAGCCCTTGGCGTCTCCTTACCCCAGCAGTTGGTAGATACTTTATGAGCTAACTACTCCTTAAAACGGCTTTCAAACTGCTCTATTAGCTATCTGGGCACTCATATTCTCTCAGACCTCGAAAAGCTGTTTGCACTTATTTTCTTCCCGTTTTTATCCAAGCTAGAGGAGAACCTCAGTTCCAAGAACAGAGCCCGATTTTCCTAGTTTGGAAGGATTAATCTCCTTAAAATTACTATAATGCCAAAATTACTATATTTACTACAAACTATCCCATTACAATTACCTTCTTCGTTTTTTATCAAAATCAGAAATAATTTTAACAACCTTGTATTGGCCACCAACCGTCTCAGGATTAAGGGAAGTGTATTGTCTCGTTGAAAGGAAGCTGGTGAGGTGGGATTACCAGATTGTGAATGCTAGGATATCAGATCTCCTATACTACTCTGACTCAAAAATTTGGGTTCGTATTGCCAAGACATCTGTTCGGCCTCGGTTTCCACTCTCCCCTGGACATGGTCATCTCTTTCACAAAATAAAATCCCTGTTTCTTTTAGTGTTACCGTATTTATCAGACTGTAAGATGCACTTTTTCCTCCAAAAATCTAGAGGAAAATGGGAGGTGCATCTTATAGCCCGAATGTACTGGCCCTGGCTGCGGTGGTGAGGTGGGGGAGCAGCAATCGGCGGAGCTGTGGGTCAGAGGCAACAGCCAGCTGCTGCTACTAAAGCCTGTGCACGCTACTAAAGAGAAATGAATATTCACTGCATTCCATGCCCATGGGGTGGTGGAGGGCAATGAATATTGATTTCTCTTTAGCATCCTGGTATGATTGTCCCCCACCAGAAAACATTAAAAAAAAAAAAAAAAAAAAATTTACACTTACCCTCGCAGCGTTCTGCTCCGTTGCCAGCAGCTGATTTATGCTTGTAAGCAGCACATGGAAGCACACGTGTGTGTGTGAAAAAACTGACATGTGCACACCATCATTGAATACAATGTGTGTGCAGACCGCATATGGACGAAGGGAGATGAATTCTTATGCACAGTGAATTATTCAGTTATTTTGTCCCATTTGTTGTTTGCTTCACAATAAAAAGAAAACCAAATGTTCAGATGTAGGCAAGTTCTGTACCTGAACTGATGCATTTTCTCCCCCCTCCCCCCCCCAAAAAAAAATATAATAAAAATGAAACTGCAGGTTGTGAGGTAGCACAGCATGAAAAAAGTCAAGGGGTGAATACTTTTGCAAGCCACCGTATATACATATATACACACACGCATACTCATACGTATGCTTATTCACATGCATCTCTACAAACAGTGATGTACCTGCTGCAGAAAGCTGCAATGCGGTCTACGCTAGTCACATCCACTTCTTCATCTTCAGCTGCATCTCCACCTGGATATTAGGAAGTGGATATTAACACAATTTGGAATCATGCGACTTTTCACACATTTTTACTATGACATTTACCATACATACGAGTATAGCTATTTCTGTAACCTTTTAAGATGAAGCTATTTTTTTGGATCTTGAGAACACAGCAATTATTTATATTTTTTATCACTTTGTGTCATACCTCCTGTAGGTGAATGAAAACTTTTTTTTTATTTATTTATTTGGGAATAGTTTATTCTTCACTGCCCACTGCCATCATTTTGGGGTAAATGTAATGTACTGAAAATATTCTCTTAAAAAAAAAAAGTGGCAATACCGATTATGCATACTTTTCTTATATTGTATCATTTTTAATTTTTTTTTCACAAAATTTCATAAAGGCAAAAATCAGGTTGAGGTTGATGGTAGACATGGGAGGCATTCATAGCCCCAACCACGGGTGCCTTGTCCCAACTTGTGATGACATTTCAGGGGCTTAATAGAGAGGATAACCCTTCCATTGCCATCCATTTGGATGCCGCAGTTATGAATGAATGTGAGATTAGAAAAAGGTCTAGAATCTAAGCCATCTTCGGATACACGGTGTTGCATTAGTTTTCTATGAATTGCACCCTCATGCCAGTTTGTAGCCATATGAGGGGTTGTTTTCATTGGGAATAGTTATATTTAAAAAATAAGTAACTAAATAACTGGGGTCAAAGTACTGTAATCTTTGATCCTGGGCGTTGTAGCAAGAGCTATGCTGTTGATTACTGCAAGCACCCTGCCATGGACCCTGTGCCATCTTTTAGACATACTATGACATCCTTTCTGGGACGTAAATGGTACCTCCATTAAATCTAAGTGGTTAACTCATGCCCTTCAAACATTTTCAGGGAACTATGAAGACTTCAAGTGATCAAGACCAAAAACAAAAAGGAGGCAGGATTTTGGGCTCAGACTATGCTCAGTATGCTGCTCTTCAGCTCTGTCAGCACCCTGCATGCAGTATACACATGATACTGAGATCAGCTCCATTTTACCAGCTTCCTTTAACATAAAAAAAAAAAAAAAGGCCCTAAATAATGTAAAATCTCTTACTCGCTGAATATGCTAAAATACCTGGATTTCCACTCAGTGGCTCTATACTAGGTGAATAGATGAGCTTCCTCCACCTCGTGGGTAATACGCTCTTCCCAAACTAAAGGCAACTCAGTTTAGTGCCAAGAACATTTAGGAGTGCAATCCAAAAAACAGCAAACATTTTATTACAAAAATAGCCAGAAATCAATGACCTAAACCCAGGGACGGGAGGATGAAAAAAACAACAACAAAAAAACAAAAAAAACAAACAAAAACAAAAAACTGAGTACCGACAACTAGAACTGACCATGGGACAGAAGAAACAGGAATAGGGTGGGAGAGTACTTATTTTACTTGTTAAATAGGGCCACAAGACATTCCAAGGCATTCCCAATGGGTAGGAAAATATAATAGCAAACATGTGGACCACCTGGCTGACAGTGACCTGAACCACTTTACATCCCAAGCTGGCAGAAGCCAAAAAGCGAATTACATAGAATCTGACTAAGGTGTAGCAGCCTTGGAGACCTGAGAAACAAAACCCTGATTGCCTGGGCTTCCAGTAGCCCCCCTTAGGCACTTTGAAAATGAGAGGTTAACTGAAAGGGCAGAGATCTGTCCTTGGCCTTGCAAGCTACCACAATAGCTAACCTAATATACAATACGTGGCCTGTGGGGGATCACAAAAAGATAGAAAGACGGAGTAGAAAGCACAGACCACCTTTGAAATGAAGGATGGCATGGGACGCAAAACATTGTCCTGATAGAAATTAAAGAAGGGAGCCCTTCGAGAAAGGGCAATGAGCTCAGACACCCTGCGAATGGAAGGGATAGCCACCAGAAATGCCACCTTCCATGAAAGGAACAATGTGTAAATGCTGCGGAGAGACTCGAAAAGGTCCCTGAAGAGCAGACAAAACAATAGTGAGGTCCCAAGAAATGACTGTAAGGAGGAGCTCAATGAGCCACGCCCTGAAGGAATGTAAAGCCGGCATATGCTGACTGAGTATGGAAGGAGCAGAAATCTGTACCTTCAGAGACGTGAGGCTAAAGTCTACGTCCAGATCAGACTAAAGGAAAGAACGAACCCTAGAAATGGAGAAAGCAATGGGATGGAAGTCCCTTTGTTCACAGCAGCAAAAGTAGAGCCTTTGGCAACTGTGGTAAATGGCTATGGAAGAGTGCATCTTACGAACCACTAGTATGGTGGAGAAGGATGGCCCAGGGGGAATACAGCAGAGGGAAATTCCTTGGAGACAATCCTAACTCAAGCTTGAAGGAATGGGTAAGAGGGAGAACATGGATGGTGTAATTACGGAATTATGCTCACATGTCAAAGTCAAACACCCGCAGTCTCACCCCCTCTGTTGCCTCGGACTGTGGGGACACCAGTACATCACTGTGGCATCAGTAGTTGCAGCAAAATGGCATCCAGAGAATTGCACTACTGGGAAGTACACAGTGCATCCTCCCTGGGAGGGTTATGCTAAGGTGGGGGCGAAACTCACACCACGGTGAAAATAACCCCCCAAAAAATAAGGAAATGAAGAAGAAAAAAAAAAAAAAAAAAAAAAGTGCAGCAGACAGGATACAGGCTGCGTATGCCTCCTACAAACAGTGGGATAAAAAAGGAGCTGCCTACTGTCTGAGGAGAGGGTCTAGCCCACGATTAACATGCCCTGACGGCAGGAGCAAATCCTTTTTAGCCAGACAGTGGAGATGCTTTTTCAGATATCATTTTCAAACACTAGACCATGAGTTCTTAAACATAACAGACTACACACATGTATTCATTTACATTCCTAAATAAAGGAACCTTGGGATGAGCACTGGATACATCTTTTCTACTTTCTCTGGGATCAGCGGCCTCCTCCATTTCGTGCACCACCTAGCTCATAAGACCGCTGAATCGTGACAGCATGCACGTGACTCTCCAGTAAGTGTGGTCATGTGATCACAGGTAGGCGATTTGCATACTTGAGGTCACATGATGACAAGACGCGCTTGGCTTCTCTCAAATAGAAGAGATTTGACAAAAGCCAGAAGAGTCTAGTTGGCCTACATGCAATCACGTGACCAACTGCTTGCATCGGGAAATCAGGATAGCATGTGATGAGCACGCTGTCACATGGAGTGGCTGCTGGCGTTTGTCCCAAACCTAGACAACCCCTTTAAATTAATGTACAGTCAGTGTCACCCATTACCAGTTTGTTCAGGTTCACTCTTATCTTCATCTTCAATATCAAACTCGGATTCCCGTTCCTCATACTCCACATTCTCATCTAACTCCTTGAAGTCTGGAGCAAAAGCGCTCCAGTTCTCCTATAGAAAAAAAAACAGCAGGAAAATAAAGATCAAGAAACTGCTGAAGTATATGTGTGCTGAGCACATCTGCCTGCACAATCATCACCTAGCCGAAAATGCAGAGAACCAATGCCATTTTACAAACAGCACCCCTCAACGTATTCAAAAGTGTTATCACATAGATTATTAACCATTCGGGTGCTTTTCAGAAATTAATACAGAGTGGCATAAAAGGAAGGATAAATGTTATTTTTCCCACCTACATGTTGCCAACTTCTGAACAGGCCACTGCAGACTCTAAGGCTGTTATCTGTTTGTGAACTGCCATGGCAAACATCAGGACCACATAATCATGATCTCGGGGTGACGATCGGGTTAAAGAGGGAGACACCACACTGTTAACCATTTACATGCCGTAGTCACTATTGACAGCAGAATCTAAGGGTTAAAAAGCCATGGTTGGTGCCAACACCAATCAAGGCTGATAAACAGCAAGGTGTCAGCTATAGTGGACAGTGGACAGCTGGATTTTCACCAGTCAGGACAATGCTAGTATCCGATACGTGAGGTCAATAAAAAGATGTATTGGTGGTCACTAAGGGGTTACAGTCACACCACGGTTTTCTTCATGTGACAGTTCAGCCATGAGTTAAACTGAAACATTGTGTTATAAAATGCTGGGCAATTTTCTAAGGCTTTGTTCACATTTTGTCATGTTGGAGGTACACAATTAAAGTATTCCTTGATGAATACTATGAACATTGTATATATCTACTGCACCAAAACTGAGGGGGAAGAAAAAGTAAAAATATTACAACAACAGAGGTCATTGGGATAATAGGGCCTATACCCTTGTTCAGCCACAAGCCCCATAAACAGCCAGGGACCGGAAAGGCTACAATGATATATGCTCAGAAGGTTTGTTACACTGTATGACTATAGGTGAGATAACCACAACAGCTAAGGCCTCTTTCACACTTCCGTCATCTGGCGGCCGCCACAATCCGTCGGTGCGACGTATCGATGGATGCGTCAAAAATAGTGTAAAACTGATGTAACGGATCCAGTTTTTCGACAGATCCGCTAGACGGTTCCATCGAAAAACTGGATCCGTTACATCCATCTTATCTGGGTTTTTTTCATCCTTTTTTTGACGGATCCGTTTTCCATACCTCCAAGTGGGAGGCTCCCAAATGTGATTGGCTACTGGAAAATAATGGAAACCTATATATTGAGTGTTTTAGCACCCCATCTTTGAGAGGGTTTAGAGCAAGTGGCAGAAATGGAAGGAGTTCTAGCAAATATTGTCACCATCTATGCATCTAGCCATCAGGCAGGCTGCTGGCAGGCTTCTTGCTTGTATACTTCTTGCTGGCACATTGAGGAATGAAGCCACATGGCAGGTTTATATAAATTTGGGGCTGTCTGGCCAATTGGCTACTAAATACTGATTTTGGAGCAAGCTCAGTGTAAAAAAAAAAAAAAAAAAAAAAAAAAAAAAAACACGGAATCCAGCACTGGATTTCGCCATACGACGTGCTACGACGGATCATGCATCCATAGGCTTCCATTATAGCCAATGACATATGCCGTAGGATCCGTCATGGCACATTTTTACGACGCAGACAAAAAAAAGTTTCATTGTACATTTTTTCCAGACGACGTGTCTCCAAAGTCCAACGGATCCAGTGCACGACGGACGAAACGTGTGGCAATGCGTCGCCAATACAAGTCCATGAGAAGAAAAAAAAAACGCACCCTGCAGGCAAATTCGCACGATACTTTTTTTTTTTCTTCCACAAAACGAAGTATTATGATGGAAAATGAAAGACGGAAGTGTGAAAGAGGCCTAAGAAGTCTCCTCTGTCCTGCACACCACACGGTTATATCTCTGATATACATTAGCTTCAGAGCACAATACAACAGTGAGATCTTACAGAAAATACTTTGGGCAGAAGGGTTAATTTAAATAATATATTTAATGGGGTTTTCCAGGTTGATCATGAAAGTCGGCAGCTATTCTATGTGACTGCAGATTGGTGAACACTATTGGGGAGACTGAGCAGTCATGTGACCACGAGCATGTGATATGCATACTCCCGGCCACATTATGACTACATGCGCCTCCGTTCACTAGTACTTGTAGTCACATGTTGCTCGGTCTGCACTGGAGAACCTTCACAGTGCGTGCTGCGCGCAGTGTGAGGATTTACAAGTCTGCAGTCAGATCGACCATAAGTTTGTGACCAACCTGGAAAACCCCTTTAAACAGTTGTCAACCTTTTGAGCCTCTGGGAACAGTGTTTTTTTTTTTAATTCCTTAAATGCATGAAATTGGGGCTCAAAATCATTTTTGCTATTGGGTTTCATTAAAATTTTGAACCGTATTGCTGGCAGCAGAATGAGGTAATGGAGTCAGCCACATTATCTTTATTTTATGGTCCATAACTCATTTTGTAGTCAGAGAGACCGTGTAATACAGAGATTATAGGATCCAAACGGTGCATAGTTTTTAGTGAAAGACAAATTAAAAAATTATTTTCAGTCTCAACTGCATGCTTTAAAAAAAAAAAAAAAAAGTATCCCCAAAGGTGGACAACCCCATCAAACAATTACATTGTCATTATTTTAATAGACTGCAAAATGGAGAGACCTTAAAAAAATTGCTTTTATTGATTCTGATCTGGCATTACAACACATACCACTTGGTTTTGTGCCCATATGGAAACGACACCGCTTGAAATTGATGCAATGATTGGTCGGACCGGATGCCACTGGGAGGTAGAGAAAAAGAAAAATCAAAAATTGTCACTTCTTCTAAACAAATTATCTGAGGTGACGACACTTATTCACGGTCAATTCTGCAAATAGAAACTTACAGCAACATCTAGTAAGAGTTCACCACGCGTTCCATGCAGAATTTTCACCAGGTTCCCAATGCTCTTCTCCCAAATATAGAGCGCATGTTGCCTTGCAGAACCTGCCACAATGTACTCGCCATCCCCAGAAAAGCAACACTTCTTCCACGGAGTCCTGAGAGAGAACAAAAAAAAAAAAACCATCACTTACCTGCGATAATACTAAGTCACTAAGTAATTAGGACTACAAGCCTCTTCAGAATCCTACATCTGTGTTTGCAGGCTTTGTTCGGAGCAGAACTACAGAATTATATGGTAAGCAGATGTGGATAAAGCCTTACGTGGGTCATCCAATGACCCCCAACGTTGAAGGGGCAGTTTCTGTGAAACAGAGTGTTGGGGTTTTCAGCCCTTGCATGTTTCAGATAAATACCTGTTCACTAAATCTTGCAGCTTCTGCATGGGTTCAGGCTCCCCATCCCTGCCACATGTCAATATTTCCCGTCCATCATATACTCTAATGATTCTGTCGGCTGTGTTTATCAAAAAACAGCTAAAGAAAGAAAAAAATAAAAATAAATGACTAATGTAATGTCATCCAAAATGACACACGAGGACATAAAGGACTCAGACAGTTCCACTCACCTGCCCTTGCGAGCAAATTCTATGGATTTGATTGCAGTTGTATTACTGGTTCCAGTTGTGACCCGGAAAGATGCTACCAGCGCCTGAGTGTTTGTTTTCAACACTAAGATCTGGAAAGAATAAAGCAAACCAGGACTGTGGAGCTGTGCGGATTCTGGTTTTCTCCTATTATAAAAACATATATGAGTTCTTACTTTTCCCTTGGCATTCCCTGTATAGATATAGTCCCCTCGCCGATCATATGATGCAACTACATTAAGGTCGGAGTCATCATCCACTGGTAACACTACGTGACTGGAGTCTGACAGTGTTAACATGACCGGTGCAGACTTCATGGGGCACACCAGGACTTTGTCTCTGTAATAATAATACATAATAATCCTTATTTTTATATAGCGCTAACATATTCCGCAGCGCTTTACAGTTTGCACACATTATCATCACTGTCCCCGATGAGGCTCATAATCTAAATTTCCTCAGTAGGGCTTTTGAAAGTGGAAGGAAACTTGAGAACCCGGAGGAAACCCACGCAAACACGGGGAGAACAGACAAACTCCTTACAGATGTTTTAATCCAATAAATTAGGAGAATATCTTTACCCTAAGTAAATATAAATATATTTCAAGTAGACACATATACATATCCAAAAGAAAAAAAGAGAAACTACTTGAAAAAAATTTCCCACTCAATTATATATTAAAATCCAATAATGTTTTTTATTTAAACACCAATCAAGAACAATACACAAAAAAAGAAATGTAAAAACAAGAGGGGCAGGTCAATATGTATAATTTTTTTGTACAACAAGTCTCAATATTAAAGTTTATCATTTCACAACACTGGTCACTTAGAAAATATAGGATTCAATAAATCAATAAATTCAATAAATAACTGAAAGGGGAGGAGATAAACCCATAGCACCTTACTAGTAATTGCATAAATAGCATATATCTTTAGAAAACTCCTCCACAATTATTTTTTAGGGAACCACAGGGACGAAGCAACGTGTGAAACGCGCGTTGAGGAGTGTGAGGCGGCGGGACTACTACACCTAACATGAGCACTGGTTAGAATGTATTGTGCTTCTTTTGAAATATGATTGTGGAGAAGTTTCTTTGAGGAAATACGCTATTTATTAGCAGTTATTGGTAACATAGCAATATGTGGTTCCCTAAAAAATAATTGTGGAGGAGTTTTCTAAAGATATATGCTATTTATGCAATTACTAGTAAGGTGCTATGGGTTTATCTCCTCCCCTTTCAGTTATTTATTGAATTTATTGATTTATTGAATCCTATATTTTCTAAGTGACCAGTGTTGTGAAATTATAAACTTTAATATTGAGACTTGTTGTACAAAAAAAAAAAAAAAAAATCATATATTGACCTGCCCCTCTTGTTTTTAAATTTCTTTTTTTGTGTATTGTTCTTGATTGGTGTTTAAATAAAAAAAATTATTGGATTTTAATATTTAATTGAGTGGGAAATTTTTTCAAGAAGTTTCTCTTTTTTTCTTCCTTACAGATGTTGTCCAAGGTGGGATTAGACATCTAAAATCCATTGTGCACTCATCTACCATTTACACGTATCATTTATGATGTAGCAGAACATATCCAAAGAGCGTGCTCTTTAACTCCTAAAAGCAACATGCATCATTGCGGAAGTGACTGTGGACGGAGGCGGCTCAGGAGCTGCTCTCTCTCCACATGTGGTAGATGCCGGCTAGGTTACAAAGCCGACATATGTCTCTAGCACTAATCGCTGCTGTCAGGCATTTGTATGCAGCCATCATTCTCTGACAGAGTTTAAATGGCGCAGATGCCAATACTCTGGCTCCGATAGTCACCACCCTCCTCCACTATGCAATCGCAAGGCTCTGATGACTTACCATTGCAGCCAGAGCCTGAAGAAGGCCCCCCTCTCACTGCTATCTCAGTCCTCCTGTGACAGACTAATATTTTTCTTTCATAGGTTGAAGGATTGTGACTATACCAAAGCCGCAGAGAACTATTCATGTAGTGCTTTTAATAGGATTAGCATTAGTGATGAGCGAATATACTCGTTACTCGAGATTTCCTAAGCATGCTCGGGTGACCTCTGAGTATTTTTTTAGTGCTTGGAGATTTAGTTTTCTTCGCCGCAGCTGAATGATTTGCATGTGTTAGCCAACGTAAGTACATGTGGGGATTCCCTAGCAACCTGGCAACCCCCACATGTACTTATGCTGGCTAACAGATGTAAATCATTCAGCTGCGGCAAGAAAAACTAAATCTCCGAGCACTAAAAAAAAAAAAAAAAATACTCGAGGACACCAGAGCATGCTCGGAAAAACTCGAGTAATGAGTATATTCGCTTATCACTAATTAGCATGCATTGTTTAATCCCTTGCAATTACAAGTCTAGTATGATGGCGAGGTTCCAGAAATCCATCTTCACATCAGATTTTAACTTTTTGCTTGGATACTACAGAACAAACTGTGTGTTAGATAGTACATACTCCACAGGATAAAGTCCTAGTTGTACATAGCAGCACAAGTCCTCTCTAGTGGTAATCACGGACTGGGATGGATCAGAGATGTGCGGTATATATAGAATATTTCGACTTAAGCAAAGCATTCGATACAGTATCTCATACTATCCTTATTGGAAAAATGAACACGTGTGGGATTGACAAGGCTACGGTTAGCTGGATTCATAACTGGCTCAGTAATCGTAGTCAAAGAGTGGTAATAAATGCTTGCACATCCAATTGGAATAGTGTTTCAAGTGCTCTGTCCTGGCCCCAGTGTTGTTCAACATTTTAATAAGTGATCTTGCTGAGGGAACTGAGGGACAGCTAAAGGTACCTTCACACATAACGATTTCGTTAACGATATCGTTGCAACGTCACGCTTTTTGTGACGTAGCAACGATCCCACTAACGATCTCGTTATGTGTGACAGCGACCAATGATCAGGCCCCTGCTGGGAGATCGTTGGTCGCTGGGGAATGATCAGGACCTTTTTTTGGTCGCTGATCACCCGCTGTCATCGCTGGATCGGCGTGTGTGACACCGATCCAGCGATGTGTTCACTTGTAACCAGGGTAAATATCGGGTTACTAAGCGCGGCCCTGCACTTAGTAACCCGATGTTTACCCTGGTTACCCGGGGACTTCGGCATCGTTGAAGATAGTTTCAACGATGCCGAAGTCTTTCCCCCGATCGTTGGTCGCTGGAGAGAGCTGTCTGTGTGACAGCTCCCCAGCGACCACGCAACGACTTACCAACGATCACGGCCAGGTCGTATCGCTTGTCGTGATCGTTGTTAAGTCGTTTAGTGTAACGGTACCTTTACACTAGAGAAGGCAAAGGATTCAGAAGGATCTAGATAAGCTTGAACAATAGGTAGTGACTAATGGTATTTAACCCCTTCCCGACCTGTGACACAGCGTATGCGTCATGAAAGTCGGTGCCAATCCGACCTGTGACGCATATGCTGTGTCACAGAAAGATCACGTCCTTGCAGATCGGGTGAAAGGGTTAACTCCCATTTCACCCGATCTGCAGGGACAGGGGGAGTGGTAGTTTAGCCCAGGGGGGGTGGCTTCACCCCCCCCGTGGCTACGATCGCTCTGATTGGCTGTTGAAAGTGAAACTGCCAATCAGAGCGATTTGTAATATTTCACCTAAAAAACTGGTGAAATATTACAATCCAGCCATGGCCGATGCTGCAATATCATCGGCCATGGCTGGAAACACTTATGTGCACCCACCCCACCCATCGCCCCCGCAGCCGTGGTCCGCTCCCCTCCGTCCTGTGCTTCGCTCCCCCGTGCTCCAATCACTCCCCCCGTGCTCCAATCAAACCCCCCCCGCACTCCGATCCACCCCCCCCCCGTGCTCCGATCCACCCCCCTGCACAGCGATCCCCCACCCCGTGCTCCAATCCAACCCCCCGTGTTCCGATCCACCCCCCCATGCTCCGACACCCCCCCCCTTATACTTACCTAGCCTCCTGGGGTCCGTCCGTCTTCTTTCCCGGGCGCCGCCATCTTCCAAAATGGCGGGCGCATGTGCAGTGCGCCCGCCGAATCTGCCGGCCGGCAGATTCGTTCCAAAGTGAGTTTTGATCACTGAGATATAACCTCTCAGTATTCAAAATAAAAAAAATAGTAAATGACTCCCCCCCCCCCCCCCTTGTCACCCCCATAGGTAGGGACAATAAAAAAAAAATAAAAAAAAAAGAATTTTTTTTTTTCCACTAATGTTGGGGTAAGAACTAGGGTTAGGGGTAGGGTTAGGGATGTGCACACGTATTCTGGTCCTCTGCGGATTTTTCCGCAGAGGATTTGATAAATCCGCAGGGCTAAACCGCTGTGGATTTATCGCGGATTTACCGCGGTTTTTCTGCGCATTTCACTGCGGTTTTACAACTGCGATTTTCTATTGGAGCAGTTGTAAAACCGCTGCAGAATCCACAGAAAGAAGTGACATGCTGCGGAATGTAAACCGCTGCGTTTCCATACAGTTTTTCTGCAGCATGTGTACAGCGATTTTTGTTTCCCATAGGTTTACATTGAACTGTAAACTCATGGGAAACTGCTGCGGATCCGCAGCGTTTTCCGCAGCATGTGCACATACCTTTAGAATTAGGCTATGTGCACACGGTGCGGACTTGGCTGCAGATCCGCAGCAGTGTTCCATCAGGTTTACAGTACCATGTAAACATATGGAAAACCAAATCCGCTGTGCCCATGGTGCGGAAAATACCGCGCGGAAACGCTGCGTTGTATTTTCCGCAGCATGTCAATTCTTTGTGCGGATTCCGCAGCGTTTTACACCTGTTCCTCAATAGGAATCCACAGGTGAAATCCGCACAAAAAACACTGGCAATCCGCGGTAAATCCGCAGGTAAAACGCAGTGCCGTTTACCCGCGGATTTTTCAAAAATGGTGCTGAAAAATCTCATACGAATCCGCAACGTTGGCACATAGCCTTAGGGTTAGGTTGGAATTAGGGTTGTGGTTAGGGTTACGGCTACAGTTGGGATAAGGGTTAGGGGTGTGTTGGAGTTAGAATTGAGGGGTTTCCACTGTTTAGGCACATCAGGGGTCTCCAAATGCAACATGGCGTCACCATTGATTCCAGCCAATCTTGTATTCAAAAAGTCAAATGGTGCTCCCTCACTTCCGAGCCCTGACGTGTGCCCAAACAGTGGTTTACCCCCACATATGGGGTACCAGCATACTCAGGACAAACTGCGCAACAATTATTGGGGTCCAATTTCTCCTGTTACCCTTGAGAAAATAAAAAATTGCTTGCTAAAACATCATTTTTGAGGAAAGAAAAATGATTTTTTATTTTCACGGCTCTGCGTTGTAAACGTTTGTGAAGCACTTGGGGGTTCAAAGTGCTCACCACATATCTAGATAAGTTCCTTGGGGGGGTCTAGTTTCTAAAATGGGGTCACTTGTGGGGGGTTTCTACTGTTTAGGCACACCAGGGGCTCTGCAAACGCAACGTGACGCCCGCAGACCATTCCATCAAAGTCTGCATTTCAAAAGTCACTACTTCCCTTCTGAGCCCCGACGTGTGCCCAAACAGTGGTTTACCCCCACACATGGGGTATCAGCTTACTCAGGAGAAACTGGACAACAACTTTTGGGGTCCAATTTCTCCTGTAACCCTTGGGAAAATAAAAAATTCTGGGCTAAAAAATTATTTTTGAGGAAAGAAAACGTATTTATTATTTTCACGGCTCTGCATTATAAACTTCTATGAAGCACTTGGGGGTTGAAAGTGCTCACCACATATCTAGATAAGTTCCTTTGGGGGTCTAGTTTCCAAAATGGGGTCACTTGTGGGGGGTTTCTACTGTTTAGCCACATCAGGGGCTCTGCAAACGCAACGTGACGCCCGCAGAGCATTCCATCAAAGTCTGCATTTCAAAACGTCACTACTTCACTTCCGAGCCCCAGCATGTGCCTAAACAGTGGTTTACCCCCACATATGGGGTATCAGCGTACTCAGGAGAAACTGGACAACAAATATTGGGGTCAAATTTCTCCTGTTACCCTTGGGAAAATAAAAAATTGCGGGCTAAAAAATCATTTTTGAGAAAAGAATTTTTTATTTTTATTTTCATGGCTCTGCGTTATAAACTTCTGTGAAGCACTTGAGGGTTCAAAGTGCTCACCACACATCTAGATTAGTTCCTTTGGGGGTCTAGTTTCCAAAATGGGGTCATTTGTGGGGGATCTCCAATGTTTAGGCACACAGGGGCTCTCCAAACGCGACATGGTGTCCGCTAATGATTGGAGCTAATTTTCCATTTAAAAAGCCAAATGGCGTGCCTTCCCTTCTGAGCCCTGCCGTGCGCCCAAACAGTGGTTTACCCCCACATATGGGGTATCTGCGTACTCAGGACAAACTGGACAACAACATTTGTGGTCCAATTTCTCATTTTACCATTGGCAAAATAGGAGATTCCAGGCTAAAAAATCATTTTTGAGAAAAGAAAAATTATTTTTTATTTTCATGGCTTTGCATTATAAACTTCTGTGAAGCACCTGGGGGTTTAAAGTGCTCAGAATGGATCTAGATAAGTTCCTTGGGGGTCTAGTTTCCAAAATGGGGTCACTTGTGGGGGAGCTCCAATGTTTAGGCACACAGGGTCTCTCCAAACGCGACATGGTGTCCGCTAACGATGGAAATAATTTTTCATTCAAAAAGTCAAATGGCGCTCCTTCCCTTCCGAGCCTTACCATGTGCCCAAACAGTGGTTTACCCCCACATGTGAGGTATCGGTGTACTCAGGAGGAATTGCCCAACAAATTTTAGGATCCATTTTATCCTGTTGTCCATGTGAAAATGAAAAAATTGAGGCTAAAAGAATTTTTGTGTGAAAAAAAAGTACTTTTTAATTTTTACGGATCAATTTGTGAAGCACCTGGGGGTTTAAAGGGCTCACTATGCATCTAGATAAGTTCCTTGGGGCGTCTAGTTTCCAAAATGGGGTCACTTGTGGGGGAGCTCCAATTTTTAGGCACACGGGTGCTCTCCAAACGTGACATGGTGTCCGCTAAAGAGTGCAGCCAATTTTTCATTCAAAAAGTCAAATGGTGCTCCTTCCCTTCCAAGCCCTGCCGTGCGCTCAAACAGTGGTTTACCCCCACATATGACGTATCAGCGTACTCAGGACAAATTGGACAACAACTTTCGTTGTTCAGTTTCTCCTTTTACCATTGGGAAACTAAAAAAATTGTTACTGAAAAATCATTTTTGTGACTAAAAAGTTAAATGTTCATTTTTTCCTTCCATGTTGCTTCTGCTGCTGTGAAGCACCTGAAGGGTTAATAAACTTCTGGAATGTGGTTTTGTGCACCTTGAGGGGTGCAGTTTTTAGAATGATGTCACTTTTGGGTATTTTCAGCCATATAGACCCCTCAAACTGACTTCAAATGTGAGGTGGTCCCTAAAAAAAATGGTTTTGTAAATTTCGTTGTAAAAATGAGAAATCGCTGGTCAAATTTTAACCCATATAACTTCCGAGCAAAAAAAAAATTTGTTTCCAAAATTGTGCTGATGTAAAGTAGACGTGTGGGAAATGTTGTTATTTATGAACTATTTTGTGTCACATAACTCTCTGGTTTAAACAGAATAAAAATTCAAAATGTGAAAATTGCGAAATTTTCAAAATTTTCGCCAAATTTCCGTTTTTATCACAAATAAACACAGAATATATTGACCTAAATTTACCACTAACACGAAGCCCAATAAGTCACGAAAATACAATCTCAGAACCGCTAGGATCCATTGAAGCGTTCCTGAGTTATTACCTCATAAAGGGACACTGGTCAGAATTGCAAAAAACGGCAAGGTCTTTAAGGTCAAAATAGGCTGGGTCATGAAGGGGTTAACAGAGATTCTACATATGAGTCAACAGTGTGATGGATGTATTAAGAGAAAATGATCCTATTTCTTCCTTCGGAAGAAGCAAGAATGCAAAATGTGCGTTAAGGGGTTCGCACACGTGGTCCTTCAGTTTGACTCAGTGGTACAGTATGTCACCCTAAGGGTTATATGCATCTTTTTGCTATGTGGATTGCTTGCACCAATATAATGCTACTATATTGCACTTTAAATAACTTTCCTCTTTGTTTATGCACTTTCGCAGTGATTATGATATAGATTTAAAGGAGATATATATGGGTATTGGAAGATGCTTGGCATAATTTGCAAAAAGGCATGTAAGGAACTATAGAAATGATTGCAGCAGGATATTTGGTTTAAATCACCAATAGGATGTAATTCTTTCTATCCCACTAGAGGACAGTGTAATAAAATAATATGAAAAATCATCCTATATACACACTGCTCAAAATAAATAAAGGGAACACTTAAACAGCAGAATATAACTCCTAGTAAATGAAACTTCTGTGAAATCAAACTGTCCACTTAGGGAGCAACACTGTTTGACAATCAATTTCACATGCGGTTGTGCAAATGGAATAGACAACAGATGGAAATTATTGGCAATTATCAAGACACACTCAATAAAGGAGTGGTTCTGCAGGTGGCGACCACAGACCACATCTCAGTACCAATGCTTTCTGGCTGATGTTCTGGTCACTTTTGAATGTTGGTTGTGCTTTCACACTCGTGGTAGCATGAGACAGACTCTACAACCCACACAAGTGGCTCAGGTAGTGCAGCTCATCCAGGATGGCACATCAATGTGAACTGTGGCAAGAAGGTTTGCTGAGTGTCAGCGTAGTGTCCAGAGGCTGGAGGCGCTACCAGGAGACAGGCCAGTACACCAGGAGATGTGGAGGGGGCTGTAGGAGGGCAACAACCCAGCAGCAGGACGGCTACCTCAACCTTTGTGCAAGGAGGAACAGGAGGATCACTGCCAGAGCCCTGCAAAATGACCTCCAGCAGGCCACAAATGTTCATGTGTCTGCACAAACGGTTAGAAACCGTCTCCATAAGGATGGTCTGAGTGCCCGACGTCCACAGATGGGGGTTGTCCTCACAGCCCAACACCGTGCAGGACACTTGGCATTTGCCACAGAACATCAGGATTGGCAAATTCACCACTTGCACCCTGTGTTCTTCACAGATGAAAGCAGGTTCACACTGAGCACATGTGGCAGACATGACAGAGTCTGGAAACGCCATGGAGAGCGATCTGCCTGCAACATCCTTCAGCATGACCGGTTTTTGGCAGTGGGTCAGTAATGGTGTGGTGTGGCATTTCTTTGGAGGGCCGTACAACCCTCCATGTGCTCGCCAGAGGTAGCCTGACTGCCATTAGGTACCGAGATGAGATCCTCAGACCCTTATGAGACCATATGTTGGTGCGGTTGGCCCTGGGTTCCTCCTAATGCAGGACAATGCCAGACCTCATGTGGCTGGAGTGTGTCAGCAGTTCCTGCAAGATGAAGGCATTGAAGCTATGGACTGGCCCGCCCGTTCCCCAGACCTGAATCCGATTGAACACATCTGGGACATCATGTCTCGCACCATTCACCAACGTCACGTTGCACCACAGGCTGTCCAGGAGTTGGCGGATGTTTAAGTCCAGGTCTGGGAGGAGATCCCTCAGGAGACAATCCGCCACCTCATCAGGAGCATGCCCAGGCATTGTAGGGAGGTCATACAGGCACGTGGAGGCCACACACTCTGAGCATCATTTCCTTGTCTTGAGGCATTTCCACTGAAGTTGGATCAGCCTGTAACTTCATTTTCCACTTTGATTTTGAGCATCATTCCAACTCCAGATCCCCGTGGGATATTGGTTGTGATTTACGTTGATAATTTTTAGGTTTTACTGTTCTCAACACATTCCACTATATAATGAATAAAGATTTACAACTGGAATATTTCATTCAGTGATATCTAGGATGTGGGATTTTAATGTTCCCTTTATTTATTTTGAGCAGTGTATATAACATTTCTGTATTGATTTTGTATTGGAGATTTGTGACTGCAATTCTTGAGAAGGTTTTGGTGAATATAGTGCCACAGTCTAATATAATGAGGATGGTGTTTTTGTGAGAATAATCGTGTATTTTTAAAGAACTAACTAATATTTGTACCACTTCTTACTTGAAGGTATCATGTATTGTCTAATCATGCACTACTTACAATCTATGTGTTTTATTAATTATTGTGTTTAATAAAGAATTGTTGATTTTATTAAGAAGTTCTCCAAGCTTTTTTGATAGAATAATTTAATCACCGATTTAGGAGAATTAGTATTTTGTGCCCAAAACTATCGGATATATATGTATTAGGAGAAGCAGAGTCTAGATCACGTGAGATAATTATCCCCTTCTACTTGGTCAGGCCTCACCTGGAACACTGTTTCCAGTTTTGGACACCACATTTTTAAAAGACATTGAAAAACTGGAGCAAGTTCAGAGAAGAGCGACCAGGATGGTGACAGAACTCCAGAGTATGTCCTCCAAGAAACAGGCAAAGGTTCTGGAAATATTTAGCTTGCAAAAAAGAAGGTTAAGAGGAGACTTAATAGCTGTCTACAAATATCTGACGGGATGTCACATTGTAGAAGGATCATCCTTATTCTCATTTGCACAAGGAAAGACTAGAAGCGATGGAAATAAACTGAAAGGGAGAAGATACAGATTAGTTATTGGAAAAAAAAAACATTTTGACAGTGATGGTGATCAATGAGTGGAACAGGGTGCCATGAGAGATGGTGAGTTCTCCATCAATGGAAGTCTTCAAACAGAGGCTGGACAGCACGATGTAGGGGCTGAGACCCTGATTCCAGCAGTGTATCAGTTATCTATGTGCTGTCATTTTGATAGAATAATTGCTGCAGATCTAGCAGTGATCAAATGCTGAGCTCTGTATAACCCTGCCCCCCTCACACCACTGATTGGCAACTTTCTGTTTACACTGTGCATTGACAGAAAGCTGCTAATCAGTGATGGGGAAGAGGTTACCCAGAGCAAGATAACTACATGATGACAACTAGTCCCCTGGTGATGTCTCCTACTGATAAAATGTTGATTTTATTGAAATTACAACAAGCAGCAGAGTAAGTGACATTGCTGGAAATGATCATCTCTGCCCCTGGATCACATAGCAAAAACCTGGTGAGATTCCCTGTAAGAAAAGCATGTTACTTACTGATCCCGCGGGTGAAACTGAACCTTGAGAATAGGGGAAGGGAATCTAAACCGTTGGTCGCAGTCTCCAGAGAGGACGTCCCACAAGGATACGATGTTGTCAGTCGAAGCGCTCACAAGCTTATGCCCATCTCTACTCCAGCTTAAAGGGAGAAAGCAGACATGGACGCTTAGGCTGTGTTCACACATTGCAGATTTTTCGCTGTTTTTTTTTTTTTTTTTTTGTGCTAGAAAAACGCGGAAAAAAACTCATACATTATGCATCCCATCATTTAGAATGGATATCCAGAGCAAGAAAAGTAACAGCGCACTCACCGGTGTTGAGCAAAAAGCGATTTATTCACATGCAATCATGCGGTGCAGGGAGGATGGTGAACACATCCGCATGTGTTCACCACCCTCCCTGCACCGCATGATTGCATGTGAATAAAACGCTTTTTGCTCAACACCGGTGAGTGCGCTGTTACTTTTCTTGCTCTGGATATCCTTATACAAATTGTTTTTTTCATGAAGCAGCACCCAGGTGGAGCTTGTATAGCGATTACTTTTTTTCTATTGTGACTAAAGGCTTATACGGTGTGGCATTTAATACCCCTGAAGCAGAAAGGGTCTAACGTATAACGGTTGTGCGATTGCAATATTTCTGGACTGTGGACATCATTTAGAATGCATTCCGCATTTTTTGTGCACATGATGCGTTTTTTTTTCCCGTGAAAAAAACGCATCGCGGTAAAAAACGCAGCATCTACATTAATTTTGCATACTTCCCTCTATATTATTGCATTGTGAAACTCCGGAAAAATCCGCAAAAAAAAAAAAAAACGCACCGCAAACACGGTAAAAACACATGCGGATTTCTTGCAGAAAACGTCCTGTTTTGCCCCGTCACACACAGCGAGATCGCTAGCGAGATCGCTGCTGAGTCACAAGTTTTGTGACGCAACAGCGATCTCAGTAGCGATCTCGCTATGTGTGACACGTAGCAGCGATCAGGCCCCTGCTGTGAGATCGCTGGTCGTGCCGGAATGGCCTGGGCCATTTTTTGATCGTTGAGGTCCCGCTGGGTAGCACACATCGCTGTGTTTGACACCTTACCAACGACCTCGCTGACAGGACGTCCCATTGAATCGTCATGAAATAGCATCGTTCTACAGGTCGCTACAGTTCGCCGCATCGCTGCTGCGTCGTTGGGGAGATCACACTGTGTGACATCTCACCAGCGACCACATAGCGACGCTTGAGCGATCCCTGACAGGTCGTATCGTTGTCGGAATCGCTCAAGCGTCGCTATGTGTGACGGGGCCTTTAATTAGAAAGGTTTCCTGGGATTAGATAAAATCTCAGCTTGGGTCAAAAAAAAAAAAAAAAAAAAAAAGTTAAAAATAAGAAATCTTACTGGTTGCAATATTACAGGCAGTTATTCATCATTGCACATTCTGACAAATCCCCATTTCACGTACAAGGCTAGCTATACTTTCAGCATATGAAAAATCATTTCAATGGATGTGTATTTTAATGGGTTTTCTAGTACTTCTTATTGACGGCCTATCATTAGGATTTTCATTTTCAGAGTTATTACTATACCCGACCTGTGACAGAGCTGGGAAAACCCAGCCAAAGCCCAATAGCTGGAGGAGGCGCTGCGGAAACAGCTGAGGGTAGCTGAGCCAACTTGTTTCTGTGACTCTTTTTCTAGAGTACTAGACAATACTAGACTAGTGCCCACCCAGTCGGTACAGACAGGAAAATCACATGACAGACAATTTCCATGATTTACACCATCATATCTTCTGCCTTTCTGTAAAAAACACACACTCACCAAAGAGAGCACACTGGATGAATATGTGCACTTAAAATCTTAGCAATGCCCCTTGTTAGAAAGTCCCAGATGACAATACGTCCATCGTTGCAGCCCACAGCAAGCAGCGTTCCCCACCTGTTAAACGTACAGGTGAGGGCCATACTGATGCAATCCAACGTGCCATCTGCTTCCTACAACACAAAAGCACAATCACTACATGTATACACGCAAGGCAAAGTCATTCTAAGTAACAGAATATGTCCAAAAGCACTGGTCATAAACCCCCCAAACTTGTTTAAATAGGGTGGTCTACCCCTGAATTTTTTTTTTCATCCAGGGACATAAGGCTGGAACAAGTTCTGTTTCAACATTACAAGCCTCTACTGATTGGATATTGATGACTTATACAGAGCATAGGTCATCAATGTTACATACATACCTAGAAAACCCTTTAACCCGTATAGAAATAACTGTATAAACAATCAGTAGATTACACATAGTAATTGCACACATGGCATAATACACACTTACCTCTGGGTAATTTTGACCAAAGGATTCTAGAGGGATAAACAAAAAAAATTCTAAGATTATCATAGACTTAAAGATGACCTAAGGCTTGCCCTCCCTTCTAGCAGCATGCAGTCTCACACAGAAATAATCTGCAGCTTCATCCACCTTCCGCTATTTACTGCGTTACAGTACGGGGTTTCCTGTAGCTAAAAAAAGTTGCTAAACATTTAGAGAGTAAATGGAGGCAGAACTAGAACCTTGAGGGAACAGTGATTATAGGCTGATAAAATATATTAGATTCATGAATCCACGTGTTCTACTGAAATCTGGGGAAAAGAGGCGACAATAGGAAACTGTAACAAGTTTTTCAAGCATTTCTTTTGTTATGCACAAACCTGCCAAGAATAGAAATGAGCTTCAGTCACCCACTACGGCCTGCAGTCTTTGGTGACAAGCTTCAGCGGTGACAGTACAACGACAAGATATCACCGCTACAGACAATCACTGGCATTGGCTTCAGTGGTCACGCTCTGTAGTCGTAGCATCAACCTTGCAGCTTGTCCACAAAGACTGGAAGGGGCAGCGGCAGAGAGGCAGCGCTGAAGTGCCATGGGTACGAATAGCTGGATATGCAGTAAACAGAAATTCATGGTAACTTTTAAAAGGAATCTCTGGGAATACAAAAAAGAATCACAAGGTCATAACTAAATTCCTAAGTCCTTTTAATGAGCAAATCATTTTGCCCATGGAGGTAATCAGTATAGCACTGAAACAGCTGCCGTCTTGTTACACGGATAGAAACCAGAATGTTAACAGGTCAGATGCCTGCGAGTATGTGCAGTAGGCAGCTCCACTGGTATAACTGGGAGAATGCTTATCTCCAGGTCACAGCAGCCACCCAGCATTCAGAAACATCATGAGGACAGCAGTGTAAGCAGCGTCTTCTTACTTCCTCAACCCTGATATCTCCAGTGTTAGGCCGAAGTCACACTAGAGACAAATATGGACGAGTTCTCTGCGAGAGAAAAAAAAAGGAAAAAAAATAATCGCATAACACTCGGTCCAATGTTAATCTATGAGGCAGCTCACATCATCCATTTTTTTTTTCCCCTCGGCCGCATTATACATGCGAGTGAATTGCACAGTATATCGGCCTAGACTCGCCAATGTAAGTCTATGGGTGCGAGAAAAAAAAGAAAAAACAGACACCACACAGACCATCAATGTGACTTGTGAGAAACATGCACACATTTTCCTCATTTAAGCCCATTGAGCCATTAAATTCAATGGTGAAAATCAGTGAGAAACGTAAAGCCATATGGATACATAGGTGCGAGGAAAATCGCATCATGGCATAGCAAACGGATTACACACGGATGACCATACAGAGAACATTTGTGCGACTCTCGGCAGGGAGACTCAGACCGATTTTTCATACGGCAAGTGTGACTCCAGCCTCACACTCAAAATACACGGTCGACATGAATGTAACCTGCCTAATCTTACCTCAGTACCCCACCCCTGGTAGCTCCAGTATTAGATCAGAAAGACAGGGCGGACAGCAGTGTGAGCAGCGTCTTCTTACCACAGCAGTTAGAATCTCCAGGTTAAGTAGACAGAAGTGTGAACATCCTTTTCTTACCCGAAAATGCACACACACTCTATGATGCCCCTACAGTACATTCCCCCCCACACACAGTAAGATCTTCCCCCCCCCCCCCCCCCATACACACACAGTACAATGGTAACATTATACAACAGCAGAGGAGTAAGCGGGGGGTGGTTTGGGAGTTTGGCTTCACGCGCTCTGCATGTGCTGTTCTGACGCTCAGTACACAGTTTTCCTGCGTTGTTCCTTTAAGACACGAAGCTGGCTAGTGGCTATACAAAAGATAGCTGTAGTCCGAATGATCATTCAGCTGAAGGTTCTCTCTACCAACTTCCACAAACACAGGGAAGATCGGCTCAGCGAACCGCAAAGACACACATTCAGTCTTTTCAGGGCGAGGCTGCAGAGCCCTGTTCTCAGGACTCCAACGTCCTGATTTCGGTATATCGGTATATCTGGGCGTCCCAGAGGTCAGATCCCAGCAGTCACAAAAAGTGCTCCCTATCCGAGTAGAGTAAGGTCCAGTCATGGAGACTGCAGAGAGAATATACTGATGTAGCAGAGCTGAACTTAAGGCCGGCGTCACACTCAGCGTATGAAAATACGGTCCGTTATTTACGGCCGTAATACGCAGAAAAGTCCCCAAAATAGTGATATATATATATATATATATCTCTATCTATCTATCTATCTATCTATCTATCTATCTATATATCTATCTTTAAAGCCGGTAATTCAATTGCCGGCTTTTCCTATCTCCTTCTCAAACCCAACATGATATGAGACATGGTTTACGTACAGTAAACCATCTCATATCCCCTTTTTTTGGGGGGGGGGAATATTCCACACTACTAATGTTAGTAGTGTGTATGTGCAAAATTTGGGTGCTCTAGCTAGTTAAAGGGTTAAATCGCGGAAAACATTGGCGTGGGCTCCTGCACAATTTTCTCCGCCAGAATGGTGAAGCCAGTGACAGAGGGCAGATATTAATAGCCTGGAGAAGGTCCATGGTTATTGCCCCCAACCCCCTCTCCCCCCTGGCTAAAAACATCTGCCCCCAGCCTGGGAAAATATTGTGAAAAGTTCCCAGGCTCGAGATGTGCCTTTACTGGGGTGGCTGGGGGCAGATGTTTTTAGCCGGGGTGGGGGTGGGGTGGGGCAATAACCATGGACCCTCTCCAGGCTATTAATATCTGCCCTCTGTCACTGGCTTCACCATTCTGGCGGAGAAAATTGCGAGGGAGCGATTTAACCCTTTAATTTAATAGCTAGAGCGCCCAAATTTTGCACATACACACTACTAACAGTAGTGTGGAATATGCAAAAAACACCGGATTACGTACCGGTAATGCTCTTTTATAGAGCCACGACAGCACCCACTGAGAGAGGGGATCCGCCCCTAGGAACAGGAAACCCTACGGAGAGATAAAAGGGGCGGTCCCCCTCGTTCCCACAGTTTGGGTTACAGAGATTGACCAGTTTTAGTAGACAATTCTTTATCATCATTTATTATAATTACGTATAACTACAAGAATCCACCACCCTTAACAGTGCTCATATGTACACTAATATATATAAATGGGAGGGAAGTGAAGGGGTGCTGTCGTGGCTCTATAAAAGAGCATTACCGGTACGTAATCCGGTGTTTTCTCTTCGCCACGACAGCACCCACTGAGAGACTTTCAGAGATAGTTATTTGGGGGGGATTATCGTATTAAGAACGGATCTACCGAAACACAAGTCAGTGGAGGCAGATAAATCTAATCTATAGTGACTATAGAAGGTAGAAGGAGAAGACCAGGTTGCGGCCTTACATATGAGTTCTATAGGAACCTCTGCTCGTTCAGCCCAGGATGATGCTATCGCCCGGGTGGAATGTGCCTTCACAGTCTCAGGTGGATTCTCCCCTTTAGATGAATAGGCCAGGTATATCGCCTCCCGAATCCATCGGGATAGTGTGCCTTTTGTTATACCCGATCCTTTCCTTTGACCCTGGAAGGAAACAAAGAGAGCCCTGCTCTTCCTCCAGGCGCTAGTCCTATCCAGATAAGCTATTATAGCCCTTCTCACATCTAAAGTATGGTATTTCTCTTCCTCCTGGTTTGTAGGATTATTATTAGAAAGAAGGAAGAAGGATCTCTTGAGATCTATGAAATTTTGTACACATTTTAGGAAGGTAGGAAGGGTCTGTCTTCAGGACAATTCTATCTGGAAAGATTGACATAAAGGGAGGATCTACAGATAGTGCCTGTATGTCACTTACCCTTCTTGCCGATACTAGCGCGACAAGAAGAACAGTCTTAAGTGAAATATATTTAATGTGAGCTGAGTCTAGAGGCTCAAATGGATGACCTGTTAAGGCTTCCAGGACCAAATTAATATCCCAAGGAGGCATCTGGGGAATCTGAACTGGCTCTGATCTCTGGCAAGCTGAAATAAATCTAGCTATCCATCTATTACCCGCAACATTGTGACTATACAAGGCCCCTAGAGCAGAAACTTGTACCTTCAGAGTATTAACTGAAAGGCCTAGGTCACGTCCTTTTTGAAGAAATTCTAGAATAGTGGAGACGGGAATTTCACTAGACAACGCTGATGGATAGAGATCTAGAAATTTCCTCCACACTCTCACATATATGTCAGTAGTGGATCTTTTTCTACTTGTCAACAAGGTATTAATTACACTATCGGAGAAGTCTCTTAGTTTTAACAGCTGCCTCTCAAATTCCAGGCTGTCAACCTTAGTCCCTTCACATGAGGGTGGTTGAAGGGCCCCTGGGAAAGAAGATCCTGATCCTCCGGGAGGATCCACGGATCCGAGATGGACATGGCTCTGAGCAGGGAAAACCATGGTCTTTTTGGCCAAAATGGGGCAATCAGGATTATATTTGCCCGGTCCTCCCTTATCTTCCTGATTACTGTTGGTAGAAGAATCAGAGGAGGAAAAGCGTATGCTTTCTGAAATGTCCAAGGAGTCTGAAGGGCATCGAGAATGTCGGGATTGTCGGCCCGGAACATTGAAGCGAATCTTTTTAGTTGTCGGTTTTGTCTTGTGGCGAAGAGATCTATCTCGGGTGTACCCCATTTCATGGTTATCATTTTGAAAATTTGATGATTTAGGACCCACTCTCCTTGGTGGAGGGTATGACGACTGAGGAAGTCTGCTCTTGAGTTGTCCACTCCTCTGACATGTAGCGCTGACAGGGACAGAAGATGTTCTTCGGCTATGGTTAGAATGTCTTCGGTTATAGACATGAGCGTTCCTGATCTTGTTCCTCCTTGATGATTGATATAGGCGACTGATGTCATGTTGTCGGACAGAATTCTGGTATGTGTCCCGTGTAGCTGCGGAAGGAATTCATATAGAGCATGATAGATAGCTTTTAGCTCTCTTATATTGGAAGAGTCGTCTGACTCCGTGACTGACCATAATCCTTGGACTAAATGGTCTTTTAAATGTGCGCCCCAGCCAGTAGGACTGGCATCAGTATATATTATATTTGAGGGTTTAACTACCCAGGGAACTCCACTGACCAGGTTTTTTGGATCTAGCCACCATATCAGAGATTGGATTACATTATTAGAAAGGGAAATTTTAATATTTAAATGACCATGAGATTTTTCTTCTTCATGTAAAATTGCATACTGTAAATGCCTCGAGTGAAATTGGGCCCATGGAACCGCTGGGATACATGACTTGAAGGAGCCAAGAAGGGACATGCCTTCTCTCAAAGAAATTAGGGGTTTATCTATTACCAACTGAACTTTATTCCTGACAGTTATCTGTTTATTTTCCGGAAGGAAACATTTCTGGCTTGTAGAATCTAATATAATCCCTAGGAAAATTTGCCGAGTTGTTGGGATAAGTCTAGATTTTTCCCAGTTTATTATCCAACCCAATCTTTGCAGAGATGCTATCATATCACACAACCGTTGTTGACATTGCGAAGGAGAATTTCCTACTACTAAGATGTCATCTAAGTAGGGAATTACGAGAGTGTCTTTTAGTCTTAGATATGACATTACCTCCGCCATTAGTTTAGTGAATACTCTTGGGGCTATAGATAGCCCAAAAGGCATTGCAGTATACTGAAAGTGTCGGACACACCCATTCAATACAATCGCTACCCGTAGATATTGTTGATGCTCTGCATAAATAGGTAGATGGTAATACGCATCTTTAAGGTCGAGAACTGTCATAAAGCAATAGGGAAACAGGAGTTTAATGGTGGACCGGATAGATTCCATCTTAAAGGTTTGATTTTCTAGGTAGATGTTTAATTTTTTAAGATTAATAATAGTTCTGAATGTTCCATCTGGTTTTGGAATCAAAAATAACGGGGAATAGAATCCCTTTCCCTCCTGTAGGAATGGAACCTCCACCAAGACTCCCTTAGCTAGGAGATTTATTACCTCCTGCTCCAATGCCTCTTGTTGTAACTGAGATTTTAATGAAGTCAATAGAAATGAGTCCGGAGGGACTCGGGAAAATTTTAATTGTAACCCAGAGGCAATAAGGTTATTTGCCCAAATATTTGCTGTTATGGCCCGCCATTCATTAGCAAAGGAGGACAATCTGCCTCCCACAGGTAGATCTGTCCTAACGGGGTTGTTCTTCAAACTTGAAAGGGCGCTTCCCAAAGAACGCACCCTTTTGTTTTGTGTCTCTTGTGGCCCAGCGATCCTGGTTCTTAAACTCCTTCCTTTTATTAAATGCGGCCTTTCGGAACGCTCTCCTATAAAATGGAACGTAATTATTACTATTTGGAAAGCCTTTCTTCCTTTCCCCTGCTTTAGTTAAGATCTCATCCAGTTTGGTACCAAACAGGTACTCACCCTGACATGGGAGGCTGCATAACTTAGACTTGGTCTGAGGGTCACCCTTCCAGCCCTTAAGCCATAGGGCCCTACGTGCTGCATTAGTTAATCCTGCCGACTTGGCTGCCAGGCGTATAGAGTCTGCAGATGAGTCCGCTAGAAAGGCTGTGGCACCTCTAATCAGGGGTATAGAGGACAATAATTTCTCTCGAGAGAGAGAGACCTCCTTTCAGCCCTTCTTCCAAGTCACTCAGCCAAACAAGCATGGATCTTGCGGTGCATGTGGCTGAGATTGCCGGTTTAAAGGCCCCTGCAGAAGTCTCCCATGCTCTTTTAAGGAGCGAATCGGCTTTGCGATCTAGAGGATCTTGTAACGAGCCTGAATCCTCTACAGGCAGTAAGGATTTCTTTGATGTAGACGCCACAGCTGCGTCTACTTTTGGGGCTTTTGACCATGTTGTGAATTCTTCATCATTAAAGGGGTAGCGTCTCTTTGAGGATGGTGGTAACCCCCTCTGCCCCTGGCTTTCCCACTCTTTTTTGATCAAACTTTTTACTGCCGTTATTACCGGAAAAGAGGGTCTCTTCTTTTCGGATAGGCCAGCAAACATAATGTCTTGCTGTGATTTAGGGACTTTAAGATCTTCTATGCCCATGGTATTGCAAACTGATCTCACCAGATTGTCAATGCTGTCTGTGGGGAAGCACGTATCCTGATCCTCATCTGAGGATACCTCCTGCTGCGATCTATCTGAGTTTGTATCCTCTAACTCAGAGGCCTGATTGGCTACAGGTGAAACGTATCCTCTTTTCTCCTTAATACGTGGCTCTCTGTCAATGCTTTGTAGGGCTCGTAATTCTTCCCTAATCATGGCCCTTATATCCTCTGATTTAACTGATGCTTCCTCACGTAACGTTGATTTTATACATGAATCACATAGCCTTTTAGTGTAACTATCCGGAAGGGGCTGGATACATAACGCACACTGCTTGTGTTTCGCTTTTTCCTTCCTTTTTGCCTATATAAAGGGAGAGGGACAATAATCAGGCTAGTGGGGTAGATGCACACTCACCCAGAAGCTGACCGATCAGGTACCGGCTGAGGAGGAGACATAGGTGCAGGTGGCTTTCTTTTGGACGATCCGCTCTGCCTAGAGCGGCTGCTGCTGCTGGCATGGCTACGAGGGGCGACAGTGGTAACCTCTAGCGAAGGTACCGCAGGCTCTCTCGGTGAATCCATCTTGGACGCCGGAATGCAGCGCCGGCGTCCTTTTTACATGGGGGCCGCCATGTTCTTCCTGTTGAACCCGGAAGTACTCACCACTTCCGGGTCGCATCCATCTTGGATCTCGTGCCGCACTGCCCGACGTCATCTCTCCTCTGCTCCCACACTGGATGCATGTATCCGGCGTCCAGGGGAGCGAAAAAATGGCAGCAATACCCCCGCAATTACCGCCAGCAGCGGCGCCGCAGTTCGGGTATAATCTTCTGCCGCAGGCTTGCCCGATGCGTCCTCCTGCCCGTGACCCATGCGACCTGGAGCCCTGGCCTCACGGAGCCTGCCAGCGGAGGGGGGAAACTGAAGCCAGGACCCCCGACGCTGCTTCCAGCACTGGAGCCCCTGCCGTCCTCTCAGGTAAACTGCACAGGCGGCATCCAGGCTAGGTATCCTCTTCTCCATTGGGTTCCCTTAGGAACAGGAAACCAAAACTGTGGGAGCGAGGGGGACCGCCCCTTTTATCTCTCCGTAGGGTTTCCTGTTCCTAGGGGCGGATCCCCTCTCTCAGTGGGTGCTGTCGTGGCGAAGAGAAAAAAGGGATATGAGATTTACTGTATGTAAACCATGTCTCATATCCTGTCGGGTTTGTGAAGGAGATCGGAGAAGCTGGCAATTGAATTACCAGCTTTTCGCCTATCTAGCGCTGTATGAAATATTAATATATATACATATATGTGTCTCACTGACATATATACATACCCCTATACTATGTGTAGACATTTCTTAGCTATTCTGTTCTGTCAGTGTGATTTTACTGTACACCGCACTGAATTGCCGGCTTTTCTATAGAACACCGCTGCGTATTTCTTGCAAGTCACACTGTTGCTCCGAGTGTAATCCGTAATTTTCTCGTCCCCATAGACTTTCATTGGCGATTTTTTTTTTGCGCAATACGGTGACAAATGCAGCATGCTGCGATTTTCTACGGCCGTAGAAGACCGTATAATACGGATCAGTAAAATACGGTAGATAGGAGCAGGGCCATAGAGGATCATTGTACCGTATGCAATGCGTATTTTCTGCACCTCTCATACATCCGTAAAACTCGCTAGTGTGATGCCAGCCTAACATGTAGTTCTGGGGCTGCATTCTTACATCCTTATGATAATCACCTGCAGTATTATGGACAACCGCTGAAAACATGGTATAGTCATTTTGTAACAAATCAGTTCTGTTACATCTCTGCAGAAAATTGTCACTACCTTATCCTAACTTTATACAGTGTAAACAGTTGACAAATTTGACACTACTGCATCAGTTATTTTACAATATGATCTGTGTTTTTATGCAGAGTTGAGTTTGGGCTTCAGTCTTATGTAACACTACAGACATTACTGTACAAAGAGCACAGATGTAGCAGAGTTAAGTGTGTCCTAGAAAAAACAGAATGTAAAATCAGGGTGCCCAGATGTAGGTGGAAGGACGCATCAACTCCACTCTGCTATGTCGGACACACTATGATGTTGCATTTCAGTTGGTCAGCAGTAGGGTTACCTGCAGTCCTCTGTAAAGCCACAGAAGATGATGTATTACGGTCATGTAGTTTTCAGCCCTTTGGCTTTACATAGGTGGGTCAGTCAGAAGAACTGAAAAAAAAAACTGACTGAGAGAGATTTTAGTCTAAGGGCAGAGACAGACTGCCGTATTTGTCGTGTGATAATGGCATCGCACTGCACAGACTGGCCGCCACCTCTCCTGACCAAGACAGTGTGATGGATTACTATGCAGCTGTCAAGCTCAGGTCAGGAGAGCCGACAGCCAGTATCTCGCACGAGAAATACGACAGTGCATCTCTGCCCTAAGAGAGGATTCATGTTCCCATACAGATGAAGACTATTCTAAGAGAGGAAAGGCATTGCTAGGTTCTGGAAACGAGAAACGCCTTATCGTGGATTCCAGGTACACATGAATTTGCCAATTTATGCGCTAAGCCTTCTTAATTTTTCATATTTCTAATGCAGTAATGCAATTCAATTTTCATATTTCATGCTTGCATGTTATGGCGCTACAGAGTGCTGCCTTTTTTGTTTGAGTCAGAAGAAGAATGTCTTTCCTCATGTGGATGAATATTTACAGAGCATCACAACTTGATTGAAATACCAGGAGAAGCCTCATGTATAGAACAACGCAGGAGACGTTTTTTTAAAGGCCTGTTATCTAGAGAACGTGCACAAGTGTTATTGTGACCTCAGCTCCACAGGATATTCCCCCACACACAGTATGATGCTCCCAAGGTGCCCCATAAAGAGAATGATGCTCCCACAGCCACCTTTACACAGTATGATGCCCCAAACAGAGGATGAGGCGACATCAATCACCCTTACACAAAGATGGCCCCTAAAGAGAATGATGCCCCCTCTACAGATAATACTCCCACAGCCACCCTTACACAGCATCATGCTCCCAAACTGCCCCATACAGATAATACTGCTCCCACAGAGCCACCCTTGACACAGCATGATGGCCCCACAGAGCCACCCTTGACACAGCATGATGGCCCCACGGAGCCACCCTTTACACAGCATGATGCCCCCACAAGCCACCCTTTACACAGCATGATGGCCCCACGGAGCCACCCTTTACACAGCATGATGGCCCCACGGAGCCACCCTTTACACAGCATGATGGCCCCACAGAGCCACCCTTGACACAGCATGATGGCCCCACGGAGCCACCCTTGACACAGCATGATGGCCCCACAGAGCCACCCTTGACACAGCATGATGCCCCCACAAGCCACCCTTTACACAGCATGATGCCCCCACAAGCCACCCTTTACACAGCATGATGGCCCCACGGAGCCACCCTTTACACAGCATGATGGCCCCACGGAGCCACCCTTTACACAGCATGATGCCCCCACAAGCCACCCTTTACACAGCATGCCCCCTACAGATAATAATGTCCCCACAGCCACCCTTACACAGCATGATGCTACCCACCCACCCACATACAGTTAAGTCAGGACGTTCCCTGACCTTCGGGGTAGTTCCTCAAATTCTAGACTGTCTCACAGGATCCAGAAGAGTAGGGAGGTTATGCATCTTCCTCCACAAGCAGACAGCTTCCTGCACGTGCTCACAGGCAACTGCACGACTAACATATTAAGACAGATTTCTGTCAGTGTAACAAGAAAGGTAGGACTTGCTAAAAGTATCCAGGAATTTACTGATGATGACTTTTTTTCTTCTATTCCCAGAGACCCATGTGAAGGAACATCTATATGTAGCGCTGGTTATACCCAAGATTAGCAATAACTGATATATTTAGCATTACAAGTATGATACAGTGAATCTAGAGAGCTCAGCACACGGCTCCGGCCCGTGAGACCGCACCGACCATGGAGTGATGGGATAGTGTGCTAGTGCCGTCATTACTGACCTGCTGTCTAGAAGCCTCCATCACTGCGGACATTACTCTCCATGTCAGAGACTAATAACTGTGCGACCACCTGACATTACCCGGCACTGAATGATCACACCGCGGGCAGTCAGCTGCCGGCCGCCCACGTCCCGTTCATCTTTCATACATCCCGCTCCTTTGCTCTCCCATTGTTGCACTTACCCAGTAACTCTAAATTCATGGCTCCGGTTTTCACCTAAACTTCCGAAGCTTCACCGCCGCCCCGGAAACGGGGCCGACGCCTCCCGAACGTCAGTGGCGAAATGTATATATATGAAAAGGGGCTGCTGTAAACCGCCTCCGAACGGTAACATAAGAGCTCAATCAGGCAAATGCACGGGCAGCTATAAGGTCTGAAAACAGGCAACAATGGAAGCCAGCCCGGGGCCTTCAAATCTGTACAGCACAGATTGTTGTCCCGATCACTAAACTGGCAACGGCTAAAAGGTTCCATGCGAGTGCACGTTCCTACCAAAACCCAGCAAAACAACATGAAGGCGCCGAGCCACAAACACTGTAACCAAAAGCTGGAAAGGGCAAAGCAATAAGTGAAGAGATCCTACATAATCTGTCTATCTAATATATCTATCCCATATCTATTTATCTACTATATTATCTATTCCATATCTATCTATCTATCTATCTATCTACTATATTATCTGTCTACTATATTATCTATCTATCCCATATCTATCCCATATCTATCTACTATATGAGCTATCTATCTATCTATCTACTATATTATCTGTCTATCTACTATATTATCTATCTATCCCATATCTATCTACTATATGAGCTATCTATCTATCTATCTATGCCATATCTATCTACTATATTAGTAACATAGTAACATAGTTAGTAAGGCCGAAAAAAGACATTTGTCCATCCAGTTCAGCCTATATTCCATCATAATAAATACCCAGATCTACGTCCTTCTACAGAACCTAATAATTGTATGATACAATATTGTTCTGCTCCAGGAAGACATCCAGGCCTCTCTTGAACCCCTCGACTGAGTTCGCCATCACCACCTCCTCAGGCAAGCAATTCCAGATTCTCACTGCCCTAACAGTAAAGAATCCTCTTCTATGTTGGTGGAAAAACCTTCTCTCCTCCAGACGCAAAGAATGCCCCCTTGTGCCCGTCACCTTCCTTGGTAT
Source organism: Ranitomeya imitator (assembly GCF_032444005.1). Lineage (NCBI taxonomy): Eukaryota > Metazoa > Chordata > Amphibia > Anura > Dendrobatidae > Ranitomeya > Ranitomeya imitator. Next base: position 225,983,027 of record NC_091284.1, read on the forward strand.
AAACAGATCCTCAGCGAGATATTTGTATTGTCCCCTTATATACTTATACATGGTTATTAGATCGCCCCTCAGTCGTCTTTTTTCTAGACTAAATAATCCTAATTTCGCTAATCTATCTGGGTATTGTAGTTCTCCCATCCCCTTTATTAATTTTGTTGCCCTCCTTTGTACTCTCTCTAGTTCCATTATATCCTTCCTGAGCACCGGTGCCCAAAACTGGACACAGTACTCCATGTGCGGTCTAACTAGGGATTTGTACAGAGGCAGTATAATGCTCTCATCATGTGTATCCAGACCTCTTTTAATGCACCCCATGATCCTGTTTGCCTTGGCAGCTGCTGCCTGGCACTGGCTGCTCCAGGTAAGTTTATCATTAACTAGGATCCCCAAGTCCTTCTCCCTGTCAGATTTACCCAGTGGTTTCCCGTTCAGTGTGTAATGGTGATATTGATTCCCTCTTCCCATGTGTATAACCTTACATTTATCATTGTTAAACCTCATCTGCCACCTTTCAGCCCAAGTTTCCAACTTATCCAGATCCATCTGTAGCAGAATACTATCTTCTCTTGTATTAACTGCTTTACATAGTTTTGTATCATCTGCAAATATCGATATTTTACTGTGTAAACCTTCTACCAGATCATTAATGAATATGTTGAAGAGAACAGGTCCCAATACTGACCCCTGCGGTACCCCACTGGTCACAGCGACCCAGTTAGAGACTATACCATTTATAACCACCCTCTGCTTTCTATCACTAAGCCAGTTACTAACCCATTTACACACATTTTCCCCCAGTCCAAGCATTCTCATTTTGTGTACCAACCTCTTGTGCGGCACGGTATCAAACGCTTTGGAAAAATCGAGATATACCACGTCCAATGACTCACCGTGGTCCAGTCTATAGCTTACCTCTTCATAAAAACTGATTAGATTGGTTTGACAGGAGCGATTTCTCATAAACCCATGCTGATATGGAGTTAAACAGTTATTCTCATTGAGATAATCCAGAATAACATCCCTCAGAAACCCTTCAAATATTTTACCAACAATAGAGGTTAGACTTACTGGCCTATAATTTCCAGGTTTACTTTTAGAGCCCTTTTTGAATATTGGCACCACATTTGCTATGCGCCAGTCCTGCGGAACAGACCCTGTCGCTATAGAGTCACTAAAAATAAGAAATAATGGTTTATCTATTACATTACTTAGTTCTCTTAGTACTCGTGGGTGTATGCCATCCGGACCCGGAGATTTATCTATTTTAATCTTATTTAGCCGGTTTCGCACCTCTTCTTGTGTTAGATTGGTGACCCTTAATATAGGGTTTTCATTGTTTCTTGGGATTTCACCTAGCATTTCATTTTCCACCGTGAATACCGTGGAGAAGAAGGTGTTTAATATGTTAGCTTTTTCCTCGTCATCTACAACCATTCTTTCCTCACTATTTTTTAAGGGGCCTACATTTTCAGTTTTTATTCTTTTACTATTGATATAGTTGAAGAACAGTTTGGGATTAGTTTTACTCTCCTTAGCAATGTGCTTCTCTGTTTCCTTTTTGGCAGCTTTAATTAGTTTTTTAGATAAAGTATTTTTCTCCCTATAGTTTTTTAGAGCTTCAATGGTGCCATCCTGCTTTAGTAGTGCAAATGCTTTCTTTTTACTGTTAATTGCCTGTCTTACTTCTTTGTTTAGCCACATTGGGTTTTTCCTATTTCTAGTCCTTTTATTCCCACAAGGTATAAACCGCTTACACTGCCTATTTAGGATGTTCTTAAACATTTCCCATTTATTATCTGTATTCTCATTTCTGAGGATATTGTCCCAGTCTACCAGATTAAGGGCATCTCTAAGCTGTTCAAACTTTGCCTTCCTAAAGTTCAATGTTTTTGTGACTCCCTGACAAGTCCCCCTAGTGAAAGACAGGTGAAACTGCACAATATTGTGGTCGCTATTTCCTAAATGCCCAACCACCTGCAGATTTGTTATTCTGTCAGGTCTATTAGATAGTATTAGGTCTAAAAGTGCTGCTCCTCTGGTTGGATTCTGCACCAATTGTGAAAGATAATTTTTCTTGGTTATTAGCAGAAACCTGTTGCCTTTATGGGTTTCACAGGTTTCTGTTTCCCAGTTAATATCCGGGTAGTTAAAGTCCCCCATAACCAGGACCTCATTATGGGTTGCAGCTTCATCTATCTGCTTTAGAAGTAGACTTTCCATGCTTTCTGTTATATTTGGGGGTTTGTAACAGACCTTATCTGTAACAGATGTTACATATGTTACATATGTAACAGATATTATCTATCTAATATCTATCTATCTATCTATCTATCTACACTGCTCAAAAAAATAAAGGGAACACTAAAATCCCACATCCTAGATATTACTGAAATATTCCAGTTTTAAATCTTTATTCATTACACTAGATGGTGGCCCGATTCTAACGCACCGGAACCTGCTGCTTGCATGGAGCGGTCACCGGAGCATCGCGAGGAGCGGGAAAGGCGCCGGAATGTGAGTATATGATGATTTTTTATTTTTTTATTATTTTTAACATTAGATCTTTTTACTATTGAGGCTGCATAGGCAGCATCAATAGTAAAAAAAAGTTGGTCACACAGGGTTAATAGCAGCGTTAATGGAGTGCGTTACACCGAAGCATAATGCGGTCCATTAGCGCTGCCATTAACCCTGTATGAGGGCTGACTGGAGGGGAGTATGGAGCGGGCACTGACTGCGGGGAGGAAGGAGCGGCCATTTTCTTCTGGACTGTGCCCGTCGCTGATTGGTCGTGGCTGTTTTGCCGCGACCAATCAGCGACTTGGATTTCCATGACAGACAGAGGCTGCGACCAATGAATATCCGTGACAGAAAGAAGGACAGACAGAAAGACAGAAGTGACCCTTAGACAATTATATAGTAGATAATGGAATGTGTTGAGAACAATAAAACATAAAAATGATCAATGTAAATCAAAATTAATATCCCATGGAGGTCTGGATTTGGAATGATACTCAAAATCAAAGTGGAAAATCAAATTACAGGCTGATCCAACTTCAGTGGAAATGTCTCAAGACAAGGAAATGATGCTGAGTAGTGTGTGTGGCCTCCACGTGCCTGTATGACCTCCCTACAACGCCTGAGCATGCTCCTGATGTGACGGCGGATGGACTCTTGAGGGATCTCCTCTCAGACCTGGACTAAAGCACCCACCAACTCCTGGACAGTCGGTGGTGCAACGTGACGTTGGTGGATGGTGCGAGACATGATGTCCCAGATGTGCTCAATCAGATTCAGGTCTGGCTAACAGGCGGGCCAGTCCATAGCTTCAATGCCTTCATCTTGCAGGAACTGCTGACACACTCCAGCCACATGAGGTCTGGCATTGTCCTGCATTAGGAGGAACCCAGGGCCAATGGCACCAGCATATGGTCTCATAAGGGGTCTGAGGATCTCATCTTGGTACCTAATGGCAGTCATGCTACCTCTGGCGAGCACATGGAGGGCTGTGTGGCCCACCAAAGAAATGCCACCACACACCATTACTGACCCACTGCCAAACTGGTCATGCTGAAGGATGTTGCAGGCAGATCGCTCTCCGTGCAGATCGCTCTCCGTGGCGTTTCTAGACTCTGTCACATGTGCTCAGTGTGAACCTGCTTTCATCTGTGAAGAGCACAGGGCGCCAGTGGTGAATTTCCCAATCCTGGTGTTCTGTGGCAAATGCCAAACGTCCTGCACGGTGTTGGACTGTGAGGACAACCCCCATCTGTGGACGTCGGGCACTCAGACCATCCTCATGGAGTCAGTTTCTAACCATTTAAGCAGACACATGCACATTTGTGGCCTGCTGGAGGTCATTTTGTAGGGCTCTGGCAGTGCTTCTCCTGTTCCTCCTTGCACAAAGGCTGAGGTAGCGGTCCTGCTGCTGGGTTGTTGCCCTCCTACGGCCCTCTGCACGTCTCCTGGTGTACTGGCCTGTCTCCTGGTAGCGCCTCCAGCCTCTGGACACTACGCTGACAGACACAGCAAACCTTCTTGCCACAGCTCGCATTCATGTGCCATCCTGGTTGAGCTGCACTACCTGAGCCACTTGTGTGGGTTGTAGAGTCCGTCTCATGCTACCACGAGTGTGAAAGCACAACCAACATTCAAAAGTGACCAGAACATCAGCTAGAAAGCATTGGTACTGAGATGTGGTCTGTGGTCCCACCTGCAGAACCACTCCTTTATTGAATATGTCTTGATAATTGCCAATAATTTCCATCTGTTGTCTATTCCATTTGCAAAACAGCATGTGAAATTGAGTGTCAAACAGTGTTGCTTCCTAAGTGGACAGTTTGATTTAACAGAAGTTTGATTTACTTGGAATTATATTTTGTTGTTTAAGTGTTCCCTTTATTTTTTTGAGCAGTGTATATTATCTATCTATCTATTATATCTATCTCTCTATCTATACAGTACATATCTATCTATTCCATTCTATTTATTCCACATCTATCGGTATATCTAAAAAAAGTGCCTGGTATACATTAGTGTATTTATTTTTGTTTACTAAACCAAATGAAGAAAATGTGCAAGGACTAAATGAATAAGAAGTAACCAAAGAATGTTTTTGAAATAATTAGTTAAACACAGAGGGAATAAATATCCAACATAACAAACACAGCCAGAAATGGTGGGTGACAAAGCATTGTTGAAACGCATGTTGGGTGTTTGGTGGGTGCGCATTATTTTGTCTGCATTATTGTATGCACTGTTTGCACTTTACATTATTTTTTATATGGGTCTTCTATATTGTTGGTACCTCCATTATACTTTATTCTGCTCTATTGGGTTAATCATAAATTTACCCTTTGACTGTATTTTATGGTTTTCATGTTACTTATATTTTCTGAACAACCCAATACCCAATATTTATAGACTTTGTGACAAATATAAAGGGTTATGTACTGAATATTTTTTTTAAACTGGGTGTCCTTCTGTATTGCTTCGATTCTTGGAGGGGTCACTCCATTTCAAGTGAATCAATGCAATTTTCCTCTAAGGCTGAAGTCACACTTGCGAGTTCAGTGCGAGAAACTTGTGCGAGTCTCTCGCATCAAGTCCCGAAACTGCCGCCGGGACCGGAGGGTGAAATACTTGCAGCCGCACGCTCCGGTCCCGAGTCCCGGCGGCAGTGCCGGGACTTGATGAGAGAGACTTGCACAAGTTTCTCGCACTGAACTCAAAAGTGCGACCCTGGCCTACGTTTTCAATTCTTTTGAGATTTTGTTCTTCGGTAACAGTGTTAGAAAATGCAAAATGGGAAGAAAAAAAAACACCAGTCCAGTCATAATTGTACAGGTTTCCACCCTATTTATCACAAGAATATCTTTGCGAATATTTTACCCATGCAGACTCAAATGCAAAAGTTTGAAAACCATCTCCAAAAAATCAATGATAAAACATTTTCCAAAAATTTACATGTGCACCCTATGCCAAACAAACCACACATCCACGATATCACAAAATACATTTTAAACATTAATTTTCATAAAACTGCAGTAAGGAAAAATGAACTGCAGGTATCACCACACTACACCAAAGCACAATCCACAAGACTGAAGCATATCCTAACGTTTGACTTGGGGGCTTTCCAGCTTGCCGAACTCCTTGCCCAGCCGATTTCAGGCTGGTACATATAAAATATTTGATACATATGTGGAAGTAGAATAAAAGTAAAACTTTACCTGTTTAAGAATTCAGCTTTAAAACTGATGATATAAATGAATGCAGCCTAAAAGTGATTGATGGAAACAACCTTGCAAAAATTGAAAAAAAAAAATCCAACCCTAGGGAAAAAAGGTAAAATAATCTGCAGATATTACTTTTTTTAAAGGGATATCACCAATTGTTATACAATGGTGTAAATACGCTCAGTTATGGGGTCAATTCTCCTTCATCATTTTTACTGTCAAAGTGGCACTGCTGTACAGGGAGCTGCTCTGTTCACATACATAGGGCTGTGTTGCACTTCCTTACACTGCAGATAGATGGCAGTGCTGCTGTGGAGGGGAAAAAATACTGCTGCCCCTGTTCTTTTGCAAGGTCCTGACAATCAGACCTCTTCTGATCAGTAAGTAAAATACCATTATGTTTAATGTTGGGATCTCCTTTAGGCTGGAGTCACACACAATGTATTAAAAAAATCGGTCAGTTTTACACGGACGAGAATCGCAGAAATGTTCCCTGAACAGTGATCCGTATGTCATCTGTGTGCAATATGAGGATGCGATTCTCTCGCATGTAAGCATCTGTGTGACACCCGTACGGCGAGATTTTCTCGCCGGCTTGCAAAATGGACATATAATGGATCCATGGGCTCAAATATTTGTGAAAACATATATACAGTCTATATACATATATATACTAGATGGTGGCCCGATTCTAACGCCTCGGGTATACTAGAATATGTATGTAGTTTATGAAGATTTCAGAATAATGCAATGAATACACAGGATTCAGCCGGCCGGGCGCGACCAATTAGCGAAGCGTGGTTCAAATCCCGCGCCAATTCGAGGTCGGACTGCGCCTGTCGCTGAATCAGTGAAGCCAGGGCCAGCTGCAGGTTTTTGAGGGTCCCGGGCAAAAGAGTCTCACAGCTCACGTAGCATATAACACAGCCCACGTAATATATAGCACAGGCACATAGTATATAGCACAGCTACGTAGTATATAACACAGCCATGTAGTATATTGCAGAGCCATGTATGCCCACAAGAAAAAGATGATACCGGGTGAGAGCATATGGTATAAAAATATCAATACTTTATTATTAAAACAATGACCATAGGTATATGGAGGTGAAACACAGAACGTGACTAAAACAGTGCTGAAAATACATAGCAGGAGGCAGGTCCACAGGAGGTCAATAATTAAAGATTAATTAGAAATGCATAGGAAATTTGCAATGATGATACTGCACTAGTTTGGGACCATAAAGATAATACGGACAAAACAAGTCTCCAAAGGAAATTCCCAATAAGTCAGGGGTAAACCAACAGATAGTAAATTACCGCCAGTGAGGGCTATCGTTATGAATACTCCTTACTATGTGTAGTTGCTATAATGCTACCCAGGCACCCCACGCGGAGGCGGCTTGCGGGAAGGTCCACCTAAACTGCGGTGGGTACATGCTGACATTTGCCGCTTTCTGTGTGTTTTCCATTTTGGGAGGATTACCTCTTAGCATTATAGCAACTACACATAGTAAGGAGTATTCATAACAATAGCCCTCGCTGGCGGTAATTTACTATCTGTTGGTTTACCCCTGACTTATTGGGAATTTCCTTTGGAGACTTGTTTTGTCCGTATTCTCTTTATGGTCCCAAACTAGTGCAGTATCATCACTGCAAATTTCTTATGCATTTCTAATTAATCTTTAATTATTGACCTCCTGCGGACCTGCCTCCTGCTATGTATTTTCAGCACTGTTTTAGTCACGTTCTGTGTTTCACCTCCATATACCTATGGTCATTGTTTTAATAATAAAGTATTGATATTTTTATACCATATACTCTCACCCGGTATCATCTTTTTCTTGTGGGCATATGTTTGGCATATGATGATGGGTTGTATTATAGTCTCTATCATGGGTACTGATTTGTGACTGTTATTTATGTACCATGTGGACAAATACCATAAGTGGCCATTTGCAGAGCCATGTAGTATATTGCACAGCCCACGCAGTATATAGCACAGCCCACGCAGTATGTAGCACAGCCCACGCAGTATGTAGCACAGCCCACGCAGTATGTAGCACAGCCCACGTAGTATATAACACAGCCCACGCAGTATATAACACAGCCCACGTAGTATATAGCACAGCCCACGTAGTATATAGCACAGCCCACGTAGTATATAGCACAGCCACGTAGTATATAGCACAGCCCACGCAGTGTATAACACAGCCCACGTAGTATATAACAGAGCCACATAGTATATAGCACAGCCACATAGTATATTGCACAGCCACGTAGTATATAGCACAGCCACGTAGTATACTGCACAGCCCACGCAGTATGTAACACAGCCCACGTAGTATATGACAAAGCCCACGTAGTATATAGCAATGTGAGCACCATATCACTGTTAAAAAAATAAAATAAAAAATAGTTATATACTCACCTTCCGGCGGCCCCCGAATCCAGCCCAGGCTTTTAGCGATGCTCCTCGCGACGCTCCATTCCCAGTAATGCCTTGCGGCAATAACCCGTGATGATGTAGCGGTCTCGCGAGACCGCTACGTCATCATCTCGCGAGACCACTACGTCATCACGGGTCGTTGCCGCAATGCATTCTTGGGAACGGAGCGTCACGAGGAGCGGAAAAGGCTGCTGCGGACACCGGAAGGTGAGAATATAATGTTTGTTTTTTATTATAATTTTTAACATTATATCTTTTTACTATTGATGCTGCATAGGCAGCATCAAAAGTAAAAAGTTGGTCGGTGGGCGCTGACTGGAGGAGTATGGAGGGGGCACTGACAGGAGGGGAGTAGAGAGGGGCCAATTCACGGCCGGACTGTGCCTGTCGCTGATTGGTCGCGCCCAGCCGGCCGCGACCAATTAGCGACGCAGGATTTCTGTGACAGAGAAAGAGACAGACAAACAGACGGAAGTGGACCTTAGACGATCATATAGATTGATAGATATAATCAGTGAGACACATTCCTCTCTGTGTTCATCATCTCATTAAATACATTTACATTTGACCAGCTTGATTTTCCTGAAATTGCCTGCGCCCCGACAACCAATGTGTGAAAATTTGGCACGGGCCAACTAGTACATGAAATATTTAGATAAGTTGATAGGACTCGATTAGGGACAGTAAAAATGTCTTCTATAGTATTTTTTTACTGAATACAGTCAGTCTTAGTGTCAGATAGTTGAGGGCATTCAGCAATTTTTTTTTCTGACGTTTGTGTAGTAGGTTTGTTATTTTATCAAATTTTTATAATTTTTTTGTTTATCTTATTCTTTCTAGATTAATTTCTTCTTTTTTTTCTCTCTTCTAAATAAAAAAGTTTATACCAAACACTCACACACCTGAATAAAATTTGGTACACACACAAACACCGCAAACGTGAAAAAATGCCCCACTCGTCCCAATCACGGTATTCAGTGAAGGAGGCATACGCCTCTGACACTGATAGTGAAGAAGAGGATGCTACCTTCCTTTATTTTTCCTCGTCTTCCCCAAGTGATACTGAACCGCCATGCAGATGCCCCAGCACAGAAAATAAACTAGCGCCCACCATTACTGATCCTGTATGGACCTCACAGCCCCTTTTATGAGCCACTGATTCCTGGGCACAGCTAGGAATCAAATTTGACACCACTTTAAAGGGAACCTGTCACCCCGTTTTTTCAGTACGAGATAAAAATACTGTTAAATAGGGCCTGAGCTGTGCGTTACTATAGTGTATTTTGTGTACCCTGATTCCCCACCTATGCTGCCGAAATAACTTACCAAAATCGCCGTTTTCGCCTGTCAATCAGGCTGGTCAGGTCAGATGGGCGTGGCGACATCGCTGTTTCTTCCCCCAGATCTTGCATATATTTCCGTTGGTGGTGTAGGGGTTTGTGCATGCCCATCTTCTGAATCCACTGGGCAGAAGAAAAAACGCGCGATCGGCGCTATTTCCCTGGTGATCTGTGGGGGCGGCCATCTTCCTGAGGTCGCGCGTGCGCATATGGAGTCCTCTGCTGCCCGGGGCTTCAGGAAAATGGCCGCGGGATGCCGCACGTGCGCAGATGGAGATCGCGGCGGCCATTTTCCTGAAGCCGAGATGCGACAGTGATTCTGTCATAGAAGGAAATTAAACTAGTCTGAGATGATTTATTAGTTCCAAACCCATGCTGGATCTGGTTAATCCCTTCATTCTCATCCAGGTACTTGCATACATGTTGTTTAATAATTTGTTCAAAGATCTTTCCTGATATAGCAATTAGGCTCACAGGCCTATAGCTCCCTTGGTCCACTTTCCTCCCCTTTTGAAGATAGGGACAATAATCACTCTTTTCTAGTCTTCTGGGGCTTCTCCTGTTCTCCAAGAGTTTCAAAGATTATGAACTGTGGTTCAATAATTTCCTCTGCTATCTCCTTCAGTACTCTAGGATGTAATTCATCTGAACCTGGAGACTTGAATTCAGTTATGTTAGTTGTGTTCCCCATTATATCTCTGTTTATAGTGTGGATTCTTCTTTTCCTTCAATAGTACAGTGAAGATCAGTTGATGTTATATTTACTTTTTGAGAGAAAACAGATGCAAAATAGGAATTTAAAAGTTCGGTTTTCTCAACATCATTTTTTGCCACTTCACCATTTTCATCCTGTAAAAATCCTACAGCATTTTTGACTTTTCTTTTACTTTTGACATACCCCCAAAAATCCTCTCTTATGGCTTTGGAAGTCTCTTGCAAACCTTAATTCATTATCAACTTTAGATAATCTGATGTGTGCCTTGCAGACAGCGATATATTCTTCTTTAGAAATGACTCCCTCTTTCCATTTAATAAACATTTCTTTCTTCCTTTTTAACATGTGTTTAAGTTCTAGGTTCAACCATCCTGGTTTTCTTAAATGCTTCCTCTTCTTCCCTCTTTTAGGGATTGCTAATGACTGTGCTTTGAGAATCTAATTTTTCAAAATTCCCCATCCTTCCTGGACATTTATGTCCATAAGGTCATCCATCCATTGGATGCCTCCTATCCTCTTTCTGAGAATCTTAAAAGCTGCCTTTTTGAAATCTAACCTTGAAGTCTGACTCTTCACAGGTCTTCCTCCTCTAGTTATCCAAAATTCTAAAATAGCATGGTCGCTACCTCCTAGGGTCCCAGCCACTCTTACCTTCTCAACCATTTCATCCCTGTTTATAAGGATTAGATCCAAGGTAGCAGATTCCCTTGTTCTCTCTTCTACCTTTTGGAAGATAAAATTATCAGCAAGAAATTGCCTGAGAAATTCCGAACAAATGTCTGGATAGTTCAAATCTCTCGTCATCACTACGTGATATTTTATTTTATACCTAGGCCATCTGATGCAAAAAAAGTTCATCCATAGCTTCAGGTTGCCCAGGTAGTAAACACCTACAATGGTGTCCTTTCCGTTGTTCTCTCCTAGCATTCTTACCCAGTTTCCACAGAACTCTCAGTTTTTGAAGCTTCAATCTCTGTGGAGATATACTCTTTTCAAACATTCAATGCGACACCTAATCCTCGTTTATTAAGTCTGTTTCTTGCAAATAAGTTGTATCCTTCTAGACTTGTATAACAATCACGTGCATCGTTCCACCAAGTTTCAGTGATGCCAGTAAAATCATATTTCCTTCCCTGCACTAGTAGCTCCATTTCTCCTTGTTTGTTGCCGATATTCTGTGCATTTGTACAGAAACATCTTCGTTTATAATCTGTTTCTCTTTCTCCAATAATTTTATTATTCAGATTTTTTTGTCTTTGTTCCTCCTTTCCACTTCTAATAGCAAAGTTTTCAATAGTATTTGTTTGCTGTATGGCTTTTCCGGGCCTTTTGCTTCCATTCCCACAAAGATGTGCCTAAATGATGTCCTTTTTCTCCTGTTACCCTAGTGAAAATAAAAAAAATTTGAGGCTAAAAAAATCATTTTTGTTGAAAAAAAATGTGATTGTTTTTATTTTCACCGCTTAATGTTATAAATTTCTGTGAAGCACACCACAAATCTAGATAAATTCCTTGGGGGGTCTAGCTTCCAAAATGGGGTCACTTGTGGGGGGGTCTATACTGTCTAGACCAGTGATTTTCAACCTTTTTTGAGCCGCGGCACACTTTTTATACTTAAAACATCCCGAGGCACACCACCAATCAAAATGGCACTCAATGGTGCGTCCAGGTTTGAGATGAAAGTCTGCAGTCATTCTATGTGACTGCAGGCTTCTGAATTCTCACAGCGCAAGCACTGCACACTTTTAGGATTCTCCCTTGCCGGTGGCCAGAGTGGACGGTCATGCCAGCACAAGTATGTGATTTGGATACTTCTGGCCACATTCTAACTAGACGTGTCCGGCCTCAGTCAATTCATTTTCATTGAATGAGGCCACACATGTCTAGTCAGCACGTGACCGCATGTATGTAAATCACCAACATCAGAGAATTATGATAGCAGTGTGCACTGTGAGAATTCAGAAGTCTGCAGTCACATAGTATGACTGCAGACTCATCACAACCTTGGACATCCCCTTTAATGTTCCTAACAAATAAAAATGAGAATAAGTATCACAAAAAAAACACATTTACATCCAGGTACCTGATAGATGACGTTGTTTGTGGAGTCGCCCCTTTCTTTTCATCTTCACCTTGTCCAGATGCCATGATGACTCTTCTCATCCACCGGCAGAGCTCGTTTCTGCAGACTTCCATCTTCTCCTGTCTTCTGCAGCACATCCCGACACAACACCCTTAAAGACAGCAGTGTTACTATAATGCTCCGGAATAAAAATATCTGCCCTAGGCTGAGCCCCTGAGTAAATAATTGCACCTCACTTTATTCCCAGCACATAATATGACCCTCACTGTCCCTCTTATGGTACATGCCATCCACACTACCCTCTCTCTCTTTTCCATACTTCACGCTGCCTTCTCATACTGTGTCCCTCATAGAGAGCCCAGTCTCTCTACTGTGCCCCTTCATTACACTCCTCCTACTTGGCATACTGTCTCCTCCTGGCTGTTACCCTCACACTACTCAGTATCTATTCTGTGTCCACTCACACTTTCATCCCCCCATACTGTCTGCACACATTTATAATAGCCTCCTCATGTACATCCCCCCCCTGCTAACATACCCCTTTGCTCTCTCCATATTTCCTCCTCACACATTCCCCCCTCACACATTCCCCCGACTCCCCATACTGTTCTCACACATCCCATCACCGTTGCTCCCAGTACTGTCAGCACACATTTTTCCCCTCGCTACTGTGTCCACCCCCATCTCCCCACTCACCCCCACAGAATATATCCACTCCCCTTCCGATAGAATAAATCCATCCCCTTCCACACAGAATAAATGCACCCTGCCCCACACATGCTAAATAAATTCCAGCCCCCCCACGTACACACTGAATAAATCCCACACACTGAATAAATCCCCCCCACACACTGAATAAATCCCCCCCACACACTGAATAAATCCCCCACACACACTGAATAAATCCCCCCCCACACTGAATAAATCCCCCCACTCACTGAATAAATCCCCCCACACACTGAATAAATCCCCCCACACACTGAATAAATCCCCCCACACACTGAATAAATCCCCCCACACACTGAATAAATCCCCCCACTCACTGAATAAATCCCCCCCACGCACTAAATAAATCCCCCCACACACTGAATAAATCCCCCCCACACACTGAATAAATCCCCCCACACACTGAATAAATCCCCCCCCCATATAGTGAATAAATCCCCCCACACACTGAATAAATCCCCCCACACTTAATAAATCCCCCCACACACTTAATAAATCCCCCCACACACTTAATAAATCCCCCCACATACTCCCCATAAACCCGCCCCACGCTGAATCTTCGGTGTCTTCAGCTCCACAGCACAGGAGCACTTACCACCAAGTCTCTTCTTTCTCCTGCGCCCCGGATAGTGACGTCAGCAGCGTGATCACATGACTTGATCACGCTGCTGGCGTCGCTCTGACCCAGCGGTCAGAGCCTCAATTGTACTCGCAGCTGGTAGATGTCTGCGAGTACAATTGATCTCCGGGAGCCGGCGCGCTGCAGCTTCTCTGTGCCGGCTGTCAGCTTGACAGTCGGCACAGAGAACAGCTGACTCCCGTTCCCCGCGGCACACCCGACCATGTGTCGCGGCACACTAGTGTGCCGCGGCACACTGGTTGAAAAACACTGGTCTAGACACATCAGGGGCTCTCCAAACGCGACATGGTGTCAACTCTTGATTCCAGCCAATTTTGCGTTCAAAAAGTCAAACAGTGCTCCTTCCCATCGGAGCCCTGCCGTGCACCCAAACAGTGGTTTACCCCCCACATATGGGGTATCGGCATGCTCAAGAGAAATTGCACAAAAAATTTTTGTATACATTTTCTCCCGTTACCCTTGTAGAAAAAAATGTGATTTTTTATTTTCACAGCTCTACGTTATAAACATCTATGAAGCGCTTGGGTGTTCAAGGTGCTCACCACACATTTGGATAAGTTCCTTGAGAGCTCTAGTTTCAAAATTGGGGTCACTTGGAGGGATTTCCACTGTTTAGGCACATTAGGGGGCTCTCCAAAAGCAACATGGTGTCCACTCTCGATGGCCAGACTGCGTCCACAGAGCCTCAATCTGCCTTATTATAGGGAATCTTCCGCAGGTGGTTATGTCTGAATCACGTATTTCAGAGATTTACTCAGAAACCCAGATGGAAAAGCTCAGCGTAGAGCTCATGATAAATGTGCGCTGAGCCTTACTGCGATCTTTGGGAAGCAGAATGAGAAAATCAACAGCATGTGAAGAATTGGTTGTATTTATTTTTTACGCCGTTCCGCAAGCAATATAAGTGATTGGACGACTTTATTCTTCAGTGCGATTTATATCAGGTTTTTACATTTGGCTGCTGTCACACACTAAAAGACACTTTTTATTGCAAAAACTAGTGCATCCCCATATTTTGAGAGCTATCATTTTTCCATATTTCAGCTGACAAAGTCATGTGACGGCTTGTTTTTTGCAGGATGAGTTGATGTTTTTATTGTATAAGAGGACTGGCTACACATATGGCACTTCCCAAATTCAAATACACCTATAAATTACGGAAGCTAATGCCAAAATCCAAGTATCTTAAAAAATATCTTTATTCAATATATTTGATAAAAGCATATCATATTGGAGATACATATGCATACAGAATAGTACCGCCATATAGAGGTGAACAGTAACAGGAATGTATACACAATTCCACATATATATGGTTGTTAATTCAAACTGACACAAAGGCATATACAAAAAGTCCTTATAACCAGAGACAAAAGTGTCACAATTAGGCGAGATGTATTATAGTACAAAAGAGGTATAGAAAATATTAAGTGCCATATTCATAGCTACATGCCTAATCTAAATCCCCTTCAAAGTTTACAAGGTAAGAGGGATAACACCATAGTAGGACCAGTATACAGAGCTACATAGTATACAAATGCCTCATATAAGCCTCAATGCCAGACCAAGTAAGTAAATGAGGGTTAATACATAACCTGTATATGCGGCACCTTCCCCGACGCGCGTTTCGCGTTCCGTTAAGAAGAAGCGGAACGCGAAACGCGTGTCGGGGAAGGTGCCGCATATACAGGTTATGTATTAACCCTCGTTTACTTACTTGGTCTGGCATTGAGGCTTATATGAGGCATTTGTATGTTTCCTTGAGATAGCTCTGTATACTGGTCCTACTATGGCGTTATCCCTCTTACCTTGTAAACTTTGAAGGGGATTTAGATTAGGCATGTAGCTATGAATATGGCACTTAATATTTTCTATACCTCTTTTGTACTATAATACATCTCGCCTAATTGTGACACTTTTGTCTCTGGTTATAAGGACTTTTTGTATATGCCTTTGTGTCAGTTTGAATTAACAACCATATATATGTGGAATTGTGTATACATTCCTGTTACTGTTCACCTCTATATGGCGGTACTATTCTGTATGCATATGTATCTCCAATGTGATATGCTTTTATCAAATATATTGAAAAAAGATATTTTTTAAGATACTTGGATTTTGGCATTAGCTTCCGTAATTTATAGGTGTATTTGATGTTTTTATTGGTACTAATTTCGGTCACATGATGTTTTTTGATCACTTTCAGCGATCTGGATGCAGGGACCGATTATATGGGTCCCTGCACCTATTCCAGTGCCTCTCAGCTGTCACTGACAAAGTCATGACGGACATAGCACGTCATGGTGCGGGAACTGACACCCGCTCATGATGTGCTGTGCCTGTCACTAGACGTAAAGGGGTTAAACACTGGGGAGGCAGCTGCTGAAATTTGCCATGAAAAGCTAGTGTAGTGCTGGCTCACATTATACCTGCAGTAAATGTGGGTGGGATCGGCCAAATGTGTGACATCACTCCTCTTCTTCCCTCCCCTTCTTAGCATCTACAGAAGGACAAGAGAGGATGAAGTTTAGGATCACAGGGCGGAGCCATTTTGTTGGTGACTGAAAAGTGACGGCCGACAGCGTTGTTTCTTTTTGTTGGTGCTGCTCGTTGTATCACATACTGGGATTAGATAAACAGAGTATATCACATGATGGAGTAGATACGCAGACTGCAGCATGAGCTGGGATTAGATACATGGACTGTTTCTCCCTGCTGTGATTGGAAATGTGGACTGTATCTCGTGATGTGATTAGATGCAGTGTGGAAAATAAGCATTTGACACACTGCCGATTTTGCGGCCGAGTGCACAAGATCCATATGTTTGCTGCTTCCAAAGCGCTGCCGTTTATTAAACGTAGGTGATTCCACATGTGTTCACTGAACCGTTCAGATTCACTGTGTCCAATACATTGTATGGGTGAAATTTACATTGCTGCAGTCTGGAAAGATGTGCTGCACGTCAGTCTCCGCGGGTGAGCCGTGGGCGTCTGTGGACGCATAGTGGGCATGGGATTTCGTGAAAGTATATCGTAACATCTGTCCGCTGCAGGTTTGACGCTGCGTAAGTAGGCAGCGTCAAATCTACAGCAACTCTGGATTGTGGGCACATACCCTGCAAGTTTTCCCACCTACAAAGAATGGAGAGGTCTGTAATTTTTATCGTAGGTAAACTTCAACTCTCAGAGATAGAATCTAAAAATAAATCCAGAAAATCACACTGTATGATTTTTACATAATTAATTTGCATTTTATTGCATAAAATAAGTATTTGCTACAATAGAAAAACAGAACTTAATATTTGGTACAAAAACCTTTGTTAGCAATTACAGAGTGTAGCGCCGGTGTCCCTGCATGCTTCTCTCCTCCCCAGCAGGGTCGCCGGTTTACTCAGCGCCACGGCCGCCGTCCCACATTTCCTCTTCCTCCTTTTCCGGCTGCTGCCCGGGGTATGCACATGACGCACAGAAGCCCAAACACTATGCTTAGGGCGCGAGCACGCGCGCTCCCACCTTTTTAAAGGAGCCACACGTGCTGTCATGAAATGTCCCCAGCCAATGGAAGACACTTAGCATTTAAGGCTCCTCCACCTGAATGGAAGTGCCTGAGCAATGTGTATTGTAGTCCCTAGCACACTTGCTTATTGTCACGTCCCCAGTTACCGACAGTTAATCTACCTGTCCTGTGCCTGTCTGCCCGTACTTGACTTATCTCCCTGTATTTCAGCGCAATCAGCCCGGACCTGCCAGTGCTTATCTCTATAACAGCCTGCACCTGCCAGTGTTTATCTGTATACCAGTCAGTCCAGCCTGCACCTGCCAGTGCTTATGTTTATACCAGCCGAACCAGCCTGAACCTGCCAGTGCTTATCAGTATACCACACGACTGGATTAGATACACAGAAAGTTTCACACATGATGGTGTTAGATACAAAGAGTGTTTCACACAGGATGGGGTTAGATACATAGAGTGTATCGCACAGGATGGGATTAAATACAGGCCTAAGCAAAGTTTATCACATGATGGGATTAGATACAGGTCTCAGCGGAGTGTATCACACAGGATGGGGTTAGATACATGGACCATATCACACAGGATGAGGTTAGATGCGAGGCTCTGTAGAGTGTATCATGGGGTTTTGATGGGGTGATATGCATGGGTCAGAGGACCGAACCACACATGACAGGGTGAGATTTACGGTCCAATGGACGGTATCGTACTTGATGGAGTGAGATGCATGGCTCAGCAGATCGTATCATATTCGATAGGGTGAGATGCATGGCTCAGCGGATCGTATCATACTTGATGGAGTGAGATGCATGGCTCAGTGGATAGTATCATATATAGGGTAGGGTGAGAGGTATGGCTCAGTGGGCCTTATCACACTTGATGGGGTGAGATGTATGGCTCAGTGGGCCATATCACACTTGATCGGGGTGACATGTTATTTCTCAGTGGACTGTAACACACCTGATGGGGTGATACGCGCGGCCCAGCGACCGTATTGCACATGATGGGGTGAGACGCAGAGCCCAGCGGACCATATTGAACATGATGGGGTGAGACGCACGACCCAGTGGACCGTATTGTACATGATGGGGTGAGATTCATGGACCAGAAAATCGTATCATATGTGATGAGGTGACATGCACGGTTCTGCTCAGTCTATATAATGCCTCATTCAGATGTCTGAAATGCACACGTCTGAATGAGGCTTTAGTGCTGACTTCTGATGCAGTTTGCAGACAAAAATAAATCCTTATTAAGGCTACGTTCACATTAGCATTGTGCGGGGCAGCGTCGGCGACGCAACGCACAACGCATGCAAAAACGCATGCACAACGCAGCTTTTTGTGACGCATGCGTTCATTTTTGCATGATTTTTGGCGCAGAAAAAACTGTATCATGCAGCGTCCTCTGCGCCCTGACAGTTGCGCCAAAATGACGCATGCGTCACAAAACGCAAGACAACGCATGTCCATGCGCCCCCCATGTTAAATATAGGGGCGCATGACGCATGCGTCGCCACGGCTGCGCCCGACGCTGCCCCGCACAACGCTAATGTGAACGTAGCCTTAGAAGTCCCTGCACACACAGACACCTGAACGAGGTGTTATACTGAATGAACAGAGCTGAGTCAGTGAGCAGAGAACAGCATGATGGTTACACTGCTGTGCTCTGAACATTGAGGTGACAGCGATGGGGAGTAGTGGTCGGCAGCCTAACATTGTGCTACTAACACCAGGCTGTTCTCACCTCTGCAAGAAGTCACTGTTGCAGCACTACCCTGCTCATTCAGAACAGCCCTGTAGAGGTAACTTCTTTCAGAGGTGAGAACTGCTCAGTAACCTAGTGTTAGTAGTACAATGTCAGACTGCCGACCTGTACTAACCACTATGACCCTAGTGTACTGACCCCGCTGCTGCCTGACCTGTACTAACCACTGTGACCCCAGTGTACTCACACCGCCGCTGCCCGACCTGTACTAACCACTGTGACGCCAGTGTACTCACACCACTGCTGCCCGACCTGTACTAACCACTGTGTCCCCAGTGTACTGATACCGCCGCTGCCGACCTGTACTAACCACTGTGACCCCAGTGTACTTACACGGCCGCTGCCCGACCTGTACTAACCACTGTGACCCCAGTGTACTGATACTGCCACTGCCCGACCTGTACTAACCACTGTGACCCCAGTGTACCCACACGGCCGCTGCCCGACCTGTACTAACCACTGTGACCCCAGTGTACTGATACCGCCGCAGCCGACCTGTACTAACCACTGTGACGCCACTGTACTCACGCCACTGCTGCCCGACCTGTACTAACCACTGTGATCCCAGTGTACTGATACCGCCGCTGCCCGACCTGTACTAACCACTGTGACCCCAGTGTACTGACACCGTCGCTGCTGACCTGTACTTACCACTGTGACCCCAGTGTACTGATACCGCCGCTGCCGACCTGTACTGACCACTGTGATCCAAGTGTATTGACACCGCCGCAGCCAACCTGTACTAACTACTGTGACCTCAATGTACTCACACCGCCGCTGCCTGACCTGTACTATCCACTGTGACCCCAGTGTACTGACACCGCCGCAGCCAACCTGTACTAACTACTGTGACCTCAGTGTACTCACACCACCACTGCCCGACCTGTGCTAACCACTGTGACCCCAGTGTACGCACACCGCTGCTGCCTGACCTGTACTAACCACTTTGACCCTAGTGTACTTACATCGCCGCTGCCGACCTGTACTAACCACTTTTAACCCCAGTGTACTGATACCGCCGCTGCCCGACCTGTATGTGCTGCCTCTACCCTGTCACCACTCCCAGCAGAACACTGTGTGAGCAGTGAGTGGGGGAAGATGGTACCCAACTCCTCCCACAGCTGAGAACTGGATAGCCCAGGGGCACCGGACGCAATCTCCTATGCCAAAGGGCAGCCATATTTGGGGTGTGCAAGTGTCGTGCTTGGAAACTTACACACCAGTTAATGAAAATGGTAGCCCCCAGAGGCTGCAGAAAAATAAAACAGCACATGCCATTTGTATTAACCCCCGAGGGTGGTTTGCATGTTAATGACCAAGCCAATTTTTACAATTCTGACCACCGTCCCTTTATGAGGTAATGACTCTGGAACGCTTCAATGGATCCTGGTGATTCTGACATTGTTTTGTCGCGACATATTGTACTTCATGATATGACTTGCAATTATTTGTGGAAAAAAAAGGAAATTTGGCGACAATTTTGAACATTTCGCAATTTTCCAAATTTGAATTTTCATGCCCTTAAATCACAGAGATATGTCACACAAAATACTTAATAACATTTTCCACATCTACTTTACATCTGCACAATCTTGAAACTTTTTTTTTTTTGTTAGGAAGTTATAAGGGATAAAAGTTAAACAGCGATTTCTCATTTTTACACAATTTTTTTTTGGGACCACTACACATTTGTCACTTTGAGGGGTCTATATGATAGAGAATACCCAAAAGTGACAACATTCTAAAAACTGCACCCCTCAAGGTGCTCAAAACCACATTCAAGATGTTTATTAACCCTTCAGGTGCTGTACAGGAATTTTTGTAATGTTTAAAAAAAATGAACATTTAACTTTTTTTTTACAAAAAAATTTATTCAGATACAATTTTTTTCATTTTATCAAGGGTAACAGGAGAAATTAGACCCCATGAGTTGTTGTGCAATTTGTGCTGAGTACGCTGATACCCCATATGTGCAGGTAAACCACTGTTTGGGCGCATGGCAGAGCTCGGAAGGGAAGGAGCACCATTTTACTTTTTCAACGCAAAATTGGCTGGAATTGAGATCGGACGCCATGTCGCGTTTGGAGAGCCACTGATGTGCATAAACAGTGGAAACCCCCCACAAGTCACACCATTTTGTAAACTATACCCCCCCAAGGAACTTATCTATATGGGTGGTGAGCACTTTGAACCCCCAGGTGCTTCACAGAAGTTTATAACATAGAGCCGTAAAAATAAAAAATCATATTTTTTCCACAAAAATTATCTTTTCGCCCCCAATTTTTTTATTTTCCCAAGGGTAAGAGGATAAATTGGACCCCAAAAGTTAGTGTTCAATTTGTCCTGAGTACGCTGATACGCCATATGTAGGGGAATACTACTTTTGAGACATAGTTCAAAGCTCAGACGGGAGGAGGCGCCATATTGGAATTCAGATTTTGCTGGAATGGCTTGAAGGTGCCATGTCACATTGCCAGAACAATAGAAACCCCCTATATTTGAACTCATTTTTCAAACTACTCTCCACAATGAAGTAATCTAGTGGTGCAGTGATCATATTAACACCACATGTGCCTCACAGAATTTTATACCCCTGAGCGGTGAAGAAAGAATAAGTTACATTTTTACCACTGAAATGTTGTTTTAGCCCCAAGTTTTTAATTTTTCTAAAGGCTAATAGGAATTTTTTTTACAACAAACTGAGGTCCAATTTGTCCTGTGTGCGCCAATACCCTACATGTAATTGGGGAATATTTTTCAGGCACAGTGCAAAGCTCAGAAGGCAAGGAGCGCCCGATTTTTCTGTTATGGTTTACATGTGACATGACCCACTGGGAGAGCCCATAAGGTGCCAGAACAACAGAACCCCCAATAACTGACCTCATTTTACGAACTATACCTCTTAATGAATTCATCTAGGGGTGCAGTGACCATATTGATACCACGGGTGTGTCACAATATTTTATACCTTTGGGCAGTGAAGAAAAAATAACTAGATTTTTACCACCAAAATTTTGTTTTAGCCCCAGATTTTACATTTTCACACAGGAAGTGAGTAAAAATGGCACCATAATTTGTCCCACAATTTCGACTGAATGTGGCAATACCCCACATGTGGCTGTACAGTATTACGTAGCCATACGGAGAGACTCGGCAGGAATGGAGCGCTATTTGCCTCCTGGAGCGCAGATTTTCCTAGAACAGTTTGCGGACTCCATATACAGAGCACCTAATTGCTAGAAGAGCAGAATCCTGCCTCAAGTGACCCCATTTGGGAAACTATATCCCTTGGGGAATTTACTGTAACTACAGGTGTAGTGACGGTTTTGACTCCATGGGTATTTTACAGAAACAAGCAGCAATGAATGTCGCCGAGTGAAAACTGCAAACTGCAGTTGTAGTGACCAGTATATTGCAGTCACCAGTACGTTATGCCCAGCCTGTGCTTCTGGAGGCATGCACCTCCAAGTTAGGCGGGCTCTCATCGCTTCAGAAATGCCAAACATGGATACAATATGTGGTTTAGGTACACTGTGGGGATCAGAAGGGAGGGGGCATTTGGATTTGGGAGTGGAGAATTTGCTGAATTTCTTTTGGCGGGTGAGGAGCCATTTCACTTTTCCAGAGCCTTTGTGCTACCAGTAACGTGGAAGCCCCCTATAATTCCATTAACAGATGGCGGACTCAAGTGGGGACTTGCTTTCTTTGTGGATTAAGTTAAAGCTTTTATTGGGAACATTTTAAATAACGATTTGGATCACATTTATCCGGCGCTCGATGCTGAGCACTTACTTTGGGGTTTCGATCCAAATCTCTGAGTGACGTTATTCAGATGAAACCCCCGAGGGATCCATTCACTATAGAGAGGCAGCAGAGTTACTCTGGACTCCGTCTGGCCCCTGTTTCAGTGGTGCTCTTTTCAGAAGTGCACAAAACTGTGGTCGACGGCACTTTTGCGCAATCCTAAAAGACGGACACCACCAGATCACAGGTCCTATGGCATCGACAGTGCCTCCATCTGCCTCATTTTAGGGAATCTTCTACCGGCGGTTCAGTCTGAATCACGTATTTCAGAGATTTACATGGAAACCCCAATGCAAGTGCTCAGCACAGGATAAATGTGCGCCTAGCCTTACTGCAATCTTTGGGAGGCAGAATGAAAAAATAAACAGCATGTGAAGAATTGGTTTTATTTATTTTTTATGCCATTCCACGTGTCTCCGGTACATGTGGTGACAGTTTTCACACGTACCGGAGACATGTACACATGTAGACCCATTCAAGTGAATGGGTCTATGCATATGTCAGTGTGTCCGTGGGTAAAACACGCTGCCATATCCATTTTTTTATGTCAAAACGGACCGCAAAACATCCCGCACACGTGCACACAGATAACACACATGGATGTCATCCATGTGGCACACATCGGCGCCGGGGAAGAAGCGTTACAGTAAGCGCTGTTTCCCGTCACCAGGTGCTGAACACAGCTCTCATCATTCTCCCCTGCTCTGCCATCGAGCAACGGAGAATGTTGAGAGTTATTTTTAAGTGATAAAAGAGACAGCAGGCGGCGACTGATGGGACTATTACTGCCATTAGCCTACCCCTGCTGACGCTAATAACAGTGACAGCAGGAGCTGCTGATGGGAGTATTCATCAGCCAGCTCCTGCGCTGTAAATAAATAATTTTAAAAAAATGTTGTGGGATCCCCTATATTTTTGATAACCACCAGGCAAAACTTACAGCTGGGGGCTGCAACCCTCAGCTGTCAGCAAGATTAATTATAAAGAAAAGAGGGGTCCCCACGCTGTTTTCTTTTAATTATTTAAATTAAGGGAGTTGGGTCCCCCCCATTTTTGACAACCAGCCTTGCTAAGGCTCACAGTTGGGGGGCTGGTATTCTCAGGCTGGTAGGGTCCATGGTATTGACACCCCCTTAGGCCTAAAAATATCAGCCCGCAACCACCCAGAAAAGGCACATCTAATATCCCCTGGTGTGCTAGCCAACTGCTAATTTATCCAAAACCAGCTCCCACAATCCCTTTCACCTGATCTTTTACTCATTCCTATAAATTTAGTAGCATCTTAAGGGGTGTCTGGCACCAGTCCCCCTGCAGCAAAGCAGCAAACACAGGACCCCACACTATGTATTTGTCTGTTTCGGGTATGTCTGCCGAGTAAGCACTTCTTATTACTTGGACCTAGCTTTTCTTTTAACCCATCTCACTCCTTCACCATGATTACATACGCCCTTACAGTGTTTGCTTCACTACTCCTCACTCTCCTTCGCTATGCCCAAACCCCAGCACCTGTTAAGCAAATAATCATCTCCCCTTCCCTCTTACCTCCCCACCTGACCTCCTCTGCCGACCTGCTCTTCAACCTTCGATTTCTCCTAATAAAACATAAAACAAGCCGGCCACTCTCTTTCTCCCACCTACTCTCCCACTCTCTGCTTCTCCTCACTGTTGGTGACATATCTCCCAATCCTAGACCCCCACAGCCAATGCTTCCCATTAATTCCCCCTCCTACCGCTCCCTATCTAATATGAACTACTACAATGTTTCCAACAAAAATCTCCAAGTTGTCATGATCCTATGGTAGTTTTCAGACTGACGTGCCAGGGGTTAATTATTTGTGGCCTCTTTCTGGTTCTGGGAGGGCTTTTTATAGCTTTGGTTAGCTCAAATCCTTGTCAGTTATACTCCTGCCCTCAGCTGAGTTAAGTTGACCCTTGTGTTTTGTGTGTTTGTGCCTTGTACCTGCCTTGCGTGAACAATTCCTTTTGCTGACCCGGTCTGTCCCCTACTTTGCTATTGCCTGTTGAATCTGTACTTCTTTGTTCGGTACTATTGTTAATTGACTCCGACTTAACACCTAGCTGTTGTGAATTCTGTGGTACTGCGGCTTCTGAGTTTCCTTCCTCAGGTGATGTGGTGAAGTCGTTAGGTGCTGCTCTATTTAACTCCACCTAGTGCTTTGCTCCTGGCCTCCAGTCAATGTTCTAGTATTGGTCTTGCTTCCTCCTGGATCGTTCCTGTGGCCGTCTGCTCTGCATAAGCTAAGTTTTGCTTGTGTTATTTTTGTTTTGCTATTTTTTCTGTCCAGCTTGCTTAATTGGTTTTTCTTGCTTGCTGGAAGCTCTGGGACGCAGAGGGAGCACCTCCGTACCGTTAGTCGGTGCGGAGGGTCTTTTTGCCCCTCTGCGTGGTTGTTTGTAGGGTTTTGTGTTGACCGCAAAGTTATCTTTCCTATCTTCGGTCTGTTCAGTAAGTTGGGCCTCACTTTGCTAAATCTATTTCATCTCTGCGTTTGTATTTTCATCTCTACTCACAGTCATTATATGTGGGGGGCTGCCTTTTCCTTTGGGGTATTTCTCTGAGGCAAGGTAGGCTTGTTTTTCTATCTTAGGCCTATCTAGTTTCTCAGGCTGTGCCGAGTTGCATAGGGAGCATTAGGCGCAATCCACGGCTAGCTCTAGTGTGGTTGGATAGGATTAGGGATTGCGGTCAGCAGAGTTCCCACGTCTCAGAGCTCGTCCTATGTCTTTTGGTTATTGTCAGGTCACTTTGTGTGCTCTGAACTTCAAGGTCCATTGTGGTTCTGAATTACCTAATCACAACAGTACTGGAGGCCCAAAGTACTAATGCTTCTCAATAGAGGGAAAAAAGAAGTTCTGAGACCATTTTTTTTTCTTTGCACTGTGTTTTGCCTTTTTTTTTCCCTAGACATTTGGGTGGTTCAGGACACAGGTGTAGTGATGGACATTAAAGGTCTGTCTTCATGTGTGGATCATCTCACTGCAAGAGTACAAAATATTCAAGACTTTGTGGTTCAGAATTCTATGTTAGAACCAAGAATTCCTATTCCTGATTTGTTTTCTGGAGATAGAGCAAAATTTCTGAGTTTCAAAAATAATTGTAAACTGTTTCTGGCTTTGAAACCTCACTCCTCTGGTGACCCAGTTCAACAAGTTAGGCTCATTATTTCTTTATTACGTGGCGACCCTCAAGACTGGGCATTTTCCCTTGCGCCAGGAGATCCTGCATTATGTAATATTGATGCGTTTTTCCTGGCGCTCGGATTGCTGTACGATGAACCTAATTCGGTGGATCAGGCAGAGAAAAATTTGCTGGCTCTGTGTCAGGGTCAGGATGAGATAGAGATTTATTGTCAGAAGTTTAGAAAGTGGTCTGTGCTCACTCAATGGAATGAAGGTGCGCTGGCAGCTATTTTCAGAAAGGGTCTCTCTGAAGCCCTTAAGGATGTCATGGTGGGATTTCCCATGCCTGCTGGTCTGAATGAGTCTATGTCTTTGGCCATTCAGATCGGTCGACGCTTGCGTGAGCGTAAATCTGTGCACCATTTGGCGGTATTATCCGAGCATAAACCTGAGCCTATGCAGTGCGATAGGACTTTGACCAGAGTTGAACGGCAAGAACACAGACATCAGAATGGGCTGTGTTTCTACTGTGGTGATTCCACTCATGCTATCTCCGATTGTCCTAAGCGCACTAAGCGGTTCGCTAGGTCTGCCACCATTGGTACGGTACAGTCAAAATTTCTTTTGTCCGTTACTTTGATCTGCTCTTTGTCATCTTATTCTGTCATGGCATTTGTGGATTCAGGCGCTGCCCTGAATTTGATGGACTTGGAGTATGCTAGGCGTTGTGGGTTTTTCTTGGAGCCCTTGCAGTGTCCTATTCCATTGAGAGGAATTGATGCTACGCCTTTGGCCAAGAATAAGCCTCAGTACTGGACCCAGCTGACCATGTGCATGGCTCCTGCACATCAGGAGGATATTCGCTTTCTGGTGTTGCATAATCTGCATGATGTGGTCGTGTTGGGGTTGCCATGGCTACAAGTCCATAACCCAGTATTAGATTGGAAATCAATGTCTGTGTCCAGCTGGGGTTGTCAGGGGGTACATGGTGATGTCCCATTTCTGTCTATTTCGTCATCCACCCCTTCTGAGGTCCCAGAGTTCTTGTCTGATTACCGGGATGTATTTGATGAGCCGAAGTCCAATGCCCTACCTCCGCATAGGGATTGTGATTGTGCTATCGATTTGATTCCTGGTAGTAAGTTTCCTAAAGGTCGACTGTTTATCTGTACCTGAGCACGCCGCTATGCGGAGTTACGTGAAGGAGTCTTTGGAGAAGGGTCATATTCGCCCGTCATCGTCGCCATTGGGAGCGGGGTTCTTTTTTGTGGCCAAGAAGGATGGTTCGCTGAGACCTTGTATAGATTACCGCCTTCTAAATAAAATCACGGTCAAATTTCAGTACCCCTTGCCGCTGCTATCTGATTTGTTTGCTCGGATCAAGGGGGCTAGTTGGTTCACCAAGATAGATCTTCGTGGTGCGTATAATCTTGTGCGTATTAAGCGGGGCGATGAATGGAAAACTGCATTTAATACGCCCGAGGGCCATTTTGAGTACCTAGTTATGCCTTTCGGACTTGCCAATGCTCCATCGGTGTTTCAGTCCTTTATGCATGACATCTTCCGAGAGTACCTGGATAAATTTCTGATTGTATACTTGGATGATATTTTGGTCTTCTCGGATGATTGGGAGTCTCATGTGAAGCAGGTCAGAATGGTGTTCCAGGTCCTGCGTGCTAATTCTTTGTTTGTGAAGGGATCAAAGTGTCTCTTTGGTGTTCAGAAGGTTTCATTTTTGGGGTTCATTTTTTCCCCTTCTACTATCGAGATGGACCCTGTTAAGGTCCAGGCCATCTATGATTGGACTCAGCCGACATCTCTGAAGAGTCTGCAAAAGTTCCTGGGCTTTGCTAATTTTTATCGTCGCTCCATCTGTAATTTTTCTAGTATTGCTAAACCATTGACCGATTTGACCAACAAGGGTGCTGATGTGGTCAATTGGTCTTCTGCTGTGGTGGAAGCTTTTCAAGAGTTAAAGCGTCGTTTTTCTTCTGCCCCTGTGTTGTGTCAACCAGAGGTTTCGCTTCCGTTCCAGGTCGAGGTTGATGCTTCTGAAATTGGAGCGGGGGCTGTTTTGTCGCAGAGAAGTTCTGATTGCTCGGTGATGAAACCATGCGCCTTCTTTTCCAGGAAGTTTTCGCCTGCTGAGCGAAATTATGATGTTGGCAATCGAGAGTTGCTGGCCATGAAGTGGGCATTCGAGGAGTGGCGTCATTGGCTTGAAGGAGCTAAGCATCGCGTGGTGGTCTTGACTGATCACAAGAACTTGACTTATCTCGAGTCTGCCAAACGGTTGAATCCTAGACAGGCTCGTTGGTCGCTGTTTTTCTCCTGTTTTGACTTTGTGGTTTCGTACCTTCCGGGCTCTAAAAATGTGAAGGCGGATGCCCTGTCTAGGAGTTTTGTGCCCGACTCTCCGGGTTTGTCTGAGCCGGCGGGTATTCTCAAAGAGGGAGTAATTTTGTCTGCCATCTCCCCTGATTTGCGGCGGGTGCTGCAAAAATTTCAGGCTAATAAACCTGATCGTTGCCCAGCGGAGAAACTGTTTGTCCCTGATAGGTGGACGAATAAAGTTATCTCTGAGGTTCATTGTTCGGTGTTGGCTGGTCATCCTGGAATCTTTGGTACCAGAGATTTAGTGGCTAGATCCTTTTGGTGGCCGTCTCTGTCGCGGGATGTGCGTTCTTTTGTGCAGTCCTGTGGGATTTGTGCTCGGGCTAAGCCCTGCTGTTCTCGTGCCAGTGGGTTGCTTTTGCCCTTGCCGGTCCCGAAGAGGCCTTGGACACATATCTCTATGGATTTTATTTCGGATCTCCCCGTCTCTCAAAAAATGTCGGTCATTTGGGTGGTTTGTGATCGCTTCTCTAAGATGATCCATTTGGTACCCTTGTCTAAATTACCTTCCTCCTCTGATTTGGTGCCATTGTTCTTCCAGCATGTGGTTCGTTTACATGGCATTCCAGAGAACATCGTTTCTGACAGAGGTTCCCAGTTTGTTTCGAGGTTTTGGCGAGCTTTTTGTGCTAGGATGGGCATTGATTTGTCTTTTTCCTCGGCTTTCCATCCTCAGACTAATGGCCAGACCGAACGAACCAATCAGACCTTGGAAACATATCTGAGATGCTTTGTTTCTGCTGATCAGGATGATTGGGTGTCCTTCTTGCCTTTGGCTGAGTTCGCCCTTAATAATCGGGCCAGCTCGGCTACCTTGGTTTCGCCGTTTTTCTGCAACTCTGGGTTCCATCCTCGTTTCTCTTCAGGGCAGGTTGAGTCTTCGGACTGTCCTGGTGTGGATACGGTGGTGGACAGGTTACAGCAGATTTGGACTCATGTAGTGGACAATTTGACCTTGTCCCAGGAGAAGGCTCAACGTTTCGCTAATCGCAGACGCTGTGTGGGTCCCCGACTTCGTGTTGGGGATTTGGTTTGGGTGTCATCTCGTCATATTCCTATGAAGGTTTCCTCTCCTAAGTTTAAGCCTCGTTTCATTGGTCCGTATAAGATTTCTGAGGTTCTTAATCCTGTGTCTTTTCGTTTGACCCTTCCAGATTCTTTTTCCATCCATAACGTATTTCATAGGTCATTGTTGCGGAGATACGTGGCACTTATGGTTCCATCTGTTGATCCTCCTGCCCCGGTTTTGGTGGAGGGGGAGTTGGAGTATATTGTGGAGAAGATTTTGGATTCTCGTGTTTCGAGACGGAAACTCCAGTATCTGGTTAAGTGGAAGGGTTATGGTCAGGAAGATAATTCCTGGGTCTTTGCCTCTGATGTCCATGCTGCCGATCTTGTTCGTGCCTTTCATATGGCTCATCCTGGTCGGCCTGGGGGCTCTGGTGAGGGTTCGGTGACCCCTCCTCAAGGGGGGGGTACTGTTGTGAATTCTGTGGCAGAGCTCCCTCCTGTGGTCACGAGTGGTACTGCGGCTTCTGAGTTTCCTTCCTCAGGTGATGTGGTGAAGTCGTTAGGTGCTGCTCTATTTAACTCCACCTAGTGCTTTGCTCCTGGCCTCCAGTCAATGTTCTCGTATTGGTCTTGCTTCCTCCTGGATCGTTCCTGTGGCCGTCTGCTCTGCATAAGCTAAGTTTTGCTTGTGTTATTTTTGTTTTGCTATTTTTTCTGTCCAGCTTGCTTAATTGGTTTTTCTTGCTTGCTGGAAGCTCTGGGACGCAGAGGGAGCACCTCCGTACCGTTAGTCGGTGCGGAGGGTCTTTTTGCCCCTCTGCGTGGTTGTTTGTAGGGTTTTGTGTTGACCGCAAAGTTATCTTTCCTATCTTCGGTCTGTTCAGTAAGTTGGGCCTCACTCTGCGTTTGTATTTTCATCTCTACTCACAGTCATTATATGTGGGGGGCTGCCTTTTCCTTTGGGGTATTTCTCTGAGGCAAGGTAGGCTTGTTTTTCTATCTTAGGCCTAGCTAGTTTCTCAGGCTGTGCCGAGTTGCATAGGGAGCGTTAGGCGCAATCCATGGCTGCCTCTAGTGTGGTTGGATAGGATTAGGGATTGCGGTCAGCAGAGTTCCCACGTCTCAGAGCTCGTCCTATGTCTTTTGGTTATTGTCAGGTCACTTTGTGTGCTCTGAACTTCAAGGTCCATTGTGGTTCTGAATTACCTAATCACAACACCTAGCTATGTTTTTGTCTGACTCCTTTTGTCCTGCGCTGTCCTCCTGTTAATGACCTTGGCTTGTCTGACTCCGTTCCCGGCGTTGCCAGCTCTTATTTTCAGCCTTGCGCCCTCCAGTATGCTCGGGTGCTAGCTCGTTTTTAGGACCTTCCCGCTCTGGTCACATGACCCGCCAGGTCCTTGTCTGTGTCTCTTCTCACCGCCGCTTCAGCCTGCTACTCTCTCCTTGCCTCCCCTTCTGGAGTGTGTGCACGGTAAGCACAGTCTTCTTCGGTACAGTCCACTCCCTCTCTAGTGTGTATGCACTACATACTGTCTGTTTCCTTACATTATAACTGACCAGTACCTTTCTCCCCCCCAATGCAGGCTCTGCAGGTGAAAGACCTCACTCAGATACTGCAGAACCTAAACTTGGAGCAGTGTGCCCTAGCTCAGTCCCACCAACAGGTTGCGGATACTGTTCAGGGGACTCTGGCCTCGGGGATTCAGGGGCGGGAGCTAGGGACGTCGCTTTAGTTTCTCCTGAACCCCCGGTCAAGTTGCCATATACATTTTTCTGGTATTAAGAAAGAATTGGGGGGCCGGGGGAGGCTAGCACCTGATTTGCGCGGATGGCTTCTGCTGCTCCTCCGCTGTAACCCTGCATTAATCCTGCGATAAGTCCCTTATGGGAGCCGGTAACGTTCTGTGCTGGTGGGGGAGGACACCCGACGTCAGTCCCGACATGCGGTGCTGTGGAGAGCGGCCGAGATGGCGAGGAAGCGGCAGCAGGACACCAAGGCATGAGCGACGAGCCAGACCCAAGATGGCACTGATAGTGTGGAGGTGGCAGGAAAGGGCTGACGCTGCAAATGCCTCTTATGCGAAGAGGCTGGAAGTTGCTGCCAGGCTGGAGAAGTATGCCTTGGTGGACAGAGCAGAGAAAGAGACGGCCGAAGAGGGAGAAGAAAAGTCTGGAGAGAAAGTGAAAGAGCAATGAGAAGGCTCAGAGGATGATACGGTACAGGGGGGGACAGAGGGGTGGAAGAATGTCGGGAAAAAGACGGTGTGGAGCAGGAGACAGTGGAGGATCCTATAATAGGGGAGCCCACATTGCGGGACATATATGATTTGATTAGATCCTGCAAAACTGCAATAACGACTCTCACACAAAGAGTGGATGGTGTTAAGGAAGAAGTGGCAAAAATAAAAGCAGACATGACTAAAGTGAATAATAGAGCGGGAGCGGTGGAGGAAAGCGTAAGCGTGCAGAAGGATCAACTTTCTAAAGTACAGAAATCTCACACTCATTGTCTGCAAAAATGTGCTGTTCTGGCTAATAAGAATGATGATCTTGAAAATCGTTCAAGGAGGAATAATGTGAGACTTGTGGGCATCCCTGAGAAGACTGAAGGGACTGATCCTTCAAAGTTTGTGGAGGAATGGCTTCATAATAAGATTGGTGCTGCTGACCTGTCTAAGTTATTTTCAGTGGAGAGAGGACAACGCGTTTCTATGAGACCCCTCCCGCCGGGGTCCCCCCTCGTACTATTCTTGCTAGGATCCTTAATTATAGAGACAGAGACATTATATTGAGGAGTGCCCAAACGGCTGAGGACATGTGCATTAATGGCCAAAAGATCTCTATTTACCCTGACTACTCGGCTGAGGTGCAAAAGCAGAGGATGAGTTATGGATCGGTTTAAAAGAGATTGAGGGAACTTAATTTGATCTACTCTACTCTATACCCAGCAAAGCTTAGGGTTGTAGCCCTGGGAGCAGTTCATTTTTTTTCCAACACCAAAGAAGCTACTAAATGGCTGGACTTAAATAAAAAGAAGCTCATAGCTGATCAGGAAAGAGGGAAGTGAAAGGAAGATAGTGAAAATGGAGATGTTGTTGCCTTATCAAAGCCTCGGGATCCTGTTTCAATAACTGTTGCGGATTATAGAGGGACTTATTGTATTAATCATGTTGTGTTTATACGGAGATGGGGAGGTGTTCTGGTTAGATAGCGGTTTAAAGTCACTGTGGGAAGGTTATCTAGACGTTGGATACCCACTCTCTGATAAGAGAGGAGAAATATACTGTACCAACGGAATGATTATGGTTTATTATGTTAATGAATATTGGGGAGGGTTGGGGTTTATTGTTGGAAAGTGGGATTTACCAAATACGGGGAACAGCATTCTATTTTAAGGGGTCAGGAATTTGTAAAAGTGTGGTTACATGATGGGGGATAAAATTAAAGTCCTTAGTTGGAATACAAGAGGGCTGTCGGAGGGGACTCGAAGAACGGCGATTATGGAATATGTTAGAAAACGGAGTCGGGATGTCATTAGTCTTCAAGAGACGCATCTACTTGGGGAAAAGGTGGAAGTGTTGAAGAGGAGGTGGATTGGGAAGACATACCACTCTACTTATTCTTCGTATGCTACGAGGGTTTCGATTTTGATAGGAGCATCCTCACCCTTTGAAGAAATAGAGAGTCATGTAGATAAGGATGGGCAATATGTTTTGTTACTTTGCAAAATTTATGGGCAACCATTGTGTATAGTGGCTGTGTATATCCCACCCCCATATTCGGGGAAAATGGTCCAAGAAATATTTGAATTATATAAACGGGGCATGAGATTACCATTGTTAATTATCGGGGACTTCAATAACGTGGTGGATGAAGGGTAGGATAGGCACAAGCAAGGAATAGGCAAGGGCACTAGAAAACTGTTGTCATTTGGGAACTGTAAGAAAGAGTTAGGGATGGCGGATCTCTGGAGAGTGAGGAATGAGAATGAAGTTTGTTACTCCTGCTAGTCTGCGACTCATGGGTCTCTCCAGAACTGACCTAGCATTGGGTAATGATCTAATGACACACATGATCTGTGCGGTAGAATACCTCCCGAGAGTGATTTCAGATCACAAGCCTATAGACTTGTTGATTAGAAATAAACACAAATCTCAAGGCAAGGTGTACATAAAGAATGAATCAATCAATCAATCCAAAAAGTATAACACAAAAAGCAAAATTTCACAGTCATATCTATACTATGCATACTAATATGGACAGAATAGCGGACAACTCGGCAATTCATAAGCAAAGAAGAACAAAAAAGACCGAACTCATGCCCAAATAGTCATATTAAATAATACTATTTATTGAGAATAAGATACACCGTATGGTGGGGGGGACCAAAAAAGAAGGACACAACACCAGGAGACGGAGACGTATGTGGTATACACTTTATTCTCAGAGCATTTTCTAGCTTGCACTATTTTAACCTATAGTGTCTTTGCACTTGCACCTTACTTTTAAGGTATATCCTTGTACACACCCTTCCTACATTATTCCTGTGGATATTTATTATTATTTATTTTTTCTTTGGTGCCATGTATGTATTTATTCATTTATTTATTTATATCTGTGATCTATCCATGATCATGTAGTCACCTCAATATCTTGTAAAGAATATGTGTCCGTCTCCTGGTGTTGTGCCCTTCTTTTTTGGTTCCCCCCACCATACGGTGTATCTCATTCTCAATAAATAATATTATTTAATATGACTATTTGGGCATGAGTTCGGTATTTTTTGTTCTTCTTCTTTGTTGATTAGAAGGAATGGTGGGAAGAATGGATGGGGAGGTGGATGGAAGCTGCACCCGTTATGGCTTGAGCATATTAATATGGACGACATTAAGAGGGAGGTTAAAGAATATTGGCAGTTTAACGAGGATAGTGCTGATAAGCAGATAGTTTGGGACGCTATGAAAGCTTTTCTGAGGGGACTTCTGTTTAGGGAGATTTGTAAATGTAAATCCAAAACTAGGCTAGAACACAGGGAAGTCATAGAGACACTAGAAAGGGCAGAAAGGAAAATGGTGATAAATCTGTCAGTAGAAAATCAATGTAGATTTAGGGGAGCTCAGGATGCGGACAATAAGCTGTATATGAAGAAAGCGGAGAGAAGACGAGCATTCCAGAAAATACAGTTCTATGAGGAAAGGGAAAGTGTGGGTCACTTGCTCTCAGTAGTGACGGCAGCACAGAAAGACTCGTCGTATGTATACAAACTAAGGATAGATGAGGGGACTGAGATAGTAGACACCGAGGACATTTTGGGGGAGTTTAGTCGGTTTTGTGAATAATTGTATGCATCTGGACTGAGGGCCACATTGGGGGATATAGAAGGTTTCCTTGGAGCGGCGGGACTTCCCAGGGTTAAGGACTGTGATAGGAGGAGGTTGGAAGAAACTATTACGGAAGAAGAGAGTTAACTTGCTATCATGTCAATGACAAATAATAGAACCCCTGGAGCTGATGGACTCCCGGTTGGGATATATAAAAACTTGATGGATATATCGGTGACTAAATTAAAGGTAGTCTTTGAGGAGGCGTTAAAGGAAGGGGAGCTACCGGCGTCCATGAGAGAGGCAGTAGTGGTGGTTATTCCAAAAGAAGGTAAGGAGAATCTTAGGTAAGGAGGGGTTGGCAGAATCTTATAGGCCCATTTCATTGCTGACAGCGGATGTTAAGATATTGGCCAAGGTAGTGGCTAACCGCTTGGCGAGTGTGGTCCAGGACTTGGTTCAACCTGATCAATCTGGTTTTATGCCAAATAAGTTGACAGCAATAAATTTGCGTATACTATTTTTAAACTTGCAGCTGCCGTCAGATATTGGGGGTAGTAGGGTGGTGGTATTGCTAGATGCGCGTAAAGAATTTGACAGTGTTGAATGGTGTTATCTTTGGGAGATGTTAAGAGGTTTTGGATGTGGGCCGACCTTTATTTCATGGGTGGCGCTCATAGCAATCTGCCATCAACAACCATAATATTTGTGATGGCAACACACCGATGACCCCCGACCATGTGACAGGGGCTAGCGTCCGGGAGCGCTTGTTAAATGCCGCTGTCAGAGTTTGACAGCGGAATTTAACTAGTTGATGGGCACGGGCGGATCACGATTCTGCTCGCGCCCAAGGCGTGCACATGTCAGCTGTTGAAAATAGCTGACATGTCATGGCTTTGAGGTGGGCTCACTGCCGGAGACCACCTCAAAGCGGGGGATACTGCCAGCTGATGCACTATCCCGTCA
Source organism: Ranitomeya imitator (assembly GCF_032444005.1). NCBI lineage: Eukaryota > Metazoa > Chordata > Amphibia > Anura > Dendrobatidae > Ranitomeya > Ranitomeya imitator. Next base: position 226,018,635 of record NC_091284.1, read on the forward strand.
GCTTGCAGAAAGGGGTTAATATGGGAAAAAGTATTTATGAAAAAAGGAAAGTGGGGAAAACCTTTGAAACATTGTGGAAACCGTGGATGGAGAGGAGCTGATCCCAATAGAATGCTGTTTTAACCCTTTCATGACCAAGCCGGCCTTAATAACCTGGCCATTTTTTGCAATTCTGACCAGTGTCCCTTTATGAGGTAATAACTCAGGAAAGCTTCGACGGATCCTAGTGATTCTGAGAATGTTTTTTCGTGACATATTGGGCTTCATGTTAGTGGTAAATATAGATCGATAATTTTTGCATTTATCTGTGAAAAAAAATGGACATTTGGTGAAAATTTTTTAAATTTCGCAATTTTTAAATTTTGAATTTTTATTTTGTTAACCCCTTCCCGACCCATGACGCCACGTAGGCGTCATGAAAGTCGGTGCCAATCCGACCCATGACGCCTACGTGGCGTCATGGAAAGATCGCGTCCCTGCAGATCGGGTGAAAGGGTTAACTCCCATTTCACCCGATCTGCAGGGACAGGGGGAGTGGTAGTTTAGCCCAGGGGGGGTGGCTTCACCCCCCCGTGGCTACGATCGCTCTGATTGGCTGTTGAAAGTGAAACTGCCAATCAGAGCGATTTAGTAACATAGTAACATAGTTAGTAAGGCCGAAAAAAGACATTTGTCCATCCAGTTCAGCCTATATTCCATCATAATAAATACCCAGATCTACGTCCTTCTACAGAACCTAATAATTGTATGATACAATATTGTTCTGCTCCAGGAAGACATCCAGGCCTCTCTTGAACCCCTCGACTGAGTTCGCCATCACCACCTCCTCAGGCAAGCAATTCCAGATTCTCACTGCCCTAACAGTAAATAATCCTCTTCTATGTTGGTGGAAAAACCTTCTCTCCTCCAGACGCAAAGAATGCCCCCTTGTGCCCGTCACCTTCCTTGGTATAAACAGATCCTCAGCGAGATATTTGTATTGTCCCCTTATATACTTATACATGGTTATTAGATCGCCCCTCAGTCGTCTTTTTTCTAGACTAAATAATCCTAATTTCGCTAATCTATCTGGGTATTGTAGTTCTCCCATCCCCTTTATTAATTTTGTTGCCCTCCTTTGTACTCTCTCTAGTTCCATTATATCCTTCCTGAGCACCGGTGCCCAAAACTGGACACAGTACTCCATGTGCGGTCTAACTAGGGATTTGTACAGAGGCAGTATAATGCTCTCATCATGTGTATCCAGACCTCTTTTAATGCACCCCATGATCCTGTTTGCCTTGGCAGCTGCTGCCTGGCACTGGCTGCTCCAGGTAAGTTTATCATTAACTAGGATCCCCAAGTCCTTCTCCCTGTCAGATTTACCCAGTGGTTTCCCATTCAGTGTGTAATGGTGACATTGATTCCTTCTTCCCATGTGTATAACCTTACATTTATCATTGTTAAACCTCATCTGCCACCTGCCATTTGTAATATTTCACCTATTATAACGGGTGAAATATTACAATCCAGCCATGGCCGATGCTGAAATATCATCGGCCATGGCTGGAAATACTAATGTGCCCCCACCCCACCCCACCGATCGCCCCCCCAGCCCCCCGATCTGGCCAATACACTGCTCCGGCTCCCCTCCGTCCAGTGCTCCGCTCCCCCCCGTGCTCTTGTCCGCTCCCACCGTGCTCCAATCACCCCCCCCGTGCTCCAATCACCCCCCCGCACTCCGATCCACCCCCCCCGGTGCTCCGTTCCACCCCTCCGTGCTCCATTCCAGCCCCCCCGTGCTCCGTTCCACGCCCCCCGTGCTCCGTTCCACCCCTCCCGCGCTCCGATTCCCCCCCCCCCCCGTGCTCCAATCCCCCCCTCCGTGGTCCCCCCCACCCCATCATACTTACCGATCCTGCCGGGGTCCCGTCCGTCTTCTCCCTGGGCACCGCCATCTTCCAAAATGGCGGGCGCATGCTCAGTGCGCCCGCCGAATCTGCCGGCCGGCAGATTCGTTCCAAAGTGCATTTTGATCACTGAGATATAATCTATCTCAGTGATCAAAATAAAAAAAATAATAAATGACCCCCCCTCCCTTTGTCACCCCCATAGGTAGGGACAATAAAAAAATAAAGAATTTTTTTTTTCCACTAATGTTAGAATAGGGTTAGGGGTAGGGTTAGGGGTAGGGGTAGGGTTAGGGGTAGGGTTAGGGTTAGGGGTAGGGTTAGGGTTAGGGGTAGGGTTAGGGGTAGGGATAGGGGTAGGGTTGGGGCTACGGTTAGGGCTAGGGGTAGGGTTAGGGTTAGGGCTAGGGTTAGGGTTTCGGTATGTGCACACGTATTCTGGTCCTCTGCGGATTTTTCCGCTGCGGATTTGATAAATCCGCAGTGCTAAACCGCTGCGGATTTACCGCGTTTTTTTCTGAGCATTTCACTGCGGTTTTACAACTGCGATTTTCTATTGGAGCAGTTGTAAAACCGCTGCGGAATCCGCACAAAGAAGTGACATGCTGCGGAATGTAACATGTGTACAGCGATTTTTGTTTCCCGTAGGTTTACATTGAACTGTAAACTCATGGGAAACTGCTGCGGATCCGCAGCGTTTTCCGCAGCGTGTGCACATATCTTTAGAATTAGGCTATGTGCACACGGTGCGGATTTGGCTGCGGATTGGCCGCTGCGGATTCGCAGCAGTGTTCCATCAGGTTTACAGTACCATGTAAACATATGAAAAACCAAATCCGCTGTGCCCATGGTGCGGAAAATACCGCGCGGAAACGCTGCGTTGTATTTTCCGCAGCATGTCAATTCTTTGTGCGGATTCCGCAGCGTTTTACACCTGTTCCTCAATAGGAATCCGCAGGTGAAATCCGCACAAAAAACACTGGAAATCCGCAGAAAATCCGCAGGTAAAACGCAGTGCCTTTTACCCGCGGATTTTTCAAAAATGGTGCGGAAATATCTCACACGAATCCGCAACGTGGGCACATAGCCTTAGGGTTAGGGTTGGAATTAGGGTTGTGGTTAGGGTTGTGATTAGGGTTAGGGTTACAGTTGGGATTAGGGCTAGGGGTGTGTTGGAGTTAGAATTGAGGGGTTACCACTGTTTAGGCACATCAGGGGTCTCCAAACGCAACATGGCGCCACCATTGATTCCAGCCAATCTCGTATTCAAAAAGTCAAATGGTGCTCCCTCACTTCCGAGCCCTGACGTGTGCCCAAACAGTGGTTTACCCCCACATATGGGGTACCAGCATACTCAGGACAAACTGCGCAACAATTATTGGGGTCCAATTTCTCCTGTTACCGTTGTGAATCTAAAAAAATGCTTGCTAAAACATAATTTTTGAGGAAAGAAAAATGATTTTTTATTTTCACGGCTCTGCGTTGTAAACGTCTGTGAAGCACTTGGGGGTTCAAAGTGCTCACCACATATCTAGATAAGTTCCTTGGGGGGTCTAGTTTCTAAAATGGGGTCACTTGTGGGGGGTTTCTACTGTTTAGGCACACCAGGGGCTCTGCAAACGCAACGTGACACCCGCAGACCATTCCATCAAAGTCTGCATTTCAAAAGTCACTACTTCCCTTCTGAGCTCCGACGTGTGCCCAAACAGTGGTTTACCCCCACTCATGGGGTATCAGCGTACTCAGGAGAAACTGGACAACAACTTTTGGGGTCCAATTTCTCCTGTAACCCTTGGGAAAATAAAAAATTCTGGGCTAAATAATTATTTTTGAGGAAAGAAAACGTATTTATTATATTCACGGCTCTGCATTATAAACTTCTATGAAGCGCTTGGGGGTTCAAAGTGCTCACCACACATCTAGATAAGTTCCTTTCGGGGTCTAGTTTCCAAAATGGGGTCACTTGTGGGGGGTTTCTACTGTTAAGCCACATCAGGGGCTCTGCAAACGCAACGTGACGCCCACAGAGCATTCCATCAAAGTCTGCATTTCAAAACGTCACTACTTCACTTCCGAGCCTCGGCATGTGCCCAAACAGTGGTTTACCCCCACATATGGGGTATCAGCGTACTCATGAGAAACTGGACAACAACTTTTGGGGTCCAATTTCTTCTGTAACCCTTGGGAAAATAAAAAATTCTGGGCTAAATAATTATTTTTGAGGAAAGAAAACGTATTTATTATTTTCACGGCTCTGCATTATAAACTTCTATGAAGCACTTGGGGGTTCAAAGTGCTCACCACACATCTAGATAAGTTCCTTTGGGGGTCTAGTTTCCAAAATGGGGTCACTTGTTGGGGGTTTCTACTGTTAAGCCACATCAGGGGCTCTGCAAACGCAACGTGACGCCCACAGAGCATTCCATCAAAGTCTGCATTTCAAAACGTCACTACTTCACTTCCGAGCCCCGGCATGTGCCCAAACAGTGATTTACCCCCACATATGGGGTATCAGCGTACTCAGGAGAAACTGGACAACAACTTTTGGGGTCAAATTTCTCCTGTTACCCTTGGGAAAATAAAAAATTGCAGGCTAAAAGATCATTTTTGAGAAAATAATTTTTTTTTTTATTTTCATGGCTCTGCGTTATAAACTTCTGTGAAGCACTTGGGGGTTCAAAGTCCTCACCACACATCTAGATTAGTTCCTTTGGGGGTCTAGTTTCCAAAATGGTGTCATTTCTGGGGGATCTCCAATGTTTAGGCACACAGGGGCTCTCCAAACGTGACATGGTGTCCGCTAATGATTGGAGCTAATTTTCCATTTAAAAAGCCAAATGGCGTGCCATCCCTTCCGAGCCCTGCCGTGCGCCCAAACAGTGGTTTACCCCCACATATGGGGTATCAGCGTACTCAGGACAAACTGGACAACAATATTTGGGGTCCAATTTCTCCTATTATACTTGGCAAAATAGGAAATTCCAGGCTAAAAAATCATTTTTGAGGAAAGAAAAATTATTTTTTATTTTCATGGCTCTGCGTTATAAACTTCTGTGAAGCACCTGGGGGTTTAAAGTGCTCAATATGCATCTGGATAAGTTCCTTGGGGGGTCTAGTTTCCAAAATGGGGTCACTTGTGGGGGAGCTCCAATGTTTAGGCACACAGGGGCTCTCCAAACGCGACATGGTGTCCGCTAACAATTGGAGCTAATTTTCCATTCAAAAAGTCAAATGGCGCGCCTTCCCTTCCGAGCCCTGCCGAGTGCCCAAACAGTGGTTTACCCCCACATATGAGGTATCGACGTACTCGGGAGAAATTGCCCAACAAATTTTATGATCCATTTTATCCTACTGCCCATGGGAAAATGAAAAAATTGAGGCGAAAAGAATTTTTTTGTGAAAAAAAAGTACTTTTTCATTTTTACAGATCAATTTGTGAAGCACCTGAGGGTTTAAAGTGCTCACTAGGCATCTAAATAAGTTCCTTGGGGGGTCTAGTTTCCAAAATGGGGTCACTTGTGGGGGAGCGCCAATGTTTAGGCACACAGGAGCTATCCAAACGCGACATGGTGTCCGCTAACGATGGAAATAATTTTTCATTCAAAAAGTCAAATGGCGCTCCTTCCCTTCCGAGCCTTACCATGTGCCCAAACAGTGGTTTACCCCCACATGTGAGGTATTGGTGTACTCAGGAGAAATTGCCCAATACATTTTAGGATCCATTTTATCCTGTTGCCCATGTGAAAATGAAAAAATTGAGGCTAAAAGAATTTTTTTGTGAAAAAAGTACTTTTTCATTTTTACGGATCAATTTGTGAAGCACCTGGGGGTTCAAAGTGCTCACTATGCATCTAGATAAGTTCCTTGGGGCGTCTAGTTTCCAAAATGGGGTCACTTGTGGGGGAGCTCCAATTTTTAGGCACACGGGGGCTCTCCAAACGTGACATGGTGTCCGCTAAAGAGTGGAGCCAATTTTTGATTCAAAAAGTCAAATGGCGCTCCTTCCCTTCCAAGCCCTGCCGTGCGCCCAAACAGTGGTTTACCCCCACATATGAGGTATCAGCGTACTCAGGACAAATTGGACAACAACTTTCGTGGTTCAGTTTCTCCTTTTACCATTGGGAAAATAAAAAAATTGTTGCTAAAAGATAATTTTTGAGACTAAAAAGTTAAATGTTCATTTTTTCCTTCCATGTTGCTTCTGCTGCTGTGAAGCACCTGAAGGGTTAATAAACTTCTTGAATGTGGTTTTGAGTACCTTGAGGGGTGCAGTTTTTAGAATGGTGTCACTTTTGGGTATTTTCAGCCATATAGACCCCTCAAACTGACTTCAAATGTGAGGTGGTCCCTAAAAAAAATGGTTTTGTAAATTTCGTTGTAAAAATGAGAAATCGCTGGTCAAATTTTAACCCTTATAACTTCCTAACAAAAAAAAATTTTGTTTCCAAAATTGTGCTGATGTAAAGTAAACATGTGGGAAATGTTATTTATTAACTATTTTGTGTCACATATCTCTCTGGTTTAACAGAATAAAAATTCAAAATGTGAAAATTGCGAAATTTTCAAAATTTTCGCCAAATTTCCGTTTTTATCACAAATAAACGCAGAATTTATTGACCTAAATTTACCACTAACATGAAGCCCAATATGTCACGAAAAAACAATCTCAGAACCGCTAGGATCCGTTGAAGCTTTCCTGAGTTATTACCTCATAAAGGGACACTGGTCAGAATTGCAAAAAACGGCAAGGTCTTTAAGGTCAAAATAGGCTGGGTCATGAAGGGGTTAAACCAGAGAGTTATGTGACATAAAATAGGTAATAAATAACATTTCCCACGTGTCTACTTTACATCAGCACAATTTTGGAAGTTATAAGGGTTAAAATTTGACCAGCGATTTCTCATTTTTACAACACAATTTGTAACCACTATTGGGGCACACGACAGGGCTCGGAAGGGAAGGAGCGCCATTTGACTTTTTGAATGAAAAATTAGCTCCAATCATTAGTGGACACCATGTCGCATTTGGAGAGCCCCTGTGTGCCTAAACATTGGGAGCTCCCCCACAAGTAACCCCATTTTGGAAACTAGACCTCCCAAGGAACTAATCTAGATGTGCGGTGAGCACTTTGAACCCCCAATTGCTTCACAGACGTTTATAACGCAGAGCTGTGAAAATGACAAATAATTTTTCTTTCCTCAAAAATTATTTTTCAGCCAGCAATTTTTATTTTCACAAGGGTAACAGGAGAAATTGGACAACAAAAGTTGTGGTGGGGAACCACTATTTGAGCACACGTCGGGGCTCGGAAGGGAAGTTGTGACGTTTTGGAATGCACACTTTGATAGAATGGTCTGCGGGCGTCATGTTACGTTTGCAGAGCCCCTGATAAGCCTAAACAGTAGAAACCCCCCACGGACCTCATATACCGCTTTGTTATTATTTATTAGGATGACATTTTAGTGTATTCCATGGACAGTAAGATGCATTTACAACATTTAAGAATGGTTCTCCAAAGACTCAGAGAAAATCAATTGTTTGTTAAATTGGAAAAATGCTCGTTTTTTCTACAAGAACTATCTTTTTTGGGTCTTAGTGTCTGCAGGATCTTAAGGGTCTGCAGCGCTTCTTGGGATTTGGGAATTATTATCGAAAGTTCATTAAGGGATTTTCACAAGTGGTTAAACCTCTTACCCGCAAGAGGGTGGATGTAAGAAATTGGTCTGGGCCTGCCAAGGAGTCCTTCTTGGCACTCAAAAAATGTTTTATGTCTGCTCCAATTTTGATTCAGCCAGACTTGTCCAAACCTTTTGTTGTGGAGGTGGACGCTACTGAGATGGGGGTGGGGGCAGTGTTGTCCCAGGGTACTGCCACTTTAACTAACCTCAAACCCTGTGCATTTTTTCCAGGAAGTTCTTGTCCGCCGAGAATAATTATGATGTGGGCAATAGAGAACTTCTTGCGATTAAATTGGCGTTCGAAGAATGGAGGCACTTTTTGCCATCCGATTACCATAATCACAGATCATAAAAATTTGGCATATATCGAGTCTGCAAAACATCCGACTCCTAGACTCGATGGTCGTTTTTTTTTTCATGGTTTCCGTTTTCTATTACTTTTTGTCCTGGTTCCAAGAATGTTAAGTCGGATGCCTTGTCCAGGAGTTTTGAGCCCGTATCTTCCCCCCAACCACCGTCTTCCATTCTTCGTCCCAGGGTGGTGGTGGCAGGGGTCCTTCCTGAGCTCCCCGGCGTCCTACTCCCCTGCAGCCGCACGCGCCGGAAGTGACGTTGGCACGCACCGGAAGCGGGGCCAGCGTTCACTTCCGGGTTCGCATCTCGGCGCCATGCTGATCGCGCGCGCAGCTTGCGGCCAGAGCTCTGCACCTTCAGCTACTGGGGTCGTTCCTAAGGATCCTCCCTGCGGATCATGGGAGGAGGAGCACACAACTGAAGCTGGACCTCGATCCCTTTATATACTGGTCGGGAGGCTCCAGGTAAGGCCGGGGACACACACAACGTATAAAAAAACGGACCGTTTTTGATAGACGAGAATCGCACAAATGTTACCAAAACATTGATCCGTGTGCAGTGCGAGGATGCAATTTTCTCGCATCAAATGATCCGTGTGACATCCGTATGGCATCCGTACTGCGTGTTTTTATCGCAGGCTTGCAAAACCAACATACGGCAATACAAGGGATCCATGTGACAAAAAAAAAAAAAACATATATACTGTCTATATATATATATATACATATATATATATATATATATATATATGTCAGTAGACACATATATGTATATATATTAATATTTCATCCAGCGCGATATAGCAGAAAGCCGGTAATTCAATTACCGCCTTCTGCTTTCTCCTTCCTAAAACCCGACATGATTTGAGACATGGTTTACATACAGTAAACCACGTCTTCTCCCCATTTTTTTTGCATATTCCACACTACTAATGTCAGTAGTGTGTCTATGCAAAATTTGGCCGTTCTAGCTAGTAAATTAAGGGGTTAAATGGCGGAAAAAATTGGCGTGGGCTCCCGCACAATTTTCTCCGCCAGAGTAGTAAAGCCAGTGACTAAGGGCAGATATTAATAGCCTGGAGAGGGTCCATGGTTATTGGCCCCCCCTGGCTAAAAACATCTGCCCCCAGCCACCCCAGAAAAGGCACATCTGGAAGATGCGCCTATTCTGGCACTTGGCCACTCTCTTCCCATTCCCGTGTAGCGGTGGGATATGGGGTAATGAAGGGTTAATGCCACCATGCTATTGTAAGGTGACATTAAGCCTAATTAATAATGGAGAGGCGTCAATTATGACACCTATCCATTATTAATCCAATACTAGTAAAGGGTTAAAAAAATACACAAACACATTATTAAAAATTAATTTAATGAAATAAACACAAAGGTTCTTGTAGTAATTTATTCTACTCTCAATCCACTCACTGAAGACCCTCGATCTGTAAATCAAAAAAACATAATAAACCAACAATATACATACCTTCCGAGGATCTGGCACGTCCAACGATGTAGATCCATCTGAAGGGGTTAAACTATTTTGCAGACACGAGCTCCGCTAATGCAGGATGCTCATTTCTGCAAAACCCCGGCGAATGAAGCTAAATATAGGTCAATGATCTATATTTAGCTTCATTTGCGGTGAGGCGCCCTCTGCTGGCTGTTCCTAGATTGTGGGAACTTTCCTAGAAAGCTCCCTTGCTCGAGTTCATATGAGGACAACCAGCAGAGGGCGCCCTCTTATGATCTCGAGCCTGGGAGCTTTCTAGGAAAGTTCCCACGATCTAGGAACAGCCAGCAGAGGGCGCCTCACCGCAAATGAAGCTAAATATAGATCATTGACCTATATTTAGCTTCATTCGCCAGGGTTTTGCAGAAATGAGCATCCTGCATTAGCGGAGCTCGTGTCTGCAAAATAGTTTAACCCCTTCAGATGGATCTACATCGTTGGACGTGCCAGATCCTCGGAAGGTATGTATATTGTTGGTTTATTATGTTTTTTTGATTTAGAGATCGAGGGTCTTCAGTGAGTGGATTGAGAGTAGAATAAATTACTACAACAACCTTTGTGTTTATTTCATTAAATTAATTTTTAATAATGTGTTTGTGTATTTTTTTAACCCTTTACTAGTATTGGATTAATAATGGATAGGTGTCATAATTGACGCCTCTCCATTATTAATTAGGCTTAATGTCACCTTACAATAGCATGGTGGCATTAACCCTTCATTACCCCATATCCCACCGCTACACGGGAATGGGAAGAGAGTGGCCAAGTGCCAGAATAGGCGCATCTTCCAGATGTGCCTTTTCTGGGGTGGCTGGGGGCAGGTGTTTTTAGCCAGGGGGGGGGCAATAACCGTGGACCCTCTCCAGGCTATTAATATCTGCCCTCAGTCACTGGCTTTACTACTCTGGCGGAGAAAATTGTGCGGGAGCCCACGCCAATTTTTTCCGCCATTTAACCCCTTAATTTAATAGCTAGAACGGCCAAATTTTGCATAGACACACTACTGACATTAGTAGTGTGGAATATGCAAAAAAAATGGGGAGAAGACATGGTTTACTGTATGTAAACCATGTCTCAAATCATGTCGGGTTTTAGGAAGGAGAAAGCAGAAGCCGGTAATTGAATTACCGGCTTTAAAGCTGTCTAGCGCTGGAAGAAATATTAATATATATATATATATATATATATATATATATATATATGTGTCTCACTGACATATATAGATATATATACCTATTCTATGTGTACACATTTATTCGACCTATTCTATTCTAAGCTGTCAGTGTGATTTTACTGTACACCGCACTGAATTGCCGGCTTTTCTCTCTAACAGCGCTGCGTATTCCTCGCAAGTCACACTGCTGGTCCGTGTGTGATCCGTATTTTTGGGGCTTACATAGACTTTCATTGGCGATTCTCGGCCGAGAAACGCTGACAATCGCAGCATGCTGCGATTTCACTCGGATCCTGAATATGGCCGAGAAAATATCGGATGATGGGAGCTGCCCCATTGATTAACATTGGGGCGAGTGCTATGCGATTTTTAAGCGCACTGCACTCGTCCGTATTACGGTCTAGTGTGACCCCGGCCTAAGACGCAGTCTCTGTCTTGTGTGACTGGTGACAGGTCTGACCATGGACGGCGACAAACCTACTGCTGCATCTGCAGATCCCAGCGTTCACCCTCCTAACGTGCATCTGCAGATCCCAGTGTTCACCCTCCTAACGTGAGTAGCGGGGCTGGTCCCTTACTATCCGGGCTTGATACCTATGGGTCACTTAGTATACCTTCTGTCTCTTTTAGGGAGAAAAGGTCTCTGCCCCAAAGAGCAAACCCAGCCAAAAGTGTGGTGTTTGTGGTTCCAGGCTCCCTTCAGCTTATAAGAAGACCTTATGCCAACCCTGCACAGATAATATACTACGTGCCTCCTACAAATACAAGACCTCTTGCGAAAAAAAGTAATTTCTCAGGTGCCCCATCAGGAGATAGGCAGAGGCCATTACTCTCGCCTGTTTCTCATAAGGAAACCCTCTGGGAAATGCAGGGTCATCATAAACTTAGAACCCCTAAACCAGTTCATCAAATACCGGAGGTTCAAGATGGAGTCGATCAAGACGGCAATCCCTCTGATTGGAAAAAACTGGGTGATGGCTACAATAGACCTGAGAGACGCTTACTACCATGTTCTGATCAATCCGGATAACAGGAAGTTCCTCAGGTTCGCAGTCTCCCACAACCAAGGGATCACCCACTTCTCCTCAGCACCGAGAGTGTTTTCAAAAATCATTATAATCATCCGTCTCCAAGGAATATGTGTCGTTCCTTATTTGGATGACTTCCTCATAGTCGCTCAATCGATATCTCGGTTGAACCAGGATGTGTCAAAAACCCTGGAGATCCTCAAATCCCTAGGCTGGATCCCAAATCTTCAAAAATCTGGGGATCCTCCTAGACTCGGAGAAAAGGACATCCTTCCTGCCAGAGGATCGTCAACACGACCTTCGCCAGAGAATCTCAAAATTCAAACAGCTGAGGTCACCAACCTTTAGAGAATCCATGTCCATTCTGGGATCGCTGACCTCATGTATACAGGCAGTATCCTGGACTCAAGCGCACACCTGAACCCTCCAATCCCACGTCCTTCTATACTCTCGAAGGTACCACAACGTGGTATCCAGGAGAATTCCGCTTCCAGGACATGTGAAGTTGGCTCTTTTTTGGTGGCTAAATTGCCAAAACCTGTGAAGGGGGGTGAGGTGGGATCAGCTCCCCCTAAAAATTCTTTGTACAGATGCCAGCCGAAGAGGTTGGGGAGCTGTGGTGGAGGAAACATATTTTCAGGGATTATGGCCCCTGAACATAAGATCCAGATCTTCGAACCTGAGGGAGCTAAAGGCAGTGGAGGAAGCACTGATAGCTGCCTCACCTCTAATTCAAAATCATCATGTTCGGGTCTACTCCGACAACGTAACGACAGTAGCCTACCTTCGACACCAAGGGGGCACGAAGTATGCCAGCTTAAAACTAATCGCGGAAAGAATATTTTTCTGGGCAGAGAAACACCTGTTGTCTATCTCGGCAACACATCTCAAGGGTTCCGACAATGCCCAGGCGGACTTCCTGAGCAGGAGGGATGTCCATCCGGGAGAATGGTGTCTGAACCAAGCGGTCTTCCTATCCCTTACCGCGACATGGGGGAGCCCAGACATCGATTTGTTTGCAAATGCTCAGAATGCAAAAACAAAAACCTTTTTCTCTCTCAGTCCGGCTTATGGAGCTCGGTGTATAGATGCTTTCGCCCATCCATGGAATTTCAACCTGGACTATGCCTTCCCGCCTATCCCTATGTTGGCAAAAACACTGCAGAAAATCTGATTGGACCAGGTCACAACGATCCTAATTGCTCCAATGTGGGCAGGGTGCAGCTGGTACAGCGCACTGATGGACATGGCATTAGAGGGTCCCTTACTTCTACCCCAGACCACCGACCTCCTTTACCAGGGTCCCCTACGTTACTTAGACTTGAACAGACTGAACCCAGCGGCTTGGTTACTGAAGCCAGCATCCTAAAAGCCAGAGGTCTCTCGGACAGGGTAATCCAAACGCTCCAAAAGAGCAGGAAACCAGTGACGAATGCCATCTATGGCAAAGTATGGAAAAAGTTCTCTTCCTGGTGCCTTCCCAATGTCCCTGATCCCTTCCACCCTAACATTGCTCAGATCCTGGACTTCCTCCAGAAAGGGTTGGAGCTAAGTCTTTCCTCAAGCACTCTGAAAGTTCAGATTTCTGCTCTTAGTTCTTTTTTTGCCAAGACCTGGCGGGCCACTGCTGGATCAAACGATTTATGACTTCTGCTAGTAAAATACATCCTAGACTCCCTAGCTGGCTCCCTCCCTGGGATTTAAATTTAGTACTCAACAGTCTAACCCAGGCTCCTTTCGAGCCCTTGTCCTCAATATCTTTTAAAACCCTGACTCTTAAGACAGTTTTTCTGGTGGCAATTACCACGACTAGACACATAGGAGAATTGCAGGCCCTGTCAATACAGGAACCACCCTACCTAACTATAAACTCTGATAGTATAGTTTTGCATTTAGATCCCTCCTTTATGCCCAAGGTTGCCTCAGACTTCCATAGGGGTCAAGATATTGTGCTGCCCTCATTTTGCCCAAATCCTTCTAATGCGAAGCAAGACAATTTCTGGATGTCCGCAGAGTGGTCCTCCATTACCTGGAACAATCCAAGGATTGGAGGGTTGACCACAATCTTTTTATTCAGTTTTCAGGCTAAAATAAAGGTAAAAAGGCAGCTAAAAGCACAATTGCAAACTGGATCAAACAGGCCATTTGTGTAGCGTACTCAATAAAAGATCTTCCTCCCCTGGCTTTACTAAAGGCTCATTCCACCCGGTCGGTCTCTACATCCTGGGCAGCGAGAGGGAACGCTTCATCTGAGCAGATATGCAGAGTGGCTACATGGTCTTCTGTACATACCTTCACCAGACATTATAGACTGAGCTTTAACAGGGATCTAATATTCGGCAGACGTGTTCTGTAAGCTGTGGTCCCTCCCTAAAGAAATCAGTATTGGTATTACTCCAAGGCGACTGTCGTAGAAGGTGACTGGAGAAAATAGAATTAGTCTTAACAGTAATTCGGTTTCTAGGAACCTTCCATGACAGCACTAATTTCCCTCCCTATCTGATATTGCTATTGGATGATTCCTGCTTTTTTGTGGTAACTATACATGCTTGTGTGTCCAGAAAAAAACACTGGAGATAGCAGGAAGGGGAGGGTTATTTAACCTCTTTGTGTTTCCTTTCCCCCATTAGGGTGGGGGGACATCCTTCAAGGTCACTGTCGTGGACGGTTCCTAGAAACCGAATTACCGGTAAGACTAATTCTATTTTTTAGGTGGCCCTCACTAGGATCTGATGTCAAAAAATTCATATCTGCAAGTGGTGTTTGTGCCCCTTTCAAAAGCTCCCATGGCAGGCCGGCTGGGGAATTGGTGCCTTTGCCGGTTCCTGATAGGCCATAGACTCATCTGTCTATGGACTTTGTCACCGGCCTCCCGCCTTCCAGGGCAAATACTGTGATATGGGCAGTGGTGGACAGGTTTTCCAAGCAGGCCCATTTTGTTCCCTTAGCGGCTTTGCCCTCAGCTGAAACTATGTCTAGATTGTTTGTGCAGCATGTGATCCACTTGCATGGGGTACCCCTGAATGTGGTGTCTGACAGAGGTATTCAGTTTGTGGCCAAGTTTTGGAGGGCATTCTGTAAGAATTTGGGCATTTTGTTATCTTTCTCTTCTGCATATCACCCGGAGAGCAATGGCCAGATTGAACACATGAATCAATCCCTGGAACAGATTTTTAGGTGTTTGACCTCTGTCAGACAGGATGACTGGTGTGACGCTCTACCTTTGGCTGAATTCGCTTTTAACAATCAGGTGAATCAATCCACTGATATGTCCCCATTTTTGGTCATCTATGGGTTTAGTCTAAATTTTGGGGAATTTTCGAATCTAGATTCCGGGTCCGGGGGGGTGGAGGGATCCATTCAGCAGTTAAAAGATCTGTGGGCTGAAGTCGCTGCAATGTCTCCAGGGCTCAAGGGAGGTATACATTTTTTGCGGATACAAGGAGAACTCCGGAGCACATATTTCAGGTGGGGGAGAAGGTTTGGCTTTCCACACAGAACATCAGTCTTAAGGTTCAGTCGGCCAAATTGGGACCAATATTCATTGGTCCATATGAGATTGTGGAAATAGTTAACCCAGTGGCATTTAGGTTGCGTCTTCCTGCCGCGTTTAAAATATCTAATGTATTCCATAAATCCCTGTTAAAACCATTGGGATCAGTCAAAGAGGATACTGGGTCCGTAGCTCTTCCGGTGTTGGTGGAGGGTTACATGGAGTATGAGGTTGGACATATCGTGGATTTTCGGTTGGTGCGTCGCTCCTTGCAATATCTAGTTCACTGGAAGGGGTATGGGCCGGAGGATCGCTCGTGGGTCCCTGCTCACTTGGTACATGCGGATCGTCTGGTTCGAGCATTTCATGCCAAGCATCCGGAGAGGCCTGGGGGTCCCCGTTGAGAGGGGGTACTGTCATGATCCTATGGTACTTTTTGGACTCATGTGCCAGGGGTAAATTATTTGTGGCCTCTTTCTGGTTCTGGGAGGGCTTTTTATAGCTTTGGTTAACTCGAATCCTTGTCAGTTATACTCCTGCCCTCGACTGAGTTAAGCTGACCCTGGTGTTTTATGTGTTTGTGCCTTGTACATGCTCTGCGTGAATATTTCCTGTTGCTGACCCGGTCTGTCCCCTACTTTGCTATTCGTTGTTCGGTTTTATTGTTTATTGACTCCGGCTTGACACCTAACTATGTTTTTGTCTCACTCCTTTTGTCCTCCGCTGTCCTCCTGTTATTGACCTTGGCTTGTCTGACTCCGCTCCCGACGTTGCCGGCTGTTATTTTCAGCCTTGCGCCCTCCAGTACGCTCGGGTGCTAGCTCTTGTCTTTAGGACCTTCCCACTCTGGTCACGTGACCCGCCAGGTCCTTGTCCGTGTCTCTTCTCACTGCCACTTCAGCCTGGTACTCTCTCCTTCCCTCCCCCTCTGGAGTGTGCGCACAGTAAGCACAGTCTTCTTCGATACAGTCCACTCCCTTTTTATTGTGTATGCACTGCACACTGTTTCCTTACACAAGTGGCCGCCGTCATATACCGACCTCCAGGCCCGGTCACTGCTTTTATTGACCAATTCTCTACCTGGCTTCTTCACTTTCTTTCCACTGACATTCCCACTATCATCATGGGTGACTTCAACATCCCCATTGATACCCTTCAGTCAACAGCCTCCAAACTTGTCCCTTACTTCATCTTTTGGACTTACTCAGTAGTCCTCCGCAGCCACTCACACAGACCGACATACAGTAGACCTTGTCTTCACCCCGCTCTGCTCTCTATCTAACTTCACCACCTCCCCTCTCCCTCTATCCGCACACCATCTGCTCACTTTCTCATCCCTGTCCTCCTCACCTGTCACCCCCGCAGAAATCTCGCACACCTAGACACCCATACACTCTCTAACTCTATTCTACCTCTGGCATCCATATTCTCACTCCATGACACAGACAGTGCCACTGCTTTCTACAATGCCACTCTCGCATCAGCTATTGATACAGTCGCCTCTCTCGTTCATGGCAGAGTGAGATGTATCAATAGACAATCCTGGCACAATAACTTCACTAACAAGCTCCGGCAAGTGTCCAGGGTTGCAGAGCAGTGCTGGAAGAAAACAAATTTGCACAATGATTTCACTGCATTCAAACATGCAACGCTCGCTTTCAAATCTGCTCTCACCTCTACTAAACAGGCCTACTTCACAACCCTCATATCTTCCCTATCCTACAACCTTAAACAGTTATTCAAAACTTTTAACTCCCTCCTCCAACGTCCAACATCTCTGCTGAGGACTTTGCCACACACTTCAAAAATATAATTGACCAAACAAGGCAAGTCTTTATTGTTCAACTAACACAACCCCTTTGTATACCAGACCAATGACCAGACCCCTATAACCTCCCTCTCCAAACTGAAGGGGAACTTAATTGTTTCCTCTCCAAATCACACCTCACCACTTGTGCACTAGACCCCATCTCATCCCACCTCCTTCCCAACCTCACCACCTTATCCCATCCCTAACCCATCTCTTCAATCTATCATTAACTTCTGGTACCTTCCCTTCTGCTTTCAAACATGCCACAACCACGCCTATCCTTAAAAAGCCAACCTTAGACCCAACCGCTACGTCCAGCTATCGCCCAATATCGCTGCTCCCATTCGCTTTCAAACTCCTGGAGCAGCATGTCCACACTGAATTTTCCTCCCACCTCTCATCTAACTTGCTCTTTGACAATCTACAATCTAGTTTCCGTCCCCATCATTCCACTGAGACTGCCCTGACCAAAATTTCTAACGACCTACTTACAGCCAAAGCTAACAGACAATACTCTATACTCCTCCTTCTCGATCTGTCCTCTGATTTCAATACAGTTGACCACTGTCTCCTACTAGAGAGCCTCTCCTCCTTTGGCATCAAAGCCCTCGCCCTATCCTGGATCTCCTACCTTTCCAACCGCACATTCAGTGTCTGCCACTCCCACACTACCTACTCACCCCACCCTCTTTCTGTTGGGAGTCCCCCAAGGCTCTGTTCTAGGGCCCTTACTCTCCTCAATCTATACACTTGGCCTTGGACAACTCATAAAGTCCCTTGGATTCCAGTACCATGGAATGATGCTGATGACACTCAGATCTACCTCTCTGGCCCAGACTTTACCTCTCTGCTGTCCAGAATCCTGGAGTGTCTATCAGCCATATCCGCTGCCTCGGAGTAACCCATGACTCTGCCCTGTCCTTCAAACCGCACATCAAAGCTCATTCCACCTCCTGTCGCCTCCAGGTCAAAAATATCTCCAGAATCCGTCCTTTCCTCAACCCTCAATCTACTAAACTGCTTGTGCATGCCCTCATCATCTCCCGCCTTGACTACTGCAACATCCTTTTCTGTGGCCTCCCTGCTAATACTCTCGCACCTCTCCAGTCCGTCCTTAACTCTGCTGCCTGACTAATTCATCTCTCTCCTCGCTACTCCTCCGCTTCTCCCCTCTGCAAATTTCTTCACTGGCTCCCATTCCCTCAGTGTATCCAGTTCAAATTACTAATACTGACCTACAAAGGCCTCTTTCACACATCAGCTTTTTGCCATCAGTCACAATCCGTCGTTTTTTAGAAAAAAAACGGATCCAGCAAATGTTGCTGCTGGATCCGTTTTTTTTCTCATAGACTTGTATTAGCGACAGATTGTGACGGACGGCATCCGTTTCATCCATCGTTTGACGGACACGTCGTAAAGTCTTTGTCCATCGGCCGGAGACAACGGACAAAGTAATGTTTTTTGTGCACGTCGAAAAGTCGGTCAGCGACGTATCCTGCGCCGTTGGCTATAATGGAAGCCTATGGGCGCAGAATCCGTCAAAAGATGGAATCCAGCGACGGATTCCGTTTTTTTGAAACTGAGCATGCGTGGAAGAATTTCTATTCCTTTAATCTCTCTCTCTCTCTCTCTCTCTCCCTCTCCAGTATTCTGTTCCTTTGAATTCCTGCGGCAGCTGCTTCGACGGATCCGTCAAAAAAACGGATCCAGTGTATTTGTTTTACAATCTGCACAGGATTCGTCCTTTCAACACTTTGACGGATTGTGACTGATTCTAAAAAACTGATGTGTGAGAGGGGCCAAAACCAACCATAACCAGTCTCCTCCAAATATATCTCTGAACTAATCTCCCCCCCCATTTTTGAGAACCAGCTAAGCTAAAGCAGACAGCTGGGAGCTGGTGTTCTCAGGCTGGTAAGGGGCCATGGATATTGCCACCCCCAGTCTAAAAATAGCAGCCCGCAGCCACCCTATTAGATGCGCCAATTCTGGTGCTTTTCCCAGCTCGTGGGCTTCATATTTGTGGGGTTGATATCACCTTTGTATTATCCAGTTACAGCTCTCAGTTTTGCCTGGCTGGTTCTGAAAAATACATGGGAACCCACGCCATTTTTTTAAAATGTATTTATAGCGCAGGCTGATGAATACTCCTATCAGCCACCGCCTGCTCTCGCTGTTATTAGTGGCAGCAGGCGTAGGCTAATGGGAGTATTAGTCCCATTGTTAACACCACGCCGGAGTCCGGCTCTGACAGGCAGAGTCTCCGGCGTGTCACTTCAATCTCCCGGCTCCGGTTAGTTCTTCCCTTCCCCATGCTCTGCATGCTTCCAGACGGTCCTCTAGCCATGTCCTTAGGGAACGCGCGCGTGCACTCCCGTCCTCTTAAAGGGTCAGCACGTGCACTTGCTATTTCCTCCCGAGGCAATAGCTGTGGGACATTATGTATAAATTGCTTCCTCCCCCTCCCCACTGGGGAGGTGACTGAGCAACCTTCCTGTTTTGTAGTCTAAGTTGTGTAAGGTTGCATACCTGTCCGTGTTGCACTCTGGTGCAAATCCTGACTGCTGCATTCTCGAACAAATCCTTACTGCTGCACTCTGATGCAGATCCTGCCTCCTGCACTCTGGTGCAAATCCTGCCTGCTGCACTCTGATGCAGATTCTGCCTGCTGCACTCTGATACAAACACTGCTTGCTGCACTCTGATACAAACACTGCCTGCTGCACTCAGCTGTGATAAAGAACGCAAGTGAGCGTTCGAAACGCATCTTGCTCCCTTGCCCTGTCTATGCAACCTTAGTAATTTTTGTAATTTTTCATGGACTTAAAATAAGGAAAGAAGAATTTTACCAGGTGCTGGATCAACAACTTTTTTTTCTTTGAGCATATTATCTGGTGTGGATCCACCTGGTTCCGTGCAAGCTGGACTTCAAGTACTAGGTGAGCTGGCTTTCTCTTTACTACATGTGAACTCTGATGCAGATCCTGCCTGCTGCACTCTGATACAAACTCTGTTTGCTGCACTCTGATGCGAACTCTGCCTGCTGCACTCTGATGCGAACTCTGCTGCATTCTAAATCAAACTCTGCTACCTGCTCTCTTTAGTCTGTCCTCTGCGTCCAGCTGCTGCGCGTCCGTTGGTCTGCCCTGGAGTGGCACCTTCATCAGGAGCTAAGTCTAACCTCACCATCAGAGGCTCAAGTGAACAGTCAGGTGTACACTTAGTCACGCCCCTCCAGACTCTGGACGGTCCATGGCACAGTGGTTCCACAAAACACATCCGTGACACCCATCAGACGACGCCTGTGACCGCAGGTGAACTTTTTACCTCCGGTCACAGCTGCGACTCACGCTGTCAGCTAATGATCTTACCACATTTTGGAAACTAGACCCCCCAATGAACTTATCTAGATGTGTGGTGAGCACTTTGAACCCCCAAGTGCTTCACAGAAGTTTATAACGCAGAGCCGTGAAAATAAAAAAAAATCATTTTTCTTTCCTCAAAAATTATTTTTTAGCCAGCAATTTTTTATTTTCACAAGGGTAACAGGAGAAATTGGACCCCAAAAGTTGTTGTCCAGTTTGTCCTGAGTAGGCTGATACCCCATATGTGGGGGGAACCACTGTTTGGGAACATGGCAGAGCTCGGAAGAGAAGTAGTGACGTTTTGAAATGCAGACTTTGATGGAATGGTCTGCGGGCTTCATGTTACATTTGGAGAGCCCCTGATGTGCCTAAACATTAGAAACCCCCCACGAGTGACCCCATTTTGGAAACTAGACCCCCCAAGGAACTTATATAGATGTGTGTTGAGCACTTTGAACCCCAAGTGCTTCCCAGAAGTTTATAACGCAGAGCCGTGAAACTAAAAAATCATTTCTTTTCCTCAAAAAATGATTTTTTAGCCGGCAATTTTTTATTTTCACAAGGGTAACAGGAGAAATTGGACTCCAATAGTTGTTGTTCAGTTTGTCCTGAGTACACTGATACCCCATATGTGGGGGTAAACCACTGTTTGGAGACACGTCGGGGCTCGGAAGGGAAATAGTGACGATTTGAAATGCAGACTTTGATGGAATGGTCTGCGGGTGTAACGTTGCGTTTACAAAGCCCCTGATGTGCCTAAACAGTAGAAACCCCCCACAAGTGACCCCATTTTGTAAACTAGAGCCCCCAAAGAACTTATCTAAATGTGTGGTGAGCACTTTGAACCCCCAAGTGCTTCACAGAATTTTATAACGCAGAGCTGTGAAAATAAAAAATCATTTTTTTTCCCACAAAAATAATTTTTTAGCTCCTATTTTTTATTTTCCCAAGGGTAACAGGAGAAATTAGACCCCCAAAGTTGTTGTGCAATTTTTCCTGAGTACGCTTATGCCCCATATGTTTGGGTAAACCACTGTTTGCGAGCACGTCGGGGCTCGGAGGGAGCACAGTTTGACTTTTTGAACGCAAGATTGGCTGGAATCAATGGTGGCGCCATGTCGCGTTTGGAGACCCCCTGGTGTGCCTAAACAGTGGAAACCCCTCAATTCTAACTCCAACACTAACCCCCAACACACCCTTAACCCTAATCCCAACTCTAACCATGACCCTAATTACAACCCTAACCCCAACACACCCCTAACCACAACCCTAACCCCAACACACCCCTAACCCTAATCCCAACCGTAACCCTAACCACAACCTTAACCCCAACATACCCCTAACCCTAATCCCACCCCTAACCATAACCCTAACCACAAGCCTAACCCTAACCCCAACACACCCCTAACCCTAATCTTAACCCTAATTCCAACCCTAACCCTAATTCTAACCCTAAGGCTATGTGCCCACGTTGCAGATTCGTGTGCGGATTTTTCCGCATCGTTTTTGAAAAATCCGCAGGTAAAACGCACTGAGTTTTACCTGTGGATTTACAGCGGATTTCCAGTGTTTTTTGTGCGGATTTCACCTGCGGATTCCAATTGAGGAACAGGTGTAAAACGCTGTGAAATCCGCACAAAGAATTGACATGCTGGGGAAAATACAATGCAGCGTTTCCGCGCTGTATTTTTCGCACTATGGGCACAGCGGATTTGGTTTTCCATAGGTTTACATGGTACTGTAAATGTGATGGAAAACTGCTACGAATCCGCAGCAGCCACTCCGCTGCGCATCCGCAGCCAAATTCGTGTGCACATAGCCTAATTCTAACTCTAACCCTAATTCTAACCCTAACCCTAATTGCAACCCTAACCCTAATTGCAACCCTAACCCTAATTCTAACCCTAACTCTAATTCTAACCATAATTCTAACCCTAACCCTAATTGCAACCCTAACCCTAACCCTAACTTTAACCCTAAACCTAGTGGAAAAATAAAATAAATATATTTTCTTTATTTCATTATTTTCCATACCTATGGGGGTGATAAAGGGGGGGGTTATTTACAATTTATTTCATTTTTTATTTTGATCACTGTGTGGTTATATCACAGTGATCAAAATGTACCTAGAATGAATCTGCCGGCCGGCCATTTTGGAAGATGACGGCACCCATGGAGAAGACGGACAGACACTGGGACTAGGTAGGTACGGGGGTGAGCAAGGACCGCGGGGGGATCGGAGGGGAGGACGGAGGGCAGCGGCAGAGATACTAACCTGTGAAAGAGCGCTTAGAGACACACAAATACAGATCACAACTCACAGGGAACCATACTTACTGGAAATTGCAAAAAGCATTCCTACTTTGGCTGATCTTTGAATGTCAGTTTGCATATTTTCATTCTCGCATCTGAGTTAAATAGTCTAAGGCTAGCAGGATCCACACAAGATAGTGGAAAGGGGATCCAAAAATTGGGCAAGCAAAATAGTTGACAGAATCCCAAATCAGAGGCGTTTCCTTTCACTAAAAGCTACATGGTCAGTTTTCCACCAATATGCAGGACATTAAAGTTATATACACAATCTTACCATTGTTGTTCCCTGAGACCGACCTTCTACCTGCAAGAGAGAGGTTTGAGATTTTCAAGTTGTGAAAAAATGTACCGTAAACTGTCCTACAAGCAAGATACCATGAGCATAGCCCGCTGTCTGGGCCCAGTTTTCCCAAGCTTACTAGCTAGATGTGCGGGCGATTTGTTTTATCTATACCACAATAATACACAAATATACATATACAGGACTCTTTGTCTGGGTTTCCATCAGAATCCCCCAAAAACAGGATCCCAATGGAAACCCCACCAGAGCTATTCACCATAGAGCTCAGTTCACATGAGCATGTAAAAAATGTCTGATTTTCATGTATTGTCATCTGTGTTTATACATCAGCAGTCATTAATATTTACAAGGTCAAATACAGTTCCCTACATTAGTAAAAATCATAAACTATACGGTTGATCCTTATAGGATCCAACTTTTTTAGCGCACCAATAGACTTAAACAGTCTTCTCCAAGATACAGAGAAGACAAGTGTATGCTGCAATTTTTTTTTTGTACGGGGACATTCAGTTAGTGAAAAAAAAACAGTTATCTGAATAGCTCTATTGAATACCATTAGTCGACTTTTTTTTACAGACAGCACTCACAGAGAAAATACGGTCATGTAAGCATAGATTAAACTATAGTACTATATATGGGTGCACCTAGCCTAAGCTACATTCATGCAAACTCAATGTCTCACAATTCCTGCCATTTAATCCTAGCACACATTCCCTCTCTCAGGACAGTAGGGAGCACTACTATAGTTGGAGAATGTGAAATCTACTATATAATTGTCTACGGGTCACTTCCATCTTTCTGTCTGTCCTTCTGTCTGTCCTTCTTTCTGTCACGGATATTCATTGGTTGCGGCCTCTGTCTGTCATGGAATCCAAGTCGCTGATTGGTCTCGCCAGCTGCCTGTCATGGCTGCCGCGGCCAATCAGCGACGGCCACAGTCCGATTAGTCCCTCCCTACTCCCCTGCAGTCAGTGCCCGGCGCCCGCTCCATACTCCCCGCAGTCACCACTCACACAGGGATAATGCCAGCGGTAATGGGCCGCGGGTAACTCACTCCGTTACTGCCGCTATTAACCCTGTGTGACCAAGTTTTTACTATTGATGCAGCCTATGCAGCGTCAATAGTAAAAGGATCTAATGTTAAAAATAATGAAAAAAATCATTATATACTCACCTTCCGCCGACTTTCCCGCTCCTCGAGACGCTCCGGTAACTGCTCCATGCAAACGGCAGGTTCCGGTGGCAAGGATGGTATGCGACAAGGACCTGCCATGACGTCACGGTCATGTGACCGCGACCTCATCACAGGTCCTGCGAGGGAAGGACCTGTCATGACATCACGGTCATGTGACCGCAACGTCATCCCGGGTCCTGCGCTACCAACCCTGGGACCGGAAGCTGCCGAGTGCACCGCACACAGGCGACATGACTACAAGGGCTCCCTCGGAAGGTGAGTATTTGTTTATTTTTTAACCTGTGACATACGTGGCTGGGCAATATACTACGTAGGGCAATATACTACATGACTGGCCAATATACTACGTGGCTGGGCAATATACTACGTGGCTCTGTGCTGTATACTACGTCGTTGTGCAATATACTACGTGGCTATGTGCTGTATACTACATCACTGGGCAATATACTACGTAACTGGGTAATATACTACGTGACTGGGCATATACTACGTCACTGGGCAATATACTATGTAACTGGGCAATATACTAGGTGACTGGGCAATATACTACGTCACTGGGCAATATACTACGTGACTGGGCAATATACTACGTGGCTGGGCAATATACTACGTGGCTGGGCAATATACTACGTGGCTGGGCAATATACTACGTGGTTGGGCAATATACTACGTGGTTGGGCAATATACTACGTGGCTGGGCAATATACTACGTGGCTCTGTGCTGTATACTACGTCACTGGGCAATATACTACGTGGCTCTGTGCTGTATACTACGTCACTGGGCAATATACTATGTAACTGGGCAATATGCTACGTGGCTGGGCAATATACTACGTCACTGGGCAATATACTACGTGACTGGGCAATATACTACGTGGCTGGGCAATATACTACGTGGCTGGGCAATATACTACGTGGTTGGGCAATATACTACGTGGCTGGGCAATATACTATGTGGGCTGTGCAATATACTACGTGGACATGCATATTCTAGAATACCCGATGCGTTAGAATCGGGCCACCATCTAGTGTCAGAATAATACTAGAGATGATGATTAATTTCAGCTTTTATTTCTTCCATCTTGTTCCTGTGGCTCTGAATTTTCCACACACAAAGTTAGTATTGCTAAGATTGAGGGTACGTTCCCACCAGGGTCGGCATCAGCACCCGGCACTCCGGGCAAATGCCGGGGCCCTGGGGAGAGAGGGGGGCCCACTTACAGCTGGGAGAGCAGAGCAGGAGATAACATGCTCTCTCCGCCCACAATGTCACTGCTGGCTGCGTTCTCTTAACCCCTATGTGCCAGCTCTGACACAAGCATCTTCTCACTCAGTCAGTGCAGCCAGGCAGGCACACATAGGGGTTAAGAGAAGGCAGCCAGTGTGACTGTTTGTGGGCGGAGAGAGCACGTTCTCTGCTCTCCCCCCTGGGTGGCTGCAGTGCTGAGCTGAACTTATCAGGCAGTTTCTGGAGGAGCTCCGTCCTACCAGTGCCTGAGTGAGTGTTATGGTATCCAGCAGTGGTTGCAGTTGTGGCTCAGTCTGCTGCTGTCTGTCTCCGCTGCCTAAAAATGTGGGTGATGTCTGGAGGAGCAGCTGGTGGGGTGCAGCCTGTAGCCACCCAGCTCACCCAGAATAATAATAATAATAATAATCTTTATTTTTATATAGCGCTAACATATTCCGCAGCGCTTTACAGTTTTGCACACATTATCATCACTGTCCCCGATTGGGCTCACAATCTAGAATTCCTATCAGTATGTCTTTGGAATGTGGGAGGAAACCGGAGTGCCCGGAGGAAACCCACGCAAACACGGAGAGAACATACAAACTCTTTGCAGATGTTGTCCTGGGTGGGATTAGAACCCAGGACCCCAGCGCTAGAATACATGCATGCTGCACCAAACCTGCACCAGTGGGATAGGAAGAAGCTTAACCCCTTCCCATCTGTATGAAGGTTATTGCTAAACCTTAAAGATAACAATCCGACCCGCATAAAAGGGGGTAAACCAGATGCCAGGAGGAAGGGGAGCTGCTGCCATGGATAAAACTGAGCTGTGGGCTGTATGTTGGGGCCCTGTGGCCCCAGGCTGGTGACTGGAGGGACTCTGCCCAG
The DNA here is from genome assembly GCF_032444005.1 of Ranitomeya imitator. Lineage (NCBI taxonomy): Eukaryota > Metazoa > Chordata > Amphibia > Anura > Dendrobatidae > Ranitomeya > Ranitomeya imitator. Next base: position 226,044,857 of record NC_091284.1, read on the forward strand.
TGCTGGCATGTGGGTGATTTCTGCTCCGGAGTCTCAGCTTCTCTCCTCCAGGTCACACTGTGCAGTCACAGCAACATTGGTTGTCTCTGTCCAGGTCCCAGCAGCTGCCACTGCTCCCACCAAGGACATGGCATCACTTAACCCTTGCCCTGCAGCCACCGGCAACAAATCCACATTATTCCTTGATTAAATCAGGTTCCAAACCAATAGAGGAGCAGACATTTCCTGCTGCCATTAGGGTCCGGGAGGGGGTGACATTGGCTGCCCTGCTACTCTGTAGTGGGGGGTGACAAGTGTAACATGGGGTAACGATGACGGAGAAATGCACAGGATAATAGTGAGCGCGACAGAGGGCAGTGTATGGTATGGAGCAGTCAGGGGGTGGGCTGCAGGATCCCCCCATACTGTACATGACTGCCCGGGACAGGGAGGCGTTTAATGAGCTTCTAATGACAGGGCACTAATTGGGTCATTAGGGTTTGTGGAAAGGATTCAGCATCAGGTCCCTCATTAATGCCCGAGCCGCCTGTTACTTTGTAGCACAGATCTGTTGGGGCCGCAAAACCAAACAACGTTGTTTATGTAGAAAAGTCTTTGTTTCATAGAAAAACTCAAAACAGAAAAGCACCTCTCCTGTATATATACACTGCACAGCACCTTTCCTCCTGTATATATACACTGCACAGCACCTCTCCTGTATATATACACTGCACAGCACCTTTCCTCCTGTATATATACACTGCAGAATTTACAATAGCTGTCACTCATGTAAGAAGTGAAATCTGGCATTGTACTATACATTTCTCTGCCGTATCTGTGCATCATAAATCGGGGTATGTGTTAAAGGGGGGGGCCCACTGAGACTCTTTCGCCCGGGGCCCTCGAAAACCTGGAGCCGGCCCTGGTTCCCACGGTCAGTAAACGCTGCGGGTTGAACGCTGTGTACATCCGCAGCGTCCACCCCGCGGCGTTCAGTTGTTACATCATAGTGGATGGGATTTCAAGAAATCCCATGTCCATTATGCATGCACAGGCGCCCGCGGATCACCCACACTGCAACATGTCAATTTATCTTGCGGAGACGCCCGTCTCCGCAAGATAGATGTCACCCATACAATGTATTGGATGCAGTGATTCCGTACAGGTCAATGAACACATGCAGAATCACCTGCATTCAAAAGCCAGGAGCCTTTTGGACGCAGCGGACATGTGCTGTGTTCAAAGTGCTGCCGATGACTGACTGTGGAAACGGAGCCTAACTCTTCCCAATCTTATCTTAGTTATGATGTTAATAATTTATCTGAATACACCTTTCACAGGAGGAGTACCTTCAACCTATATGCCTCCAATATCACCAGGAAACGCCATAGATCAATTTCAAGATCAAGTAATAAAAAACATAGAAGCACTATGCTATAAATCTGTACAAAATTTAAACAAAGCCGAACAAAAAGCTTTACAGGACATGAAAAAATGGGATAATGTGATTTTTCGGAGAGTTGCTAAAAGAGGCAATTGAGGCTGGTTTCACATTTGCGGTTGTGTCCGCAGTGTTTCGGCCGCATACATCCGCATGCGTCGTGTTTTCCTATCTTTAATGTTGTGGACGCAGGTACATGCGTTTGTATACTTCTGGCAGCGTTTGACTACGCATGCGTCGTTTCGGCTTGTGAGGCTGGGGGCGGCTAACGCAACATGTTGCAATTTTGGTAGGGGCAATTTGCCGCCGCCAAACGCATGCGGACGCTTGCGGAAGGAATGCATCGAAACAATGCATTACAGTCTATGGAACGCAGGTGTACGCAAGTACACACGTTCGCTCGCGTTTTCGAACGCATGTGTTTTTCCAGAGTAAACATGTCTAGACACTGATTAGCCACCCCCACACAAAGATAGATAAAAATAATGTGTGGGACTGGTAGTACACTACTCTACAGACCCCTGGAAGCAGACAGACTTGAAGCAGGCACTTGGAAGCAGACTGGAACCTCTCCAGAAGAATCACAACTTTGGCTAATGTGAATATAAAAGCGAATGTCTGTCTGTCTTTTTTAATATCTTTAGTATGTACTAATTTCTGTCTATTTTTTCTTGCAGCATTCATAATGTCTTCTTCATCATCTTCTGAGGAGCGCCCTGGCCCTGAATGTGCAGAACAGGAAAGTGAAGTGAGTACATTCCCTACTGACTGGTAAGTATTCTCTGTCACGTATACACATGTGGTAATTTTTTTTAAATGTTTTCTTATCAGACCAGGTCTTCCACTGCAGCGGAGGCAGTCAAGGAGCAGTCAGCACACGTTCGGGTGGCAAGACGGCGTGTAAGTATACTTGACTGGTTTTTTTTTTGCCTTTTTTTGATGACTATACTATTCTTGCCTGTTTTTTTATTTCTTCACTTTACTTCTATCTTCCCTTTTTTGTCTTGACTACTATTTTTTTCTTGACTTTAACTTATTATTTCCTGTTTTCTGTATCTCTTGTTTTCTTTCTTTTTCTTATCTTTACAACATTAATGTCTTTCTTTCTTTTCTAGGTTCCAGAAGGGGATGAAGACCTTCTTGATAATGACCTTCTCATTTCCCTGGTTGAGGAGCGAGTTCCGTTGTGGGACACCCGGGTTCAGCAGCACTTGGACAACATTGTCATCTGGCGGCTGTGGAATGAGGTGGCCCGAGCGATGATGGATGGCTAGGACAACGCCACGACACGGGTTTACAAGGAATTTTGCAAGTATTTAGATGTTGTGTGATGCACCATTCACCTTGGCCGTGATCACACAACTGTGTGTGATGCGATAAACTCCTCTGAGTTTCTCGCATCACACAAAGTTGTGTGATCACGACCAAAAGTGCATTGACTAAAATTTTTTTATTGTTTTTCCAGTGAACAAAGTCAGAACCCATTGGCGTTCGATGAAGGATCGCTTCAACAAGGACCTTCGTCAAGAGAGCCAGGTTTGCAGTGGTGCTGCAGCAAGGATCAGAAAGTACACATTTCATTGCATGCTGGCGTTTGAGATCGGTCCTTGCCCAGAGAACGTAAGTATTTTTGTGTTGTACTGTACTGTGTTGTATTCCCTAATCAGTTTTTTTCTAGTCCACAGGAGATGGTGCTTTTACTATTGTAAATTTTTGGTACTAATGTTTTTCTTTTATTTTCACAGAAACTGGAGCAGCACCCTTGAACCTGGATCTGGAGCGGTCCTTCATCGAACAGCCACGGACCAGTCCCAGCCATTCACCAGCGCAGCAGCAAGTGGGCCTGCAACACAGACTGGAGACCAGGAAGCTGGTCCATCAGGTGTTCCCCTGTCCCAGTCCTCTGCCTCTTTTTTTTGGCTCTTCCTGCCAGCGGCAGAGGGCCTCGGACAGGTCACTTGTTGTGAATTCTGCTTTTGGGCTCCCTCCGGTGGTTGTAGGTGGTAATGCAGTTGTCTCTGGGCTGCAGTCCTGGACAGGTGTATCTGCTGATTGCAATTCTGACTGGGGTATTTAGGTTTGCAGGACTCATTAGTCCTTGCCAGTTGTCAATGTTTCTTGGGAAGTGTTGGATCTCTGTCTGGCTTCTCCTGCTTAGCTGCCAATTCAGCAAAGATAAGTGTCTGTTTCTTTTTCTTTGGCACACAAGCTGTGTGCTTGTTTTTTGATTGTATTCCTGTTCTGAGTGTAGGAGTCTCTGGAGTTGCAGATATACGTACCACTTCTTTAGTTAGATGGAGGAATTTTTTGTATAATCTTCTGTGGATATTTTTGGAAGGGTTTTAATACTGACCGCACAGCACGCTGTCCTATCCTTTCCTATTTTAGCTAGAGTGGCCTCTTGTGCTAAATCCTGTTTTCTGCCTGTGTTTGTCTTTCCTCTCCTACTCACAGCCAATATTTGTGGGGGGCTGCCTATCCTTTGGGGTTCTGCTCTGAGGCAAGGTAGTATTCCTATTTCTATCTATAGGGGTATCTAGTCCTCCGGCTGTGACGAGGTGTCTAGGGTTTGTTAGGCACACCCCACAGCTACTTCTAGTTGCGGTGTTAAGATCAGGATTTGCGGTCAGTATAGTTACCACCTACTCCAGTGAAAGTTTTCATGCTGCTCCAAGGTCACCGGATCATAGCAGTCACTCATGCCCGAGCTTCTTCACTTGAGCTCGGTCTTCCAGAATGGCTTAAAGGCGCTGGGAGATAGACTGGAAAGTGGTCTGACTCATATTAACACATTTTTCCAGGATGTCAACCAGCGCCTTAACCGCCTGGAAGCCGACCTCCAGAGACCAGCACATCATTTCTTTAACCCCTTCATGACCCAGCCTATTTTGACCTTAAAGTCCTTGCCGTTTTTTGCAATTCTGACCAGTGTCCCTTTATGAGGTAATAACTCAGGAACGCTTCAACGGATCCTAGCGGTTCTGAGATTGTTTTTTCGTGACATATTGGGCTTCATGTTAGTGGTAAATTTAGGTCAATAAATTCTGCGTTTATTTGTGATAAAAACGGAAATTTGGCGAAAATTTTAAAAATTTCGCAATTTTCACATTTTGAATTTTTATTCTGTTAAACCAGAGAGATATGTGACACAAAATAGTTAATAAATAACATTTCCCACATGTTTACTTTACATCAGCACAATTTTGGAAACAAAATTTTTTTTTGTTAGGAAGTTATAAGGGTTAAAATTTGACCAGCGATTTCTCATTTTTACAACGAAATTTACAAAACCATTTTTTTTAGGGACCACCTCACATTTGAAGTCAGTTTGAGGGGTCTATATGGCTGAAAATACCCAAAAGTGACACCATTCTAAAAACTGCACCCCTCAAGGTACTCAAAACCACATTCAAGAAGTTTATTAACCCTTCAGGTGCTTCACAGCAGCAGAAGCAACATGGAAGGAAAAAATGAACATTTAACTTTTTAGTCTCAAAAATTATCTTTTAGCAACAATTTTTTTATTTTCTCAATGGTAAAAGGAGAAACTGAACAACGAAAGTTGTTGTCCAATTTGTCCTGAGTACGCTGATACCTCATATGTGGGGGTAAACCACTGTTTGGGCGCACGGCAGGGCTTGGAAGGGAAGGAGCGCCATTTGACTTTTTGAATCAAAAATTGGCTCCACTCTTTAGCGGACACCATGTCACGTTTGGAGAGCACCCGTGTGCCTAAAAATTGGAGCTCCCCCACAAGTGACCCCATTTTGGAAACTAGACGCCCCAAGGAACTTATCTAGATGCATAGTGAGCACTTTAAACCCCCAGGTGCTTCACAAATTGATCCGTAAAAATGAAAAAGTACTTTTTTTTCACAAAAAAATTCTTTTAGCCTCAATTTTTTCATTTTCACATGGGCAACAGGATAAAATGGATCCTAAAATGTGTTGGGCAATTTCTCCTGAGTACACCAATACCTCACATGTGGGGGTAAACCACTGTTTGGGCACATGGTAAGGCTCGGAAGGGAAGGAGCGCCATTTGACTTTTTGAATGAAAAATTATTTCCATCGTTAGCGGACACCATGTCACGTTTGGATAGCTCCTGTGTGCCTAAACATTGGCGCTCCCCCACAAGTGACCCCATTTTGGAAACTAGACCCCCCAAGGAACTTATTTAGATGCCTAGTGAGCACTTTAAACCCTCAGGTGCTTGACAAATTGATCTGTAAAAATGAAAAAGTACTTTTTTTTCACAAAAAAATTCTTTTCGCCTCAATTTTTTCATTTTCACATGGGTAGTAGGATAAAATGGATCATAAAATTTGTTGGGCAATTTCTCCCGAGTACGCCGATACCTCATATGTGGGGGTAAACCACTGTTTGGGCACTCGGCAGGGCTCGGAAGAGAAGGCGCGCCATTTGACTTTTTGAATGGAAAATTAGCTCCAATTGTTAGCGGACACCATGTCGCGTTTGGAGAGCCCCTGTGTGCCTAAACATTGGAGCTCCCCCACAAGTGACCCCATTTTGGAAACTAGACCCCCCAAGGAACTTATCTAGATGCATTTTGAGCACTTTAAACCCCCAGGTGCTTCACAGAAGTTTATAACGCAGAGCCATGAAAATAAAAAATAATTTTTCTTTCCTCAAAAATGATTTTTTAGCCTGGAATTTCCTATTTTGCCAAGGATAATAGGAGAAATTGGACCCCAAATATTGTTGTCCAGTTTGTCCTGAGTTCGCTGATACCCCATATGTGGGGGTAAACCACTGTTTGGGTGCACGGCAGGGCTCGGAAGGGATGGCACGCCATTTGGCTTTTTAAATGGAAAATTAGCTCCAATCATTAGCGGACACCATGTCACGTTTGGAGAGCCCCTGTGTGCCTAAACATTGGAGATCCCCCAGAAATGACACCATTTTGGAAACTAGACCCCCAAAGGAACTAATCTAGATGTGTGGTGAGGACTTTGAACCCCCAAGTGCTTCACAGAAGTTTATAACGCAGAGCCATGAAAATAAAAAAAAAAAAATATTTTCTCAAAAATGATCTTTTAGCCTGCAATTTTTTATTTTCCCAAGGGTAACAGGAGAAATTTTACCCCAAAAGTTGTTGTCCAGTTTCTCCTGAGTACGCCGATACCCCATATGTGGGGGTAAATCACTGTTTGGGCACATGCCGAGGCTCGGAAATGAAGTAGTGACGTTTTGCAATGCAGACTTTGATGGAATGCTCTGTGGGCGTCACGTTGCGTTTGCAGAGCCCCTGATGTGGCTTAACAGTAGAAACCCCCCACAAGTGACCCCATTTTGGAAACTAGACCCCCAAAGGAACTAATCTAGATGTGTGGTGAGCACTTTGAACCCCCAAGTGCTTCATAGAAGTTTATAATGCAGAGCCGTGAAAATAATAAATACGTTTTCTTTCCTCAAAAATAATTATTTAGCCCAGAATTTTTTATTTTCCCAAGGGTAACAGGAGAAATTGGACCCCAATAGTTGTTGTCCAGTTTCTCCTGAGTACGCTGATACCCCATGTGTGGGGGTAAACCAGTGTTTGGGCACACGTCGGGGCTCAGAAGGGAAGTAGTGACTTTTGAAATGCAGACTTTGATGGAATGGTCTGCGGGCGTCACATTGCGTTTGCAGAGCCCCTGGTGTGCCTAAACAGTAGAAACCCCCCACAAGTGACCACATTTTAGAAACTAGACCCCCCAAGGAACTTATCTAGATATGTGGTGAGCACTTTGAACCCCCAAGTGCTTCACAGACGTTTACAACGCAGAGCCGTGAAAATGAAAAATCATTTTTCTTTCCTCAAAAATGATGTTTTAGCAAGCATTTTTTTAGATTCACAAGGGTAACAGGAGAAATTGGACCCCAGTAATTGTTGCGCAGTTTATCCTGAGTACACTGATACCCCATATGTGGGGGTAAACCACTGTTTGGGCACACGTCAGGGCTCGGAAGTGAGGGAGCACCATTTGACTTTTTGAATACGAGATTGGCTGGAATCAATGGTGGCGCCATGTTGCGTTTGGAGACCCCTGATGTGCCTAAACAGTGGTAACCCCTCAATTCTACCTCCAACACTAACCCAAACACACCCCTAACCCTAATCCCAACTGTAGCCATAACCCTAATCACAACCCTAACCACAACCCTAATTCCAACCCTAACCCTAAGGCTATGTGCCCACGTTGCGGATTCGTGTGAGATATTTCCGCACCATTTTTGAAAAATCCGCGGGTAAAAGGCACTGCGTTTTACCTGCGGATTTTCCGCGGATTTCCAGTGTTTTTTGTGCGGATTTCACCTGCGGATTCCTATTGAGGAACAGGTGTAAAACGCAGCGGAATCCGCACAAAGAATTGACATGCTGCGGAAAATACAACGCAGCGTTTCCGCGCGGTATTTTCTGCACCATGGGCACAGCGGATTTGGTTTTTCATATGTTTACATGGTACTGTAAACCTGATGGAATACTGCTGCGAATCCGCAGCGGCCAATCCGCAGCCAAATCCGCACCGTGTGCACATAGCCTAATTCTAAAGGTATGTGCACACTGCGGAAAACGCTGCAGATCCGCAGCACTTTCCCATGAGTTTACAGTTCAATGTAGACCTATGGGAAACAAAAATCGCTGTACACATGCTGCGGAAAAACTGCACGGAAACGCAGCGGTTTACATTCCGCAGCATGTCACTTCTTTCTGCGGATTCCGCAGCGGTTTTACAACTGCTCAAATAGAAAATCGCAATTGTAAAACCGCAGTGAAATGCGCAGAAAAAAACGCGGTAAATCCGCCATAAATCCGCAGCGGTTTAGCACTGCGGATTTATCAAATCCGCAGCGGAAAAATCCGCAGAGGACCAGAATACGTGTGCACATACCGAAACCGAAACCCTAACCCTAGCCCTAACCCTACCCCTAACCCTACCCCTACCCCTAACCCTATTCTAACATTAGTGGAAAAAAAAAAATGTCTTTATTTTTTTATTGTCCCTACCTATGGGGGTGACAAAGGGGGGGGGGTCATTTATTATTTTTTTTATTTTGATCACTGAGATATAATCTATCTCAGTGATCAAAATGCACTTTGGAACGAATCTGCCGGCCGGCAGATTCGGCGGGTGCACTGCGCATGCGCCCGCCATTTTGGAAGATGGCGGCGCCCAGGGAGAAGACGGACGGGACCCCGGCAGGATCGGTAAGTATGATGGGGTGGGGGGGGACCACGGGGGGGGGGGATTGGGGGGGATCGGAGCACGGGGGGGGGAATCGGAGCGCGGCAGGCGTGGAACGGAGCACGGGGGGCGTGGAACGGAGCACGGGGGGCTGGAACGGAGCACGGGGGGTGGAACGGAGCACGGGGGGGTGGATCGGAATGCAGGGGGGGTGATTGGAGCACGGGGGGGTGATTGGAGCACGGGGGGAGCGGACAAGAGCACGGGGGGAGCGGAGCACTGGATGGAGGGGAGCCGGAGAAGTGTACCGGCCAGATCGGGGGGGTGGGGTGGGGGCACATTAGTATTTCCAGCCATGGCCGATGATATTGCAGCATCGGCCATGGCTGGATTGTAATATTTCACCCGTTATAATAGGTGAAATATTACAAATCGCTCTGATTGGCAGTTTCACTTTCAACAGCCAATCAGAGCGATCGTAGCCACGAGGGGGTGAAGCCACCCCCCCTGGGCTAAACTACCACTCCCCCTGTCCCTGCAGATCGGGTGAAATGGGAGTTAACCCTTTCACCGGATCTGCAGGGACGCGATCTTTCCATGACGCCACATAGGCGTCATGGGTCGGATTGGCACCGACTTTCATGACGCCTACGTGGCGTCATGGGTCGGGAAGGGGTTAATCAAATTGAACAGGGCATGTCAGAACACCTTACTCCTGATCTCCAGCTCAATGTCATGCAGGTCTGCAATGCTGCTTACATGCAGGCTATGCAGCAGACTTGGTACTTGCAGCAATTTGAAATTCAGAGAGTAGCTGACAGCACAACTGGCAATGGGATGCCCGTCCTAGTCCCACGGACCAAAGTGGAAGTGTACATACCCAAAAAAATGATGAAGGACAGCATCCAATCCAGGTGAAAAAAACTTCTTTTATTGTGCCAAGTGCAACTTGGTACTTGCAGCAGTCAGTGGGGGTATTTCCACCTCTGCCAACACTGACACGCTTGACCTCAATACCGAACTCTGATGCATACCACTGCACGGCCACCACCATTCCAAGCCCTGCTGGACACCACTACAATGCCACCACTAAGCCGAGTGCTGCTGCACAATCCACCGCCACCACCATGACGAGTGCTGCTCCTGCTTGGCCCTCCACCACCACCACCACCATGCTGCAGCAAGCGGACCCTGCTAGGCCGTCCACCCACACCATGCCACAGCAGAAACCGGATACTGCCAGGCTGTCCACCTGCACCATGCCACAGCAGCAACCGGATCATGCCAGGCCGTCCACCTGCACAATCCCGCCTGTAGACACCACGCCAACACTCCCCAAAAGACAGCAGCGCAAAACACCGGGGAGGAAGAAAAAAAAACAACGGACTCTCGCACTTCCTCCCCCCTCACCTCAAAATGTGTCTGTGATGTCCGGTTTGTCGCTCCCTTCCAGTGTGTCTGTCCCGTCACATGCCTCCACCACCATCCCTGACCTCCCTGACCTCACTACTTTCGCCACCCCTTCCCCTGCAACCCCTTCCTCATCTTTACCCAGTCAAACGTCTCAGCTAAACACACCCCAGTTCTGTCACATTTCCCCAAGTTGCCGTAGTTAATGTAATTTTTTTTTTTATAAATGTGTAGTTTTTTGCCCCTACTACTGCTTGGTTCTTTGTGTTCCGCTGCCAGCAACACACACCGTGCGCTGACTAAACACAAAGCACCGTACACTTTGTGTTTTTACCACCTCATATCTCCAGGACTGACACAACTTGAACACTGCACTGCAGCTTTGTTTCTTGTGTCTATCATGGAGCTATGCGTTGTCAAAAACAAGCATGACTTTCATTTTCTCCAGCATCTCTTCAGTTTGCGTAATGTATTGGACGCAGAACAAAGAGACGATGGAGGTAATACAAGGCTTATCTATACTCACCTGGCCAGGTGTCAGAAATAGTAAATTCAGGATTCACAAAACCCAGTATCCTGAATTCACTATTTGTGACACCTGGCCTGGTGAGTATAGATATGCCTTAGGCCATGTTCACACGATCCTTTTTTTCATGCGGAATTGCCGCGATTTTCCCGCTGCGGGTCCGCAGCTGTTTTCCATGCAGGGTACATTACATTGTACCCTATGGAAAACAGGAACTGCTGTGCCCACAATGCGGAAAATAAAAAAAAAAACCGCGCTGAATAGCTGCGGGAAAAAAGAAGTACCATGTCACTTCTTTTTTCGGAGCCGCAGCGGTTCTGCACCCATTGACCTCCATTGTGAGGTCAAGCCCGCAGTAAAACCCGCAGATGAAAAAAATATCTGCGGGTTTTACTGCGGTTTGTGGTGCCGAACCGCTGCAGCAGGAAGTGCGGGGAAGCGGGCGGAAGTGCGTGGGCGGAGTGTGGCTGCCCCCCCGTGCTCCGATCCCGCCCCCCCGTGCTCCGATCCCGCCCCCCCGTGCTCCGATGCCCCCCCCCCAGTGCTCCGATGCCCCCCCCGTGCCCTAATCTCCCCCCCTTATACTTACCCGGCGTCCTGGTGTCCGTCCGGCCGTCTTCTCCCTGGGCGCCGCCATCTTGCAAAATGGCGGGCGCATGCGCAGTGCGCCCGCCGAATCTGCCGGCTGGCAGATTCGTTCCAAAGTGCATTTTGATCACTGAGATAGGTTATATCTCAGTGATCAAAATAAAAAAAAACAGTAAATGACACCCCCCCCCCTTTGTCACCCCCATAGGTAGGGACAATAAAAAAAAAATTAAGAATTTTTTTTTTTTTCCACTAAGGTTAGAATAGGGTTAGGGGTAGGGTTAGGGGTAGGGTTAGGGTTAGGGGTAGGGTTAGGGTTAGGGGTAGGGTTAGGGGTAGGGTTAGGGGTAGGGTTACGGTTAGGGGTAGGGTTAGGGTATTTTCAGCCATTTTAAAAACTGCATAAAAAAAGGATCAAAAAAAGGATCAAAAAACGCATCAAAAAAGGACAAAAAAAGGACCTGCGTTTTCTGCCAAGAGCTGCAGTTTTTTAAAAAACAGTCCTGAAAAAAAAAGGATGGAAATCAGGAACGTGTGAACATACCCTTATATTACCTCCATCGTCTCTTCATTCTGCGTCCAATAGATACTGCAGACTTAAGAGACGCTGGATCGAATCAGAAGTCGCCTACCATAGCACTGACATCATAAGTGGATATGAGTTGATTAAAGACAGAGACACTTCCAACAGGTGGCGCTATAGAGTTTAAGTCCTCTTTTTCTCAGAAGAGGCAATTTGCATATTATATTTCCCAGAGGAGCATTGCACGGCGAATAAGCCTCCTTACCTTGACAAGCCAGAGATGGTATGTCACTCTCCATAAGGAGAAACGATATCCCTTAAATTAACCCCTTTACCCCCAAGGGTGGTTTGCACGTTAAAGGGAACCTGTCACCTGAATTTGGCGGGACTGGTTTTGGGTCATATGGGCGGAGTTTTCGGGTGTTTGATTCACCCTTTCCTTACCCGCTGACTGCATGCTGGCTGCAATATTGGATTGAAGTTCATTCTCTGTCCTCCATAGTACACGCCTGCACAAGGCAAGATTGCTTTGCGCAGGCGTGTACTATGGAGGACAGAGAATGAACTTCAATCCAATATTGCGGCCAGCATGCAGCCAGCGGGTAAGGAAAGGGTGAATCAAACACCTGAAAACTCCGCCCATATGACCCAAAACCAGTCCCGCCAAATTCAGGTGACAGAGTCCCTTTAATGACCGGGCCAATTTTTACAATTCTGACCACTGTCCCTTTATGAGGTTATAACTCTGGAACGCTTCAACGGATCCCAGTGATTCTGACATTGTTTTCTCGTGACATATTGTACTTCATGATAGTGGTAAAATTTCTTTGATATTACCTGCATTTATTTGTGAAAAAAAAACGGAAATTTGGCGAAAATATTGAAAATTTCGCAATTTTCCAACTTTGAATTTTTATGCAATTAAATCACAGAGATATGTCACACAAAATACTTAATAAGTAACATTTCCCACATGTCTACTTTACATCAGCACAATTTTGGAACCAAAATTTCTTTTTGTTAGGGAGTTATAAGGGTTAAAAGTTGACCAGCAATTTCTCATTTTTACAACACCATTTTTTTTTAGGGACCACATCTCATTTGAAGTCATTTTGAGGGGTCTATATGATAGAAAATACCCAAGTGTGACACCATTCTAAAAACTGCACCCCTCAAGGTGCTCAAAACCATATTCAAGAAGTTTATTAACCCTTCTGGTGCTTCACAGGAATTTTTGGAATGTTTAAATAAAAATGAACATTTAACTTTTTTTCACAAAAAATTTACTTCAGCTCCAATTTGTTTTATTTTACCAATGGTAACATGAGAAAATGGACCGCAAAAGTTGTTGTACAATTTGTCCTGAGTACACCGATTCCCCATATGTGGGGGTAAACCACTGTTTGGGCGCATAACAGAGCTGGGAAGCGAAGGAGAGCCATTTGACTTTTCAATGCAAAATTGACTGGAATCGAGATGGGACGCCATGTTGCGTTTGGAGAGCCACTGATGTGCCTAAACATTGAAACCCCCCACAAGTGACACCATTTTGGAAAGTAGACCCCCTAAGGAACTTATCTAGAGGTGTGGTGAGCACTTTGACCCACCAAGTGCTTTACAGAAGTTTATAATGCAGAACCGTAAAAATAAAAAATCATATTTTTTCACAAAAATTATCTTTTCGCCCCCAATTTTTCATTTTCCCAAGGGTAAGAAATTGGACCCCAAAAGTTGTTGTACAATTTGTCCTGAGTACGCTGATACCCCATATGTGGGGGTAAACCACTTTTGGGCGCATGGGAGAGCTCGGAAGGGAAGGAGCACCGTTTGACTTTTCAATGCAAAATTGACAGGAATTGACATGGGACGCCATGTTGAATTTGGAGAGCCACTGATGTGCCTAAACATTGAAACCCCCCACAAGTGACACCATTTTGGAAAGTAGACCCCTTAAGGCAGGGGTCCCCAACTCCAGTCCTCAAGGCCCACTAACAGGTCATGTTTTCAGGATTTCCTTAGCCTTGCCAAGGTAATAATTGCATCACCTGTGTAATGCTAAGGAAATCCTGAAAACATGACCTGTTGGTGGGCCTTGAGGACTGGAGTTGGGGACCCCTGCCCTAAGGAACTTATCTAGATGTGTGGTGAGCGCTTTGACCACCAAGGGCTTCACAGACGTTTATAATGCAGAGCCGTAAAAATAAAACAAAAATTTTTTCCCACAAAAATTTTTTTTTAGCCCCCAGTTTTGTATTTTCCTGAGGGTAACAGGAGAAATTGGACCGCAAAAGTTGTTGTCCAATTTGTCTTGAGTGCGCTGATACCCCATATGTGGGGGGGAATCACCGTTTGGGCGCATGGGAGGGCTCGGAAGGGAAGGAGCGCCATTTGGAATGCAGACTTAGATGGAATGGTCTGCAGGCGTCACATTGCGTTTGCAGAGCCCCTAATGTTGGCTCTGAGCAGGCACTTGGTAAGCCACCTCCCTCCCTGCAGGACCTGGATGCCGCGGCCATCTTGGATCCGGGCCTTGCTGCAGGGAGGAAGGTAGGAGACCCTCGCAGCAACGCGATCTGTTGTGAGTTCTGTTTTTGGGCTCCCTCTGGTGGTTACTGATGGTACTGGGTGACTTGTCTTTCCTGGGTTTCTGGGTTCCACCTGATCCATCAGCATATGGGAGTTTCCTATTTAACCTGGCTTTGCTGGCATTTCCTGGCCGGTTATCAATGTATCCAGTGTGTCTTGTTACCTCTGCTCCCTGCTCCTAGAACCTTCTGGTCAAGCTAAGTTTGGATTTTCCTGTTTTGGTGTTTTGCTTTATTTGGTTTTTAGTCCAGCCTGCAGATATGTGATTCTTGCTGCTGGTTGCTCTAGTGGGCTGAAATTGCTCCTCATGTACCATGAGTTGGCACATGAGTTCAAGTAATTTCAGGATGGTTTTTTGAAGGGTTTTTCGCTGACCGCGCAGTTCACTTTTGTATCCTCTGCTATCTAGCTTTAGCGGGCCTCATTTTGCTGAAACTGTTTTCATACTGCGTATGTGCTTTCCTCTCATTTCACCGTCATTATATGTGGGGGGCTGCTATTTCTGTGGGGGATTTCTCTGGAGGCAAGAGAGGTCTGTGTTTCTACTAATAGGGGAAGTTAGATCTTCGGCTGGAGCGAGACGTCTAGGATCATCGTAGGCACGTTCCCCGGCTACTTTTATTTGTGTGTTAGGTTCAGGGTCGCGGTCAGCTCAGGTTCCATCGCCCTAGAGCTTGTTTGTATCTGTGCTTGTCCTTTGGTGATCCCCTGCCATTGGGATCATGACAGCGATCACGTCGCGTTGCTGCGGGGGTCTCAGGGAAGCCCGCTGGGAGCCCCCTCCCTGCGCGATGCTTCCCTGTACCGCCGGCACACCGCGAGCATGTTTGATCGCGGTGTGCCGGGGGTTAATATGCCGGGGGCGGTCCGATAGGCAGCTGACACCCAGCCACGATCGGCCGCGCTCCCCCCGTGAGCGCAGCCGATCGCGTATGACGTACTATCTTGTCGGTGGGCATACGGGCCCACCCCACCTCGACGGGATAGTACATGCGAAGATACATCGTGAAGCAGGATACAGCAAAATCTGATTATTTCAGCCGTACAAAGTGTCTATATAAAGAATTCCCATGAGACACGCCCATTGGTGTCCCATTGGTGGTGTTTGTTTATCTAGATTTTTCTCCTGGTACATTTTTCACCTTTACAACTCATGCGCATAAAAAGCGCAAACGCATGCAAACATTGCGTTTTTTTACCGCATGCATAAGCTGATGCCGCTAAAAAAACGCTGCATGGGCTCTGTTACAAATCCTTGTCAGAGCTAGCATTTGCATTTGGGAGAGGAGTACATATGAGAAGGAGAGTTGGAGGAGTTATTAGTGACTGTTGCTTTTGTTGTGTGTGTGGTAATTCCTTATCCTTCTCTCTTTTGGTTTATTCCCCTACCTTCATGCCCCGATACATTCACCTGCTTCATGTAAGCAAATATTTTATATGCCTGAAGTTTTCTGTTAAACCCTTGTCTGTGTTGCCTTGTTTGTCGAGTTGGTGTACTACAGTGCACAGTAGTGCCCCCTCTTCCTTGAGTGGGGAAGAGAACAGACGACAGGCTAACTCAGCAAAAAAAGCAAGGGCAGAGGCCCCGACATATTCGACATCTGAAGTATTCCGGGGAGTCGGGCGAGCTACAGCGACTCCTAGTGTTAGGCACAGGAAAGGATCCTCTGGTCCCGGGTCAGCGTGTTTAGTGACTGTAAACGGAAGGATGCATATAAAATGAAGTGCGGTGAAATGGACACTAATAAGATAAGGAGTTCAGTAAGAATGGTTAATTAAGATTCAATAAAGGAGTATATGTGATTATTTCAAATAAAGGACTTTATTCTGGCTGTGTCTTTATTTACCATGTAACTATAGGGTTAGTTATGGATAGGTGTCTTATAGACGCCTCTCCATTACTAAGCCGTGTGTTTCATATCACCTGACAATACAAAGGTGACATCAACCCCACAAATATTAACCTCACTTGCCACGCTACAGGGCAAGTGGGAAGAGCGAGGCTAAGTGCCAGAATTGGCGCATATTAGAGATGCACCTTTTCTGCGGCGGCTGAGAGCTGATGTTTTTAACCTGGGGGTGCCAATATCCATGGCCCCTTCCCAGGCTATTAATATCAGCCCGCAGCTGTCTGCCTAGCCTTTGAGGTTTTATTGGGGGACTCCATGTCAATTTTTTGCTGGGGTTCCCCTGAAAACTAGCCAGTAAAGGCTAAGCAAACATATATGAGATGATATTAATAGCCTGGGAACCTTTATGGCTATTGGCTCCTTCCTAGAATATTAACATAGGCCCTCAGCTGTCGGCTTTCCCTCTGCTGGTTATTAAAATTACGTGGGAGCCCACACAATTTTTTAAAAATTTTTTAAAAAAATAAACATATTGCATTTCACGCAGATTTCTGACGGTATGTTCCCACAGTCAGTAAACACTGCGGGTTGGACGCTGTGTACATCCACAGCGTCCAACCCGCAGCGGCCAGATGTTACAGCATAGTGGATGGGATTTCAAGAAATCCCATGTCCACTATGCGTGCACCGGCGCCCGCGGATTCCCTGCAGAGATAGACATGCGGCGTCTTTCCAGACCGACCGCAGCATGTCTATTTATCTTGTGGAGACGCTCAAGTCTCTGCACAATAAATATCATCTGTCCAATGTATAGGGGCGGTGATTCCGCACGGTTCAATGAATACCTACGTTCAAAAGTCAGCAGCGCTTTGGACACAGCAGACATGTGCTATGCCCAAAGCGCTGCCAATTACTGACCGTGGGGACGTAGCCTAATAGCAGTTTCTGTTTTGTTACAGCATATGTAGGTTAATTATTTTAATGCTCCTAGATTGGCTGGTGACTGTGTGTGTGTGTGTGTGTCTCTCTCTTTATTTGTGTGTGTGTGTTTTTATTAGCTGAAGAGCCCGGCATTGCCCAGGCATAGTAACTAACTGTGGTTAGTTATAACAAATTATAATAATTATCCTCCATCTTATAGCCCCGTGCCCATATACCCATCACACATATCCTCCATCCCATAGTCCCATGGCATAGTAACTAACTGTGGTTAGTTATAACAAATTATAATTATCCTCCATCCTATAGCCCCGTGCCCATATACCCATCACACATATCCTCCATCCCATAGTCCCATACTCATATACCTTTCATACATACCCTCCATCCCATAGTCCAGTGTCCATACACCCATCATACATATCCTCCATCCCATAGTCCCGTGCCCACAAACCTATCACAAATTCTCCATCCCATAGTCCCGAGCTCATATACCCATCGAAAATTTTGAAAATTTCGCAATTTTCCAACTTTGAATTTTTATGCCCTTAAATCACAGAGATATGTCACACAAAATACTTAATAAGTAACATTTCCCACATGTCTACTTTACATCAGCACAATTTTGGAACCAAAATTTTGTTTTGTTAGGGAGTTATAAGGGTTAAAAGTTGACCAGAAATTTCTCATTTTTACAACACCATTTTTTTTAGGGGCCACATCTCATTTGAAGTCATTTTGAGGGGTCTATATGATAGAAAATAACCAAGTGTGACACCATTCTAAAAACTGCACCCCTCAAGGTGCTCAATATCACATTCAAGAAGTTTATTAATCCTTTAGGTGTTTCACAGGAATTTTTGGAATGTTTAAATAAAAATGAACATTTAACTTTTTTTCACACAAAATTTACTTCAGCTCCAATTTGAATTATTTTCCCAAGGGTAAGGCTGGGTTCCCATTGCGTTATGGGACCGCGTTAAACGGACAGCGTTGCACGGCGAAATTAACGCCGTGCAACGCGGCTGTTAACGCGCCCATTCACGCTAATGGGAACGCGCTTCACTAGCGCGTGCCATGTTCGGCACGCGCTAGCGACGCGCCGGGGATTCCTGGCGCGCCGCGGACGCTGCTTGCAGCGTCCGAGGCGCGCCCGCGGTCCGTTCCCCGCTCTCGCAGATCGGGGATCTGCGAGAGCGGGGACGTTACCGCGACCCCGACCGCAGCCCCATAAAAAAACATTGCGTTAGCGCAATCCGCTAGCGCTAAACGGATTGCACTAACGCAATGTGACCCTAGCCTAAGAGAAGAAATTGGACATCAAAAGTTGTTGTGCAATTTGTCCTGAGTACGCTGATACCCCATATGTGGGGGTAAACCACTGTTTGGGCGCATCGCAGAGCTCAGAAGGGAAGGAGCGCCGTTTGACTTTTCAAAGCAAAATTGACAGGAATTGAGATGGGACGCCATGTTGCGTTTGGAGAGCCACTGATGTGTCTAAACATTGAAACCCCCCAAGAGTGACAGAATCTTGGAAAGTAGACCCCCTAAGGAACTTATCTAGATGTGTTGTGAGAGCTTTAAACCCCCAATACAGTTTATAACGCAGAGCCGTGAAAATAAAAAATCTTTTTTTTCCCACAAATTTTTTTTAGCCCCCAGATTTGTATCCAATGGTAACAGGAGAAATTGGACCCCAAAAGTTGTTGTCCAATTTGTCCTGATTACGCTGATACCCCATATGTGGGGGGAACCACCGTTTGGGCGCATGGCAGAGCTCGGAAGGAAAGGAGCGCCATTTGGAATGCAGACTTAGATGGACTGGTCTGCAGGCGTCACATTGCATTTGCAGAGCTGCTAATGTACCTAAACAGCAGAAACCCCCCACAAGTGACCCCATACTAGAAACTAGACCCCTCAAGGAACTTATCTAGATGTGTTGTGAGAACTTTGAAGTGTTTCACTACAGTTTATAACGCAGAGCCGTGAAAATAAAAAATAATTTTTTTCCCCACAAAAATGTTTTTTAAGCCCCCACAAATTTTTATTTTCCCAAGGGTAACAAGAGAAATTGGACCCCAAAAGTCGTTGTCCAATTTGTCCTGAGTATGCTGATACCCCATATATTGGGGTAAACCCCTGCTTAGTCGCACGGGAGAGCTCGGAAGGGAAGGAGCACTGTTTTACTTTTTCAACGCAGAATTGGCTGGAATTGAAATGGGACGCCATGTCGCGTTTGGAAAGGCCCTGATGTGCATAAGCAGTGGAAACCCCCAATTCTAACTGAAATCCTAACCCTAGCCCTAACCCTAGCCCTAACCCTAGTCCTAACCCTAGCCCTAACCCTAGTCCTAACCCTAGCCCTAACCCTAGTCCTAACCCTAGCCCTAACCCTAGCCCCAACCCTAACCCTAGCCCTAGTCCCAACCCTAGCCCTAACCCTGATGGGAAAATGGAAATAAATACATTTTTTTAATTTTATTATTTTTACCTAACTAAGGGGGTGATGAAGGGGGGTTTGATTCACTATTTATAGCGGGGGTTTTTAGCGGATTTTTATGATTGGCAGCCGTCACGCACTAAAAGACGCTTTTTATTGCAAAAAATAGTGTCTCCACATTTTGAGAGCTATAATTTTTCCATATTTTGGTCCATAGAGTCATGTGAGGTCTTGTAAAATTGATAAAGCAGTTTTATTCTTCGGGTCAGTACGATTACAGCGATACCTCATTTATATCATTTTTTTATGTTTTGGCGCTTTTATACGATAAAAACTATTTTATAGAAAAAATAATTATTTTTGCATCGCATTATTTTGAGGACTATAACTTTTTAATTTTTTCGCTAATGATGCTGTATGGCAGCTCGTTTTTTGCGGGACAAGATGACGTTTTCAGCGGTACCATGGTTATTTATATCCGTCTTTTTGATCGCGTGTTAAGCTACGTTCACATTAGCGTTTTGCGTGTTTGCGTCGGGCGACACAGCGGCGACGCATGCGTCATGCGCCCCTATATTTAACATGGGGGATGCATGGACATGCGTTGTGCTGCGTTGTGCGACGCATGCGGTTTTTTGCCGCAAGCGTCGGGCGCAGAAAACGCAACAAGTTGCATTTTTCTTGCGTCCAAATTTCGGCAAAAAACGACGCATGCGTCGCAAAACGCAGCGTTTTTGCATGCGTTTTGGTGCGTTTTTATTTGCGTTGTGCGTTGCGTCGCCGACGCAGCGGCGCACAACGCAAATGTGAACGTAGCCTTATTCCACTTTTTGTTCGGCAGTATGATAATAAAGCGTTGTTTTTTCTCTCGTTTTTTTGTGTGTTTTTTTACCACGTTCACTGAAGGGGTTAACTAGCGGGACAGTTTTATAGGTGGGGTCGTTACGGACACGGCAATATTAAATATGTGTACTTTTTAATTGTTTTTTTATTATTTAGATAAAGAAATGTATTTATGGGAACAATATATATTTTTTTTCTTTATTTAGGAATTTTTTTTTTACACATGTGAATATTTTTTTTTTTACTTTATAACATTGCCCCAGGGGGCATCATGTGATAGTGACAGATCGCTGATCTGACACTTTGCACAGCACTGTGTCAGATCAGCGATCTGACATGCAGGGCTGCAGGCTTACCAGTGTTTGCTCTGAGCAGGTGCTGGTAAGCCACCTCCCTGCAGGACCCGGATGTAGCCCCGTGGCCATTTTGGATCCGGGGCCTACAGGGAGAAGGAGGTAGGAGACCCTCAGAGCAACGCGATACATTGCGTTGCTCCGAGGGTTTCAGGAAAGCACGTAGGGAGCCCCCTCCCTGTGTGATGCTTCCCTGTGCCGCCGGAACACTGTGATCATGTTTGATCGAAGTGTGCCGGGGGTTAATGTGCCAGGGGCGGTCCGTGAGTTTTTTCACCACTTAAATAAAAAACAACCTACCGAGTATAAGCCGAGATTTTCAGCCCATTTTTTTAGGCTAAAACTGCCCATCTCGGCTTATACTCGAGTCACTGTCCCAGGGGGTCGGCAGGGGAGCAGCAGCAGTGGCGGCTGTCACATCATACTCACCTGCTCCCAGTGCGGTCTCTGCACTTCCCTGCTTCTCCAATGGTCTCCGGCGCCCGCAGCTCTTCCTGTGTTCAGCGGTCACGTGGTGCGATTCACTAAAGTAATGAATATGGACGCGACTCCACTCCCATAGGGGTGGAGAGCATTTTCATTACTTTAATGAGCGGTACCATGTGACCGCTGAACACAGGAACAAGCTGCCGACGCGCGCCGAAGACCATAGAAGCAGGGACATACAGAGAGACCCTGTCAGGAGGGGGTGAGTATGACGGGGGAGGGTGAACCATGCGATATTCACCTGTCCCCGTTCCATCGCCGGGCTCTGTCTTCCTCATCATCTGGCTGGGACTTTCAGGTCAGAGGGCGTGATGACATGGTTAGTGCGCGCCCTCTGACAATCACTGCAGAGACCCGGAAGACACAGCGGCTATAAAACGGGGACAGGTGAATATCGCAACACGACACCGGCACCTGGCTCCCAGCAACGAGAGGTATGTCATTTTTTTTTTTAAATCTCAGCAGCATATGGGGCATATTATTCTATAGATCATCTTATGGGGGAATCAACCTTTGTGCAGCATTATATGGGGTATAATATTCTATGGAGCATATTATGGGGCCCATCAACCTTTGTGCAGCATTGTATGGGGCATAATATTCTATGGAGCATCTTATGGGGCCATAAACCTTTGTGCAGCATTATATAGGGCATAATATTCTATGGAGCATCTTATGGGGCCATTAATAACCTTTTATGCAGCATTATATGGGGTATATTTTAATATGGAACATCTTATGGGGCCCATCATGAACTTTATGAAGCATTATATGGGGCTCCTGATTCAATATGGATATTCAAAAACACTTAACCTACTGATATCTCAATTAATTTTACTTTTATCTATTTTTATTTTTGAAATTTACCAGTAGCTGCTGCATTTTCCACCCTAGGCTTATACTCAAGTCAATAAGTTTTCCCAGCTTTTTGTGGCAAAATTAGGGGTCTTGGCTTATACTCGGGTCGGCTTATACTAGAGTATATACGGTATATATGTTTGGCATCTGCAAAGGTTTAGCATTTAGTGAACATGGTAAAAAAAAGAAAAAAAAAGTGGAATTGCACTTTTTTGCAATTTGACCTTACTTTAAATTTTTTTCCTATTTTCCAGTACAAGATATGGTAAAATCAATTGTGTCATTCAAAAGTACAACTTATCCCGCAAAAACAAGCCTGCACATGACTATATTGATCGAAAAATAAAAAAGTTATGGCTCTTGGTAGAAGGGGAGTTTAAAACAGAAACAGAAATACGGAAAAGCCCAAGGTTGTGAAAAGAATGAGATATATTACAAAAAGGTATATGTTAAAATGTGCCCCAATGTTCTTTATAATGTTACTAGATGGTGGCCCGATTCTAACGCATCGGATATTCTAGAATATGCATGTCTATGTAGTATATTGGCCAGTGACGTAGTATATTGCTCAGCCACGTAGAATATTGCCCAGCCACGTAGTATATTGCCGAGCTACGTAGTATATTGCCCAGTCACATAGTATATTGCCCAGCCACGTAGTATATTGCGCAGTCACGTAGTATATTGCCCAGTCACATAGTATATTGCCCAGCCATGTAATATATTGCCCAGCTACGCAGTATATTGCCCAGTTGCAAAAAAGATTTATTAACCGCTTTATCCCCAGGGTGGTTTGCACGTTATGGACCGGGCCAATTTTTACAATTCTGACCACTGTCCCTTTATGAGGTTATAACTCTGGAACCCTTCAAAGGATCCCGGTGATTCTGACACTGTTTTCTCGTGACATATTGTACTTCATGATAGTGGTAAAATTTATTTGATATTACTTGCGTTTATTTGTGAAAAAGATGGAGATTTGGCGAAAATGTTGAAAATTTCACAATTTTCCAACTTTGAATTTTCATGCCCTTAAATCACAGAGATATGTCATACAAAATACTTAATAAGTAACATTTCCCACATGTCTACTTTACATCAGCACAATTTTGGAACCAAAGTTTTTTTTGTTAGGGAGTTATAGGGGTTAAAAGTTGACCAGCGATTTCTCATTTTTACAACACCATTTTTTTAGAGACCATATCACATTTGAAGTCACTTTAAGGGGTCTATATGATAGAAAATAGCAAAAAGTGACACCATTCTAAAAACTGCACCCGTCAAGGTGCTCAAAACCACATTTAAGAAGTTTATTACGGTAACCCTTCAGGTGCTTCACAGGAATTTTTGGAATGTTTAAAAAAAAATGAACATTTAACTTTTTTTCACACAAAATTTACTGCAGCTCCAATTTGTTTTATTTTACCAAGGGTAACAGGAGAAAATGGACCCCAAAAGTTGTTGTACAATTTGTCCTGAGTACGCCGATACCCCATATGTGGGGGTAAACCACTGTTTGGGCACATGGCAGAGCTCGGAAAGGAAAGAGCACCGTTTGACTCTTCAATGGAAAATTGGCGCGTTTGGAGAGCCCCTGATATGCCTAAAGAGTGGAAACTCCCCACGAGTGACACCATTTAGGAAAGTAGACCCCCTAAGGAACTTATCTAGATGGGTGGTGAGCACTTTGAACCCCCAAGTGCTTCAGAGAAGTTCATAATGTAGACCCGTAAAAATAAAAAAATATTTTTTTCACAAAAATGATCTTTAACCCCTTAATGACAGCCGATACGTCTTTTAAATGACCTGAGATATAAGAGAATAGCCTCCCCATACAGGTGACAATCCAGCAGCTGTCGGCTGTACACTATAGCTGACAACTTGCTGTATCACCCACAATCAGTGTTTGCACCGTCCAAATCTTTTTAACCCTTTAGATGCTGCTGTCAATAGTGACTACATCATTATAAATGGTTAACAGAGTGTGGTGGCTTCCTCTTTATCCCAATTGGTGCCCTGAGATCACAATTTTGTGGTCCTGATGTTTGCGATGGCAATTCACGACCAAATAGCGGCCTTAGTCTGACAGCTTTAGTAATCTGTTCAGAAGTTAGCGGCATTTAGGTGGTAAAAATACACTTTTTCATTTCTGTCATGCCACTTTGCATTAATTCCTGAAAAGCACCTGAAGGGTTAATGAACTACCCAACAGCAGTTTTCAGTATGTCAGGGGGTGCTGTTTTTAAAATGGTATAACTTTTGGGGGTTTCCCAATATATGGAACCCCTAAAGGCACTTCAAATATGGATAAGTCCTAAAAAAATAAATTTGTACGTTTTCTTGAAAAAATGAAAAATTACTGCTACATTTTTAAACCTCCTAAAATGCTAACAAAATAAAATAACATTTTACAAATGATGCTGATGTAAAGCCGACATGTGGGAAATGTTATTTATTAATATTTTGCTGTGGTATGACTATCTAGATTAAAGGGATAATCATCCAAAGTTTACAAATTGCTATATTTTAACATTTTTCTCAAATTTCTGATATTTTTTATAAATAAACACAAAACATATCGACCTAAATTTACCATTATCATAAAGTATAATGTGTCCTGAAAAAGCAGTCTCAAAATCACTGGGATTTGTTGAAGCACTCCAGAGTTATTACCACATAAAGTGACACTGGTCAGATTTCAAAAATTTGGCTCCGTCACTAGGGGGTTAAGCCCCCAATTTTTTTATTTTCCCAAGGGTAACAGGAAAAATTGGACCCCAAAAGTTGTGCAATTTGTCCTGAGTACGCTGATACCCCATATGTGGGGGTAAACCACTGTTTGGGCGCATGGAAGAGCTCGGAAGGTTAGGAGGACCGTTTTACTTTTTCAGCCCAGAATTGGCTAGAATTGAGATCAGACACCAATTTCCTTTCTGAGCTCTACTTTTTGCCCAAACAGCAGTTTTTAAAAACATATGGAGTATCTGCATACTCAGGAGAAATTGCACTACAACTTTTGTTGACCATGTGATTCTTTTTATTTTTACGGCTCTACATTATAAACATCTGTGAAGAACCTTGGGGTTCAAGGTGCTCAGCACAAATCTACATAAGATCCCTGAGGGTTCTAGTTTCCAAAACGACGTCACTTTTGGGAGATGTCCACTGTTTGGGGAGCCCCTGATGTGCCTAAACGTGAAATGGCATCTGCTAATTATTCCAGCATATTTTGCTTTCAAAAACTCAAATGGCGCTCCTTCCCTTCCAAACCCTGCTATGCACCCAAACAGTAGTTTTTCCCCCACATTTGGGGTATTGGTGTGCTCAGGAGAAATTGCTCAACAAATTGTATTGTGCAATTTCTCCTGCTACCCTTATGAAAATGCAACATTTGGGGCTAAAAAACAGTTGAAAATTACAACATTTTTGACAAATTTCTGATATTTTCGCAAATAAATGTAAGTCATATCTAATACATTTTTACCATTATCATGAAGTACAATATGTCACAAAACAACATTCCCAGAATCGGTTGTATACATTGAAGTGTTCCAGAGTTATTACCACATAAAGTGACACTGGTCGAATTTGTAAAATTTGGCCTGGTCAGGAAGGTGCAAACAGCCTTGAGGGGTGAAGGGGTTAATCTGCTGCAGATCTGCCAGTACTCTGAATGCTGATCTCTGTATAACCCCCACACCAATGATTAGCAGCTTTCTGGTAGTAGAATTACTAGTCCTCTACTGATAATCTCCTTCTAATAAAACAGTGATTCTTTAAAATCTCTAGCAAGCATCTCAGTAAGTGACCCATCACTGGAATCAGGGTCTCTGCGACGTTATATGCTACTGCAATCAGAGTAGGTGGCAAAAACCGGATGACTGATGTTCTTTTTAGAGCTTTACAATTTTTTCTCGTTTAGATATTCAAATAATTTTTGTATATTTTTTTTTTTTTATCCATGGGGCCTAAAGTTCAAGTTATTTTCTTAGCATACATTTGTATTCTTTTTTTACTGAAAAAAAGTTTGTGGGAAAAAAAAAGGAAATACACGTGTTTTTTTTTTTTACATTTATTACCACAAAGGACCACTAAATTTATTTTACATTTCATTCCCTTATTCATAACAATTATTTTTATATATCAGACACAATTTTTTTTATTTTTTCTCAAGGGATCAGGCTAGTAACAGGAATTTAGACTAGCCATGACTTTTTGAAAAAAAAAGTTTCATGATTTTTATTTATTCATTCATTTATTTCACATATTGTGCTCTCCATCTACTATATAATTGTCTAAGGGTCACTTTCGTCTGTCTTTTTGTCTGTCACGGATATTCATTGGTCGTGGCCTCTGTCTGTCATGGAAATCCAAGTCGCTGATTGGTCGTAGCAAAACGCCCACGACCATTGCCACGACCAATCAGCGACGGGCGCAGTCCGGTGGCAACATGGCCGCTCCTTCCTCCCCGCAGTCAGTGCCCGCTCCGTACTCCCCTCCAGTCAGCCCTCACACAGGGTTAATGCCAGTGTTATCGGAGCGCGGTGTAACCCTATTAACCCTGTGTGACCAACGTTTTACTATTGATGATGCCTATGCAGCATCAATAGTAAAAAGATCTGTTACAAATAATAATAATAAAAGAAAAAACGTTATTCTCACCCTCCGACGCATCGTCCTGTCCTCGGCAGTGCAAGCGGCAGGTTCCGGTGCTAAAGATGCTATGCGAGAAGGACCTTCCATGATGTCACGGTCATGTGACCGCGACGTCATCACAGGTCCTGCGCTCATACCAACCCTGGGACCGGAAGCTGCTGCGTGCACCGCACACAGGCGACAGGACTACAAGGGCCCCATCAGAAGGCGAGTATGTTTATTTTTTATTTTTTAACCTGTTACATACGTGGCTGGGCAATATCCTACATAGCTGGGCAATATACTGAATTTATTTCAGAGATTTACACGGAAACCCTGGAGTACGCATTCAGCATAGAGCGCAGTATAAATGTGAGCCAAGCCTTATTGCGATCTTTGGGAAGCAGAAAGAACAAATCAACAGCAGGTGAATTGGGTTTATTTATTTTTTATGCAGTTCCTCATGCGGTATAAGTGATTAGACGTCTTTATTCTTCGGATCAGTTCGATTACAGCAAAACCAGATTTATATAGTTTTCTTTGGTAGCTGTCACACACTAAAAGAGGCTTTTTTTGCAAACACTAGTTTTTGCATAGCCATATTTTGAAAGCTAAAATTTTTCCATATTGCGGCCGACAAAGTGATGAGGGCTTTTTTTTTGCCTGACGAGCTTTTTGAAAGCAGCTTCTTGCCTGCTGAAAAAAGCCACAGCCAAAACGCAATGTGTGAACATAGACTAATAGAAACACGTCACCAATTCTGCAATTTTTACCCACTCCTGGTTACAAATACCAAGGTGAAATTCTGACCAAATACTCAGCATGAGCATGTGAATGATCTGAGGATTCTCAGGTGCAGGCAGCTGTGGGAACGTGAACACAAGTAGGTGATTTGCATATATGCGGTCACGTGCCAACTAGATTGAAGCAGTCTCGCTCAATGCAAGTATAAAGAACGAAGCCAGATACAGTCTAATTGGAAAGTGGCTGAAATTATGCAAGTCACATGATTGCTCACACCTGGCACCAGAAAATACCCATAGTGCATGGGATGTGGGGACTCACAAGTCTGCAGTCACATAGAGTGACAAAGAGTGACTGCAGACTTATAGCCTAAGGGCAGACAACCTCTTTTAACAGGGGATCTGTCCGAGTACTAATAATGAGCAACTGCTTTAAACATTTACTTCCTCTGCCTTGTGCCAAACATTTTCAAATTAAATTAATTTGTGAGCTCCTTTCTGGCACATTCTAGTGCATTTGCTGCAGAATATACAGCTTTTTGCAAAATCATGGCAAAAATCTGGGCTGAAAACTTTCCATCTTGCGTCAGAGACAGGGGCAGACATACTATTGTTGCAACCTCTGCACCTGCACAGGGGCAAAAGAGGTTGGGGGCTTATTACTATTTCTAAAGCAGGTGGATTGGGATTAGCTAATAGCTTGCTCACGGACCATGTACTGTTGTTGTACTGGTCCTATATACTGTTCTTGTACAGGGCCAATATACTGTTCTTGTACAGGGCCTACAGTTGTGGCCAAAAGTATTGACACCCCTGCAATTCTGTCAGATAATAACAAAGAATTTGTGTTTGCAATCATTTTCAGGAAGAAACTGAGTATTATTATCTTCATTTAATTTGTCTTAAATGAAAAAACACAAAAAGAATTGTCCTAAAGCCAAATTGGATATACCGTAATTCCACACCAAACATAAAAAAGGGGGTGGACAAAAGTATTGGCACTATTCGAAAAATCATGTGATGCTTCTCTAATTTGTGTAATTAACAGCACCTGTGACTTATCTGTGGCACCTAACAGGTGTTGGCAATAACTAAAGCACACTTGCAGCCAGTTGACATGGATTAAAGTTGACTCAACCTCTGTCCTGTGTCCTTGTGTACCACATTGAGCATGGAGAAAAGAAAAAAGACCAAAGAACTGCCTGAGGACTTGAAAAACCACCAAATTGTGAGGAAGCATGAGCAATCTCAAGGCTACAAGTCCATCTCCAAAAACCTGAATCGTTCCTGTGTCTACCGTGCGCAGTGTCATCAAGAAGTTTAAAGCCCATGGCATTGTGGCTAACCTCCCTAGATGTGGACGGAAAAGAAAAATTGAGAAGAGGTTTCAACGCAAGATTGTGCGGATGTTGGATAAAGAACCTCGACTAACATCCAAACAGGGTGGATTTGATTTAAATCTAACTGATTTAAATCACGATTTAACCCCTTCCCGACCCATGACGCCACGTAGGCGTCATGAAAGTCGGTGCCAATCCGACCCATGACGCCTATGTGGCGTCATGGAAAGATCGCGTCCCTGCAGATCCGGTGAAAGGGTTAACTCCCATTTCACCCGATCTGCAGGGACAGGGGGAGTGGTAGTTTAGCCCAGGGGGGGTGGCTTCACCCCCTCGTGGCTACGATCGCTCTGATTGGCTGTTGAAAGTGAAACTGCCAATCAGAGCGATTTGTAATATTTCACCTATTATAACGGGTGAAATATTACAATCCAGCCATGGCCGATGCTGCAATATCATCGGCCATGGCTGGAAATACTAATGTGCCCCCACCCCACCCCACCGATCGCCCCCCCAGCCCCCCGATCTGTCGGGTACACTGCTCCGGCTCCCCTCTGTCCTGTGCTCCGCTCCCCCCCATGCTCTTGTCCGCTCCCCCCGTGCTCCAATCACCCCCCCGTGATCCAATCACCCCCCCTGCATTCCGATCCACCCCCCCGTGCTCCGTCCCACCCCCCCGTGCTCCGTTCCAGCCCCCCCGTGCTCCGTTCCACGCCCCCCGTGCTCCGTTCCACGCCTGCCGCGCTCCGATTCCCCCCCGTGCTCCGATCCCCCCCCCCCCGTGCTCCTCCCCCACCCCATCATACTTACCGATCCTGCCGGGGTCCCGTCCGTCTTCTCCCTGGGCGCCGCCATCTTCCAAAATGGCGGGAGCATGCGCAGTGCGCCCGCCGAATCTGCCGGCCGGCAGATTCGTTCCAAAGTGCATTTTGAGCACTGAGATTATATCTCAGTGATCAAAATAAAAAAAATAATAAATGACCCCACCCCCTTTGTCACCCCCATAGGTAGGGACAATAAAAAAATAAAGAAATATTTTTTTTTCCACTAATGTTAGAATAGGGTTAGGGTTAGGGGTAGGGTTAGGGCTAGGGTTAGGGGTAGGGTTAGGGGTAGGGTTAGGGCTAGGGTTAGGGGTAGGGTTAGGGCTAGGGTTAGGGCTAGGGTTAGGGGTAGGGTTAGGGGTAGGGCTAGGGTTAGGGTTTCGGTATGTGCACACGTATTCTGGTCCTCTGCGGATTTTTCCGCTGCGGATTTGATAAATTCGCAGTGCTAAACCGCTGCGGATTTATGGCGGATTTACCGCGTTTTTTTCTGCGCATTTCACTGCGGTTTTACAATTGCGATTTTCTATTTGAGCAGTTGTAAAACCGCTGCGGAATCCGCACAAAGAAGTGACATGCTGCGGAATGTAAACTGCTGCGTTTCCGTGCAGTTTTTCCGCAGCATGTGTACAGCAATTTTTGTTTCCCATAGGTCTACATTGAACTGTAAACTCATGGGAAACTGCTGCGGATCTGCAGCGTTTTCCGCAGTGTGCACATACCTTTAGAATTAGGCTATGTGCACACGGTGCGGATTTGGCTGCGGATTGGCCGCTGCGGATTCGCAGCAGTGTTCCATCAGGTTTACAGTACCATGTAAACATATGAAAAACCAAATCCGCTGTGCCCATGGTGCAGAAAATACCGCGCGGAAACGCTGCGTTGTATTTTCCGCAGCATGTCAATTCTTTGTGCGGATTCCGCTGCGTTTTACACCTGTTCCTCAATAGGAATCCGCAGGTGAAATCCGCACAAAAAACACTGGAAATCCGCGGAAAATCCGCAGGTAAAACGCAGTGCCTTTTACCCGCGGATTTTTCAAAAATGGTGCGGAAATATCTCACACGAATCCGCAACGTGGGCACATAGCCTTAGGGTTAGGGTTGGAATTAGGGTTGTGGTTAGGGTTGTGATTAGGGTTATGGCTACAGTTGGGATTAGGGTTAGGGGTGTGTTGGGGTTAGTGTTGGAGGTAGAATTGAGGGGTTACCACTGTTTAGGCACATCAGGGGTCTCCAAACGCAACATGGCGCCACCATTGATTCCAGCCAATCTCGTATTCAAAAAGTCAAATGGTGCTCCCTCACTTCCGAGCCCTGACGTGTGCCCAAACAGTGGTTTACCCCCACATATGGGGTATCAGTGTACTCAGGATAAACTGCGCAACAATTACTGGGGTCCAATTTCTCCTGTTAACCTTGTGAAAATAAAAAAGTGCTTGCTAAAACATCATTTTTGAGGAAAGAAAAATGATTTTTTATTTTCACGGCTCTGCGTTGTAAACGTCTGTGAAGCACTTGGGGGTTCAAAGTGCTCACCACATATCTAAATAAGTTCCTTGGGGGGTCTAGTTTCTAAAATGTGGTCACTTGTTTGGGGTTTCTACTGTTTAGGCACACCAGGGGCTCTGCAAACGCAATGTGACGCCCGCAGACCATTCCATCAAAGTCTGCATTTCAAAAGTCACTACTTCCCTTCTGAGCCCCGACGTGTGCCCAAACACTGGTTTACCCCCACACATGGGGTATCAGCGTACTCAGGAGAAACTGGACAACAACTATTGGGGTCCAATTTCTCCTGTTACCCTTGGGAAAATAAAAAATTCTGGGCTAAATAATTATTTTTGAGGAAAGAAAACGTATTTATTATTTTCACGGCTCTGCATTATAAACTTCTATGAAGCACTTGGGGGTTCAAAGTGCTCACCACACATCTAGATAAGTTCCTTTCGGGGTCTAGTTTCCAAAATGGGGTCACTTGTGGGGGGTTTCTACTGTTTAGGCACATCAGGGGCTCTGCAAACGCAACATGACGCCCGCAGAGCATTCCATCAAAGTCTGCATTTCAAAACGTCACTACTTCACTTCCGAGCCCCAACGTGTGCCCAAACAGTGGTTTACCCCCACATATGGGGTATCACCGTACTCCGGAGAAACTGGACAACAAATATTGGGGTCAAATTTCTCCTGTTACCCTTGGGAAAATTAAAAAATTCTGGGCTAAATAATTATTTTTGAGGAAAGAAAACGTATTTATTATTTTCACGGCTCTGCATTATAAACTTCTATGAAGCACTTGGGGGTTCAAAGTGCTCACCACACATCTAGATAAGTTCCTTTCGGGGTCTAGTTTCCAAAATGGGGTCACTTGTGGGGGGTTTCTACTGTTAAGCCACATCAGGGGCTCTGCAAACGCAACGTGACGCCCACAGAGCATTCCATCAAAGTCTGCATTTCAAAATGTCACTACTTCACTTCCGAGCCTCGGCATGTGCCCAAACAGTGGTTTACCCCCACACATGGGGTATCAGCGTACTCAGGAGAAACTGGACAACAACTTATGGGGTCCAATTTCTCCTGTAACCCTTGGGAAAATAAAAATTTCTGGGCTAAATAATTATTTTTGAGGAAAGAAAACGTATTTATTATTTTCACGGCTCTGCATTATAAACTTCTATGAAGCACTTGGGGGTTCAAAGTGCTCACCACACATCAAGATAAGTTCCTTTGGGGGTCTAGTTTCCAAAATGGGGTCACTTGTGGGGGGTTTCTACTGTTAAGCCACATCAGGGGCTCTGCAAACGCAACGTGACGCCCACAGAGCATTCCATCAAAGTCTGCATTTCAAAACGTCACTACTTCACTTCCGAGCCCCGGCATGTGCCCAAACAGTGGTTTACCCCCACATATGGGGTATCAGCGTACTCAGGAGAAACTGGACAACAACTTTTGGGGTCAAATTTCTCCTGTTACCCTTGGGAAAATAAAAGATTGCAGGCTAAAAGATCATTTTTGAGAAAATAATTTTTTTATTTTATTTTCATGGCTCTGCGTTATAAACTTCTGTGAAGCACTTGGGGGTTCAAAGTCCTCACCACACATCTAGATTAGTTCCTTTGGGGGTCTAGTTTCCAAAATGGGGTCATTTCTGGGGGATCTCCAATGTTTAGGCACACAGGGGCTCTCCAAACGTGACATGGTGTCCGCTAATGATTGGAGCTAATTTTCCATTTAAAAAGCCAAATGGCGTGCCATCCCTTCCGAGCCCTGCCGTGCGCCCAAACAGTGGT
Organism: Ranitomeya imitator; assembly: GCF_032444005.1. Classification (NCBI taxonomy): domain Eukaryota; kingdom Metazoa; phylum Chordata; class Amphibia; order Anura; family Dendrobatidae; genus Ranitomeya; species Ranitomeya imitator. Next base: position 226,077,700 of record NC_091284.1, read on the forward strand.
TTACCCCCACATATGGGGTATCAGCGTACTCAGGACAAACTGGACAACAATATTTGGGGTCCAATTTCTCCTATTATCCTTGGCAAAATAGGAAAGTCCAGGCTAAAAAATCATTTTTGAGGAAAGAAAAATTATTTTTTATTTTCATGGCTCTGCGTTATAAACTTCTGTGAAGCACCTGGGGGTTTAAAGTGCTCAATATGCATCTAGATAAGTTCCTTGGGGGGTCTAGTTTCCAAAATGGGGTCACTTGTGGGGGAGCTCCAATGTTTAGGCACACAGGGGCTCTCCAAACGCGACATGGTGTCCGCTAACAATTGGAGCTAATTTTCCATTCAAAAAGTCAAATGGCGCGCCTTCCCTTCCGAGCCCTGCCGAGTGCCCAAACAGTGGTTTACCCCCACATATGAAGTATCGGCGTACTCGGGAGAACTTGCCCAACAAATTTTATGATCCATTTTATCCTACTGCCCATGTGAAAATGAAAAAATTGAGGCGAAAAGAATTTTTTTGTGAAAAAAAAAGTACTTTTTCATTTTTACAGATCAATTTGTGAAGCACCTGAGGGTTTAAAGTGCTCACTAGGCATCTAAATAAGTTCCTTGGGGGGTCTAGTTTCCAAAATGGGGTCACTTGTGGGGGAGCGCCAATGTTTAGGCACACAGGAGCTATCCAAACGCGACATGGTGTCCGCTAACGATGGAAATAATTTTTCATTCAAAAAGTCAAATGGCGCTCCTTCCCTTCCGAGCCTTACCATGTGCCCAAACAGTGGTTTACCCCCACATGTGAGGTATTGGTGTACTCAGGAGAAATTGCCCAACACATTTTAGGATCCATTTTATCCTGTTGCCCATGTGAAAATGAAAAAATTGAGGCTAAAAGAATTTTTTTGTGAAAAAAAAAGTACTTTTTCATTTTTACGGATCAATTTGTGAAGCACCTGGGGGTTCAAAGTGCTCACTATGCATCTAGATAAGTTCCTTGGGGCGTCTAGTTTCCAAAATGGGGTCACTTGTGGGGGAGCTCCAATTTTTAGGCACACGGGTGCTCTCCAAACGTGACATGGTGTCCGCTAAAGAGTGTAGCCAATTTTTGATTCAAAAAGTCAAATGGCGCTCCTTCCCTTCCAAGCCCTGCCGTGCGCCCAAACAGTGGTTTACCCCCACATATGAGGTATCAGCGTACTCAGGACAAATTGGACAACAACTTTCGTTGTTCAGTTTCTCCTTTTACCATTGGGAAAATAAATAAATTGTTGCTAAAAGATAATTTTTGTGACTAAAAAGTTAAATGTTCATTTTTTCCTTCCATGTTGCTTCTGCTGCTGTGAAGCACCTGAAGGGTTAATAAACTTCTTGAATGTGGTTTTGAGTACCTTGAGGGGTGCAGTTTTTAGAATGGTGTCACTTTTGGGTATTTTCAGCCATATAGACCCCTCAAACTGACTTCAAATGTGAGGTGGTCCCTAAAAAAAATGGTTTTGTAAATTTCGTTGTAAAAATGACAAATCGCTGGTCAAATTTTAACCCTTATAACTTCCTAACAAAAAAAAATTTTGTTTCCAAAATTGTGCTGATGTAAAGTAAACATGTGGGAAATGTTATTTATTAACTATTTTGTGTCACATATCTCTCTGGTTTAACAGAATAAAAATTCAAAATGTGAAAATTGCGAAATTTTCAAAATTTTCGCCAAATTTCCGTTTTTATCACAAATAAACGCAGAATTTATTGACCTAAATTTACCACTAACATGAAGCCCAATATGTCACGAAAAAACAATCTCAGAATCGCTAGGATCCGTTGATGCGTTCCTGAGTTATTACCTCATAAAGGGACACTGGTCAGAATTGCAAAAAACGGCAAGGTCTTTAACCCCTTCATGACCAGGGGATTTTTCGTTTTTCCGTGTTCGTTTTTCGCTCCCCTCCTTCCCAGAGCCATAACTTTTTTATTTTTCCGTCAATTTGGCCATGTGAGGGCTTATTTTTTGCGGGACGAGTTGTACTTTTGAACGACATCATTGGTTTTAGCATGTCGTGTACTAGAAAACGGGAAAAAAATTCCAAGTGCGGTGAAACTGCAAAAAAAGTGCAATCCCACATTGGTTTTTTGTTTGGCTTTTTTGCTAGGTTCACTATATGCTAAAAATGACCTGCCATTATGATTCTCCAGGTCATTACGAGTTCATAGACACCAAACATGACTAGGTTATTTTTTATCTAAGTGGTGAAAAAAAATTCCAAACTTTGCTAAAAAAAAAAAAAAAAAAATTGCGCCATTTTCCGATACTCGTAGCGTCTCCATTTTTCGTGATCTGGGGTCGGTTGAGGGCTTATTTTTTGCGTGCCGAGATGACGTTTTTAATGATAGCATTTCGGTGCAGATGCGTTCTTTTGATCGCCCCCGTTATTGCATTTTAATGCAATGTCGCGGCGACCCAAAAAACGTAATTCTGGCGTTTCGATTTTTTTTCCCGCTACGCTGTTTAGCGATCAGGTTAATACTTTTTTTTATTTGATAGATCGGGCAATTCTGAGCGCGGCGATACCAAATATGCGTAGATTTGATATTTTTTTTATTGATTTATTTTGATTGGGGCGAAAGGGGGGTGATTTAAACTTTTATGTTTTTTTTATTTTTTTCACATTTTTTTAAACTTTTTTTTTTAACTTTTGCCACGCTTCAATAGCCTCCATGGGAGGCTAGAAGCAGGGACAGCACGATTGGCTCTGCTACATAGCAGCGATCTGCTGATCGCTGCTATGTAGCAGAATTGCACGTGTGCTGTGAGCGCCGACCACAGGGTGGCGCTCACAGCGACGGGCAATCAGTAACCATAGAGGTCTCAAGGACCTCTATGGCTACAATGGAGACGCATCGCCGACCCCCGGACATGTGACGGGGGTCGGCGATGACGTCATTTCCGGCCGCCCGGCCGGAAGCGGTAGTTAAATGCCGCTGTCTGCGTTTGACAGCGGCATTTAACTAGTTAATAGGTGCGGGCAGATCGCGATTCTGCCCGCGCCTATTACGGGCACATGTCAGCTGTTCAAAACAGCTGATATGTCCCGGCTTTGGTGCGGGCTCACCGCGGAGCCCTGCATCAAAGCAGGGGAGCCGGCATCGGACGGTATAGTACGTCCGATGCCGGTAAGGGGTTAAGGTCAAAATAGGCTGGGTCATGAAGGGGTTAAATCACGATTTAAATCACTAGTCAGTAAGGCTTGATTTAAATCAGTGATTTAAATCAAAGTTTCTACCTAACTGAAGTTGACTCCGCAGAGGTCCCAGCCTCTTCTTCACGGCAAAAATGTTACAACATGAACAGAGTTGAGAAAAAGACCTTAATCCTATTGTTCTACAAACCTATGAATACAGAATCAACCCCTTCAGTGCCAAGTCCAAGAAGTTAGACAATATGTTTCTGATTGTTTGGAGTGGAATAGATCTGCACAACACAAGAAGAATGTGAATCTAAGTGTGAGGAGGAGGAAGGGCAAGCAGACAAGAAAATTAAAGTGAAACTTTGAGCACAATACTGCAGCATAGCCACAGACAGACAAGTCTGGATCTGTTTGCGTGTACGATCTGAGGTTTATTACATTCTTTCCTTATAATGGCAGCAGGCCGTAAAAGAGTCCCAGTTTGGGAATATTTTAATGAAGCTCCTTCGCCTATCGGTAAGGCAGGCATGCGTGCAAAATGCAACTGGGTCTCTTTTAAGAAACTGAGTATTATCTGACAGAATTGCAGGGGTGTCATATACAACTGTATATACTGTTCTTGTACATGGCCTACATACTGTTCTTGTACAAAAATAAAATACAAAGCAGCTACAAAAATTATAAAACTGGCACAAAAATAGGCATCAACGTGGGCACCGAATGGCGTTATTGAAAGGGTTAAATTACTTTAGGTCACTGATCTCATAAAGCAGATACACAGATAGTGATGTCCCCCATCAAATTCCAGTCACTCCAGGCTTTCCCAAATTGGTTCTGGTCATCTGAACTGGCATAAAAGAGGGCAGAGAGTCGGTTTTAACTATTTAAATAAGTATTGTATATACTTGAGTATAAGCCGAGACCCCTAATTTTGCCACAAAAAACTGGGAAAACTTAATGACTCGAGTATAAGCCTGGGGTGGGAAATGCAGCAGCTACTGGTAAATTTCAAAAATAAAAATAGATACGAATAAAAGTAAAATTAATTGAGACATGAGTAGATTAAGTGTTTTTGAATATCCATATTGAATCAGGAGCCCCATATAATGCTCCATACAGTTCATGATGGGCCCCATAAAGATGCTCCATATTAAAATATGCCCATATAATGCTGCACATAAAATGCTCCATAGATTATGCCCCATAAAATGCTCCATAGATTATGCCCCATAAGATGCTCCATATCTTATGCCCCATAAAATGCTCCATAGATTATGCCCCATAAGATGCTCCATAGATTATGCCCCATAAAATGCTCCATAGATTATGTCCCATAAGATGCTCCATATCTTATGCCCCATAAGATGCTCCATAGATTATGCCCCATAAAATGCTCCATAGATTATGCCCCATAAGATGTTCCATAGATTATGCCCCATAAGATGCTCCATAGATTATGCCCCATAAGATGCTCCATAGATTATGCCCCATAAAATGCTCCATAGATTATGCCCCATATGCTGAGATTAAAACAAAAAAAATCACATACTCACCTCTCGTCACTCAGGCCCCCGTCACTTGCGATATTAACCTTCCCCGTTCCACCGCGCTGCGCACCGCTCTGTCTTCCGACTCTCTGACTGTTCAGACAGAGGGCGCACACTAACTACGTCATCGCGCCCTCTGATCTGAACAGTCACAGGCAGAGGACGCGGAAGACGGAGCGGCGCCCGGTGGTGGAACGGGGAGAGGTGAATATTGCACAATGCTCACCCTCTCCAGTTATACTCACCTGCTCCCGGCGCGGTCCCTGGCAGCTTCTCACTGTCAGATGGTCTCCGGGAGCTGGCAGCTTCTTCCCATGTTCAGCGGTTACGTATCGCTCATTAAAGTAATGAATATGCGTCCATATTCATTGCTTTAACCCCTCTGTGACCTTAGACGTACTATCCCGTCGAGGTGCCCTGGGCTTATCTGACCCTGGACGGGATAGTACGTCATAGCCGATCGGCCGCGCTCACGGGGGGAGCGCGGCCGATCGCGGCCGGGTGTCAGCTGCTTATCGCAGCTGACATCCGGCACTATGTGCCAGGAGCGGTCACGGACCGCCCCCGGCACATTAACCCCTGGCACACCGCGATCAAAGATGATCGCGATGTGCCGGCGGTGCAGGGAAGCACCGCGCAGGGAGGGGGCTCCCTGCGGGCTTCCCTGAGCCCCCCGCAGCAACGCGATGTGATCGCGTTGCTGCGAGGGTCTCCTCACCTCCCTCCCTGCTCGAGCCCCGGATCCAAGATGGCCGCGGATCCGGGTCCTGCAGGGAGGGAGGTGGCTTCACAGAGCCTGCTCAGAGCAGGCACTGTGAAGGCTGCAGCGCTGCATGTCAGATCAGTGATCTGACAGAGTGCTGTGCAAACTGTCAGATCACTGATCTGTGATGTCCCCCCCTGGGACAAAGTAAAAAAGTTAAAAAAAAAATTTCCAAATGTGTAAAAAAAATAAAAAAAAATATTCCAAAATAATGAAAAAAAAAAAAAAATATTATTCCCATAAATACATTTCTTCATCTAAATAAAAAAAAAAAAACAATAAAAGTACACATATTTAGTATCGCCGCGTCCGTAACGACCCGACCTATAAAACTGTCCCACTAGTTAACCCCTTCAGTAAACACCGTAAGAAAAAAAAAAAAAAAAACGAGGCAAAAAACAACGCTTTATTATCATACCGCCGAACAAAAAGTGGAATAACACGCGATCAAAAGGACAGATATAAATAACCATGGTACCGCTGAAAGCGTCATATTGTCCCGCAAAAAAAGAGCCGCCATACAGCATCATCAGCAAAAAAATAAAAAAGTTATAGTCCTGAGAATAAAGCGATGCAAAAATAATTATTTTTTCTGTAAAATAGTTTTTATCGTATAAAAGCACCAAACCATAAAAAAATGATATAAATGAGGTATCGCTGTAATCGTACTGACCCGAAGAATAAAACTGATTTATCAATTTTACCAAACGCGGAACGGTATAAACGCCTCCCCCAATAGAAATTCATGAATAGCTGGCTTTTGGTCATTCTTCCTCACAAAAATCGGAATAAAAAGCGATAAAAAAATGTCACGTGCCCAAAAATGTTTTCAATAAAAACGTCAACTCGTCCCGCAAAAAACAAGACCTCACATGACTCTGTGGACCAAAATATGGAAAAATTATAGCTCTCAAAATGTGGTATTGCAAAAAATATTTTTTGCAATAAAAAGGGTCTTTCAGTGTGTGACGGCTGCCAATCATAAAAATCCGCTAAAAAACTCGCTATAAAAGTAAATCAAACCCCCCTTCATCACCCCCTTAGTTAGGGAAAAATAAAAAAAAATGTATTTATTTCCATTTTCCCATTATGGCTAGGGTTAGGGCTAGGATTAGGGTTAGGGCTAGGGTTAGGGCTAGGGCTAGGGTTAGGGCTAGGGTTAGGGCTAGGGTTAGGGCTAGGGTTAGGGTTAGGGCTAGGGTTAGGGCTAGGGTTAGGGCTAGGGTTAGGGTTAGGGCTAGGGTTAGGGCTAGGGTTAGGGCTAGGGTTAGGGTTGGGGCTACAGTTAGGGTTGGGGCTAAAGTTAGGGTTAGGGTTTAGATTACATTTACAGTTGGGAATAGGGTTGGGATTAGGGTTAGGGGTGTGTCAGGGTTAGAGGTGTGGTTAGGGTTACCGTTGGAATTAGGGTTAGGGGTGTGTTTGGATTAGGGTTTCAGTTATAATTGGGGGGTTTCCACTGTTTCGGCACATCAGGGGCTCTCCAAACACGACATGGCGTCCGATCTCAATTCCAGCCAATTCTGCGTTGAAAAAGTAAAATTGTGCTCCTTCCCTTCCGAGCTCTCCTGTGTGCCCAAACAGGGGTTTACCCCAACATATGGGGTATCAGCGTACTCAGGACAAATTGGACAACAACTTTTGTGGACCAATTTCTCCTGTTACCCTTGGGAAAATACAAAACTGGGGGCTAAAAAATAATTTTTGTGGGAAAACAAAAAGATTTTTTATTTTCACGGCTCTGCGTTATAAACTGTAGTGAAACACTTGGGGGTTCAAAGTTCTCACAACACATCTAGATAAGTTCATTGAGGGGTCTAGTTTCCAATATGGGGTCACTTGTGGGGGGTTTCTACTGTTTAGGTACATTAGGGGCTCTGCAAACGCAATGTGACGCCTGCAGACCAATCCATCTAAGTCTGCATTCCAAATGATGCTCCTTCCCTTCCGAGCCCTCCCATGCGCCCAAACGGTGGTTCCCCCCCCACATATCGGGTATCAGCGTACTCAGGACAAATTGGACAACAACATTTAGGGTCCAATTTCTCCTGCTAACCTTGGAAAAATACAAAACTGGGGGCTAAAATATAATTTTTGTGGAAAAAAAAATATTTTTTATTTGCATGGCTCTGCGTTATAAACTGTAGTGAAATACTTGGGGGTTCAAAGCTCTCACAACACATCAAGATGAGTTCCTTAGGGGGTCTACTTTCCAAAATGGTGTCACTTGTGGGGGGTTTCTACTGTTTAGGTACATTAGGGGCTCTGCAAACGCAATGTGACGCCTGCAGACCATTCCATCTAAGTCTGCATTCCAAATGGCGCTCCTTCCCTTCCGAACCCTCCCATGCGCCCAAACGGTGGTTCCCCCCCACATATGGGGTATCAGCGTACTCAGGACAAATTGGACAACAACTTTTGGGGTCCAATTTCTCCTGTTACCCTAGGGAAAATACAAAACTGGGGGCTAAAAAATAATTTTTGTGGGAAAAAAATTTTGTTTTATTTTTATGGCTCTGCATTATAAACTTCTGTGAAGCCCTTGGTGGGTCAAAGTGCTCACCACACATCCAGATAAGTTCCTTAGGGGGTCTACTTTCCAAAATGGTGTCACTTGTGGGGGGTTTCAATGTTTAGGCACATCAGTGGCTCTCCAAACGCAACATGGCGTCCCATCTCAATTCCTGTCAATTTTGCATTGAAAAGTCAAACGGCGCTCCTTCCCTTCCGAGCTCTCCCATGCGCCCAAACAGTGGTTTACTGCCACATATGGGGTATCAGCGTACTCGGGACAAATTGGACAACAACTTTTGAGGTCCAATTTCTTCTCTTACCCTTGGAAAAATAAAAAATTGGGGGCAAAAATATAATTTTTGTGAAAAAATATGATTTTTTATTTTTACGGTTCTGCATTATAAACTTCTGTGAAGCACTTGGTGGGTCAAAGTGCTCACCACACCTCTAGATAAGTTCCTTAGGGGGTCTACTTTCCAAAATGGTGTCACTTGTGGGGGGTTTCAATGTTTAGGCACATCAGTGGCTCTCCAAACGCAACATGGCGTCCCATCTCAATTTCTGTCAATTTTGCATTGAAAAGTCAAACTGCGCTCCTTCCCTTCCGAGCTCTCCCATGCACCCAAACAGTGGTTTACTGCCACATATGGGGTATCAGCGTACTCAGGACAAATTGGACAACAACTTTTGAGGTCCAATTTCTTCTCTTACCCTTGGAAAAATAAAAAATTGGGGGCAAAAATATAATTTTTGTGAAAAAATATGATTTTTTATTTTTACGGTTCTGCATTATAAACTTCTGTGAAGCACTTGGTGGGTCAAAGTGCTCACCACACATCCAGATAAGTTCCTTAGGGGGTCTACTTTCCAAAATGGTGTCACTTGTGGGGGGTTTCAATGTTTAGGCACATCAGTGGCTCTCCAAACGCAACATGGCGTCCCATCTCAATTCCTGTCAATTTTGCATTGAAAAGTCAAATAGCGCTCCTTCCCTTCCGAGCTCTCCCATGCGCCCAAACAGTGGTTTACTGCCACATATGGGGTATCAGCGTACTCAGGACAAATTGGACAACAACTTTTTGGGTCCAATTTCTCCTGTTACCCTTGGTAAAATAAAACAAATTGGAGCTGAAGTAAATTTTTTGTGTAAAAAAGTTAAATGTTCATTTTTATTTAAACATTCCAAAAATTCCTATTAAACACCTGAAGGGTTAATAAACTTCTTGAATGTGGTTTTGAGCACCTTGAGGGGTGCAGTTTTTAGAATGGTGTCACACTTGGGCATTTTCTATCATATAGACCCCTCAAAATGACTTCAAATGAGACGTGGTCCCTAAAAAAAAATGGTGTTGTAAAAATGAGAAATTGCTGGTCAACTTTTAACCCTTATAACTCCCTAACAAAAAAAAAAATTGGTTCCAAAATTATGCTGATGTAAAGGAGACATGTGGGAAATGTTACTTATTAAGTATTTTGTGTGACATATCTCTGTGATTTAATTGCATAAAAATTCAAAGTTTGAAAATTGCGAAATTTTCAAAATTTTCGCCAAATTTCCGTTTTTTTCACAAATAAACGCAGGTACTATCAAAGAAATTTTACCACTATCATGAAGTACAATATGTCACGAGAAAACAATGTCAGAATCACCAGGATCCGTTGAAGCGTTTCGGAGTTATAACCTCATAAAGGGACAGTGGTCAGAATTGTAAAAATTGGCCTGGTCATTAACGTGCAAACCACCCTTGGGGGTAAAGGGGTTAAAGGGAACCTGTCACCCCGTTTTTTGAGATTGAGATATAAATACTGTTAAATAGGGCCTGCGCTGTGTGTTACTATAGTGTATGTAGTGTACCCCGATTCCCCACCTATGCTGAGAAATACATTACCAAAGTCGCCGTTTTCGCCTGTCAATCAGGCTGGTTTGGTCAGGTGGGCGTGGTGACATCGCTCTCTTCTTCCCCAGCTTTCCGTTGGTGGCGTAGTGGTGTGCGCATGTCCAGAGTTCCGAATCCCCTGTGCGCACGTGAAGCAAAAGCGCGCGTTCTGCGCTATTGCCCCTGTCATCGGTGGGGGCGGCCATCTTCCTGGGGCCGCGCGTGCGCAGATCGAGTGCTCTGCTGCACAGGGCTTCAGGAAAATGGCCGCGGGATGCCGCGCGTGCGCAATAGAGATCGCGGCAGCCATTTTCCCAAAGCCGAGTTCGCCTATAAGCAAAGGCCACTGGCATCAGGGGCTTATATACAGCATTCTGTAATGCTGTAGATAAGGACCAGATGTATCCTGAAAGATAAGAAAAACAAGTTAGATTATGCTCAACCAGGGGCGGTCCCGATGCGGTCCGATGGTCGTCGCGGTCCGGGTCCAGCGCTTCCCATCTTCATGCGATGACGTCCTCTTCCTTGCTTCCTGTCGCGGCTCCTGCGCAGGCGTACTTTATCTGCCCTGTTGAGGGCAGAGCAAAGTACTGCAGTGCGCAGGCGCCGGGAAAGGTCAGAGAGGCCCACATTGGAGTGACCTGAATTAGATGTGGGGCAATACTATCTATGTGTCTGCATTTTGAGATCAGTGGCCCAATGTCATTTAACTCTTTTAATAACGCCCTTCGGTGCCCACTTTGATGGCCATATTTGTTCCAGTTTTGCACTACTGTTTGCAGCTGCTTTTAACGGGAAGCTGTCACCCCCAAAATCGATGGTGAGGTAAGCTCACCGTCATCAGGGGCTTACTGGGTGAGTATAATCTAACCTCTTTTTCTCCTCTTTTAGGTTACATCGGGGGCTTATCTACAGCATTACAGAATGCTGTAGATAAGCCCCTGATGACGGTGAGCTTACCTCACCATCGATTTTGAGGGTGACAGGTTCCCTTTAAGTGTATTGACATCAGAGCACTTTGCTGCATTGTATTTTGTTTTTGCGATTTTTGTTGTTAACCAGTTCCCGACCGCCCACTGTAGATAAACGTTGGCACTTGTTGGGCTTTGTGCAAATCCAACGATTATCAACGGTCGACGGTCTTGCAGCAGTCAGGACTTCCAGGGTCTTGCAAGCACTGTGATTGTGGTGCAGACTGATAGCTCTGACAGGTGATATCATCGGGGCCTGACTGATAAGGTTCCCATGATGTTAACCCTTTGCTATCTTCTAGATGCCGCGATCGTGGCATTTAGAAGATAGTGTGAGGTAGAGCGCTCCATCTCCACCGGCAGAGTTTTGTCATGGCAGCCGGAGGTCACTCCGGGTCTGCCATATATGGTGGCCTGTAAGACTCAACCAGCAGCCGTCCGTCATCTGTTAACGGATATATAGGGAGCTTACACGTTACTGGTAGCACAAAGAAAAGTTAAATGGCTCCTCACCCCCCAAAAGAAATCTAGCGAATTCTGCACTCCCATATTCAAATGCCCCCCTCCCGACTGAGCCCCACAGTGTGCTTAAACCACATTCAGCATCAACGTTTGGCATTTGTGTAACGATGAGAGCCCGTCTAATTTACGGGTGCATGTCTCCAGAAGCACGAGCTGGCATAATGTACTGGGCACTACAGCGTACTGGACACTACAATGGTAGTTTGCAATTTTCACTCAGCAACATCCACTGCTGCTTTTTCTGAAAAACACCCATGGAGTCAAAATCGTCACTACATCTGTAGATAAATTCCCAGAGGTGTGTAATTTCCAAAATGGGGTCACTTGAGGGTGAATTCTGCTCTTCTAGCACTTAGAGGCTCTTTATATGAAGTCCACAAACTGTTCTAGGAAAATCTGTGTGGGTATTGCAACATTCAGCAGAAATTGTGGGACAAATTTTGGAGCCATTTTCATTATTTCTTCACCGCCCAATGGTATAAAATTCTGCATCCCTCCCTGGCTTCTCCTTCCCCTTGCCGTTCTCCTAACATGGATAACGATCCACATCGCCATGCGACATCTCGCGCCTGCTCAGAACTATTGTGTTTCGCACCTGCGCAGTATGCTTTGCCCAACTGCGGGCAAAGACGAAAAACAGAAGTGCGCATGCGCTGGCAAACGTAGTTCCGGTATATGAGCTGTAAATACTGTATGTGTGTCGGCGCAAGATAAATTGACATGCTGCAGTCTGGAGAGACGCGCCTCATGTCCATCTCCGCAGGGAAGCGGGAGGCGTCCCTGCACGCATAGTGGAGATGGGATTTCTTCAAATCCCATCCACTATGGTGTAACAGCTGGACACTGCGGGTTGGACCGTGTGCAACTACCCATACAAGTCTGGGAATCGCCTGAAGGTTAAAAATGTTCACTACTCCTGTAGATGAATTGCTTGAGAGGAGTAGTTTCCAAAATCACTTGTAGGGGTTTCTGCCTTGCACCCAAACAGAGATTTTTCACAACATATTGGGTATTGGTGTAGTCAGAAAAAAATTGCAAATTGTATGGTCCATTTTTTCTTGCTATCCTTCTGAAAATGCAAAATTTGGGGATAAAATAACATTTTTTGTGGGAAAGAGTAAAACTTTCATTTTTTCCATCCACATTGCTTTAGTTCCTGTGAAGAACCTGAAGGGTTAATAAACTTCATGAATGTGGTTTTGAGTACCCTTAGGGTGGTTTCACACGTCCAGATATTTTCTGGTACCGGAGATATCTGTGTGCTCACGTGGTACATCCGTGTGGCACACGTGTGCAGCATCAGGACCACACGGACGGCCGCCAGGAAGCAGCGCTACAGTAAGCTGCTGCCCCTGCATGTGGTGCTGAAGCCGGCTGTCATCAGCTCTCCTCTGCTCACGCTGCTTTCAATCACTGACCCCCATAAGGAAGAAGCTAACACAAAACGTCGGGAAGCCTTCTGCAGCCAGGTTATGTATTATTTAGTACTTGTTCTCTCCTCTTTGTCACTATTTAATGATTGAATAGCACTATGCACCAGGGCTGTGGAGACGGAGTCGTGGAGTCGGAGTTAGTTTTGGTTGGAGTCGGAGTCAGTAGAAATGTACCGACTCCAACTCCAGCTTTAAAAAAAATGTATTAATGTTTCATAATTGAACTTTCATATGAATTTTATAAATGTTACTCAAATATATATATGTTCTATCAAACTATGAACAACAGTGATAAGCAGTTCTGCTGGAGATAGAGACATTTCTTACTTCTTGTGTGTCACTGTTCTCTACTGCCCTAATCTAATCTTATACTTGGTTAACCTCATGCTGCCCCAACCCCCCTACTTACAATGTATGAAACTGAAAGTGAAAATGTGTTGCAAATTCTTAGTAGTAAAGCTCCTACTCTAGACTAGATGTTTGGTGTGTGTCTTCCAAGCATCTCACAGCTGCTACTCAGAAGACTGTAAGAAGCGTTATCCTTTCAACAAACTTTCATCAGTTAACTGTGAGTACATGAGGAATAACAGTATTACTGACCACTATATCAGTTGTACGACCTGGCAATAATTTTGTACAATTGTTTTTGGGAAAAACAATTGTCATATGGATTGTGAATGCAGAATTAAAAACCTTAGAATGTCAAAGAAGCGTCACATTAAAGCTGTATTTGAACATTTCACCATCACTCAAGATAGAAAACATTATGTCTGTCAGTGTATTACAAATGATCCAGACGAAAACAAATGCTGTGAAGCCAAGATCAGTGAATATTCAGGCAAAGATAAAAATGCTCCTACCAGAGCTTCTAATCTAAAGAGACATTTACAGCGCTTTCATCCAGAAGTACTGAAAGCAGTGGAGGAGAAAGACTGCATCCAAACCAATGAACCAGTGCCCAGCTCTTCCAGCCAAACAAAGGAGCAGAGAACTTTGCAGCCATCAGTTGCAAGATATTTTGTCAGTGACAGTTACTGTGACAATGACAGTAGATACATTTAAAAACAGATCATAGAGCTTGTTGTAAAGGATAGTGTGCCTATTTCATTATTTTCACGACCAGCTTTTATGTGTCTGAATGGGGAAATGGCCCGCAAGCTTGGTGTTTCTCTGGAGAGAGAGAGTATTAGAAAATTAGTAATCGAAGAAGCTTTTAAACAAAAGGAAGAACTTAAAAAAACTCTCAAGGGATGCTTTCTGTTTCTTAAAATGGATGCCTGCACACGTCACAGAGTGAACTATTTTGCCATCAATGTCCGATTTGTTTGTGACAAAAATGAAATAGTTACCAAGACATTGGCAGTAAAAGACACCAAAGCTCATCACACCAGTGAGTTTCTCCAGGTCTTGGTGGAAAAGGTTCTGCAAGACTATGAACTTAAAAAAGAGCAAGTTCTTTCTGTCGTAACTGGCAATGCTTCAAATATGATAAGTACTATTAAAGGGAACCTGTCACCCCGTTTTTTGAGATTGAGCTATAAATACTGTTAAATAGGGCCTGCGCTGTGTGTTACTATAGTGTATGTAGTGTACCCTGATTCCCCATGTATGCTGAGAAATACATTACCAAAGTCGCCGTTTTCGCCTGTCAATCAGGCTGGTCTGGTCAGGTGGGCGTGTTCACAGCGCTCTTTTCTTCCCCAGCTTTCCATTGGTGGCGTAGTGGTGTGCGCATGTCCAGAGTTCCGACTTCCCTGCGCCCACGTGAAGACACAGCGCGCGATCTGCGCTGTAATCCCTTGCATCGGTGGGGGCGGCCATCTTCCTGTGGCCGCGCGTGCGCAGATGGAGTACTCTGCTGCACGGGGCTTCAGGAAAATGGCCGCGGGCAGCCGCGCGTGCGCATTAGAGATCGCGGCGGCCATTTTCCCAAAGCCGAGATGCAAACTCGGCTTTGGGAAAATGGCCGCCGCGATCTCTAATGCGCACGCGCGGCTGCCCGCGGCCATTTTCCTGAAGCCCCGTGCAGCAGAGTACTCCATCTGCGCACGCGCGGCCACAGGAAGATGGCCGCCCCCACCGATGCAAGGGATTACAGCGCAGATCGCGCGCTGTGTCTTCACGTGGGCGCAGGGAAGTCGGAACTCTGGACATGCGCACACCACTACGCCACCAACGGAAAGCTGGGGAAGAAAAGAGCGCTGTGAACACGCCCACCTGACCAGACCAGCCTGATTGACAGGCGAAAACGGCGACTTTGGTAATGTATTTCTCAGCATACATGGGGAATCGGGGTACACTACATACACTATAGTAACGCACAGCGCAGGCCCTATTTAACAGTATTTATAGCTCAATCTCAAAAAACGGGGTGACAGGTTCCCTTTAAGCTAATGAATGAGAGTAATGATGGTGACCAGCAGCTAGAAGAACATTCTGGGTCCACAGACACAGAAATGTTTGAAATAGAGGAACACAGTATTGTAACTGAGGCGCAAACTGAAGTTGCTTCAGATGAACAGCAACATGATAGTTTAGATGATCTTGTTGAAACTATGTCAATACGTTCTTTCATTCATCACATGCGCTGTGTTGTGCATACGCTACAGCTGGCTATAAGAGACAGTCTGCAAGAAGGACATGCTGCTGCACTGATTGGCAAGGTGAGCAAATTTTCTACTGTTGCCAGTAGCCCTAAAGTTGACTCAATTTTGAAGAGACGTGCTGGAAAAGGGGCAATTATTGATCAAGCCACACGATGGGGCAGTACTTACTTGATGATTCAGCGCTTGGTTGAACTGAAAACCTTTCTTGTAGACATGGCTAACCCTCAACTGACGCTAAATGAAAGTCAGTGGAATCAGGTGACTGAGCTGGAAAAATTGCAAGAGCACCCATTTTGTTATGACCTGGTGGTTAGGAGCACCCGGAATGACCTGATAGTTAAAACTCATACAGGACAAGCTCTGGGATGTGGGAGCTCTGCTGACCGCAATCCCTAATCCTATCACACACACTAGAAATAGCCGTGGAGCGCTCCTGACTCTACCTAGGCGCCTCGTCACAGCCTAAGAGCTAGCTAGCCCTAGAGATAGAAAATAAAGCCTACCTTGCCTCAAAGAAATTCCCCAAAGGTAAAGGAAGCCCCCCACATATATTGACTGTGAGTAAAGATGAAAGTCACAAACGCAGCAATGAAACAGGTTTCAGCAAAGGGAGGCCAGACTTACTAAATAGACAGAGGATAGGAAAGGTAGCTTTGCGATCAGCACAAAAACCTACAAAAGACCACGCAGAGTGTGCAAAAAAGACCTCCGCACCGACTAACGGTGCGGAGATGCCACTCTGCATCCCAGAGCTTCCAGCTAGCAAGACAAAATCATGATATCCAGCTGGACAAGAAAACAATGAACAAATTAGATACTATCGGGAACTTAGCTTCTGCTGGAGTAGACAGGTCACCAGAAAGATCCAAGAGCGAACTGAACCAATGCAGAAACATTGACAGCTGGCATGGAGTAACGATCTAAGTGGAGTTAAATAGAGCAGCCAGCCAAAGGATAAACCACGTCACCTGTGTAAGGAACCTCAGAAGCAGCAGCTCCACTCACAGCCACCAGAGGGAGTCCATGGACAGAACTCACCGAAGTACCATTCACGACCACAGGAGGGAGCCCGACAACAGAATTCACAACACCATTTACAGTGACTAAAAAATTACAAGCAGAGGACTTAACTCCAGGTATTTTCTTAAAGGAGTGGAAGAACCTGATGTTTCGCCTGTCCCAAAGAGGAGGGTTAATTACAAGTGGCATTGCTACATCAAAGAAAGAGAGGAGCTACTATTACAAAATAACATTCTTTTGGCAGCTGTTTATGTAGACCCAATGCATCGGATTCTTCTAGAAGATCAACAGCTAACTAAAGGAAAAGAAGCTCTGTTTGAAATAGCAGTAAGGATGAAAGGGTTGCAGAACAGTCAGGAGGAACAAGAAGAATTTGGTCGTCCTGCCACATCTTCACCCTCATCAACTGATGAACAATTTAAATATTTGGATCACAAGGACCGTGCAAAGCGTTCCCGCATAGAAGAGTCATGCCCATCAAAGAACACAGCCAGTACATTTCAGCAGAATTTTTCATGTGCACTAAAAGAAATTGAGAAATTTGACCGTTCATCAAAAATAACAGTGCAACAAGCGATTCCTCTGTATCCTGACATTGTCAGAGATGTTGACCGAGTGTAGAGAGGTTGTTCTCTGCTCTCAAAATAATTAGATCAGATTTATGGGCATCCATGAAGGAGGATCTGACAGAGGCAATACTTTTTCTGAGGACAAATTTATAGATTTCTTCTTATTAACTGCATAACAGTGTTTATTGCATATTTACTTACAATTACAAGAGTTTAGAAAAGTTTATAAAAGTTATTTGCTATATTCTAATAAATATAGTTTTTGCTCTAAGTGGTCCTCTTACTTATATGATGGTGAGAAACTGAATAAGCACGATGTTAATATTTGACAACAGTAAATTTATTGTTACGAATTGGCCATTTATGAAGGAGTCGGAGCCGGAACCAGATAAAATCCAGGATTCGGAGTCGGAGTCGCAACTGTGGCTTACCGACTCCACAGCCCTGCTATGCACCTTAAACTTGGTTCTCTCACTACTATGTGATTAATCTTGTTATATTGGAAATTATTTGGTGAATAGACTAGCACAAATGGCTTACTGACCCTCCTTTAATATCATTAAATCACTTGAATTTATTGCTTTAACAAGTCTAGTGATGTAGGGAGTCATTACTTATTGGAAAATCCTATCTTAACGTACTTACGTCGACCTTTACAAGCACTAAGCGCATGAACATTTCTTTTCAAAAATTGGATTTTATTAATGTTGATTCCTCTTCTGTCCTAACTTAGCAACAAGAGACCAACTTATCTAAGGCTGGTTTCACATTTGCGTTTTTTTTTTTTGCGTTTTTGCGCAAAAAAAGCATGCATTTTTTTTCCTATACTTAACATTAAAAACGCATGCGTTTTTTTGCTTGCGTTTTGACGCATTTTGACAATGCATGCGTTTTTTCTCTGCATGCGTTGTGTTGCAGAAATGCAACATGTAATTTTAGCGGCTTTTTTTGCCGAAAAAAAACGTATTGATGTCTATGTAAACGCATGCGTTTTTAAGCACATGCGTTTGCATGCGTTTTTATAGAAAAACACAAGAATACACACTGAAAAGCCATCACCGAAGCTGCGCCCCCTGGCGGCATGAACGCATATGAACTCTGTAGCGTGGGAAGGTTTCTGAATATTTTACCACGCTACAGAGTTCATATGAGTTCATGCCGCCAGGGGGCGCAGTTGCGGTGATGGCCCCCTGCATTTCATTCATTCCCCAGTCGTTTACAGCTGGGAGCGGCCGCATTAGCAGCTCTCCCGGTTGTAAACTATTTAATCCCTTGAGATGGATTTACAGCGTGGGACTTGACTGTACGGCGGACAGGTATGGGATATTGTTGCTTTATATTTTGTAATTTTTTACAGGAGAACGAGGGCTTTGCTTGGACTGAGCGTGCAATAAAGAAATTAAAAGCCTGTGTTTCATTATTTCATTAAAATACTTTTTTCTTAGTGTGTGTGTGTGTTTTATTAACTCTTTCACAAGTGTGGGATTAGTAATGGAGAGGTGTCTTATTAACACCTCTCCATTACTAAGCCGGCTTAATGTCACCTTACAATAGCAAGGTGACATTAACCCCTTATTACCCCATATGCCAATGCCACAGGGCAGTGGGAAGAACTGGGCAAAGCTCCAGAATTGGCGCATCTAATAGATGCTTTTTTAAGGCTGAGGGGTGGGGGGCATATCCATGGTCTCTTACCAGCCTGAGAATAGCAGCCCGCACCTGTGAGTTTTGCCGGGTTGGTTGGAAAATATAGGGGGGGACCCCACGTTGGGTTTTCTTTCATCCCTTCTCCCCTGCTCACGTTGCTTTCGGCCAAGCAGAGGTGAGCCGATGACAGCCGGCTTCAGCACGGGGAACAGCGGCTTACAGTAGCGCCGTTTCTCCCGTGGCCGCCCGTGCCCACGGAGGAGAGTGTACACTGTTCTATGTGTGAGGGACGTGTTTTGCACACGGACACACGGTCCGTAAAACACGCTGACATGTGCACAGACCCATTCATTTGAATTGGTCTATGGGTGTCAGTGTCTCCGGTACGTGAGAAAACTGTCACTACACGTACCAGAGGCACTGACCTGTGAAACCGGCCTAGGGTGCAGTGTTAAGAATGGGATCAATTTGGGGTATTTTCTGTCTTATAAACCCCAGAAAGTCAATTTAAATGTGAGGTGGTCCCTAAAAAAAAATGGTTTTGTAAATTTTGTTGGAAAAATTAGAAATCGCTGGTCGACTTTTAAGCTTTATACCTTCCTAACAAAAAAAATGTTTAAAACATGATACAGATATAAAGTAGACATGTGGGAAATGTTGTTAACTATTCTGCGAGACATAACTCTCCGATTTAAGGGCATAAAAAAATAAAAGTTTGAAAATTGCAACATTTTCACACTTTTTGCCAAATTTCATTTTTTTCAGAAATGAATGCAAGTTCTATTGAACAAATGTTACGGCTCTCATGAAGTACAATAAGTCACGAAAACGCAATCTCCGTATCAGTGGGATCCGCTGAAGTGTCCCCCGGAGTTCTTACTACATAAAGTGACGCCGGCCTCGTCAGGAAGGTGCAGACAGGCGCTGACACGAAAGGGTTAAGCTGGTACAAAATAAAACAATTGGCGAAAAACCCAACTTCAGCATGGTGACCCCAGCTGTATTTAGTGCCAGTCTCTGGTACGTCTACATCACACAGTGCTCTGGAGGCAGAGCTGTCAGCCATCACTGCTGTAACACTGCCAGGGCTCTGGTGCCCTCACTAGGTTTTATCTGCAACCAGATGGACAAGTGCATGCAAACATTGCTCGATACCTTGGCTCCTGCGATGTGCCTCATCCTCCATTATTAAGATGTGATAAGGGATAGCACCACTCACTCCTAGACTCGGTGATAATGGCGGCACATTTATATATGTACAGTATGCAAAAAAATAGTCCTCACCCCACATCCTTCCGCACAGGTTGTATGGGTTGTTCCAGCCGCGCCGTGTCACCGCAGAGTGCAGACTGCCAGCCGCACCACGATCTCTCCGCGCTGAAACCGCCGCTCCGCGACTGACAGAGGAGCTCTGTGGGCCGAACCACACGCCTCACTGTGGGGGTGCTGGGGGTACGCACCCTCTACCCGCAGGGGGAGCAAACCATATCAGGCGCATTAATGGCTGGGGTTCTACCTGCAGCTTATCGCTTGAACGTTCTGTGGTGGCGCAGGATGGAGCCTCTCCATTACTGGACTGTGCACATTAGGGATGCTGGGGTACTTTCTGCCTTCAGGAGCTCCAGTAGAGCCTGTCACATGACTAGAATACAGCAACAATTGTAGCCTAGCCCTCACCTGTCCGGTTGTACCCGGGAACACTGGTTAACCCCCTAATGACTGCAAATACATATATATATATATGTATGTATATATATATACATACATATATATATATATCTATCTCATGAAGATTCTTAGTAAAGCTTTGTTTCTGTATGGATATGAAATACAGTAACAGCCCCCCCCCCCCCGATCCTGGCAACCGAGTGATAGAGTCGTGTGCGCATGATCGACCACAGCTCCATTCACATGGGCGTCATTAGGGCCACAGGTCTCGGGATGGGTGGAGGTCCCAGCGGTCAGACCCCCAATGGATAGGGGATAACTTGAGAATACCCCTTTAACAAGCAATTAAGGATTTATACATCATATACTTCCTAAACTGAACTCTGCAGTCAGCTCACTCTCGTCCCATGTACTCTATTCATCCTTAGTGCTTGTTCATACGAGCATATTATCGGTCCGGATGCAAAATGGGTAGCACACAGCCAGCACACTGATCAATGCAAGTGACTTTTCTACACAAGGACCAATTGTCCGCATTTAAAGAATCAACACATGCACTACTTTCAGCCATATGTAAATCAGACTCACCCATTATAAAGTAATGGCAATGCGCAAAAAAACGGATCACGTACGGGTCACCATTAGTGATGAG
The DNA here is from genome assembly GCF_032444005.1 of Ranitomeya imitator. Taxonomy (NCBI): domain Eukaryota; kingdom Metazoa; phylum Chordata; class Amphibia; order Anura; family Dendrobatidae; genus Ranitomeya; species Ranitomeya imitator. The sequence goes on from NC_091284.1 coordinate 226,098,658, forward strand.
CGAGTATACTTGTTGCTCGGGTTTTCACGAGCACCCTCAGGTGATCTCCAAGTATTTGTAAGATTAAGTTTTCATCGCCTCAGCTGAATGATTTACAGCTACTAACCTGCTTGAATACATGTGGGGATTCCCTAGCAACCAGGCAACCCCCACATGTACTCAGGCTGGCTAGTAGCTGTAAATCATGCAGCTGCTGCGATGAAAACTTAATCTCCGAACACTAACAAATACTCGGAGACCACCCAAGGGTGCTCGGGAAAACCCGGGCAACGAGAATACTCGCTCTTCATTAGTCACCATCTGTATGTCATGCATTTTTCAAAACTGCATTTTGTCATATATTAAAGTGTTGATGGAAAAATCAGATTCCACATACAGATGTAAAAAGCACACATACAGATGACATATGAATGAAGAATTGACTATTTTGCATGAGGTTGACTGAACCCAGCCTGAGGTGTAGGAGGGATCCTATTATTTTGGTAATTTGTTAAATAACCCTCTTTTTTATATACTTTTTCTAATAAAATCATATGAGTTAGAAGGCAACCAATGTTTCATTATTTACATACTCAGTGTATGGCCTCATTCAGACATCCATTTTTCACATTGCTGTTTTATCTATGGTTTTCACGTCATGTCATGTCATGATTAAGGGAGCCTAGTCTCCAGAAACGCGTTGAGATTCTTACCCATATGGTTGTGCTGAAGTCTGTATCCTCCATGTTTAAAGTTTGTGAATAAAGAAAACTCTTTTTTACGGACTCGGTGAAGCTGGACATTCCTTTCTTTTTTTGGACCTTGTACGCCTGGACACAGCGGGTCCGTGCTCCCGAGGTTTGGTTCTTGCATCACGGGTGAGCTGGTTTATGTTCCTTCTTACACGGAGCTGCACCTGCATCCTATGCGGCAGCATCCCACGAAAGAGACATTGAAAGGAATTGTGTTGCAGTGAGTGAGCAACGAAGTCATAGCAACAGGAGAGAAACATCAGCGGGAGACCAGCTAGAAGCAGGCTGCCTCCTTCTGAAGCGCAGAACCGGTAGCCAGAACACCGAGGGAGAAAGGATCTCTATGCCGTTACTTCAGAGACTGGCAGGACAGTTGATTCTACGTTGACTGCCCGACCATATACCCAGGAGGCAGGGTGGCAACTTGTGGGGGCCGGGGCATCTCTAGGGTCCCTATAAAAAGCCTCAGGCCACCAGTCATACGGGTTTGTCCTATCCGCCAGGGGGACAGAGAGAAGAGACTTAACATCTACAATAGTTGTGAGGACCTTACCAAGTTGCTCAGCAGGGAGGGACTACAACGCCCAGGCGCTAGAGGAAGGCTATTGAATTCCACCTGGATAAGGGGACTCTGGATTTGCCTTCAGACCGGCCGGACTCTGCCTACCCTGTGGTCCCTACCCTGGGCTGTGGATGCTGAAGCCTTCAGTAAAGGTAAAGAGACTGCAACCTTTTGTCCTCGTTATTCACTGCGCCTTACATTATCCACCATCCACTATCTACACTCTGGGAAGCCCTGGGGACATACTTCACCTGTGGGAAGGTATACCATCTAGCTGCCATAACATCACCCCAGCGGACCCCTAAGCAGCGTCGGTCACCCAGACCGAATACCACAGGTGGCGTCACGAACATTATCCCTTTAAAGACCTTTCCCCCCCCAATTTACAGCGGACGTTCCCCTAGGGCCACGGACCGGGTCAGCCACCATGACATCCCCACTGAGTACAGAAGAAGGGCCTGGATCCGAGTAACCCCTAGCCCTTGGGGGCGCTGCATAAACACCTGGGAGTGGAGGATGGGGTTAAAAAAAGTTTGAGACGAAAGGGAATTATTACACACTCAAAACCTAAACTAACTCAAAATGGAAAAAAAGTACCAAACAAAGTATTAATACAGATCTTTATTATAAATTGTAAACATAAGACATATTAAAAAATGCTAATGCCAAATCAGAGGCTGCAGAAACCAATAACAGTCTAAGGAGATCTTAATTCATCCTTGACTCCCAAATACAGTCCTGTTGAACTATTGCATCCTAAAAATATATAATGCTGTTAAATAGCATTAAAAAAAGAAGTGAAATATTGATCATACAAGGTGCTTTTTTTAGAATGTTGCTGCATCACATGCACATAAACATATAGCATGATTAAACAATGTGTATAAAGTACTTACATTTAAGAGCAAGGTCTGATACAGATACTCCCGCCGACCCAACGGACGTTTCGTGAATATCACTTCCTCATGAAAACAACGAGGTGGAGATAATGTTCTTATTACCCGGTCTATATGTAAGAAAAAAGTTCAGTCTGGTGAAGAACAATGCCCATCTTGCCTGTCGAGACATTAGGTGTTTCACAGACTCTAGATATATGAGATTTTTATGATCCATGATTAACATAACAAGATGAACTGCCCCCTCCAAAAAAAAATGAAGTCTCAGGGAGTTAATAACCAGTGGCAAAGATTTATTAGAACAACAAGAATTAAATGAAAATAAGCAGACTGAGTGCAACAGTCTAAGTTTCAAGCAACACTTATTGTAGCTCCTGATGGGGTCCTTAGTCCACAGTGGTGGGGGTAGTAATACCGGGAACGGCCGGTGTAGGGTCCTCCGATGAGGTCCAAGGTTATCGATCCGTCTTCTGGCGGCAGCGGGCAGTCTCCGATTTTACCCATTGAGCCCCCAGTCCATAAGCCTGTGCAATGAAAGAAAAATATGCAGAAGCCCCTGTACCGACCGTTGGGTGATGCGTGCTAGCTAGCAAAGGGAACCGCACTTCAATGTCCTGTAACCGACTCACGCATCTCTCAGCACAGGTACCCGCATCCTGGTCTTCCTCTTTACACGTTCACATGGACACCATTTACCAGGAGATTCACCCTGCGACAATACCGACCCCACTTCTGACGCGTCAACTTCTACAATAGAAGGCTGAGTGACGTCAGGCTGTATGAGAATCGGCAAAGATGCTAAATACTCCTTCAAGGTATTGAATGCCTTCCTGGTCGGACTGGACCACTTGGAAAAGTCTGTCCCTTTACTGGTCATATCCGTCAGAGGTTTGACCACTACCGAAAAGTTTTTGATGAACTTATGGTAGTAGTTGGTGAAACCCAAAAACCTTTGTAACGCCTTCAAATCCTCAGGACAATCCCAATCCAGTACCGCTGGACTTTCACCGGATGCTTGCGAAAACCGATGGACGATAAAACATATCCTAGTAAAAGGCATCTCCTCAACCGAGAACATACATTTTTTTGGTTTGACAAATAATTTATTGTCTATGAGTATCTGTAAGACCTGCCTGACATGTACCTGATGTGACTTAAGGCCAGGTGAATAAATTAATATGTCATCAAGATAGATTAACACAAATCTACCTACCAGGTGACTAAAGAGGTCATTTACAATGTGCAGAAAGACGACAGGAGCATTTGTTGACCCAAATGGCTTCACACTCCCCCTGGAAGAAGATTTGAATGCTGAAACGTGCGTAGGGGCACCTGGCACCACACCATACCCTGGTAGAAAAAAAAAAACAACTTTATACGGTTTTCAAATTTTGTGTCTAGCTATCTGTGACAGGGAGAATATCATATACTCTGATTTACTTCTAGTCTATTGACCATGCAAGGTATACTATATATCTGTCACATTAACTATTTAATGTACCATAAATTGCACTTATATTAGCTAACTGTTAATTTCTGACCAATTTGTAAGGCCCACAAAAAAAGGCCTAAATTTAGGGCACTTCCAAATTCAACTATTCCAAAAAAGCACAAGGAAGCTTTTAAATTAAAATGGAGATACACTTACAAAAAAATTGCCCGCATGGGGAGTTATACCGTTCTCAGAAGGACAGTGTCCTAATTCAAGCCTAGTCAGATACTATACATTAAAGCAAAATATACAAAACCTACAAGAAACAAAATGAGCAAAAAACCCTGCTATAACTAAATAAGTAAAAAGCAAGTGCATTTAAATAACTCAGAGTTCTAAGTAATACTGTTTTTGATCAAAAAGTTACAAAGGCAACTTCTGTATTTGCGCCACTCTGGCCCGGAATCAAATGCACGCATGCCATTGCCCGCAAAAGTTCAGTGGGGATCGTTATCATTACCATGGATTCCTATATCAATGCCAAATCCATTTTCAGATGTGGGAGCCTGATTCCAGGGATCTGTCACTTACTAGGATGTGTGTTGCTGTTTCAATAAAATAAGTGTTTTATCAGCAGGAGATTATCATTATAGGACTAGGTGTCTCGTGCCACGTAGTTCTTGTACCCCACCACTGATTAGCAGCTTACTGCCTATGCACAGTGTACACAGAAAACTGCTATTCAGTGTTGTGGGCAGGGTTACACAGAGCTCAGTACTCTGAACACTGATAGGTCTCCAGCAGAGAAAACTGCACTTGTATCAAAATGACAGCGTGCAGATCAGAAAGTGACACATCTCTGGAATCAAGGTCCCTGCTCCTACATTATACTGCTCTCAGATTACATAACAAAAATGACAGATTCTTGTGAATCTGATTTCAAGGTATGAGAAGAATTGCAGTTTATCTCAGCACAATAAAAGTAAAGGCACATCACAATCCTAGAGTATCATGTATGACTTCGGTTTGCACGCAATCATTTTAGATTTGTCTGAAAAGTAAACCAATATTTTGATCAGATAAGATTTTTATTAACATTTTGCCAAGTAATACAAAACAAAAAGATCACATTTTCCCCCTTCCCCAGTTGCTAAGCAGACATGTCAAGATGGAATCGTAGTATAGGGGGTATTAAAAACGCAGAGGGCCCAATTAAGGCTGCTTTCACACATCATTTTTTTGCTGTCAGGCTCAATCCGGCGCCTTGACGGATCCGTCGTAAATTGTGAGAAACTGATGCGACTGATCCGTTTTTCCGGCGGATCTGACTAGCGGATCCGGCAAAAAAACGGATCCGTCACATCAGTTTTTTATCCATTTCGTCCGTTTTTTAATCCGTTTTACAATGGATCCGTTTTGAAAAACGCCGATGGGAGGCTCCCAAACGTGATTGGCTACTGAAAACCTGTATATACAGTGTTCCTACAGCCCATCTTTGACAGGTTGTAGAGCAAGTGGCGAAGAGGGAAGGCGTGATGGGAAACATTCTGAAGATTTGTGTGGATTTCACTTTTGAGGTAAATCGTTTGAAAGCGATTGTTATGGAGAAAGAGAGAGAGAAAGACAGCGCATCATGCGTCTGCGCCGATGACGTTTTTGGATCCACCCTATCACAGCACAGAGAATGACACGTGGGGTGTATTCAACATTATACATGGAGTTAAAGGGAACCTGTCACCCCGAAAATCGCGGGTGAGGTAAGCCCACCGGAATCAGGGGCTTATCTACAGCATTCTGTAATGCTGTAGATAAGCCCCCGATGTTACCTGAAAAAGGAGAAAAAGACGTTAGATCATACTCACCCAGCCGCTGGTCCGGTCAGATGGGTGTCGCTGGTCCGCTCTGGCGCCTCCCATCTTCATTCCAAGACGTCCTCTTCTGATCTTCAGCCACGGCTCCGGCGCAGGCGTACTTTGTCTGCCCTGTTGAGGGCAGAGCAAAGTACTGCAGTGCGCAGGCTCCGGGCCTCTCTGACCTTTTCGGCGCCTGCGCAATGCAGTACTTTGTTCTGCCCTCAATAGTACAGACAAATACGCCTGTGCCGGAGCCGTGGCTGAAGATCAGAAGAGAACGTCTTGGAATGAAGATGGGAGGCGCCACAGCGGACCAGAGACACCCATCCGACTGGACCAGCAGCGGGACCGCCCCTGGGTGAGTATAATCTAACGTCTTTTTCTCCTTTTTCAGGTAACATCGTGGGCTTATCTACAGCATTACAGAATGCTGTAGATAAGCCCCTGATGCCAGTGGGCTTACCTCACCCGCGATTTTCGGGGTGACAGGTTCCCTTTAAGAGGAAACCCTGAGAAGTTTTTCAGCTATATGCGTATGCAAATGGGAGAACTTTGATTTTTTGGTGGAACGGATTGGACACCTCATTCGAAGAAGAGACACATATTGCCACTTCTCCATTTCACCGGCAGAGCATCTGATGGTGACTCTTCTGTAAGCCATTTTTATTATTTCCACCATATCGGTGATTATTAAAGCACACCTGCTGTGCATTGTGGGGCTGTTTGCATGAAGAATTTATCCCACATCCCACATAGGAGAGTTGGCTTGAGTTTGCAGAAAAATTCCAACAAATTTGTCAGTTTCCCAATTGCTTGGGTGCAGTGGGCAGGAAACATATCTACATCGTCAAACCTGCTGCATCTGGCTCAGAATATTTCAACTACAATATTTCTCCATTGTTTTCATAACCATCACAGACGCAGAATACAAATTTTTAGCGGTCGATATTGGGGCCTATAGCCGTTCCAATGATTCCCAATGGGGCGCCATCTCTATGGAAATACAATCCAATTTCCACTCCCAAGACTGCTGCCTGAAACCTCTGGGCCACCAATGCCATTTGTATGTGTTGGAGATTAAGGCTACTTTCACACATCCGTTTTTCGCCATCAGGCACAATCCGGCGAATTTTGAAAAAAAATGGATCCGGAAAATGATGCCGCCAGATCCGTTTTTTCCCATAGACTTGTATTAGCGCCAGATGGCCTTCCGTTTTGTCCATTTTTTTGCCGGCAAAAATTGTGGATCCGCTGGCCGGACAAAAGGGGCAGAGGAACGTTTTTTGTCCGTCGAAAAAAAGGACAGCGCCTGATCCGGAACTATCCAGCTTTTCCTATACTGGAAGCCTATGGCGCCGGAATCCGTCAATGATGCATTCACCAGCTCGAGTTCATATGAGGACAACCAGCAGAGGGCGCCTCTTATGAACTCGAGCCTGGGAGCTTTCTAGGAAAGTTCCCACGATCTAGGAACAACCAGCCGAGGGCGCCTCACCGCAAATGAAGGTAAATATAGGTCATTGACCTACTTTACCTTCATTCCCCGGGGTTTTGCAGCAAGGAGCATCGCTGCATTAGCAGAGCTCCTTGCTGCAAAATATTTTAACCCCTTCAGATGGATTTACATCGTTGGACGTTACAGATCTTCGGAAGGTATGGATATTGTTGTTGGTTTTTTTTTTGTTACAGATCGAGGGTCTTCAGTGATTGGATTGAGCATAGAATAAATTATTACAACAACCTTTGTTTTTATTTCATTAAAAAAAAATTTAATAATGTGTTTGTGTATTTTTTAGCCCTTTACTACTATTGGATTAATAATGGATAGGAGTCATAATTGACGCCTCTCCATTATTAATCTGGCTTAATGTCACCTTACAATAGCAAGGTGGCATTAACCCTTCATTACCCCATATCCCACCGCTACACGGGAAAGGGAAGAGAGTGGCCAAGTGCCAGAATAGGCGCATCTTCCAGATGTGCCTTTTCTGGGGTGGCTGGGGGCAGATGTTTTTAGCCAGGGGGCGGGGGGCAATAACCGTGGACCCTCTCCAGGCTATTAATATCTGCCCTCAGTCACTGGCTTTACTACTCTGGCGGAGAAAATTGCGCGGTAGCCCACGCCAATTTTTTCCGCCATTTAACCCTTTAATTTAATAGCTAGAACGGCCAAATTTTGCATATACACACTACTAACATTAGTAGTGTGGAATATGCAAAAAAAATGGGGATATGAGATGGTTTACTGTATGTAAACCAGGTCTCATATCATGTCGGGTTTAGGAAGGAGATAGCAAAAGCCGGTAACTGAATTACCGGCTTTAAAGCTATCTAGCGCTGTATGAAATAATAATATATATACATATATGTGTCTGACTGACATATACAGTATATATATATATATATATATACACCTATTCTATGTGTAGACATTTATTCTACCTATTCTACTGTAAGCTGTCAGTGTGATTTTACTGTACACCGCACTGAATTGCCGGCTTTTCTCTCTAACACCGCTGCGCCTGCGTATTTCTCGCAAGTCACACTGCTGGTCCGTGTGTAATCCGTATTTTTCTGGCTTCCATAGACTTTCATTGGCGTTTTTTTTGCGCAATATGGTGACAAACGCAGCATGCTGCGATTTTCTATGGCCGTAGAAAGCCGTATAATACTGATCAGTAAAATACGGCAGATAGGAGCAGGGGCATAGAGAATAATTGGGACATTTGTTTTTGCGAATTTTACGGACGTATTTTCTGCGCTCTTACGTCCGTAAAACTCGCTAGTGTGAGGCCGGCCTTAGAAGGAGCCCAGTGCAAAATATGGTAAGACACAACAAGTCATCGAAGTCACAGACACTAAATAAATAAAACAGTTAAAACATAATTAAAAACAAGCAAAAATCTGAGGGGATTTAGACATACACTGTGTGCAGAATTATTAGGCAAGTTGTATTTTAGAGGATTATTTTTATTATTGAACAACAACTATTTTATTAATCAACCCAAAAGACTCATAAATATCAAAGCTTAATATTTTTTGAAGTTGGAGTGGGTTTTTTTTAGATTTGGCTATTTTAGGAGGATATCTGTTTGTGCAAGTTACTATTACTGTGCAGAATTATTAGACAACATAATAAAAACCAAATATATTCCCATCTCACTTGTTTATTTTCACCAAAATTTAGAAATAAACATTTCTGACATGCAAAAACAAAACCCCAAACAATTAGTGACCAATATAGCCATCTTTCTTTATGATGACACTCAACAGCCTTCCATCCATAGATTCTGTCAGTTGCTTGATCTGTTTATGATCAACATTGGTGCAGCAGCCACCACAGCCTCCCAGACACTGTTCCAAGAGGTGTACTGTTTTCCCTCCCTGTAGATCTCACATTTTATCAGGGACCACAGGTTCTCTATGGGGTTCAGATCAGGTGAACAAGGGGGACATGTCATTATTTTTTCTTCTTTGGACCTTTACTGGCCAGCCACGCTGTGGAGTAGTTGGAGGCATGTGATGGAGCATTGTGCTGCATGAAAATCATGTTTTTCTTGAACGATACCGACTTCTTCCTGTACCACTGCATGAAGAAGTTGTCTTCCTGCAACTGGCAGTAGGTCTGGGAGTTCAGTTTCACTCCATCCTCAACCCGAAAAGGTCCCACAAGTTCATATTTGATGATACCAGCCGATATCAGTACCCCACCTCCACCTTGCTGGTGTCTGAGTCGGAGTGGAGCTCTCTGCCCTTTACTGATCCAGCCTCTGGCCCATCAAGAGTCACTCTCAGTTCCTCAGTCCATAAAACCTTTGAAAAGTCAGTCTTAAGATATTTCTTGGCCCAGTCTTGATGTTTTATCTTATGTTTCTTGTTCAAAGGTGGTCGTTTTTCAGCCTTCCTTACCTTGGCCATGTCCCTGATTATCGCACACCTTGTGCTTTTTGTTACTCCAGTAACGTTGCAGCTTTGAAATATGGCAAAACTGGTGGCAAATGGCATCTTGGCAGCTTCACGCTTGATTTTCCTCAATTCATGGGCAGTTATTTTGCGCCTTTTTTTGCCCAACACGCTTCTTGTGACCCTGTTGGCTATTTGCCATGAAACACTTTATTGTTCGGTGATCACGCTTCAAGACTGCTGCATCCCTCTGCAAGACATCTCACAATTTTGGACTTTTCAGAGCCCGTCAAATCTCTCTTCTGACACATTTTGCCAAGGGAAAGGAGGTTGTCTAATAATTAAGCACACCATATATAGGGTTTTGATGTCATTAGACAACACCCCTCCTCATTACAGAGATGCACATCACCTGATTTACTTAATTGGTGTCATGCAGCTGTAGTGCCGTACAGCGCAACCTTCACCAGGGGGAGTTTTATAGGGACGTGAGACTGCACACCCTGAGCAGCCGAACAGATGCCACCTAGTGGCAAGAGAGTAGTCAGAAAAGTCAAGTCAGGGCACAAGATAACACGTCAGTACAAAATGGATTAAAACAGAAAGGATAGTCAGGACGTAGCAAGAGATCAATAAACCAGGGCGAGCAAAATACGGTACAATAGGGACAAATCAAGACAGAGTCAATAGCCAATCCAGGAGGTCAGAATCAGAGAATCAAGCAGAACAGACAAATGCAGGGAAAGGGCAGACAGAGGGGGATAACAGACACAGGACAAGTCAGGGTTCACTGGAATGAGTCAGAGAGGGTAGGTATTTCTCACTGTAATTTTATTTAGTTCCTGTTAATCGAGGCATCTTGACAAAAAAAAAATACCGCGGCCACAGGTGAGACAGAGGGCCGGATGTGACCTTTGCGTACACTATCCGAGATATAGTTTTTCATAGCAGTACGTTCCGGGCCAGAAAGATTGTACAAACAGGCTTTGGGCAATTTTGAACCCGGAATAAGATTGATGGTACAATCATAAGGACGATGGGGTGGTAAAACCTCAGCCTCTTTTTCGGAGAACACATCACCAAAGTCCTTTAGGTACTCTGGAATACCTTCCGGACAAATGGCTGACCCACACACAGCAAAAAGACAACCACTGGAACAATTAGGACCCCATTTAACAATATCACGAGATTCCCTGTCTTTAACAGGATTATGCCTCTGCGACCAGGGGAACCCCAACACCAGTCCCACAGGAAGATTATTCATAACATAACATGAAATTCATTCCTGGTGCAAGGAACCCACCTTGAGGAGGAACTCCTCAGAGACAAATTTAAGGACATTTTGAGCCAACGGTGTCTTATCAATGGCAACGATATGGATGGGAGTCTCTAGCCTAACTGTCCCTAACTTTAACTTGGACACCAGACTATAGTCAATGAAGTTTATGGAAGCTCCACAGTCCACAAATGCTGAAGTGGATGCAAAAACACCTCCATAACACAGTTCCACCTCTAGCAAAACTTTTTGAAATGACGAAAATGGTACCTGATAGTCTGGATGACCTCCTAGACCATCACCCAGAATCGGCAGCTTGTTACTTGATGGACAAGAGGGGCAGTTTTTCTTCCAATGTCCCGGATTTCCACAATAAAAACATAATTTCCCATCACGTCGCCGTTTCCTCTCCTTCTCCTTGAAATTGATGGCACCAACTTCCATAGTCTCCTCAGACTTGACAGGCAAAATAGGAATCTCACGCTGGATAATTCTTCTCTCCCGCAATCTCCGGTCCATATGAATGGCCTGAGTCATGGCATCCACCAGGGAACTGGGTGGCATATGAAGGGCCAGCACGTCCTTGAGATGATCTGAAAGTCCTCTCTCAAACAGGCGCTTCAGAGCAGAGTCACCAGAAAAGACACCTCAACGGACCACCGCCTAAACTCAGAACAATACTGTTCGGCGGTGAGTTCATTCTGGGAGAGACTCATGATCATGTCCTCTGCAACCCTGACCCGGTCCGGTTCGTCATAAATAAGTCCCAAAGCCTCAAAGAATCTATCCACAGACACATGTTCAGGGACAGAAGCAGGTAAAGGGAAAGCCCATGATTGGGGTCCCTCCCGCAGTAAGGAAATAATTATCCCCACCTGCTGACTCTCATCTCCAGAAGATCGAGGTCTAAGAGAAAAAAAAAAAAAGCTTGCAACTCTCCTTAAAACTATGACATCTCTCCCTAGAGAAGGTATCTGGGAGTTTGAAAGTAGGTTCAGGAGAGTGCAAAGAGACATCCACTGAGTCACCAGGTAGACTAACAACATGAGAGGTGTCTCCCTGCATCAGGGGCGGGCTGGGCCGGGTGGCAGGATGCCAGATGCCCCCCGGGCCGCTCCCCCAGCAGCAGTTTCAGGCCGCTGTCTGTTTGATGGGTAGAAATCGGGTGCCGGCACTGTACCTTTAAATAATGTGTACAAGTGCCGGAAGCCGCATCCCAGCACGGCACACATGGCCACACTCTGTGTGTGCAGTCACAGTCAGTGTCAGCTAAACTCACCTCACCTCACTATCTGGCCGGAGAAGAGCGGAAGCAGGATAGAGATCATCATGAGCCCCGGAGAAGCAGGAACTGAGGCAGAGGAATGAGGAGGTAACAGGAAGATGGTTATCTGCAGTCGGGCTGTCTGTGGCTTACGCTGATTTATTGCAGCAACCTGAACTTTCACCCCATCTGTATAGAAGTTCAGTCTGCAGCAATAACTCACAGCCAGGGTCAGATAGAGACTGCAGGCCATGTGTACAGCACCCTGCTCTGACTGATCCGAGGCCTACAGGACATCATATAGTACAGTATTTGTATTACCATATATTATAGCATGTGAGGTCCTGTAGGCTGAGGATCAGTCAGTGCATATTATATTGTATATCTGTACACAGTAAAACACCCAATATTGTTCTATACCCTCTGATGTCTGTAGTCCAGTACATTATATACTAATCTATATGCTGGTTGTGCTGTACTTCGTGCACAGACGTCAGAGGGACACTGGCATAACTAGAATCCTACTGACCCAGGTGCAAAATTTGGACTGATGCCCCTAATAGTATGTTGGTTGGATCTATGGGCCCTGTAATAACATCCCCTGTCCAGTAATAAAGTCCCCCATCCTGTAATAACATCCACCGTCCAGTAATAACGTCCCCTGTCCTGTAATAATGTCCCCGACCTGTAATAACACCGCCCGACCTGTAATAACATCCCTCTCCTATAATAATGTCCCCAGTCCTGTAATAACATCTCCCATCCTGTAATAACATCCCCCAGCCTGTAATAACGTCTCCCATCCTGTAATAACTTCCCCAACCTGTAATAACATCCCTCGTCCTGTAATAACATCCCCGTCCCATAACGTCCCCGTTCTGTAATAACATACCCCATCCTTTAATAACGTCCCTTGTCCTGTTATAACGTCTCCTGTTTTGCAATAACGTTCTTTGTCCTGTAATAACGTCCCCAGTCCAGTAATAACGTGCCTTATCCTGTAATAACTTCCCCAGTCCTGTAATAACTTCCAGGGACTTGTAATAACATCCCTCAACCTGTAATAACGTCCCTTGTTATGTAATAACATCCTCCAATCTGTAATGACATCCCCTGTCCTGTAATAAAGTCCCTTGTCCTGTAATAACATCCCCTGTTCTGCAGAAACGTCCCCCGTCCTGTAATAACGTCTCCCATCCTGTAATAACATCCCCATCCTGTAATAACATTCCCGTTCTGTAATAACGTTTCCAGCTCCGTAATAACATGCCTTATCCTGTAATAACAGCCCCAGTCCTGTAATAATGTCCCCTGACCTGTAATAACATCTCTCGACCTGTAATAACATCCCTCGACCTGTAATAACATCCTTCAATCTGTAATAACATCCCCTGTCCTGTAATAATATCCCCTGCTCTGCAATAATGTCCCTTGTCCTGTAATAACATCCCCAGTCCTGTAATAAAGTCCATTGTTCTGTAATAACATCCTCTGTCCTGTAATAAGAGTCTCCTGTCCTGTAGTAATGTTCCATGTCCTGTAATAACATCCCGACTGCTGTCACGTAATAAGTCTCCCATCCTGTAATAACATTTCCTTTCCTTTAACCCATTCGCGCCATGCGCCGTACTAGTACTGCGCTGCCGGCACTGCATTTGTGCCAGCAGCAGTACTAGTACGGCGCACCGATCACCACGGTCTCGCGCTGAGCGCCGCGGTGATCGGGTGCGGGTGTCAGCTGTATATGACAGCTGACACCCTGCAGCAATGCCCACGATCGGCGCTATCGCCAATCGCGGGCATTTAACCCCTCTGATGCCGCTGTCAGTAGTGACAGCGGCATAGAGGGGGATCGCGCAGGGACGGGGGCTCCCTGCGCTCTCCCACCTGAGCAACGCAATGAGATCACGTTGCTCCGGTGACCCGGAAAGAGTCCCCGGATCCAAGATGGCCGCCGGACTCCTTCCGGGTCATGAAATGACCTGGCTAGCCGGGAAAGCCAGCTAAACTGCCTGTCAGATCGTTGATCTGACAGTGTGCTATGCACAGTGTCAGATCAACGATCTGATCTAATACAGAGATGTCCCACCCTGGGACAAAGTTATAAAGTAAAAAAAAAAAAAAATAGAATGTGTAAAAAAAAAATAAAAAATCCCCAAATAAAAAAAAAAAAAACATTTCCCAATAAATCCATTTATTTATGTAAAAAAAAAAAAAAAACAATAAATGCACACATATTTGGTATCGCCGCGTCCGTAACGACCCGCTCTATAAAACTATCCCACTAGTTTACCCCTTCAGTGAACACCGCAAAAAGAAAAAAAAAAAAAAACAAGGCAAAAAACATTGCTTTATTATCATACAGGCGAACAAAAAGTGGAATAACACGCGATCAAAACGACGGATATAAATAACCATGGTACCGCTGAAAACGTCATCTTGTCCCGCAAAAAAAACGCCACCATACAGCATCATCAGCAGAAAAATAAAAAAGTTATAGCTCTCAGAATAATGCAATGCAAAAACAATTATTTTTTTATATAAAATAGTTTTTATTGTGTAAAAGCGCCAAAACATAAAAAAATTACATAAATGAGGTATCGCTGTAATTGTACTGACCTGAAGAATAAAACTGCTTTATCCATTTTACCACACGTGGAACGGTATAAGCGCCCCCCCTAAAAGAAATTCAGGAATTGCTGGTTTTTGTTCATTCCGCCTCCCAAAAATCGGAATAAAAAGCGATCAAAAAATGTCATCTGCCCGAAAATGTTACCAATAAAAATGTCAACTCATCCCGCAAAAAAAAAAAGACCTGATATGACTCTGTGTGCTAAAATATGGATAAATTATAGCTCTCAAAATGTGGTGATGCAAAAACTATTTTTTGCAATAAAAAGCGTCTTTTAGTGTGTGACAGCTGCCAATCATAAAAATCCGCCAAAAAAACGCTATAAAAGTAAATCAAACCCCCCTTCATCACCCCCTTAGTTAGGGAAAAATAATAAAATGTAAAAAAATGTATTTATTTCCATTTTCCCATTAGGGCTAGGGTTAGGGCTAGGGTGAGGGCTAGGGTTAGGGCTAGGGTTAGGGCTAGGGCTAGGGCTAGGGCTAGGGTTAGGGCTAGGGTTAGGGTTGGGGTTAGGGTTTCAGTTATAATTGGGGGTTTCCACTGTTTAGGCACATCAGGGGCTCTCCAAACGCAACATGGCGTCCGATCTCAATTCCAGCCAATTCTGCTTTGAAAAAGTAAAACAGGGCTCCTTCCCTTCCGAGTTCTCCTGTGTGCCCAAACAGTGGATCCCCCCAACATATGGGGTATCAGCGTTCTCAGGACAAGTTGGACAACAACTTTTGGGGTCTAATTTGTCCTGTTACCCTTGGGAAAATAAAAACGTGGGGGCTAAAATATCATTTTCGTGGAAAAAAAATATTTTTTATTTTCACGGCTCTGCGTTATAAACTGTAGTGAAACACTTGTTGGTTCAAAGCTCTCACAACACATCTAGATAAGTTCCTTGGGGGGTCTAGTTTCCAATATGGGGTCACTTGTGGGGGGTTTCTACTGTTTAGGTACATCAGGGGCTCTGCAAATGCAACATGACGCCTGCAGACCAATCCATCTAAGTCTGCATTTCAAATGGCGCTCCTTCCCTTCCGAGCTCTGCCGTGCACCCAAACAGTGGTTCCCCCCAACATATGGGGTATCTGCGTTCTCAGGACAAGTTGGACAACAACTTTTGGGGTCTAATTTGTCCTGTTACCCTTGGGAAAATAAAAACGTGGGGGCTAAAATATCATTTTCGTGGAAAACAAATATTTTTTATTTTCACGGCTCTGCGTTATAAACTGTAGTGAAACACTTGTTGGTTCAAATCTCTCACAACACATCTAGATAAGTTCCTTGGGGGGTCTAGTTTCCAATATGGGGTCACTTGTGGTGGGTTTCTACTGTTTAGGTACATCAGGGGCTCTGCAAATGCAACATGACACCTGCAGTCCATTCCATCTAAGTCTGCATTTCAAACGGTGCTCCTTTCCTTCCGAGCTCTGCCATGCACTCAAACGGTGGTTCCTCCTACATGTGGGGTATCAGCGTACTCAGGACAAATTGGACAATAACATTTGTGGTCCAATTTCTCCTGTTACCCTTGGGAAAAAAAATTGCGGGCTAAAACATCATTTTGTGGAAAGAAAAAATGATTTTTTAATTTTCACAATGCTACATTCTAAACTTTAGTGAAACAATTGGGGGTTAAAAGTGCTCACCACACATCTAGATAAGTTCCTTAGGGGGTCTTCTTTCCAAAATGGGGTCACTTGTGGGGGGTTTCCACTGTTAAGGCACGTCAGGGGCTCTCCAAATGCGACATGGCGTCCGATCTCAATTCCAGCCAATTTTGCATTGAAAAGTCAAATGGCACTCCTTCCCTTCCGAGCTCTGCCATGCGCTCAAACAGTGGTTTATCCCCATATATGAAGTATCGACGTACTCAGGACAAATTGCACAACAACTTTTGGGGTCCAATTTATCCTGTTACCCTTGGGAAAATAAAAAATTTGGGGCAAAAAGATATTTTTTTGTGAAAATTAATATAAATTTTTTTTACAGCTCTACATTATAAACTTCTGTGAAGCACTTGGAGGTTCAAAGTGCTCACCACACATCTAGATTAGTTCCTTAGGGGGTCTACTTTCCAAAATGGTGTCACTTGTGGGGGTTTCCACTGTTTAGGCACATCAGGGGCTCTCCAATCGTGACATGGGCTCCGATCTCAATTCCAGCAAATCTTGCATTGAAAAGTCAAATGGCGCTCCTTCCCTTCCGAGCTCTGCCATGTGCCCAAACAGTGGTTTATCCCCATATATGAAGTATCGACGTACTCAGGACAAATTGCACAACAACTTTTGGGGTCCAATTTATCCTGTTACCCTTGGGAAAATAAAAAATTTGGGGCAAAAAGATCATTTTTTGTGAAAATTAATCTGAAATTTTTTTTACGGCTCTACATTATAAACTTCTGTGAAGCACTTGGAGGTTCAAAGTGCTCACCACACATCTAGATTAGTTCCTTAGGGGGTCTACTTTCCAAAATGGTGTCACTTGTGGGGGTTTCCACTGTTTAGGCACATCAGGGGCTCTCCAATCGTGACATGGGCTCCGATCTCAATTCCAGCAAATCTTGCATTGAAAAGTCAAATGGCGCTCCTTCCCTTCCGAGCTCTGCCATGTGCCCAAACAGTGGTTTATCCCCATATATGAAGTATCGACGTACTCAGGACAAATTGCACAACAACTTTTGGGGTCCAATTTATCCTGTTACCCTTGGGAAAATAAAAAATTTGGGGCAAAAAGATCATTTTTTGTGAAAATTAATCTGAAATTTTTTTTACGGCTCTACATTATAAACTTCTGTGAAGCACTTGGAGGTTCAAAGTGCTCACCACACATCTAGATTAGTTCCTTAGGGGGTCTACTTTCCAAAATGGTGTCACTTGTGGGGGTTTCCACTGTTTAGGCACATCAGGGGCTCTCCAATCGTGACATGGGCTCCGATCTCAATTCCAGCAAATCTTGCATTGAAAAGTCAAATGGCGCTCCTTCCCTTCCGAGCTCTGCCATGTGCCCAAACAGTGGTTTACCCCCACATATGGGGTATCGGCGTACTCAGGACAAATTGTACAATGACTTTTGTGGTCCAATTTCTCCTGTTACCCTTGGTAAAATGAAACAAATTGGACCTGAAGTAAAAATTTTGTGAAAAAAAAGTTAAATGTTTAATTTTTTTAAACATTCAAAAAATTCCTGTGAAGCACCTGAAGGGTTAATAAACTTTTTGAATGTGGTTTTGAGTACCTTGAGGGGTGCAGTTTTTAGAATGGTGTCACTTTTGGGCATTTTCTGTCATATAGACCCCTCAAAGTCACTTCAAGTGTGAGGTGGTCCGTAAAAAAATGGTTTTGCAAATTTTGTTGCAAAAATGAGAAATCGCTGGTCAACTTTTAACCCTTATAACGTCCTAACAAAAAAAAATTATGTTTCCAAAATTGTGCTGATGTAAAGCAGACATGTGGGAAATGTTGTTTATTAACTATATTATGTGATATAACTCTCTAATTTAACCCCTTTACCCCCAAGGGTGGTTTGCACGTTAATGACCAGGCCAATTTTTACAATTCTGACCATTGTCCCTTTATGAGGTTATAACTCCGAAATGCTTCAACGGATCCTGGTGATTCTGACACTGTTTTCTCGTGACATATTGTACTTCATGATAGTGGTAAAATTTCTTTGATAGTACCTGCGTTTATTTGTGAAAAAAACGGAAATTTGGCGAAAATTTTGAAAATTTCGCAATTTTCAAACTTTGAATTTTTATGCAATTAAATCACAGAGATATGTCACACAAAATACTTAATAAGTAACATTTCCCACATGTCTACTTTACATCAGCATAATTTTGGAACCAATTTTTTTTTTTGTTGGGGAGTTATAAGGGTTAAAAGTTGACCAGCAATTTCTCATTTTTACAACACCATTTTTTTTTAGGGACCACGTCTCATTTGAAGTCATTTTGAGGGGTCTATATGATAGAAAATGCCCAAGTGTGACACCATTCTAAAAACTGCACCCCTCAAGGTGCTCAAAACCACATTCAAGAAGTTTATTAACCCTTCAGGTGTTTAATAGGAATTTTTGGAATGTTTAAATAAAAATGAACATTTAACTTTTTTACACAAAAAATTTACTTCAGCTCCAATTTGTTTTATTTTACCAAGGGTAACAGGAGAAATTGGACCCAGAAAGTTGTTGTCCAATTTGTCCTGAGTACGCTGATACCCCATATGTGGCAGTAAACCACTGTTTGGGCGCATGGGAGAGCTCGGAAGGGAAGGAGCGCTATTTGACTTTTCAATGCAAAATTGACAGGAATTGAGATGGGACGCCATGTTGCGTTTGGAGAGCCACTGATGTGCCTAAACATTGAAACCCCCCACAAGTGACACCATTTTGGAAAGTAGACCCCCTAAGGAACTTATCTGGATGTGTGGTGAGCACTTTGACCCACCAAGTGCTTCACAGAAGTTTATAATGCAGAACCGTAAAAATAAAAAATCATATTTTTTCACAAAAATTACATTTTTGCCCCCAATTTTTTAGGTAAGAGAAGAAATTGGACCTCAAAAGTTGTTGTCCAATTTGTCCTGAGTACGCTGATACCCCATATGTGGCAGTAAACCACTGTTTGAGCGCATGGGAGAGCTCGGAAGGGAAGGAGCGCCGTTTGACTTTTCAATGCAAAATTGACAGGAATTGAGATGGGACGCCATGTTGCGTTTGGAGAGCCACTGATGTGCCTAAACATTGAAACCCCCCACAAGTGACACCATTTTGGAAAGTAGACCCCCTAAGGAACTTATCTGGATGTGTGGTGAGCACTTTGACCCACCAAGGGCTTCACAGAAGTTTATAATGCAGAGCCATAAAAATAAAACAAAATTTTTTTCCCACAAAAATTATTTTTTAGCCCCCAGTTTTGTATTTTCCCTAGGGTAACAGGAGAAATTGGACCCCAAAAGTTGTTGTCCAATTTGTCCTGAGTACGCTGATACCCCATATGTGGGGGGGAACCACCGTTTGGGCGCATGGGAGGGCTCGGAAGGGAAGGAGCGCCATTTGGAATGCAGACTTAGATGGAATGGTCTGCAGGCGTCACATTGCGTTTGCAGAGCCCCTAATGTACCTAAACAGTTGAAACCCCCCACAAGTGACACCATTTTGGAAAGTAGACCCCCTAAGGAACTCATCTTGATGTGTTGTGAGAGCTTTGAACCCCCAAGTATTTCACTACAGTTTATAACGCAGAGCCATGCAAATAAAAAATATTTTTTTTTCCACAAAAATTATATTTTAGCCCCCAGTTTTGTATTTTTCCAAGGTTAGCAGGAGAAATTGGACCCTAAATGTTGTTGTCCAATTTGTCCTGAGTACGCTGATACCCGATATGTGGGGGGGAACCACCGTTTGGGCGCATGGGAGGGCTCGGAAGGGAAGGAGCATCATTTGGAATGCAGACTTAGATGGATTGGTCTGCAGGCGTCACATTGCGTTTGCAGAGCCCCTAATGTACCTAAACAGTAGAAACCCCCCACAAGTGACCCCATATTGGAAACTAGACCCCTCAATGAACTTATCTAGATGTGTTGTGAGAACTTTGAACCCCCAAGTGTTTCACTACAGTTTATAACGCAGAGCCGTGAAAATAAAAAATCTTTTTGTTTTCCCACAAAAATTATTTTTTAGCCCCCAGTTTTGTATTTTCCCAAGGGTAACAGGAGAAATTGGTCCACAAAAGTTGTTGTCCAATTTGTCCTGAGTACGCTGATACCCCATATGTTGGGGTAAACTCCTGTTTGGGCACACAGGAGAGCTCGGAAGGGAAGGAGCACTGTTTTACTTTTTCAACGCAGAATTGGCTGGAATTGAGATCGGACGCCATGTCGTGTTTGGAGAGCCCCTGATGTGCCGAAACAGTGGAAACCCCCCAATTATAACTGAAACCCTAATCTAAACACACCCCTAACCCTAATTCCAACGGTAACCCTAACCACACCTCTAACCCTGACACACCCCTAACCCTAATCCCAACCCTATTCCCAACTGTAAATGTAATCTAAACCCTAACCCTAACTTTAGCCCCAACTCTAACTGTAGCCCCAACCCTAACCCTAACCCTAGCCCTAACCCTAGCCCTAACCCTAGCCCTAACCCTAGCCCTAACCCTAGCCCTAGCCCTAACCCTAGCCCTAACCCTAGCCCTAACCCTAGCCCTAACCCTAACCCTAACCCTAGCCCTAACCCTAGCCCTAACCCTAGCCCTAATGGGAAAATGGAAATAAATACATTTTTTTTTATTTTTCCCTAACTAAGGGGGTGATGAAGGGGGGTTTGATTTACTTTTATAGCGGGTTTTTTAGCGGATTTTTATGATTGGCAGCTGTCACACACTGAAAGACCCTTTTTATTGCAAAAAATATTTTTTGCAATACCACATTTTGAGAGCTATAATTTTTCCATATTTTGGTCCACAGAGTCATGTGAGGTCTTGTTTTTTGCGGGACGAGTTGACGTTTTTATTGAAAACATTTTTGGGCACGTGACATTTTTTGATCGCTTTTTATTCCGATTTTTGTGAGGAAGAATGACCAAAAGCCAGCTATTCATGAATTTCTATTGGGGGAGGCGTTTATACCGTTCCGCGTTTGGTAAAATTGATAAATCAGTTTTATTCTTCGGGTCAGTGCGATTACAGCGATACCTCATTTATATCATTTTTTTATGGTTTGGCGCTTTTATACGATAAAAACTATTTTACAGAAAAAATAATTATTTTTGCATCGCTTTATTCTCAGGACTATAACTTTTTTATTTTTTTGCTGATGATGCTGTATGGCAGCTCTTTTTTTGCGGGACAATATGACGCTTTCAGCGGTACCATGGGTATTTATATCTGTCTTTTTGATCGCGTGTTATTCCACTTTTTGTTCGGCGGTATGATAATAAAGCGTTGTTTTTTGCCTCGTTTTTTTTTTTTTTTTTCTTACGGTGTTTACTGAAGGGGTTAACTAGTGGGACAGTTTTATAGGTCGGGTCGTTACGGACACGGCGATACTAAATATGTGTACTTTTATTGGTTTTTTTTTTTATTTAGATGAAGAAATGTATTTATGGGAATAATATTTTTTTTTTTTTTCATTATTTTGGAATATTTTTTTTTATTTTTTTTACACATTTGGAAAATTTTTTTTTTTACTTTTTTACTTTGTCCCAGGGGGGGACATCATAGATCAGTGATCTGACAGTTTGCACAGCACTCTGTCAGATCACTGATCTGACATGCAGCGCTGCAGGCTTCACAGTGCCTGCTCTGAGCAGGCTCTGTGAAGCCACCTCCCTCCCTGCAGGACCCGGATCCGCGGCCATCTTGGATCCGGGGCTGGAGGGAGCAGGGAGGGAGGTGAGACCCTCGCAGCAACGCGATCACATCGCGTTGCTCCGGGGGTCTCAGGGAAGCCCGCAGGGAGCCCCCTCCCTGCGCGGTGCTTCCCTGCACCGCCGGCACATCGCGATCATCTTTGATCGCGGTGTGCCAGGGGTTAATGTGCCGGGGGCGGTCCGTGACCGCTCCTGGCACATAGTGCCGGATGTCAGCTGCGATAAGCAGCTGACACCCGGCCGCGATCGGCCGCGCTCCCCCCGTGAGCGCGGCCGATCGGCTATGACGTACTATCCCGTCCAGGGTCAGATAAGCCCAGGGCACCTCGACGGGATAGTACGTCTAAGGTCACAGAGGGGTTAAGGGCATAAAAACTAAGAGTTTGAAAATTGCTAAATTTTCATAATTTCCGACAAATTTTTGTTTTTTTCACAAATAAATGCAAGTCATATCGAAGAAGTTTTACCACTATCATGAAGTACAATATGTCATGAGAAAACAATGTCAGAATCACCAGGATCCGTTGAAGCGTTTCAGAGTTATGACCTCATAAAGTGACAGTGGTCAGAATTGTAAAAATTGGCCCTGTCACTTAGGTGAAAACAGGCTTTGGGGTGAAGGGGTTAATAACAGCCTCCCATCCTGTAATAACATCCCTCGTCCTGTAATAACTGTCTCCTGTCCTGTAGTAAAGGTCTCCTGTCTTGTAAGCGGGATTACAAGGTCTTCCTCAGGAAGTCTGCAGCAGCAGAAGTGGGGCAATGCTGCGAGCCCTGAGCGCGAGGAGGGGATGTCTCAGCGGAGCAATGCTGCGG
This sequence comes from Ranitomeya imitator, assembly GCF_032444005.1. NCBI lineage: Eukaryota > Metazoa > Chordata > Amphibia > Anura > Dendrobatidae > Ranitomeya > Ranitomeya imitator. The sequence continues at coordinate 226,121,391 of NC_091284.1, forward strand.
GCCTGGTGTTGGCGGTGAGCAAAGAGGAGTGCATTGCTTTCCTGGCGGCCATGTTCCTGAAACTTTTGGCCACCTAAGATTGGGATTTTGGTCCAGCTAATATCTCAGTCTGCTCATGTGTCGCCTATAGCATCCATCTTCCTGAAGCCCTCCGCCAGGAAAGCAATGCACTCCACTCTGCCTCACCGCCGACAGCGGGCCCGCAGCATCGCACCGATAGGACATTCCCTCTTCCCACTCAGGGCTGGCAGCATCGCACCGCTGGAACACCTCCTCCCACTCAGGGCTGGCAGCATCGCACCATTGGGACACCCCCTACTCACACTCAGGGCCGGCAGCATCACATCGCTGGGACACCTCCTCCTGCCACTCAGGGCTGGCAGCATCGCACCGCTGGGACACCCCCTCCTCACACTCCGGGCCGGCAGCATCGCACCACTGGGACACACCCTCCTCACACTCAGGGCCGGCAGCATCGCATCGCTGGGACACCTCCTCCCACTCAGGGCCAGCAGCATCGCACCGCTGGGACACCCCCTCCTCACACTCAGGGCCGGCAGCATCGCACCACTGGAACACCTCCCACTCAGGGCTGGCAGCATCGCACCACTGGGACACCCCCTCCTCACACTCAGGGCCGGCAGCATCGCATTGCTGGGACACCTCCTCCTCCCACTTAGGGCCGGCAGCATCGCACCGCTGGGACACCCCCTCCTCACACTCAGGGCCGGCAGCATCGTACCGCTGGGACACCCCCCTCCTTCCACTCACGGCCTGCAGCATCGCACTGCTGGGACACCCCCTCCTCCCATTAAGAGCCGGCAGCATTGCACCGCTGGGACACCCCCTCCTCCCATTAAGAGCCGGCAGCATTGCACCGCTGGGACACCCCCTCTTCCCACTCAGAGGGTCGGCAGCATCGCACCGCTGGGACACCCCCTCCTCCCACTCAGGGCCTGCAGCATCGCACCGCTGGGACACCCCCTCCTCCTATTCAGAGCCGGCAGCATCGCACCACTGGGACATGCCCTCCTCCCACGTAGCTTTTTTTAACAGGGATATGGTGCCCACATTGCTATATGCTATGTGGCTGTGCTATATACTACATGGCTGTGCCATATACTACGTGGCTGTGCTATATAATACGTGGCTGTGTTATATACTGCGTGGCTGTGTTATATACTGTGTGGGCTGTGCTATATACTACGTGGCTGTGCAATATATTATGTGGCTGTGTTATATACTACGTAGCTGTGCTATATACTACTTGGCTGTGCTATATACTACGTGGCTGTGCTATATACTACGTGGCTGTGCTATATACTACGTGGCTGTGCTATATACTACGTGGCTGTGCTATATACTACATGGGCTGTGTTATATACTATGTGGGCTGTGAGACTCTTTCGCTCGGGGCCCTCAAAAACCTGAAGCTGGCCCTGGCTTCACTGATTGGTTGTGCACGGCCGGGCACGACCAATCAGCGACAGATGCCGTCCAGCCGTGAATTGGCGCGGGATTTGAACCACGCTTCGCTAATTGGTTGCGCCCGGCCGGCCCAATCCTGTGTATTAATTGCATTATTCTAAAATCTTCATAAATAAACTACATACATATTCTAGAATACCCGATGCGTTAGAATCGGGCCACCATCTAGTTTATTCTATAAACTTCTGACAACATGTCTCCGAATTTCCAAGCAATAAATTTTGTATTTTTTTATATTCTGTATTTATGCTAATGATTTCTTCCAGGGCTTGGAGCATGCGGTGCTGTAAGAAATCCTTGCCTCCTCTCCTCATTACAATACTAACCCCTCCCATCAGTGCCAGTTATGGCCCTGGAATCCTGCGCCCTGCTCTCCCTCAGAAATCCATACCTCATGCTGCATTCAGGGATCTTCTATGCAGGTGAGTCACTGTGACCTCTGGCATGTGCGCACCTATAAGGTGCTCTCCCCACATTGTTGCTGCACAGTCATTGCTAGGAACCATGTGTACATGGCGATGATTATGCAGGGAGGAAGTGGGGGGGAACACCTTATCGGCACACACTCCAGAGGACCGGAAGTCGCCGGCGCCTGCGCAGAACATCCCTGAATGCAGCGCCCATAGAAGGGAGGTTGAGGTATGTATTCCTGAGGGAGTGCAGGGCTGTAACTGACCCTGATGGGAGAGGTTAGTACTGTAATGAGGACAGGACGCAGGGATTTCTTTCAGGTACCGCACGCCCCGGAGCCTGGAAGAAATCATTAGCATAAAAATAGAATATAACATTTCTCCACAACAGGACCATTAATATGAGGCATACAGGTAGGACCAGTGTAATATTTCTATTACCTGTATGCCCATAATGATAGGTCACACACGTCCCGGGGGGTGGGGGGGTGGACAGATTACCTTTAATGGAAGGCCTGTTAAAGTGGACTGTTTTGTCTTTTTTTACTGTGGATAATGAAATGATATACCCGGAATGAATTTTATGAAGACAACTTGCCTCAAACAGTTTTTTTTTCACTTTGCAAGTACCTTAACTATGCAGTATTGTTGCTTCAGTTACAATTACAATATTAGGCCTCTTTCACACGAGCGTATAACACAGCTCTCAGCGCTATGTGATAATTTATCAGATAGCACTCGGCTCATTGTTATACTATGAGGCAGTGTAGATCTGCGATTAATTTCTCATGACGTTACGTCAGCATACTGGGATTGGCAGCGAGATGTGGCTCACTCGCATCCCATGCAAGTCTATGGGTGCGTGTGAGACATCAGACTGCACTCGGATGTTATCCCACTGCAGCCCGGTATACGCCAAGACATGCAATGTGGGAGATGGAGAAATGATTACGGTATCTCAGTATCCTCCGCAGCTGTGCAGCAATGCTCTCATGCTGAGGATCGGAGCACAGGGCACGGACACTCGGATCACACTCGCAGCAAAGCTGGAGCCGAGGGTCATTAGCATCTCGCATCGGATGTTATACTGTAGTGTTACACCGGCCTTACATATAGTATAGGACCGTCCTAATTTGAGAACATCTTGTCGTGGTGAGATGGCTTTTACGCTTTTTTGATCAGAAACAGTGTTTACAAATTATCCTCTGTTATTCCTATGCACCATTATGTTTTACTTACTTACGGCAGAGTAGCTGCTCATTTTGTTTCCCATCTTAGCTTTTGTCTGTTTAATGGCCGTTGTGACTATGCTCCTATACGATGCATGCATACTTATACTGTGGCTCATTTTTTTCAGTATCTGCAAGTAGTTGTAGTAAACTTGGTTGTTGTTGTACCTGTACAGTACACTTGGATCTGTCATTGCCTTTTTAGGTTAAAGGGGTTTTACGGGTTTTGTAGGCAAATTTCTGTAGTCCACCTGTCCCTGCAGATTTCTGAATCGCGATAGCGCGCTGTGCACACACTGTCACGATTCCTCTCCATTTCCAGCATAGTTAACACAATTGTACTCAGCTGCTTCTCTAGTCGGCATTTGACCGCAATTGTAAAAATCACATATCTGGGATCACTAGAACTCCCGCTCATGCTGGGAATAGACTGGAATTGTGACAGTGTATGAGTCATTGGCGATGTTTCCAAAAACCCCTTTATGGGTATGTGCACACAACATCTGGTCAACCAAGTTTTTCTAGGCAAAGATGCTTCAGAAAAATGCCAGTGCTCATTTTCCTAAAGCAGTTTCACTGGTGGCTCTGCCATAGTTTTCCGTGGTGGCCCCGCCGCCGGAGTCTTTTCTCTTTATTTTACACAATAGTGGGAGAGTAACTTTAGCAAAAAAAATGAGTGCATCACTTCTTTCAACCTATTCAGTTTCTAAGCCCTGAAGCGGTCAAAAGAGGTAACCAAACACTAAACGTGCACAGCAATGTCGTTTATACATTGCTGTGCAGTATGTTCATTTTTTGTGGCGTTTTGCAGCTCTTTTTCAGGCGGAATCCACCCGAATAAGATATTACACTAAGTTTGGTTTTGACACCATATCTGTGTCGTAGGGTTTTGGTTTTTCAGTGCTTCTATGTATGTGTATGTAGCCCCCTCAATGGTGAATTTCAGACTGTAAACACTATAAGGATGGGCCGCTGTTCATGGGCCACTGCTGTCTGCTTGCCCCCTAGGCCAAAACTTGCCAGCCAGCCCCTGACAGAGCTGCTTATATATCTTCCTACAATGTGAATTTTCTTGAATTCAGATGATAACATTTCATAAGAAACATCTGTGGCCATCAAATGGTGTCCACTGCATTGTAACAGTCCATCGGATGTGTTCCTAACAAACGGAGACTGGCTTCGAGAATTGTGCACTGATATCACATCAATGAGCAACATCAGACCCTCCTGATCACATGATCTTCGGGTAAAGTCGTGCAATATCCACTTGTGTTCGTCCTAAACACTTGCTGGGTCACGTTTTCCATTTAGGCTTCTGTACAGAGTCGCTCTATGTAAACTTTCACGCAGTTAATATTGGTGAAGCCAATGGATAGGAGTAGTCATAACCTTAAACTGGACAGAACACAGATTTGGATAAGTTCCCATGATGACTTTTTGGCAAATTTCTGACATTGCGCATTTTCGCCATGCACAAAGTCTTACAATTCCAGCAAAGCGGATGGGATTTATGATAATCTCAAGCGCACTATTTCTTTTTGTTTAATATTGCAGCATAAACCGACCTGAGTTGTGTTTGAAATCCACAACATGTTAATTTCTCTTGCGGGTGCACCAGTCTGCAGGTAAAAAACCCATTATCCGCACATGACTATCAATAAAACGTTGTCAAAGCTAAATACGAGGAAGTATCAGAAACAAAGTAGCTTTATTTAAGACATGACATACCAATAAGACAATAACTGCATCAAAAAATGCAGTAAAAAAAACACCTCAAGAGCGCAAGAAAGGCTACATTCCCATGATGAGCCTTTGCGGTTTTCTGCACCTATTTAAATTATGTTACTTGCGTTTGTAAAGGTTTAACATGCCTTTTATCTCTGCGTTTATTGTCCGTTTGGGGTCATGCTGTAAATAAAGCTGCTTAGTTTTTTATGCTTCCTAGGTTTTCACTTTGACAAAAACTTTGACACACTTAGGTGCAGATTACATGCGCTTCCGCAGCGGAAATGCACTAAAAACTCGTGCATTTTGTACCTGCTGAATTTCTGCACCTAGTGCAAGTTACGTGGCCTTAGGTCACATGCACACGTTCAATATTTGGTCAGTTTTTTACATCAGTATTTGTAAGTGAAAACCAGGAGTGGAACAGTTAGAGGAAGAGTAACAGGAACAGGTCACCACTTCTGTATTTATTAGTGATGAGCGAGTGTACTCATTGCTCGGGTGTCCTCCGAGTATTTATAACTGCTCGGAGATTTAGTTTTTATCACGGCAGCTGAATGATTAAGGCTATGTGCACACGTTCAGTTTTTTTTGCGTTTTTTTGCGGTAAAAACGCTATAAAAACTCATTAAAAACGCATACATTATGCATTCTATCATTTAGAATGCATTCTGCATATTATGTGCACATGGGTGCGTTTTTTTCCGCGAAAAAAACGCATTGCGGTAAAAAAATGAGCATGTTCATTATTTTTGCGGATTTTCTGCGTTTTTCCAGCAATTCTATGCATTTGGGAAAAAACGCACAAAACGCGTCAAAATCGCGGTAAAAACGCATGCGGATTTCTGGCAGAAATGTCCGGTTTTTGCCAGGAAAATTTCTGCAAGAAATCTTGACGTGTGCATATACCCTAGCTACTAGCCAGGCTGCGTACATGTGGGGGTTGCCTGGTTGCTAGGGAATCCCCACATGTAATCAAGCAGGCTAGTAGCTGTAAATCATTCAGCTGCCGCGATGAAAACTAAATACTCATTAGCTACGTATAATGGTCGATCAAGAGGTTTCTGACCTTAAGCAAGACACTGCAAATATGTATTGGATTAAAATAAAAAGGCAATAATTAGGAAACGGACAACAATTAAGGGTATGTACACACGTCAGGGTTTCTTGCAGAAATTTCCTGAAGAAAACTGGAAATTTTCTGCAAGAAATCCGCATTTTTTTTTTTGCGTTTTTTTTTCCCGGTTTTCTTAGCATTTTGCAAGCGTAATTAGCTTGCAGAATGCTAAAGTTTTCCAAGCGATCTGTAGCATCGCTTGGAAAACTGACTGAGGCCGGGATCACACATGCGAGAAACATGTCCGTGTCTCGCATGTGAAATCCAAGCTCTGGAGCCGACACTGTGGAGCGGAGCGTGCGGCCGCATAGCAACACATGGAGCCGCACGCTCCGCTCTGGAGTGCCGGCGCCAGAGCTTGGATTTCACATGCGAGACACGGACGTGTTTCTCGCATGTGTGATCCCGGCCTGACAGGTTGGTCACACTTGTCAAACATAGTGTTTGAAAAGTGTGACCAACTTTTTACTATAGATGCTGCTTATGCAGCATCAATAGTAAAGGATAGAATGTTTAAAAATAATAAAATAAAATAAAAAAAAATGGTTATACTCACCCGCAGACAGCCGATCTCCTCAGCGGCGTCCGTTCCTATAGATGGTGTGTGTGTGCAGGACCTTCCATGACGTCGCAGTCACGTGAGCGGTCACGCGACCAATCACAAGACGGCGACGTCATCGCAGGTCCTTCACACAGAGCATCTATAGGAATGGAAGCGGCAGCATGCACCACTGAGAGGCAGGAAGACATCGAAGCTGAGTATATCACTGTTTTTTATTTTAATTCTTTTTTCTAACCAATTATATGGTGCCCAGTCCGTGGAGGAGAGTCTCCTCTCCTCCACCCTGGGTACCAACCGCACATAATCTGCTTACTTCCTGCATGGTTTGCATAGCCCCATGCGGAAAGTAAGCAGATCAATGCATTCCTAGGTGTGCGGAGTCACCGCAATTCCGCAAATTTAATGAACATGTTGCTTTTTTTTCCGCGATGCGATTTTTTCGCGGAAAAAAAGGCAGCATTTGCACAAGAAAGGAATACATGGTAAATAATAGGAGGCATATGTAAGCGTTTTTTTCGCGTTTTTATCACGTTTTTATAGCGAAAAAAACGTGAAAAATACTGAACGTGTGCACATGGCCTCAGGGTGTAAAAAGTGAGCACAGTATTAAAGTACAATGCTTCTATTCAGATTTTTTTAAACATTAAATTAAAATAACAACCAACCTCTATTTGCAATGTCTCGGTCATCATCGGAAACAAATCAATAACACGGTCATAAAGACCTTATAATGAGGGGCTAAATAGTGCGCTGACAATGCACAAAATGTCTAAAGGAATCCATCTCTGGGGGACTCATTCAGAGCTCCGTGTTTAAACATGTATGTGAAATTGGCATCGGTGTCATCAGCGTTTTGGATCAGGGTGTCAGTGTACATTTTTGTCCTTGGTGTTTTGTATCAGTGTGCAATCGATCTCTGCCATCGGTGTGTTAGTCACGGATGGAATAATAAGTGACAAATCTTCTATTCTTTGTAGTGCTGTACGGTCAGCACACAGATATGTGCTGTACTAGATGGCAGCCCGATTCTAAAGAATCGGGAGTCTAGAATCCATATATACTTTATTTATTCAAATGTAAGAATAATACAATTAATAAATAATAGTAAGAAAGAACAAAAATAATAGGCAGTATATGGAGAAAACACCAAACAAAAGTTCAAAATTGGTGTGAAAATGTCACTGAACCACTTCACAACTAAATATATATAGTTTTGGTAAATGGTATTATCATTTTTTTGACGAAATTCGGCAGGAGCTTGAAGAGCAACGTCACTGGGCCCGCCTCCACGCAGTAGAAACTTGCTGTGAGGTAAAAATTCAAAAATCACACCAAAATGGCGGGCGGAGTGTGTCACAGTACGGCACGTTTCTGATTGGTCGCTCGCAGCAGGCGGCAACCAATCAGACACTGGACACTGTTGACGTCACTTATCTCCGGACATTAGCTCCGGACATTAGCTCCGGACAAAGCCACGGAAGTTGGCACAAATTGCAGGAAGTAGTATTCTAGGCAATTAATCTCCGGACATTAGCTCCGGACATTAGCTCCGGACAAAGCCACGGAAGTTGACACAAATTGCAGGAAGTAGTATTCTAGGCAATTATATATTAGATGTGTTTTTTACCGGCCCATGGATTGGTTTGGGCCCTTTTTATCAGTGATGCCAGAAAAAAAAAAAAACAGACATGTCTCCTATAGGCTATGTGTACACGTAGGAAAAGAGGTGCAGAATTTTCTGCACAAAATCCGCATCCCCTGGCAGAATCCGCAGCCGCGGATTTGCCACGGTTTTTATGCGGATTTTGTGCGGTTTTTATGCAGAATTGAAACGGATTTTCTGCGGTTTTTGCCACTGTGGAATCTTAATATGGAGGGGTGCAGAAACGCTGCAGATCCGCACAAAAGTAGTGACATGCACTTCTTTGAAATCCGCAGCAATTCCGCACTGATTTTTCTGCACAGCTTTTTTTTTTCCATTGAATAACATTATACTGTACATCACAGTACGGATCTGCAGCGATTCTGCGCTGAAAAATCCGCTGCGGATCTGCAGCAAATCCGCATAGTGTGCACATAGCCTTAGTTTTGCATGTACACATGATCCGAGAGAAAACACAGGCATGCAAATTAGCTCCACAGATTAGAGCCCCAATAGGGACAGCGACGATGATGTCTGTAAAGTGCTGTGCAATTAATGTTGCTATAAAAGCGAGTAAAATAGAAAAATGTATCCGTGAAAACACAAGCTGATACAACATGGACGTGTGAATGAGGCCAAAAAGTGTTGCGTACAACATTTGTCGTCCCAGCTTTTTCACAAGTTAATTTTAAAGCCCCCATGCACATTAGGAAGAGGAAGGAAAAGGTTGATGGAAAAGGTTTTACTGGAGATAAGCCACTGGCATCGCAGTCTGTCGGTGTATTTTATAGAGAAAACAGGAACGATCCTGTCTATGGGAGACATGACCAAGATGGCTGCCAGTCAAATGATCGGCCAAAGCATTGTTCAGCTCACACCCATCTAATGTGTGTAGCCAGGTTAAGGCTGGGATCACACACAGCGAGATACGGCCGAGTCTCACAGGTTAAAACCAAGCTCTGGCACCGGCACTCCAGAGCGGAGCGTGCGGCCACACAGCAATACATGGAGCCGCACGCTCTGCTCTGGAGTGCCGGTGCCAGAGCTTGGTTTTAACCTGCGAGACTCGGCCGTATCTCGCTGTAGTGCGACTCCGGCCTAAGGCTAAAAGTTTACATGATGTGGATCTTTTTTTTTGCAGCATATCTCTACCAAATTAGATTCATTAGGTAAGGTTAAGTTCAGATTAGCATTTGAATCCATAGTGTGGTGCTGCAGACTTCTTTCCTTAAGTTCTGTCTACATCCCTATCTTGAACATTGGGTACGCAGGGACATGCGTTGTTGCATTTTCTTGCGTTCGGCGGGCACGTCAAAATGACGGACGCATCTGCATACATGTTGTGTTCGAAGGGTACATCAAAACGTACAATGTTAAAGATAGGTACGCAGGGCGCATGCGGAAGTAGGCGGAGCGAAGGAAAAAAGTCCGCAGCACCACGCTGCGGACTCAAACGCTAATGTGAACCCAGCCTTACCTGTGCTTTTTCTTTACATTTTTATTTCGCCAGCTGTTAAAACAGCTTTGTTTTGGAGTCTTCCTGTTATTTAACCTTGATAAAAACAAAAAAACTTTACTGATAAAGTTGTGCAGACTACATTAATTTTTATAGTATGTCCACAGCAGAACAAAAAAAATAAAAACACATTGCTGGAACTGTAATGTGCTTGGAGTAGGTCACCAGCTTTTTTTCCAACTAACCTGAGAGCAGCACACTATAGAGAGAGACCCTGATTACAGCAACGTGTCACTTACTAGGTTTCTTGCTGTAGTTTTGATAAACCTGCTGTTAAGCATGGGATTATTACTAGGACTAATAAACCCCCTACCATGTAGTCCTCCATATTCATGAGCTCTGTATAATCTCACCCACACCACTGAATGACAACTTTGTGTATACTGTGCAAAGTGAGAAAGATACCAGTCAGTGGTGTGGGTAGGACTATACAGAGCTGAGACTTTAAAGCACTGGTAAATCCACAGCAAAATAAAAAAAAACCAAAAAAAAAAAACCGCAGCCCCGTAAGTGGCCCGTCGCTGGAATCGCAGTCTCTTCGCCTACATGCTGCTCTCAGATGGGCTAGCAAGAACCTGGTGACAAGATTCCCTTTAAGGAGATCTCAAACAGGCAGACTATGTAGTCGAAACAACCAGTTTAACCCCTTTTCAAAATTTTATGGATGTCTTAATTTATGCTTCAATGGGTACCGTTTATTCTTGTGGAACAGGTCAAGGTGAAGAGACAAACCTTTTTAAGTTTTCAAACCAGATCTCACACTTTGCACTGAGGGGTGGGTGTATCCCTAACAGTGTCTACAAATTGAGTGTCTGGTTTAGCTTTTATCCTGAGTCATGTGACAAGGCTTGTTAAAAGGGTAGATATTGACTTTTACAATTGTTACTTCCAATAGGTGGCATTAGATTAATACTGTTGCACCGCATCATGATTGTCAATTTACCATATATACTCGAGTATAAGCCGAGATTTTCAGCCCATTTTTTGGGGCTGAAAGTCCGCCACTCAGCTTATACTTGAGTCATACACGGGGGTTGGCAGGGGAGGGGGAGCAGGGGATGTCTAATAATACTCACCTGCTCCCGACGCCGTCCCTGGTGCCGCAGCTTCTTCCTGTACTGAGCGGTCACATGGTACCACTCATTACAGTAATGAATATGGGGCTCCACCTCCCATAGGGGTAGAGCCGCATATTCATTACTGTAATGAGCGGTAACAGTGACCGCTCAATACAGGAAGAAGCTGGGGCACCGGGGAACAGACGTGCAGGGACCGCGCCAGGAGCAGGTGAGTATAATAGGGTGGGGGAGTGCTGCGCGAGTCACCTTTCCTCGTTCCGGTGCCGCTCCGTCTTCAGCGTCTTCTGCAGTGACGCTCAGGTCAGAGGGCGCGGTGATGTGGTTAGTACGTGCCCTCTGCCTGAACGTCAGTGCAGAATACGCTGAAGACAGAGCGGCGCCCGGAACGAGGAAAGGTGAATATTGCAAGTGTGCTATTCTGTTGTGCACCATATGCTTATAAAGCAGGACTTCTGTCATGTTGTCTCTTCCAACAGACTAGTCTTGCCTCAGATCTTCTAATCACACATCTCTGAACATGATTGACAGCCTCCATACTATATCTGTCATGGTAGGACTGCCAGCAAGGGGTGTGCATGCAACTCAAGACGTACCATGGTTTGTTTTATTACATTGCAATCAAAGTAATTGCCAGATAGGACACTGTAGTGGCATTTTGGAATGCTCAGGGGCCTGTAAGGTTCCCTTTTAAAAGGAAATGGTTCTACTGTAGATTAGATTTTGAAAATCTGTCCCATCAACTACTGCTAAAAATTAATTAATCCCATAATCTTATTTAAATAGGCGAAAAGTACTTAAATTTATCAATAAACACAATCTACCAAAATGGCACAAAATGACTAAAGAATTTTTTTTTTATTAACCCCTTCATGACCCAGCCTATTTTGACCTTAAAGACCTTGCCGTTTTTTGCAATACTGACCAGTGTCCCTTTATGAGGTAATAACTCAGGAACGCTTCAACGGATCCTAGCGGTTCTGAGATTGTTTTTTCGTGACATATTGGGCTTCATGTTAGTGGTAAATTTAGGTCAATAAAGTCTGCGTTTATTTGTGATAAAAATGGAAATTTGGCGAAAATTTAGAAAATTTCGCAATTTTCACATTTTGAATTTTTATTCTGTTAAACCAGAGAGTTATGTGACACAAAATAGTTAATAAATAACATTTCCCACATGTATACTTTACATCAGCACAATTTTGGAAACAAAAGTTTTTTTTGCTAGGAAGTTATAAGGGTTAAAATTTGACCAGCGATTTCTCATTTTTACAACGAAATTTACAAAACCATTTTTTTTAGGGACCACCTCACATTTGAAGTCAGTTTGAGGGGTCTATATGGCTGAAAATACCCAAAAGTGACACCATTCTAAAAACTGCACCCCTCAAGGTACTCAAAACCACATTCAAGAAGTTTATTAACCCTTCAGGTGCTTCACAGCAGCAGAAGCAACATGGAAGGAAAAAATGAACATTTAACTTTTTAGTCACAAAAATGATCTTTTAGCAACAATTTTTTTATTTTCCCAATGGTAAAAGGAGAAACTGAACCACGAAAGTTGTTGTCCAATTTGTCCTGAGTACGCTGATACCTCATATGTGGGGGTAAACCACTGTTTGGGCGCATGGCAGGGCTTGGAAGGGAAGGAGCGCCATTTGACTTTTTGAATCAAAAATTGGCTCCACTCTTTAGCGGACACCATGTCACGTTTGGAGAGCTCCTGTGTGCCTAAACATTGGCGCTCCCCCACAAGTGACCCCATTTTGGAAACTAGACCCCCCAAAGAACTTATTTAGATGCCTAGTGAGCACTTTAAACCCTCAGGTGCTTCACAAATTGATCTGTAAAAATGGAAAAGTACTTTTTTTTCACAAAAAAATTATTTTCGCCTCAATTTTTTCATTTTCACATGGGCAGTAGGATAAAATGGATCATAAAATTTGTTGGGCAATTTCTCCCGAGTACGCTGATACCTCATATGTGGGGGTAAACCACTGTTTGGGCACACGGCAGGGCTCGGAAGGGAAGGCGCGCCATTTGACTTTTTGAATGGAAAATTAGCTCCAATTGTTAGCGGACACCATGTCGCGTTTGGAGAGCCCCTGTGTGCCTATGCATTGGAGCTCCCCCACAAGTGACCCCATTTTGGAAACTAGACCCCCCAAGCAACTTATCTAGATGCATATTGAGCACTTTAAACCCCCAAGTGCTTCACAGAAGTTTATAACGCAGAGCCATGAAAATAAAAAATAAAAAATTATTTTCTCAAAAATGATCTTTTAGCCTGCAATTTTTTATTTTCCAAAGGGTAACAGGAGAAATTTGACCCCAAAAGTTGTTGTCCAGTTTCTCCTGAGTACGGTGATACCCCATATGTGGGGGTAAACTACTGTTTGGGCACATGCCGGGGCTCGGAATTGAAGTAGTGACGTTTTGAAATGCAGACTGATGGAATGCTCTGCGGGCGTCACGTTGCGTTTGCAGAGCCCCTGATGTGCCTAAACAGTAGAAACCCCCCACAAGTGACCCCATTTTAGAAACTAGACCCCCCAAGGAACTTATCTAGATATGTGGTGAGCACTTTGAACCCCCAAGTGCTTCACAGACGTTTACAACGCAGAGCCGTGAAAATAAAAAAATCATTTTTCTTTCCTCAAAAATGATGTTTTAGCAAGCATTTCTTTATTTTCACAAGGGTAACAGGAGAAACTGGACCCCATTAATTGTTGCGCAGTTTATCCTGAGTATGCTGGTACCCCATATGTGGGGGTAAACCACTGTTTGGGCACACGTCAGGGCTCGGAATTGAGGGAGCACCATTTGACTTTTTGAATACGAGATTGGCTGGAATCATTGGTGGCGCCATGTTGCGTTTGGAGACCCCCTGATGTGCCTAAACAGTGGAAACCCCTCAATTCTAACTCCAACACTAACCCCCCCACACCCCTAACCCTAATCCCAACTGTAGCCATAACCCTAATCACAACCCTAACCCTAATCCCAACTGTAGCCATAACCCTAATCACAACCCTAACCACAACCCTAATTCCAACCCTAACGCTAAGGCTATGTGCCCACGTTGCGGATTCGTGTGAGATTTTTCAGCACCATTTTTGAAAAATCCACGGGTAAAAGGCACTGCGTTTTACCTGCGGATTTTCTGCGGATTTCCAGTGTTTTTTGTGCGGATTTCACCTGCGGATTCCTATTGAGGAACAGGTGTAAAACGCTGCGGAATCCGCACAAAGAATTGACATGCTGCGGAAAATACAACGCAGCGTTTCCGCGCGGTATTTTCCGCACCATGGGCACAGCGGATTTGGTTTTTCATATGTTTACACGGTACTGTAAACCTGATGGAACACTGCTGCGAATCCGCAGCCAAATTCGCACCGTGTGCACATAGCCTAATTCTAAAGGTATGTGCACACGCTGCGGAAAACGCTGCGGATCCGCAGCAGTTTCCCATGAGTTTACAGTTCAATGTAAACCTACGGGAAACAAAAATCGCTGTACACATGCTGCGGAAAAACTGCACGGAAACGCAGCGGTTTACATTCCGCAGCATGTCACTTCTTTGTGCGGATTCCGCAGCGGTTTTACAACTGCTCCAATAGAAAATCGCAATTGTAAAACCGCAGTGAAATGCGCAGAAAAAAACGCGGTAAATCCGCAGCGGTTTAGCACTGCGGATTTATCAAATCTGCAGCGGAAAAATCCGCAGAGGACCAGAATATGTGTGCACATACCGAAACCCTAACCCTAGCCCTACCCCTAACCCTACCCCTAACCTTAGTGGAAAAAAAAAAATTCTTTATTTTTTTATTGTCCCTACCTATGGGGGTGACAAAGGGGGGGGGGGGGTCATTTATTATTTTTTTTATTTTGATCACTGAGATATAATCTATCTCAGTGATCAAAATGCACTTTGGAACGAATCTGCCGGCTGGCAGATTCGGCGGGCGCACTGCGCATGCGCCCGCCATTTTGGAAGATGGCGGCGCCCAGGGAGAAGACGGACGGAGCCCGGCAGGATCGGTAAGTATGATGGGGTGGGGGGGGGAGCATGGGGGGGGGAATCGGAGCGCGGCAGGCGTGGAACGGAGCACGGGGGGGCTGGAACAGAGCACGGGGGGGTGGAACGGAGCACGGGGGGGTGGAACGGAGCACGGGGGGGGGGTGGATCGGAGTGCAGGGGGGGTGATTGGAGCACGGGGGGGTGATTGGAGCACTGGACGGAGGGGAGCCGGATCAGTGTACCGGCCAGATCGGGGGGCTGGGGGGGCGATCGGTGGGGTGGGGGCACATTAGTATTTCCAGCCATGGCCGATGATATTTCAGCATCGGCCATGGCTGGATTGTAATATTTCACCCGTTATAATAGGTGAAATATTACAAATCGCTCTGATTGGCAGTTTCACTTTCAACAGCCAATCAGAGCGATCGAAGCCACCCCCCCTGGGCTAAACTACCACTCCCCCTGTCCCTGCAGATCGGGTGAAATGGGAGTTAACCCTTTCACCGGATCTGCAGGGACGCGATCTTTCCATGACGCCACATAGGCGTCATGGGTCGGATTGGCACCGACTTTCATGACGCCTACGTGGCGTCATGGGTCGGGAAGGGGTTAAATACAAAATGTTAAAACTATGGTTAAAAAGATAGGAAAAGAAAGGAACAATAACCTTCAAAGAATGTCAAGGACTGGTACAGTCAGGTGGAAGGAATTAACATCTGCAATCAAAGGGTGTTTGAAAAAAAATGGTAGCCTGTTTTATAGGATAGAAAAAGTCACTGTATGCCGAGGAAATGAAGGAGACTATATTATAATATCATCCTTACTGCGGCCTTTTTACAAAGACAATACATGGATACAGCAAGGTAACAGAAAAAAAAAAAATGGGGTGTTTGGCAAATGGATGCCTGCTGGATGGGATAAATAAGTCACTATATATAAACCCGAGCAATGAGTACACTAGCCCATCACTAGACATAAATATTCAGACCCTTTGCTCAGACTCTCATATTTAAAGAGACACCCTCACCTGAATTTGGAGGGAACAATCTTCAGCCATGGAGGCGGGGTTTTTGGGTGTTTTATTCACCCTTTCCTTACCCGCTGGCTGCAATATTGGATTGAAGTGAATTCTCTGTCCTCCGTGGTACATGCCTGCACAAGGCAATCTTGCCTTGCGCAGGCGTGTACTATGGAGGACAGAGAATGAACTTCAATCCAATATTGCAGCCAGCATGCAGCCAGCGGGTAAAGAAAGGGTGAATCAAACACCCAAAAACCCCGCCTCCATGGCTGAAGATTGTTCCCTCCAAATTCAGGTGACAGTGTCCCTTTAAGTCACATGCTGTCCATTTCCTTGTGATTCTCCTTGAGATGGTTCTACTTCATTGGAGTCCAGCTGTGTTTAATTAAACTGATTGGTGTGTGCCTTTCCAAATCAAGTCCTGTCTATATAAGATCTCACAGCTCACAGTGCATGTCAGACTAAATAAGAATCATGAGGTCAAAGGAACTCTCCAAGGAGCTCAGAGACAGAATTGTGACAAGGCACAGATCTGACCAATGTTACAACAGAATTTCTGCAGTACTCAAGGTTCCTAAGAACACAGTGGCCTCCATAATCCTTAAATGGATGAAGTTTGGGAGCACTAGAAGTCTTCCTAGACCTGGCCATCCAGCCAAACTTAGCAATCGTGGGAGAAGAGCCTTAGTGAGAGAGGTAAAGAAGACCCCCAAGATCATGGTGGCTGAGCTCCAGAGATGCAGTAAGTAGACGAAAGTTCCACAAAGTCAACTATCACTGCAGCCCTCCGCCAGTCGGGCCTTTATGGCAGAGTGGCCTGATGGAAGCCTCTCCCCAGTTCAAGAGATGTGAAAACCCACATAGAGCTTGCTAAAAAACAAAAATAACATGAAGGACTCCCAGACTATGAGAAATAAGATTTTCTGGTCTGATGAGATGAAGATAGACTATTTTGGTGATCATTCTAAGCTGTATGTGTGGAGAAAACCAGGCACTGTTCATCACCTGCCCAACAACAATAGTCCCATAAGGGGTCAAACTCCAAGTGGAGAGGGAACATGGATATTGATTAATTCTATTAGTAAAGTGCCACAGTGCATATCAGTGCATGTAGGTTAAACTAAGTATCCATAATAAAAGTGCAAGTGCCAGCGCAACAACTTACATGGTATTCCACAAAAATTAATCCCAGGCCTGCCTTCTCTACGCGTTTTGCCCGTCATAGTCAGGAGGCATGCCCAACAGTCATTTGTGTCGATATATGAAGGAGGTTGTACCAATCAGGGGCGTCCGATATTAAATGACGCGAGTCAATGAGCGGCGCATGAGCGAACGTCATCACACCACATAGGGACAGTTCCTCCTGCGCCCGTGGAACTCAAGCATACCACTGCTGCTAGGCAGCAGGGATCACTGGCGAGCAGTTGGAGCCCATCGGGAAGGCCCGGGTGTAGCGAGGCACAGGCATGCGCACTGACCATGGAAAATAAAATCGGTGTACATAATAAATAACAGGTAACAAGTATGGAATGTGGACAAAATGGAATAAGAAAAAAAAAAGAGGAAACAAAATTATACATGTGTGCAAAAATTAAATAAATAGAATAAGGGTATATACACACGCTGCGGATTTTGCTGCGGATCCGCAGCGGTTTCCCATGAGTTTACAGTACCATTTTAACTTATGGGAAACGAAATCCGCAGTGCACATGCGGAAAAAACCGCGCGGAAACGCAGCAGTTTACATTCCGCAGCATATCAATTCTTTGTGCAGATTCTGCTGCGGTTTTACACTTGCCCCAATAGAAAACTGCAGGTGTAAAGCCGCAGCGGAATCCGCAGTATAAACCGCGATAAATCCGCAGGAAAAAACGCAGCGGTTTTTCCAAATCCGCTGCGGAAAAATCCGCAGTCCTCCAGAATACGTGTGCACATACGCACATACCCTAAAAAGGTAAAAGTGTTGCTAAATTGCATAATAAAATTAAGAGGGTAATGTGTGTGCAAAAAGTGATATTTAACCAATTAGGCTTTTATCTTAAATTAATGATCAATTAGTTTCATAATTCACCATCTATTGTTTTTCACATTTTTTTTCTTCACTCCATTTTCCCCTTACCATCTTCCCATTTCGTATTTGGATCTTGAACCCTGGAAAAAAAATTTCTTTTCACTCGTCCTCTTCTCACATTGTCCAACATTAATAATATTTATACATTTTTTATTGTCCCTTTGCGCCACTTTTTTAATTTATGCACTTCACGTCCTGTTCTGTCCATTCTAGGAAGGACAGTGTGGTTCCAATCATGCATTAAAGTTTTATTAACATTAGTGTTTTTGATTTGCTGTGTTATAGCACCATCTAGTGGTGGTTAAATTTATAACCTGTGTTTTAGTAATAATTAGAGTGCTGCATTGTGGGATTAACCAAGGTATGCTGGGAGAGAGAGACTCCATTACTTTCCTGTGTACTTCCTGGACACACGTGTTCATATGCTGTGCTGAATTATCTCACTTACTTGCCATCCTGGTTAAGTTTACCTGGTAAGATTGTTACCTCTGTTCTTCAAATTTAGTGTTGTACAGAATGTGATTTACTGTTTAGCAACTAGTACTCAGGAAATCTATTATCGGTTATTCACTGTATGTAGTTATATATAGAAGTTGCATCATCCTGTATACTTTTCTATTAGTTGTAAAGTATCAGCTGTGTTATTATTTGGTCCAATACTCATCCATATCATTTGTATTCTTATAGTTTTACCGCGCTCATGTTTACCAATAAACAAAGTTAGACTACAGAGAACAGTCTGCTTATTTGGAGGACAGAAGTGGTTTATGCCGTATGTCAGATCACACACTGTATCAACTTGTATGAAGACAGAACAGTAGAACGGAGGCTAGACGCCAGCGATACCAGTAAAACGGATGCTAGACGCCAGCGATAGCAAATACCACTTACGGATCCGCTTGAACCACACTGTACTGCCTGCAGATACTGCAGCGGCCGCCATACAGTCACAAGTCCCGAGAGTGCAGCCCCCACCAAGCGCCACACGTCTCAGTCCACGCTGAAGTTCATTTCTACCCACTCTGAGACGTCCTACAGTCTGCAAGCAGACACGAAATGTCTGCAAGTCGAGCATCTTCACTCGGGACGAGGTCCCAAACAAGCCGCTCTAGCAAGTCGTCATCGAAAAAGTCTATCGCTCTCACCCGTGCAGAAGCTGAGGTAGCGAAAGTAAGATCCTCCTTCGCTGCACAAGAGATGCAGTTAAAGTTAAGACAAGCAGAGCAAGAAGCAGAAAGAGCCCACCTGCAAGCAGAACAAGAGGCAGAAAGAGCCCACTTGCAAGCCGATAGACGCAGATACAGCACGCCTGCGAGCAACTTTAGAAAGGCTTTCCGCTGAAAAAGAAGCAGCAGCCACAATTAGCCAAAGCGGAGTTCTTAGAAGCCATGGAGTTTCCTGAATCTGAGCGAGACCGTGACGTATGTTGTCCAGACTTTGATCGACAGGATCCAGCTCAACGCGTCTCAGAATATGTCCACCAACATTCTAGAATAGACGATAACGCCGATCCGTTACACCAACCAGCCTATACAGATTACCAGAGATCCTTCCTCCAAATGCTGTACTGGAAGCAGGAAGGTACACCGCAAAACAACGTCGACCACCACTACTGTCTTGCAGAACAGAAGGTACAGCCTCCTCCCAGACTGACAGGGACACCCTTCGCTTCAGAACGGTTTTATACAGACTTTCCGAAGCCAGAAGCTCCCATCAGGTATGAGGACGCACCACACACACACCGCATGACAACAGCACACCAGCTCATGTCGGCACTGACTCAGCCACTATGAACTTTGCAAGGTTCTTTGCCCGCCGGGAGCTGGTGACCAAGGGACTTGTAAAGTTCACTGATCGAGCTGAGAGCTATAGAACATGGCGAACCTCCTTCCAGAACGCCATCAGAGACTTGGAACTTTCCAGTAGTGTAGAGTTAGATTTACTGGTAAAGTGGCTTGGGAACAAGTCAGCTGAACACGCCAAAAGAATCAGGAACATTAACATAAAGTACCCACACACAGGACTTCGTATGGTGTGGGAGAGACTCGAAGAATGCTATGGGTCAATAGAAGCTATAGAAAACGCTTTGTATAAAAGAATTGATAATTTTCCCAAGATAGCAAATAAGGGTTATCAAAAGCTCAGGGAACTGAGCGACTTGTTAATGGAGGTACATGCTGCTCAGGTAGAAGGTGACCTACCAGGGTTGGCATTCCTGGACACTGCCAGAGGTGTCAACCCAATCGTCCAAAAACTCCCTTACAACTTACAAGAAAAGTGGGTCAGTCACGGGACCCATTACAAAACAGGCTCATAAGGTACCATTTCCTCCTTTCAGGGTGTTTGCAGACTTTGTTGCTCAGCAGGCTAAAGTTAGAAATGACCTCAGTTTCAATTTCACTATGTCATGTACCACTACCTCTGGTGTAAAACCCAGTAAAACACTAGTGGCAGTCCACAAAACTAATGTTACCTCCACAGGTTTTCCTTACAGGGCAAGTAAGTCCTCTCCAGAAGAGGACAAACCGCAGGATCTCAGCAAACACTGCCCCCTACACAAGAAACCTCATCCTCTACTAAAATGTAGAGCCTTCAGGGAGAAGTTTCTTGAAGACCGTAAGAGTTTCCCAAAGGAAAACAAGATATGCTTCAGATGCTGCGCGACGACCTCACACTTCGCCAAGAACTGTGAAATCAGTGTGAAATGTGCAGAATGTAGTAGTGTGGAGCACAACACGACCTTACACCCTGGACCACCCTCAGGGGTATCGTCGCGAGTAGAATAGTCTGCCGAAAAACAGATGGACACTGACAGACACCCCAGTGGTCACTTTTCAGTGTACAGAGATCTGCAAGGAACTCGTAGCAGGAAGATCCTGCTCGAAGATCTGTCTTGTAAGAGTATTCCCAGCGAGCCAACGGGATAAGGCAATCAAGGTATATGCAATCTTGGATGATCAAAGTAACTGGTCTCTAGCTAAGTCCTTTTTCTTCGACACCTTCAACATTGCTGGTCCCGGCTCTCCGTACTCCTTGAAGACATGTGCAGCTACTGTCGAGACAGCGGGGAGAAAAGTGACCGGATTCAAAGTAGAGTCTATGGACGGTCAAACCTGCTTATTCTTGCCATCAATTCTGGAGTGCAACCAGATTCCCGACAACAGGTCGGAGATACCTACACCAGAGGTAGCAGCTTCAAGATTCCGAGGAATGTTGGTACTTACCTATTTTCGGCCTGTATCATCCAAAGAAACCAGGTTAGATAAGAGTGGTATTTGACTCAAGTGCCAGATACGAAGGAGTTTCTTTAAACGACGTCTTCCTGTCTTGTCCAGACCTCAACAGACTTCTGGGAGTACTTCTTCATTTCCGCAAAGATGCTGCAGCATTTATGGCCGACATACAACAGATGTTCCACTGCTTCCTTGTTAAGGAAGAACACAGAAACTACTTGAGGTTCTTCTGGTACCGCGATAATGACCCCTACAAGGACATTGTGGAATATCGTATGAAGGTACATATCTTCGGGAACAGACCCTCCCCTGCTGTCACTATCTATGGCCTTAGGCATTCAGCCAGAGAGTATGAAGCAAAGTATGGATCGGATGTAAGATCGTTTGTAGAAAAGGATTTCTTTCTACCATAGAGGACTTCCTGAAATCCACACCCACAGTCGAGTCGGCAGTCAGTCTCCTAAGAACGGCACAAGAAATGCTCGCTTCGTCCAATTTGAGGTTGCACAAAATTGCTTCCAGCAGCGAAAAACTAATGGCAGCCTTTCCCTCTCAAGATTACTCAACCGATTTAAAAGACTTGGATTTAAGCATGGACTCCCTTCCCATGCAGCAGAGCCTGGGTTTACTCTGGGATTTGAAAAAGGACGCATTCACCTTCCAGATCAGTGAAGAAGAGAAACCCTTCACGCGCAGAGGTGTCCTGTCCGTTGTAAACAGCTTGTACGATCCTCTTGGATTTGTAACCCCTGTGACTATTCAAGGTAAAATGATGTTGAGAGACTTCACCTAAGAGACGTCTGATTAGGATACTCCACTTCCCAGCGAGAAAAGAGACTTGTGGGTAAGATGGAAGAACTCTTATTATGTGTCCACACACCACAATCCTGCGGACCACGCAACCAGATCCGTTGAGGCGAGACACGTTAAGGACACAACCTGGTTTACTGGCCCTATTCTTATACCGTTCCACGCCATACATTGACGGGTCAAACACCTTTGAACTGGTAGATCCAGAGGCAGATGAGGAAATCCGTCCTCAGGTATCCGTTCTACGTACGGTGACTAAAGACAATCACCTCAAATCCCACCACTTAACAAGTTTTCAACTTGGAACTCGCTTGTTCGTGCCCTCGTTTGTTTGATTCACGTGGCTCGATCCTATAAGTCAACATCACCGCCATTCAGAAACCTTGCAAGGGTTGGCATCACTGCAAGCTTGCCTTTACCGTTCCAAACATGGAAAATGCCAAGAACATTATAATTCGCACCATACAACGTGAATGTTATGCCAAAGAATTACATTACCTCAATAAAGGCCAACCTGTTCCCAGAGACAGTGTTTTGAAGAAGCTTGATCAAAATGGGTTAAGAATTGGAGGTCGTCTTCATGAAGCTGAAGTGGAATTTGGGGAGAAACACCCTGTCATAATCCCCGGACATCATCTTGTCATGGCTCTGCTTGTGCAACACCACCACGTTTTGGTGAAACA
Organism: Ranitomeya imitator; assembly: GCF_032444005.1. Lineage (NCBI taxonomy): Eukaryota > Metazoa > Chordata > Amphibia > Anura > Dendrobatidae > Ranitomeya > Ranitomeya imitator. The sequence goes on from NC_091284.1 coordinate 226,143,995, forward strand.
TCAGGGCAGACTGTTCACCGAAGTAAATCTACGAACTGCTGGACTATGGATAGTTGGAGCAAAGAGATACGTGAGTAAACTCATTTACAATTGCGTGATTTGTCGCAAACTCAGTGGAGGGACTGAAAAGCCGAAGATGGCCAATCTCCCATTGGACAGACTTAGTACAGAACCTCCCTTTACCAACGTCGGACTGGATGTGTTCGGGCCATGGTCTGTGGTTGCACAGAACACTAGAAGAGTCCAAGCCAACGCCAAACGCTGGGCAGTTATGTTCACCTGTATGTTCATCAGAGCAGTCCACATCGAAGTAATTGAGTCCATGGACACTTCAGGGTTTATAAATGCACTCCAACGTTTCATCGCCACCAGAAGCCCCATGAAGCACATACGCTCCGATAGAGGCACCAACTTTGTAGGAGCAGTGAAAGAACTTCAAATTCGTTCCAAATTAGATACCACCAGTGTGGAAAGATACCTGAGTGAGCAGGGATGCACCTGGACTTTCAATCTACCACACTCTTCTCACATGGGAGGTGTCTGGGAGAGGATGATAGGAATAGCACGCAGAATCCTTGACTCCATTTTCTTGCAAGCAGGTAGTGCAAGACTCACACATGAAAGTTTGACCACATTCTTGACAGAAGTTTCGGCCATCATTAATGCTAGACCATTGACTTCCCTTTCTAGTGACTCTGGAGATCTGACCATTCTCACTCCTGCCATGTTGCTTACTCAGAAAGCCAGCGTCCTCAGCGCTCCACCTGGAGATTTCAGCAACAAGGAACTTTACAGACGACAATGGAGACAAGTACAAAGCCTCTCCAATACCTTCTGGGACAGATGGAGGAAACAGTACCTCTCCACCTTACAACCAAGGAAGAAGTGGCAGACTGACAAACCAAACATCAAAACCAGCGATGTTGTTCTCATGAAAGTCAGCCAGTCTCACCACAGTGAGTGGCCACTAGGCCTCATCACTAAAATATTCCCAAGCAAAGATGGGAGGGTGCGTAAGGTCAAGGTCAAAGTGGGCAAGTCCAGGGAGAGTAGACTATTCCTCAGACCAGTTGCAGAACTTGTCTTACTGTTTTCACCAAAAGAACCTGTAGGTGGCATCGGTTGATGCCAAGCGGGGAGTGTTCTGTCCATTCTAGGAAGGACAGTGTGGTTCCAATCATGCATTAAAGTTTTACTAACATTAGTGTTTCTGGTTTGCTGTGTTATAGCACCATCTAGTGGTGGTTAAATTTATAACCTGTGTTTTAGTAATAATTAGAGTGCTGCATTGTGGGATTGTACCAAGGTTTATGCCGTATGTCGGATCACACACTGTATCAACGTATATGAAGACAGAACATGTCCCCTGTGTTTTTCCCATTTTGTTTTAGTCATGTATTATTCACTGTTCACACACATTACCTTCTTAATTTTATTATGCAATTTAACAACACTTTTACCTTTATCCTATTTAATGTTTGCACACATGAATATTTAATTTTTAGTTTCCTTCTCCTCCTCCCCTTTTTTCATTTTGTCCACATTCCATACTGGTTACCTGTTATTTGTTATGTCCACCAATTTCTTTTCCATGGTCAGTGCGCATGCCTTGCTACACCCAGGCCTTCCCGATGCACTCCACCGCCATGCACATGATCCCTGCTGCCTAGCAGCAGTGGTTTGATGGCGTCCGCGCATGCGCCGCTCATTGACCTGCGTCATTTAATATCGGATGCCCCTGACTGGTACAACCTCCTTCATATACTGACACAAATTAATTACACCTCCTGACGAAGACAGGCGAAATGCGAGTACAGGCGGCAGGACTGAGGTTAATTTTTGTGGAATACCATGTAAGTTGTAGCGCTGGCACTTTTATTATGGATACTAAGTTTAACCTACACGCACTGATATGTACTGTGGCACTTTACTAATAGAATTAATCAATATCCATGTTCCCTCTCCACTTGGAGTTTGACCCCTTATGGGACTAACTAGGAACGTGGCTATCGTGACCCCTTGGCATTTAGTGTGCTCTTATATCATATACTGCACATAACTTAATTACACTGATGAGGAAAATAAATAATTAAAAGGAAATGTTGTCAACTATGCTATACTTTGGTTCACAAAATCCCCATGTTACCTGCTTTTGGTAGTGTTCCTCTGGATGGATGTAATTTTGCATAATTATATTAACAAATTGAATGCATTTTCATAAATATACTCTTGACCCCTTTCTTGTAGTTTTCCATACCCAGCTAGCATTTTTGTGTGGTATTGATATTGAGTTCTTTCTTTATATAATTTTTTATATCCTTTTGAGAAAAGTTGTGCTAAACAGTTCTAGGATGTATTAAGAGAAGCAGAGTCTAGATCACAAGAAGTAATTCTCCTCTTCTACCCCTCCTTGGTCAGGTCTCATCTGGAATATTGTGTCCAGTTCTGGGCACCAAATAAAAAAAAGAAAAAAAAAAAATTTAAGACATTGAAAAACCGGAACAAGTTCAGGAAAGAGCTACCAGGATGGTGAGTGGACTGCAAAGTATGTCCTACGAGAAATGTTTACAGGATCTGGGATGTTTAGATTGCAAAAAAGAAGGCTAAAAGACTTACCGTATATACTCGAGTATAAGCCGACCCCCCTAATTTTGCCACAAAAAACTGGTAAAACCTATTGACTCGAGTATAAGCCTAGGGTGGAAATGCAGCATTTACCGGTGAATTTCAAAACTAAAAATAGATCATTATTTCCCCATAGCTGTGCCATATAGTGCTCTGCACCGTTCATTATTTCCCCATAGCTGTGTCATATAGTGCTCTGCACCGTTCATATTGCCCCATATCTGTGCCCTGTATGCTATGCACCGTTCATATTGCCCCCATATCTGTGCCCCATATAGTGCTCTGCACCGTTCATATTGCCCCCATATCTGTGCCCCATATAGTGCTGTGCACCGTTCATACTGCCCCCATATCTGTGCCCCATATAGTGCTGTGCACCGTTCATACTGCCCCCATATCTGTGCCCCATATATGCTCTGCATCGTTCATACTGCCCCCATATCTGTGCCCCATATAGTGCTCTGCACTGTTCATATTGCCCCCATACAGTGCTCTGCACCGTTCATACTGCCCCATAGATGCTCCACATAAATCTGTGCCGCTGCTGCAATAAAAAAAAAAAAAAAAAGCCATACTCCCCTCTCTTGATTGCAGCTCCCGGCGTCTCGTTCCGGCGTCCGGTCCCGGCGTCTCTCTGCGCTGACTGATCAGGCAGAGGGCGCCGCGCACACTATATGCGTCATCGCGCCCTCTGACCTGAACAGTCAGAGCGCAGAGACGCCGGGAAGACGGAGGCGCCGGAAAGATGGAGCGACGCCCGGCGGCTGGAACGCGGACAGGTGAATATTACATACTTACCTAGTCCCAGCGATCCTGACGCTCCCTCTGCCTGTCACAGCTGGTCTTCGGTGCCGCAGCTTCTTTCTCTATCAACGGTCACCGTTACCGCTGATTAGAGAAATGAATAGGCGGCTCCGCCCCTATGGGAGGTGGAGCCGCCTATTCATTTCTCTAATGAGCGGTCCCACGTGACCGCTGAAGAGGGGAAGAACTGCAGCACCGAAGACCGTGGGACGGCAGGGACAGCGCCAGGGTCGCTGGGACTAGGTAAGTATACCTCAGCGCCCTCACCCCCTCACCCGCCGACCCTGCCACTCACCTTGACTCGAGTATAAGCCGAGAGGGGCACTTTCAGCCCAAAAATTTGGGCTGAAAATCTCGGCTTATACTCTAGTATATACGGTAATAGCGGTCTACAAACATTTGAAGGGATGACACAGTGTAGAGGGATCATCCTTATTCTCCTTTACACATGGAAGCACAAGAAGCAATGGAATGAAACTGAAAAAGGGAGAAGATACAGATTAGTTATTAGAAAAACTTTGACAGTGAGTGATCAACGAGTGGAACAGGCTGCCAAGAGGTGGTGAGCTCTCCATCAATGGAACTCTTCAAACAGAGGCTTGTGCTGCATTGAGCAAGAGGTTGGACAAGATCCTTGAGGTCCCTTCCAATGCTAGCATTCTATGATTCTATTATCTACTGTACCCAGCAGCAGCTGCTACTCAAAAGAAAAAAAAAAAAACCTGTACGGTGTGGCTCAATTCAACATTGACATGTGGCCTCTACTGGAGATAATGGCAGCTGATCAGTGAGGGAGTCAGGCACTATAAAACCACTCCCAATCAATCTAATATTAAAGGGGTTTATCCAACCTCTTCACAATTCCAATATATTACCACATCATGTAAAATAAAAGTCACCTGTACTCTGCATCGGTGCAATTCCTGCAACGTCGGTGCCTGGTCCTATGTGGCTTGTGTGACGTTGTTATGCCACATGCGCCTGACAGCCAATCAGCGGCTGCCTTCTTCTCACTTCCTTCAAACAAAACTGACACCCAGAAGAAGTGAGAGCTGCTACTATATAAAATGGTACATCAATATTCTATGGCTGCAAAACACTTAAAATGTTCAATTATCCCTCCTCATTATTTGAAAATTATACCACCCCAAATTGCTAGATATCTCCTTGCATTTTGGAAGGGAGGTGTGGAAGCAGATTTATACTGCATAGTGCAAATACACCCTTACAAGCTCATGGGTAGTGGCTACCCTCCAGTCCATGATAACTTCCGTACCAATACTGTATTGCAAAATGGTAGAAGTGGAAACTCAACACAATGCATTCGCAAGGCACGGTTTATTATTTTAACTTTTAATAAAATATTAATAAACTGACTTTGGAGACCAATAAATGTCTTAAAACTAGGAGCCCATATTATACACATCACTTTTGTTGGGTTACCTCTGGGGGGGAAGTATGTAACAATGTGAAAGAGCAATACAAGTACAGTACATTACATTAAGGGACAGTACACTATGGTTACTGCTCATGGTGGATAGTGTTTCATTACTACGTAAACAGATGCACTACACACAGAAGACATTAGCAAGTCTATGATCCTTGGTGCACAGTGAAATGCTTAAAACCAATGTGGGGGAAAAGACTCATTGGAAAGTACTTGTATATTATATGTACCAGTAAAAAAATTAATAATAAAAAAAAAAATTTAGGGTGGCATGTCAAAGCTCCTCCGTGTATGAATTGTGTATCAATTCCCTATTGATAAAAATTTTGCTTGCTGTCAATGAATTAAAACATGACCTGTTCACATCCAGAGGTTAGGTGATGGCGGATTTCCATTTGTTGCCTGTAGATCTTCAACTTTGTAGAATCAAAGCAGAATGTGGCATAAAACTCTTACAATTATTAGGGTTTGTTTTTTTTTAAGTTTAGGTTTTTTTCTTTTAAATAATTATATAATCTTTAGTGGATAACTAGTCGGAGGAGATACCAGTCCCTCCTTCAAAAAGTTAATTAAAATGAAAAATATATGGATAAATATTAAAAAAAAAAAAAAAAAAGAAACAAACACACAAGAGTGCATCTAAAACTGTGCAGCACCTATAACACAAACCATGTAGAACACATAATGAAGAATATCCAATTCAGGTTTTTTCCGGTCCACTGTGTAGTAAGACAATGCACAGCGATAGTGGAGGAGTGGCTTACAAATTAGGCAGAAAATGGTCTTTAAAAAGGAGGAATGTTGGATAGTCCTTCAAAGGGGACATCTCAGGTACAAGTCAATAGTGTTCGTTTTTAGTAATGGATTTGGTAATATTAAATCAGGAAGCACACGATGATTTTTCGTGGAAGGTATAAGAATCAAATCTCTATAAAAACACGCTCAGGAGATGTAACAGCTTTCAAGCACCCACCGTAAACAGAAGCAACAACCTTTGAACAAGAACCCCTTCATATTGTAGCTTGACCGATATTGCAAGTTTGCCCAAAAGCCACCAGTTCTGTGCTGGAGTCAATAGGGTTAAGAAAGTGACTACTACAACTGTGCAAATGGAGCAGCTCATCCTATAGCTTCATTCTACTGTACGACAGCATGCACAGGGCAAGGAATGCCAGATCATACAAGGAGTCTTCATTTTCTTGCTGTACAAGGAGTCAATAGGCAGCATCTAAACATCCACAAGTGCTACAGAGGTGCGGTGTCTTCAGGTTGAATCTTCAAGGTTTTTGCTAGATTCCTGGCTGCGGCAAAGTCTGTCCTTAATACCCTGTAACATAGGCTGAACAATACCCAGAAGAGGCCTTTGAGAGGGGTCTCCATTCCAACATGCCTCCATTAACTTCCAACACTCATCATCAAAGACGGGAAGCCTCTCAGGACGGGCACCTGTGGATCGAGAATAAGGGCGATACCTTTAGCCTACAAAATCATGCTAAAAGGGGTACAATCTCCATCTTCTGTAAGTTATCTCCCCATGTACATACACAAAAGGAGTCTGGCTAGGCCTATGCATACTACACGGTGGTTATTTTTCGAGCAGTTTACCTCTTTTGACATTATTCCATAGATGATCTTTATTTGCACATCTTTCAAAGGCTTCTGGAAGTTTCACTGACCCTGAGCAAATATACCAAAACAGGATCCCAAATGCATATACATCCACTGAATTGTCGTACTTTCCTAGTGGAGAAAAAAAAACAAAGGGCAATTATATATAATAATTTGATATTCTGCTTTTACGTGGTACTTTTTCTTTCGCTGAATTTGTTTTTAAGTTGGTTGTTTGTACTTTTCTATTATAAAATTAATAAAAACATAGAAGAAACCCCAGTAACCCACTCCCCCACCACAAATCAAATCCGTGAAGACCTGATCAGAGCATGTTGTGCAACACTGAACTTTCCAACTTCCTAAATAGAGCCCTAGGTGGCATCTATAAAGTTCTCTTGAAGCCATGTCTGATCGTCAGTCCAGGGTGCCCGCAGATTGTAAATTTTTCAAGAACAGTCATGAAAAGGAACAAATGTATAGTAACAACCAACTGAGAAAAATCCAAGAAGGATATGCAGAGCACAAAACTGCTTTAACTGTTAAAAACATGAATCCTTTCAAAACAGTCAAACCTAATGTGCATTGTAGTGCCAAATGAACCGTTTACCAATAACACAAACCAAGGAAAGAAACAAAGCATAAAGAAGGGGTTGGGAGGTGGAGGGGAGGTAGTTCTATAAGAAGTCTTCAATCCATGTCACAAAGACATACTTTCATATATACAAGTAAAAAAAAAATGTTTACCTGAAAAGAGCTCTGGTGCCATGTGTATAGGAGTTCCTACAATGCTGCCAGACATCATAGCTTCCGGCTTGCAGAAACCCAGATCAGTTATTTTTGCCCTGTTCGGTTTATCCAGCTGTATAAGTATTAAAGCACAAAATTTATTAGGCTTTGCTTATGTGGCGCCATTATATTCTACAGCATTGTACAGACACTCCACCACTGTCTCCCATAGGGAAATTAGATTGCGAGTCCCAATCAGTATGTCTGCGGAGTGTGGGAGGAAACCTGAGAACCCAGAGGAAACCCACACAAAACACAGGGAGAACATACAAACTCCTTGCAGATGTTGTCCTTGAAGAGCATTGAATCCAGGACCTCAGTGTTGCAAGGCTACAGTGCTAACCACTGAGCCACCATGCATAATATGCACACGTCTACTGTCATCACAACAGAAATGACCAGATTTAAGATTAGAAATGGATTATTTATCAAGTAGACATGTCAATGAATAAAGGCTACTGATTCATCAGGAAGCTTACTAGATAGCTTTCGCAAAGTAAATATGTAATTACCACTCTACATAAGTATATTGGATCCATTGGGTTCCTTTTCACTTCTTTAGAATGCATCTCAACCTTTCCTATGCTGGTTGTCAGACTAATAGAAACCTTGTCTCAATAAAAGTGAACATAAACCATATTTCCTTGGCATGAAGATGTTTTGAATGTAGAACCCATCTATATATTATTTAAACAGGAAAGAGGAAGCCCTAAATAATAGCGCTGTGGCCCTAACCAATGTTCTCCTGGGAGATGGTGATGGCAGTACTGTCGGCCCACGCAGTAAGCATTTTATATTTGGTACGAGTACTGTGAAAATCCTCAGTAGGCTCGGCTCTGATGACCTTTACATGTTCTATATGTGGACTGTAATAACCATATGGACTGCAGGCCTCTTCTCCCGGACAGCATCATGGGTATATAGGAGGCTGTTGAGCATGGGTCAGGAGAACTGCAGTGCAGCCAGGCATTGTACTCTACAACCAACCAAGAAATCTGGCTCTCGGACCCCAGCTTAACATGGGCCCATGAGGAGAAAAAAAAAATGTACTAATCTATACTGCAACTTTCATTATGTTAGAACTTCTAGCCTCTTACCAGAACATTCTTCAGCTTTATGTCTCTGTGGACCAAGCCCTGGCTATGTAGAAATCGGATGCCTTCCACCACATCTAAGGCAATTTGCAATCTTGTTTCCAGAGAAAGCCCAGCCTGAGAAGAAAAGAGATGTGTTGCAGGAAGGAGCAGGATTATAGATCAAACAACGATAATGCAAGAAACTTCAGAATGCTCTCATTCTCTAAACATGCAACATTGAGCTGTAAAGGGAAAACCTGCCCGAGGTTGGGGCTAGGCGAGGAGTCAGCACCAATTAGTATTATCAGATTATGCCAAGTAGCGTAGCAATAATGACTATAAATAAAGGGAAAAAAAAAACAAAGAAAAGAAACGGTAGGGGACTTGTAATATGCTTCTGCCTGACTAAGGCTAGTTTCACACTAGCATTCGGCAGGGCTGCGGATGAAAGTCTTCTTCCTCCGTGAAGCCCCGCCTCTTCCTTCAGCTCCGTCTGCAGGTGTCCTGCGTATCCTATCTTTAACATTGCATACGCAGGTCATGCAGATGTATGTGGATGCCTCCGCATGCATCAAACGCAATATGTTGCATTTAGTTGCAGTTGGCGCAGCTTCAAAACGATGCATGCGGAGGCATCCGCATAGCCTGCGTACCCAGTGTTAAAGATAGGGTACGCAGGACGCATGCAGACGTAGGAGGAGCTGAAGGAAGAGGTGTGGCAGTGGGCAGGGCTTCACGGAGGAAGAAGGCTGCCTATCCACAGCCCTGCCGAACGCTAGTGTGAAACTAGCCTAACATTTTACATTGCTCTCAGAATTTTACACAAAGCAAGAAAGTAGTATGCATACAAATGCATCGCCATAAAAATGACAAATTGTTATTGATACAGCAGAATACATGTAATCCACTATGACCTTATTTGGTTATTATGGCATGAATTTGTATAGACGCTGGGCTGTAGTTTTTTAATGTATTTTTTTGGAATATTTTGCCATATCAATAACTGTCATTTTAAAATTCCAAGTGAGGTGAAATTGCAAAAAAGTGCAATTCCACATTTTATTTATTTATTTTAACCCCTTAGTGACGGAGCCAAATTTTTGAAATCTGACCAGTGTCACTTTATGTGGTAATAACTCTGCAACTCTTCAACAAATCCCAGTGATTTTGAGAATGATTTTTCATGACACATACTTTATGATAATGGTAAATTTAGGTCAATATGTTGTGTTGATTTATAAAAAATATCAAAAATTTGAGAAAAATGTTAAAAAATTAGCAATTTTCAAAATTTGAATGATTATCCTTTTAATCCAGATGTGTTATGATCTGGTGGCCTTGGAGCAGCATGAGACGTACTCTGGAGAAGATGGAACCTGTACTGACCGCAAACCCTGAACTTAACAGCGCAACTAGAAGTAGCCGTGGGGGGTACCTAACACTCCCTAGACCCCTCGACAGCCTAAGAACTAACTACCCCTAAAGACAGAAACAGGAAACCTATCTTGCCTCAGAGAAAATCCCCAAAGAACAGACAGCCCCCCACAAATATTGACTGAGAGGAGAGGGAAATAACATACGCAGAAATGAAATCAGTATTTAGCATAGGATGCCGTACTAGCTAAAAAGAAAGAATAGAACAGAGTACTATGCGGTCAGTATTAAAACACTAGAAAATATCCACCACAGAAAATACAAAACACCACATCTGACTAAAGACATGGAGGGTATATCTGCATCTCCAGAGAAATAGCTAGGCTGCAAAAAATTCTTCACAGACTAAGCTGTACAAGACAAAAACATGAAAATGCACAGAACTATAAGGTCCACAGCAGGTGGACAGCAAAAATAAAGCCAGGACTTATCTTTGAAGAAAAGCACAGCAAACAGGAGAGACCAGAAGGGATGTGAATCCTCCAAAAACAATGGACAACTGGCACTGACTAAAGGATCAAGCAAGGCTATATAGCCCAGCCCAAATTGCAAAAAATAGATACACCTGATAAATGCTGCGATCCAACTACCGCAGCACTACCACTCATAACCACCGGAGGGAGCCCAAGAGCAGAATTCACAACACAGATGGTCATACCACAGCAAACCATTAATAAACAACATTTCCCACATGTCGGCTTTACATCAGCATCATTTGCAAAATGTTATTTTATTTTGTTAGCATTTTAGGAGGTTTAAAAATGTAGCAGCAATTTTTCATTTTTTCAAGGAAATTTACTAAATTTATTTTTTTTTAGGGACTTATCCATGTTTGAAGTGACTTTAACCCCTTCATGACCGGGGGATTTTTCTTTTTTCCGTGTTCGTTTTTTGCTCCCCTCCTTCCCAGAGCCATAACTTTTTTATTTTTCCGTCAATTTGGCCATGTGAGGGCTTATTTTTTGCGGGACGAGTTGTACTTTTTAACGACATCATTGGTTTTAGCATGTCGTGTACTAGAAAACGGGAAAAAAATTCCAAGTGCGGTGAAATTGCAAAAAAAGTGCAATCCCACATTGGTTTTTTGTTTGGCTTTTTTGCTAGGTTCACTAAATGCTAAAAATGACCTGCCATTATGATTCTCCAGGTCAGTACGAGTTCATAGACACCTAACATGACTAGGTTATTTTTTATCTAAGTGGTGAAAAAAAATTCCAAACTTTGCTAAAAAAAAAGAAAAAAAAAGAAAAAAAATTGCGCCATTTTCCGATACTCGTAGCGTCTCCATTTTTCATGATCTGGGGTCGGTTGAGGGCTTATTTTTTGCGTGCCGAGATGACGTTTTTAATGATAGCATTTTGGTGCAGATACTTTCCTTTGATCGCCCGTTATTGCATTTTAATGCAATGTCGCGGCGACCAAAAAAATGTAATTCTGGCATTTCGAATTTTATTCCCGCTACGCTGTTTGGCGATCAGGTTAATACTTTTTTTTAATTGATAGATCGGGCGATTCTGAGCGCGGCGATACCAAATATGCGTAGATTTGATATTTTTTTTATTGATTTATTTTGATTGGGGCGAAAGGGGGGTGATTTAAACTTTTATGTTTTTTTTATTTTTTTCACATTTTTTTAAACTTTTTTTCTTAACTTTTGCCATGCTTTAATAGCCTCCATGGGAGGCTAGAAGCTGGCACAGCACGATCGGCTCTGCTACATAGCAGCGATCTGCTGATCGCTGCTATGTAGCAGAAATGGAGGTGTGCTGTGAGCGCCGACCACAGGGTGGCGCTCACAGCCACCGCTCATCAGTAACCATAGAGGTCTCTGGGACCTCTATGGCTACAATATACAAGCATCGCCGACCCCCGATCATGTGACGGGGGTCGGCGATGACGTCATTTCCGGCCGCCCGGCCGGAAGCGGTAGTTAAATGCCGCTGTCTGCGTTTGACAGCGGCATTTAACTAGTTAATAGGTGCGGGCAGATCGCGATTCTGCCCGCACCTATTGCGGGCACATGTCAGCTGTTCAAAACAGCTGACATGTCCCGGCTTTGATGCGGGCTCACCGCGGAGCCCTGCATCAAAGCAGGGGAGCCGGCATCGGACGGTATAGTACGTCCGATGCCGGTAAGGGGTTAAGGGGTCTCATATTGGGAAACCCCCAAACGTGATACCATTTTAAAAACAGCACCCCCCGACATATCGAAAACTGCTGTCAGGTAGTTTATTAACCCTTCAGGTGCTTTACATGAATTAATGCAAAGTGGTATGACAAGTGAAAATGTGTATTATTATTACCTAAATGCCTCTAACTTCTGAACAGATTACTACAGCTGTCGGATTTCCTGCAGAACTGCAGCTTTTTTTTTCCATGCAGAAACGCTGCAGATCTGCAAGTGATTTACAGTACAATGTAAATCAATGGCAAAAAAAATGCTGTGCTGATGGTGCGGAAAAATCTGCACGGAAAACGCAGCAGATTCAAAAAAGGACCATGCCAATTCTTTGTGCAGAACTGCTGCGTTTCTGCACCCATTCCATAATAGAAATCTGCAGGGGTAAAAAAAGGAAGAAATCTGCACAAAAATCTGCAACGTGTGCACATACCATAAGGCTATGTGCACACGTAGGAAATGTGGTGCAGGATTTTCTGCACTAAATCTGCATATGCAGTTTCTATGCAGTTTCTGCGCAGTACAATGTAAATCAATGTGAAAAGAAAAAAGCTGTGCACATGGTGCAGAAAAATCTGCGCAGAAACGCTGCAGGACTGCACAAAAGAAGTGACGTGCACTTCTTTGAAATGTCCAGCGTTTCTGCGCAGATTTTTCTGCACCATGTGCACAGCTTTTTTCTTTTCACATTGATTTACATTGTGCTGTAAATCAGTGCAGTTCTGCAGCAGAAAAATCTGCTGCAGTTCTGCACCAAATCTGCATCGTGTGCACATACCCTAAGGCCGCTATTTGGTCATGAATTGCCATTACAAACATCAGGACCACAAAATCATGATCCGAGGGCACCAATTGGGATAAAGAGGAACCCCACACTCAGTTAAAGGGACACTGTCACCTGAATTTGGAGGGAACAATCTTCAGCCATGGAGGCGGGGTTTTTGGGTGTTTGATTCACCCTTTCCTTACCCGCTGGCTGCATGCTGGCTGCAATATTGGATTGAAGTTCATTCTCTGTCCTCCATAGTACACGCCTGCGCAAGGCAAGATTGCTTTGTGCAGGCGTGTACTACGGAGGACAGAGAATGAAGTTCAATCCAATATTGCAGCCAGCATGCAGCCAGCGGGTAAGGAAAGGGTGAATCAAAAACACAAAAACCCCGCCTCCATGGCTGAAGATTGTTCCCTCCAAATTCAGGTGACAGTGTCCCTTTAACCATTTATAATGATGTAGTCACTATTGACAGCAGCATCTAAGGGGTTAAACAGATTTGGACGGTGCAAACACTGATCGTGGCTGATACAGCAAGTTGTCAGCTATAGTGCACAACCGACAGATGCTAGATTGCTAACTGTATGGGGAGGCTATTCTCTTATATGTCAGGTCAGTTAAATCTTTGAATATAGAAAATGTTCAGCACAGCCGAAGGAAGGAGGTGCACGGTCATAGGTTCCCAAGCCTCAACATATAGATAATAAGTGACTGGCAGACTCCGGACGTGTTGTGATGCAAAATTGGGGTTTATTATACATACAGTAACACAATCGTTTTGTTCGTAACTGGACCTTCATCAGTGTGCTAGATAACTAGTATGTTGAAGGAGCCCCAATGGTTGAAACTAAATTGCATCAGAAAAAAACCTGGAGCTATATGGAATTCAGGTGATCGTATCGGTCCATGGACACAGGGGAATATGGCCCAGATGGTGCTATCAGAAGAGAAGCCTGAAGGTATATAGATCCCAGCAGGTGAGAACAATCTGCAGATGCAGGGTGGTGTATCACAGGTAACGCTATCCCCAATTAGATATGAAACCATGCGGAGTCGCCGCTGCTGTGGGCTAAGAGGGAGGTATGAGCTGTCAGCCTGATGAGTGGAGGGAGCACGCAGTATCCACCGCCAGAGCCTGCACTTACCATCTTTGGTTTAGATATGAAAAAAAAAAATGTAGTTCTGGTTTTTTTTTTTTTTTTTTACTTACTCTGATTCTTTTTATATTTTGACAGATCGGGCACTTGTGAACGTGGCGATACCAAATGTGTGCATTTTTCATTGTTTTATTTTGAGTGGGGTGAATGGCGGGTGATTTGAATGGACGTCTGTCACGCGCTTCCGGTGAGCACATGTTAAAGGCCATAGTCATATTGACTGCAGCATTTAACATTTTAACAACCGCGGATGGATCTAGATTCCATCAATGACTGTTAGTGGCACATGTTAGCTGATGAAATCAGCCAACATGTGCCAGATAAACATGCAAGCTCAGCGCCAAAGCCCGCGTGGAGTATGGGGACATAACCCATGACATGTCACTATAGTTGACAAACTATTTGGATGTGAATTGCCATGGCAACCATGAGTACCACACAATCATGATCTCAGGTGCAATTGCGTTAAAGAGGGAGCCCTACCACACAGTGTTAAGCATCTAGGTGCCGTAGTCACTATTGACAATATCAAAGGTATTAAATGGCCATAGTTTGTGCCAACACCGATCATGGCTGATGCAGCAGGGTGTCTGCCATCATGTACAGCTGATGGGTGCTGCAGTTTTACCAGTTGGGGGATGCTGGGGAACGATTAACGTGTCATCTGTCGATGACGTGTCAATCTCTTCCGGTCATCAGCTTCCAGCTCCCCTGTGTCTGGATGTCAGGCTGAATTGTGGCATAATGCCACGGTTCAGCCAAAGGCATCCAGATGTAGCGGAGCTGGGCTAGTCGTAGGACAGGATGTGTATCTTCTTCGCGGACAGGTAAGGATATTGTTGCTTTTTTATTTTTAAGTTCTCTTACAGAAGATCGAGGGCTTCGGTGGACTTAGGCGATGAAGGAAATATGGTTTAATTAAGATTATTAAAAGCAGGCTGTCATTATTTCAATTAAAATACTTTATTCTTGCTCTGTCTTTATTTACCATATAACTATAGGACTAGTAATGGATAGGTGTCTTCTAGACGCTCCTCCATTACCAAGCCATGGGCTTGAAGTCACCTGACAATACAGAGGTGACATCAACCCCACAAATATTACCCCACTTCCCAACGCTACAGGGTAAGTAGGAAGAGCTGGGTAAAGTGCCACAATTGGCGCATCTTTGGATGTGCCAGTTATGAAGCGGCTGCAGGCTGCTATTTTTAGGCTGGTGAGGGCCAAAATTTATGGGCCTCACCAGCCATTTTTTGCTGCGGCCTGGTATTATCAGGCTGGAAAGGTTCATGGATATTGGATCCTTACTAGCCTGAAAGTCTTAGTTACTCACAGGTTAACGGTATTTTTCGGAGTCCATGACAGCACCACCTGAGGGGGATCCGCCCTTCAGGAACAGGAAACCTACCGATACATAAGGGCGGCACCTCTCCCATGCATCAGTTGGTTTACAGAGCACAAGAGGACCACCAAGGTTAATGTCATGATTTATGTACAATAATATTACTACTAACTATTTACCACGTGTGGATCGTAAGAGGAAGAGGTGCAAACCCAGAACTAAAGAAAGGGAGCGAATCTATGGGTGCTGTAATGGACTCCGAAAAATACTGTTAACCGGTGAGTAACAGACTTTATTCGATCGTCCATGACCGCACCACCTGAGAGAATTAGAGAGAGTAATAACTAATTAGGGAGGGACTACAGCATGCAGCACCCTTACACCAAAAGAGGTCTGAGAAAGCACCCAGATCTAGTCTGTAATGATTGAAAAATGTGCTTGGAGAGGACCAACAAGCAGCCTTACAAATTTGGTCAATCAAAACTTCCAATCTCTCCACCTACGAGGCTGCCATCGCTCTAGTGGAATGCCCCCTCAGTTCCCCAGGTGCCGACCTGCCCTTTGAGATGTATGCTAGTGAAACAGCCTCCGTAATCCACCTAGCTAGTGTGCTTTTTGATGCCCTAAGGCCCTTCCTAGTGCCCCGATAGGAGACAAACAGGGCATTATCTTTTTCCATGGATCAGTAACTGCTAGGTATTCTAGGAGACATCTCCTAACGTCTAGGGTGTGTAGTTTTTTTTTTCCCCCCTTTTCGTTACTAGGATAAGGGAGGAAGGATGGAAGAACCATTTCCTGCATCGTATGAAATCTGGAAACTACCTTAGGCAGGTATGCTAGATCACCCCATCATCTCTAAATTGCATATAAGGAGGAGGCCTGGATAACGCCTGGATGTCACTTACTCTACGAGCTGACATTAGTGCTACCAGGAGGGCTACCTTGAGGGACAGGTTTTTTTTATGGAGGTCGATGAAATCTGTTCAAATGGAGGCTTTGTCATGGCTGTGAGGACTAAGTTCAAATCCCACAGCATGACCCTATCTTTCACTACTGGTTTGGACCTACTTGCCGCCTTCATGAACCTACCAATCCAGTAATTACCAGCAATGTTGCAGCCAAAGAGGGCTCCTAAGGCTGACACTTGCACTTTAAGAGTACTAGACGATAATCCCATGGTCAGATCTTTTTGTAGGAATTCTAGAATCTGGTTTATTGGTGCTGATTGACCAGCTACCACCCTTGAGTCTTGAAGGAACCTTTTCCAGATTCTGACGTAAATGTGGATTGTGATTATTTTTCTGCTTTTAAGCAGGGTATTAATCAAGCCTGGGGAGAAACCTCTCTAGCAGAGTCCGTTCAAAATCCACACCATCAGATGAAGGCCATCCACCTGAGGATGGTAGACTGGGCCCTGGGCTAGGAGATCCAGGATATCTGGTAGGACCCACAGGTCAGACACCTACATGGTCCTGAGGCATGAGAACCATGCCCTCCTGGGCCAAAACGGGGCGATTACTATAATCTTTGCCTTGTCCCTCCTGATTTTTCTCATCAGAGGTAGTAGAGACACGGGAGGGAAGGCACATGCTAGCCTGAAGTTCCACTTTATTAAAAAAAAAAAAAAAAAACAAACAAAACACACGACTACTGCCAAAGGGTTTTCACTGGGATTCACTGAGCAAAATCGCCTCACTTTCCTGTTCTCCCTGGTGGCGAAGAGATCCACCTCTGGTTGACCACACTTTTGCACAATCAGATCAAAGATGGAGGGGTTTTTTTTTAGGGACCATTCCCCTTGTTTTAGAAGGTTGCGGCTTAAGTAATCCGCTGTAGCGTTTTATCTTCCTTTTATATGCAGAGCGGTTAAAGACAGAAAATGCTGCTCTGCCAGTTGGAAAAAACATTCTGCTACAATCATCAGGGGCCTGGAACGCCATGGTGATTTGATTGTCGGAGAACACTTGTACGTGATGACCCTGTAGATACAGAAGAAGTCTCAGCCGCCTGGTCCACTGCTGTTAATTCTTTCAGGTTAGAAGACATGTCTACCTGATGATGCTCCCATAGTCTCTGGACTAAAACTTCACCCATACGATCCCCCCCAAGTGGAAGGGCTTGCATCCGTGGTGACTATACGGGTTGTTCTATTCCCAGGGGACCCCACTGGATAGATTGTTTTCCTCTAGCCACCAATTCAGGGATTTTATAGCCTTCCGGGGTAAAGTCAGCTGGCCTAAGTAACCCCCAAAGTTTTTTGACGTAACAAAACCTTGCCCTGTAGTTTCCTTGTATGGAATTGGGCCCACCGAACCACGGGAATACAAGACGAAAGAGAGCCCAAAAGAGACATGGCTTTCCTGAGGGACATGGTGGGATTATTGGAGGCGTTCAGGACCTGATGGTGTAGGCGAACTAATTTTTCATCAGGCAGACGGCATTCCTGATTCTGGGAATCTAAGATTAGGCCTAAGAATTGCTGAACTCATTGGCTGCAGCTGGGATTTTTTTATGTTTAGCAGCCACCCTAACCGCTCCAGGGCAGACATTACTTTTTGTAATTGCTCCAAGAAATGTTCCGCTGTTTTGCCTATAATAAGGAAGTCATCAAGGTAGGGAATTACCAGAATGTCTGACTCATGCAGATGGGCCATAGCCTCAGCTATAACTTTAGTGAATACCCGGGGTGGGAGGTGGGAGGTGACTGCAATACCAAAGAGAAGGGCACCATACTGAAAAAGGTCAGACCGACCCTTCTAAATGGACCGCTACACTAAGGAATCGCTGGTGAGCTGCATGTATGGGTATATGGTAGTAGGAGTCTTAAATCTAACATAATCGTAAAGAAGTTTTAAACAGTTTAGCGGAATTGATTGTTTCCATTTTGAATGGCCGTATGATCCAAAATTCATTGAGGGCTTTAAGATTTATTATAGTCCTAAAGGAGCAGTCTGACTTATGGAATAGGAACAGAGGGGAGTAGAAACTTCTGCCCCTTTCTTCCTCCAGCACTTCTCAGAACCTTTTTGCTGCGTAGGTCACAAATTTCGGCTTCCAGGGCCGGCTGTTCTGTTGGGGAAGATCTAAGTGGGGTAATCCTAAACCTGTTTTGGGGGACATAGGATAATTTTAACTGCAGACCCATGGCTATCATCCCCAGGATCCAACTGCTATTGGAAATCAGTGACCAGGCTGGGTAGAAGGCAGTTAGCCTACCTCCTACTGGAGCGGCTAGTCATTGGGGTGGCTTCTTGACCTCACAAGACGGTTCCTGGCGAACACCCCCCCCCCCCCCACCTCCAAACATAAATCCAGTACCTCTTTTTTTCATCCCATCTGCCTTGATCTCTGGACGACCTACCAAAAAAAAAAAAACAAAAAAAAAAAAAAAACACTTTTCCTGGTCTATAAGAAGGGGGTTGTCAGACTGGGGAATTTCTTTTTCTCATCCCCAGCTTTTTCTAAAACTTCATCCAGAACTGGGCCAAACAGATATTCTCCCTCACAAGGGATAGAGCAGAGACAGGCTCTGGCCTGGATGTCCCCTGGCCAACACTTCAGCCACAGAGCCCTACAAGCCGATTTGGATAGTCTTGCGGCCCTGGCTGCCATCCTCGCCGAGTCTGCCAAAGCTTCGGCTAGAAATGCTGCGGCATTCTGGATTATTAGCAGGGACTTCAGGATGGATTTCTTCGAGGCTCCATCTTCTAACTGGGATTCAAGCTGATCCAGCCAGACCATCATGGATCTGGCTGCACATGTAGCAGCCACCGCTGGTCTTCGAGCACCAGCCGATATTTCCCATGTCCCTTTTAGAAAGGAGTCCGGTTTTTTTTTTTCTCCAAGAGGATCTTTTAAGCAGGCTATATCAAAGGGAGTGGAGGATTTTTTGGAGCTTTAGCCATAGCTGCATCTAGCTTTGGCGCTTTAACCCATCTGTTCACCAAGGGATATCTCCGTTTGAAGGCCAGTGATAGGGAGCCCTTTTCTGGCTTCTTCCACTCTCTATTTATCAGGTTCTGAACTTTGTCATTCAGTGGAAAGGATTTACGTTTCCTTGGGTCTAGGCCGCCGAACATCAGGTCCTGTGCAGGAAGTACCGGTTTTGCGTCAGCTACCCAGATAGTGGACCTTACTGATTTGGCTGATTTGACCAGTTTGTCCATTTGATCTAGGGGAAAGCAAAAACGGTTGGAGTCCTCTTCTGAAGACGATGCGGAGGAGGCAGAGGCTTGTGAATAACATTCGCCTTTCCAAGGGGCAGCTGAAGAGTCTGACCCTGAGAAACTGGTTTCTCAATTCCTTTTGGAAGATTCCCCTTGAGATCGGGACTTTAGGGAATCCTTAATTTCTCTTCTAATAATTACCCCTAGGTTTGCGGTGAAGTCCGGGGTTTCTTCTGCCACCTGTAGAAGTGGGGAAAAGTGTAAGGGACTGTGCAACTAGGGACCTCTGTATATATATATATATATATATATTTCCTACAGTGTCACACACACACATGGCTGATATAACTTTTTAGGGCAGGCGTCTGGCAAGGGACAACTACAAAGGGCACATTCACTGTTTTTTTACAAGAGCATTTCTTCCCCTAGAGAAAGAAAATATAAGGAAAAAACTGCATCAGGGTACATTCACAGAGATCTCTTACCCAAGCAGTAGCGGTAGGTTCCGTATCATTTTGGGAGCGAGCTGAATCCTTCAGTCTGGAGGAACTCATGCGGCTGGGCTGCCCACTTCATCCTCGGTTTTTCAGCAAGGGGTTCACATGGGACCTCTCTGAGGCGCGTTCCTGCCCCAGCTGAACCACGGGAGTTCCGGCTCATTCATTGCTGCAATGGGCCAAAAAGCAGCCCTGCAGGGTCTCTGTGGCTCTTTTTGTAGTCCTCCCCCCGGATCCAGGTCAGCAGGTTCGTGGCCAGGGGTTCTGCCCCCTCCCTGTTCGGGATGCCCCACATCCTCCCCCACAGTGCTCCGCCTCTCCCGCTATTCCAGCCATACGCCCGGCCCACGCCGCCACGACAAGGCAGCGCCCACAGCGAGAAGCCGGCCTCCGACTTTCGGCCCGGCCACTTATGGCATCGCACGGTGACGCTCAGGAGGACAGCGGTGCCAAGGCTCGGACCGACAAGACCCCAGCCGGACCGCAGGATGACCGGCATCAGGCCTGACCCCAGGGGGGGGTGTCGTGGAGAATACTCACCTACCGCTGCTGGCTCTGGAGATGGCCATCCTCCGGACTCCACTCCACACACTATCATGGAGCCCTTCCCGGGCCCACCGTGGTGCTTCCAGGGACCCCGCATCGACCGAGGTAGGAGACCCCCCTCGCTACCTGGGTGGTCAGCCGGCCTGGGAGATCCCAACAGAAAAACGGATGATCTGTAGGGCATCCTGTCCTCCAGGAACAGGAAACCAACTCATGCGTGGGAGAGGTGTCGCCCTTATGCATCGGTAGGTTTCCTGTTCCTGAAGGTCGGATCCCCTCTCAGGTGGTGCTGTCATGGACGATTGAACAATCCCAGTAGTATCTATTATATAATTGTCTGAGGGTCACTTCTGTCTTTCTGTCACGGTTATTCATTCGCTGATTGGTCTCGCCAGCTGCCTGTCATGGCTGCCGCGACCAATCAGCGACGGGCACAGTCCGAAAGAAAATGGCCGCTCCTTACTCCCCGCAGTCAGTGCCCGTCGCCCGCATACTCCCCTCCGGTCACCGCTAACACAGGGTTAATGCCAGTGGTAATGGACCTCGTTATGCCGCGGGTAACGCACTCAGTTACCGCTGCTATTAACCCTGTGTGTCCCTAACTTTTTACTATTGACGCTGCCTATGCGGCATCAATAGTAAAAAATGTAATGTTAAAAATAATAAATAAAAAAAAAAAATCTGCTATACTCACCCTCTGTAGTCCGCTGAAGAAATCATGTTTTTCTTGAACGATACCAACTTCTTCCTGTATAGCTGCTTGAAGAAGTTTTCTTCCTGAAACTGGCAGTAGGTCTGGGAGTTGAGCTTCACTCCATTATCAACCCGAAAAGGTCCCACAAGTTCATCTTTGATGATAACAGCCCATACCAGTACCCCACCTCCACCTTGCTGGTGTTTGAGTTGGAGTGGAGCTCTCTGCCCTTAAAGAATCCAGCCTCTGGCCCATCCATCTTGCCAATCAAGAGTTACTCTCATTTCATCAGTCCATAAAACCTTTGAAAAGTCAGTCTTAAGATATTTCTTGGCCCAGTCTTGATGTTTTATTTTATGTTTCTTGTTCAAAGGTGGTCGTTTTTCAGCCTTCCTTACCTTGGCCATGTCTTTGAGTATTGCACACCTTGTGCTTTTTGTTACTCCAGTAACGTTGCAGCTCTGAAATATGGCAAAACTGGTGGCAACTGGCATCTTGGCAGCTTCACGCTTGATTTTCCTCAATTCATTGGCAGTTATTTTGCGCCTTTTTGCCCAACATGCTTCTTGCGACCCTGTTGGCAATTTCTCATGAAACACTTGATTGTGAGATGTCTTGAAGAGGGATGCAGCAGTCTTGAAATTGCCAAACTTTTGAAGCATGATCACCGAACAATTTTGGACTTTTCAGAGCCCGTCAAATCTGTCTCCTGACCCATTTTGCCAAAGGAAAGGAAGTTGCCTAATAATTAAGCACACCTTATATAGGGTTTTGATATCATTAGACAACACCCCTCCTCATTACAGAGATTCACATCACCTGATTTACTTAATTGGTAGTTGGCTCAAGCCTGAACAGCTTTGAGTAGGACAGCATGCATAAAAAGTATCATGTGATCAAAATACAACTTGCCTAATAATTCTGCACACAGTGTACATTGACAGGTGCATTATAATACTGGTTCTGCCTCTTTTAGTGATGTGGTGCCATCCATTGGATGACCTTTATCTGTGTTTTTTTAATATTTCTATTTGCAAAGTTACACAATTTTATACCAGTGGTTCTTTAACAAAATATAGCCTACAGAAAAAAACATGCATATAGTGCTGAACCATTAATATTTTCCTTGGCTAGATCTGGAAACTTACTGTTCCTTACATGCTACCATATCCTTTTGAATTTATGTTCCGTGACCTATTGCTTTAGTGTGCTTTTATTATTCTTCAGGGTACAATAAAAGATTGCACAGAATGAATACTTCATGGCTGCCTTCTTCCAAAATCAGCACCACATCGATCAATGAATGGTGTCCAATAACGACCCAATATTGTAGTTCCTCGTGTGAAACAGCACAAACCATGAATAAGTATGGTGCCATTCAGAAAACTATGGTGACTCAATTCTGAACAACCCATTTCAATGGTCATCTTTCAGTCTGAACTGCATTTCACGCTAGCGAGGAATGTGAGCGGACGTGCGGCTGATCTCTCTCCCCGCACCGCTCTGAAAAGTGGCCTTTGAAGGCGCCGCCGAACGCCAAAAACCGGCCAGAGAGGTCCCGCAAGCACCCGGCGAGGGGGAGAAAGCACCGCTGTTAACGAGCGGCGAGAAGAAGAGATGCCGCGCCGCAAGCAGGTGGCGCCAGCAGCCGGCGCGAAAATTCAAGATGGCGCCGTGGCTGAGGAGGAGGCGGCCAGAGCCAGCGTTTCATACCGCCGGAGGCTGGAGGTAATAGCCCGGCTGGAGCGCTTTGCCCGTACGGAGGAGGGGGGAGCCCTGCTGTTGGGTCCAGAAGGACTTGAGGTGGAAGCCCTGATGAGGCAGAAAGGTGGAGGGGAAGTCAGGGCCAGTGAAGTGGAGGTGCAGCGTTCCCCAGGGAGGGCGCAGGGAGTGCACAGTGCAGAAAATGTGACACCTGCTGATAGCCCTGTGCAGACCAATGATTCTAATGAAGTGCAGCAGCCAAGTACGGGGGAACCAACACTGCAGGACATTTTCTCTGTCGTTATACACTGCAAATCTGCTTTGGCTGCGCTGAACCTAAGGGTGGATGATCTCACAGTTGAAATGAAGTCCCTTAATTCTGCTATGCGCAAAGTGGAAAAAAGAGTGGAGGTGGTGGAGGAGCGTGTGGGCAGTGTGGAGGACCAGACAAACGAACTGTTAAAAAGAGAAAAGAAATATATTCAACGAATCGCAGAGTTAGAATTTAAGACAGATGATTTGGAAAATCGATCCCGGAGAAACAATTTAAGAATAATCGGGGTGCCGGAGAAGGTGGAGGGAAACAACCCCACTGAATATATTGAGGCATGGCTTAAGAACTCGGTGGGAGGAGCAGACCTTACCAACCATTTCTCGGTGGAGAGGGCTCATCGGGTCCCCACTCGTCCTCTGCCGCCTGGATCTGCCCCTCGAGCTATATTGGCAAAAATTTTGGACTACCGGGATCGGGAAACTCTACTGAGGATGGCTAGGCTGAGTGATGGCCTGAGCATAAACGGAAGTCGGATCTCCATTTATCCGGATTACTCGGCATCGGTGCAGAAACTTAGAATGAAGTTTGGTGAAGTCAAGCGACAGCTCCGTGAACTGGACCTAAAATACTCAATGCTCTACCCAGCCAAGCTCAGGGTGGTGGCGATGGATCGTGTTCAATTTTTTCAAAATCCGGAGGAGGCGACGCAATGGCTGGACACCAATGCCAAGAAAATTGGCACTGATCGGAACCGTTGAGACTGATTCTGAAGATCTATAACTCTACTGGATCTGCCTCTCTTTGGGGGAGGGGCTCTGTTTGAATGTTACTGTTGAAGTTGGCCTAATTATACCTAATGATTACAGTATTGTGTTCGGCGGCGCAATGAATAGTTCATATTGATCGCGGTGGGTGGGGGAGAGATGGACGGTAAAGGAACTAGCTCTAGGGTATATCAAGTGCCCTCAATTCTCATATAGAGAAAGAAAGTTCGGAGTATCTGAGTTATTTTGAATTCCAGATGGGGAAGGTTGGTTTAGTTGTTGGGGTGGGGGGGAGGAGGGCATTGGTGGAGACCTGGGAGAGGTGACTCTCATCTTATATCTTTCTTTAAGGAAATGGGAGGGAATGTTAATATTATAAGTTGGAATGTTAGGGGGCTAGCAGATGCCACTAAGCGGGCGGCAATATTCCAGTACCTATTGAAACAGAGGCCCTCGGTGATATGCCTGCAAGAAACTCATTTAGTTGAGGAAAAAGTTGATATGTTACAGAAAAAATGGGTGCGCAGGGCATATCACTCGACGTTCTCTAATTATGCAAGGGGGGTGTCTGTTTTGGTCCATACAAGTACTCCATTTGAGGAAATTGAAGTAAAAATTGATAAGGATGGTCAGTATGTTTTTTTAGTGTGTAAAATTTTTAACCGCTTGATTTGCATTGTTTCACTATATATACCCCCGCCGTATTCTGGCAAGAAAATTCAAGAGATTTTGGAGCATATGAGAGGGTGGGTCGGGGTTCCCTTTTTGGTGGTGGGAGATGTGAACAACATTGCTGATGACCATTGGGATAAGAGTAATCACGCTCCGCTACGCGGGGATGGGAATGGCACCCCTTTCGGGAACTATCTTAGAGAAATAGGCTGGATTGACTTATGGCGGGTTCGCAATTTTAGCACATATTCTTATTCTTGTTACTCGACCACGTACGGTTCTATGTCTCGAATCGATGTCGCCTTGGGTAATGATGGGATGAACGAATTACTAAGTGGGGTGGAATATAATCCTAGGATTCTATCAGATCATAGTCCGGTGCGGGTCTCATTAAAGCTATCAGAACAGGTTGGGTCACGGAAGATGGGATGGAAGGTTCACCCCTCCTGGCTACAACTCCTGGACATGGAAAGTGTGGGGGCTGAGATAGAGGAGTTCTTTAAGATCAATGAGGGTAGTGCAGAATGCCATGTAGTATGGGACACTATGAAGGCGTATTTGAGGGGTATTTTGTTTCGGGACATATCACGACACAAGACTAGGACTAGAACACAGGATCAAGCTGTCCTGGAGGAACTGAAGGAAGCTGAGGCGGCATTGGGGGCCCATTGCTCTAGGGAGTCTCAGAGTCGGATGAGGAAGGCTCAACAGGAGGTCAATCAATTGTATCTGAGAAAGGCGGAGAGATTGCGGGCTTTTCAAAGAGCATCTTTCTATTCGGAGGGGGAAAAGGTGGGGCATTTACTGTCGGTAATGGCATCCGCACAAAGGGATTCCTCGCACGTCTACTCCATTAAGAGGGAGGATGGAACATTGGCTACTCGGGGGGAGCAGATTCTGGAAGTGTTTGGGAAATTCTATGATAAACTATATACTTCTAGTGTGGAGAGGGGGGCTGAGGACATGATGGGTTACTTGGAGGGGATTGACCTGCCTAGGTTGAGCAGAGAAGAATGTGAGGAATTGGAGGAGCCGATTGGGGAGGAAGAATTGGGAGCTGCTTTGGCGGGGGTTGCTGGGGGTAAGGCTCCGGGGGCGGACGGTATTCCAGCCGAGGTGTACAAGGTACTGAAAGAAACATTGTTGGCCAGATTGTCGGAGGTGTATAATAGTTCACTGGAAAGAGGGGAGCTACCTTCATCAATGAGAGAGGCTATTGTGGTCGTTATACCTAAGGCCGATAAGGACCCACAACTACCAGAATCCCATAGACCAATCTCACTTTTGACGGCCGACATCAAGATTCTGGCAAAAGCTCTGGCAAATAGGTTATCCAGGGTGATTGACAGACTGGTTCACCCGGATCAGTCAGGCTTTATGCCCAACAAATCAACGGCACTCAATCTGAGAAGGTTATTTTTAAATTTGCAAATCCCCTCTGACAATGTCGGAAGACGGGTTGTGGTATCCTTAGACGCCCATAAGGCTTTTGATTGCGTGGAGTGGAGCTATTTGTGGTCAGTACTGGAACGAATGGGGTTTGGACCTAAATTTATTTCATGGGTGCAGCTGTTGTACTCTTCTCCGGTAGCCAAAATTAGAGTGAATAACGCTCTCTCTGAGACCTTTTCATTGTCTAGAGGTACTAGACAGGGCTGCCCTTTGTCCCCGCTGCTCTTTGCGTTGGCGGTGGAACCCCTTGCTGCGAAGATCAGAGGTTCCCGGGAGGTGAGGGGTTTTATATACGGGGAGGCAGAGGAAAAAGTAGCGTTGTACGCTGATGATATTCTGCTATTCTTGGAGGATTCTGAGGAGACCCTGGTTAAGACGGAAGCCATTATTGAGGAATTTGGTAGTTACTCGGTCCTAAGGATCAATTGGGACAAATCGAATATGATGTTGATAGATGGGGATAGCGGGGACGGTGGTGGGGAGGTTTCTTCTACAAGGTTGAAGCTAGTTGATAAATTTAAATACCTGGGGATTCAGATCACTCTCCCTTTGACTAGCTTTGAGGAACTGAATTTGGCACCTCTTCTGCGGAGGATACGTACTAAGGTCCAGGCGTGGAGGAAGTTACATTTATCAGTAATCGGCAGGATAAACTTGATAAAGATGATTGTGATGCCACAACTACTTTATGTGCTGCACAACTCCCCTATATGGATATCGCAGAATAGGTTTCGGAGGATTAGATCTTTGTTTGGGGAATTGATTTGGGGTGGAAAGAGCCCCAGATTTAAACAGGAAACTCTACAGAGACCAAAGACGGAGGGAGGGGTGGCATTGCCTAATCCGTGGTTGTATTTTTTGGCTTCACAGTGCCAGCATTTCAAGGGATGGGGAGATGTGGTAGGTGGGACGCGGGCACCTTGCAGCCTGAGATCACTGATTGGGACGAAGGTGTTGAGTGAGGGTCTGGAGGGGGGACATTTCCGAGAGAAGGGCTCTAAATTTTGTACTATTAGGCTCATCCATAAGGTTTGGGACAAAGTTAAGGGGATTAGGGGTGTGCACGCACTCACTAGATTCTCACCCATTTGGAATAACTGTGTCCTACAGGAGTTTAGACAGATGGAGGGATTTCATAATTGGAGGGAGGCAGGCATCTCTCGGATGGGCCAGATTCTACATCAGGGCAGAATTAGAGATTTTGAGGCATTGCAGGAGGAGTTTTTACTACCGGACTCTGAGTTGTTTCAATACCGCCGTCTTTCACATGCGCACCGGGCACAGTGTAGGAGAGGACCCGTTGAAATACAGGTGGACCTAATGCTAGATTTTATCCTTGTAGGGGGTGGCACGAAGGGGGTGATCTCGGGAATATACGAATTCCTTTTGTTCTCTTTCTTGGAGGAACACCCTATTAGAGCAAGGGCGAAATGGGAGGCGGACCTTGGGGCAATTGATAATGATCATTGGGAATCAGTACTGGACTATGTGCCCAAAATATCAATGAGCGAGCCTGGGAGGCTATCACAATTATTTGTTATTCATAGGGCATATAGAACTCCGGATATGTTATTCAAAGCCGGATTGAGATCTAGTTCAGAATGCCCCAGATGCTCGCAGTCCGATGCGGGCATCCTTCATATGTTATGGCAGTGCCCCAGGTTGTCCTCCTTCTGGGTGGTGGTGCTGAATAAAGTGGGACTGGCATATGGTTGCACTGTGCCGCGTGATCCCCTGGTATGTGTTTTGGGCTATGTTGAGGAGATCATAACTGATAAGATGTATAAAGTGGTTATTGCCAGACTGTTATTTATCGCGCGAAAGTTGATTGCCAAATTCTGGATTAGAGAAGAGCCACCAACAAGGAGAGACTTTATGAAGCAAGTGGACCATATCATTGCTTTGGAGAGGAGTATCTACGTTAGGAGGAGCAAGGCGGACCTCTTTGACAGGCTGTGGAACCCGTGGCTTGAATCAATGTGATTTAAAAGACCTTGTGCTCCATTGGGAGGTTTATTGACAAATCATCTTCCTTTTCTTGTACTTTTATATATGACAAAGTAGGGGGGGTCGACTCTTGACAGGTCTCTAGAGGGGGGGGGAAGGGGGGTGGGAGTTTGGTTTGGGACTAAATATGTTTTCCTTTTTTTTAAAAAAAAAAACAAGTATTGTACACTGGTATATTGCTGATAACAAAGTATTCCTTTTATTGTTTATGTGCAATATTTATGGTTTAATTAAAAATATCTGATTTAAAAAAAAAAAAAAAGAACTGCATTTCACAAAAGCAACCTCCATCTAGACGCAATGTGTAGTGCAGAAATCCTACACTCACCTTAAGACCCGCATATAGGTCTCTATGGAGACGTTCCGTGATCAGCAAAACCGCAATACTGGAGCCTCCGCCATAGCTGTAATCAATCACTGAACCATGTAAATCCACTAAACGCTCATGTTTTGGGAGTGACCTAGAACAATTGAGACAATAAATGGGTTGCAAATTATATTCTAATAATATGTAGCAATTTTAAGTGAATTTGTCAAGTTGATTTTGAATAAAATGTAAACTCTTTTCAATATTCGGTTTTGGCGAGTATCTGAGTCAAGATCTGAGTCCACACCATACCCAGCGGAGTTTTAAATCTCAGTCATCAATATCTCATAGCAGCATTTATAAGACCTGCTTGCATGCCACAATGGTGCAGGAAGCTAATGTTTAGCTATAGCAGAAGACCCCCCCCTCACCATCTTGTGACTTGGCTTCATAGGTAATCAATCATATTCCTATGTACTGGAAAACCCATAAGTTCACATTCCTTAATGGGGACCATCAGTAATAAAAAAATAAATAAAAATAATTTCAGTTTTAACGACAGAAAAAGTTATGCATGTCAGACAACGGCAACACAAACCAAATTTTTGGCTATGGCTCTTGGGAAAAATAGGGAAGGAGAAAATGAAATTGCAAAAAAAAAATTAAAATAAAATAAGGAGTTTTGCTTTTCCATCACAAGTAGATCCAATAACCCTCACATGTGAATTTGTTTTTCCCCAATCCAAATTTTCAAGTATAAATAGGATAGCTTGTATGAGATACTCTTTCAGTTTAGGCCATTTCAGTACCCTCAGAATTTGCTCTCCATTACCATAATGAATCTTCGGATAAACATGACTCCACTTCAAAAGGGTCAATCCAGGATAGATAACTGCTAAATAATTGGGGACCCAAGAGCTACAAACCCCATAAATCACCTAAATGAGTGCTGTCTAGTGATGAGCGAATAGCATTGTTGCTCGGGTCTCCGAGTATTTGTTAGTGCTCGGAGATTTAGTTTTCGTCGGCCTCAGCTGCATGATTTAAGGATGCTGGACAGCCTGAATACAATAGGAATTCCCTAGCAACCAGGCAATCCTCACATGTATTCAGCCTGTCTAGCAGCCGTAAATCATGCAGCTGAGGCGATGAAAACTAAATTTCCAGAGCACTAAAATACTCGGAGATCACCTGAGCATGCTCGGGGAGACCTGAACAACAATGCCATTCGCTCGTCACTAGTGCCGTCATATTGAATGGCTAGTGATAGAGCAGCGGTTCTCAACCTGGGGGTCGCGACCCCGAGGGGGGTCGAACGACCAAAACACAGGGGTCGCCACCAGTGGCGTAGGAAGGGGGGAGAAGAAGAGAAAAAAAAAAAAAAAAAAAAAAAAAAGACGCCCCTTTAAATCTTTGGGCGGCGCCGTCCGCCGCCACGACCAGGGCCAGCTCCCCCCACCCCCGGGCCCCGCCCCCGCTCTAATACTCACCTCTATTGGTTCCTGCGGCGCCGGCAGCTGGAGCGTCCTCTGACTCTGCGACGTCTCAGAGCAGAGGGCGCGATGACGTCACTACTGTGCGCGCCGCTCTGCCTCTCTGTCCTGAGCGTCGCAGAGTCGGAGAGACGCTGACTGGCTGCACCGGACCTGCGCTAGGAACGGGAGAGGTGAGGATTTTACTTTTTTTTTTTTTTCTTTATGTCTGACTGTCTGGGGGCAATGCTGGACACACTGGGGCAATACTGGAGACCATGGGGCAGATTGCTGGAGACACTGGGGCAATACAGGAGACCATGTGGCAGAATGCTGGACACACTGGGGCAATACAGGAGACCATGGGGCAGATTGCTGGACACACTGGGGCAATACAGGAGACTATGGGGCAGATTGCTGGACACACTGGGGCAATACTGGAGACCATGGGGCAGAATGCTGGACACACTGGGGCAATACAGGAGACTATGGGGCAGATTGCTGGACACACTGGGGCAATACTGGAGACCATGGGGCAGAATGCTGGACACACTGGGGAAATACAGGAGACCATGGGGCAGATTGCTGGAGACACTGGGGCAATACAGGAGACTACTATGGGGCAGATTGCTGGACACACTGGGGCAATACTGGAGACCATGGGGCAGAATGCTGGACACACTGGGGCAATACTGGAGACCATGGGGCAGATTGCTGGACACACTGGGGCAATACAGGAGACCATGTGGCAGAATGCTGGACACACTGGGGCAATACAGGAGACCATGGGGCAGATTGCTGGACACACTGGGGCAATACTGGAGACCATGGGGCAGAATGCTGGACACACTGGGGCAATACTGGAGACCATGGGGCAGATTGCTGGACACACTGGGGCAATACAGGAGACTATGGGGCAGATTGCTGGACACACTGGGGCAATACTGGAGACCCTTTGGCAGATTTCTGGACACATTGAGGCAATGCTGGAGACCCTGGGGCAGACTTCTGGACACACTGGGGCAATGCTGGACACACTGGGGGTAATATGCTGGACACAATGGGGCAATGCTGGACAACATGGGGGTAATATGCTGGACACACTGGGGGCAGGACTTGACGCATGGGCAGAATGTAGATACGGGGCATGATTGGAGACACGGGGCAGGATTGGATCATGGGGCAGGACGGATACGATGGAGGCTGGTGGGGCAGGATGGGGAGATCATATGGAGTAGAATGGATACTCATGAGGGCAGGATGCGAGAACATATGGCTGGAGCCAGGAATGAGATAAACGGGGCCAGGGTGGGGAATAGTGTTACCATAGGCATAATAGGGGATAATTAAGGGATATTATTACTGCAGTGATGTATTTATTTTATTTTTTGAGTATACTGTTTTAAATGGGGGGGCGGTCCTGTTACTGTGCAGAGTGACACTATATCGCCTTTTTATCTTCATGTGGTGTAATGTAGAAGTTGTGAAAAATTAAGTAATGTGTTCTGCAAGCGGAGCTCTAGATAACTGTTATTTCCTGCAGAAACGAGTCCTGGCTGGAAGGAATGATGGCGGTCTGTGCTGGATGAAAGATGAAGGACTTCACCTAGAGACGTCACTGGTGAGTCAGTGTTACCTATACACTGACACTATACACTGTATACTATATAGAGGTCCTGTGTATAATGTCACCAGTGATCTCTGTATTACCTCTATACATAATGCATATCAGATATTTACATTCCGAATCATAACTAATAAAATTACAGTTTTAAAGTAGCCACCAAAATTATTTTTTGGGTTGGGGGTCACCGCAACATGAGGAACTGTATTGCGGGGTCACAGCATTAGAAAGGTTGAGAACCACTGTGATAGAGGCATACTATCTATACTCTCCTTGCACCATACGGGGTTATCTTCTTGTGAAAGGTGTACCCAGCTTACCGCATGTAGTGAAATTCCAGAGCCAGGTCGTTCCAGTGCTTCTCATCTGGAGGTACAACAGACTTCAATGCACAAGGGAAATGTCCTCCCCAATGCTCACACAAGTAGACAACACCATACTGTCCCCTTCCCAGCTCTCGCCCCAGTCTAGGCTTGCCTGCAGATTTATAAAAAAAAAAAAAAAAAATGGAAAAAAAAAGAAAAAAAAAAAAGAACATAGCAGTTCAAGTGAGTGGGGCTGTAATGAATTTAGCTGCATAGGCACTGGCCAGTAGTGCTGCCAAACAGGGTAACACCAACATGGGCCTTCACAGTTTTAGAGTTTGCAGCAGGGATCTACCAATCAAAGCAATGACTCACAGGGTATAATATGGATATGGATCGGCGTGCTCGAAAAATATGTTGGAGTCCACGCAGCTGCATGTCTCATGGCTGTTAGGCAATTCCTGCATGTGTTTTGGCTGTCTAACAGCCATGAGACACGCAGCCGCGGGGACTCGGACATTTTTTGAGCATGCCGAAAACACTCGGCAAGCACCATGAACATTATCTGATCACACCTTATCCAAGCACGTTCGCTGATCACTAGGGTTGATCGAATAGCTTCAGTGCTTAGCGAATAACTGCCCCGGGAACCCAGATACTCGGAGCTTCCGATAATCAGCTGTTTGGCACTGCAGCTGCATTTGTCACGGCTGTGTGACAGTCACACCTCACACATGGAAAGCCCAAGAAACCGCCTCTCCATGCACGTTCTGTGACCCTCACACAGCCGCGACATATGAAGCAACGGCGCCTAATAGCCGATTATCGGAAGTGCTCCAGGTAACAAAATATTTAGAATTGAGACTCCTCAGTAGTTAATACCTTTTAATGGCCAACTGAAAAGATGGTAACAAATTGCAAGCTTTCGTGACTACACAGGTCTCTCCACCAGGCACAGACTTAAAGAAATTCTGGAGAATCACATTTATGCACAACATAGCACAGAAAAAAAAAAAACCATGGATAAGCCAGGTGACATGAAGCAGAATTACCATGAGTGAAACCGTTATGTCCATAAGTATTGGACCAGTTCTTAGATAAGGAATGTTTTATTGTCCTCTGATTGGGGTCTGGTTCTGTTGTGTTGACCCCACAATGTCTAGGGGCAAATTCCTTAGTTGATATAAAAAGACAACATTTTAAGCTACTGTACCTTTTAATACAAGTAATTTCATGTCCATAATGTTATGATACTGGAGACAAATGTATTGCCACAGGTAGATCCATTCTTTTTTCTCTTATTGTATGGCGATGAGAGTTCATCCTTGTTCTCAATTTCTGCCCTGTCTCCCCCACATACAGACCCCCAGTTGGACATTTAGTACAAATAATTAGATACACCACATTAGAAGTGAGGCAGCTGAAAGTACCTGGGATCTTGTAGTCCTGATGTGAGTTGGGGATCTTTATCTTGTTTGTGGTCATTATAAATGGACAGGTTTTACATTTTTTCTGATGGAGAGGACAGGGAGCTTTATGGACATAACTGTATCACTCATGGTAATTCTGCATCATGTCACCTGTCTTATCCATGTGTTTTTTTTCTTTCTGTGCTATGTTGTGCATAAAATATGTGATTCTCCAGAATTTCTTTTAGTCTTTACCTGATGAAGAGACCTGTGTAGTCTCGAAAGCTTGCAATTTGTTACCATCTTCTCAGTTAGCCATTAAAAAGGTATCAACCACTGAGGACTCCATTCTAAAAGATTTTTCCATCCACTGGCTAACACTAATTATATATATATATATATATATATATATATATATATATATATATATATTATATATAATTTTAATTCAGGTAACCAATGCAGCCATTTGGTAAGCGCAGTAGGCATTCAGATAAGCACTTATCTGAATCTATTCAATCAACCCTGCTCATCACTAATATTGCTTCAGTATAAGAATTTGTGTAGCGATAATCTGTTTTCTAAAATGGATGCCAAACACCCATGAAAACAACCTCCGACTATTTAGCTCTGGAGTACCAGTGGTGTGAAAGCAGCCAAGAGGTTTCATTTCTAAATTATTCATTTTTAAATTTGCATGAGAGTCCAGCAGTGAACAGATTTTGGACACCAAAAGTCTAAACAGTCCCATGGCCTCTTACCATATAGTAAAACATCCCGCAGAGATCTGCTTTCCAGCGACAGTCGTGCCAGGCGTGGGGCATGATCTTTACGAACCCTTAACCAAAGATCTTCAGTTTTCTCAAGTCTGCCACAGTGACCAACCTCCAGCTGAAAGGGTAAAAAAAAAAAATAGTAATAAAAAAAAAAAAAAGCGCAATCTTTGCAATTAAAGTTACTTTCCTTTTAGAGGGTTCTGCCATTTTACATAAAGGTTTATAGAGCTCTGTATGTGGTCAAGCATTTGATGGCAGGATACAGAGCGTGATACTCACAGATCACCCAATGTTCCCATTCCGGTTGGTCTCTACTTGCTGGTTGGTGCACCAGTACTGAAGCCTTAACCAAATTCTGTAAAATGAAGCCAGCAGAGACCCACAAAATGTTGGAAAAAGAGCACCGAGAGTCAGACAGTAACCCTTTTTATGCCATTGCAATTCTTTAATTAAAATTGTCCAAATACTAAACAATAAACATCTTTGTGGACACATTTTTTGTGCAAAATTCTGATGACAGCTGATGACAGCTTTACACATCCTTGGCATACTCAAACAGCTTCATCAGGTGGTCATCTAGACTGACTTCCAATGAACTGAAAGTAATATACGGTAGATAAAATACTAGTCCATAAAATAGTCATAGTTCATTACTTTAAGAGGTCGGACAATCAAAAGAAAAAAAAAAAAATGCAAGAAACTTGAAGGTATCCTTAAATGCAATCATGAAAACAGTCAATTGCTATGATGAATCTGGCTCTCATGAGAAATGAGAACCACCCCAGGATAGGAAGACCAAGAATTACCTCTGCTGAAGACGATAAGGTCATCTGAGGTGCCAGCCTCAAACTGCAAATTGACAGCATCTCAGAGAACAACCAACATAAATGATATGGACAACAAGGAGCAACATCACCTGTCCCGAGGGAAGTGCAGCAATTCATCCATAAAGCCAGATTCTCACAAAGGACAGCAAACAAGAGACTTATTTGGGAAAAGCAAAACAAGGATGGGACATTGAATCAGTTGGAAATAAGTCCTGCAGTTTGAGGAATTAAAATGTTGATTTTTTTGGTGCCAACCACCATGTCTTAGTGAAACTCGGAACAGAAGAGCAGATTGTATCTACATGTGTAGCATGGAAGGGGATGTGTGATGTTTGGAGGGGTACTTTGTTGGTGACACTTTTGGTGAATTATTCCAAATTCAACCAACACTTACCCAGCAGGTTTACCACCACATTATCCACCAGCATTCCATCCCAGCTGGTTTGCACTTGGTGGGACCATTATTTGTGTTTACAACAGGACAAGGACTTAAAAACCACACCTTCAAAGGGGCTGTGACCCCCCAAAAAAGAGCACTGAAGAGCTGCCTCAGATGATGACCTCCACCATACCCAGATTTCAACATAATGGAGAGGGATTGGGATGAGGTGAATGCAGAGTGAGGCTATGTGCGCACACTGCATATTTGCTTTCAGAAATTTCTGCAAAGTTTCTGCATCTTTTTGCAGAAAAACATTTTTATGCGTTATTCTAAATCCATAGAGCTACATAAAGATAGGCACTTTGCCTCGCTCTTCCCACTTTCCCTGTAGTGGTGGCAAGTGAGGTTCATATTTGTGGGGTTGAAGTCATCTTTGTATTGTCAGGTGACATCAAGCCCTCGGCTTAATAATGGAGAGGTGTCTATAACCCTCTCCAATATATATATTACTATCCTGTCCAAAGTAGTCCATTTAATAAAGAGTGTCCCACGGCAATCTCAATTGTAGAACAGTCACATTGGGAGATGTCACTGCTCTACCCCGGCCTCCGGCGATACTGCGGGAGCGATTAAGGGTATGGGCACACGTAGAAAGCTCCTCTACGGATTTTTCCGCAGCGGATTTGATAAATCCGCAGTGCAAAACCGCTGCGGTTTTACATCTGCAGTTTTCTATTGGAGCAGGTGTAAAAACGCTGCGGATTCCACACAAAGAATTGACATGCTGTGGAAAATAAAACACTGCGTTTCCACGCGTTGTTTTCCGCAGCATGTGGACTGCGGATTTCGTTTCCCATAGGTTTACACTGCACTGTAAACTCATGGGAAACTGCTGCGGATCCGCAGTTGTGGAAACGCTGCGGATCCGCAGCAAAATCCGCATCGTGTGCACATACCCCAACTCTTGTCAGTGTGCATCACTGAGCTGCCATGAGAGGTCATTGGAGTTCATCAGCTCCGATGCTCTCACGGCACTATCCCTGTGTGAGTACTTTCTCACGCATCGGAGCTGATCAGCTGATGAACTCTGATGGCGGCTCAGTGATACATTGCGGGAGCGATCGCCTCATGTCAGTGTTTCGCTGGAGGCTGGGTGAGATCGACTTGGGACACACTATTAAATGGACTACGGCGGAAAGGCGAGTATATGTTGGTTTATTATTTTTGATTGTTTGCAGGAGACACGGGCATCGGGAATTAGGTGTTCGCTGAATATGTATTTTGTATGAATACACAATTATGTAAATGCTTTGGATTTTTTTTTTTTTTCACAATTGTACACAGGCTCCGGATGATTGGACTATTCTCTCATCATCAGCTCACGCTATCTCTTATGTGTGACAAAAGACGTAGCCGGATGGGAGTAGTAGTTACATCGGACAATGCCTGGGTACACATGCCGCATGGTTACACAGACATTCCCTGCACACACACGCACACACACACCACACACTTCCTCCTTCTGACATTTCCTTTGACAAATCGCAGCGTTTTTGGCAGCAAACAAGCAAACCTTTTTACACCTGTGTTTTTGCTGCAGATTTGACTGAGTCAATTGAAGTCTGAGTCAAAAACGTTACAGAAACACAAACCTACGAGGAAGAGATTCCCTAGTCAGCTCTCCTCCCGGACATTTGCTGCGTGGAGACTGCGGTGCATTAGAGTTCACTAGAAAAGAGGAAATTCCAACAGCAGGTGGATCCAATAAAAATTCCAAAGTTTATTTAGTCACATAAAA
This sequence comes from Ranitomeya imitator, assembly GCF_032444005.1. Taxonomy (NCBI): domain Eukaryota; kingdom Metazoa; phylum Chordata; class Amphibia; order Anura; family Dendrobatidae; genus Ranitomeya; species Ranitomeya imitator. Next base: position 226,180,904 of record NC_091284.1, read on the forward strand.
TTCATGGAAGAACCTAACCCATCACCACCTGTTAAAAGGCCTGGAAAATAGATACAGGTCCTTAGTGATTTTTTATTTAAAATTAGGTTACTTTTTGTGCATTTTATTAACATGCACTTTTGTTGGTTTGACGCTGCAGATTTATTTTTGTCTCTGTCAAATCAAAGTGGCTTTATAGTTTTATTGGCAAATTCATGTGGGGGATACAGGAGTTTTGATACTTTCCGAGAAAAAAAAAAAAAAAAAACACATGTATTTTCTACATCTAATGTAAGTCTAAGAGGAAACTCTGCACCGAAAACGCAGAGCACCAGCAAGAGAAGTTGACACATTGTGGTTTTGTAAAACGCACCAGAGGTCAGTTTACACAGCGTAAATAAGGAGCGCAGTGGGCAGGCGATTCCTACAAATCCCATACAGTTTGCTGGAATTTTAACACGCAGCATCATAAAACACGATAGAAGCTCATCTTGGGAAAGTACCCAGAGAGTCATTCCAGGTGACTACTCGATGCTGCATTAGAGAATGGCAAAGGTACAGCCATCAAAAGAGACATGGTGAGGCATCCAAGATTTTACACATACGTTTCTTTACTCCTTTCCATGTGTATCTCTTGTGGCTTTGCTGCCTTTAGTCTGGATCTACAATGTACACATGCTAATAAGAATAAATAAAACCATTGCGAGAACAGACGGGTCTAAACTTTTGATCAAAACTGTAGATAGAATCCACAGAGCACTCAGTAATGGTAGACTTACACTGGCAGATTTCAAACGTAATAATTTGTGGTTATTAAACTACCAATATATATGTTTTTATACATTCATTAATAGTTCGTATGAATATCTGACTTTGGACAAAAAAAAAAAAAAAAACATGTCAACTCAGGATACTATGGCTTTATTTGCTATTACTGCTTGTGAAGACCAGCTGAAGCCTGGCGTGAATAGTCATAGGAGACGGTGACATTAAAATAGTATTGTACAGTATATATTTTATGGCATACCAGAGACAGGTTATGTTCTTTGCAAAATTTTTTTTTTTTTTTTTTAAACACTAAATGGACGACAGAGCCAAATCTTATACATTGATCTGTTGCGGTTATGCAAAATTTACAAAACTGAACAACAGTTTGGTTAACAAAAAAAATAATAAAGGCTGCTTCTTATTTCTTGCCATGTGGAGATTTGATTTTCTTTTCGACAACGTAACCAATCTATTGCCACAAGCTAATACAGGTTATAAATTGTGATCAATACAAGGTATCACAGGTAACCAATAGTGCAATAAATCTGCAGACAAAGTCCACCAGCCTTAGTCCTCATTCAGACACTGGTGTAATGCGTGTGTGCTCCGTCCCCAATTTGACAGATACAACACAAACCCTTTATAGTCTATGGATCGGTTCACGTGTCCAGGTTTTATTTGGTAGACGTTGTGTTCATCCAAAAATCGCAGACATGTCATTCTTCGTCAGTATCACGGGTAAAAAGTAGCAATAAAAGTATGCGTGTCTGTAATAATCATGGACAGCGAGTAGGTTATATCAGTATAAGGGTTAGATCATATGATAGGTGATTAACATTGCAACGTATGGAAGCTTTAGGGTATGTGCACACGCCCGGATTTTTAGCGTTTTTTTTTTTTGCGGAATTTCGCAATAAAAACGCTATAAATCCGGTAAAAAAACGCTAACATTATGCATCCTATCTTTTAGAATGCATTCCGCATTTTTTGTGCAGATGTTAGCGTTTTTTTCCGCAAAAAAAACGCATTCCGCAAAAAGAACGGACATGCTCATTCTTTTTGCGGATTCCATAGCAAAAATGACATTCAGGAAAAAAAAAAAAAAAAAAAGCAAAAAAAATCCGCAAAAAATCTGCGCAAAAAACGCGCAAATTCCGCGAGAAAAAAAACGCGAATTTCTGGCAGAATTCTCAGGATTTTGTCAGGAAAAAAAACCTGACGTGTGCACATACCCTTATAATTCATTTATCCAGATGTGAAAATCACTGATGAAACACTGGCAAGTATTACTTTTTATCATCAAGCACTAATGAAATTCTGATCCACAACACTCGTACCACTTATGCGTACGTGGAAGTAAAAAAGGGGAAAATAAAAATAAAAAAAATCAGACTAAATTTATAAACCAGCTTTGTAACCAACAGAATTATTAATTTGATAATGAAATAAAGCATTATAAAGAATTAGCGCAATGTATTAAAAAAAAAAAAGGAATGGTAAATTATTTAAGCTTACATTTTTACACAATGAACACACAAACTTAAAACTTTGTTTTCCCAAATTAACAGCAGCTGTCCATTTGTCCCTTAAGGCTGTGTTCACACGTTGTGGTTTATTCGCGGTTTTTTCGCAGTTTTTCCCAATAAAAACGCTATAAAACTGCAAAAAAAAACCGCATACAATAAGCATCCCATCATTTAGAATGAATTCCGCATGTTTTGTGCACATGATGCGTTTTTTTCCGCAAAAAAAAACACATACCGCACAAAATCTGGACATGCTCTATCTTTTTGCGTTTTTTTTGCGGATTTCCCACTCCAAAATGCATTGGGAAGTGTCCGGAAAAAAACGCGTCAAAACCGCGGCAAAATCGCATGCGGTTTTCTTGCGGATTTCATGCAGAAAATGTCCGGAATTCTCAGGAATTTTCTGCATGAATTCCTGAACGTGTGCACATAGCCTTACACTATTCATCATAGAGGAAGGTTTTTTCTGCTCAGAACCCTTTAAGGCCCAAGCAAGGAACGCTTCCAAAAAGAATAAAACGCCAATACAAGCAGTTGATCCCAGTGCTGCTAACAAAACAATGCACCCCAGTCTCAGCACTGCAGATGGACCGGTCACACAAGACTGTTCTGGCCGTTTTTTGATACCCACCTGTTTGAGGGATGCTGCAAAAGCTTCATGAGAGCTTTTGAGACGCTTACAGAACTGGCTGCAGATTCGCTTTGCAAGTTTAGACGCACTCAAGCTTTCTATGGCATCCTGAGCCACCTTGCGTTTCCATTCTGGGGTTATGGAGGGCGGACTCACCCATGTAATGCGCTGTATTATCTAAAGGAAGAAAAGGTCATTAGTATAATAATCCATAGGTTGGCATTAAGTACGGTGAGAAAGACAAAAAAACGTATAATATATTCTCCATAATAAAAGGCCATCAGTGAAAGCCATTGATAGCACTCGATTAGTTATTGTTAGGTTAATCAGTATCTAACACTTCCAGTGTTATGTACTTAAACTGAAGAGAATTCTTTTTGCTTTGTTTTTTTGAGTCATCAATATCCAAGATATGCCAATGCCGCAGCCAACGATTCCATGTTTCTTATGCATTCTAGGTTAAGTGAATGAGTCAAGACTGTCATTTACGAGGGCTCGGTCTCACCTGGACTATCTGCTCCCACACCATTCTGGTGACTGTGGATCCAGAATTAAATGTGACCTCCACGTGGTATGCAGCGTTCAGTATCTGGCAAGACATACAAAGAATAATGATGATTAATTTTAGGACACTAGCGTAGATCTAATTTTGTCATCAGATGGTAATATAAGAAGTTACTGACCCACTAAATAAATCACTTGTTTTGAATCCTTAAAAAGGGGTTGTCCATCTAGGCATGGAGATCTGAAGATCCATCTATTATGAGATACGTCCAACAACCCCCACTGACCAGCTCCGGCTATAAAAACACATGCTGAGCACAGCCCCATTTAAACTGTAGTGGCCGCTGCAGAACAGCTTTTATTCAAAAGAGTAAATGAGATGATTTCACTACCTGGCAGCGGCCACTAGACTCTGAATGGCGCTGTAGTCAGCAGCTCAATTCAAAGCACTTACAGCAAGTTGGTGCAAAAAGAAAAAAAAAAACAAACAAAAAACACACCTGATCAGTAGGGCGTTTTCTTTTTTCGGTAGAAAACCAAATTTATAAACGTCAATCCTCATCATTTCTGTGATCCAGAACACAAAGCCCATTGCCATGTGGTTCGATGAAAACGACACCTGCCACCAGGTCTCATTACAAGGTAACTGCACCATAATTGCTCATAAAGAGATGGTGCAATGACAGATCATAACCCAGTGGACATGCACCTCAATACTGTTCTTAAAAAGGGAAGTTGCCATCAGAAAATGACCCCTAGGTTAAATTAGGCATTTGTGCTACATGCATTTTTTTAAGGCAATTTTTTTTATATATTTTCAATACCACAATATAGAAATTTAGCAATTTTCACATTGGACTTTTTGTAGACCCCTACTTCCTTGTGTTTCAGGAAATAACAGATGCACATTAGTCACAATGGTCAGACCCGACCCGGCCTTTTATATTGAAATGTCTAATGATTCTGTGCACAGGTCATTGTGAAAGGAGAGGGGGGCAGGGTCAGCTGTGACCTCTATTGTGATTGGAGGATCCTGAGTTACCAGCTGAGTATAGAGCCGTTACTGGTATTGATGAGCCCACAGAGTATCGCGGAAGCTCCAATGAGATGGTAGGAGTGCCAGAGGTCGCATTTTTTTGCAGCTGTTTAGACAGCCACAACACGTGGGGATTGCCTGAAACACTGGCGACAGCCACAACACATGTGGGGATTGCCTGAAACACTGGCAACAACCACAACACATGTGGGGATTGCCTGAAACACTGGCGACAACCACAACACATGTGGGGATTGCCTGAAACACTGGCGACAACCACAACACATGTGGGGATTGCCTGAAACACTGGCGACAACCACAACACATATGGGGATTGCCTGAAACACTGGCGACAACCACAACACATATGGGGATTGCCTGAAACACTGGCGACAGCCACAACACATATGGGGATTGCCTGACAAACACAGGCGACAGCCACAACACATATGGGGATTGCCTGACAAACACAGGCGACAGCCACAACACATATGGGGATTGCCTGAAACACTGGCGACAGCCACAACACATATGGGGATTGCCTGAAACACTGGCGACAACCACAACACATATGGGGATTGCCTGAAACACTGGCGACAGCCACAACACATATGGGGATTGCCTGACAAACACAGGCGACAGCCACAACACATATGGGGATTGCCTGACAAACACAGGCGACAGCCACAACACATATGGGGATTGCCTGAAACACTGGCGACAACCACAACACATGTGGGGATTGCCTGACAAAGACAGGCGACAGCCACAACACATATGGGGATTGCCTGACAAACACAGGCGACAGCCACAACACATGTGGGGATTGCCTGAAACACTGGCGACAACCACAACACATGTGGGGATTGCCTGAAACACTGGCGACAACCACAACACATGTGGGGATTGCCTGAAACACTAGCGACAACCACAACACATATGGGGATTGCCTGACAAACACAGGCGGTGTAAAAATGGCAAGATTAATACCGTAATTGCTTATTTATTTTTTAAACATTTTTTTTTTTTTACATGTTGTACATGTAAAACAAATGCTTAAATTTAATCAGTAGGTAATTTTCTGACTACGGCTTCCCTTTAACCCCTTTCTGCCATTGGACGTAATATTCCGTCCATGTGGGGTGGGCCTTAATTCCCAAGGACGGAATATTACGTCCAGCGCGATCGGCCGCGCTCACGGGGGGAGCGCCGCCGATCGCGGCCGGGTGTCAGCTGCTTATCGCAGCTGACATCCGGCACTATGTGCCAGGAGCGGTCACGGACCGCCCCCGGCACATTAACCCCCGGCACACCGCGATCAAAGAGGGGGCTCCCTGCGGGCTTCCCTGAGACCCCCGCAGCAACGCGATGTGATCGCGTTGCTCCGGGGGTCTCCTACCTCCCTCCCTGCAGTAAGTCCCGGATCCAAAATGGCCGCGGATCCGGGTCCTGCAGGGAGGGAGGTGGCTTACCAAGTGCCTGCTCAGAGCAGGCACTTGGTAACGCTGCACTGCTCTCAGACAGATCGGTGATCTGTCAGAGTGCTGTGCAAACTGGCAGATCACCGATCTGTATTGTCCCCCCCTGGGGCAAAGTAAAAAAAAAAATTTCCAAGTGTGTAAAAAAAAAAAAAAAAAAAAAAATCCTAAATAATGCAAAAAATATATATATATTATTCCCATAAATACATTTCTTTATCTAAATAAAAAAAACAAAACAATAAAAGTACACATATTTAGTATCTCCGCGTCCGTAACGACCCGACCTATAAAACTGGCCCACTAGTTAACCCCTTCAGTAAACACCGTAAGAAAAAAAAAAAAAAAACGAGGCAAAAAACAACGCTTTATTATCATACCGCCAAACATAAAGTGGAATAACACGCGATCAAAAAGACGGATATAAATAACCATGGTACCGCTGAAAGCGTCATCTTGTCCCGCAAAAAACGAGCCACCATACAGCGACAACAGCAAAAAAATAAAAAAGTTATAGTCCTCAGAATAAAGCGATGCAAAAATAATTATTTTTTTCTATAAAATAGTTTTTATCGTATAAAAGCGCCAAAACATAAAAAAATGATATAAATGAGGTGTCGCTGTAATCGTACTGAACCGAAGATTAAAACTGCTTTATCAATTTTACCAAACGCGGAACGGTATAAACGCCTCCCCCAAAAGAAATTCATGAATAGCTGGTTTTTGGTCATTCTGCCTCACAAAAATCGGAATAAAAAGCGATCAAAAAATGTCACGTGCCCGAAAATGTTACCAATAAAAACGTCAACTCGTCCCGCAAAAAACAAGACCTCACATGACTCTGTGGACTCAAATATGGAAAAATTATAGCTCTCAAAATGTGGTAACGCAAAAAATATTTTTTGCAATAAAAAGCGTCTTTCAGTGTGTGACGGCTGCCAGTCATAAAAATCCGCTAAAAAACCCGCTATAAAAGTAAATGAAAAAAATGTATTTATTTCCATTTTCCCATTAGGGTTAGGGCTAGGGTTAGGGCTAGGGCTAGGGTTAGGGCTAGGGCTAGGGCTAGGGTTAGGGCTAGGATTAGGGCTAGGGTTAGGGCTAGGGTTAGGGCTAGGGTTAGGGTTGGGACTAGGGTTAGGGCTAGGGTTAAGGCTACAGTTAGGGTTGGGGCTAAAGTTAGGGTTAGGGTTTGGATTACATTTGCGATTGGGATTAGGATTAGGGGTGTGTCTGGGTTAGAGGTGTGGTTAGGGTTACCGTTGGGATTAGGGTTAGGGGTGTGTTTGGATTAGGGTTTCAGTTATAATTGTGGAGTTTCCACTGTTTAGACACATCAGGGGGATCTCCAAACGCGACATGGCGACCGATCTCAATTCCATCCAATTCTGCATTGAAAAAGTAAAACAGTGCTCCTTCCCTTCCGAGCTCTCCCGTGTGCCCAAACAGGAGTTTACCCCAACATATGGGGTATCAGCGTACTCAGGACAAATTGGACAACAACTTTTGGGGTCCAATTTCTCCTGTTACCCTTGGGAAAATACAAAACTGGGGGCTAAAAAATAATTTTTGTGGGAAAAAAAGAGATTTTTTATTTTCACGGCTCTGCGTTATAAACTGTAGTGAAACACTTGGGGGCTCAAAGTTCTCACAACACATCTAGATAAGTTCGTGGGGGGGTCTAGTTTCCAACATGGGGTCACTTGTGGGGGTTTCTACTGTTTAGGTATATTAGGGGCTCTGCAAACGCAATGTGACGCCTGCAGACCATTCCATTTAAGTCTGCATTCCAAATGGCGCTCCTTCCCTTCCGAGCCCTCCCATGCGCCCAAACGCTGGTTCACCCCACATATGGGGTATCAACGCACTCAGGACAAATTGGACAACAACTTTTGGGGTCCAATTTCTCCTTTTACCCTCGAGAAAATACAAAACTGGGGGCTAAAAAATAATTTTGAGGGGAAATTTTTTATTTTGTTTTCACGGCTCTGCGTTATAAACTGTAGTGAAATACTTGGGGCTCAAAGTTCTCACAACACATCTAAATAAGTTCCTTGGGGGGTCTAGTTTCCAATATGGGGTCACTTGTGGGGGGTTTCTACTGTTTAGGTACATTAGGGGCTCTGCAAACACAATGTGACGCCTGCAGACCATTCCATCTAAGTCTGTATTCCAAATGGCTCTCCTTCCCTTCCGAGCCCTCCCATGCGCCCAAACGCTGGTTCTCCCCCACATATAGGGTATCAGCGCACTCAGGACAAATTGCACAACAACTTTTGGGGTCCAATTTCTCCTGTTACCCTCAGGAAAATACAAAACTGGGGGCTAAAAAATTATTTTTGTGGGAAAAAAATTTTGTTTTATTTTTACGGCTCTGCATTATAAACTTCTGTGAAGCACTTGGTGGGTCAAAGTGCTCACCACACCTATAGATAAGTTCCTTAGGGGGTCTACTTTCCAAAATGGTGTCACTTGTGGGGGGTTTCAATGTTTAGGCACATCAGTGGCTCTCCAAACGCAACATGGCGTCTCATCTCAATTCCTGTCAATTTTGCATTGAAAGGTCAAACGGCGCTCCTTCCCTTCCGAGCTCTCCCATGCGCCCAAACAATGGTTTACCCCCACATATGGGGTATCAGAGTACTCAGGACAAATTGTGCCACAACTTTTGTGGTCCAATTTCTTCTCTTACCATTGGGAAAATAAAAAATTTGGGGCGAAAAGATAATGTTTGTGAAAAAAAATGATTTTTTATTTTTACGGTTCTGCATTATTAACTTCTGTGAAGCACTTGGTGGGTCAAAGTGCTCACCACACCTCTAGATAAGTTCCTTAGGTGGTCTACTTTCCAAAATGGTGTCACTTGTGGGGGGTTTCAATGTTTAGGCACATCAGTGGCTCTCCAAACGCAACATGGCGTCCCATCTCAATTCCAGTCAACTTTGCATTGAAAAGTCAAATGGCGCTCCTTCCCTTCCGAGCTCTGCCATGCGCACAAACTGTGGTTAACCCCCACATATGGGGTATCAGCGTACTCAGGACAAATTGTACAACAACTTTTGGGGTCCATTTTCTCCTGTTACCCTTGGCAAAATAAAACAAATTGGAGCTGAAGTAAATTTTTTGTGAAAAAAAGTTAAATGTTAATTTTTATTTAAACATTCCAAAAATTCCTGTGAAGCACCTGAAGGGTTAATAGACTTCTTGAATGTGGTTTTGAGAACCTTGAGGGGTGCAGTTTTTAGAATGGTGTCACACTTGGGTATTTTCTATCATATAGACCCCTCAAAATGACTTCAAATGAGATGTGGTCCCTAAAATAAAATGGTGTTGTAAAAATGAGAAATTGCTGGTCAACTTTTAACCCTTATAACTCCCTAACAAAAAAAAATTTTTGGTTCCAAAATTGTGCTGATGTAAAGTAGACATGTGGGAAATGTTACTTATTAAGTATTTTGTGTGACATATCTCTGTGATTTAATTGCATAAAAATTCAAAGTTGGAAAATTGCGAAATTTTCAAAATTTTCGCCAAATTTCCGTTTTTTTCACAAATAAACGCAGGTAATATCAAAGAAATTTTACCACTATCATGAAGTACAATATGTCACGAGAAAACAATGTCAGAATCACCGGGATCCGTTGAAGCGTTCCAGAGTTATAACCTCATAAAGGGACAGTGGTCAGAATTGTAAAAATTGACCCGGTCCATAACGTGCAAACCACCCTTGGGGGTAAAGGGGTTAACCTCTCAACCAGGGGATTATCTCCAGTGTGTGGCGGTCAGGACCAGGAAGCCTGGACCAGGTAAGTGCCAGGACAGTAGTAGCATGGCATCAGGGAGATCTAGTTACCGTGCCCAGGGGAAGTGGCTGACTTTCTCCACACATTGTACTCTCCCTGGATTTAGTGGTACACTGCTCAATTAGCTTGATTACAGGGTCCGAGGTAGGACTAGTCTGGAAGAATCAGTGCCCACCAAACTACTCATGCTTAACATTTTAAATAGAGGACTATACTTACTTAAAGCGAACCTGTCAGCAGGATTTTACTCAGTAAGCTACAGACTGTCAGGTCAGCGCTGTTATACTGATTAAAATGATACATTTGTTGATAAAATCCGTCTTGTGGTTGTTTAATCTGTATTCTCAGTTTTCAGTTAATGAGATTCTCGTGCTCCGGGGCGGCCCGTGGGGGTGAGGGGCTTTATGTGGTGCTCTGCTTATATTTTCATCTATATGGGCTCATGACAGATCACTGATCCTTCACTGACCTGCCCAGTTTTACACACTGCACATATGGTGGGTTTAGAAAAAAATATAAAAAAATTTTACATTGACCAAAATGGAGCTGGCGCAGTAGCATGTATCACATTATGCCTATAATATTGACATGGAAAAAAAAATAAAATAAACAACTTCATCAAAATGGTGGCTGCTACTGCACAGGTGCCATTTTACGGCTGCCAATTTTTTTTTTTTTTTTTTTCCCCCCCCATCTAGCAAAATGGCACCGGCGGAGCTTGTGAGGCATCATCTATCAGAACGCAATAGATTGAGCAACATGGCGGCACCTGCGCACTATGTCAATTGTGTTTTCTAAACCCACCATAGTATATGCAGCATGTAAAATAAGGGGTACGTCACTGACGGATCAGTAACCTGTCACAAGCCATAAGGATGAATATGTAAGCAGAGCACCCATAAAGCCCCCTCCACAGGCCGCCCACAAAGCACAAGAATCTCTCTAAAGATTAAACAAGCACAAGATGGATCTCATCAACCAAGGTATCATTGTAATCAGTATAATTCTGCTGACCTGACACTAGGTTGCTCAGCACAACCCTGCTGACAGGTTCACTTTAATGTGATGGGGTTTTTTGTTCCGAGGCAGGCAACTAGATTACTACAATGGATGGAAGGCCTCTCCTATGAGGAGATGTTGGAAAAGTTAGGCTTGTTTAGCTTAGAAAAAAAAAATGTCTCAGAAGAGATCTCATTTATACGGCCAGTACAAAACACTGAAAACACGACTTATTCCTCCCAGAGACCATACTTATGACAAGGGTGCACTCATTATGGGTGGAAGAAAGGAGATTCTGGCAGACAAATAGGAAAGGGTTCTTTACAGTTAGAGCAGTCAGACTGTGGAATGCCAACCACAAGAGGTATTAATGGCCGACACTATGACAGCTTTTTAATAAGGGCTGGATGATTTCCTCGGTACACATAACATGGTGTGTTGTAATTAATTTAGTAACAAAATGTATACCATAATTGGTAAAGAACGATTGAACCAGACATTTTTACTAGCTATATACTTAAGTGAAAGCTTACCAGTTCCATAGACCAACTTGATAATAGAGTCATAAAAGGATGTAACATAAGTGGATTGTTTTTCTCAAAAACATTCTCGTACTATGGCATGATCTATCCCCCCCCCCATATAATCCAGGTGTTAAGATGACCACTGAAAGGAGTAGCTCTGAACAAAAATGTTATGTGTTTGAGGAGCGATGATTTGCACCTCAAAAGCCATCTGGGTAAAGATGCCCTTGAGGGTAGCTTTGTGGGCATCCTACAATTCATTTTTACCAGTACTGACCCTTTTAAAACAAAAAACATCCACACAATTTATAGCAATTAAAAAAAAAAAAACCACACACACACACACCACACAATAGGACCTATTAACTTTGAAGTAGACATTGGTCAGTTGCATATTTTATGACGATTGGTGGGAATCTTTCATCACCAGGATGGGATGCTGTTCCGTTTTTGTACTGGATTGGTGGGAATCGGTCACTCTGGCCAAGCTTCCCCTTCTGCACCAAGTGAGTCTACATCTAACCAGACATCCACGGCAATCAAACGCAACGTACCTGCTTCAGGTGGTTGCTTGTAACATATGAAGAAGATTCTTGCTGGGACTTTTCTAGACTTCGGAGACATCTTTCTAGTGTCCCCACAAAACTTTCTCGTAGATAATCCACGGAGCTGATCAGTTTGTTCACTACAGCTTGGTTGAGTCGGGAAATGATCAGGTCTTTGATCTGAAAGATGCAGTTTTTCACTTCTTGTACTCCAAGAGGCTCACCATTTTGAGGGATCGGGATACCTGAGGAAACAGAAGAGCATGAAGATACTCAACTTCAGATTATAAATCATTTTTATATTAAATGTTATAATATTATTACTTCTCACATTTATAGAGGCTATTGCCCTCTCAAATGGAAATCCACGAGCATTTAAGATCGGGTGCTTGCTAGACTAAAATACAACTATGGTATTAGATTTGCCCCCTCCTGTCTGACATTCACTGACCCATAAACTTGCATAAAATAGCTGGAAAATAATTGACGTCAATTCACCAACTCCCTTCCCTGTACACACTATGGACACTTACACAACCCATTTCTTCTGGTGTATGAGACATACTACCTTACTAAAGCTCCGAAGTCACCTTTCCCAGACTCTTATACAAATATCGTATAAGCATTTTTCATCCCTGCTTTATTTCCTTATCTGGGACTCCCAGAAATATTTGCAACTCCGTCAAGATGTTGTGCCCTGAGTTTTCTTGGTTGGCTTATGTCGAACTGTAGGATATGTTGCACTCTATCAGGCTGGAGTCACACACAACGTATTAAAAAATAAATATATAATAATAAATTTATATTATATGTATATATATTCCTTTTTTTAAAGACCAAATACACAGAAATGTTCCCTGAACAGTGATCCGTATGTCATCCTTTGGCAAGATGTGGCTGCGTGTTTTGCGCATGTAAACCTCCGTACGGCGAGATTTTCTCACAGGCAGTTATATTTTTACATATTCCTCACTAATAATGTTGGAAGTGTGTGTAAAATTTGGTAGCTCTGTTAAAATAAAGGGTTAAATCACGGAGAAAAAAACTGGCATGGGCTCCCACACAATTTTCTCCACCAGGGTGGGAAAGCCAGTGACTGAGGGCAGATATTAATAGCTTAGAGAGAGGGACCATGGTTATTTCCCCCCCCCACCCCCCCGGCTAACAACCATCTGCCCCCAGCCACCCCAGAAATGCAACATCTGTAAGATGCGCCTATTCTGGCACTTAGCCTCTCTTCCCACTCCCGTGTAGCGGTGGGATATGGGGTAATAAGGGGTTAATGTCACCTTGCTAATGTAAGGTGACATTAAGCCTGTTTAATAATGGAGAGATGTCAATAAGACATCTATCCATTATTAATCCAATAGTAATGAAGGGTTAAATAAACACATTAGGAATAAAGTATTTTAATGAACTAAATAAAACATATGGGGTTAATATCTTTATTGTACTCAATCCAATTGACGACCCTCGATCTTCTGGGGGGAAAAAAAAAAAAAAAAAAACAGCAATATCCCATACTTGTCCGCCATACAGTCATGTCCCGCGATGTAAATCCATCTGAAGAGGTTAAATACATTTACAACCAGGAATGCTGCTAATGCAGCCACCACTGGCTGTAAAAACTGGGGAATAAATGGAATGTAGCTTCGGTGACTTGTGGTGCTGCGCCGCCTGGTCCATGACATACATACATTTATTCTATTTTAACCTGTCAGTGTGATTTTACTGTACACCGCACTGAATTGCCGGCTTTTCTATAGGACACCGCTGCGTATTTCTCGCAAGTCACACACAGGGAAAATCTGGCACCATATTGCCAAACTAGGTAATACAACTCCACAGATGCTGGTCATGCCATGTAGACAATGGCTGAAATCATGATTTGAAGTGTATTCTCAAAACTAAAATGTAATCCTCTAACCATGAATGGGGAACAACTTCCAAAACTGGAGAATAGCCCTTTAATGCAGTCTCCAGACAAGTCATTTATAGATGGCAGGACTATCCAAGTAACACAGCGTGCTGGTGACCTATATCATATCAGACTGTCACATAGAAAAGTAGTAGAACATCTGCACCATAATGGAATGCTAATGATGCGCTGTAGATCACGTGTGTCAAGCTCTGGTCCGCAAGCAGAGAACACTTGGCCCGTGAGGAAAGCAGCCCCCCATTCTGCAATGTGAAGGAGCAGCACCAGACAAACAAGTGCCCTGTGCACAGTGAATGTAAGGTTACTTGCTGACACTTCTTCAGACCATCCACTGCACTGTCCCAGCAGGTGACCAGACAAGAGGTGCTTCTGTAAGGAGAGATCAGACCTTTCTTCTGTACACAGTAAATCCCTATGTGACCGCAGCTTGCCTCTGCTGGGAGAGCTGTACTCGCTCCTGTGCCATTCAGAAACTGCAGGGATTCCTCACAGGTACAGCTCTCCTGGGCTGAAGATTACAGGTTTCCTTACATTTTCATTCCATATGGCTTATTTTTTCCTTTGATACATTCTTGAGGCTTTTGAGGTCAGTCTTGTCAAATTGCTAGTGTATTTAAGTTTTACTTGTCTTCAAGATCCAAAATTTGCCATCTTAGGCCACTTTCACACTAGCGTCGTTTGGGATACGTCGCAATGCGTCGTTTTGGGAAAAAACGCATCCTGCAAAGTTGCCAGTCCTCTTGAGATTCGTTAAAAGGAGTCATCTGGTCTAAAACAACAAGTCTGCACTTACTCCATGCGACTGCTGACTTGTGAAGCCTTCCAGCGCACACTGCTCGCTGTGAGGATTCTCCGCAGTCAGCACCGGGAACAACGGTCACACGACCACAAGTATGCAATATGCAAACTCCTGGCCAGAACCTGACTGGACTGTTTTTGGCTTGCAGGTTCTGGCCAGGAGATTGCATAATGCATACTTGCGGTCACGTTCCCGGCACAGACACCGGAGAACCCTCACAGCGCCAAGTGCATGCTCTGGGAGGATACACAAGTCTGCAGTCACAGTGACTGCAGACTTATCACTTTACACCAGACACCACCTTTAACCCCTCCACAACATAGGGCGCACTTATATTTATCGATAAGGTAAAAAGTCCTCAATTGTAGATATTGTTTTAACAAATATCAAGGTCGGCTGGCGACCTTGTCCAAGTTTTTAATTTTGACCCTTTGTGTATTGGAGTTTAACATTACGGCTGTAGATGGTCAGGACTGGAGGAATTACAAAGTGCTCGGAGCTGATCAGCCCATGCAAAAAAGGTTCCTTAGGCACGTCTCACATTCCAATACTTTATTTAAAGAGAACCTGTAATCTCCAGAAGTGCAGTTTACCGGCAGATATAGGGTTAATCGGCAGGTTCATAGGCTGCATGTCCTGTATTGCCAGATTTCTGGAGCAGCAGCTAGATCTTGGAATAATGACATTCTACAATTGGATTTTTTTTGTTTTTTTTAAACAAAGTTACTGTCCTGAGAGAGGCACATTTATAAAGATTCTCAGCACAGGAACAGTTTTTTTTATTTAATTTATTTTTTAAACATCCAATTGTGCAAACTATTATTCCAAAATGTATTAAAACTGTTCCATACTTTGTTCCTGGGAAAAACAATTTGATGAAATAATTAAAACAATTAATGGGTAAAACTTCTTTCAAAGATCAATCCTAAACCAAAAGGTGTAAACGAGGTGACAACTGCAATTAATACAAAGACAACCTCCCAAGCCCAATGGCACAACAATGGAAACCCGAGGACGGCATTTACAGGAGGCATCTCAGAGTGGCTGCTGGAGTTTATGCTATTAGTCTTATAGAACCTACAGAGAAAGCATATAAAACCTACAAGAGAAAAAAAAAAAAATGAGCAAAAGCCCTGCTGTAACTTAAGGTACCGTCACACATAACAATATCGTTGCTTTTCGTGACGTAGCAACGATATAGTTAACAAAATCGTTATGCGTGACAGCGACAAACGATCAGGCCCCTGCTGGGAGATCGTTGGTCGCTGGGGAATGATCAGGACTTTATTTCGTCGCAGATCACCCGCTGACATCGCTGAATCGGTGTGTGACGCCGATTCAGCGATGTCTTCACTGGTAACCAGGGTAAACATTGGGTTACTAAGCGCAGGGCCGCGCTTAGTAACCCGATGTTTACCCTGGTTACCATTGTAAAAGTAAAAAAAAAAAACCACTACATACTTACATTCCTGTCGCGTCCTTCAGCGTCAGCTTTCCTGCGTCCCCCAGTGTCAGCGCCGGCCGGCCGTAAAGCAGAGCGCAGCGGTGACGTCACAGCTCTGCTTTCCGGCCAGCGCTTACACTGTGCAGAGAAGCTGACGCTGGGGGACGCGACAGGAATGTAAGTATGTAGTGTTTTTTTTTTTTTTACTTTTACAATGGTAGCCAGGGAAAACATCGGCCCTGCGCTTAGTAACCCGATGTTTACCCGGGGACTTCGGCCTCGGTCGCTGGAGAGAGCTGTCTGTGTGACAGCTCTCCAGCGACCACACAACGACTTACCAACGATCACGGCCAGGTCGTATCGCTGGTCGTGATCGTTGGTAAATCGTTAAGTGTAACGGTACCTTTAAGTAAAAAGCAAAAGTGCATTTAAATAACTCAGTTCTTAGTAATACTGTTTTGATCAAAAATAGCATAAAAGCCACCCACCAAGGTGCCCTGATTGGGACGGTTCTACGCTGTTTAATATTAAAACCTTACCATGTTTCAGAGTTGACCTCAGTGTGGAAATAAGGGCAGACAAAATGGACTGAGTGCACAGGTCTTGTTAGTGATGCCCACTGCATCACTAACATTTTTTTTTTTTTGTTTCTCGAGAAAACAAACACTTTTATACTCTGACGATTGCCCCACATACCTTCTGTTTCAGTCATAGGGGTGGGGATCTCTAGCTTTCCAGTCACATGCCCATTTCAAACTCTAAGGGTATGTGCACAAGTTGCGGATTCCTTTGCAAATTTTTCTGCGCAGATTCTGCAGGTAAAACGCAGTGCGTTTTACCTGCGGATTCCACACGGATTTAGTGCAGTTTTTGTGCGGATTTCACACTTGCAGATTCCCATTAAGAAAGAGGTGTAAGACACTCTGGAATTCGCAAAGAATTGACATGCTGCGGAAAATAAACCACTGCGTTTCTGCGTGGAATTTTATGCAGCATGTGTACTGTGGATTTTGTTTTCCATACGTTTACATTGTACAGGACAACGCAATCTCCCAGCAGATCCCGCACTTACGCAAGGTGTGCGTCCCAGCTTCATATCCTATGTGCGCATGCTCCAGTAAGCGGAAATGTGGCACCCCTAGGGGTATTTGCCACAAAAATAGTTACTGACAGTAAATGCAAATACTAAAATAGCAAGACTGCACTACCACCTCCGGCCAGAAGGGGGAGCTCCAGAGACTCCCCTTGATCCATTCTGGTCTGAGAGAAGAACTGGCAGTTGGGCTAAGGAGCTGATAGAGATTCAACTGTATGACCTCTCACTAACAGCCCTGTGACTGTTACCAGGCCTAAATCACCGGCCTGAGGAGAAGAGGGATAGAGAAAAAGGACATTGTGAGAACCGGGTAGCATTAATCACTACCCAGAACAGGCGCAAAGACGGATACCGGATCCGTGGCTGTATTCATTATATATAATACAGCAACCGGAAAACCGTGAGGTGATATCAGCTTCACTAGGGTCGGATGCAGCAACAGACACAGAGTTCAGCGGTACTCCCAGAGGGGGTAAACCGATAAAAGGACTCGGGTTGCCCGTCGAACCAGGACCCGGAGGGGACAGATTGGGCCGGCAGCCAGTTCACATACAGCAGCAGGGCCACACAGAAATTGCGCACAATAAGAGGCGAAGACCCCGGCAGGGTCAAAGTAACTCAGAGTTCCCATACAGACTCCGGTGACAGGACTGGTTGTAAATCCTTTTATGTTAAAGTAAACTGGTTAAACGTTTCAGTGCCTCAGTCTTTCATTTGGACAATAGCCATCTATCCAGGATCGAGATTGTCACCGCTGGGAGAACCTGCTGCTGATCAAGTAAGTGCCTGTCCCCTCATGATACCCCTTACACTGTGCATTGCCTGAGGCCACAGCACCGGGTCAAGCCACCCGTGACATCCCCCTCAAGAGACAGACTCCATTGGTCCGGTGCTGGGTATCCCGGTCTCCTGGGCGTCACAATTGGCGTCACGAACAGGATCTAGCCAGCCCGTATACCGGGTATTGTGTGCCGTGATTGGAGCCCAAAACTGTGAAAACTGGGATGAAAAATCTTGAAAATTGACTTTATTAAAGAAAAATCCATTCCCCATTGAAAACTATTGAAAGTGACTTTTCCCCATTGGTTATAATGGAGTAAAGATGGCCGCCATCCCCTGAGGTAATCACTTCATAACCGTTAGGCACGAGACTGTTAATTGAGCTACGCCATCACCTGAACCCCAGTCTAACTGAAAAACTTCAGAATCCGCCATTACAGAGCGCGGTGGGTGGGAGCAGCAGGGGGCGTGTCATTGTGGGCGGCACCAAGCTGAGCGCTCTGACATCAGAGCAAGGGGAAAATCGATCCTGCTGCACAGCGGAACGAATCTACACTATCCCGACGGAAGCGGAGGACCGGAAGGGTCCGGATTAACTAAGGGGGCACAGTATGTCGCAGCACGGAGACGCCGCAGCACTCGGCAACGCTAATGCAGCTGAAAGACAGAGTGTCAATAGAGAGTCCGGCAGCGCAGCGGTGCAAGGAGTGGCGCCCATCATGCCGGTGCTGATGCCATATACCCCGGGTGGCCCATGGCTTCCAATGTATGAAGGTGAGCCCAATACCCTTGACGATTTCAGAGAAAAGATGCTGGCCCATTTTGACATGTTCCCTGTGGGTGAAGTTCAGCGTGTTAGTCTCCTGATGATGCAGTTAAGTGGCCATGCTAAGCGAGAAGTCACAGCATGGGCAGCTGATCTAAAAGGCACTGTTGAACGCATATTTGCTGGATTAAAAGCTACATTTGAAACCACGGCCAGCAGCAAAGCTAAAATACGATTCTTTAGTTGCAAACAAAAAGCTAATGAGGGCGTGAGAGACTTTGCCTTAAACCTGCAGGAAGCCCTTAAATCACTTACACTGGCTGAACCCATTTTTAACACCGGAGCGGATAAACTGCTAAGAGATCAATTTATTGAGGGACTCTACACCCCTTCTCACCGGGGGCATGTGAGCATGCTTGTTTTTAAGAACCCTGAATTGACATTTGCCCAAATAAAGGAGAGCGCTATACGTCTCCAGCTGGCAGAGGCACCTCGGGATCAGGATCCTGCGCAACCCATGGCAGAGGCACCTCAACAACAGGGAGTGCCAGTGACATCAGCTATGTCTGTGGCCATTGCTAAGCCCCTGGGGCCCAGTACTAATGAGGCTCTTCAACAAAAGCTTGACTCTTTAGCTGATGTTGTTGCTTCAATGGCTAAAACCATGCAGGAGATGAGAGGACACAAGATGGAGTTGGCAAACTGTAGAGAGGATGTTCCATGGATGAGACCCCGGAGATACCCGACATGGAGAGGATGACCCCGCGACCGCTACCAACCGGATGGACAGCCCATTTGCCGCCGTTGCCAGCAGCCGGGCCACTTTGCACGAGATTGTGATTTAAACGGGAATCCCCTGGGAATGCGGGCCGCTTCGCAGGAATGAACTTTCAAGGCCCAACACCCTGGCACGACAGGTACATCGGAGGACGACCCATTATCCCTATCGTGCTGGACGGAATTCCCCTCAACGCTTTGCTGGACACAGGTTCCCAGATTTCATCTATACCGTATATCCTTTATAAGAGGTACTGGGCTGATGCAGATATTGATAAAGGGCCCTCTGATGTTGAACTAGATATATGGGCCAGTAATGGTAAGTTGGTACCGAAACTAGGATTCAGGGAGATGACCATAAAGATTGGTAAAGTAGAACTGAAGAAACAGGGTATAATTGTTGTTGATGTTGACCGGCGGAACTGTGAACCAACTGTATTGATAGGAATGAATGTGTTAGAGAACTGCTTTTCCGAAGTCATTTCTGTCTTACAGCAAATTGCTGAAACTGCCCAATCCTGCCAGCAGAGAGTTCTCCGGAGGGAAATAAAAGTATTGATGTTAAGGCAACAGGTAGAAGTTGCAGGTGGAGAAATCGGCAGTGTGAGGGTAAGTGATCCAACGTCTATTGTAATCCCACCAAAAACAGAAATGCTGGTATGGTGTAGAGCAGCCATTGGTACTAAGGGACGAGATTATCAAGCCTTAATAGAACCAGTGTACACCGACAGCAGGCCCACTATACTCACAGCACGAGGGATAGTCGAGGTACACCGGGGACGAGTGCCGGTACGACTTTTGAACTGTGGAGAGGAAGAGGTCACTTTGCCAAGGTATGCTACAATGGCAAAGCTATATACTGTTGACAACAATGCCATCACAACCATTGAGCCCTTAGAACCAACCTGTCAGGTGGAAGGCAATGGCTCAGATGGAGAAATGGAGGATTGGTGCCAACAGCTACACGTGGGCATAAATTCAACACCTACCCATCAAAAACAAGGGGTGTATAGGCTAATGACGGAATATGAACAAGTCTTCAGTAAACACCCATTGGACTTCGGACGGATAGAAGGGGTAGAACACACAATCCCCACAGGTGACCATCCCCCAATAAAAGAAAGATATAGACCCATACCGCCCGCTCACTATCAATGTGCAAAAGATATGCTGAGGGAAATGAAACAGGCCGGGGTAATAAGAGACAGCTGTAGCCCCTGGGCGGCCCCTCTAGTGATTGTCAAAAAAAAGGACGGAACCATGAGAATGTGCGTAGACTACCGGAAGATTAATAACATCACCCATAAAGACGCTTACCCCTTGCCTAGGATAGAAGAGTCCTTAACTGCTTTGAAATCTGCTAATTATTTTTCCACCTTAGACTTAACAAGCGGGTATTGGCAAGTCCCTGTGGCTGAGAGAGATAAGGAAAAGACGGCATTCACCACACCAATGGGTCTATGTGAATTTAATCGCATGCCGTTCGGACTCTGCAACGCATCCGGTACCTTCCAGCGGCTGATGGAATGCTGCCTCGGACACAAGAACTTCGAGACCGTCCTCCTGTACCTAGATGATGTGATCGTCTACTCAAAGACTTACGAACAACACTTAATAGACCTGGCAGAAGTGTTCGAAGCCTTATCCAGGTATGGCATGAAAGTCAAGCCATCCAAATGTCACCTTCTCAAGCCAAAGGTACAGTACCTGGGACACATCGTGAGTTCGGAGGGAGTAGCACCAGATCCCGAGAAAATAAGCGCCATAAGGGATTGGCCAAGACCTACCAGCGCAAAAGTAGTGAGACAATTCCTGGGATTGGTGGGTTACTATCGCAGATTTATAAAAGGATTTACCAAGTTGGCAGCACCCTTGCAAGACACCTTGGTAGGGCAGACGAAGAAACCTTCAAACCGAAACCCTCCTTTTCAGTGGAACGACGAAAGGGAAGACTCCTTTGAACAACTAAAGAAGGCACTAACCGGAGAAGAGGTTCTGGCATACCCAGATTACCATAAACCTTTCATCCTCTACACCGATGCCAGTAATGTGGGACTAGGAGCGGTGCTGTCACAAAAGCAAGAAGGTCGGGAGAAAGTCATCGCCTTTGCAAGTAGAAAGCTCCGGCCTACTGAAAGAAATTCAGAAAATTACAGCTCCTTCAAATTGGAACTACTGGCAGTAGTTTGGGCTGTGACGGAGCGTTTCAAACACTATCTGGCCGCTGCAGAATTTATTGTCTATACTGACAACAATCCGTTGACCCACCTGGACACAGCCAAATTAGGTGCGTTAGAACAGCGATGGATAGCCCGGTTATCTAATTACAACTTCATAATCAAGTATCGAGCAGGTCGCAAGAATGGAAATGCCGATGCCCTATCCCGGATGCCACACTTGAGAGATGTAGAAGAGGAAACGGGGGAGCTTGAAGAAATTGAACTACCAGCCTTCCATCGTCCCAAGGCAAAACATCATCAGTCAAGTACCTATCAGAAACAACAAGAGGTGAATTTTAATCCGTTAGCACACCATAGATGGGCTGACACCCAAGACAGCAATCCGGCTGTGAAGTTGGTGAAGGAACTGTTGACTGAGCAAAGTGCATATCCCTATGAGGATGCCCCAGAAGAGACGCATCAACTCTGGAAAGAGAGAGGCAAAATGTTCCTGTATCAAGGGAAGCTCTGTAGAAGATACACCAATCCGAAAACACATGAATTGGTTTGGCAGATTATTGTGCCTAAACAAGATGTGAAGATGGTCCTCGAAGCTTACCATAATGGTGCTGGTCACTTCGGTTGGAAAAAGTTAGAAGTACTTCTAAGAGAAAGATTTTATTGGGTCGGGATGAGAAAATCAATCGAACAGTGGTGCAGAAATTGTGGCCCGTGCAACCTCAGAAGAAACGATCAAAAGAACCAAAGAGCACCACTGCAGCCCATAATCACCAAACAACCACTTGAACTTGTAGCCATGGACCACGTGAAGTTGACACCAAGCTGGTCCGGCTATGTCTATGCCTTGACCATCGTGGACCATTATTCACGTTTCTTGGTAGTAGTACCCGTAAAAGATCTGACAGCAAAAACAGCAGCCAAAGCGTTCCAAACGTACTTTTGTAGACCCCATGGATATCCGGAACAGGTTCTCACCGACCAAGGTACAGCCTTTGAATCAGAGATCTTCAGAGAATTCTGTAATATGTATGGTTGCAAAAAGATCCGGACGACGGCCTATCATCCACAAACAAACGGCTTATGCGAGAAGATGAACCATATTGTAATAGACCTACTAAAGACTTTACCTGAGACAGAAAGGAATCAATGGCCAGAGAAATTGCCTGACTTGGTGGATCTGTATAATCATGTACCGGTGAGCTCCACCAACTGCACCCCAGCTTACCTTATGCGTGCAAGACCCGGCCAATTACCAATCGATCTAGAAATGGGAATTCTGAAACCAGACGCAGAAGTTCAAGACTCCAATTGGGATATCATACGGCAAAAGCAGTATCGCCAAGTGCAAGAGAGTGTGGAAAGAAGCCTTCAGTAAACTAGAGAAAGACAAGAGCGAACTTTCAACCAGAATGCTCTAGCGACCCCATTAAGACCGGGTGACCAAGTGCTCAAGAGAAATCGTCGAACCAATAAACTGGACAATCAGTGGGAAGCCGTACCCTACACAGTTTTACCAACAAGAGTGGATAATCCTAAAATGTGTCTCATTAGCAAAAACGGAGGCTTAACATCTGTACTAGTGTCAAGAGACAATCTTAAATTATGTCCGGAAGCATTGAAAGAGCCAGACGTTGTCCAGCCAGAACCAGAAGTTATTCAACCCATACAGGTTCAACCAGTAAAGGAAAAAGAAGAGGAAGTGTATCACACCTGTATAGGAGACTTTCCCAAAACCCTACTAACATACCATGGTGCAGTAGTGGTTCCCATGGTGGCCTTTTACCCAACACCGAACCCAATACCAGAAGTCCCAAGACAGGAAGAGGCTGACCCCGTACTACAGGAGGTTCCAGGCCAGGAAGAACAGATTCCTGGTCAGAGTAATCCCATTCACGGTGGACTTGCCAACTCCATAGTCGTGGAATTATCTTTAGCAGAGCGGGCAGATACTACATCCGCAGTAGACAGTAGTACACCACATGAAGAGACACCGCTATTACGTAGATCACAGCGTAGTACCCAGGGTCAATTACCGGCCAGGTATGCAGATTACCAACTATAAAGCTCATAATGTGAATTGTATATATGTTATGCCGTATATAGTTAAACAGAAAATGTAGTATAGTCATTGTTATCAGTCTGCAACGTTTAAGCCCAGTGCCTACACAGAGACTTGTCTGTATGAACTTCTTGCATATTCTTGAACTTTTTAGTTTCAACAAGTTTTTATTTTTCAACAAAAAACCAAGAAAGTTTCACAACAAAATCCCTCGCAGGGGAGTATATATGAATATTATCAAATTCTAAATTAACCTTGATGGTAATTAAACAATACAGTTAAACACGGAGACAAAGACAGGTGGTTGAAAAAGACAAGGGGGGGGGGGGGGAAGGGGGTAAGAGATCCATTACTGCGTCAGAGTACTATCAATGGTCGGGTATAAGGACCCAATCAAAGGAAGGCAATTTAACACCAGATTGGCCTCATAGAGATAGTGTTAGGACTTGGTCAAGATTACTGCTAGAGTTCCTTTCAATCCACGGTCTCCATATTTGATAGTAAGGCTCCCATGAGTCCTCTCTTGTAGCTTGTATTCGTTCACATAACATGATAGTGTTCATCTTGTCAATTACTGAGGAAAGAGATAGGGTAGTTGTTTTCCATTTTGTTGCAATGTGTAGCTTAGCGGCGAGGAACAGCTGATTGACTAGAATATGGAGTTTGTTGGAGAAGCCCGGGTATCTAGCTCCCAGCAGGAACACCGTTGCGTCTAACTGAATCGTTCCACCATAAAGCTCCTCTACAATAGATTTGATCTTTGACCAGAGTGTGGAAACGACCGGACAATCCCACCACGTATGCTTTAGATCTCCCAGAGCTCCACACCCCCTGAAACACCGATCTGATAGATTTGGGTAGATGGCATGTAATTTGCTCGGAACTAAATATGTCCTATGTAGGAGCTTGATGGATGTTTCAACTAAAGAGGTTTGAAGACTTCCCTTAGAGAGGGTGCAGCAGCACTTTTGCCACTCCAATGGGGACATTATCTTATTAAGGTCTCTTTCCCATTGTATCATATATGTGAGTTTTACATCCTCTGATATTGCGTTTAGGTTTGAGTAAATCAAAGAGATGGCTCCCCTGCCCAGTGGGTCATTTAAACATATTTGCTCGTAACCCGATGGGCGGTGGGTGACACCATGTCCCAGGATCTGTTCAGCAAAGTGAAAAATTTGAATGATACGCAATATTTCAGAGCTAGGTGGAGAGTACTTTTGGATGAACTCTTGTTTGGTGAGTAGAATATTAAATGGCGAAGTAAGATGTTTAAGGGTATTTAGACCTCTAGACACCCACCAATGGAAAGGGCGGGGCTCCAACCCTGGTGGAAAAGCTGGATTATGAAAAATATGCGTCATTAAGGAAGTTTTGGATTGTAGGGAGTGTTTAAATCTTTCCTTCCTCCATAACATCAGGGAATGTGATGTGAATGGAGCTGATACATGGATCCCTTTTGGAAGTCTTTGCAACGACCACATGAGGCCTGGTAGAATGAATGGGGTCAGGAAGTGAGATTCGAGATTCACCCATCTGGGTGCGCTATGGTTGTCCGCATTAGCACTTATTAGCTGGGCTAGTTGGGCCGCTCTATGGTATAAAGTGAAGTTGGGCAGAGACATACCTCCTCGTCTTCTACTAATAAACATGGTTTTAAGTCTTATCCTAGGTCTTTTTCCCTGCCATAAAAATTTTGAGATCGTGCTATGAATATCTAGTAACGTTTTGGCAGGGACAGGGATGGGCAAAGATCGGAAAACATACAGAAATCGTGGTAAGGAAACCATCTTAATGGCGTGTAGCCTACCTAACCAGGATAAGGGCATAGATGACCATCTGGTAAGATCCGATTTGAGATTTTTAATTCTTGAACTTTTTATCAGCCCGGAGGCACTAAATCAAAGCTCCGGAAAGACTGCTTTTTGAACTTTGCTCCTCGCTCTTTTTGAACTTTCTTTAGACTTTATATTGATAACTCCGTTGGAAAAATGGAACTAAATTCCTGGACACAAAGTGCAGTGCCTTTCCTAGTACCTTCAAGGATAGAACTGTATTAATGGACGCTATTTGAAGTGACTTTGTACAGAACTATATTTTTGTTTCCTCGAGTGGTTTTTGTAACTTTTCATTTTTAAGACTCTGTACATATTAATTGTTATTTCAAAATGTTATTGTCCCACAGTCCCCGAGTACTGTTCTTAACTAAGGGGGAATGTGGCACCCCTAGGGGTATTTGCCACAAAAATAGTTACTGACAGTAAATGCAAATACTAAAATAGCAAGACTGCACTACCACCTCCGGCCAGAAGGGGGAGCTCCAGAGACTCCCCTTGATCCATTCTGGTCTGAGAGAAGAACTGGCAGTTGGGCTAAGGAGCTGATAGTGAGAGGTCATACAGTTGAATCTCTAACAGCCCTGTGACTGTTACCAGGCCTAAATCACCGGCCTGAGGAGAAGAGGGATAGAGAAAAAGGACATTGTGAGAACCGGGTAGCATTAATCACTACCCAGAACAGGCGCAAAGACGGATACCGGATCCGTGGCTGTATTCATTATATATAATACAGCAACCGGAAAACCGTGAGGTGATATCAGCTTCACTAGGGTCGGATGCAGCAACAGACACAGAGTTCAGCGGTACTCCCAGAGGGGGTAAACCGATAAAAGGACTCGGGTTGCCCGTCGAACCAGGACCCGGAGGGGACAGATTGGGCCGGCAGCCAGTTCACATACAGCAGCAGGGCCACACAGAAATTGCGCACAATAAGAGGCGAAGACCCCGGCAGGGTCAAAGTAACTCAGAGTTCCCATACAGACTCCGGTGACAGGACTGGTTGTAAATCCTTTTATGTTAAAGTAAACTGGTTAAACGTTTCAGTGCCTCAGTCTTTCATTTGGACAATAGCCATCTATCCAGGATCGAGATCGTCACCGCTGGGAGAACCTGCTGCTGATCAAGTAAGTGCCTGTCCCCTCATGATACCCCTTACACTGTGCATTGCCTGAGGCCACAGCACCGGGTCAAGCCACCCGTGACATCCCCCTCAAGAGACAGACTCCATTGGTCCGGTGCTGGGTATCCCGGTCTCCTGGGCGTCACAGAAACATATACCCAAATTAAGTATTTACCCTTTTCACTACATGGTAAAACTGACCAGGCAATAGGATTCTCCATGTCAGTACGAGTACAATTATTATTATTATTATTTATATAGCACCATTGATTCCATGGTGCTGTACATGAGAAGGGGTTACATACAAATTACAGATATCACTTACAGTAAGCAAACTAACAATGACGGACTGATACAGAGGGAAGAGGACCCTGCCCTTGCGGGCTTACATTCTACAGGATGGTGGGGAAGGAGACAGTAGGTTGAGGGTTGCAGGAGCTCCAGTGTTGGTGAGGCGGTAGCTTCAGTAGTGGTGAGGAGGCAGCGGGGTCAGTGCGGGCTGTAAGCTTTCCTGAAGAGATGGGTTTTCAGGTTCCGTCTGAAGTATCCGACTGTGGTTGATAATTGGACGTGTTGGGGCAGAGAGTTCCAGAGGATGGGGGATATTCGGGAGAAGTCTTGGAGGCGATTGGGTGAGGAGCGGATAAGTGTGGAGGACAGAAGGAGGTCTTGGGAGGACCGGAGATGACGTGAGGGAAGATATCGGTAAATTAGTTCAGAGATATATGGAGGAGACAGGTTATGGATGGCTTTGTAGGTCAGTATTAGTAATTTGAACTGGATACGCTGAGGGAATGGGAGCCAGTGAAGAGATTTGCAGAGGGGGGAAGCAGAGGAGTAGCGAGGAGAGAGATGGATGAAACATGTATACATTTTGGTTTACTTTATTTCAGAGGAGAAAAAAAAAAAAAAAACACAGAAATGTGTGTAATTATATATATATATATATATATATATATATATATATATATATATATATATATATATATATATATATATATATATGTTTTTATGTAGCCATTCCCAACCCCAAGACCCGCAACGTTTAAAATTTTCGATATTTAGTGCTATGGGAGGGCTTATTTTTTGCACCCTGATGCTACTTTGGTTAGATCCGATGTTTTGGTTGCCTCTTATTGCAATGTTGTGGCGGGGAAAATGCGCAACTCTAGTGTTCCAATTTTTTTTTTGTCTCATTACACCACTTGCTGATCGGATTAATTTTAGATTTCAATAATTCGGACTCTTGGGTCATTCCATGTCAAGTGAACCAATGATTTTTACTACTATATTTTTAATTCTTTTGATATTTTGTTATTTGGTAATGGTGTGTCAGAATGCATAATGTGAAGAAAAAAAAAATTCTAGATTTTTTTTTTTTTAATTGATTTTCAAAGTTCGGAAAAAGTGCAAATTTCGGTGTTGCCTGCCTTTACATTTCTCCCCATAACTCAGGCTAGTAAAAACAAAATAAACATCATTCTTCTCAGAACTGTGCAGGCTTTCACCAGATATGTCACAAGAGTATCTACTATATAATTGTCTATGGGTCACTTCCGTCTTTGTCACGGATATTTATAGGTCGTGGCCTCTGTCTGTCAAGGAAATCCAAGTCGCTGATTGGTCGTGGCTGTTTTGCCGCGACCAATCAGCGACGGGCACAGTCAAGAAGAAAATGGCCACTCCTTACTCCCCGCAGTCAGTGCCCGGCGCCCGCATACTCCCCTCCAGCCACCGCTAACACAGGGTTAATGCCGGCGGTAATGGACCTCGTTATGCCGCGGGTAACGCACTCAGTTACCGCCGCTATTAACCCTGTGTGTCCCCAACTTTTTACTATTGATGCTGCCTATGCGGCATCAATAGTAAACAAAAAAAAAAAATGTAATGTTAATAATAAAAAAAACCTGCTATACTCACCCTCTGTAGTCCGCCGAGCCGCTAGCGCCTGCTGCCATCTTTCGTTCCCAGCGATGCATTGCGAAATTACCCAGAAGACTTAATGGTCTCGCGAGACCGCCAAGTCTTCTGGGTAATTTCGCAATGCATCCTGGGAACGAAAGATGGCGGCAGCCGCGTGCCCATCGCCATAGCGCCGTTGGATCCCAGGGGTGAATATGTAACTTTATTTTAATTCTCTCTCTCTTTTTTTTTTTTTTTTTTTTTTAACAGGGATGTGCCCACACTGCTGAATACTGCGTGGGCTACATGGCTGCTATATACTATGTGGGCAGTACTATATACTACATGGCTGCTATATACTACGTGGGCAGTGCTATATACTACGTGGGCAGTACTATATACTACATGGCTGCTGTATACTACGTGGGCAGTACTACATACACTATATGGCTGCTATATACTACGTGGGCAGTACTATATACACTATATGGCTGCTATATACTACGTGACCTGTGTTATACTGCGTGGGCTGCGTTATATACAATGCATCGGGTATTCTACTGTATGTATGTATGTATGCATGCATGCATGCATGCATGCATGTATATATGTATATAGCAGCCACATACTAAGTGGCCTGTGCTATATAGTATTTGTATGCTATATACTACATGGCTCCTATATACTACGCGGCCTGTGCTATATACATACATACATATTCTAGAATACCCGATGCGTTAGAATCGGGCTATCATCTTGTCTTTGATATTAATTTACCTATGCGAACACAAGCGCAAAACTTTAAAACGCATTTCCGAAAAAAAAACCAAAAAACATTTAATGTAAAAATTTCAAAAACTGCCCATGTGCCTGCTATGCTCCTAGCCACATCTGTACCAAATTACAAGCTGGGATCGTAATGGATCATATTTAAAAAAAAATAAAACTATTACAGTGTTAATTCGAAAATCTCACATTCAGATCTGTTCAGCCTGTGGTCTAGCAGTGTGGGGTCTCTATATACACACACCAAATAATCCATGATTTTTAGATATTACTGTATTATTTTATTATGTTACAGCTTAGATGCAGGAGAGGACAGAGGGGAAAGCTTTGTTAGGGCTGAGAATGAGCAGGGGTAGACAGTGACTGCAGAGCAGATGACCGGCCGGCAGCTCCAGCCTCCAGAGGCCACGTTCACACCAAATCTTACCACCCAGGAAACTCCTCAAATGGAGCGAGAAAAATATTCTTATCATCCAGTTCATGGATTGACTACAAAGAGGAGGAGAGATTGTGAAAACATCGGTTACAGGAAGCAGAAAGGGGACTCCGCAATACCACACTGTCACTGTAGTGACACAGAAATAAAAACAAGGGTTTTGTCATTCAGCAAAGAGAGTGACGTCTGTGAAGTGGTAGAAGGCGGCACAAGATCGGCAATGGATGACAACTGGTGATGTGATGTGACCTGTGAATATGATCGGCGCTGGTGGCGGCTATTGGACTCTCCAAAGACTGAAAATGAAGAAGTACAAAGGACTTTTCTGCAGCTTCTGGTCCAGCGCCGTCCTTTGTGTATCCAAGAAAACCAGACATTGTAAAAGTTACAAAAATCAGATATGAACTCCGGAGGAGCCGAGCACCATGACCGGCCGTACATACTCGGACACAAAAGGAAATGGCCGTTGCTAGTGAGCGCTTATGGACAAGATATGCAAATTGCCTCTTCTGAGAAAAAGAGGACTTAAACTCTATAGCGCCACCTGCTGGAAGTAGCGATCCTACAAGTCACAATCAACCCTTTAACGAGTCGTGCAATATGACTTAGGATAAAAGCCAAATCACTATCTCAATTCGCAGACACGGTGTTTCGGGCTGTTGGCCCTCGTCAGTGCAAAGCATGAGAACTGATTTGGCTAGGTGAGAGGCTCTGGACTGGGGTCTAAGGGTATCGTTTCTCCTTATGGAGAGTGACATACCATCTCTGGCTTGTCAAGATAAGGAGGCTTATTCGCCGTGCAATGCTCCTTACATTTCACCCACTAGAAGGGACACTGATGATAAAAGGCCAGTTTACAAACCTAATATTGTTTGATTAGTTCACATTTTATAGAACAAGGATTTAAGTACTGGACTATTCTTCTTAAACACTTCATAAATGACGTGTTTAGTGATATAATAGAAAAAAATTATTAGATGTATAAATAGGTGGTAAAAATATTGTTTCTTTTAATCTTGTTTTAACATATAATTAGGATGAGACTGCATTTGGAAAAATCACACTTGAGGATATGATCACCTTTTTTTCTTTTGGTTTGTTCAATGAATTCAGGTTGAAAATGCTGAGCAAGTTGTGTTATGATGATCAAGATGGATTTATTCCGGCACTTCGGTATTTGTTTTTTGTGTTTCTTTATTGTTGCATACAAAAATTGAATTCAATAAGTTGTAATTTGAAAAGAAAAAGGGAAGAAACTCACACAAACATAAAATCAGATGATGCAAGGCTTAAAAAAAAAAAAAAAATTTGACAGGTCCCAAGTTGAATCCCTGTACAAATATAAACAAGAACAAGTAACACATGCATGTTTTCACAATTTAAAAAAACATACGTTTCACAATTGCGCATCAAAATTTTGAATTTGATTTTTCCAAAACAAAATATCAAGAAACATAGTCTTGTGACAGATCAAATGAAAGCTGGTACCGTTCTGAGAACAATGATGCCTCCCCCACCTCTTTATCTTAATTCTAGCCCGAGATATGATAAAAAAAATGTAAAGCCATACCAGGCCAAAATCCGCACTTTCAAAACTTTAAAAATCTGTAAAAAATTAACTGATGAAAAAAATTCTAAGCTTTTAATTTGTAATTAACTAAAGTTGTACTTCATAAAAACAAACAAAAAAAAAAATCTAAAGATGTCAGGTAAAAAAAAAAAATATTCATATTTGGATCACTTGATATGGAATGACCCTCTTACAAACACAGATACGAAATGTGTATTTTTTTGTTTTATTTTTATTGGGGGCAATTTGAACTTATTTTTTTTCTCCACTTTTTACTATATTTATTAGTCCCCTTAGGGGACCTGAAGCTGTGATCGTCAGATACATACCAGCACAACAAAATATTTTTTGGGCTCCAGTTAGTCAGCTGACAACCTGTGGTTAGAACATATTCTGCATTATCTAAACCAGTTCATACAGACCACACTGGTCACCAACCTTGGAAGTCCATGTTGGCCGCGTCCTCCAGAAGTTGCTCCCTCATGCTGTTTAGGGTTTCCACAATCATGTCCTTCAGTTCTTCTTGCTTGCGATCAGCGATCCCCATGAGAGACTCGTACAGCTCACTCTCCTTCTGCCGTGTGTACTCTAGTCTCTTCGGAGTAATTTGAAGATCTCTCCGCATATCAAATGCTGTATTGATGAATAATTCCAAACTACGACTGTGCACCATGTTAAGAACCATTGCTGCGTCAACTAGGTGCATCTGCAGAACTTGCCGGGCAAAACCGCCGAGTAGACGCAACTTGTCAAATTGTTCAACCAGAACATTAGGGGCTGGACTGCCAGACCCTGCGGCCCCGCAGCTACATACACCCCTTTTTATATAGCCAAGCTCAGTCATCTGCTCGTGTAGTGCTGACAGCCCACCATCTGAGCTACTTATCAATTTGTCTTTAGGAGTTGTTCGAATGAAAAAGATGGGGAGTTTGTACTTTGCCTTAATATCTGTAAGCTCCTCTTCATCTGGGGTAGATAGGAGGTCCTCACTTATGGCATAAAGAACTACTGACTGCACATGGTCAATGTAGTCTTCAACAGTAGTTGTCACAGGTTGGGAGCCACGGCAAGGGGTGACCACAAGATCGACATCCTGTAAAAGGAGAAAAAGGAAAAGTTCAAATGAAATTAGAAATATGCAAACATGGCCGTCTGGTTCATACTGTTTACAAGTATTCTTTCAACTGGGCAGCACAATCTGAAGAGAAGCCAGTTCTGGCCCATGGACCCCAAAAAGCCTCAGGCAGAGGTAACCTAGCTAAGATAATTCTCTAAAAAGGCAACATCTCAGAATTTAGAAAATTGGGCTAACAGCAGGTCGGTGGAGATCAACGATTACTTCCCTGTATTATATTATTAGCTACCTGGAGTATAAGGATAACGCTAGCAAGTACGACAAGAACCGTGAGATCTGTGATTGACTGCAGCGGTCATATCAAAGTAGATGACATTATTCCTACAGGGAAAGGATCACTGGTATCAGATCTGGTGCTATACATGCCAACACCACCACTTAGGTCAGTGACGGTCAGGTGCACGTAGAGATCATCACTGCCTGCAAGTACACAAATAGCAGCGACATTCACAAGTTAAACGCAAGATCTGCAATCAGGGAATGGCGATTGTTTTATTCTTAAGACTTTCTCTACGTGACTTATGCACAAAAGTCAAATGTACTCCGTTCTGCCATGTCTGGAATTTTTTATTTATTTTTATACACGATCATACTCAGCATATAAACTTGAATAATAAAACCCAAAGTAATAAAAAAAGTGAAGAAAAACTCCCTATTCATCAGCAAAATGAGCCAAATGCAAACAGAGCCATTATCTTATCGGCCTAGTAGGTCTCGCTCGATTAACAAGCCAAATGCTGGATACATGCCAGCCTCACAAAATTATCACTGCCGGACTAGCTGCCACATGCACCCCCGTCCAATCCCTCCCCAGCACCGATTAGCAGCTTACTGTCAAAATTCAGAAGACAGAAAGCGGTGTGAGCAGGGACAGCTTTCTGATTGTATCACACCTGCTGCACCCAGTAAACTAAGTGATACATCGCTGGAATCAGAGTCTCTCCAGAATGGTGCTCAGAAGCAGCAAAAATATACTAACAGATTTACTTTGATATTTATACATCTAGAAAAAGTGGTGTCTTGCACATTGATCATTTGTAAAACTTTAGCCAAGAAGCAAATTTTGTCTTTATTATATTTTACAATTCCCACAGAGAGTTGAATGTAAAAAGCTGCACAAATCTTACTGCAATATCAAAAATGCATTGCGCCACTTTACAACTTCCCAAAAGGAAATCTCTTCTGTGTCGGTGGAAGGGCGGGGATCGCATGAGAGCGAGAGATGGACTGATGAGTCAGACTCAGGACCGTTATACAAGGAGGAAACCAGAATGCAAAAACAAAAACCTACTGACAAGGGAGAAGCACAGCAGCATCAAAAGCAAGAGGAGAAAACGCAGAAATAACAGTTCTGAGCAACAAGGTTACTGTACTTCAGCTCTCCAGCATGTCAGTATGCCTGCAGCAAAGGCTCTGCACACAAATGCTGCCGAGCCGCCCTCGTTACAGGCAGATCACATGCATTTTCTTTCCCAGGGCCAGAGGCAAATCCTCAACTGATGCATAGAACAATGTTGGGCTGCAGGGTGGCTCAGTGGTTAAGCACTTGCTTTGCAGCGCCGGGGTTCTGGGTTCAAGTACAACATCTGCAAGGAATCTGTGTCGGTTTCATACTGAGAGAATTTAGATTGTGAACCCCCAATGGGGACAGAGACACGGACGTGTAAACGAGGCCCAAGTGCCTAAAAATAAATATTGCTGTATAGGTACAGAAATAATATCCCATCCTCACCGCGTGTACGCTTGGCTAATGTAATGACAAGGCTCCAGCTAGCTACATCCTGTCTGTACCATAGGCAGAATAAACACCAGGGACCAAGGTCCTCATAGATCCAGGAGGTCATTGACAAGCACCGGATAACTGGAGAACAGAGCCCCTTCTATCCTCTTTAGAGTAGCCCACCAGTGGCCCTTTACTCTCCCATTCAGACAGGCCTATAAAACATAGCGAATGTCCTGTGCGCATGCAAACAAAAATCATCATCCTTTGTTCATGGAATATCGCACCAGAAAAAAAAACACAAAACAAAAAAACACACACACACACACACTGCACCCGACAAGAGTTTTGCTCATCCATCGGGGGGTACTGAGATCGGATAGTTGAACCTCCTTATGAACACTAGCGGTGTTCCTTTAAAAAAAAAATTTAACAAAATAGCATTTAATTTGTGATGGATGATAGAATATACGGTAGTTATATTTCACAAATGGCATGTTGGCACACAGATTTTTTCCTTGTCACAGTAAAAAGGAACCAAAACAAGTCATATCTTTGCGGGAGAATTTGTACATTTTTTTTGTGGATGCATTGAAAATGGTGAAGCCCTCTGTAGTAGACACACTGCAGACTCCGAGGCATGTGTCAATTCACACTGCCCATTTTCTCCTCCACAGGATTCGGTCATACACCGCCCAGAGGAAACGTACCCATACACACTGTACAACTTGCACTGAACTTCTGTTGTTCCTATATAAAACAATCAATTTTCGAAACGGTCTTCATTTCTACCATTGTGTCAGACTGTAAAAGGGGTCCATAAAATTTTAGGAAGATCAACCCAACACTTGTTGAAGCAATGAGAAATACAGACCAAATAGGGAACCACTGATACAAATCTGCCATGCAAACCCCAAACCAAGTGGAGAGGCAAAGAACAAGGAATGTAAAGATGGACACTCCAAAACGTAAGGAGATTAGAGCAAGAGAAAAAAAAAATTATGGAGCAGAAGTCCAAAGAATAACGTAAAAAAGGTACAAGTTCATTACAAAAAAAAAAATATGTCATAATGACAATCATTAATGCATGTGACAAACATAAAAACAGTACAAGAGACATTTAGAAAAGAGATCAGGTAGTTAGCGGCGTGTGCACCCAATTATATCATGTTCATATATAGAAAAGTGCTTAGTGCAGTCCGATGGAGGAGAAAAATAAGGTAATAGGGTGGTAAGTAACAATAGTAGTAATATCTAGAGCAGAAGGGCCCTGAACAAATAAGACCACCCCATATCCTATAGTTTCTTATCCATAGTAAGATATAGCAGGTCACATGCCGCACAGCCCCAACGCACGTTCCACATTGGCTTCCTCAGGAGTCTGTACCACAAAATTTTAGAAAGGTCAACCCAACATTTGTTCAAGCAAGCGTCACCTCACACACTTGGCATGACTATTTTCCATGGGTAGAGGGGAGCGATTTCTAGAGAAAGTCATGAAGCCTCCATACAAATTAATTGGTGGGACAGTCTTAATTCAGCAGTTCAGCCGACATTAAATGGATTCTGTCAGTGCAGAATGACTGTTCAGACACTTGGTACATTCTTGGGTTTGGCCAGTACACCTTCAGCCCTACTTGCTCTCCTCCCCCATCTCCACACATCCTAAAAATCCCCCTTTGGCTCTATAAAGCCAGAGCTGTCAGAGAAATGCATAGATCGATAAAAACAAGAGACTGGGGATGTGCAGTGCACTGTTTGGCCACACCAAGCGAGCACTGAAAAAAAAAAAAAAAAATTTATATATATATATATATATATATATATATTTTACATGTTATTTATATTCAGGGTGCAGCCAGGACCATCAATGTAGGCCGTGTAAACTGGGGTGTCTGTCCTCATGGGGTTCATTTACATAGATTAGGAAGGCTGCCCAGCACTAACAGTATGGGTGTCACTTATAGGCTCTAAGCCAGACCCTGTACTACCTGTGTGTGACCAGCGCCCCAATACATGCCTTTTTTGTGTGCAATTTTAATACCAAACAGTCACACCCTCCATGAATTGGTAGGTTGTCAGTGGTTGTCTTAGTATTTTGCACCAGTGTTGCCACAATCTTTATTATATGGGTTTGCTGCATCCTGATAGTGAATTAGTTCTGACACCTGGACAGATAAATATCACGGTCCTTTTTTCTGTGTTAAGACTGAAACGTAGCCCTCAATTCATCAACTTGCATACTTTTCAATCATTATGGTACAGCTAAGTTAGGAGTTGACAACAAGTCATCATAGCTTAGGCTACAAAGTGGTGGTGGGGAAGCTTGGACAAATGTACTCTAGTCGCCAATTGGATTTTTTGCACCTATTTGCTAAATCGCCTGCATGGCAGAGTTCCAAGATGAAAACCACTGCTAAGCAGTAAGAACAAAGGCTCGTCTCAGTTTTGCCAGAAAACATCTTGATGATCTCCAAGACTTTAGGGAGAATACTCTGTGGACTGACGAGACAAATCTTTTTGGAAGGTATATGTTGGATTTCACCCGTTGCAGAAGTAACAGCATTTCAGAAAAGGAACATCATACCAGTAGTAAAATATGGTGGTGGTGTTATGGTCTGGGGCTTGTGCTGCTGCTTCAGGACTTGGAAGATGGAATTCTGCCGTCTACCAAAAAAATCTTGAAGGAGAATGTCCGTCCATCTGATTGTGACCTCAAACTGAAGTGCACTTCAGTTATGCAGTAGGACAATGATCCAAAACACACCAGCAAGTCCACCTCCGAATGGATTAAGTAAAAAAAAAAAAATTAAGACTTTGGAGTGCCCTAGTCAAAGTCTCAAGAGTAATACGATTTGAGATGCTGTGGCATGACAAAAAAAAAAAAAAGTTGTTCATGGTAGGAAACCCTCCAATGTGGCTGAATGTTAACAATTCTGCAAAGTGGGCCAAAATTCCTTCAAAGCCTTGGAAAAGATCCATTAACAGTTATCGCAAACGCTAGATTTCAGTTGTTTTTGCCAAGGGTGGTCCAACCACTTATTTGGTTTAGGGGGCAATCGCTTCTTCACACAGGGCCCTGTAGGTTTGGATTTCTTTTCCCCCCCCCAACAATAACGGCCTTCATTTAAAAACTACATTTTGTGCCTACTTGTGTCATCTTTGTCTAATATTTAAGTGATCTGAAACATAAGTGTGACAAACATGCAAAGGAATAGGAAATCAGGAAGGGGCAAAGACTTATGTTTGTTTAGTTTTTCTCCAGAACGGGCAGATTTATTTTTCCATGTGGAAAATAGAATATTTGAAGACAGTTTTTCAGGTTTGCGAACACCAATGATTCTTACAAACATAAACATACATACATACTAGATGTATTAACGCATATATATTGTAACGCATTGGGTATTCTAGAATATGTATGTAGTGGTTTAAATCCCACGCCAATATCGCTGATTGGCCAGGCGCGACCAATCAGCGAAGCGTGGTTCAAATCCCACGCCAATTTGCGGCCGGACTGCGCCCGTCACCGATTGGTCGCGGGCGGCTGGTGCGACCAATCAGCGATGCGGGATTAGATAGAGATATATTTATTTTTTTGTTGAAGGTATCTTTTTATAAAATTCATACTAGTCCATGCAGATGTATGGTAGTGCAGAGGACCTTATGGTTCCCACGGCACAGTATCTACCACAGTGGGCATCCTCTTCCCAGAAATGAGATTTCAGCTTGGACTATCCAGACTTGCTCTCACCCCCTGTATGTTTATTTGGACATGATCCCAGGAACTAAGTAGCAATAAGTTACGTCTAATATCTTATGGGAATAAAATTAGTCCTGTGGGAAGAAAGAGCCCTCTGTCTGGGCGCAGGGAGGAGACCATCACAAGCATGGGAGACGCTGCAAGCTCCTTTACTGGTATACTGTCTACATGTCTTATTTGTGCATAAAGAAAAATAAAACCAGAGTCCACGCAGTAATTCTAAATTACAGTAAGACAAGAGGCACATAGGGGTAGGCTCACACTTACATTGCTCTCTGCAGAGCATCAAGTTGGGTTTTTCGTCCCAGAAAAACAGGATTCTGAGGGCAAGTTCACACAGGGTGTTTTTTATGCTAATTTTAAGCTGCTTTTTACAGTACCAACAAAGCCTATGAGATTTCAGAAATCTCATGCACACACTGTTTTTTGTGTCATCCGTATTTTGTGCTTTGCTGTGTTTTTTGGACAGCGCATGTCACTTTTCAGCGTTTTCCACCCATTGACTTGAATGGATGGTGACAAAAACGCTGCAAATACGCAGGTTGACTGCCGGATATGACATCACACTGGGCTCTGCTACCTCTAGATGGCAGGCTGCATGATGCGTCCATACAGCCTGTCAGCCAGCAGAGCGGACCCGATCCCCATTCACTTAAATGGGTGGCTCAACATTACAGTGTTTGACATGCTGCCATATGCATGACAGCACAGCAAACACCGCTTCTGATCGGAGGTATAAACTTTTCCTCCGATCACTGGTGTCAGCTGATGGGACTACTGATCCCATCATCTGACACCTGCCACCACTAATTACAGGGAGAGCAGGAGCGGCGGATGGGAGTTTATCTGCCTCCTGTGCTATAAAAAAAAAAAAAAAAAAAAAAATGCCCTGTGTGAACTTACCTGAGAGGACCCAGGTCAGAGTCAGGATGTAGCCATTTCCTTCAATGAAGCAGATGGAGTCACTATTGGCACCATTTGGCTTTTTCTGTCATGCACAGAGGTATACCAGACCCAGCCTTCATGCAGGTCTGAAAGAGGACTACTGCCAGGAAGGAGGCCAGTCAGTGCCTTTATTGGCCTCAATGAAGCGAGTGGCTCATCTAAGGTTCTCAGCAGTTTTTTGTTTTGTTTTTTTGAGGGATCCAGACAATCTGAACTAGTGCTCAGCAGAAAAGAAAACTGTCTCAAGGCAGATGGGTCTATCGAAGAGTTTGGTGGCAACATGCAGCCCACAGGCACTGAAGCACCCGTGACCATTACGGGACGGTCCGGGGGGCGGCAGCGATGCCAGCGCTTCTTTTCAATTGAGATGTATTGCGGCGTAGAGATCAGCTCTCTGCACCGCACTACTAATAGCAGCCAATCAGAGGGCAGCAGCTGATGTCACAGTACCCATCGAGGGGTGGCGTATGATGTCATCGCCATGCACCACCCCAGGTGTGAAGTCAGGACTACGCTGTTCGCCAAGGGAGTGAGGTTAGGTGGGAAGGATTTTTTCTTTTGCGTGTGCGTCTGCAAAGAGCAGCTCATTTGGGGACTTTACTACAAGTTGCTGGTGAGAATTGCTATGAATAATGTACCGTAACTAAAAATACTGTTACATACAAAAAAAAAATAAAAAATTTGCACGTTAGTTGTCGCCACGGGTGTAACAATTCAAGCTATAAAAATGTGCCATAGAGGGGGGGAAAAAAAACAACAAAAAAAAAAAACACAACATGATCACATTCATTAACTATAACTAGTTTCTAACATTACCCCATTCATTTAAAACAGATCATCTTACGATTTAGACCGCCTGAGGGCCATGATCGTCAGATTTCACTGTACATGTAGTATTCAGTTTTTTGCCAATTCACCACAGCTTTGATTTCAAGAGAACTCATTGATAGAATTGTGTGCAATAAACAAGCTGTATGTCATTATATTGTTTTTATAATGCTTTTCCTCAACATGTGTTAAAGATCGCAATTTCAGCACGATATATGTAAAAGTTAAAATACAAAGGGTGCCATATGTAAACTACTGGAGAAGAATCCAGCGTCATCTGGATTATCAGCAGTGAAAGGGTGTCTGTACAAACCAAGATGTGGTGCTCTGGGCACCCTTGGTGAGACCAAACGGCCAGTGCACCATCAACAATTTGTTTTCCCAACAACCTGCACCCTTCTCTGACCCTTTAAAAAAAAAAAAAAGTTAGGACTGTCAATCAAGGAAGAGGAGGGGGTAGGGGACATAGGTGCAGAGCACCTACGGTGTATATGTACACTGAATTGACTGTTCAAACCCAGCACAGGAGCTCTGTGCACCCTTTTCATAGCCAGACCCCAGTGAAGTGAGCCAAGTGGCCTTCACATCATCATCATCACGAGCCACTTGTTAAGCCCATGAACAGAATACTCCATTTAATAATACATGCCATGACTACATTTTGTAATTGGGAGTACTGGAGAAAAAAAAAAAAAAGAAAGAAGTAGAGTTTGTCCGGAGTGATCTACAGTGGGGAAAATAAGCATTTCATTCACTGCTGATTTTGCAAGATACCATCGAGCAAGAATTCTGGCTCTCAGACCTGTTGGGAGTATGCTTAAAGAAGAAGAAGAAAAAAAAAAAAAAAAAACCACGATCCACACAATGAGGGAGTTTTGACAGCACCACACGGTATTTTAGTGGCGACTATCCATACAACTTATTAATTGTGAACAATAAAGTGCTATCCGAGCGATTAGCTATCCTTTAAGTATTCAAAAAAAAGTGCTGTAAGTGCCATCGGTTCATTTGATGCATATATCCCAGGGAGTGGGTACAATGGGAGTTATACTCCATAATTACACCCATTGGCTTTAGAGCAAATAACGCTAGAATAGTTCATTGAAGCCCTACATGTTTCATCATCACTTGTTACGGTTATGATCGTCTAGATAGGAGTATGCATTGCTGGCTTTACAGTATTGCTACGGTTCAGAAGGACATCTCTGAAATAAAAACTACATTTGGCACAAAGAGCAATTTGAGAGATTTTAAATCTACTCACACTTACTAAAAATATTAAATGTTATATTTTAATGTATTCTTTCACTCCAATTGGATTAGTCAGTGACTTAGTTATGATTTTTTGGAGATATTTGTGATATAGCTTCACAGTGAATCTGTTTGAGCTAGTTACCCGTATAAAAAGCCACCTGTCCACACACGCCATCACACTCTAACCTCTCCACCATGGCCAAGACCAAAGAGCTGTCTAAAGGTCAACAGGGATAAAAGGTCACAAGGTTGGGATGGGATACAGGACAGAACAGCAAGCAAGCAGCTTGGTGACAAAAACAACTGTTGGCGCAATTATTAAAAGCAAAAATGAAAGAATCACTAGAGGACTGTCAATCTTCAACTGTTTGGGGCTCCATGAGAGATTTAGCCTCGTGGGGTAAGGATGTTTTGTCAGAAAGGTCAGGAATCAGCCCAGAACTACTGGCCAACAACCTCCCTCAGTAAAAGCACCGAAGATGGGTCGTGGCAGGATCTTCCAGCATGACCATGACCTGAAATACACAGCCAGGGCAACTGAGTAGTGGCTCCGTAAGAAGCATTTCAATGTCCTGGAATGGCCTAGCCAGTCTCCAGACCTGAATCCAATAGAAAATCTTTGGATGGAGCTGAAAATGTTGCTCAATAACAGCTCAGAAACATGAAAGATCTGGAGAACATCTGTATGGAGGACTGGACCAAAATCCCTACTGCAGTGTGTGCAAAGTCAGTCAAGAACTACAGGAAACGGCTGACCTCTGGAATTGAAAACAAAGGTTTATGTACCAAATATTACGTTCTAATTTTCTATTGAAGCAAATTATTAATTAGCATTTTATTGCCTGAAATAAGTAAGTTTTTAAAGGAAAAAAAAAATAAAAATTATACAATGTGATTGCCTTGGTTTTGCTTTTAAATTTTCTTTTCTTTTTAAAGATGCGGTCTCACGGTTGAAGTGTACCCAAGATAAAAATAGACCTCGTCATTCATTTATAAGAAACCTGCAAATCCTGTGCACCACTAAACAGACAAGTCTGATTTATATTCCAGGCATATTTTACATGTAAGGAGGATCAGTGCAGGTGGTGTATAGTACATACCAAGGTTCCACAAACGGAACCAAAATGCTACAA
The DNA here is from genome assembly GCF_032444005.1 of Ranitomeya imitator. Classification (NCBI taxonomy): domain Eukaryota; kingdom Metazoa; phylum Chordata; class Amphibia; order Anura; family Dendrobatidae; genus Ranitomeya; species Ranitomeya imitator. The sequence goes on from NC_091284.1 coordinate 226,222,967, forward strand.
ATCAAGTTATGTTTTGTGCAAGTCATTTTTCTTGTTGACAATCATGTTTAAAGAGAGAACCTGTCTGATGGCAAACATGAATCACAGGCGGCTATATTGTTCTCTGAAACAATGTGACATTTCAGAGAAGTCTGGCCGAGAAAGAACGATACTGAGACCAGACCACTCTAGCTCTGTCCCCGCCCAGCTGCAGGTGATTGACAGGTCTCTCCTTTGCATTTACTTAGAGACCTGTCAATCACATGCAGCGGAGCTTCGATAACCCTGCTGGCTGCAGTGCAGGCCTAGTATTAGGTTTGGCTAGGATAACCAGCTGATCTTCAAAGTATATTTTCTCTGACACAGCGGAATATTTCAGAGTAAAATATACCTGGCAGGAACCAGACAGTGAATCAAGCTGCCCACAATTTGGGCAGCACAAATCACTTGACAGTTTCTCTTTGAAGGGGCTCATATTCCAATCTGGTCTAACACACACTGAATTTCCATACACTGAAGCACCAACATCCGCCATGAAACGCTAGAAAACCAGTACAAATTTACACTATACACTGCTCACAGAGTCAGCAGGATTAGGATGGCTAGAGACCTACTGATCACCTCTTTCTTACCCATAATATGCTGCCAGAAACAAGAGACTGGATACCTTACCTGAAGCAACTGATAGGGTAGAGTCACCTCAAGCTCTGCCAGTCTGTGTGCAGGATCCTCTTCATCCTCTGGTATCTCCAAGTCTTCTTTAGGAATGGTGTGCCACTTGCCCTGATGGGCTACTAATTGATGAACTAGTTCATACTGTTCTGGCAAAGCCAAGCTAACTAATGTCCTCTGCCCATGCCTAAAGCGGATGCGCCTTCTCTTGCAAGTTTCTGGATCATCACACCCACCCACTGGTAAAAGAGGATCCCCTAAAAGTGCATTGACCAATCTGCTTCTAGCACCACAATTCTGTCCCAGGACAAACAGGCATGGCCGACAGCGAACAGTGACCTTCAGGTAGTCTTCTTCTTGTTTTGAAAAACTCATGCAATTCAGCTGACCTGCAAGTAAAAGAACAGACATTTAACAACAACAACAAAAAAAAACCCTAGGTCCATCAAGTTCATTCATTCTCCACTAATTATGCATGGTCAGTAAATTATCTATAATGCACAAAATTAGGTGTACTGAGAAATTATCCAACCTTTTTTAAAAGCTGTTGAAGGGTCTGCCATTACTACCTACTGTGGCCGGGTATTCTACAGTCTGACTGCTCTAACTGTAAAGAATCCTTTCCTGTTTAACTGCCGGAATCAATCACTTTTCTTTGCTACCTGGGCCTAAGTATTGTCTCTGGAAGCAATACCATAAGTAGTGTACCATTCCTTTGCACTGAACGAACACACACACACACACACTTTTCCAGCCTCTCATCCTATGAGCGGCCTTCCATTTCTTGTAATACTCTAGTTGCCCGCCTTTGAACTGACTAACTTCTAACTATCCTTTTTAAAATGTGGAGCTCAAATCTGGATCCCATATTCTAGATGTGGCCTCACCAGCGATTTATAGAAAGAGGTAACAATACGTTGGGATCACGGATTTTTTAATTTTTTTTTTTTTTTTTTTAAATACATCCTAAAATCTTGTTGCTTTTTCAGCTGCTGCTCAGCTTACTTGTAACCAGAATACCCAAGTCCTTCTCCTGTTCTGTAGTCCCAAATATGGTCCCATTTAACCCCTTACTAACCAACATCTGATGTATTAATATGCCGATGTAAGTATCCCTTGCTTTGATGTGGGCTCCGGCGGTGAGCCCACATCTTTCTGGGGACATGTCAGCTGTTCAAGACAGCCGACATGTGCCCGCAGTGGTCGCAAGTGCAATCACGATCCATCTGCGGATATTAACTAGTTAAAAGCTGCTGTCAGATTGACAGCAGCATAAAAAAAAAAAAAAAAAAAATCTTACTTAAAGCCATCCGGCAATAAATATACACACCGGTTATCCCCGTCACAATATCGGGGGTCATCGGTGCGCGCCAGCATGACAGCCAGAGGTCTCCTTGAGACCCCTATGGTTGTCAGTGCTGGACTGCTATCAGCGCCACCCAGTGGTTGGCACTTAGAGGCGATGTTCTGATCGCCTCTATGTAGCTGAGCTAATCAAGTTGTGCCAGCTTCTAGTCTCCTATGGACACTATTGAAGCATGGTACAAGAAGAAAAAAAAAATGTTTTTAACCCTTTCAAGACTTTGCCCTTTTCCATTTTTGCGTTTTCGTTTTTCACTCCCCTCCTTTCCAGAGCCATAACTTTTTTATTTTTCCATCAATATGGCCATGTGAGCCCTTGGTTTTTGTGGGACAAGTTGTACTATTGAACGACATCATTGGTTTTATCATGTCTTGTACTAGAAAATGGGAATATAATTCCAAGTGCGATGAAATTGCAAAAAAAAAAAAAAAGTGCAATCCATACACACCTGTCTTTTGGTTTGGCTTTTTTCTAGGTTCACTAAATGCGAATACTAACATGCCATAATGATCCTCCAGGTCATTACAAGTTCATAGACACCAAACATGTCTAGGTTATATTTTATCTAAGCAGTAAAAAAATTTAAAAAAAGTTATGGCTCTGGGAAAGGAGGGTAGCGAAAAACAAAACCGCAGAACTGAAAAAGTTTACACATACACAGCGTTTAAAAAAAAAAAAAAACTCCCTAGAAACACCTTTGTGGGAATGTAGCCCAACTTGTATACACTGCTGATATTCATTTTTATTGTGTGAATTACATGATAACCAATTGGTTATTGCTGCCATGCATGCAATGAAGGATTATGAACGTTGTGTGGGGAGTTAGCATGCGATCCCCTCCCATCCTACATATAAAAACAGTGGCAGCAGCGCCAGTGTCTCCTGGGGGCGACGCACACTCCAGATCACCCACTGCTTGGAGTATTACAAATATGAGCAGTGATGAAATTCTCAATGTTTAGACACCTGAAGTGCAGTGTAATATACATCCATGTTCAGATCAACTATCTGCTGCGAGTTCTTTACAAAACTTTTTACAAAGTTGACCACTTGCCAAACTGATGCAAAAAAAAAAAAAACATTTATGTATCACAACGCAGCTAATTCACCAGTGGTTTTCAGCTGGGTCGGTCACATCTTGGCACCATCCAGGTTGAAAACTATTTAGCCCCCAGACATGGATTACGTTGTGGGACACGACGACAGAGAGGTATATTGTTGGATATTATATTACAGGAGATCGAGGGCTTCAGGGAATTAGGGGACGTGGGCTTGATATCACCAGACAATACAAAGGCGACATCAACGCCACTTGCCACTGCTACAGGGAAAGTGGAAAGAAATCGGGCAAAGCACCTGAATTGGTGCACCTAATACAGGGGTGTCAAACTGCATTCCTCGAGGGCTGCAAACAGGTCATGTTTTCAGGATTTCCTTGCATTGCACAGGTGATAATTTAATCACCTGCAGAGAAGGATTCCAGCACCTTGTGCAATGCTAAGGAAATCTTGAAAACACGCATGGTTTGAGGCCCTCGAGGAATGCAGTTTGACACCCCTGATCTAATAGATGCTCCTTTTCTGGGCAGCTGCGGGCTGCTATTTTAAAGGGCCTCTGTCACCCCCTCCAGCTGTTCTAAACTAAAAGAGCCACCTTGAGCAGCAGTAATGCTGCATTCTAACAAGGTGGCTCTTTTAGTTATTGGTGGAGTTATTGCCAAAATAAAGCATTTTATAATTTTGCCAAAATACCTTTCTTTAGACAGGGAGGCAGGTCTTAACCCCCCTGCTGGAAACGCCACTGTCATCACGCAAATCTTCAGGGGCGCCGCCCCCCTCCGCGCTGTTTTCCCATGAAATCTGGCGCCTGTGCTGTTTAGTACTGGCTGGTGCAGGCGCAGTGAGCTCTGGCCGTCTGACCTCACATGCAGTCTTGCAGACTGCGCCTGCACCAGCCAGTGCTTAACAGCGCAGGATTTCATGGGAAAACAGCGCGGAGGGGGTGGCGCCCCTGAAGATTTGACTGACGGCAGTGTGGCGTTTCCAGCAGGGGGGTTAAGACCTGCCTCCCGGTCTAAAGAAAGGTATTTTGGCGAAATCATAAAACGCTTTATTTTGGCAATAACTGCACCAATAACTAAGAGCCACCTTGTTAGAATGCAGCATTACTGCTGCATAAGGTGGCTCTTTTAGTTTAAAACGGCTGGAGGGGGTGACAGAGGCCCTTTAAGGATGGGAGGGCTATATCAATGGCCCCTTTGCAGCCTGAGAATACCAGTCCCCAGTTGTGAGCTTTAGTAAGGCTGGTTGTCAAAAATTGGGGGACCCCTGCCATTTAAAAAAAAAAAACAAAAAAAAACAAACACCATTACACATCGTGGTGACCCCTCTATTCTTGATAACCAACCTTGCTGAAGCTGACAGCTGAAGTCCCCAGCTGTGAGTTTTGCCTGGTTGGTTCAAGAAAATAGGGGGAACCCACGTAGGGTTTTTCATTCATTTATTTTGTTACATCGCAGGCAGCAGCTGAGGGATACCTTGATCATCGGCTCCTGCTGTCACTTATTAGCGGCAGCAGGTGTCAGACGATGGGGGTAAGAATCCCAGAAGTCCCCACCTGCTATAGTTCGGAGTTTATAACTCATCATTCTCCTCTGCTCGCGCTGATCGCCGGTAGAGCAGGGGAGAATGAGGAGAGCCGGCTTCAGCACCAGTCGCTGGGGAACAGTGATTACTGTAGCGCTTCTTCCCCAGTGCCAATGAGTGTCACATGGAAGACATCAAAGTGTGTTCTCCATGTGCAGGACGTTTTGCTGTCCGTGCCAACGGTAAAAAAAAAATAAAATAATAATAATATGGACATGTCTACGTGTGGGGTAAACTGACACAGTCCGTGGAAAGACACTGACATGGGCATACGTGTGTACGTGTCTCCGGTACATGTGAAAACTTATCACACGTACCAGAGACACAGACAAATGAAAGAGGCCTTAGAATGATAGAAAAGCAAAGCAGAATACGATCACCGCCTCAGAAGAAAAAAAAAAAAGGGCATTTTACATTCTGGGTGTCTAGGGCTGGCAGGGTTAAATCCTAGTAATGAGATTAGAAAATCCTAACTAGAGTCACATGCCAACCAGCAGCGTTAAGAATTAGGCTAACTAATTATTCCAATTCTTGTTCAGGAACACATTAGGAAAAATGTGGACAGAAAACTGCTCATAACCAAAGTATGAATGTTTGTTATTTAATTAGGGATTATCCCCGAGTAACAGATCAAGTTAGTCTTCTCCAGTCTGTTCTACGGGGATACACTGCCACTTCATAGACAGTACAGAGAGCCTACGAAAAGACACATCTCCCAGAGCCACCAATCATAGGACCACGTTCATTTTACCACAGCAGATTTGAACGTAAAAGGCATGATCTGACTGATGTAATGTTAAAACAACCAATCACCTAGTGAACAAGTTATATGCTTGTTCGTCGGGTGAAATGATCTTTTAGTTTCCACAAAAAAAGATAATCGTTCCCAGCAGGCCAACATGTAAGTGGGACCTGTGCTGTTGAGCACAATAGCAGTCTATGCATACCGATCGGTCAGTGCCGGTGAGAAGCAAGATCGGCCTGTGAAGACAGGTTATTAATTGGTCATGTAACACGCATCAAGTGTAAATGAGCCTTTACAGCAGTGTTCCCCAACTCTGGTCCTCAAGAGCCACCAACAGGTCATGTTTTCAGGATTTCCTTAGTGTTGCACAGGTGACTGAATGCTTGCCTGTCCAGGCGATGCAATTATCACCTGTGCAATACTAAGGAAATCCTAAAAACGACCTGTTGATGGCTCTTGAGGACTGAGTTGGGGAACACTGCTTTACAGTAATAAAATTCACCAATTTACCACTGTTTTAGATCGAAGAAAAAAGCAACTGCAAACTATATGGTCAACACGTCGGCCAAGGACAGAGGACTGTCAAGATTAGTGTCATCAAGTTATATGGAGCCATTTGTATGCATTACCATTGAAGCAGCCATTATAAAGGTTGTTAAATAAAGGCTTATCTACTGCTGTAGATTGAGTATTAACTCCACTCCTCCCTTTTGAATTAATCTATAACCCAAAGATATTACAACACAAAGAAGTCTAGGAATGTTTTCTACAGAAGACCCAGATAACATCCTCTTTGTCCACTTCTGGCCATAAGAGCAGAAAGGCCCCAGAGGGCTCCGCATGAGAACTAGTCACTGTCCCAGAAACAAGCCCCATAGGGCAGTATGTGGGGGCCGAAGTTTTACACGTCATGTTCACGACCAATCTCACAGAAGGCTATGCCGTGCACTTCTATAAAGCTCTCCCTTGCCCGGGTACAGGAAAGCAAACCTCCACGGATGAAAGAATTCCTGAGAAACCGGAACGGAAAACACTTTTTAGCAGCTATGGATGCCAAAGCTTTGCACAAACAGCAGCGGTCATGGAAATTGATAAAGGGGAGGGTGGAAAGAGTCTGGTTTTCCACATTTCAAAAAGAACGATGAACACAAAACATCACTTTCTGTACGTTGGAAGTCCTAGACTCCAATTTATCAAGAACAGCGTTTTTCATGCTGACCTTAGATGATGCGGAGTCAGACGCTCCTGACTCAAGAAGCCGATATCACAGTAACTGAATCTGGCGCATCTGAGAAGTGGAGTGCGCCTCCCTGTGGTCAGGGATAGGAGTAAGATTTGTGGTATAAAAGGAATGCCACAGCTCACCAGGAATCACAAAGGGTTACCACATCCCCATCCCACCCCAGCTTCTTACACATTATCTCAGCAGAGCAAAAATGGTGCTAGACGGTGCAAAATTTTAGTGCAGCCCCACATGACAGTTTTTGCGGCAGAATTCTGGCGTAAAAGCTCTGATACTTCCAGGTTTGTGCATGTTTTGTCTTAGACACTGGCATATCTGCTGAATTTTTCCTATACTCATCTTTGACACTTTTTGTGGTGTCATTACTAATTCTAATAAAAAAAAAAAAAAAAAAAAAAAAATTATATATATATATATATAAAAAAAAAAAAAAACTTACTAAGCGATCATTTAAAAATTCTCACATCCAGGTGTCCCTGTCCCATGAAACATAATAAAGTTACACTTACAAAAGTATATCGCTCGTGCGCACCATATCGCCGGTGTCCTTGTGTGCCTACTGCGCATGTCCATGACAATTATGTCCAGGACCCACAATGCTTAAGTACGCAGTTGTGCAGAACACTTGCGAAGTACAAGCTGCCATCTTCGTTAAGGTATTCCATTATTGCGTGTTCACTGCGCATATCCATGACAATTATGTCAACAACCCACAATGCCAGGTATACAATTGCGCAGAGCGTCATATTGATTAAGGTATTCCATTATCATATAAGTTGGAACCAAAATGATAAAAAACTAAACAGAAGTTCTTTTATTAAAAAGACCAATTACTTCTATGTGAGGACAATGTCAGGTATCATCAAACATGCGCAGCAGGCACACAAGGACAAGGATCGTTCTTAATGATTTTGTTAATGAGAAATATATGTGTTTCCTATAAAAACCTGTCACACTTATGTATTCACTGCTTGAGAAAGGATATTACAAAACTGGATGCTACATGAATACATTATATTATATGGACAACATTCTGTATGAAATAAAAACTTAACTGAAGAAAACAAAAACATCCTAAAAGGCTCAGACTTCACCGATTAAAAAAAAAAAAAAATTAAATTGTAAGTAAATAACAGAGCCATGTTTATTTTTGATCGGAGCCACAGGTTACGAGCGTTCCAATGCTGTCTGGCCACCATACTGATAGAAAATGAACTCTGACTGAAAGCTGGTGGCTCCGGGAGGAACAGAGGTGTGCACAAAGCAGAGGTCACCGTTTTGTCTAAGGTTTCTCCCAAACAAGAAAAGTCGCACAGAGTATGGATGGCTTCTGAATGCTGTCCCAACAAAAACTCAATGTGTCTCCCATGTTTTAGTAGGGACCACTCGAGAAGAGAAAAAAAAAAAAAAACGACAACCACACACACACACTTTTTGGGAGAGGCACAGATAGAACAGAGTCCTTACACAAAAACAGGTAGGCCGATTTTATCATGAGAACAAGAAAATCAAAATCAAGCAACTGAAGGGGTATCTCCGTGTGATAAAGTAAGCCATATTGCCAGCAACAGCTCTTTATCAGTAGGTGTCTAATCTAGGGGATCCCCACCAATTGGGATTAGCACCTGGTCCTCTTTAGGTCTGCTCTGGATGGCCATCTGATGTACACGCCATCACTTTAGAAGAACCTGTGTCCACTATAAAAACTTTGGTTTTAAAAGACTTTAATTTTTTTTCCTCCCCTCTATACACTAGAAGAGTTTTAAAAGCATGGTATATATTTATAAATCTCTTCAGTGTGTATAGAGAAGAAAAAAAATTGTTAATGTATATTTTTATATCTCCCTCACCTATAAATAGCTAGTACATGAACACGTGTGGATTAGCGTTGGTCTGCTGCGAGTGCTCATAGACCAGTGGCTGGTGGATACTGACGCAGTCTCAGCTTGTTTCTACAACACGTGTGTGACAGTCAAGCCGTACATTTTGGAGAATTGACTGCAGTTCTCACCATGATGTGGAACTTGAGAGCTTGGTGTAAAATCTTGTAAGTTGGTGGCAAAGCCGGACAATCAGGTGCAGTTATATAAACTTGTATAACTGCGTATATGTCAGATTTGTCTGTTGTAAGAGAAGCACAGAAATAATTAGAATATACCGTATATATTTTTCCTTCTATATACTCCAGAAGAGATTTACAAATATAAAGCTCTTCTGGAGTATCTAGAAGGATAAAAAAATATATGTATATATCTATATCTCTCAACTCGGCTCAAAAGTTATCAGAGTTTGAGCCCAGTGTGATCAGATTGTCTCGCATGAGAATCGTATCAGCGATGCAGAGAAGATGGAGGACTAATTCATATCACCATCTTCACCATTGTCTGAGAGCAGATTGGACTGCACTCTGATGACAGAGCGCAGTCCGATGTTTCGCTTGCACCGATAAACACATATGGGTGCACATTAACCAATTATCGGAGGCACACAGCATGCTGCAATTGTTTTCTCATTAAAGGGCAGATCTGCTCTGCTCCATAGTGTGACACTGGGCCAAGTGCTGTACAAGAACACATCTGATAGCACTGGGCCGTGTGTTATATGGCAGTGTGAACGAGCCTCAAGAGAAAAGTCTTGATGCAGAGAGAAGCTGAAGACAGCATGCTGTAGGAGTTGAAACACAGATTTCAGCAATGCCTCCCTTATCAAGCCCCTTGGATTTGTTTGCCTGCAATGATAGTCTTAGCAGCTCAAGCTCATCATTGCTGGGGCACAGCAGCTCCTTCCTCCTGGTCTGGCAACGTCCCCTCCTGTGATGAGCATCTGTCTATGGACTTTGTACATACAGAGCCTGGTGGAGGCGGGGGCAGTTTCCTCAGCTCTGCTTCATGCCAAATCTAAGGGTATGTGCACACGATGCGGATCCGCAGCAGTTTCCCATGAGTTTACAGCACAATGTAAACCTATGGGAAACAAAAAACGCTGTGCACATGCGGAAAAAAAAACGCGCGGAAATGCAGTAGTTTACATTCCGCAGCATGTCACTTCTTTCTGCGGATTCCGCAGCGGTTTTACAACTGCTCCAATAGAAATCCGCAGTTGTAAAACCACAGTGAAAACCATGGTAAATCCGCAGCGGTTTTGCACTGCGGATCCATCAAATCTGCTGTGGAAAACTCCGCAGTGGACCAGAATACGTGTGCACATACCCTAAAAGCTCCAATTGCATCAGGACCCAAGTACAGTAATCTAAGTGACACATCGTTGGATTCAGCTTCTCCTTGCCTACAGCAAGCGGCTATCAGACGTGGTAGAAAACCTGGTGACAGATTCCCTTTAAGGCTACTTTCACACTAGCGTCAGAATTCGGCCCGTCGCATTGCATCGGGCCGAGATTCCGACGCTAGTGTTGTTAGCACTGCACAATGGGTGCAGCGGATGCATTTCTCCGGCGCATCCGGTGCCCCATTGTGAGGTGCGGGGAGGTGGGGGCGGAGTTCCGGCCACGCATGCGCGGTCAGAAAAAGCGGTCCGTCTGGAGCAAAAAACGTTACATTTAACGTTTTTTGCTCCCGGCGGTCCACCACAACACGGCTCAACCGTCACACGACGGTTGCAACGTGTGTCAATACGTCGGTAATGTTACGCTATGGGGCAAAAACGCATCCTGCAAACAACTTTGCAGGACGCGTTTTTTCCCCTAAACGACGCATTGCGACGTATTACAAAAAACGCCAGTGTGAAAGTAGCCTAACATGTGTATATACACTAAAGCTAAAAAGGAACTAACCACAACACCACTACACACAAAAAGGTATATTTATTGTATTTTTGAGTGTATGGTCAGTTACTTCAACTTTAGGGTACACACACTAAAGGGAATCTGTCACCAATATCTATCTATCTATATACACACACAACTTTACATTTTCAATTTGCACATTGTTGCCAGCTTATCAATGTCTTTCTGTCATGTTGACCGAGTCAATATTCACCGCACTCTTGAATATATGCAACAAGAAGTTATTTATTGATATACCATCAAATATGGAATAGAGGAAAAACAGAGAAGACGACCAAAATGTGTTTTTGCTCTATTCCATATTTGATGTTATATCAATATATAACTTCTTGTTGCATATATTCAAGAGTGCGGTGACTATTGACTGACTTTGGGACTTCTTACAGTCCATTAGAGCAGCACCTCGATTATTTTTGACAGTGTGCACACCAATCTACCCTGCATTTCCGTCATCTTGTACAGGCATCAGATAAAAAGGTCACTATTTTCTAGCACAACCACAAGGGCCATAATAAAAGATCATTCTGTATTATATTACTTTAACTGGCTAACAGTAACTTTGGCAAACTTTTTTCTTCATCCAAAGAATTAGAAAGGATCATTTTGTCTCTCCCTGCGTCTCAGTCAGTTAAAACAGGAGCAGATCACACTTCCCTGTAAAATGTGAGGCGTCTGCTAGGGAGAAGAATTTGGGGTAATTAGTAGTGATGAGTGAATGTGCTTAGATAAGGTGTTATCTGAGCATGCTCAATAATATATCCGAATCCCCACCACTGCCTGTCTTGTGGCTGTTAGGCAATCCCTGTATGTGTTGCTGCTGTCGAACACAGTTCTCATGCTTCGCACTGCCGAGGGCCAACAGCCCGAAACACCGTGTCTGCGAATTGAGATACTGATTTGGATTTTATCCTAAGTCATATTGCACGACTCATTAAAGGGTTGATTGTTGACTTGTAGGATCGCTACTTCCAACAGGTGGTGCTATAGAGTTTAAGTCCTCTTTTTCTCAGAAGAGGTAATTTGCATATCTGATCAAGCTGTCAGATTGTGCAGAGCATCTCTCAAATGCAGAGAATATGGAGAACGAGATTTCTCCATCCTGCGAGTCTGTGGAAATCAGACTGTACTCGGCTGACACCCGAGCCCTACAATTTCCATGCACCTATAGACTTGAATGGGTGCGTGCCTTCTGATTTGCAGTGCAAATCGCAGCATGCTGCCTTTTTTTCTTCCTCTTGCAGAATTGGTAGAAAAAAAAAAAATGGAAATTGAGGATTCGGAGGCTTGGCTTACCGATTCCACAGCCCTGCTTGCAATGCTGGGGTCCAATCCCACCAAGGAGTGTATTTTCCTTGCAGTTTTAGTGGGTTAGTAGTGTGTATGTGCAAAATTTGGGCGCTCTATTATATTTAAGGGTTAAATCGCGGAAATAAATTGGTGTGGGCTCCAGCGCAATTTTCTCCGCCAGAGTGGTAAAGCCAGTGACTGAGGGCAGATATTAATAGCCTGGAGAGGGTCCATGGTTATTGCCCCTCCCTGGCTAAAAACATCTGTCCCCAGCCACCCCAGAAAAGGCACATCTGGAAGATGCGCCTTTTCTGGCATTTGGCCACTTTCTTGCCATTCCCGTGTAGCGGTGGGATATGGGGTAATAGAGGGTTAATGTCACCTTGCTATTGTAAGGTGACATTAAGCCAAATTAATAATGGAGAGGCGTGGGAAAATATTCAGAAAAGTTCCCAGGCTCGAGTTCATATGCGGACATCCAGCAGAGGGCGCATCACCGCGACTGAAGGTAACTACAGGTCATTGACCTACTTTCCATTAATTCGCTTGGGTTTTACAGCCACGAGCATAGCTGCATTAGCAAAGCTCCTGGGTGTAAAATTATTTAACCCCTTCAAATGGATTTACAGCGTGGGACGTGAGATCATCGGAAGGTATGGGATATTGTTGTTTTTTTATTTTTCCTTTGTTACAGAGCGAGGGTCTTTAGGTGGATTAAGAGTCTAATAAAATATTACAACAACCGGTGTCTTTATTTCATTAAACGACTTTGTAATAAAGTGTGTGCGTTTAACCATTTCATACAATTGGATTAATAATGGATAGGTGTCATAATTGACGCCTCTCCATTATTAATCTGGCTTAGTGTCACCTTACAATAGCAAGGTGACATTAATCCTTCATTACCCCATATCCCTCCGCTACACGGGAATGGGAAGAGAGTGGCCAAGTGCAAGAATAGGCGCATCTTCCAGATGTGCCTTTTCTGGGGTGGCTGGGGGCAGATTCTTCCTGTACTGAGCGGTCACATGGTACCGTTCATTACACTAATGAATATGTGACTCCACCTCCCATAGGGGTGGAGCAGCATATTCATTACTCTAATGAGCAGTAACAGTGACAGGAAGAAGCTGCGGGGAGGCAGGGACTGCACCGTGCCAGCAGCAGGTGAGTATACTGGGGAGGGGAGCGCTGCTCGATATTCACCTGCTCCTCTTTCCGGCGCCGCTCCGTCTTCGGCATCTTCTGCAGTGACGCTCAGATCAGAGGGCGCGGTGACGTGGTTAGTGCGCGCCCTATGCCTGAACGTCAGCGCTAAAGATGCTGAAGATGGAGCGGTGCCAGAACGAGGAGCAGGTTAATATTGAAAGTGCCGGGGGCCTGAGCGACAGAGGTGAGTGTGATTTTTTTTTTTTTTAATCGCAGCAACAGCAAATGGGGCAAATGTCTGCATGGAGCATCTATGGGGCCATAACGTTTTTGCAGCACTATATGGGCCAAGAGTCTGTATGGAGTATCTTATGAGGCCATAATCCACATTTGTGCAGCATTATATTGGGCAAATGTGTCTATGGAGCATCTTATGGGGCCATTCTTAACCTTTATGCAGGATTATATGGGGCATATTTTAATATGGAGCATCTTATGGAGCATTATATGGGGCTCCTGATTCAATATGGATATTCAAAAACACTCAACCTACTGATGTCTCAAATAATTTTACTTTTATTGGTATCTACTTTTACCGGTAGCTGCTGCATTTCGCACCCTAGGCTTATACTCGAGTTAAGTTTTCCCAGTTTTTTGTGGCAAAATTGGGGGGGGGGGGGGGGGTTTCGGCTGAGGAAAAAAAAAACAAAAAACAAATCACAAATGGAATGTCACCTATTGAATAACATTGGTCCGAGTGCAATCCGATTTTTTTATCGGATTGCACTCGTCCGTTTTCCTCGCAAGTGGAAAGGGGCCCTTAATGTGAGCCTAGCGCAAGGAGGCATCGTGCAAGACTAAGCAGAGAAATGTGATACAAGGCGCAGACATCATGTTATCCACTCTATAAATACACCACAGAAGTCATTACGCTGCCATAGCAACCAATGAGACAGATTTTCCACTGTCTTATCTGATGGAGGGTGAAAAGGAGTCTAGTAGTATCAGAAGTAGACAATATATCAAAAACAAAATCTAAAAAAACACTACAAAAACACATTATATAACATTATCATGGATAGTGGGTCTGGCCTGCTGGGATCCCACTGACCCGGAAACAAAGGGGCAGAAGCGCTCATAACCACTCATCTTGCAGAGAATTACAGCATAGTCCCATACAAAGTAATGGAGGTTTTCTACATCTTTTGTGTAGGAAACGATTCATAGGTTTGGAAAAATGTTGCAACTTGGAGCATTTTAGGCTGTGTGAGCACATTCAGTATTTCTTGGCAGCAAAAACGCGCCTTTATTTGTATGCGTTTTTTTTGTACAGCAATGAAGGCTTTTTTTTTTTTGGAGATAAACAGATAAAAAAAAAAAAAAGAAAGCGGATATAATTTCTTGGTTCAACACCACCTTTTTCATTCTGATTCAGTGGCATCAGGGTAATGGGATCAGGGCTTGGTGTCAGCAGCTGTTATTGTCACCAAGCCCTAGGCTAGTAATGAAAAAGGTGTTAGCATGACACCCTCATTACTAAGCCAATAAGTAAACACACACACAGGTTGTAACCATCTGTTAATTTAAAGGTACCGTCACACTTAGCGACGCTGCAGCGATACCGACAACGATCCGGATCGCTGCAGCGTCGCTGTTTGGTCGCTGGAGAGCTGTCACACAGACCGCTCTCCAGCGACCAACGATGCCGGTAACCAGGGTAAACATCGGGTAACTAAGCGCAGGGCCGCGCTTAGTAACCCGATGTTTACCCTGGTTACCATCCTAAAAGTAAAAAAAAAAAAAAAAAAAAAAAAAAAAGTACATACTTACCTACCGCTGTCTGTCCTCCAGCGCTCTGCTCTGCACTCCTCCTGTACTGTCTGTGTGAGCACAGCGGCCGGAAAGCAGAGCGGTGACGTCACCGCTCTGCTTTCCGGCTGACCGACGCTCACAGCCAGAGCAGGAGGAGTGCAGAGCACAGCGCCGAGGACAGACAGCGGTAGGTAAGTATGTACTGTTTTTATTTTTTACTTTTAGGATGGTAACCAGGGTAAACATCGGGTTACTAAGCGCGGCCCTGCGCTTAGTTACCCGATGTTTACCCTGGTTACCAGTGAAGACATCGCTGAATCGGTGTCACACACGCCGATTCAGCGATGTCTGCGGGGAGTCCAGCGACCAAATAAAGTTCTGGACTTTCTTCCCCGACCAGCGACAGCACAGCAGGGGCCTGATCGCTGCTGCCTGTCACACTGGACGATATCGCTAGCGAGGACGCTGAAACGTCACGGATCGCTAGCGATATCGTCTAGTGTGACGGTACCTTAAAAGAAAAAAAAATTGCATGGGCTCCCAAGTAATTTTAATAACCAGCAGACGGCTGGGGGCTGATGTTAATATTGTGGCCAGGAGCCAGTAGCCATAAAGGTTCCCAGGCTATTAATATCACCTAACAGCTGTCAGCTTAACCTTTACTGGCTAGTTTACAGGGGGACCCCAGAAAAAAAAAAAAGTTTATATAGGGTCCCCCAATGGTACATTCTGCCCCTATCCTTAACCCCTTTCTGACATCGGACGTACTATCCCGTCCATGTGGGGTGGGCCCCTATGACCATGGACGGGATAGTACGTCCAGCGCGATCGGCGGCGCTCACGGGGGGAGCGCCGCCGATCGCGGCCGGGTGTCAGCTGCCTATCGCAGCTGACATCCGACACTATGTGCCAGGAGCAGTCACGGACCGCCCCCGGCACATTAACCCCTTGCACACCGCGATCAAAGGGCTTCCCTGAGCCCCCCGCAGCAACGCGATGTGATCGCGTTGCTGCGAGGGTCTTACCTCCCTCCCTCCCTGCTCGAGCCCCGGATCCAAGATGGCCGCGGATCCGGGTCCTGCAGGGAGGGAGGTGGCTTCACAGAGCCTGCTCAGAGCAGGCACTGTGAAGCAGCCTGCACTGCTCTCAGATCGGTGATCTGACAGAGTGCTGTGCACACTGTCAGATCACCGATCTGTATTGTCCCCCCCTGGGACAAAGTAAAAAAGTTAAAAAAAAAATTCAAATGTGTAAAAAAAAATAAAAAAAAATATTCCAAAATAATGAAAAAAAAAAAATATTATTCCCATAAATACATTTCTTTATCTAAATAAAAAAACCAAACAATAAAAGTACACATATTTAGTATCGCCGCGTCCGTAACGACCCGACCTATAAAACTGGCGCACTAGTTAACCCCTTCAGTAAACACCGTAAGAAAAAAAAAAAAACGAGGCAAAAAACAACGCTTTATTATCATACCGCCGAACAAAAAGTGGAATAACACGCGATCAAAAAGACAGATATAAATAACCATGGTACCGCTGAAAACGTCATCTTGTCCCGCAAAAAACGAGCCGCCATACAGCATCATCAGCAAAAAAATAAAAAAGTTATAGTCCTGAGAATAAAGCGATGCCAAAATAATTATTTTTTCTATAAAATAGTTTTTATCGTATAAAAGCGCCAAAACATAAAAAAAATGATATAAATGAGGTGTCGCTGTAATCGTACTGACCCGAAGAATAAAACTGCTTTATCAATTTTACCAAACGCGGAACGGTATAAACGCCTCCCCCAAAAGAAATTCATGAATAGCTGGTTTTTGGTCATTCTGCCTCACAAAAATCGGAATAAAAAGCGATCAAAAAATGTCACGTGCCCGAAAATGTTACCAATAAAAACGTCAACTCGTCCCGCAAAAAACAAGACCTCACATGACTCTGTGGACCAAAATATAGAAAAATTATAGCTCTCAAAATGTGGTAACGCAAAAAATATTTTTTGCAATAAAAAGCGTCTTTCAGTGAGTGACGGCTGCCAATCATAAAAATCCGCTAAAAAACCCGCTATAAAAGTAAATCAAACCCCGCTTCATTACCCCTTTAGTTAGGGACAAATTAAAAAAATGTATTTATTTCCATTTTCCCGTTAGGGCTAGGGTTAGGGCTAGGGTTAGGGCTAGGGTTACAGTTTGGGTTGGGGCTAAAGTTACAGTTAGGGTTTAGATTACATTTACAGTTGGGAATGGGGTTGGGATTAGGGTTAGGGGTGTGTCTGGGTTAGAGGTGTGGTTAGGGTTACTGTTGGGATTAGGGTTAGGGGTGTGTTTGGATTAGGGTTTCAGTTATAATTGTGGGGTTTCCACTGTTTAGGCACATCAGGGGCTCTCCAAACGCGACATGGCGTCCGATCTCAATTCCAGCCAATTCTGCGTTGAAAAAGTAAAACAGTGCTTCTTCCCTTCCGAGCTCTCCCGTGTGCCCAAACAGGGGTTTACCCCAACATATGGAGTATCAGTGTACTCAGGACAAATAGGACAACAACTTTTGTGGTCCAATTTCTCCTGTTACCCTTGGGAAAATACAAAACTCGGGGCTAAAACATTTTTTGTGGGAAAAAAAGATTTTTTATTTTCACGGCTCTGCGTTATAAACTGTAGTGAAACACTTGGGGATTCAAAGTTCTCACAACACATCTAGATTAGTTCCCTGGGGGTCTAGTTTCCAATATGGGGTCACTTGTGGGGGGGTTTTTACTGTTTAGGTACATTAGGGGCTCTGCAAACGCAATGTGACACCTGCAGACCATTCCATCTAAGTCTGCATTCCAAATGGCGCTCCTTCCCTTCTGAGCCCTCCCATGTGCCCAAACAGTGGTTCCCCCCACATATGGTGTATCATCGCACTCAGGACAAATTGGGCAACAAATTTTGGGGTCCAATTTCTCCTGTTACCCTCAGGAAAATACAAAACTGGGGGCTAAAAAAATAATTTGTGGGAAAAAAATTTTGTTTTATTTTTACGGCTCTGCATTATAAACGTCTGTGAAGCACTTGGTGGGTCAAAGTGCTCAGCACACCTCTAGATAAGTTCCTTAGGGGGTCTACTTTCCAAAATGGTGTCACTTGTGGGGGGTTTCAATGTTTAACCACATCAGGGGCTCTCCAAACGAAACATGGCGTCCCATCTCAATTCCAGTCAATTTTGCATTGAAAAGTCAAATGGCGCTCCTTTCCTTCCGAGCTCTGCCATGCGCCCAAACAGTGGTTTACCCCCACATGTGGGGTATTGGCATACTCAGGACAAATTGTACAACAATGTTTGGGGTCCATTTTCTCCTGTTACCCTTGGTAAAATAAAACAAATTGGAGCTGAATTAAATTTTTTGTGAAAAAAAGTTAAATGTTCATTTTTATTTAAACATTCAAAAAATTCCTGTGAAGCACTAGAAGGGTTAATAAACTTCTTGAATGTGGTTTTGAGCACCTTGAGAGGTGCAGTTTTTAGAATGGTGTCACACTTGGGTATTTTCTATCATATAGACCCCTCAAAATGACTTCAAATGAGATGTGGTCCCTAAAATAAAATGGTGTTGTAGAAATGAGAAATTGCTGGTCAACTTTTAACCCTTATAACTCCCTAACAAAAAAAAATTTTGGTTCCAAAATTGTGCTGATGTAAAGTAGACATGTGGGAAATGTTACTTATTAAGTATTTTGTGTGACATATCTCTGTGATTTAATTGCATAAAAATTCAAAGTTGGAAAATTGCGAAATTTTCATAATTTTCGCCAAATTTCCGTTTTTTTTTCACAAATAAACGCAGGTACTATCAAGGAATTTTTACCATTGACATGAAGTACAATATGTCACGAGAAAACAATGTCAGAATCACCAGGATCCATTGAAGCGTTCTAGAGTTATAACCTCATAAAGGGACAGTGGTCAGAATTGTAAAAATTGGCCCGGTCATTAACGTGCAAACCACCCTTGGGGGTAAAGGGGTTAAGAGAAAGAATAGGAACCCATCTCTTGTCTCTGTGTGTGCTGTGTAAAGGAGACAATATATTAGCTACTTTCCAACCAGTAGCTCACATAATGGCCAGGAATAGTATTAACACGCACTTATTCAGAGAAAGTTACCTTTCAAGGGAATTTTTCACCATGTGTTTGTCACCTAATCTGAGAGCAGGAGAATGTAGAATCAAGACCCTGATTCCAGAAATGGGGCATGTGTTACTGGGCTGCATGCTGTAGTTTTGCTAATACTCTGCTGAAAAAAAACACAGATTATCAGTAGGGAACTAGTAAGCTGTTGCCTGGTGTCCAAGCTCTGAATTGGCAGCTTTCTGTGTACACTGTGCATAGGCAGAAAGCTGACAATCACTGGACGGGAGATGTACAGAGCAAGCAGAGAACTTTGTTTTTCCTGGTCCAAAACGAAATGTGGAAAGCTACTGTATACGTAGCCTTACATGCTGCCCACAGAAGGAGAAGTCAGGATATTGATGTGGTTGCCACAGAGACATGGAGGAAAAGCATGAAAACAAAGAAGCTTGTATTGTAAGAGATTTGGGTATTTTTGGTGCAAAAAAAAAAAAAAAAAAAAATTCCATGTGAAAATCCCCTGACAGTCTTTAGCAGGAGTTAAAGCAAAAAAATAAATAAAATACAAAAAAAAAAATAAACCCAAAACTCTAAACTCTGCCTGCAGCATTCCTGTCCGATTTCCGGACAAGATCAGGTTTGCTGATGGGTGCAGAAACTGCCTGCCATATAACAATGCGGAAAAAGCGGGGTGCTGCGCACAAATCCATTCACGTTCCCAACTCGAGGACATGACAGGCTCAGAGAATGCCAGAGTTCATTGAAACCCAGCCTTAGGCCATGTTTACACCTTCAATATTTTACCTCAGCATTTGTACGCCAAACCCAGGAGTGGGTGATAAATACAGAAATGGTGACGTGTTTCTATTATACTTTTCCTCCGATTGTTCCCCTCCTGGTTTTGGCTTACATATAGTGAGCATGTGAACGTGGCCTTCGGGTGGGTTTTACACCAGCTGATGGTAGCCATTAAACAACTACTGACTTCTATGTAGCCGATCAGCAGTCGTAAACAGCCTACTTACACAGGCTGACCGCATTTCCAGAATACGATAGTTGTGTGTGTGCATAGGCTCATTGCTGGACTGTGCTGCTGAGAACAAGCTTAAAAACGTAATTCCACCATAAGAACGTGCCAAATTTTTGGTGCCCTTGGCAGCCAGTTTACACTGGACAATGGGATTATTCCTAGGACTGCTGCTAAGTGATCAGTGGAAACACAGACCAGCATTAGCCAAAAGGATTACAAAGAGCCTCTAGGACATGCGTGGATCACCATGAAATTCCCCATTTCCATGATAGCAGGACTCAAAAAAAAAAAAAAAAAACCATCACAGAAGAGAAACACTAAGGGTATACAGTCATGGCCAAAAGTATTGACACCCCTGCAATTCTGTCAGATAATACTCATTTTCTTCCTGAAAATGATTGCAAACACAAATTATTTGGTATTATTATCTACATTTAATTTGTCTTAAATGAAAAAACACAAAAGAATGAAGCAAAAAGCAAAACATTGATCATTTCACACAAAACTCCAAAAATGGGCCAGACAAAAGTATTGGCACCCTCAGCCTAATACTTGGTTGCACAACCTTTAGCCAAAATAACTGCGACCAACCGCTTCCGGTAACCATCAATGAGATTCTTACAATGCTCTACTGGAATTTTAGACCAATCTTCTTTGGCAAACTGCTCCAGGTCCCTGATATTTGAAGGGTGCCTTCTCCAAACTGCCATTTTTAGATCTCTCCACAGGTGTTCTATGGGATTCAGGTCTGGACTCATTGCTGGCCACCTTAGAAGTCTCCAGTGCTTTCTCTCAAACCATTTTCAAGTGCTTTTTGAAGTGTCTTTTGGGTCATTGTCCTGCTGGAAGACCCATGACCTCTGAGGGAGACCCAGCTTTCTCACACTGGGCCCTACATTATGCTGCAAAATTTGTTGGTAGTCTTCAGACTTCATAATGCCATACACACGGTCAAGCAGTCCAGTGCCAGACGAAGCAAAGCAACCCCAAAACATCAGGGAACCTCCACCATGTTTGACTGTAGGGACCGTGTTCTTTTCTTTGAATGCCTATTTTTTTCTCCTGTAAACTCTATGTTGATGCCTTTGCCCCAAAAGCTCTACTTTTGTCTCATCTGACCAGAGAACATTCTTCCAAAACGTTTTAGGCCTTTTCAGGTAAGTTTTGGCAAACTCCAGCCTGGCTTTTTTTATGTCTCGGGGTAAGAAGTGGGGTCTTCCTGGGTCTCCTACCATACAGCCCCTTTTCATTCAGATGCCGACGGATAGTAAGGGTTGACACTGTTGTACGCTCGGACTGCAGGGCAGCTTGAACTTGTTTGGATGTTAGTCGAGGTTCTTTATCCAACATCCGCACAATCTTATGTTGAAATCTCTTGTCAATTTTTCTTTTCCGTCCACATCTAGGGAGGTTAGCCACAGTGCCATGGGCTCTAAACGTCTTGATGACACTGCGCACGGTAGACACAGGAACATTCAGGTCTTTGGAGATGGACTTTTAGCCTTAAGATTGCTCATGCTTCCTCACAATTTGGTTTCTCAAGTCCTCAGACAGTTCTTTGGTCTTCTTTCTCTTCTCCATGCTCAATGTGGTACACACAAGGACACAGGACAGAGGTTGAGTCAACTTTAATCCATGTTAACTGGCTGCAAGTGTGATTTAGTTATTGCCAACACCTGTTAGGTGCCATAGGTAAGTTACAGGTGCTGTTAATTACACAAATTAGAGAAGCATCACATGATTTTTCAAACAGTGCCAATACTTTTGTCCACCCCCTTTTTTTATGTTTGATGTGGAATTATATCCAGTTTGGCTCTAGGACAATTCTTTTGTGTTTTTTCACTTAACACAAATTAAATGAAGATAATACCAAAGAATTTGTGTTTGCAATCATTTTCAGGAAGAAACTGAGTATTATCTGACAGAATTGCAGGGGTGTGAATACTTTTGGCCATGACTGTATGTCCATGGTCAGGATTGCATCAGGAATTGCTCAGGATTTGATGCAGGTAAAATCTGCACCTGAGGTCACCTGCGTTTTTCATGCCTCTTTGACGCGTTTTTCATGCGTATTTGTGTGTGATTTTGTAAGCTCACTAAAGATATAAAAAAAAAAAAAAATATTGTGATGACATTTCTTGTCCAACCTCATCATTTACATACTCCATTGAAGAATATACACACAGATAGATAAGTTAGATAGATACGATACATATCTATCTATCACATCTATGGATCTATCTATTATCTACCGATATATCTATCTATATAGATATATTGATAGATATAGATTAACAGATGATTGATAGATGGATCACACAAGCGAGAAACTCAGATGAGTCTCGCATCTTAATACCCGGCACTGCCACTGGAACTCGGAAGCGGAGCGTCAGGCTGCATATTTCTATGCAGCTGAACGCTCCGGTCCCTAGTGCCAGCGGCAGTGCCGGGTATTGACGCCGGCCTTAAACGCAATACGTTTAACTTGAAAAATGGAGTAATAAGGGGTTAATGTCACCTTGCTAGAAAAAAAGTATTTGAAATATTCTTAATTTTACCATACTCTATCGCCTGCATAAAATTTTTTTAAATAAACCAACCGTATACTTACCGTACTTTCCGCTGTAGTCCAGTTAATAATAATCTCCCCTATAGAACAGTGACATCGGGTGACGTCATCGCTCTATAGGACCTCCAGTGACACACTGACAGGAGACAATGGCTCCTGCAGTGCATCACTGAGGTTACCTTAGTTCAGAGTCTGACTTTATGGCAAAGCTGTGTGGTAATTTTCCCACACAGCAGTGCCACAAGTGAGACTAGGGACTATTTTCTCACAGGGGCGGAGGAATACATTGTGGGGAATACATTGTGGAAGGATACCTTCCATCATTGTATTCCTGGAGCCCCTGGAGAGCGGTCACATCAGCTGATTCTGCTGCTCTCACCGGGAGATCGTCGTGGGACACTCGTTTTAATTGGATATCTGCGGATCAGGGAGTATATTGTTTGTTTATTATTTGTTACAAGTGACAATGGCTTCGGGGATCAAAGTAACAAGTGATGGTGAGTATGTACTCTATGTTTAATGTACTGTATGTTTTATATGCATGTATTGTATGTATGTTATGAATTTTGCATGTTCTGTATGTACAGTATGTTGTCACATATCACATGGTGTATGTGCACACAGTCTAGACGAGTCCAGCTCTGCTACATCTGGATGCCTGACATCCAGACATAGCAGAGCCTGTAGATGATTGCCGGAGATAACTCTCCCCTGATCACCTACACTACAGCGTTCTCACAATCAGATGATCAGCTGTTTGCGAGAACCAGACTAGTGACTGGAGATAACCCCTGGTCATGTGCACGGCAGTTCTCGCGATAACATAAGTTATTGCAAGAACTGCAGTGGACGAGGGACTTCCGGCGGCGGGACAGGTGAGCCGGCAGACATGCATAGTAGGCTGCGTGTTCGCAGCTTCTACGCATGTGACTAATCATTAGATGCGATTTTATCGCATCTAATGATAGTCTATGGTAAATTCATGGCACGGTGACGGAACGTCACCGCTTTGTAAACAGACATGTTGCGTTCTGAAAAGACGCGCCGCATGTCCGTTTACGCGGGTCTGCCGCCTGCATGTTTTACCGCATAGTGGAGATGGGATTTCATGAAATCCCCTCCACTATGCTGTACCATCTGGATGCTGCGGCTCTACGCAGCGTTTCCTGAACGTGGAAACATACCCTAAGGAGCCATGGGGGCTCAAGACAAAATTTAGAACCCAAATAAAACTTTGACGTCAATGGAGAACATATTTCACGCAGCTTCAGGCCGCTTGGGTACAATTTCATCCTTCAGTATCGTTAAAAAAAAAAAATAAAAAAAAATTCCTATGGCAATATTCATAGAGATTTTAGTATGTGTTATGCACAGACTTAAAAAAACAACAACAAAAAAAGCCACACCTTCGATTCCCTATAATGGAGATCTGCGTTTCACTCATCTGTGTTGGGGATGTGCTTAGGGTACATGCACACAATCCAGGAATGGCAGTGCTTTGGATGTTGGATGTGCTGCTGTTTATTGAAGGCAGGTGAATCCGCATACGATCACTGAACCGTGCAGAATCACAGCGTCCAATACATTGTACGGGTCACATTTATCTTGCGGAGACTCCCGTCTCCCCAAGATAAGTAGACATGCTGCAGTCTGGAAAAACCACATTTCAATCTCCGCGGGTGATCTGCAGGCATCTGGATGCATAGTGGGCATGGGATTTCTTGAAACATCTGGTCAAGTATGCAGCGCTTACTGATTGTGTGCACATACCCTTACAGTGGACGGCTAATAGCGGAGCTTTTCCATGTAAACTGACAGAAGGGGGCTGGCTTAGTGACTGATGCAAGACTGTCCCTTTCATATACATCACCAACACAGAGGGACTGCTCTTCTGTGTCATATCAGTGCCAGGACACCGTAAGGTAGACATCCTGTTTCCAGCAATGTGTCACTTACTGGACTTATTGTTATGATTTTGATAAAAAAAAAAAAAAAATATATAGAATTACCGTATATACTCGAGTATAAGCCGAGATTTTCAGCCCAAATTTTTGGGCTGAAAGTGCCCCTCTCGGCTTATACTCGAGTCACGGTAGCGGTGGGGTCGGCGGGTGAGGGCGCTGAGGCATACTTACCTAGTCCCAGCGATCCTCGCGCTGTCCCTGCCGTCCCACGGTCTTCTGTGCTGCAGCTTCTTCCCCTCTTCAGCGGTCACGTGGGACTGCTCATTAGAGAAATGAATAGGCGGCTCCACCTCCCATAGGGGTGGAGCCGCCTATTCATTTCTCTAATCAGCGGTAACGGTGACCGCTGATAGAGGACGAGGCTGCGGCACTGAAGACCAGCTGTGACAGGCGGGGAGCGCCAGGATCGCTGGGACTAGGCAAGTATGTCATATTCAAAAAAAAAAAAAAAAAAAAAACACAAAATTGAGCTTAACTTAAGTTGGTATACATGCAGAGGTAAAACGCATGTTAAAAATGGCCACAAAAGATAAAACCTACAAGAGAAAAAAATAAATGAAAACCCTGATATAACTAAGTAAAAAAAGCAAAAATGCATTTAAATAACAGTTTTTAGTAATACTGTTTTTTGATAAAAAAATAGCACAAAAGCCATCCCACCTCGTCACGGTAACTCTGATCGGGACAGTCCTAAACTATCTAATATTAAAACCTTATTATGTGTCAATGTTGACCTCAGTGTGAATAAGGGCAGATGAAAGGACTGCGCCCAAACAGTGAAACACTAGACTAGGGAAGCCTTATATAGTTTCTAGCTCAGAAACAGGGAGGCCACACCCCGGAAGTATGTCATATTCACCTGTCCGCGTTCCAGCCGCCGGGCGCCGCTCCATCTTCCCAGCGTCTCCGCTCTGACTGTGCAGGTCAGAGGGCGCGATGACGCATATAGTGTGCGCGGCGCCCTCTGCCTGATCAGTCAGAGCAGAGACGCCAGGACCGGACGCTGGGAGCTGCAATCAAGAGAGGTGAGTATGGCTTTTTTTTTTTTTTTTTTTTTTATTGCAGCAGCAGCGGCCATGGCACAGATTTATACCGAGCATCTATGGGGATATATGAACGCTGCAGAGCACTGTATGGGGCACAGATATGGGGGGATATGAACGCTGCAGAGCACTATATGGGGCACAGCTATGGGGAGATATGAACGCTGCAGAGCACTGTATGGGGCACAGCTATGGGGAGATATGAACGCTGCAGAGCACTATATGGCACAGCCAAGGGGGAATATGAACAGTGCAGAGCACTATATGGCACAGCTATGGGGAAATAATGATCTATTTTTATAATTCACCGGTAGCTGCTGCATTTCCACCCTAGGCTTATACTCGAGTCAATAGGTTTTCCCAGTTTTTTGTGGCAAAATTAGGGGGGGGGGGGGGTTCGGCTTATACTCGGGTCGGCTTATACTCGAGTATATACGGTAGTTCTTACAGGTAATTCGGTTTATAGGAACCTTCCACGACAGCCACTTCAGAGGTTGTCTTCCCCGCCCTAATAGGGGACATGAACACAAAGAGGTTAAATACCCCTCCCCTTCCTGCACTGCCAGTGTTTTCCTGGACACAGTCGCATGTATAATTACCACAATAGTGCAAGAATCATCCAATAAAATATCAGATAGGGAGAGAAATTAGTGCAGTCGTGGAAGGTTCCTAGAAACCAAATTACGGGTAAGAACTAATTCTATTTTCTCTAGTCACCTTCCACGACAGCCACTTCGGAGTAGTATCAACAGCTAATTTCTCTAGAGAGGGACCACGGCCTGCAGAACACGTCTGCCAAATGTTAAATCCCTATTGAAATTTAGCCGGTAATGTCTGGTGAACGTATGGATGGATGACCAGGTGGGGGCTCTGCATATCTGCTCTGATGAGGCATTCCCCCTCTGCCCATGATGTTACCATCGCTCGGGTAGAGTGTGCTTTCAGAGAGGCAGGTGGATCCAGTCCCTGTGATGAATATGCCAGACAAAGACTGTTTGATCCAGTTTGCGATAGTGTTTTTTGCCGCCTTCTTTCCTTTGTTTCGTCCCAAGAACGATGAATAAATTTTGATCAATTCGCCAGGCTTCAGTCTGTTGTAAGTAAGATAGGACCACCCTGCGAACATCCAAGGTGTGGAAGGTCTGTTCTTTAGGGTTGGAGATGTTCGGGCAAAATGAAGGTAGTACAATGTCCTGATCCCTGTGGAAATTCGAGACCACCTTAGGTAAAGAGACCGGGCAAGTTTTAGTATAATGCTCTCCATAGTGAACATTAGATAAGGTTCCTGTATTGACATGGCCTGTAACTCTCCAATACGTCTAGCCGTAGTGATTGCGACTAGAAAGACTGTTTTAAGAGTTAAGTTCTTTATGGTTATAGCATCCAGGGGTTCAAATGGATCCTGGGTTAGACCATCAAGTACTGTATTGAGGTCCCAGGAAGGCACCCTACTACGGAGCGTAGGACGAATTCTGGATGCTGCGGTCATAAAATCGCTTGATCCAGCGGTGATTGGCTAAATTTAAATCAAAAAAGCTACTAAGGGCCGATACTTGCACTTTGAGTGTGCTAGGGGTAAGGCCCATTTCCAAGCCCTTCTGTAAAAATTGTAAGATTTTCGCTATATTAGGAGTGAAGGGGTCTGGAATTTCCGGGAGCACCAGGACATACATTTTTTTCCAGACCTTAGTATAGATGGTATTGGTTACCGCCTTTCTGCTTTTCTGGAGGGTCTGGATTACCTCATCCGAGAGTCCTTTGGCTTTTAAAATTGTGGCTTCAGTAGCCATGCTGCCAAGTTCAATCTGTTTAGGTCCGGATGTAGTAGGGGACCCTGGTGTAGGAGATTGAGTTTTTGAGATAGAAGGTAGGGACCTTCCAGGGCCATATCTAATAGGGCACCGTACCAACTCCTCCCGGGCCACAATGGGGCAATCAAGATTGTGGTAACTCTGCCTGTTCTGATCTTTTGTAGAGTTTTCGCCAGCATGGGAATGGGTGGAAAGGCATATGCAAGGTTGAACTTCCACTGCTGTGAGAAGGCATCTATTCCCTGCGCCTTGTCTCTGTGATGAAGGGAGAAAAAAGGTTTCTCCCTTCGCATTTTGCCTGTTGGCGAATAGATCCACCTCTGGAGTACCCCATTTTGAGGTTAGGGACTGAAACACTGTTTGGTCTAGGGACCACTCTCCTGGATGAACGACTTTCCTGCTGAGGAAATCCGCCTGAGTGTTGGCCAACCCCCTCAGATGTACTGCTGTGACCGACAGAAGGTTTTTCTCTGCCCAGAAATACATTCTTGCAGCTACTTCCTTTAGAGAGGCATACTTCGTTCCCCCCTGGTGTCGTAGATGGACAATATGACCACGGTAGCCTAAGTAAATACGAACGTGGTGATTTTTGATCAGTGTAGATGACGCCTTTAGGGCTTCTTCCACAGCTTTCAGTTCTCTTAGATTTGAGGAGCTGCTGTTGATATTCGATGCCCATTGTCCCTGAAAGTAGAAACCCTCTACCACTGCACCCGAGCCTCTTTTGCTGGCATCTGAGTGAAGTGTTTTTAGTGGAAGGTGATCCCAGCTGACTCCTCTCTGGAGATTTTGGTAATCTAGCCACCATTTTAGAGCTGATTTTACATGGCCAAGGAGAAGATTCTTTTGATTCAATGGAGTCTGTCGTCTCCTGGAATGTAGAAGCACGTACGTCTGGAGTGCTCGTGTGTGAGCCCGAGCCCAGGAAACAGCTTGTATACATGCGGTCAGGGATCCTAGTACAGACATAGACTCCCTGAGGGTCGGCGCACGCTGGCCCCTGAATTTGGCTACTTTGCGGACAAGGTTGACCTGATGATCTTTAGGCAGAAACGATGTTCTTTCTTCGGAGTCCAGTAGCACCCCTAGAAATGTCCTTCTTGTGGAGGGATGGATCTCTGATTCTTCCAGATTTGGGATCCAACCCAGGGTTTGTAATATCTCCAGGGTCTTTGATACGTCTGTTTTCAGACGGGGGCAGATGGAGCCATAAGGAAGTCGTCCAAATACGGGACGATGCATATTCCTTGTTGACGGATGAAGATTATTGCTTCCACCATAGTTTTCATAAAAACCCGTGGGGCCGATGAGATGCCAAAGGGGAGGACATTGAACTGGAAATGTTCGATCTGGTGACCCTTGGAGACTGCGAATCTGAGGAACTTCCTGAGTTCTGGGTGGATTGGCACATAGTAATACGCATCCCTCAGATCCACAGTCGCCATCATCCAATTTTGACCGATGAGGGGGGATTACTGATTTGATTGTCTCCATTTTGAATCTCCTGTACCGGACTGATTCGTTTAAGGGTTTCAAATTTATAATAATTCTGTTCTTCCCCGACGGCTTGGTTATCAGAAAAAGGCGCGAATAATGACCACATCCTACTTCCAATTTCGGTACCTGCGAGATCACATTTCATTGCAGTAGTTTTTGTAGATCCTTTAACAAGAGTTTTGGAGGTCTGGGGTTTGAAGGGAGGTCATCCTTAAGCATTGTGGGGGTGGTCTCACGAATTCTATTTTTAGTCCCTGTTCAACGGAACGAAGGACCCACTGATTTGTGGAGATGGTCTGCCACTTGGTGAAAGTGAGAGTCGACCCCCGACCGGAGCACCATCATTGCTTATCTGGGGTTTGCTGGGTCTGAGGGGCCAGGATATTTTTGCCCTGGCCTCCCTTGGGATAAGTCCACCTTCCCGTCTTGCCTTTTCACCTCTGCGAAGACTGGTCACGGGAGGGACGAAAAAAGCGTTTTTAGGAATTTTCTGCTCAGGGAGAGATTTTTTTTTTTTTTTAATCTGCCGCCTTATCCAAAATATCATCCAGAACGGGTCCAAATACATTATGACCCTGGAAGGGTATGCTACATAATTTTGACTTGGAGACAAAATCGCCTCCCCAGGACTTTATCCAAAGTGTTCTCCTGGATGAGTTAGAGAGGACGACAGCTTTCGCGGCAAATCAGACCAATTCAGCAGAAGCATCGGCTAGGAACCCCGTTGCTTTCTGTAGCAAGGGTAGGGAGTCTAAAATTTCCTCGCTTGGGGTGCCCTGTGTCAAGTGATCCTCAAGCTTGCGTTACCAGACAAACAGATCTGGCCACGCAAGTGGAGGCTATATTGGACTTCAGTAAATTTGTGGAGGTGTCCCAGAACTTCTTTAATAAACTCTCTATCTTACGATCCATCGGATCCTTGGAGTTGAGAAGAGTCCTTAAAGGGAAGGGCTGTTTTCTTAGTTACCCTGGACACCTGTACATCCACTTTCGGGGTCTCCCATAAGGAGTTACCCCCGTCCAATGGACACCGGTTCTCTAGCTCTGATGGAACAGTCAGACCTTTTTCAGGGAGGTCCCATTCATGTAGAATTAGATCTCATATATTCTTATGTACCGGTAACCCTTTTTGATCTTTGGGTTTTAGACTCTCAAACATCTCATCCTGTACTGTGAGCATAACTTCATCCTCTACCCCCATGGTGCCTCTTACTAAACTGATTAGGTCACTCATGTCCTCAGAATTAAAATAGTATTTTTTGTTTTCTGGTTTAAAGGTGGGGGTAGAAGCGGAGCCTTCATTCTCCCAATTATCCTCCGAACCCGAGAACTGGATTTCTCCCAAGTCTGGGTCGGATTCTACTGGGGCTTTTTTCCTCTTTTTTGGAGGGGGTGGCTGAGGCACCGACATCTGTGAGAAGGTAGCCATAGAAGAATGGACCTCATGTTTAATGAGGGATCTGATGCTATCCAGCAGCGAGGGTTGTTCAGCGTGTAGGACCTCATCCGTACAGGACTGGCAGAGCTTTTTCTCGTATGTTGATGGGAGTTTGGCCGTACACACTTTACATTTGCGGCTTGACCTCTTAGGATCAGAAACCTTTTCTCCCTATAAAGAGAGAAAGAGGGTTTGCTAAGCCACTTAGGGGTATATATCTACATATACACATGCATGCACAGACGTATATACGTTATAGCTGGGCCCGACACCTGCTACTTACTTTGGTAGGAGGGGGAACGCTGGCATCCGCAGATGCAGAGCAAGGGGGTCGATGGCCCAGCGTCATGGTGCTCCTCCTCCCCATGTTGTCCAATTGGGGTAGGGTCCGATTGGAACGCCCCCGAAAATGCTGCCTGCATGCTGTAGTTGCTGCCCGGATCTGCCATTGAGCTCGCCAGCTGGCATGCGCTCCATTGTGGAACGCACCTGAGTGAACCGGAAGTGACTCCGCCATCGGCCGGCCACAGACTCCGAGATGCGCGCCACCTCCAGTGCTGCAGCCAGGGACCAGGAAACCGGGGGGGCTGCAGGAGGCCCCCGGTACCCACGTCACCGCCCTGCATTACCCCACAAAGGGGGCGCAGGAGGGGCGGGAAGGTCACGAGTCCCGCCGAAGAGAAGAGACAGGAGCAGCGTTTTGAGGAGGGAACGCCCGACCTCCTGCTGGCCGGCTTAATCTGGTATGTGGAGCTCCGGTCGCTGGCCACGGCAGCCCCTTCAGAATCTCTTCATGCCCCATAGGGGACAGGAAAACTTTTTCCGGTGCAGGAAGGGGAGGGGTATTTAACCTCTGTGTTCCTGTCCCCTATTAGGACGGGGAAGACCACCTCCGAAGTAGCTGTTGTGGAAGGTGACTAGAGAAATCACTGGTTATCAGCAAGAGGTTATTACTGGTATACCTGCTGCCATGTAGTCATCCATGTTCATAAGGGGTGCATAACCCCACCCCCATCACTGGTGGGCAGCTTTCTGCTTACACTGTGCATAACCAGAAAGCTGCCAATCAGTGGTGTGGGCGGGTTATACAGGGCATAGCATTCATAAAACTCAGTTCCGCAGCGGCAAACAATGATTTTAAGAAAAATACATAAAATATCCCAGTCAGTGACACATTGCTGGAATCAAGGTCACTGTCCCTACAGGACTGCACGGTCTGCAGCCCAAGGAGCACACACAGCCAGCAATGCAGTTCTGTGCAGAGCCCCTCAACCACGTGGTCACAAAAATGCTTATCCAACAGGTTACCTTTATGTAGCGGCAGGGGCTGGCGAGTCAGATGAATCAGCTATCCGATACAGTTCAGCCAGAATCAGCATAGGGTTTAAAGCGATAATTAACAAATTGCCGAATGGCAAATAGACCCCAACTAAAGATTCTGAGATTAATAAAATATAACTTTTAATGAATAAATTATAATGGTAATAATACGAAGTGTGCTCATTAAAAATACAGAGTCCACAGTAGTTATTGATGGCCTATGGATCATATAAGATAGACGTAATCCATCCTTATGGAGTGTGGCTGCTAACCGCTGGGGGCCATTGCTACAAGGGTAAGTATTAGGAGATTCTTCCCTATTTTGGGATTTGGAGCCTCATTTCCCTGAAGAAGCCAACAATGGCGAAACATGTCAGGGGAGGGGGGGCAGACAGCTGTTTGTTTTTAGACCAGATAGTCCGCATACGCCATAGGAGTGGTCCGTGGCCACCATGGCTAAAATCCTATAAGAATTGATGTCCTAAAAGCTGTAGAAAGGCTTCACATGGGTAGGTACTGAAAAATACTTACCCCATAAGGGTATGTTCACATGTTCCTGATTTCCATCCTTTTTTTTTCAGGACTGTTTTTTAAAAAACTGCAGCTCTTGGCAGAAAATGCAGGTCCTTTTTTTGATCCTTTTTTTTTAATGCAGTTTTCTATGCAGAGTGTGTGTTTTCTAGGAAGTTTTTTAGGGTTAAAATGGCTGAAAATACCCTAACCCTACCCCTAACCCTATTCTAACCTTAGTGGAAAAAAAAAAAATTCTTAATTTTTTTTTTATTGTCCCTACCTATGGGGGTGACAAAGGGGGGGGGGGGGGGTGTCATTTACTATTTTTTTTTATTTTGATCACTGAGATGTAATCTATCTCAGTGATCAAAATGCACTTTGGAACGAATCTGCCGGCCGGCAGATTCGGCGGGCGCACTGCGCATGCGCCCGCCATTTTGCAAGATGGCGGCGCCCAGGGAGAAGACGGCCGGACGGACACCGGGACGCCGGGTAAGTATAAGGAGGGGAGATTAGGGCACGGGGCGGTGGGATTGGAGCACGGGGGGGCAGCCACACTCCGCCCACGCACTTCCGCCCGCTTCCCCGCACTTCCTGCTGCAGCGGTTCTGCACCACAAACCGCAGTAAAACCCACAGATATTTTTTTCATCTGCGGGTTTTACTGCGGGTTTGACCTCACAATGGAGGTCAATGGGTGCAGAACCGCTGCGGCTCCGAAAAAAGAAGTGACATGGTACTTCTTTTTTCCCGCAGCTATTCAGCGCGGCTTTTTTTTTGATTTTCCGAATTGTGGGCACAGCAGTTCCTGTTTTCCATAGGGTACAATGTAATGTACCCTGCATGGAAAACAGCTGCGGACCCGCAGCGGGAAAATCGCGGCAATTCCGCATGAAAAAAAGGATAGTGTGAACATGGCTTTAAGGCTATTCAGCCAGTGAAACAAGTCACCATAACTTGCATAAAAAGGGAGGAATTAAATAATACCTACCCCTATGTGAAATCGCCTGTCAATATCAGATTTATACAATAATAGGGAAGAATCCCCTAATACTTACCCCTGTAGCCATGGCCCCCAGCAGTTAGCAGCCACACTGCATGAGGAAGAATGGTCTCCATCTTGTATGATCAATACATCAACTAAGACATCAATAACTGCTGTGGACCCCACTTTTAATGAGCACAATTCTTATTATTACCATTATAATTTATCAATCTCAGAATCTTTAGTTAGGGTCTATTTGCCATTCGGCAATTTGTTAATTACCGTAGATGAGAGAATCAGGCAGATTATGATAATGTCACTCGGATCACACTGTCGGAGTTCGAGCCAACTGTCAGTTTACTGTGATCTGATTCTCTCGCATGATAAAATCATATCACACATGCGGAGAAGATGGAGAACTACATTTCTCCATTGTCTGAGTCCACAGATGTCTGACTGCACTTGGATGACATCTGAGTGCAGTCTGATGTTTCACATGCACTCAGACTTATATGGGTGAGCGTGGTGTGGATGCACTCGCCGCATGCTGCGATTTGTTTTTTCATGCAGAGTCGGCATGTGAAAAAATAAAAAAAGTGCGCTAGTCAGTAGCGGCCCATAATTTAATACTGGTCCGAGTGCCATCCGATAAATACGCTAGTGTGAACAAGCCCTCAGCAAAGTAATAAAAGGACGCAGCAGTACATTGTTAATCTGAGGACTGACTGTCAGGTTTAGACGCCCTTCATCTTGCTGGATTGACAGCGGCGATGTAGCACAGGATACTGAATAAGAGTCACTTAGAATAAGAGATGCAACAAGAACAATGCTTCACATAGCAATGGCCTTTAGGTCACTGCAAACATCCCCAAGAAAATCTCCCAAGACCCCAGCGCACGTCACATGCCCCTGAAATCACAAGACGAAGGAATCAAAGCCATGCAGCGCTATTGGAATCGCAAACATACATAATGGGATCCGTTACCTAGGCTTCCATTATACGAGGTGACTAAGGCTGTAATATAGACGTTATTCTGTTACTGTCCAATATGCTGAATATTTAACATATTAACAGAGATGCGGCAGATATCCAGAATGACGCGCAAATAAAAAAGTAACCAGAGAACAGAGGAAATTTACTGATCGCTGGAGGACCAACTGCAGAGACCCCCTGCAACTGCTGAAAGTGGACTCTGGAAAGGGCAGAGAAAGCAGAAGATTAATGGAGTGACGTGGAGCATGCCCACTTCTGCCCCGTACAGGGCAGCTCTCTGCAGCGGCCAGACCCAGGCGATCACCAGGTTATCCCTAGAAGACAGTCACATTTCTTTGTTTCTCAATGTAAACAGCCCATCCAGTATCTGACATACACCCCTCGTGCTTTGTCACTTAGCAAAACCCCTGCAGACCAATTCCAGACCTGAATCTTTTTATTTAAAGGGAAAGTTTATACAAACTTTAACCCATAGACAGCTGTGACCAATGCAGCCAGTCACTGGCCTCTGGGATGACAGATGTATGTACAACATGTGACAGATGCAGCCAATCACTGGCCTCGGGGATGATGGGTGCATGTACAGTATGTGACCGATGCAGCCAATCACTGGCCTCGGGGATGATGGGTGCATGTCGGGTATGTGACCGATGCAGCCAATCACTGGCCTCGGGGATGATGGGTGCATGTACAGTATGTGACCGATGCAGCCAATCACTGGCCTCGGGGATGATGGGTGCATGTACAGTATGTGACCGATGCAGCCAATCACTGGCCTCGGGGATGATGGGTGCATGTGGGGTATGTGACCGATGCAGCCAATCACTGGCCTCAGGGTACTGGATGGGTGCATGTACAGTATGTGACCGATGCAGCCAATCACTGGCCTCGGGGATGATGGGTGCATGTGGGGTATGTGTCCGATGCAGCCAATCACTGGCCTCAGGGTACTGGATGGGCGCATGTACAGTATGTGACCGATGCAGCCAATCACTGGCCTCGGGGATGATGGGTGCATGTGGGGTATGTGACCGATGCAGCCAATCACTGGCCTCAGGGTACTGGATGGGTGTACAGCATATGACCGGAGAGCCCTGAAATTGACTGGCTCACTAGAGGGGCACCATATACGAGGACCCCCAGAGTGTCAGTGCAGGATTACAAGCAGTCCTCATTTTTTTACCTTTTCACATTAGACTATACATGCAGCCATAATAATGGATATGTCACACCCCCCACATGGTGGCACCTGCAGTGCCCACACCACAAGCTATGCCAACAGGTAAGAGCCAACGCAAAACAACACTGGCACCCTGATTCCTGCCACTGCCCTTGGACCAGAGGAGACTGGAGCACTGACAGTGATGGACAGGGCAGGCATACATGCCACAGCCAGTGCTGACAGAGCACCACACACTTGTTGCTGAGGGCCATCCTGGAACTAGTAGTTCCTCTGCAGCAACAAGTGTGCGCACTCCGCTACCGTACAGCCCACCATCTTACCGAGCTCCCCGGCAGTCAGATCGGCCTCCGGTCCCCCGGGACTCCCGCTGTACGTCTGCTTGATGTCCCGGAAGAATTTCTTAGTGTCCCGCAGATTCTGGTGCAGCCTGGCCAGATGCTTATTATAATGGGCGAAGCTTCGGCCTAACTCCCGCTGCAGGGAGCCGGAGCCCCCAGAGGAGCTGTGCCGGCGGTCGCCTTCCTCCATTGCCGGTCAGCCAGTGCCCTGCCTGCACCCGCACACTCCGCGGCCGGCCACCAAGCCACACAACAACAAGCAGAGCACTGCCCATGGGACGGAACCTTTATCGTCAGCGCCCGGGGCTGAGGCGGGCAGCAACCCCGGCACACGCATGCGCGGGGACTGC
This sequence comes from Ranitomeya imitator, assembly GCF_032444005.1. Taxonomy (NCBI): domain Eukaryota; kingdom Metazoa; phylum Chordata; class Amphibia; order Anura; family Dendrobatidae; genus Ranitomeya; species Ranitomeya imitator. Next base: position 226,258,807 of record NC_091284.1, read on the forward strand.
CGAAGGGAGTGCAGGGAAATGTAGTCCTGAACCGGTATACCGCTGCAGTGACGTGGAGAAGATGAACTAGAGAGCTGCTCTACAGCCTGCAGCGCGGACGAGTGTCTGCTCTCCAGGAAACCTTGACTTTCTACTGGACGAGGATGTACTTCAGCTCCTCCACATGCAGAATACTGCTTTCATGCTGTTCCCAAAAAGTGACAAAGAAGTCATATATACTCTACGTCCTGTCACTCAGAAATAAGCCCTCAGAAAATATATATATATCATTTATGGTGCTCAGAATATGATGCCGCAAAAATGATCTAGTGAAATTATTATATTTAATAAAATATGTTCGGCTACGTTCACAGGCAGAATTTGCTACTTTTTTGGGCAGCTTTTTCTGGGTGTAGAACAACATTTGTGCTTTGTCCACAGTAGAGGTCACCAAAAAATGCTTCAAAAACACCACTGGGTTTTTTCTCTTTCTCATTGTTTTCTATGGGTGAAAAAACGCCGAAAGAAGTGACGTGCTGCAGATTTCTGACAGACAGGCAGCAGTTTTCCAATTCAGTCAGGGGAAAAAAACAAGCGTCTGCAGGAACTCTCCGAAACCTCACAGCGTTCCCTGGTGCTGGAAAAAGCAGCTTTTCATTTGCGTAAGAAAACGGAGCGTGCGAACACAACCTAAGGCTGCCATTACACTAGCAGTATTTGGTCAGTATTTTACATCAGTATTTGTAAGTCAAAACCAGGAGTGGAACAAATCGAGAAAAAGTATAACAGAAACATATGCACCACTTCTGCATTTATCACCCACTCCTGGTTTTGGCTTACAAATACTGATGTAAAATACTGACCAAATACTGCTAGTGTGACGGCAGCCTAAATGTGTTAGGCTGGAGTCACACTCAGCGTTAGGCCGCCGTCACACTTGCGAGTTTTACAGATGTATGAGTGCAGAAAATACGTCTGTAAAACTCGCCAAACAAACGGCACAATTATTCTCTATGCCCCAGCTCCTATCTGCCGTATTTTACTGATCAGTTTTATACGGCTTTCTACGGCCGTAGAAAATCGCAGCATGCTGCGTTTGCCACCGTATTGCGCAAAAAAAAGCCAATGAAAGTCTATGGAAGCCCCAAAAATACGGATTACACACGGACCAGCAGTGTGACTTGCGAGAAATACGCAGCGGTGTTAGAGAGAAAAGCAGAGGGCGCCCTCTTATGAACTCGAGCCTGGGAGCTTTCTAGGAAAGTTCCCACGATCTAGGGACAACCAGCAGAGGGCGCCTCACCGCAAATGAAGGTAAATATAGGTCATTGACCTACTTTACCTTCATTCCCCGGGGTTTTGCACCAAGGAGCAGCACTGCATTAGCAGAGCTCCTTGCTGCAAAATATTTTAACCCCTTCAGATGGATTTACATCGTTGGACGTTACAGATCTGCGGAAGGTATGTATATTGTTGGTTTATTAATTTTTTTTGTTATAGATCGAGGGTCTTCAGTGATTGGATTGAGCGTAGAATAAAATATTACATCAACCTTTGTTTTTATTTCATTAAAATAATTTTTAATAATGTGTTTGTGTATTTTTTAACCCTTTACTAGTATTGGATTAATAATGGATAGGTGTCATAATTGACGCCTCTCCATTATTAATTTGGCTTAATGTCACCTTACAATAGCAAGGTGGCATTAACCCTTCATTACCCAATATCCCACCGCTACACGGGAATGGGAAGAGAGTGGCCAAGTGCCAGAATAGGCGCATCTTCCAGATGTGCCTTTTCTGGGGTGGCTGGGGGCAGATGTTTTTAGCCAGGGGGGGGGCAATAACCGTGGACCCTCTCCAGGCTATTAATATCTGCCCTCAGTCACTGGCTTTACTACTCTGGCGGAGAAAATTGCGCGGGAGCCCACGCCAATTTTTTCCGCCATTTAACCCTTTAATTTAATAGCTAGAACGGCCAAATTTTGCACATACACACTACTAACATTAGTAGTGTGGAATATGCAAAAAAAAGGTGATATGAGATGGTTTACTGCAGAGGTCCCCAACCTTTTTTGCCCCAGGGACCGGCTTTAAGCAAGACCAGTTTTCCATGGCCCGGTGGGGTGGGGGTGGGGCAGGGGTGGGGCTCTGGTCATATGGGGGTGGAGTTATGGAGGGGTGGAGCTTAGTGCATACTTATCATGTAATTATGACATTTATAATGAGAATGTGATTCACACATTCACACACACACATTCTCACACACACATTCACACACACACACATTCACACACACATTCACACACACATTCTCACACACACACACACACACATTCTCACACACACATTCTCACACACACACACACATTCTCACACACACATTCACACACACACATTCACATTCTCACACACACACACACACATTCACACATTCTCACACACACACATTCACACACACACATTCACACACCCCTCATACCTCTCCTCGCACTCTACCACAGCATCTCATTGCCTTCCTCTGACACAGCCGGCCGCTGAATGATGACGTCATCCAGTCATCCAGCGGCGCGTCTGTGTGAGAGGAAGCAGGAAGACAGATCGCTGGGCAGCGGAGCTGCACGGATTTCTCCCTGCCTGCCGCAGCCACCCTGCAGGGGCTCCCCTCCACCTCTGCACACATTGGGATCCGGCGCTCTGCAGCTTCTCTGTGCCGGCTGTCAGCTTGACAGTCGGCACAGAGAACAGCTGACTCCCTGACCGGGGACGGCAGAATGCAGCCGCCGGGGGGAGACACTGCGGACCGCCGAATGAGGCAGCCCGACTGTGCCCCTCCCTGCCGGCTGCACCCGGGGCAAATGCCCCGGCTGCCCCCCCCTAGATACGCCACTGGGCGTGTCAGTGAGGAGAGCCTGCCGCCCCACCCCATCAGGAACACACCATGCTGCGCAGGAGGGCTGCCCCCTCGTCCTGCATAATGTTCTCTGCCGGGAGCTGCGAGCTGTCACAGAGCGTGCTCTGACCAGGCGCAGGGCCGCGAAGCTAGCTGTCAGCGGCGCCGCGGACCGGCTGAAAAACCTCAACGGCCCGGTCCTGGTCCGCGGACCGGCGGTTGGGGACCTCTGGTTTACTGTATGTAAGCCATGTCACATATCATGTCGGGTTTAGGAAGGAGATAGCAAAAGCCGGCAATTGAATTACCGGCTTTAAAGCTATCTAGCGCTGTATGAAGTAATAATATATATACATATATGTGTCTCACTGACATATATATATACATTATATATACACAGTATACTGTATATATATATGTCAGCAGACACATATATGTATATATATTATTACTTCATACAGCGCTAGATAGCTTTAAAGCCGGTAATTCAATTGCCGACTTTTGCTATATCCTTCCTAAAACCCGACATGATATGTGACATGGCTTACATACAGTAAACCATCTCATATCACCTTTTTTTTTGCATATTCCACACTACTAATGTTAGTAGTGTGTATATGCAAAATTTGGCCGTTCCAGCTATTAAATTAAAGGGTTAAATGGCGGAAAAAATTGGCGTGGGCTCCCGCGCAATTTTCTCCGCCAGAGTAGTAAAGCCAGTGACTGAGGGCAGATATTAATAGCCTGGAGAGGGTGCACTGTTATTGCCCCCTCCCCCCCCGGCTAAAAACATCTGCCCCCAGCCACCCCAGAAAAGGCACATCTGGAAGATGCGCCTAGTCTGGCACTTGGCCACTCTCTTCCCATTCCCGTGTAGCGGTGGGATATGGGGTAATGAAGGGTTAATGCCACCTTGCTATTGTAAGGTGTCATTAAGCCAAATTAATAATGGAGAGGCGTCAATTATGACACCTATCCATTATTAATCCAATACTAGTAAAGGGTTAAAAAAACACAAACACATTATTAAATATTATTTTAATGAAATAAAAACAAAGGTTGTTGTAATATTTTATTCTACGCTCAATCCAATCACTGAAGACCCTCAATCTGTAACAAAAAAAATAAATAAACCAACAATATCCATACCTTCCGAAGATCTGTAACGTCCAACGATGTAAATCCATCTGAAGGAGTTAAAATATTTTGCAGCAAGGAGCTCTATGAATGGGGCCATGTATCGTGAGATTTTGAGTGCAAACCTCCTTCCATCAGCAAGGGCATTGAAGATGAAACGTGGCTGGGTCTTTCAACATGACAATGATCCAAAGCACACCGCCAGGGCAACGAAGGAGTGGCTTCGTAAGAAGCATTTCAAGGTCCTGGAGTGGCCTAGCCAGTCTCCAGATCTCAACCCTATAGAAAACCTTTGGAGGGAGTTGAAAGTCCGTGTTGCCAAGCGAAAAGCCAAAAACATCACTGCTCTAGAGGAGATCTGCATGGAGGAATGGGCCAACATACCAACAACAGTGTGTGGCAACCTTGTGAAGACTTACAGAAAACGTTTGACCTCTGTCATTGCCAACAAAGGATATATTACAAAGTATTGAGATGAAATTTTGTTTCTGACCAAATACTTATTTTCCACCATAATATGCAAAAAAAATGATAAAAAAAACAGACTGTGATTTTCTGGATTTTTTTTTCTCAGTTTGTCTCCCATAGTTGAGGTCTACCTATGATGTAAATTACAGACGCCTCTCATCTTTTTAAGTGGTGGAACTTGCACTATTGCTGACTGACTAAATACTTTTTTGCCCCACTGTGTATACCTATTCTATGTGTACACATTTATTCTACCTATTCTAATGTAAGCTGTCAGTGTGATTTTACTGTACACCGCACTGAATTACCGGCTTTTCTCTCTAACACCGCTGTGTATTTCTCGCAAGTCACACTGCTGGTCCGTGTGTAATCCGTATTTTTGGGGGACTTTCATTGGCGTTTTTTTTTTTGCGCAATACTGTGACAAACGCAGCATGCTACGATTTTCTACGGCCGTAGAAAGCCGTATAATACTGATCAGTAAAATACGGCAGATAGCAGCAGGGGCATAGAGAATAATTGTGCCGTTTGTTTGGCGAGTTTTACGGACGTATTTTCTGCGCTCTTACGTCCATAAAACTCGCTAGTGTGAGGCCGGCCTTATTGCCATAAACGTTGTGATGTACAGAATAAAGTCCATGCTTTATTTGTGCAGCCTGAATATAAAGCGTTCATATTTCAAATGTAACAAAACAATTGCTGTTTTTTTTTTCTATTTCTCTCAATAAGAAGTAAATATAGGTAAGGTAACATGGTGCCACTGGCAAATTTAACTCATCCCATAGGAAAAACACTCCATGCAGATATCTCAAGTAAGAAAAAAATACTGAGGTAAAAGTGTTTTACTTCAGTATTTGTAAGCCAAACCCAGGAGTGGGTGATAAATACAGAAGTGGTGCATATGTTTCTATTAGGCTGGGTTCACATTGCATTAGTGGCACTCCGCTGACGGAATCCGTTACATAGCGCCACTAACGCAATGTAATGGATCCGTTAGCGCATCCATTGACCGAAATGTATCTAACGCATCGCTAACGTATGCCATTTTTGGCATGCGTTAGCGATGTCCCGTTATTTTCTGACGGACCTCGGACGCTGCTTGCAGCGTTTTTGGGTCCGTTCTCGCTAACGCAGATCGGGCATCTGTGCTAGCGGGATCGCTAAACGCAATCCTTTTTGTACATTGCGTTAGCGCACTCCGTTAGCGTATGCGCTAAACGGATTGCACTAACGCAATGTGAATCTAACCTTATACTTTCCCTCTGATTGTTCCATTCCTGGTTTTGGAATACATATACTGAGGTAAAATACTGAACGTGTGTGCATGGTCTTATGGTTCCTAGAACATGTAAATCAAAAAATGAAGTTGTTAAAGGGAACCTGTCAGCAGGATTGTGCACAGTAACCTACAGGTATGAGGTTGGCGACGTTATACTGATTACAATGATATCTGGGTTGATGAAATCCGTCTTGTGGTTGTTCTTTAACCCCTTTCTGACATATGACATACTATCCCGTCGAGGTGGGGTGGACCCGTATGACCACCGACGGGATAGTACGTCACACAAGATTGGCTGCGCTCACGGGGGGAGCGCGGCCGATCGCGGCCGCGTGTCAGCTGACTATCGCAGATGACATCCGGCACTATGTGCCAGGAGCGGTCACGGACCGCTCCCGGCACATTAACCCCCGACACACTGCGATCAAACATGATCGCAGTGTGCTGGCGGTATAGGGAAGCATTGCGCAGGGAGGGGGCCTGAGACCCCCGGAGCAACGCGAAGTGATCACGTTGCTGCGAGGGTCTCTTACCTCCCGGCAGTAGGCCCGGATCCAAGATGGCCGCGGCATCATCAGAGCAGGCGTCGGGAAGCCAGGAGAAGTGCACATCAGATCGCTGATCTGACACAGTGCACAGCAAAGTGTCAGATCAGCGATCTTACATTATAACATGATGCCCCCCCCCCTGGGGCAATGTTATAGGGTAAAAAAAAAAAATCACATGTGTAAAAGCATTTTTTTAAAAATTCAAAAAAAAAAAAATCTTCCCATAAATACATTTCTTTATCTAAATAATAAAAAAAAAATAAAAGTACACATATTTAGTATCGCCGCGTCCGTAACGACCCCACCTATAAAACTATATCACTAGTTAACCCCTTCAGTGAACACCGTAAAAAAAAAAAAAAAAAGGGCAAAAAACAACGCTTTATTCTCATACCGCCAAACAAAAAGTGGAATAACACACGATCAAAAAGACTGTTTTAAATAACCATGGTACCGCTGAAAACAACATCTTGTCCTGCAAAAAACGAGCCACCATACAGCATCATCAGGGAAAAAATAAAAAAGTTATAGTCCTCAGAATAAAACGATGCAAAAATAATTATTTTTTCTATAAAATAGTTTTTATCGTATAAAAGCGCCAAAACATAAAAAAATTATATAAATGAGGTATCACTGTAATCGTACTGACCCGAAGAATAAAACTGCTTTATCCATTTTACCAAACGCGGAACAGTATAAACGCCTCCCCAAAAAGAAATTCATGAATAGCTGGTTTTTGGTCATTCTGCCTCACAAAAATTGGAATAAAAAGCGATCAAAAAATGTCACATGCCCGAAAATGTTACCAATAAAAACATCAACTCGTCCCGCAAAAAATAAGACCTCACATAACTCTGTGAACCCAAATATGGAAAAAGTATAGCTCTCAAAATGTGGTAACGCAAAAAATATTTTTTGCAATAAAAAGCGTCTTTCAGTGTGTGAAGGCTGCCAATCATAAAAACCCGCTAAAAACTCGCTATAAATAGTAAATCAAACCACCCTTCATCACCCCCTTAGTTAGGGAAAAATAAAAAAAAATAAAAAAATGTATTTATGTCCATTTTCCCATTAGGGTTAGGGCTAGGGTTAGGGCTAGGGATAGGGTTAGGGCTAGGGTTAGGGTTAGGGCTAGGGTTAGGGCTAGGGTTAGGGTTAGGGTTTAGATTACATTTACGGTTGGGATTAGAGTTAGGGGTGTGTCAGGGTTAGAGGTGTGGTTAGGGTTACCGTTGGGATTAGGGTTAGGGGTGTGTTTGGATTAGGGTTTCAGTTATAATTGGGGGGTTTCCACTGTTTAGGCACATCAGGGGCTCTCCAAACGCGACATGGCGTCCAATCTCAATTCCAGCCAATTCTGCATTGAAAAACTAAAACAGTGCTCCTTCCCTTCCGAGCTCTCCCGTGTGCCCAAACAGGGGTTTACCCCAACATAGGGGGTATCAGTGTACTCAGGACAAATTTGACAACAACTTTTGGGGTCCAATTTCTCCTGTTACCCTTGGGAAAATACAAAACTGGGGGCTAAAAAATAATTTTTGTGGGAAAAAAAAGATTTTTTATTTTCACGGCTCTGCGTTATAAACTGTAGTGAAAAACTTGGGGGTTTAAAGTTCTCACAACACATCTAGATAAGTTCCTTGGGGGGTCTAGTTTCCAATATGGGGTCACTTGTGGGGGTTTCTACTGTTTAGGTACATTAGGGGCTCTGCAAACGCAATGTGACGCCTGCAGACTATTCCATCTAAGTCTGCATTCCAAATGGCGCTCCTTCCCTTCCGAGCTCTCCCATGCACCCAAACGGTGGTTCCCCCCCACATATGGGGTATCATCGTACTCAGGACAAATTGGACAACAACTTTTGGGGTCAAACTTCTCCTGTTACCCTTGGGAAAATACAAAACTGGGGGCTAAAAATTATTTTTGTGGGAAATTTTTTTTTAATTATTTTCACGGCTCTGCGTTATAAACTGTAGTGAAACACTTGGGGGTTCAAACTTCTCAAACACATCTAGATAAGTTCCTTGGGGGGTCTAGTTTCCAATATGGGGTTATTTGTGGGGGTTTCTACTGTTCAGGTACATTAGGGGCTCTGCAAACGCAATGTGACGCCTGCAGTCCAATCCATCTAACTCTGCATTCCAAATGATGCTCCTTCCCTTCCGAGCTCTGCCATGCACTCAAACGGAGGTTCCCCCTCATATCAGGTATCAGCGTACTCAGGACAAATTGGACAACAACTTTTAGGGTCCAATTTCAACTGTTATCCTTGGAAAAATACAAAACTGGGGGCTAAAAAATTATTTTTGTGGAAAAAAAATATTTTTTATTTGCACGGCTCTGCATTATAAACTGTAGTGAAACACTTGGGGGTTCAAACTTCCCACAACACATCTAGATGAGTTCCTTAGGGAGTCTACTTTCCAAAATGGTGTCATTTGTGGGGGGTTTCTACTGTTTAGATACATTAGGGGCTCTGCAAACGCAATGTGACGCCTGCAGACCATTCCATCTAAGTCTGCATTCCAATTGGCGCTCCTTCCCTTCCGAGCTCTGCCATGCGCCCAAACGGTGGTTCCCCCCACATATGGGGTATCAGCGTACTCAGGACAAATTGGCAACAACTTTTTGGGTCCAATTTCTCCTGTTACCCTTGGGAAAATACAAAACTGGGGGCTAATTTTTGTGGGAATTTTTTTTTTTTATGGCTCTGCATTATAAACTTCTGTGAAGCCCTAGGTGGGTTAAAGTGCACACCACACATCTAGATAAGTTCCTTAGGGGGTCTACTTTCCAAAATGGTGTCAATTGTGGGGGTTTCAATGTTTAGGCACATCAGTGGCTCTCCAAACGCAACATGGCGTCCCATCTCAATTCCTGTCAATTTTGCATTGAAAAGTCAAATGGAGTTCCTTCCCTTCCGAGCTCTCCCATGCGCCCAAACAATGGTTTACCCCCACATAAGGGGTATCGGCGTACTCAGGACAAATTATACAACAACTTTTGTGGTCCAATTTCTTCTCTTACCCTTGGGAAAATAAAAAATTGAGGGCGAAAATATCATTTTTGTGAAAAAATATGATTTTTTATTTTTACGGCTCTGCATTATAAACTTCTGTGAAGCAATTAGTGGGTCAAAGTGCTCACCACACATGTAGATAAGTTCCTTAGGGGGTCTACTTTCCAAAATAGTGTCACTTGTGGGGGGTTTCAATGTTTAGGCACATCAGTGGCTCTCCAAATGCAACATGGCGTCCCATCTCAATTCTTGTAAATTTTGCATTGAAAAGTCAAACGGCGCTCCTTCCCTTCCGAGCTCTCCCATGCGCCCAAACAGTGGTTTACCCCCACATATGGGGTATCAGCGTACTCAGGACAAATTGTACAACAACTTTTGGGGTCCAATTTCTTCTCTTACCCTTGGGAAAATAAAAAATTGGGGGCGAAAAGATCATTTTTGTGAAAACATATGATTTTTTATTTTTACGGCTCTGCATTATAAACTTCTGTGAATCAGTTAATGGGTCAAAGTGCTCAACAAACATCTACATAAGTTCCTTAGAGGGTCTAGTTTCCAAAATGGTGTCACTTGTTGGGGGTTTCAATGTTTAGGCACATCAAGGGCTCTCCAAACGCAACATGGCGTCCCATCGCAATTCCAGTCAATTTTGCATTGAAAAGTCAAATGGCGCTCCTTCGCTTCCAAGCTCTGTCATTCGCCCAAACAGTGGTTTACTCCCATATATGGGGTATCAGCGTACTCAGGACAAATTATACAACAACTTTTGTGGTCCAATTTCTTCTCTTACCCTTGGGAAAATAAAAAAAATGCGGGCGAAAAGATCATTTTTCTGAAAAAATATGATTTTTTATTTTTACGGCTCTGCATTATAAACTTCTGTGAAGCAATTGGTGGGTCAAAGTGCTCACCACCCATCTAGATTTGTTCCTTAGGGGGTCTACTTTCTAAAATGGTGTCACTTGTGGAGAGTTTCCAAGGTTTAGGCACATCAGGTGCTCTCCAAACGTGACATGGCGTCCTATCTCAATTCCAGCCAGTTTTGCTTTGAAAAGTCAAACGGCGCTCCTTCCTTCCGAGCTCTGCCATGCGCCCAAACAGTGCTTTACCCCCACATATGGAGTATCGGCGTACTCAGGACAAATTGTACAACAACTTTTGGGGTCCAATTTCTCCTATTACCCTTAATAAAATAAAACAAATTGGATCTGAATAATTTTTTTGTGAAAATAAGTTAAATGTTCATTTTTTTTTAAACATTCCAAAAATTCCTGTGAAGCACCTGAAGGGTCAATAAGCTTCTTAAATGGGGGCGTGGCCTGACCGCTAATGGAGCAGGTCGCATAGCGCGGGAGCTCTGCTGCCAGATAGAACCAAGCGGCACATAACGACTCACCCACGGCCCTTCCGGTCCTGCTGCTGCCCGCCCCAGTCCCTCACCCGCCGGTGAGTACATGGGGAAAACGAAGGCTGACTCCCGGGATCCCGCCAGGCGCATTGTGGATTTTTTCGCCGCCTCTCCCCAGCAGCGCCAGAAATCCAAGATGGCGCCGCTGTCACCCAGATCTTCCCGCTCAGCGCGGCGGGGCTCACAATCGTCCTCCTCAAGCGCGGCTGCTGCTGACTCCGCCGACGCTCCGATCACAGCGTCCCTGATGAGGGACATGCTGGGAGACCTCCGCACTTCCTTGCAGGAAGATATGCGCGCCATGCTGGCAGACCTTAAAGGGGAGGTGGAGGAGCTGGGAGGTCGCACAGATCACTTAGAGCAAAAAATGACAGAGCTTGTGGCCTCGCACAATGAGCTATGGGATGCTCATGAAGAATTATCTTCTCTTGCCACTAAAATGTACTCTAAAACTTTGGATTTGGAGGACAGATCTAGAAGAAACAATGTTAAGCTCAGAGGCATTGATGAAACAGTGTCCTCAGAAGACCTTAGATCCTTCTTACAAGATTTTATACTTGCAGTCCTCCCTAATGCAACTAAAGAGGGAATTATTATTGATCGCATCCACCGGATCCCCAGGCCCTCAGGATTAGGACCCTCCGTTCCCAGAGATGTGCTGGCTCGTATACATTTCTTCATCATGAAGGAGGAATTTTTACAGGCACTAAGGGGCAAACCAACACTCCCGGAACGTTTTGCCAACATCTCCGTCTTCCCAGACCTGTCTCCCGGAACTCTGGCTCAACGTAAAGCCTTTTTGCCTTATACCACAGCCCTGAGAGAAAACGGCATTTTATATTGTTGGGGTTTTCCCACCAAACTCTGCATCCGCAGAGATGGCTCAGTCACCACGTGCTCAAGCCCTGCTCAAGCTGCGAAGACCCTAACCCAGTGGGAACTGAATCTCCCCATCCCTCCGCCTTCTTCCTCGGCGACTCCTGGGCCCGGAGGCGCCAAACCGGGAAGACGCCGGATCATCCCTGACTGGAAGGTTGCCTGACTCCACAATCATTGGTTCCTGGCTGGAATTCTTTTTTCCTTTTCCCGCATAACCTTTGTTTTTCTTTTTTCCTCCCAATTTCTTATCTTTCTTTTTTTTTCTTTTCTCCCATCCCCCTTTTAAACTTTTTTCACTACCGAGAGTAGTTTTCTGCTGGGACTGCCTCAGCGTTTTGCCCCACAGGTGGATTGTTTGCAGATTTTCACCTTCGGATTCAGGTTTTGCCTGAATGGACTTTCATGTTCTGATGTTTACCCTTTTATTCCTCCCTTCCCTCTTTTCCGCCCTACCCACCCTCACCCCACCATTCTATTTGCTGGTAAACCTGGTTGGTCCGCTTTGCTGTCATAAGATCACACCTCTCGCCAGAGTACAAGACATAATCAGTACCCCTTTTGATATTGATAATGAGTATCTCACTCCATTCTATTAATGTCAACGGCCTTAACTCTCCTGGGAAGAGGTCGCTGGTTTGGCGCCAACTTTCTAAAACCCGCCACGACATCATATGCATTCAAGAAACCCACTTGCTTGAGTGCGACAACTTTAGAATGCACTCAGGCCTATTTCCACATCAATTCTTTGCTAACAATCAATCTAAAAAAGCTGGAGTTGCCGTCTTTTTCAGCAAAGCGAACTCTTTTCAATTGATCAAATCTGTAGCCGACCCTATGGGCAGATTCCTTATAGTACTATGTCTAATTAACAACTCCCCCTACACTATTGCCTCAGTCTATGCCCCCAACTTCGGTCAAATCAAATTTCTAACGGCATTCTTTCAGACATTGAATGGCTTTAATCACGGTTATAATTTGATCGCAGGTGACTTTAACATCCCTGTATCTAAAAACCTGGACTGCTCGTCCGCCTCAATATTCAGGGGCGAAGCCGCTCAACTCATTAGCACCTCTAATCTACATGATGTATGGAGATACTTCCACTGCAACGAATGCGACTATACATTCTGGTCTCCCAGGCATAGTTCTTATAGCAGAATTGATTACATTTTGGTAGACGATGTAGCCCTTCCCCAATGTATCTCCGGGGAAATTGGCAATATCACTTGGTCCGACCACGCGCCTGTCTCGATCTCCCTGAGTGACTCCATGGGAATTAGAGCACCCTCACAGTGGCGGCTCAATGAGCTTCTCCTAAACGATCAATCGAATTCACAAGTAATAGAGGCATCTTTAAAGGAGTTTTTCGCCTTAAATTACTCTGCGGAAATACGCGATGACTCTCTCTGGTTTGCTCACAAGGCGGTGATCCGTGGCCACTTTATTAAAATGGCCACTCTTGCTAAACGGAAATATAATGCGAGTCTACATGCGGCCCTGAATAAGATAGGCCTCCTAGAGGCCCAGCATAAGCTACTTCCATCTCCACAATTGTTCTCAGACCTCTCTACGGCCCGTCTTCACCTCCGCCAACTGCTTCTCAGTAAAACGGAACATGCACTCAGGAAATCTAAAGCCAAATTCTACTCAATGGGTGATCGGGCGGGTGCGTTGCTGGCCAAGCGTGTTAAAAAGAAGGAGGTTCAGTCTAAGATACATTACATACAGAGATCAGATGGTTCCCGTATTTATAATCTTATCCATATAGCAGAGGAATTTGCATCATACTACTCCTCCCTGTATAATCTTAAATCAGATCCCAATATTCCACAACCTTCCCAGTCCTCCATAGCTTCTTTTTTGGACCAAGCGAACCTTCCCTCAGTTACTTCAGATCAACTATCCTTTCTTAATGCCCCGATTGTGCCCTCTGAAATAGCTCAAATCATTAAGGAGGCAAAGAAACGTTCGGCCCCTGGTCCGGATGGTTTTTCCCTTCCCTATTACGCTCAATTCCTCCCAACTCTGTCCCCTTATCTCCTACGCCTTTTTAATCATTGGCTTTCTACGGGCGACATCAAAAGCGAAGGCCTGGAAGCCTCTATTGCTACCCTTCCTAAACCGGGGAAACCTTTGACCTCTCCAGGGAATTTCCGCCCCATAGCTCTTTTAAATTGCGGCGTTAAAATCTACGCCAAGATATGGGCTAATAGGCTAATGTCGATCCTTCCCTCCCTGGTCCATCCAGACCAGGTTGGGTTTGTTCCGGGAAGACAGACTAGAGACGGCACGAGGCGCTTGATTGATCTGCTGGATGTGGTGGAGAGGGGGAGTCTTCCTTGTGTGTTCCTATCCCTTGACGCAGAAAAAGCGTTCGACAGAGTGCACTGGGGGTATATTGAACATACCCTTCAAAAATTCGGCCTATCAGGCCAAATTATTAGAGCCATTATGGCTCTTTATTCTAATCCTTGTGCCTCTGTCCGATCAGCTGGTTTTAAATCTAGAACCTTTCCTATCCCTAATGGCACTCGCCAGGGCTGTCCTCTCTCCCCCATCATCTTTGCTCTCATCATGGAACCTCTCGCCGCTATTGTGAGACAGAGTCCGGAAGTGCGGGGAATAAGGGTGGGAGACCATGAACATAAAATCGGTCTATATGGAGACGACGTGGTCCTGACCTGCTCTGCCCCCCTTGACTCCCTTAACGCGATGTCCAATATCCTTACCCAATTCGCTGCGGCCTCATATTATAAACTAAACTTATCCAAGTCTACAATCTTCCCTCTGTTCCTCCCACTTTCTCTTCATCGGCACATCCAATCTAAATTTCCTTTTATCTGGTCTCCCCTCGGGTTTACCTATTTAGGTATTCAAATAATGCACACCAACAACATCGTACGTGTTAATTGTGACACGTCCCTCTCAGAGGTTAAAAAAGAGATAGACCAACTTTCTAACTTTCATTTGTTCTGGATGGCTAGAATTCAAACCTGTAAAATGCTAATCCTTCCTAAACTCATTTACCTTTTCAGATGTCTCCCCCTCATTATCCCATCTAAATATATCTCAGCATTCCAATCATTGATTGATCGATTCATTTGGAACGGTAAACCCCATAGAATTAAACGTTCACTAATGTCACTCCCATACTCGCTAGGGGGTCTTGGAGCCCCCCAAATTCAATCGTACCATAAAGCCGCACTCCTAGAACCCCTCAAAATTTGGTGGGAGGGAAGCTCTTCGCTCAGGTGGTTTAGCATCGAATCAAATTTTGCTCCTGGGCGGTCCCTTAAAAATTTGCTGGAACTCGGTTTGCTCCGCTCTATTCCTCGTGGCTCCTTCCTTAAATCAATGCACTCCGCTACAATAATTTGGTTGGAATCTTGTCCCACTCACCTCTCAATTCTGTCCCATTATCTATCCCTCCATGCCCTTGAATCTGCTATTGATGGTTTGTCTCTCTCTGCCTGGAGGGAATGTGGGATTCTCTGGATCCGGGATCTATACGATTCCAATGGCTTGATCCCATTTCCGGAGCTAGCTACTCGATACTCTCTATCTGGTAGGTGCTTTTTCCAATATTTTCAATTGCGCAGCTTCTTGAAAGGCTCCGGTCTATTCGCGGCGCTCACCTCCATCCCGGCAGAGGAAACTCCAATCCAAAGATTTTTCAGGCCAAATACCCTTGTGCCCCATGGTATCTCAATTATTTACAAAGCTCTTCTGTCTCACGACATAGCGGATAAACTCCCTTTTATGTCCTCTTGGGAGACTGCCCTTTAATTTTCGGCTTCCCCGGATGACTGGCATTTTGCTATGATACACACGTCCAAATTCTCCTCTTGTATCGGACACCTAGAACAAATCAAAAAAATACACCTCCAGTGGTACCTTACTCCTATCAAATTGGCCAAATTTTACCTCTCTTCCTCCCCCCAGTGTTGGAAAGGTTGTAACTCCAATGGTTCCCTAGCTCACGTCTGGTGGGATTGTCCGCGTCTTCAAGTGTTTTGGCGTCAGGTCGAATCCACTTTATCAGAGGTCACCCATCTTCCTTTCGACTTAACTGGCCCATTAGCTGTTCTGGAGGTTTCGCTTTTGTCCCTCCCCAAACCCCTCCAACCTATAATCTCTAACATCCTTATTGCAGCGAGATACTGTATCACAAAATATTGGAAATCCCTTATAGTTCCCTCCAAAGCTGAACTAATTGCGAGAGTCAACCTACACTTAAGCTATGAACTGATCACTGCTGGCTCCCTTTCCAAAAAGAATAAGGTCCTCACCTGGTGGGATCCTTGGATTACCTCTCCTCTGATGTCATTACCCAGCGCTCTCCTGCCTAGGCCTTCAAGTTAGAAGTATTGCCTTATGTTTAATGCTGTTTATAATAATGTACTCATGCGTATCTCAGGTATTACTATTGTTACCACACTTCTGTAAATACTCTATGGTGGTATTCCCCTCTTAATTCCCCTTTCCCTGTTTTTCTCTATGTTATAATTGTAAAGCTTTTCTACAATAAAAATTTGATTGGTTAAAAAAAAAATAAGCTTCTTAAATGTGGTTTTGAGCACCTTGAGGGGTGCAGTTTTTAGAATGATGTCACTTTTTGCTATTTTCTATCATATAGACCCCTCAAAGTGACTTCAAATGTGATGTGGTCCCTAAAAACAAAAGGTGTTGTAAAAATGAGAGATCGCTGGTCAACTTTTAACCCTTATAACTCCCTAAAAAAAAAAAATTTTAGTTCCAAAATTGTGCTGATGTAAAGTAGACATGTGAGAAATGTTACTTATTAAGTATTTTGTGTGACATATCTCTGTGATTTAATTGCATAAAAATTCAAAGTTGGAAAATTGCGAAAACTTTCAACATTTTCGCCAAATTTCCATTTTTTTCACAAATAAACGCAGGTAATATCAAAGAAATTTTACCACTAGCATGAAGTACAATATGTCACAAGAAGATAATGTCAGAATCACCAGGATCCATTGAAGCGTTCCAGAGTTATAACCTCATAAAGGGACAGTGGTCAGAATTGTAAAAATTGGCCTGGTCATTAACATGCAAACCACCCTTGGGGGTAAAGGGGTTAATCTTTATTTTCAGTTTTGAGTTAATGATATGCTCGTGCTCCGGGGCGGCCTTTGTGGTGGGAGATCATGTGGTGCTCTCATTAGGTATTCATAATGCAGACTGCTGACAGGTCACTGATCCCTCACTGACCTACCCCTAATTTACATACTGCATATAATAGTGTTGGCTTAGAAAAAGACATTACTTCCAGCAAAATGGCACCAGCACCTGCTTAGTAGTAGGGCCCAGGACAGGTGTGAAAAATGCTGTAAAGTAAAAATACTTTCAAGAATTGAAGTGGTAGGCTGTGTTCACACTTTTTTTCTGCAGCCAAAACCTTCAGTCTTTGTCAGTAAAAACGCTGGTTATAAAACTCAGCAGTAAGGCAGCGTCGTCGACGCAACGCATGACGCATTGACAACGCACACAAAAACGCACCATTTTTGATGCATGCGTTGAACGGATGCGTCGTAAAACGCAGCGTTTTTTGTGTGTTTTTGTTGCGTTTTTCCGAAAAACGCAGCATTTTGCGACGCATGCGTTGTCAAACAATGATGTCATTTTTAAACTCAATATAGTGTCTAGAGACTAGATAATACCACCAATGGATAGAAGAGGGTGGGTCTAGTGTCTAGACACTAGATAATACCACCAATGGTTAGAAGAGGGTGGGTATAATGGAATTGTAGTATATATACCCCGGCATAGATAAATTCCTACCATTGCGTGGTACAGCATCAAGATGGAGCGTCCCATGGAGAGTGTCTACCTCAATATGGAGCTGGATTTTGCCATTGCTGTTGCTTACGCTATTGCCTGTCATGAACAAAGGAAAAGAGATAAACTACGGAGAAGGAGTCGGTGGCACTTTTGGCTACACCCTATAGTGGAAGTCCGAGAGAGCCGTGGAGCCTACCATTGTTTGTTTGGCGAGTTAAATGACAACCTGGATAAATATTTTGAATATACCAGGATGTCTCAAAACAGCTTCCGCTATCTGCTGCGTCTGGTGGAAGGAGCCATTTCCAGGCAGGACACGCAGCTCCGGAAATCAATTTCACCCGAGGAACGTCTGCTGGTGACTCTACGGTACGTAATGTAGCAATTTGAAGAATTTTATATTTCTTCTTGCCATTTTTTAAATAAGGTTTTTTTTTTGGGGGGGGGGGATTGGAATTGAAAATGAAATTATATTTTATAACTATGTAATTAAATTAAATTTAATTATTTCTCTTCTTGGCAGTTTCCTGGCTACCGGAGAGACCTTGAGATCACTGCATTTCCAGTTTCGGATTGGAGTCTCCACACTTTCGGGTATTATTGCTGACACATGCCGCGCATTGTGGGACAACCTCCGGGAGGAATTTTTACCAATCCCAACGACAGCGTTATGGGAGGCCAACGCCCAAAAATTTGAACAACTGTGTTCTTTCCCTAACTGTATTGGAGCAGTGGATGGGAAGCACATTAGGATTACAAAGCCTGCAAGAAGTGGATCTCTGTTTTTCAATTACAAAAAATACTTTTCCACCGTGCTCATGGCAATTGCAGGTGCGGACTGCAGGTTTCTCACCGTGGACATTGGAGCGTTTGGCCATGCAAATGATTCACGGACATTTATGGAGTCTGACATGGGCCGAAGATTATATGAGAACAATTTTAATTCCCCCCAGCCACGACCTCTTCCCAACACCGAAGGCCCGGCCATGCCATTTGTTGTGGTTGGGGATGAGGCTTTTCAAATGAGTGCCAACCTCCTGAAACCGTACTCCAGTCGGGGTTTGGACCGCACAAAAAGTATTTTTAATTATAGTCTGTCCAGGGCCAGAAGAACTGTGGAGTGCGCCTTTGGAATCCTTGTCTCCAAATGGCGGATTTTAGGATCCGCAATAAATTTGAAAATTGAGACAGTGGATGAGGTGGTGAAGGCTTGTGTGGTTCTCCACAATTATATTATTGTTAACGAGAGAGTCAACGTGGAACTAGATGAACCCATACCAAATCCATTGCCTGATTACCAAGATCATCCTCTGAGGACAACTTTGGAAATTGCTCAGATGAGGGATCGATTTGCTGCATATTTTGTTTCAGATGTTGGCCGTGTTTCATGGCAAGATCAAATGGTTTAATTTATATTTCATCTTGCTTTTACTAAATTTATTGTGATTAATAAAAATCTAAACACTGTCATGTAAACACTGTTGAGTCCCTGACATTTAACCAGCCTATGTAATGTTCTTTAATGTTGTAATGTCCCCTGAATTTCTACTGTGTTGTGTTTTGAAATAAAGTTCTTTATAGTGCCTTTCCGTTTTAACAAAAAAATTCTCCCATATGTTATTACAAATTAAACAAAAGTTTAAATAAATACAATGTTCTAGAAACAAATGTGTGTCCCACAAAATTTAGTAATGTGAGCACCAGTACCCAAATTGACTGTGACAAAACAACCAAATTGTTCACATAGCCGTGTGTTCCATAGTTTTAAAAGATAACATGATCGGCTCCCACCTTGTCAACCAATTTTAATCTTGCAGACTATTTGCATATGGAACCTGGCTTGACAAGGAGGGAGACGATCATGTTTGCTAAACTCTACTGAGTTTACACTATTGGACTCTGGATGCTGGAATACGTCCAGAGTGAAATAGTGGCGACACATGGCCACGTGAACATTGCTACCACCTCACCTGACCAATAACCTTAACCAACGATCCCGACCAGTGATACGACCTGACCGTGATCGTTGTTATTAGTCGTTGTGTGGTTGCTGGAGAGCTGTCACACAGACAGCTCTCCAACGACCAAAAATCCTGCCAGTGCAGGAGGAGTGCAGAGAAGCTGAGCGCCGGGGACAGACAGCGGTAGGTAAGTATGTACTGTTTTTTTTTTACTTTTACGCTGGTAACCAGGGTAAACATCGGGTTACTAAGCGCGGCCCTGCGCTTAGTAACCCGATGTTTACCCTGGTTACCAGTGAAGACATCGCTGGATCGGTGTCACACACGCCGATCCAGCGATGTCAGCGGGAAGTCCAGCGACGAAATAAAGTTCTGGACTTTCCTCAGCGACCAACAATTTCCCAGCAGGGGCCTGATCGTTGGCCGCTGTCACGCATAACGATTTCCTTAACGATATCATTGCTACGTCACAAAAAGCAACGATATCGTTAACGATATCGTTATGTGTGAAGGTACCTTAAGTCCCCGTGTAATCTGGGTAAACATCGGGTTATGAAGCGCAGGGCCGCACTCACGATGTTTCCCCTGTTTACCATTGTAAATGTTAAAAAAAACAAATACATCCTTACATTCCGGTGTCTGCCACGTCCATCTGCCAGCCTTAGGCCGGCTTCACACTTGCGAGTTTTACGGACGTAAGAGCGCAGAAACTACGTCCGTAAAACTCGCAAAAAATACGGCACAATTATTCTCTATGCCTCTGCTCCTATCTGCCGTATTTTACTGATCAGTATTATACGGCTTTCTACGGCCGTACAAAATCGCAGCATGCTGCGTTTGTCACCGTACTGCGCAAGAAATACGCCAATGAAAGTCTATGGAAGCGTGAAAAATACGGATTACACACGGACAAGCAGTGTGACTTGCGAGAAATACGCAGCGCTGTTAGAGAGAAAAGCCGGCAATTCAGTGCGGTGTACAGTAAAATCACACTGACAGCTTACAGTAGAATAGGTAGAATAAATGTGTACACATAGAATAGGTATATATATATATATATATGTCAGTGAGACACATATATGTATATATATTAATATTTATTCCAGCGCTATACAGCTTGAAAGCCGGTAATTCAATTACCGGCTTTTTCTTTCTCCTTCCTAAAACCCGACATGATTTGAGACCTGGTTTACATACAGTAAACCATGTCTTCTCTCCATTTTTTTTGCAGATTCCACACTACTAATGTCAGTAGAGTGTATCTGCAAAATTTGCCCGTTCTAGCTCTTAAAATAAAGGGTTAAATGGCGGAAAAAATTGGCGTGGCCTCCCGCGCAATTTTTTCCGCCAGAGTAGTAAAGCCAGTGACTGAGGGCAGATATTAATAGCCTGGAGAGGGTCCACGGTTATTGGCCCCCCCCTGGCTAAAAATATCTGCCCCCAGCCACCCCAGAAAAGGCACATCTGGAAGATGCGCCTATTCTGGCACTTGGCCACTCTCTTCCCATTCCCGTGTAGCGGTGGGATATGGGGTAATGAAGGGTTAATGCCACCTTGCTATTGTAAGGTGACATTAAGCCTAATTAATAATGGAGAGGCGTCAATTATGACACCTATCCATTATTAATCCAATTGTAGTAAAGGGTTAAATAAAACACAAACACATTATTTAAAATTATTTTAATGAAATAAAAACAATGGTTGTTGGAGTATTTTATTCTACGCCCAATCCAGTCACTGAAGACCCTCGTTCTGTGAAAGACAAAACATAATAAACCAACAATATACTTACCCTCCGCAGATCTGTAACGTCCAACGATGTAAATCCTTCTGAAGGGGTTAAAACATTTTGCAGCAAGGAGCTTTGCTTTCTAGGTAAGTTCCCACGATCTATGAACAGCCAGCAGAGGGCGCCTCACCGCAAATGAAGCTAAATATAGATCATTGATCTATATTTAGACTCATTCCCCGGGGTTTTGCAGCGAGGAGTAGCATTGCATTAGCAAAGCTCCTTGCTGCAAAATGTTTTAACCCCTTCAGAAGGATTTACATCGTTGGACGTTACAGATCTGCGGAGGGTAAGTATATTGTTGGTTTATTATGTTTTGTCTTTCACAGAACGAGGGTCTTCAGTGACTGGATTGGGCGTAGAATAAAATACTCCAACAACCATTGTTTTTATTTCATTAAAATAATTTTAAATAATGTGTTTGTGTTTTATTTAACCCTTTACTACAATTGGATTAATAATGGATAGGTGTCATAATTGACGCCTCTCCATTATTAATTAGGCTTAATGTCACCTTACAATAGCAAGGTGGCATTAACCCTTCATTACCCCATATCCCACCGCTACACGGGAATGGGAAGAGAGTGGCCAAGTGCCAGAATAGGCGCATCTTCCAGATGTGCCTTTTCTGGGGTGGCTGGGGGCAGATATTTTTAGCCAGGGGGGGGCCAATAACCATGGACCCTCTCCAGGCTATTAATATCTGCCCTCAGTCACTGGCTTTACTACTCTGGCGGAGAAAATTGCGCGGGAGCCCACGCCAATTTTTTCCGCCATTTAACCCTTTATTTTAAGAGCTAGAACGGGCAAATTTTGCAGATACACTCTACTGACATTAGTAGTGTGGAATCTGCAAAAAAAATGGAGAGAAGACATGGTTTACTGTATGTAAACCATGTCTCAAATCATGTCGGGTTTTAGGAAGGAGAAAGAAAAAGCCGGTAATTGAATTACCGGCTTTCAAGCTGTATAGCGCTGGAAAAAATAGTAATATATATACATATATGTGTCTACTGACACATATATATATATATATATATATATATATATATAGACAGTATATATATATATTTTTTTCTTTTTGGGACACATGGATCATTTCTATAGCGGTATGTTGGTTTTGCAAGCCTGCGAGAAAACCACGCAGTACGGATGCCATACGGATTACATACGGAGGATGCCATGCGCAAAAAACGCTGACACACCCTGCCTACGGAGGAGCTACGGACCACTATTTTCGGGACATTTCAGCGTATTACGGCCGTAATATACGGACCGTATTTTCATACGCTGAGTGTGAAGCCGGCCTTAAAGCACAGCACAGCGTTGACTTCAACGGTGTGCTCTGCTTTAACTTTACGGCCGGGAATGACAAGATGACGGCGAGTGACGTGGTAGACACCGTAATGTAAGTATGTAGTATTTTTTTGTTTTTCACACTTTTTTCCGTGGGTAAGCACTGCGCTAGTAAACCGATATTCCCTGGTTACCAGCAAAGACATCGCTGGATCGGTGTCAAACCCGCCGATCCAACGATGACAGCGTGTGATCAGTGACCCAAAAAAGGTCCTGATCATTCGCAGAGACCTACGATCTCCCAGCAGGGGCCTGATCGTTGGTCGCTGTCACGCCTAACGATTTCAGAAAAGATAACGTTGCTACGTGACAAAAAGCAACTATATCGTTAATGAAATCGTTGTGTGATGGTACCTTTACAGTAGGTTTGAAAATTGATATATTTTTTAATCCTCTTTGTGTTTGTAACATCTCATAGTACAATGAGAGCCAGCCCTAAAAAATTTAGAAAAAAAAATTGATAAAATTGTGCCAGACATTGCAGATCTGAGGTGTTACAAACACAAGATTTGTGTATACGGCGCACGGTGTGATTTGGTGCAAAGACAAAGAAACTACGATTTTTTCATCAAACTAATATTTTTATTAATAGGGACACAAAAAAGAAAAAATGGGTAACGGTTCTAAGGGGTAGGAACTTCAGCTACAAAGGGTGATTGATATCCTCCAGTGTGGGAGTGGGTGGAGGAGAACGAGGAGGAAGACGAGGGGGACGAACCACCATATTGTAAGACACTTGACGGTATGCCAACGTCTGTCCACCCTGTGGTAGATGGTGGCGATAATGCTAACGCAGGAGGTGAGGGAGGAGGCACGACCAGTGTCCTTGGCAATGTGGACTGGCTATGACTACTCCTGCTCCGGGTAGACCCCGGCTGAGTACTGGGTGTGCTAGTTCTTGGAGCAGCCATAGCCGCCGTTGTTGTTCTGGTCTTCTTTTTTTTCTCCTCTCTCCCTCTGGGTGCGGCTCAGCTTGCCGTCTCTGTGCCCTTGAAGGCCTGGCAGGAGCAGAACTTTGGGGCTCGGTTCTATGGTGTCGGTGGCGGCGGCGGTGGCCCTCGGCACGCGGAGCTCTGTGTGGGTGCTCTGCAGCAGGACTCGGAGCCATGCTAGCCAGCGATGGTACTGCGGGCATTGTAGTCGCTGACTGCATGACCCGAGCCTGCTGCAGAGCAGTGACGTATGCATTGTTGCAGGCCTGCATCACCGAAATCTGGAGTTCCGGCGTAAGATGTTCCACCATGCCCTTCTCAATGGCACTAAAGAAATGTTTGGCCGGCCTCGAGAGCTCGGATTCCATTGTTTGAAGGGGCCGGTCGATATTGGACAGAGCTGTGTCCATTCTATCGCCCAACGCCTTGAAACAATTCTGGAAGACCGTGCTCAAATGTAAAAATTCGGGCAGTAGCGGCCTGTCCGAGGCCCGCTGTCGCTGTCGGGAAGACCCGAAGTAAGGAGCGACAGAGGCCTCGGCCAGGGGAACATCTGATGGACCGGCTGCCGGTTCGCCAGATTGTGGTGGTGCAGACCTGCTCTCGCTGTGGGATGGCTGTGACGGGTCAGATGGCGATTCACGAAGGACCGCTCCAGAGGGTCGGACAGGCTCGCGGGTGCTGCTGTGTGTTCTGTGAAAACATAAGGAAACCATTAGTATACAAAATATAACATTTCACAATCGCCATCACCTGTGTAAAAGTTAACATTGCATCACACACTATAAAATTATAATTTTACCTAACTGTAAAGGGTTTTAGTTCAGTCTGTCAGTCGTAACGGTTTGCTGATTGAACCGGCCAGCTGCCTGACATGGCTGATGCGACCAATCAGCGCGGGTCACAGGCCTGGACAAAATGCCCGCTCCTTACTCCCCGCAGTGAATGGCCGTCACCCACATAGTCCCCTGTCATTGATTAACACTACCGGCGGTATCCATTGCCGCCGTTTATGTTAACCAATTTTTAATATTAACACTGCCTATGCCGCATCAATATTAAAAATAGAATACATTTCATTTTTAAAAAATCCTCACCCATGGTTGGCGTTTGTAAGGCCCAAATGGGTTACGCTTATCGTCGGAACTGCCATGACGTCACGGTCATGTGACCGAGACGTCATCACAGGTCCTGCGATCAGAGCAACCCTGGGAACATAACCTGCCGTGGACTAGAAGGTATGCCGTGTCTATTATTTTTCCATTTTTTTTGAATCTGTGATAAACCTGGATGGGCAATATACTACGCCACTATAAAATATTGCCCGGGCCTGGCCAATCTACTATGTGTCTGTGTGCTGTATACTTGGTACTGGCCAAAATAAATGGCTGGGCAATAAACTACGTGGCTGGGAAATATACTACGTGAATATGCATGTTTTCCAACCGAGGTGTGGGAATAGGTACTATACTTACTCTCAGCTTTCAAGGACCGGTCTCAGGAACTGCAGGATACGACTGTACTTATATGTCGAGGTCCTTGAAGCAGCAGCACCACTACGACTCTGTCCCTCCTTTTTCATGACCCTCGTCAAACGGTCCTTCATGGAGCGCCATCTGGTCTTCAATTTTTTGACTGTGGAAAAGTCAAACAAAAAATTAAGTTTGAGAGAAAATTTTTAAATTGATAACGCAACCGTGTGCAATCCCACGAAAGTAGAAGACATCACAGACGGTTGTGTATCCTGGCAGGATGGGTCAGAGCAGCATTTCGGCAATACTTACCAAATTTACCTTTGGCCGCGGGGGAAGCGCTGTCGAAGCCATCCCACAGCAATGTTGCCACCTCAGCCCACAAACGCCGCAACACGGACTGGTCCGCGTGCCGGGGGTCACGGCTGTCCCACAACGGGCCTCTCTCCTGGATTGCTGCGACCATGATATCAATGTCGATTGGCTCATCTTGGTCCCGTTGTGAAACCTAGAATAATTGGAAAATATTAATGTTTGCAAGATAAAAATTGTTCTCCCTACCTCCTCCACCCCCAAAATTACAAAAAAATAAATAAATAAATAAATAAAATAAAAAACGGACTAGGTTGTTTGAAAAAAATACTTACTTGCCGTCCTGCCACCACAGCTTGGCCCCGTGGTCGCTGCTCCTGCTGGCTCTGTTCCTCCTGGCTCTCCTCCTCACTTGAAGAAGCCTGGAAAATAGTTTGAAAAAGTTGAGTGACCCATCTACAAATGACACCGAATAGTAAGCAACAGTAGATCATGTACTCACCGGACTCCTCAGCGGTGGGGTGTGGCTTGAGTCGCTGGCCATTTTTAGTAGATGAAATTCTGAAATTAAAAAAAAAAAAATTATTTTACTATGCACAATACAGCGGAACATAGGAAAATATAAAAAAATCCCAACAATTAAATTTCAACCACAAAGAACAGTGCACTCATTGTACAATGCCAAGTGAACTAAAGGTACCGTCACACTTAGCGACGCTGCAGCGATACCGACAACGATCCGGATCGCTGCAGCGTCGCTGTTTGGTCGCTGGAGAGCTGTCACACAGACCGCTCTCCAGCGACCAACGATGCCGGTAACCAGGGTAAACATTGGGTAACTAAGCGCAGGGCCGCTCTTAGTAACCCGATGTTTACCCTGGTTACCATCCTAAAAGTAGAAAAAAAACAAACACTACATACTTACCTACAGCCGTCTGTCCTCCAGCGCTGTGCTCTGCACTCCTCCTGCTCTGGCTGTGAGCACAGCGGCCGGAAAGCAGAGCGGTGACGTCACCGCTCTGCTTTCCGGCTGACCGACGCTCACAACCAGTACAGGAGGAGTGCAGAGCACAGCGCTGGAGGACAGACGGCTGTAGGTAAGTATGTAGTGTTTGTTTTTTTTTTTACTTTTAGGATGGTAACCAGGGTAAACATCGGGTTACTAAGCGCGGCCCTGCGCTTAGTTACCCGATGTTTACCCTGGTTACCAGTGAAGACATCGCTGAATCGGTGTCACACACGCCGATTCAGCGATGTCTGCGGGGAGTCCAGCGACCAAATAAAGTTCTGGACTTTCTTCCCCGACCAGCGACAGCACAGCAGGGGCCTGATCGCTGCTGCCTGTTCACACTGGACGATATCGCTAGCGAGGACGCTGCAACGTCACGGATCGCTAGCGATATCGTCTAGTGTGACGGTACCTTAACGCTGAGCAAACAACACTGCCCCATTGAAATAAAAAACAATGGCAGAGACAACACAATGCCAGAGTAAACAAAAGCCTAAAGATAAAAAAACAAATACACAACAGACCCTATGTAGTAATAATCCAAGAAGACACAGATTTTTTTAAACAAAATTTTTACAACATTGATTTCCAAAAGTCACAAGAAAAGGCAAACCATACCGCCATTCGTGACAATAGAAAAAAAAAAACACAAAGAGTACGGCTACATATGAAGACCTTTACCCCTTCGCGACATGCGCCGTACTAGTACTGCGCTGCCGGCACTGCATTTGTGCCAGCAGCAGTACTAGTACGGCGCACCGATCACCGCGGTCTCGCGCTGAGCGCCGCGGTGATCGGGTGCGGGTGTCAGCTGTATATGACAGCTGACACCCCGCAGCAATGCCCACGATCGGCGGTAGCGCCGATCGCGGGCATTTAACCCCTCTGATGCCGCTCTCAGTAGTGACAGCGGCATAGAGGGGGATCGCGCAGGGACGGGGGCTCCCTGCGCTCTCCCACCGGAGAAACGCGATGAGATCGCGTTGCTCCGGTGACCCGGAAGGAGTCCCCGGATCCAAGATGGCCACCGGACTCCTTCCGGGTCATGAAATGTCCTGGCTAGCCGGCGCCTGCTGAGAGTTGCTGAGAGCAGGCGCCGGAAAGCCACCTAAGCTTGTCTGTCAGATCGTTGATCTGACAGTGTGCTATGCACACTGTCAGATCAACGATCTGATCTAATACAGTGATGTCCCACCCTGGGACAATGGTAGAAAGTAAAAAAAAAAAAAATAGAATGTATAAAAAAAAAAAAAAAATCGCCAAATAAAGAAAAAAAAAAATTTCCCAGTAAATCCATTTATTTATGTAAATTAAAAAAAAACAATAAAAGTACACATATTTGGTATCGCCGCGTCCGTAACGACCCGCTCTATAAAACTATCCCACTAGTTAACCCCTTCAGTGAACACCGCAAAAAAAAAAAAAACAAGGCAAAAAACATTGCTTTATTATCATACAGGCGAACAAAAAGTGGAATAACACGCGATCAAAACGACGGATATAAATAACCATGGTACTGCTGAAAACGTCATCTTGCCCGCAAAAAAAAGCCGCCATACAGCGTCATCAGCAGAAAAATAAAAAAGTTATAGCTCTCAGAATAAAGCGATGCAAAACCAATTATTTTTTTATATAAAATAGTTTTTATTGTGTAAAAGCGCCAAAACATAAAAAAATGATATAAATGAGGTATCGCTGTAATCGTACTGACCTGAAGAATAAAACTGCTTTATCAATTTTACCACACGTGGAACGGTATAAACGCCCCCCCTAAAAGAAATTCAGGAATTGCTGGTTTTTGTTCATTCCGCCTCATAAAAATCAGAATAAAAAGCGATCAAAAAATGTCATCTGCCCGAAAATGTTACCAATAACAACGTCAACTCGTCCCGCAAAAAACAAGATCTCACATGACTCTGTGGGCCAAAATATGGATAAGTTATAGCTCTCAAAATGTGGTGATGCAAAAACTATTTTTTGCAATAAAAAGCGTCTTTTAGTGTGTGACAGCTGCCAACCCTAAAAATCCGCCAAAAAAACGCTATAAAAGTAAATCAAACCCCCCTTCATCACCCCCTTAGTTAGGGAAAAATAATAAAATGTAAAAAAAATGTATTTATTTCCATTTTCCCATTAGGGTTAGGGCTAGGGTTAGGACTAAGGTTAGGGCTAGGGTTAGGGTTGGGGTTGGGGTTGGGGCTAGGGTTAGGGTTACCATTGGGATTAGGGTTAGGGGTGTGTTTGGATTAGGGTTTCAGTTAGAATTGGGGGGTTTCCACTGTTTCGGCACATGAGGGGCTCTCCAAACGCGATATGGCGTCCGATCTCAATTCCAGCCAATTCTGCTTTGAAAAACTAAAACACTGCTCCTTCCCTTCCGAGTTCTCCTGTGCGCCCAAACAGTGGTTCCCCCCAACATATGGGGTATCAGCGTTCTCAGGACAAGTTGGACAACAACTTTTGGGGTCCAATTTGTCCTGTTACCCTTGGGAAAAAAAAAACCTGGGGGCTAAAATATCATTTTCGTGGAAAAAAAATATATTTTTTATTTTCACGGCTCTGCGTTATAAACTGTAGTGAAACACTTGTTGGTTCAAAGTTCTCACAACACATCTAGATAAGTTCCTTGGGGGGTCTAGTTTCCAATATGGGGTCATTTGTGGGGGTTTCTACTGTTTAGGTACATCAGGGGCTCTGCAAATGCAACATGACGCCT
Organism: Ranitomeya imitator; assembly: GCF_032444005.1. Lineage (NCBI taxonomy): Eukaryota > Metazoa > Chordata > Amphibia > Anura > Dendrobatidae > Ranitomeya > Ranitomeya imitator. The sequence goes on from NC_091284.1 coordinate 226,287,765, forward strand.
GCAGACCAATCCATCTAAGTCTGCATTTCAAACGGAGCTCCTTCCCTTCCGAGCTCTGCCGTGCACCCAAACAGTGGTTCCCCCCAACATATGGGGTATCAGCGTTCTCAGGACAAGTTTGACAACAACTTTTGGGGTACAATTTGTCCTGTTACCCTTGGGAAAATAAAAACATAGGGGCTAAAATATCATTTTCGTGGAAAAAAAATATTTTTTATTTTCACGGCTCTGCGTTATAAACTGTAGTGAAACACTTGTTGGTTCAAAGCTCTCACAACACATCTAGATAAGTTCCTTGGGGGGGTCTAGTTTCCAATATGGGGTCACTTGTGGGGGTTTCTACTGTTTAGGTACATCAGGGGCTCTGCAAATCAACATGACGCCTGCAGACCAAACCATCTAAGTCTGCATTTCAAACGGCGCTCCTTCCCTTCCGAGCTCTGCCGTGCACCCAAACAGTGGTTCCCCCCAACATATGGGGTATCAGCGTTCTCAGGACAAGTTTGACAACAACTTTTGGGGTCTAATTTGTCCTGTTACCCTTGGGAAAATAAAAACATGGGGGCTAAAATATCATTTTCGTGGAAAAAAAATATTTTTTATTTTCACGGCTCTGCGTTATAAACTGTAGTGAAACACTTGTTGGTTCAAAGCTCTCACAACACATCTAGATAAGTTCCTTGGGGGGTCTAGTTTCCAATATGGGGTCACTTGTGGGGGGTTTCTACTGTTTAGGTACATCAGGGGCTCTGCAAATCAACATGACGCCTGCAGACCAATCCATCTAAGTCTGCATTTCAAACGGCGCTCCTTCCCTTCCGAGCTCTGCCGTGCACCCAAACAGTGGTTCCCCCCAACATATGGGGTATCAGCATTCTCAGGACAAGTTTGTCAACAACTTTTGGGGTCTAATTTGTCCTGTTACCCTTGGGAAAATAAAAACGTGGGGGCTAAAATATCATTTTTGTGGAAAAAAAAATATTTTTTATTTTCACGGCTCTGCGTTATAAACTGTAGTGAAACACTTGTTGGTTCAAAGCTCTCACAACACATCTAGATAAGTTCCTTGGGGGGTCTAGTTTCCAATATGGGGTCACTTGTGGGGGGTTTCTACTGTTTAGGTACATCAGGGGCTCTGCAAATGCAACATGACACCTGCAGACCAATCCATCTAAGTCTGCATTTCAAACGGCGCTCCTTCCCTTCCGAGCTCTGCCATGCACTCAAACGGTGGTTCCCCCCAACACATGGGGTATCAGCGTACTCAGGACAAATTGGACAATAACTTTTGTGGTCCAATTTCTCCTGTTACCCTTGGCGAAAAAAAAAATTGCGGGCTAAAACATCATTTTGTGGAAAGAAAAAATGATTTTTTAATTTTCACACCGCTACATTCTAAACTTTAGTGAAACAATTGGGGGTTAAAAGTGCTCACCACACATCTAGATAAGTTCCTTAGGGGGTCTTCTTTCCAAAATGGGGTCACTTGTGGGGGGTTTCCACTGTTAAGGCACCTCAGGGGCTCTCCAAATGCGACATGGGTTCTGATCTCAATTCCAGCCAATTTTGCATTGAAAAGTCAAATGGTGCTCCTTCCCTTCCGAGCTCTGCCATGCGCTCAAACAGTGGTTTATCCCCATATATGAAGTATCGGCGTACTCAGGACAAATTGCACTACAACTTTTGGGGTCCAATTTATCCTGTTACCCTTGGGGAAAAAAAATTGGGGGCAAAAAGTTCATTTTTTGTGAAAATTACTAAGAATTTTTTTTTACGGCTCTACATTATAAACTTCTGTGAAGCACGTGGAGGTTCAAAGTGCTCACCACACATCTAGATTAGTTCCTTAGAGGGTCTACTTTCCAAAATGGTGTCACTTGTGGGGGTTTCCACTGTTTAGGCACGTCAGGGGCTCTCCAATCGTGACATGGGCTCCGATCCCAATTCCAGCAAATCTTGCATTGGAAAGTCAAATGGCGCTCCTTCCCTTCCGAGCTCTGCCATGTGCCCAAACAGTGGTTTACCCCCACATATGGGGTATCGGCGTACTCAGGACAAATTGTACAACGACTTTTGTGGTCCAATTCCTCCTGTTACCCTTGGTAAAATGAAATAAATTGGACCTGAAGTAAAAATTTTGTGAAAAAAAAGTTAAATGTTAATTTTTTTTTTAAACATTCAAAAAATTCCTGTGAAGCACCTGAAGGGTTAATAAACTTTTTGAATGTGGTTTTGAGTACCTTGAGGGGTGCAGTTTTTAGAATGGTGTCACTTTTTGGCATTTTCTGTCATATAGACCCCTCAAAGTCACTTCAAGTGTGAGGTGGTCCGTAAAAAAAATGGTTTTGCAAATTTTGTTGCAAAAATGAGAAATCGCTGGTCAACTTTTAACCCTTATAACTCCCTAACAAAAAAAAATTATGTTTCCAAAATTGTGCTGATGTACAGCGGACATGTGGGAAATGTTGTTTATTAACTATATTGTGTGATATAACTTTCTAATTTAAGGGCATAAAAACTAAAAGTTTGAAAATTGCTAATATTTCATAATTTCTGACAAATTTTTGTTTTTTTTCACAAATAAATGCAAGTCATATCGAAGAAGTTTTACCACTTTCTTGAAGTACAATATGTCACGAGAAAACAATGTCAGAATCACCAAGATCCGTTGAAGCGTTTCAGAGTTATGACCTCATAAATTGACAGTGGTCAGAATTGTAAAAATTGGCCCTGTCACTTAGGTGAAAACAGGCTTTGGGGTGAAGGGGTTAAATTCCTCAGAATCTGATTAAAAAAACAAACATTTATACTAAAAAAAAAAAAAAAATGGGAACAACCGCATGCACGGAACAACCCAAACAGCACAATAGATTTCTGAAACAAAAAATAACAACCCCCAAAAATTAAGGAAAGAAACGTCAATCCTGGATACACCACCATACAGTAATCAACAAGGCCGGAGACAATAAAACGCCATACAACGCCATACATCACAACGAGAAAAATACACCAATGTCTTTACACAACCACAGTGCAGAACATAATACACAACTTGCAATAATAAAAAAATAAAATTAAAACATGTAGAAAATGCGCAGAATCATTCTATACTACCATACTTTACAATAAAACCAACATGGCCGGAGACAATGAAACGCATCATATATAATCATATAACGCAAGAAATATACATCACAACAGAAAAAACACCCCCAAACAAATAAATGAAAAAGAAAAGTCAATCCTGGAAAGACCAATAATCAAGGACGGAGACAATGAAACGCCATCCTATACAACGCCATACATCACAACCTGACTAAAAATACACCAATGTCTTTACACAACCACAGTGCAGAATATAATACACAACTTGCAATAAAACAATTTAAAAATAAAACATGTAGAAAATGCGCAGAATCATTCTATACTTACATCTCTGGACAGCAGATGATGACGTCTGGTGTGTTGGCTATGCTGCAGCAGAAGTGACAAAAAATCCAAACATTCTTTTTATATATGTGGGATGTTTGTCACTGTCTAGACACTGTCTAGACACTTTTTTGTGTAATTTTATTTAATGACGCATGCGTCGCACAACGCATGCACGACGCACGCACTTGCGTCCCGTGCGTTGTCAATTGGTTTCAATGGGGGATTGTAACGCAATGACGACGCACGGGCGACGCAAGGGCGACGCACGCGTTTTTAAGACGCTACAAAAATGCAACATGTAGCGTCGCCGACGCCCCGCCAGGTGCGGTAAAACGACGCATGCGTCGTGCGTTTCACAAAAACGCATGACAACGCATGTGCATGGGTCCTCCAGGGGCGCATGGCGCATGCGTCGTTATGCGTCGACGACGCTGCGTCGCAAGACGCTAATGTGAACGTAGCCATAGCTTGTTTTTAATGGCAGATTGTACATGTGATTGTATGGGATTTCTCTACAGTACATATTGATAAGGTTCGATATATTCACCAAACATATTTTACAAAAAAGCAGCAAAAATGTTAGGCCGTGTGCACACCGTGCATTTTTGCAGCGTTTTTTCATGCGGAAATGGGCCAAAAACACAATGGGATCCTTATGCAAGCTAATTCAATGACAATCCTGAAGTGTTGCCCACATGATCAGTTAATTTCTTTTGAGTATTTGCAGTGCGTTTTTTTCTGCAGCATGTCAATTCTTTGTGCATTTCTGCAGCGTTTTTCACCCATTGACTTCAACTGAGTCAATCAAATCTGCAGCAAAAACACAAGTATAAAAATGCTTGCAGATTTGCTGCAGATTTGCTGAGCTTTTGCGTTTTCACGTGCTTCCTATGGTGTTTCCCATGCTGTCACCTGTGTGACAGCGCAGGAAACACCGGCGCAGAGGTTCTTATCGGAGGTAATGCTACCACCGTTAAAACCGTTTGTCAGAGCACTGTAGGGTCATGCTGTCAGATGTCAGTGTGACCCCGCAGCTGTGACTGTGACCAGCGGTAACGCTACCACCAGTAAGACCATCGGTCAGTGCACCGCGGGGTCATGCTGTCAGATGTCAGCACGACTGTGACCCGCAGCAGTGACCTGCGGTAAAATGCTTACCGCAGGTCAGCAGGCGTGGGCTGATGAGACTACTGCTCCCATCGGGGGACGTTTGCTGTCACTGACAACAGTGACAGCATGTGCCGCTGATGGGAGATGTAGTCTCATCAGCTGGCACCTTTGCTCACAGTTAAAAAAAAAAGAAAAGTAAAATAATTACATATTCAAATAAAATTGTTAACATTTTTTTACTCGCTTTAACGCTTTAACAACCAATCCCTGATGCCCTAGTCTCCTAGAAAAAAATTAAAAAATAATAAACCACCATATACTCACCTGTCCGCTGTAGTCCACGTAATCCCAAATGTCCCATGGTGATCTCACGTGCAGAACAGTCACATCGTCATAATGTGGAACATCATTTTTAAGTAGTTTTCCTTTAATTAGAATCACCTGGAAAACTAAAAATCACATGTGTATAAGATTGATTTCAGTGATCCATTGAGCCATGAGACACAATACCATCCACGAGTTTATTTGAAAAACAAAACAATTAAATCTTTATGACACTTAAATCCAATTTGCATAATAATTTGGAACACAGTGTAAAAATTGGCTTGGTCGTTAAGTACAAAATTGGCTCTGTCATAAGGAGTTAAAAATCCTACATTAGTATAAGTATAATAGAATAATATTCCAACTAGATGCATGCGTCCTCACTTAATACAAGTGAATTGAGAGAAGCCTTGTAAGTCTAGTCGGAATACGGCCGGGAGTATGCATATCGCATACTTGTGGTCACATGACGGTTTGGTCTCACCATCGGCACCAGAGAATCCTCTGTGAGGCAGCATTAACCCCTTTCTGACATCTGACATACTAGCCCATCGAGGTGGCCTAGGCCCGTATGACCACCGATGGGATAGTAAGTCTTATGCGATATGTCGCGCGACCGATCGCGGCCGGGTGTCAGCTGATTATCACAGCTGACATCCGTCACTATGTGCCAGAAGTGGTCACGGAACGCTCCCAGCACATTAACCCCTGGAACACTGCGATCAAACATGATCGCAGCGTTCCGGTGACATAGGGAAGCATCGCGCAGGGAGGGGGCTCCCTGCATGCTTCGCTGAGACCCTGGGAACAACGCGACCTAAAAACTGTCCCATTAGCTAACCCCATCAGTGAACACCGTAAAAAAAAGAGGCAAAAAACAATGCTTTATCATCATACCGCCGATCAAAAAGTGGAATAACACGCGATCAAAAAGACGGAAATAAATAAACATGGTACCGCTGAAAACGTCATCTTGTCCCGCAAAAAACGAGCCACTATACAGCATCATCATTGAAAAAATTTAAAAGTTATAGCCCTCAGAATAAAGCGATGCAAAATAATTATTTTTTATATAAAATAGTTTTTATTGTATAAAGGCGCCAAAACATAAAAAAAATAAATGAGGTATCGCTGTAATTGTACTGACCCGAAGAATAAAACTGCTTTATCAAATTTACCAAATGCGGAACGGTATAAACGCCCCCTCAAAATAAATCCATGGTGGCTGGTTTTTGTTCATTCGTCCTTATAAAAATCGGAATAAAAAGCGATCAAAAAATGTCATGTGCCCGAAAATGGTACCAATAAAAACATCAACTCGTCCCGCAAAAAACACGACCTCATATGACTCTGTGGACCAAAATATGGAAAAATTATAGCTCTCAAAATGTGGAGATGCAAAAACTATTTTTTGCAATAAAAAGCGTCTTTTAGCGTGTGACAGCTGCCAAACAAAAAACCCGCTATAATTAGTCAAAACCATTTTCTGGCTAGGGTTAGGGTTGCGGCTAAAGTTAGGGTTAGGGTTGAGGCTAAAGTTAGGGTTGGGGCTAAAGTTAGGGTTAGGGTTGGGGCTAAAGTTAGGGTTAGGGTTGGGGCTAGAGTTGGGGTTAGGGTTTGGATTACGTTTACGGTTGGGCTAGGGGTTGGTCAGGGTTAGGGGAGTGGTAACGGTTATAGTTAGGGTAGTGATTAGGGCTAGGGGTGTGTTGGGGTTAGGGATGTGTTGGGGTTGGAATTAGGGTTAGGGGTGTGTTCGGGTTAGGGGTGTGGTTAGGGTTATGGTTAGGGGTGTGTTGGGGTTAGGGATGTGTTGAGTTTAGGGGTGTGTTGGGGTTTAGGGGTGTGTTGGGGTTAGGGGTGGGGTTAGGGTTGGGATTAGGGTTAGGGGTGTGTTGGGGTTAGGGTTGGAGTTAGAATTGGGGGGTTTCCACTGTTTAGGCACATCAGGGGCTCTATAAACGCAAATTGACGCCTGCAGACCATTCCATCAAAGTCTGCATTCAAAAACGTCAATACTTCCCTGACGAGCACCGACTTGTGCCCAAATAGTGGTTTACCCCCACATATGGGGTATCAGTGTACTCAGGACAAATTGGACAACAACTTTTGCTGTCCAATTTCTCCTGTTACCCTTTGTTAAATAAAAATTTGGGGGCTAAAAAATCTTTGTGGCATAAAAATTATTTTTTATTTTCACGGCTCTGCGTTATAAACTTTAGTGAAACACTTGGGGGTTCAAAGTTCTCACAACACATTTAGAAAAGTTCCTTTGGGGGTCTAGTTTTCAATATGGGGTCACTTGTGGGGGGTTTCTACTGTTTAGGTACATCAGGGGCTCTGTAAATGCAACGTGACGCCCGCAGACCATTCCATCAAAGTCTGCATTCCAAAACGCCACTTCTTCCCTTCTGAGCCCCGACGTGTGCCAAAACAGTAGTTTTCTCCCACATATGGGGTATCGGCGTACTCAGGACAAATTGGACAACAACTTTTGTGAAAAGAAAATGATTCAGCTCACCCTTGTGATGGTATTCTCACAGCCCATGAGAAATTTGATCCGAGCACGGAAACGTCTCTGCTTGAGGCCAGGTACTTGTGCATGAAAATGAAGGTATCTAGCTCAGGAAATAAAATCAAAAGTCTTTATTTGGACAAATTTATAAAGTAAGCTGCTTGGAAACCAGTGCATACTGGAGGAAGGAATGTATTGAATAACTGGACGCGTTTCGAACATGTATAGTGCTCTTAGTGCTCAGTTTGGACTATAAACTTTAGTGAAGCAATTGGGGGTTCAGGGAGCACACCACACATCTAGATAAGTTTCTTAAGTGGTCTAGTTTCCAAAATAGGGCCACTTGGGGGTTTCCACTATTTAGGCACATCAGGGGCTCTCCAAACGCGACAAGGCATCTGATCTCAATTCCAGCCAATTCTGCATTGAAAAAGTCAAACGGTGCTCCTTCCCTTCCAAGATCTACCATGCGCCCAAACAGTGGTTTACCCCCACATATGTGGTATCAGCATACTCAGGACAAATTGCACAACTTTTAGGGTCCAGTGTCTCCTGTTACCCTTGGGAAAATAAATAATTGTGGGCGAAAAATCATTTTTGTGAAAAAAATATGATTTTTTATTTTTACGGCTCTACATTATAAACTTCTGTGAAGCACTTGGGGGTTCAAAGTGCTCACCACCCATCTAGATTAGTTCCGTAGTGGGTCTATTTTCTAAAATGGTGTCTGTCACTTGTGGGGAGTTTCCACTGTTTAGGCACATCAGGTGCTCTCCAAACGTGAAATGAAGAAAAAATTCCAGCTCAACGAGGTGTGAAAAGTAAAAACTAAATACTTTATTCACTTCAATCAGAAGCAGAGGATGAAACATCAGCACAATACAATAAAAACACTATCTACGCATTTCAGGTGACAGAGCACCCTTAATCATCCAAACGTGACATGGCGTCCTATCTCAATTCCAGCCAGTTTTGCATTGAAAAGTCAAACTGCGCTCCTTCCCTTCCGAGCTCTGCCATGCGTCCAAACAGTGGTTTACCCCCACATAAGGGGTATCGGTGTACTCAGGACAAATTGCGCAACAACTTTTGGGGTCCAATTTCTCCTATGACCCTTGGTAAAATAAAACAAATTGGATCTGAATAATTTTTTTGTGAAAATAAGTTAAATGTTCTTTTCCTTTAAACATTCCAAAAATTCCTGTGAAGCACCTGAAGGGTTAATTAGCTTCTTAAATGTGGTTTTGAACACCTTGAGGGGTGCAGTTTTTATAATGATGTAACTTTTTGCTATTTTCTATCATATAGACCCCTCAAAGTGACTTCAAATGTGATGTGGTCCTTAAAAACAAATAATGATGTAAAAATGAGAAATCGCTGGTCAACTTTTAACCCTTATAACTCCCTAAAAAAAAAAATTGGTTCCAAAATTGTGCTGATGTAAAGTAGACATGTGGGAAATGTAACTTATTAAGTATTTTGTGTACCATATCTCTGTGATTTAAGGGCATGAAAATTCAAAGTTGGAAAATTGCGAAATTTTCAACATTTTCGCCAAATTTTGTTTTTTTTCACAAATATTGCAAGTAGTATCAAATAAATTTTACCACTATCATGAAGTACAATATGTAATGAGTAAACAGTGGCAGAATCACAGAGATCCGTTGAAGCGTTCCAGAGTTATAACCTCATAAAAGGACAGTGGTCAGAATTGTAAAAATTGGCTTGGTCATTAACGTGCAAACCACCCTTGGGGGTAAAGGGGTTAAACCCGCTGGAGTGCCTTGTGTTCACAGAAGGACCCAGGTGAGTCACAAGGCAAAATAAAAGAAAGAGCGGATTGGGTCCATTTAGTGACTCAGTCAATTTGTTAGGAAAACCCGTTAAGGGCTTTTATTTTTAGAGGGATTTGCAGGTTTGGTCGTGGGGCGAATCCCTCTCTTCACTACGGGTTTTGGAAGTGGCACTATGGCTACGATTCCATTTAAATCTGTCAGTTTTGCTTTGGGTGTGTCAGTGTTGGAGTTTGCAATCTGCAGAGCAGATGGCTCTGCAACATCCAGTTGGTGTGAAGTGAACACAGAGCCAAGGGAAGCAAGATGCCTGGCACCCCTCGGCGTGACATGGTGGTGCAGTTGCCCATGGCAACAGGTCTCGGATACGGACTGTCTTGACACCCCGGCTGCGATCCAGAGGATACCATTTGTTTTTCATTTGTGTGATTTATTTTGAAGGCATCTGCTTTGAACCTTTCTGTGGTCCCTGCCTATCTGCCACATTGCACCAGTCCCGCTGCACTACACCTCACATTGCGCGCTGAATGTGAAAGCTGCCACCTCATCCAGTGGCTTATTTCAGGGAGAACAAAGTAATTGATGGTCCGAAATCAGACACGTGCGATCAACAACTCTCCCTACCATCAGTCAGCCAGCGACCCCATACACATTAGACCACCAAACAAACACATTTATAACGGCAAATTTAGCCAACCTAAGTCTAACATGTTTTGATTTCCTAAGTGTGTGAATTCTATTCAACCATGAGATATGATTTTTTTTGCTCCTCATTCCATCAGTAGTCATATAATGTTCCTAAAGGCTAGGGAAAGAAAAAGAGCAAAACGTGGCACCTACTAACGTAATAGCTTCAAGAAGAATTTGTTCCCCATGTTTGTACCAACCCACCAAAGAGGAGGTTGTGCAAGGAACAGGTCCAACACTGGGGGTCAGCATATGGTAGAGGTCCGATTGCACGAGAAACCAGCTGGAGCAGTTGCCCTGAAGTGTTTGTCATGTCTGGGCATCCCCACAAATATTTAACATGAAGTCCCAAGAAAAATACCGAGTCTTGGGGACTTCTGGTTAACCCCTTTCTGACCTCGGACGGGATAGTACATCCGAGGTCAGAAGCCACGCTTTGATGCGGGCTCCGGCGGTGAGCCCGCATCAAAGCCGGGACATGTCAGCTGTTTTGAACAGCTGACATGTGCCTGTAATAGGCGCGAGCAGAATCGCGATCTGCCCCGCCTATTAACTAGTTAAATGCCGCTGTCAAACGCAGACAGCGGCATTTAACTACCGCATCCGGCCGGGCGGCCGGAAATGACGGCATCGCCGACCCCCGTCACATGATTGGAGGTCGGCGATGCTTCTCCATTGTAACCACAGAGGCCCTTAAGACCTCAGAATCGCCCGATCTATCAATTATAAAAAGCATTAACCTGATTGCTAAACAGCGTAGCGAGAAAAAAATTAGAAACGCCAGAATTACGTTTTTTTGGTCGCCACAACATTGCATTAAAATGCAATAACGGGCGATTAAAAGAACGTATCTGCACCAAAATGCCATCATTAAAAATGTCATCTCAGCACGCAAAAAATAAGCCCTCAACCGACCCCAGATCATGAAAAATGGAGACGCTACGAGTATCGGAAAATGGCGCAATTTTTTTTTTTTTTTAGCAAAGTTTGGAATTTTTTTTCACCACTTAGTTAAAAAATAACCTAGTCATGTTAGGTGTCTATGAACTTGTACTGACCTGGAGAATCATAATGTCAGGTCAGTTTTAGCATTTAGTGAACCTAGCAAAAAAGCCAAACAAAAAATAAGTGTTGGACTGCACTTTTTTTGCAATTTCACCGCACTTGGAATTTTTTTCCCGTTTTCTAGTACACGAAATGCTAAAGCCAATGATGTCGTTCAAAAGTACAACTCGTCCCGCAAAAAATAAGCCCTCACATGGCCATATTGACGGAAAAAGTGAAAAACGAACACGGAAAAATGAAAAATCCCAAGGTCATGAAGGGGTTAAGGAAGTCTGGATGGAATACAAAGTAGAACCAGCAGAATGTACTGGTGCTTCCCACAAAATTAGAATATCATCAAAAAGTTAATTTATTTCAGTTCTTCAGTACATAAAGTGAAACTCATATATTAGATAGAGTCATTATAAACAGAGATCTATTTCAAGTTTTTATTTCTGTCAATATTGATGATTATTTGATTCATAGAAAAACAGCCGCACACAAATATTTGGAGTTTTTTTCAAATGCAAAGAAGGAGAGTAATTTATTGAATTCACCACAGAAGTATAGTAGCGTAGAGGTAACGTTTCGGCCCCAAGGCGGGCCTTTGTCAAACCTCACTTGTTGTAGAGAAAGGTATGGTAAAGAAGGACCCGGCAGAGACGGGACAGACAATGGAGATAAGCAGGCTCCAACAGGAGAGAACACTGGACGATGTGTGGAATGCTTGGAGGCTAAAGCAAGAAAAGTGATCCCAGTCAGGGCTGCGGGTCCGGGTTGTAGGGGTACCTGTGGTGATGTTGATGATTATGACTTACAGCCAATGAAAACCCAAAAGTCATTGTCTCAGTAAATTAGAATACTTAACAAAAAAAAACCTGCAAGGGCTTTCTAAGTGTTTTACAAGGTCCCTTAGTCTGTGAGTCTCAGTGAGCTCTACAATCATGGGGAAGACTGCTGACTTGACAGATATCCAGAAGGAAGTCATCGACACACTCCACAAGGAGGGTAAGTCACAAAAGGTCATTGCTAAAGAAGCTGGCTGTTCACAGAGTGCTGTATCCAAATATATTAATGAAAAGTTGAGTGGATGGAAAAAGTGTGGTAGGAAAAGGTGCAAAAGCAACAGGGATAACAGAAGCTTTGAAAGGATTGTTAAGAAAAGGCCATTCAAAAAAAAAATTGGGGGGAGATTCACAAGGAGTGGACTGCTGCTGGAGTTGTTGCTTCAAGAGCCACCACACACAGACATATCCAGGACATGGGCTACAAGTGTCCCATTCCTTGTGTCAAGCCACTCGACTAATAGACAACGCCAGAAGCATCTTACCTGGGCCAAAGAGAAAAAGAACTGGACTGTTGCTCAGTGGTCCAAGGTGTTGTCTTCAGATCAAAGTAAATTTTGCATTTCATTTGTAAATCAAGGTCCCAGAGTCTGAAGCAAGAGTGGAGAGGCACACAATCCAAGCTGCTTGAGGTCTAGTGTGAAGTTTCCACAACCATTGATGGCTTCGGGAGCCATGTCATCTACTGGTGTAGGTCCACTGTGTTTTATCAAGACCAAAGTCGGTGAAGCGGTCTACCAGGAAGTTTACAGCACTTCGTGTTTCCCTCTGCCAACAAGCTTTTTGGAGATAAAAACAACAGTATCACTGTGCTTGATTGGCCACCAAACTCGCCTGACCTTAACCCCATAGAGAATCTATGGGGTATTGTCAACAAGAAAATGAGAGACACCAGACCCAACAATGCAGACGAGCTGAAGGCTGCTATCAAAGCAACCTGGGCTTCCATAACACCTCAGCAGTGCCACAGGCTGATCGTCTCCATGCCACGCTGCATTGATACAGTAGTTGATGCTAAAGGAGCCCTGACCAAGTATTGAGTGCGCATTTACCAAAAATACATTTTAGTAGGCCAATGGATTTTAAAATCATTTTTCAAGCTGGTGTTATAAAGTATTCAATTTACCGAGAGAATGACTTTGGGTTTTCATTGGCTGTAAGCCATAATCATCAACATTAACATAAGTAAACATTTCAAATAGATCACTCTGTTTGTAATTACTCTATATAATATATGAGTTTCACTTTTTCTATTGAAGAACTGAAATAAATTAACTTTTTGATGATATTCTAATTTTCTGAGAAGCACCTGTAGACTAAGTGACTATTTTATTAAATAGTTACTCAAAAGTATAAAGAAACGACAAGCAGATCCGATTCTCTAGAAATCTTTCGAGGTATCTGGGATCCATGGATCCAGACACAGACTGATATAAAATATAACACAGATACTACTAACTGATGGCTATGGCTTTTGATCTACACAAATTTTAGATTACGTCGACTTAACTCCCATCGTTATTATCCAAGGTTCTACACCCCCCTCTCTTCCCTTCCCCCTCTCTTAACTATTACAGTACAGTTGAATTTATATTGATGTATATTTGTTCTGTTCAACTAAACTCAATAAGTCAAGGATATTGTATTTCTTTTTTTTTAGTTTGATATATTTCCCCTTGGGAGTGCGAGGGGATCCTTGTACTTCACATTCTATACCACTTATGTCATTTAGATGCTATCTGCAATAAAACTGTTGAAACTAAAAAACAACAAACAGGCATAAAATTAGAGCTATACAACGCATTTCAACAACAGACCAGTGGCTTTATCAGGCATAATAGAACCTAGGTAATGCTTGCAATACATACGCTGGGATGACAGGAAGTTTGTTAATTGCAGTGACCCCTTCAGCTTCAATTCTAAGTTATAGTGGCAGACTGGTGCACTACAATTGGGTCCCACTTTGCCCCATTTTACGCAAATTTATATATGGGTATTTATACAGTCTGCCCATCCATATGGCAGCAACATATTCAGATGGCAACAACATATTGTTATTTGTTATTGATCAATGTTACATTGATCATCTATGCTTTGCATGATGAGGGACGGATAATTAAGCCAAATAGTTCATAGTCTAGGATGAAAGCGAGAGGGGAAAATACACATCTTTGGAAGTTACCACTTCAGATTTGGAGGTAGAAGGATGAAAAACGTGTGTACTGCAGAAAAGCAAAAGCAGACAGTTACCCTGCTTATATCTAACTCACAAATTTTAGATGGTAACCCCCAGTGCTCCAGCAAAATATAAAATAAAAGTGTTTATTGTAGGCTTTTTTCCTTTCGAGTAGATAGCCTCAGTGCCCACAATTTGGCATTGTCACCAGTTGGTGTACATATAACTTGTTAACTAACATTTATTACCTCTTTTTGGGAAGGATGTGAAAAAACATCTTGAGAAGGTGTTCTACCAAAAGTCTTCTGATTTTATCTTATTTGATATTTTGTGTCCTAATTCCAGGAGTCATGGGCAGAGTCTGCCAAACTTTTCTTTACCCCCCAACATTTGGATAGGTACTTGAGAGCCCGAGTCATGCTGCTCTTGTCCTTTTCATCAGATCATCTGAGGAAACCCTGTATTTTGGTTTTTCTTTTTGCTATTTCCATGCTTCTGAATTGTGGCATTAACAATTCAAACAAGTCAAAAAATGTTGTGTTATTTAACCCCTTAATCCCATTTGACATACTATCCCGTCAAGGTGACCTGGGATTTAATTCCCAGGGACGGGATAGTACGTCATAGCGATCGGCTGCGCTCACGGGGGAAGCGCGGCCGATCGCGGCCAGGTGTCAACTGACTATTGCAGCTGACATCTGGCACTATGTGTCAGGAGCGGTCACGGACTACCCCGGCACATTAACCCCCAGCACACTGCGATGAAACATAATCGCAGTGTTCCGGCGGTATAGGGAAGCATCGCGCAGGGAGGGGGCTCCCTGCGTGCTTCCCTGAGACCCTCGGAGCAAAGTGATGTGATCTCGTTGCTCCGAGGGTCTCCTACCTTCTTCTCCCTGCAGGGAGGTGGCTTACCAGCGCCTGCTCAGAGCAGGCGCTGGTAAGCCAGGAGTCCTGCATGTCAGATCGCTAATTTGACACAGTGCTCTGCAAAGTGTCAGATCAGCGATCTGACCTTATAACATGATGCCCCCCCTGGGGCAATGTTATAAAGTAAAAAAAAAAATATTTAGTTGTGTAAAAAAAAAAATTCTTAAATAAAGAAAAAAAAATATTATTCCCATAAATACATTACTTTATCTAAATAAAAACAAACAAACAATAAAAGTACACATATTTAGTATCGCCGCGTCCGTAACGACCCGACCTATTAAACTGTCCCACTAGTTAACCCCTTCAGTGAACACCGTAAAAAAAAAAAAAACAAGGCAAAAAACAACGCTTTATTATCATACCGCCAAACAAAAAGTGGAATAGCACGCGATCAAAAGGACACATATAAATAACCATGGTACCGCTGAAAACGTCATCATGTCCCGCAAGAAAATGAGCCACAATACAGCGTCATCAGCGAAAAAATAAAAAAGTTATAGTCCTCAGAATAAAGCGATGCAAAAATAATTATTTTTTCTATAAAATAGTTTTTATCGTATAAAAGCGCCAAAACATAAAAAAAGATATAAATGAGGTATCGCTGTAATTGAACTGACCCGAAGAATAAAACTGCTTTATCCATTTTACCAAACACGGAACGGTATAAACGCCCCCCCCCCCCAAAAGAAATTCATGAATAGCGGTTTTTTGGTCATACTGCCTCACAAAAATCAGAATAAAAAGCGATCAAAAAATGTCACGTGCCAGAAAATGTTACCAATAAAAACGTCACCTCGTCCCACAAAAAACCTGACATGACTCTGTGGACCAAAATATGGAAAAATTATAGCTCTCAAAATGTGGTAACGCAAAAAAAGTATTTTTTGCAATAAAAAACGTCTTTTAGTGTGTGATGGCTGCCAGTCATAAAAATCCGCTAAAAAACCCGCTATAAAAGTAAATCAAACCCCCCTTCATCACCCCCTTAGTTGGGGAAAATAAATAAAAAAATGTATTTATTTCCATTTTCCCATTAGGGTTAGGGCTAGGGTTAGGGCTAGGTTTAGGGCTAGGGTTAGGGCTTGGGTTAGGGTTAGGGCTAGGGTTAGGGCTAGGGTTAGGGTTAGGGCTAGGGTTAGGGTTGGGGCTAGGGTTAGGGTTAGGGTTTAGATTACATTTACGGTTGGGATTAGAGTTAGGGGTGTGTCAGGGTTAGAGGTGTGGTTAGGGTTATGGTTGGGATTAGGGTTAGTGGTGTGTTGGAGTTAGGGGTGTGGTTAGGGATGTTGTTGGGATTAGGGGTGTGTTTGGGTTAGAGTTTCAGTTAGAATTGGGGGTTTCCACTGTTTAGGCACATCAGGGCTCTCCAAACGCGACATGGCATCCGATCTCAATTCCAGCCAATTCTGCGTTGAAAAAGTAAAACAGTGCTCCTTCCCTTCCGAGCTCTCCCGTGCACCCAAACAGGGGTTTACCCCAACATATGGGGTATCAGCGTACTCAGGACAAATTGGGCAACAACATCTGGGGTCCAATTTTTCTTGTTACCCTTGGGAAAATAAAAATTTGGGGGTCTATAAAACCATTTTTGTAGGAAAAAAATGATTTTTTATTTTCACCGCTCTGCCTTATGAACTGTAGTGAAATTTTTTGGAGTTCAAAGTTCTCACAATACATCTAGAAAAATTCCTTGGGGGGTCTAGGTTCCAAAATGGGTCACTTGTGGGGGGTTTCTACTGTTTAGGTACATTAGGGGCCCTGCAAACGCAATGTGACGTCTGCAGACCATTCCATCTAAATCTGCATCCCAAATGGGGCTCCTTCCCTTCCGAGCTCTGCCATGCGCCCAAATGGTGGTTCCCCCCACATATGGGGTATCAGCATACTCAGGACAAATTGGACAACAACTTCTGCGGTCCAGTTTCTCCTGTTACCCTTGGAAAAATACAAAACAGGGGGCTAAAAAATAATTTTTATGGGGAAAAAATATATTTTAATATTCCCAGCTCTGCCTCATAAATTGTAGTGAAACACTTGGGGGTTCAAAGCTCTCACAACACATCTAGATAAGATCCTTAGGGGGTCTACTTTCCAAAATGGTGTCACTTGTGCGGGGTTTCAATGTTTAGGCACATCAGGGGCTCTCCAAATGCAACATTGCATCCTATCTTAATTCCAGCCAATTTTGCATTGAAAAGTCAAACGGCGCTTCCTCCCTTCCGAGCTCTGCTATGCACCCAAACAGTGGTTTACCCCCAAATATGGGGTATCAGCGTACTCAGGACAAATTGTACAACAACTTTTGTGGTACAATTTCTTCTGGTACTGTTGGGAAAATAAAAAATTGGGAGCGAAAAGTTCATTTTTGTGAAAAAATATTATATTTTATTTTTACGTCTCTACATTATAAACTTCTGTGAAGCACTTGGTGGGTCAAAGTGCTCACCACACATCTAGATAAGTTCCCTAGGGGGTCTAGTTTCCAAAATGGTGTCACTTGTGGGGGGTTTAAATGTTTAGGCACATCAGGGGCTCCCCAACGCAACATGGCGTCCCATCTCAATTCCAGCCAATTTTCCATTGAAAAGTCAAACAGCGCTCCTTCCCTTCCGAGCTCTGCCATGCACCCAAACAGTGGTTTACCCTCACATATGGGGTATCTGGGTACTCAGGACAAATTGTACAACAACTTTTGGGGTCCATTTTCTCCTGTTCCCCTTGGTAAAATAAAACAAATTGGAGCTGAAGTAAATTTTTTGTGAAAAAAATTAAATGTTCATCTTTTTAAACATTCCAATATTTTCTGTGAACACCTGAAGGGTTAATAAACTTCATGAATGTGGTTTTGAGCACCTTGAGGGGTGCAGTTTCTAGAATGGTGTCACACTTGGTTATTTTCTATCATATAGACCCCTCAAAATGACTTCAAATGTGATGTGGTCCCTAAAAAAAAATGGTGTTGTAAAAATGAGAAATTGCTGGTCAACTTTTAACCCTTATAACTCCCTAACAAAAAAATTTTGTTTCCAAAATTGTGCTGATGTACAGTAGACATGTGGGAAATGTTACTTATTAAGTATTTTGTGTGACATATCTCTGTGATTTAAGGGCATATAAATTCAAAGTTGGAAAATTGCAAAATTTTCAAAATTTTCGCCAAATTTCCGTTTTTTTTACACAAATAAACGCTGATAATATTAAATAAATTTTACCACTATCATAAAGTACAATATGTCACGAGAAAACAATGTCAGCATCACCGGGATCCGTTGAAGTGTTCCAGAGTTATAACCTCATATAGGGACAGTGGTCAGAATTGTGAAAATTGGCCTGGTCATTAACGTGCAAACCACCCTCGGGGCTTAAGGTGTTAACATTTTTCTTCACACAATTTATTGCCTAAATATTAACAACCAATGTACTTTTATATTTCTGGCTCACCAACAGTATTTCAATATTTTTAATTATGGCATTAAAAATTTTGACATATGTAATTTCGATACAACAATTTACAAGTTAGTCAACATCTACGAGACCAACAGAGGTCAAATCTCGTTTTTAAATAATTTAATGAAAAAAGTACGCAAACACCAAAGAGGTCCAGTGACGCTGCTACCATGAGGCGATTTGAGCTCTTTGGCTCAGGCGGCAGAAGAGAGGGGGCGGCACATTCTGTAGTATTATACATACCTAATCCCGGTGCTGCATCCCTGCTTCTTTCAGCGCTGCAGATTCTTCCTGTGCTGAGCGGTCACATGGTACCGCTAATTACAGAAATGAATATCAAACAGAAAGTCCACAATCAATAGAGAGAAAATGTGACCGGCACTGAAAAGCTGTGTATCAAAGCAATTTTACATGTGATCTTACATGGAGTAGACGCTACTGGCCTCTGATGAGATCCAGGTGGTGCTCTGCATACAGAATCCAGGAATCAAAGTGAGCAGGTATAAGAAAGAAATGCGGCACTCACCATCTGTCTTCAGCTAAAAATGTCCTTTATTTAGCACTTAAGCCTTCACAAACATGATGCGGCATCGGCAGGAGTATAGGAGGGAGCGGGGGAGTGACAGGGGTGGACGACGGCCTTTTCGCGCACAGGCGCTTCTACGGGTCCATGTGTGTTGCAACCGTGATGTCATTTCCTTTTATAGAGACAGACTCACCACACACAAAAAAAAACACAACAACATTTTTTTCCTTTTTTTTTTTTTTTTTTTTTAATCTTCTCTTTCTTTATACAGTGTTAAAAACAACAAACTCTGATTACAGACTGCTTCCTACACACGAGTTAGATAAAGATCTAGATAAAGATCGCCATGTCTAGCTTATCATTTAGTCCTAAAGGTACCGTCACACTAGACGATATCGCTAGCGATCCGTGACGTTGCAGCGTCCTCGCTAGCGATATCGTCCAGTGTGACAGGCAGCAGCGATCAGGCCCCTGCTGTGCTGTCGCTGGTCGGGGAAGAAAGTCCAGAACTTTATTTGGTCGCTGGACTCCCCGCAGACATCGCTGAATCGGCGTGTGTGACACCGATTCAGCGATGTCTTCACTGGTAACCAGGGTAAACATCGGGTAACTAAGCGCAGGTGTAAAGTGACTCTACATCTAGAGTCACTAACCAAGTTCCGATGGGGACCGCCAGATCCTGGACCTGCTGTATCAAAAAGGTGGAATCTCTAACGAAGGATTGCAAAGAGGCGACCAGAGGCTGTAAGAAAAAATCGACATAAATGCACGGTCTTTCTAAAAGCCCACCTATCCCAGATATTATCGGCCTACCTGGAGGAGCTGCAAGGGACTTATGCACCTTTGGGAGCATATAGAAAGTAGGAATTTTAGGATGACAGTTAAACATAAAGTCCCTTTCCCGCTTGTTGATGATGTTACTCATAAATGCAGCCTCCAAAAGCCGAAATAGTTTGGCCTGAAAAACATGAGAGGGATCAGAGGGAAGAATCTGGTAGCACTCCCGGTTTAATAATTGGCGTCTGGCTTCCTGCAAATAAAGGTCAATTGGCCAAATGACCAAATTGCCCCCCTTATCCGCCTCGCGAATAACAAAATCTCGGTTGGAACCCAAACCGGCAATGGCAGCCTGCTCAGCCTTACTGATGTTTCTGCCCCTATTTGGGTCCAATTTTAATTGTTGTACCTCACGGACCACAGCACTAAAAAAGTTTTGTACTACTGGGAAAAGTGAAAATGCCGGGGTGGCTTGTGATGGTAACCTACCAGTGAACCTTCTCCTTGGACAACTCTCCTCCCCCTCTTCAAGCAGGTCCAAAAGATCTCTAAGGACCAATCTGTCCGCCATAGGATGATCATCCAATATGGACGGTTGATGGAAAAGCATTTTAAAGGTGAGTTGTCTGCAATAAAGGTAGACATCTTTGATCACAGTAAATTTGTCAAGGCCACTGGTAGGGCAAAAGGACAAACCTTTTTCCAGAACTGATACTTCAATTTCAGAGAGAGCATAATTAGACAGGTTTAGGATTTGCAGCTTACCAGGTTCCACTGTAGGCTCCACCGTAACATCCGGGACTAATACTTCTTGTTTGATCGAGTTTCTCGCCTGTAGCGAGGAGACCATGCTTTGTAATTCCGGGGGTGCTTTTTTCGGACCGTGCCTCCTCCTACGGCCCCTCCTGTTGCGCCTTCGATATCGCTCAGTTCGGAGGATAAAAAATCATCACTTGATGGTTGATCATGTGTAATAATAGTGGCTCCTTCAGTGGGTGCTTTATCACCAGTAGGCCTCCATCTTGCATTCCTTATTTCTGGTTCTCAGTGGGTAAAAGACCTATTATGGGCTCTTCAAGAAGTTGCCTTTTTGTATGCATCCACTTACCTCGGTCCTATTCATGTTTCATATGATTCTTTTGTGTCAATATTTATTTATGTATATTCCAGTATTTATGCTGTACATATAGGACCTTGATGAGTACTTATATATTTTTTGACCCCTGTTTCATGTGTTTACAGGCATATGCCCTACCTTACGCAATAGTTCTTTATATGTTTTTTTAAATGTTTTTAATTTGTTTGTCTCGTGTTACACCTTAATAAAAGTTGTGTTTTCTGCATAAATCCTTGCTGCCTGGTGATCTCCATTTTTATGGCCTTTGCTGTTTCTCTGTTTTTTTGTATATGTTCATATTCTAAGGTCAGGGTTGGATCCCAGGGTTTCATTTTTCTGTGGTGCCCCCATATCTTAGTATCTTAGTGCTTGTTGTATATGTAGTTGGTTTTTCCACTACATCTTCAGGGTGTTGGCACACGGATGCAAGACTTATTTTAGGTTATATTTTTGTATTGTATTATTTGGTTTTGACAGCATGGATTTGGCAGCCAGGGAGGCTGCGTGGAGCAGTCAGGCTAGTGGTATCTTCTCTGAAGGCCCTGTAGTGACCCACAATGCTGGTGTTGTAGGCGACTTTCAATCTGTGGCTAGAGAGTTGACTAATTTACATAAATCTCTGACTAAATCTTGGTGGAATGTGAAAACATTGGAAGAGTATAAAAAGGTTGGAATAGTCCCTAGGGGCCTAAGGGTACAGATTTTTCCGGCCTGGGAGGCCGATGAGGAGTTCCAGAAGACATGGGAAACTGGTCTATTGACCTGCTCCAATATTATTATCGACATGTTGCTAGTACATGATCGGGGTGTTTTGGAGGCCTTGAGAGACAAAATAAAATCCTGTGAAGGGAAATTGGATAAATTTGATAAAAAAACTTTGGTGGAACCATTTCAGGCTCAATTAAAGTCCGCTATTGACACCTTTGAAAAAGATGTTATTGGTAGAAAAAAGTTGAAATTTAGAAGGGACCAGCTTGACTTTAAACATGGACGGGCCTTCAAATGGGTACATAGAGGCAACAGGAGGCCTACTGGTGATAAAGCACCCACTGAAGGAGCCACTATTATTACACATGATCAACCATCAAGTGATGATTTTTTATCCTCCGAACTGAGCGATATCGAAGGCGCAACAGGAGGGGCCGTAGGAGGAGGCACGGTCCGAAAAAAGCACCCCCGGAATTACAAAGCATGGTCTCCTCGCTACAGGCGAGAAACTCAATCGAACAAGAAGTATTAGTCCCGGATGTTACGGTGGAGCCTACAGTGGAACCTGGTAAGCTGCAAATCCTAAACCTGTCTAATTATGCTCTCTCTGAAATTGAAGTATCAGTTCTGGAAAAAGGTTTGTCCTTTTGCCCTACCAGTGGCCTTGACAAATTTACTGTGATCAAAGATGTCTACCTTTTTTGCAGACAACTCACCTTTAAAATGCTTTTCCATCAACCGTCCATATTGGATGATCATCCTATGGCGGACAGATTGGTCCTTAGAGATCTTTTGGACCTGCTTGAAGAGGGGGAGGAGAGTTGTCCAAGGAGAAGGTTCACTGGTAGGTTACCATCACAAGCCACCCCGGCATTTTCACTTTTCCCAGTAGTACAAAACTTTTTTAGTGCTGTGGTCCGTGAGGTACAACAATTAAAATTGGACCCAAATAGGGGCAGAAACATCAGTAAGGCTGAGCAGGCTGCCATTGCCGGTTTGGGTTCCAACCGAGATTTTGTTATTCGCGAGGCGGATAAAGGGGGCAATTTGGTCATTTGGCCAATTGACCTTTATTTGCAGGAAGCCAGACGCCAATTATTAAACCGGGAGTGCTACCAGATTCTTCCCTCTGATCCCTCTCATGTTTTTCAGGCCAAACTATTTCGGCTTTTGGAGGCTGCATTTATGAGTAACATCATCAACAAGCGGGAAAGGGACTTTATGTTTAACTGTCATCCTAAAATTCCTACTTTCTATATGCTCCCAAAGGTGCATAAGTCCCTTGCAGCTCCTCCAGGTAGGCCGATAATATCTGGGATAGGTGGGCTTTTAGAAAGACCGTGCATTTATGTCGATTTTTTCTTACAGCCTCTGGTCGCCTCTTTGCAATCCTTCGTTAGAGATTCCACCTTTTTGATACAGCAGGTCCAGGATCTGGCGGTCCCCATCGGAACTTGGTTAGTGACTCTAGATGTAGAGTCACTTTACACCTGTATAGGACATGACTTAGGGACGCAGGCCGTGTCCTATTTTCTTGATCTAAATACCTCTGGGGACAGAAAACATGATTCTTTTCTTTTGGATCTTCTCTGGTTTATTTTGGATCAAAACTACTTCATCTTTGATCGAGTGTATTACAGGTAAGTAAGGGGTACGGCTATGGGTGCCAGGTGCGCCCCATCATATGCCAACCTATTTTTGGGTTGGTGGGAGGAAACCAGGGTGTTCTGTCTGGAGGGATTCTCTACTCATGTTATCAAATGGTTACGTTATATTGATGACGTTTTATTCCTCTGGACAGGCACCCTGGAGGAATGTCAACATTTCATTGGGACCCTTAATGATAACCCCTGGAACATCCGCCTTACTTCACATATGTCACAAACGGAGATTGAATTTCTGGACCTGCAACTCAACTTAAGGGATTCTAAAATTACCACGAGCCTTTACCGTAAGCCCACAGCGACTAACAGTTTGCTGCATTTTACCAGCTTTCATCCACAGCACCTAAAGGAAGGGATACCGAAGGGTCAGTTTTATAGAGTCAAAAGGAACTGTACCCAACAAGAAGATTTTTTCAAACACTCTCGTGAATTGTCTTCAAGGTTTAAAGAAAGAGGCTACCCAAAAAAGGTAATCTCGCGTGCTTTTATTGCGGCTAGGGATCAAGACAGGGCCAGTTTACTGTGTCCCCGGGCCAGAACCCCAGATAAGCCACTAGGGATAATTACATCTTTTAATAACCAGTGGCAAGATATACGTAACATTCTGTCTAAATACTGGGGTCTGTTACTAAGTGAATCAAAGCTTGTACCGCACATTTCGTCTAGGCCCAATCTAATAGCCAGGAGAGCTAGGAATCTTAAAGACTGTCTTAGTCACAGTCATTTTCAGCGCCCTACTGTGAGTACTAACAGTGGATTCCGCCTTCGTGGCACTTTTCCGTGTGGGAATTGTAACATTTGTCCTTTTACAGCTGGAGACACTAATGGCACGTCTTCTTGTTTGCCTTTTCAGATTGCCCCTAAAACATATTTCAATTGTAAGACCAAAAATCTCATTTACGCTTTGATATGTCCGTGCCCGAAGGTTTACGTAGGGCAAACAACACAAGAATTGAGGAAAAGGATACAACAACATTTCTCTAACATCACTATGGCAAAGAAAGACAAGATGAAGGGAAAGACCCTTACGTCTGTTGCCTCACACTACCTTACGGAGCACGATTCACGTTGGAATGGAACAAGGATCTGTGGCCTGGAAAAAGTCCCTGTCAACATCAGAGGTGGCAACATCACTCTAGAACTGCTCAGACGTGAATCTAGATGGATTTTTGAGTTGGACTGTGTTGCCCCAATGGGCCTTAATGAGGACTTACTTTTCACCGGCTTTTACAAACATATTTGACTTTATGTGTCGCAGTGTGGTTTCTATATGGTGCCATATTATATTCTGTGTACTCCTTGTTTTTCACCAACAATCTTGGATTTGTTCTTTTTTGATATCTTATCTAATTGTTTGGGATGTTTTTTGTATATAACACTGTTTTCTATCCTGAGTACCCTCTTTTTTGATTTGTACTATATGAACAGCATATTAAATCTCCTGTAGGTTTAGTTTACATGATCTATACTTGATACACTCCTAAATGCATTATTGCTTATAAAACAACATTTTGCAGTTATTAGCTCTTTGGAGCCTATACCATTTGGTAGTATGTTTCCACTGTTTTGTGGGCGGGGGGTTTCTGTATGGTGTATGATATGATAAGATCTGGTTTCCTTCCTAATTGGAGGTGTATGCAGGTGCATAAGCAGTGCAATTCGTCGGGGTACAATACCTGTGTAGTGTATTTTTTGAGGCTATAATAGCTCTAACACTGTGTGAACCATTTATCTTTATATCATCTATAGCCCTGTGTAATCAGTGTCTCCCCTGGGTTTGGCCCACCTTAGGGGATTACGCTGATGCATATGTATTAGGCATGCTTTGCACCTTGTTGATACTTTGATGCATGTTATATGGGGCCGAATTTTGACACCTTGTTATATGGAGTCCTGTGGCTATATTTGGGTTAATGATCTATTTTGTTAAGCCTTTAAGAAATATATATAGGGTTTCCAATACCTTGTACACTACTGTAATGTTTATAATAATTTTTTATAATAATTTTTATGGTGTTATATATGAAGATTGGACTACTTGGTATCATACCAGAACCATGAAGCTACATTAAAGCTGACAGATATATACTTACTTTTGACCTTTCATGTCATCTATATGCTTAGTGCTCATCAAAGGGCTTATTCTATTCCATTTAGGTGCTGGTTCACCAAACAGGTGGTTTGGGCATAAGACATACGGCAGGATGCATATTTGCACCTAATTATAGCTTTATTTATGTGTATCTAGTTGCCTACACATGCTGCCCTCCAGCCCTTGGGTTGTCACTGTGTAGTCGTTTGATTTCAGCGTTTATATACACACAGCGCTGATTAGGCGTACTGGGTTGCTAGGCGCCGGCTAGTTCTGTGTCTCACACGCCGATGCCGGCAGGGTTGACTCTGTCTATTGGTGACCGTGGCTCTGCATCTTAGGTTTGCTACTTTGAGCCGGTCACCTTATGGTCGGGACATGGTGACGCCTGGCATCGCTGTAGCTGCTGTGAATGGGACGCCATCACATGCAGCTGATACAGCATTGTAGGCAACATGTTTACACATGGTTTGTTGCTAGGTGCCTGGCGCTTCCGGTCCGAGGTCGCCGGCACCTGCGCAGTAGATAGTTTGGATCTCGGCGCTCAGTATTACTATAGCGGCTGAGAATGGGACGCCGTTATATCTGGCTGGCGTCACTATGTAGGTGTTTTTCTGGTGTACGCCCCCTGTTGCTAGGCACTGGGCGTTTCCGGTTGCAGCACGTTTCCACATGGCTGATGGATTCCATTGCTCTGACTTAGCTTCGCCATGCCCTGGATAAGGTACACAGCTGAGTCGACTTTTATATCAACATTAAAGGTATTTATACACGGGATGTGGTAGCGATAATCACACCCCTGATGAAGCCACCGTAGTGGCGACACGCGTAGGGTACTCGCTCTTTTTTGTATGCCTGTCACTATCTTTGGGTTATTATACCTATATGGTCTGTCTCTCTCTGGGGCATGATTGGGGTGTTTGCTTTACAAGCAGGCAGTTGGCTCTTTTTGAGCAGGTCTTCATGTGCATGCTCTGGTATGTTTCTGTATTTGGACTTTTAGGGTGTTTGGTTCATTTTATACCGCACTACCTGGGGATTCCTGTTATCCACTGTATGGAACTTTATGCCTTACTCTGTGTATTTAAGTGGTGCCATCTTTAGTGCACTTTTGGTTATTGCACCGTTTATAGAGTATGGGTAAACACAGTCTTAGGTCTTATATATATATATATTCTTGTGAGTGCTACCATCTTGCATTCCTTATTTCTGGTTCTCAGTGGGTAAAAGACCTATTATGGGCTCTTCAAGAAGTTGCCTTTTTGTATGCATCCACTTACCTCGGTCCTATTCATGTTTCATATGATTCTTTTGTGTCAATATTTATTTATGTATATTCCAGTATTTATGCTGTTCATATAGGACCTTGAGGAGTACTTATATATTTTTTGACCCCTGTTTCATGTGTTTACAGGCATATGCCCTACCTTAGGCAATAGTTCTTTATATGTTTTTTTAAATGTTTTTAATTTGTTTGTCTCGTGTTACACCTTAATAAAAGTTGTGTTTTCTGCATAAATCCTTGCTGCCTGGTGATCTCCATTTTTATGGCCTTTGCTGTTTCTCTGTTTTTTTGTATATGTTCATATTCTAAGGTCAGGGTTGGATCCCAGGGTTTCATTTTTCTGTGGTGCCCCCATATCTTAGTATCTCAGGGTAAACATCGGGTTACTAAGCGCGGCCCTGCGCTTAGTTACCCGATGTTTACCCTGGTTACCGGCATCGTTGGTCGCTGGAGAGCGGTCTGTGTGACAACTCTCCAGCGACCAAACAGCGACGCTGCAGCGATCCGGATCGTTGTCGGTATCGCTGCAGCGTCGCTAAGTGTGACGGTACCTTAAGGGACCTTGCGCATTAGTTTTTAAGAATCCACTTAGCTTCACGCTGAAAAAGTAACTTGCCATGATTCCCCCCTGTTCAGGGAAATTAACCATCTCAAGCCCAGCAAACCGTAGGAGATTGGGGTCACCGCAGTGTTCCTCCTGCATGTGCTTCACAAAACGCACCCACCCCTTCCCAGTGGACACTGAATTAAAGTGTTCACGAAACCGGACCATTAGAGGTCTTATGGTTTTTCCGATATAAAATCGGTTGCATGGGCAAAAAATAACGAATACAATAAATTTACTTTTGCATGTTATAAAATCCCTTACTAAGTGCTCTGTAGATCCCAGTTTTAGGGGATTGTCAGTTTTATGCAAGTGGCAGAAGCTGCAACTACCGCTAGTAATGGTACAGTTGGAAACTAAAGAAAAGAAAAAAGAAAAATTCCTCAGGGATAAACGAGACTTTGAAAATGGACAAATTTTCTCATGGAATAAAAATAACAACAAAAAAAATATATATTTTCCAGAAGTCGGTCTAGGAAATATGGAAAAAAGCAGAAGTCCCTTAGAGATGGGTGGATTACGGACTCAGATTCCAGTGCAACTGAAGAAGTCAGTGAAGAAACAGCTTCAACCTCGACCTGTATTACAACGTCAATCCCTTTAGGAGGAAAAAAATCCGACGGGGAGGTAGAAAAAAGTGTAATGAGAAAGCGCAAACAGGTGTCTTGGAGACAGTGAATGAACAGTTCAATATTAACGTAAATGAGGATGCTTTACAAATTCTCAATTTATCTCAGAAAATCCTGACGCCTGATCAAATCCAAGTGCTTTCTCGAGGTTTGAACTTTTGTTTGCCCGAATCATTCAATTTATGCGAGTTTAAAATTGATCTTTTTAGGGGTATTAGAAAATTACATTTACATAAGCATTTTCGTAAAAATAAAGAGAATAATATATTGCCGGTTACGACTGACCATTGGAAATCTAGGGTTTATTGCTTACCCAATTACGGATGTAAAGGATCTGGAAATTGTAACACTCTTAGCGAATCTGGGTGAAAGCAGTGAAAATGCAATGACCATTGATACTAGTCCCGATAATATCCAATCAGTAGAACCATTCACTGGAGGGGTGAAGTCCAGTTGGATTCCCCCAGTATCACCAGGCAATGTAGTAGATCTCTTTCACGACTTAATTATTAAGGATATTGAGGCGGTGTTATACAAACAACCCCCCAAAAACCTGTCAAGACAGGAAGAAAAAGCCCTGAGTGAAATACAGAAATGGAATGATGTGGTGATTAGAAAAGCTGATAAAGGGGGTAATCTGGTAATTTTGGATAGATCATATTATATAGATGAAGCGCTCTCTCAATTGAATGATTCGGACACATATCTGATGTTGGAAAAAATCCAACAAATAAATTTAAAGAAAAACTAAGAAGTCTGCTAAGGAAGTATGTGGAAAAAGGGACAATAACTAGAAACAAAGCAGAAAAACTTTCACCGGAATTTCCAAATTTTCCACACTGGTACAGTATACCTAAAGTCCACAAAGATGCGGAAAAACCGCCTGGACACCCGATAATCTCGGGGAAGGAATCGTTAACAGAACCGCTCTCCCAATTCCTAGACTGGTTATTAAAACCGTTGCTTTCAAAAATTCCTTCTTTTGTAAAAGATTCAGGGGATTTTCTATTGGCTCTGAAAGATTTTCAGTGGCAACCGACCTTTGCGCTAGCCTCTATTGATATAGTCAACCTCTACACAAGAATTCCACAGAAAAAGGGACTGGAGGCAATTCATCGGATCTTGGCAAACATGGAAAAAGATCATGATTTCATTTCGTTCGTAATGGATGGATTAGAGTTTGTACTTTCGCATAATGTCTTAAAATTTTTAGACAGATGGTATCTCCAAAAGACCGGTACCGCAATGGGTACTCCGGTGGCATGCGTTTTCGCGAACCTGTTTTTGGCAGTGTGACGCCCAGGAGACCGGGATACCCAGCACCGGACCAATGGGGTCTGTCTCTTAAGGGGGATGTCACGGGTGGCTTGACCCGGTGCTGTAACCTCAGGCAATGCACAGTGTAAGGGGTATCGTGAGGGAGCAGGCACTTACTTGATCAGCAGCAGGTTCTCCCAGCGGCGATGATCCCGATCCTGGATATTGGCTATTGTCCAAATGAAAGACTGAGGCACTGAAACGTTTAACCAGTTTACTTTAACATAAAGGGATTTACAACCAGTCCTGTCACCGGAGTCTGTATGGGAACTCTGAGTTACTTTGACCCTGCCGGGGTCTTCGCCTCTTATTGTACGCAATTTCTGTGTGGCCCTGCTGCTGTATGTGAACTGGCTGCCGGCCCAATCTGTCCCCTCCGGGTCCTGGTTCGACGGGCAACCCGAGTCCTTTTATCAGCTTACCCCCCCCGGGAGTACCGCTGAACTCTGTGTCTGTTCCTGCGTCCGGCCCTAGTGAAGCTGATATCACCTCACGTTTTTCCGGTTGCTGTATTATATATAATGAATACAGCCATGGATCCGGTATCCGTCTTTGCGCCTGTTCTGGGTAGTGATTAATGCTACCCGGTTCTCACAATGTCCTTTTTCTCTGTCCCTCTTCTCCTCAGGCCGGTGATTTAGGCCTGGAAACAGTCACAGGACTGTTAGAAATTCAGCTGTATGACCTCTCACTTTCAGCTCCTTAGCCCAACTGCCATTTCTTCTCTCAGACCAGAATGGATCAAGGGGAGTCTCTGGAGCTCCCCCTTCTGGCCGGAGGTGGTAGTGCAGTCTTGCTATTTTAGTATTTGTATTTACTGTCAGTAACTATTTTTGTGGTAAATACCCCTAGGGGTGCCACATTTTTCCCCCTTAGTTAAGAACAGTACTCCGGGACTGTGGGACGATAACATTTTGAAATAACAATTAATATGTACAGAGTCTTAAAAATGAAAAGTTACAAAAACCACTCAAGGAAACAAAAATAGAGTTCTGTAAAAAGTCACTTCAAATAGCGTCCATTAATACAGTCCTATCCTTGAAGGTACTAGGAAAGGCACTGCACTTTGTGTCCAGGAATTTAGTTCCATTTTTCCAACGAAGTTGTCAATATAAAGTCTAAAGAAAGTTCAAAAAGAGCAAAAAGCAAAGTTCAAAAAGCAGTCTTTCCGGAGCTTTGATTTAGTGCCTCCGGGCTGATAACAAGTTCAAGAATATGCAAGAAGTTCATACAGACAAGTCTCTGTAGGTACTGGGCTTAAACGTTGCAGAATGATAACAATGACTATAGTTTTATAATTGGTAATCTGCATACCTGGCCGGTAATTGACCCTGGGTACTACGCTGTGATCTACGTAATAGCGGTATCTCTTCATGTGGTGTACTACTGTCTACTGTGGATGTAGTATCTGCCCGCTCTGCTAAAGATAATTCCACGACTATGGAGTTGGCAAGTCCACCGTAAATGGGATTACTCTGATCAGGAATCTGTTCTTCCTGGCCTGAAACCTCCCATAGTACGGGGTCAGCCTCTTCCTGTTTTGGGACTTCTGGTATTGGGTTCGGTGTTGGGTAAAAGGCCACCATGGGAACCACTACTGCACCATGGTATGTTAGTAGGGTTTTGGGAAAGTCTCCTATACAGGTGTGATACATTTCATCTTCTTTTTCCTTTACTGGTTGGACCTGCATGGGTTGAATAACTTCTGGTTCTGGCTGGACAACTTCTGGCTCTTTCAATGCTTCCGGACATAATTTAAGATTGTCTCTTGACACTAATACAGATGTTAAGCCTCCGTTTTTGCTAATGAGACACATTTTAGGATTATCCATTCTTGTTGGTAAAACTGTGTAGGGTACGGCTTCCCACTGATTGTCTAGTTTATTGGTTCGACGATTTCTCTTGAGCACTTGGTCACCCGGTCTTAATGGGGTCGCTAGAGCATTCTGGTGGAAAGTTCGCTCTTGTCTTTCTCTAGTTTGCTGAAGGCTTCTTTCCACACTCTCTTGCACTTGGCGATACTGCTTTTGCCGTATGATATCCCAATTGGAGTCTTGAACTTCTGCGTCTGGTTTCAGAATTCCCATTTCTAGATCGATTGGTAATTGGCCGGGTCTTGCACGCATAAGGTAAGCTGGGGTGCAGTTGGTGGAGCTCACCGGGACATGATTATACAGATCCACCAAGTCAGGCAATTTCTCTGGCCATTGATTCCTTTCTGTCTCAGGTAAAGTCTTTAGTAGGTCTATTACAATATGGTTCATCTTCTCGCATAAGCCGTTTGTTTGTGGATGATAGGCCGTCGTCCGGATCTTTTTGCAACCATACATATTACAGAATTCTCTGAAGATCTCTGATTCAAAGGCTGTACCTTGGTCGGTGAGAACCTGTTCCGGATATCCATGGGGTCTACAAAAGTACGTTTGGAACACTTTGGCTGCTGTTTTTGCTGTCAGATCTTTTACGGGTACTACTACCAAGAAGCGTGAATAATGGTCCACGATGGTCAAGGCATAGACATAGCCGGACCGGCTTGGTATTAACTTCACGTGGTCTATGGCTACAAGTTCAAGTGGTTGTTTGGTGATTATGGGCTGCAGTGGTGCTCTTTGGTTCTTTTGATCGTTTCTTCTGAGGTTGCACGGGCCACAATTTCTGCACCACTGTTCGATTGATTTTCTCATCCCGACCCAATGAAATCTTTCTCTTAGAAGTACTTCTAACTTTTTCCAACCGAAGTGACCAGCACCATTATGGTAAGCTTCGAGGACCATCTTCACATCTTGTTTAGGCACGATAATCTGCCAAACCAATTCATGTGTTTTCGGATTGGTGTACCTTCTACAGAGCTTCCCTTGATACAGGAACATTTTGCCTCTCTCTTTCCAGAGTTGATGCGTCTCTTCTGGGGCATCCTCATCGGGATATGCACTTTGCTCAGTTAACAGTTCCTTCACCAACTTCACAGCCGGATTGCTGTCTTGGGTGTCAGCCCATCTATGGTGTGCTAACGGATTAAAATTCACCTCTTGTTGTTTCTGACAGGTACTTGACTGATGATGTTTCGCCTTGGGATGATGGAAGGCTGGTAGTTCAATTTCTTCAAGCTCCCCCGTTTCTTCTTCTACATCTCTCAAGTGTGGCATCCGGGATAGGGCATCGGCATTTCCATTCTTGCGACCTGCTCGATACTTGATCTTGAAGTTGTAATTAGATAACCGGGCTATCCATCGCTGTTCTAACGCACCTAATTTGGCTGTGTCCAGGTGGGTCAACGGATTGTTGTCAGTATAGACAATAAATTCTGCAGCGGCCAGATAGTGTTTGAAACGTTCAGTCACAGCCCAAACTACTGCCAGTAGTTCCAATTTGAAGGAGCTATAATTTTCTGGATTTCTTTCAGTAGGCCGGAGCTTTCTACTTGCAAAGGCGATGACTTTCTCCCGACCTTCTTGCTTTTGTGACAGCACCGCTCCTAGTCCCACATTGCTGGCATCGGTGTAGAGGATGAAAGGTTGATGGTAATCTGGGTATGCCAGAACCTCTTCTCCGGTTAGTGCCTTCTTTAGCTGTTCAAAGGAGTCTTCCCTTTCGTCGTTCCACTGAAAAGGAGGGTTTCGGTTTGAAGGTTTCTTCGTCTGCCCTACCAAGGCGTCTTGCAAGGGTGCTGCCAACTTGGTAAATCCTTTTATAAATCTGCGATAGTAACCCACCAATCCCAGGAATTGCCTCACTTCTTTTGCGTTGGTAGGTCTTGGCCAATCCCTTATGGCACTTATTTTCTCGGGATCCGGTGCTACTCCCTCTGAACTCACGATGTGTCCCAGGTACTGTACCTTTGGCTTGAGAAGGTGACATTTGGATGGCTTGATTTTCATGCCATACCTGGATAAGGCTTCGAACACTTCTGCCAGGTCTTTTAAGTGTTGTAAGTCTTTGAGTAGACGATCACATCATCTAGGTACAGGAGGACGGTCTCGAAGTTCTTGTGTCCGAGGCAGCATTCCATCAGCCGCTGGAAGGTACCGGATGCGTTGCAGAGTCCGAATGGCATGCGATTAAATTCACATAGACCCATTGGTGTGGTGAATGCCGTCTTTTCCTTATCTCTCTCAGCCACAGGGACTTGCCAATACCCGCTTGTTAAGTCTAAGGTGGAAAAATAATTAGCAGATTTCAAAGCAGTCAACGACTCTTCTATCCTAGGCAAGGGGTAGGCGTCTTTATGGGTGATGTTATTAATCCGCTGGTAGTCTACGCACATTCTCATGGTTCCGTCCTTTTTTTTGACAATCACTAGAGGGGCCGCCCAGGGGCTACAGCTGTCTCTTATTACCCCGGCCTGTTTCATCTCCCTCAGCATATCTTTTGCACATTGATAGTGAGCGGGCGGTATGGGTCTATATCTTTCTTTTATTGGGGGATGGTCACCGGTGGGGATTGTGTGTTCTACCCCTTCTATCCGTCCGAAGTCCAATGGGTGTTTACTGAAGACTTGTTCATATTCCGTCACTAGCCTATACACCCCTTGTTTATGATGGGGAGGTGTTGAATTTATGCCCACGTGTAGCTGTTGGCACCAATCCTGCAATTCTCCATCTGAGCCGTTGACTTCCACCTGACAGGTTGGTTCTAAGGGCTCAATGGTTGTGATGGCATTGTTGTCAACAGTATATAGCTTTGCCACTGTAGCATACCTTGGCAAAGTGACCTCTTCCTCTCCACAGTTCAAAAGTCGTACCGGCACTCGTCCCCGGTGTACCTCGACTACCCCTCGTGCTGTGAGTATAGTGGGCCTGCTGTCGGTGTGCACTGGTTCTATTAAGGCTTGATAATCTCATCCCTTAGTACCAATGGCTGCTCTACACCATACCAGCATTTCTGTTTTTGGTGGGATTACAATAGACGTTGGATCACTTACCCTCACACTGCCGATTTCTCCACCTGCAACTTCTACCTGTTGCCTTAACATCAATACTTTTATTTCCCTCCGGAGAACTCTCTGCTGGTAGGATTGGGCAGTTTCAGCAATTTGCTGTAAGACAGAAATAACTTCGGCAAAGCAGTTCTCTAACACATTCATTCCTATTAATACAGTTGGTTCACAGTTCCGCCGGTCAACATCAACAACAATTATACCCTGTTTCTTCAATTCTACTTTACCAATCTTTATAGTCATCTCCCTGAATCCTAGTTTCGGTACCAACTTACCATTACTGGCCCATATATCTAGTTCAACATCAGAGGGCCCTTTATCAATATCTGCATCAGCCCAGTACCTCTTATAAAGGATATACGGTATAGATGAAATCTGGGAACCTGTGTCCAGCAAAGCGTTGAGGGGAATTCTGTCCAGCACGATAGGGATAATGGGTCGTCCTCCGATGTACCTGTCGTGCCAGGGTGTTGGGCCTTGAAAGTTCATTCCTGCGAAGCGGCCCGCATTCCCAGGGGATTCCCGTTTAAATCACAATCTCGTGCAAAGTGGCCTGGCTGCTGGCAACGGCGGCAAATGGGCTGTCCATCCAGTTGGTAGCGGTCGCGGCGTCGTCCTCTCCATGTCGGGTATCTCCGGGGTCTCATCCATGGAACACCTTCTCTACAGTTTGACAACTCCATCTTGGGTCCTCTCATCTCCTGCATGGTTTTAGCCATTGAAGCAACAACATCAGTTAAAGAGTCAAGCTTTTGTTGAAGAGCCTCATTAGTACTGGGCCCCAGGGGCTTAGCAATGGCCCCGGACATAGCTGATGTCACTGGTACTCCATGTTGTTGAGGAGCCTCTGCCATGAGTTGCGCAGGCTCCTGATCCCGAGGTGCCTCTGCCAGCTGGAGACGTATAACGCTCTCCTTTAATTGGGCAAATGTCAATTCAGGGTTCTTAAAAACAAGCATGCTCACATGCCCCCGGGGAGAAGGGGTGTAGAGTCCCCCAATAAATTGATCTCTTAGCAGTTTATCCGCTCCGGTGTTAAAAATGGGTTCAGCCAGTGTAAGTGATTTAAGGGCTTCCTGCAGGTTTAAGGCAAAGTCTCTCACGCCCTCATTAACTTTTTGTTTGCAATTAAAGAATCGTACTTTAGCTTTGCTGCTGGCAGTGGTTTCAAATGTAGCTTTTAATCCAGCAAATATGCGTTCAACAGTGCCTTTTAGATCAGCTGCCCATGCTGTGACTTCTCGCTTAGCATGGCCACTTAACTGCATCATCAGGAGACTAACACGCTGAACTTCACCCACGGGGAACATGTCAAAATGGGCCAGCATCTTTTCTCTGAAATCGTCAAGGGTATTAGGCTCACCTTCATACATTGGAAGCCATGGGCCACCCGGGGTATATGGCATCAGCACCGGCATGATGGGCGCCACTCCTTGCACCGCTGCGCTACCGGACTCTCTATCGACACTCTGTCTTTCAGCTGCATTAGCGTCGCCGGGTGCTGCGACGTCTCCGTGCTGCGACATACTGTGCCCCCTTAGTTAATCCGGACCCTTCCGGTCCTCCGCTTCCGTCGGGATAGTGTAGATTCGTTCCGCTGTGCAGCAGGATCGGTTTTCCCCTTGCTCTGGCGTCAGAGCGCTCAGCTTGGTGCCGCCCACAATGACACGCCCCCTGCTGCTCCCGCCCGCCGCGCGCTCTGTAATGGCGGATTCTGAAGTTTTTCAGTCAGACTGGGGTTCAGGTGATGGCGTAGCTCAATTAACAGTCTCGTGCCTAACGGTTATGAGGTGATTACCTCAGGGGTTGGCGGCCATCTTTACTCCATTATAACCAATGGGGAAAAGTCACTTTCAATAGTTTTCAATGGGGAACGGATTTTTCTTTAATAAAGTCAATTTTCAAGATTTTTGATCCAAGTTTTCACAGTTTTGGGCTCCAATCACGGCACACAATACCCGGTATACGGGCTGGCTAGATCCTGTTCGTGACGCCAATTGTGACGCCCAGGAGACCGGGATACCCAGCACCGGACCAATGGGGTCTGTCTCTTAAGGGGGATGTCACGGGTGGCTTGACCCGGTGCTGTAGCCTCAGGCAATGCACAGTGTAAGGGGTATCGTGAGGGAGCAGGCACTTACTTGATCAGCAGCAGGTTCTCCCAGCGGCGATGATCCCGATCCTGGATATTGGCTATTGTCCAAATGAAAGACTGAGGCACTGAAACGTTTAACCAGTTTACTTTAACATAAAGGGATTTACAACCAGTCCTGTCACCGGAGTCTGTATGGGAACTCTGAGTTACTTTGACCCTGCCGGGGTCTTCACCTCTTATTGTACGCAATTTCTGTGTGGCCCTGCTGCTGTATGTGAACTGGCTGCCGGCCCAATCTGTCCCCTCCGGGTCCTGGTTCGACGGGCAACCTGAGTCCTTTTATCAGCTTACCCCCCCCCCGGGAGTACCGCCGAACTCTGTGTCTGTAGCTGCGTGCGGCCCTAGTGAAGCTGATATCACCTCACGTTTTTCCGGTTGCTGTATTATATATAATGAATACAGCCACGGATCCGGTATCCGTCTTTGCGCCTGTTCTGGGTAGTGATTAATGCTACCCGGTTCTCACAATGTCCTTTTTCTCTGTCCCTCTTCTCCTCAGGCCGGTGATTTAGGCCTGGAAACAGTCACAGGGCTGTTAGAAATTCAGCTGTATGACCTCTCATTTTCAGCTCCTTAGCCCAACTGCCATTTCTTCTCTCAGACCAGAATGGATCAAGGGGAGTCTCTGGAGCTCCCCCTTCTGGCCGGAGGTGGTAGTGCAGTCTTGCTATTTTAGTATTTGTATTTACTGTCAGTAACTATTTTTGTGGCAAATACCCCTAGGGGTGCCACAGCAGCGTTCGAGGAAAAGCATGTCACCGGACCCCAAAACCCATATCTTAAACATATACGGCTATACTGACGCTTTGCCGACGATATTTTTCTAATATGGTATGGAGGAGAGCAGACTTTCAATGAATTTGTATCGTTTTTAAACGAGAATAACGATGAAAACATGAAATTTACGGCGGTGTTCGGTAAAAATCAATTGGAATTTTTAGACGTGAAGGTTGAAATCAAAGAGGAATTAATTAAAACAAGTGTTCACAGAAAAATAACTGCTACGAATAATATTTTACATTTTCAGAGCGCCCACCCTAGTCACACCAAACAAAGTATCCCGTACAGCCAGATGGTGAGGCTGAGAAAAATCAATAATGATGAGGTCAGTTATAAAAAACAAATTAAAGAATTAAAAACACGACTCACTAGTAGAGGGTACCCTGATCATATCTTGCAGCAGGCAGAACGTCGCGCAAGGAATTTATCCCAGATAAAACTCTTGGAAAAAGGCAAAAAAGGTAAAAGCCTCTCCCGGATTGAGAATAATTGGATTAAAAAAACATCGCCACACGGTAACTTTAAATGCGGTAGTTACAACTTCTGCCACTTGCATAAAACTGACAATCCCCTAAAACTGGGATCTACAGAGCACTTAGTAAGGGATTTTATAACATGCAAAAGTAAATTTATTGTATAAGTTATTTTTTGCCCATGCAACCGATTTTATATAGGAAAAACCATAAGACCTCTAATGGTCCGGTTTCGTGAACACTTTAATTCAGTGTCCACTGGGAAGGGGTGGGTGCGTTTTGTGAAGCACATGCAGGAGGAACACTGCGGTGACCCCAATCTCCTACGGTTTGCTGGGCTTCAGATGGTTAATTTCCCTGAGCAGGGGGGTAATCATGGCAAGTTACTTTTGCAGTGTGAAGCTAAGTGGATTCTAAAAACTAATGCGCAAGGTCCCTTAGGACTAAATGATAAGCTAGACATGGCGATCTTTATCTAACTCGTGTGTAGGAAGCAGTCTGCAATCAGTTTGTTGTTTTTAACACTGTATAAAGAAAGAGAAGATAAAAAAGAAAAAAAAAAAGGAAAAAAATGTTGTGTTTTTTTTTGTTTTGTTTTGTTTTGTGTGGTGAGTCTGTCTCTATAAAAGGAAATGACATCACATCACCGTTGCAACACACATGGACCCGTAGAAGCACCTGTGCGCGAAACGGCCGTCGTCCTCCCCTGTCACTCCCCCGCTCCCTCGTATACTCCTGCCGATGCCGCATCATGTTTGTGAAGGCTTGAGTGCTAAATAAAGGACATTTTTAGCTGAAGACAGATGGTGAGTGCCGCATTTCTTTCTTATACCTGCTCACAGAAATGAATATGTGGCTCCACCTCCCATAGGGGTGGAAGCCGCATAATAATTTCTGTAATGATCGGTAACTGTGACCGCTCAATACAGGAAGAAGATCCAGCGGTGGAAGAAGCAGGGACACAGCGCCAGGAGCAGGTGAGTATACGGGGAGGGGGAGCGCAGCGCAGCGTGATATTTACCTGCTCCTCGCTCCGGTGCGGCTCCGTCTACAGCATCCTCTGGCAGTGATGCTCAGGTCAGAGGGCGCGGTGACGTAGTCAGTGCGCGCCCTCTGCTGAACGTCAGTGCCGAAGACGGAGCCGCACGAGGATCAGGTAAAAGTGCCGGGGTCCTGAGCGAAGAGAGGTGAGTATGTGATTTTTTTTTATCGCAGCAAAAGCATATGGGGCAAGTGGCTGTACGGAGCAACTTATGGGGCCATAACACTTGTGCAGCACTATAAAGGGCAAGTGGCTGTGCGGAGCATCTTATGGGGCCATAACACTTGTGCAGCACTATAAGGGGCAAGTGGCTGTACGGAGCATCTTATGGGGCCATAACACTTGTGCAGCACTATAAGGGGCAAGTGGCTGTACGGAGCAACTTATGGGGCCATAACACTTGTGCAGCACTATATGGGGCAAGTGACTATACGGAGCATCTTATGGGGCCATAACACTTGTGCAGCACTATAAGGGGCAAGTGGCTGTACGGAGCATCTTATGGGGCCATAACACTTGTGCAGCACTATAAGGGGCAAGTGGCTGTACGGAGCAACTTATGGGGCCATAACACTTGTGCAGCACTATAAGGGGCAAGTGGCTGTGCGGAGCATCTTATGGGGCCATAACACTTGTGCAGCACTATAAGGGGCAAGTGGCTGTGCGGAGCATCTTATGGGGCCATAACACTTGTGCAGCACTATAAGGGGCAAGTGGCTGTGCGGAGCATCTTATGGGGCCATAACACTTGTGCAGCACTATAAGGGGCAAGTGGCTGTACGGAGCAACTTATGGGGCCATAACACTTGTGCAGCACTATAAGGGGCAAGTGGCTGTGCGGAGCATCTTATGGGGCCATAACCCTTGTGCAGCACTATAAGGGGCAAGTGGCTGTACGGAGCATCTTATGGGGCCATAAGACTTGTGCAGCACTATAAGGGGCAAGTGGCTGTACGGAGCATCTTATGGGGCCATAACACTTGTGCAGCACTATAAGGGGCAAGTGGCTGTACGGAGCAACTTATGGGGCCATAACACTTGTGCAGCACTATAAGGGGCAAGTGGCTGTGCGGAGCATCTTATGGGGCCATAACACTTGTGCAGCACTATAAGGGGCAAGTGGCTGTGCGGAGCATCTTATGGGGCCATAACACTTGTGCAGCACTATAAGGGGCAAGTGGCTGTGCGGAGCATCTTATGGGGCCATAACACTTGTGCAGCACTATAAGGGGCAAGTGGCTGTACGGAGCAACTTATGGGGCCATAACACTTGTGCAGCACTATAAAGGGCAAGTGGCTGTGCGGAGCATCTTATGGGGCCATAACACTTGTGCAGCACTATAAGGGGCAAGTGGCTGTACGGAGCAACTTATGAGGCCATAACACTTGTGCAGCACTATAAGGGGCAAGTGGCTGTGCGGAGCATCTTATGGGGCCATAACACTTGTGCAGCACTATAAGGGGCAAGTGGCTGTACGGAGCAACTTATGGGGCCATAACACTTGTGCAGCACTATAAGGGGCAAGTGGCTGTGCGGAGCATCTTATGGGGCCATAACACTTGTGCAGCACTATAAGGGGCAAGTGGCTGTGCGGAGCATCTTATGGGGCCATAACACTTGTGCAGCACTATAAGGAGCAACTGACTGTATAGAGCATCTGTATGGGGCCATAATGTTTGTGCAGCACTATAAGGGGCAGTGACTGTATGGATCATCTTATGGGGCCATAACACTTGTGCAACACTACGAGGGGCAAGTGACTGTACGGAGCATCTTATGGGGCTATAACACTTGTGCAGCACTATATAGGGCAAATATCTCTATGGAGCATCTTATGGGGCCCTTATTACCCTTTATGCAGGATTATATGGGGCATATTTTAATAGGGAGCAGCTAATGGGGCCCATCAAACTTTATGGAGCATTATATGAGGCTCCTGATTCAATATGGATATTCAAAAACACTTAACCTACTGATGTCTCAATTAATTTTACTTTTATTGGTATCTATTTTTACTTTTGAAATTTACCGGTAGCTGCTGCATTTTCCACCCTAGGCTTATACTCGAGTCATTAAGTTTTCCCAGTATTTTGTGGCAAAATTAGGGGGGGTCGGCTTATACTAGTCGGGTCGGCTTATACTCAAGTATGTACGGTAACTGGATTTGCGCTGCTAGGTTTTGTTTTTTTTTAAATAAAACTCCGGGGTCAAATGCCC
Organism: Ranitomeya imitator; assembly: GCF_032444005.1. Classification (NCBI taxonomy): domain Eukaryota; kingdom Metazoa; phylum Chordata; class Amphibia; order Anura; family Dendrobatidae; genus Ranitomeya; species Ranitomeya imitator. The sequence goes on from NC_091284.1 coordinate 226,328,394, forward strand.
ACCCCCCCTCCTCCCTCCCTCCTTCCCGCCCCTCCCCCTCCAGCAGGGACTGTGTGGGGGGGGCACCATTTTTCCGTTCGCCTCAGGCAGCAGAGAGGCTAGGTTCACCCCTGAAGAGGTCACTTACTTATTTTTTGAGATTTTAATATAATACATGACCAGAGTATAGATACATCCGCTTCCTCAAGGATCAAAATGTTTACTGGTTGATTAAAGATCAGTTATTTGATACATTTAGATGTCTCAATTCTTCAAGGGAGTATACTTATTACTCAGATAAGCACAAAACTTTTTCTAGAATTGATATGATTTTGACAAATATTAACACCCTGCAAAGATTCAAAGAAATAAAAATTGATAATACCGTAGTTCACGGTCAGACCACGCCCCTGTGAGATTAGTTTGAGGCCTACTTATTCGAAGAACTGTTCTAAATTATGACACTCCTTTTTGTTTTATTCTCCAGAATATAAAGCCATTCTATTATACTCCACCTTAGAGCAGAAATAAAATCCATTCTTTTAGATGACTATGATAAACTTATGAACTCCATTAAGCTTAATTATTATTTGTCACATAACAAAATGTCTAGACTTATGGCCAACAAGGTCAAAAAACAGGGTATGAAAACTAGTCTCTTCTATTAACCCCTTAGTGACAGAGCCAATTTGCAGTTTAATGTCAGGCCGATTTTTTTACAATTTTGACCACTGTCACTTTATGAGGTTATAACTCTGGAACGCTTTAACGTACCCGCTGATTCTGAGAATGTTTTTTCGTGACATATTATACTTCATGTTAGGGGTAAAATTTCTTCTATATTACTTGCGTTTATTTATGAAAAAAATGGAAATATGGTGAAAATTTTTTCAATTTTGCCATTTTCAAACTTTGAATTTTTATGTCCTTAAATCAGAGAGATATGTCACACAAAATAGTTAATAAATAACATTTCCTACATGTCTAATTTACATCAGCACAATTTTGGAAACAACATTTTTTTTTGTTAGGAAGTTATAAGGGTTAAAAGTTGACCAGCAATTTCTCATTTTTACAACACAATCTACAAAACCATTTTTTTAGGGACCATCTCACATTTAAATTCACTTTGAGGGGTGTCCAAGACAGAAAATACCCAAAAGTGACACCATTCTGAAAATGACACCTCTGAAGGTGCTCAAAACCACATTCAAGAAGTTTATTAACCCTTTACATGCTTCACAGGAGCTGAAGAAATGTGGACGGAAAAAATTAACATTTAACTTTTTTTCTTACAAACATTTTATTTCAGAACCAATTTTTTTTTATTTTCACAAGTGTAAAAAGAGAAAATGAACCACAAAATTTGTTGTGCAATTTCTCCTGAATACGCCCATACCCCATATGTGGGGGTATACCACTATTTGGACACGTGGCAGCGCTTGGAAGAGAAGGAGTGCCGTTTGACTTTTTCAATGCAGAATTGGCAGGAATTGAGATTGGACGCCATGTCGCTTTTGGGGAGCCCCTGATGTGCCTAAACAGTGGAAACCCCCCACAAGGGACACCATTTTGTAAACTAGACCCCTTAAGGAACTTATCTAGATGTGTGGTGAGCTCTTTGAACCCCCAAGTGCTTCACAGAGGTTTATAACGTAGAGCCGTAAAAATAAAAATCGTATTTTTTCCACAAAAATGATCTTTTTGCCCCCAAATTCTTATTTTTACAAGGGTAACAGAGGAATTTAGACCACCAAAGATGTGCAATTTATCCTGAGTACGCAATACCCCATATGTGGGGGTAAACCACTGTTTGGGCGCATGGCAGAGCTCGGAAGGGAAGGAGTGCCGTTTGACGTTTTAAAGGCTGAATTGGCTGGAATTGAGATCAGGCCCGTGTCACTTTTGGAGAGCCCCTGATGTGCCTAAACAGTGGAAATCCCTCACAAATGACACCATTTTGGAAACTAGACCCCTTAAGGAACTTATCTAGGGACCACTGTTTGTGCACACATCGGGGCTCGGAAGGGAAGTAGTGATTTTTTAAAATGCAGACTTTGATGGAATGGTCTTCGGACGTCATGTTACATTTTCAGAGCCCCTGATGTACCTAAACAGTAGAAGCCCCCCATGAGTGACCCCATTTCGGGAAGTAGACCCCCAAAGGAGCTTATCTAGATGTGGTGAGCACTATGAACCCCCAAGTGCTTCACAGAAGTTTATAATGCAGAGCTGTGAAAGTAAAAAAGGGAAGGGAAGGAGTGCTGTTTTGGAATGCAGACTTTGATAGGATGGTCTGCGGGCGTCATGTTGTGTTTTCAGAGCCCCTGATGTGCCTAAACAGTAGAAACCTTCCACAAGTGACACCATTTTGGAAACTAAATCCCCCAAGGAACTTATCTAGATGTTTGGTGAGCACTTTGAACACCCAAGTAATTCACAGAAGTTTATAATGCAAAGCTGTGAAAATAAAAAAATTTTTTTTTCCAGAAAAATGATTTTTTAGCCCCCAATTTTTTATTTTCCCAAGGGTAACAGGAGAAATTGGACCCCAAAAGTTGTTGTCCAATTTGTCCTGAGTACGTTGATGCCCCATATGTGGGAGAAAATTACTGTTTGGGCACACATCGGGGCTCGGAAGGGAAGTAGTGATGTTTTGGAATGCAGACTTTGATGGAATGATCTCTGTTATGGCTGGCAATCAGGCAACACAGCGTGCAGTAATCAGCGCACATACAGAGATCTGGCAATAACCAAAAACAATAGGACGAGCTCTGAGACGTGGAATCTCTGTAGACTGCAGTACCTGATCTATCCTCACACAACTATAAGCAGCAGTGGATTGCGCCTAACAACTACCTATGCAACTCGGCACTGCCTGAGGAGCTGACTAGCCTGAAGATAGAAATACAAGCCTGACTTACCTCAGAGAAATACCCCAAAGGAATAGGCAGCCCCCCACATATAATGACTGTTAGCAAGATGAAAAGACAAACGTAGGAATGAAATAGATTCAGCAAAGTGAGGCCCGATATTCTAGACAGAGCGAGGATAGCAAAGAGAACTATGCAGTCTACAAAAAACCCTAAAACGAAAACCACGCAAAGGGGCAAAAAGACCCACCGTGCCGAACTAACAGCACGGCGGTGCACCCCTCTGCTTCTCAGAGCTTCCAGCAAAAGACAATAGCAAGCTGGACAGAAAAAAACAGAAAACAAACTAGAAGCACTTATCTAGCAGAGCAGCAGGCCCAAGGAAAGATGCAGTAGCTCAGATCCAACACTGGAACATTGACAAGGAGCAAGGAAGACAGACTCAGGTGGAGCTAAATAGCAAGGCAGCCAACGAGCTCACCAAAACACCTGAGGGAGGAAGCCCAGAGACTGCAATACCACTTGTGACCACAGAAGTGAACTCAGCCACAGAATTCACAACAGTACCCCCCCCTTGAGGAGGGGTCACCGAACCCTCACCAGAACCCCCAGGCCGACCAGGATGAGCCACATGAAAGGCACGAACAAGATCTGGGGCATGGACATCAGAGGCAAAAACCCAGGAATTATCTTCCTGAGCATAACCCCTCCATTTGACCAGATACTGGAGTTTCCGTCTAGAGACACGAGAATCCAAAATCTTCTCCACAACATACTCCAATTCCCCCTCCACCAAAACAGGGGCAGGAGGCTCCACAGATGGAACCATAGGTGCCACGTATCTCCTCAACAACGACCTATGGAATACATTATGTATGGAAAAGGAGTCTGGGAGGGTCAGACGAAAAGACACCGGATTGAGAATCTCAGAAATCCTATACGGACCAATAAAACGAGGTTTAAATTTAGGAGAGGAAACCTTCATAGGAATATGACGAGAAGATAACCAAACCAAATCCCCAACACGAAGTCGGGGTCCCACACGGCGTCTGCGATTAGCGAAAAGCTGAGCCTTCTCCTGGGACAAGGTCAAATTGTCCACTACCTGAGTCCAGATCTGCTGCAACCTGTCCACCACAGAATCCACACCAGGACAGTCCGAAGACTCAACCTGTCCTGAAGAGAAACGAGGATGGAACCCAGAATTGCAGAAAAATGGAGAGACCAAGGTAGCCGAGCTGGCCCGATTAGGGCGAACTCAGCCAACGGCAAAAATGACACCCAATCATCCTGGTCAGCGGAAACAAAACATCTCAGATATGTTTCCAAGGTCTGATTGGTTCGTTCGGTCTGGCCATTAGTCTGAGGATGGAAGGCCGAGGAGAAAGATAGGTCAATGCCCATCCTACCACAAAAGGCTCGCCAGAACCTCGAGACAAACTGGGAACCTCTGTCAGAAACAATATTCTCAGGAATGCCATGTAAACGAACCACATGCTGGAAGAACAAAGGCACCAAATCAGAGGAGGAAGGCAATTTAACCAAGGGCACCAGATGGACCATTTTAGAAAAGCGATCACAGACCACCCAAATGACCGACATTTTTTGAGAAACGGGAAGGTCAGAAATGAAATCCATCGAAATATGTGTCCAAGGCCTCTTCGGGACCGGCAAGGGCAAAAGCAACCCACTGGCACGTGAACAGCAGGGCTTAGCCCTAGCACAAATTCCACAGGACTGCACAAAAGCACGCACATCCCGTGACAGAGATGGCCACCAGAAGGATCTAGCAACCAACTCCCTGGTACCAAAGATTCCTGGATGACCGACCAGCACCGAACAATGAAGTTCAGAGATAACTTTACTAGTCCACCTATCAGGGACGAACAGTTTCTCGGCCGGACAACGATCAGGTTTATTAGCCTGAAATTTCTGCAACACTCTCCGCAAATCAGGGGAGATGGCAGACACAATGACTCCTTCCTTGAGGATACTCGCCGGCTCAGATAACCCCGGAGAGTCGGGCACAAAACTCCTAGACAGAGCATCCGCCTTCACATTTTTAGAGCCCGGAAGGTATGAAATCACAAAATCAAAACGAGCAAAAAATAACGACCAACGGGCCTGTCTAGGATTCAAGCGCTTGGCAGACTCGAGATAAGTCAAGTTCTTATGATCAGTCAATACCACCACGCGATGCTTAGCACCCTCAAGCCAATGACGCCACTCCTCGAATGCCCACTTCATGGCCAGCAACTCTCGGTTGCCCACATCATAATTACGCTCAGCAGCAGAAAATTTCCTGGAAAAGAAAGCACATGGTTTGAACACTGAGCAACCAGAACCTCTCTGTGACAAAACCGCCCCTGCACCAATCTCAGAAGCATCAACCTCGACCTGGAACGGAAGAGAAACATCAGGTTGACACAACACAGGGGCACAGCAAAAACGACGCTTCAACTCCTGAAAAGCTTCCACGGCAGCAGAAGACCAATTAACCAAATCAGCACCCTTCTTGGTCAAATCGGTCAATGGTCTGGCAATGCTAGAAAAATTACAGATGAAGCGACGATAAAAATTAGCAAAGCCCAGGAATTTCTGCAGACTTTTTAGAGATGTCGGCTGAGTCCAATCCTGGATGGCCTGAACCTTAACCGGATCCATCTCGATAGTAGAAGGGGAAAAGATGAACCCCAAAAATGAAACTTTCTGCACACCGAAGAGACACTTTGATCCCTTCACGAACAAGGAATTAGCACGCAGTACCTGGAAAACCATTCTGACTTGCTTCACATGAGACTCCCAATCATCTGAGAAGATCAAAATGTCATCCAAGTAAACAATCAAGAATTTATCCAGATACTCACGGAAAATGTCATGCATAAAAGACTGAAAAACAGATGGAGCATTGGCAAGTCCGAACGGCATCACCAGATACTCAAAATGACCCTCGGGCGTATTAAATGCCGTTTTCCATTCATCTCCCTGCCTGATTCTCACCAGATTATACGCACCACGAAGATCAATCTTAGTAAACCAACTAGCCCCCTTAATCCGAGCAAACAAGTCAGAAATCAATGGCAAGGGATACTGAAACTTAACAGTGATCTTATTAAGAAGGCGGTAATCAATACACGGTCTTAGCGAACCATCCTTCTTGGCTACAAAAAAGAACCCTGCTCCCAATGGTGACGACGATGGGCGAATATGTCCCTTCTCCAGGGACTCCTTCACATAACTGCGCATAGCGGTGTGTTCAGGTACGGACAAATTAAATAAACGACCCTTAGGGAATTTACTACCAGGAATCAAATCGATAGCACAATCACAATTCCTATGCGGAGGTAGGGCATCAGACTTGGACTCTTCAAATACATCCTGAAAGTCCGACAAGAACTCTGGGATGTCAGAAGGAATGGATGACGAAATAGACAAAAATGGAACATCACCATGTACTCCCTGACAACCCCAGCTGGTTACCGACATAGAGTTCCAATCCAATACTGGATTATGGATTTGTAGCCATGGCAACCCCAACACGACCACATCATGCAAATTATGCAGTACCAGAAAGCGAATAACTTCCTGATGTGCAGGAGCCATGCACATGGTCAGCTGGGCCCAGTACTGAGGCTTATTCTTGGCCAAAGGTGTAGCATCAATTCCTCTCAACGGAATAGGACACCGCAAAGGCTCCAAGAAAAATCCACAACGTTTAGCATAATCCAAATCCATCAGATTCAGGGCAGCGCCTGAATCCACAAACGCCATGACAGAATACGATGACAAAGAGCACATTAAGGTAATGGACAAAAGGAATTTGGACTGTACAGTACCAATAACGGCAGAGCTATCGAACCGCCTAGTGCGTTTAGGACAATTAGAAATAGCATGAGTAGAATCACCACAATAGAAACACAGTCTGTTCAGACGTCTGTGTTCTTGCCGTTCTACTTTAGTCATAGTCTGTTGTGAATTCTGTGGTCACAAGTGGTATTGCAGTCTCTGGGCGTCCTCCCTCAGGTGTTTTGGTGAGCTCGTTGGCTGCCTTGCTATTTAGCTCCACCTGAGTCTGTCTTCCTTGCTCCTTGTCAATGTTCCAGTGTTGGATCTGAGCTACTGCATCTTTCCTTGGGCCTGCTGCTCTGCTAGATAAGTGCTTCTAGTTTGTTTTCTGTTTTTTCTGTCCAGCTTGTTATTATCTTTTGCTGGAAGCTCTGAGAAGCAAAGGGGTGCACCGCCGTGCTGTTAGTTCGGCACGGTGGGTCTTTTTTGCCCCTTTGCGTGGTTTTCGTTTTAGGGTTTTTTGTAGACTGCATAGTTCTCTTTGCTATCCTCGCTCTGTCTAGAATATCGGGCCTCACTTTGCTGAATCTATTTCATTCCTACGTTTGTCTTTTCATCTTGCTAACAGTCATTATATGTGGGGGCTGCCTATTCCTTTGGGGTATTTCTCTGAGGTAAGTCAGGCTTGTATTTCTATCTTCAGGCTAGTCAGCTCCTCAGGCAGTGCCGAGTTGCATAGGTAGTGATAGGCGCAATCCACTGCTGCTTCCAGTTGTGTGAGGACAGTTCAGGTACTGCAGTCTACAGAGATTCCACGTCTCAGAGCTCGTCCTATTGTTTTGGGTTTTTGCCAGATCTCTGTATGTGCGCTGATTACTGCACGCTGTGTTGCCTGATTGCCAGCCATAACAGTACAAGGAGCCAATTCAATGATTTCCAATAGAGGGAAAAAAGAAATCCTGACATCATTTTTTTTTCTTAGCTCTGTCTTCAGTCTTTTTTTTCCCCTAGACATTAGAGTGCTTCAGGACACAGCTGTGGACATGGATATTCAGGCTCTGTGCTCCTCAATGGATAATCTCGTTGTAAATGTACAAAAGATTCAAGATACTATTGATCAGAAATCGATGCTAGAACCAAGAATTCCGATTCCTGATTTGTTTTTTGGTGACAGAACTAAGTTCCTGAGCTTCAGAAATAATTGTAAGCTATTTTTGGCCTTGAAACCTCATTCTTCTGGTAATCCTATTCAACAGGTTTTGATTATTATTTCTTTTTTGCGCGGCGACCCACAGGACTGGGCGTTTTCTCTTGCACCAGGAGATTCTGCATTGAGTAATATTGATGCATTTTTCCAGGCGCTGGGATTGCTTTACGATGAGCCTAATTCAGTGGATCAAGCTGAGAAAAATCTGCTGGCTTTATGCCAGGGTCAGGATGATGTAGAACTATATTGTCAGAAATTTAGAAAATGGTCAGTACTCACTCTGTGGAATGAATCTGCACTAGCGGCTTTGTTCAGAAAGGGTCTCTCTGAAGCTCTTAAGGATGTAATGGTGGGATTTCCTATGCCTGCTGGTTTGAATGAGTCTATGTCCTTGGCCATTCAGATCGGTCGTCGCTTGCGCGAGCGTAAATCTGTGCACCATCTGGCGGTATTGTCTGAGAGTAAGCCTGAGCCTATGCAGTGCAACAGGACTATGACTAAAGTAGAACGGCACGAACACAGACGTCTGAACAGACTGTGTTTCTATTGTGGTGATTCTACTCATGCTATTTCTAATTGTCCTAAACGCACTAGGCGGTTCGATAGCTCTGCCGTTATTGGTACTGTACAGTCCAAATTCCTTTTGTCCATTACCTTAATGTGCTCTTTGTCATCATATTCTGTCATGGCGTTTGTGGATTCAGGCGCTGCCCTGAATCTGATGGATTTGGATTATGCTAAACGTTGTGGATTTTTCTTGGAGCCTTTGCGGTGTCCTATTCCGTTGAGAGGAATTGATGCTACACCTCTGGCCAAGAATAAGCCTCAGTACTGGGCCCAGCTGACCATGTGCATGGCTCCTGCACATCAGGAAGTTATTCGCTTTTTGGTACTGCATAATTTGCATGATGTGGTCGTGTTGGGGTTGCCATGGCTACAAACCCATAATCCAGTATTGGATTGGAACTCTATGTCGGTAACCAGCTGGGGTTGTCAGGGAGTACATGGTGATGTTCCATTTTTGTCTATTTCGTCATCCATTCCTTCTGACATCCCAGAGTTCTTGTCGGACTTTCAGGATGTATTTGAAGAGTCCAAGTCTGATGCCCTTCCTCCGCATAAGAATTGTGATTGTGCTATCGATTTGATTCCTGGTAGTAAATTCCCTAAGGGTCGTTTATTTAATTTGTCCGTACCTGAACACACCGCTATGCGCAGTTATGTGAAGGAGTCCCTGGAGAAGGGACATATTCGCCCATCGTCGTCACCATTGGGAGCAGGGTTCTTTTTTGTAGCCAAGAAGGATGGTTCGCTAAGACCGTGTATTGATTACCGCCTTCTTAATAAGATCACTGTTAAGTTTCAGTATCCCTTGCCATTGATTTCTGACTTGTTTGCTCGGATTAAGGGGGCTAGTTGGTTTACTAAGATTGATCTTCGTGGTGCGTATAATCTGGTGAGAATCAGGCAGGGAGATGAATGGAAAACGGCATTTAATACGCCCGAGGGTCATTTTGAGTATCTGGTGATGCCGTTCGGACTTGCCAATGCTCCATCTGTTTTTCAGTCTTTTATGCATGACATTTTTCGTGAGTATCTGGATAAATTCTTGATTGTTTACTTGGATGACATTTTGATCTTCTCAGATGATTGGGAGTCTCATGTAAAGCAAGTCAGAATGGTTTTCCAGGTACTGCGTGCTAATTCCTTGTTTGTGAAGGGATCAAAGTGTCTCTTCGGTGTGCAGAAAGTTTCATTTTTGGGGTTCATCTTTTCCCCTTCTACTATCGAGATGGATCCGGTTAAGGTTCAGGCCATCCAGGATTGGACTCAGCCGACATCTCTAAAAAGTTTGCAGAAATTCCTGGGTTTTGCTAATTTTTATCGTCGCTTCATCTGTAATTTTTCTAGCATTGCCAGACCATTGACCGATTTGACCAAGAAGGGTGCTGATTTGGTTAATTGGTCTTCTGCTGCCGTGGAAGCTTTTCAGGAGTTGAAGCGTCGTTTTTGCTGTGCCCCTGTGTTGTGTCAACCTGATGTTTCTCTTCCGTTCCAGGTCGAGGTTGATGCTTCTGAGATTGGTGCAGGGGCGGTTTTGTCACAGAGAGGTTCTGGTTGCTCAGTGTTCAAACCATGTGCTTTCTTTTCCAGGAAATTTTCTGCTGCTGAGCGTAATTATGATGTGGGCAACCGAGAGTTGCTGGCCATGAAGTGGGCATTCGAGGAGTGGCGTCATTGGCTTGAGGGTGCTAAGCATCGCGTGGTGGTTTTGACTGATCATAAGAACCTTACTTATCTTGAGTCTGCCAAGCGCTTGAATCCTAGACAGGCCCGTTGGTCGTTATTTTTTGCTCGTTTTGATTTTGTGATTTCATACCTTCCGGGCTCTAAAAATGTGAAGGCGGATGCTCTGTCTAGGAGTTTTGTGCCCGACTCTCCGGGGTTATCTGAGCCGGCGAGTATCCTCAAGGAAGGAGTCATTGTGTCTGCCATCTCCCCTGATTTGCGGAGAGTGTTGCAGAAATTTCAGGCTAATAAACCTGATCGTTGTCCGGCCGAGAAACTGTTCGTCCCTGATAGGTGGACTAGTAAAGTTATCTCTGAACTTCATTGTTCGGTGCTGGCCGGTCATCCAGGAATCTTTGGTACCAGGGAGTTGGTTGCTAGATCCTTTTGGTGGCCGTCTCTGTCGCGGGATGTGCGTGCTTTTGTGCAGTCCTGTGGAATTTGTGCTAGGGCTAAGCCCTGCTGTTCACGTGCCAGTGGGTTGCTTTTGCCCTTGCCGGTCCCGAAGAGGCCTTGGACACATATTTCGATGGATTTCATTTCTGACCTTCCCGTTTCTCAAAAGATGTCTGTCATTTGGGTGGTCTGTGATCGCTTTTCTAAAATGGTCCATCTGGTGCCCTTGGTTAAATTGCCTTCCTCCTCTGATTTGGTGCCTTTGTTCTTCCAGCATGTGGTTCGTTTGCATGGCATTCCTGAGAATATTGTTTCTGACAGAGGTTCCCAGTTTGTCTCAAGGTTCTGGCGAGCCTTTTGTGGTAGGATGGGCATTGACCTATCTTTTTCCTCGGCCTTCCATCCTCAGACTAATGGCCAGACCGAACGAACCAATCAGACCTTGGAAACATATCTGAGATGTTTTGTTTCCGCTGACCAGGATGATTGGGTGTCATTTTTGCCGTTGGCTGAGTTCGCCCTTAATAATCGGGCCAGCTCGGCTACCTTGGTCTCTCCATTTTTCTGCAATTCTGGGTTCCATCCTCGTTTCTCTTCAGGACAGGTTGAGTCTTCGGACTGTCCTGGTGTGGATTATGTGGTGGACAGGTTGCAGCAGATCTGGACTCAGGTAGTGGACAATTTGACCTTGTCCCAGGAGAAGGCTCAGCTTTTCGCTAATCGCAGACGCCGTGTGGGACCCCGACTTCGTGTTGGGGATCTGGTTTGGTTATCTTCTCGTCATATACCTATGAAGGTTTCCTCTCCTAAATTTAAACCTCGTTTTATTGGTCCGTATAGGATTTCTGAGATTCTCAATCCGGTGTCTTTTCGTCTGACCCTCCCAGACTCCTTTTCCATACATAATGTATTCCATAGGTCGTTGTTGAGGAGATACGTGGCACCTATGGTTCCATCTGTGGAGCCTCCTGCCCCTGTTTTGGTGGAGGGGGAATTGGAGTATATTGTGGAGAAGATTTTGGATTCTCGTGTCTCTAGACGGAAACTCCAGTATCTGGTCAAATGGAAGGGTTATGCTCAGGAAGATAATTCCTGGGTTTTTGCCTCTGATGTCCATGCCCCAGATCTTGTTCGTGCCTTTCATGTGGCTCATCCTGGTCGGCCTGGGGGTTCTGGTGAGGGTTCGGTGACCCCTCCTCAAGGGGGGGGTACTGTTGTGAATTCTGTGGTCACAAGTGGTATTGCAGTCTCTGGGCGTCCTCCCTCAGGTGTTTTGGTGAGCTCGTTGGCTGCCTTGCTATTTAGCTCCACCTGAGTCTGTCTTCCTTGCTCCTTGTCAATGTTCCAGTGTTGGATCTGAGCTACTGCATCTTTCCTTGGGCCTGCTGCTCTGCTAGATAAGTGCTTCTAGTTTGTTTTCTGTTTTTTCTGTCCAGCTTGTTATTATCTTTTGCTGGAAGCTCTGAGAAGCAAAGGGGTGCACCGCCGTGCTGTTAGTTCGGCACGGTGGGTCTTTTTTGCCCCTTTGCGTGGTTTTCGTTTTAGGGTTTTTTGTAGACTGCATAGTTCTCTTTGCTATCCTCGCTCTGTCTAGAATATCGGGCCTCACTTTGCTGAATCTATTTCATTCCTACGTTTGTCTTTTCATCTTGCTAACAGTCATTATATGTGGGGGCTGCCTATTCCTTTGGGGTATTTCTCTGAGGTAAGTCAGGCTTGTATTTCTATCTTCAGGCTAGTCAGCTCCTCAGGCAGTGCCGAGTTGCATAGGTAGTGATAGGCGCAATCCACTGCTGCTTCCAGTTGTGTGAGGACAGTTCAGGTACTGCAGTCTACAGAGATTCCACGTCTCAGAGCTCGTCCTATTGTTTTGGGTTTTTGCCAGATCTCTGTATGTGCGCTGATTACTGCACGCTGTGTTGCCTGATTGCCAGCCATAACAATAGTCCTGTCGCACTGCATAGGCTCAGGTTTACTCTCAGGCAGTACCGCCAGATGGTGCACAGATTTACGCTCGCGCAAGCGACGACCGATCTGAATGGCCAAGGACATAGACTCATTCAAACCAGCAGGCATAGGAAATCCCACCATTACATCCTTAAGAGCTTCAGAGAGACCCTTTCTGAACAAAGCCGCTAGTGCAGATTCATTCCACAGAGTGAGTACTGACCATTTCCTAAATTTCTGACAATATACTTCTACATCATCCTGACCCTGGCATAAAGCCAGCAGATTTTTCTCAGCCTGATCCACTGAATTAGGCTCATCGTAAAGCAATCCGAGCGCCAGGAAAAATGCATCAACATTACTCAATGCAGAATCTCCTGGTGCAAGAGAAAACCCCCAGTCCTGTGGGTCGCCGCGCAAAAAAGAAATAATAATCAAAACCTGTTGAATAGGATTACCAGAAGAATGAGGTTTCAAGGCCAAAAATAGCTTACAATTATTTCTGAAGCTCAGGAACTTAGTTCTGTCACCAAAAAACAAATCAGGAATCGGAATTCTTGGTTCTAGCATCGATTTCTGATCAATAGTATCTTGAATCTTTTGTACATTTACAACGAGATTATCCATTGAGGAGCACAGAGCCTGAATATCCATGTCCACAGCTGTGTCCTGAAGCACTCTAATGTCTAGGGGAAAAAAAAGACTGAAGACAGAGCTAAGAAAAAAAAATGATGTCAGGATTTCTTTTTTCCCTCTATTGGGAATCATTGGTGTGGCTCCTTGTACTGTTATGGCTGGCAATCAGGCAACACAGCGTGCAGTAATCAGCGCACATACAGAGATCTGGCAATAACCAAAAACAATAGGACGAGCTCTGAGACGTGGAATCTCTGTAGACTGCAGTACCTGATCTATCCTCACACAACTATAAGCAGCAGTGGATTGCGCCTAACAACTACCTATGCAACTCGGCACTGCCTGAGGAGCTGACTAGCCTGAAGATAGAAATACAAGCCTGACTTACCTCAGAGAAATACCCCAAAGGAATAGGCAGCCCCCCACATATAATGACTGTTAGCAAGATGAAAAGACAAACGTAGGAATGAAATAGATTCAGCAAAGTGAGGCCCGATATTCTAGACAGAGCGAGGATAGCAAAGAGAACTATGCAGTCTACAAAAAACCCTAAAACGAAAACCACGCAAAGGGGCAAAAAGACCCACCGTGCCGAACTAACAGCACGGCGGTGCACCCCTCTGCTTCTCAGAGCTTCCAGCAAAAGACAATAGCAAGCTGGACAGAAAAAAACAGAAAACAAACTAGAAGCACTTATCTAGCAGAGAAGCAGGCCCAAGGAAAGATGCAGTAGCTCAGATCCAACACTGGAACATTGACAAGGAGCAAGGAAGACAGACTCAGGTGGAGCTAAATAGCAAGGCAGCCAACGAGCTCACCAAAACACCTGAGGGAGGAAGCCCAGAGACTGCAATACCACTTGTGACCACAGAAGTGAACTCAGCCACAGAATTCACAACAGGTCTCTGGGCATCATGTTGCACTTGCAGAGCCCTTGATGTGCCTAAACAGTAGAAACCCCCCACAAGTGACCCCATTTTGGAAACTAGATCCTCCAAAGGATCTTATCTAGATGTGTGGTGGTGAGCACCAAGTGCTTCACAGAAGTTTATAATGCAGAGCTGTGAAAATAAAAAATCTTTTTTTCCACAAAAATTATTTTTAAGTCCCCAATTTTTTTTTATTTTTCCAAGGGTAACAAGAGAAACTGGACCCAAGTTGATGTCCAATTTGTCCTGAGTACCCTAATACCCCATATGTGGGGGTAAATGACTGTTTGGGTGCACGGCAGAGCTCAGAAGGTAGGCAGCGCCATTTGACTTTGTGAACTCACAATTGGCTGGAACCAATGGTGGTGCCATGTGGTGTTTGGAGACCCCCTGATGTACCTAAACAGTGGAAACCCCCCAATTATAACTCCAACCCTAACCGCAACACACTCCTAACCCTAATCCCAACCCTATCCATAATCCTAATCACAACCTTAACCCCAACACACCCCAATCCTAATCACAACCCTAACTATAACCCTAATCACAACACTAACCCCAACACACCCCTAATCCCAACCTTAACCATAACCCCAATCAAAACCCTAACCCCAACACACCTCTAACCCTAATCCCAACCATAACCCTAATCAAAACTCTAACCCCAACACACCCCTAACTCTAATCCCAACCCTAACCATAACCCAAATTACAACCCTAACCCCAACACACCCCTAACCCTAATCCCAACCCTAACTATAACCCTAATCACAACCATAACCCCAACACACCCCTAGCCCTAATCCCAACCCTAACCATAACCCTAACCACAAACCTAACCTTATTCCCAACCCTAATCTCAATACACCCCTAACTCTCATCCCAAGCCCTAACCATAACCCTAGTCCCAAACCTAACCCTAATTCTAAACCTATCCCTATTCCCAAACCTAACCCTAATGCCAACACTAACCCTAATCTCAACCCTAGCCGCAATCCCAAACCTAACCCTAATTCCAACCCTAACCCAAATCTCAATCCTAACCCTAATCCAAACCCTAATCCCAACCCTAACCCTAATCCCAACTCTAACCCTAACTTTAGTCCCAACCCTAACCCTAACTTTAGTCCAACTCACTTTAGCCCAACTCTAATCCTAATTGGAAAATGGAAATAAATACATTTTAATTATTTTATTATTTTTTCCTAACTAAGGGGGTGATAAAGGGGCAGTTTATTTACTATTTTTTTTATTTTGATCACTGTGATAGGGTCTATCACAGTGACCAAAATGAACCAATAGGAAAAATCTTCCTATTGTTGCCAGGTGCTGGCGGCAGATCCCGGAAAAAGATAGCGACACCCATGGGGTAAGCAGGAGGGCCGGGGAGCATCGAGAGACATTAGTAAGTATGGGGGCAATCAGAGACCCTATTTCTCTGTCCTCTGATGTGCAATCACATCGGAAGACAGAGTAATTAAATGGCACATTGGACTTTTTTTTCTTTTCTTGCGGTCGACGGTATATGGTTAATACCGGCGATCGCAACCCGGGGGTAAAAACCGACCCAGATCATGCTCTTTGGTGTCTCGGCTACCCCCGGCAGCTGAGACCCTGGAGAAAATCAGACTCGGGGGGGGGGGGCTATACACGTTTTCCACAGTGTTGTTAATCAGCGGCGCTGTGGTTTAAGTACGCTTAACTACCGCCGATAAAAGGTGTATCGGCGGTCGTTAAGGGGTTAAAAATGATGGAGTTAAATATACAGATCCACAAGAAATTGCTGAACAATTTGCGGTGTTTTACTCTGCATTATATAATTTAAAAGCTGATAGAGATACAATTCATCCAAAAACTATAGAAATAGACAAATTTCTTTCTACAATGAATCTCCCACAACAAAATACAGATCAATTATCACTGTTAAACATCCCAATTTCAATATATGAAACTGACAAAGCTATAAAAGCATTAAAGGAAAGTAAATCACCTGGACCAGACGGTATACCTAATGAATATTATAAAATTTTTAGTCACCATCTTTTAGATCCCCTAACATGTATGTTTAATACAGCTATCAATGAAGGTAAATTCCCAAAGGAATCCTTACAGGCCACTGTAGTGGTTATTCCAAAATCAAATAATGATCCAGAGTTAATCCCAAGTTACAGGCCTATATCCCTCTTAAATTCGGACATCTAGATTTACGCTAAAATAATCTCAGAATGGTTACTTAAAATTATGCCCTTCCTAATACATTCAGACCAAGCTGGATTCATTAAAGTGAGGCAAGCCTCTGACAGCACAAGAAGAGTAATACATTTAATTTCACATGTAGAAAAGCCAAAAAATCCTTCTATATTACTTTCTCTTGATGCCGAAAAGGCGTTTGACTGAATTAATTTGGATTATATGGTAGCCACTCTAATTCGACCTAATCATGGAACCTTTTACCGAAACCATTAGAACAAATTGCTTAATAAAGGGAATACCATTTAACTTTTGGCAGCATAAAATAAGTCTACTCCCGAATCTTTACCACTGACCCTACCAATTCATTGAGAATTATTTCTTCTACTATAAGAGACTTCTCTGCAGTTTCATACTATAAAATAAATGATAAAAAGTCTAAAATTTTAGGCTTTTTCATAGACCGAAAAATTGATAGAAAAAGAATTTCCCTATAACTGACAAAAATATCATATCCCATATTTAGGAATTATAATTACTAATGCTTTGTGTAAGGTACTAGTTGAAAATTTGAATCTCCTACAAAAAAATATTACAAAAATATTGAGAATTTTGATCAAACAAATACCTCATGGCTTGGTAGGATTCTCTTATATAAAATGATAATCCTACCAAGACTTCACTATATCTTTAGAACTGTTGCAATTCATATTCCATATATATGGATTAAGAACTTCCATAGGCAAAAGTCAAAATTTATTTGAAATAAAAGATCACCAAAAGTAGCCAAATCATTATTGTATAAGAACAAAGGAAATGAAGGCATTGGTCTACCAAATCTACAGGCCTACCCCAAGGTTAATATCATAATACAGAGCAGGAAATGGATTATACATGAAGCCAAAATCAGCTGGGCAGAAATTGAAAAGTCTTACAATGGGAATTCTCCCTTAGACTCTCTTATTATTGTGAATTTACTAGACCAATCCCTCCCTCTACCAGTGAATATACTAATAAAATCTACAATTATGACCTGGAGGAAATTATATAACATTTCTGACAACAACCAAATTAGTTACCCATTAAAAAAACTATCTTTATTTATATTCCACCCTGCCCTTCCAGACTTCCCTATAGATAAAAGGGGAAAGAATGGTGTAACAAATTGTTCGGCCTTATTTACCAGACCTAAAAAAGATTCAATCATACATTTTCTATCCTTGAATCTATCGTACAACCTTCCAAAAGAGGAAGAATGTAACTTTTAGAACTAAGGAAACATATTAACGGGAAATTCTCTCTCCCCATATCTCTTCCAAGAGTTATCATATCTCTTCTGGAAAATCCCTTAATAAATACTATTTGAAAAATATTTAGAATTGAGAGTCCTCAGTGGTTGATACCTTTTAATGGCTAACTGAAAAGATGGTAACAAATTGCAAGCTTTCGAGACTACACAGGTCTCTTCATCAGGCAAAGACTAATTCTCATGAATATTAGCATTTACATTTGATTTGTATGTTATTTCAATTGCTTCTTTCCTTGACTCAGGCAAAAAAATTCATATATTGATATATATTGAATAAACTATCAGCAATAGGTCCTCTACCAGAAGGAACCATCCTGGCCACCATGGATGTGGAATCTTTGTACTCCAATATCCCAAACCAGGATGGATTAAATGCCTGCAAATTCTTCCTGGAAAACACAGGGACTGATGCATATTCTGCGGTGAAACTTATAAAATTCATCCTCACTCACAATTACTTTGAATTTGACAAGAAGATCTATCTACAGGAGACTGGCACAGCAATGGGAAGTAAAATGGCCCCACAGTATGCAAATCTTTTCATGGCCAAGCTTGAAAGCGACTTTTTGTCCTCATGTCCCATCATGCCTCTGGCGTACTACTGCTACATTGATGACATTTTAATGATCTGGACGGAGTCTGAGCCACAGCTAAGACGTTCCATGAACAGTTTAATTAATTTCATCCTACCATGAACTTGACACTCAACTACTCCTGCACTGAAATGAACTTTTTGGACACCATCATTAAGCTGCAGAACAATAAAATAGGGACATCCCTGTATCAGAAGCCAATCGACCATCCAACATACCTTAAATGGGACAGTTTCCATCCAAAACACATAAAAAAATCTATTGTCTACAGCCAAGCCATCAAATACAATCGTATATGTTCGAACCCCATGGATAGGGATGAACACCTTGGTCGCCTCAGAAAGACCTTTTTGAATCAGGGCTACCATCCAGGAACAATTCAAAACCAGATTTGTTATGACCTGGTGGTCAGGACAATAATGGACCTGGTGGTTAAGAGCACACGGAATGACCTGATAGTTACTGATAATAAGGACGAGCTCTGGGACGTGGGAACTCTGCTGACCGCAATCCCTAAACCTATCAAACACACTAGAAATAGCCGTGGATTGCGCCTAACGCTCCCTATGCAACTCAGCACAGCCTAAGAAACTAGCTAGCCCTGAAGGTAGAAAAATAAAGCCTACCTTGCCTCAGAGAAATTCCCCAAAGGAAAAGGCAGCCCCCCACATATAATGACTGTGAGTAAAGATGAAAATACAAACACAGAGATGAAATAAATTCAGCAAAGTGAGGCCCGACTTACTGAACAGACCGAGGATAGGAAAGGTTACTTTGCGGTCAGCACATAAACCTACAAAAAGACCACGCAGAGGGCGCAAAAAGACCCTCCACACCAACTCACGGTGCGGAGGCGCTCCCTCTGCGTCCCAGAGCTTCCAGCAAGCAAGACAACAAATTAAATAGCAAGCTGGACAGAAAAATAGCAAACCAAAGAAATACAAGCTGGAACTTAGCTTCTGATGGGAAGACAGGTCACAAGAACGATCCAGGAGTGAACAGACCAATACTGGAATACACAATCAGGAATTTATCCAGGTACTCTCGGAAGATGTCATGCATAAAGGACTGAAATACTGATGGAGCATTGGAAAGCCCGAATGGCATAACCAGGTACTCAAAATGGCCCTCGGGCGTATTAAATGCTGTTTTCCATTCATTGCCTTGTTTAATACGCACAAGATTATACGCCCCTCGAAGATCTATCTTGGTGAACCAACTAGCCCCTTTAATACGAGCAAACAAATCAGACAGCAACGGCAAAGGATACTGAAATTTGACTGTAATTTTATTAAGAAGGCGGTAATCAATACAAGGTCTCAAAGAACCATCCTTCTTGGCCACAAAAAAGAACCCTGCTCCTAATGGTGATGACGACGGGCGAATATGGCCTTTCTCCAAGGATTCCTTTATATAACTCCGAATAGTGGCGTGTTCTGGCACAGATAAATTGAACAATCGGCCCTTAGGAAACTTACTACCAGGAATCAAATTAATTGCACAATCGCAATCCCTATGAGGAGGTAGGGCACTGGCTTTGGGCTCATCAAATACATCCCGATAATCCGACAAAAACTCTGGAACTTCAGAAGGAGTGGAAGACGAAATAGACAAAAATGGAACATCACCATGTACCCCCTGGCAACCCCAGCTGGCCACAGACATAGATTTCCAGTCCAATACTGGATTATGAACCTGTAGCCATGGCAACCCCAAAACGACCACATCATGCAGATTATGCAACACCAGAAAGCGGATATCCTCCTGATGTGCAGGAGCCATGCACATGGTCAATTGGGTCCAATACTGAGGCTTATTCTTGGCCAAAGGCGTAGCATCAATTCCACAAATACGATTAGAGAACACGGCACTCAGTAAATATGAGGATTGGCGGTGCTCAAGTAGGGTGTCCACCCCGTAGATAACAGATGAATAAAACTTGGCACTCAATTTGAGAAGAAAAACTTCTTAGTTTATTGATGCATCCAGACAAACAAAAGTGCTAAACGTTTTCGGTCCACACCGGACCTTTGTCAGAGCGTTTCTTTGACATTGACTGCGTTGCTCCTCTCTGCCCTGCTCCACTGAGCGCTTAGGATCCAGCGCCGCTACTCCCCTCAGGCTCTGTGCCTTTTCATGACACGGCACTCTCCATTGTGATCCTCCAGCATACTGCAGCTCTTGGATTTTCTGTTCTTGCTAACGCTCATCCAGGCTTTTTGGCTTCCTCATCCAGTCAATGTCAAAGAAACGCTATGACGAAGGTCCGGTGTGGACCGAAAAAGTTTAGCACTTTTGTTTGTCTGGATGCATCAATAAACTAAGAAGTTTTTCTTCTCAAATTGAGTGCCAAGTTTTATTCATCTATCAATTCCACAAATGCCATAACAGAATAGGATGACAAAGAGCAAATCAGAGTAACAGACAATAGAAATTTAGACTGTACCGTACCAATGGTGGCAGACCTAGCGAACCGCTTAGTGCGCTTAGGACAATCGGAGATAGCATGAGTGGAATCACCACAGTAAAAACATAGCCCATTCCGACGTCTGTGTTCTTGCCGTTCAGCTCTGGTCAAAGTCCTATCACATTGCATAGGCTCAGGCCCATGCTCAGATAGTACCACCAAATGGTGCACAGCTTTACGCTCACGCAAGCGTCGATCGATCTGAATGGCCAAGCACATAGACTCATTCAGACCAGTAGGCATGGGAAACCCCACCATGACATCCTTAAGGGCTTCAGAGAGACCCTTTCTGAAGATTGCTGCCAGGGCACATTCATTCCACTGAGTGAGCACAGACCACTTTCTAAACTTCTGACAATATATCTCCGCTTCATCCTGACCCTGACACAGAGCCAGCAAGATTTTCTCTGCCTGATCCACTGAATTAGGTTCGTCATAAAGCAATCCAAGCGCCAGGAAAAACGCATCAACATCACGCAATGCCGGATCTCCTGGCGCAAGGGAAAATGCCCAGTCTTGAGGGTCACCACGTAACAAAGAAATAGTGATCTTTACTTGTTGAACAGGGTCACCTGAGGAGCGAGGTTTCAAGGCAAGAAACAATTTACAATTATTTTTGAAATTCAAGAACTTAGATCTATCACCAAAAAACAAATCAGGAATTGGAATCCTAGGCTCTGACATCGGATTCTGAACCACAAAATCTTGAATGTTTTGTATCCTTGTAGTGAGATTATCCATCCAAGAGGACAGACCTTGAATGTCCATGTTTACACCAGTGTCCTGAACCACCCAGAGGTAAAGGGGAAAATAGAGACAAAACACACTGCAAAGAAAAAAAATGGTCTCAGAACTTCTCCTATCCCTCTATTGAGATGCATTAGTTCTTTGGGCCACCTGTACTGTTATGACCTGGTGGTCAGGACAATAATGGACCTGGTGGTTAAGAGCACACGGAATGACCTGATAGTTACTGATAATAAGGACGAGCTCTGGGACGTGGGAACTCTGCTGCCCGCAATCCCTAAACCTATCAAACACACTAGAAATAGCCGTGGATTGCGCCTAACGCTCCCTATGCAACTCGGCACAGCCTAAGAAACTAGCTAGCCCTGAAGATAGAAAAATAAAGCCTACCTTGCCTCAGAGAAATTCCCCAAAGGAAAAGGCAGCCCCCCACATATAATGACTGTGAGTAAAGATGAAAATACAAACACAGAGATGAAATAGATTTAGCAAAGTGAGGCCCGACTTACTGAACAGACCGAGGATAGGAAAGGTTACTTTGCGGTCAGCACAAAAACCTACAAAAAGACCACGCAGAGGGCGCAAAAAAACCCTCCGCACCGACTCACGGTGCGGAGGCGCTCCCTCTGCGTCCCAGAGCTTCCAGCAAGCAAGACAACAAATTAAATAGCAAGCTGGACAGAAAAATAGCAAACCAAAGAAATACAAGCTGGAATTTAGCTTCTGATGGGAAGACAGGTCACAAGAACGATCCAGGAGTGAACAGACCAATACTGGAACATTGACAGGTGGCATGGAGCAAAGATCTAAGTGGAGTTAAATAGAGCAGCAGCTAACGAATTAACCTCGTCACCTGTGAAACTCAGAAACACCCACCAGAGGAAGTCCATGGACAGAACCAGCCGAAGTACCATTCATGACCACAGGAGGGAGACCGACAACAGAATTCACAACACAGATTACAAGAGCCACCAGAATATTAAGGAATAGTTACCTACAATCCAAATCTGGAGGTGCTAAGCGGAGCTGCACGGAAATTGCAACCTTTACTACAAAAAGATGCCCGCTTACAATCCATTTTTCCAGACCCCCCACTACTGTGTTTTAGGCAGCCCCCAAATCTAAGAAGCATCATTGTCAAGAGCTCCCTGTCCTCTCCAACAGCTGCAGGTACCTTTCTTTGCAATCAGAAAAAATGTAAAACCACGGACAAGATAAAAATCCCCAATTCACATCAGGACTACAAGATACCAGGTACTTTCAGCTGCGTCACTTCTAATGTGGTGTACCTAATTATTTGTACTAAATGTTCAACTGGGGGTCTGTATGTGGGGGAGACAGGGCAAAAGCTTAGAACAAGAATGAACTCTCATCGCCATACAATAAGTGAAAAAAGAATGGATCTATGTTGTGAATTCTGTTGTTAAGCTCCCTCCTGTGGTCATGAATGGTACTTCGGCTGGTTCTGTCCATGGGCTTCCTCTGGTGGTTGTGAGTGGGGCTGCGGCTTCTGAGGTTCCTTCCACAGGTGACGAGGTTAATTCGTTAGCTGGCTGCTCTATTTAACTCCACCTAGATCATTGCTCCATGCCACCTGTCAATGTTCCAGTATTGGTCTAGTTCGCTCCTGGATCGTTCTTGTGACCTGTCTTCCCAGCAGAAGCTAAGTTCCTGCTTGTTTTTCTCTGTTTGCTATTTTTTCTGTCCAGCTTGCTATTTTGATTTTTGTCTTGCTTGCTGGAAGCTCTGGGACGCAGAGGGAGCGCCTCCGCACCGTGAGTCGGTGCGGAGGGTCTTTTTGCGCCCTCTGCGTGGTCTTTTTGTAGTTTTTTGTGCTGACCGCAAAGTTACCTTTCCTATCCTCTGTCTGTTCAGTAAGTCGGGCCTCACTTTGCTAAATCTATTTCATCCCTGTGTTTGTAATTTTCATCTTAACTCACAGTCATTATATGTGGGGGGCTGCCTGTTCCTTTGGGGAATTTCTCTGAGGTAAGGTAGGCTTTATTTTTCTATCTTTAGGGCTAGCTAGTTCCTTAGGCTGTGACGAGTTGCATAGGGAGCGTTAGGAGCAATCCACGGCTATTTTTAGTGTGTGTGGTAGGATTAGGGATTGCG
Organism: Ranitomeya imitator; assembly: GCF_032444005.1. NCBI lineage: Eukaryota > Metazoa > Chordata > Amphibia > Anura > Dendrobatidae > Ranitomeya > Ranitomeya imitator. The sequence goes on from NC_091284.1 coordinate 226,351,857, forward strand.
GTCAGCAGAGTTCCCACGTCTCATAGCTTGTCCTGTATTATTAGTAACTATCAGGTCATTCCGTGTGCTCTTAACCACCAGGTCCATTATTGTCCTCACCACCAGGTCATAACAGATCTACCTGTGGCAATACATTTTGTCTCCCAAATCATAACATTATGGACATGAAATTACTTGTGTTAGAAGGTAGCTTCAAATCTCAAAGAGACAGAAGAGGTTGGGAATATAAACTGATGACGACCCTTGACTCAATGCAGGAATGAATGTGTCGCAAGGATTTATGTCTTTTTACATCAACTAAGGAACTTGCCCCTCAGACTATGAGGGGTCATCACAACAGAGACCCTAATCACAGGACAATAAGACAATCCTTATCTAAGAACTGGCCCAATATTTATGGACATAACTGTTTATCACTCATGGTAATTCTGCTTCATGTCACCCGTCTTAGCCATGGTTACCCCCTCTTTTTTTTTCCCCTCTGTGCTATATTGTGCATAAATATGTGTATGTGATTCTTCAGAATTTGTTTTAGTCTTTGCCTGATGAAGAGACCTGTGTAATCTCGAAAGCTTGCAATTTGTTACCATCTTTTCAGTTAGCCATTAAAAGGTATCAACCACTGAGGACTCTCAATTCTAAACATTTTTCTATCTACTGGCTAACATGGTACCAAGATATACAGTGGGGCAAAAAAGTATTTAGTCAGTCAGCAATAGTGCAAGTTCCACCACTTAAAAAGGTGAGAGGCGTCTGTAATTTACATCATAGGTAGACCTCAACTATGGGAGACAAACTGAGAAAAAAAAATCCAGAAAATCACTTTGTCTGTTTTTTTAACATTTTATTTGCATATTATGGCGGAAAATAAGTATTTGGTCAGAAACAAAATTTCATCTCAATACTTTGTAATATATCCTTTGTTGGCAATGACAGAGGTCAAATGTTTTCTGTAAGTCTTCACAAGGTTGCCACACACTGTTGTTGGTATGTTGGCCCATTCCTCCATGCAGATCTCCTCTAGAGCAGTGATGTTTTTGGCTTTTCGCTTGGCAACATGGACTTTCAACTCCCTCCAAAGGTTTTCTATAGGGTTGAGATCTGGAGACTGGCTAGGCCACTCCAGGACCTTGAAATGCTTCTTACGAAGCCACTCCTTCGTTGCCCTGGCAGTGTGCTTTGGATCATTGTCATGTTGAAAGACCCAGCCACGTTTCATCTTCAATGCCCTTGCTGATGGAAGGAGGTTTGCACTCAAAATCTCACGATACATGGCCCCATTCATTCTTTCATGTACCCGGATCAGTCGTCCTGGCCCCTTTGCAGAGAAACAGCCCCAAAGCATGATGTTTCCACCACCATGCTTTACAGTAGGTATGGTGTTTGATGGATGCAACTCAGTATTCTTTTTCCTCCAAACACGACAAGTTGTGTTTCTATCAAACAGTTCCAGTTTGGTTTCATCAGACCATAGGACATTCTCCCAAAACTCCTCTGGATCATCCAAATGCTCTCTAGCAAACTTCAGACGGACCCGGACATGTACTGGCTTAAGCAGTGGGACACGTCTGGCACTGCAGGATCTGAGTCCATGGTGGCGTAGTGTGTTACTTATGGTAGGCCTTGTTACATTGGTCCCAGCTCTCTGCAGTTCATTCACTAGGTCCCCCCGCGTGGTTCTGGGATTTTTGCTCACCGTTCTTGTGATCATTCTGACCCCACGGGGTGGGATTTTGCGTGGAGCCCCAGATCGAGGGAGATTATCAGTGGTCTTGTATGTCTTCCATTTTCTAATTATTGCTCCCACTGTTGATTTCTTCACTCCAAGCTGGTTGGTTATTGTATATTCAGTCTTCCCAGCCTGGTGCAGGGCTACAATTTTGTTTCTGGTGTCCTTTGACAGCTCTTTGGTCTTCACCATAGTGGAGTTTGGAGTCAGACTGTTTGAGGGTGTGCACAAGTGTCTTTTTATACTGATAACAAGTTTAAACAGGTGCCATTACTACAGGTAATGAGTGGAGGAAAGAGGAGACTCTTAAAGAAGAAGTTACAGGTCTGCGAGAGCCAGAAATCTTGATTGTTTGTTTCTGACCAAATACTTATTTTCCACCATAATATGCAAAAAAAATGATAAAAAAAACTGACAATGTGATTTTCTGGATTTTTTTTTCTCAGTTTGTCTCCCATAGTTGAGGTCTACCTATGATGTAAATTACAGACGCCTCTCATCTTTTTAAGTGGTGGAACTTGCACTATTGCTGACTGACTAAATACTTTTTTGCCCCACTGTATATCTTTCCTGTATCTAAATACTATTTGAACACTAAAAATCTGTATACACTCTTCAATAGTGACGTAACTATTGAAAAATAAATACACATGGTTAAGTGGAAGAAGATATGAATTTTTTTGCCTGAGTCATGGAAAGAAGCAATTAAAATAACATACAAATCAAATGTAAATGCTAATATTCATGAGAATTACTTTAAAATCTTAACCCGTTGGTTCTATACACCTGTCAGATTAAAGCAGATTTTTGAGGACAAAAAGCTAATATATTACATATTTTCTGGTCATGTCCTAAAATAATCAACCTGTGGAAAGAAGTCGCTAATTTATTGAGCAACTCTGTGGTTGAATTGTCTTCTCAACTGGTTTCGTTCTCGTTTGATTCAGTCGACTTCCCCCCAAAATTAAATATCTCGCAATTCATCTATTTGCTGTAGCAAAAATACTTATAGCATCTAAGTGGAAATCAATAGACGTTCTCTCCATTTCAGAAATATTGAAAATTGAAATATTGAAACTGATTCCTTTCCGCCGCCAGCAGGAGGACCAAGAAAATGGCGGCGGAAAAGAATCAGGTGGCGTAAGTAACAAATTGCTGTGGCATGAAGTGCCACAGCTTCATGCCACAGCAATTTGTTACTTATGCCATTCCGGCAGCAGGACCAAGAAAATGGCGGCGGAAAGGAATCAGGTAGCGTAAGTAACAAATTGCTGTGGCATGAAGTGCCACAGCTTCATGCCACAGCAATTTGTTACTTACGCCATTCCTTTCCATCCATTTTCTTCGTCGTCCTGCTGCCGGAATCGGCGCCTGCACCGTCCGTGCTTTCCGGCGCCATTTTCTTGAAGACACACAGCAATGCGCAGGTGCCGATTCCGGCAGCAGGACAAAGGAATCAGGTGGCGTAAGTAACAAATTGCTGTGGTATGAAGTGCCACAGCTTCATGCCACAGCAATTTGTTACTTACGCCATTCCTTTCCGCCCATTTTCTTCGTCCTCCTGCTGCCGGAATCGGCACCTGCGCAGTCCGCGCTTCCCAGCGCCATTTTCTTGAAGACACACTGCAGTACCTTTATTAATGTTATCTAAATGCTCCTTAATGCGGTCCCTCAAGCGCCTTTTTGTACGGCCAACATAAATTTTATCACATGGGCACCTGAGGATGTAAATCACCTCTGTAGATTCGCAGGTAATCCTAGACTTGATGTGATACTCATTGCTTTTGTCTGCATCCTTAAAGGAAGTGTGGGTTCGTTTGCCACATGTTATACGTTTAAAACATGGACATCTACCACACGATACGAAACCATTAGTTTTGGATAATGACACTTCATTACCATTTTTGTTGTTTGATAGTACTGGGTTCGTGGTGGGAGCAAGTAAAAGACCCAAATTTGGAGTTTTAGTGTATACAAATGTTGGGTGTTTTGGTAGAAAGTCTCTGATATATTTATCTCCCTGTAATATTGGCCAGTGTTTACAAATTATATTCTTAAATCTATTATAGCCAGAATGAAATGAGTGATGATAGGTAATTGCAGCATTTGCTCCTGAAGACTGGGTGGATCAGATTTATTTTGGGTCTTATATATCATTGATTCCCTTGGTATGTTTGCTACTTCATGTTTAGATTGGTTTAAGGCTAGTAAATCATATCCTTTATCCACAAATTCAGCCGTTAGGCGATCAGTTTCACTATGATAATCTTTGATGTTGGTACAATTGCATCTGATATGCATATACTGGCCCTTTGGAATGTTTGTCAACCAGACAGGCAGATAGCAACTAGTGATATGAATGTAGCTATTGGAGTCTACATCTTTACGATAACATTTTGTGAGTAATTTGTTATTCTCCACATAAATAGTGAGATCCAAAAAGTTAACGCTAGTTTCGCTAATGGTAGGTGTTGTCATGCAGCTGCAGTGCAGTACAGTGCAACCTCCACCAGGGGGAGCTTGGTAGGGAAGCCAGACTGCACACACAGAGCAACTGAACAGACGCCACCTAGTGGCGAGAGCGAGGTCAGGAAAGCCGAGTCAGATTACAAGAAAGCACAATAATACAAATGGAGTTAGACAGAATGAATGGTCAGGACATAGCAAAGGATAAGTAAACCAGGATGGGCAAAATACGGTACAATAGCGACAAACTGAAGCAGAGTCATAGAGCCAAGCCAAGATCATAACCAGGGAGTCAAGCAGATATACAAACAAACAAAGAGACACTGGGAAAGGGCAGGCAGGGGAAGATAACAGACACAGGACAAGTCAGGGTTCACAGTAGGACAAACCAAAGGCTTCCAGAGTCAGGTTCACACGCCAAAGACAGAGCTATAGCTGACACCACCCTCAGGATACCTGGGAGCTAAATAGCAAACCCGAGCCCAGAATGAGGCAGATCAAAGTTAATCCTTGACATGATCCACCCAGTCCTTATAGGATTTCTGAGATTATTAATCCGGTGTCTTTTCGACTGGCGCTTCCGGCCTCTTTTGCGATCCATAATGTCTTCCATAGATCTTTATTGCGGAAATATGTGGAGCCCGTTGTTCCCTCTGTTGATCCTCCGGCCCCTGTGTTGGTTGATGGGGAGCTGGAATATGCTGTTGAGAAGATTTTGGATTCCCGTTTTTCGAGGCGGAAGCTTCAGTACCTTGTCAAATGGAAGGGTTATGGCCAGGAGGATAATTCTTGGGTTTTTGCCTCCGATGTCCATGCCGCTGATTTGGTTCGTGCCTTTCATCTGGCTCATCCTGATCGGCCTGGGGGCTCTGGTGAGGGTTCGGTGACCCCTCCTCAAGGGGGGGGGGTACTGTTGTGAATTCTGATTTTGGGCTCCCTCCGGTGGTTGTAGGTGGTAATGCAGTTGTCTCTGGGCTGCAGTCCTGTACAGGTGTATCTGCTTATTGCAATTCTGACTGGGGTATTTAGGTTTGTAGGACTCATTAGTCCTTTCCAGTTGTCAATGTTTCTTGGGAAGTGTTGGATCTCTGTCTGGCTTCTCCTGCTTAGCTGCCAATTCAGCAAAGATAAGTGTCTGTTTCTTTTTCTATGGCACACAAGCTGTGTGCTTGTTTTTTTGATTGTATTCCTGCTCTGAGTGTAGGAGTCTCTGGAGTTGCAGATATACGTTCCACGTCTTTAGTTAGATGGAGGAATTTTTTGTATAATCTGCTGTGGATATTTTTGGAAGGGTTTTAATACTGACCGCACAGAACTCTGTCCTATCCTTTCCTATTTTAGCTAGAGTGGCCTCTTGTGCTAAATCCTGTTTTCTGCCTGTGTGTGTCTTTCCTCTCCTACTCACAGCGAATATTTGTGGGGGGCTGCCTATCCTTTGGGGTTCTGCTCTGAGGCAAGGTAGTATTCCTATTTCTATCTATAGGGGTATCTAGTCCTCCGGCTGTGACGAGGTGTTTAGGGTTTGTTAGGTACACCCCACGGCTACTTCTAGTTGCGGTGTTAAGATCAGGATTTGCGGTCAGTATAGTTACCACCTACTCCAGTGAAAGTTTTCATGCTGCTCCAAGGTCACCGGATCATAACAGTGCCCGTGGACTGGTTAATCCGATTATTAAATGCAAATTCAGCCACGGGCAATGAAGAACACCAATCATCCTGCTGATATGTAGCAAGACACCTCAAAATCTGTTCAAGTGACTGATTGGTTCTCTCCGTCTGCCCGTTGGTCTCAGGACGGTAAGCAGAGGAGAAAGTTAAACAAATACCCAATCTTTTACAAAATGCCCTCCAAAATTTGGACACAAATTGTACTCTTCTATCAGAAACCACACTCAAAGGCACGCCATGCCTTTGTTTGCTCAACAAACAATCTAGATAGTGTCTCAGCATTAAGGTACCGTCACACTTAGCGACGCTGCAGCGATACCGACAACGATCCGGATCGCTGCAGCGTCGCTGTTTGGTCGCTGGAGAGCTGTCACACAGACAGCTCTCCAGCGACCAACGATGCTGGTAACCAGGGTAAACATCGGGTAACTAAGCGCAGGGCTGCGCTTAGTAACCCGATGTTTACCCTGGTTACCATCCTAAAAGTAAAAAAAAACAAACAGTACATACTTACCTACCGCTGTCTGTCCTCCAGCGCTGTGCTCTGCACTCCTCCTGTACTGGCTGTGAGCACAGCGGCCGGAAAGCAGAGCGGTGACGTCACCGCTCTGCTTTCCGGCTGACCGACGCTCACAGCCAGAGCAGGAGGAGTGCAGAGCACAGCGCTGGAGGACAGACGGCGGTAGGTAAGTATGTACTGTTTGTTTTTTTTTACTTTTAGGATGGTAACCAGGGTAAACATCGGGTTACTAAGCGCGGCCCTGCGCTTAGTTACCCGATGTTTACTCTGGTTACCAGTGAAGACATCGCTGAATCGGTGTCACACACGCCGAATCAGCGATGTCTGCGGGGAGTCCAGCGACCAAATAAAGTTCTGGACTTTCTTCCCCAACCAGCGACAGCACAGCAAGGGCCTGATCGCTGCTGCCTGTCACACTGGACGATATCGCTAGCGAGGACGCTGCAACGTCACGGATCGCTAGCGATATCGTCTAGTGTGACGGTACCTTTAGGCAATCCTGCCAGAGGTACAAAATGCGCTTGCTTACTGAATCTGTCAACCACTACCCAGATTACAGTTTTGACATTGGAGGGAGGGAGATCAGTGATAAAATCCATGGACAAATGAGCCCAAGGTCTATCTGGAATTGTCAATGGCACCAATTCCCCAGCCGGCCGGTTATGGGAGCTCTTAGCACAGGCACAGGTATCACAAGCAGACACAAACTCAATAATATCAGAATTCATGGAGAGCCACCAAAACAGCCTAGCAATAGCTTTCCGGGTGGCAGAGATCCCCGGGTGACCACTAAGAGCAGAATCGTGGAACTCCCGGAGAATCCTCAATCGGTACTGAACTGGGACAAAAAGCTTATTGTCAGGCAAAGAGGGAGGAGCAAGAGACTGAGCCTTTCGAATCTCCTGCTCCAATTCAGAGGATACCCCCGCAACAACCACCCCATGCTGAAGAATGGAGGAAGGAGGTTCGGGGGGTGATATCGGATCAAAACTGCGAGATAAGGCATCAGCCTTGACATTCTTGGAACCAGGCCGAAAAGTGATTGAAAAATGAAAACAAGAGAAAAACAGCGACCACCTAGCCTGTTAACGGAGTTAACCGTTTGGCGGTTTCAATATAAGACAAATTCTTGTGGTCAGTAATCACCGTGATCTGATGAACCGCCCCCTCCAAAAAATGCTTCCATTCTTTAAAAGCCAATTTTATAGCCAATAACTCCTGGTTCCCAACATCATAGTTCCTCTCAGCAGAAGAAAACTTACGGGAGAAAAAGGCACATGGTCTCAAGTTGGTCAAAGTAACGGGTCCCTGAGACAACACCGTCCCTACTCCCACCTCTGATGCGTCCACCTCTACAATGAATGGTTTAGATGGATCGGGCTGAACTAATACAGGAGCAGACATAAAACATTTTTTTAATGTAATAAATGCTTCAACTGCCAAGGATGACCAAACTTTGAGATCAGCCCCTTTGCAAGTGAGATCGGTGAGTGGCTTGACTACCTGAGAAAACCCTTTGATGAATTTTCGGTAATAATTGGCAAAACCAAGAAAACGCTGCAACCCCTTGAGGTCTCTGGGTTGCACCCAATCAACAATGGCCTGTACTTTTCCGGGATCCATCCGAAACCCATTCGCAGAAAGGATGATCCCCAGAAAAGAAAGCTCCTGGACACAAAACAAACATTTCTCTGGTTTAGCAAACAATGAATTTCCCCGTAACCGGTGAAGAACAGCACGTAAATGACCAATGTGAGATTCCTTGTCAGGCGAGAAAACAAGGATATCATCCAGGTATACAACCATAAAGTGCCCGATAAAATCAGAAAACACATCATTCATGAAGTTCTGAAACACCGCAGGCACGTTTGTGAGACCAAAGGGCATGACCAAATTTTCAAACAGGCCCTCGGAGGTGAGAAATGCCGTTTTCCACTCATCCCCTTCCTGAATGCGGATAAGGTGATATGCTCCCCTAAGATCGAGTTTGGAAAACCACTTAGCCCCAGACAATTGGTTATAGAGATCAGGAATGAGTGGGAGAGGGTAGGTATTTCTCACCGTAATATTATTTAGTTCCTGGAAATCGAGGCATGGGCGTAAACCACCATCTTTTTTCTTGACAAAAAAAACCCGCGGCCACAGGTGAGACAGAGGCACGGATGTGACCTTTGCGTAGACTATCAGAGATATAGTTTTCATAGCAGTACGTTCCGGGCCAGAAAGATTGTACAAACGGGCTTTGGGCAATTTAGAACCCGGAATAAGGTTGATGGTACAATCATAAGGACGATGGGGTGGTAAGACCTCAGCCTCTTTTTCGGAGAACACATCACCAAAGTCCTTTAGGTACTCCGGAATACCCTCCGGACTAATGGTGGACACACACACAGCAGAAAGACAACCATTGGAACAATTAGGACCCCATTAAACAATATCACGAGATCCCCAGTCTATAACAGGATTATGTCTCTGCAGCAGGGGAACCCCAGCACCAGTCCCGCAGGAAGATTATTCATAACATAACATGAAATTCGTTCCTGGTGCAAAGAACCCACCTTGAGGAGGAACTCCTCAGAGACAAATTTAAGGACATTTTGAGCCAACGGTGTCTTATCAATGGCAACGATATGGATGGGAGCTTCTAGCCTAACTGTCCCTAACTTTAACTTGGACACCAGACTATAGTCAATGAAGTTCATAGAAGATCCACAGTCCACCAACTCTGAAGTGGATGCAAAAACACCTCCATAACACAGTTCCACCTCTAACAAAACTTTTTGAAATGACGAAAATGGTACCTGTGAGTCTGGATGACCTCCTAGACCATCACCCAGACTCGGCAGCTTGTTACTCGATGGACAAGAGGGGCAGTCCTTCTTCCAATGTCCCGGATCTCCACAGTAAAAACATAGTTTCCCATCATGTCGCCGTTTCCTCTCTGTCTCCTTGAAATTGATGGCACCAACTTCCATAGTCTCCTTGAATGACATCACCTCAGACTTGGCAGGCAAAACAGGAATCTCACGCTGGATAATTCTTCTCTCCCGTAACCTCCGGTCCATACGAATGGCCTGAGTCATGGCATCTACCAGGGAACTGGGTGGCGTATGAAGGGCCAGCGCGTCCTTGAGATGATCTGAAAGTCAACTCTCAAACAGGCGCTTCAGAGCAGAGTCACCAGAAAAGACACCTCAACGGACCACCGCCTAAACTCAGAACAATACTGTTCGGCGGTGAGTTAAATCTGGGAGAGACTCATGATCATGTCCTCTGCTACCCTGATCCAGTCTGGTTCGTCATAAATAAGTCCCAAAGCCTCAAAGAATTTGTCCACAGACACACGTTCAGGGGCAGAAGCAGGTAAAGAGAAGGAACATGACTGAGGTCCCTCCCGCAGTAAGGAAATAATTATCCCCACTCGCTGTCTCTCATCTCCAGAAGATCTGGGTCTAAGAGAAAAAAAAAGCTTGCAACTCTCCTTAAAAGTAAAAAATCTCTCCCTCTCCCCAGAGAAGGTATCTGGGAGCTTGACTGTAGGTTCAGGAGAGTGCAAAGAGACATCAACAGTGTCAGATCGTTTAAAGTCAGTCTGCAATGATTTAACTGTGTCTGAAAGCACCCTTTGCAAGTGGTTATGAGAAGAGGACAAGTGTTATGTTTGCTAATGACAGGTGTTATGAAGGCAATCCAGAAACACAGTGTGCTTAGCGATCAGAGCGCACACAGTGATCTGACAAATACCCAAAAATACAAGAACGAGCTCTGAGACGTGGAAACTCTGTAGACTGCACACCTGATCCTATCCTAAACACAACTAAAAGCGGCTGTTGATTGCGCCTAACAACTACCTAGGCAACTCGGCACAGCCTAAGAAACTAGCTAGCCTGAAGATAGAAAAATAGGCCTGACTTGCCCCAGAGAAATTCCCCAAAGGAAAAGGCAGCCCCCCACATATAATGACTGTGAGTAAGATGAAAAGACAAAACGTAGGGATGAAATAGATTCAGCAAAGTGGGGCCCGATATTCTAGGACAGAGCGAGGACAGTAAAGCGAACTTTGCAGTCTACAAAAAACCCTAAAGCAAAACCACGCAAAGGGGGCAAAAAAAAACCACCGTGCCGAACTAACGGCACGGCGGTACACCCTTTGCGTCTCAGAGCTTCCAGCAAAACAAAAGACAAGCTGGACAGAAAAAAAGCAACAAAAAAGCAAAAGGCACTTAGCTATACAGAGCAGCAGGTCACAGGAACAATCAGGAGAAGCTCAGATCCAACACTGAAACATTGACAAGGAGCAAGGATAGCAGCATCAGGCGGAGTTAAGTAATGAAGCAGTTAACGAGCTCACCAGAACACCTGAGGGAGGACGCTCAGAAGCTGCAGTACCACTTGTGACCACAGGAGTGAATTCAGCCACAGAATTCACAACAGTACCCCCCCCTTGAGGAGGGGTCACCGAACCCTCACCAGAGCCCCCAGGCCGACCAGGATGAGCCGCATGAAAGGCACGAACAAGATCGGAAGCATGAACATCAGAGGCAAAAACCCAGGAATTATCTTCCTGAGCATAACCCTTCCATTTAACCAGATACTGGAGTTTCCGTCTAGAAACACGAGAATCCAAAATCTTCTCCACAATATACTCCAATTCCCCCTCCACCAAAACCGGGGCAGGAGGCTCAACAGATGGAACCATAGGTGCCACGTATCTCCGCAACAACGACCTATGGAATACATTATGTATGGAAAAGGAGTCTGGGAGGGTCAAACGAAAAGACACAGGATTGAGAACCTCAGAAATCCTATACGGACCAATAAAACGAGGTTTAAATTTAGGAGAGGAAACCTTCATAGGAATATGACGAGAAGATAACCAAACCAGATCCCCAACACGAAGTCGGGGACCCACACGGCGTCTGCGATTAGCGAAAAGTTGAGCTTTCTCCTGGGACAAGATCAAATTGTCCACTACCTGAGTCCAGATCTGCTGCAACCTATCCACCACAGAATCCACACCAGGACAGTCCGAAGACTCAACCTGTCCTGAAGAGAAACGAGGATGGAACCCAGAATTGCAAAAAAATGGAGAAACCAAGGTAGCCGAGCTGGCCCGATTATTAAGGGCGAACTCAGCCAACGGCAAAAAGGACACCCAATCATCCTGGTCTGCAGAAACAAAACATCTCAGATATGTTTCCAAGGTCTGATTGGTTCGTTCGGTCTGGCCATTAGTCTGAGGATGGAAAGCCGAGGAAAAGGATAGGTCAATGCCCATCCTACCACAAAAGGCTCGCCAAAACCTTGAAACAAACTGGGAACCTCTGTCAGAAACAATATTCTCAGGAATGCCATGCAACCGAACCACATGCTGAAAGAACAAAGGTACCAAATCAGAGGAGGAAGGCAATTTAGCCAAGGGCACCAGATGGACCATTTTAGAAAAGCGATCACAGACCACCCAAATGACTGACATCTTTTGAGAAACGGGAAGGTCAGAAATGAAATCCATCGAAATATGTGTCCAAGGCCTCTTTGGGACCGGCAAGGGCAAAAGCAACCCACTGGCACGAGAACAGCAGGGCTTAGCCCTAGCACAAATCCCACAGGACTGCACAAAAGTACGTACATCCCGTGACAGAGATGGCCACCAGAAGGATCTAGCCACTAACTCTCTGGTACCAAAGATTCCAGGATGACCAGCCAACACCGAACAATGAAGTTCAGAGATAAGTTTATTAGTCCACCTATCAGGGACGAACAGTTTCTCTGCTGGACAACGATCAGGTTTATTCGCCTGAAATTTTTGCAGCACCCGCCGCAAATCAGGGGAGATGGCAGACACAATGACTCCTTCCTTGAGGATACCCGCTGGCTCAGATAAACCCGGAGAGTCGGGCACAAAACTCCTAGACAGAGCATCCGCCTTCACATTTTTAGAGCCCGGAAGGTACGAAATCACAAAGTCGAAGCGGGCAAAAAATAACGACCAACGGGCCTGTCTAGGATTCAAGCGCTTGGCAGACTCGAGATAAGTCAAGTTCTTATGATCAGTCAATACCACCACGCGATGCTTAGCTCCTTCAAGCCAATGACGCCACTCCTCGAATGCCCACTTCATGGCCAGCAACTCTCGATTGCCCACATCATAATTACGCTCAGCGGGCGAAAACTTCCTGGAAAAGAAAGCACATGGTTTCATCACTGAGCAATCAAAACCTCTCTGTGACAAAACCGCCCCTGCTCCAATCTCAGAAGCATCAACCTCGACCTGGAACAGAAGAGAAACATCTGGCTGACACAACACAGGGGCAGAACAAAAACGACGCTTCAACTCCTGAAAAGCTTCCACAGCAGCAGAAGACCAATTAACCAAATCAGCACCCTTCTTGGTCAAATCGGTCAATGGTTTGGCAATGCTAGAAAAATTACAGATGAAGCGACGATAAAAATTAGCAAAGCCCAGGAACTTTTGCAGACTTTTCAGAGATGTCGGCTGAATCCAATCCTGGATGGCTTGGACCTTAACTGGATCCATCTCGATAGTAGAAGGGGTAAAGATGAACCCTAAAAATGAAACTTTCTGCACACCGAAGAGACACTTTGATCCCTTCACAAACAAAGAGTTAGCACGCAGGACCTGAAAAACCATTCTGACCTGCTTCACATGAGACTCCCAATCATCTGAGAAGATCAAAATGTCATCCAAGTAAACAATCAGGAATTTATCCAGATACTCACGGAAGATGTCATGCATAAAAGACTGAAACACAGATGGAGCATTGGCAAGTCCGAACGGCATCACTAGATACTCAAAATGACCCTCGGGCGTATTGAATGCAGTTTTCCATTCATCTCCTTGCCTGATTCTCACCAGATTATATGCACCACGAAGATCTATCTTAGTGAACCAACTAGCCCCCTTAATCTGAGCAAACAAGTCAGATAACAATGGCAAGGGATACTGAAATTTAACAGTGATCTTATTAAGAAGGCGGTAATCAATACACGGTCTCAGCGAACCATCCTTCTTGGCTACAAAGAAGAACCCTGCTCCCAGTGGTGATGACGATGGGCGAATATGTCCCTTCTCCAGGGATTCCTTCACATAACTGCGCATAGCGGCGTGTTCGGGCACGGATAAATTAAATAATCGACCTTTAGGGAATTTACTACCAGGAATCAAATTGATAGCACAATCACAATCCCTATGCGGAGGTAGAGCATCGGACTTGGGCTCTTCAAATACATCCTGATAATCAGACAAGAACTATGGGTCCTCAGAAGGGGTGGATGACGAAATCGACAAAAATGGAACATCACCATGTACCCCCTGACAACCCCAGCTGGATACCGACATGGAATTCCAATCCAATACTGGATTATGGGTTTGTAGCCATGGCAACCCCAACACGACCACATCATGCAGATTATGCAACACCAGAAAGCGAATAACTTCCTGATGTGCAGGAGCCATGCACATGGTCAGCTGGGCCCAGTATTGAGGTTTATTCTTGGCCAAAGGTGTAGCATCAATTCCTCTCAATGGAATAGGACACCGCAAAGGCTCCAAGAAAAACCCACAACGTTTAGCATAATCCAAATCCATCAGATTCAGGGCCCGAATCCACAAACGCCATGACAGAAAACGACGACAAAGAGCATATCAAGGTAATGGACAGAAGGAATTTGGACTGTACAGTACCAATGACGGCAGACCTAGCGGACCGCTTAGTGCGCTTAGGACAATCAGAAATAGCATGAGTGGAATCACCACAGTAGAAACACAGACCATTCAGACGTCTGTATTCCTGCCGTTCAACTCTAGTCATAGTCCTATCGCACTGCATAGGCTCAGGTTTAACCTCAGGCAGTACCGCCAAATGGTGCACAGATTTACGCTCGCGCAAGCGTCGACCGATCTGAATGGCCAAAGACAAAGACTCATTCAAACCAGCAGGCATAGGAAATCCCACCATGACATCCTTAAGAGCCTCAGAGAGACCCTTTCTGAACAAAGCTGCCAGCGCAGATTCATTCCACTGAGTGAGTACTGACCATTTCCTAAATTTCTGACAATATACTTCTATATCATCCTGACCCTGGCACAAAGCCAGCAAATTTTTCTCAGCCTGATCCACTGAATTAGGCTCATCGTACAGCAATCCGAGCGCCAGGAAAAACGCATCGACACTACTCAATGCAGGGTCTCCTGGTGCAAGAGAAAATGCCCAGTCTTGAGGGTCGCCGCGCAAAAAAGAAATAATAATCAAAACCTGTTCAATAGGATTACCAGAAGAATGAGGTTTCAAGGCCAGAAATAGCTTACAATTATTTTTGAAACTTAGAAACTTAGTTCTATCTCCAAAAAACAAATCAGGAATAGGAATTCTTGGTTCTAACATAGATTTCTGATCAATAGTATCTTGATTTTTTTGTACATTTATAACGAGATTATCCATTGAAGAGCACAGACCCTGAATATCCATGTCCACACCTGTGTCCAGAATCACCCAAATGTCTAGGGGAAAAAAAAAGTGAACACAGAGCAGAAAAAAAAAAAATAAAAAAATGATGTCAGAACTTTTTCTTTCCCTCTATTGAGAATCATTAGTTTGGCTCCTTGTACTGTTATGTTTGCTAATGACAGGTATTATGAAGGCAATCCAGATTAGCGATCAGAGCGCACACAGTGATCTGACAAATACCCAAAAATACAAGAACGAGCTCTGAGACGTGGAAACTCTGTAGACTGCACACCTGATCCTATCCTAAACACAACTAAAAGCGGCTGTGGATTGCGCCTAACAACTACCTAGGCAACTCGGCACAGCCTAAGAAACTAGCTAGCCTGAAGATAGAAAAATAGGCCTGACTTGCCCCAGAGAAATTCCCCAAAGGAAAAGGCAGCCCCCCACATATAATGACTGTGAGTAAGATGAAAAGACAAAACGTAGGGATGAAATAGATTCAGCAAAGTGGGGCCCGATATTCTAGGACAGAGCGAGGACAGTAAAGCGAACTTTGCAGTCTACAAAAAACCCTAAAGCAAAACCACGCAAAGGGGGCAAAAAAACCCCACCGTGCCGAACTAACGGCACGGCGGTACACCCTTTGCGTCTCAGAGCTTCCAGCAAAACAAAAGACAAGCTGGACAGAAAAAAAGCAACAAAAAAGCAAAAGGCACTTAGCTATACAGAGCAGCAGGTCACAGGAACAATCAGGAGAAGCTCAGATCCAACACTGAAACATTGACAAGGAGCAAGGATAGCAGCATCAGGCGGAGTTAAGTAATGAAGCAGTTAACGAGCTCACCAGAACACCTGAGGGAGGACGCTCAGAAGCTGCAGTACCACTTGTGACCACAGGAGTGAATTCAGCCACAGAATTCACAACAGACAAGGCCCTCTGTTCTACAAACAGGTCTTGTATCATAACAGTCAAGCTATCAATTTGATCTGCCAAGGTATGGAGCGGATCCATAGCAAACAGAGCAGAGAAAAAAATGCAGAAATCCCTTTAAATGTGTTGGTCAGCTATAATGTCATGCAGCTGCAATGCAGTACAGCGCAACCTCCACCAGGGGGAGCTTGGTAGGGAAGCCAGACTGCACACACAGAGCAACTGAACAGACGCCACCTAGTGGCGAGAGCGAGGTCAGGAAAGCCGAGTCAGATTACAAGAAAGCACAATAATACAAATGGAGTTAGACAGAATGAACGGTCAGGACATAGCAAAGGATAAGTAAACCAGGACGGGCAAAATACGGTACAATAGCAACAAACTGAAACAGAGTCAAAGAGCCAAGCCAAGATCATAACCAGGGAGTCAAGCAGATATACAAACAAACAAAGAGACATTGGGAAAGGGCAGGCAAGGGGAGATAACAGACACAGGACAAGTTAGGGTTCACAGTAGGGCAAACCAAGGGCTTCCAGAGTCAGGTTCACAGGCCAAAGACAGAGCTATAGCTGACACCACCCTCAGGATACCTGGGAGCTAAATAGCAAACCTGAGCCCAGAATGAGGCAGATCAAAGTTAACCCTTGACATGATCCACCCAGAGAAAGAGCAGACAGGACTAAACTCCGGAACGGATCATGACAGGTGTGAACTCTAAACCATAATCGTTGGTGTTTAAGCTAGAGATGAATGTTTGGAGGGATGTGGATGAACCGCCCCAAATGAATAGGATATCATTGATAAACCATCGCCACAGTATGAGTCCGTCTTGTCATTTGTCTTTGTTATACATATTAACATACTCCCACTTGCCTACGTATAGATTCGTATACCCGGGCGCGAATCGAGTACCCATCGTGGTCCCGTGCGTTTGAAGATAATGTTGTTTTTCGAACCTAAAATAATTGTGTTTTAAAATAAATTCAATGCTATCCATGATAAATTGAATTTGGGATTCCTTGTACAATCCTAATGCATGCAGATAGAAATTTGCTGCCTGGCAGACTTTTTGGTGGTCAATCATACATAGTGATTTTATATCAAGGGTGCATGAGATAAAATCCTTGTTCCATTCTAATTGATTTAATGTTTTTAAAGTATGGTTGGTATCTTTCAAGTACGCCAGTAATAATGGCATACATTTTTGTAGACGAGAGTCCACATATTGTGATAAATTTGCAGTTAAACAGTTGATACCAGAAATTATTGGTCTAACGGGGGGATGTGTATTGTTTTTATGAATTTTGGGGATGTGGTAAAAAATGGCCACAGTGGGAGTTTTGTTATTGACAAAATCAAATTCTTTTTTGGTTAAAATTCCTAACGATTTTCCTTTTGTGGCTAATACATTAAGTTCCTTAATGTATTGTGTAGTAGGGTCTGAATTGTTTTTTTTTATAAGTGACACTGTCACCCAGGAGTCTTAACGATTCACTATGATACATGGACCGGTCGAGGACCACAATACCGCCTACCTTATCCGCCGGACGGATAATGATTTGATTGTTTTCTTGAAGCTCAATAATAGATTTTCGCTCCTGGGGATTCCCAGCAATACCCATCCAATTCCAAGTATTGCCACCTCGGAATATATTCTCATATATTCACACGAACCTCTCAAAGCCATCCGTTTTTAATCCTGTCCATGAATATTCCAATTCCTTTAGGGCGTTTGAAATTATGGTAACCAAAGATATTAAAAAATTAAATCACCATAACCAAAGGTATATTCCTCACAATTTGAATCCCTAAGAGTGAAAATCTATTATTGAGCTTCAAGAAAACAATCAAATCATTATCCGTCTGGTGGATAAGGGAGGCGGTATTGTGGTCCTCGACCTGTCCATGTATCATAGTGAATCGTTAAGACTCCTGGGTGACAGTGTCACTTATAAAAAAAATCAATTCAGACCCTACTACACATGGATAGCATTTAATTTATTTTAAAACACAATTATTTTAGGTACGAAAAACAACATTATCTTCAAATGCACGGGACCGCGATTGGCACTCGATTTGTGCCCGGGTATGCAAATCTATATGTAGGCAAGTGGGAGTATGATAATATATATAAAAAGGACAAATTACGAGACAGATTCATACTGTGGCGAAGGTTTATCGATGATATCCTATTCATTTGGGGAGGTTCATCCACATCCCTCCAAACATTAATCTCTATCTTAAACATCAATGATTATGGTTTAGAGTTCACGCCTACCATTAGCGAAACTAGCATTAACTTTTTGGATCTCACTATATGTGGAGAATAACAAATTACTCACAAAATGTTATCATAAAGATGTAGACTCCAACAGCTACATTCATATCACTGGTTGCCATCTGCCTGTCTGGTTGACAAACATTCCAAAGGGCCAGTATATGCGTATCAGACGCAATTGTACCAACATCAAAGATTATCATAGTGAAACTGATCGCCTAACGGCTGAATTTGTGGAAAAAGGATATGATTTACCAGCCTTAAACCAATCTAAACATGAAGTAGCAAACATACAGAGGTAATCAATGATATATAAGGCAAAATGAAAAGAAAAGAGCGCACTACTGATACCAAATATTATACGGTGCCAATCGGGGTGCAAACAAGCAGCCAGGATACTGAAACTAGAAACAAGAGGAAAGAAGCTGCTCAATAGAATGCACACCCAGGGCTAATAAAGAATAATACAAAATATAATGGCTCAAGATATAATAAAAGGAGACACCCCATAGGGTCCAGACGCACCACATGCCCTTAAAATAAAACAACAAGAGGTGTAACATACCCACGTAACTACAGCAAGAGGAAGAGGGATGCCGTCCCCAGGTGCAGACAAGTGTGGACCAAGAGATACAGCCCAACGCGTATCGCCCTGCTAAAGAGGGCTTCGTCAGGGGAAGGTGTCGTTGACCAAATGCCCCCTGTATAAATAGTGCACATATGACCCACCTAATGAGATGCCGGTGAGCAAAGCTCCGGCGAAACCAGAAGTACGACGCTTAGAAAAATAACGCCCACAGCAGGGAGGAAGAGATACAGAGCGAATACGCCCCCCTGCCAGGGTAAACAGTGCGCAAGCGCAGGCAGCCAGCTGAGCCATATGAGGGCTCATAGGGCTCTTCAGGTATACGTCATTCAGGCCTTTTTCCTCCTCGTTCGGTCCCTCCCCCCCGTTTTTTTGGACAGCCACCACACAAGTTGATCTGCAGGTTCCCTAACGGGATTGTTATAGGGTTAATGTTATACGAGTACACTGGTTTCAGGGCCTTACGATTTTTTTCAAGTTTTTATCTAGGCCATATTTGGGGCTTTGTGCAATCAAGATACATGTTTATGTCATGTTCCGATGTGATAGTATGGTATTTAATAAAATTCTTTACACGTTTTGCTTAATTTACTTTTATTTTCATTTTCATGTTCTCTTGGCTTGCTATATATGGCCCTTGAATTCTGGTGTGCTGTGTGACTTGAGTGGTGGTCTGTCCCCGGGGGTTGAATGTGAAGCGGTGTGCATGTCATCTGCATGTGAGTCTGGGTATGGTGATATGGATTTCCATACATGTATCTGTGGTGGGCCTCATTTATGTGGCCATCACTAGGAATAAAACCCTCAATTGGCCACTATAATTAGGCCTTCTCGATTCTGATTGGCTATCTGTGGGTTTCCCCCGTTTTTTAGCCCTCTATTATCGGAATTATGGAGGTGGTTATGTATTCATTATATATCTGTGTATGTTCTGCAGTGTTCTTACTGCGGCACATATGCAGATTCATGCTGGATTGGCCGTGCGGTGCTTTATTGCAGCACATATGCGGGTTAACGCTGGATATTCTTTCATCCCCCTGGCTGTGCCCTGTTCATGCTGACGTAACTTAGCCTAAAATCTCCTTGTCTGCTATGGCGACTCCTTCATTCTGCACCTAGTACGCCTGTGTGGCTTGCTACATCGGCCGGCTACATTTCCGGCTATATTGGAGCTTCGCTCCTCTCAGCTGGCTGCCTGCGCTTGCGCACTGTTTACCCTGGCAGGGGGGCGTATTCGCTCTGTATCTCTTCCTCCCTGCTGTGGGCGTTATTTTTCTAAGCGTCGTACTTCCGGTTTCGCCGGAGCTTTGCTCACCGGCATCTCATTAGGTGGGTCATATGTGCACTATTTATACAGGGGGCATTTGGTCAACGACACCTTCCCCTGATGAAGCCCTCTTTAGCAGGGCGATACGCGTTGGGCTGTATCTCTTGGTCCACACTTGTCTGCACCTGAGGACGGCGTCCCTCTTCCTCTTGCTGTAGTTACGTGGGTATGTTACACCTCTTGTTGTTTTATTAGGGGCATGTGGTGCGTCTGGACCCTATGGGGTGTCTCCTTTTATTATATCTTGAGCCATTATATTTTGGTGGTTTTTCCCTAATAGTGATCCACTGAGGGGTTACTCACTGATTTTGGCAGGCGTTCTTGTCTGCTATAGGGTTGTGCACGCTTGCCCTTGTTTTACATTTAGCCCATGAGCCAGAGGGTTGCTTGTATCATATAACATCGGGTTTGCAGACTTGTGTTATGAATATATGTATTATACATGCTATACCTATATGTGGACCAATATGTATTCAGTATCGTTGTTTTTAATTATGTTTTATGCTTTTGAAGTTGTTGTTTGCCAATAAAATCCTGTGTTTATTATTTATGTATTACTCTTTATTAGCCCTGGGTGTGCATTCTATTGAGCAGCTTCTTTCCTCTTGTTTCTAGTTTCAATGATATATAAGACCCAAAATAAATCTGATCCACCCAGTCTTCAGGAGAAAATGCTCCAATTACCTATCATCACTCAATTTCATTCTGGCTATAAGTAATTTAAGAATATAATTTGTAAACACTGGCCAATATTACAGGGAGATAAATATATCGGAGACTTACTACCAAAACACCCAAAATTTGTATACATTAAAGCTCCAAATTTGGGTCTTTTACTTGCTCCCACCACCAAACCAGTACTATCAAACAACAAAAATGGTAGCAAAGTGTCATTATCCAAAACTACTGGTTTCGTATCGTGTGGTAGATGTCCATGTAGAAAACGTATAACATGTGGCAAACGAATCCACACTTCCTTTAAGGATGCAGACAATAGCAATGAGTATCACATCAAGTCTAGGATTACCTGCGAATCTACAGGGGTGATTTACATCCTCAGGTGCCCATGTGATAAAATTTATGTTGGCCGTACAAAAAGGCGCCTGAGGGACCGCATTAAGGAGCATTTAGATAACATTAATAACGGTTTTAAGGGACACCCATTATCTCGACACTTTTATGAAAAACACAACAAATCATACGCGGGAGTCTCTTTTTATGGTATCCAACTAGTACCAAAAAATCCAAGAGGCAGTGATTATATCAAGATTATGTCAAGGGTGGAATCCAAATGGATTTTCACCCTTGACTGTCTAGCACCAAAAGGGTTGAATAAGGAGATAGAGCTTTATACACTTTAATCAATTAATCTTTATATACCGGTAGTCGGATGTAAGATGGTGGACGGTCCACTTTTTTAATGACCATTTTTATCTGATGAACTTATCAACATATTTTTATACTATCATTACAATACCCCAATAAAAGAAATGGAGTATAAACCAAAAACCATGTGGTCAAACAATCAGACTCTTGCTATAACCTGCTATAATTTTAGTGAGAATGTAGCAATTACAAGCTACATGCCTCATAGTTCATCATTACATTTAGCACACAATTTTATCTCACCCTAGTAAGGGGACTGAAAAAGTTCACAGATTGTGATATCTTTTTATACATGTTTTGATTACCTAGGGGTAAAAATGATATGAAAGTTTTTTATATAATAATTACAGTGGGGCAAAAAAGTATTTAGTCAGTCAGCAATAGTGCAAGTTCCACCACTTAAAAAGATGAGAGGCGTCTGTAATTTACATCATAGGTAGACCTCAACTATGGGAGACAAACTGAGAAAAAAAAATCCAGAAAATCACATTGTCAGTTTTTTTTATCATTTTTTTTGCATATTATGGTGGAAAATAAGTATTTGGTCAGAAACAAACAATCAAGATTTCTGGCTCTCGCAGACCTGTAACTTCTTCTTTAAGAGTCTCCTCTTTCCTCCACTCATTACCTGTAGTAATGGCACCTGTTTAAACTTGTTATCAGTATAAAAAGACACTTGTGCACACCCTCAAACAGTCTGACTCCAAACTCCACTATGGTGAAGACCAAAGAGCTGTCAAAGGACACCAGAAACAAAATTGTAGCCCTGCACCAGGCTGGGAAGACTGAATATACAATAACCAACCAGCTTGGAGTGAAGAAATCAACAGTGGGAGCAATAATTAGAAAATGGAAGACATACAAGACCACTGATAATCTCCCTCGATCTGGGGCTCCACGCAAAATCCCACCCCGTGGGGTCAGAATGATCACAAGAACGGTGAGCAAAAATCCCAGAACCACGCGGGGGGACCTAGTGAATGAACTGCAGAGAGCTGGGACCAATGTAACAAGGCCTACCATAAGTAACACACTACGCCACCATGGACTCAGATCCTGCAGTGCCAGACGTGTCCCACTGCTTAAGCCAGTACATGTCCGGGTCCGTCTGAAGTTTGCTAGAGAGCATTTGGATGATCCAGAGGAGTTTTGGGAGAATGTCCTATGGTCTGATGAAACCAAACTGGAACTGTTTGATAGAAACACAACTTGTCGTGTTTGGAGGAAAAAGAATACTGAGTTGCATCCATCAAACACCATACCTACTGTAAAGCATGGTGGTGGAAACATCATGCTTTGGGGCTGTTTCTCTGCAAAGGGGCCAGGACGACTGATCCGGGTACATGAAAGAATGAATGGGGCCATGTATCGTGAGATTTTGAGTGCAAACCTCCTTCCATCAGCAAGGGCATTGAAGATGAAACGTGGCTGGGTCTTTCAACATGACAATGATCCAAAGCACACTGCCAGGGCAACGAAGGAGTGGCTTCGTAAGAAGCATTTCAAGGTCCTGGAGTGGCCTAGCCAGTCTCCAGATCTCAACCCTATAGAAAACCTTTGGAGGGAGTTGAAAGTCCATGTTGCCAAGCGAAAAGCCAAAAACATCACTGCTCTAGAGGAGATCTGCATGGAGGAATGGGCCAACATACCAACAACAGTGTGTGGCAACCTTGTGAAGACTTACAGAAAACGTTTGACCTCTGTCATTGCCAACAAAGGATATATTACAAAGTATTGAGATGAAATTTTGTTTCTGACCAAATACTTATTTTCCGCCATAATATGCAAATAAAATGTTAAAAAAACAGACAAAGTGATTTTCTGGATTTTTTTTTCTCAGTTTGTCTCCCATAGTTGAGGTCTACCTATGATGTAAATTACAGACGCCTCTCACCTTTTTAAGTGGTGGAACTTGCACTATTGCTGACTGACTAAATACTTTTTTGCCCCACTGTATGCCAGTGCAGGCGGTTTTAATCTTATGTGGAAATAAAAGTTTAATTTTAAAGCATTTTAGTTTTTTGAGTAAGCAAAGCTCAATTTTGATTATGCCCCTTTTTTTTTCTTTTTCTAATCTTATTCCTCCAAACACACACATTTAAACTGCAATCAGGACCAAATATGGCACGGGCTTGTCAGCCTAATGGAAAGAATTAATCATCCTTTGCAAACCATCACACATTAAATGGTTCCAACAAGCCCCAATTAACTTGCGGGCTTCTGTGCAATCAACCAGGCTCCATTACAGCTGCAGATAGGGGGCAGGCATATCTCTATATAAGGACGGGAGAAGGCGCAGGTTGTAACAACCCTGATGAAGAGGGATAGCGTCCCTTGAAACGCATTGGTAGCTGTTCCTCCGGCGCACCTGTCCCCTCTAGTTCGGTGATGTCACCTAGGCTCCGCCCCTCTTTTTTCACCGCGAACCTCAGCGCTGTCTCCGGCTGGGGCACACGAGGTATCCAGCGCTCCATAACCCTGCGGCCATGTGTCTGCAGCCAACGCTGCAAAGTAAAAGCATGAGGATCTGCACAAACATACAGAACAGGATCCTCATCCTCTGTATCACCAACGATTAAAACAGTGAGTACTATCAGCCTGAGAGGATTAACAGGTAGCATCTATTTGCTTATCCTAACATAACAACATCGTTGTTAATCCATTATATTAGACAAATATCTTCCTGCAAGTAGATTTGCAAAACACACTCTATACTCTTTAACAGCTGATCGATCCTGGTTGGCACAACAAATCATCTGCATATTGGAACACCAACAGGTCATTTATATAACATAAATAACCACAAAACTCATAGTGAGTATGCCAAATTGTTATTATTGGGTTGTAATCACTGTTCCACAACACAACTAATGTGAATTTAAATTTATTTAATTAGTGGGAATCTTTGGGGTCCAAAGGAGCAATACTCAAAAGGTATCACGTTTACCACAAACAGACTCCCTGCACGGATTCCTAGCAGCGCACAACACGAAAACCAATGAAGAGAGTACAACACCAAAAAATGATCCATATATACCACTTACATTAGTTCAATCCATGTTAGTTCTGTTATAATTAGCGTGGTGATTATCCTTAATTATTATTAAGCAGCTTTTCCCACTAACAGGTTACACACAGAACCTTTTTTAATCCCCAGCAGCTCTTTTTTTTCCAATTTTCTTTCAAACCCTAGCGTGGAGCGCCAGTGTACAATTCTTCTACATACAACTCATTGTGGAATTCGTGGCAGCTTTGATTCTGATGTAATTTAAATGTTGTTTTTCCTTTTGGTCCAGCAAGAGTTAATTGCAGTCACTTGCTTGCAGCTATTTTTAGGTTGGTCAGCTGATGTTGGTTGGTAACCACTCCCACCATCCTTTAAATAGTAACATGACCCTTCAGCTAATTGTCCGTAATAGAGCTATTCTTTGCAGACCAGCTTTGCGCGAGCAGCTCTCTTGTGTCAGTGGTGTTGCTGCTGCTGTGGGATTTCAGACTGCTGGTGCTCTTTCTATGTTACTGTGGATCTTGGCAGCAGAGACTGAAGTGGAGTATTTTGTCACTTTTTCTTTGTGAGTCCCATGTTTGTCTCTTCCCCTGTGTTTTACCATCTGCAGTGATGAGGCTAGCGTCCTTGCTGTCCAGTGCACTAGCCAGGGTACATTGAGGAGACAATCAGAGATTAGGCATATGACAGCAGCAGGGGGAAGCACCCGCATAGGGCGTTAGGGGAGTTTAGGGACAGGTATAGGTTGGTTTCAGGAGGTGTCCAATCCCATGCTCCCAACCTTTAGGTCCTCCCTCTACCCATTTCCATCCCATGATATTTGTATGCTGTGTCATCCGCCGGACCCCTGTCCAAGCATGACATTGTTACCGATCATTCCATTTTCCAAAGACCCTATGGCTCAAGCAGGGGCTTTTGCATGCCTTTTTCTCATCATGGATGAGGTTATGGAGTTGTGGTCTCAGGTGGTGCAGCAGCTTCAGCTTTTATTGGGTTCTTGGTCTCGGCTCTTTCTGTACATGTTCTCTGGAGGGAGAGATAAATTTGTGTTTTTTTAAGAAAGCCTGTAAATTGTATTTCAGTCTCCGCCCTCATTGCTCAGGGAGTGAGGAACAACCAGTGGCGATTGTTGTCACGGGGTTACCGCGACAGTGTGGAGCCAGAAGACTGCAGCATTTGATTGCTCCTACTCTGGCACTAAGAAGGAGTACTTTTCATTAAGAAATGTGTTTATTTCTTCTGGCAGAACAGGAGTAAATTGGTCATTAGAAATCACTGTGCTCACAGCTGAGCTCGGTTAGCCACTCCTCTCCCCTTTAGTATCTGGGCTCTGTTGCAAATACTTGTCAGAGCATGCAAGCATTTGCTGCATGGCTAATAGAGGGAGAGGAGTTCATATGAGAAGGAGAGTTGGAGGAGTAATCTGTGACTGTTGCTTGGTTTGTATGTCTGGTAATTCCCTATCCTTATCTATTTTGGTTTATTCCCCTACCTCCATGCCCCGGTGCATTGTTCTGTTATATGTGAGTGAATATTTTGTATGCCTGGAGTATTCTGTTAACCCTTGTTTGTGTTACCTTGTTTGTCTGTCGGGTTGGTGTACTACGGTGCACATAAGTGCCCCTCTTCCCTGGGTGTGGGAAGAGAATAGATGGAGGGCTAACTCAGGAGATAAGGCAAGAGTGGAGGCCTTGGCATCTTCACCTTAAGAAGTATCCCGGGGAGTAGGGCAAGCTAAGGCACCCCTCTAGTGTTAGGGACAGGGAAAGAGCCCCTGGTCCTGGGTCACCCAAAGGCTGAGTCGTGATATTTGCTCTAACAATAACCATTTTTTCTAATCCATTATCGATCCAATCGCTGCTCTGACAGGGCAACTGCGGCAGCTCAGTCTGGAGGTGGAAGATATACACATGGTAGTTTTGCAGTACCCTGATACATCTGGTGTGGGATTCCCATCTCCCAAGCAAACCATAGCTGATCCCACGATCGCTTTACTTGACAGGTTTTCTGACTGGCGTGACAAGTTTGCTGTGTTCCAGGAGGACTGTAAACTGTAGTTCAGGTTACGTCCAGTTTTCTCTGGTATAGAGGAGCAACGTGTGAGGATAGTAATCTCGCTCCTCCAGGGGGACCCCCAAGTGTGGGCATTTTCTCTCCTGTTTGACTCTCAGTCACTTCAGAAGGTGGAGGGATTTTTTCTGGCACTCGGCCTTATATATGATGACCCCGATCACATCTCCTTAGCTGAGTCCACACTGCTCCATCTTCAGCAAGAAGACCGGCCGGAGGAGGAATATTGCTGAGTTCTGGAGGTGGGCCACAGACACCAAGTGGAATGAACCCGCGCTCCATAGTCAGTTCTGTGAGGGGCTCACAGTAAGGGTGAAGGATGCCTACTTTGCCAGAGACATAGGGAGTAACCTCTGTGTGCGGGAAGTCCGGGGTCAAGGGAGGTCAGCACTGAGCCTACTGAGGAACCCATGCAGGTGTGTCTGGCGTAAGGGGCGAGTGTGTTTCATTTGTGGTAAAAAGACCATTTCATGGGCATGTGTCCCTCCTGATCACATAGTAAACAACTGCCAGGAAAACTAAGTGGCCCGGGTTGCAGGGAGGTTAGCAACCCGGGTGTCCTCATCACCTCCATGGGTAGGACACAATTTTTTCAACCAGGTGTAATCTACCTGGGTGAGTTTAAGGTGGACGTGTCTACATTTTTGGAAAGTGGGGCGGGGTATAATTTGATCTATGCTAGGTTCGTCCAGGTCCAAAGCCTCATCCCACATACTCTGTTATGACCTGGTGGTCAGGACAATAATGGACCTGGTGGTTAAGAGCACACGGAATGACCTGATAGTTACTGACAATAAGGACGAGCTCTGGGACGTGGGAACTCTGCTGACCGCAATCCCTAATCCTATCAAACACACTAGAAATAGCCGTGGATTGCGCCTAACGCTCCCTATGCAACTCGGCACAGCCTAAGGAACTAGCTAGCCCTGAAGAAAGAAAAATAAAGCCTACCTTGCCTCAGAGAAATTCCCCAAAGGAAAAGGCAGCCCCCCACATATAATGACTGTGAGTAAAGATAAAAATACAAACACATAGATGAAATAGATTTAGCAAAGTGAGGCCCGACTTACTGAACAGACCGAGGATAGGAAAGGTTACTTTGCGGTCAGCACAAAAACCTACAAAAAGACCACGCAGAGGGCGCAAAAAGACCCTCCGCACCGACTCACGGTGCGGAGGCGCTCCCTCTGCGTCCCAGAGCTTACAGCAAGCAAGACCACAATAAAAATAGCAAGCTGGACAGAAAAATAGCAAACCAAAGAAATACAAGCTGAAACTTAGCTTCTGCTGGGAAGACAGGTCACAAGAACGATCCAGGAGTGAACTAGACCAATACTGGAACATTGACAGGTGGCATGGAGCAAAGATCTAAGTGGAGTTAAATAGAGCAGCCTGCTAACGACTTAACCTCGTCACCTGTGGAAGGAACCTCAGAAACACCCACCAGAGGAAGTCCATGGACAGAACCAGCCGAAGTACCATTCATGACCACAGGAGGGAGCCCGACAACAGAATTCACAACAGTACCCCCCCCTTGAGGAGGGGTCACCGAACCCTCACCAGAGCCCCCAGGCCGACCAGAATGAGCCAAATGAAAGGCACGAACCAGATCGGCAGCATGAACATCAGAGGCAAAAACCCAGGAATTATCTTCCTGACCATAACCCTTCCACTTGACCAGGTACTGGAGTTTCCGTCTCGAAACACAAGAATCCAAAATCTTCTCCACCACATACTCCAACTCCCCCTCAACCAACACCGGGGCAGGAGGATCAACGGATGGAACCATAGGCGCCACGTATCTCCGCAATAACGACCTATGGAACACATTATGGATGGCAAAAGAAGCAGGAAGGGCCAAACGAAATGACACAGGATTGATAACCTCAGAAATCTTATACGGACCAATGAAACGAGGCTTAAACTTAGGAGAGGAAACCTTCATAGGAACATAACGAGACGACAACCAAACCAAATCCCCAACACGAAGTCTGGGACCCACACAGCGCCGGCGGTTAGCGAAACGTTGAGCCTTCTCCTGGGACAATGTCAAATTGTCCACCACATGAGTCCAAATCTGCTGCAACCTATCCACCACAGTATCTACACCAGGACAGTCCGAAGACTCAACCTGCCCTGAAGAGAAACGAGGATGGAAACCAGAATTGCAGAAAAACTGCGAAACCAAAGTAGCCGAGCTGGCCCGATTATTAAGGGCGAACTCAGCCAACGGCAAAAAGGACACCCAATCATCCTGATCAGCAGAAACAAAGCATCTCAGATATGTTTCCAAAGTTTGATTAGTTCGTTCGGTTTGGCCATTTGTCTGAGGATGGAAAGCCGAGGAAAAAGACAAATCAATGCCCATCCTTGCACAAAAGGATCGCCAAAACCTCGATACAAACTGGGAACCTCTGTCAGAAACGATGTTCTCCGGGATACCATGTAAACGAACCACATGCTGGAAAAATAATGGCACCAAATCAGAGGAGGAAGGCAATTTAGACAAAGGTACCAAATGGACCATCTTAGAAAAGCGATCACAAACCACCCAAATGACCGACATCTTTTGAGAGACGGGGAGATCCGAAATAAAATCCATAGAAATATGCGTCCAGGGCCTCTTCGGGACCGGCAAGGGCAAAAGCAACCCACTGGCACGAGAACAGCAGGGCTTAGCCCGAGCACAAGTCCCACAGGACTGCACAAAAGAACGCACATCCCGTGACAAAGACGGCCACCAAAAGGATCTAGCCACCAAATCTCTGGTACCAAAGATTCCAGGATGCCCAGCCAACACTGAACAATGAATCTCAGAGATAACTCTACTAGTCCATCTATCAGGGACAAACAGTTTCTCCGCTGGGCAA
Source organism: Ranitomeya imitator (assembly GCF_032444005.1). NCBI lineage: Eukaryota > Metazoa > Chordata > Amphibia > Anura > Dendrobatidae > Ranitomeya > Ranitomeya imitator. Next base: position 226,381,166 of record NC_091284.1, read on the forward strand.
CGGTCAGGTCTATCAGCCTGAAATTTTTGCAGCACCCGCCGCAAATCAGGTGAGATGGCAGACAAAATTACCCCCTCTTTGAGAATACCCGCCGGCTCAGGAACACCCGGAGAGTCGGGCACAAAACTCCTTGACAGGGCATCAGCCTTCACATTCTTAGAGCCTGGAAGGTACGAAACCACAAAATCAAAACGGGAGAAAAATAACGACCATCGAGCCTGTCTCGGATTCAACCGTTTGTCAGACTCAAGATAAGTCAAATTCTTGTGATCTGTCAAGACCACCACGCGATGCTTGGCTCCTTCAAGCCAATGACGCCACTCCTCGAATGCCCACTTCATGGCCAACAACTCACGATTACCAACATCATAATTACGCTCAGCAGGCGAAAACTTTCTAGAAAAGAAAGCACATGGCTTCATCACCGAGCCATCAGAACTTCTTTGCGACAAAACAGCCCCTGCTCCAATCTCAGAAGCATCAACCTCAACCTGAAACGGGAGCGAAACATCTGGCTGGCACAACACAGGAGCAGAAGAAAAACGACGTTTCAACTCCTGAAAAGCCTCTACAGCTGCAGAAGACCAATTGACCACATCAGCACCCTTCTTGGTCAAATCAGTCAACGGTTTAGCAACAGTAGAAAAATTAACGATGAAGCGCCGATAAAAATTAGCAAAGCCCAGGAACTTTTGCAGGCTCTTCACAGATGTCGGCTGAGTCCAATCGTAAATGGCCTGGACTTTAACAGGGTCCATCTCGATAGTAGAAGGGGAAAAAATGATCCCCAAAAATGAAACCTTCTGAACTCCAAAGAGACACTTTGACCCCTTCACAAACAAGGAATTTGCACGAAGGACCTGGAACACCATTCTGACCTGCTTCACGTGAGACTCCCAATCATCCGAAAAGACCAAAATATCATCCAAATACACAATCAGGAATTTATCCAGGTACTCTCGGAAGATGTCATGCATAAAGGACTGAAATACTGATGGAGCATTGGAAAGCCCGAATGGCATAACCAGGTACTCAAAATGGCCCTCGGGCGTATTAAATGCTGTTTTCCATTCATCGCCTTGTTTAATACGCACAAGATTATACGCCCCTCGAAGATCTATCTTGGTGAACCAACTAGCCCCTTTAACCCCTTTACCCCCAAGGGTGGTTTGCACGTCAATGACCAGGCCAATTTTTACAATTCTGACCACTGTCCCTTTATGAGGTTATAACTCTGGAACGCTTCAACGGATCCTGGTGATTCTGACTTTGTTTTCTCGTGACATATTGTACTTCATGATATTGGTAAAATTTATTTGATAGTACCTGCGTTTATTTGTGAAAAAAACGGAAATTTGGCAAAAATTATGAAAATTTCGCAATTTTCAAACTTTGAATTTTTATGCAATTAAATCACAGAGATATGTCACACAAAATACTTAATAAGTAACATTTCCCACATGTCTACTTTACATCAGCATAATTTTGGAACCAAATTTTTTTTTTGTTAGGGAGTTATAAGGGTTAAAAGTTGACCAGCAATTTCTCATTTTTACAACACCATTTCTTTTTTAGGGACCACATCTCATTTGAAGTTATTTTGAGGGGTCTAAATGATAGAAAATACCCAAGTGTGACACCATTCTAAAAACTGCACCTCTCTAGGTGCTCAAAACCACATTCAAGAAGCTTATTAACCCTTCAGGTGTTTAATAGGAATTTTTGGAATGTTTAAATAAAAATGAACATTTAACTTTTTTTCACAAAAAATTTACTTCAGCTCCAATTTGTTTTATTTTACCAAGGGTAACAGGAGAAAATGGACCCCAAAAGTTGTTGTGCAATTTGTCCTGAGTATGCTGATACCCCATATGTGACAGTAAACCACTGTTTGGGCGCATGGGAGAGCTCGGAAGGGAAGGAGCGCCGTTTGACTTTTCAATGCAAAATTGGCTGGAATTGAGATGGGACGCCATGTTGCGTTTGGAGAGCCACTGATGTGCCTAAACATTGAAACCCCCCACAAGTGACACAATTTTGGAAAGTAGACCCCCTAAGGAACTTATCTAGAGGTGTGGTGGGCACTTTGACCCACCAAGTGCTTCACAGAAGTTTATAATGCAGAACCGTAAAAATAAAAAATCATATTTTTTCACAAAAATTATATTTTTGCCCCCAATTTTTTAGTTTTCCAAGGGTTAGAGAAGAAATTGGACCTCAAAACTTGTTGTACAATTTGTCCTGAGTACGCTGATATCCCATATGTGGGGGTAAACCACTGTTTGGGCACATGGTAGAGCTCGCAAGGGAAGGAGCACCGTTTGACTTTTCATGCCAAAATTGACAGGAATTGAGATGGGACGCCATGTTGCATTTGGAGAGCCACTGATGTGCCTAAACATTGAAACCCCCCACAAGTGACACCATTTTGGAAAGTAGACCCCCTAAGGAACTTATCTGGATGTGTGGTGAGCACTTTGACCCACCAAGGGCTTCACAGAAGTTTATAATGCAGAGCCATAAAAATAAAACAAAAGTTTTTTCCCACAAAAATTATTTTTTAGCCCCCAGTTTTGTATTTTCCCTAGGGTAACAGGAGAAATTGGACCCCAAAAGTTGTTGTCCAATTTGTCCTGAGTACGCTGATACCCTATATGTGGCGGGGGAACCACAATTTGGGCGCATGGGAGGGCTCGGAAGGGAAGGAGTGCCATTTGGAATGCAGACTTAGATGGAATGGTCTGCAGGCGTCACATTGCGTTTGCAGAGCCCCTAATGTACCTAAACAGTAGAAACCCCCACAAGTGACACCATTTTGGAAAGTAGACCCCCTAAGGAACTCATCTAGATGTGTTGTGAGAGCTTTGAACCCCCAAGTATTTCACTACAGTTTATAACGCAGAGCGGTGCAAATAAAAAATATTTTTTTTTCCACAAAAATTATATTTTAGCCCCCAGTTTTGTATTTTTCCAAGGGTAGCAGGAGAAATTGGACCCTAAATGTTGTTGTCCAATTTGTCCTGAGTACGCTGATACCCGATATGTGGGGGGGAACCACCGTTTGGGCGCATGGGAGGGCTCGGAATGGAAGGAGCATCATTTGGAATGCAGACTTAGATGGATTGGTCTGCAGGCGTCACATTGCGTTTGCAGAGCCCCTAATGTACCTAAACAGTAGAAACCCCCCACAAGTGACCCCATATTGGAAACTAGACCCCTCAATGAACTTATCTAGATGTGTTGTGAGAACTTTGAACCCCCAAGTGTTTCACTACAGTTTATAACGCAGAGCCGTGAAAATAAAAAATCTTTTTGTTTTCCCACAAAAATTATTTTTTAGCCCCCAGTTTTGTATTTTCCCAAGGGTAACAGGAGAAATTGGACCACAAAAGTTGTTGTCCTATTTGTCCTGAGTACTCTGATACCCCATATGTTGGGGTAAACCCCTGTTTGGGCACACGGGAGAGCTCGGAAGGGAAGGAGCACTGTTTTACTTTTTCAACGCAGAATTGGCTGGAATTGAGATCGGACGCCATGTCGTGTTTGGAATATCTTTAAGTTTTGTATCACGTCACTCCTCCTTAATTAGGTGCTCAGAGAAGGGATGCCAACCCCTATTTCAATATAATAAGAAAAAATCCGGCACTCAAAGAATCATGAAAAAATGATATATTTATTCAATAATCCAACTATAAGTCATATATAACGTTTCGGCCTTTATGGCCTTCATCAGACTAGAATACAAAAGAGACAAAGAAGAAACATAATATAGAATAATTCATTACAAGTCAATATAAATCATAATCATTTTACAAATAAATCCGTCATTCCTCAGATTTACTGGATCTTACATTGTGAATACACAGTCAAAAATTCATCCTAAGTTCACAGAAAAAATTGATTTATCCATATAGTTCATATCATTCCAGAGAAAAAAATCTTTTTCAACAGAAAAAATCTTAGATATCCATCGTATGGCTCATAAACCACGAGTCCATAATACATTTTCAAGACAAAAAAAATTATAAACAAAAAATTAATGTACAGGCAAAAATTACCATATATTATAATCTTTCATGATAATCCCAATACACAAAAAATTAGCCATATATAAACAACTGCATAAGGTATAATGTCCATACTTCATAACCAAAACTAATAAGTCCCATATAATAGAGCCTCCTAACTAGGGTAAACAAGGAAGGGAACCATGGATTTACAATAGGAAAAAATGTGAACGCTTACCAGTGGATGCAGACACTATTGAAATCACTGGTATAGCATAAAGGACCCCAATAGGAGTTCTAGAACCAGAAATAAAGATTTAGAAACTTAAATTTAAACACATTACATCACATAAGAAATCCAACATGTGCGCACCCCACAGTCTCTTATAGTAAAAATACTGAGCAGGCTTACCGGATCAAAGAATGAAAAATCCCCGTGTGGCTGACCGCGAGGAGCGGCGTGTGTAATGTCCGATACCCAGCAGCTCTCAGGTCGGCGCTAAAATAGCCCTCAACCCGGAAGTGACAAGACAAGAGGCGACTGGCACGCAAATGGAACGCAAGAAAGAAAAGCGGCGCAACCGGAAGTGCGTCACCATGGTGTTAGAAGTTAGTGCTCATCAATGGAAGCAGTGAAAAGAACGAAACTCCTCCTCCACATAGAATCCGACAGCGCTGGAACGTACAAATAGGGTAAGTATGGTGTAAAACACAGAATCAATTCGTCGCCTATGGAAACAGAATATGAAAAATAAAAATTAATAACTTAAAAAAGGATAGAAGGCAAAACTATATGAGACTATCGGCATAAAAAGAACTCCAAAGGAAAAATAAATACCACCTAAAAATATTGTATATCACTAATTGGGAATATCAACATAAGTACATAAATATATACATTCACAGAACATATTATAAAAATAATATCTCCTAGTATAAGTCTCCGGTTGGGATGTTCACAATTGTCACATATTTAAAAGAGACCCGCAAGATTATAGTCCCTATTTAGACCCTTGGGTTCCAAACTTTGCAAAAAATGGATCCAGTAAGCTTCTCTATGTAATAATTTTTTCTTTAAATTACCTCCTCTTCTATTTAAAGAAATTTGCTCCAACACTAAAAAGCGTAATTGTGCTATTGAATGTCCCGCCTCGCTGAAGTGATATGGAATAGGAAGGTGGAATTTACCACAACGTATATCCGATTTATGGTGCGATATCCGATCTTTAATCGCTTGGCTTGTCTCACCCACATACATTTTCCCACAAGGGCATTTTATAGCATAAACAACCTGTTTTGACTGACACGTAAAAAAACCTCGAATAGGGATATCTGCCCCGGTTCGGGGGTGTGAAATTTTATGACCCCTTAAAACATTTGCGCATTGTGCACATTGTAAACAAGGAAAGGTCCCTCTTCGTGGAGTCTGTAAAAATGTTTGATGTAAAGTGCTAGCGGGCGAACCCACATCAGCTCTAACAATTTTATTCTTCAAATTGTTCGGTCGTCTAAAGCACGGTAAGAATGGAGCTTGGAATTCAGGTATTTTTGGAAAACTATCCTTCAATATGTGCCAATGTTTACGAATTTTATGATGCAATTTGTACATATAGGGATGAAACGTATGTACTAAAGGAATTCTCACCGATGGTTCCAAACTCCTATCTCGATTTCCACTATTACGACACCGTCGTAAAAAATGTCGTGGATAACCCCTATCTAAAAATTTATTTTCCATCTCATCCAAGCGTTGCGAGCAAATATCTGGATCACTTACAATCCTACGGACTCTGTCAAATTGCGAGCAAGGAATTGATTTTTTAACAGCTTTAGGATGACAACTCTGATAAGAAAGGAGATTATTGCGATCTGTATCTTTCACATATAAATCAACCATCAGTGTACCGTCAGACTTTTGGATTACCTTGGTGTCCAAGAAATTAATCACCTCACGATTGAAACTTAAAGTAAAAGAAAGTTCAGGCCAAATTGAATTGATATAATTAAAGAATTCATATAAACTCTCACATGTGCCTCTCCATAAACAAAACACATCGTCGATGTATCTACGCCATAATAAACAATGGGACTGATATAACTCATTACTATATATAAACTCTGTTTCAAAAGATGACATGAAACCATTAGCATATGGTGGGGCCACATTGGACCCCATCGCTGAGCCTTGTACTTGAACATAAAAGGTGTCCTCAAAAATAAAGAAGTTTTCTGTCAGAACCAGATGTAATAAGTCTCAGAGAAAGGAAATTACCCTGGAATCCATATGTGAGTCATTCAGTAATTGTTCTGTCGCCCTGATCCCTTTAGCATGTTGAATAGAAGTATATAGATTATTTACATCTAGAGTAACTAATAAAGTGTTCTCCGGTAATTTTCCTAATCCATGAATAATCTCCAAAAAAGCCCCTGTATCTAGCAAAAAGGCCGGCGTCTTTTTAATTAGGGGTGTCAACACTTTTTCCAACAGAATTGAAAGTGGCGAAAGAATAGAGTCCGTGGAGGCAACTATTGGTCTACCTGGAGGTTTCTCTAAATTTTTATGTATTTTTGGTAATACATAGAATACGGGAATTATTGGAAATTCATTTATAAGAAAATCCTTAGTTTTTTTTATCTATAACCTGTGTAAGTAAAGCTTCCTCCAATATACCAGCAATCTTATTCCTAATTCGGGGAGTAGGATCAGTAGTTAAAGGCAGATATATATCTCTATTAGACAATTGTGATAAGATCTCACTGGTAAGCGTTCACATTTTTTCCTATTGTAAATCCATGGTTCCCTTCCTTGTTTACCCTGGTTAGGAGGCTCTAGTATATGGGACTTATTAGTTTTGGTTATGAAGTATGGACATTATACCTTATGCAGTTGTTTATATATGGCTAATTTTTTGTGTATTGGGATTATCATGAAAGATTATAATATATGGTAATTTTTGCCTGTACATTAATTTTTTGTTTATAATTTTTTTTGTCTTGAAAATGTATTATGGACTCGTGGTTTATGAGCCATACGATGGATATCTAAGATTTTTTCTGTTGAAAAAGATTTTTTTCTCTGGAATGATATGAACTATATGGATAAATCAATTTTTTCTGTGAACTTAGGATGAATTTTTGACTGTGTATTCACAATGTAAGATCCAGTAAATCTGAGGAATGACGGATTTATTTGTAAAATGATTATGATTTATATTGACTTGTAATGAATTATTCTATATTATGTTTCTTTTTTGTCTCTTTTGTATTCTAGTCTGATGAAGGCCATAAAGGCCGAAACGTTATATATGACTTATAGTTGGATTATTGAATAAATATATCATTTTTTCATGATTCTTTGAGTGCCGGATTTTTTCTTATTATGTCGTGTTTGGAAACCCCCCAATTATAACTGAAACCCTAATCCAAACACACCCCTAACCCTAATTCCAACGGTAACCCTAACCACACCTCTAACCCTGACACACCCCTAACCCTAATCCCAACCCCATTCCCAACTGTAAATGTAATCTAAACCCTAACCCTAACTTTAGCCCCAACCCTAACCCTAGCCCTAACCCTAGCCCTAACCATAACCCTAACCCTAACCCTAGCCCTAACCCTAGCCCTAACCCTAACCCTAGCCCTAGCCCTAACCCTAACCTTAGCCCTAATGGGAAAATGGAAATAAATACATTTTTTTTATTTTTCCATAACTAAGGGGGTGATGAAGGGGGGTTTGATTTACTTTTATAGCGAGTTTTTTAGCGGATTTTTATGATTGGCAGCCGTCACACACTGAAAGACGCTTTTTATTGCAAAAAATATTTTTTGCGTTACCACATTTTGAGAGCTATAATTTTTCCATATTTTGGTCCACAGAGTCATATGAGGTCTTGTTTTTTGCGGGACGAGTTGACGTTTTTATTGGTAACATTTTCGGGCACGTGACATTTTTTGATCGCTTTTTATTCCGATTTTTGTGAGGAAGAATGACCAAAAACCAGCTATTCATGAATTTCTTTTGGGGGAGGCGTTTATACCGTTCCGCGTTTGGTAAAATTGATAAAGCAGTTTTATTCTTCGGGTCAGTACGATTACAGTGATATCTCATTTATATCATTTTTTATGTTTTGGCGCTTTTATACGATAAAAACTATTTTACAGAAAAAATAATTATTTTTGCATCGCTTTATTCTGAGGACTATAACTTTTTTATTTTTTTGCTGATGATGCTGTATGGCAGCTCGTTTTTTGCGGGACAAGATGACGCTTTCAGCGGTACCATGGTTAGTTATATCTGTCTTTTTGATCGCGTGTTATTCTACTTTTTGTTCGGCGGTATGATAATAAAGTGTTGTATTTTGCCTCGATTTTTTTTTTTTTTCTTACGGTGTTTACTGAAGGGGTTAACTAGTGGGACAGTTTTATAGGTCGGGTCGTTATGGACGCGGCGATACTAAATATGTGTACTTTTATTTTTTTTTAATTTAGATGAAGAAATGTATTTATGTGAATAATATTTTTTTTTTTTTTCATTATTTAGGAATATTTTTTTTTATTTTTTTTTTACACATTTGGACATTTTTTTTATTTACTTTTTTACTTTGTCCCAGGGGGGGACATCACAGATCAGTGATCTGACAGTTTGCACAGCACTCTGTCAGATCACTGATCTGACATGCAGCGCTGCAGCCTTCACAGTGCCTGCTCTGAGCAGGCTCTGTGAAGCCACCTCCCTCCCTGCAGGACCCGGATCCGCGGCCATCTTGGATCCGGGCCTGGAGCAGGGAGGGAGGGAGGTAAGACCCTCGCAGCAACGCGATCACATCGCGTTGCTGCGGGGGGCTCAGGGAAGCCCGCAGGGAGCCCCCTCCCTGCGCAGTGCTTCCCTGTACCGCCGGCACATCGCGATCATCTTTGATCGCGGTGTGCCGGGGGTTAATGTGCCGGGGTCGGTCCGTGACCGCTCCTGGCACATATTGCCGGATGTCAGCTGCGATAAGCAGCTGACACCCGGCCGCGATCGGCCGCGCTCTCCCCGTGAGCACTGCCGATCGCTATGACGTACTATCCCGTCCAGGGTCAGATAAGCCCAGGGCACCTCGACGGGGAATTAAATTAATTGCACAATCGCAATCCCTATGAGGAGGTAGGGCACTGGCTTTGGGCTCATCAAATACATCCCGATAATCCGACAAAAACTCTGGAACTTCAGAAGGAGTGGAAGACGAAATAGACAAAAATGGAACATCACCATGTACCCCCTGGCAACCCCAGCTGGACACAGTCATAGATTTCCAGTCCAATACTGGATTATGAACCTGTAGCCATGGCAACCCCAAAACAACCACATCATACAGATTATGCAACACCAGAAAGCGGATATCCTCCTGATGTGCAGGAGCCATGCACATGGTCAATTGGGTCTAGTACTGAGGCTTATTCTTGGCCAAAGGCGTAGCATCAATTCCTCTCAATGGAATAGGATACTGCAAGGGCTCCAAGAAAAAACCACAGCGCCTAGCATACTCCAAGTCCATCAAATTCAGGGCAGCGCCTGAATCCACAAATGCCATAACAGAATAGGATGACAAAGAGCAAATCAGAGTAACGGACAATAGAAATTTAGACTGTACCGTACCAATGGTGGCAGACTGTTGTGAATTCTGTGGCTGAGCTCCCTCCTGTGGTCACAAGTGGTACTTCGGCTGATTCTCTCTGTGAGCTTCCGTTGGTGGAGGGAAGTGGTACTGCGGCTTCTGAGTTTCCTCCCTCAGGTGTTGTGGTGAGGTCGTTAGGGGCTGCTCTACTTAAGTCCACCTAGTGCTTTGATCCTGGCTTCCTGTCAATGTTCCAGTATTGGACTTGTTTTCCTCCTGGATCGTTCCTGTGGCCTGCTGCTCTGCATAGCTAAGTTTTCCTTTGCTATTTTGTTTGCTTTTCTTCTGTCCAGCTTATCTATTTGTTTGCTGGAAGCTCTGGGACGCAGAGGGTGCACCTCCGTGCCGTTAGTTCGGTGCGGAGGGTCTTTTTGCCCTCTTTGCGTGGTTTTTAGGGTTTTGTGTTGACCGCAAAGTTACCTTTCCTATCCTCGATCTGTTCAGAAAGTCGGGCCTCACTTTGCTAAATCTATTTCATCTCTACGTTTGTCTTTTCATCTTAACTCACAGTCATTATATGTGGGGGGCTGCCTTTTCCTTTGGGGTATTTCTCTGAGGCAAGGTAGGCTTATTTTCTATCTTCAGGCTAGCTAGTTTCTCAGGCTGTGCCGAGTTGCATAGGTAGCGTTAGGTGCAATCCACGGCTGCCTCTAGTGTTGTTGGAGAGGATCAGGGATTGCGGTCAACAGAGTTCCCACGTCTCAGAGCTCGTTCTATGTTTTTGGATTATTGTCAGATCACTGTATGTGCTCTGACCTCTATGTTCACTGTGGTACTGAATTGCCTAATCATAACAGTACAGGAAGCCTAAAGTACTAATGATTCTCAATAGAGGGAAAAGAGAAGTTCTGAGACCATTTTTTTTTCTCTGCACTGTGTTTTGCCTTTTTTTTCCCCTAGACATTTGGGTGGTTCAGGACACAGGTGTAGCAATGGACATTAGAAGTCTGTCTTCATGTGTGGATCAGCTCTCGGCAAGAGTACAAAAGATTCAAGACACTATTGATCAGAAATCTATGTTAGAACCAAGAATTCCTATTCCTGATTTGTTTTTTTGGTGATAGAACTAAGTTTCTGAGTTTCAAAAATAATTGTAAACTATTTCTGGCCTTGAAACCTCACTCCTCTGGTGATCCAGTTCAACAGGTTTTGATCATTATTTCTTTTTTGCGTGGCGACCCTCAGGACTGGGCATTTTCTCTTGCGCCAGGAGATCCTGCATTAAGTAATATCGATGCGTTTTTCCTGGCGCTCGGTTTGCTGTACGATGAACCTAATTCAGTGGATCTGGCAGAAAAAAATTTGCTGGCTCTTTGTCAGGGTCAGGATGAGATAGAGTTATATTGTCAGAAATTTAGAAAGTGGTCCGTGCTCACTCTGTGGAATGAATCTGCGCTGGCAGCTATGTTCAGAAAGGGTCTCTCTGAAGCCCTTAAGGATGTCATGGTGGGATTTCCTATGCCTGCTGGTTTGAATGAGTCTATGTCTTTGGCCATTCAGATTGGTCGACACTTGCGTGAGCGTAAATCTGTGCACCATTCTTTTCCAGGAAGTTTTCGCCTGCTGAGCGAAATTATGATGTGGGCAACCGAGAGTTGCTGGTCATGAGGTGGGCATTCGAGGAGTGGCGTCATTGGCTTGAAGGAGCTAAGCATCGCGTGGTGGTATTGACTGATCATAAGAACTTGACTTATCTCAAGTCTGCCAAGCGGTTGAATCCTAGACAGGCTCGTTGGTCGCTGTTTTTTGCCCGTTTTGACTTTGTGATTTCGTACCTTCCGGGCTCTAGGAATGTGAAGGCGGATGCTCTGTCTAGGAGTTTTGTGCCCGACTCTCCGGGTTTGTCTGAGCCGGCGGGTATCCTCAAGGAAGGAGTAATTGTGTCTGCCATCTCCCCTGATTTGCGGCGAGTGCTGCAAAAATTTCAGGCTAATAAACCTGATCGTTGTCCAGCGGAGAAACTGTTTGTCCCTGATAGGTGGACGAATAAAGTTATCTCTGAGGTTCATTGTTCGGTCTTGGCTGGTCATCCTGGAATCTTTGGTACCAGAGAGTTAGTGGCTAGATCCTTTTGGTGGCCATCTCTGTCGCGGGATGTGCGTACTTTTGTGCAGTCCTGTGGGATTTGTGCTCGGGCTAAGCCCTGCTGTTCTCGTGCCAGTGGGTTGCTTTTGCCCTTGCCAGTCCCGAAGAGGCCTTGGACACATATCTCTATGGATTTTATTTCAGATCTTCCCGTTTCTCAAAAGATGTCAGTCATTTGGGTGGTCTGTGATCGCTTTTCTAAGATGGTCCATTTGGTACCCTTGTCTAAGTTGCCTTCCTCCTCTGATTTGGTGCCATTGTTCTTCCAGCATGTGGTTCGTTTACATGGCATTCCAGAGAATATCGTTTCTGACAGAGGTTCCCAGTTTGTTTCGAGGTTTTGGCGAACTTTTTGTGGTAGGATGGGCATTGACTTGTCTTTTTCCTCGGCTTTCCATCCTCAGACTAATGGCCAGACCGAACGAACCAATCAGACCTTGGAAACATATCTGAGATGTTTTGTTTGTGCTGATCAGGATGACTGGGTGTCCTTTTTGCCTTTGGCTGAGTTCGCCCTTAATAATCGGGCCAGCTCGGCTACCTTGGTTTCGCCATTTTTCTGCAACTCTGGGTTCCATCCTCGTTTCTCGTCAGGACAGGTTGAGTCTTCGGACTATCCTGGTGTGGATACTGTGGTGGACAGGTTGCAGCAGATTTGGACTCAGGTAGTGGACAATTTGACCTTGTCCCAGGAGAAGGCTCAACGTTTTGCTAATCGCAGACGCTGTGTGGGTCCCCGACTTCGTGTTGGGGATCTGGTTTGGTTGTCTTCTCGTCATATTCCTATGAAGGTTTCCTCTCCTAAGTTTAAACCTCGTTTCATTGGTCCGTATAGGATTTCTGAGGTTCTTAATCCTGTGTCTTTTCGTCTGACCCTTCCAGATTCTTTTTCCATACATAACGTATTCCATAGGTCATTGTTGCGGAGATACGTGGCACCTATGGTTCCATCTGTTGACCCTCCTGCCCCGGTTTTGGTGGAGGGGGAGTTGGAGTATATTGTGGAGAAGATTTTGGATTCTCGTGTTTCAAGACGGAAACTCCAGTATCTGGTTAAGTGGAAGGGTTATGCTCAGGAAGATAATTCCTGGGTCTTTGCCTCTGATGTCCATGCTCCCGATCTTGTTCGTGCCTTTCATGTGGCTCATCCTGGTCGGCCTGGGGGCTCTGGTGAGGGTTCGGTGACCCCTCCTCAAGGGGGGGGTACTGTTGTGAATTCTGTGGCAGAGCTCCCTCCTGTGGTCACAAGTGGTACTTCGGCTGATTCTCTCTGTGAGCTTCCGTTGGTGGAGGGAAGTGGTACTGCGGCTTCTGAGTTTCCTCCCTCAGGTGTTGTGGTGAGGTTGTTAGAGGCTGCTCTACTTAATTCCACCTAGTGCTTTGATCCTGGCTTCCTGTCAATGTTCCAGTATTGGACTTGTTTTCCTCCTGGATCGTTCCTGTGGCCTGCTGCTCTGCATATCTAAGTTTTCCTTTGCTATTTTGTTTGCTTTTCTTCTGTCCAGCTTATCTATTTGTTTGCTGGAAGCTCTGGGACGCAGAGGGTGTACCTCCGTGCCGTTAGTTCGGTGCGGAGGGTCTTTTTGCCCCCTTTGCGTGGTTTTTAGGGTTTTGTGTTGACCGCAAAGTTACCTTTCCTATCCTCGATCTGTTCAGAAAGTCGGGCCTCACTTTGCTAAATCTATTTCATCTCTACGTTTGTCTTTTCATCTTAACTCACAGTCATTATATGTGGGGGGCTGCCTTTTCCTTTGGGGTATTTCTCTGAGGCAAGGTAGGCTTATTTTCTATCTTCAGGCTAGCTAGTTTCTCAGGCTGTGCCGAGTTGCATAGGTAGCGTTAGGCGCAATCCACGGCTGCCTCTAGTGTTGTTGGAGAGGATCAGGGATTGCGGTCAACAGAGTTCCCACGTCTCAGAGCTCGTTCTATGTTTTTGGATTATTGTCAGATCACTGTATGTGCTCTGACCTCTATGTTCACTGTGGTACTGAATTGCCTAATCATAACAGCAGACCTAGCGAACCGCTTAGTGCGCTTAGGACAATCGGATATAGCATGAGTGTAATCACCACAGTAAAAACATAGCCCATTCTGACGTCTGTGTTCTTGCCGTTCAGCTCTGGTCAAAGTCCTATCACATTGCATAGGCTCAGGCCCATGCTCAGATAGTACCGCCAAATGGTGCACAGCTTTACGCTCACGCAAGCGTCGATCGATCTGAATGGCCAAGGACATAGACTCATTCAGACCAGCAGGCATGGGAAATCGCACCATGACATCCTTAAGGGCTTCAGAGAGACCCTTTCTGAAGATTGCTGCCAGGGCACATTCATTCCACTGAGTGAGCACAGACCACTTTCTAAACTTCTAACAATATATCTCCGCTTCATCCTGACCCTGACACAGAGCCAGCAAGATTTTCTCTGCCTGATCCACTGAATTAGGTTCGTCATAAAGCAATCCAAGCGCCAGAAAAAACGCATCAACATCACGCAATGCCGGATCTCCTGGCGCAAGGGAAAATGCCCAGTCTTGAGGGTCACCACGTAACAAAGAAATAATGATCTTTACTTGTTGAACAGGGTCACCTGAGGAGCGAGGTTTCAAGGCAAGAAACAATTTGCAATTATTTTTGAAATTCAAGAACTTAGATCTATCACCAAAAAACAAATCAGGAATTGGATTCCTAGGCTCTGACATCGGATTATGAACCACTAAATCTGGAATGATTTGTACCCTTGTAGTGAGATTATCCATCCAAGAGGACAGACCTTGAATGTCCATGTTTACACCTGTGTCCTGAACCACCCAGAGGTAAAGGGGAAAAGAGAGACAAAACACAGTGCAAAGAAAAAAAAATGGTCTCAGAACTTCTCTTATCCCTCTACTGAGATGCATTAGTACTTTGGGCCACCTGTACTGTTATGACCTGGTGGTCAGGACAATAATGGACCTGGTGGTTAAGAGCACACGGAATGACCTGATAGTTACTGACAATAAGGACGAGCTCTGGGACGTGGGAACTCTGCTGACCGCAATCCCTAATCCTATCAAACACACTAGAAATAGCCGTGGATTGCGCCTAACGCTCCCTATGCAACTCGGCACAGCCTAAGAAACTAGCTAGCACTGAAGAAAGAAAAATAAAGCCTACCTTGCCTCAGAGAAATTCCCCAAAGGAAAAGGCAGCCCCCCACATATAATGACTGTGAGTAAAGATGAAAATACAAACACAGAGATGAAATAGATTTAGCAAAGTGAGGCCCGACTTACTGAACAGACCGAGGATAGGAAAGGTTACTTTGCGGTCAGCACAAAAACCTACAAAAAGACCACGCAGAGGGCGCAAAAAGACCCTCCGCACCGACTCACGGTGCGAAGGCGCTCCCTCTGCGTCCCAGAGCTTCCAGCAAGCAAGACCACAATAAAAATAGCAAGCTGGACAGAAAAATAGCAAACCAAAGAAATACAAGCTGGAACTTAGCTTCTGCTGGGAAGACAGGTCACAAGAACGATCCAGGAGTGAACTAGACCAATACTGGAACATTGACAGGTGGCATGGAGCAAAGATCTAAGTGGAGTTAAATAGCGCAGCCTGCTAACGACTTAACCTCGTCACCTGTGGAAGGAACCTCAGAAACACCCACCAGAGGAAGTCCATGGACAGAACCAGCCAAAGTACCATTCATGACCACAGGAGGGAGCCCGACAACAGAATTCACAACAATACTCTGTCCAGACGCATAATCACCATCGACTCTGCCCCATTGAGACAGCAGCATTTTACTCAAGTAGTTTGAGACTTACAGCTTCAGGTAGGGGCCATGCACATTGAGGTTTTAGACTGTTATGACCTAGAGGGTCTGCCCTCACTTGTGGTACTGGGACTTCCTTAGCTCACACTGCATAATCCTGTAGTAGATTGGCAGACTCAGGAAGTAGTAACATGGAGTGGGTATTGTCAAGGACACTGCTTGGGTACCTGGTTTGTTAGGGTGGATGCCCAGTCTGTGCCTAGTTACCTGTCGGGTTTGGGGATGTTTTCTTGGAGCAGGGGTGCCAAGAACCCCCTCCCCATCATCCTTATGATTGCGCTATTAATTTTGTTCCTGGTGCCAAGTTGCCCAAGAGCAGACTCTATAATATCTGTGGTCCAGATAGACAGGCCATGAAGGATTACATTACGGAAAGCCTGGCTAAAGGTCATATCAGACCATTCTCATCCCCCATTTTTGCGGGGTTCTTTTTTGTAAAGAAAAAAGAAGGGGGTTTACGCCCTCGCCTCGATTTCCGTGAACTCAGTATGATTATTGTCCGTGATCCTTATCAGCTCCCTCTCACTCCAGACTTCTTTAATCAAATTGTAGGGGCAAAATGGTTCTCTAAAATGGACCTCAGGGGGGCATATAATCTCATCTACATTGTCAAGATAATATAAATATGCCATATTTGGAGTGTATATATATAATTAGTGACAGATATATGAAAGCTATATATTTGTATGTGCAACAATAGGGCTACACACCCATGCGTTTTCTAAGTGGGAAATGAAAAAACTCATTACTGCTTAACAGGGGCTCATATCCATATGTTTGGGCTCAAATTAACGCCTAGCTCATGCCCGGAAGAGTGGTAGTTCCTTGGTCGCTATACAGGGTGCCATCCCCGAGCTATGAAGGATAGGAGCTTTCAGTACGCTTCAGTCCTTCTGAGAAAAGAGGAGTACATTTCATAACTCAGCTCACTCAGTGATGTCACGACCAGAGGGTAAATCTTAAACCTGCTGAGTTATGAGTCAGTCCTAGCCCAGGAAGCTAGCTGAGAGACACATCTGCAATGCATCTTAATGTATCACCCCTCCCCCGCACTGCATAGTCCGCTATGAAATGGTTTAAGAACTCTAAGTGTTTTTCTTCCTTTAATCCCTGTTTGATTTGTAATTGTTTGTACATACGATACTTGTCTCCTTTTATAATATCATTTTATACTTTTGTAAACACTGCCTACCTTTTGGAGTAAAATATATAAAATTACTAGCTTTGTTTCTCCTTGCTCTATAAAGTACTGTCATGTCCGCTGAAGTAAATTACGCTACTAATTGGGTTGGCTCCTGACCCATTAATAATTCAGGAATAGGAGCTGGTGGCAGCGGAAGGGTCCTGCGCTGGTGGGTAACGCTGTCAGTGATGGAACGGGGTTTTTATAGTGTACTGCTCGGCTGCAGCTGAGAATAATGATATCACCCTCACTACAGTGTGTGCCCCACAGCTAGTACATAGCAGGCAGCGTTTCTGGCGTATAATTATCCTAGGTGCAGTACCCTGACTGACCTGAGGGTAAGGGAGCACCAGAGTGCTGCGAGTTCCAAACCAGAAGTGGCATATAAATAAATCCCCTTCAGAAAAGAACCGGGGCAGCCAAACAACCCCAGTTCATGACATATTGGTGTCAGTGGTGGGGTTGACAAAATTATTCCCTCTGTGATTCGTAACATACATTAAAAAGGGGGATAAGTGGAAAATAGCGTTCAATATGCCCGAGGGACACTATGAGAATCTGGTGATGCCTTTTGGGTTGCGGAACGCACCCACCGTATTTTAACACTTTATAAATGACATCTTTAGTCACCTGGTAGGCAGATTCGTGGTTATCTATCTGGATGACATTTTAGTTTATTCACATGACCTTGAGTCACACCAGGCAGGTCTTAAATATACTCCGAGACAATAAATTGTATGTCAAACCCAAGAGGTGTATGTTCTCGGTTGAGGAGATCCTTTTCCTAGGATATGTGTTGTCTTCAACCAGTTTTTTGCATGGATCCAGCGAATGTCCGGATGGTATTGGGTTGGGATCATCCTGAGGATTTGAAGACATTACAAATGTTTTTAGGTTTTGCCAACTACTACCGTAAATTCATAAAGAACTTTATGGTAGAAGCCAAACCTCTTACGGATATGACCAGGAAGGGGACGGACTTCTCGAAGTGGTACAGTCTTGCCAGATTTGTTGAACAGGTGTTTTCCTTCTGCGCCGATCCTTATACAGCCTGACGCATCCCAACCTTTTATCATTGAGGTCAATGCGCCTGAGCTGGGAGTGGAGGCTGTATTATCGCAGGATGCGTCTCCTGGTAAGTGTGTTTTTGTAAAAATAACTGTCACCTGCTGACTGAGAAAAATTATGACATTCATAACAGGGAACTCTTAGCAATCAAATGGACTTTTGAAGAGTGGCATCATTTTTTGGAGGGAACGGTTCACCCAGTTATGGTAATCACGGATCATTAGAATCTGGTATATTTGGAATCGGCAAAATGTCTAACACCTTGACAGGCAATATGGGCATTGTTCTTTACAAGGTTTAACTATTTTGTCACATATAGGCTGGGGAACAAAAACATTAAGGCAGATGCCATATCCCGTTGCTTTCCTGGGGGGAGGGGAAAAGTGTGAATCGGTACCTATTCTTCAAAAAGGGGTGGTTTGGCATCTATATGCTCCGATCTGGAAAGAGAGGTTTTTGATGCTTAGGGTTTTTGATGCCCCTTCTGCCTGTCCACTTGGTAAACTGTTCCTGTTGATCTCCGTCTTGGAGTCCTTAGCGAACATCACGATTCAGTGTTGGCTGGACACCCTGGTATTAAAGCCACCACTGATGTGATTTCTTGGTGCTTTTGGTGGCCAGGTTCACATCAGGATGTCCGAGAGTATGTAGCTGCCTTCAGTGTCTGTGCGTGTTCTAAGACCCTTCATACTTGCCCATCAGGGACTCTCCAACCGTTGGAGATTCCTAGTAGACCTTGGACTCACTTGTCGGTCGATTTTATCACGGATCTTGTTGGAAGGGAATATTGTAATATTTGAGATGGTAGATAGATTCAGTAAAATGTCTAATTTTATCGCTTTACCGGCGTTACCGAATGCCAAATCCTTGGCACAAGTTTTCATCAGGGAAATAATTAGATTACATGGGAACCCGACCGATATTGTTTCTGATCGGGGGGTGCAGTTTGTCTCCAAGTTTTGGCGAGCATTTTGCACTCGTTTGGGGATCAACTTGTCATTTTTCTTCCGCTTTTCACCCGCATTCTAATGGGCAGATGGATCGGGTTAACCAGAATCTAGAGACGTACCTCAGGTGTTTTGCATCTGAAAATCAAGAGGACTGGGTTACCTATTTACCGTAATCTGAATTAGCTGTAAATAACCGCTGTCAAGAATCGACCGGTAAGTCCTCATTTTTCGGGTCATATGGATTCCACCCTCAGTTTAGTTCATTTACTAGTAATCGCCCTTCAGGGTTACCGGAAGAAGAACGGCTTTCATCTTCTATTACTACCATATGGCAAGGGATTATGAATAATTTGAGGAAGATGGGATCAAAGTATAAGAGTGTGGATGATCCTAGACGTTTGGTTGGTCCAGACCTGTGTGTTGGTGACTTATTGTGGCTGTCCTCTAGGAACATTAAGCTGAAGGTTCCGTCTTGCAAACTTGGTCCCAGGTTTATCGGTCTTTATAAGATCGTAGCCATTGTCAATCCTATTGCATTTCACCTTGCTTTATCGCCTACCATTAGGATCCATAATGTATTCCATCTATCTCTCCCCAAAAAATGCATTGTATCTTTAGTACCATCACCTCTACCACCATCTCCTGTCATTGTTGATGGAAACCTGGAGTTTCAGATTGTGAAGATCTTGGATTCTCGTGTTGTTTGTCAGTCACTTCAGTATCTGATACATTGGAAGGGGAATGGTCCTGAGGAGAGGATGTGGGTACCAGCATCTGATGTTCATGCAGCCAGACTGGTCTGGGCTTTTCACATGGCACACCCCAAAAGGCCTGGTCCTGAGGTTCTGGAGGTCCCTTGTAGAAGAGGGGGTACTGTCACGGGGTTACCGTGACAGTGTGGAGCCAGAAGACTGCAGTGTCTGATTGCTCCTACTTCGGCACTGAGAAGAAGCACTTCTTCATTTTAAATGTGTTTATTTTTTTTCTGGAAATCCCTGTGCTCACAGCTGAGTTCAGTTAGCCACTCCTTTCCCCTTTATAATCTGGGCTCTGTTACAAATCCTTTTCAAAGCAAGCATTTGTTGCATGGCTAACGGAGGGAGAGGAATTCATATGAGAAGGAGAGTTGGAGGAATAAGCTGTGACTGTTGCTTGGTTTGTATGTGTGATAATTCCCTAACCTTCTCTATTTTGGTTTATTCCCCTACCTCCACACCCCTGTGCATTCCTCTGTTATATGTGAGTGAATATTTTGTATGCGTGGAGTTTTCTGTTAACCCTTGTTTGTGTTGCCTTGTTTGTTGGGTTGGTGTACTACGGTGCACAGTAGCACCCTTCTTCCCTTGGGTAGGGAAGAGAACAGACGGGGGACTAACTCAGGAGATAAGATAAGGGTGGAGGCCCTGTCATCTCCACCTTCAGAAATATCCCAGGGAGTAGGGCGAGCTATGGCTCCCCCTAGTGTTAGGGACAGGGAAGAAGTCCCTGATCCTGGGTCACCCAACAGCTGTGTCATGACAATTGTAGTCTCCCTTCTTAAGGGTGATCCCGGGTCCTGGGCCTTCTCCCTGCTGTCCGACTCACTATCTTTGTGGTCGATGGACGAGTTTTTGCAGCTTTAGTGCTGGTGTAGGCAGGGCTGCCACTAGAAATTTCGGGGCCCCATACTGGCAAAATTTTCAGGGCCCCCTTGAGACTCCACCCAGGCTCCAACCCTGCCCCGCTTCCACGCTCTACCCCTTGAACTGTCCAGAGTCCCACCGCTCTCTCTTGGAAAAACTCCACTTCTCACCTATCACACATTAACAGTTCCCATCCCCAGATCACATACATAGCCAGCAGCTTTTGTTTTGGCCAAAAGATTTTTTAAACCGCCACCATAACACGGTAGACACTTTTGGCCGGGCCCTACTCTTCTGTAACCTACTAAATATTTGTTAAAATATGCAATGCAATTTAGGTATATTTTTATTTATTTTTCAATTTTTAAAATGACCAATAATGTCACATACAAGGAACAAATACCGCTACACATGACCAGACCGCATATTACCACCACAGTGATCGAATAATATCACATACAAGGAACAAATACCGCAACACCATGTCCAGACCACATATTACCACTACATAGTGACTGAATACTACGATTCTGATCAGTAATAAAAAAAAGCACCATACTATCACCATAAGTGCCATTATACACAGCAGATCTGTACTTAGTATGCGGTATCTGTGAACAGATAGTACAGTGATTACTAGTGAAATTATACACAGGAGCTCTGTATATAGTATGCAGAGTATAGTGTCAGTGTATAGGTAACACACTGACTCACCAGTGACGTCTCTAGGTGAAGTCCTTCATCTTTCATCCAGCACAGACCGCCATCACTTCTTCCAGCCAGGAGTCATCTCTGCAGGAAATAACACAGTTATCTCGAGCTCCGCTTGTAGAACACATTACTTAATTTTTCCCAACTTCTACATTACACCACATGAAGAAAAAGAGGCGACATAGTATCACTCTACACAGTAACAGGACCGCCCCCTCATTTAAAACAGTATACTCAAAAAATAAAATAAATACATCACTGCAGTAATAATATCCCTTAATTAGCCCCTTTGGTAATAATATTCCCCATCCTGGCCACCGTGTGTCTCATTCCTGGCGTCAGCCATATGTGTTGTGAATTCTGTTGTCGGGCTCCCTCCTGTGGTCATGAATGGTACTTCGGCTGGTTCTGTCCATGGACTTCCTCTGGTGGGTGTTTCTGAGTTTCACAGGTGACGAGGTTAATTCGTTAGCTGCTGCTCTATTTAACTCCACTTAGATCTTTGCTCCATGCCACCTGTCAATGTTCCAGTATTGGTCTGTTCACTCCTGGATCGTTCTTGTGACCTGTCTTCCCATCAGAAGCTAAGTTCCAGCTTGTATTTCTTTGGTTTGCTATTTTTCTGTCCAGCTTGCTATTTATTTGTTGTCTTGCTTGCTGGTGAGTCGGTGCGGAGGGTCTTTTTGCGCCCTCTGCGTGGTCTTTTTGTAGGTTTTTGTGCTGACCGCAAAGTAACCTTTCCTATCCTCGGTCTGTTCAGTAAGTCGGGCCTCACTTTGCTAAATCTATTTCATCTCTGTGTTTGTATTTTCATCTTTACTCACAGTCATTATATGTGGGGGGCTGCCTTTTCCTTTGGGGAATTTCTCTGAGGCAAGGTATGCTTTATTTTTCTATCTTCAGGGCTAGCTAGTTTCTTAGGCTGTGCCGAGTTGCATAGGGAGCGTTAGGCGCAATCCACGGCTATTTCTAGTGTGTTTGATAGGTTTAGGGATTGCGGTCAGCAGGGTTCCCACGTCCCAGAGCTCGTCCTTATTATCAGTAACTATCAGGTCATTCCGTGTGCTCTTAACCACCAGGTCCATTATTGTCCTGACCACCAGGTCATAACACATATGTTCTCCCATCCTGCCCTCATGAGTATCCATTCTGCCCCATATGATGTCCCCATCCTGCCCCATCTGTCTCCATCATATCCATCCTGCCCCATGATCCTGCACGATCTGTCTCCAATCCTGCCCCATCTGTCTCCAATTCTGCCCCCAGTGTCTCCAATCATGCCCCATGTCTTTCATCCTGCCCTGTGTCTCGATTCTGCCCCCTATGTCTCCAATCATGCCCCCATGTCTGCAATCCTGCCACTTGTCTCCAATCATACCCCCTGTGTTTCCATTCTGCCCTGTCTGTCTCCAGTCATGCCCCCATGTCTTTCATCCTGCCCCATGTCTGCAATCATGCCCCGTATCTCCATTCTGCCCCATGTCTCGCATTCTGCCCCAATGTCCATCATTCTGCCCTTGTGTCCAGCATTCTGCCCCCGTGTCTCACAGTCTGCCCCTGTGTCCAGCATTCTGCCCCCGGGTCTCACAGTCTGCCCCTGTGTCCAGCATTCTGCCCCTGTGTCCAGCATTCTGCCCCGTGTCCAGCATTCTGCCCCGTGTCCAGCATTCTGCCCCTGTGTCCAGCATTCTACCCCCAAGTTTCAGTCTGCCCGTGTCCAGCATTTTGCCCTGTGTCCAGCATTCTGCCCATGTCCAGCATTCTGCCCCAGTGTCCAGCATTCTACCCCTGTGTCTCACAGTCTGCCCCGTGTCCAGCATTCTGCCCCCGTGTCCAGCATTCTGCCCCGTGTCCAGCATTCTGCCCATGTCCAGCATTCTGCCCCTGTGTCCAGCATTCTGCCCCTGTATCCAGCATTCTGCCCCCGGGTCTCACAGTCTTCCCCTGTGTCCAGCATTGTGCCCCCGTGTCCAGCATTCTGCCCTGTGTCCAGCATTCTGCCCGTGTCCAGCATTCTGCCCCTGTGTCCAGCATTCTGCCCCTGTGTCTCATAGTCTTTCCCAATGTCCAGCATTCTGCCCCTGTGTCCAGCATTCTGCCCCCATGTCTCAGTCTGCCCCTCGTGTCCAGCATTCTGCCCCTGTATCCAGCATACTGCCCCTGTCCAGCATTCTGCCCCCATGTCTCAGTCTGCCCGTGTCCAGCATTCTGCCCCTGTGTCCAGCATTCTGCCCCTGTGTCCAGCATTCTGCCCCAGTGTGTCCAGCATTTCTGCCCCAGTGTGTCCAGCATCTCTGCCCCAGCGTGTCCAGCATTCTGCCCCAGTGTCCAGCATTCTGCCCCTGTATCCAGCATTCTGCCCCCGTGTCTGTCTGCCCATTTCCAGCATTCTGCCCCCGTGTCTCAGTCTGCCCCTGTGTCCAGCATTCTGCCCCTGTGTCCAGCATTCTGCCCCTATGTCCAGCATACTGCCCCTGTGTCCAGCATACTGCCCCTGTCCAGCATTCTGCCCCCATGTCTCAGTCTGCCCGTGTACAGCATTCTGCCCCTGTGTCCAGCATTCTGCCCCATGTCCAGCATTCTGCCCCGTGTCCAGCATTCTGCTCGTGTCCAGCATTCTGCCCCCATGTCTCAGTCTGCCCGTGTCCAGCATTTTGCCCCATGTCCAGCATTCTGCCCGTGTCCAGCATTCTGCCCGGTGTCCAGCATTCTTGCCCTGTGTCCAGCATTCTGCCCCTGTGTCCAGCATTCTGCCCCCATGTCTCAGTCTGCCCGTGTCCAGCATTTTGCCCCATGTCCAGCATTCTGCCCATGTCCAGCATTCTGCCCCTGTGTCCAGCATTCTGCTCCTGTGTCCAGCATTCTGGCCCTGTGTCTCACAGTCTTTCCCCATGTCCAGCATTCTGCCCCTGTGTCCAACATTCTGCCCCCGTGTCTCAGTCTGCCCTTCGTGTCCAGCATTCTGCCCCTGTGTCCAGCATTCTGCCCCTGTGTCCAGCATTCTACCCCCGTGTTTTAGTCTGCCCGTGTCCAGCATTTTGCCCTGTGTCCAGCATTCTGCCCGTGTCCAGCATTCTGCCCCAGTGTCCAGCATTCTGCCCCAGTGTCCAGCATTCTACCCCCGTGTCTCACAGTCTGCCCCCGTGTCCAGCATTCTGCCCAATGTCCAGCATTCTGCCCATGTCCAGCATTCTGCCCCTGTATCCAGCATTCTGCCCCCGGATCTCACAGTCTGCCCCTGTGTCCAGCATTCAACCCCCGTGTCCAGCATTCTGCCCTGTGTCCAGCATTCTGCCCGTGTCCAGCATTCTGCCCCTGTGTCCAGCATTCTGCCCCTGTGTCTCCGTCTGCCCCTCGTGTCCAGCATTTTGCCCCTGTGTCCAGCATACTGCCCCTGTCCAGCATTCTGCCCCATGTCTCAGTCTGCCCGTGTCCAGCATTCTGCCCCTGTGTCCTGCATTCTGCCCCTGTGTCCAGCATTCTGCCCCAGCGTGTCCAGCATTTCTGCCCCAGTGTGTCCAGCATCTCTGCCCCAGCGTGTCCAGCATTCTGCCCCAGTGTCCAGCATTCTGCCCCTGTGTCCAGCATTCTGCCCTCGTGTCTCAGTCTGCCCCTGTGTCCAGCATACTGCCCCTGTCCAGCATTCTGCCCCCATGTCTCAGTCTGCCCGTGTCGAGCATTCTGCCCCTGTGTCCAGCATTCTGCCCCATGTCCAGCATTCTGCCCCGTGTCCAGCATTCTGCCCCTGTGTCCAGCATTCTGCCCCCATGTCTCAGTCTGCCTGTAAGAGGGTGAACTGTAGTCCCACTAAGAGGGCACTAGGACCCTGTGGTTTTTGCCTGTTGCAGCAAAGGACAGACCGTGCAAAACTCTCGGAGACAATGTGTGCTGGGGGGTGGGGTCTAGTGTCTCCGGTGTAAAGTGAAACTAAGAAGTGAGAGCTGAGAGAGAAAAGGCGGGAAGCAAAAGGAGAAGCTGTTGTGAGATCTTAAAAAGAGACTGTGTGGATTTACTGCAAGTGTTTTTGGAGGAAAAGAAGCTTTTGAGAGACTTTTTGTTGCTAACGTTCCCCTGGAGAAGAGCTAACCTTTTGTTTAACTCTGTGAGAGACTTGTGTTGCTAACGTTTCCTGGAGAGGAGCTAACCCTTTATCTAAGAAAAGACTGAGACTTTACTAAGAACCCAGTACGTATTTGGAAGTCTGTGGATTCCCTGTGCATTGAGTGGAGGAACAAGTCTGGACAGACTGCTGATACAGAGACGGACGGATTGTCGTGGAAGCATTCCTAGGAGCTACAGAAGCAGAGACTACATCGTGAGACCACTAACTAAGTCCCCGGCATTTGGGCTCGGCATCAGCCGACAAGACAAGAGGAGCTTGCTGTAACTTATTGGCGCTGAAGATAAGGACTGGCTGCAGCCTGTGCGGATTCCTGCCTGAGAGGAAATCCATCTCAGGATACGGTACCATAGTTATAGATACCCGGGTATCTCTGCTCAGAGTGTTAAATTGTTACTTTAGAGGTGTATCTTATATTAGAGTTGTGTAAGTTATACTCAATGTGCCATTCCAGGGGCTCCCTTAATAACACTACATTCAATTTACACTTGTTCCTGTTTTTAGTTGCCTGTTAGGTAAATTTCTTACTAGTCTGTTGTAGTATACAGTTCTCAGGAGACCTTGGAGTGGCACAGTGATTTCAGCTGCTGCTGAGCTAGTGTATCTTTGGGGTGCATCTGCCTTAATATCCTCCATATTACCTTGATTATTTTGCCTTTGAGTAAATACCGTTGGAGATTTCTGCCTTGGTCTTGGTTTGTGACTCACTGGATCTTATTCGGACCTCTGGTCATTACATGAGGTGAAGGAGTTGAAGCTGAAATTGTCTCAACTGACAGTTGATCCCGCCTCTACCCCCTCACGGGAACCTCCTGCCCCACCCCCTGGAACGGTGACCCCGCAAATGGCCAGGTCGTCCTATCAGAATGAGTCAAGCCCTCGCCCACGAGGAACAATCACCTGCTGGAAGTGTGGCCGCCAGGGACACATCTCGCGTTACTGCCGGGCGCTTACAGCCCCAGAAACCCCGTCGCTGGCTTTAAACTTCCGTCCGCTGCCATGAGAGGGCAAGCAGCAGCGGCCCCACCCACACAAAGCCCTCGATGGAATGAACAAGCTTTGTTTGCATGTAGTCCAGTGATAGAAGCAGAGTTTGAAGGGCGGAAGATGAGGTGCTTGGTTGACACGGGATCCGAATGTACTATAATGCCCCTAGAAGTATATGAGAGATACTTCAGTCGACTAGTGATTCCAGAGGATGACCGAGTGATACGACTGACCGCCGCAAATAATGGTCAATTGTCAGTCAAAGGGATCGTGTGGATGCAACTAAAAATGTTTGGTCAAGAGCTGGGGCAGAAAGGGGTAGTACTGGTGGATCACCCCCCTAGAAGAGGGATGGAAGTGACGCTCGGAATGAACGTGCTGCGAGATTTGAATCACTAGATGTATGCCAGTGAAGGACCCCGATACTGGGCCCGTGCGACAAGACACAGACCCACACAGAGAATTCTACACCGTCTAGTGTTGAGTTGCAACTTGCTGAAAAGTGCGGTCCCAGGTGGCCGGGTGGGCCGGGTCCGAGTGACTTTGAGGGCCCCGATCCTGCTGGGACCCAGACAAGAGGAACTCTTAATGCTGCCTGTGGGAGCTGCACAGAGATTGAATGGGCTTGAAGTGCTACTTGAGCCCGCCCGAGAGGGTTCCTCATTTGCCAAGGTACATGTGGCCCGGTCTTTGGTGATTGTGAAGAATGGACGAGTGCCGGTCCGATGCATCAATGTTTTAGATGAAGCTGTTGCAATTCCCGCTGGGACCATACTGGCTGAACTGTTCGTGCCGGCAGAGAAGGTGTCGGAAAATGCAGGGTTCGAATTGCGACCAGACCAACAGTCATCCTGGACATTCGCGGTCGAGGTAGGCCGGACTGAACCTCCTACGGAGGAATGGAATGTTCATGTGATCATGGAGCAGATGGGAGTGGATCGGGAGAAGCTGACCCCCGTGCAGTTGGAGCAGTTGGAGAGAGTTTTGTGGGAACATCAAGAGACCTTTTCCCGACATGGAGAGGACTTCGGGTGTACCCAGACGATTGAGCATGAGATTCCAACGGGGGATACTCCACCCATTAGAGAAAGATATCGTTAAATTCCTCCGGCGCTCTATCAAGAGGTGAAGAGCATGGTGGCCAGTATGCTGGACAACCAAGTGATCCGAGAGAGCCGGAGTCCCTGGGCGGCCCCTGTAGTCTTGGTCCGCAAGAAGGATGGGACACTCCGATTTTGTGTGGACTATCGGAAATTGAATGCCCACACCGTACGGGACGCATATCCTTTACCGCGTATTGAAGAATCCCTGTCGGCCCTGGGTCGGGCCAAGTATTTCTCAACGTTGGATTTGGCAAGCGGGTACTGGCAGGTCCCAATGGCTGAAAAAGATCGGGCCAAGACGGCGTTTGTCTTGCCAATGGGGCTCTTTGAGTTCAACCGGATGCCCTTTGGCCTCGCTACCGCCCCGGGAACCTTCCAACGCCTGATGGAACATTGCTTGGGTGATCTAAATTTTGAATCAGTCCTGATATATCTAGACGACATTGTGGTGTTCGGAACCTCATTTGAAGATCATCTGGAGAAGCTGCGTCAAGTTCTCCGGCGGCTCAAGAGCTACGGCCTGAAAATAAAGCCAAAAAAATGTCAACTGTTACGAAACCAGATTGAATATTTGGGGCATCTGGTGACCCCGGACGGGGTACTACCTTTAGCCAGTAAGATTAAGGCGGTACAAGAGTGGCCACCTCCTTGTGACCTGCGAGAAGTGCGGGCCTTCCTGGGCCTAGCAGGATACTATCGGCGGTTTGTGCCTAAATTCTCACAAGTGGTGAGTCCCTTGAATGAACTTTTGAGAGGGACAGCGCTGGGTCCTCGAAATCGCCCCATTCCATGGGGGCCCCTACAGAAAAAGGCATTTGATGGAGTGAAAACCGCCCTAACGAGTGCCCCATTGCTGGCCTACGCCCGGTTTGACACCCCTTTTTTGTTGTATACCGATGGTAGTCTTCATGGATTGGGGGCAGTACTAGCACAGGTGCAGGACGGCCGAGAACGAGTGATTTCTTATGGCAGCAGATCTTTAAGAGACTCCGAGCGAAATCCGGCTAACTACAGCTCATTCCGGCTGGAATTGCTGGCCCTGGTGTGGGCAATGACAGAACGCTTCGCCGAGTATCTAACAGGAGCTGAGGTGCTAGTCATGACAGATAACAACCCGCTAGCTCACTTAGAGAATGCAAAACTGGGGGCGTTGGAGCAGCGGTGGGTCGCCAGACTGGCCAAGTTCAATTACCGCATTAAATTTCGCTCTGGTCGAGAGAACGGCAATGCAGATGCATTGTCAAGAGTTCCCCTTGGGTCATCCGGGGAAGATGTTGACGAACAACTTGAGGATACTGAAACTCCAGCTTTGGGGCAAATACCTATCTTCCAAAGTGTGGTACACTCAAGTGGGGTGGCCACCGGGATGCCCTGTGTCCTGGGTAAAACACCCTCAGATTGGACAAGAGTCCAGGATGAGTGTCCGGACGTTGCACTTGTGCGCCGTAGGGTACAAAACAAGGCCTGGCCCAGTGCAGAGGACAAGGCTCAGTTGTCCATGGAAGGAATGAAACTCCTTCGACAATGGGATAAATTGTGTGTGGAACAAGGTCTTTTGTATCGTAAGGTGTACCTGCCATCGGAGCTGCAGCATCGGTACCAACTGATAATTCCTGTGGGGATGGGGCCAGTGGTCGCTCGTGAGGCGCATGAGAAGGGGGCCCATTTTGGAAGTGAAAAGACACTTCAGTGGTTGCAGCGAGTCCTCTACTGCCCTGAGTTGGGAGGGATGGTGGCTGACGCGTGTCGGCAGTGCCGAATTTGTGGGCTCAACAAAATCCCTGAGCAGCGGGCTCCCACACAGTCTATTAAGACTTCAGCTCCACTGGAACTACTCATGATTGACTACGTGTTGACAGGGTACTCTACGTCAGGGTACTCCTATTGCCTGGTGATGACAGATCACTTTACCAAGTATGCTGTAGCGGTGCCGACAAGAGATCAGACGGCCAAGTCGGCGGCTGAGGCAGTGTGCCGACATTTCTTCCAAGTGTTCGGGTGTCCGCAGAGAATACATTCAGATCAAGGGGCCTGCTTTCAGGGGACGCTGATGAAAGAGTTGCACCAGCTCTATGGTATCGAGCAGTCGAGAACAACACCTTACCACCCTCAGGGTAATGGGGCGTGTGAGCGTTTTAATCGGACCCTGTTGCAAATGTTGAGGTCCTTAGAGAGTCAGCAACAGACATGCTGGCCTGAGTATCTCCCCGAATTGATGTGGGCTTACAATAACAGGGTGCACAGTACTACTGGTTACTCACCACACATGTTGATGTTTGGTAGACCTGGCCAAGACATTGAGGATTTGAACATGCCAGATCCCTCCTCCGCCCCCCTTCAGACTGCATCCGAGTGGGTACGAGAGCATCGGCGGCGGTTAAGGGTGGTGCATCAGGTGGTGGGCGACCGCCTTCGCCAGGTGGTCCATAAGGACACGCGACCTGTACAAACAGAGCTGTTCTCTCCGGGAGACAGAGTGTTGGTGAGGACAAAACGACGGTCAGGAAAGCTGAGTGACCGATGGGAGGCGATACCGTATCTGATAAAAAAACAGGTGAACCCTGAGATTCCAGTGTACAAGGTCGAACCGGTGGGGACAGGGGGGCCAACCCGTAATTTGCATCGTAACATGTTACAACGGTGCTGGTTTGAAGATTCGGCGCCTACTCCCCTAGAGCCAGAGGCCATGTTCCAAGGGGCGGGAACTCTGAATGATCTTGAGTTTGATGGTGTGCTTACTCCTGCGCCTGCTTATTTGCCTCCTGTAACCGATCTGGCCTCAGGTGATGAGAATGTTGGGGATATGGAGGATGTTGTTGAGGAGAGTGCATCAGGTCAACTGCTTGGTCCTGACGCTGTATCACAGGACATCGAGCCGCAGGAGGAGACAACTCCACTTACGCCCACTAACATGACCACGGAAGAGACTCTAGCTCCCTCTAAGGTCGCACCTGTTGATGTAGGACTCAGGAGAACTACACGATCTACGGCAGGAATACCGCCTCAGCGATATGCTCAAGATGAATTTGAGTGGGAAGGTATGTCGAGGACGCCAACCTCTAGTGGGGTGGCATGTAAGAGGGTGAACTGTAGTCCCACTGAGAAGGCACTAGGACCCTGTGGTTTTTGCCTGTTGCAGCAAAGGACAGACCGTGCAAAACTCCCGGAGACAATGTGTGCTGGGGGGTGGGGTCTAGTGTCTCCGGTGTAAAGTGAAACTAAGAAGTGAGAGCTGAGAGAGAAAAGGCGGGAAGCAAAAGGAGAAGCTGCTGTGAGATCTTAAAAAGAGACTGTGTGGATTTACTGCAAGTGTTTTTGGAGGAAAAGAAGCTTTTGAGAGACTTTTTGTTGCTAACGTTCCCCTGGAGAAGAGCTAACCTTTTGTTTAACTCTGTGAGAGACTTGTGTTGCTAACATTTCCTGGAGAGGAGCTAACCCTTTATCTAAGAAAAGACTGAGACTTTACTAAGAACCCAGTACGTATTTGGAAGTCTGTGGATTCCCTGTGCATTGAGTGGAGGAACAAGTCTGGACAGACTGCTGATACAGAGACGGACGGATTGTCGTGGAAGCATTCGTAGGAGCTACAGAAGCAGAGACTACATCGTGAGACCACTAACTAAGTCCCCGGCGTTTGGGCTCGGCATCGGCCGACAAGACAAGAGGAGCTTGCTGTAACTTATTGGCACTGAAGATAAGGAATGGCTGCAGCCTGTGCGGATTCCTGCCTGAGAGGAAATCCATCTCAGGATACGGTACCATAGTTATAGATACCCGGGTATCTCTGCTCAGAGTGTTAAATTGTTACTTTAGAGGTGTATCTTATATTAGAGTTGTGTAAGTTATACTGAATGTGCCATTCCAGGGGCTCCCTTAATAACACTACATTCAATTTACACTTGTTCCTGTTTTTAGTTGCCTGTTAGGTAAATTTCTTACTAGTCTGTTGTAGTATACAGTTCTCAGGAGACCTTGGAGTGGCACAGTGATTTCAGCTGCTGCTGAGCTAGTGTATCTTTGGGGTGCATCTGCCTTAATATCCTCCATATTACCTTGATTATTTTGCCTTTGAGTAAATACCGTTGGAGATTTCTGCCTTGGTCTTGGTTTGTGACTCACTGGATTATTCGGACCTCTGGTCATTACATGCCCGTGTCCAGCATTTTGCCCCATGTCCAGCATTCTGCCCATGTCCAGCATTCTGCCCCTGTGTCCAGCATTCTGCCCCAGTATTCAGCATTCTGCCCCAGTGTCCAGCATTATGCTCCCGTGTCTCAGAGTCTGCCCCTGTGTCCAGCATTCTGCCCCGTTTCCAGCATTCTGCCCATGTCCAGCATTCTGCCCCTGTGTCCAGCGTTCTGCCCCTGTGTCAAGCATTCTGCCCCAGTGTCCAGCATTCTGCCCCCGGGTCTCACAGTATGCCCCTGTGGCCAGCATTCTGCCCCTGTGTCCAGCATTCTGCCCCGTGTCCAGCATTCTGCCCCTGTGTCCAGCATTCTGCCCCTGTGTCCAGCATTCTGGCCCTGTGTCACACAGTCTTTCCCCATGTCCAGCATTCTGCCCCTTTGTCCAACATTCTGCCCCCGTGTCTCAGTCTGCCCCTCGTGTCCAGCATTCTGCCCCTGTGTCCAGCATTCTGCCCTGTGTCTCAGTCTGCCCGTCGTGTCCAGCATTCTGCCCCTCGTGTCCAGCATTCTGCCCCGAGTCCAGCATTCTGCCCATGTCCAGCATTCTGCCCCCGTGTCCAGCATTCTGCCCCTGTGTCCAGCATTCTGCCCCTGTGTCCAGCATTCTGCCTGTGTCTAGCATTGTTCCCGTGTCCAGCATTCTGCCCCTGTGTCCAGCATTCTGCCCCGTGTCCAGCATTCTGCCCGTGTCCAGCATTCTGCCCCTGTGTCCAGAATTCTGCCCCTGTGTTTCAGTCTGCCCCTGTGTCCAGCATGCTGCCCCTGTGTCCAGCATACTGCCCCTGTCCAGCATTCTGCCCCATGTCTCAGTCTGCCCGTGTCCAGCATTCTGCCCCTGTGTCCAGCATTCTGCCCCAGTGTGTCCAGCATTTCTGCCCCAGTGTGTCCAGCATCTCTGCCCCAGCGTGTCCAGCATTCTGCCCCAGTGTCCAGCATTCTGCCCGTGTCCAGCATTCTGCCCCCGTGTCTCAGTCTGCCCCTGTGTCCAGCATGCTGCCCCTGTGTCTAGCATTCTGCCCCTATGTCCAGCATACTGCCCCTGTGTCCAGCATACTGCCCCTGTCCAGCATTCTGCCCCGTGTCCAGCATTCTGCCCCTGTGTCCAGCATTCTGCCCCCATGTCTCAGTCTGCCCGTGTCCAGCATTTTGCCCCATGTCCAGCATTCGGCCCATGTCCAGCATTCTGCCCCTTTGTCCAGCATTCTGCCCCAGTATTCAGCATTCTGCCCCAGTGTCCAACATTATGCTCCCGTGTCTCACAGTTTGCCCCTGTGTCCAGCATTCTGCCCCGTTTCCAGCATTCTGCCCATGTCCAGCATTCTGCCCCTGTGTCCAGCGTTCTGCCCCAGTGTCCAGCATTCTGCCCCCGGGTCTCACAGTCTGCCCCTGTGGCCAGCATTCTGCCCCTGTGTCCAGCATTCTGCCCCGTGTCCAGCATTCTGCCTCTGTGTCCAGCATTCTGCCCCTGTGTCCAGCATTCTGGCCCTGTGTCTCACAGTCTTTCCCCATGTCCAGCATTCTGCCCCTGTGTCCAACATTCTGCCCCCGTGTCTCAGTCTGCCCCTCGTGTCCAGCATTCTGCCCCTGTGTCCAGCATTCTGCCCCGTGTCTCAGTCTGCCCCTCGTGTCCAGCATTCTGCCCCTCATGTCCAGCATTCTGCCCCGTGTCCAGCATTCTGCCCGTGTCCAGCATTCTGCCCCTGTGTCCAGCATTCTGCTCCCGTGTCCAGCATTCTGCCCCGTGTCTAGCATTCTTCCCGTATCCAGCATTCTGCCCGTGTCCAGCATTCTGCCCCTGTGTCCAGCATTCTGCCCCTGTGTCCAGCATTCTGCCCCCGTGTCCAGCATTCTGCCCCGTGTCTAGCATTCTTCCCGTGTCCAGCATTCTGCCCCTGTGTCCAGCATTCTGTCCTGTGTCCAGCATTCTGCCTCTGTGTCCAGCATTCTGCCCCTGTGTCTCAGTCTGCCCCTGTGTCCAGCATTCTGCCCCAGTGTCCAGCATTCTGCCCGTGTCCAGCATTCTGCTCCTGTGTCCAGCATTCTGCCCCTGTGTCCAGCATTCTTCCCCAGTGTCCAGTATTATGCTCCTGTGTCCAGCATTCTGCCCCCATGTCTCAGTCTGCCCATTTCAAGCATTCTGCCCCCATGTCTCAGTCTGCCCCTGTGTCCAGCATTCTGCCTCATGTCCAGCATTCTGCCCCAGTGTGTCCAGCATCTCTGCCCCAGCGTGTCCAGCATTCTGCCCTTGGGCCCCCTGGATCGCCGCTCTGAAAACCCCCCCAAAAAACGAGTTCTTACCTGGCCGTGCTTCTGCGGCGGGCGAATCTCACTCCCTCAGGTGAAGCATGCACTCGCCGGCGGCTGACAATGACATCAGACGCCGGCGAAGTGCGTACTGCGGCTCAAGTCAGCTGCCAGCTTCCGCAGTGCCTGTAGGGGGGCCCGGTGAGCAGATGAGATGGGGCCCGATGCGGGCCCCCTCTGCCCACCGGGCCCCATACGCCAGTCATGGCTGTAATGCCCTGATGGCGGCCCTGGGTGTAGGGGATCCTGATTTTGTCTCCTTGTCTGCATCTAAACTCCATATGATCAAGCAGGTGGGGCCGGCCGGTTGAGAAATTCCAGAGATGGGCCACTGACACTCAGCAAAATGACCCTGCCATTAGGAGTCATTTTTGTCAAGGTCTGTCGGCTAGGCTTCAGGATTCTCTGGTGCAATATGCTACTCCTAGGTCGTTGGAGGCTGCCATGGCCTTTGCTATCAGGGTGGATAGACACCTTAGGGAAAGACAGACACCGACTCTGCCCCCTGTTGTTTATCCTAGGGAAGAGTACACACAGATGCTATCAGACAAACCCATGCACTTGGGGGGAGTGTCCTCTCATACTAGGTTTCCTGCGGTTCATCGTGGGATGAGGGCATATTTTTACTGTGGTCCTACTGATCATTATATTAAAATCTGTCCATCGCGTGCCAAAATTGGTACTCTATCACAAAAGCCCCATTCTCCTTGTCGTTTGGAGGTAGATGGTCAGGGTGTGTACATTTCCTCCACTTTTTCATCTCAGTTTACCATTTTGGCTGAAAGAGTGGTTGGTTGTAAAACTGAGACTATTCTGGTTTTTGTGGATAGTGGAGCTGGAGTCAATTTGGTGGAATCTTGCTTTGCTCAGACCATTGGTCTGATCAGTAGGATGCTGGCGAAACCCGTTCCTATTCATGCAATTGATTCTGTTCCTCTCAGCCATAAGAGTTTGACCCAAATTGTACTTAATGTGAACTTGTGCATAGTGTCTCTTCATGGAGAGTTCCTGTCGTGCTACATCTTGGATAGAGATATGTGAACCCGATCAGTAAAGTTCAGAGTCCGTACCCAACACCTACAGGAAGTCCGTGTTACTGTTCGGGTTCAGCTGTCGTAACATCGAGTGTGCGCCGCAAACATTGTCCTGATCCGTGGTGAAATCATCCCCACCGGTCAGAAAGCCGTGATTCCCATGCTGTCAAATGACAGCATGAGTCTGCAGCTGTGATCGGACTACAGGTCACTGGCGTCAGCTGATGGGACTACAGCTCACATCATTCTACGCCTGCTTCCGCTAATAACAGTGACAATAGGAGCGCCTGATAGGAGTATTCATCAGCCGACTCCTGTTCTCTAAATAAATAATAATAATAAAAAAAGGCGTGAGTTCCCCCCGTATTTTTGATAACCAGCTAAGCAAAACTCACAGCTGGGGGCTGCAACCCTCAGCTGTCTGCTTCAGCAAGGCTGGTTATCAAGAATAGAGGGGTCCCCACGCCGTATTGTTAAATCCTTTAGATAAATAATATACAAAAACCGGCTTGGAGTCCCCCCATTTTTGACAGCCAGCCTTGCTAAAGTAGACAGCTGGGGGCTGGTATTCTCAGGCTGGTAAGGGGCCATGGATATTGGCCCCCCAGCCTAAAAATAGCAGCCCTCAGCCTCCCAGAAAAGGCGCATCTATTAGATGCACCATTTATGGTGCTTTGCCCGGCTCTTCACACTTTCCCTGTAGCAGTGGCAAATGGGGTTCATATTTGTGGGGTTGATGTCATCTTTGTATTGTCTGGTGCCTTCAAGCCAACGGATTACTAATGGAGAGGCGTCTATAAGACACCCAACCATTACTAATGCTATAGTTGTATGGTAATTAAAGAGACAGCCAGAATAAAGTCTTTTATTTTAAATAAAACAAAACACACTTTTACTTTTTTTATTTAAAAATAACAAACACAGTTATACCCACCTAACGCCTAATTCCACTGAATCCCTCGTCTCCTGTAATAAAACTAAAATAAAAAACAACAATATCCCTCACTTCTCCGTTGTTCTGTTCCATGCTGTAATCCATGTCAGCGGGATAAACAGTTTTCAAATTGGACGTTGTCAAGATGCAACCGTCCAGGCTGAGAACCATTGGTGACTGAACTGCTGTGAGCGCAGTTTCAGTGACTAGCAGTGATGTTGTCGAGGTTATCTCCGGTCACTGAGTCTGTGTTCCCAGCTGGGCTGAACTGTGGTAACAACCATCGGGCTGCATTTGCCATGACCTTGAGGATCAGGTGACTACGGAGGTGTATACTAGTGGGTTGATGCATCCTTGCCCTACATAATTTCTGGTGAAGTCCAGTCTTAAGGGTCCAGAGACGCCTTGTTAAAAGGGGGATATTGTCCCGATTTAGTTTGGGATTCGTAGCAGCTCTGGTTCTGCTGTAATTTAAATGTTGTTTTTTTCCTTTTGGTCATGCAAGAGTTAATGGCAGTCTCTTGCTGGCAGCATCTTATAGGTTGGTCAGATGATGTTGGTTGATAACCACTTCCATCATCCTTTAAATACTCCCATGGCCCATCAGCCAATCATTGGTAATAGAGTTATTCTATGCTGAGCTGCCTGGAGTGAGGAGCTCTCTTGTGTCAGTAGTGTTGCTGCTGCTGTTGGAGTTCAAATTCCTGGTGCTGTTTCTATACTGCTGTGGAGCTTTGCAGCAGAGCCTGAAACTGATTATTTTGTTCCTTTTTCTTTGTCAGTCCCATGTTTCTTCCCCAGTGTTTTACCATCTGCAGTGGTGAGGCTAGCATCCTTGCTGGCCAGTGCGCTAGCCAGGGTACATTGAGGAGATAATCAGGGACTAGGCATGTGATGTGGTGGAGGGAAGGACCAGCATTGGGCGTTAGAGAAAATTAAGGACAGGCACAGGTTGTGTCAGGAGGTGTCCAATCCCTTGCTCTCTACCTTTAGGGTCTTCCTCTCCCCTTTTCCATTCCGTCATATTTGTATGCTGTGTTGTCCGCCAGACTAACCCGTGTCCGAGTGTGACTGGTGCCTTTTAAAGGTATCGGTCTATCAAAGCACGTCCTCACCCTCAAACCACCTTGACTATACTTCTTAGAGAAGGTAGCCTGGAGGATATACCATCTGCTGTACTCTGCCCCAGTGACATCTTCAGGACTCAGAACTCCTTTCGCACACCACTGTGGCGATATTGGGGGGTCCCTAGAAACCCATCTTAAAGTCTCGATGGGAGTTAAGTCTCAGTCTTGAAAATGGCGGAATTCTTTGAGACAGAGGCATGTTGTAAGACATGCACATTCTCTACAAGGGTGTAATACAATGCAACACTTTTGTCAAAACCTTGTATCTGGAATCCATACAAACACCACTGTCCATGTGTGAAGGTAAGATTAATGTATGGTTCTAGAATTTTACCTTCCAAACACTCTATCATTAAGAGACATGGCTGTTGTGAATTCTGTTATCGAACTCCCTCCTGTGGTCATGAATGGTACTTCGGCGAGTTCTGTCCATGGACTCCCACTGGTGGCTGTGAGTGGAGCTGCTGCTTCTGAGGTTCCTTCCACAGGTGACGTAGTTTATTCTTTGGCTGGCTGCTCTATTTAACTCCACTTAGATCGTTACTCCATGCCAGCTGTCAATGTTCTTGTACTGGTTCAGTTCGCTCTTGGATCTTTCTGGTGACCTGTCTACTCCAGCACAAGCTAAGTCCCTGCTAGTTAATTATTTGTTCATTGTTTCCTTGTCCAGCTAGCTATCATGATTTTGCCTTGCTAGCTGGAAGCTCTGGGATGCAGAGTGGCACCTCCGCACCGTGAGTTGGTGCGGAGGTCTTTTTGCACACTCTGCGTGCTTTTTTTGTAGTTTTTTGTGCTGACCGCAAAGATACCTTTCCTATCCTCTGTCTGTTTAGTAAGTCTGGCCTCCCTTTGCTGAAACCTGTTTCATTTCTGTGTTTGTGACTTTCATCTTAACTCACAGTCAATATATGTGGGGGGCTGCCTTTTCCTTTGGGGAATTTCTCTGAGGCAAGGTAGGCTTTATTTTCTATCTCTAGGGCTAGTTAGCTCTTAGGCTGTGAAGAGGCGTCTAGGCAGAGTTAGGTACACTCCATGGCTATTTCTAGTTGTGTGATAGGATTAGGGGTTGCGGTCAGCAGAGCTCCCACTTCCCAGAGCTTGTCCTGTGTGAGTTTAACCATCAGGTCGTCCCGGGTGCTCCTAACCACCAGGTCCATAACAGTACAGCTGGCCCAAAGTCTTAATGCATCTCAATAGAGGGATAAGAGAAGTTCTGAGACCATTTTTTTTTCTCTGCAGTGTGTTTTGTCTTTCTTTTCCCCTTAACCTCTGGGTAGTTCAGGACACAGGTGTAGATATGGACATTCAAGGTCTGTCCTCTTGTGTAGATCATCTCACTGCAAGTGTACAAAACATTCAAGATTTTGTGGTTCAGAATCCGATGTTAGAGCCTAGAATTCCAATTCCTGATTTGTTTTCTGGGAATAGATCTAAGTTCCTGAATTTCAAAAATAATTGTAAACTGTTTCTGGCTTTGAAACCCCACTCCTCTGGTGACCCGTTCAACAAGTAAAAATTATTATTTCTTTGTGGCGTGGTGACCCTCAAGACTGGGCATTTTACCTTGCGCCAGGAGATCCTGCATTGCGTGATGTAGATGCGTTTTTTCTGGCGCTTGGATTGCTTTATGATGAACCAAATTCAGTGGATCAGGCAGAGAAAATCTTGCTGACTTTGTGTCAGGGTCAGGATGAAGCGGAGGTGTATTGTCAGAAGTTTAGAAAGTGGTCTGTGCTTACTCAGTGGATAAGTGTGCCCTGGCGGCAATTTTCAGAAAGGGTCTTTCTGAAGCCCTTAAGGATGTCATGGTGGGATTTCCCACGCCTGCTGGTCTGAATGAGTCTATGTCCTTGGCCATTCAGATCGATCGGCGCTTGCGTGAGCGCAAAGCTGTGCACCATTTGGCGGTATTCTCTGAGCATAGGCCTGAGCCTATGCAATGTGATAGGACTTTGACCAGAGCTGAACGGCAAGAACACAGACGTCGGAATGGGCTGTGTTTTTATTGTGGTGATTCCACTCATGCTATCTCCGATTGTCCTAAGCGCACTAAGCGGTTCGCTAGGTCTGCCACCATTGGTACGGTACAGTCTAAATTTCTTTTGTCCGTTACTCTGATTTGCTCTTTGTCGTCCTATTCTGTTATGGCATTTGTGGATTCAGGCGCTGCCCTGAATTTGATGGACTTGGAGTTTGCCAGGCGCTGTGGTTTTTTCTTGGAGCCCTTGCAGTATCCTATTCCATTGAGAGGAATTGATGCTACGCCTTTGGCCAAGGATAAGCCTCAGTACTGGACTCAATTGACCATGTGCATGGCTCCTGCACATCAGGAGGATATTCGCTTTTTGGTGTTACATAATCTGCATGATGTGGTCGTTTTGGGGTTGCCATGGCTACAGGTCCATAATCCAGTATTGGATTGGAAATCTATGTCTGTGTCCGGCTGGGGTTGTCAGGGGGTACATGGTGATGTTCCATTGCTGTCAATTTCACCTTGCACTCCTTCTGAAGTCCCTGAGTTTTTGTCAGATTACCGAGATGTATTTGATGAGCCCAAATCCAGTGCCCTACCTCCTCATAGGGATTGCGATTGTGCTATTAATTTGATTCCGGGTAGTAAGTTTCCTAAGGGCCGACTGTTTAATTTATCTGTGCCAGAGCACGCCGCTATGCGGAGTTATATAAAGGAATCCTTGGAGAAAGGCCATATTCGCCCGTCGTCATCACCGTTGGGAGCAGGGTTCTTTTTTGTGGCCAAGAAGGATGGTTCTTTGAGACCTTGTATTGATTACCGCCTTCTTAATAAGATCACAGTCAAATTTCAGTACCCTTTGCCGCTGTTGTCTGATTTGTTTGCTCGGATTAAGGGGGCTAGTTGGTTCACCAAGATAGATCTTCGAGGGGCGTATAATCTTGTGCGAATTAAACAGGGCGATGAATGGAAAACAGCATTTAATACACCTGGGGGCCATTTTGAGTACCTGGTTATGCCATTCGGGCTTTCTAATGCTCCATCTGTGTTTCAGTCCTTTATGCATGACATCTTCCGAAAGTACCTGGATAGATTCATGATTGTATATTTGGATGATATTTTGGTCTTTTCGGATGATTGGGAGTCTCATGTGAAGCAGGTCAGAATGGTGTTCCAGGTCCTTCGTGCGAATTCCTTGTTTGTGAAGGGGTCAAAATGTCTCTTTGGAGTTCAGAAGGTTTCATTTTTGGGTTTCATTTTTTCCCCTTCTACTATCGAGATGGACCCTGTTAAAGTTCAGGCCATTTATGATTGGACTCAGCCGACATCTGTGAAGAGCCTGCAGAAGTTCCTGGGCTTTGCTAATTTTTACCGTCGCTTCATCGCTAATTTTTCTAGTGTTGCTAAACCGTTGACTGATTTGACCAAGAAAGGTGCTGATGTGGTCAATTGGTCCTCTGCGGCTGTAGAGGCTTTTCAGGAGTTGAAGCGTTGTTTTTCTTCTGCCCCTGTGTTGTGCCAGCCAGCTGTTTCGCTCCCGTTTCAGGTCGAGGTTGATGCTTCTGAGATTGGAGCAGGAGCTGTTTTGTCGCAAAGAAGTTCTGATGGCTCGGTGATGAAACCATGTGCCTTCTTTTCTAGAAAATTCTCGCCTGCTGAGCGCAATTATGATGTTGGCAATCGAGAGTTGTTGGCTATGAAGTGGGCATTCGAGGAGTGGCGACATTGGCTTGAAGGAGCCAAGCATCGCGTGGTGGTCCGGACGGATCACAAGAATTTGACTTATCTCGAGTCTGCCAAACGGTTGAATCCTAGACAGGCTCGATGGTCGCTGTTTTTCTCCCGTTTTGATTTTGTGGTTTCGTACCTTCCGGGCTCTAAGAATGTGAAGGCTGATGCCCTGTCAAGGAGTTTTGTGCCTGACTCTCCGGGTGTTCCTGAGCCGGCGGGTATTCTCAAAGAGGGGGTAATTTTGTCTGCCATCTCCCCTGATTTGCGGCGGGTGCTGCAGATGTTTCAGGCTGATAGACCTGACCGTTGTCCAGCGGAGAAACTGTTTGTCTCTGATAGATGGACTAGTAGAGTTATCTCTGAGGTTCATTGTTCGGTGTTGGCTGGTCATCCTGGAATCTTTGGTACCAGAGATTTGGTGGCTAGATCCTTTTGGTGGCCTTCTTTGTCACGGGATGTGCGTTCTTTTGTGCAGTCCTGTGGGACTTGTGCTCGGGCTAAGCCCTGCTGTTCTCGTGCCAGTGGGTTGCCTTTGCCCTTGCCGGTCCCGAAGAGGCCCTGGACGCATATTTCCATGGATTTTATTTCAGATCTCCCTGTCTCTCAAAGGATGTCGGTCATTTGGGTGGT
The DNA here is from genome assembly GCF_032444005.1 of Ranitomeya imitator. NCBI lineage: Eukaryota > Metazoa > Chordata > Amphibia > Anura > Dendrobatidae > Ranitomeya > Ranitomeya imitator. Next base: position 226,422,396 of record NC_091284.1, read on the forward strand.
TTGTGATCGCTTCTCTAAGATGGTCCATTTGCCTTCCTCCTCTGATTTGGTGCCATTGTTTTTCCAGAATGTGGTTCATTTGCATGGCATTCCGGAGAACATCGTCTCGGACAGAGGTTCCCAGTTTGTTTCGAGGTTTAGGCGGTCCTTTTGTGCTAAGATGGGCATTGATTTGTCTTTTTCTTCGGCTTTCCATCCTCAGACAAATGGCCAAACCGAACGAACTAATCAAACTTTGGAAACATATCTGAGATGCTTTGTTTCTGCTGATCAGGATGATTGGGTGTCCTTCTTGCCTTTGGCTGAGTTCGCCCTTAATAATCGGGCCAGCTCGGCTACTTTGGTTTCGCCTTTTTTCTGTAATTCTGGTTACCATCCTTGTTTCTCTTCAGGGCAGGTTGAGCCTTCGGACTGTCCTGGTGTGAATACTGTGGTGGACAGGTTGCAGCAGATTTGGACTCATGTGGTGGACAATTTGACATTGTCCCAGGAGAAGGCTCAACGTTTCGCTAACCGCCGGCGCTGTGTTGGTCCCCGACTTCGTGTTGGGGATTTGGTCTGGATGTCGTCTCGTTATGTTCCTATGAAGGTTTCCTCTCCTAAGTTTAAGCCTCGTTTCATTGGTCCGTATAAGATTTCTGAAGTTCTCAATCCTGTGTCATTTCGTTTGGCCCTTCCAGCTTCTTTTGCCATCCATAATGTGTTCCATAGGTCGTTACTGCGGAGATACGTGGCGCCTATGGTTCCCTCCGTTGATCCTCCTGCCCCGGTGTTGGTCGAGGGGGAGTTGGAGTATGTGGTGGAGAAGATTTTGGATTCTCGTGTTTCGAGACGGAAACTCCAGTACCTGGTCAAGTGGAAGGGTTATGGTCAGGAAGATAATTCCTGGGTTTTTGCCTCTGATGTTCATGCTGCCAATCTGGTTTATGCCTTTCATTTGGCTCGTCCTGATCGGCCTGGGGGCTCTGGTGTGGGTTCGGTGACCCCTCCTCAAGGGGGGAGTACTGTTGTGAATTCTGTTATCGAACTCCCTCCTGTGGTCATGAATGGTACTTCGGCGAGTTCTGTCCATGGACTCCCTCTGGTGGCTGTGAGTGGAGCTGCTGCTTCTGAGGTTCCTTCCACAGGTGACGTAGTTTATTCTTTGGCTGGCTGCTCTATTTAACTCCACTTAGATCGTTACTCCATGCCAGCTGTCAATGTTCTTGTACTGGTTCAGTTCGCTCTTGGATCTTTCTGGTGACCTGTCTACTCCAGCACAAGCTAAGTCCCTGCTAGTTAATTATTTGTTCATTGTTTCCTTGTCCAGCTAGCTATCATGATTTTGCCTTGCTAGCTGGAAGCTCTGGGATGCAGAGTGGCACCTCCGCACCGTGAGTCGGTGCGGAGGTCTTTTTGCACACTCTGCGTGTTTTTTTTGTAGTTTTTGTGCTGACCGCAAAGATACCTTTCCTATCCTCTGTCTGTTTAGTAAGTCTGGCCTTCCTTTGCTGAAACCTGTTTCATTTCTGTGTTTGTGACTTTCATCTTAACTCACAGTCAATATATGTGGGGGGCTGCCTTTTCCTTTGGGGAATTTCTCTGAGGCAAGGTAGGCTTTATTTTCTATCTCTAGGGCTAGTTAGCTCTTAGGCTGTGAAGAGGCGTCTAGGCAGAGTTAGGTACACTCCACGGCTATTTCTAGTTGTGTGATAGGATTAGGGGTTGCGGTCAGCAGAGCTCCCACTTCCCAGAGCTTGTCCTGTGTGAGTTTAACCATCAGGTCGTTCCGGGTGCTTCTAACCACCAGGTCCATAACACATGGCCCTCTAAGTGACATACCATTAGTAGGTTCCCGATCCTTCCCCAGAGAGGCTGAGCCTGCCATAATCATGCTTACCACCAGCATCATAGCCTTGAGACTACCCTGCTCAAGTGATCCGTAGATTTTCTGTAATTGTTGGTTATAAGGTTCGCCTTTTGCGTTTTCTTATGAAAATGTCCAAGAAGGACAGTTTAGATATGTCTACCTTATATGTGAATGTAATATTAAATCCACCGCACTCCCTACGTGGAATATCTTTAAGCAGAAATGTAACTTTTTTTGAAATTTGCTAATTTATTCAAGTAAAGAAATAATAAATCAATAACATCGGATCAAACACTAGGCAATTGTTACAAATTGTGTATGCGACTCAGAATGGTGACGTTTCGACCCTCCCGGGTCTTAATCTAGGGTCGCACTGTGAACATAAAAACAATATACATACATCTTGAAATAAACAAAGTATAATACCATTAGAGGTTCTCATAGATACCTGTTGTGAATTCTGTTGTCGGGCTCCCTCCTGTGGTCATGAATGGTACTTCGGCTGGTTCTGTCCATGGACTTCCTCTGGTGGGTGTTTCTGAGTTTCCTTCCACAGGTGACGAGGTTAATTCGTTAGCTGGCTGCTCTATTTAACTCCACTTAGATCTTTGCTCCATGCCACCTGTCAATGTTCCAGTATTGGTCTAGTTCTCTCCTGGATCGTTCTTGTGACCTGTCTTCCCAGCAGAAGCTAAGTTCCAGCTTGTATTTCTTTGGTTTTCTATTTTTCTGTCCAGCTTGCTATTTTTATTGTTGTCTTGCTTGCTGGAAGCTCTGGGACGCAGAGGGAGCGCCTCCGCACCGTGAGTCGGTGCGGAGGATCTTTTTTGCACCCTCTGCGTGGTCTTTTTGTAGGTTTTTGTGCTGACCGCAAAGTAACCTTTCCTATCCTTGGTCTGTTCAGTAAGTCGGGCCTCACTTTGCTAAATCTATTTCATCTCTGTGTTTGTATTTTCATCTTTACTCACAGTCATTATATGTGGGGGGCTGCCTTTTCCTTTGGGGAATTTCTCTGAGGCAAGGTAGGCTTTATTTTTCTATCTTCAGGGCTAGCTAGTTCCTTAGGCTGTGCCGAGTTGCATAGGGAGCGTTAGGCGCAATCCACGGCTATTTCTAGTGTGTTTGATAGGATTTGGGATTGCAGTCAGCAGAGTTCCCACGTCCCAGAGCTCGTCCTTTATTATCAGTAACAATCAGGTTATTCCGTGTGCTCTTAACCACCAGGTCCATTATTGTCCTGACCACCAGGTCATAACAGTACAGGTGGCCCAAAGTACTAATGCATCTCAATAGAGGGATAAGAGAAGTTCTGAGACCATTTTTTTTTCTTTGCAGTGTGTTTTGTCTCTCTTTTCCCCTTTACTTCTGGGTGGTTCAGGACACAGGTGTAAACATGGACATTCAAGGTCTGTCCTCTTGGATGGATAATCTCACTACAAGGGTACAAAACATTCAAGATTTTGTGGTTCAGAATCCGATGTCAGAGCCTAGGATTCCGATTCCTGATTTGTTTTTTGGTGATAGATCTAAGTTCTTGAATTTCAAAAATAATTGTAAATTGCTTCTTGCCTTGAAACCTCGCTCCTCAGGTGACCCTGTTCAACAAGTAAAGATCATTATTTCTTTGTTACGTGGTGTCCCTCAAGACTGGGCATTTTCCCTTGCGCCAGGAGATCCGGCATTGCGTGATGTTGATGCGTTTTTCCTGGCGCTTGGATTGCTTTATGACGAACCTAATTCAGTGGATCAGGCAGAGAAACTCTTGCTGGCTCTGTGTCAGGGTCAGGATGAAGTGGAGATATATTGTCAGAAGTTTAGAAAGTGGTCTGTGCTCACTCAGTGGAATGAATGTGCCCTGGCAGCAATCTTCAGAAAGGGTCTCTCTGAAGCCCTTAAGGATGTCACGGTGGGATTTCCCATGCCTGCTGGTCTGAATGAGTCTATGTCCTTGGCCATTTAGATCGATCGACGCTTGCGTGAGCGTAAAGCTGTGCACCATTTGGCGGTACTATCTGAGCATGGGCCTGAGCCTATGCAATGTGATAGGACTTTGACCAGAGCTGAACGGCAAGAACACAGACGTCGGAATGGGCTATGTTTTTACTGTGGTGATTCCACTAATGCTATCTCCGATTGTCCTAAGTGCACTAAGCGGTTCGCTAGGTCTGCCACCATTGGTACGGTACAGTCTAAACTTCTATTGTCCGTTACTCTAATTTGCTCTTTGTCATCCTATTCTGTTATGGCATTTGTGGATTCAGGCGCTGCCCTGAATTTGATGGACTTGGAGTATGCTAGGCGCTGTGGTTTTTTCTTGGAGCCCTTGCAGTATCCTATTCCATTGAGAGGAATTGATGCTACGCCTTTGGCCAAGAATAAGCCTCAGTACTAGACCCAATTGACCATGTGCATGGCTCCTGCACATCAGGAGGATATCCGCTTTCTGGTGTTGCATAATCTGCATGATGTGGTCGTTTTGGGGTTGCCATGGCTACAGGTTCATAATCCAGTATTGGACTGGAAATCTATGTCTGTGTCCAGCTGGGGTTGCCAGGGGGTACATGGTGATGTTCCATTTTTGTCTATTTCGTCTTCCACTCCTTCTGAAGTTCCAGAGTTTTTGTCGGATTATCGGGATGTATTTGATGAGCCCAAAGCCATTGCCCTACCTCCTCATAGGGATTGCGATTGTGCAATTAATTTGATTCCTGGTAGTAAGTTTCCTAAGGGCCGATTGTTCAATTTATCTGTGCCAGAACACGACGCTATGCGGAGTTATATAAAGGAATCCTTGGAGAAAGGCCATCACCGTTAGGAGCAGGGTTCTTTTTGTGGCCAAGAAGGATGGTTCTTTGAGACCTTGTATTGATTACCCCCTTCTTAATAAAATTACAGTCAAATTTCAGTATCCTTTGCCGTTGCTGTCTGATTTGTTTGCTCGTATTAAAGGGGCTAGTTGGTTCACCAAGATAGATCTTCGAGGGGCGTATAATCTTGTGCGTATTATTATTATTATTTATTATTATTTATTGTTATAGCGCCATTTATTCCATGGCGCTTTACATGTGAGGAGGGGTATACATAATAAAAACAAGTACAATAATCTTAAACAATACAAGTCATAACTGGTACAGGAGGAATGAGGACCCTGCCCGCGAAGGCTCACAATCTACAAGGGATGGGTGAGGATACAGTAGGTGAGGGTAGAGATGGTCATGCAGCGGTTTGGTTGATCGGTGGTTACTGCAGGCTGTAGGCTTGTCTGAAGAGGTGGGTCTTCAGGTTCTTTTTGAAGGTTTCGATGGTAGGCGAGAGTCTGATGTGTTGTGGTAGAGGGTTCCAGAGTAGGGGTGATACGCGAGAGAAATCTTGTATGCGATTGTGGGAAGAGGAGATAAGAGGGGAGTAGAGTAGGAGATCTTGTGAGGATCGGAGGTTGCGGGTAGGTAAGTACCGGGAGACAAGGTCACAGATGTATGGAGGAGACAGGTTGTGGACGGCTTTGTACGTCATGGTTAGGGCTTTGTAGTGGAGTCTCTGGGTAATGGGGAGCCAGTGAAGGGATTGACAGAGGGGAGAGGCCGGGGAATAGCGGGGTGACAAGTGGATTAGTCGGGCAGCAGAGTTTAGAATAGATTGGAGGGGTGAGAGAGTGTTAGAGGGGAGGCCACAGAGCAGGAGGTTGCAGTAGTCAAGGCGAGAGATGATGAGGGCATGGACTAGGGTTTTTGCAGATTCATGGTTGAGGAATGAACGGATTCGTGAAATATTTTTGAGTTGAAGTCGGCAGGAAGTGGAAAGGGCTTGGATATGTGGTTTGAAGGAGAGATCAGCGTCAAGGATTACCCCGAGGCAGCGAGCTTGTGGGACTGGGGAGAGTGGGCAGCCATTTACTGTAATGGATAGGTTCGTTGGGGGGGTCGCGTGAGAAGGGGGAAAGATGATGAATTCTGTTTTGTCCATGTTAAGTTTCAGAAATCTAGCGGAGAAGAAGGATGAAATAGTGGACAGACATTGAGGGATTCTGGTTAGAAGGGAGGTGATATCTGGTCCAGAGATGTAGATCTGTGTGTCATCAGCATAGAGGTGATACTGAAAGCCATGAAATTCTATGAGCTGTCCCAGGCCAAAGGTGTAAATGGAGAAGAGCAAGGGCCCAGGGACTGAACCTTGTGGGACTCCGACAGATAGAGGGCGAGGTGAGGAGGTGGTGTGTGAGTGGGAGACGCTGAATGTCCGGTCTGTTAGGTATGTTGAGATCCAGGATAGGGCCAAGTCTGCGATGCCAAGGGATGAGAGGGTCTGTAATAATAGAGAATGGTCCACTGTGTCAAAGGCAGCCGACAGGTCGAGGAGGAGGAGGATAGAGTAGTGTCGCTTGCTCTTGGCGGTTAAGAGGTCATTGGTGACTTTAGTTAGGGCAGTTTCGGTGGAATGGTGTGATCGGAAGCCAGATTGTAGGCGGTCAAAGAGGGAGCAAGAAGAGAGATGGGAGGACAGTTCAAGGTAAACATGTTGTTCCAGTAGTTTGGAGGCATAGGGGAGAAGTGATATAGGGCGCTAGCTAGATACAGAGGATGGGTCAAGAGAGGGCTTTTTGAGGATAGGTGTGATTGAGGCATGTTTAATGCTTGAGGGGAAAACACCAGTTGTTAGTGATAGGTTGAAGAGATGGGTTAGGGTTGGGATGAAGATTGTGGTGAGGTTTGGGATGAGGTGGGATGGGAGTGGGTCAAGTGCACAGGTGGTGAGATGTGATCTTGAGAGTAGATTGGAGAGTTGATCTTCTGTAATGGTGGAGAAGTTGGTTTTGGAGGTGGAGGGCTGGGAAATCGGGAGGAAGGGCTCTGGGGGTTGTTGACCAAAACTGTCTCTAATGCTATCAATCTTCTGCTTGAAAAATGAGGCAAAGGTATTAAACAAGGCGATGAATGGAAAACAGCATTTAATACGCCCGAGGGCCATTTTGAGTACCTGGTTATGCCATCTGGGCTTTCCAATGCTCCATCAGTATTTCAGTCCTTTATGCATGACATCTTCCGAGAGTACCTGGATAAATTCCTGATTGTGTATTTGGATGATATTTTGGTCTTTTCGGATGATTGGGAGTCTCATGTGAAGCAGGTCAGAATGGTGTTCCAGGTCCTTCGTGCGAATTCCTTGTTTGTGAAGGGGTCAAAGTGTCTCTTTGGAGTTCAGAAGGTTTCATTTTTGGGGTTCATTTTTTCCCCTTCTACTATCGAGATGGACCCTGTTAAAGTCCAGGCCATTTACGATTGGACTCAGCCGACATCTGTGAAGAGCCTGCAAAAGTTCCTGGGCTTTGCTCATTTTTATTGGCGCTTCATCGCTAATTTTTCTACTGTTGCTAAACCGTTGACTGATTTGACCAAGAAGGGTGCTGATGTGGTCAATTGGTCTTCTGCAGCTGTAGAGGCTTTTCAGGAGTTGAAGCGTCGTTTTTCTTATGCCACTGTGTTGTGCCAGCCAGATGTTTCGCTCCCGTTTCAGGTTGAGGTTGATGCTTCTGAGATTGGAGCAGGGGCTGTTTTGTCGCAAAGAAGTTCTGATGGCTCGGTGATGAAGCCATGTGCTTTATTTTCTAGAAAGTTTTCGCCTGCTGAGCGTAATTATGATGTTGGTAATCGTGAGTTGTTGGCCATGAAGTGGACATTCGAGGAGTGGCGTCATTGGCTTGAAGGAGCCAAGCATCGCGTGGTGGTCTTGACAGATCACAAGAATTTGACTTATCTTGAGTCTGCCAAACGGTTGAATCCGAGACAGGGTCGATGGTCGTTATTTTTCTCCCGTTTTGATTTTGTGGTTTCGTACCTTCCGGGCTCTAAGAATGTGAAGGCTGATGCCCTGTCAAGGAGTTTTGTGCCTGACTCTCCGGGTGTTCCTGAGCCGGCGGGTATTCTCAAAGAGGGGGTAATTTTGTCTGCCATCTCCCCTGATTTGCGGCAGGTGCTGCAAAAATTTCAGGCTGATAGACCTGACCGTTGCCCAGCGGAGAAACTGTTTGTCCATGATAGATGGACTAGTAGAGTTATCTCTGAGATTCATTGTTCAGTGTTGGCTGGGCATCCTGGAATCTTTGGTACCAGAGATTTGGTGGCTAGATCCTTTTGGTTGCCGTCTTTGTCACGGGATGTGCGTTCTTTTGTGCAGTCCTGTGTGACTTGTGCTCGGGCTAAGCCCTGCTGTTCTCGTGCCAGTGGGTTGCTTTTGCCCTTACCGGTCCCGAAGAGGCCCTGGACGCATATTTCTATGGATTTTATTTTGGATCTCCCCGTCTCTCAAAAGATGTCGGTCATTTGGGTTGTTTGTGATCGCTTTTCTAAAATGGTCCATTTGATACCTTTGTCTAAATTGCCTTCCTCCTCTGATTTGGTGCCATTATTTTTCCAGCATGTGGTTCGTTTACATGGTATCCCGGAGAACATCGTTTCTGACAGAGGTTCCCAGTTTGTTTCGAGGTTTTGGCGATCCTTTTGTGCAAGGATGGGCATTGATTTGTCTTTTTCCTCGGCTTTCCATCCTCAGACAAATGGCCAAACCGAACAAACTAATCAAACTTTGGAAACATATCTGAGATGCTTTGTTTCTGCTGATCAGGATGATTGGGTGTCCTTTTTGCCGTTGGCTGAGTTCGCCCTTAATAATCGGGCCAGCTCGGCTACTTTGGTTTAGCTGTTTTTCTGCAATTCTGGTTTCCATCCTCGTTTCTCTTCAGGGCAGGTTGAGTCTTCGGACTGTCCTGGTGTAGATACTGTGGTGGATAGGTTGCAGCAGATTTGGACTCATGTGGTGGACAATTTGACATTGTCCCAGGAGAAGGCTCAACGTTTCGCTAACCGCCGGCGCTGTGTGGGTCCCCGACTTCGTGTTGGGGATTTGGTTTGGTTGTCGTCTCGTTATGTTCCTATGAAGGTTTCCTCTCCTAAGTTTAAGCCTCGTTTCATTGGTCCGTATAAGATTTCTGAGGTTATCAATCCTGTGTCATTTCGTTTGGCCCTTCCTGCTTCTTTTGCCATCCATAATGTGTTCCATAGGTCGTTATTGCGGAGATATGTGGCGCCTGTGCTTCCATCCGTTGATCCTCCTGCCCCGGTGTTGGTTGAGGGGGAGTTGGAGTATGTGGTGGAGAAGATTTTGGATTCTCGTGTTTCGAGACGGAAACTCCAGTACCTGGTCAAGTGGAAGGGTTATGGTCAGGAAGATAATTCCTGGGTTTGTGCCTCTGATGTTCATGCTGCCGATCTGGTTCGTGCCTTTCATTTGGCTCATCCTGGTCGGCCTGGGGGCTCTGGTGAGGGTTCGGTGACCCCTCCTCAAGGGGGGGTACTGTTGTGAATTCTGTTGTCGGGCTCCCTCCTGTGGTCATGAATGGTACTTCGGCTGGTTCTGTCCATGGACTTCCTCTGGTGGGTGTTTCTGAGTTTCCTTCCACAGGTGACGAGGTTAATTCGTTAGCTGGCTGCTCTATTTAACTCCACTTTGATCTTTGCTCCATGCCACCTGTCAATGTTCCAGTATTGGTCTAGTTCTCTCCTGGATCGTTCTTGTGACCTGTCTTCCCAGCAGAAGCTAAGTTCCAGCTTGTATTTCTTTGGTTTGCTATTTTTCTGTCCAGCTTGCTATTTTTATTGTTGTCTTGCTTGCTGGAAGCTCTGGGACGCAGAGGGAGCGCCTCCGCACCATGAGTCGGTGCGGAGGGTCTTTTTTGCGCCCTCTGCGTGGTCTTTTTGTAGGTTTTTGTGCTGACCACAAAGTAACCTTTCCTATCCTCGGTCTGTTCAGTAAGTCGGGCCTCACTTTGCTAAATCTATTTCATCTCTGTGTTTGTATTTTCATCTTTACTCACAGTCATTATATGTGGGGGGCTGCCTTTTCCTTTGGGGAATTTCTCTGAGGCAAGGTAGGCTTTATTTTTCTATCTTCAGGGCTAGCTAGTTCCTTAGGCTGTGCCGAGTTGCATAGGGAGCGCTAGGCGCAATCCACGGCTATTTCTAGTGTGTTTGATAGGATTAGGGATTGCGGTCAGCAGAGTTCCCACGTCCCAGAGCTCGTCCTTTATTATCAGTAACTATCAGGTTATTCCGTGTGCTCTTAACCACCAGGTCCATTATTGTCCTGACCACCAGGTCATAACAGATACCATGTTACTAGGCATATTCCCCCAACACTACGCCATAAGTCCAGCCTCCAGATTTATACATTTCATATGTCACCTGGGGATTATTAGCTATAGTATGAAACTTATTATACTAATTGTACTTGATATCTTTCATTATTACTTATTAAATGCATATTGATATGTATTATACTTTGTTTATTTCAAGATGTATGTATATTGTTTTTATGTTCACAGTGCGACCCTAGATTAAGACCCGGGAGGGTCGAAACGTCACCATTCTGAGTCGCATACACAATTTGTAACAATTGCCTTGTGTTTGATCCGATGTTATTGATTTATTATTTCTTTACTTGAATAAATTTCAAAAAAAGTTACATTTCTGCTTAAAGATATTCCACGTAGGGAGTGCGGTGGATTTAATATTACATTGACATTAGACCTTATGGTCTGTCGCACCAGCACCCCGACCTAATACAGAGTGCAGGCCAATATCTCTATATTTATGTACCTCATATGTGAAATGGAGGCCCATATTATTCACATTGAGTCTATTTACAAAATCACCAAATTCGATTTTTCTGCCTTTCCATATCACAAAGATATTGTCAATATGTCAAAGCCATAGTACCACCTTGTCACCTGAACACTTTGGAGGATCACCGAAAATCACAGGTTTCCTTTCAACAGCCCATGAGAAAATTAGCATACGATGGAGCACAGGGGCTCCCCATAACTGTGCGCCTGAGATGATGGAAGTACTTCTTGTCAAATAGAAAGACATTCTTTGTTAGGCAGAATTCAAGGCCTTGATCACAAAGTTATTGTGTCTGGCAAATTGACGACACCACGTTTTTATGTTATAGTCCACAGCCATTATGCATTTCTCATGAGGTATTGATGAGTAAAAGGCTTCAACATAAGTGCTATCCCAGATCATATCCGAGTCTAGGGTGATACCATTAAGTTTCCTCAACAGGTCTGTCTTGTCGTGTACATAGTAATTTAGGGAAACCACAAAATGTCTTAAAACCCTGTCAATGTATATCCCCAAGGGTAAAGCTGTTAACACCTGACACAATTGGTCTACCTTTCAAAAAATTAGTGCCCTTGTGAAATTTTTCTTGTAGGTCAGTATAGTTTTCTTCTCATTACCATCATTTTGTGTGTCAATTTGTGTGTCTATGCTTTCCTGTGATCATTGGGAATGAAAAATCCTGGGAAGAAAGAGGGGTAAAGTGGTAGCCCTATCCATGCGTAACATTAAAAGTGTAACATTAAAGTAGGGTGTGAGCGATTAAACTCACCTCATGGGGTTGTGCAAGCAGGCACAACTTTAAAAGGAATGTGTCTTCAATATGATCCCTTATGGTGGTTTGCTGCCAGTGTGGTTGCCATGGATGATACCTGGGAATGGTTCCAACGTGAGGGGTAGAGCAAAGAAACAGAAGACTTAGCTATAAGGAGCCTCCACTCAGATGAATCGAGGATCTAGAGAAATGGATGGATTGAACATTTTATTTCTAAAAAACCTAGCAAAGGCTTGCTAGATAACGTATGACAAATGTGAAAAACTTAATGAAACATAAGCATAACACGTTTTGGGTGTATACCTGATGAAGGCTAGACAGCCGAAATGCGTTGTGTTTATGTTTTACTGCATTTTTTAAATTTGTCATAAATTATCTAGCAACCCTTTGCTAGCTTTTTAGAATTACAAATTTAAATACATCCATACCTCTGGATCCTTGGCGCACTTGAGTGATATTGCCTTATAGTTTGGTCTTCTGTTTCTTTGCTGTGATCATTGGTGTTAGTGATATGCTGAGACAGTTATCCTGTGCAACTCTTTGTAGGTATGACGCTGTGATCCAATGAAATGGATCATATGCATCAAATGAAAAATTTCCATGTTTTATTTGGGTTCCCTAGATATGACGTTTGAATGTCACCATCGACATCATGCATTCCATTGGCTGGATATGAGCTGGATATGAGCCTCAAGTTCCAGATATGTGGTTCACCGACCGGAGATATATTACACGCTGCACACTAGGTGTTGCACGTGACAGTACGCTTAAATGGAGGCAACGCTGTAAGTAATCTTTGTTAGCTTTACTTTACCTTTTGACAGCATGATGCGACTGAGATTGTTCCTTATTCCTTTCATTTGTAATAGCAATGTAATGATGTTTATGGTTTCATTTTAATTTTGACAGATTGCCTGAATCACTGAAAACGCTGTGACTTGAACAGCCAATCACAGGGATCATAGTTGCAATGGGTGGTGCCACCTCCATGACAACTTCTGGTGCCTTGCTACAAAATTCAGCAGACATCTTAATGCATTCACCGTGACTGTGGTCACTGTGCCGGATAAAAATTAGGGCGTATCCATATGTCCAAGATCGGTAAGGACTTATCAATCTGAGCTTATGGATATGTCCAATGTCGTGAAGGGGTTAAAATGGTGGTCGTTACAGGTCCTTATTCCCTCAGTGCTTTTTAAAATGGCGATAAGTAATAAGTGAATAGAGCCCACCTGCAGGCAAAAAACCTGCAGTTCACAACTGTGTATGACAACTGACACCCTACGGCATCCACCTCAATCAATTTTGGAACTGATTGGGACCGATTAATCCCTTAAATACCAGTGTCAATTGCTAAAGCACCATCTAAATAGTTAAAAGTGGGTAAAAAGACCCCCTTTGAAACCATCATAATCGCAGGTGACTATAGTTGCCATGTTACCCCGAGGTCATCTGATGAGTATGACCACAAGCTATGGTGGCCTATTAGACACAGCTATAAGCAGAGTCTAAGAGGATGCGCCAATGTGTCACTGACAGGTCTCAGGCACCGCTGTCCATGAGTACTGCAGTACATCATTCTACCGATCAAAGTAAAAATATTCATGTCCCACATTGGAACTAAGTAAAAAAGTGAATTAGAAATATGCAAAACAGTTTAAAAAAACAGAAAAAAGTGTACACAAATCATAAAGATCTGTTTGGCCACTAAAAATGCAGTGTTTGTGATAAAAGAAAAATACTGTAACAAAAAAGTACACATAATTGGTATCACCACATCCAGAACAACCCGATATATAAAACTATCTCATTATTTATTCTGTACATTAAAGACTGTAAAAAATAGTAAAAAACATGCCATGCAAAAAAATTGAATAAAAAGCGTCCAAAAAAGTCATATGTAAAAAAAATGGCATAAATGAAAAAAGTAAACTTTACCACAAAAGCAATCCCTAATATGGCTCCTTCAGCACAAAAAAAGCTACAACTTTCAGAATATGGCGAGCAAAAACAAAACATTTTTGTAAAGTATTGTTTTTATCTATAAAAGTAACAAAGCATAAAAAATATAAATCTGGTATTACTGTAATCACACTGCCCAGAAGAATAAAGTCAGCTTATGTATCGTCAGTATCCTTGCAGGGGTGCCGCTGTGCTTCCTGCTCTCAGGCCGCTCCCCGGTGCCCTCCTCTCATGTTAGGGCCGGCCTTCTGCATGATCTCCAGCAGACGTGCCTGCCCACTGAAGCCTCCGGCCATTGACCCGCACATCCTCCTCCTGCTCTTGCTTTCTGGACGCTGGTATAGCTCTGAGGGCGTGTGCGTGCTCCAGCTCTCTTAAAGAGACAGTGCGCTAATTCCAAAAAAAGTGCTTCAACCAATGGCTGTGCTATTCTTGCTATTTCAGGCACCTCCATCCTAAGGGAGGTGCCTGAGCAACGTGTGTTTCCTGTTTCTAATTTCAGGTTCCTTGTTCCTGTGTGCCTGTATTCTAAGAGTACGTTGCTAATTCCGGTTTGTCTTCCCAGAGTACAAGCCGAGCCTTTCTTCACCTCTCTGGACTACGCCAGTACCCTCCGCTTCGGTTTCCGCCAGCTACCCGCTCCAGCCGTCTACTATCTTCCAAAATGTCCGCCTGCTGCAATTCCTGCCAGTACACCTGCCCCGCTGGGTCAGCTTCCACGTGTTCGGGGTCTAACTGGAGGTAGCATCTTGCGTCCCTCGGGCATTCCAACCTGGATCTGTTTGAGGGGTCTTGCTATGGGTGTCAGGGGTTTGCATAGTTATGCCCCCTTCGTAGTCCCCCGAATCATGCTCCTGTGGTTTCACGAAAATTGCATTAAACGAATGTGTACTTCAACATCTAGGTCTCTGCTTCCATTCGTTACAGCTTATCACTAATACCACACTGTGATCGGCGGAGAAATGAAAATGAGAACTATTCTTGTACTGCTGTCTTTCTGTATATTCTACCTACCAGAAATTGGAAAATGCTTGATTCACATTTATCTTGTGCTTTCTGTTGAGCGCTTTCGTCTGGGTTTCCATATAAATCCCAAAATCTGCTGATCAGACAAAACCTCCAACGAACCACTCACTATAATGAGGCAGATGGAGTCACTTATGGTGGTGTCTTGTCATTTTAGGCATCTTATTAGTGCACAAGTGTGGTCGACTGTAGTTCTGTGAACGCCTAAAAAGGTGTATCCCACCAGAACAGATGTCAAAGGAAGTACAAAATGTCTCCATCTGCCACATTATAGTGAGTGTTTCCATTAGGGATTTAATTTGAATCACATTTTTGTGGGATTTACGTGCAAACCCCGACGTACGTGGTCATCATAGAACACAAGAATATGATCCCAGCCTTATATTGACAGTGATCAAAAAATATTATTCACCCCAAAATGTTACCAATAAAAACCCTAACTTATACCACACAACACCAGACCGTTTCAAGTACATCATCTGTCACTGGAAATATGGGGGTTCCTATGTTACTGGTAGAACAAAGACTCTGGAAATGCGAGATCTGCGCTCCCAAGTCCAAATGCCCCTTCCTTCTGAGCCCCACTGTGCCTAAACCGCTGTAAGTGACCACATATTTGGCATTATTGCAGCCATATATTCATTGAGAAGCAAAATCTGTGCTCCAAAAACCAAATAGCGCTTCTTGCTAATTAGCTCTGACGTGTGGCCAAACAGTAGGACATCACTGTGTTCAGGAGAAATTGTGCAATAAATTGTGAGGTCTAGTTTCACCTTTTAGCCCTTGTGTAATTGATACATTTGCAGCTGATGCCCCTTTTCTATTATTATGTCTGCTGACAGACAGTGACATGAACTACAAGACTTAGCTACTATGCTGATTAGGGTACACCTTGTCGTGGTGGGACGGTTTTTACATTTTTTTAATTAAAAAAATCTTAACTAAGCAGCCTATGTTATTTACTAGTGATGAGCAAAAATACTCGTTACTCGAGATTTCCCGAGCACGCTCGGGTGTCCTCCGAGTATTTTTTAGTGCTCGGAGATTTAGTTTTCATCGCCTCAGCTGAATGATTTACAGCTTTTAGCCAGCACAAGTACATGTGGGGGTTGCCTGGTTGCTAGGGAATCCCCACATGTAATCAAGCTGGCTAGTGGCTGTAAATTATTCAGCTGCGGCGAAAGAAACTAAATCTCCGAGCATTAAAAAAATACTCGGAGGACATCCGAGCGTGCTCGGGAAATCTCGAGTAACGAGTATATTCGCTCATCACTATTATTTATATGTACTAGTACTATTTATTTGCTTACTACAGGGTATTTGATCATTTGGTTTTTATCTTAGGTTATAAATGAGAGAAGGTGTCTGCAATCTATTTCAGGCAAATTTACACTCAAAATTTCAAGTCTTAACAGAACTTTTTAACTACATGTTGGGTATCGCCACACTTAGAAGAAAGTGGGTAACAAACTATACTTCTTGCAAAAGTTAAAAATATGATGCTAAAGCTACATTTTCATGAAAATGTTTAATTTTTTCAATATGACAGCCTAATTTTATCAAATTCTGTATAGTACCTGTGGGCTCAAAATGCTCATTGGATAAAATTCTTGAGGGGTGTGTTTTCCAGTAGCGGGGGTTTTCTGCTGTTTGGGAACCTTAGGGACACTGCAACTGTGACATGGCATCAGCAATCAATTTCAGACAAATTTGTGCTCCAGAACTCAAACGGTGCTCCTTCCCTTCCGAGCCTTGCCGTTTGTCCAAACAGAAGTTTCTGACCACATATGGAATATCAATTTTCTCAGAATTACCTGTGTAACAAATTGTGGGGTACATTTTTTTCATAATATTCCTTGTAAAAGTAAAAATATTGGGTTAAAGCAATATTTTAGTGGAAGAATTACAATTTTGTTTTTTTTCATTCCACTTTGCATTAATTACTGTGTAGTACCTGAAGGGTTACCAAATTTCCTGACAGCAGTTTTGAAGTATTTGAGGGGTGCTATTTTTAAAATGGTATCACTTTTGGGGAGTCTCCAATATACAGTATAGGCCCCTCAAAGTCCATTAAAATCTGAATAAGTCCCTAAAGAAACAGGTTTTGTAAATTTATTGGGGAAAAAATGAAAAATTGCTGCTACTCTTTTAATCTTTTTACCTGCTCAGGTCACAAAACTATTGTCGTCCGGGCTTGGCGACATGACTCTTGACTAAGCTGTAACATAATGATTGAAAAGTGTGCAAACTGAATCAGGACCTACGTTTCAGTCTTAACACAGTAAAAAAGGGGCAGCAGTATTTATCTGCCCAGGTCTCAACTAATGTACTATCAGGATGCAGAAAACCCATATAATAAAGATGGCAGAAACACAGGTGCCAAATAGTGGTGAGACAACCACTCAAAATTCATGGAGGAGATGATTGCTTAATATTAAAATTGCACACTATTACGGCGCACGGTGATACTCACCTTGCTTCCTGGGTCCCTCGCCGCATCCCGCCTCATCTTCCGGGTCCTCAGCAATGCTGGAGATCCCGTTCCCGGCGCATGCGCGCTAGGCTGCTTAGGTCGCGGTCGCGCGCGCTCCCAGCTTCTTTATGATGCCGGGTTGTACTGACCCAGAAGAGCTGTCCTGCCTGGGCAGCAGCCTCCGGGTATATCAGGTCGCTTCCTGGTGGTCAGCTGTGGATACTGCATCCCTGATGACTGCACGCCAGCACCCCCACCCACCCAGGCACTATTGTATACAAGCTCCATGCCCAGCGCCTAGTGCATGACCAGTCCCATTTAAAATGACTATGGTGTCACTCCTATTATCGCACTGAATGCGATTAACCCCTATACTGCAGTGTGTTACTGATGAAGGCCAGTGAGGCCGAAATGTATATATTATTTTCTGGCTACATTAAAAAAATCCAAAAATATTCTAGAAGTTGAGTGCCAAGTTTTCTTTATTATACAGCCTATTAGTGATACCCATTAGATTAGGTGGGCTGCCCAGTGTAAGAGGGTGGTGCTGTTATGGACAGTAAGGAACACACTGTCACTTTAAGAGGCTGCACCCCCTTGTCTGGTGTGATGGAGTGTTCTGCTTCTCCCCTGCAAGAGGCTGTGTTGAATGAGCTGGACTGTGTAGAGGGTGGGGGTGGTGTTATGATCCGGTGACCTTGGAGCCACATCGAACTTTCTCTGGAGTTGGTGGAAACTATACTGACCGCAAATCCTGAACTTATCACCGAAACTAGAAGTAGCCGTGGGGTGTGCCTAACAAATCCTAGACACCTCGACACAGCCGGAGGACTAAATACCCCTATAGATGAAAATAGGAATACTACCTTGCCACAGAGCAGAACCCCAAAGGATAAGCAGCCCTCCACAAATATTGACTGTGAGTAGTAGAGGAAAAAGACACACACAGGCAGGAAACAGGATTTAGCAAAAGAGGCCACTCTAGCTAAAATAGGAAAGGATAGGATAGAATACTAAGCGGTCAGTATTAAAACCCTTCCAAAAATATCCACAGCAGAAAATACAAAAAACTCCACCATCTAACTAAAGATGTGGAGCGTATATCTGCAACTCCAGAGAATCCAGCAAGACAGAGAAAAACACTGACTCAATCTAAGCTGGACAAGAGAAAACAAATGAATAGCACAGAATTATTAAGCACACAGCATGTGTGCCACAGAAACAAAAACCAGACACTTATCTTTGCTGAAATGGCAGCAAGGCTGGAGGAACCAGACAAAGATCCAAAACCTCCCAGAACCATGGACAACTGGCAAGGACTAATGAATCCTGCACACCTAAATATCCCAGTCAGAACTGCAATCAGCAGATACACCTGGCCAGGACTGCGACTCAGAGACAACTGCATTCCCACCTACAACCACTGGAGGGAACCCAAAAGCAGAATTCACAACAGGGTGGAGCCTGAACAGCGTGTGTGAGCTGAAGCTGCTGCAGAGAGAACTTTGTGCTGTTTTCTGCAAGAGAGGACCCACAGCCTGTAACAGAGTGCACTTGTGAGATTTGACAGACTTTTCCGGGTGCAGCGAGAGTGGCTGTCCTGTGCGAGTTTGAGAAGCCATGAAAATACCGAGAAAGGGATTTACAGTTTCCAGGACCACCTCCAGGACCCAGAAGCAAGGAAAAGACCACGTTTCACCTAGCTGGCAGAAAGCCATGCGCACCACCATACTGGACTGTCGGGGGCCCCCCGGGACTGGATCTGAGTCCCCAATATCACCGTGAGTTTGTTCCTGTTTTGTGCACATGTCAGGGCCTAGTGTAGGCTTCAATAGTCCATACACGGGAGCCGTGTGGCCTGCTTAGTAAAGGCCAGGGAGGCTATACGTAGAGAAGCATCATTATTTGTTTATTGTTTGCATTTACTTGTGTGACGTATGTTGATTCTGTAACAGTTGGAGCACCGTGCTATTTTAAGGACAACCTAAAGAATATAACTGTTGTAATTTATGTTTTGCCATTGCATATCCCTGTTTGCATCTTCCTCATCCACTTCATTCCTTGACTTCCATTAAATCTACCCTTTGTTGTTTGCACCTCATCTTGTGTACGGTAGTCTTCCTGCACCATGGTGGTCCCCTGGCCATCGCTTCAGCAGCACTATCTAAGTCTTCCCCATGAGGACAGACACAGTAGCTTACAAGACAAACAATGATGGGCCTGGCTGCACCCTGAATAAAAATATGTGCATAGTGTGTCTGTAAAGTCATGGTGCACTTTTGACCAGTCACAGGATCTATTTATAGTTTACATTTAGGCGCCCTTTCTCTGGCCCAATCATATCAGACCTGTTCATGAGGAGAGATAACAAGAACCAATCAAACAACACAAACTCATTTAAGCTCTTGCTGAGCCCCCAGTCAGATTAACCCCTGATAAACTGAACTCTGATTAATACACTGCCAGGTCTGTGACATCATGCAACCACAATCTTATGCCAGCTGTGTGGTTTTCCATGCCAGTCGAGATGTGGACGGTACAGAGGAAAGTTCAGTGTGTCCTGTGGCTCGTTAAACTCGAATCCGTGACCAAAGTGCTACGTGAATATCGGCGCGCTTATAACGAAGCGCTACCACATAGAAAGAACATTACTTGGTGGGATAAGCAGTTGAAGGAAACTGGCAGTTTGGTGGATAAACCCCGTTCTGGTAGGCCATCAGTCAGTGACGAGTCTGTAGAGGCTATACTGGATAGCTAGCTAAGGAGCCCTAAAAATTCTGTGCGTGTGTGTACTCGACAATTACACCTGCAGTTCATAAGGTGTTAAAGAAATGTGTCTGTTTTACGGGGTACAAATTGCAGCTGTTGCATGCTATCAAACCGGCGGATAGACCCAAACGATGCGCGTTTGCTACAGATATGCTTCATGAGATCAACAATGAAGATTGTGTTTAGTGATCAGGCGACCTTCCATATCTGTGGTCATGTTCATAACCATAACGTCCGAAGATGGGCTGCTGAATATCCTCATGCCTACGTTGAGTTTGAACGTAACACCCATAAAAACGTGTGGTGTGGCCTAATGCATGATAAGGTGATAGGTCCATTTTTTTTTCGCAGAGCTGTCTATGATGACAAACGCGTATCTTGACATGTTGGATGTCACGGCTCTCGGATATTACTGCTGTGGGTAGAGCTGCACACAGCAGCAAGGGAGCTAAGTAACTTGCTGGGAACTAACCAGGTAACAACCAGGACCTGAACCATGTGACAGAGTAGGAGGTGGTCAGGGCCGGAGCCAGATGCCAGTTTGCAGAGGAGAGATAAACACAGTAGAGTAGTCAAACAAGCTAAGAGCTGAACCAGGAGATAACGAGGTACCAAAAGGGTGAGACAGGGGATTGTCAGAAGTGAAGTCAGAGGTTAGAAATACAGAAGAACATACAAACAGAGTAATGCACGGAGAGCAAGGAAAACAATTGCAAACCGGGCACACACTCCAGAGATAAGGCACACAGAACGAAAGTCTAGCTGATAGGGAATCCTAGTCTGGAGTGAGTATAAATACTCCTCCCAGATCGAAAGGGAGGCCAACAAAATTAACCCTAAGAGAACAAGACATTAAACATGTCCTAACCATGACATTGGAATTGTATGCAGTGCCATCTTTCAACAGGACGGCACTCCTCCACACTACGCCACCATTGTTCGTGAGTTTCTGGATAGAACATTCCCCCAGCGGTGGATAGGCAGGGGTTCTGTCAAGCCATGGCCACCATGATCCCTGGATCTGACGCCCTTAGACTTCTACTTTTGGGGTTGTGTGAAGAAACATGTATACATTTAGTGTATCAACGACATTAATCTCTTAAAACAGAGAATCACAGACGTTATTCACTCTGTTACACCAGACGTCCTTACCCGTGTGTGGCAAGAACTTCACTATCGTTTGAATGTGTGTAGGGCAACAAATGGAGCCCACATCGAACTGCATTGAATAGGTATGAAACTGGGAGAATTTTTCTTTTATTTGGAGCAGATTTCACATTTCTATTGTTTTTTGTTGCTTTCCAGTGACTGGTCAAAAGTGCACCATGACTTTACGGACACACTGTATATAATTGATATGAGGTATTGGCCGAAATTTTGGCCAAAATGCTCAAGCGCGCAACCCGCATCAAGGGTCCTCATACTTGCGAGCCCCTATACTAAAATTAAAAGCAAAACAGTATTTACTTATGGAGTGCACTTAGGTAGTGCTGGGCAGCCCCTATTCTAACAGTATTGGCCTCACAAAACATATCAAGCTAAATCAACCTAACAACCTATCAACCTAAATTTACCACTAATATAAAGTACATTGAATCACAAAAAATAGTATCAGCAGCAGTATCATTGGAATATGTTGAAGCATTCCAGAATTATTACCACATAAAGTGACACAGGTCAGATTTCAAAAATTGGGCTTGGCCATCAAGGTCAAAATTGTCTCTGTCACTAAGGGGTTAAAATTTATTTGCTGTTTGTATATTATACATATATAGCGATACAGCACGCACTGCATACTATCTCTGCAGCACACATATAGAGTATGTGTAAGGGGGTCACACATCTCCACCTCCTTAAAAGTGTAAACTTGTTATGCTGCTATGAACATATTTATTATGTTGTATACTAGATGGTGGCCCAATTCTAACGCATCGGGTATTCTAGAATATGTATGTAGTTTATTTATGAAGATTTCAGAATAATGCAATGAATACACATGATTCGGCCAGCCGGCTGCGACCAATTAGCAATGCGTGGTTCAAATCCCGCACCAATTTGTGGCCGGACTGCGCCTGTCGCTGATTGTTTGCAGCCGACCATGTAGTATATAGCACAGCTACGTAATATATAGCACAGCCACATAGTATATCGCACAGCCGACGTAGTATATAGCACAGGCCATGCCGTATATTACACAGCCCACGCAGTATATTACACAGCCCATGTAGTATAGAGCACAGCCCACGTAGTATATAGCACAGACCACGCAGTATATAACACAGGCCATGTAGTATATAACACAGCCACGTAGTATATAGCTCTGCCTGTCGCTGATTGGTCGTTCCCAGCCGGTCGCGACCAATCAGCGACGCGGGATTTCCGTTACAGACAAACAGACGGAAGTGGACCTTAGACAATTATATAGATTGATTGTAGTATAGGGCAAGTGTAGGACCCGTTATCAGACACTAGATGGGGCACTACATTGTACATAGTAATGTAGGAAGGTCTGTATGTAGTAAAGTGTATTTCTGTTTTATAGTCAGTAGGGGCCTAGTGCCCGTGCTGGACAGACAGCTCCGCAACATCCAAGCCATATACCCAGCCATTCAGAGTAGCGCTTTCCACAGTACAGAAAAGGAGTTAAGAAGTGGTCCTTAACCAGTACAGGAACACAGGTCGCTCACCATGTGGCAAATCATTTCTTGGGCTGACGCCTTTCGGACCAGTGCGAAACGGACGGAGGAACACTCAGGTGTATTGAGCTTGCACAGGGAGGACGCTGCATTATCGCAAGAGGCGGTATGTCCCCGTAATGTACTGCAGGACGTAGGAGAAAGCATAGGGAAAGCGGAGAACGGGAACTGCTTGGAACCTGATGCTAATGTTGTAACTGACTGGAATGTGCTGAGAAAAACAAATAGTAAAGTTTTTCATATTAAGTTGGAAAAGGACTCTGTCTCTTATTATTCAAACAGCGGAACTTCAGCCAGCAAAAGGTATGCTGCAGAAGGGACATTGTTTACATGTAATTGGGGGCCAGGGCATGTGTAACCAGTTAACCTCAGGCACGACTACGGCTCTGGCCCGGCTTCTTACATATACACAACACTGCTGTATACACATTACATGTATAGTCTGCTCAGATATCAACACACAAACCCAGCCTTACTAAGCACACACAACTCTGCTATATACATACACATTTCTGCTCCACAGAAATACACTCAGCTCTGCTACATGAACACACACACAACACTGCAACATGCATACAGTACATAGCTTTTGTATTTACAGATGCACCTCACATTCATATACACATCTATCCTACATACACACTCACAGCTCTACTACATTAGCAGACACACACACACCTATCAGACTAATCAGTGTCAGGCTGGAAGAGAGATAACTGCGTAGCTGCATTCTCTAAGTCAGGGGTCCCTAACTCCAGTCCTCAAGGCCCACCAACATGTCATGTTTTCAGGATTTCCTTAGTCTTGCCCAGGTAATAATTGCATCACCTGTGCAATGCAAAGGAAATCCTGAAAACATGACCTGTTGGTGGGCCTTGAGGACTGGAGTTGGGGACCCCTGCTCTAAGTGATCAAGAAGGACGCCGTCTCTGGTTTCTCTTCGATCATAGGAAACTGCCCCTGGACTATAAACCACACACTTTTTGTAGCAGTTTTTTTTTCTTGCTAATAAGTGCATCCTGTAGTGGAAAAAATAAGGTCCAGTACTTTGTGTTTTACTCTGTTTATACCCAACATATCACCGCTCCGACTATTTATCTTTGCTTGTTAGGGTAGGTTTGTAAGAAGATGGATCGGACTGGGGGTACCTCTCTTGCGCCGGTTCCGGATCTGTCGGGGCTGTCACCATTTTTGCCTGGGGGAAAACTTTCCAACTCGGACCGACCTTTGCGTGACGATAAAAGTCCTGTAAGGGGGGAGACTTGTCGGGAAGACAGAGCACGCAGCAGTGCAAGGTCTTCTAAGCACTGTGATAGCGCAGGCTTGCGCTGTAGATTCCCTGTGTCCAGGTACACTGACTGAGGACAGACATCTGCCGTGTGCCCATTGTCTCCCGTGACCAAAAGTTACAGATGCTCCAGGCCGGTGGTTACTGAGCGCATGCCACCTAAGACAGACCAGGTGACTCATCTAGAACTGTACCATTCCTCACCCGCTTACTGCTGCCAAGCTGAATCATGCTTCGGCGGTGTTACAGACTGTGCTGTTCGACGTACCTTGGATCCAGGACCCTGCTTAGGACAATGGGGACTCACCGCCATTGCCAGGAACGGGACCTCCAGCTTCTTCAGGATGACACCGGAGTCATCACTCCCCAGTTGCGTGGGCTCCACCATTGGAACTTAAGGCCCTGCAGCCAGGAAACCGACAAAACTTATACGTTAACCTTTTCATGAACTATTGCTTTATCCGTTACCTTGCCCTGCACTCATACCGTGCTATTATCACCTCTCATACCCTTCCTGAGTGGAGTATACCCCTGTTAAAAAATCTGTTAACTCTTGATCTGCCTCCTGTACGTTACTGCATCCCGCTACCTGCTCATAGGTTCACATGAATATATTTTCAGCCTGAGCACTGCTCCAATAAAAAACAAACCTCACACGGATTTTGATCCGACGATCATGGAACAACTTTTGTTTGTCAGATAAACTTAACCTTTGTGCTGCACAAAACATTATACGGTAGTTTTCGGTAGCGCATCTTCGTGTGTACACAGCACCTATGCTGTCGAGAACAATGGCAGCCTATGTGCACTGAATGATCTATTAAAGATTTTTTTCACGATAATCTAGAAAGGCAGTACTGGGCCCCCCCGGCCTTGAAGGGATTCCGACATTACAGGGTAGAGTGGGAATTTAGTGAGCTGGACATCTACAGTGCCTTGCAAAAGTATTCGGCTCCCTGGAACTTTTCAACCTTTTCCCACATATCATGCTTCAAACATAAAGATACCAGATGTAAATTTTGGTGAAGAATCAACAACAAGTTCACAAATAAACGTATCCAGGTGTTAGAATGGTCAAAGTCCAGACCTCAATCCAATCGAAAATCTGTGGAAAGAGCTGAAAACTGCTGTTCACAAACGATCTCCATCAAACCTCACTGAGCTCGAGCTGTTTGCCAAGGAAGAATGGGTAAGAATTTCATTCTCTCGATGTACAAAACTGATAGAGACATACTCTAAGTGACTTGCAGCTGTAATCCCAGCAAAAGGTGGCGCAACAAAGTATTAAGTTAAAGGGGCCGAATAATATTGCATGCCCTACTTTTAATTTTTCCACAAAAATTTAAAATAACCAATAAATTTCATTCAGCTTCACAATTGTGTTCCACTTGCTGTTGATTCTTCACAAAAAAATTTACATTTGGTATCTTTATGTTTGAAGCATGATATGTGGGAAAAGTTGAAAAGTTCCAGGGAGCCGAATACTTTCGCAAGGCACTGTAGGTAGTTGTTTAGGGTTTAATAGATTGGGATAGGTGGAGTTGGGATCAGGTTGTGGGGGGAAGGAGGGGTTAGAGGTGGGGTTAGGGGGTCACTATATAGGGGTCTGCCATTTTAGCGGGAGCAACCATTTTAGGTACCCCCAAGAGACAGCAGGAAGCTGTAGCATACCTGCAGTCATGGACGTGCAGGACTTGCTGCAGAGGCTGAGTGACGCGGCGGGCACACAGGGCACTGAAGGGCTGCAGGCATCGGTAAGTGGCCTGCTGCAGAGGACGGTTGCCGGAGCTTCCCAGGCTCCTCCAGATGGACGCAGGCCATGGATGACTAGGCCTCTGGTGTGCTGAAATCCCGAGGTCACCCCCTGGGTCTGGCGCCTAAACAGGAGCCCCTCCGGGGAGCCTCTGTTGGGTGGCACAGGCCGCAGGCCAGCGGTCCTGCATCAGAAAGCTGTGAGGAATGCAGCGGTGCAGCAGGGCCTACAGCAGGGGACCTCTCTCGTCTGAAGCATCGCGGAAGATACCGGGAACAGGAGTGGCAGGCACCTGTGCTGAGACAGGGCCTGCTCGGAGGAGGGGATTGGGAGAATATAGGAGGCGGGGGCCTACCATCCGGCCCCTCAGCAGTGGGAGCATCCCGGTCGGCAGTCGTCCGGCCCTGTGAGCAGCATGCTGCAGGTAGCAGCGCATGATAGCGCTGGGTGGCGCGGTGCTGGCCCGCAGGATCCAGGGTCACAGGGGTCATCAGGGGGACACAGGCAGCAGTCGGTTGCCTCAGCCATCGATTTGGATGACATCATGCAAGGCATGAGTGGGGCATCTTACTACAGGCAACAGGATGCTGGCCCTGGATCCAGTATGTCAGGAGGGAGGAGTCGGCCTCTCTCTCATCCGAAGCATCACGGGAGGTACTGGGAACAGGAGCGACGGGCAGCTGTGCTGAGACAGGGCCTGCTCGGTGGAATGGATTGGGAGAATCGGGGTGCAGGGGTCATCAGGGGGACATGGGCAGCAGTCGGTTGCCTCAGCCATCGGTACAGATGACAGGGTTTTAGGGATGGTTTTAAGATTCCGTTTGTTGAGACGGTAGATCGTTTTTCCACAAAAAATTTGAAGTCGGCGTTGCATTTTTCTGAAGTAATTACTGATAAGTTAAGGAAGGAAGTTGCTTTGGGTCGGATGGCGGGTCCATTTGAAGTGGCTCCGCTTAGTATCTTGAGGGTATCACCACTTGGTGTGGTTCCAAAGAAAGAACCCAAAAAATTTAGGCTAATTTATCACTTTCCAAAAGGGTCTTCAGTGAATGACGGGATTGATCCTCAGTTGTGTTCTGTGTTGTACACATCATTTGATGCGGCCATGGATTGGGTGCGTTTGTGCGGAAAAGGGTCTTGGTTGGCTAAAACTGACATAGAAGCTGCATTTCATTTTTTACCGGAACACCCTGATAGCACGCATTTGTTGGGCTGTTTTTTGGGACGGAGGACTTGACCGTTGTCTTCCTATGGGCTGTTCTCTTTCCTGCGTTTATTTTAAAATGTTTAGTACTTTCTTTGAATAGGCTGTTAAGTTAAGGACAGGTCGGGGTTGAATTTATGCATTCATCATCTCGATGATTTTTTATCGGTCCAGCGCAGGATTCTGATTGTTCTTTGTTATTGCATACGATGGAAAGTATGGCAAGGAAATTTGAGGTTCCGTTGGCAGCGGAGGAGACAGTTGGGCCAGTGACTTCGTTGAGTTTTTTGGGGATTGAGATTGACACTTTGGCAATGGAGTGTAGATTAACTGATGAGAAGGTGATTCCTTTGTGGGAGGAGGTGTTGAAAGCGAGCGGTTCGTGAAAAATAACATTGCGAGACTTGCAATGTTTGTTGGGCAAGCTAAATTTTGCTTGCAGGATAATGCCAATGGGTTGAGCCTTGTGTCGAAGGTTATCGATGGTGACAGTAGGGGTGAGATCCCCTGTGCATTTTATCAAATTGAAGAAGGAATTGAGGGAGGACTTGAAGGTGTGGGCACTCTTTTTAGAGGAGTACAACGGGAAATCTATTTGGATTCAACCGGTAGTGAACACAGAGAATTTGAGTTTCCTTATCAGTACTGATGAAAAACGCGGTTTTGGTTTGTATTTTCATGAAAACTGGTTGGCGGTGGAATGGCCTCCTGTTTGGCGGAATAGGGTTTATTGGCAAACTGGATTTTGCTTCATTTATTTCCCATTGTTGTGGCATTGTCATTGTGGGGCTGAATGGTAAGAAACATAAAGATTCGTTTTCCCTGTGAGGTTGATGGTGGCAATAAACTCGTTATCATCAGCAACTCTGGCGGTTGTGAAGGTGTTGCAGCCCTTGGTCTTTTTGGGGTTGTCGTTTCATTTATCCTGTCACTGATGCTCTTTCTCATTTACAGTGAGATTGCTTTCGGGAGCTGGCAACTTTAGCGGATTCTGCAGACCTGGAGTGTCCAGCAGAGTTGTGGAGACTTCCTTGCGGCACTAAGGGATTTGTTTTCTAGGTCACTGTCGGATAGGTCATGGAGGCAATATGGTCAGGCCTGGAATTTGTAGGGATTAGAGGGCATCGTTTGGGGTGGAGATGGAAGACGATAGCAAGCTACTGTTGTTGGTGGGGCATTGTTGGGAGTTGGGTTGGTCAGTGGCGAAATTGAATAAGCTGATAGCAGGTCTGGCTTTTGCTTTTAACCCCTTCCCGACCCATGACGCCACGTAGGCGTCATGAAAGTCGGTGCCATTCCGACCCATGACGCCTATGCGGCGTCATGGAAAGATCGCGTCCCTGCAGATCGGGTGAAAGGGTTAACTCCCATTTCACCCGATCTGCAGGGACAGGGGGAGTGGTAGTTTAGCCCAGGGGGGGTGGCTTCACCCCCTCGTAGCTACGATCGCTCTGATTGGCTGTTGAAAGTGAAACTGCCAATCAGAGCGATTTGTAATATTTCACCCATTATAACGGGTGAAATATTACAATCCAGCCATGGCCGATGCTGAAATATCATCGGCCATGGCTGGAAATACTAGTGTGCCCCCACCCCACCCCTCCGATCGCCCCCCCAGCCCTCCGATCTGGCCGGTACACTGCTCCGGCTCCCCTCCGTCCAGTGCTCCGCTCCCCCCCGTGCTCTTGTCCGCTCCCCCCGTGCTCCAATCACCCCCCCGTGCTCCAATCACCCCCCCTGCACTCCGATCCACCCCCCCGGTGCTCCGTTCCACCCCCCCGTGCTCCATTCCAGCCCCCCCGTGCTCCGTTCCACGCCCCCCGTGCTCCGTTCCACCCCTCCCGCACTCCGATTCCCCCCCCCCCGTGCTCCGATCCCCCCCTGTGGTCCCCCCCCACCCCATCATACTTACCGATCCAGCCGGGGTCCCGTCCGTCTTCTCCCTGGGCACCGCCATCTTCCAAAATGGCGGGCGCATGCGCAGTGCGCCCGCCGAATCTGCCGGCCGGCAGATTCGTTCCAAAGTGCATTTTGATCACTGAGATATAATCTATCTCAGTGATCAAAATAAAAAAAATAATAAATGACCCCCCCCCTTTGTCACCCCCATAGGTAGGGACAATAAAAAAATAAAGAAATTTTTTTTTTTCCACTAATGTTAGAATAGGGTTAGGGGTAGGGTTAGGGGTAGTGGTAGGGTTAGGGTTAGGGGTAGGTTTAGGGCTAGGGTTAGGGCTAGGGGTAGGGTTAGGGCTAGGGGTAGGGGTAGGGGTAGGGTTAGGGGTAGGGTTAGGGTTAGGGTTAGGGTTAGGGCTAGGGCTAGGGTTAGGGTTTCGGTATGTGCACACGTATTCTGGTCCTCTGCGGATTTTTCCGCTGCGGATTTGATAAATCCGCAGTGCTAAACCGCTGCGGATTTATGGCGGATTTACCGCGGTTTTTCTGCGCATTTCACTGCGGTTTTACAACTGCGATTTTCTATTTGAGCAGTTGTAAAACCGCTGCGGAATCCGCACAAAGAAGTGACATGCTGCGGAATGTAAACCGCTGCGTTTCCGTGCAGTTTTTCCGCAGCATGGGCACAGCGATTTTTGTTTCCCGTAGGTTTACATTGAACTGTAAACTCATGGGAAACTGCTGCGGATCCGCAGCGTTTTCCGCAGCGTGTGCACATACCTTTAGAATTAGGCTATGTGCACACGGTGCGGATTTGGCTGCGGATTCGCAGCAGTGTTCCATCAGGTTTACAGTACCATGTAAACATATGGAAACCAAATCCGCTGTGCCCATGGTGCAGAAAATACCACGCGGAAACGCTGCGTTGTATTTTCCGCAGCATGTCAATTCTTGGTGCGGATTCCGCAGCGTTTTACACCTGTTCCTCAATAGGAATCCGCAGGTGAAATCCGCACAAAAAACACTGGAAATCCGCGGAAAATCCGCAGGTAAAACGCAGTGCCTTTTACCCGCGGATTTTTCAAAAATGGTGCGAAAATATCTCACACGAATCCGCAACGTGGGCACATAGCCTTAGGGTTAGGGTTGGAATTAGGGTTGTGGTTATGGTTAGGGGTGTGTTGGGGTTAGGGTTGTGGTTAGGGGTGTGTTGCGGTTAGGGTTGTGTTTAGGGTTATGGCTACAGTTGGGATTAGGGTTAGGGGTGTGTTGGGGTTAGTGTTGGAGGTAGAATTGAGGGGTTACCACTGTTTAGGCACATCAGGGGTCTCCAAACGCAACATGGCGCCACCATTGATTCCAGCCAATCTCGTATTCAAAAAGTCAAATGGTGCTCCCTCACTTCCGAGCCCTGACGTGTGCCCAAACAGTGGTTTACCCCCACATATGGGGTACCAGCATACTCAGGACAAACTGCGCAACAATTACTGGGGTCCAATTTCTCCTGTTACCCTTGTGAATCAAAAAAAATGCTTGCTAAAACATAATTTTTGAGGAAAGAAAAATGATTTTTTATTTTCACGGCTCTGCGTTGTAAACGTCTGTGAAGCACTTGGGGGTTCAAAGTGCTCACCACATATCTAGATAAGTTCCTTGGGGGGTCTAATTTCTAAAATGGGGTCACTTGTGGGGGTTTCTACTGTTTAGGCACACCAGGGGCTCTGCAAACGCAACGTGACACCCGCAGACCATTCCATCAAAGTCTGCATTTCAAAAGTCACTACTTCCCTTCTGAGCCCCGACGTGTGCCCAAACAGTGGTTTACCCCCACTCATGGGGTATCAGCGTACTCAGGAGAAACTGGACAACAACTTTTGGGGTCCAATTTCTCCTGTAACCCTTGGGAAAATAAAAAATTCTGGGCTAAATAATTATTTTTGAGGAAAGAAAACGTATTTATTATTTTCACGGCTCTGCATTATAAACTTCTATGAAGCACTTGGGGGTTCAAAGTGATCACCACACATCTAGATAAGTTCCTTTCGGGGTCTAGTTTCCAAAATGGGGTCACTTGTGGGGGGTTTCTACTGTTAAGCCACATCAGGGGCTCTGCAAACGCAACGTGACGCCCACAGAGCATTCCATCAAAGTCTGCATTTCAAAACGTCACTACTTCACTTCCGAGCCCCGGCATGTGCCCAAACAGTGATTTACCCCCACATATGGGGTATCAACGTACTCAGGAGAAACTGGACAACAACTTTTGGGGTCAAATTTCTCCTGTTAACCTTGGGAAAATAAAAAATTGCAGGCTAAAAGATCATTTTTGAGAAAATAATTTTTTTTTTTTTCATGGCTCTGCGTTATAAACTTCTGTGAAGCACTTGGGGGTTCAAAGTCCTCACCACACATCTAGATTAGTTCCTTTGGGGGTCTAGTTTCCAAAATGGTGTCATTTCTGGGGGATCTCCAATGTTTAGGCACACAGGGGCTCTCCAAACGTGACATGGTGTCCGCTAATGATTGGAGCTAATTTTCCATTTAAAAAGCCAAATGGCGTGCCATCCCTTCCGAGCCCTGCCGTGCGCCCAAACAGTGGTTTACCCCCACATATTGGGTATCTGCGTACTCAGGACAAACAGGACAACAATATTTGGGGTCCAATTTCTCCTATTATGCTTGGCAAAATAGGAAATTCCAGGCTAAAAAATCATTTTTGAGGAAAGAAAAATTATTTTTTATTTTCATGGCTCTGCGTTATAAACTTCTGTGAAGCACCTGGGGGTTTAAAGTGCTCAATATGCATCTAGATAAGTTCCTTGGGGGGTCTAGTTTCCAAAATGGGGTCACTTGTGGGGGAGCTCCAATGTTTAGGCACACAGGGGCTCTCCAAACGCGACATGGTGTCCGCTAACAATTGGAGCTAATTTTCCATTCAAAAAGTCAAATGGCGCGCCTTCCCTTCCGAGCCCTGCCGAGTGCCCAAACAGTGGTTTACCCCCACATATGAGGTATCGACGTACTCGGGAGAAATTGCCCAACAAATTTTATGATCCATTTTACCCTACTGCCCATGTGAAAATGAAAAAATTGAGGCGAAAAGAATTTTTTTGTGAAAAAAAAGTACTTTTTCATTTTTACAGATCAATTTGTGAAGCACCTGAGGGTTTAAAGTGCTCACTAGGCATCTAAATAAGTTCCTTGGGGGGTCTAGTTTCCAAAATGGGGTCACTTGTGGGGGAGCGCCAATGTTTAGGCACACAGGAGCTCTCCAAACGCGACATGGTGTCCGCTAATGATGGAAATAATTTTTCATTCAAAAAGTCAAATGGCGCTCCTTCCCTTCCGAGCCTTACCATGTGCCCAAACAGTGGTTTACCCCCACATGTGAGGTATTGATGTACTCAGGAGAAATTGCCCAACACATTTTAGGATCCATTTTATCCTGTTGCCCATGTGAAAATGAAAAAATTGAGGCTAAAAGAATTTTTTTGTGAAAAAAAAGTACTTTTTCATTTTTACGGATTAATTTGTGAAGCACCTGGGGGTTCAAAGTGCTCACTATGCATCTAGATAAGTTCCTTGGGGCGTCTAGTTTCCAAAATGGGGTCACTTGTGGGGGAGCTCCAATTTTTAGGCACACGGGGGCTCTCCAAACGTGACATGGTGTCCGCTAAAGAGTGGAGCCAATTTTTGATTCAAAAAGTCAAATGGCGCTCCTTCCCTTCCAAGCCCTGCCGTGCGCCCAAACAGTGGTTTACCCCCACATATGAGGTATCAGCGTACTCAGGACAAATTGGACAACAACTTTCGTGGTTCAGTTTCTCCTTTTACCATTGGGAAAATAAAAAAATTGTTGCTAAAAGATAATTTTTGTGACTAAAAAGTTAAATGTTCATTTTTTCCTTCCATGTTGCTTCTGCTGCTGTGAAGCACCTGAAGGGTTAATAAACTTCTTGAATGTGGTTTTGAGTACCTTGAGGGGTGCAGTTTTTAGAATGGTGTCACTTTTGGGTATTTTCAGCCATATAGACCCCTCAAACTGACTTCAAATGTGAGGTGGTCCCTAAAAAAAATGGTTTTGTAAATTTCGTTGTAAAAATGACAAATCGCTGGTCAAATTTTAACCCTTATAACTTCCTAACAAAAAAAAATTTTGTTTCCAAAATTGTGCTGATGTAAAGTAAACATGTGGGAAATGTTATTTATTAACTATTTTGTGTCACATATCTCTCTGGTTTAACAGAATAAAAATTCAAAATGTGAAAATTGCGAAATTTTCAAAATTTTCGCCAAATTTCCGTTTTTATCACAAATAAACGCAGAATTTATTGACCTAAATTTACCACTAACATGAAGCCCAATATGTCACGAAAAAACAATCTCAGAACCGCTAGGATCCGTTGAAGCGTTCCTGAGTTATTACCTCATAAAGGGACACTGGTCAGAATTGCAAAAAACGGCAATGTCTTTAAGGTCAAAATAGGCTGGGTCATGAAGGGGTTAAGGTAAGGGGCCTCAGGGACAAGACTAAAGGTACCTTCACACATAACGATATCGTTAACGATATCGTTGCTTTTTGTGACGTAGCAACGATATCGTTAAGGAAATCGTTATGTGTGACAGCGACCAACGATCAGGCCCCTGCTGGGAGATCGTTGGTCGCTGAACAAAGTCCAGAACTTTATTTCGTCGCTGGATCTCCCGTGGACATCGCTGGATCGGCGTGTGTGACACCGATCCAGCGATGTCTTCACTGGTAACCAGGGTAAACATCGGGTTACTAAGCGCAGGGCCGCGCTTAGTAGCCCGATGTTTACCCTGGTTACCAGCGTAAAAGTAAAAAAAAAAAAAAACACTACATACTTACCTACCGCTGTCTGTCCCCGGCGCTGTGCTCTGCACTCCTCCTGTACTGGCTGTGAGCGTCGGTCAGCCGGAAAGCAGAGCGGTGACGTCACCGCTCTGCTTTCCGACCGCTCATGGGGGGACCGCGGCCGATCGCGGCCGGGTGTCAGCTGACTATCGCAGCTGACATCCGGCACTATGTGCCAGGAGCGGTCACGGACCACTCCCGGCACATTAACCCCCGGCACACCGCGAACAAACATGATCGCAGCGTTCCGGCGGCACAGAGAAGCATCGCGCAGAGAGGGGGCTCCCTGCGTGCTTCCCTGAGACGATCGGCACAAGGTGATGTGCTCACCTTGTACCGAGCGTCTTCTCCCTGCAGTCCCCGGATCCAAAATGGCCGCGGGGCTGCATCCGGGTCCTGCAGGGAGTACTTCCGGGTCGACTGCAGGTGCTGGTAAGCCTGCAGCGATGTGAGTGAGATCGCCGATCTTACAGACTGCTGTGCAAACTGTAAGATCGACGATCTGTGATGTCCCCCCCTGGGACAAAGTAAAAAAGTTAAAAAAAAAATTTCCACATGTGTAAAAAAAAATAAAAAATTACTAAATACATAAATTAAAAAAAAATATTATTCCCATAAATACATTTCTTTATCTAAAAAAAAACCAAACAAACAATAAAAGTACACATATTTAGTATCACCGCGTCCGTAATGACCCAACCTATAAAACTGTCCCACTAGTTAACCCCTTCAGTGAACACCGTAAGAAAAAAAAAACAAGCCAAAAACCAACGCTTTATTATCATACCGCCGAACAAAAAGTGGAATAACACACGATCAAAAAGACAAAAACGAGCTGCCACAAAGCATAATAAGCAAAAAAATAAAAAAGTTATAGTCCCGAGAATAAAGCGATGCCAAAATAATTATTTTTTCTATAAAATAGTTTTTATCGTATAAAAGCGCCAAAACATAAAAAAATGATATAAATGAGATATCGCTGTAATCGTACTGACCCGAAAAATAAAACTGCTTTATCAATATTACCAAACGCGGAACGGTATAAACGCCTCCCCCAAAAGAAATTCATGAATAGCTGGTTTTTGGTCATTCTGCCTCACAAAATTCGGAATAAAAAGTGATCAAAAACTGTCACGTGTCCAAAATTGGTACCAATAAAAACGTCATCTCGTCCCGCAAAAAACAAGACCTCAGATGACTCTGTGGACCAAAATATGGAAAAATTATAGGTCTCAAAATGTGGAGACACAAAAACTTTTTTGCTATAAAAAAGCGTCTTTAGTGTGACAGCTGCCAATCATAAAAATCCGATATAAAAATGCTATAAAAGTAAATCAAACCCCCCTTCATCACCCCCTTAGTTAGGGAAAAGTAATAAAATTAAAAATTTTTATTTATTTCCATTTTCCCAGGGCTAGGGTTAGGGTTAGGGCTAGGGTTAGGGTTAGGGCTGGGGTTAGGGTTAGGGCTAGGGTTAGGGCTAGGGTTAGGGTTAGGGCTAGGGTTGGGGCTAGGGTTGGGGCTGGGGTTAGGGCTAGGGTTAGGGTTGGGGCTAGGGTTGAGGTTAGGGTTGGGGCTAGGGTTAGGGTTGGGGCTAGGGTTAGGGTTGGGGTTAGGGTTGGAGCTAAAGTTAGGGTTAGGGTTGGGGCTAAAGTTAGGGTTAAGGTTGGGGCTAAAGTTAGGGTTAGGGTTGGGGCTAAAGTTAGGGTTAGAGTTGGGGCTAAAGTTAGGGTTAGGGTTTGGATTATATTTACGGCTGGGATTAGGGTTGGGATTAGGGGTGTGTCAGGGTTAGGGGTGTGGTTAGGGTTACCATTGGGATTAGGGTTAGGGGTGTTGTTGGATTAGGGTTTCAGGTAGAATTGGGGAGTTTCCACTGTTCAGGCACATCAGGGGCTCTCCAAACGCGACGTGGCGTCCGATCTCTATTCCAGCCAATTCTGCGTTGAAAAAGTAAAACAGTGCTCCTTCCCTTCCGAGCTCTCCGGTGCGCCCAAACAGGGGTTTACCCCAACATATGGGGTATCAGCGTACTCAGGACAAATTGGACAACAACTTTTGGGGTCCAAGTTCTCTTGTTATCCTTGGGAAAATAAAAATGTGGGGGGCTAAAAATAATTTTTGTGGGAAAAATAAGATTTTTTTATTTTCGCGGCTCTGCGTTGTAAACTGCAGTGAAACACTTGGGGGTTCAAAGTTCTCACAACACATCTAGATAAGTTCCTTGGGAGGTCTAGTTT
The DNA here is from genome assembly GCF_032444005.1 of Ranitomeya imitator. NCBI lineage: Eukaryota > Metazoa > Chordata > Amphibia > Anura > Dendrobatidae > Ranitomeya > Ranitomeya imitator. The sequence goes on from NC_091284.1 coordinate 226,457,875, forward strand.
CCAATATGGGGTCACTTGTGGGGGGCTTGTACTGTTTGGGTACATCAGGGGCTCTGCAAATGCAACGTGACGCCTGCAGACCAATCCATCTAAGTCTGTATTCCAAATGGCGCTCCTTCCCTTCCGAGCTCTGCCATGCGCCCAAACAGTGGTTCCCCCCCACATATGGGGTATCAGCATACTCAGGACAAATTGGACAACAACTTTTGGGGTCCAATTTATCCTGTTACCCTTGTGAAAATACAAAACTGGGGACTAAAACATCATTTTTGTGAAAAAAAAAGAATTTTTATTTTCACGGCTCTGCGTTATAAACTGTAGTGAAACACTTGGGGGTTCAAAGTTCTCACAACACATCTAGATAAGTTCCTTGGGGGGTCTAGTTTCCAATATGGGGTCACTTGTGGGGGGTTTCTACTGTTTGGGTACATCAGGGGCTCTGCAAATGCAACGTGATGCCTGCAGACCAATCCATCTAAGTCTGTATCCCAAATGGCGCTCTGTTGTGAATTCTGTGGTCAAGCTCCCTCCTGTGGTCATGAGTGGTACTTCGGCTGGTTCTGTTTATGAGCTTCCTCTGGTGGATGTGAGTGGGGCTGCTGCTTCTGAGTTTCCTTCCTCAGGTGACGAGGTTAAGTCATTAGGTGCTGCTCTATTTAACTCCACCTAGTTCTTTGTTCCTGGCCTCCAGTCAATGTTCCAGTATTGGTCTTGCTTTCTCCTGGATCGTTCTTGTGGCCTGTCTGCCCTGCATAAGCTAAGTTTTGCTTGTGTTACTTTTGTTTGCTATATTTTCTGTCCAGCTTGCTATATTGGTTTTTCTTGCTTGCTGGAAGCTCTGAGACGCAGAGGGAGTACCTCCGTACCGTTAGTCGGTGCGGAGGGTCTTTTTGCCCCCTCTGCGTGGTTGTTTGTAGGTTTTTGTGCTGACCGCAAAGCTATCTTTCCTATCCTCGGTCTATTCAGTAAGTCGGGCCTCACTTTGCTAAAATCTATTTCATCTCTGTGTTTGTATTTTCATTTTAACTCACAGTCATTATATGTGGGGGGCTGCCTTTTCCTTTGGGAAATTTCTCTGAGGCAAGGTAGGCTTATTTTTCTATCTTCAGGGCTAGCTAGATTCTCAGGCTGTGCCGAGTTGCATAGGGAGCGTTAGGCGCAATCCACGGCTACCTCTAGTGTGGTATGATAGGATTAGGGATTGCGGTCAGCAGAGTTCCCACGTCTCAGAGCTTGTCCTATGTTAGTAACTATCAGGTCACATTGTGTGCTCTTAACCACTAGGTCCATTGTGGTTCTGAATCACCTGTTCATAACAGCGCTCCTTCCCTTCCGAGCTCTGCCATGCGCCCAAACAGTGCTCCCCCCCCCACATATCGGGTATCAGCGTACTCAGGACAAATTGAACAACAACTTTTGGGGTCCAATTTATCCTGTTACCCTTGTGAAAATACAAAACTGGGGACTAAAACATCATTTTTGTGAAAAAAAAAGAATTTTTATTTTCACGGCTCTGCGTTATAAACTGTAGTGAAACACTTGGGGGCTCAAAACTCTCAAAACACATCTAGATAAGTTCCTTAGGGGGTCTACTTTCCAAAATGGTGTCACTTGTGGGGGGTTTCAATGTTTAGGCACATCAGGGGCTCTCCAAACGCAACATGGCGTCCCATCTCAATTCCAGTCAATTTTGCATTGAAAAGTCAAATGGCGCTCCTTCCCTTCCGAGCTCTGCCATGCGCCCAAACAATGGTTTACACCCACATATGGGGTATCAGCGTACTCAGGACAAATTGCACAACAACTTTTGTGGTCTAATTTCTTCTCTTACCCTTGGGAAAATAAAAAATTGGGGGCAAAAAGATCATTTTTGTGAAAAAATATGATTTTTTTATTTTTACGGCTCTGCATTATAAACTTCTATGAAGCACTTGGTGGGTCAAAGTGCTCACCACACATCTAGATAAGTTCCTTAAGGGGTCTACTTTCCAAAATGGTGTCACTTGTGGGGGGTTTCAATGTTTAGGCACATCAGGGGCTCTCCAAACGCAACATGGCGTCCAATCTCAATTCCAGTCAATTTTGCATTGAAAAGTCAAATGGCGCTCCTTTCCTTCCGAGCTCTGCCATGCGCCCAAACAGTGGTTTATCCCCACATATGGGGTATCAGCGTACTCAGGACAAATTGTACAACAACTTCTGGGGTCCATTTTCTCCTGTTACCCTTGGTAAAATAAAACAAATTGGAGCTGAAATAAATTTTGTGTGAAAAAAAGTTAAATGTTCATTTTTATTTAAACATTCGAAAAATTCCTGTAAAACACCTGAAGGGTTAATAAACTTCTTGAATGTGGTTTTGAGCACCTTGAGGGGTGCAGTTTTTAGAATGGTGTCACACTTGGGTATTTGCTATCATATAAACCCCTCAAAATGACTTCAAATGAGATGTGGTCCCTAAAAAAAATGGTGTTGTAAAAATGAGAAATTGCTGGTCAACTTTTAACCCTTATAACTCCCTAACAAAAAAAAATTTTGGTTCCAAAATTGTGCTGATGTAAAGTAGACATGTGGGAAATGTTACTTATTAAGTATTTTGCATGACATATCTCTGTGATTTAAGGGTAAAAAAATTCAAATTTGGAAAATTGCGAAATTTTCAAAATTTTCGCCAAATTTCCATTTTTTTCTCTCAAATAAACGCAAGTTATATCAAATAAATTTTACGAATATCATGAAGTACAATATGTCACGAGAAAACAGTGTCAGAATTGCCAAGATCGGTTGAAGCATTCCAGAGTTATAACCTCATAAAGGGACAGTGGTCAGAAGTGTAAAAATTGGCCCGGTCATTAACGTGCAAACCACCCTCGGGGCTTAAGGGGTTAAAGAAAGTTAACTTTAACTTTAATTAATTAGTCAGTCAGACCCTGGAGAATTGGTGGGCTTATGGATCGGGATGGGTTTTATTGTGTTTGAAATGGAACCTGTCTGATGATTTATGCTGCCTAAATCACAGACTGAAGAAAAGTATGATTTCTCTGAAACACCTCAGTCTGTGTCAGATTCATCTTGATCAGTGAACTCTGTTAACCCTTTGAGTGTCAAGATCTCTAACTAAAGGCATTATTAAAGGGAATTATTCCTTCATCCTGGTCACCAGACTGAGGAATTCATCTGCAGTCTGCCCTCGGGACCTTTATGTTCCAGTAGTGTTGCATTAACAACAGCCTATGTCATAGGGACACAGAGCATCATGTGTTAAAATACATGAGCATAATATTACATAATAAGGTGAAAAAAAGTGTAAAATAATACACATGTATGCAAAATTTGGGTTTATGACATTTTTTTCAAATCCAATTACTAGTTCTTATGTTTTTTTCTGCACTGATTTAAAAAATATATATATATTTTTAACAAAATGTGTGTGAAAGTACAGTCTAACGAGATGAACAAGAAAAATCTTTGTTGTAGCAAAAAAGGTACACGATATTATATATAAAATGTATTGAACATTCATTGTGCAACTTTATTGGAAATTAACCCCTTCACATTCCAAGCCTGTTTCCACCTTCACAATCAGGTGAAATGTAACAAATCTGACCAGTGCCACTTTATGTGGTAATAACTCTGGAACACTTCAAAGAATCCCAATGATTTTGAGATTGTTTTTTTGTGACACATTGTACTTTATGATAATGGAAAAATTTGTTGTATGACTTTATTTGTGAAAAAAAGGAAATTAGACGAAAATTTCGCAATAAATATTTTTTACATAAAAAAAGCATATATTTATAGTGTTCACTGAGATTGGTATTCTATTTATTAAAAAGAGAAAAACATGACTAAAGACTAAGGCTATAACTTATATCAGTTTGTTGAGATATAAATAAATGTATATAACATGTACATTGGCATGTAAAAGTTTTGGCACTTCTGATCAAAATTACTGTTATTGTGAACAGTTAAGCAAATTAAAAATGAAATGATCTCTAAAAGGCCTAAAGTTAAAGAGGACACATTTTACTTGCATTTTAGGCAAAACATTTTTTTTCATCTTTTACATTTTAAAAATCACAAAAAGGAAAAGGGGCCAGTACAAAAGTTTGGCATCATTGGAGATTTGTGTGCTCATATAACTTTGACCAATGTTTCAGACCTTAATTAGCCTGTTCGGGTTATTGCTTGTTCACTATCATTGTTAGGAATGGCCAGGTGATGCAAATTTCCCAGCTTTATAAAAACCCAGCCTCCTCTAACTTTGTGCCAAAAACAGCAGCTATGGGTTCTAAGCAGCTGCCTAGAACTCTGAAAATGAAAATGGTGGAGGCTTACAAAGCAGGAGAAGGCTATAAAAAGGTAGCAAAGCATTTTTAAATTGCCCTTTACTCAGTTCGGAATGTAATTAAGAAATAGCAGTTAACAGGAACAGTGGAGATCAAGATAAGGCACAAATATGGCCTTCATGGAAGAGTCATCAGAAGAAAATCTCTCCTACGTCCTCACCATAAAATTCAGCATCAGAAGTATAAGAAAGAATATCTAAACAAGCCTGATACAGTTTGGAAACCAGTCCTGTGGATTGATGAGTGTAAAATAGAACTCTTTGGCCACAATAAAGAAAGATACAGGTGCTACAAAATTAAAATATCATAAAAAATTAATTTATTTCAGTTCTTCAATACAAAAAGTGAAACGCATGTATTATATTGAGTCATTACAAACAGAGTGATATATTTTGTATGTTAATTTCTGTCAATATTGATGATTTTGGCTTACAGCCATTGAAAACCCAACAGTCATTATCTCAGTAAATTAGAATACTTAACAAAAAACACCTGCAAAGGCTTCCTAAGCTTTTAAAAAGGTTCCTTAGTCTGTTTCAGTAGGCTCCGCAATCAAGGGGAAGAATGCTGACTTGACAGCTGTCCAGAAGACAAAAGGAGAGTAAGCCACAAAAGTTTTTTGCTAAAAACGCTATCTGTTCACAGAGTGCTGTATCCAAGCATATTAATGGAAAGTTGAGTGGAAGGAAAAAGTGTAACAGAAAAAAGTGCACAAGCAACCGGGATAAAAGGCCATTCAATAATTTGGGGGAGATTCACAAGGAGTGTTGCTTGAGTCATTGCTTCAAGAGCCACCACACACAGACGTATCCAGGAGATGGTCCACAAGTGTCGCATTCCTTGTGTCAAGCCACTCATGACTAAAAGACCACTCCAGAAGCATTTTACCTGGGCCAAAGAGAAAAAGAACAGGACTGTTGCCAGGGGCGGATTATAACAGGGTCAATCTGGGTGGTAGCCCAGGGCCCCCCACACCACTGGACCGCTCAGATTGCCCGCCGCCATCAGGGCATTACTGATGTTATAGTTATAGTTTCACACAGCAACTATTTTTCTGGAATAATCTGGTTCAGGTATATGATGACCCCGTCGCATGACCCCGTCACGACCCCGTCACATGACCCCGTCACATGACCGGGGGGCCCACAGTGTCTGTACAGCCCAGGGCCCTGGCTACCCTTAATCCACCCCTGACTGTTGCTCAGTGGTCCAAGGTGTTGTTTTCAGATGAAAATAAATTTTGCATTTCATTTGGAAGTCAAGGTCTCAGAGTCTGGAGGAAGAGTGGAGAGGCACACAATCCAAGCTTATTGAGGTCTAGTGTAAAGTTTCCACAATCAGTGATGGTTTGGGGAGCCATGTCATCTACTGGTGTAGGTCCACTGTGTTTTATCAAGACCATAGTCAGCGCAGCACTTCATGCTTCCTTCTGCTGACAAGATTTTTGGAGATGGTAATTTCATTCTTTAGCAGGACTGGGCCCTGTTCACACTGCCAAAAGTACCAATACCTGGTTTAAAAACAACAATATCACTGTGCTTGATTGGCCAGCAAAGTATGGGGAGAATCTATGGGGTATTGTCAAGAGGAACATGAGAGACACTTGATCCAACAATGCCACGAGCTGAAGGCTGCTTTCACAGCAACCTGGACTTCCATAACACCTCAGCAGTACCACAGGCTGATCACCTCCATGCCACGCCACATTGATGCAGTAATTGATGCAAAAGGAGCCCCGAACAAGTATTGAGTGCATTTACCGAGCATACATTTAAGTAGGCCAACATTTCGGATTTTAAAATAACTTTTCAAGATGGTGTTATATAGTATTCTAATTTCCTGAGATAATGACTTTTGGGTTTTGATTGGCTGTAAGCCATAATCATAAAGATCATCAATCATTAATGACTCTATATAATATATGAGTTTCACTTTTTGTATTGAAGAAGTGAAATAAAATACCTTTTTGATGATATTCTAATTTTGTAAGAAGCACCTGTATGTGTGGAGAAAAAAGGGCAGAGAATTTTACAAAAAGAACATCTCGCTAACCAATTAGGCATGGGGGGGATCAATCATGGTTTGGGGTTGTGTGAGGGAAGAATAAATTCAATGAAATTTCAACAAATTGTTGATGCAAACAGAACACCATCTGTAAAAAAGCTGAAGTTGAAAAGAGGATGGCTTCTACAAGTGGATAGTGATCCTAAACACACGTCAAACCCCACAATAGACTACCTTAAAAGGCACAAGCTGAAAGTTTTACAGTGACCCCACAGTCCACTGATCTGAACATCATCGAAAATCTGTAGCTAGACTTCAAAATATCAGTGCATGCAAGATGACCGCGGAATCTCACAGAACTGGAAGAATTTTCCAAGGAAGAATGGATGAAAATCCCTCAAACAAGAATTGAAAAATTCTTGGCTGGCTACAAAAAGTCTTTATAAGCTGTGATACTTTTAAAAGGGGGTGCTACTAGGTACTAACCATGGAGGTTGCCCAAACTTTTGCATCGGCCCATTTCCCTTTTTAAAATTTTAAAAGTGCAAAAGATTAAAAAAATGTTTTGCCTAAAATATAACGGAAATGTGTCATCTCTAACGTTAGGCCTTTTATTGGTAATTTCATAATCAACTTGCTTAACTGTTCATATTCATAATAACAGTAATTTTGACAAGGGGTGGCTAAAATTTTACATGCCACTGTATGTAGTGAAGCTAGTGGCTACCTTTTGGTTCCGTAAATGAGCACAAGCCTATTGGGACTACTGAGATAAATAACCTTTTTAAGAAAGACAAATATAGTTTATGGAAATTGATTTGGTCTCCCACAGTGAATTATACCATAGTAGGAATAATAGAATCAAAAGCTGAAAGAAAATAGAAGGATAGAAATAAAGTATGATAATTTCTTATCCTATGTGACTGTGATGGAACCAATGATATTCATTATCCTCGGTGAGACTATGAAAAAGAGTAGCATAGATTCTGTAATAGAATAAAAGAAGTTGAGTGATGCTTATCAGATTGCTGTTGAAGTAAGGCAGACTTCTAAATTGCAGCGCTATGGAGTGGCAATGCTGGGAAGCATAAAGGAGAGCACTGTGTTTCTTTTAAGGACACTTTTTACATGCAGAATCGTGGCTTGGCCATGTGCACGGCATGTGCACCCTCATACGCTAATCTCTTCCTTAGTTTATGGGAGAGATTCCTTTTCGGGCCGCTTCCCATGTGCTGTGTTGGCTAAGGTATATTGATGACATTCTGATGTTGTGGGATGGGACAGTGCAAATTCACGCAATATCAGATTGACATAAAGCTTCGATTTTAACAAATTAGATTTCCTGGACATCTCTCTAACTTGTGTATCCAGATGAATGTCTGCAGGAAACCTACATCTGTCAATGCTCTGATACATGCTGATTTGGCTCACAACCTCGCCACCATTAGGGCCATTGTGGCTGGACAATTCCTAAGAATGATACAAACAATAGAAACGAACAGCATCCAGTCCAGGTGATGAAATAGAAAAAAGCCTTTATTCCACCATGATACGACCGCAATTGGTTTTTAACAAGTATAAGTAAAGACCAATTGTGGTCAAAACGTCGCATCATGGCGGAATAAAGGATTTTTTCTTTTTTATCGCCTGGACTGGATGCTGTTCCTTTCTATTGTTTGTATCACTTGATGTCCGATTGGGTCATTGGACTTGGAACGTGCGTACTGGGACTGATGTGCTGTCAGCTGATTTTTCTTTGCTTAGTTCCTAAAAATGAGGCGGATCTGCTCCTCTGATGATAGATTCAAGGGACAAGCTTTGGATCTTAAGACTCGTTTTGAGTTTCATGGCTACAGTCGCAGGTGTATCAAATATGATTATGAGAAGGCTAGGAAAACATCTTCTAATAGCCTCTAGTATTCATCCAAGAAGAATAGCAGTGTAAATAGGGATGAAAAAATTAGGTTTATTTCTGCCTATAATCATGAGTAGGATACCATGAGAGAATTTCTCACTAAATATTGGGCTATTCTCAGTGCCAAACCCTCCCTGGGTCCTTCTTTGGGCAATTTTCCTTCCATGACCTCAAGGAGGTCAAAAAATCTTAATGACCTCCTTGTCAAGAGTCACAATATTCCTGCTGACATCAATCCATTTTGCACAAGGGTTCCTGCCACAGGGTCCTTTTCATGCTGCCGCTGTCGTGCCTGCGCAAATGTCCTATGCTGCTCCACATTTGACTCTCGGTATGGCTCTAGACAGTTTCATATCAGACAACGTATGTCATGCAGCAGTACTAATGTGATTTTCTACTCTAAGTGTGGCTGTTCTATGATATATGGCGGCCTTACATCCAGAGAGCTGTGTGCGAATGCGGGAGCATGTGCAGGACATTTGTGCGACCAAGGCAGTGGCCGACCCCTCTGACCTTAAAACGATTCCCCGCCATTTTAAGGCTTACCATAATTGTGATGCCAAATCACTTATGGTCAGGGGCATCGATAGTACACATGGGGGGTCGGAGGGGGCAACCATGTTTTGATTTTAACCTTTTTGCTTTTCTTTTATTTGTGTTCTCCACTCATTTTTTGTCATTTGTATAGTCTAGAGCAGGGGTGGGCAATTAATTTCCCCGAGGGCCACATGAGAGACCATGACTGTTGTGGAGTGCCTAACTAATAGCTTGAAATTAATTCTACTCAATATTAATTTATTAATATTATCTGTATCACTTAATATTGAGCATAATTAAGAATGCTGACACCCCGCTATATATCTTTGAACCCCCCACAGCCCCTTATATACAACATGAGCCTCACACAGCCTACTAGATATGTGGCATGAGCCCCACGCCGCCTCCCTATATACGGCATGAGCCCCACACAGCCTCCCTATATACGGCATGAGCCCCACACAGCCTCCATATATACGCATGAGCCCCACACAGCCTCCCCATGTACAGCATAAGCCCCACGCTGCCTCCCCATGTACAGTATGAGCCCCACACAGCCTCCCCATGTACAACATGAGTCCCGCACAGCCTCCCCATGTACAGCATGAGCCTCACAATGCCTCCCCATGTAAAGCATGAGCCCCACACAGTCTCCCTATATACAGCATGAGCCCCACACAGCCTCCCCAGGTACTGCATGAGCCCCAGTTTCCCATATACTGCATGAGGCCCAATACAGCCTCCCCATAAACTGCATGAGCCCTACAGAACCTTCTTATATACAGCATGAGCCCCACAGTCTCTCCACATACTGAATGAGGCCCCACACAGCCTCCCATATAAAGCATAAGGCCCCCACAGCCTCCCCATATACTGATTGAACCCCACACAGCCTCCCCATATATAGCATGACAGTATACAGCCTTTCCATAGCCTCACCATGTGCAGCATGTCACCCCCATAGCCTCCCCATGTGCAGAATGATGCCCCCATAGCCGCCCCATGTTCACCCCCATAGAATCCCCATGTTGATCCCATAGAATCCCCATGTTCACCCCATAAAATCCCCATGTTCACCCCATAGAATCCCCATGTTCACCCCATAGAATCCCCATTTTCACCCCATAGAATCCCCATTTTCACGTCATACAATCCCCATGTTCACCCCATAGAATCCCCATGTTCACCTCCATAGAATCCCCATGTTCACTGTTATGGACCTGGTGGTTAGGAGCACCCGGAATGACCTGATGGTTAAACTTACACAGGACAAGCTCTGGGAAGTGGGAGCTCTGCTGACCGCAACCCCTAATCCTATCACACACACTAGAAATAGCTGTGGAGCGTACCTAACTCTGCCTAGACGTCTCTTCAGAGCCTAAGAGCTAACTACCCCTAGAGATAGGAAATAAAGCCTACCTTGCCTCAGAGAAATTCCCCAAAGAAAAAGGCAGCCCCCCACAAATATTGACTGTGAGTTAAGATGAAAGTCACAAACACAGGAATGAAACAAGTTTCAGCAAAGGGAGGCCAGACTTACTAAACAGACTGAGGATAGAAAAGGTAACTTTGCGGTCAGCACAAAAAACTACAAAAAGGCCACGCAGAGTGTGCAAAAAGACCCCCGCACCGACTCACGGTGCGGAGGTGCCACTCTGCATCCCAGAGCTTCCAGCTAGCAAGGCAAAATCATGATAGCAAGCTGGACAAGAAAACAAAGAACAACAAATAAACTAGCAGGGACTTAGCTTCTGCTGGAGTAGACAGGTCACCAGAAAGATCCAAGAGCGAACTGAACCAGTACTAGAACATTGACAGCTGGCATGGAGTAACGATCTGAGTGGAGTTAAATAGAGCAGCCAGCCAAAGAATAAACTAGGTCACCTGTGGAAGGAACCTCAGAACCAGCAGCTCCACTCACAGCCACCAGAGGGAGTCCATGGACAGAACTCGCCGAAGTACCATTCATGACCACAGGAGGGAGTTCGATAACAGAATTCACAACAGTTCACCTCCATAGAATCCCCATGTTAACCCCATCGAATCCCCATATTCATACACATGAAAAAAACAAAACACACCACTTACTCATCTCTGTCCCATTCCCAGGCTCCCTGCTTCTGCTTCTGTGGCTGTCTCCGATGTGCTGACTCTCTGGCGGTACACAGCTGACGTCATCGCGTCAGCTATTGCACACGCTGATTGGTGGAGGAAGTGGCCGGAGACCCCTCCTCCATCAATGCTGTCTGCTGGAGATAGCGAGCAAGTGTGCAAGCACGATGCAGCTCGCGGACCTCAGGTCGAGGGCCGGATGTGGCCTGAGGGCCGCACTTTGCCCAGGTATTGTCTAGAGCCATTATTGATCCATGATGTCAACATTGACCTTTTACTTTGCCCTCCAAGCTATCACTGCATCTATACATGATTAAATGTTTATTGATGTTTTATGTATTATTGTATGATTGCCTTCTTGCTGTGTTTCCTCTTGTACGCTGGGACTGCTGTATTATCTTTTTCTTCTCTTGGTCTGGTCCTACACAGGGGTTGATGCTTGCCCATTTACCTATCGGTGGGGTGCATGTGCATCGCTATCCACCGCGTCCTTCATGCGGCCGTACATCTCTATGCCTCCTGCGCTTTCACAGGGGCGGCTGTGACACTTTTCTTCCCCCCTGCACATGCACCGTGATTTTGCCGTCTTTGGCTGAAGCTGCCGGAACCTTGCGAGCCTTGTCCATTGGTCCACACTGACCATGTAACTTAACACGTGATTGGTTGCCAGGGCTACAAGAAGGTCCTTGTTGCTCATTTTCACTGCATCCCCTTGAGAGAGTTGTGTGTTAAACAAGCGAAACGCATGTTGGGGTCTTGCCATCCGGCTCCGAGTCAGCCATATCCCACTCGTTAATAAGCTTTGACCTTTGTTTATATGTGCTACTCGTGTCTCACTATTGCTATCATACATTTTTAAAACATTGGGACATGTTTGACCAGGGTGAATATAATTATACTACTATGTATTACTAACTACCCATTATGGGTTTATATGGTGATTAAGTGTGACCCTGTTTTCTTTGTTTGTCTATGCGTCTTTTGTCACTTTATTCTATTACAATTTTATACTAATATCTTAATAAAATATATATTTTGTATACTATATCAACCTAATACTCCTTATACTCCTATATTTAACTGTGTATACTATGTCGCAGGGAACTCTTTGTATTGCCGCATACTGGAAGTAGGTAAAGTGTTTAGCTAAATGTGTTTTGTCTAGTGCTCAATGTGCACCATCTATGCAGGGCATGTGGCAAATGACATCTACAAGAGACGTGAACAGCCTAAAATCTTGTGACAGGGAGATGCTCATGTGACCAAAAAACCGGAAGTAGGAATTTGACGCCGTCAGTGACAGGGCATGTATAGTGTGATGTCACAAATACGAGAAATACAAGGCGTGTATCTTTAAGTCAGATGACAGTAGTTAGAATGTAGAAGGATTGAAGGTAATGGGTGCATTAGCGTTTTCAGAGTGTCATTATATATAGTGAAGGAAATAATTATTTGATCCCTTGCTGATTTTGTAAGTTTGCCCATTGACAAAGACATGAACAGTCTATAATTTTAAGGGTAGGTTAATTTTAACATTGAGAGATAGAATATCAAAAATAAAATCCAGAAATCACATTGTATAAATTATATAAATGTATTTGGATTTTGCAGTGAGAAATAAGTATGTGGTCCCCTATCAACCATTAAGAGTTCTGGCTCCTACAGACCAGATAGATGCTCCTAATCAAATTGTTATCTGCATTAAAGACAGCTGTCTTACATAGTCACCTTTATAAAAGACTCCTGTCCACAGACTCAATTAATCAGTCAGACTCTAACCTCTACAACATGGGCAAGACCAAAGAGCTTTATAAGAATGTCAGGGATAAGATCATAGACTTGCACAAAGCAGGAATGGGCTGCAAAACCATAAGTAAGACGTTGGGTGAGAAGGAGACAACTGTTGGTGCAATAGTAAGAAAATGGAAGAAATACAAAATGACTGTCAATCGACATTAATCTGGGGCACCATGCAAAATCTCACCTCGTGAAGTATCCTTGATCATGAAGAAGGTGAAAGATCATGTTCATGTCTTTGTCAGTGGGCAAACTTACAAAATCAGCAAGGGATCAAATACTTATTTCCCCCACTGTATCTATAAAAGAATATAATGCTGTTTTCAGGGAATGCAGGGCAAGTGTTAGAAGAGTAAAGTCAGTAATGAAGTGAAGCTTGCAAGGGAGATCAAAAGCGGTAAAAAAGGAATTGGGGGTGTGACAGGCTCAATGGTGCCGTACATGAGGGGAGATATGTGTCACAAAGGTTGCTTTCCTGCTTGATGTGAAAGCCATTAGTGTTTTCTCCAGCATGATAGTGCTGAGAGCAATCCAGTCACTATATGACCATGGCTTTTATGGTGGGTAGGTCAGAGATTGACAGGACGCCTACCGACCATATCTCCACCTCCAGGGTGTAATTGGAGGGAGTTAAATGTCCAGCTAGTTTTTTTTCCCTCTGTCTGTGTGTGGAGGAAGGAAGAAAGAAATGAGAAGAAAAATAAACGTTTTTGAATTTACCAAATGGCTGCAATGAAGCAAAGAGTGAAAAATTTAAAGGGGCCTGAATACTTTCCGTACCCATGGTGGTATATCTTGATTTGAGAAAAGCATTTGATAAAGTATCTCATACTATCCTTATTGAAAAAATGGCTAGGTATGGGACTGACAAGGATACGGATAGGTGAATTCATAACTGGCTCAGTGATCGTACGCACAGTGGTAATAAATGGTTGCACATCCAATTGGAAGAGTTTTTCAAGTGGGGTACCACAAGGCTCTGTCCTGGCCCCAGTGATGTCCAACATTTTTATTAATGATCTAGATAACTGAACTGAAGTTAAACTAATCAAGTTTGCAGACAATGCAAAGCTAGAATGGATAGCAAACAATATAGAAGACAGAGAAAGGATTCAGAAGAATCTAGCTAAGCTTGAACAATGGGCAGAGGCTAGTATAATGGTATTTAACAGGGAGAAATGTAAGATTCTACATCCGGGCAAGAAAAATAACAATTACATCTACAGAATGGGAGGAATAGAATTAACCAACAGCACAGGTGAAAAAGACTTGGGTATACTAACAGATCACAGACTTCACATGAGTCAACAGTGTGATGCAGCAGCAAAAAAGGCAAACACAGTTCTGGGATGTATTAAGAGAAGAAAAAAGGAGAAAAGACCGAACTACAAAGATCAACACAGTAATAGAAAAAATCACAAAATGATGTATAAAGTAGTCCCAAAAAATATTTTTATTGGTAACAAATAGGGACACAAAAAAGGAGAAAAAAGATGACAAAGTGGCGCTAACCACACACAATGTGTATCAGCCCACACGAACACCGCATATGTTGTATCAAAATGTATAATACTCAAATGTACATAATGTTACAAAGAATAACTAAAACAATAGCATATATCAAACACTATATATGTATACCCCGTGAAATGTACTAAAGGGGCATATACATGTACATTGAGGTACATCAGGAAACCAAAGAAACGCAATAGTCGGTGCACATATATCTAACTAGAATCAATTGCTTAATGTAAGACCGAATCAATTGCTTAATATAAGACCGAAACATATCGTGACCTGCAGCTGCATAGAATATCAGTCACAACATGTCAACTGTGGATACAATGGATTACCTGAATGTAGCGGTGAGTGCGAGCAGACGCGCCTTTGGGGTTCTTTGGTTTCCTGATGTACCTCTATGTACATGTATATGCCCCTTTAGTACATTTCACGGGGTATACATATATAGTGTTTGATACAGTGGGGCAAAAAAGTATTTAGTCAGTCAGCAATAGTGCAAGTTCCACCACTTAAAAAGATGAGAGGCGTCTGTAATTTACATCATAGGTAGACCTCAACTATGGGAGACAAACTGAGAAAAAAAAATCCAGAAAATCACATTGTCTGTTTTTTTAACATTTTATTTGCATATTATGGTGGAAAATAAGTATTTGGTCAGAAACAAACAATCAAGATTTCTGGCTCTCACAGACCTGTCACTTCTTCTTTAAGAGTCTCCTCTTTCCTCCACTCATTACCTGTAGTAATGGCACCTGTTTAAACTTGTTATCAGTATAAAAAGACACCTGTGCACACCCTCAAACAGTCTGACTCCAAATTCCACTATGGTGAAGACCAAAGGGCTGTCAAAGGACACCAGAAACAAAATTGTAGCCCTGCACCAGGCTGGGAAGACTGAATCTGCAATAGCCAACCAGCTTGGAGTGAAGAAATCAACAGTGGGAGCAATAATTCGAAAATGGAAGACATATAAGACCACTGATAATCTCCCTCGATCTGGGGCTCCACGCAAAATCCCACCCCGTGGGGTCAGAATGATCACAAGAACGGTGAGCAAAAATCCCAGAACCATGCAGGGGGACCTAGTGAATGAACTGCAGAGAGCTGGGACCAATGTAACAAGGCCTACCATAAGTAACACACTACGCCACCATGGACTCAGATCCTGCAGTGCCAGACGTGTCCCACTGCTTAAGCCAGTACATGTCCGGGCCCATCTGAAGTTTGCTAGAGAGCATTTGGATTATCCAGAGGAGTTTTGGGAGAATGTCCTATGGTCTGATGAAACCAAACTGGAACTGTTTGGTAGAAACACAACTTGTCGTGTTTGGAGGAAAAAGAATACTGAGTTGCATCCATCAAACACCATACCTACTGTAAAGCATGGTGGTGGAAACATCATGCTTTGGGGCTGTTTCTCTGCAAAGGGGCCAGGACGACTGATCCAGGTACATGAAAGAATGAATGGGGCCATGTATCGTGAGATTTTGAGTGCAAACCTCCTTCCAACAGCAAGGGCATTGAAGATGAAACGTGGCTGGGTCTTTCAACATGACAATGATCCAAAGCACACCGCCAGGGCAATGAAGGAGTGGCTTCGTAAGAAGCATTTCAAGGTCCTGGAGTGGCCTAGCCAGTCTCCAGATCTCAACCCTATAGAAAACCTTTGGAGGGAGTTGAAAGTCCGTGTTGCCAAGCGAAAAGCCAAAAACATCACTGCTCTAGAGGAGATCTGCATGGAGGAATGGGCCAACATACCAACAACAGTGTGTGGCAGCCTTGTGAAGACTTACAGAAAACGTTTGACCTCTGTCATTGCCAACAAAGGATATATTACAAAGTATTGAGATGAAATTTTGTTTCTGACCAAATACTTATTTTCCACCATAATATGCAAATAAAATGTTAAAAAAACAGACAATGTGATTTTCTGGATTTTTTTTTTCTCAGTTTGTCTCCCATAGTTGAGGTCTACCTATGATGTAAATTACAGACGCCTCTCAGCTTTTTAAGTGGTGGAACTTGCACTATTGCTGACTGACTAAATACTTTTTTGCCCCACTGTATATGCTATTGTTTTAGTTATTCTTTGTAACATTATGTACATTTGAGTATTATACATTTTGATACAACATATGCGGTGTTCGTGTGGGCTGATACACATTGTGTGTGGTTAGCGCCACTTTGTCATCTTTTTTCTCCTTTTTTTGTCCCTATTTGTTACCAATAAAAATATTTTTTTGGACTACTTTATACATCATTTTGTGATTTTTTTCTATTACTGTGTTGATCTTTGTAGTTCGGTCTTTTCTCCTTTTTTCTTGTATTCCTTATTTACCGAATGGTGTGCCATTTTTTGTTCTTTTATCTTTTCCTTTATCAAGCTTTGCGATATACTGTTGTCTTTACGTATTCTATTACATTGCTTGTGAAGTGTGCATTTCCTTATACAGGTCCTTCTCAAAAAATTAGCATATAGTGTTAAATTTCATTATTTACCATAATGTAATGATTACAATTAAACTTTCATATATTATAGATTCATTATCCACCAACTGAAATTTGTCAGGTCTTTTATTGTTTTAATACTGATGATTTTGGCATACAACTCCTGATAACCCAAAAAACCTGTCTCAATAAATTAGCATATCAAGAAAAGGTTCTCTAAACGACCTATTACCCTAATCTTCTGAATCAACTAATTAACTCTAAACACATGCAAAAGATACCTGAGGCT
This sequence comes from Ranitomeya imitator, assembly GCF_032444005.1. Lineage (NCBI taxonomy): Eukaryota > Metazoa > Chordata > Amphibia > Anura > Dendrobatidae > Ranitomeya > Ranitomeya imitator. The sequence goes on from NC_091284.1 coordinate 226,474,844, forward strand.
TTTATAAACTCCCTGCCTGGTTCATTACTCAAAACCCCCATCATGGGTAAGACTAGCGACCTGACAGATGTCAAGAAGGCCATCATTGACACCCTCAAGCAAGAGGGTAAGACCCAGAAAGAAATTTCTCAACAAATAGGCTGTTCCCAGAGTGCTGTATCAAGGCACCTCAATGGTAAGTCTGTTGGAAGGAAACAATGTGGCAGAAAACGCTGTACAACAAGAAGAGGAGACCGGACCCTGAGGAAGATTGTGGAGAAGGACCGATTCCAGACCTTGGGGAACCTGAGGAAGCAGTGGACTGAGTCTGGTGTGGAAACATCCAGAGCCACCGTGCACAGGCGTGTGCAGGAAATGGGCTACAGGTGCCGCATTCCCCAGGTAAAGCCACTTTTGAGCTACAGAGAAGCAGCACTGGACTGTTGCTAAGTGGTCCCAAGTACTTTTTTCTGATGAAAGCAAATTTTGCATGTCATTCGGAAATCAAGGTGCCAGAGTCTGGAGGAAGACTGGGGAGAAGGAAATGCCAAAATGCCTGAAGTCCAGTGTCAAGTACCCACAGTCAGTGATGGTGTGGGGTGCCATGTCAGCTGCTGGTGTTGGTCCACTGTGTTTCATCAAGGGCAGGGTCAATGCAGCTAGCTATCAGGAGATTTTGGAGCACTTCATGCTTCCATCGGCTGAAATGCTTTATGGAGATGAAGATTTCATTTTTCAGCACGACCTGGCACCTGCTCACAGTGCCAAAACCACTGGTAAATGGTTTACTGACCATGGTATTACTGTGCTCAATTGGCCTGCCAACTCTCCTGACCTGAACCCCATAGAGAATCTGTGGGATATTGTGAAGAGAAAGTTGAGAGACGCAAGACCCAACACTCTGGATGAGCTTAAGGCCGCTATTGAAGCATCCTGGGCCTCCATAACATCTCAGCAGTGTCACAGGCTGATTGCCTCCATGCCACGCCGCATTGAAGCAGTCATTTCTGCCAAAGGATTCCCGACCAAGTATTGAGTGCATAACTGAACATTATTATTTGTTGGTTTTTTTGTTTGTTATTAAAAAACACTTTTATTTGATTGGATGGGTGAAATATGCTAATTTATTGAGACAGGTTTTTTGGGTTATCAGGAGTTGTATGCCAAAATCATCAGTATTAAAACAATAAAAGACCTGACAAATTTCAGTTGGTGGATAATGAATCTATAATATATGAAAGTTTAATTGTAATCATTACATTATGGTAAATAATGAAATTTAACACTATATGCTAATTTTTTGAGAAGGACCTGTATAATTCTTGATTTTTCACATAAACCTGCTCTTTTGCAAAGAACCTGAATCAGTCATTTACTTGCTCTTGGTGTATTAATTTTCCTGCTTCCTCTCAACAGTAGTTCTCTATCTTAAATGTTACTGCTTGCGTTATAAGTTTCTGATCCCAATAAAAATACCCTTATGGCCCTCTTACATGCCCATTTGCCCCATAATTTTATATAAAGGCTACCTATAAGGATTACATAGCAGCACTTACACTGGAAACAAAATTATATTTTTGGATTCTACATATTCTTCTCTAATCAACAAGATGATGCAGAGAGATACAATATTTATTTGGTGTCAGGGAGGCAGTACGGCACAATAGCAACACTGTTAAGGCTCACAAACATCGACTCTTCATCACATGTAGTATTATTTAGCTTGCCCTGAAGGCTAGTAAACGAAAGCAGACACAAATATAAGAATTTATGATTCATGTTGACAGCTTTATGTATCCACGGGATCAGTTATAGTGCAAAAAAAAGAGCAAAATCTAGCTGTGCTTTAAATCATAATTTCTTAGATTTTTTTCTGATTTGTTACTTAATTTGATTCGATCCTCATACAATTTAAATGAAATACAAAAAGGCATATCCGTATGTTGTATTTGTATTATGCATCTTTGAAGATCTGTGCTGTGATGTCTTTCAAAACTACAGTATTTTTCAAAAATGGGTCAAAACCACAAACAGTTTAAATTGCAGTTTAAGGCTATGTGCACACGTTGCGGCTTTTGAAGCGGATCCGCAGCGTTTTTGGACTCGCGGAATTGCATTAAATCCGCAGTGTAGTGCACAAGCAATGTTAGTCAATGTGAAATTGACATTTGGTGTGTACATGATGTGGAAAAAAACGTGTGGAATCACAGCTTTTTTTTTTCTGCAGCATGTCAATTCTTTTTGCGTATCTGCAGCGTTTCTGAATGCATTGACTTACATTGTGTCAGGCAAATACGCAGCAAAACTGCAGGTTTAAAAAAGATCTGCAGATTTGCTGCAGATGTGCCTGTGAGAAACGCTGCAGATCGGGAGGGGGAAGAGAGTCTGGGGGGAGTGTGGGCGGATACTGTGTGTGCGGGCAGAGACTGTGTGTGTGTAGAGAAGATGTGTGGGGCTGTGTGCGGGTGTTTATGTGTATCTGTGTGTGTGCGTCGGTGTGTGGGGCTGCACGGGGCTGTATGTATGTGTGCGGGGCTGTGTGTGTCTGTGTGTGTGCGGGGCTGTGTGTGTCTGTGTGTGCGTGGAGCTGTGCGGGGCTGTGTGTGTGTGTGGGGCTGTATGTGTGTGTGTGCGTGGCTGTGTGTGTACGTGTGGGTCTGTGTGTAGGCAGGCATCATCCGATGAGACTACTAGTTCCATCCGGCTATGCCTGCTACAGTGACAGCTAGCCGGATGATGGGACAGTATTAATCCAATCATCTTGCTACTGTGTTCAAGTGTAAAAAAAAAAAAAAACACGTACACACATATACACATACAGTACATACATATAGACATACAGTACATACAACATACAGTATATACTCACCATAGAGCTAATCCCCGAAGCCCTCGATCACCTGTAAAAAAAATTAAAATAATAAACCAACAGTATACTCCCTGATCCGATATAATCCATTTAATAAAGACTAGAGTTGAGCGACCTTGACCTTTTTAGAGTCGAGCCGGGTTTCGCGAAACCCGACTATCTCAAAAGTCGGGTCGAGTGAAATCGGCCGATTATGACGTAAAGTCGGGATCGACCGAAACACGAAACCCAATGCAAGTCAATGGGGCAGCATAGTCGGCAGTGAGTGGGGGCCAGGAAAACACCTAGAGTGCCCATTTTAATGTCAAAACCATCCATTCTTCTTAATGAAGCTTGTCAAGCGTAATTTACCTTATAATAATTGGAAGGCATTTGAAATTGGGGGTCATTTGGCTAAAGTTGTGGTGGGTAGGGCTGGTTCAAGTAATTAGTGGGCCCAGGAAATCTGGACCACGTCACGGCAGTGGAGCAGGGAGAGGTAAGTATTTCAACTTTGCAAGTGCTGTGAACCTGAGCAAGCAGGGGGGGCCCACTCGTTGGCATTGGCACTGGCACAGGGCCCCTCAAAGTACAGCGGTGTGTTTGCACGGTGGGGGCGCCTCCCACCGGCAGCAACACTTTTGCGTACTATGAGAGGCCCTGTGCCAGTGACGTCGCCAACTAGTATTCCTCCCCCCACCTGATGAAGGAACCTGCACTTTCATCTGCACCTTCCTGTTTGTCCCCGTGTAAGGTGGTATGGTATGCGGGAAGAGCAACCTGACTTTCAGCAGGGTCACAATGTTGTTGTGTAGCGTGCACGGGGAATGTTGCGTTATGGGTCAATGTACCAGCAGACTCATCTATCACTGGCTGGGCAATGGGCAGGATGAGGAGGAAACACAGATATAGGCCCAAATAATAAAGTGGGCTAAATGCAGTTCAAAATTGGTAACACAGGAATAACCAGGGGGCATTGCATTGGAGGACAACTGGAATGAGAGGCTGACACAGAGAGTAGGCCCAAATCAGTAAGTAGTCGAAATGCAGTTCAAAATTGGCAACCGTAGTAAACAGGCGGCACAGCTTTGTTCAGTGGAGGAGAACAGCAAGGAGTGGCAGACACCGATAGTAGGCCCCAACCCAACTAGTAGGCCAAATGCAGTCTAACATTAACAACTACTTAACGAGCACCTGAAAACGGAATTTCAGGACAGGAAACCAGGAGAACAGCAAGGAGCGGCAGACACTGTTAGTAGGCCCCAAACCAACTAGTACGCCAAATGCAGTTGTTCCATTTAACCACAATTTAACGAGAGCCTGAAGATAGAAGCTCAGGAAAGGCAACCTGGAGAACACCTTGGAGTGTAACACACCATCTCTCTCCACCCCATACCCATTTTGTAGGCCTAATGCTGTGTAGTTTTCTACAACTACTAAACGAGAGTCGGAAGACCGAAGCAATGGCAAGGCAACCTGGGGAACACCTTGGAGTGTAACACACCATCTCTCTCCACCCGATACCCATTTTGTAGGCCTAATGCAGTGTAGTTTTCTACAACTACTAAACGAGAGTCGGAAGATCGAAGCAATGGCGAGGAAACCTGGAGAACACCTTGGAGTGTAACACACCATCTCTCTCCACCCCATACCCATTTTGTAGGCCTAATGCTGTGTAGTTTTCTACAACTACTAAACGAGAGTCGGAAGACCGAAGCAATGGCAAGGAAACCTGGAGAACACCTTGGAGTGTAACACACCATCTCTCTCCACCCCATACCCATTTTGTAGGCCTAATGCTGTGTAGTTTTCTACAACTACTAAACGAGAGTCGGAAGACCGAAAGCAATGGCAAGGCAACCTGGGGAACACCTTGGAGTGTAACACACCATCTCTCTCCACCCGATACCCATTTTGTAGGCCTAATGCAGTGTAGTTTTCTACAACTACTAAACGAGAGTCGGAAGACCGAAGCAATGGCAAGGCAACCTGGGGAACACCTTGGAGTGTAACACACCATCTCTCTCCACCCGATACCCATTTTGTAGGCCTAATACAGTGTAGTTTTCTACAACTACTAAACGAGAGTCGGAAGATCGAAGCAATGGCAAGGAAACCTGGAGAACACCTTGGAGTGTAACACACCATCTCTCTCCACCCCATACCCATTTTGTAGGCCTAATGCTGTGTAGTTTTCTACAACTACTAAACGAGAGTCGGAAGACCGAAGCAATGGCAAGGCAACCTGGGGAACACCTTGGAGTGTAACACACCATCTCTCTCCACCCGATACCCATTTTGTAGGCCTAATGCAGTGTAGTTTTCTACAACCACTAAACGAGAGTCGGAAGACCGAAGCAATGGCAAGGCAACCTGGGGAACACCTTGGAGTGTAACACACCATCTCTCTCCACCCGATACCCATTTTGTAGGCCTAATGCAGTGTAGTTTTCTACAACTACTAAACGAGAGTCGGAAGATCGAAGCAATGGCGAGGAAACCTGGAGAACACCTTGGAGTGTAACACACCATCTCTCTCCACCCCATACCCATTTTGTAGGCCTAATGCTGTGTAGTTTTCTACAAATACTAAACGAGAGTCGGAAGACCGAAGCAATGGCAAGGCAACCTGGGGAACACCTTGGAGTGTAACACACCATCTCTCTCCACCCGATACCCATTTTGTAGGCCTAATGCAGTGTAGTTTTCTACAACTACTAAACGAGAGTCGGAAGACCGAAGCAATGGCAAGGCAACCTGGGGAACACCTTGGAGTGTAACACACCATCTCTCTCCACCCGATACCCATTTTGTAGGCCAAATGCAGTGTAGTTTTCTACAACTACTAAACGAGAGTCGGAAGACCGAAGCAATGGCAAGGCAACCTGGGGAACACCTTGGAGTGTAACACACCATCTCTCTCCACACCATACCCATTTTGTAGGCCTAATGCAGCCTACTTTCCGACAACTACTAAACGAGAGCATGAAGATCGAAGCTCAGGAAAGGCAACCTGGGGAACACCTTGGAGTGTAACACACCCTCTCTCTACACCACGGAAGGGCTGATTCTTAGGAAGGAAGGCTGTCGGAAAGAAGCAGGGCGCGTCCGAGGGTGATTATATTCTTATTAGGTATATACTCACCCTCGGACGCGCCCTGCTTCTTTATTTGTAATGAATGTTTATTTGCAATGTGGTTTTGACTTACTCTATTTTTTTGGTAAATAATGATTTTATTATTTTCATTGTTTTGCATCTTCTTGGCAATAATATAAAGAAGACGCGACAGGACAACACTCGGTGGATGCCATATCTGTGTTTTAAATTGAAAAAAACTTTCAGTTAACTACTTGCAGGAGAAAGTTATTGTAGCTGGTGGCCATTTTTAGTACTGTACCAGATTTTTGTTGTATGTGTTTGTTTTTAATGTTAAAATGTCTGCATTTGATATCTCTCCAGTATTTTCTTTTTTATAAGCAAAATACTTATTTTTATATTTTCTGATGTTGGTTCAAGGGGTACACGGGCAGCAGTAGACAGGTCAGTGGAGGCCTAGTGGAAGGAGGGACCGCAGACAGGCTTCGAAGCCCTAACATAATAAATTGGCCTGGCTGTAGGCAATTTACAATTGGTTCCAGGGGAACATGGGCGGCAGTAGACAGGTCAGTGGAGGCCTAGTGGAAGGAGGGACCGCAGACAGGCTTCGAAGCCCTAACATAATAAATTGGGCTGGCTGTAGGCAATTTAAAATTGGTTCCAGGGGAACCCGGGCAGCAGTAGACAGGTCAGTGGAGGCCTAGTGGAAGGAGGGACCGCAGACAGGCTTCGAAGCCCTAACATAATAAATTGGCCTGGCTGTAGGCAATTTACAATTGGTTCCAGGGGAACACGGGCGGCAGTAGACAGGTCAGTGGAGGCCTAGTGGAAGGAGGGACCGCAGACAGGCTTCGAAGCCCTAACATAATAAATTGGGCTGGCTGTAGGCAATTTAAAATTGGTTCCAGGGGAACCCGGGCAGCAGTAGACAGGTCAGTGGAGGCCTAGTGGAAGGAGGGACCGCAGACAGGCTTCGAAGCCCTAACATAATAAATTGGCCTGGCTGTAGGCAATTTACAATTGGTTCCAGGGGAACACGGGCGGCAGTAGACAGGTCAGTGGAGGCCTAGTGGAAGGAGGGACCGCAGACAGGCTTCGAAGCCCTAACATAATAAATTGGGCTGGCTGTAGGCAATTTAAAATTGGTTCCAGGGGAACCCGGGCAGCAGTAGACAGGTCAGTGGAGGCCTAGTGGAAGGAGGGACCGCAGACAGGCTTCGAAGCCCTAACATAATAAATTGGGCTGGCTGTAGGCAATTTAAAATTGGTTCCAGGGGAACCCGGGCAGCAGTAGACAGGTCAGTGGAGGCCTAGAGGAAGGAGAGACCGCAGACAGGCTTCGAAGCCCTAACATAATAAATTGGGCTGGCTGTAGGCAATTTAAAATTGGTTCCAGGGGAACCCTGGCAGCAGTAGACAGGTCAGTGGAGGCCTAGTGGAAGGAGGGACCGCAGACAGGCTTCGAAGCCCTAACATAATAAATTGGGCTGGCTGTAGGCAATTTAAAATTGGTTCCAGGGGAACACGGGCAGCAGTAGACAGGTCAGTGGAGGCCTAGTGGAAGGAGTGACCGCAGACAGGCTTCGAATGCCTAACATAAGAAAAATGTCAATACAATGGTATTGACAGTGCCAGGCATTGAAGGATGTCAGCGCATAGACTAAACATTGGTGGAGCTGTGAGAGAAAATTTTGCAAGTGGTAGAGCACTGTTTGACCTGGGGGGGGGACTGTCTTGTGGCCGGCGGTACAGGCCCAGGGCCCCTCATATTACAACGGTGTGTCTGACGTTGGGTGCGCACCACCACCGCCAGACACTTTATTGTACTATGAGGGACCTAGTGGCAGTGCCGTCGACCAAAAGAGGGCACACCCACCTCTTCAGACAAACATGTTATGTTTGCTAATGACAGGTGTTATGAAGGCAATCCAGAAACACAGTGTGCTTAGCGATCAGAGCGCACACAGTGATCTGACAAATACCCAAAAATACAAGAACGAGCTCTGAGACGTGGAAACTCTGTAGACTGCACACCTGATCCTATCCTAAACACAACTAAAAGCGGCTGTGGATTGCGCCTAACAACTACCTAGGCAACTCGGCACAGCCTAAGAAACTAGCTAGCCTGAAGATAGAAAAATAGGCCTGACTTGCCCCAGAGAAATTCCCCAAAGGAAAAGGCAGCCCCCCACATATAATGACTGTGAGTAAGATGAAAAGACAAAACGTAGGGATGAAATAGATTCAGCAAAGTGGGGCCCGATATTCTAGTACAGAGCGAGGACAGTAAAGCGAACTTTGCAGTCTACAAAAAACCCTAAAGCTAAACCACGCAAAGGGGGCAAAAAAAACCCACCGTGCCGAACTAACGGCACGGCGGTACACCCTTTGCGTCTCAGAGCTTCCAGCAAAACAAAAGACAAGCTGGACAGAAAAAAAGCAACAAAAAAGCAAAAAGCACTTAGCTATACAGAGCAGCAGGTCACAGGAACAATCAGGAGAAGCTCAGATCCAACAATGAAACATTGACAAGGAGCAAGGATAGCAGCATCAGGCGGAGTTAAGTAATGAAGCAGTTAACGAGCTCACCAGAACACCTGAGGGAGGAAGCTCAGAAGCTGCAGTACCACTTGTGACCACAGGAGTGAATTCAGCCACAGAATTCACAACAGTACCCCCCCTTGAGGAGGGGTCACCGAACCCTCACCAGAGCCCCCAGGCCGACCAGGATGAGCCGCATGAAAGGCACGAACAAGATCGGAAGCATGAACATCAGAGGCAAAAACCCAGGAATTATCTTCCTGAGCATAACCCTTCCATTTAACCAGATACTGGAGTTTCCGTCTAGAAACACGAGAATCCAAAATCTTCTCCACAATATACTCCAATTCCCCCTCCACCAAAACCGGGGCAGGAGGCTCAACAGATGGAACCATAGGTGCCACGTATCTCCGCAACAACGACCTATGGAATACATTATGTATGGAAAAGGAGTCTGGGAGGGTCAAACGAAAAGACACAGGATTGAGAACCTCAGAAATCCTATACGGACCAATAAAACGAGGTTTAAATTTAGGAGAGGAAACCTTCATAGGAATATGACGAGAAGATAACCAAACCAGATCCCCAACACAAAGTCGGGGACCCACACGGCGTCTGCGATTAGCTTTCTCCTGGGTCAAGATCAAATTGTCCACTACCTGAGTCCAGATCTGCTACAACCTATCCACCACAGAATCCACACCAGGACAGTCCGAAGACTCAACCTGTCCTGAAGAGAAACGAGGATGGAACCCAGAATTGCATAAAAATGGAGAAACCAAGGTAGCCGAGCTGGCCCGATTATTAAGGGCGAACTCAGCCAACGGCAAAAAGGACACCCAATCATCCTGGTCTGCAGAAACAAAACATCTCAGATATGTTTCCAAGGTCTGATTGGTTCGTTCGGTCTGGCCATTAGTCTGAGGAAGGAAAGCCGAGGAAAAGGATAGGTCAATGCCCATCCTACCACAAAAGGCTCGCCAAAACCTTGAAGCAAACTGGGAACCTCTGTCAGAAACAATATTCTCAGGAATGCCATGCAACCGAACCACATGCTGAAAGAACAAAGGTACCAAATCAGAGGAGGAAGGCAATTTAGCCAAGGGCACCAGATGGACCATTTTAGAAAAGCGATCACAGACCACCCAAATGACTGACATCTTTTGAGAAACGGGAAGGTCAGAAATGAAATCCATCGAAATATGTGTCTAAGGCCTCTTTGGGACCGGCAAGGGCAAAAGTAACCCACTGGCACGAGAACAGCAGGGCTTAGCCCTAGCACAAATCCCACAGGACTGCACAAAAGTACATACATCCCGTGACAGAGATGGCCACCAGAAGGATCTAGCCACTAACTCTCTGGTACCAAAGATTCCAGGATGACCAGCCAACACCGAACACTGAAGTTCAGAGATAAGTTTATTAGTCCACCTATCAGGGACGAACAGTTTCTCTGCTGGACAACGATCAGGTTTATTCGCCTGAAATTTTTGCAGCACCCGCCGCAAATCAGGGGAGATGGCAGACACAATGACTCCTTCCTTGAGGATACCCGCTGGCTCAGATAAACCCGGAGAGTCGGGCACAAAACTCCTAGACAGAGCATCCGCCTTCACATTTTTAGAGCCCGGAAGGTACGAAATCACAAAGTCGAAGCGGGCAAAAAATAACGACCAACGGGCCTGTCTAGGATTCAAGCGCTTGGCAGACTCGAGATAAGTCAAGTTCTTATGATCAGTCAATACCACCACGCGATGCTTAGCTCCTTCAAGCCAATGACGCCACTCCTCGAATGCCCACTTCATGGCCAGCAACTCTCGATTGCCCACATCATAATTACGCTCAGCGGGCGAAAACTTCCTGGAAAAGAAAGCACATGGTTTCATCACTGAGCAATCAGAACCTCTCTGTGACAAAACCGCCCCTGCTCCAATCTCAGAAGCATCAACCTCGACCTGGAACGGAAGAGAAACATCTGGCTGACACAACACAGGGGCAGAACAAAAACGACGCTTCAACTCCTGAAAAGCTTCCACAGCAGCAGAAGACCAATTAACCAAATCAGCACCCTTCTTGGTCAAATCGGTCAATGGTTTGGCAATGCTAGAAAAATTACAGATGAAGCGACGATAAAAATTAGCAAAGCCCAGGAACTTTTGCAGACTTTTCAGAGATGTCGGCTGAATCCAATCCTGGATGGCTTGGACCTTAACTGGATCCATCTCGATAGTAGAAGGGGTAAAGATGAACCCCAAAAATGAAACTTTCTGCACACCGAAGAGACACTTTGATCCCTTCACAAACAAAGAGTTAGCACGCAGGACCTGAAAAACCATTCTGACCTGCTTCACATGAGACTCCCAATCATCTGAGAAGATCAAAATGTCATCCAAGTAAACAATCAGGAATTTATCCAGATACTCACGGAAGATGTCATGCATAAAAGACTGAAACACAGATGGAGCATTGGCAAGTCCGAACGGCATCACTAGATACTCAAAATGACCCTCGGGCGTATTGAATGCAGTTTTCCATTCATCTCCTTGCCTGATTCTCACCAGATTATACGCACCACGAAGATCTATCTTAGTGAACCAACTAGCCCCCTTAATCCGAGCAAACAAGTCAGATAACAATAGCAAGGGATACTGAAATTTAACAGTGATCTTATTAAGAAGGCGGTAATCAATACACGGTCTCAGCGAACCATCCTTCTTGGCTACAAAGAAGAACCCTGCTCCCAGTGGTGATGACGATGGGCGAATATGTCCCTTCTCCAGGGATTCCTTCACATAACTGCGCATAGCGGCGTGTTCGGGCACGGATAAATTAAATAATCGACCTTTAGGGAATTTACTACCAGGAATCAAATTGATAGCACAATCACAATCCCTATGCGGAGGTAGAGCATCGGACTTGGGCTCTTCAAATACATCCTGATAATCAGACAAGAACTCTGGGACCTCAGAAGGGGTGGATGACGAAATCGACAAAAATGGAACATCACCATGTACCCCCTGACAACCCCAGCTGGATACCGACATGGAATTCCAATCCAATACTGGATTATGGGTTTGTAGCCATGGCAACCCCAACACGACCACATCATGCAGATTATGCAACACCAGAAAGCGAATAACTTCCTGATGTGCAGGAGCCATGCACATGGTCAGCTGGGCCCAGTATTGAGGTTTATTCTTGGCCAAAGGTGTAGCATCAATTCCTCTCAATGGAATAGGACACCGCAAAGGCTCCAAGAAAAACCCACAACGTTTAGCATAATCCAAATCCATCAGATTCAGGGCAGCGCCCGAATCCACAAACACCATGACAGAAAACGACGACAAAGAGCATATCAAGGTAATGGACAGAAGGAATTTGGACTGTACAGTACCAATGACGGCAGACCTAGCGGACCGCTTAGTGCGTTTAGGACAATCAGTAATAGCATGAGTGGAATCACCACAGTAGAAACACAGACCATTCAGACGTCTGTATTCCTGAAGTTCAACTCTAGTCATAGTCCTATCGCACTGCATAGGCTCAGGTTTAACCTCAGGCAGTACCGCCAAATGGTGCACAGATTTACGCTCGCGCAAGCGACGACCGATCTGAATGGCCAAAGACAAAGACTCATTCAAACCAGCAGGCATAGGAAATCCCACCATGACATCCTTAAGAGCCTCAGAGAGACCCTTTCTGAACAAAGCTGCCAGCGCAGATTCATTCCACTGAGTGAGTACTGACCATTTCCTAAATTTCTGACAATATACTTCTATATCATCCTGACCCTGGCACAAAGCCAGCAAATTTTTCTCAGCCTGATCCACTGAATTAGGCTCATCGTACAGCAATCCGAGCGCCAGGAAAAACGCATCGACACTACTCAATGCAGGGTCTCCTGGCGCAAGAGAAAATGCCCAGTCTTGAGGGTCGCCGCGCAAAAAAGAAATAATAATCAAAACCTGTTGAATAGGATTACCAGAAGAATGAGGTTTCAAGGCCAGAAATAGCTTACAATTATTTTTGAATCTTAGAAACTTAGTTCTATCTCCAAAAAACAAATCAGGAATAGGAATTCTTGGTTCTAACATAGATTTCTGATCAATAGTATCTTGAATTTTTTGTACATTTATAACGAGATTATCCATTGAAGAGCACAGACCCTGAATATCCATGTCCACACCTGTGTCCAGAATCACCCAAATGTCTAGGGGAAAAAAAAAGTGAACACAGAGCAGGAAAAAAAAAAAAAATGATGTCAGAACTTTTTCTTTCCCTCTATTGAGAATCATTAGTTGGCTCCTTGTACTGTTATGTTTGCTAATGACAGGTGTTATGAAGGCAATCCAGAAACACAGTGTGCTTAGCGATCAGAGCGCACACAGTGATCTGACAAATACCCAAAAATACAAGAACGAGCTCTGAGACGTGGAAACTCTGTAGACTGCACACCTGATCCTATCCTAAACACAACTAAAAGCGGCTGTGGATTGCGCCTAACAACTACCTAGGCAACTCGGCACAGCCTAAGAAACTAGCTAGCCTGAAGATAGAAAAATAGGCCTGACTTGCCCCAGAGAAATTCCCCAAAGGAAAAGGCAGCCCCCCACATATAATGACTGTGAGTAAGATGAAAAGACAAAACGTAGGGATGAAATAGATTCAGCAAAGTGGGGCCCGATATTCTAGGACAGAGCGAGGACAGTAAAGCGAACTTTGCAGTCTACAAAAAACCCTAAAGCTAAACCACGCAAAGGGGGCAAAAAAAACCCACCGTGCCGAACTAACGGCACGGCGGTACACCCTTTGCGTCTCAGAGCTTCCAGCAAAACAAAAGACAAGCTGGACAGAAAAAAAGCAACAAAAAAGCAAAAAGCACTTAGCTATACAGAGCAGCAGGTCACAGGAACAATCAGGAGAAGCTCAGATCCAACACTGAAACATTGACAAGGAGCAAGGATAGCAGCATCAGGCAGAGTTAAGTAATGAAGCAGTTAACGAGCTCACCAGAACACCTGAGGGAGGAAGCTCAGAAGCTGCAGTACCACTTGTGACCACAGGAGTGAATTCAGCCACAGAATTCACAACACAAACAGTACTCTCACGGGTGCTGGCGCCAAGTGGCGATACCACGGCCCCGTGTGGGGACTTTGGCCATTTAGGGAGGTGTTAACATGTCGGATGCTGGACAATCAGGTGCTGCAAATTACGAGATTGGAAAAGTCGTTCAGAATAGTCCACAGGCAAGACCTTTACATAGGAAAGCTAGGTGTCAGCCGGGCAAGGTGGGGCAAAAGATTTCGAAATCCAGTTGTGGTTCATTTTAATGAAGGTTAGATCATCTACATTTTGGGTAGCCAGACGAGTCCTTTTTTCTGTTAGTATTGAACCTGCAGCACTGAATACTCTTTCTGATAGGACACTAGCTGCCGGGCAAGCAAGCTCCTGCAATGCATATTCTGCCAATTCTGGCCAGGTGTCTAATTTTGATGCCCAGTAATCAAATGGGAATGACGGTTGAGGGAGAACGTCGATAAGGGATGAAAAATAGTTAGTAACCATACTGGACAAATGTTGTCTCCTGTCACTTTGAATTGATGCTGCAGTACCTGTCCTGTCTGCGGTCATAGCAAAATCACTCCACAACCTGGTCAGAAAACCCCTCTGGCCAACGACACTTCTGATTTCTGCCCCTCTAACACCTCTGGTCTGCTGGCCCCTGCAGCTCGTGTTAGAACGATCACGGGTGCTGTGTGTAGGGAATGCCAGAAGAAAACGGTCAACAAGAGTTTATTGTTTGGTTGCTAATATTAGTTCCAAGTTCTCATGTGGCATTATATTTTGCAATTTGCCTTTATAGCGAGGATCAAGGAGGCAGGCCAACCAGTAATCGTCATCGTTCATCATTTTTGTTATGCGTGTGTCCCTTTTGAGGATACGTAAGGCATAATCCGCCATGTGGGCCAAAGTTCCAGTTCTCAAATCTGTGGTTGTGCTTGGTTGAGGGGCAGTTTCAGGCAAATCCACGTCACTTGTGTTCCTCCAAAAACCAGAACCCGGCCTTGCCGCGCCAACAATTTCCACTGGCCCCGGAAAAGCTTCCTCATTAAAAATATAATCATCCCCATCATCCTCCTCGTCCTCCTCCTCCTCTTCGCCCGCTACCTCGTCCTGTACACTGCCCTGGCCAGACAATGGCTGACTGTCATCAAGGCTTTCCTCTTCCTCAGCTGCAGACGCCTGATCCTTTATGTGCGTCAAACTTTGCATCAGCAGACGCATTAGGGGGATGCTCATGCTTATTATGGCGTTGTCTGCACTAACCAGCCGTGTGCATTCCTCAAAACACTGAAGGACTTGACACATGTCTTGAATCTTCGACCACTGCACACCTGACAACTCCATGTCTGCCATCCTACTGCCTGCCCGTGTATGTGTATCCTCCCACAAAAACATAACAGCCCGCCTCTGTTCACACAGTCTCTGAAGCATGTGCAGTGTTGAGTTCCACCTTGTTGCAACGTCTATGATTAGGCGATGCTGGGGAAGGTTCAAAGAACGCTGATAGGTCTGCATACGGCTGGAGTGTACGGGCGAACGGCGGATATGTGAGCAAAGTCCACGCACTTTGAGGAGCAGGTCGGATAACCCCGGATAACTTTTCAGGAAGCACTGCACCACCAGGTTTAAGGTGTGAGCCAGGCAAGGAATGTGTTTCAGTTGGGAAATGG
Organism: Ranitomeya imitator; assembly: GCF_032444005.1. Classification (NCBI taxonomy): domain Eukaryota; kingdom Metazoa; phylum Chordata; class Amphibia; order Anura; family Dendrobatidae; genus Ranitomeya; species Ranitomeya imitator. Next base: position 226,490,043 of record NC_091284.1, read on the forward strand.
AGATGGCAGCCATGAAATTCCTTCCGTTATCACTCACTACCTTGCCTGCCTCAAGATCTACAGTGCTCAGCCACGACTGCGTTTCTTTCTGCAAGAACTCGGACAGAACTTCAGCGGTGTGTCTGTTGTCGCCCAAACACTTCATAGCCAATACAGCCTGCTGACGTTTGCCAGTAGCTGCCCCATAATGGGAGACCTGGTGTGCAACAGTGGCAGCTGCGGATGGAGTGGTTGTGCGACTGCGGTCTGTGGACGAGGTCTCGCTTCTGCAGGAGGACGAGGAGGAGGAGGGGGTGCGAATGGCTACAGCCAACTGTTTCCTAGACCGTGGGCTAGGCAGAACTGTCCCAAACTTGCTGTCCCCTGTGGACCCTGCATCCACCACATTCACCCAGTGTGCCGTGATGGACACGTAACGTCCCTGGCCATGCCTACTGGTCCATGCATCTGTTGTCAGGTGCACCTTTGTGCTCACAGATTGCCTGAGTGCATGGACGATGCGCTCTTTAACATGCTGGTGGAGGGCTGGGATGGCTTTTCTGGAAAAAAAGTGTCGACTGGGTAGCTCGTAGCGTGGTACAGCGTAGTCCATCAGGGCTTTGAAAGCTTCGCTTTCAACTAACCGGTAGGGCATCATCTCTAACGAGATTAGTCTAGCTATGTGGGCGTTCAAACCCTGTGTACGCGGATGCGAGGCTAAGTACTTCCTTTTTCTAACCATAGTCTCATGTAGGGTGAGCTGGACTGGAGAGCTGGAGATCGTGGAACTAGCGGGGGTGCCAGTGGACATGGCAGACTGAGAGACGGTGGGAGATGGTATTGTTGCCGCCGGTGCCCTAGATGCAGTGTTTCCTACTACGAAACTGGTGATTCCCTGACCCTGACTTCTTTGGCCTGGCAAAGAAACCTGCACAGATACTGCAGGTGGTGCAGAAAATGGTGGCCCTACACTGCCGGAAGGGATGTTGCGTTGATGACTAGCTTCATTGGCCGAGGGTGCTACAACCTTAAGGGACGTTTGGTAGTTAGTCCAAGCTTGCAAATGCATGGTGGTTAAATGTCTATGCATGCAACTTGTATTGAGACTTTTCAGATTCTGCCCTCTGCTTAAGGTAGTTGAACATTTTTGACAGATGACTTTGCGCTGATCAATTGGATGTTGTTTAAAAAAATGCCAGACTGCACTCTTTCTAGCATCGGATACCTTTTCAGGCATTGCAGACTGAGCTTTAACCGGATGGCCACACTGTCCTCCAACAGGTTTTGACTTTGCCACGCGTTTTGGGCAAGATACGGTCCCGGCAGATGGAACCTGTTGCGATGTTGATGCCTGCTGCGGCCCCTCCTCCTCCGCTTCAGAACTGCTGCCGCCTGCACCCTGTTCCCCCAATGGCTGCCAATCGGGGTCAAGAACTGGGTCATCTATTACCTCTTCTTGTAGCTCGTGTGCATCTTCGTCTGTGTCACCTTGTCGGTCGGTGGTATAGCGTTCGTGATGGGGCAACATAGTCTCATCAGGGTCTGATTCTTGATCAGCACCCTGCGAGGGCAATGTTGTGGTCTGAGTCAAAGGACCAGCATAGTAGTCTGGCTGTGGCTGTGCATCAGTGCACTCCATGTCAGATTCAACTTGTAATGGGCATGGACTGTTAACTGCTTCACTTTCTAAGCCAGGGACGGTATGTGTAAAGAGCTCCATGGAGTAACCCGTTGTGTCGCCTGCTGCATTCTTCTCTGTTGTTGTTTTTGCTGAAGAGGACAAGGAAGCGACTTGTCCCTGACCGTGAACATCCACTAACGACGCGCTGCTTTTACTTTTACCAGTTTCACGAGAGGAGGCAAAAGAGCTAGAGGCTGAGTCAGCAAGATAAGCCAAAACTTGCTCTTGCTGCTCCGGCTTTAAAAGCGGTTTTCCTACTCCCAGAAAAGGGAGCGTTCGAGGCCTTGTGTAGCCAGACGACGAACCTGGCTCCACAGCTCCAGACTTAGGTGCAATATTTTTTTTCCCACGACCACCTGATGCTCCACCACTACCACTACCCTCATTACCAGCTGACAATGAACGCCCCCGGCCACGACCTCTTCCACCAGACTTCCTCATTGTTTTAAAAACGCTACCAAACTAACGGTATTTGTTGCTGTCACACAACTTACACGGTGAGCTATAACTTCAGTATGATTTAGCTACCCCATTACAGGTGGGTGAGACCACAACGAAAATCAGGCACAATGTTACACACTCTGTTGTTGGTGGCAACAAATGAGAGAGATGCCACACACGCAGGACTGTCACTGAAGCGCAAATGTAAATATTAATCTCCCACTGATTTGTGGGTTTTTTTTAAAAAAGGAGACTTTAGGAAAAAAAAAAAAAAAATGATTTTTTAAGGAAGAATTTATAAACCAAATAAAATGAAATGATTTTTTCAGGGAGAATTTAGAAAACAAATAAAACATAAAATAGCCTTTCTAGGGCCCAGTGAGTGAGAGAGACGCACACAGGAGTCAGGAGTGGCACACAAGCCCAGAGGCCAATATTTATCTCCCACTGATTGATTTAGTGATTTTTTCAGGTAGATTTTGGAACCCAAATCAAGCAAAAAAATTAATAGGCTTTCTATGGCCCACAATTGGAGAGAGAGAGATGGCACACCCAGGAGTCAAGACTGGCACACAAGCAGAAAGGGCAATATTAATCTCCCACTGATTTGATTTTTTTTTCAGGGAGACTTTAGAAAAAAAAATACAAAAAAATGAATTTTTCAGGAAGAATTTAGAAACAAAATAAAATAAAATGATTGTTTCAGGGAGAATTTAGAAAACAAATAAAAAAAAATAGGCTTTGTAGGGCCCACTGAGTGAGAGAGGACGCACACAGGAGTCAGGAGTGGCACACAAGCCCAGAGGCCAATATTTATCTCCCACTGATTGATTTAGTGATTTTTTCAGGTAGATTTTGGAACCCAAATCAAGCAAAAAAATTAATAGGCTTTCTATGGCCCACAATTGGAGAGAGAGAGATGGCACACCCAGGAGTCAAGACTGGCACACAAGCAGAAAGGGCAATATTAATCTCCCACTGATTTGATTTTTTTTTTTTTTTTTCAGGGAGACTTTAGAAAAAAAAAAATAATGAATTTTTCAGGAAGAATTTAGAAACAAAATAAAATAAAATGATTGTTTCAGGGAGAATTTAGAAAACAAATGAAAAAAAAATAGGCTTTGTAGGGCCCACTGAGTGAGAGAGGACGCACACAGGAGTCAGGACTGGCACACAAGCCCAGAGGCCAATATTTATCTCCCACTGATTGATTTAGTGATTTTTTCAGGTAGATTTTGGAACCCAAATCAAGCAAAAAAATTAATAGGCTTTCTATGGCCCACAATTGGAGAGAGAGAGATGGCACACCCAGGAGTCAAGACTGGCACACAAGCAGAAAGGGCAATATTAATCTCCCACTGATTTGATTTTTTTTTTTTTTTCAGGGAGACTTTAGAAAAAAAAAATACAAAAAAAATGATTTTTTTCAGGAATAATTTAGAAACCAAATAAAACAAAATGATTTTTTCAGGGAGAATTTAGAAAACAAATAAAACAAAAAATAGGCTTTCTAGGGCCCAGTGAGTGAGAGAGGACGCACACAGGAGTCAGGAGTGGCACACAAGCCCAGAGGCCAATATTTATCTCCCACTGATTGATTAAGTGATTTTTTCAGGTAGATTTTGGAACCCAAATCAAGCAAAAAAATTAATAGGCTTTCAATGGCCCACAATTGGAGAGAGAGAGATGGCACACCCAGGAGTCAAGACTGGCACACAAGCAGAAAGGGCAATATTAATCTCCCACTGATTTGGTTTTTTTTTTTTTTCAGGGAGACTTTAGAAAAAAAAAATACAAAAAAAATGATTTTTTTTCAGGAATAATTTAGAAACCAAATAAAATAAAATGATTTTTTCAGGGAGAATTTAGAAAACAAATAAAACAAAAAATAGGCTTTGTAGGGCCCACTGAGTGAGAGAGGACGCACACAGGAGTCAGGAGTGGCACACAAGCTCAGAGGCCAATATTTATCTCCCACTGATTGATTTATTGATTTTTTCAGGTAGAATTTAGAACCCAAATCAACCAAAAAAATAAATAGGCTTTCTATGGCCCACTATTTGTGAGAGAGATGGCACGCTCAGGACTGGCACACAAGCCCAGAGGCCAATATTAATCTCCCACTTTTTTTTTTTTTTTCCAGGGAAAATTTATAAACCCAATAAAAAAAATAATAAATAGGCTTTCTATGGCCCACTATCTGAGAGAGAGAGATGGCACGCTTAGGACTGGCACACAAGCCCAAAGGCCAATATTAATCTCCCACTGATTGATTTATTGATTTTTTCAGGTAGATTTTGGAACCCAAATCAAGCAAAAAAATAAATAGGCTTTCTATGGCCCACTGAGTGAGAGATGACACAGACAGGGATGGCACTCTAGGAGAAATGCCAATCTTAATCTCCCACAAAAAAAAAAAAAAAAAAAAGGAACTGTCCTTCAATTACTATCTCCCTGCAGTAATCTCAGCCAGGTATGGCAGGCAGCAATAAGGAGTGGACTGATGCACAAATTAAATAAAAAGTGTGGACAAACAAGCAAGATAGCTGTGCAGAAAGGAAGGAACAAGAGGATTTGTGCTTTGAAAAAAGCAGTTGGTTTGCACAGCGGCGTACACACAGCAATGCAGCTATCAGGGAGCCTTCTAGGGCAGCCCAATGAGCTACAGCGCTGAGGGGAAAAAAAAAAAAAATGTAGCTTCCACTGTCCCTGCACACCGAAGGTGGTGTTGGGCAGTGGAAATCGCTACAGCACAAGCGGTTTGGTGGTTAATGGACCCTGCCTAACGCTATCCCTGCTTCTGACGAAGCGGCAGCAACCTCTCCCTAGGCTCAGATCAGCAGCAGTAACATGGCGGTCAGCGGGAACGCCCCTTTATAGCCCCTGTGACGCCGCGGACAGCAAGCCAATCACTGCAATGCCCTTCTCTAAGATGGTGGGGACCAGGACCTATGTCATCACGCTGCCCACACTCTGCGTTTACCTTCATTGGCTGAGAAATGGCGCTTTTCGCGTCATTGAAACGCGACTTTGGCGCGAAAGTTGCGTACCGCATGGCCGACCCCGCACAGGGGTCGGATCGGGTTTCATGAAACCCGACTTTGTCAAAAGTCGGCGACTTTTGAAAATGTTCGACCCGTTTCGCTCAACCCTAATAAAGACCTCTCTCCAGGGGCTCTGGGATACAATGAGAGAAGCCGCAGTGAGTACAGTATACTTCATACTGTCAATTGCGGCACCACTGAGTGGGAAAATTCTCACGCAGCAGTGCCATAAAGTGAGAGGCCATTGAACCCTCAGTGATAACACTGCAGGAGCCATTGTCTTCTGTCATTGTGTCACTGGAGGCCTTTTGAGCTGTCATATCTCCTGATATGACAGCTCTATAGGGGAGATCGTCGTGGGACACTCGTTATTATATGGACTGTGTCAGACCAGGGAGTATTTGTGTTGATTTATTTATTTATTTTTTTTGCAGGCGATCGAGATTGTCGCATGGATAACCAGTAACAATAAAGATGGCAAAACTATGTAGTGTTTTATTTCATTAAAATACTTTATTCTGTGTGTGTGTTTATTTAACTCATTAACAACTTTAGGATTAGTAATGGATAGGTGTCTTATTGACGCCTCTCCATTACTAAGTCGGCTTGATGTCACCTTACAATTCAAAGGTGACATTAACCCCCTATTACCCATATGCCACTGCTACAGGGCAGTGCAGTGGCAAGAGAGAGGCTAAGTGCCGAAAATTCTGGGGCAGCTGTGAGCTGGTGTTTGTAGCTGTGGGGGGGGGGGGCAATATCCATGGTCCCTTCCTAGGCTATGAATATCAGCCCACAGCTGTCTGCATAGCCTTTTCTGGCTATAAATTATAGGGGAAAATCCAATATAGAAAAGAAATACCAGAAATAATGAACTTGTATGGTCAATGAATAAAACTACAATATATAACCCTCAAAAAATATTCATCAGACCAAATAGAGCTTTTTTTATAAACATAATATTAAATTTATCTCAATAAAATCACAATTATATCACCACAACAATTCATATACTGAAATCTGTATTGATATTGACAAAAATAAGAATAGAAAAACAAAAAGGATTAAAAATAGACATGACGTATAAAATGTATATATATATATATACAGTACAGACCAAAAGTTTGGACACACCTCAATTAAAGATTTTTCTGTATTTTCATGACTATGAAAATTGTACATTCACACTGAAGGCATCAAATCTATGAATTAACACATGTGGAATTATATACTTAACAAAAAAGTGTGAAACAACTGAAATTATGTTTTATATTCTAGGTTCTTCAAAGTAGCCAACTTTTGCTTTGATGACTGCTTTGCACACTCTTGGCATTCTTTTGATGAGCTTCAAGAGGTAGTCACCTGGAATGGTTTTCAATTCACAGGTGTGCCCTGCCAGGTTTAATAAGTGGAATTTCTTGCCTTTTAAATGGGGTTGGGACCATCAGTTGTGTGGTGCAGAAGTCTGGTGGATACACAGCTGATAGTCCTACTGAATAGACTGTTAGAATCTGTATTATGGCAAGAAAAAAGCAGCTAGGTAAAGAAAAATGAGTGGCCATCATTACTTTAAGAAATGAAGGTCAGTCAGTCCGAAAAATTGGGAAAACTTTTAAACTGTCCCCAAGTGCAGTGGCAAAAACCATCAAGCGCTACAGAGTAACTGGCTCACATGAGGACTGCCCCAGGAAAGGAAGATCAAGCGTCACCTCTGCTTCTGAGCATGAGTTTATCCGAGTCACCAGCCTCAGAAATCGCAGGTTAACATCAACTCAGATTAGAGACCAGGTCAATGCCACACAGAGTTCTAGCAGCAGACACATCTCTACAACACCTGTTAAGAGGAGACTTTGTGCAGCAGCGACACAGAAAAGGTGAACGGATGAACTCTACATGCCTGGTTCCCACCATGAAGCATGGAGGACGACGTGTGATGGTGTGGGGGTGCTTTGCTGGTGACTGTTATGGTCAGGTGACCTTGGAGCAGCATGAAAACTTTCACTGGAGTAGGTGGTAACTATACTGACCACAAACCCTGATCTTATCACCGCAACTAGAAGTAGCCGTGGGGTGTGCCTAACAAAACCTAGACACCTCGACACAGCCGGAGGACTAAATACCCCTATAGATGGAAATAGGAATTTCTACCTTGCCTCAGAGCAGAACCCCAAAGGACAGGCAGCCCCCCACAAATATTGACTGTGAGTAGTAGAGGAAAAGACACACGCAGGCAGGAAACAGGATTTAGCAAATGAGGCACACACTAGCTAAATAGGAAAGGATAGGACAGGATACTAAGCGGTCAGTATTAAAAATCCTTCCAAAAATATCCACAGCAGAAAATACAAAAACTCCACCATCTAACTAAAGATGTGGAGCGTATATCTGCATCTCCAGAGAATCCAACAAGACTGAGAAAACACTGACACAGTCTAAGCTGGACAAGAGAAAAACAAATGAATAGCACAGAATATAAGCACACTGCATGTGTGCCACAGAAACAAAAAACAGACACTTATCTTTGCTGAATTGGCAGCTAAGCAGGAGAAGCCAGAAAGTGATCCAACACTTCAGAAGAAACATTGACAACTGGCAAGGACTAATGAATCCTGCACACCTAAATATCCAAGTCAGAACTGCAATCAGCAGATACACCTGGCCAGGACTGCGACTGAGAGACAACTGCATTCCCACCTACAACCACTGGAGGGAACCCAAGAGCAGAATTCACAACAGTACCCCCCCCTTGAGGAGGGGTCACCGAACCCTCACCAGGGCCTCCAGGACGATCAGGATGAGCCAGATGAAAGGCACGGACCAAATCAGCAGCATGGACATCAGAGGCAAAAACCCAAGAATTATCCTCCTGGCCATAACCCTTCCATTTGACAAGGTACTGAAGCCTCCGCCTCGAAAAACGAGAATCCAAAATCTTCTCAACCACATACTCCAACACACCATCAACCAACACAGGGGCCGGAGGATCAACAGAGGGAACAACGGGCACCACATATTTACGCAATAAAGATCTATGGAAGACATTATGGATAGCAAAAGAGGCCGGAAGCGCCAAACGAAAAGACACCGGATTAATAATCTCAGAAATCTTATAAGGACCAATAAACCGAGGCTTAAACTTAGGGGAAGAAACCATCATAGGAACATGACGGGAAGACAACCAGACCAGATCCCCAACCCGAAGCCGGGAACCAACACACCGACGACGGTTAGCAAAACGTTGAGTCTCCTCCTGAGACAACACCAAATTGTCCACCACATGAGCCCAAATCTGCTGCAACCTGTCAACCACAGAATCCACACCAGGACAGTCAGAAGGCTCAACCTGCCCAGAAGAAAAACGAGGATGAAAACCAAAATTACAAAAGAAAGGCGAAACCAAAGTAGCGGAACTAGCCCGATTATTAAGGGCAAACTCGGCCAATGGCAAGAAGGCCACCCAATCATACTGATCAGCAGACACAAAGCATCTCAAATAAGTCTCCAAAGTCTGATTAGTTCGCTCGTTCTGGCCATTTGTCTGAGGATGAAATGCAGAAGAAAAAGACAAATCAATGCCCAGCCTAGCACAAAAGGTCCGCCAAAGCCTAGAAACAAACTGGGAACCTCTGTCGGACACAATATTCTCCGGAATACCATGCAAACGAACCACATGCTGAAAAAACAACGGAACCAAATCTGAAGAGGAAGGCAATTTAGGCAAAGGCACCAAATGAACCATCTTAGAGAACCGGTCATAAACAACCCAGATAACAGACATTTTCTGGGAGACCGGAAGATCAGAAATAAAATCCATCAAAATATGTGTCCAAGGCCTCTCAGGGACTGGCAATGGCAAAAGCAACCCACTGGCACGGGAACAACAAGGCTTGGCCCACGCACAAGTCCCCCAGGACAGCACAAAAAAACGCACATCACGCGACAAAGAAGGCTACCAAAAGGACCTACCAACCAAGTCTCTGGTACCAAAAATGCCAGGATGACCAGCCAACAAGGAACAGTGAGTCTCAGAAATCACTCTACTAGTCCATCTATCAGGAACAAACAGTTTCCCCACAGGACAGCGGTCAGGTTTGTCAGCCTGAAATTCCTGAAGAACCGTCGTAAATCAGGGGAAATAGCAGAAAGGACCACAACTTCTTTCAGAATACCAACCGGTTCTAAGACCTCAGGAGAATCAGGCAAAAAACTCCTAGAGAGAGCATCAGCCTTAATATTCTTAGAACCCGGAAGGTACGAGACCACGAAATCAAAACGGGAAAAAAACAAGGACCATCGAGCCTGTCTAGGATTCAGCCGTTTGGCAGACTCGAGGTAAATCGGTTTCTTATGATCGGTCAAGACCACAATACGGTGCTTAGCTCCCTCAAGCCAATGTCGCCATTCCTCAAACGCCCACTTCATAGCCAACAACTCCTGATTGCCGACATCATAATTGCGTTCAGCAGGCGAAAACTTACGGGAAAAGAAGGCACACGGTTTCATCAAGGAACCAACAGGATCCCTCTGAGACAAAACGGCCCCTGCCCCAATCTCAGAAGCGTCAACCTCAACCTGAAACGGAAGAGAAACATCCAGTTGGCGCAACACCGGAGCAGAAGTAAATCGACGTTTAAGCTCCTGAAAGGCAGAGACAGCCGCAGAGGACCAATTCGCCACATCAGCGCCTTTCTTCGTCAAATCGGTCAAGGGTTTAACCACACTGGAAAAATTAGCAATGAAACGGCGATAAAAATTTGCAAAACCCAAAAATTTCTGAAGGCTGAATCCAATCATGAATGGCCTGAACCTTAACCGGATCCATCTCTATAGACGAGGGAGAAAAAATAAAGCCCAAAAAAGAAACTTTCTGCACCCCAAAGAGACGCTTAGACCCTTTCACAAACAAAGCATTGTCACGAAGAATCTGAAATACCATCCTGACCTGTTGCACATGAGACTCCCAATCATCGGAAAAAATCAAAATATCGTCCAAATATACAATCAAGAATTTATCAAGATAAGTCAGGAAGATATCATGCATGAAGGACTGAAAAACAGATGGAGCATTAGAGAGTCCGAATGGCATCACAAGGTATTCAAAATGGCCTTCAGACGTGTTAAATGCAGTTTTCCATTCATCACCCTGCTTAATACGAACAAGATTATATGCCCCCTGTTATGACCTGGTGATTAGGAGCACCCGACCTGATAGTTAAACTCATACAGGACGAGCTCTGGGATGTGGGAGCTCTGCTGACCGCAAGCCCTAATCCTATCGCACACACTAGAAATAGCCGTGGAGCGCTCCTGACGCTCCCTAGGCGCCTCGTCACAGCCTAAGAGCTAGCTAGCCCTAGAGAAGAAAATAAAGCCTACCTTGCCTCAGAGAAATTCCCAAAAGGAATAGGCAGCCCCCCACATGTAATGACTGTGAGTAAAGATGAAAGTCACAAACGCAGAAATGAGATAGGTTTCAGCAAAGGGAGGCACGACTTACTAAATAGACAGAGGATAGGAAAGGAATCTTTGCGGTCAGCACAAAAACCTACAAAAGACCACGCAGAGTGTGCAAAAGGGTCCTCCGCACCGACTCACGGTGCGGGGGTGCCACCCTGCATCCCAGAGCTTCCAGCTAGCAAGACAAAAACAAGATAACCAGCTGGACAAAGAAACAAGAACAATAATAACAATCAGGAACTTAGCTTCTGCAGGAGAAGACAGGACACCAGACAGATCCAGGAGCGAACTGAACCAATGCTAAAACATTGACAGCTGGCATGCAGAAACGATCTGAGTGGAGTTAAAAAGAGAAGCCAACCAAAGGATAAACCACGTCACCTGTGTAAGGAACCTCAGAAGCAGCAGCTCCACTCACAGCCACCAGAGGGAGCCCACGGACCGAACTCACCGAAGTACCATTCATGACCACAGGAGGGAGTTCGACAACAGAATTCACAACAGCTCCCCGAACGTCAATCTTAGTAAACCAACTAGCTCCCTTAATCCTAGCAAACAAATCGGAAAGCAAAGGTAAAGGGTATTGAAACTTGACCGTGATCTTATTCAAGAGGCGATAATCAATACAGGGTCTCAAGGAACCATCTTTTTTAGCAACAAAAAAGAACCCCGCTCCCAACGGTGAAGAAGATGGTCGAATATGCCCTTTCTCCAAAGACTCCTTAATAAAGCTCCGCATGGCGGTATGTTCAGGCACAGACAGGTTGAAAAGTCGACCCTTAGGAAACTTACAGCCTGGAATCAAGTCAATAGCACAATCGCAGTCCCTGTGCGGTGGAAGGAAACTGGACTTGGGCTCATCGAATACATCCTGAAAATCAGACAAAAACTCTGGAATTTCAGAAGAGGAAGAAGAGGAGATTGACATCAAAGGAACATCATTGTGAACCCCCTGACAACCCCAACTAGTCACAGACATGGACTTCCAATCCAACACAGGATTATGTACCTGCAACCACGGAAAACCCAGCACGATAGCATGATGCAAATTATGCAACACCAGAAATCGACAATCTTCCTGATGGACTGGCGCCATGCGCATGGTCACCTGTGTCCAAAACTGGGGCTTATTTTTAGCCAAGGGTGTAGCATCAATGCCCCTTAAAGGAATAGGGTTCTGCAAAGGCTGCAAGGGAAAACCACAACGTCTGGCAAACTCAAAGTCCATTAAGTTCAAGGCGGCGCCTGAATCCACAAATGCCATGACAGAAAATGATGACAATGAGCAGATCAAGGACACAGATAATAAAAATGTAGGTTGTACAGTACTGATGGTAATTGAATTGGCGATCCTCTTTGTCCGCTTAGGGCAGACAGAAATGACACAATAATAACACAACCTATTCTGACGTCTGAAACCTTGTCGTTCCGTTCTAGACAGAATCCTATCACACTGCATAGGCTCAGGAATTTGCTCTGAGGATAACGCCACGGCGCGCACAGTTCTGCGCTCCCGCAAGCGCCGGTCAATCTGAATGGCCAGAGACATAGAATCACTCAGACCGAAATGCGTGGGAAACCCCACCATAACATCTTTAACGGATTTAGAAAGACCCTTTCTGAAAATTGCCGCCAAAGCATCATTATTCCATTTAGTCAACACTAGTGTTGAGCATTCCGATACCGCAAGTATCGGGTATCGGCCGATACTTGCGGTATCGGAATTCCGATACCGAGATCCGATACTTTTGTGGTATCAGATCCATAGTGAGGTGTAAAATAAAGAATTAAAATAAAAAATATTGATATATTCACCTCTCCGGCGGCCCCTGGACATCACCGCGGGTAACCGGCAGGCTTCTTTGTTTAAAATGAGCGCGTTTAGGACCTGAGGAATGATGTCGCGGCTTCTGATTGGTCGCGTGCCGCCCATGTGACCGCCACGTGACCAATCAGAAGCCGCAACGTCATTCTCAGGCACTAAACTCCTCATTCTAGGAATTTAGGACCTGAGGAATGACGTCGCGGCTTCTGATTGGTCGCGTGGCGGTCACATGGGCGGCATGCGACCAATCAGAAGCCGCAACGTCATTCCTCAGGTCCTAAACGCGCTTATTTTAAACAAAGAAGCCTGCCGGTTACCCGCGGTGATGTCCAGGGGCCGCCGGAGAGGTGAATATATCAATATTTTTTATTTTAATTCTTTATTTTACACATTAATATGGATCCCAGGGCCTGAAGGAGAGTTTCCTCTCCTTCAGACCCTGGGAACCATCAGGATACCTTCCGATACTTGGTGTCCCATTGACTTGTATTGGTATCGGATATCGGTATCGGCGATATCCGATACTTTTTGGGTATCGGCCGATACTATCCGATACCGATACTTTCAAGTATCGGACGGTATCGCTCAACACTAGTCAACACCGACCATTTTCTGAATTTCTGACAATACAATTCTGCCGCCTCTTGACCCTGAGACAGGGCCAACAAGGTATTTTCAGCTTGATCCACAGAATTAGGTTCATCATATAACAATCCCAAAGCCTGAAAAAAGGAGTCTACATCAAGCAAAGCCGGATTCCCAGATTCCAGGGAAAATGCCCAATCCTGCGGGTCGCCACGCAGCAGGGAGATGACAATTTTTACCTGCTGAATGGAATCACCAGAGGATCGAGGTCTCAAAGCAAAAAACAGTTTACAGTTGTTTTTAAAACTCAAAAATTTGGACCTGTCACCAAAAAACAAATCAGGAGTAGGAATCTTCGGTTCTAAAACAGGAGTCTGAACAATATAATCAGAAATACCCTGTACCCTAGCAGCAAGCTGGTCTACACGAGAAGCTAATTCCTGAACATTCATGCTAGCACAAGGCTCTTCAGCCACCCAGAGATAAAGAGGGAGGAGAAGACAAAGTAGACTGAAGAAAAAAAAAATGGCTCAACACCTTTCTTCCCTTCTTCTGAGATGCATTTATCTCATTATTGGCCAGTTGTACTGTTATGATCAGGTGACCTTGGAGCAGCATGAAAACTTTCACTGGAGTAGGTGGTAACTATACTGACCGCAAACCCTGATCTTATCACCGCAACTAGAAGTAGCCGTGGGGTGTGCCTAACAAAACCTAGACACCTCGACACAGCCGGAGGACTAATTACCCCTATAGATGGAAATAGGAATTTCTACCTTGCCTCAGAGCAGAACCCCAAAGGATAGGCAGCCCCCCACAAATATTGACTGTGAGTAGTAGAGGAAAAGACACGCAGGCAGGAAACAGGATTTAGCAAATGAGGCACACACTAGCTAAATAGGAAAGGATAGGACAGGATACTAAGCGGTCAGTATTAAAAATCCTTCCAAAAATATCCACAGTAGAAAATACAAAAACTCCACCATCTAACTAAATATGTGGAGCGTATATCTGCATCTCCAGAGAATCCAACAAGACTGAGAAAACACTGACACAGTCTAAGCTGGACAAGAGAAAAACAAATGAATAGCACAGAATATAAGCACACTGCATGTGTGCCACAGAAACAAAAACCAGACACTTATCTTTGCTGAATTGGCAGCTAAGCAGGAGAAGCCAGAAAGTGATCCAACACTTCAGAAGAAACATTAACAACTGGCAAGGACTAATGAATCCTGCACACCTAAATATCCCAGTCAGAACTGCAATCAGCAGATACACCTGGCCAGGACTGCGACTCAGAGACAACTGCATTCCCACCTACAACCACTGGAGGGAACCCAAGAGCAGAATTCACAACAGTACCCTCCTTTGAGGAGGGGTCACCGAACCCTCACCAGGGCCTCCAGGACGATCAGGATGAGCCAGATGAAAGGCACGGACCAAATCAGCAGCATGGACATCAGAGGCAAAAACCCAAGAAGGGAACCCAAGAGCAGAATTCACAACACTTCCCCTGCTGACACGTAGCTTGCCTGAAAAATGTCTTGCTTTTGGCCTCCTCTTACTGACTGCTCCAATTCCTCCATTTGCAGCTGCTGAATGTCCACCATAGGCCATTTTTATACCTCTCTAAATGGTCTGACTCCTCCCACAGGGCCGTGGTCACCACTTGGCGCAAGCATCCGTGCTAGTGCCGTTTGCCTGGACAGGTGGGTGTGCCCACTTTTGGGCAACGGCACTGGCACAGGGTCCCTCATAGTACAATGAAGTGTCTCTGACGGTGGTGGTGCACACCCAGCGTCAGACACACCGTCGTAATATGAGGGACCCTGTGCCAGTACCACCGCCCATGAGAGAGTGTTCCCCCCCAGCTCGAACAGTGCTCTACCACTTGCAATACTTACCTCTCCCTGCTCCACCACTGTGTATTCTGTGCTGTTAAATCCTTCAATGGCACTGCCAATACAAATTTGTTGAAATGATAGATGATAGTTAAAATATACAGGGGCCCTGGCCTCCATTTAGACCAGTTAATACTTTGCGCCTACTACCACTGTCTTCTACTCAGCAGAGGAGCCCACCCCAGTACCAAGCTATGCCGCCTGGTTAGTCCTGTTACCAATTTTGAACTGCATTTAGCCTACTTTATTATTTGGGCCTACTGTGTCTGCGACACTCATTACAGTTGTCCTCCACTGAACAAAGCTATGCCACCTGTTTAGTCCTGTTACCAATTTTGAACTGCTTTTAGCCTACTTTTTTATTTTAGGCCTAGTAAGTCTGTCTGCGCCACTCATTACAGCTGTCCTCCATTGAACAAAGCTAAGCCGCCTGTTTACTCCTGTTACCAATTTTGAACTGCTTTTAGCCTGCACTTTTATTTTAGGCCTACTAAGTCTGTTTGCGCCACTCATTACAGTTGTCCTCCACTGAACAAAGCTAAGCCGCCTGTTTACTCCTGTTACCAATTTTGAACTGCTTTTAGCCTACTTTTTTATTTTAGGCCTACTAAGTCTGTCTGTGCCACTCATCACAGCTGTCCTCTATTGAACAAAGCTATGCCGCCTGTGTACTCCAGTTACTAATTTTGAACTGTGTTTAGCCTACTTACTTATTTAGGCCTACTAACTGTGTCTGCCTCCCATTACAGTTGTCCTCCACTGAACAAAGCTGAGCCGCCAGTTTACTCCTGCTTCAAATGTTAAACTGCATTTGGCCTACTTGTTTGATTGGGCCTACTAACGGTGTCTGCCGCTGCTTGTTGTTCTCCTCCACTGAACAAAACTGAGCCTCAATTTTCATCCTGTTTCAGATATTAAACTGCATTTGGCCTACTTATTTGGTTGGGCCTACTAACGGTGTCTGCCGCTCCTTGCTTTTCTCCTCCACTGAACAAAGCTGAGCCGCCTGTTTACTCCTGTTACTAATTTTGAACTGCATTTGGTCCACTTTATTACTTGGGCCTACTAACTGTGCCTGCCACTTATTACAGTTGTCCTCCACTGAACAAAGCAATGCCGCCTGTTTAGTCCTGTTACCACTTTTGAACTGCATTTAGCCTACTTTATTATTAATCTGTGTTTCCTCCTCATCTGTTGTGAATTCTGCTCTTGGGTTCCCTCCCGTGGTTGTAGGTGGGAATGCAGTTGTCTCTGACTCACAGTCCTGGCCAAGTGTATCGGATGATTACAATTCTGACTGGGATATTTAGGTGTGCAGGATCCTTTAGCCCTTGCCAGTTGTCAATGTTCCTTGTGAAGTGTTGGATCACTTTCTGGCTTCTCCTGCTTGCTGCCAAATTCAGCAAAGATAAGTGTTTGGTTTTTGTATCTGTGGCACACTGCTGTGTGCTTGTTTCAGTTTTATTCCTGCTCTGATTGTAGGATTCACTGGAGTTGCAGATTTACGCTCCTACATCTTTTAGTTAGATGTAGGAAGTTTTTTGTATATTCTGCTGTGGATGTTTTGAAGGGTTTTAATACTGACCGCACAGAACTCTGTCCTATCCTGTCCTATCTAGCTAGAGTGGCCTCCTGTGCTAAATCCTGTTTTTCTGCCTGTGTATGTTTTTTCCTCTCTGACTCACCGCCAATATTTGTGTGGGGCTGTCTATCCTTTGGGGATTTTCTCTGAGGCAAGATAGTATTCCAATTTTCATCTTTAGGGGTATTTAGTCCTCCGGCTGTGACGAGGTGTCTAGGTGTGTTAGGAACACTCCACGGCTACTTCTAGTTGCGGTGTTAAGTTCAGGATTGCGGTCAGTATAGTGGCCACTTTCTCCAGTAAAAGTTCTCATGCAGCTCCAAGGTCACCGGATCATAACATCATCCTGCCCATTGGCCAGCCACTGCTAGATGAGTCTGCTGGTAGATTGACCCAGACCACTATATTCCCCTTGCACTCTACAAAGCCAGAATCTGACCCTGCTGAAAGTCAGGTTCCCCTTCCCGCATACTATACCACCTACACAGGGACAAAGAGGAAGGTGCAGATGAAAGTGCAGGTTCCTTCATCAGGTGGGGGGGCATACTCGTTGGCACTGGCACAAGACCCCTCATAGTACGCAAAAGTGTCTCTGGCAGTGGGAGGTGCCGCCCGCCATCAAACACATCGCCGTACTATGAGGGGCCCTGTGCCAGTGCCAACGAGTGGGCCCCCCCTGCTTGCTCAGGATCGCAGCACTTGCAAAGTTGAAATACTTACCTCTCCCTGCACCACCACCGTGACGTATTCCGTGTTTCCCGGGCCCACGAAAATCTTGAGCCAGCCATACCCCCCACAACTTTAGCCAAATTAGCCCCTGTTTTCAATGCCTAACTATTATTATAAAATAAATTAAGATTGACAAGCTTCAGTAATACGAATTGATGTTTTTGGCATTAAAATGGACACTGTAGGTGTTTTCCTGTCCTCCACTCACTGCCGACTTTGATTCCCCATTGACTTGCATTGGGTTTTGTGTTTCGGCCGAACCCCGACTTTTCGAAATAATTGGCCGATTTCACCCGACCCGACTTTTGAGAAAGTTGGGTTTCGCGAAACCTGACTCGATCCTAAAAAAGTCAAAGTCGCTCAACTCTAGTCACCGCGAAGCGATGACTTTGGACGCACATTTAGTACTTGAAAACTCCGGGGCAGAGAACTGGATAGGGGCGCCGTTTCTTGCCAATTCAGAGAACCGCCTGCTATTTTAATAAGTGTGTCCACCGAACAGGGAGAACCCCCTGAGTCCCACCACTGCATTAGACACAAAAGGAGTTGCAGAAAAATTGCCTTTGACCCAGTAAAAATAGTACATAACATGAGTATTTAGAGTAGTATCGCAAGAGTTATTGAAGTAGTATCACAGGAAATATTGAAGCAGTGTCACAGTAATTATTAAAGTAGTATTTGATAAGTGAATGAGCTTGTATGCCTCCATGGTTGTGGGAAACTACAAAACTTTTTTATTTTTCCATTGACTTGAACATATGAGGACTCATGTTTCTAATGGCGTGTATTTGAAAAGGTTCATTTAATAGCTCAGTTTGATTCTACCACCTTAACATTCTTAATTTCAGCTTTAATTTAATCATTGAGAAGTGCCAGGTCCTACCATATACCTGTACACTTCTTACTACAGTCACAGCCGATATATTAGCACTATTGAAATTGTTCCAAAAAATTAAATATTTCTCCCAGAAAATTCTGGGAATTACACATGTTTTGATATACACATATTTATTTCCTTTGTGTGTATTGGAACAACACAAACTGAGAAAAGAGGCAAATTAGACAAAATTTCACATTGAAGGGTTTTGTGTGAAATTATCTCCAATTTGCCTTCTTTTCTCAGTTTTTTTGTGTTCCAATACACACGAAGGAAATAAACATGTGAATAACAAAACATGAGTAACTGCAATCATTTTTTTTGGAGAAAAACTTCATTTTCTGAAACAATTTCAAGGATACCAGCACTTTCGGCCATGACTGTATTTACTTTATGACATGCGCACTACACATACAGTACACTTCTTTTGATTCCTAGAGGGTCAATGCTCATCTTAGGTTTCTGCTTAAAGACATTAAATTGCCTAGGAGGAGTGTATAAAAGTTAGGATTAGACAAAGAACAGTTGAGTCCAAATGAGATTGCAAGATACAGTAGGAAGCAGGGCCGGCGTCAGCACCAGGTGTACCCGGGCAAATGCCGGGGCCCTGGCGAGACAGGGGGCGTTAGGGGCAGGCTGTCCGCATGCGGCCCCTGAGGCAGGCATCTGCGGTCCGAGGTGCACGATTGAAGAGAGGAGGCAGCACGGAGCTCTGGGACTTTTGCAGCTGCTGGAGGGCCGCCCACAATCCATCGCCATGGATATGCAGAGCAGAGCAGAGTGACTTCCGACCGTCCAGTGCCCAGAGAATGAGCCGAGCGTCCCCAAGCAGAAAGTGTGCAGCACCTGCCACCTGGCTGGAACAAAGGATTGCGGGGGGATGCAGAGCCTGGCTGGGAGGACAAGGTATGGGCTCTTATATACTGGCTGGGCTGTGTTATATGCTATGTGGGCTGCTATATACTACGTTGGCTGCTATATACTACATGGGCAGCTGGGCTACTATATACTACGTGGGCTGGGCTGCTATATACTACGTGGGCTGCTATATACTACATGGGCTGCGCTGCTATATACTACGTGGGCTGAGCTGCTATATACTACGTGGGCTGGGCTGCTATATACTACATGGGCTGCTATATACTACATGGGCTGCTATATACTATGTGGGCTGCTATATACTATGTGGGCTGCTATTTACTATGTGGGCTGCTATATACTACATGGGCTGCGCTGCTATATACTACGTGGGCTGCTATATACTACGTGGGCTGTGCTATATACTACGTGGGCTGCTATATGCTACGTGGGCTGCTATATGCTACGTGGGCTGCTATATACTACGTTGGCTGCTATATACTACATGGGCTGCTATATACTACGTGGGCTGGGCTGCTATATACTACGTGGGCTGTGCTATATACTACATGGGCTGCTATATGCTACGTGGGCTGCTATATACTACGTTGGCTGCTATATACTACGTGGGCTGTGTTATATACTATGTGGGCAGTGTTATATACTACGGTGGCAGTGTTATATACTACGTTGGCAGTGTAATATACTACATGGGCTGCTATATACTACGTGGGCAGTGCTGTATACTACTATGTGGGCAGTGCTGTATACTACTGTGTGGCTGTGTTATATACTACTATGTGGGCAGTGCTGTATACTACTATGTGGGCAGTGCTGTATACTACTGTGTGGGCTGTGCTATATACTACTGTGTGGGCTGTGCTATATACTATTGTGTGGGCTGTGCTATATACTACTGTGTGGGCTGTGCTATATACTACTGTGTGGGCTGTGCTATATGCTACTGTGTGGGTAGTGCTGTATACTACTATGTGGGCTGTGCTGTATACTACATGGCTGTCCTATAAACTACGTGGGCCGTGTTATATACTATGTGGCTGTGCTATATACTATATGGGCTGTTATATGATACGTGGGCTGTGCTATATACTACGTGGCTGTGTTATATGCTACGTGGGCTGTTATATACTACATGGCTGTGTTATATGCTACGTGGCTGTGCTATATACTACGTGGGCTGTGTTATATACTACATGGCTGTGTTTATATGCAATCATGAATCGTGGTATGTGTTAAAGGGGGGCCCACTGAGACTCTTTCGCCTGGGGCCCACAAAAACCTGGAGCCAGCCCTGGTAGGAAGTCTGCTCTCATCCATTTGGGCTTCTGCCGCATAGCAGAGAGGGGCTTCCCCAGATATGGAAACAGAGTATAATACATGGTAATTTTTGCTGTCTTGTTAGCTGTTGATAATATATTTTGATATGCTGTGCAACTTTTGATATCTTATATGTTTTTGTATTATCCTGTATGTATTTGCCATTATCATTATAGTAAACTATTATTTCATTTAGCAATTGTATTTTAATTCATTTAGTATTACATCTTCAAATCTTTTATAAAACTTTTGCTTTTATAGAATAAATTGGAACATTGCTCTGACATTCTTCTTCTGGATAAGCTAAATCCAGATAGGCACTCAGTGAACAAGATTATGTAATACAGATAGGAATGGATACATAAGCTTTATCATGGGGGGGGGGGGGGTATGCAATACTTTCATCCTGCAATACATGCCTTCTGTATTTTAACTTCTTTTATAATGTTTGTTTTTGAAACAATAAACATGATATGAAATTCTCAATAGTCTCCATTTATTATAGAATTTTGTTTGTATTTCGGAGTTACTATTTCCTAATACAGTGGGGCAAAAAAGTATTTAGTCAGTCAGCAATAGTGCAAGTTCCACCACTTAGAAAGATGAGAGGCGTCTGTAATTTACATCATAGGTAGACCTCAACTATGGGAGACAAACTGAGAAAAAAAAATCCAGAAAATCACATTGTCTGTTTTTTTAACAATTTATTTGCATATTATGGTGGAAAATAAGTATTTGGCCAGAAACAAAATTTCATCTCAATACTTTGCAATATATCCTTTGTTGGCAATGACAGAGGTCAAACGTTTTCTGTAAGTCTTCACAAGGTTGCCACACACTGTTGTTGGTATGTTGGTCCATTCCTCCATGCAGATCTCCTCTAGAGCAGTGATGTTTTTGGCTTTTCGCTTGGCAACACGGACTTTCAACTCCCTCCAAAGGTTTTCTATAGGGTTGAGATCTGGAGACTGGCTAGGCCACTCCAGGACCTTGAAATGCTTCTTACGAAGCCACTCCTTCGTTGCCCTGGCGGTGTGCTTTGGATCATTGTCATGTTGAAAGACCCAGCCACATTTCATCTTCAATGCCCTTGCTGATGGAAGGAGGTTTGCACTCAAAATCTCACGATACATGGCCCCATTCATTCTTTCATGTACCCGGATCAGTCGTCCTGGCCCCTTTGCAGAGAAACAGCCCCAAAGCATGATGTTTCCACCACCATGCTTTACAGTAGGTATGGTGTTTGATGGATGCAACTCAGTATTCTTTTTCCTCCAAACACGACAAGTTGTGTTTCTACCAAACAGTTCCAGTTTGGTTTCATCAGACCATAGGACATTCTCCTATGGATCATCCAAATGCTCTCTAGCAAACTTCAGACGGGCCCGGACATGTACTGGCTTAAGCAGTGGGACACGACTGGCACTGCAGGATCTGAGTCCATGGTGGCGTAGTGTGTTACTTATGGTAGGCCTTGTTACATTGGTCCCAGCTCTCTGCATTTCATTCACTAGGTCCCCCCACGTGGTTCTGGGATTTTTGCTCACCGTTCTTGTGATCATTCTGACCCCACGGGGTGGGATTTTGCATGGAGCCCCAGATCGAGGGAGATTATCAGTGGTCTTGTATGTCTTCCATTTTCTAATTATTGCTCCCACTGTTGATTTCTTCACTCCAAGCTGGTTGGCTATTGCAGATTCAGTCTTCCCAGCCTGGTGCAGGGCTACAATTTTGTTTCTGGTGTCCTTTGACAGCTCTTTGGTCTTCACCATAGTGGAGTTTGGAGTCAGACTGTTTGAGGGTGTGCACAGGTGTCTTTTTATACTGATAACAAGTTTAAACAGGTGCCATTACTACAGGTAATGAGTGGAGGAAAGAGGAGACTCTTAAAGAAGAAGTTACAGGTCTGTGACAGCCAGAAATCTTGATTGTTTGTTTCTGACCAAATACTTATTTTCCACCATAATATGCAAATAAATTGTTAAAAAAACAGACAATGTGATTTTCTGGATTTTTTTTTCTCAGTTTGTCTCCCATAGTTGAGGTCTACCTATGATGTAAATTACAGACGCCTCTCATCTTTTTAAGTGGTGGAACTTGCACTATTGCTGACTGACTAAATACTTTTTTGCCCCACTGTATATGCTGTATAGGTCATAAGGAATGTGTATTAGTAGTTGCGCTTCTCGGCCACTTTCATGAATGGGTTTTGTTTTGTTCTGGACCCTGAATGCCCATAAAGCAGGATGGTAGTAGTGTGTCAGCGTGTTAACAGCAATTTGCAAGAGTCAAGCAAAATGTTGTTCACTGAATTCTTTTAAGAAGCAAGATAGTCGTAAAGTGAGACTATATATGGCCATGAAAGATTATACTCATACTCAGCCTTGGAGCTGGTAAGCAGTTACAAGTCAGATATTGTTACAGTTTAAAGAGATAGAGAGAAACATAATTTAAAAGGTTTTTCCCTCAGAACTATGAATTTGTTTATTAAGTTTATTACAATTTGTTTATTAAGTGAACTCTTATGAAGAAAAAATAAATCATTTGTATTAACAGTTGGAGTGGAATGTAAAGACTGAGAAAAGAACAGGACCTAGGTAAATGGACAGAGGACAAATCAGGGTATAACCGCGTCAGCTGCTCAATCCAGAGACAGGAACTATAACTGACACTGCTTGCAGGTAACAGCGGACTGAAATAGCCAGACATATCCCAAATGAGGCAAGGAAGATTAACCCCCACATGACCATCCCATGGAGAGAATAATGAGAAACAAACCCCAGACTGGATCAGGACACTGTCCTGAGGGGACGGGAAGAAAAACATTAGACTCGTACAAAGACGACCCAGGAAAACATACTCAGAAGGGAGGTAAGAACAATTCTAAAACAATCCACAGTGAGGAGATTGGAACAAAACAAAATCCTCTAAACTGCATGCTCGCAAACGCCAGAAGCCTGACAAACAAGATGGAAGAACTAGAAGCAGAAATATCTACAGGTAACTTTGACATAGTGGGAATAACCGAGACATGGTTAGATGAAAGCTATGACTGGGCAGTTAACTTACAGGGTTACAGTCTGTTTAGAAAGGATCGTAAAAATCGGAGAGGAGGAGGGGTTTGTCTCTATGTAAAGTCTTGTCTAAAGTCCACTTTAAGGGAGGATATTAGCGAAGGGAATGAAGATGTCGAGTCCATATGGGTTGAAATTCATGGAGGGAAAAATGGTAACAAAATTCTCATTGGGGTCTGTTACAAACCCCCAAATATAACAGAAAGCATGGAAAGTCTACTTCTAAAGCAGATAGATGAAGCTGCAACCCATAATGAGGTCCTGGTTATGGGGGACTTTAACTACCCGGATATTAACTGGGAAACAGAAACCTGTGAAACCCATAAAGGCAACAGGTTTCTGCTAATAACCAAGAAAAATTATCTTTCACAATTGGTGCAGAATCCAACCAGAGGAGCAGCACTTTTAGACCTAATACTATCTAATAGACCTGACAGAATAACAAATCTGCAGGTGGTTGGGCATTTAGGAAATAGCGACCACAATATTGTACAGTTTCACCTGTCTTTCACTAGGGGGACTTGTCAGGGAGTCACAAAAACACTGAACTTTAGGAAGGCAAAGTTTGACCAGCTTAGAGATGCCCTTAATCTGGTAGACTGGGACAATATCCTCAGAAATGAGAATACAGATAATAAATGGGAAATGTTTAAGAACATCCTAAATAGGCAGTGTAAGCGGTTTATACCTTGTGGGAATAAAAGGACTAGAAATAGGAAAAACCCAATGTGGCTAAACAAAGAAGTAAGACAGGCAATTAACAGTAAAAAGAAAGCATTTGCACTACTAAAGCAGGATGGCACCATTGAAGCTCTAAAAAACTATAGGGAGAAAAATACTTTATCTAAAAAACTAATTAAAGCTGCCAAAAAGGAAACAGAGAAGCACATTGCTAAGGAGAGTAAAACTAATCCCAAACTGTTCTTCAACTATATCAATAGTAAAAGAATAAAAACTGAAAATGTAGGCCCCTTAAAAAATAGTGAGGAAAGAATGGTTGTAGATGACGAGGAAAAAGCTAACATATTAAACACCTTCTTCTCCACGGTATTCACGGTGGAAAATGAAATGCTAGGTGAAATCCCAAGAAACAATGAAAACCCTATATTAAGGGTCACCAATCTAACCCAAGAAGAGGTGCGAAACCGGCTAAATAAGATTAAAATAGATAAATCTCCGGGTCCGGATGGCATACACCCACGAGTACTAAGAGAACTAAGTAATGTAATAGATAAACCATTATTTCTTATTTTTAGTGACTCTATAGCGACAGGGTCTGTTCCGCAGGACTGGCGCATAGCAAATGTGGTGCCAATATTCAAAAAGGGCTCTAAAAGTGAACCTGGAAATTATAGGCCAGTAAGTCTAACCTCTATTGTTGGTAAAATATTTGAAGGGTTTCTGAGGGATGTTATTCTGGATTATCTCAATGAGAATAACTGTTTAACTCCATATCAGCATGGGTTTATGAGAAATCGCTCCTGTCAAACCAATCTAATCAGTTTTTATGAAGAGGTAAGCTATAGACTGGACCACGGTGAGTCATTGGACGTGGTATATCTCGATTTTTCCAAAGCGTTTGATACCGTGCCGCACAAGAGGTTGGTACACAAAATGAGAATGCTTGGTCTGGGGGAAAATGTGTGTAAATGGGTTAGTAACTGGCTTAGTGATAGAAAGCAGAGGGTGGTTATAAATGGTATAGTCTCTAACTGGGTCGCTGTGACCAGTGGGGTACCGCAGGGGTCAGTATTGGGACCTGTTCTCTTCAACATATTCATTAATGATCTGGTAGAAGGTTTACACAGTAAAATATCGATATTTGCAGATGATACAAAACTATGTAAAGCAGTTAATACAAGAGAAGATAGTATTCTGCTACAGATGGATCTGGATAAGTTGGAAACTTGGGCTGAAAGGTGGCAGATGAGGTTTAACAATGATAAATGTAAGGTTATACACATGGGAAGAGGGAATCAATATCACCATTACACACTGAACGGGAAACCACTGGGTAAATCTGACAGGGAGAAGGACTTGGGGATCCTAGTTAATGATAAACTTACCTGGAGCAGCCAGTGCCAGGCAGCAGCTGCCAAGGCAAACAGGATCATGGGGTGCATTAAAAGAGGTCTGGATACACATGATGAGAGCATTATACTGCCTCTGTACAAATCCCTAGTTAGACCGCACATGGAGTACTGTGTCCAGTTTTGGGCACCGGTGCTCAGGAAGGATATAATGGAACTAGAGAGAGTACAAAGGAGGGCAACAAAATTAATAAAGGGGATGGGAGAACTACAATACCCAGATAGATTAGCGAAATTAGGATTATTTAGTCTAGAAAAAAGACGACTGAGGGGCGATCTAATAACCATGTATAAGTATATAAGGGGACAATACAAATATCTCGCTGAGGATCTGTTTATACCAAGGAAGGTGACGGGCACAAGGGGGCATTCTTTGCGTCTGGAGGAGAGAAGGTTTTTCCACCAACATAGAAGAGGATTCTTTACTGTTAGGGCAGTGAGAATCTGGAATTGCTTGCCTGAGGAGGTGGTGATGGCGAACTCAGTCGAGGGGTTCAAGAGAGGCCTGGATGTCTTCCTGGAGCAGAACAATATTGTATCATACAATTATTAGGTTCTGTAGAAGGACGTAGATCTGGGTATTTATTATGATGGAATATAGGCTGAACTGGATGGACAAATGTCTTTTTTCGGCCTTACTAACTATGTTACTATGTTACTATGTTACTGTCGTCCAGCAACCATCTTGGCTGGCTCTCCCATATACAAGAGCTGTGAAGAAAATGGGGTATATAATGTCATGCCAATCGTATGTATCATATCCTGTCTGAGATTGTAGACCTCCTTCAAAGTGTGAAGCTGGGACAGGACAACTGGCTCAGAAGGTTGTCCAGCTTCAAAAGCTCCAAGTAGAAAAGCTCACACCCCCAGCAGCCTAACAGGTACCAAAGCCTTTCTGGCAGGATGAACCCCTGCTGGGAGCCCAAGCTCCTTAACCTCTTCAAAGATCCCCCGCCAGACTTATGAGAGCCATATTTTCATAAGGAGTTATCATTCATGCTAGCTGTATACTGATTACATTTTCAAGATCTCAGGAACGGGCTAAATGCCCACCGGGGTCTTGACCTGCTCTAGCACCCTGAGAGGGAGAATACGTAGAATGGCTAGTAGAAGCCAGGTAGCAAAGCCGCATTTGGTCTCCAAGCGTAACAGAATCCCGGCCAAATCCCATTATATCAAAACCGCCTCCCTATGATCTTCTGTTGAGAAGTTATGATCCATCTTAGGGTTTGGAGTTTCAGCTACCAGAAACAAGGGGACGGAAACTAGGACTATCCTGGGGTTAATTGCTCATGTGAAGCTGAAGCTCAGGGTTGTCTTTTAAGGGAGGTCACGCCATCGTATTGTTTTGGAAGAAACCTGAAACCGCTGGTACCACCAGACACCTCCCATGTGGCAGCACCAAAGCCTAACAACACCCCCCTGGTAATTTACTATTGTATAATCTGCTTAAATTTCTTGTTCTACCACCTGTATTTGCATTTCTGGCCACTGTATACGCATATCCATTGTGTATAGAGTGTTTTGTATAGTGCGCCCTTAAGGAGATGCAATATCTAATTTAACCTTGGACTGCTCTTTCACCTCAATCCACGAATCCACACAACTGTATTATCGATTTAATGTTACATGCTATCGGGGCTGGTTTCTGGTCAGATATAATCCCATTAACGGACCTGGCTTATATCTAAGGAGACACTGGTGGCAGTCCTACCAGGCTGGCAAAGCTCTGTTTCACCTGTGCTAGTGAAAACGGGTTGTGAGTTGTCTTGTGCCACACCAGTGGTCACGTGGGTCACTCTCTCGCACTCCCCATGCCTCTCTGTGCCCTTGTAGACTGGGCATATCTGTGTAAAATTGTGCCATGCGAACCTTACATATCCCTCAGGTGGTGCCGAATGTCATGTTGGTGAAAGTGAGAATACCGTACTGCGTGACCTCCAATGTATTAGTGATGTTAGGCAGGGCTGCGAGTTGCGGTTCTTCACAGGAGCACTCATATCTGGGTTTACCTCCTGGAGAACAAAACTATTGGCAGTCTGATTGACATCCCCGACAATCAGATGTCAGGGGATCCCATACACATAAGACTGTTGCCAAACTCATGGGCCTTCATTAGTTTAATGAGTACAGGGACTACATTTAGACTAGCCAAGCACAGACAAAAACAACTGCCAATCAAGCCGATCAGAACTCGTTTAATTACTTGTTACTGATTGTGATTGTTGGAAAAGGTATATCTGTGATAGAGTGCACACGAAGCTTTATGAAGTGTCTAACTGGAACAATTCTTTATCGTTCTTAATTTTATGTTTATGCAGTATTTGTGTGTTGTAATTAATAACCTCTAACACTGGATTAACAGTTTCATACAGATTAGACTAGAAGTGCCTGAATCCACTAGGATTCGCCTGCAGTCTTATGTGTAAGGGGAGAGAAGGATTTGGACTTTGAATTTCTGACAGACAATCCGTTTGTTTGAAGAGAGATAAACCCCCATCACGGGAGTCTGGCAGAGGCTCTCACTGAAGAGTACCAAGGAGTGTCAAATGTTTCTGTGTGTATAGGAAACAGCTATCTAAGGCCGGTTTCACACGTCAGTGGCTCCGGTAAGTGAGGTGACAGTTTCCTCATGTACTGGAGCCACTGACACACGTAGACACATTAAAATCAATGCATCTGTGCAGATGTCATTGATTTTTTGCGGACTGTGTCTCCGTGTGCCAAACACGGAGACATGTCAGTGTTCGTGGGAGCGCACGGATTACACAGACCCATTAAAGTCAATGGGTCCGTGTAAAACACGTACCGCACACAGACGTTGTCCGTGTGTACTCCGTGTGCCGTGCAGGAGACAGCGCTACAGTAAGCGCTGTCCCCCCCACTGGTACTGAAGCCGCCATTCATATCTTCTCTGCAGCAGCGTTTGCTGTAGAGAAGATATGAATAATCGTGTTTAAAATAAAGATCTATGTGCCCACCCCCCTCCCACCTTTTGTGCTCCCGCCCGCTGCTCTAAAAATACTCACCCGGCTCCCTCACTGGCTGGCGCTGCTTCCTGTCCTGGCCACACCTTCTACTGTATGAGCGGTCACGTGGGGCCGCCGATTACAGTCATGAATATGCGGCTCCACCTCCCATACGGGTGGAGCCGCATATTCATTACTGTAAATGAGCGGCCCCACGTGACCGCTCATACAGTAGAAGGTGCGGCCAGGACAGGAAGCAGCGCCAGCCATCGAGGGAGCCGGGTGAGTATTTTTAGAGCAGCGGGCGGGCGCACAAGGGGTGGGAGGGGGGTGGGCACATAGATCTTTATTTTAAACACGATTATTCATATCTTCTCTACAGCAAACACTGCTGCAAAGAAGATATGAATGGCAGCTTCAGCACCAGATGCAGGGGACAGCGCTAAACTTTAGCGCTGTCTCCTGCACGGTGCGTGTGGTACCCAGTGGGCACACGGGCGGCACACGTGTGCCGCACGTGTGCCACACTGATGTGCCACAGAAACGCACGGGCACACGGACACGGATAATTCCGGTACCGATTTTTCCGGTACCGGAATTATCTGGACATGTGAGACTGCCCTAATGTGTATGGGGGACTTTCTGAGTTCATTATCATCTTTGGTATTATGTTTGGAAAATTAATGCTTGTAATTAGGGTTGAGCGACCTTGACCTTTTTAGAGTTGAGTCGGGTTTCGCGAAACCCGACTATCTCAAAAGTCGAGTCGAGTGGAATCGGCCGATTATCGCGAAAAGTCGGGGATCGACCGAAACACGAAACCCAATGCAAGTCAATGGGGGAGCATAGTCGGCAGTGAGTAGAGGCCAGGAAAACATGTACAGAGCCCATTTTAATGGCAAAAACATCCATTCTTGTTACTGAAGCTTGTCAATCTTAATTTAGCTTATAATAATTGTAAGGCATTTGAAATTGGGGGTCATTTGGCTAAAGTTGTGGGGGGGTAGGGCTGGTTCAAGTAATTAGTGGGCCCAGTAAATCTGGACCACGTCACGGCAGTGGAGCAGGGAGAGGTAAGTATTTCAACTTTGCAAGTGCTGTGATCCTGAGCAAGCAGGGGGGGCCCACTCGTTGGCATTGGCACTGGCACAGGGCCCCTCAAAGTACAGCGGTGTGTTTGCACGGCGGGGGAGCCTCCCACCGGCAGCAACACTTTTGCGTACTATGAGGGGCCCTGTGAGAGTGACGTCGCCAACGAGTATTCCTCCCCCCACCTGATGAAAGAACCTGCACCTTCATCTGCACCTTCCTCTTTGTCCCCGTGTAAGGTGGTATGGTATGCGGGAAGGGGGACCTGACTTTCAGCAGGGCCACAATCTTGCAGTGTAGCGTGCACGGGGAATGTTGCATTATGGGTCAATGTACCAGCAGACTCATCTATCACTGGCTGGGCAATGGGCAGGATGAGGGGGAAACAGATATGGGCCCAAAGAATAAAGTGGGCTAAATGCAGTTGAAAATTGGTAACAGGACTAACCAGGGGGCATTGTTTTGTTCAGTGGAGGACAACTGGAATGAGAGGCTGACACAGTAAGTATTCTAAATGCAGTTCAAAATTGGCAACAGTAGTAAACCGGCGGCACAGCTTTATTCACTGTAGGAGAACAGCAAGGAGCGGCAGACACAGATAGAAGGCCCCAACCCAACTAGTAGGCCTAATGCAGTGTTGTTTTCAACAACTACTAAACGAGAGCCAGAAGATCGAAGCAATGGAGAGGAAACCTGGGGAACACCTTGGAGTGGAAGACACCGTCTCTACACCCCAGACCCAACTTGTAGGCCGAATGCAGTGTTGTTTTCAACAACTACTAAACAAAAGCTTTAAGATTGAAGCAATGGAGAGGCAACCTGGGGAACACCTTGGAGTGGAAGACTGTTATGGCTGGCAATCAGGCAACACAGCGTGCAGTAATCAGCGCACATACAGAGATCTGGCAATAACCAAAAACAATAGGACGAGCTCTGAGACGTGGAATCTCTGTAGACTGCAGTACCTGATCTATCCTCACACAACTATAAGCAGCAGTGGATTGCGCCTAACAACTACCTATGCAACTCGGCACTGCCTGAGGAGCTGACTAGCCTGAAGATAGAAATACAAGCCTGACTTACCTCAGAGAAATACCCCAAAGGAATAGGCAGCCCCCCACATATAATGACTGTTAGCAAGATGAAAAGACAAACGTAGGAATGAAATAGATTCAGCAAAGTGAGGCCCGATATTCTAGACAGAGCGAGGATAGCAAAGAGAACTATGCAGTCTACAAAAAACCCTAAAACGAAAACCACGCAAAGGGGCAAAAAGACCCACCGTGCCGAACTAACAGCACGGCGGTGCACCCCTCTGCTTCTCAGAGCTTCCAGCAAAAGACAATAGCAAGCTGGACAGAAAAAAACAGAAAACAAACTAGAAGCACTTATCTAGCAGAGCAGCAGGCCCAAGGAAAGATGCAGTAGCTCAGATCCAACACTGGAACATTGACAAGGAGCAAGGAAGACAGACTCAGGTGGAGCTAAATAGCAAGGCAGCCAACGAGCTCACCAAAACACCTGAGGGAGGAAGCCCAGAGACTGCAATACCACTTGTGACCACAGAAGTGAACTCAGCCACAGAATTCACAACAGTACCCCCCCCTTGAGGAGGGGTCACCGAACCCTCACCAGAACCCCCAGGCCGACCAGGATGAGCCACATGAAAGGCACGAACAAGATCTGGGGCATGGACATCAGAGGCAAAAACCCAGGAATTATCTTCCTGAGCATAACCCTTCCATTTGACCAGATACTGGAGTTTCCGTCTAGAGACACGAGAATCCAAAATCTTCTCCACAATATACTCCAATTCCCCCTCCACCAAAACAGGGGCAGGAGGCTCCACAGATGGAACCATAGGTGCCACGTATCTCCTCAACAACGACCTATGGAATACATTATGTATGGAAAAGGAGTCTGGGAGGGTCAGACGAAAAGACACCGGATTGAGAATCTCAGAAATCCTATACGGACCAATAAAACGAGGTTTAAATTTAGGAGAGGAAACCTTCATAGGAATATGACGAGAAGATAACCAAACCAAATCCCCAACACGAAGTCGGGGTCCCACACGGCGTCTGCGATTAGCGAAAAGCTGAGCCTTCTCCTGGGACAAGGTCAAATTGTCCACTACCTGAGTCCAGATCTGCTGCAACCTGTCCACCACAGAATCCACACCAGGACAGTCCGAAGACTCAACCTGTCCTGAAGAGAAACGAGGATGGAACCCAGAATTGCAGAAAAATGGAGAGACCAAGGTAGCCGAGCTGGCCCGATTATTAAGGGCGAACTCAGCCAACGGCAAAAATGACACCCAATCATCCTGGTCAGCGGAAACAAAACATCTCAGATATGTTTCCAAGGTCTGATTGGTTCGTTCGGTCTGGCCATTAGTCTGAGGATGGAAGGCCGAGGAGAAAGATAGGTCAATGCCCATCCTACCACAAAAGGCTCGCCAGAACCTCGAGACAAACTGGGAACCTCTGTCAGAAACAATATTCTCAGGAATGCCATGTAAACGAACCACATGCTGGAAGAACAAAGGCACCAAATCAGAGGAGGAAGGCAATTTAACCAAGGGCACCAGATGGACCATTTTAGAAAAGCGATCACAGACCACCCAAATGACCGACATTTTTTGAGAAACGGGAAGGTCAGAAATGAAATCCATCGAAATATGTGTCCAAGGCCTCTTCGGGACCGGCAAGGGCAAAAGCAACCCACTGGCACGTGAACAGCAGGGCTTAGCCCTAGCACAAATTCCACAGGACTGCACAAAAGCACGCACATCCCGTGACAGAGATGGCCACCAGAAGGATCTAGCAACCAACTCCCTGGTACCAAAGATTCCTGGATGACCGGCCAGCACCGAACAATGAAGTTCAGAGATAACTTTACTAGTCCACCTATCAGGGACGAACAGTTTCTCGGCCGGACAACGATCAGGTTTATTAGCCTGAAATTTCT
This sequence comes from Ranitomeya imitator, assembly GCF_032444005.1. Taxonomy (NCBI): domain Eukaryota; kingdom Metazoa; phylum Chordata; class Amphibia; order Anura; family Dendrobatidae; genus Ranitomeya; species Ranitomeya imitator. The sequence continues at coordinate 226,522,535 of NC_091284.1, forward strand.
GCAACACTCTCCGCAAATCAGGGGAGATGGCAGACACAATGACTCCTTCCTTGAGGATACTCGCCGGCTCAGATAACCCCGGAGAGTCGGGCACAAAACTCCTAGACAGAGCATCCGCCTTCACATTTTTAGAGCCCGGAAGGTATGAAATCACAAAATCAAAACGAGCAAAAAATAACGACCAACGGGCCTGTCTAGGATTCAAGCGCTTGGCAGACTCGAGATAAGTCAAGTTCTTATGATCAGTCAATACCACCACGCGATGCTTAGCACCCTCAAGCCAATGACGCCACTCCTCGAATGCCCACTTCATGGCCAGCAACTCTCGGTTGCCCACATCATAATTACGCTCAGCAGCAGAAAATTTCCTGGAAAAGAAAGCACATGGTTTGAACACTGAGCAACCAGAACCTCTCTGTGACAAAACCGCCCCTGCACCAATCTCAGAAGCATCAACCTCGACCTGGAACGGAAGAGAAACATCAGGTTGACACAACACAGGGGCACAGCAAAAACGACGCTTCAACTCCTGAAAAGCTTCCACGGCAGCAGAAGACCAATTAACCAAATCAGCACCCTTCTTGGTCAAATCGGTCAATGGTCTGGCAATGCTAGAAAAATTACAGATGAAGCGACGATAAAAATTAGCAAAGCCCAGGAATTTCTGCAGACTTTTTAGAGATGTCGGCTGAGTCCAATCCTGGATGGCCTGAACCTTAACCGGATCCATCTCGATAGTAGAAGGGGAAAAGATGAACCCCAAAAATGAAACTTTCTGCACACCGAAGAGACACTTTGATCCCTTCACGAACAAGGAATTAGCACGCAGTACCTGGAAAACCATTCTGACTTGCTTCACATGAGACTCCCAATCATCTGAGAAGATCAAAATGTCATCCAAGTAAACAATCAAGAATTTATCCAGATACTCACGGAAAATGTCATGCATAAAAGACTGAAAAACAGATGGAGCATTGGCAAGTCCGAACGGCATCACCAGATACTCAAAATGACCCTCGGGCGTATTAAATGCCGTTTTCCATTCATCTCCCTGCCTGATTCTCACCAGATTATACGCACCACGAAGATCAATCTTAGTAAACCAACTAGCCCCCTTAATCCGAGCAAACAAGTCAGAAATCAATGGCAAGGGATACTGAAACTTAACAGTGATCTTATTAAGAAGGCGGTAATCAATACACGGTCTTAGCGAACCATCCTTCTTGGCTACAAAAAAGAACCCTGCTCCCAATGGTGACGACGATGGGCGAATATGTCCCTTCTCCAGGGACTCCTTCACATAACTGCGCATAGCGGTGTGTTCAGGTACGGACAAATTAAATAAACGACCCTTAGGGAATTTACTACCAGGAATCAAATCGATAGCACAATCACAATTCCTATGCGGAGGTAGGGCATCAGACTTGGACTCTTCAAATACATCCTGAAAGTCCGACAAGAACTCTGGGATGTCAGAAGGAATGGATGACGAAATAGACAAAAATGGAACATCACCATGTACTCCCTGACAACCCCAGCTGGTTACCGACATAGAGTTCCAATCCAATACTGGATTATGGGTTTGTAGCCATGGCAACCCCAACACGACCACATCATGCAAATTATGCAGTACCAGAAAGCAAATAACTTCCTGATGTGCAGGAGCCATGCACATGGTCAGCTGGGCCCAGTACTGAGGCTTATTCTTGGCCAAAGGTGTAGCATCAATTCCTCTCAACGGAATAGGACACCGCAAAGGCTCCAAGAAAAATCCACAACGTTTAGCATAATCCAAATCCATCAGATTCAGGGCAGCGCCTGAATCCACAAACGCCATGACAGAATACGATGACAAAGAGCACATTAAGGTAATGGACAAAAGGAATTTGGACTGTACAGTACCAATAACGGCAGAGCTATCGAACCGCCTAGTGCGTTTAGGACAATTAGAAATAGCATGAGTAGAATCACCACAATAGAAACACAGTCTGTTCAGACGTCTGTGTTCTTGCCGTTCTACTTTAGTCATAGTCCTGTCGCACTGCATAGGCCCAGGTCTACTCTCAGGCAGTACCGCCAGATGGTGCACAGATTTACGCTCGCGCAAGCGACGACCGATCTGAATGGCCAAGGACATAGACTCATTCAAACCAGCAGGCATAGGAAATCCCACCATTACATCCTTAAGAGCTTCAGAGAGACCCTTTCTGAACAAAGCCGCTAGTGCAGATTCATTCCACAGAGTGAGTACTGACCATTTCCTAAATTTCTGACAATATACTTCTACATCATCCTGACCCTGGCATAAAGCCAGCAGATTTTTCTCAGCCTGATCCACTGAATTAGGCTCATCGTAAAGCAATCCGAGCGCCAGGAAAAATGCATCAACATTACTCAATGCAGAATCTCCTGGTGCAAGAGAAAACGCCCAGTCCTGTGGGTCGCCGCGCAAAAAAGAAATAATAATCAAAACCTGTTGAATAGGATTACCAGAAGAATGAGGTTTCAAGGCCAAAAATAGCTTACAATTATTTCTGAAGCTCAGGAACTTAGTTCTGTCACCAAAAAACAAATCAGGAATCGGAATTCTTGGTTCTAGCATCGATTTCTGACCAATAGTATCTTGAATCTTTTGTACATTTACAACGAGATTATCCATTGAGGAGCACAGAGCCTGAATATCCATGTCCACAGCTGTGTCCTGAAGCACTCTAATGTCTAGGGGAAAAAAAAGACTGAAGACAGAGCTAAGAAAAAAAAATGATGTCAGGATTTCTTTTTTCCCTCTATTGGGAATCATTGGTGTGGCTCCTTGTACTGTTATGGCTGGCAATCAGGCAATACAGCGTGCAGTAATCAGCGCACATACAGAGATCTGGCAATAACCAAAAACAATAGGACGAGCTCTGAGACGTGGAATCTCTGTAGACTGCAGTACCTGATCTATCCTCACACAACTATAAGCAGCAGTGGATTGCGCCTAACAACTACCTATGCAACTCGGCACTGCCTGAGGAGCTGACTAGCCTGAAGATAGAAATACAAGCCTGACTTACCTCAGAGAAATACCCCAAAGGAATAGGCAGCCCCCCACATATAATGACTGTTAGCAAGATGAAAAGACAAACGTAGGAATGAAATAGATTCAGCAAAGTGAGGCCCGATATTCTAGACAGAGCGAGGATAGCAAAGAGAACTATGCAGTCTACAAAAAACCCTAAAACGAAAACCACGCAAAGGGGCAAAAAGACCCACCGTGCCGAACTAACAGCACGGCGGTGCACCCCTCTGCTTCTCAGAGCTTCCAGCAAAAGACAATAGCAAGCTGGACAGAAAAAAACAGAAAACAAACTAGAAGCACTTATCTAGCAGAGCAGCAGGCCCAAGGAAAGATGCAGTAGCTCAGATCCAACACTGGAACATTGACAAGGAGCAAGGAAGACAGACTCAGGTGGAGCCAAATAGCAAGGCAGCCAACGAGCTCACCAAAACACCTGAGGGAGGAAGCCCAGAGACTGCAATACCACTTGTGACCACAGAAGTGAACTCAGCCACAGAATTCACAACAGAAGACACTGTCTCTACACCCCAGACCCAACTTGTAGGCTGAATGCAGTGTTGTTTTAAACAACTACTAAACAAGAGCTTTAAGATTGAAGCAATGGAGAGGAAACCTGGAGAACACCTTGTAGCGGAAGACACCGTCTCTACAACCCAGACCCAACTTGTAGGCCGAATGCAGTGTTGTTTTCAACAACTACTAAACAAGAGCTTTAAGATTGAAGCAATGGAGAGGCAACCTGGGGAACTCTGTTATGGACCTGGTGGTTAGGAGCACCCAGAAAGACCTGATGGTTAAACTAACACAGGACAAGCTCTGGGAAGTGGGAGCTCTGCTGACCGCAATCCCTAATCCTATCACACACACTAGAAATAGCCGTGGAGCGTACCTAACTCTGCCTAGACGCCTCTTCACAGCCTAAGAGCTAACTAGCCCTAGAGATAGAAAATTAAGCCTACCTTGCCTCAGAGAAATTCCCCAAAGGAAAAGGCAGCCCCCCACATATATTGACTGTGAGTTAAGATGAAAGTCACAAACACAGAAATGAAACAGGTTACAGCAAAGGAGGGCAGACTTACTAAACAGACTGAGGATAGGAAAGGTATCTTTGCGGTCAGCACAAAAAACTACAAAAAGACCACGCAGAGTGTGCAAAAAGACCTCCGCACCGACTCACGGTGCGGAGGTGCCACTCTGCCTCCCAGAGCTTCCAGCTAGCAAGGCAAAATCATGATAGCAAGCTGGACAAGAAAGCAATGAACAAATAATTAACTAGCAGGGACTTAGCTTCTGCTGGAGTAGACAGGTAACCAGAAAGATCCAAGAGCGAACTGAACCAGTACAAGAACATTGACAGCTGGCATGGAGTAATGATCTGAGTGGAGTTAAATAGAGCAGCCAGCCAAAGAATAAACTAAGTCACCTGTGGAAGGAACCTCAGAAGCAGCAGCTCCACTCACAGCCACCAGAGGGAGTCCATGGACAGAACTCGCCGAAGTACCATTCATGACCACAGGAGGGAGTTCGATAACAGAATTCACAACAGTACCCCCCCCCTTGAGGAGGGGTCACCGAACCCTCACCAGAGCCCCCAGGCCGATCGGGACGAGCCAAATGAAAGGCACGAACTAGATCGGCAGCATGAACATCAGAGGCAAAAACCCAGGAATTATCTTCCTGACCATAACCCTTCCACTTGACCAGGTACTGGAGTTTCCGTCTCGAAATATGAGAATCCAAAATCTTCTCCACCACATACTCCAACTCCCCCCTCGACCAACACCGGGGCAGGAGGATCAACGGAGGGAACCATAGGCGCCACGTATCTCCGCAATAACGACCTATGGAACCCATTATGGATGGCAAAAGAAGCTGGAAGGGCCAAACGAAATGACACAGGATTGAGAACTTCAGAAATCTTATACGGACCAATGAAACGAGGCTTAAACTTAGGAGAGGAAACCTTCATAGGAACATAACGAGACGACAACCAAACCAAATCCCCAACACGAAGTCGGGGACCAACACAGCGCCGGCGGTTAGCGAAACGTTGAGCCTTCTCCTGGGACAATGTCAAATTGTCCACCACATGAGTCCAAATCTGCTGCAACCTGTCCACCACAGTATCCACACCAGGACAGTCCGAAGGCTCAACCTGCCCTGAAGAGACACGAGGATAGAAACCAGAATTACAGAAAAAAGGCGAAACCAAAGTAGCCGAGCTGGCCCGATTATTAAGGGCGAACTCAGCCAAAGGCAAGAAGGACACCCAATCATCCTGATCAGCAGAAACAAAGCATCTCAGATATGTTTCCAAAGTCTGATTAGTTCGTTCGGTTTGGCCATTTGTCTGAGGATGGAAAGCCGAAGAAAAAGACAAATCAATGCCCATCTTAGCACAAAAGGACTGCCAAAACCTCTAAACAAACTGGGAACCTCTGTCCGAGACTATGTTCTCCGGAATGCCATGCAAACGAACCACATGCTGGAAAAACAATGGCACCAAATCAGAGGAGGAAGGCAATTTAGACAAGGGTACCAAATGGACCATCTTAGAGAAGCGATCACAAACCACCCAAATGACCAACATCCTTTGAGAGACAGGGAGATCAGAAATAAAATCCATGGAAATATGCATCCAGGGCCTCTTCTGGACCGGCAAGGGCAAAAGCAACCCACTGGCATGAGAACAGCAGGGCTTAGCCCGAGCACAAGTCCCACAGGACTGCACAAAAGAACGCACATCCCGTGACAAAGAAGGCCACCAAAAGAATCTAGCCACCAAATCTCTGGTACCAAAGATTCCAGGATGACCAGCCAACACCGAACAATGAACCTCAGAGATAACTCTACTAGTCCATCTATCAGGGACAAACAGTTTCTCCACTGGACAACAGTCAGGTCTATCAGCCTGAAACTTCTGCAGCACCCGCCACAAATCAGGGGAGATGGCAGACAAAATTACCCCCTCTTTGAGAATACCCGCCGGCTCAGGAACACCCGGAGAGTCAGGCACAAAACTCCTTGACAGGGCATCAGCCTTCACATTCTTAGAGCCCGGAAGGTACGAAACCAAAAAATCAAAACGGGAGAAAAACAGTGACCATCGAGCCTGTCTAGGATTCAACCGTTTGGCAGACTCGAGATAAGTCAAATTCTTGTGATCCGTCAAGACCACCACGCGATGCTTGGCTCCTTCAAGCCAATGTCGCCACTCCTCGAATGCCCACTTCATGGCCAACAACTCTCGATTGCCAACATCATAATTGCGCTCAGCAGGCGAGAATTTTCTAGAAAAGAAGGCACATGGTTTCATCACCGAGCCATCAGAACTTCTTTGCGACAAAACAGCCCCTGCTCCAATCTCAGAAGCATCAACCTCGACCTGAAACGGGAGCGAAACATCTGGCTGGCACAACACAGGGGCAGAAGAAAAACGACGCTCCAACTCCTGAAAAGCCTCTACAGCCGCAGAGGACCAATTGACCACATCAGCACCTTTCTTGGTCAAATCAGTCAACGGTTTAGCAACACTAGAAAAATTAGCGATGAAGCGACGGTAAAAATTAGCAAAGCCCAGGAACTTCTGCAGGCTCTTCACAGATGTCGGCTGAGTCCAATCATAAATGGCCTGAACTTTAACAGGGTCCATCTCGATAGTAGAAGGGGAAAAAATGAAACCCAAAAATTAAACCTTCTGAACTCCAAAGAGACATTTTGACCCCTTCACAAACAAGGAATTCACACGAAGGACCTGGAACACCATTCTGACCTGCTTCACATGAGACTCCCAATCATCCAAAAAGACCAAAATATCATCCAAATATACAATCATGAATCTATCCAGGTACTCTCGGAAGATGTCATGCATAAAGGACTGAAACACAGATAGAGCATTAGAAAGCCCGAATGGCATAACCAGGTACTCAAAATGGCCCTCGGGCGTATTAAATGCTGTTTTCCATTCATCGACCTGTTTAATACGCACAAGATTATACGCCCCTCGAAGATCTATCTTGGTGAACCAACTAGCCCCCTTAATCCGAGCAAACAAATCAGACAGCAGCGGCAAAGGGTACTGAAATTTGACTGTGATCTTATTAAGAAGGCGGTAATCAATACAAGGTCTCAAAGAACCATCCTTCTTGGCCACAAAAAAGAACCCTGCTCCCAACGGTAATGACGACGGGCGAATCTGACCTTTCTCCAAGGATTCCTTTATATAACTTCGCATAGTGGCGTGCTCTGGCACAGATAAATTGAACAGTCGGCCCTTAGGAAACTTACTACCAGGAATCAAATTAATAGCACAATCGCAATCACTATGAGGAGGTAGGGCACAGGATTTGGGCCCATCAAATACATCCCGGTAATCCGACAAAAACTCAGGGACTTCAGAAGGAGTGGAAGGCGAAATTGACAGCAATGGAACATCACCATGTACCCCTTGACAACCCCAGCTGGACACAGACATAGATTTCCAATCCAATACTGGATTATGGACCTGTAGCCATGGCAACCCCAAAACGACCACATCATGCAGATTATGCAACACCAAAAAGCGAATATCCTCCTGATGTGCAGAAGCCATGCACATGGTCAATTGAGTCCAGTACTGAGGCTTATTCTTAGCCAAAGGCGTAGCATCAATTCCTCTCAATGGAATAGGATACTGCAAGGGCTCCAAGAAAAAACCACAGCGCCTGGCAAACTCCAAGTCCATCAAATTCAGGGCAGCGCCTGAATCCACAAATGCCATAACAGAATAGGACGACAAAGAGCAAATCAGAGTAACGGACAAAAGAAACTTAGACTGTACCGTACCAATGGTGGCAGACCTAGCGAACCGCTTAGTGCGCTTAGGACAATCGGAGATAGCATGAGTGGAATCACCACAGTAAAAACACAGCCCATTCCGACATCTGTGTTCTTGCCGTTCAGCTCTGGTCAAAGTCCTATCACATTGCATAGGCTCAGGCCTATGCTCAGAGAATACCACCAAATGGTGCACAGCTTTGCGCTCACGCAAGCGCCGATCGATCTGAATGGCCAAGGACATAGACTCATTCAGACCAGCAGGCATGGGAAATCCCACCATGACATCCTTAAGGGCTTCAGAAAGACCCTTTCTGAAAATTGCCGCCAGGGCACACTCATTCCACTGAGTAAGCACAGACCACTTTCTAACCTTCTGACAATATACCTCCGCTTCATCCTGACCCTGACACAAAGCCAGCAAGATTTTCTCTGCCTGATCCACTGAATTTGGTTCATCATAAAGCAATCCAAGCGCCAGAAAAAACGCATCTACATCACGCAATGCAGGATCTCCTGGCGCAAGGGAAAATGCCCAGTCTTGAGGGTCGCCACGCAACAAAGAAATAATGATCTTTACTTGTTGAACGGGGTCACCAGAGGAGCGGGGTTTCAAAGCAAGAAACAGTTTACAATTATTTTTGAAATTCAGGAACTTAGCTCTATCCCCAGAAAACAAATCAGGAATTGGAAATCCTAGGCTCTAACATCGGATTCTGAACCACAAAATCTTGAATGTTTTCTACTTTTGCAGTGAGATGATCCACACAAGAGGACAGACCTTGAATGTCCATATCTACACCTGTGTCCTGAACCACCCAGAGGTTAAGGGGAAAAGAAAGACAAAACACCCTGCAGAGAAAAAAAAATGGTTTTAGAACTTCTCTTATCCCTCTATTGAGATGCATTAACACTTTGGGCCAGCTGTACTGTTATGGACCTGGTGGTTAGGAGCACCCAGAACGACCTGATGGTTAAACTAACACAGGACAAGCTCTGGGAAGTGGGAGCTCTGCTGACCGCAATCCCTAATCCTATCACACACACTAGAAATAGCCGTGGAGCGTACCTAACTCTGCCTAGACGCCTCTTCACAGCCTAAGAGCTAACTAGCCCTAGAGATAGAAAATTAAGCCTACCTTGCCTCAGAGAAATTCCCCAAAGGAAAAGGCAGCCCCCCACATATATTGACTGTGAGTTAAGATGAAAGTCACAAACACAGAAATGAAACAGGTTTCAGCAAAGGAGGTCAGACTTACTAAACAGACTGAGGATAGGAAAGGTACCTTTGTGGTCAGCACAAAAAAACTACAAAAAGACCACGCAGAGTGTGCAAAAAGACCTCCGCACCGACTCACGGTGCGGAGGTGCCACTCTGCCTCCCAGAGCTTCCAGCTAGCAAGGCAAAATCGTGATAGCAAGCTGGACAAGAAAACAATGAACGAATAATTAACTAGCAGGGACTTAGCTTCTGCTGGAGTAGACAGGTAACCAGAAAGATCCAAGAGCGAACTGAACCAGTACAAGAACATTGACAGCTGGCATGGAGTAACGATCTGAGTGGAGTTAAATAGAGCAGCCAGCCAAAGAATAAACTAAGTCACCTGTGGAAGGAACCTCAGAAGCAGCAGCTCCACTCACAGCCACCAGAGGGAGTCCATGGACAGAACTCGCCGAAGTACCATTCATGACCACAGGAGGGAGTTCGATAACAGAATTCACAACAGAACTCCTTGGAGCGGAAGACACCGTCTCTACACCCCAGACCCAACTTGTAGGCCGAATGCAGTGTTGTTTTCAACAACTACTAAACGAGAGCTAGAAGCTCAAAGCTATGGAGAGGAAACCTGGAGAACACCTTGGAGCGGCAGACACCGTTAGTAGGCCCTACCGATGTAGTAGTAGTAGCCCCAATTCAGTTTTCAAATTCCTATAGGCTGAAAACCAGACTATTGACGCTCAGCTTTTTTAAAAGGAGGACAGCTGTATTGAGTGGCGCAGACAGAGACAGGTAGTAGGCCTTAAACACAACATTTGGCTCAATGCAGTTTAAAAAAGGTTACAGGGGTACACAGGCAGCATTGGTCTGTTCAGTGGAGGACAACTTCAATTATGGACCACAGACAGAGTTTGTATGCCTACTATTAAAAAAAGGATGCTCTATGCAATTTAAAATAGGTTCCAGGGGTACACGGGCAGCAGTGGACAGGTCACTGGAGGACTAGTGGAAGAAGGGACCGCAGACAGGCGTAGTAGGCCTAACATAACAAAATTTGGCTGTAGGCACTTTAATATTGGCTCCAGGGGTACACGGGCAGCTGTGGTCTGGTCAGTGGAGGACTAGTGGAAGGAGGGACCGCAGACAGGCGTAGTAGGCCTAACATAACAAAATTTGGCTGTAGGCACTTTTACATTGGTTCCAGGGGTACACGGGCAGCAGTAGACAGGACACTGGAGGACTAGTGGAAGGAGGGACCGTAGACAGGCATAGTAGGCCTAACATAACAAAATTTGGCTGTAGGCACTTTAAAATTGGTTCCAGGGGTACACGGGCAGCAGTGGTCTGGTCAGTGGAGGACTAGTGGAAGGAGGGACCGCAGACAGGCGTAGTAGGCCTAACATAACAAAATTTGGCTGTAGGCACTTTTAAATTTGTTCCAGGGGTACACGGGCAGCAGTAGACAGGACACTGGAGGACTAGTGGAAGGAGGGACCGCAGACAGGCATAGTAGGCCTAACATAACAAAATTTGGCTGTAGGCACTTTTACATTGGTTCCAGGGGTACACGGGTAGCAGTGGACAGGTCAGTGGAGGACTAGTGGAAGGAGGGACCGCAGACAGGCGTAGTAGGTCTAACATAAAATTTAGCTGTAGGCACTTTTACATTGGTTCCAGGGGTACACGGGCAGCAGTGGACAGGTCACTGGAGGACTAGTGGAAGGAGGGACCGCAGACTGGCGTAGTAGGCCTAACATAACAAAATTTGGCTGTAGGCACTTTTAAATTGGTTCCAGGGGTACACGGGCAGCAGTGGTCTGGTCAGTGGAGGACTAGTGGAAGGAGGGACCGCAGACAGGCGTAGTAGGCCTAACATAACAAAATTTGGCTGTAGGCACTTGCAATTCTCTTGCAGGGGTACGCAGGCAGCATTGGTGTTGTCAGTGGAGGCCGATTGTAATGAGTGTCTGCCAGTTAGTACTCCAAAAAAATAAATAGATGTTAATGTCGCGCATTACAACAAAACCAAAACACAAAAGGGTGGAATACTTAGGTACAGGGGTGGGCTCCTCTACTGAGTTTTAGACCTAGTAATTTGGCGCTAATTATTTACTGGTGTAAATATAGGACACTGCCCCTGACTATGTTAAGTACCATCATACATGTCAACACAATGGTATTGTCAGTGCCAGGCATTAAATGATGTCAGCGCATAGACTAAACATTGGTGGAACTGTGAGAGATAATTGTGCAAGTGGTAGAGCAATGTTTGAGCTGGGGGGGAACTCTCTTGTGGCCGGCGGTACAGGCCCAGGGCCCCTCATGTTACAACAGTGTGTCTGACGTTGGGTGCGCACCACCACCGCCAGAGACACTTTATTGTACTATGAGGGACCCAGTGGCAGTGCCGTCGACCAAAAGCGGGCACACCCACCTCTTCAGACAAACAGCACTCTCACGGGTGCTTGCGCCTAGTGGCGAGACCACGGCCCCGTGGGGGGAGTTTGGCCATTTTGGGAGGTGTAAACATGTCGTATGCTGGACAATCAGCTGCTGCAAATTACGCGATTGGAAAAGTCAGTCAGAGTAGTCCACAAGCAAGACCTTTTCATAGGAAAGCTAGGTGTCAGCCGGGCAAGGTGGGGCAAAAGAATTCGAAATCCAGTTGTGGTTCATTTTAATGAAGGTTAGATCATCAACATTTTGGGTGGTCAGACGAGTCCTTTTTTCGGTTAATATTGAAACTGCAGCACTGAATACTCTTTCTGATAGGACACTAGCTGCCGGGCAAGCAAGCTCCTGCACTGCATATTCTGCCAATTTTGGCCAGGTGTCTAATTTGGATGCCCAGTAATCAAATGGGAATGACGGTTGAGGGAGAACATCGATAAGGGATGAAAAATAGTTAGTAACCATACTGGACAAATGTTGTCTCCTGTCACTTTGAATTGATGCTGCAGTACCTGTCCTGTCTGCGGTCATAGCAAAATCACTCCACAACCTGGTCAGAAAACCCCTCTGTCCAACGCCACTTCTGATTTCTGCACCTCTAACACCTCTGGTCTGCTGCCCCCTGCAGCTCGTGTGAGAACGATCACGGGCGCTGTGTGCTGGGAATGCCTGAAGAAAACGGTCAACAAGAGTTGATTGTTTGGTTGCTAATATTAGTTCCAAGTTCTCATGTGGCATAATATTTTGCAATTTGCCTTTATAGCGAGGATCAAGGAGGCAGGCCAACCAGTAATCGTCATCGTTCATCATTTTAGTAATGTGTGTGTCCCTTTTGAGGATACGTAAGGCATAATCCGCCATGTGGGCCAAAGTTCCAGTTGTCAAATCTGCGGTTGTGCTGGGTTGAGGGGCTGTTTCAGGCAAATCTACGTCACTTGTGTCCCTCAAAAAACCAGAACCCGGCCTTGCCACGCCACCAATTTCCAGTGGCCCCGGAAAAGCTTCCTCATTAAAAAAATACTCATCCCCATCATATTCCTCGTCCTCCTCCTCCTGTTCGCCCGCTACCTCGTCCTGTACACTGCCCTGACCAGACAATGGCTGACTGTCATCAAGGCTTTCCTCTTCCTCTGCTGCAGACGCCTGCTCCTTTATGTGCGTCAAACTTTGCATCAGCAGACGCATTAGGGGGATGCTCATGCTTATTATGGCGTTGTCTGCACTAACCAGCCGTGTGCATTCCTCAAAACACTGAAGGACTTGACACATGTCTTGTATCTTCGACCACTGCACACCTGACAACTCCATGTCTGCCATCCTACTGCCTACCCGTGTATGTGTATCCTCCCACAAATACCTAACAGCACGCCTCTGTTCGCACAGTCTCTGAAGCATGTGCAGTGTTGAGTTCCACCTTGTTGCAACGTCTATGATTAGGCGATGCTGGGGAAGGTTCGAAGACCGCTGATAGGTCTGCATACGGCTGGAGTGTACGGGCGAACGGCGGATATGCGAGCAAAGTCCGCGCACTTTGAGGAGCAGGTCGGATAACCCCGGATAACTTTTCAGGAAGCACTGCACCACCAGGTTTAAGGTGTGAGCCAGGCAAGGAATGTGTTTCAGTTGGGAAAGGGAGATGGCAGCCATGAAATTCCTTCCGTTATCACTCACTACCTTGCCTGCCTCAAGATCTACAGTGCCCAGCCACGACTGCGTTTCTTTCTGCAAGAACTCGGACAGAACTTCCGCGGTGTGTCTGTTGTCGCCCAAACACTTCATAGCCAATACAGCCTGCTGACCCTTGCCAGTAGCTGCCCCATAATGGGACAACTGGTGTGCAACAGTGGCAGCTGCGGATGGAGTGGTTGGGCGACTGTGGTCTGTGGACGAGCTCTCGCTTCTGCAGGAGGACGAGGAGGAGGAGGAGGGGGTGCGAACGGCTACAGCCAACTGTTTCCTAGACCGTGGGCTAGGCAGAACTGTCCCAAAATTGCTGCTGTCCCCTGTGGACCCTGCATCCACCACATTCACCCAGTGTGCCGTGATGGACACGTAACGTCCCTGGCCATGCCTACTGGTCATGCATCTGTTGTCAGGTGCACCTTTGTACTCACAGATTGCCTGAGTGCATGGACGATGCACTCTTTAACATGCTGGTGGAGGGCTGGGATGGCTTTTCTCGAAAAGAAGTGTCGACTGGGTAGCTCGTAGCGTGGAACAACGTAGTCCATCAGGGCTTTGAAAGCTTCGCTTTCAACTAACCGGTAGGGCATCATCTCTAACGAGATTAGTCTAGCTATGTGGGCGTTCAAACCCTGTGTACGCGGATGCGAGGCTAAGTACTTCCTTTTTCTAACCAGAGTCTCATGTAGGGTGAGCTGGACTGGAGAGCTGGAGATCGTGGAACTAGCGGGGGTGCCGGTGGACATGGCAGACTGAGAGACGGTTGGAGACGGTATTATTGCCGCCGGTGCCCTAGATGCAGTGTTTCCTACTACGTAACTGGTGATTCCCTGACCCTGACTGCTTTGGCCTGGCAAAGAAACCTGCACAGACACTGCAGGTGGTGCGGAAAATGGTGGCCTTACACTGACTGAAGGGATGTAGCGTTGCTGACTAGCTTCATTGGCCGAGGGTGCTACAACCTTAAGGGACGTTTGGTAGTTAGTCCAGGCTTGCAAATGCATGGTGGTTAAATGTCTATGCATGCAACTTGTATTTAGACTTTTCAGATTCTGACCTCTGCTTAAGGTAGTTGAACATTTTTGACAGATGACTTTGCGCTGATCAATTGGATGTTGTTTAAAAAAATGCCAGACTGCACTCTTTCTAGCATCGGATCCCTTTTCAGGCATTGCAGACTGAGCTTTAACCAGATGGCCACGCTGTCCTCCAACAGGTTTTGGCTTTGCCACGCGTTTTGGGCCAGATACCGGCCTGGCAGATGGAACCTGTTGCGATGTTGATGCCTGCTGCGGCCCCTCCTCCTCCGCTTCAGAACTACTGCCGCCTGCACCCTGTTACCCCAATGGCTGCCAATCGGGGTCAACAACTGGGTCATCTATACCCTCCTCTTCTAGCTCGTGTGCAACTTCGTCTGTGTCATCGTGTAAGTCGGTGGTATAGCGACGGGGCACCATAGTCTCATCAGGGTCTGATTCTGGATCAGTACCCTGCGAGGGCAATGTTGTGGTCTGAGTCAAAGGACCAGCATAGTAGTCTGGCTGTGGCTGTGCATCAGTGCACTCCATGTCAGATTCAACTTGTAATGGGCATGGCCTGTTAACTGTTTCACTTTCTAAGCCAGGGATGGTATGTGTAAAGAGCTCCATGGAGTAACCCGTTGTGTCGCTTGCTGCATCCTTCTCTGTTGCTGTTTTTGCTGAAGAGGACAAGGAAGCGACTTGTCCCTGACCGTGAACATCCACTAACGACGCGCTGCTTTTACATTTACCAGTTTCAGAAGAGGAGGCAAAAGAGCTAGAGGCTGAGTCAGCAAGGTAAGCCAAAACTTGCTCTTGCTGCTCCGGCTTTACTCCCAGAAAAGGGAGCATTCGAGGCCTTGTGTAGCCAGACAACGAACCTGGCTCCACAGCTCGAGACTTAGGTGCTATATTGTTTTTCCCACGACCACCCGATGCTCCACTACCATTACCATCATTACCAGCTGGCAATGAACGCCCACGGCCACGACCTCTTCCACCAGACTTCCTCATTGTTTTAAAAACGTCACCAAACTAACGGTATTTGTTACTGTCAAACAACTTACAAAGTGAACTCTAACTTCTGTATGATTTAGATATCCCTTTATAGGTGGGTGGGTGAGACCGCAAGGAAAATCAGGCACGATGTTACACACTCTGTTTTCTGTGGCACCAAATGAGAGAGATGCCACACACGCAGGACTGTCACTCAAGCAGAAAGGCCAATATTAATCTCCCACTGTTTTTTTTTTTTTTCAGGGAGAATTTAGATACCAAATTAAAAAAAAAAAAAGGCTTTCTATGGCCCACTATTTAAGAGAGATGGCACACTCAGGACTGGCAGACAAGCAGAAAGGCCAATATTAATCTCCCACTGTTTTTTTTTTTTTCAGGGAGAATTTAGATACCAAATAAAAAAAAAACACTAGGCTTTCTATGGCCCACTATTTAAGAGAGATGGCACACTCAGGACTGGCACACAAGCAGTAAGGCCAATATTAATCTCCCACTTTTTTTTTTGTTTTCAGGGAGAATTTTGATACCAAATTTAAAAAAAAAAAAAAGGCTTTCTATGGCCCACTATTTAAGAGAGATGCCACACTCAGGACTGGCAGACAAGCTGAAAGGCCAATATTAATCTCCCACTGTTTTTTTTTTTTCAGGGAGAATTTAGATACCAAATTAAAAAAAAAAAAAAAAGGCTTTCTATGGCCCACTATTTAAGAGAGATGGCACACTCAGGACTGGCAGACAAGCAGAAAGGCCAATATTAATCTCCCACTGTTTTTTTAAATTTTTTCAGGGAGAATTTAGATACCAAATTAAAAGAAAAAAAAAGGCTTTCTATGGTCCACTATTTAAGAGAGATGGCACACTCAGGACTGGCAGACAAGCAGAAAGGCCAATATTAATCTCCCACTGTTTTTTTTAATTTTTTCAGGGAGAAGTCAGATACCAAATTTAAAAAAAAAACACTAGGCTTTCTATGGCCCACTAATTAAGAGAGATGGCACACTCAGGACTGGCAGACAAGCAGAAAGGCCAATATTAATCTCCCACTGTTTTTTTTAATTTTTTCAGGGAGAATTTTGATACCAAATTTAAAAAAAAAAAAAAGGCTTTCTATGGCCCATTATTTAAGAGAGATGCCACACTCAGGACTGGCAGACAAGCAGAAAGGCCAATATTAATCTCCCACTGTTTTTTTTTTTTCAGGGAGAATTTAGATACCAAATTAAAAAAAAAAAAAAAAAGGCTTTCTATGGCCCACTATTTAAGAGAGATGGCACACTCAGGACTGGCAGACAAGCAGAAAGGCCAATATTAATCTCCCACTGTTTTTTTTAATTTTTTCAGGGAGAAGTCAGATACCAAATTTAAAAAAAAAACACTAGGCTTTCTATGGCCCACTAATTAAGAGAGATGGCACACTCAGGACTGGCAGACAAGCAGAAAGGCCAATATTAATCTCCCACTGTTTTTTTTTTCAGGGAGAATTTAGATACCAAATTAAAAAAAGAAAAAACTAGGCTTTCTATGGCCCACTATTTAAGAGAGATGGCACACTCAGGACTGGCACACAAGCAGAAAGGCCAATATTAATCTCCCACTGTTTTTTTTTTTTTTCAGGGAGAATTTTGATACCAAATTAAAAAAAAACACTAGGCTTTCTATGGCCCACTATTTAAGAGAGATGGCACACTCAGGACTGGCACACAAGCAGAAAGGCCAATATTTATCTCCCACGGTTTTTTTTTTCAGGGAGAATTTAGATACCAAATTAAAAAAAAAAACACTAGGTTTTCTATGGCCCACTAATTAAGAGAGATGGCACACTCAGGACTGGCAGACAAGCAGAAAGGCCAATATTAATGTCCCAATGTTTTTTTTTTTTCAGGGAGAATTTAGATACCAAATTTAAATAAAAACACTAGGTGTTAGGTCTCGAGTTCCCGCTTCTGCACAGGGGGAAACTCGAGCCATCTCCGCTACGGTCTCCCATTCTTATCCAGCCGCAGTGGAGTCTGTCTCAGCAGGGACGTCGGTCCCAGCGTCTTGCTCAGTCTCACTCTGTACAGAGAGTTACTGCTGCTTCTTCAGCTTCTGCCATTAAAGCCAGTGCTGGTCAGCAGCGAGCAGACTTCTCTGGGACTAAGTCCTTGTCTGCACACACTGAGCATGCCCAGGGCAAGATCTCCCGTTGGAGATCGAGGGTCATGTGCTCAGGCCCTGCAGCACATTCCATTGGTCCTCTTGGCAGGTCTTGGAAGGGCAAAGTTTCTGTGGCCACTTCCTGTGCTGCAACTATATAAACTGCGCATGACCGCACGGCCATGCGCTAGTGTACATTTGCTTACGTGTGTTTGTTGTGAGTGCAAGTCGTCCTTGGATACCCCTTCCCTATTGAATGTCTGTTCGCGGAAGGTGTATGGTTGCTATCTAGCGCCCGACTTATCCTACAGCACAAATCACACATTACAGCGTCCAGTTGCTGTGACCGCCAGTACGGCGCCGTGCACTTCCTCTGTGCTCTCCTTACCCAAGCCTGGGTGGTTAGTGGCGTTCGTCAGTGCGGCACCGCATGCACTCTTGTGCCCTAAATATTGTTATTTTCCTTACACACCCAGTTGCGGTGTTGTGCCAGCAAGGGTCTAATCGGACTTCAATCCTGGTTGGGGTTGAGTTCGCTGACTACTTGCTCGCGCTCTATGTGCGGTACCGCGATCCTGTGACGCAACAGGATCGCTTCCTTCCCGCTGGGTGAAGTCTAACCCACGTGTGTATACTTATGAGTACCGCCATATAGTCCGTCATTACTTGGCAGCAGGTTCCATCTCTGCACGGTGGACCCCGGGCTGCGAACGCACCATACTCTATCTGTATCATTATTTGGTGCGTTCCGCTAGCCCTAACATTACACTAGCGCCAGGGTCTGGCTAGTAATGACAGACAAACAGCAATCCTTGCGGTATATCCAGCAGCTGGAGGGTAGGTTGGCGGCTCTTGAGAGCGCAACCTCAGCTGTGGATGTTACCGCAGTTGCTGTACAGGCTGCTAGCGTGGCTGCAGCAACCCTGTCCATTGCCACCCCTGCTCCGACATTTTCTCGCCTCCCGCTGCCAGAAAAATTTTCTGGTGATAGCAAATTTTGTAGGGAATTTGTGAGTCAGTGCTCTATTCACCTCGAGCTCCTGGCTGCACGTTTTCCCACAGAGCGGGCTAAGGTGGGATTTATAGTGTCTCTCTTGTCGGACAGGGCGTTGGAATGGGCTACGCCGCTGTGGGAGCGTGGCGATCATGTGGTGCAGAGTGCTCCGCTGTTTCTGAGCACTCTGAAACAGGTCTTTTTAGGACCTCAAGTCACCCATGATACTGCGCTCCAACTGCTGGCATTAACTCAGGGTGAGTCCTTGGTCAGTCATTTTGCCGTCCAATTCCGCACTTTAGCTGCTGAGCTGGATTGGTCGGATAAAGCTCTTATTCCCATATTTTGGAGGGGCCTGGCTGATCACGTTAAGGACGCTCTGGCCACTAGGGAGATTCCTGCCACACTGGAGGAGTTAATAACTGTCTCCACTCGAATTGACCTCCGTTTTAACGAGCGGAGGTTAGAGCGAGCCCAGTGTAGGCAGAGGTTTCGGCTGGCTCCTACCTTCGCCAAACCTCTGGAATCTCCGGTCCTGGTTCCTGAGTCACATGAGGCCAGGGAAGTGTCACAAGCGGGATCTAAGTCCCGGACCGCTTGTGCACTCAAGGTCTGTCATGTTTGCCAGCAGTCAGGACATCTAGCCACCAGATGTTCTCAGCGGTCGAGGAAACGTCAGCGTCTAGTGGTAGTAGGTGGAGGTACACTAGACACGGCGACGTTTGCCTCTAAATTGTCCTTTAAGGGGACAATTACTATAGGCTCATTCTCCCACTCGGTAGAGCTCTGCGTGGATTCTGGGGCGGAGGGCAATTTTATGTCTTCTGCCTTCGCCCAACGTCACGCAATACCCCTGGTTATGCTAGCTCAACCAGTAACGGTACGAGTGGTGAATGGGTCAACACTGCCCTCACAGATAACACACCAGACCATCCCTTTTACTCTGTCCATGTCACCATCTCATCAGGAGATTATATCTCTGCTCGTCATTCCTGAGGGAATTGATGAGGTCCTGTTGGGAATACCTTGGCTACGGTACCACTCTCCTCATATCGAGTGGTCCTCAGGCAGAATTCTGGGATGGGGCGAATCTTGTGGGGGTAGGTGTCAGAGGGAGTGCGTTCAGGTTGCTACTACAGAGGTACCCGCAGATCTTTCCTTTCTCCCCAAGCAGTATTGGTCTTATGCAGACGTGTTCTCCAAAAAGGTGGCGGAGATCCTTCCGCCCCATCGCCCCTATGACTATCCTATTGATCTCTTGCCTGGTGCTGAGCCTCCCCGGGGTCGAGTCTATCCGCTATCTCTCCCAGAGACGGAGGCAATGTCACAATACATCCAGGAAAATCTGGCAAGAGGATTCATTAGGAAGTCAGTGTCACCTGCTGGGGCAGGGTTCTTCTTCGTGCAGAAGAAGAATGGGGAATTGCGTCCATGCATAGACTACAGGGGTCTTAACGCCATCACCGTTAAAAATAAGTATCCTTTGCCCTTGATATCTGAGCTCTTCGATAGGCTTCGGGGAGCAAGGGTATTTACTAAACTAGATCTGCGGGGTGCTTACAACCTGATTCGCATCCGTGAGGGGGACGAATGGAAGACGGCTTTTAACATCAGGGATGGGCACTATGAATATCTGGTGATGCCCTTCGGGCTCTGTAATGCCCCAGCCGTTTTCCAAGACTTTGTGAACGATATCTTCCGGGATATGCTTTCTACCTCGGTCGTAGTCTATCTGGATGATATTCTCATCTACTCTCCAGATATTGACTCCCACCGGAGAGATGTTTGCAAAGTCTTCGACCTCCTACGGGCAAACTCCCTCTATGCCAAGTTGGAGAAGTGTATGTTTGAGCAGGAGTCCTTACCTTTCCTAGGCTATATCATCTCTGCCCAGGGATTGGCTATGGATCCTGCCAAACTACAGGCTGTGATGGACTGGCAGGAACCCCATTCTCTTAAAGCGGTGCAGCGCTTTATGAGGTTCATTAATTATTATCGCCAGTTCATTCCGCACTTCTCAACTTTGGTAGCTCCCTTGGTTGCCCTCACCAAGAAGGGGGCGAATCCCAAATTGTGGTCTGAGGAGGTCTCCAAGGCCTTTAACTCTATAAAGTCACACTTCGCCAGCGCTCCCATCCTACATCGCCCCGATGTTGATAAGCCATTTATCATGGAGGTGGATGCCTCTTCTGTTGGTGCTGGAGCAGTCCTCTTCCAAAAGGATGCTCAAGGTCGGAAGCATCCTTGCTTCTTTTTCTCCCAGACCTTCTCACCAGCAGAGAGGAATTATTCCATCGGGGACAGGGAGTTGCTAGCCATGAAGTTGGCTTTTTCGGAGTGGAGACATCTCTTGGAGGGAGCACGTTTTCCCTTCCAAGTCTTCACAGACCATAAAAATTTGGTGTACCTGCAGACAGCCCAGCGGTTGAATTCTCGCCAGGCCAGATGGTCCTTATTCTTCTCCCGGTTTCATTTCACCCTCCATTTTCTTTCTGGGGAGAGGAACATTCGGGCCGACGCTCTCTCTCGCTCCGTTGTGTCATCTGCGGAGGAGGAGGAGGAGCCTCGGCTTATTGTCCCCACCGAGAGCTTGAGAACTGTGGCCCCGGTTTCGCTAGAGTCTGTGCCTCCGGGCAAGACTTTTGTACCATCCAGTTTGCGACCGGAGGTTCTCTCTTGGGCACACTCGTCCAGGGTGGGTGGACATTTTGGTACCAAAAGGACATCTGAATTACTGGCGAGGACATACTGGTGGCCGCATATGGCTCGTGATGTCGCAGAGTATGTTCGGGCGTGTGTCTCTTGCGCCAAGAACAAGACTCCTCGGCAACGGCCAGCTGGTTTGCTTTATCCTCTGCCGGTGGCGGACAGGCCCTGGGAGATGGTCGGGATGGACTTTGTGGTGGACTTACCCAAGTCTCGTAACTGCACCATTATCTGGGTGATCACCGACCATTTTTCCAAAATGGTGCACTTGGTGCCTCTTCCACGGCTACCTTCTGCACGGGCGTTGGCTGTCTTGTTCGTCAAGCATATCTTTCGCCTACACGGTATGCCAGACAAAATTGTTAGTGACCGGGGTCCCCAGTTTGCGTCTCGATTCTGGAGAGAGCTTTGTCGTCTACTCAATATTGAGTTGAATCTCTCTTCGGCATATCATCCCGAGACGAATGGGTTGGTAGAGAGGGCCAACCAGACCTTGGTCACATATTTACGACATTTTGTTTCTGCCAGGCAGGATGACTGGGCATCCTTACTACCGTGTGCAGAGTTTGCACTTAACAATGCCGTAGCCGACTCCACCGGTCAGACTCCATTCCTCCTAAATTACGGCCAGCATCCGCGTGTTCCTGTGCCCATGCCTGTGTCTTCTGCTGACTCCAGGGTGGTAGACTGGGTTGTGGAGGCACGGGACATTTGGGACCGCACGCAGGATGCCATTCGGGCCTCCAAGGAGAGAATGAGGTCCTCCGCCGATGTTCATCAGCGCCCCGCTCCGACCTTTGCTCCTGGCGACTTGGTGTGGCTCTCTGCCCGTAACATCAGGCTGCGAGTTGAGTCCACTAAGTTTGCTCCTCGCTACTTGGGTCCCTTCAAGGTTCTCGAACAGGTTAATCCTGTGGTCTACCGTTTGGCTCTTCCTCCACGCTTGGGTATCACCGACACCTTTCATGTGTCCCTCTTGAAACCCGTATACATGTCCCGGTTTTCCGAGTCATCTGCCGGGACATCGGGTTCGTCTACGGACGATTACGAGGTGAACGCTATTTTGGGGTGCAAGGTGGTACGCGGCAAAAAGTTCTATCTGGTGGATTGGAAGGGTTATGGCCCAGAGGACAGGTCATGGGAGCCTGCTGAAAACATTCGGGCCCCGCAGCTCATTGCTGCCTTCGAGCGTAGCGAGGCCCAAGGAGGGGGGGCCCTAGGAGGGGGGCTAATGTTAGGTCTCGAGTTCCCGCTTCTGCACAGGGGGATTCTCGAGCCATCTCCGCTGCGGTCTCCCATTCTTATCCAGCCGCACTGGAGTCTGCTCAGCAGGGACGTCGGTCCCAGCGTCTTGCTCAGTCTCACTCTGTACAGAGAGTTACTGCTGCTTCTTCAGCTTCTGCCATTTATGAGGTAATAACTCAGGAACGCTTCAACGGATCCTAGCTGTTCTGAGATTGTTTTTTCGTGACATATTGGGCTTCATGTTAGTGGTAAATTTAGGTCAATAAATTCTGCGTTTATTTGTGATAAAAACGGAAATTTGGCGAAAATTTTGAAAATTTCGCAATTTTCACATTTTGAATTTTCATTCTGTTAAACCAGAGAGTTATGTGACACAAAATAGTTAATAAATAACATTTCCCACATGTATACTTTACATCAGCACAATTTTGGAAACAAAATTTTTTTTTGCTAGGAAGTTATAAGGGTTAAAATTTGACCAGCGATTTCTCATTTTTACAACGAAATTTACAAAACCATTTTTTTAGGGACCACCTCACATTTGAAGTCAGTTTGAGGGGTCTATATGGCTGAAAATACCCAAAAGTGACACCATTCTAAAAACTGCACCCCTCAAGGTACTCAAAACCAAATTCAAGAAGTTTATTAACTTTTCAGGTGCTTCACAGCAGCAGAAGCAACATGGAAGGAAAAAATGAACACTTAACTTTTTAGTCACAAAAATTATTTTTTAGCAACAATTTTTTTATTTTCCCAATGGTAAAAGGAGAAACTGAACCACGAAAGTTGTTGTCCAATTTGTCCTGAGTACGCTGATACCTCATATGTGGGGGTAAACCACTGTTTGGGCGCACGGCAGGGCTTGGAAGGGAAGGAGCGCCATTTGACTTTTTGAATCAAAAATTGGCTCCACTCTTTAGCGGACACCATGTCACGTTTGGAGAGCCCCCGTGTGCCTAAAAATTGGAGCTCCCCCACAAGTGACCCCATTTTGGAAACTAGACGCCCCAAGGAACTTATCTAGATGCATAGTGAGCACTTTGAACCCCCAGGTGCTTCACAAATTGATCCGTAAAAATGAAAAAGCAACAGGATAAAATGGATCCTAAAATGTGTTGGGCAATTTCTCCTGAGTACGCCGATACCTCATATGTGGGGGTAAACCACTGTTTGGGCACATGGTAAGGCTCGGAAGGGAAGGAGCGCCATTTTACTTTTTGAATGAAAAATTAATTCCATCGTTAGCGGACACCATGTCGCGTTTGGAGAGCTCCTGTGTGCCTAAACATTGGCGCTCCCCCACAAGTGACCCCATTTTGGAAACTAGACCCCCCAAGGAACTTATTTAGATGCCTAGTGAGCACTTTAAACCCTCAGGTGCTTCACAAATTGATCTGTAAAAATGAAAAAGTACTTTTTTTTCACAAAAAAATTCTTTTCGCCTCAATTTTTTCATTTTCCCATGGGCAGTAGGATAAAATGGATCATAAAATTTGTTGGGCAATTTCTCCCGAGTACGCCGATACCTCATATGTGGGGGTAAACCACTGTTTGGGCACACGGCAGGGCTCGGAAGGGAAGGCGCGCCATTTGACTTTTTGAATGGAAAATTAGCTCCAATTGTTAGCGGACACCATGTCGCGTTTGGAGAGCCCCTGTGTGCCTATGCATTGGAGCTCCCCCACAAGTGACCCCATTTTGGAAACTAGACCCCCCAAGGAACTTATCAAGATGCATATTGAGCACTTTAAACCCCCAGGTGCTTCATAGAAGTTTATAACGCAGAGCCATGAAAATAAAAAATAATTTTTCTTTCCTCAAAAATGATTTTTTAGCCTGGAATTTCCTATTTTGCCAAGGATAATAGGAGAAATTGGACCCCAAATATTGTTGTCCAGTTTGTCCTGAGTACGCTAATACACCATATGTGGGGGTAAACCACTGTTTTGGCGCACGGCAGGGCTCGGAAGGGATGGCACGCCATTTGGCTTTTTAAATGGAAAATTAGCTCCAATCATTAGCGGACACCATGTCACGTTTGGAGAGCCCCTGTGTGCCTAAACATTGGAGATCCCCCAGAAATGACCCCATTTTGGAAACTAGACCCCCAAAGGAACTAATCTAGATGTGTGGTGAGGACTTTGAACCCCCAAGTGCTTCACAGAAGTTTATAACGCAGAGCCATGAAAATAAAAAAAAAAATATTTTCTCAAAAATGATCTTTTAGCCTGCAATTTTTTATTTTCCAAAGGGTAACAGGAGAAATTTGACCCCAAAAGTTGTTGTCCAGTTTCTCCTGAGTACGCTGATATCCCATATGTGGGGGTAAACCACTGTTTGGGCACATGCCGGGGCTCGGAAGTGAAGTAGTGACGTTTTGAAATGCAGACTTTGATGGAATGCTCTGTGGGCGTCACGTTGCGTTTGCAGAGCCCCTGATGTGGCTTACCAGTAGAAACCCCCCACAAGTGATCCCATTTTGGAAACTAGACGCCCCAAGGAACTTATCTAGATGCATAGTGAGCACTTTGAACCCCCAGGTGCTTCACAAATTGATCCGTAAAAATGAAAAAGTACTTTTTTTTCACAAAAAAATTATTTTAGCCTCAATTTTTTCATTTTCACATGGGCAACAGGATAAAATGGATCCTAAAATGTGTTGGGCAATTTCTCCTGAGTACGCTGATACCTCATATGTGGGGGTAAACCACTGTTTGGGCACATGGTAAGGCTCGGAAGGGAAGGAGCGCCATTTGACTTTTTGAATGAAAAATTATTTCCATCGTTAGCGGACACCATGTCGCGTTTGGAGAGCTCCTGTGTGCCTAAACATTGGCGCTCTCCCACAAGTGACCCCATTTTGGAAACTAGACCCCCCAAGGAACTTATTTAGATGCCTAGTGAGCACTTTAAACCCTCAGGTGCTTCACAAATTGATCTGTAAAAATGAAAAAGTACTTTTTTTTCACAAAAAAATTCTTTTCGCCTCAATTTTTTCATTTTCACATGGGCAGTAGGATAAAATGGATCATAAAATTTGTTGGGCAATTTCTCCCGAGTACGCCGATACCTCATATGTGGGGGTAAACCACTGTTTGGGCACATGGCAGGGCTCGGAAGGGAAGGAGCGCCATTTGACTTTTTGAATGAAAAATTATTTCCATCGTTAGCGGACACCATGTCGCGTTTGGAGAGCTCCTGTGTGCCTAAACATTGGCGCTCCCCCACAAGTGACCCCATTTTGGAAACTAGACCCCCCAAGGAACTTATTTAGATGCCTAGTGAGCACTTTAAACCCTCAGGTGCTTCACAAATTGATCTGTAAAAATGAAAAAGTACTTTTTTTCACAAAAAAATTATTTTCGCCTCAATTTTTTCATTTTCACATGGGCAGTAGGATAAGATGGATCATAAAATTTGTTGGGCAATTTCTCCCGAGTACGCCGATACCTCATATGTGGGGGTAAACCACTGTTTGGGCACATGGCAGGGCTCGGAAGGGAAGGCGCGCCATTTGGCTTTTTAAATGGAAAATTAGCTCCAATCATTAGCGGACACCATGTCACGTTTGGAGAGCCCCTGTGTGCCTAAACATTGGAGATCCCCCAGAAATGACCCCATTTTGGAAACTAGACCCCCAAAGGAACTAATCTAGATGTGTGGTGAGGACTTTGAACCCCCAAGTGCTTCACAGAAGTTTATAACGCAGAGCCATGAAAATAAAAAAAAAAATTATTTTCTCAAAAATGATCTTTTAGCCTGCAATTTTTTATTTTCCAAAGGGTAACAGGAGAAATTTGACCCCAAAAGTTGTTGTCCAGTTTCTCCTGAGTACGCTGATACCCCATATGTGGGGGTAAACCACTGTTTGGGCACATGCCGGGGCTCGGAAGTGAAGTAGTGACGTTTTGAAATGCAGACTTTGATGGAATGCTCTGTGGGCGTCACGTTGCGTTTGCAGAGCCCCTGATGTGGCTTAACAGTAGAAACCCCCCACAAGTGACCCCATTTTGGAAACTAGACCCCGAAAGGAACTTATCTAGATGTGTGGTGAGCACTTTGAACCCCCAAGTGCTTCATAGAAGTTTATAATGCAGAGCCGTGAAAATAATAAATACGTTTTCTTTCCTCAAAAATAATTATTTAGCCCAGAATTTTTTATTTTCCCAAGGGTTACAGGAGAAATTGGATCCTAAAAGTTGTTGTCCAGTTTCTCCTGAGTACGCTGATACCCCATATGTGGGGGTAAACCACTGTTTGGGCACATGCCGAGGCTCGGAAGTGAAGTAGTGACGTTTTGAAATGCAGACTTTGATGGAATGCTCTGTGGGCGTCACGTTGCGTTTGCAGAGCCCCTGATGTGGCTTAACAGTAGAAACCCCCCACAAGTGACCCCATTTTGGAAACTAGACCCCGAAAGGAACTTATCTAGATGTGTGGTAAGCACTTTGAACCCCCAATGCTTCACAGAAGTTTATAATGCAGAGCCGTGAAAATAATAAATACGTTTTCTTTCCTCAAAAATAATTATTTAGCCCAGAATTTTTTAATTTTCCCAAGGGTAACAGGAGAAATTTGACCCCAATATTTGTTGTCCAGTTTCTTCTGAGTACGGTGATACCCCATATGTGGGGGTAAACTACTGTTTGGGCACATGCCGGGGCTCGGAATTGAAGTAGTGACGTTTTGAAATGCAGACTTTGATGGAATGGTCTGCGGGCGTCACATTGCGTTTGCAGAGCCCCTGGTGTGCCTAAACAGTAGAAACCCCCCACAAGTGACCCCATTTTAGAAACTAGACCCCCCAAGGAACTTATCTAGATATGTGGTGAGCACTTTGAACCCCCAAGTGCTTCACAGACGTTTACAACGCAGAGCCGTGAAAATAAAAAATCATTTTTCTTTCCTCAAAAATGATGTTTTTATTTTCACAAGGGTAACAGGAGAAACTGGACCCCAGTAATTGTTGTGCAGTTTATCCTGAGTATGCTGGTACCCCATATGTGGGGGTAAACCACTGTTTGGGCACACGTCAGGGCTCGGAATTGAGGGAGCACCATTTGACTTTTTGAATACGAGATTGGCTGGAATCAATGGTGGCGCCATGTTGCGTTTGGAGACCCCCTGATGTGCCTAAACAGTGGAAACCCCTCAATTCTAACTCCAACACTAACCCCCCCACACCCCTAACCCTAATCCCAACTGTAGCCATAACCCTAATCACAACCCTAACCACAACCCTAATTCCAACCCTAACCCTAAGGCCATGTGCCCACGTTGCGGATTCGTGTGAGATTTTTCAGCATCATTTTTGAAAAATCCGCGGGTAAAAGGCACTGCGTTTTACCTGCGGATTTTCCGCAGATTTCCAGTGTTTTTTGTGCGGATTTCACCTGCGGATTCCTATTGAGGAACAGGTGTAAAACGCTGCGGAATCCGCACAAAGAATTGACATGCTGCGGAAAATACAACGCAGCGTTTCCGCGCTGTATTTTCCGCACCATGGGCACAGCGGATTTGGTTTTTCATATGTTAACATGGTACTGTAAACCTGATGGAACACTGCTGCGAATCCGCAGCCAAATCCGCACCGTGTGCACATAGCCTAATTCTAAAGGTATGTGCACACGCTGCAGAAAACGCTGCGGATCCGCAGCAGTTTCCCATGAGTTTACAGTTCAATGTAAACCTACGGGAAACAAAAATCGCTGTACACATGCTGCGGAAAAACTGCACGGAAACGCAGCGGTTTACATTCCGCAGCATGTCACTTCTTTGTGCGGATTCCGCAGCGGTTTTACAACTGCTCCAATAGAAAATCGCAATTGTAAAACCGCAGTGAAATGCGCAGAAAAAAACGCGGTAAATCCGCCATAAATCCGCAGCGGTTTAGCACTGCGGATTTATCAAATCCGCAGCGGAAAAATCCGCAGAGGACCAGAATACGTGTGCACATACCGAAACCCTAACCCTAGCCCTACCCCTAACCCTACCCCTAACCCTACCCCTAACCCTAACCCTACCCCTAACCCTAACCCTACCCCTACCCCTAACCCTACCCCTAACCTAACCCTACCCCTAACCCTAACCCTAACCCTATTCTAACATTAGTGGAAAAAAAAAATTTCTTTATTTTTTTATTGTCCCTACCTATGGGGGTGACAAAGGGGGGGGGTCATTTATTATTTTTTTTATTTTGATCACTGAGATATAATCTATCTCAGTGATCAAAATGCACTTTGGAACGAATCTTCCAGCCGGCAGATTCGGCGGGCGCAATGCGCATGCGCCCGCCATTTTGGAAGATGGCGGCGCCCAG
The DNA here is from genome assembly GCF_032444005.1 of Ranitomeya imitator. Taxonomy (NCBI): domain Eukaryota; kingdom Metazoa; phylum Chordata; class Amphibia; order Anura; family Dendrobatidae; genus Ranitomeya; species Ranitomeya imitator. Next base: position 226,551,200 of record NC_091284.1, read on the forward strand.
GGAGAAGATGGACGGAGCCCGGCAGGATCGGTAAGTATGATAGGGTGGGGGAGAGCACGGGGGGGAGATCGGAGCATGAGGGGGGAATCAGAGCGCGGCAGGCGTGGAACGGAGCACGGGGGCGTGGAACGGAGCACGGGGGGGCTGGAACGGAGCACGGGGGGGTGGAACGGAGCACGGGGGGGTGGATCGGAGTGCAGGAGGGGTGATTGGAGCACGGGGGGGTGATTGGAGCACGGGGGGAGCGGACAAGAGCACGAGGGGGAGCGGAGCACTGGACGGAGGGGAGCCGGAGCAGTGTACCGGCCAGATCGGGGGGCTGGGGGGGGATCGGTGGGGTGGGGTGGGGGCACATTAGTATTTCCAGCCATGGCCGATGATATTTCAGCATCGGCCATGGCTGGATTGTAATATTTCACCCATTATAATAGGTGAAATATTACAAATCGCTCTGATTGGCAGTTTCACTTTTAACAGCCAATCAGAGCGATCGTAGCCACGAGGGGGTGAAGCCACCCCCCCTGGGCTAAACTACCACTCCCCCTGTCCCTGCAGATCAGGTGAAATGGGAGTTAACCCTTTCACCGGATCTGCAGGGACGCGATCTTTCCATGACGCCACATAGGCGTCATGGGTCGGATTGGCACCGACTTTCATGACGCCTACGTGGCGTCATGGGTCGGGAAGGGGTTAAGAGAGATGGCACACTCAGGACTGGCACACAAGCAGAAAGGCCAATATTAATCTCCCACTGTTTTTTTTTTTTCAGGGAGAATTTAGATACCAAATTTAAAAAAAACCACTAGGCTTTCTATGGCCCACTATTTAAGAGAGATGGCACACTCAAGACTGGCACACAAGCAGAAAGGCCAATATTAATCTCCCACGGTTTTTTTTTTTCAGGGAGAATTTAGATACCAAATTTAAAAAAAAACCACTAGGCTTTCTATGGCCCACTATTTAAGAGAGAATGCACACTCAGGACTGGCACACAAGCAGAAAGGCCAATATTAATCTCCCACTGTTTTTTTAATTTTTTCAGGGAGAAGTTAGATACCAAATTTAAAAAAAAAACACTAGGCTTTCTATGGCCCACTAATTAAAAGAGATGGCACACTCAGGACTGGCAGACAAGCAGAAAGGCCAATATTAATGTCCCACTGTTTTGTTTTTTTTCAGGGAGAATTTAGATACCAAATTTTAAAAAAACACACTAGGCTTTCTATGGCCCACTATTTAAGAGAGATGGCACACTCAGGACTGGCAGACAAGCAGAAAGGCCAATATTAATCTCCCACGGTTTGTTTTTTTAGGGAGAATTTAGATACCAAATTTAAAAAACAACAACACTAGGCTTTCTATGGCCCACTAATTAAGAGAGATGTGTTATGTGCCTTCTGGGAGAAGCGAAGTCTCCCTAAGCTAGAAGATCGTTGGGTACAGCCGGGACCAGCTGCTTCGAAAGCATCACCAAACCAGGGATTCAAGCTTCAGGAGGCTAATTTGCATATTCCAGGTGCCTTCTGGGAGAAGCGAAGTCTCCCTAAGCTAGAAGATCGTTGGGTACAGCCGGGACCAGCTGCTTCGAAAGCATCACCAAACCAGGGATTCAAGCTTCAGGAGGCTAATTTGCATATTCCAGGTGCCTTCTGGGAGAAGCGAAGTCTCCCTAAGCTAGAAGATCGTTGGGTACAGCCGGGACCAGCTGCTTCGAAAGCATCACCAAACCAGGGATTCAAGCTTCAGGAGGCTAATTTGCATATTCCAGGTGCCTTCTGGGAGAAGCGAAGTCTCCCTAAGCTAGAAGATCGTTGGGTACAGCCGGGACCAGCTGCTTCGAAAGCATCACCAAACCAGGGATTCAAGCTTCAGGAGGCTAATTTGCATATTCCAGGTGCCTTCTGGGAGAAGCGAAGTCTCCCTAAGCTAGAAGATCGTTGGGTACAGCCGGGACCAGCTGTTTCGAAAGCATCACCAAACCAGGGATTCAAGCTTCAGGAGGCTAATTTGCATATTCCAGGTGCCTTCTGGGAGAAGCGAAGTCTCCCTAAGCTAGAAGATCGTTGGGTACAGCTGGGACCAGCTGTTTCGAAAGCATCACCAAACCAGGGATTCAAGCTTCAGGAGGCTAATTTGCATATTCCAGGTGCCTTCTGGGAGAAGCGAAGTCTCCCTAAGCTAGAAGATCGTTGGGTACAGCCGGGACCAGCTGTTTCGAAAGCATCACCAAACCAGGGATTCAAGCTTCAGGAGGCTAATTTGCATATTCCAGGTGCCTTCTGGGAGAAGCGAAGTCTCCCTAAGCTAGAAGATCGTTGGGTACAGCCGGGACCAGCTGTTTCGAAAGCATCACCAAACCAGGGATTCAAGCTTCAGGAGGCTAATTTGCATATTCCAGGTGCCTTCTGGGAGAAGCGAAGTCTCCCTAAGCTAGAAGATCGTTGGGTACAGCCGGGACCAGCTGTTTCGAAAGCATCACCAAACCAGGGATTCAAGCTTCAGGAGGCTAATTTGCATATTCCAGGTGCCTTCTGGGAGAAGCGAAGTCTCCCTAAGCTAGAAGATCGTTGGGTACAGCCGGGACCAGCTGTTTCGAAAGCATCACCAAACCAGGGATTCAAGCTTCAGGAGGCTAATTTGCATATTCCAGGTGCCTTCTGGGAGAAGCGAAGTCTCCCTAAGCTAGAAGACATTATTGCAAGAGAGCTTGGCTGAGTAGATTACACAAGAAGGAAAACACACAGCAAGTCAGCAGGATCTAGGAGCAACATGGCAGATGTGACAACCTACATGGTGAGCTGCAGCATGTGCTACATGTTCACAGATCGACCAGAAGAAGAATCCAATTTCACCTGTCAGAAGTGTAGACTAGTGGCCCTTTTAGAAGAAAAGGTGTGGGGTCTGGAAGAAAGAATAGCAACTTTGAAACTCATCAAAGAGAATGAAGACTTTCTAGACAGAACAGAAGCATCTCTACTGGTCACAGAAGGTGCAAAAAGTGTCAGAGAACCTCCAAAAGCAGATGAGTGGAAGCATGTGACCAAAAGAAGCAAGAAGACCATGGAGAAATCACCAACCACACAACTGAAGAACCGATATCAAATCTTTGTAGAGGATGAAGATGGCACACCTAAGAATGAAGCAATACCAGCAAGCAAAAAAGAAAAGGGCACACAGCAACAAGTGACAGCAAAAAGTACAGCCAAGAAGCAACGAAGAGTGGTGGTGGTGGGAGACTCACTACTGAGAGGCACCGAAGCAGCCATCTGCAGACCGGACATAACTGCAAGAGAAGTATGCTGCCTTCCAGGTGCGATGATCAAGGATGTGACCGATAGGATACCAAAGCTCTTCAGCTCCAAGGACGTCCACCCATTTCTTCTGATACATGTTGGCACCAATGACACGGCAAGGAAGGACCTACCGACAATCTGCAAGGACTTTGAAGAGTTGGGGAAGAAAGTAAAGGAACTGGATGCACAGGTAGTTTTTTCTTCTATCCTTCCAGTAGACGGGCATGGCACCAGGAGATGGAACAGGATCCTTGATGCAAACAACTGGCTAAGACGATGGTGCAGACAACAAGGATTTGGATTCCTGGACCACGGTGTGAATTACTGGTATGATGGACTCCTCGCCAGAGACGGACTACACCTCAACAAACCTGGGAAACACACATTCGCCAGAAGACTCGCTACACTCATCAGGAGGGCGTTAAACTAGAAGAAGAGGGGACGGGAAGAAAAACATTAGACTCGAACAAAGACGACCCAGGAAAACATACTCAGAAGGGAGGTAAGAACATTTCTAAAACAATCTACAGTGAGGAGATTGGAACAAAACAAAATCCTCTAAACTGCATGCTCGCAAACGCCAGAAGCCTGACAAACAAGATGGAAGAACTAGAAGCAGAAATATCTACAGGTAACTTTGACATAGTGGGAATAACCGAGACATGGTTAGATGAAAGCTATGACTGGGCAGTTAACTTACAGGGTTACAGTCTGTTTAGAAAGGATCGTAAAAATCGGAGAGGAGGAGGGGTTTGTCTCTATGTAAAGTCTTGTCTAAAGTCCACTTTAAGGGAGGATATTAGCGAAGGGAATGAGGATGTCGAGTCCATATGGGTCGAAATTCATGGAGGGAAAAATGGTAACAAAATTCTCATTGGGGTCTGTTACAAACCCCCAAATATAACAGAAACCATGGAAAGTCTACTTCTAAAGCAGATAGATGAAGCTGCAACCCATAATGAGGTCCTGGTTATGGGGGACTTTAACTACCCGGATATTAACTGGGAAACAGAAACCTGTGAAACCCATAAAGGCAACAGGTTTCTGCTAATAACCAAGAAAAATTATCTTTCACAATTGGTGCAGAATCCAACCAGAGGAGCAGCACTTTTAGACCTAATACTATCTAATAGACCTGACAGAATAACAAATCTGCAGGTGGTTGGGCATTTAGGAAATAGCGACCACAATATTGTGCAGTTTCACCTGTCTTTCACTAGGGGGACTTGTCAGAGAGTCACAAAAACATTGAACTTTAGGAAGGCAAAGTTTGAACAGCTTAGAGATGCCCTTAATCTGGTAGACTGGGACAATATCCTCAGAAATGAGAATACAGATAATAAATGGGAAATGTTTAAGAACATCCTAAATAGGCAGTGTAAGCGGTTTATACCTTGTGGGAATAAAAGGACTAGAAATAGGAAAAACCCAATGTGGCTAAACAAAGAAGTAAGACAGGCAATTAACAGTAAAAAGAAAGCATTTGCACTACTAAAGCAGGATGGCACCATTGAAGCTCTAAAAAACTATAGGGAGAAAAATACTTTATCTAAAAAACTAATTAAAGCTGCCAAAAAGGAAACAGAGAAGCACATTGCTAAGGAGAGTAAAACTAATCCCAAACTGTTCTTCAACTATATCAATAGTAAAAGAATAAAAACTGAAAATGTAGGCCCCTTAAAAAATAGTGAGGAAAGAATGGTTGTAGATGACGAGGAAAAAGCTAACATATTAAACACCTTCTTCTCCACGGTATTCACGGTGGAAAATGAAATGCTAGGTGAAATCCCAAGAAACAATGAAAACCCTATATTAAGGGTCACCAATCTAACCCAAGAAGAGGTGCGAAACCGGCTAAATAAGATTAAAATAGATAAATCTCCGGGTCCGGATGGCATACACCCACGAGTACTAAGAGAACTAAGTAATGTAATAGATAAACCATTATTTCTTATTTTTAGTGACTCTATAGCAACAGGGTCTGTTCCGCAGGACTGGCGCATAGCAAATGTGGTGCCAATATTCAAAAAGGGCTCTAAAAGTGAACCTGGAAATTATAGGCCAGTAAGTCTAACCTCTATTGTTGGTAAAATATTTGAAGGATTTCTGAGGGATGTTATTCTGGATTATCTCAATGAGAATAACTGTTTAACTCCATATCAGCATGGGTTTATGAGAAATCGCTCCTGTCAAACCAATCTAATCAGTTTTTATGAAGAGGTAAGCTATAGACTGGACCACGGTGAGTCATTGGACGTGGTATATCTCGATTTTTCCAAAGCGTTTGATACCGTGCCGCACAAGAGGTTGGTACACAAAATGAGAATGCTTGGTCTGGGGGAAAATGTGTGTAAATGGGTTAGTAACTGGCTTAGTGATAGAAAGCAGAGGGTGGTTATAAATGGTATAGTCTCTAACTGGGTCGAAGTGACCAGTGGGGTACCGCAGGGGTCAGTATTGGGACCTGTTCTCTTCAACATATTCATTAATGATCTGGTAGAAGGTTTACACAGTAAAATATCGATATTTGCAGATGATACAAAACTATGTAAAGCAGTTAATACAAGAGAAGATAGTATTCTGCTACAGATGGATCTGGATAAGTTGGAAACTTGGGCTGAAAGGTGGCAGATGAGGTTTAACAATGATAAATGTAAGGTTATACACATGGGAAGAGGGAATCAATATCACCATTACACACTGAACGGGAAACCACTGGGTAAATCTGACAGGGAGAAGGACTTGGGGATCCTAGTTAATGATAAACTTACCTGGAGCAGCCAGTGCCAGGCAGCAGCTGCCAAGGCAAACAGGATCATGGGGTGCATTAAAAGAGGTCTGGATACACATGATGAGAGCATTATACTGCCTCTGTACAAATCCCTAGTTAGACCGCACATGGAGTACTGTGTCCAGTTTTGGGCACCGGTGCTCAGGAAGGATATAATGGAACTAGAGAGAGTACAAAGGAGGGCAACAAAATTAATAAAGGGGATGGGAGAACTACAATACCCAGATAGATTAGCGAAATTAGGATTATTTAGTCTAGAAAAAAGACGACTGAGGGGCGATCTAATAACCATGTATAAGTATATAAGGGGACAATACAAATATCTCGCTGAGGATCTGTTTATACCAAGGAAGGTGACGGGCACAAGGGGGCATTCTTTGCGTCTGGAGGAGAGAAGGTTTTTCCACCAACATAGAAGAGGATTCTTTACTGTTAGGGCAGTGAGAATCTGGAATTGCTTGCCTGAGGAGGTGGTGATGGCGAACTCAGTCGAGGGGTTCAAGAGAGGCCTGGATGTCTTCCTGGAGCAGAACAATATTGTATCATACAATTATTAGGTTCTGTAGAAGGACGTAGATCTGGGTATTTATTATGATGGAATATAGGCTGAACTGGATGGACAAATGTCTTTTTTCGGCCTTACTAACTATGTTACTATGTTACTATGTTACTATGATTAGGTAATTCAGAACCACAATAGACCTTGAAGTTCAGAGCACACAAAGTGACCTGACAATAACCAAAAGACATAGGACAAGCTCTGAGACGTGGGAACTCTGCTGACCGCAATCCCTAATCCTATCCAACCACACTAGAGGCAGCCGTGGATTGCGCCTAACGCTCCCTATGCAACTCGGCACAGCCTGAGAAACTAGCTAGGCCTAAGATAGAAAAACAAGCCTACCTTGCCTCGGAGAAATACCCCAAAGGAAAAGGCAGCCCCCCACATATAATGACTGTGAGTAGAGATGAAAATACAAACGCAGAGATGAAATAGATTTAGCAAAGTGAGGCACAACTTACTGAACAGACCGAAGATAGGAAAGATAACTTTGCGGTCAACACAAAACTCTACAAACAACCACGCAGAGGGGCAAAAAGACCCTCCGCACCGACTAACGGTACGGAGGTGCTCCCTCTGCGTCCCAGAGCTTCCAGCAAGCAAGAAAAACCAATTAAGCAAGCTGGACAGAAAAAATAGCAAAACAAAAATAACACAAGCAAAACTTAGCTTATGCAGAGCAGACGGCCACAGGAACGATCCAGGAGGAAGCAAGACCAATACTAGAACATTGACTGGAGTCCAGGAGCAAAGCACTAAGTGGAGTTAAATAGAGCAGCACCTAACGACTTCACCACATCACCTGAGGAAGGAAACTCAGAAGCCGCAGTACCACTCGTGACCACAGGAGGGAGCTCTGCCACAGAATTCACAACAGTACCCCCCCTTGAGGAGGCGTCACCGAACCCTCACCAGAGCCCCCAGGCCGACCAGGATGAGCCACATGAAAGGCACGAACAAGATCGGCAGCATGGACATCAGAGGCAAAGACCCAGGAATTATCTTCCTGACCATAACCCTTCCATTTAACCAGATACTGGAGTTTCCGTCTCGAAACACGAGAATCCAAAATCTTCTCCACAATATACTCCAACTCCCCCTCAACCAAAACCGGGGCAGGAGGATCAACAGATGGAACCATAGGTGCCACGTATCTCCGAAACAATGACCTATGGAATACGTTATGGATGGAAAAAGAATCTGGAAGGGTCAAACGAAAAGACACAGGATTAAGAACCTCAGAAATCCTACACGGACCAATGAAACGAGGCTTAAACTTAGGAGAGGAAACCTTCATAGGAATATGACGAGATGACAACCAAACCAAATCCCCAACACTAAGTCGGGGACCCACACAGCGTCTGCGATTAGCGAAACGTTGAGCCTTCTCCTGGGACAAGGTCAAATTGTCCACTACATGAGTCCAAATCTGCTGTAACCTGTCCACCACCGTATCCACACCAGGACAGTCCGAAGACTCAACCTGCCCTGAAGAGAAACGAGGATGGAACCCAGAGTTGCAGAAAAACGGCGAAACCAAGGTAGCCGAGCTGGCCCGATTATTAAGGGCGAACTCAGCCAAAGGCAAGAAGGACACCCAATCATCCTGATCAGCAGAAACAAAGCATCTCAGATATGTTTCCAAGGTCTGATTGGTTTGTTCGGTCTGGCCATTAGTCTGAGGATGGAAAGCCGAGGAAAAAGACAAATCAATGCCCATCCTAGCACAAAAAGCTCGCCAAAACCTCGAAACAAACTGGGAACCTCTGTCAGAAACGATGTTCTCTGGAATGCCATGTAAACGAACCACATGCTGGAAGAACAATGGCATCAAATCAGAGGAAGGTAATTTAGACAAGGGTACCAAATGGATCATCTTAGAGAAGCGATCACAAACCACCCAAATGACGACATTTTTTGAGAGACGGGGAGATCCGAAATAAAATCCATAGAGATATGTGTCCAAGGCCTCTTCGGGACCGGCAAGGGCAAAAGCAACCCACTGGCACGAGAACAGCAGGGCTTAGCCCGAGCACAAATCCCACAGGACTGCACAAAAGAACGCACATCCCGCGACAGAGACGGCCACCAAAAGGATCTAGCCACTAAATCTCTGGTACCAAAGATTCCAGGATGACCAGCCAACACCGAACAATGAACCTCAGAGATAACTTTATTCGTCCACCTATCAGGGTCAAACAGTTTCTCCGCTGGGCAACGATCAGGTTTATTAGCCTGAATATTTTGCAGCACCCGCCGCAAATCAGGGGAGATGGCAGACAAAATTACTCCCTCTTTGAGAATACCCGCCGGCTCAGACAAACCCGGAGAGTCGGGCACAAAACTCCTATACAGGGCATCCGCCTTCACATTTTTAGAGCCCGGAAGGTACGAAACCACAAAGTCAAAACGGGAGAAAAAGAGCGACCAACGAGCCTGTCTAGGATTCAACCGTTTGGCAGACTCGAGATAAGTCAAGTTCTTGGGATCAGTCAAGACCACCACGCGATGCTTAGCTCCTTCAAGCCAATGACGCCACTCCTCGAATGCCCACTTCATGGCCAGCAACTCTCGATTGCCAACATCATAATTTCGCTCAGCAGGCGAAAACTTCCTGGAAAAGAAGGCGCATGGTTTCATCACCGAGCAATCAGAACCTCTCTGCGACAAAACAGCCCCCGCTCCAATTTCAGAAGCATCAACCTCGACCTGGAACGGAAGGGAAACATCTGGTTGACACAACACAGGGGCAGAAGAAAAACGACGCTTTAACTCTTGAAAAGCTTCCACAGCAGCAGAAGACCAATTGACCACATCAGCACCCTTCTTGGTCAAATCGGTCAATGGTTTAGCAATACTAGAAAAATTACAGATGAAGCGACGATAAAAATTAGCAAAGCCCAGGAACTTTTGCAGACTCTTCAGAGATGTCGGCTGAGTCCAATCATAGATGGCCTGGACCTTAACAGGGTCCATCTCGATAGTAGAAGGGGAAAAAATGAACCCCAAAAATGAAACCTTCTGAACACCAAAGAGACACTTTGATCCCTTCACAAACAAAGAATTAGCACGCAGGACCTGGAACACCATTCTGACCTGCTTCACATGAGACTCCCAATCATCCGAGAAGACCAAAATATCATCCAAGTATACAATCAGGAATTTATCCAGGTACTCTCGGAAGATGTCATGCATAAAGGACTGAAACACCGATGGAGCATTGGCAAGTCCGAAAGGCATAACTAGGTACTCAAAATGGCCCTCGGGCGTATTAAATGCAGTGTTCCATTCATCGCCCCGCTTAATACGCACAAGATTATACGCACCACGAAGATCTATCTTGGTGAACCAACTAGCCCCCTTGATCCGAGCAAACAAATCAGATAGCAGCAGCAAGGGGTACTGAAATTTGACCGTGATTTTATTTAGAAGGCGGTAATCTATACAAGGTCTCACCGAACCATCCTTCTTGGCCACAAAAAACAACCCCGCTCCCAATGGCGACGATGACGGGCGAATATGACCCTTCTCCAAGGACTCCTTCACGTAACTCCGCATAGCGGCGTGCTCAGGTACAGATAAATTAAACAGTCGACCTTTAGGAAACTTACTACCAGGAATCAAATCGATAGCACAATCACAATCCCTATGCGGAGGTAGGGCATTGGACTTGGGCTCATCAAATACATCCCGGTAATCAGACAAGAACTCTGGGACCTCAAAGGGGTGGATGACGAAATAGACAGAAATGGGACATCACCATGTACCCCCTGACAACCCCAGCTGGACACAGACATTGATTTCCAATCTAATACTGGGTTATGGACTTGTAGCCATGGCAACCCCAACACGACCACATCATGCAGATTATGCAACACCAGAAAGCGAATATCCTCCTGGTGCGCAGGAGCCATGCACATGGTCAGCTGGGTCCAGTACTGAGGCTTATTCTTGGCCAAAGGCGTAGCATCAATTCCTCTCAATGGAATAGGACACTGCAAGGGCTCCAAGAAAAACCCACAACGCCTAGCATACTCCAAGTCCATCAAATTCAGGGCAGTGCCTGAATCCACAAATGCCATGACAGAATAAGATGACAAAGAGCAGATCAAAGTAACGGACAAAAGAGATTTTGACTGTACCGTACCAATGGTGGCAGACCTAGCGAACCGCTTAGTGCGCTTAGGACAATCGGAGATAGCATGAGTGGAATCACCACAGTAGAAACACAGCCCATTCTGACGTCTGTGTTCTTGCCGTTCAACTCTGGTCAAAGTCCTATCGCACTGCATAGGCTCAGGTTTATGCTCGGATAATACCGCCAAATGGTGCACAGATTTACGCTCACGCAAGCGTCGACCGATCTGAATGGCCAAAGACATAGACTCATTCAGACCAGCGGACATGGGAAATCCCACCATGACATCCTTAATGGCTTCAGAGAGACCCTTTCTGAAAATAGCTGCCAGCGCACCTTCATTCCATTGAGTGAGCACGGACCACTTTCTAAACTTCTGACAATAAATCTCTATCTCATCCTGACCCTGACACAGAGCCAGCAAATTTTTCTCTGCCTGATCCACCGAATTAGGTTCATCGTACAGCAATCCGAGCACCAGGAAAAACGCATCAATATTACATAATGCAGGATCTCCTGGTGCAAGGGAAAATGCCCAGTCTTGAGGGTCGCCACGTAATAAAGAAATAATGATCCTAACTTGTTGAACTGGGTCACCAGAGGAGCGAGGTTTCAAAGCCAGGAACAGTTTACAATTATTTTTGAAACTCAGAAATTTTGCTCTATCTCCAGAAAACAAATCAGGAATAGGAATTCTTGGTTCTAACATAGAATTCTGAACCACAAAGTCTTGAATATTTTGTACTCTTGCAGTGAGATGATCCACACATGAAGACAGACCTTTAATGTCCATCACTACACCTGTGTCCTGAACCACCCAAATGTCTAGGGGAAAAAAAAGGCAAAACACAGTGCAAAGAAAAAAAAATGGTCTCAGAACTTCTTTTTTCCCTCTATTGAGAAGCATTAGTACTTTGGGCCTCCAGTACTGTTATGATTAGGTAATTCAGAACCACAATGGACCTTGAAGTTCAGAGCACACAAAGTGACCTGACAATAACCAAAAGACATAGGACAAGCTCTGAGACGTGGGAACTCTGCTGACCACAATCCCTAATCCTATCCAACCACACTAGAGGCAGCCGTGGATTGCGCCTAACGCTCCCTATGCACAAAAAAGAAAAAGAAAAAAGAAGCCACTAGGACATATTCGCACACCACCAATAATACATATCAAAAAGGAACAACTTTATTGAAAGCATAATTAAAAACAGTTAAAATCAGTACAAACAACAGCTGCCTCCACCCACATATAAAGCCTGAACAATACTGCAAATACTGCAGAAATGGCACCAAAATGGTAGAAAATTGTTATACACAATATACATGTACTGGGATACAATACACAAAGTCAAAACCTGCTACTGGGCAAGGGTACATCCACAAATAAGGAACGTCAAGATATAATAGAAATGATAAATAAATGGTCCTTAGTAACCCTGTTTAACCAGGAGGTAGGCACACATTAAAGATCAAAGCATAATAAAGATGAAGCCACCCATATCACCTCTATATAGAGGCAAAAGCCCAGAGCAATACCATAAAGAAAGATACCCCAGACAAGGCAGAGTATAGCCCAGACACCCAATAGTCACCTGAAATGGAGAGGGTTAAAATGGCAACCAGACAATGTCACAGGCCCGGGAGGCAGCTGAGCCCAACGCGTATCGCGGCAAAAAAAGGCCGCTTCGTCTTCCCCTGACGAAGCGGCCTTTTTTTGCCGCGATACGCGTTGGGCTCAGCTGCCTCCCGGGCCTGTGACATTGTCTGGTTGCCATTTTAACCCTCTCCATTTCAGGTGACTATTGGGTGTCTGGGCTATACTCTGCCTTGTCTGGGGTATCTTTCTTTATGGTATTGCTCTGGGCTTTTGCCTCTATATAGAGGTGATATGGGTGGCTTCATCTTTATTATGCTTTGATCTTTAATGTGTGCCTACCTCCTGGTCAAACAGGGTTACTAAGGACCATTTATTTATCATTTCTATTATATCTTGACGTTCCTTATTTGTGGATGTACCCTTGCCCAGTAGCAGGTTTTGACTTTGTGTATTGTATCCCAGTACATGTATATTGTGTATAACAATTTTCTACCATTTTGGCGCCATTTCTGCAGTATTTGCAGTATTGTTCAGGCTTTATATGTGGGTGGACGCAGCTGTTGTTTGTACTGATTTTAACTGTTTTTAATTATGCTTTCAATAAAGTTGTTCCTTTTTGATATGTATTATTGGTGGTGTGCGAATATGTTCTAGTGGCTTCTTTTTTCTTTTTCTTTTTTGTGCCAATACTACTTCAGCCACCTTGGTTCGCACCCCCATCTTGTTCATATCAGTCTGTGGTATTAGAGTGTGTCAGCTTTTTTCTTGTTCCATAACGCTCCCTATGCAACTCGGCACAGCCTGAGAAACTAGCTAGGCCTAAGATAGAAAAACAAGCCTACCTTGCCTCAGAGAAATACCCTAAAGGAAAAGGCAGCCCCCCACATATAATGACTGTGAGTAGAGATGAAAATACAAACGCAGAGATTAAATAGATTTAGCAAACTGAGGCCCAACTTACTGAAGAGACCGAAGATAGGAAAGATAACTTTGCGGTCAACACAAAACCCTACAAACAACCACGCAGAGGGGCAAAAAGACCCTCCGCACCGACTAACGGTACGGAGGTGCTCCCTCTGCGTCCTAGAGCTTCCAGCAAGCAAGAGAAACCAATTAAGCAAGCTGGACAGAAAAAATAGCAAAACAAAAATAACACAAGCAAAACTTAGCTTATGCAGAGCAGACGGCCACAGGAACGATTCAGGAGGAAGCAAGACCAATACTAGAACATTGACTGGAATCCAGGAGCAAAGCACTAGGTGGAGTTAAATAGAGCAGCACCTAACGACTTCACCACATCACCTGAGGAAGGAAACTCAGAAGCCGCAGTACCACTCGTGACCACAGGAGGGAGCTCTGCCACAGAATTCACAACAGAGATGGCACACTCAGGACTGGCAGACAAGCAGAAAGGCCAATATTAATCTCCCACTGTTTTTTTTTTTTTCAGGGAGAATTTAGATACCAAATTTAAAAAAAACAAACACTAGGCTTTCTATGGCCCACTATTTAAGAGAGATGGCACACTCAAGACTGGCACACAAGCAGAAAGGCCAATATTAATCTCCCACTGTTTTTTTTATTTTTTCAGGGAGAATTTAGATACCAAATTAAAAAAAAAAACACTAGGCTTTCTATGGCCCACTATTTAAGAGAGATGGCACACTCAGGACTGGCACACAAGCAGAAAGGCCAATATTTATCTCCCACTGTTTTTTTAATTTTTTCAGGGAGAAGTTAGATACCAAATTAAAAAAAAAAAAACACTAGCCTTTCTATGGCCCACTAATTAAGAGAGATGGCACACTCAGGACTGGCACACAAGCAGAAAGGCCAATATTAATCTCCCACGTTTTTTTAATTTTTTAGGGAGAATTTAGATACCAAATTTAAAAAAAAAAAAAAAAAAAAAGGCTTTCTATGGCCCACTATTTAAGAGAGATGGCACACTCAGGACTGGCAGACAAGCAGAAAGGCCAATATTAATCTCCCACTGTTTTTTTTTTCAGGGAGAATTTAGATACCAAATTTAAAAAAAAAAAACACTAGGATTTCTATGGCCCACTATTTAAGAGAGATGGCACACTCAGGACTGGCACACAAGCAAAAAGGCCAATATTTATCTCCCACTGTTTTTTTAATTTTTTCAGGGAGAAGTTAGATACCAAATTAAAAAAAAAACACTAGGCTTTCTATGGCCCACTATCTAAGAGAGATGGCACACACAGGACTGGCACTCTAGCAGAAATGCCAATCTTAATCTCCCACAACTTATTTTTTTAGGGAGAATTAAAAAAAAAAAAAAAAAAGGGACTGTCCTACAATTACTATCTCCCTGCAGTAATCTCAGCCAGGTATGGCAGGCAGCAATAAGAAGGAGTGGACTGCTGCACAAATTAAATCAAATGTGTGGACAAACAAAAAAGATAGCTGTGCAGAAAGGAAGGAACAACAGGATTTGTGCTTTGAAAAAGCAGTTGGTTTGCACAGCGGCGTACACACAGCAATGCAGCAATCAGGGAGCCTTCTAGGGCAGCCCAATGAGCTACAGCGCTGAGGAAAAAAAAATGTAGCTTCCACTGTCCCTGCAAACAAAAGGTGGTGTTGGACAGTGGAAATCGCTACAGCACAAGCGGTTTGGTGGTTAATGGACCCTGCCTAACGCTATCCCTGCTTCTGACGAAGCGGCAGCAACCTCTCCCTATGCTCAGATCAGCAGCAGTAAGATGGCGGTCGGCGGGAACGCCTCTTTATAGCCCCTTTGACGCCGCAGACAGCAAGCCAATCACTGCAATGCCCTTCTCTAAGATGGTGGGGACCAGGACCTATGTCATCACGCTGCCCACACTCTGCGTCCACCTTCATTGGCTGAGAAATGGCGCTTTTAGCATCATTGAAACGCGACTTTGGCGCGAAAGTCGCGTACCGCATGGCCGACCCCACACAGGGGTCGGGTCGGGTTTTGTGAAACCCGACTGTGCCAAAAGTCGGCGACTTTTGAAAATGAACAATCCGTTTCGCTCAACCCTACTTGTAATAAGTTTTTTTCTTCCAAGGTTCTGACAATGGAGTTAAGAATGCCTCTTATTTACTTTGTCCCAAATATTTAACCAAGTGGAGAATGCAACTAATCAAATGTTTACTTTTAGGAGTGAAGAAAAAGACCTTTAAGTAACTTTTTTTTTCAGTGCTCTTAATTGGAACAAAAAATACATAGATTTAGTGCATTTGATTATATTAAACTGCATTCATTTTTTTTTTCAAATCAAATGTTTTATTTTTTTTTCTGTCTTGTGCACCAGAGAATATTCTTGATGTGCGACTTAAAAACCGTTGTGAGCAATGCTTTTAAAATGTATATTGTAATGGATATATATGAGGCAGAATTTGTAATTTTGGGTTAATTTGTGGCAAAAAAATCCACCTGAGCTGCACCATATTTCTTATGTATTTTAGATACTTTTTATGAGTTCTGAAAAAGAGAATGACCTAATAGGTAAGGGGCATGAATGAAAGTGTGATGCAATTCTCGCACATTTTTGGCATAAAGTAAGACAACTAGGGCTATGTTCCCATGATGAGTTTTGTTGACTTTTTAAGCTTGGTATTTTTGAAAAAGTGCAAGCCACCTATTTTACTTAATGGATGCAGAAATGGAGCAGACAATCTGTAACATCAGAAGCTCATTGTGGAAATGTAGCCTGAGAGGTGGTGTAAACTTAGGGTACCGTCACACTCAGCAACTTTCCAACGATCACGACCAGCGATACGACCTGGCCATGATCGTTGGAAAGTCGTTGTGTGGTCGCTGGAGAGCTGTCACACAGACAGCTCTCCAGCGACCAACGATGCCGAAGTCCCCGTGTAACAAGGGTAAACATCGGGTTACTAAGCGCAGGGCCGCGCTTAGCAACCCGATGTTTACTCTGGTTCCCAATTGTAAATGTAAAAAAAAAAACCACTACCTACTTACATTCTGGTGCCTGTCACGTCCCCGGCGTCCGCTTCCCTGCACTCCTCCTGCATCCTGTGTAAGCGCCGGCCGTAAAGCAGAGCGGTGACGTCACCGCTGTGCTCTGCTTTACGGCCGGCCGGCGCTGACACAGGATGCAGGAGGAGTGCAGGGAAGTGGACGCCGGGGACGTGACAGGCACCGGAATGTGAGTATGTGTTTTTTTTTTTTTTACATTTACAATGGTAACCAGGGTAAACATCGGGTTACTAAGCGCGGCCCTGCGCTTAGTAACCCGATATTTACCCTGGTTACCAGTGAACACATCGCTGGATCGGCGTCACACATGCTGATTCAGCGATGTCAGCGGGTGATCCAGCGACAAAATAAAGTTCCAGACTTTCAGCTCCGACCAGCGATGTCACAGCAGGATCCAGATCGCTGCTGCATGTCAAACACAACGATATCGCTATCCAGGACGCTGCAACGTCACGGATCGCTATCGTTATCGTTGTAATGTTGTTCAGTGTGAAGGTACCTTAAGACTAGACAGTCTTAAAATTAGATTTATCAAGAAACATGATCCTGTTTGATAAATCTGGTGCATCTTACTCCTTCAGTTTTAATAAATATTAAACAATATGTCAGTACTTTTGTGTGTGCATGTTAGGTTTAAAAAGCGTTACTTTTCTAAACGTGTTGGGTGGAACCTTGATCTATCCGGACTTCTTAAGCTGTCTCCACAACTTGTGGACTTTAGAGAAACGATGCTGGCCAGAGCGCTCGCGTATAGATCAGCTTCTTTCCATGATTGGCATACTATTCCACTACAAACGTACATATGACATCACGATTTATATTGGGTTTATCGATCAGTATGACTTCCATTTCCTACTATTAATATATAAACATCAACAAAATTTTTGGTATTCTTCTGTTAAATTAATAATAACCCAGAACGGTCACTGAATTAACTTGAAACTGACAAAACTAATTTTCTGCTGAAATTTACTGAATATCAACTATTGAAAATCAGACGTTGCTTTTGAATTGTGGCTAAAGAGAAAGATAAAAACAAACTAATGAAAATTGGGCATATTTTTCAAGCTGAGTGCATAAAATTTTGATGTAATTTGCACCCAAAAATGCGTTTTAAAAGAGAACTGACAGCTGCCATAGCCACCCTAATCCACCACCATGTACATATAGCAAGCTTTCCCTGCACTTTATCAAGCCCCTTTATGTGGCTAAGGCTGGGTTCACATTTGCTTATCTGTGCGCAGCGTTTGATCCGCATAGATCAGTATGAGTCATGCGTACATATCTTTAACATAGCGTATGCAGGGACATGCATTTGCATGCGTATGCGTATATATGCGACGTTTCGCTGTGTGTAGCGGTGTCCGGCGGACACAACATGTTGACTCAAGACAATGCATTACTGTCTATGGGAACGCATTGGTACGCAAGATCACTTCACACTAATCATGTCCACCAAATGATGTTACCACCTGCAAAATCCCTGCTGTTTAAAAGGGGGACTGGAGACAGGAAGTCCATTACTCTCAAGACTCTGGATGCAAGCACAAGACTCTGGACAAGACTCTGGATGTAAAGTATAGAAGCTTTGAAAATGTCTGTCTTTCCAGTGTATACTCTGTACTAATTTTTTGTTCTGTTCCTTGTAGACTGTTTGCTGATCCGGCCCTGGTGCTGCCGTCCTGGGGCTGGCGTCCTGGTGCTGCCGTCCTCTTGAAGTAAGTATAGAAACTTTGAAAATGTCTGTCTTTGCAGTCTGCACTCTGTACTAATTTTTTCTTCTGTTCCTTGTAGATTGCTTGCTGATCTGGTCCCTCACTGCCGTCCTGGTGCTGCCATCCTGGTGCTGTGCTGCTATCCGTCCTGGTGTTGTGCTGCTGTCCCTGCTCTGTGCTGCCTGACTGCTGTGCTGTTGGACTACTGACTGTAATGTAAGTATTGGTCTCTGCTCCCTATCTAACTTCACAACCTCCCCTCTCCCTCTATCTGTCCGCCATCTACTCACTTTCTCATCCCTGTCCTCCTCACCTGTCACCCATGTCCAGCAACATGTGCCCCCCCACAGAAACCTCGCACACCTTGACACCCACATGCTCTCTGACTCTATCCTACCACTAGCATCCATATCCTCACTCCACGACAGAGAAACTGCCACTAATTTCTACAATGCCACTCTTACATCAGCCATCAACTCGGTCGCCCCTGTCATGCATAGCAGAGTGCGACAAATCCAGAATTGCAGAATGGCGTTGGAAGAAAAGGCATTCGCAAGATGACTTCACTCCACTCAAACAAGCAACACTTGCATTCAAATCAGCTCTCACATCTGCTAGACAGGCCTATTTAACATTCCTCGAATCTTCTTTATCCCACAACCCCAAACAATTGTTCAACACTTTTAACTCCCTCCTCCGTCCACCACTGTCCCCACCCCCTGAGTTCCCTAATTGTAGCTGAGGACTTTGCCACACACTTCAAAAATAAGATAGAACAAGCAATGCAAGTCTTTATTGTCAAACCACCACAACTCCTTTGTATACCAGCGCAATGCCCTACCCCATAACTTCCCCCTGCAAAATCACCGAAGGGGAGCTTGCTCATCTTCTCTCCAAATCACACCTCACCACTTGTGCGCTTGACCCCATCCCAACCTACCTCCTCCCCAACCTCACCACCACACTAATCCCATCCCTAACCCATCTCTTCAACCTATCACTAACTTCTGGTACCTTCCCCTCTGCTTTCAAACATGCCAAAATCACACCTATCCTCAAAAAGCCATTCCTTGACCCAAGCGCTATGTCCAGCTATCGCCCCATATCTTTGCTCCCAAGACCTCCTTCTCTCATCCACGCTTATTCGCTCCTCACCCAATCGCCTCCAAAACTTCTCTCGAATATCCCCATCCTCTGGAATTCTGTGCCCCAACACGTCCGGTTATCCACCACATTTGGATCCTTCAAAAGAAACCTGAAAACCCACCCCTTCAAGAAAGCTTACAACCTGTAATGACCACACGGCCACCTCAACACCATTGGAGCTACTGCAACCCCCGACCCACTGTCTTTTTCCCCATAATCCTGTAGAATGTAAGCCCTCAAGGGCAGGGTCCTCTTCCCTCTGTTCGAGTCTGTCATTGTTTTTTACTGCAAGTGATCTTCGTATTTTGATGTAACCCCTTCTCATGTACAGCATCATGGAACTAATGGTGCTATACAAATAAATAATAATAATAGTAATAATAATAAAGTATTGGTGTCCATTGTTTTTTTTGTTTTTTTTGGCTACATTGTGTTTGGCTCTTAACCCCTTTACCCCCAAGGGTGGTTTGCACGTTATGGATCGGGCCAATTTTTACAATTCTGACCACTGTCCCTTTATGAGGTTATAACTCTGGAACGCTTCAACGGATCCCGGTGATTCTGACATTGTTTTCTCGTGACATATTGTACTTCATGATAGTGGTAAAATTTATTTGATATTACCTGCGTTTATTTGTGAAAAAAACGGAAACATGGCGAAAATTTTGAAAGTTTCGCAATTTTCCAACTTTGAATTTTTATGCAATTAAATCACAGAGATATGTCACACAAAATACTTAATAAGTAACATTTCCCACATGTCTACTTTACATCAGCACAATTTTGGAACCAAATTTTTTTTTTGTTAGGGAGTTATAAGGGTTAAAAGTTGACCAGCAATTTCTCATTTTTACAACACCATTTTATTTTAGGGACCACATCTCATTTGAAGTCATTTTGAGGGGTCTATATGATAGAAAATACCCAAGTGAGACACCATTCTAAAAGCTGCACCCCTCAAGGTTCTCAAAACCACATTCAAGAAGTTTATTAACCCTTCAGGTGTTTCACAGGAATTTTTGGAATGTTTAAATAAAAATTAACATTTAACTTTTTTTCACAAAAAATTTAATTCAGCTCCAATTTGTTTTATTTTGCCAAGAGTTACAGGAGAAAATGGACCCCAAACCTTGTTGTACAATTTGTCCTGAGTATGCCGATACCCCATAAGTGGAGGTAAACTACTGTTTGGGCGCATGACAGAGCTTGGAAGCGAAGGAGCGCCATTTGACTTTTTAATGCAAAATTGACTGGAATTGAGATGGGACTCCATGTTGCGTTTGGAGAACCACTGATGTGCCTAAACATTGAAACCCCCCACAAGTGACACCATTTTGGAAAGTAGACCCCCTAAGGAACTTATCTAGAGGTGTGGTGAGCACTTTGACCCACCAAGTGCTTCACAGAAGTTTATAATGCAGAACCGTAAAAATAAAAAATATTTTTTTTTTCACAAAAATTATCTTTTCGCCCCCAATTTTTTATTTTCCCAATGGTAAGAGAAGAAATTGGAACCAAAAAGTTGTTGCACAATTTGTCCTGAGTACTCTGATACCCCATATGTGGGGGTAAACCACTGTTTGGGCGCATGGGAGACCTCGGAAGGGAAGGAGCGCCGTTTGACCTTTCAATGCAAAATTGATAGGAATTGAGATGGGACGCCATGTTGCGTTTGAAGAGCCACTGATGTGCCTAAACATTGAAACCCCCCACAAGTGACACCATTTTGGAAAGTAGACCCCCTAAGGAACTTATCTAGAGGTGTGGTGAGCACTTTGACCCACCAAGAGCTTCACAGAAGTTTATAATTCAGAGCCGTAAAAATAAAAAAAAATTTTTTTCCCACAAATATTATTTTTTAGCCCCCAGTTTTGTATTTTCCCAAGGGTAACAGGAGAAATTGGACCCCAAAATTTGTTGTGCAATTTGTCCTGAGTGCGCTGATACCCCATATGTGGGGGGGAACCACCGTTTGGGCGCATGGGAAGGCTCGGAAGGGAAGGAGCGCCATTTGAAATACAGACTTAGATGGAAAGGTCTGCAGGCGTCACATTGCGTTTGCAGAGCCCCTAATGTACCTAAACAGTAGAAACCCCCCACAAGTGACCCCATATTGGAAACTAGACCCCCAAAGGAACTTATCTAGATGTGTTGTGAGAACTTTGAGCCCCCAAGTGTTTCACTACAGTTTCTAACGCAGAGCCGTGAAAAAAAAAAAATTCCCCCCAAAATTATTTTTTAGCCCCCAGTTTTGTATTTTCTCGAGGGTAACAGGAGAATTTGGACCCCAAAATTTGTTGTCCAATTTGTCCTGAGTGCGCTGATGCCCCATATGTGGGGAGGAACCACCGTTTGGGCGCATGGGAGGGCTCGGAAGGAAAGGAGCGCCATTTGGAATGCAGACTTAGATGGAATGGTCTGCAGGCGTCACATTGCATTTACAGAGCCCCTAATGTACCTAAACAGTAGAAACCCCCCACAAGTGACCCCATATTGGAAACTAGACCCCACCACGAACTTATCTAGATGTGTTGTGAGAACTTTGAGCCCCCAAGTGTTTCACTACAGTTTATAACGCAGAGCCGTAAAAATTAAAAAAAATTTTTTTCCCACAAAACTTATTTTTTAGCCCCCAGTTTTGTATTTTCCCAAGGGTAACAGGAGAAATTGGACCCCAAAAGTTGTTGTCCAATTTGTCCTGAGTACGCTGATACCCCATATGTTGGGGTAAACTCCTGTTTGGGCACACGGGAGAGCTCGGAAGGGAAGGAGCACTGTTTTACTTTTTCAACGCAGAATTGGCTGGAATTGAGATCGGACGCCATGTCGCGTTTGGAGAGCCCCTGATGTGTCTAAACAGTGGAAACCCCCCAATTATAACTGAAACCCTAATCCAAACACACCCCTAACCCTAATTCCAATGGTAACCCTAACCACACCTCTAACCCAGACACACCCCTAACCCTAATCCCAACCCTATTCCCAACCGCAATTGTAATCCAAACCCTTACCCTAACTTTAGCCCCATCCCTAACTGTAGCCTTAACCCTAACTGTAGCCTTAACCCTAACTGTAGCCTTAACCCTAACTGTAGCCTTAACCCTAGCCCTAACCCTAGCCCTAACCATAACCCTAGCCCTAACCCTAGCCCTAACCCTAGCCCTAACCCTAGCCCTAACCCTAGCCCTAGTCCTAACCCTAACCCTAGCCCTAACCCTAGCCCTAACCCTAGCCCTAACCCTAACCCTAACCCTAGCCCTAACCCTAACCCTAACCCTAGCCCTAACCCTAACCCTAGCCCTAACCCTAGCCCTAACCCTAACCCTAGCCCTAACCCTAACCCTAGCCCTAACCCTAACCCTAGCCCTAACCCTAATGGGAAGATGGAAATAAATACATTTTTTAAATTTTTTTTATTTTTCCATAACTAAGGGGGTAATGAAGGGGGGTTTGATTTACTTTTATAGCGGGTTTTTTAGCGGATTTTTATGATTGGCAGCCGTCACTCACTGAAAGACGCTTTTTATTGCAAAAAATATTTTTTGCGTTACCACATTTTGAGAGCTATAATTTTTCCATATTTGAATCCACAGAGTCATGTGAGGTCTTGTTTTTTGCGGGACGAGTTGACGTTTTTATTGGTAACACTTTCCGGCACGTGACATTTTTTGATCGCTTTTTATTCCGATTTTTGTGAGGCAGAATTAGCAAAAACCAGCTATTCATGAATTTCTTTTGGGGGAGGCGTTTATACCGTTCCGCGTTTGGTAAAATTGATAAAGCAGTTTTATTCTTTGGGTCAGTACGATTACAGAGATACCTCATTTATATCATTTTTTTATGTTTTGGCGCTTTTATACGATAAAAACTATTTTATAGGAAAAATAATTATTTTTGCATCGCTTTATTCTGAGGACTATAACTTTTTTATTTTTTTGCTGATGTTGCTGTATGGTGGCTTGTTTTTTGCGGGACAAGATGATGCTTTCAGTGGTATCATGGTTATTTATATCTGTCTTTTTGATCGCGTGTTATTCCACTTTTTGTTCGGCGGTATGATAATAAAGCGTTGTTTTTTGCCTCGTTTTTTTTTTTTTTTCTTACGGTGTTTACTGAAGGGGTTAACTAGTGGGCCAGTTTTATCGGTTGGGTCATTACGGACGTGGCGATACTAAATATGTGTACTTTTATTGTTTTGTTTTTTTTATTTAGATAAAGAAATGTATTTATGGGAATAATATTTTTTTTTTTTTCATTATTTAGGATTTTTTTTTTTTTTTTTTACACACTTGTAAAAAATTTTTTTAACTTTTTTACTTTGTCCCAGGGGGGGACAATACAGATCGGCGATCTGCCAGTTTGCACAGCACTCTGACAGATCACCGATCTGTCAAACAGCGCTGCAGCGTTACCAAGTGCCTGCTCTGAGCAGGCACTTGGTAAGCCACCTCCCTCCCTGCAGGACCCGGATCCGCGGCCATCTTGGATCCAGGACTTGCTGCAGGGAGGAGGTAAGAGACCCCCGGAGCAACGTGATCACATCGCGTTGCTGCGGGGGTCTCAGGGAAGCCCGCAGGGAGCCCCCTCCCTGCGCGATGCTTCCCTGCACCGCCGGCACATCGCGATCATGTTTGATCGCGGTGTGCCGGGGGTTAATGTGCCGGGGGCGGTCCGTGACCGCTCCTGGCACATAGTGCCGGATGTCAGCTGCGATAAGCAGCTGACACCCGGCTGCGATCGGCCGTGCTCCCCCCGTGAGCGCGGCCGATCGCCTATGACGTACTATTCCGTCCTTGGGAAGTAAAGCCCACCCCACATGGACGGAATAGTGTGTCTAATGGCAGAAAGGGGTTAAAAAGTAAAATTTTTCTTTTCTGTTCTTTTCTCTAGTGTTTCACTTGACTGCTGCCTGCTCTTCCAACATGTCCTCCACTGAAGCTTCAGAAAGTGGATATGACACTGATTATGTAATCTCATTTGATTTACTGACTGGCAATACTATACATGTGGTAAATCATGTATTTTCTTTACTGGTATCTTCCAGTGCGGAAGAGCAGGAGCAGTCGAGTGGAAATTATTCTTCCGAGGGTTGTCGGCCTCAAGTTGCTGAGGAGGAAAGACAGGGTGTAAGAAGCCTTTATAAGAGTTGTAATTGAATTTGTTTTCAGTTTTACTTACAAATTAATTTTTTGTATTTCATCTATAGGTTCCACAACGTGAGGAAGGACAACGTGAAATACACAATGACCTACTTATTCAAGCTGTGCAAGAGCAAGCAACGTTGTGGGACCCCTGTGATCAGAATCATTCCGACTCAGCCTTGATCCGACGACTCTGGGAAGAAGTGGCAACATGGCTGCTGGCTGACTGGGACTGTGCCACGCCACATACCAGAAAGGATTTTCGTAAGTATTGCAATGTTGTCTGACGCAGCAGTGAACCTGTTAATGTAGGTGTATTGTTTTACAATACATTTTTTCCTTTTTTTCCCCTTCACAGTGAAGAGAATAAAAGTTTGTTGGCGTTCGATGGAGGATCACTTCAATAAGGACATGAGAGAGGAGATTCGGGTTCGAAGTGGTCATGCTCCAAAAGTCAGAACATATAAGTACCATTTTTAGCTTTCTTTTCTCTTTCAAATACTTTTTATTGAACATTTGGAAATTTTAACATTGCATTTTGTCGAAAGTAATACGCTTCTCAATTAGGGAAGAGACGGTGGGAAGAGGGGAGGAAGGGAGAGGGAAAAGGATACGGGAAGAGAGAAGGAGAGACAGGTATATGTTATACCTGAAAAGAAGTGACAGACATACATATGCTTAAAATTGACCAATATTTAGAATTGAGAGTCCTCAGTGGTTGATACCTTTTAATGGCTAGATGGTAACAAATTGCAAGCTTTCGAGACTACACAGATCTCTTCATCAGGCAACAACTAAAAGAAATTCTGAAGAATCACATATTTATGCACAAATGTATGTATTATGTATTAAAATTGACCAAGTAAGTTGACATGCATATGCTTAAAATTCACCAAGTAAGTTGCTTGAATTCTAAATCAGCTTTCTTTTCTGAAGCCTGCGGTTGCTCAGCGAATGTGAGTATCTTTTGTGTTGTCTTACTATTACACTGGTCAACGCAATTTTTCTGGCAAAAGGTTTTAAAGCATATTTTAAGTCAATTTAGGCTGCTGATTACTAATATGAACTCTGTTTTTGGCTATAACATCAGGATTTCGAGATATTTTCAATTTTTGGTGAAAATTACTCCTAATTTTTTATGATAAAAACACATGATTTTCGGTACTACATTTTGTATATTTTTAATCAAGGAATAACAAAGATTACAAAGTCTATGTACAGCAAATCAATTATACTTACAGAATTAAACTACAAAATATAAAAACACATATATATGACACACAGATAAATGACAAATGGCAGTTATTTGAACTTTCTTTTCTTGGCTGATCTGTGATGTACAGCTTCTGGGTTGTCTCTCATCAAGCTCCAGCAATAGTCAGCCATCATATGTGAGTCCCACCGGCCTTGATACCGTTGTTCCATTGTTTTAATGTCCTGATGAAAACGCTCCCCTTGTTCCTCGCTCACATCCCCAAGGTTCTCTGGAAAAAAGTCCTAAAGGCTGTGTAAATAGTGAATCTTGATACTCATTCTACATCCAAGATTTCGCAGACTCATTAGTAGCTCTTCCACAATCTCTTCATAGTTGTCTGCTTTCTTATTCCCTAGAAAATTCTGCACCACATTACAAAATGCATTCCAATCTCTTTCTTCTGTCTCATTCATTCATATGATAAAATTTGGGTCTCTCATAAGTGTTCTTATTTGAGGTCCATCAAATATTCCAGCCTTTTCTTCTCTTCACTAAGACCAGGAAAAGTTGAACATATATAGTTAAAGCATTCTCCACTGTGATTGAGAGCTTTGACGAACTGCTTCATCAATCCAAGTTTCATGTGTAAAGGAGGAAAGACAATGTCCTTCCTATCCACTAGAGGATCATGGAAGACATTCTTATTGCCAGATGCCAAACTCTGTCGCTGAGGCCATTCAGTTTTCACCCAATGCTCTGCTGTAGCTCTACTGTCCCAGTAGCACAGAAAACAAGGGTGTTATCATAACAAATGGGAATTATGCATGTTCAAAGAAAACAAAGATATTCTCACGTTTATTGGGAGACTAAATGAAAACTAAATTTACCTTAGCGAACCGTATAAATCGGCACTTTTCATACACTACTTATATTTATCATGGAATTCATGAAAATGGGCTATATACCTAGAGCGCAAAAACGTGATGTGATAGAGAAATTATAAGATCAGATTTGAATTCAGCACCCTCAAATTAGTCTAAAACTGTTCTTAAAGTCCATGCCAGAATTTTTTATTTTTTTTTGTAGACCAGTGTTATTTAAACTTTTTATTTTTTTTTACTGATGTTTTTCATCTTTTTTCCACACAGAACCTGGAGCACCACACAATCT
Organism: Ranitomeya imitator; assembly: GCF_032444005.1. Lineage (NCBI taxonomy): Eukaryota > Metazoa > Chordata > Amphibia > Anura > Dendrobatidae > Ranitomeya > Ranitomeya imitator. The sequence goes on from NC_091284.1 coordinate 226,577,942, forward strand.
GGATCTTCCTCTGTTGGAGCGGTCCCTCATCGACCAGCCAACGAACAGGCCCAATCCCAATCATCCACCAGCGATGGAGCAACCAGGCAGGCTTCACAGGCTGGGGAACAGGAAGCCGGTCCATCTGGTTTTCCCCTCTCCCAGCCCTCTGCCACTACTTTACTTGGGTCTGCTCACCAGTGGCAGAGGGCCTGGGAGAGGACAGTCATGCCCGAGTTCGTTCACTTAGGCTCTATCTTCCAGGATGGGATGAAGCCGGTTGTAGAAAGACTGTATAGTGTGTTCACTCAGGTGATCACACTTTTCCAGGAAGTACACAGATGCTTTGACTGCTTGGATGCCGACCTTATTAGAACAGCGCAACATTATTTTTCTGCTATAGAGCGGGGTGTGTCGGAAAACCTTACGCCTGAACTCCAGCTGAATGTGATGCAGGCCTGCCAGGCTGCTTACTGCCAGGCAATGCAGCAGTTCTGGTTCTACCAGCAGCCACACAAAGCATTTTCAACACAGCAACAAGGGCAGTGACGGAAGAAGACGGCGACGTATAGTCCACCACCACCGCTGGACACCAGGGCTATTCCACCACTACCCAGCTACTCCATTCTGAAGCCACCACGATGCCGAGTCCTGCAGCATGCCAGTCTGAAGCCACCACAATGCTGAGTCCTGCAGCACGCAATTCTGAAGCCACCACCATGCCGAGTCCTGCAGCACGCCAGCCTCAAGCCACCACCATGCCGAGTCCTGCAGCATGCTAGACTCAAGCCACCACTCCCACACATCCAATAAAAAAAGCTCTGCTCAGCACTGCCAGAAGAGGAAGACTTGGAGCGCCAAACATCGCACCAAAACTGTCCAACCACCTCCATCCTCACCTCCCAATGTGGCTATGTTTTCTAATTTGTCTCTCCCTTCCAATGTGTCTCTCCATTCCCACGATTCCCATCCATGACCTCCCAGACCCCATGCATTTTATAGGCCCTTCCCCTAGAACCCCTTCGTCATCCACTCATGGTAGCCACTCATCCCAGCTCCACCCCCCCAGGTCTGCAATATTTCACCCTCTGACTTACCCCAAAGCTAATTAGTGATTTTATTGTTTAATAAAATTTGCTTTTGTTTGCACAATCACTGTGTTTTCTTTGTCTCTTTCTGCGCTGCAAACACACACACGTGTGCATTGTATTGTTGAGGTAACTTATAACGGGTGTTTCACTAGAGTTGTTTTATTATTAAAGTCAGCAAATGTTACAGGTACAGAACATTACAGGTACATAACATTAAAGGTACTGTACATTTGACTTACAGCTTAAACCATTTCAGCTTGCCATGCCACATGTCCAATATCAGAAACAAAGTAGGCAGCCAATTTATTCCTCATTTGAGCAACTTCCACTGTAGTCCTTAGAGGGTGAGCATGGTAATCCTGCAATGTGGTATTAACAGGTTCCTCAAGTTCAAAGTGGGGTCGCTCTTTTGACAGGATGAAATTATGCAGAACAACACACACTTTCACAACCTCATCAATTGTCTAATTTTTAAGATTGATAGCTGTACCCAAAATCTGCCATTTAGCTGCCAGCAAACCAAAGGCACACTCCACAGTTCTTCATGCCCTTGTCAGTCGGTAGTTGAACATCCTTTTTGTGTGAATCAAGTCCCGACGCGAGTATGGTTTTATGAGATTGGCACACATTTGAAATGCCTCATCCCCAACAACAACAAACGACATTGGTGGTCCTCCAGTGTTCGGAAGAGGTGGTGGCAGTGGAAAATTGAAATTATTATCATGCAAACATTGGCCATGTCAGAGCTTTTGAAAGTCTGCGAGTCATTTCCTTGTCCAAATGAGCCAACGTCAACGGCGACAAATCGACACTCTGCATCTGCAATCACTATGAGAACAATGGAAAAATATGTTTTATAATTGAAGTATCTGGATCCACTTCCAGCAGGTTTCAGAATCCGAATGTGTTTGCCGTCCACATCCCCACGCAGTTTGGAAAATGACTAATTTAATTGAATTTTTTTCTGCTTTTTTTAGTCAGAGTTCAGTTGTTTGTTGGGAGAGGAATTTTGCACGCAGAACGTCACACAATGCCCGGGAGGTGTCTACAACAATCCCAGAAAGGGTGGACACTCCAATTTCAATGATAAATCCAGATTCTGATTGAAGCTCTCCACGCTAACATCCATCTTGCAGCAGGATACAGCATCAAAAGACAAGGCTTTCATCTGTGCAGTGTATCTATATATAGAAATCCCATGAGCACACCCAATGTGTGTGTCTTTTGTCAAGGAAATTCTCCTGGAAAAGCATTGTCCTATTGAACGCATGCGCATAAACAGCGCAAACACATTCAAAAACGCATAAAAACGCATGCACACACAGCGTTTTTTGGCCATCATGCGTAAAAGATCATGTGGATAAAAAACGCTGCGTTAAAATGCATTTGCGTGCGTTTTTGCACGTATTTGCACATGCAGGTGACACTGTGCGCACAGAAACGCTAATGTGAACCTAGCCTTAGCGATTGTTGAATTAATATCAAATTTATTTTGAAGCTGGTAATTTGCCTGTTTAATTTGTGACACACAGAGGCAGTAAGACCGGCCTCTTGCGTTTTATATGTAATCTTAATTTTAAGCATACAGAGCAGTGGACAAGAGGGATGTGAACAGACTTTATACTCCATCTTGCAGTCTCATTTGGACTCAACTGTTCTTTGTCTAATCCTTAGTTTTTTACTCCTCTTCTAGCCACCTTATTTCTCTGGGCAGAAAATGTGTCCTTTCTAGTGTCAAAAAAGTGTTTGTGTAATGTACTGTACATGTCAACTTTTTATAAGGCAAGGATCCCCAACCTGTATCTCTAGAACCACATGTGGCTTGCGGTCCCATTAATTTTGGCTCGTGGCTGTCAGCCAGCTTGGTGGATTCGTTCCAGGTCTTGCAACAGGTATGAAGAGCACATCTCAAAATGGTGAATTTTGAGAGTAGTCCTGCACCGAAGAGTAAATTTGGATGCACTTATGCGGTCTTAGGGGTTTAGAAATAATCTACATATGGTAAGCAGGAGACAGGATGATACTACCTGTCAGAGAGTGCTTAATGGGAGAATTCTGAATGGTGGTATTGTGGGAACTAGTGATGAGCGAGCATGCTCACCACTACTCGTTACACGCCCGAGCATCTCACTGCTCGAGATGCTCAGAGCTCGCCAAGTATTTCGGGGTTGCTCGGTGGGAGCTCAGGTCCCCGCCCTGCATGTTTGGCGCTCTCTAGAGCGCCAAAGAACATGCAGGGTTTGTCTGCCACACACTGTAATGCCGCAGCCATGTTGGTTGTGGCATTACAGTGGTTGCCTGGCCGCACAGCATCATCAGGTCTATATCAGACCTAGCGCCGCAATGCTCTCACAGTTTACTACGGAATCAGGCAGTGTAGGGGGAGTTGCTGCTGAGCTAGGGAGAGATTTGTTTGCTTCATATTTAGTGTGGGTATACCATATATTATACACATATCCATCTAAACTAACAGTCCTTCTGAGGACTAATAAAGCTGCATAGATATCAGTGCTAGGCAGGCAGTGTATGTAGCAGACTGCAGTGCATATAGCAAGAGGGTCCATTCCAGTTCTGTCTGCTGCTGCTGCTATTACAGGTATTTCTAGACATACCCCCAGATATCAGGGGTCAGGAATAATTTTTTTTACAGGCCAGCTATTTAAAACTGTGGTTTGTCCATCACACATGGATCAGAGATAAAAGTGCGCTCCAAATTCTGCCTTTTCTGGCCTCCCTTTAAATTTTGTTGCAGTATGTTTGCAAAGTTATTGGCGCCAGTTTGCTGGTAAAAATAGTTACATACAAGCCAGCTAATTAAAACTGTGGTTTGTCCATCACAAGGATCACATACAAGTTCGCTCCAAACTCAGCCATTTGTAGTGAATGTGGAAAATATTGTCCTTCATTTAAAATGGGCAAGGCGCATGCAAGTGACAGGAAACTGGACGTGATGGTGCATGTAGAGGCCGAAACCTTTGGCAAGCTGAAATTGTGCCACAACAAACATCCACATCTTCTCGCCCGACCTTCCTGTATGAATTACTTGGGGACCGCAGCACACCAATATTGAACCCAGAGCAGTGTCAAAAGGTTGCTGGTTGGATAGCGGATAATGCTTCCAGTCACTTTGCCACTACTACCACCCTGTCTTCCACACGGTCAAGTCTCAGTAGCCGTGAGTCTGAACCTCATATTCCTCACCCTGATCCTCCTTCCTCCCACTATGCTGAGTGCCCGGAGACAACTAATCCCACATTTGGACACTCCGAAGAGCTGTTCACTTTTCCATTTATAGATTCGGTACTCTTCCCGGTCCACTTGAAGCTGGGCAAGAGGAGATGCCATGTAACGATGCCCAAAAATTTGAGCAGCCACGGTCACCTGAGGGCGACAGTGGGAACGTGACACAAGAGTTGGATGATGATGAGATACAATTGCCAGAAAGTCAGGAGGAGGATTAGGGTACGGAAGTGGAAGATGTGGTGGTGAATGATATAGTAACTGACCCAAGCTGGCAGGAAGACATGCAGAGCGAGGACAGCAGCACACAGAGGGAGGTAGGCGTAGCACCCCAACAGGCAGGAAGAAGCAGTGTGGTGGCTGCAGAGAGAAGGCGGGCAACCGTTCGCCGTAACACCAACACGCCGGAAGTTGCCAGTCCAACTGTTAGGTCTTCCCGAGTCTTGTTGTTTTTTAAACTCTGCCGATAACCCCAAAAAGGCCATTTGCACCACCTGCCATACCAGCATCAGCAGGGGTAGCAAAACTACCAGCCTGACCACCACCAGCATGATCAGGCACATGGCAGCAAAGCACCCGACTTTGTGGGCCGAACCCCAGGGTCCACGAACAGTGTCTGCGGGTTATACCACTGCTTCTTCTGCTGTTTTGTGTGAAAGCCAATTCCCTGTCCATGATGCATGCGAAGATGCCTCCTGCCGCAACATTAGCCCTCAAAAATGCAGTTACTGGCAAAGTCCATGGACACGTGGACAAGTGCTTATGGGCAGGGACGGTACATCTCGCTGATGGCACACTGGGTGAACATAGTGGAAGCCGGGACCCAGTCAGACCTTTGGATGGATCACGTCTTCCCAACCCTGAGGATTGTGGACCCTACGTCAATAAGGGTTGCCCCTACAGTCTACAGCTCCTGCACCTCCTCCTCCACCTCTTCTTCAGCCTTCATCTCCGAAATGACCACATCAGTCACAAGCTGAAGCACTGCAGCACTGCCTCAGCCAAGCGGCAACAGGTTGTGCTGAAGGTATTATGCTTAGGTGACAAACCACACAATGCTGAAGAGTTGTGGACAGCTCTGAAAGAGCAGGCAGATCTGTAGCTGACATCGCTGAACCTACAGCCATGCATGGTCGTGTGTGACAATGGCCGGAACCTGGTGGCGGCTTTGAGGTGAGGCGAGCTCACACACGTACCATGCCTGGCCCATGTACTTAACCTCATTGTTCAACGGTTTCTCAAAAGCTACCCGGACCTGCCGAATCTGCTTGTGAAAGTACGCCGCCTGTGTGCCCATTTTAGAAAGTCAGCTACAGCTTCCGCCGCCCTTGCCCTGCTTCAGCAGCGTTTGCAACTTTCGGCTCACCGACTGATGTGTGATGTCCCCACATGTTGGAACTTTACACTGCAGATGTTGGAAAGGATTTGTGAGCAGAAGAGGGCAGTTGTTGACTACCAGCTTCATCAAGGCCATCGATGTTCAGTTCAGACTCCACACATAAGACCTCTGGATGTCAGACATATGTACCATCCTGCAAAACTTTGAGGACCCCACCAAGATGGTGACCGGCGATGACACCATAATTATCATCACCATCCCACTTCTATGTGTTCTGAAAAACGCTCTGATCACAATCAAAGAGGATGCATTGCAGGCGGAGCACAATGATATGGAGCAAGGAGCCATACCGGGTGATTACACACAGCCCAGCCTCATCTCATCCCAATGTGGATTGGATGACAATGAGGAAGAGGAGGAAGAACGTGAGCTACTTTCATGTGCTATAGACAGTACTACATGCACAACTGTCATACCATCTGCTCAGTGTGGATGGCCTGAGGACAGGGAGGAGGAGAAGGAGGAGGAGGAGAGCATGGTTAGTCGCCCTCTTGGTGAGGACACGGAAGTCTTGCCTGTTACCTGTCTGGCACGCATGGCTGAGTTTATGTTACGCTGCCTTTTCCATGACCCTCATGTTCTCAAATTTTTGGGTGACAGTCATTACTGGTTGTTGACACTTCTAGACCCATGCTACAAGGAGAACTTTCTACCTCTTATTCCAGAGGCAGACAGGTCAACTAAAATGTGGCAGTACAAGAAGGCCCTCGTTGCGGAATTATTAAAAAATTCCCATGTACGCTGCCAGGGTCCCCTGTATGCTGCCTGGGGCCCCTGTGTGCTGCCAGGGTCCCCTGTATGCTGCCTGGGGCCCCGTGTGCTGCCTGGGGCCCTGTGTGCTGCCTGGGACCCCGTTTGCTGTCTCTGCCCCCGTTTGCTGCCTGGGGCTCTGTTATTGAGAAGATCACTCAATGGTTCTCAAAAGCTTGAAAAATCTGATCTACAGCAGCTGGGGTATATTCTGACCTGGAGGGGTATAATCTGGCATAGGCCAATTTATACCCCAGGGTATATTCTGGCCCAGAAGGGTATAAACTGGCCTAGGCCACTTTAACCCTGTGTATATTCTGGGCAGGGGGGGGTTAATCTGGCCTGTTACATTGGATCTTCAGCCTCAACAAGGACATTCTCCAATGCAAGTTCTTCAGGCTCACCACTGAAATGCTCCACTACCAGGTGTTCAGCCTCAACACTGACATTCTCCACTGCCGGGTGTTCATCCTCAAAACCGCAGTGCTCCAATGTCGGTTCTTCAACCTCAACACTGATATTCTCCAATGCAGGTTCTTCAGGCTAAACACTTCAATGCTCCACTGCCGGGTGTTCAGCCTCAGCACTGACATTCTCCACTGCTGGATCTTGATCCTCAACACTGCAATTCTCCAATGCAGGTTCTTCAAGCTCAACACTGCAATTCACTACATAGACAAATAGTATGGGATTACCAACTTCCTAATAATGGGAACTTTGGTTTCATGTGGCCATCCTGTACATGTACATCCTGTACTTCAAAGGGGTATTGGGGTTCGTCTAAATTTGATGCAGGGCAGGCCTTGCATGCAATGCATAAGCAAACAGTATGGGAGTACCAAATTACTAATAATGGGAACAATGCTTTCAGGCGGCCCTCCTGTACGTCTCGTCAAAGGGTTAGTGGGGGGCATCCAAATTTGGGGCAGGTGTTGCATTCACTGCATAGGCAAACAGAATGGGAGTACCAACTTTCTAATAATGGTTACAATGCTTTCAGGTGGCCATCCAGTACGTCTGTTCACAGGGTTATTGGGGTGCGTGTAACTTTGGAGCTGGGCAGGCCTTGCATTCAATGTACAGGCAAACAGTATGGGAGTACCAAATTACTAATAATGAGAACATTGCTTTCAGGTGGCCATCCTGTACGTGGCTTCAAAGGAGTATTGGGGTGCGTCTAAATTTGATGCAGGACAGGCCTTGCATGCCATGCATAAACAAACAGTATGGGAGTACCAACTTTCTAATAATGGGAACAATGCTTTCAGGTGGCCATCCATTACGTCTATTCAAAGGATTATTGGGGTGCGTTGTAACTTTGGGGCTGGGCAGACCTTGCATTCAATGCACAGGCAAGCAGTATGGGAGTACCAAATTACTAATGGGAACAATGCTTTCAGGTGTATATCCTGTACGTGGCTTCAAAGGGGTATTGGAGTGCTTTTAAATTTGATGCAATGCATAAGCAAACAGTATGGGAGCACCAACTTCCTAATAATGGGAACAATGCTTTCAGGTGGCCATCCAGTACATCTGTTCAAAGGGTTATTGGGGTGTGTGTAACTTTAGGGCTGGGCAGGCCTTGCATTCAATGCATAGACAAACAGTATGGGAGTACCAAATTACTAATAATGGGAACAATGCTTTCAGATGGCCCTCCTGTATGTCTCGTCAAAGGATTAGTGGGGGGCATCCAAATCTGGGGCAAGTGTTGCATTCACTGCATAGGCAAACAAACCAAAAGTTCCAGCAACAAACATCCAAAATCAGGTTATTGAGTGGACGTTAAAAACTTCATTTTATTGCAATCCCTTTAAAAACATGATGTTAAAATAGTGAGTGAGGGATTACGCGTTTCGAACAAAAGTGTTCTTAATCATAACCATTGCAAACAGCGTGGAAGTACCAAATTACTAATAATGAGAACAATGCTTTCAGATGGACATCCTGTACGCTTCCAAGGGGTATTGGGGTGTGTCTAAATTTGATGTAGGGCGGGCCTTGCATGCAATGCATAAGCAAACAGTATGGTAGTACCAACTTCCTAATAGTGAGAACATTGTTTTCAGGAGGCCATCCAGTACATGGCTTCAAAGGGGTATTGGGGTGTGTCTAAATTTTGGGCAGCCCTGCCACTCACTGCATACGCAATAACATGATAGTAGACCCACTTGTAATGGGAACAACAAAGCATAGCTGGCTGATGGCCCTTTAAGAATAATAAAGGCTGCCGGATGGCCCTATAAAAATAGGGTTTGTGACTTTCAGAGTCCCTCCTTCATAAATGAAACAGGATGTGTCAGATGATGTGTCACACACCACATGGCCAGATAAGGTTGCTAAAATGACATTACCCAGTGATTGCATTTGTCTTGGTCGAAAGCAATGCTAAAGTTGAAAAATGCATCAAAAGCGCTACGTATGAACATAGCCCAAGTGGTGGAGGAGCATTTTTGTTTTAGGTTATTTATTTTGCCTTATATACCAACCATTACCCTGGAAAGGATGTTCCTTAACATATTTCCCGGGAAAATCTATTTTGGTTTCGTTTTTGTATGTTTTATTGTGAGTCTGTGAAAATGGCGTAAGACTGACAACATTGTTCACAGCAGTGACCTGGGAGTCAGAAATGCTTACAGGGGTCCATGATGTTCCCATGTCATTTGAGCACTGTTGCCATCGATTTCCACAGTTTATAGACCCTCTAAAACCCCCGAGGGGGCCGCTTCAAAAAGGCTTGAGTTTCCCATAGACTTACATTGGGCTCGTTGCTCGGGTCGAGCACCCTCTAAAACCCCCGAGGGGGCCGCTTCAAAAAGGCTTGAGTTTCCCATAGACTTACATTGGGCTCGTTGCTTGGGTCGAGCACCCGAGCAGTACAATAAGCTCGACCCGAGCAACGAGCACCTGAGCATTTTAGTGCACGCCCATCACTAGCGCTCTCCTATTATATTCATCAAACATTTAGTAAAATCAGTATGTGAACAGAGCCGTGCACTGGCAGTTAACTAAAACTCTGGTACACAGCAGACCTGCGGGCCTTTTTTAGAGGCTTGTCTCCTATAAAGTGCTGAAATGTGTCATCAGATACTGTAGATTACCGTAACTACTAATTTTCAGTAATGTTTTTCAAATTTTAACGAAATAAAAAATGGTGACATTTTGTGTTTTTCACTGTGGTCTGTGAAGATACTATATGCATGTTTATTCTTTATGAATCTGATCTTGCTGCCTTAATAGATGATGGTGTTGGATTATCTCTCCTGGATCCAGCTCCATGAGCTGCCAGTTCTCTTTGTTTTTCAGTGCATTAGGATGCCAATTCCACTAAATGCACTTTTCTGACATCATGCTCACAGGTAGTAGCATAGCTACCTGGGTGGGGCAGAGGATGCATTTGCCTCCCCCTCTGGAGCTACGTTACCCTTAACTGTATTGGCGTGCACAGCACACCGATACTGTTACTCCCTGAAGTAGGGAAGGGAGACACGATCTTCCCACACTACCGCTCTCTGTTCTGTAGAGCACAAATCGATTTAATCCTGTGGTCTGCAGATGGGCCGAGACTTCGAAGCATGTGCACAACATCAAAGTCTCTGTGCGGAGACATCATTGAGCCACACGGGGACTCTGACTTCCTGTCGGTGTAATGACAGTCGGCGTGTTGGTGTGCTCAAGCTTCAGTGATAAAGTCATCAGGATCCTGGATTAGGTGAATATAGGATTGTTTTTAAATTAATACTTGTGGGGGCATCATAAATAATGGAAGTCCCTAATACAGTGCGGGAGGCCTGATATATTATAGGAAATACTGTGGGGCCCATATAAACTGTAAGGTCCATTGCAGAGCAGGAGCTAAAGCGGGAGTCATTATACCGTATAGGAGCTAAAGTAGGGCCTATTTGTCACGGGTGTGTCAGACGCTGCAGACATGCACACTGCATCTGGCTGCAGAAAGTCTCAGTGGTTGGCCTTGCAGGCTAGTGGCCACCTCCCCCGTCCTTAATGGTGTCACCTGGATCTGGCTGTTTATAACTCCCCTCCCAACTTCCTGTTGGGAGTTGCTGGTGTTATTTTCTATTTGCACTTCTCTGTTGAGGCTTGGAGCTGTAGCAGTCTGCTAGCCTCCTCTTTAGAGTTTGGAGAGCGTTGGTGTTTCTGCCTGAGTCTACTCAAACTAAGTGTCTCCCTTGTTTCATTTATCCTAGCTGTTTTTAGTTTTAGTGGGGTTCGACCAGCGTTTACCCTTTCCTTCCCTAAGCAGGGCTTACCGCTAGGGTCTGGCAGGGATTAGGTATCCTGCTCGGCGATAGGTGCGAAACCTATTTAGGGTCTCTTAGGGAAGACAGGGTGATGTTATATCTGCCTAGAAGTCTCCCCTCCTCGCTTCCCTAGTATTGAGGCCCCCCTTCCTCTCATCCCTTTGTGTTGCACTTAGTCTGTCCTACACTGTGCGTGACATTAACACCCACCATTCACGATTGCAAAAGAAAAAATAAATAAAACATTTTTGACAAGTTTTTTTTGTGTGTGTTATTTCTCTGTGTTTTTTTTCTTGTGCTGAGTTCATGGATCCTGTTTCTGTGCTGGCAGAGCAGCTGCAGAGGTTGTCACTGGAGGTGACTGGCCTTCGTTCTGAGGTTCAGCAGCAATGGCGGCGGCTGCAGTCTCCTATTGTGGGGGAATCTGCAGGTAGGCGGATCCAGCTTGAACCCTAAATTGCCCTCCTGTAAAGGTTTAAGTGCTGGAACTAAATAAAACAGACGCATTGATTAAGGTGGAGAATATTTTGGCCACAGCCTTTTTATTCAATTCAATTTAATTTAATTCAATAACATATAATCAAAATTATCAATCATTTCCAACTTTAACTGGCTGAGAACTCCATCTTTTAAATCAATGTGACGAAAAGAAAATTCGCCAATCGACGGCAAAAACTTACAAAACACCTGGTTCAGATGCTTCCTTATCTTCTCACAGAACTTCAGCTATGCAAACTTGACCCACAAAATTCTAGGAATAATTTATGAAAAAATATTCGAACTCCAGGAAATAACACAGAAATCATTTGCAAATTTTTTTTCAGAATAAACAGAAGATCAACTGCACCCAACTTCCCGATGTCATTACCTCCTTAATGAACAATAATAATGTCTGGTGCAGGAAATTTGTCATGCATCATTAACACTTGATCAATTAAACCATCCCATTTCTGCCCTCTGACTCCCATCCAGTACACTCTTACTCGATAGGTGATAATGACAGATTCGGTCCATAGCACTGTTCTTCTGCTCTTTGCTCTGCCCAGTGTATGAAAGAATAACCGAGAATCCAAACTGTGAAACCTGTAAAAACTATATAATAAGGATGTTAAGGATTATTACTTTCTAATATACAGCTGATAGCAGTTCGTCTCCCACCTACCCAGCCATTTTATAATTGATTCATGCAAACCCAATCTTGCGCCTCTGTCGCAGCTCCAATTCGAAATGAATGAGTAGAAAAATATTTACCACCCAAACCCAAATTAAACAAGCATTTACGTAAAATGCTTCTTAATTGGAACTGCGACAGAGGCATACCAGACTGATGTAAAAGCAGATGCTCACCACCACTGGGGCGCACTTTTAAATAAGCTTTAATCAGACAAACCGGACATATTTGGGCATCCAGGAAACACATTAATTTAAGACTAACACCTCTCTCTTGTTGATCTGTTTTGGACCTTATAATATGAAGTACTATATGTGTATCCCTCACCAACAAATGTTGCAACCTCAGACCATCCGCACTCAACTTACCCCTCGGGAGCACTTCCCCAATCCTTAGCAAGCCGAAAAGTAAAAGGGAATCAGCTGCGTAAAAAAGCATACACTCAAATATGTTAAAACAACAAGACAAAGAAACTATACAAATGTTACTCAAAATAGCCGGGGTAAGGCTACGTTCACATTAGCGTTACGCTAATGTGCGTCGCTGTTGCGTCGGCGACGCAGCGGCGACGCGCCCCTATGTTTAACATAGGGGACGCGTGCGTTTTTTTGGTCGCGTTTTTTGACACGTGCGTCGTTTCCGACGCTAGCGTCGGACGCAAGAAAATGCAACAAGTTGCATTTTTCGTGCGTCCGATTTTCGTCAAAAAACGACGCACGCGTCGCAAAACGCAGCGTTTTTGCGCACGTTTTGCGCGCGTTTTTTGTGCGTCGTGCGTTGCGTCGCCGACACACCGGCGCGCAATGCAAATGTGAACGTAGCCTAATAGGGCACCTACCATCACTAACGCAATGATTTTTTTTATACCCCTTTAAAACCTGCTTTACTATAAAGTAACTATTCAATGGTCGTGCAATAAAATTTTTTAAGAAAAAGAAAATGCCTGACAATTGTTTAACTACCGTCGAGGACGCTAAACCTGTTTCATAAAATCTCATGCAAAAAACAACGCCGGATGTTCAGAGTTCTTAAATCACAAATCATACTCCTACAAAAAGATGTCCATTGCTCCCAAGCTGATACATATCCGCTCCGCATAGAGGCCACTACTGAACGCGCCAAAAGATTCATTACGAGGACCAAAGTATACCCCATATATATTCCGGACTGTCCATTCACGTTCCTTTGGCCTCTGGGGCGAGGTTGAAGAACTTGACAAACTGCAAATGAGAAAGCGCATCAGCTATTACTTTAGATTTACCATCAATGTGCACAGTCTTCAACCAAATGTTAAATCTAAGACACAACAAAACCAAATGCCTAAGTAGTTTTACCACTAAAACACAGCAGGAAGAAAGACAATTGCTGGCAAAAACCACACCTTTATTATCCGATCTAAGGAAAATTCACTTGCTAGCCAGCCTACTGCCTCACAGCACCAATGCAACCACTACCGGAAAAAACTCTAACAGAACCATGTTCTTAGTTACTCCATTAACTACCCAGGACCAATGCCATGTAGCACAACTCCACTTACCATTCCAGTACACACCAAACCCAACTGAACCTGAAGCATCCGTGAACAACTTCAAGTCCTCACCCGCAACAAAAGGATTCCTCCAAACAGCAATACCATTGGAATCTCTTAAAAACTCGAACCAATCTTCTAAATCTTCCTTAATATCACTAGTAATCCATACATGAAAAGAAGGATTCCTTATACCAGCAATGTGCATAGCTAAGCTCCTGCATAAAACCCTTCCCATTAGGATATCTGTGGAAGCAAAAGCAAGCAATCCAAGCAAAGATTCAACCTCTTTAACAGTAGACTTCTTACTTCTATAAATAGATAATAAAACATGCACACATTTCTCCACTTTATTTACTGGAAGTCTAAATTTACCCTTGATCGTATCAATTAGTATGCTTAGATACTCGGTGCAAATAGATGGAAAAACTGTCTTGTCACTTACAAGCGGAATACCAAAATCATTACAAACCAACCAGTAGCGTAGCAATCGGGGGGGCAAAGGGTGCAGGCGCCCAGTGCCCGGTGCTCAGAGGGGGCCCACCCAGAGCTATGCTACTGTAACTGTATCGGCGTGCAATACAGTTACCTTCTGCAGAAGAGCAGGGAGAATCGATCTCCCTGCTCTGCTGCCGGCCACTATGGGGCCCCTGAGCAGGTGTGGGGGGCCCGGTGCCAGCAGTGGGCTGCTCGCCTTTCATCGCAAGGTCAGCTGTACCGGCATTTAGCCGATACAGCTGACTGCAATGATGAGGGAAGGGAAGGAGCGCTGCGCTCCTTCCCCATCATCCCTCCATCAGCGTCTGACATGGGTAATGCTGACAGCGGGCGCGATGACGTCACTGCTGGGCGCCCGCTGTTAGGAGATCAGGGGGCGCTCAGAGCAGCGCAGGAAACAGGAAGACGAGAGGTGAATATTTATTTTTTATGGGGTGCTGCCTAATATTACAGGGTCTGCCTATGGGGGTCTGCCTGATACTACAGGGTCTGCCTATGGGGGGTCTGCCTAATACTACAGGGTCTGCCTATGGGGGGTCTGTCTTATACTACAGGGTCTGCCTATGGGGGGTTTGCCTAATACTACAGGATCTGCCTATGGGGGGTCTTGTTATGACCTGGTGGTTAGGACAATAATGGACCAGGTGGTAAGAGCACACGGAAAGACCTGATAGTTACTAATAGTACAGGACAAGCTCTGGGACGTGGGAACTCTGCTGACCGCAATCCCTAATCCTATCACACACACTAGAAATAGCAGGGGATTGCTCCTAACGCTCCCTATGCAACTCGTCAAAGCCTAAGGAACTAGCTAGCCCTAAAGAGAGAAAAATGAAGCCTACCTTGCCTCAGAGAAATTCCCCAAAGGAAAAGGCAGCCCCCCACATATAATGACTGTGAGTAAGATGAAAATCACAAACACAGAGATGAAATAGATTTAGCAAAGAGAGGTCCGACTTACTGAACAGAAAGAGGATAGGAAAGGTGACTTTGCGGTCAGCACAAAAACTAAAAAAAAAACACGCAGAGGGCGCAAAAGACCCTCCGCACCGACTCACGGTGCGGAGGCGCTCCCTCTGCGTCCCAGAGCTTCCAGCAAGCAAGACAAAAATCAAAATAGCAAGCTGGACAGAAAAATAGCAAACAAGAGAAAAACAAGCAGGAACTTAGCTTCTGCTGGAGAAGACAGGTCACAGGAACGATCCAGGAGCGAACAGACCAATACTGGAACATTGACAGGTGGCATGGAGCAATGATCTAAGTGGAGTTAAATAGAGCAGCCAGCTAACGAATTAACCTCGTCACCTGTGGAAGGAAACTCAGAAGCCGCAGCCCCACTCACAACCACCAGAGGAAGCCCATGGACAGAACCAGCCGAAGTGCCATTCATGACCACAGGAGGGAGCTTGACAACAGAATTCACAACAGTACCCCCCCTTGAGGAGGGGTCACAGAACCCTCACCAGAGCCCCCAGGCCGACCAGGACGATCCAAATGAAAGGCACGAACCAGATCGGCAGCATGAACATCAGAGGCAAAGACCCAGGAATTATCTTCCTGACCATAACCCTTCCACTTGACCAGGTACTGGAGTTTCCGTCTCGAAATACGAGAATCCAAAATCTTCTCCACCACATACTCCAACTCCCCCTCAACCAACACCGGGGCAGGAGGATCAACGGATGGAACCACAGGCGCCACGTATCTCCGCAACAACGACCTATGGAATACATTATGGAAGGCAAAAGAAGCTGGAAGGGTCAAACTAAATGACACAGGATTGAGAACCTCAGAAATCTTATACGGACCAATGAAACGAGGCTTAAACTTAGGAGTGGAAACCTTCATAGGAACATAACGAGATGACAACCAAACCAAATCCCCAACACGAAGTCGGGGACCCACACAGCGCCGGCGGTTAGCGAAACGTTGAGCCTTCTCCTGGGACAATGTCAAATTGTCCACCACATGAGTCCAGATCTGCTGCAACCTATCCACCACATTATCTACACCAGGACAGTCCGAAGACTCAACCTGCCCTGAAGAGAAACGAGGATGGAAACCAGAATTGCAGAAAAACGGCAAAACCAAAGTAGCCGAGCTGGCCCGATTATTAAGGGCGAACTCAGCCAAAGGCAAAAAGGACACCCAATCATCCTGATCAGCAGAAACAAAGCATCTCAGATATGTTTCCAAAGTCTGATTAGTTCGTTCGGTTTGGCCATTTGTCTGAGGATGGAAAGCCGAGGAAAAAGACAAATCAATGCCCATCCTAGCACAAAAGGATCGCCAAAACCTTGAAACAAACTGGGAACCTCTGTCCGAAACGATGTTCTCCGGAATGCCATGTAAACGAACCACATGCTGGAAAAACAATGGCACCAAATCAGAGGAGGAAGGCAATTTAGACAAGGGTACCAAATGGACCATCTTAGAGAAGCGATCACAAACCACCCAAATGACCGACATCTTTTGAGAGACAGGGAGATCCGAAATAAAATCCATAGAAATATGCATCCAGGGCCTCTTCGGGACCGGCAAGGGCAAAAGCAACCCACTGGCACGAGAACAGCAGGGCTTAGCCCGAGCACAAGTCCCACAGGACTGCACAAAAGAACGCACATCCCGTGACAAAGACGGCCACCAAAAGGATCTAGCCACCAAATCTCTGGTACCAAAGATTCCAGGATGACCAGGCAACACCGAACAATGAACCTCAGAGATAACTCTACTAGTCCATTTATCAGGGACAAACAGTTTCTCCGCTGGGCAACGGTCAGGTCTATCAGCCTGAAATTTTTGCAGCACCCGCCGCAAATCAAGGGAGATGGCAGACAAAATTACCCCTTCTCTGAGAATACCCGCCGGCTCAGGAACACCCAGAGAGTCGGACACAAAACTCCTTGACAGGGCATCAGCCTTCACATTCTTAGAGCCCGGAAGGTACGAAACCACAAAATCAAAACGGGAGAAAAATAGCGACCAACGAGCCTGTCTAGGATTCAACCGTTTGGCAGACTCGAGATAAGTCAAATTCTTGTGATCCGTCAAGACCACCACGCGATGCTTGGCTCCTTCAAGCCAATGACGCCACTCCTCGAATGCCCACTTCATGGCCAACAACTCTCGATTGCCAACATCATAATTGTGCTCAGCAGGTGAAAACTTTCTAGAAAAGAAGGCACATGGTTTCATCACCGAGCCATCAGAACTTCTTTGCGACAAAACAGCCCCTGCTCCAATCTCAGAAGCATCAACCTCGACCTGAAGCGGGAGCGAAACATCTGGCTGGCACAACACAGGGGCAGAAAAAAAACAACGCTTCAGCTCCTGAAAAGCTTCCACAGCCGCAGAAGACCAATTGACCACATCAGCACCCTTCTTGGTCAAATCAGTCAACGGTTTAGCAACACTAGAAAAATTACTGATGAAGCGACGATAAAAATTAGCAAAGCCCAGGAACTTTTGCAGGCTCTTCACAGATGTCGGCTGAGTCCAATCATAAATGGCCTGGACTTTAACAGGGTCCATCTCGATAGTAGAAGGGGAAAAGATGAACCCCAAAAATGAAACCTTCTGAACTCCAAAGAGACACTTTGACCCCTTCACAAACAAAGAATTAGCACGAAGGACCTGGAACACCATTCTGACCTGCTTCACGTGAGACTCCCAATCATCCGAGAAGACCAAAATATCATCCAAATATACAATCAGGAATTTATCCAGGTGCTCTCAGAAGATGTCATGCATAAAGGACTGAAATACTGATGGAGCATTGGAAAGCCCGAATGGCATAACCAGGTACTCAAAATGGCCCTCGGGCGTATTAAATGCTGTTTTCCATTCATCGCCCTGTTTAATACGCACAAGATTATACGCCCCTCGAAGATCTATCTTGGTGAACCAACTAGCCCCTTTAATACGAGCAAACAAATCAGACAGCAGCGGCAAAGGATACTGAAATTTACTGTGATCTTATTAAGAAGGCGGTAATCAATACAAGGTCTCAAAGAACCATCCTTCTTGGCCACAAAAAAGAACCCTGCTCCTAACGGTGATGACGACGGGCGAATATGACCTTTCTCCAAGGATTCCTTTATATAACTCCGCATAGCGGCGTGTTCTGGCACAGATAAATTGAACAGTCGGCCCTTAGGAGACTTACTACCAGGAATCAAATTAATAGCACAATCGCAATCTCTATGAGGAGGTAGGGCACTGGATTTGGGCTCATCAAATACATCCCGGTAATCCGACAAAAACTCCGGGACTTCAGAAGGGGTGGATGACGAAATAGACAAAAATGGAACATCACCATGTACCCCCTGACAACCCCAGCTGGACACAGACATAGATTTCCAATCCAATACTGGATTATGGACCTGTAGCCATGGCAACACCAAAACAACCACATCATGCAGATTATGCAACACCAAAAAGCGAATATCCTCCTGATGTGCAGGAGCCATGCACATGGTCAATTGGGTCCAGTACTGAGGCTTATTCTTGGCCAAAGGCGTAGCATCAATTCCTCTCAATGGAATAGGATACTGTAAGGGCTCCAAGAAAAAACCACAGCACCTAGCAAACTCCAAGTCCATCAAATTCAGGGCAGCGCCTGAATCCACAAATGCCATAACAGAATAGGATGACAAAGAGCAAATCAGAGTAATGGATAAAAGAAATTTCGACTGTACCGTACCAATGGTGGCAGACCTAGCGAACCGCTTAGTGCGCTTAGGACAATCGGAGATAGCATGAGTGGAATCACCACAGTAAAAACACAGCCCATTCCGACGTCTGTGTTCTTGCCGTTCAGCTTTGGTCAAAGTACTATCACATTGCATAGGCTCAGGTCTATGCTCAGATAATACCGCCAAATGGTGCACAGCTTTACGCTCACGCAAGCGTCGATCGATCTGAATGGCCAAAGACATAGACTCATTCAGACCAGCAGGCATGGGAAATCCCACCATGACATCCTTAAGGGCTTCAGAGAGACCCTTTCTGAAAATTGCTGCCAGGGCACATTCATTCCACTGAGTGAGTACAGACCACTTCCTAAACTTCTGACAATATATCTCTACCTCATCCTGACCCTGACACAGAGCCAGCAAGATTTTCTCTGCCTGATCCACTGAATTTGGTTCATCATAGAGCAATCCAAGTGCCAGAAAAAACGCATCAACATCACATAATGCCGGATCTCCTGGCGCAAGGGAAAATGCCCAGTCTTGAGGGTCGCCACGTAACAAAGAAATAATGATTTTCACTTGTTGAACAGGGTCACCTGAGGAGCGAGATTTCAAAGCAAGAAACAATTTACAATTATTTTTGAAATTCAGAAACTTAGATCTATCCCCAAAAAACAAATCAGGAATTGGAATCCTAGGCTCTGACATCGGATTCTGAACCACAAAATCCTGAATGTTTTGTACCCTTGCAGTGAGATTATCCATCCAAGAGGACAGACCTTGAATGTCCATATCCACACCTGTATCCTGAACCACCCAGAGGTCTAGGGGAAAAGAAAGGCAAAACACAGTGCAAAGAAAAAAAAATGGTCTCAGAACTTCTCTTATCCCTCTATTGAGATGCATTAATACTTTGGGCCACCTGTACTGTTATGACCTGGTGGTTAGTACAATAATGGACCAGGTGGTAAGAGCACACGGAAAGACCTGATAGTTAATAATACTACAGGACAAGCTCTGGGATGTGGGAACTCTGCTGACCGCAATCCCTAATCCTATCACACACACTAGAAATAGCCGTGGATTGCTCCTAACGCTCCCTATGCAACTCGTCAAAGCCTAAGGGACTAGCTAGCCCTAAAGAGAGAAAAATAAAGCTTACCTTGCCTCAGAGAAATTCCCCAAAGGAAAAGGCAGCCCCCCACATATAATGACTGTGAGTAAGATGAAAATCACAAACACAGAGATGAAATAGATTTAGCAAAGAGAGGCCCGACTTACTGAACAGAAAGAGGATAGGAAAGGTGACTTTGCGGTCAGCACAAAAACTACAAAAAAACCACGCAGAGGGCGCAAAAGACCCTCCGCACCGACTCACGGTGCGGAGGCGCTCCCTCTGCGTCCTAGAGCTTCCAGCAAGCAAGACAAAAATCAAAATAGCAAGCTGGACAGAAAAATAGCAAACAAGAGAAAAACAAGCAGGAACTTAGCTTCTGCTGGAGAAGACAGGTCACAGGAACGATCCAGGAGCGAACAGACCAATACTGGAACACTGACAGGTGGCATGGAGCAATGATCTAAGTGGAGTTAAATAGAGCAGCCAGCTAACGAATTAACCTCGTCACCTGTGGAAGGAAACTCAGAAGCCGCAGCCCCACTCACAACCACCAGAGGAAGCCCATGGACAGAACCAGCCGAAGTACCATTCCACAGGAGGGAGCTTGACAACAGAATTCACAACAGGGTCTGCCTTATACTACAAGGGCTGCCTATGGGGTTCTGCCTAATACTACAGGGTCTGCCTATGGGGGGTCTGTCTTATACTACAGGGTCTGCCTGTGGGGGGTTGCCTATGGGGGGTCTACCTGATACTACAGAATCTGCCCATGGGGTCTGCCTAATTTTACAGGGTCTGCCTATAAGGGTGCTGCTTTATACTACAGGGTCTGCCTGCGGGGTGCTACCTTATACAGGGTCTGCCTATGGGGTGCTGTCTTATACTACAGGGTCTGCTTATGGGGTGCTGTCTTATACTACAGGGGTCTGCCTATAGGGGTGCTGCTTTATACTACAGGGTCTGCCTATGGGGTGTTGTCTTATACTACAGTGTCTGCCTATGGGGGTGCTGCTTTATACTACAGGGTCTGCCTGCGGGATGCTGTCTTATACTACAGGGTTTGCCTATGGGGGTGCTGTCTTATACTACCAGGTCAGCCTAAGGGGGTGCTGTCTTATACTACAGGGTCTGCCTATAGGAGTGCTACCTTATACTACAGAATCTGCCTATGGGGTGCTGTCTTACGCTACAGGGTCTGCCTATGGGGGTGCTGCTTTATACTACAGGGTCTGCCTGTGGGATGCTGCCTTATACTACAGGGTCTGCCTATGGGCGTGCTGCCTTATACCACAGGGTCTGCCTATAGGGGTGCTGTTTTATACTACAGGGTCTGCCTATGGGGTGCTGCCTTTTACGACAGGGTCTGCCTATGGGGTGCTGCCTTATACTACAGAGTCTGCCAATGGGTACTGCCTTGTGCTATAGAGTCTGCCTATGGGGGGTGTATTTTACAATATGGAGCAGGCCTATGGGGAGTGCATTATACTATATTGAGGACTATCTGGTGCATTATACTATATTGATGAGTATCTGGTGCATTATACTATACTAGATGGAGGCCCGATTCTAACGCATCAGGTATTCTAGAATATGTATGTCCATGTAGTATATAGCACATCCACGTTGTATATTGCGCAGCCCACATAGTATATTGTGCAGCCCACGTAGTATATTGCCCAGCCCACGTACTACATTGCGCAGCCCACGTTGTATATTGCGCAGCCCACGTAGTATATTGCACAGCCGACGTTGTATATTGCGCAGCCCACGTAGTATATTTCACAGCCCACGTAGTATATTGCCCAGCCCACGCAGTACATTGCGCAGCCCGCGTTGTATATTGCGCAGCCCACGTAGTATATGCAACTACAACAGAAAAAGGTGTATGCAGAACAAGGACATTATTAAGGGCAAAAAGGATAAATTTCTAAGGGATAAAATGGACTATGCGGAGGGAAGAGCGTTTAGATGATCACACCAGGGCAACAAAAGGATGACAAGTAGGAGACAACAGAGTCAGGATGTGAATACTGGAAAAGGAGCTCAGGATATGGCCTCGAGCGATTTTTTATCTACCGACACCAGCGACCGAGAAAGCGGCACAGACGGGGGAGAAGGAAGCATGATGGGCCGCAAAAAGAGGAGTGGCAAACGCAGGGAGTGGTCACCGAGCTTCAAGCGGGTCACTCGCTACAACAACCGCAAGCGGTAGAAATTGATGCTGTGGATATGGATAAGTTGAATATCATTAACCTGTCTTCATATGACCTGTCTGATGCCGAAAAGGAATTATTGTCGAGGGGTCTATCCTTCTCTCCGATGAGTACCCTCGATAAATTCGAGCTAACAAAAGATTTATATCTGTTCTGCAGACAAATGACTTTTAGATTGCTATATCAAAATCCCTCGGTACTGGGTGACCTAACGGACACGGATAGACAACTACTACGGGATCTGACAGATCTGCTCGACGAGAATGAGAACTACCAAGGTAGGCGTAAGTTCAATGGGAGGCTACCCTCACAGGCTACGCCATCTTTTACCCTTTTTCCAGCTATCCAAACGTTCTTTGAAAAAACAAGCAGGGATATCCAGAATTTGAGGTTGGATGAATTTGGTCAAAACAACTTGACAAGGGAAGAGAAAAGGGCGCTCAAGACTCTGAGAAATAATGAGGCCTTTGAAATAAAGGAGACGGATAAGGGGGTAACATAGTGCTGTGGCCCAAGGATATGTATTGTAAGGAGGCTAAGAGACAACTGGGCGCGACCCACGGCACTATGTTGCCCTACCCTCGGATCCGACATCGGTCTTTAAATCTAGTCTGGATAGACTGTTGAATAATGCATATGCCGATAATATCATAGATAAGAAGGAGCGGGATTTTCTCACAGTCAAACACCCGGTGGTTCCGACGTTATATATGTTACCTAAGGTGCACAAGTCACTGTCGGAACCACCGGGTAGACCCATTGTTTCGGGGATTGGGGGACTCTATGAAAAGTCATGCATTTATTTGGATTTTTTTCTGCAGCCCATTGTCCTAAAACTGAATTCATACATACGGGATTCATCTTTCCTGATCCAGCAATTGGACCCCCTGGTATTACCTGATGACATCATCTTGGCCACACTTGATGTGGAGGCGTTATACACCAACATCGACCATGATCTAGGTATTGTAGCTGTTGGTTATTTCTTGGACAAATTTTCGACAGGAAACAGAGGACACGACTCGTTTGTTTTGGACCTTCTTAGAATGATATTGGAAAAAAATTACTTTATCTTCGATAGGGTCTTTTATAAACAGGTGTCTGGTACTGCTATGGGGGCGAGGTGCGCGCCCCCATATGCGAATTTCTTTATGGGGTGGTGGGAGGAGACCCAGGTGACCAAGAATCGGTACTTTCATGAGAATGTTCTGAAGTGGTACTGATTCATCGATGATATCATTAACTTATGGACGGGCACAACTGAAGCATTGGAGGATTTTGTTAAAGAGCTAAACACTAACCAGTGTAATATCCGACTAACATCATGTTATTCTAGGAGCTCGGTGAACTTCTTGGACTTGAATGTGATGGTCAAAGACAACCACATCAATACCACTCTTTTCCGGAAGAAAACGGCGACTAATAATATCTTACAATACTCCAGCTTTCACCCAAGCCACCTGCGGAACAGCATCCCAAAAGGACAGTTCCTGCGAGTCAGGAGGAACTGTAGTACGATGACGAACTTTAAGGACGAATCAAGATTACTTACCAACCGCTTTCGAGAACGTGGTTACCCACGTAAGGTCATTTTAAGGGCATTTGAATACTCATGACAGAGACCAAGGGAGGAGGTTCTGAATACACAGCGGAAGAACAACAAGAACCAACTAAGCCTCATAACTAGATTTAACAACCAGTGGGGTGATATACATCATATAATGGAGATGAATTGGGAAATTTTACTTAGTGATGCAAGACTGAGGACCTTTATCCCAAGCAGGCCGAGGGTTGTGGCGAGGCGAGCGACAAATCTAAAGGACTGTTTTTCAAGGAGCCATTTCAGACGTCCAACGTCCAGAACACGTTCAGGTAATGCCATTATTGGCTCCTTCCCATGTGGTAACTGCTCTATATGCCCATTTATGGTGACTGAGCTGGGAGTGTCTATCCCCTCTGTATTCTGTACCCTTCCAGGTGAAATCGAGATCTTATTTTAATTGCCGAACACGAAATCTGGTTTATGCCCTTATTTGTGGCTGTCAGAAAATTTATGTTGGGCAAACCACCCAAGAGCTGCGGCGTAGGGTGCAACAGCACATTTCGAGCATATCTACGGTCAAAAGTGATAGGGACAAGGTGAAACAGATTACGTCTGTGGCAACACATTTTTTGGAGTTTCATAAGGGTAGCCACAAAACTCTTCGTGTTATGGGCCTGGAGGGGGTGCTTCATAACAGCAGAGGGGGTAGAGTAACGGACGAATTGTTGAGGAGGGAATCTCGTCTTATATATGAACTTAAAAGCCTAGCACCGGAGGGCCTAAACAAGAGCTGCTATATACTGGCTTCTACAAAAGGTTTTAGGCTTATGCCCTTTTTTTGTCCTGTTTTTGTCTTGCTTTATTTAGTTTCTACAGGCAGAGACAAGCCCCGTGGATACTATATGGCCTACCGACGAATTGGCAGTATAGAGCCTCGGAAGAGTGAATCTATCCCTGGAGGGACAACTAAGACTCGCACGAGACTTACCACCAGTGTGCTTATCTATATATGTGCATGTGTTTCCCTTTGCTATATGCATTTTCAGTTTGGAATAACAATTGATGGACTTAGACCCCACCCAGACTTACGAGTGGTTTTTCTGAACCATTATCTGTAATGAATAAATTTGGTGCCTAACATGCGCATTTTCTGCGCCATATGTATGGGATATGGGCTACTTTATGACCAGTTATTTTTGGGTGAGTTTTTGGGACACATGTTCCCCCCCCCCTTTTTGGAATATAGGGGGACCTTTGTATGTCCATACCCCTTTCATCCCTTCATCTTATATATCTGTTCATGGGAGAGCTATTTAATCTCAAATGGGGCAGGTTGTGACCTCCACGGTAGCTGCGTGGTGATATGTTGCAGAGCTATTTGGTACGAACGTCTAATTGATAGCACCTTAGGGACAACTATTTTAAATCCCTTTACCATTGAGTATAGTTGCTACCAATTTTGTATTGATAACTGGGAGGGATACGGTTTATAACACCATTTGGCTGTACGTTGACACACCCAAAAATTGAGACTAGTACCCTCGATATGTCTATCCTAGGATGCTCCCCATCCCCCCCCCGTGGGTACCGTGTAGTTGTATGCTAACACTTTTTTTCCCTTTTTTCGTTTGACTTTATTATTTTTCTTTTTAGGATTCTCATCTTGAATAACACAGTGCTCCAGCCAAACAAGTTCCCAAACAGCTGTATGGAGACTGTCAGAATCCTGACCAGAACGGGACAGTCGTGTTTACACATTGGCTATATGGCATGTTGATTGGACACAGTGTGTTCTTGTCAACATCTCCTATACTCTTGTGGCATCCCAACTAAGGGACGGCAGAAGGGGCTTGTTTCAATCGTTTGGTTGAGGGACATTAAAAAGGGACACAAATCTACTCCCTATAAGGTCCTTGTAATTTATCCACAGCGCTTTTGCAGCAAACCTTCTATTTCATGGTTGGGCTGTGACTATTCTGGGAGCAGTCATACTTCTGTGGATGTCTGTAAGAATGAAGTGCGCCCTGCCAGGGATATGTGTTGTACGCGTGCGCATGGTACCGGAGAACATGTTGCTATGACGCTTAGCCGTTGTTAATGCTGGCTACGGCCGCAGATGTGGCTCTGGCGGCGCGCCGTCCTGAGGGGCGTGTGTTGCAAGCCTCTTGCGATTGGAGAGGCTACAGGGGTGTACGGCGCATGCTCGAACGCTCTGGTTCCGGGCGTTTGGAAAACTTATTAACGCCTGCGCAAACAACTCTGCACCACGCTGACAGTCTTTTCCGGCGTCGCCATTGTCATGCACACCTGGTAGGTGTTATAATTAACTATATTTGTATTTAAACTTGGGAGCATGTCACTCTTTACATTGCTGACCTTGAGGAAGACGCTTCTTAGCGTCGATACGCGTGGGTCTTAGCACTCACACAGCCCAGTAGACTTTATGTGTCTGATATAACCTAACCGTAGGTCAAATCTATTCTGAGAGGCTAGGTGAGATCCTTTTTCTCTTTGCCAGCACTTGCTGTTGTTCATGTGGGACGCACTGATGTGTATTTACCTGCCAATGAGTGTGTCTATTTTTGTTATCAGGATCTGTATATATTAGGATTGTTTGTCTTTGACTGTTATAAGAGAAATACCTATGCTAATATTTACTCTGCTGTAAAGTGGCTGTTTAGTGATGTGCTTTTCTTTGATGGTATTTTACCTGACATTTATGTAGACCCATTACCCCAAGTTTTGTCATGGGTTTCAAGGGTTTTTAATGTTTTTTTGTATTGTTCCCAAATAAAGATAGTTTTTATATTCCTATAATTATTGTGGTGATCCCAATTTTTCTGCATACACCTTTTTCTGTTGTAGTTGTATGTATTTATGGAATGCATTTGGGGATCCCCTTATCTTATCATAGCTGGATGGTGCCCGCTCAGCTAAGTACTGCCCACGTAGTATATTGCGCAGCCCATGTAGTATATTGCGCAGCCCACGTAGTATATTGCGCAGCCCACGTAGTATATTGCGCAGCCCGTGTAGTATATTGCGCAGCCCACGTTGTATATTGCGCAGCCCACATTGTATATTGCGCAGCCCACGTAGTATATTGCACAGTCCATGTAGTATATTGCACAGCCCACGCAGTCTATAGCAATGTGGGCAACATATCCCTGTTAAAAAAAAGAATTAAAATAAAAAATAGTGATATACTCACCCTCCGGTGGCCCCCCGGATTGAAGCGGTTACCGACGCTCCTCGTGCGCTCCGGTCTGAAGAGTGCATTGCGGTCTCGTGAGACCGCACGTCATCATCTCGCGAGACTGCAATGCATGGAGCGGTCACCGGGGC
The DNA here is from genome assembly GCF_032444005.1 of Ranitomeya imitator. Lineage (NCBI taxonomy): Eukaryota > Metazoa > Chordata > Amphibia > Anura > Dendrobatidae > Ranitomeya > Ranitomeya imitator. The sequence goes on from NC_091284.1 coordinate 226,604,772, forward strand.
GTTGGTAACCGCTTCGATCCGGGGGGCCTTCGGAGGGTAAGTATATTACTTTTTTTAATTTTTTAAAATTATTTTTAACATTAGATCTTTTTACTATTCATGCTGCATAGGCAGCATAAATAGTAAAAAGTTGGTCACACAGGGTTAATAGCAGCATTAACCGAGTGCGTTACACCGTGGTCAACGCTGCCATTAACCCTGTGTGAGCGCTGACCGGAGGGGAGTATGCGGGCGCCGGGCACTGACTCCGGGGAGGAAGGAGCGGCCATTTTCTTCCGGACTCTGCCAGTCGTTGATTGGTCATGGCTGTTTTGCCGCGACCAATCAGCGACTTGGATTTCCATGACAGACAGAGGGCGCGACCAATGAATATCCGTGACAGAAGGACAGACAGACGGAAGTGACCCTTAGACAATTATATAGTAGACTAGCTGAAGAGCCCGGCGTTGCCTGGGCATAGTAAATATCTGTGGTTAGTTATAGCACCTAACTTCTCTTATTTTCCCATCACGCCTCTCATTTTCCCAATCACATCTTTCATTTTCCCCCTCACATCTCTCATTTTCTCCCTCACACCTCTCATTTTCTCCCTCACTCCTCTCATTCCCCCCTAACACTTGTCATTTCAACCTCACATCTGTCATTTTCTGATCACTCCACTATTTTTCCTCACTCCTCTCATTTTGCACTCACACCTTTTCATTTTCACCTCACACCTCTCATTTTCACCTGATCACCTCAGTATATACATGTTTGTCATCTCCCTTATATATAGTATACATCTGTATGTCATCTCCTGTATATAGTATATACCTGTATGTCATCTCCCCTGTATATAGTATATACCTGCTGTGTGTCATCTCCCCTATATATAGTATATACCTGAATGTCATCTCCTTCTATATATAGTATATACCTGTATGTCATCTCCTCCTGTATATAGTATATACCTGTGTGTCATCTCCCCTGTATATAGTATATATCTGAGTGTCATCTCCTCCTGCATATAGTATATACCTGCAAGTCATCTTCTATATATAGCATATACCTGTATGTCATCTCCTCCTGTATATAGTATATACCTGTATGTCATCTCCTCCTGTATATATATGTACCTATATGTCATCTCCTCCTCTATATAGTATATACCTGTGTGTCATCTCTCCTGTATATAGTATATATCTGTGTGTCATCTCCCCTGTATATAGTATATACCTGTGTGTCATCTCATCCTGTATTAGACCTCGTTCACACGTTATTTGCTCAGTATTTTTACCTCAGTATTTGTAAGCTAAATTGGCAGCCTGATAAATCCCCAGCCAACAGGAAGCCCTCCCCCTGGCAGTATATATTTGCTCACACATACACATAATAGACAGGTCATGTGACTGACAGCTGCCGTATTTCCTATATGGTGCAATTGTTGTAGTTTGTCTGCTTATTAATCAGATTTTTATTTTTGAAGGATAATACCAGACTTGTGTGTGTTTTAGGGCGAGTTTCGTTTGTCAAGTTGTGTGTGTTGAGTTGCATGTGGCGACATGCATGTAGCGACTTTTGTGAGATGAGTTTTGTGTAGCAACATGCGTGTAGCAACTTTTTGTGTGTCGAGTTGCATGTGACAGGTTAGTGTAGCAAGTTGTGTGCAGCAAGTTTTGCGCATGGCGAGTTTTGCGCGTTGCGAGTATTATGTGTGGTGCCTTTTGAGTATGTGCAAGTTTTGTGTGAGGCAACTTTTGCATGTGTTGCAACTTTTGTGCATGTGGCAATTTTTCCGCGTGTGCAAGTTTTGCGTGTGGCGAGTTTTTCATGAGGAGAATTTTGCACTTGTGGTGAGTTTTGCAAGAGCCTAGTTTTTGCATGTGGCGAGTTCTGCGCGTGGCGAGTTTTGAGTGGCGACTTTTGTGTTTTGACTTTTATGTGGCCAGGTTGGTGTATTTGTGGTGAAATGTGTTCTGAGGGTAATATGTGTTCAAGCACGTGGTAGTGTGTGGCGCATTTTGTGTGTGTTCATATCCCCGTGTGTGGTGAGTATCCCATTTCGAGGCCCCACCTTATCAACTGTACGGTATATACTCTTTGGCGCCATCGCTCTCATTCTTTAAGTCCCCCTTGTTCACATCTGGCAGCTGTCAATTTGCCTCCTACACTTTTCCTTTCATTTTTTCCCATTATGTAGATAGGGGCAAAATTGTTTGGTGAATTGGAAAGCGCGGGGTTAAAATTTCACCTCACAACATAGCCTATGACGCTCTCGGGGTCCAGACGTGTGACTGTGCAAAATTTTGTTGCTGTAGCTGCGACGCTTCCAACACTTTTCCTTTAACTTTTTTCCCCATTATGTAGATAGGGGCAAAATTGTTTGGTGAATTGGAACGCGCGGGGTTAAAATTTCGCCTCACAATATAGCCTATGACGCTCTTGGGGTCCAGACATGTGACTGTGCAAAATTTTGTTTCTGTAGCTGCGACGCCTCCAACACTTTTCCTTTCACTTTTTTCCCCATTATGTAGATAGGGGCAAAATTGTTTGGTGAATTGGAAAGCGCGGGGCTAATATTTCACCTCACAACATAGCCTATGACGCTCTCGGGGTCCAGACATGTGACTGTGCAAAATTTTGTTGCTGTAGCTGCGACGCTTCCAACACTTTTCCTTTCACTTTTTTCCCCATTATGTAGATAGGGGCAAAATTGTTTGGTGAATTGGAACGCGCGGGGTTAAAACTTCACCTCACAACGAAGCCTATGATGCTCTCAGGGTCCCGACGTGTGACTGTGCAAAATTTTGTTTCTGTAGCTGCGACGCCTCCAACACTTTTCCTTTCACTTTTTTCCCCATTATGTAGATAGGGGCAAAATTGTTTGGTGAATTGGAAAGTGCGGGGTTAATATTTCACCTCACAACATAGCCTATGACGCTCTCGGGGTCCAGACGTGTGACTGTGCAAAATTTTGTTGCTGTAGCTGCGACGCTTCCAACACTTTTCCTTTCACTTTTCTCCCCATTATGTAGATAGGGGCAAAATTGTTTGGTGAATTGGAACGCGCGGGGTTAAAATTTCACCTCACAACGAAGCCTATGACGCTCTCAGGGTCCAGATGTGTGACTGTGCAAAATTTTGTTTCTGTAGCTGCGACGCCTCCAACACTTTTCCTTTCACTTTTTTCCCCATTATGTAGATAGGGGCAAAATTGTTTGGTGAATTGGAAAGCGCGGGGTTAATATTTCACCTCACAACATAGCCTATGACGCTCTCGGGGTCCAGACATGTGACTGTGCAAAATTTTGTTGCTGTAGCTGCGACGCTTCCAACACTTTTCCTTTCACTTTTTTCCCAATTATGTAGATAGGGGCAAAATTGTTTGGTGAATTGGAACGCGCGGGGTTAAAATTTCACCTCACAACATAGCCTATGATGCTCTCGGGGTCCAGATGTGTGACTGTGCAAAATTTTGTGGCTGTAGCTGCGACGCCTCCAACACTTTTCCTTTCACTTTTTCCCCATTTCGTAGATAGGGGCAAAATTGTTTGGTGAATTGGAACGCGCGGGGTTAAAATTTCGCCTCACAATATAGCCTATGACGCTCTCGGGGTCCAGACGTGTGACTGTGCAAAATTTTGTGGCTGTAGCTGCGACGGTGCAGATGCCAATCCCGGACATACACACACACATACACACACACACACACACACATTCAGCTTTATATAGTAGATTGAGGACAATCTGGTGCATTATACTATATGGAGGCTATCTAGGGGCCATCATACAGTATGGAGATTACAGTGAGGGGGCCATCATACAGTGTTGGAGCCATCAAACAGTTTGGAGGCTATTAAGGGGTCAGTATACTGTGTGGGTGGTACTATACAGTGAGGGGCATTATACTGTGTATAAGAGAGCATCATGCTGTGTATAAGGGAGCTGCACAGGGGGGAGACTTAGGACATTATTAAATGTAAAGAGGACCCTTATTATTATAGGGGAACTCAGGTTACTGTGACTATCAAAGGGGCACACAGGGTATTATTACTTTCTAGGGGGCAAAATATAGGCACCGTTTTCTAGGGCACTTGCACCTGGCATTACTATATTATAGAGTGGTGCTTTAGAATTTAGAGGGCACAGAGAACCACACAGCAGGTGCAGTAATAGGGACACATACGGTAGCAGCTAAGTATTGGGATATCAGGTGCAGTAATAGGGACACATATGGCAGCAGTGGCGCAGTATTGGGGTATCAGCAGGATGAGGAGTTTGTGCAGGTTGGGAATAGATGGTGATGGCTGGAATATGAGAAGTGAAATGTGTCTTTGTTGTATTCTCTGCAGCCGTGGCTGGAAGAAGTTGTCATGTCGGTCTGGACCAGATGGAAAAGTCTGGAAAAATAAACGATTCCATCCTAAAGAACGTCAGCGGTAAGTCATCTGTAACTGTGCAGTGATCTATAATATGTTCTGAAGGGCTGGTATCTACCACTGACCATATGGCGGTAATATCAATATTGGTTTTTATGTAGGGATTATTTTCAGTAACACCTGTCATCTGCTGAGGTTCATCTCCACTATTAGGGCGCGTCACCGAGTTGTAATCAATGTTACCTGGTTGGGGGCCCACTCAGAATCTTCGCCCCCCCCTTAGCTAAAACCCTAGCTATGCCTCTGAAACTAACGTAAAGGTATTCAACAATTCACCGCACACACCACTTCCTCTTGGACCTATATATAAAAAGTCATCCAAATGAGCAATGCCACCTTTCATACATCGCACTGCCACTACAGGATGTAAGAAAGAAGAAAAAGTCTCAAAATAAGAACACAATAATGAACATCCCATTGGTAAACATTTGTCCACATAAAACGAATCATTAAACTGGAAACCCAAATAATTAAAACCATCTGGATGTATTGGTAGCAATCTAAAAGCTGCCTCTATATCTGCTTTTGCCATTAACGCTCCAGGGACAAAACTTCTAACTATCTCTGCTGCTTGATCAAAAGAAGTATAACAAACTGATTTTAAACTTTCATTGATACTGTCATTCAAAGAGGACCCATAGGGAAATGACAAATGGCGAATTAATCTGAACAAATTTTGTTCTTTTAAGGAACTACACCCAAAGTTGATAAACAAAAATTGGCAAGCGATATATTCTTAAAAGGCCCAGCAATTCTGTCAGCTTTAATTTCTTTTTCTAACTTTGCTAACACCACCTCCAGGTGCAGTTCCACCTAACTAAAGTTGTCCACCCAATTACAGCCTGAACCAGTAAAAGCCGGAGCCATAAAACTAATTGCAAAACCGTCAATTAACAGTTAGGCTTTCTTGCGGCTTGGATACTGGTCTTAACCATGCTAACATATTCTCCAGTTGTACTGGTGTCTATGCTTTTATTAAGGTTTTCTTTTGTGGAGGGCTGCACTGGCATATTAGCCTTTTTGAAACATCGTGCCACTGCATGCCCTCCTCCACAAAAGGAGCACTCATGTCTATTCCTAAGAATTAGACCATTTGCACTGAGTCTCATTAAAAGCAAAGCATGTACCCTTTCTAAAAATAGTTTGGGATGCAGATGTGGGCCTCTGCACATTACCAGACTTAGTTGGTAGCATTAAATTCAGCCAAAGACCCACATCCTTCACATCCCACGTCAAAGACGGGTAGACTGCTAGATTTTGCCAAAAGTTTTCATCGTAGAAGAACCAACTACTGTAATCCCGCTAAAATTTTTATAAACTTCCAAAACTATACCCACGTGTTGAAATAATCCTGAACTTTTTTTTTGGAAACATTTCACCCATTACGCTGGCATAGATACAGAATGACTGCAACCAATTATTAAAAGACAGAGGGATAGGCCTGCACCTATCCTCGTCCTCTTTCTTATCAATTTTAGCCAAAAATTCTTTAGATGCTGGCATCCATGATAGCAAATCTATATACTCATTGCGCCAGATCCGTTCTTTTACTGACATAGGTAAATGGTAGCCTATTGGTGATACTGTACAAGTTATAGCTTCTTCATAACATGCCTCCCTCACCCCTTTAACACCTAATGCTATCGGTGACATCAAGGAGTCCTGCTCCCCGCCAATCCCTCCAAACCCCGGTCAAGGTGCCTCCAAACCTCCATCACCTCTGGGACATGCGAGGACTGACTGGGTGACACCGACTGAACAGAACAGGGGGAGCATACCCTCTAAAGATACTAACAGCTTAGATAGCTGTGACAAGGCAGTGGGGAATTTTGTGTGTGCTGAGCTGTACTACCCGCCAGCAGCTTGTTCGTCCTGCATGCTGCTCTGCCCATTGTGATGATTCCCATCTGTACCTCCAGCATCCATGCCTCCTGACCCGGAACCAGCAACGGCTCCAAAAAGCCAGTGGTCGACCGAGCCCTGATTGGCATGCCGACTAGGGTTGAGCGAAACGGGTCGTTCATTTTCAAAAGTCGCCGACTTTTGGCAAAGTCGGGTTTCATGAAACCCGATCCGACCCCTGTGCGGGGTCGGCCATGCGGTACGCGACTTTCGCGCCAAAGTCGCGTTTCAATGACGCGAAAAGCGCCATTTCTCAGCCAATGAAGGTAAACGCAGAGTGTGGGCAGCGTGATGACATAGGTCCTGGTCCCCACCATCTTAGAGAAGGGCATTGCAGTGATTGGCTTGCTGTCTGCGGCGTCACAGGGGCTATAAAGGGGAGTTCCCGCCGACCGCCATGTTACTGCTGCTGATCTGAGCTTAGGGAGAGGTTGCTGCCGCTTCGTCAGAAGCAGGGATAGCGTTAGGCAGGGTCCATTAACCACCAAACCGCTTGTGCTGTAGCGATTTCCACTGCCCAACACCACCTTCGGTGTGCAGGGACAGTGGAAGCTACATTTTTTTTTTCCCCCTCAGCGCTGTAGCTCATTGGGCTGCCCTAGAAGGCTCCCTGATAGCTGCATTGCTGTGTGTACGCCGCTGTGCAAACCAACTGCTTTTTTCAAAGCACAAATCCTCTTGTTCCTTCCTTTCTGCACAGCTATCTTTTTGGTTTGTACACACTTTTTATTTAATTTGTGCATCAGTCCACTCCTTATTGCTGCCTGCCATACCTGGCTGAGATTACTGCAGGGAGATAGTAATTGAAGGACACTCCCTGTTTTTTTTTTTTTTTTTTTGTGGGAGATTAAGATTGACATTTCTGCTAGAGGGCCATCCATGTCTGTGTCATCTCTCACTCAGTGGGCCATAGAAAGCCTATTTATTTTTTTGCTTGATTTGGGTTATAAAATCTACCTGAAAAAATCACTACATCAATCAGTGGGAGAAAAATATTGGCCTCAGGGCTTGTGTGCCACTCTTGACTCCTGTGTGCATCATCACTCACTCAGTGGGCCATAGAAAGCCTATTTATTTTTTTGCTTGATTTTGGTTCTAAAATCTACCTGAAAAAATCACTACATCAATCAGTGGGAGAAAAATATTGGCTTCAGGGCTTGTGTGCCACTCCTGACTCCTGTGTGCATCATCACTCACTCAGTGGGCCATAGAAAGGCCATTTTTTATTTTTTTTTGCTTTATTTGGGTTCTAAATTCTACCTGAAAAAATCAATAAATCAATCAGTGGGAGATTAATATTGGCCTTTGGGCTTGTGTGCCAGTCCTAAGCGTGCCATCTCTCTCTCTCAGATAGTGGGCCATAGAAAGCCTATTTATTTATTTATTTTTTTATTGGGTTTATAAATTTTCCCTGGAAAAAAAAAAAAAGTGGGAGATTAATATTGGCCTCTGGGCTTGTGTGCCAGTCCTGAGCGTGCCATCTCTCTCACAAATAGTGGGCCATAGAAAGCCTATTTATTTATTTTTTTTTGGTTTTATAAATTCTCCCTTAAAAAAAAAAAGGGAGATTAATATTGGCCTTTGGGCTTGTGTGCCAGTCCTAAGCGTGCCATCTCTCTCTGTCTCTCAGATAGTGGGCCATAGAAAGCCTATTTATTATTTTTTTTATTGGGTTTATAAATTTTCCCTGGAACAAAAAAAAAAAGTGGGGGATAAATATTGGCCTCTGGGCTTGTGTGCCACTCCTGACTCCTGTGTGCGTCATCTCTCACTCAGTGGGCCATAGAAAGCCTTTTTTTGTTTTATTTGTTTTCTAAATTCTCCCTGAAAAAATCATTTTATTTTATTTGGTTTCTAAATTCTTCCTGAAAAAATCATTTTATTCTATTTTTTTTTTCCTAAAGTCTCCCTGAAAAAAAACAAAAAAAAACAAATCAGTGGGAGATTAATATTGCCCTTTCTGCTTGTGTGCCAGTCTTGACTCCTGGGTGTGCCATCTCTCTCTCTCCAATTGTGGGCCATAGAAAGCCTATTATTTTTTTAGCTTGATTTGGGTTCCAAAATATACCTGAAAAAACCACTACATCAATCAGTGGGAGATAAATATTGGCCTCTGGGCTTGTGTGCCACTCCTGACTCCTGTGTGCGTCATCTCTCACTCAGTGGGCCATAGAAAGCCTTTTTTTGTTTTATTTGTTTTCTAAATTCTCCCTGAAAAAATCATTTTATTTTATTTGGTTTCTAAATTCTTCCTGAAAAAATCATTTTATTCTATTTTTTTTTTCCTAAAGTCTCCCTGAAAAAAAAAAAAAAAAAACAAATCAGTGGGAGATTAATATTGCCCTTTCTGCTTGTGTGTCAGTCTTGACTCCTGGGTGTGCCATCTCTCTCTCTCTCTCCAATTGTGGGCCATAGAAAGCCTATTATTTTTTTTAGCTTGATTTGGGTTCCAAAATCTACCTGAAAAAATCACTACATCAATCAGTGGGAGATAAATATTGGCCTCTGGGCTTGTGTGCCACTCCTGACTCCTGTGTGCGTCATCTCTCACTCAGTGGGCCATAGAAACCCTTTTTTTGTTTTATTTGTTTTCTAAATTCTCCCTGAAAAAATCATTTTATTTTCTTTGGTTTCTAAATTCTTCCTGAAAAAATCATTTTATTCTATTTTTTTTTTTTCCTAAAGTCTCCCTGAAAAAAAAAAAAAAAATCAAATCAGTGGGAGATTAATATTTACATTTGTGCTTCAGTGACAGTCCTGCGTGTGTGGCATCTCTCTCATTTGTTGCCACCAACAACAGAGTGTGTAACATTGTGCCTGATTTTCGTTGTGGTCTCACTCACCTGTGAAGGGGTAGCTAAATCATACTGAAGTTATAGCTCACCGTGTAATTTGTGTGACAGCAACAAATACCGTTAGTTTGTTTACGTTTTTAAAACAATGAGGAAGTATGGTGGAAGAGGTCGTGGCCGGGGGCGTTCATTGTCAGCTGGTAATGAGGGTAGTGGTAGTGGTGGAGCATCAGCTGGTCGTGGGAAAAAAAATATTGCACCTAAGTCTGGAGCTGTGGAGCCAGGTTCGTCGTCTGGCTACACAAGGCCTCGAACGCTCCCTTTTCTGGGAGTAGGAAAACCGCTTTTAAAGCCGGAGCAGCAAGAGCAAGTTTTGGCTTATCTTGCTGACTCAGCCTCTAGCTCTTTTGCCTCCTCTCGTGAAACTGGTAAATGTCAAAGCAGCGCGTCGTTAGTGGATGTTCACGGTCAGGGACAAGTCGCTTCCTTGTCCTCTTCAGCAAAAACAACAACAGAGAAGAATGCAGCAGGCGACACAACGGGTTACTCCATGGAGCTCTTTACACATACCGTCCCTGGCTTAGAAAGTGAAGCAGTTAACAGTCCATGCCCATTACAAGTTGAATCTGACATGGAGTGCACTGATGCACAGCCACAGCCAGACTACTATGCTGGTCCTTTGACTCAGACCACAACATTGCCCTCGCAGGGTGCTGATCAAGAATCAAACCCTGATGAGACTATGTTGCCCCATCACGAACGCTATACCACCGACCGACACGGTGACACAGACGAAGTTGCACACGAGCTACAAGAAGAGGTAATAGATGACCCAGTTCTTGACCCCGATTGGCAGCCATTGGGGGAACAGGGTGCAGGCGGCAGCAGTTCTGAAGCGGAGGAGGAGGGGCCGCAGCAGGCATCAACATCGCAACAGGTTCCATCTGCCAGGCCCGTATCTTGCCCAAAACGCGTGGCAAAGCTAAAACCTGTTGGAGGACAGCGTGGCCATCCGGTTAAAGCTCAGTCTGCAATGCCTGAAAAGGTATCCGATGCTAGAAAGAGTGCAGTCTGGCATTTTTTTAAACAACATCCAATTGATCAGCGCAAAGTCATCTGTCAAAAATGTTCAACTACCTTAAGCAGAGGACAGAATCTGAAAAGTCTCAATACAAGTTGCATGCATAGACATTTAACCACCATGCATTTGCAAGCCTGGACTAACTACCAAACGTCCCTTAAGGTTGTAGCACCCTCGGCCAATGAAGCTAGTCAGCAACGCAACATCCCTTCCGGCAGTGTAGGGCCACCATTTTCCGCACCACCTGCAGTATCTGTGCAGGTTTCTTTGCCAGGCCAAAGCCGTCAGGGTCAGGGAATCACCAGTTTCGTAGTAGGAAACACTGCATCTAGGGCACCGGTGGCAACAATACCATCTCCCACCGTCTCTCAGTCTGCCATGTCCACCGGCACCCCCGCTAGTTCCACGATCTCCAGCTCTCCAGTCCAGCTCACCCTACATGAGACTATGGTTAGAAAAAGGAAGTACTTAGCCTCGCATCCGCGTACACAGGGTTTGAACGCACACATAGCTAGACTAATCTCGTTAGAGATGATGCCCTACCGGTTAGTTGAAAGCGAAGCTTTCAAAGCCCTGATGGACTACGCTGTACCACGCTACGAGCTACCCAGTGTACACTTTTTTTCCAGAAAAGCCATCCCAGCCCTCCACCAGCATGTTAAAGAGCGCATCGTCCATGCACTCAGGCAATCTGTGAGCACAAAGGTGCACCTGACAACAGATGCATGGACCAGTAGGCATGGCCAGGGACGTTACGTGTCCATCACGGCACACTGGGTAAATGTGGTGGATGCAGGGTCCACAGGGGACAGCAAGTTTGGGACAGTTCTGCCTAGCCCACGGTCTAGGAAACAATTGGCTGTAGCCGTTCGCACCCCCTCCTCCTCCTCTTCGTCCTCCTGCAGAAGCGAGAGCTCGTCCACAGACCGCAGTCGCACAACCACTCCATCCGCAGCTGCCACTGTTGCACACCAGGTCTCCCATTATGGGGCAGCTACTGGCAAACGTCAGCAGGCTGTATTGGCTATGAAGTGTTTGGGCGACAACAGACACACCGCGGAAGTTCTGTCCGAGTTCTTGCAGAAAGAAACGCAGTCGTGGCTGGGCACTGTAGATCTTGAGGCAGGCAAGGTAGTGAGTGATAACGGAAGGAATTTCATGGCTGCCATCTCCCTTTCCCAACTGAAACACATTCCTTGCCTGGCTCACACCTTAAACCTGGTGGTGCAGTGCTTCCTGAAAAGTTATCCGGGGTTATCCGACCTGCTCCTCAAAGTGCGTGGACTTTGCTCACATATCCGCCGTTCGCCTGTACACTCCAGCCGTATGCAGACCTATCAGCGTTCTTTGAACCTTCCCCAGCATCGCCTAATCATAGACGTTGCAACAAGGTGAAACTCAACACTGCACATGCTTCAGAGACTGTGTGAACAGAGGCGGGCTGTTATGTTTTTGTGGGAGGATACACATACACGGGCAGGCAGTAGGATGGCAGACATGGAGTTGTCAGGTGTGCAGTGGTCGAAGATTCAAGACATGTGTCAAGTCCTTTAGTGTTTTGAGGAATGCACACGGCTGGTTAGTGCAGACAACGCCATAATAAGCATGAGCATCCCCCTAATGCGTCTGCTGATGCAAAGTTTGACGCACATAAAGGATCAGGCGTCTGCAGCTGAGGAAGAGGAAAGCCTTGATGACAGTCAGCCATTGTCTGGCCAGGGCAGTGTACAGGACGAGGTAGCGGGCGAAGAGGAGGAGGAGGACGAGGAGGATGATGGGGATGATTATATTTTTAATGAGGAAGCTTTTCCGGGGCCACTGGAAATTGGTGGCGTGGCAAGGCTGGGTTCTGGTTTTTTGAGGGACACAAGTGACGTGGATTTGCCTGAAACTGCCCCTCAACCAAGCACAACCGCAGATTTGAGAACTGGAACTTTGGCCCACATGGCGGATTATGCCTTACGTATCCTCAAAAGGGACACACGCATAACTAAAATGATGAATGATGACGATTACTGGTTGGCCTGCCTCCTTGATCCTCGCTATAAAGGCAAATTGCAAAATATAATGCCACATGAGAACTTGGAACTAATATTAGCAACCAAACAATCAACTCTTGTTGACCGTTTGCTTCTGGCATTCCCTGCACACAGCGCCCGTGATCGTTCTCACACGAGCTGCAGGGGCCAGCAGACCAGAGGAGTTAGAGGGGCAGAAATCAGAAGTGGCGTTGGCCAGAGGGGTTTTCTGACCAGGTTGTGGAGTGATTTTGCTATGACCGCAGACAGGACAGGTACTGCAGCATCAATTCAAAGTGACAGGAGACAACATTTGTCCAGTATGGTTACAAACTATTTTTCATCCCTTATCGATGTTCTCCCTCAACCGTCATTCCCATTTGATTACTGGGCATCAAAATTAGACACCTGGCCAGAATTGGCAGAATATGCATTGCAGGAGCTTGCTTGCCCGGCAGCTAGTGTCCTATCAGAAAGAGTATTCAGTGCTGCAGGTTCAATACTAACAGAAAAAAGGACTCGTCTGGCTACCCAAAATGTAGATGATCTAACCTTCATTAAAATGAACCACAACTGGATTTCGAAATCTTTTGCCCCACCTTGCCCGGCTGACACCTAGCTTTCCTATGAAAAGGTCTTGCCTGTGGACTATTCTGAATGCCTTTTCCAATCTCGTAATTTTCTGCACCTGATTGTCCAGCATACGACATGTTTACACCTCACTAAATGGCCAAACTCCCCACACGGGGCCGTGGTATCGACACTTGGCGACAGCACCCGTGAGAGTGCAGTTTGTCTGAAGAGGTGGGTGAGCCCGCTTTTGGTCGACGGCACTGCCACTGGGTCCCTCCTAGTACAATAAAGTGTCTCTGGCGGTGGTGGTGCGCACCCAACGTCAGACAAACCGTTGTAATATGAGGGGCCCTGGGCCTGTACCGCCGGCCACAAGACAGTTTCCCCCCACCCCAGCTCAAACAGTGCTCTACCACTTGCAAAATTATCTCACAGCTCCACCAATGTTTAGTCTATGCGCTGACATCCTTCAATGCCTGCCACTGACAATACCATTGTATTGACATTTTTGTTATGTTAGGCCTTCGATGCCTGTCTGTGGTCACTCCTTCCACTAGGCCTCCACTGACCACACCACTGCTGCCCGTGTACCCCTGTAACCAATTTAAAATTGCCTACAGCCATGTGTTATTATTTTAGGCCTTCGATGCCTGTCTGCGGTGACTCCTTCCACTAGGCCTCCACTGACCACACCACTGCTGCCCGTGTACCCCTGGAACCAATTTAAAATTGCCTACAGCCATGTGTTATTATTTTAGGCCCTCGATGCCTGTCTGCGGTCACTCCTTCCACTAGGCCTCCACTGACCACACCACTGCTGCCCGTGTACCCCTGTAACCAATTTAAAATTGCCTACAGCCATGTGTTATTATTTTAGGCCTTCGATGCCTGTCTGCGGTGACTCCTTCCACTAGGCCTCCACTGACCACACCACTGCTGCCCGTGTACCCCTGGAACCAATTTAAAATTGCCTACAGCCATGTGTTATTATTTTAGGCCTTCGATGCCTGTCTGCGGTCACTCCTTCCACTAGGCCTCCACTGACCACACCACTGCTGCCCGTGTACCCCTGGAACCAATTTAAAATTGCCTACAGCCATGTGTTATTATTTTAGGCCTTCGATGCCTGTCTGCGGTCACTCCTTCCACTAGGCCTCCACTGACCACACCACTGCTGCCCGTGTACCCCTGGAACCAATTTAAAATTGCCTACAGCCATGTGTTATTATTTTAGGCCTTCGATGCCTGTCTGCGGTCACTCCTTCCACTAGGCCTCCACTGACCACACCACTGCTGCCCGTGTACCCCTGGAACCAATTTAAAATTGCCTACAGCCATGTGTTATTATTTTAGGCCTTCGATGCCTGTCTGCGGTTACTCCTTCCACTAGGCCTCCACTGACCACACCACTGCTGCCCGTGTACCCCTGTAACCAATTTAAAATTGCCTACAGCCATGTGTTATTATTTTAGGCCTTCGATGCCTGTCTGCGGTGACTCCTTCCACTAGGCCTCCACTGACCACACCACTGCTGCCCGTGTACCCCTGGAACCAATTTAAAATTGCCTACAGCCATGTGTTATTATTTTAGGCCTTCGATGCCTGTCTGCGGTTACTCCTTCCACTAGGCCTCCACTGACCACACCACTGCTGCCCGTGTACCCCTGGAACCAATTTAAAATTGCCTACAGCCATGTGTTATTATTTTAGGCCTTCGATGCCTGTCTGCGGTGACTCCTTCCACTAGGCCTCCACTGACCACACCACTGCTGCCCGTGTACCCCTGGAACCAATTTAAAATTGCCTACAGCCATGTGTTATTATTTTAGGCCTTCGATGCCTGTCTGCGGTTACTCCTTCCACTAGGCCTCCACTGACCACACCACTGCTGCCCGTGTACCCCTGGAACCAATTTAAAATTGCCTACAGCCATGTGTTATTATTTTAGGCCTTCGATGCCTGTCTGCGGTGACTCCTTCCACTAGGCCTCCACTGACCACACCACTGCTGCCCGTGTACCCCTGGAACCAATTTAAAATTGCCTACAGCCATGTGTTATTATTTTAGGCCTTCGATGCCTGTCTGCGGTGACTCCTTCCACTAGGCCTACACTGACCACACCACTGCTGCCCGTGTACCCCTGGAACCAATTTAAAATTGCCTACAGCCATGTGTTATTATTTTAGGCCTTCGATGCCTGTCTGCGGTGACTCCTTCCACTAGGCCTCCACTGACCACACCACTGCTGCCCGTGTACCCCTGTAACCAATTTAAAATTGCCTACAGCCATGTGTTATTATTTTAGGCCTTCGATGCCTGTCTGCGGTGACTCCTTCCACTAGGCCTCCACTGACCACACCACTGCTGCCCGTGTACCCCTGGAACCAATTTAAAATTGCCTACAGCCATGTGTTATTATTTTAGGCCTTCGAAGCCTGTCTGCGGTCACTCCTTCCACTAGGCCTCCACTGACCACACCACTGCTGCCCGTGTACCCCTGGAACCAATTTAAAATTGCCTACAGCCATGTGTTATTATTTTTGGCCTTCGATGCCTGTCTGCGGTCACTCCTTCCACTAGGCCTCCACTGACCACACCACTGCTGCCCGTGTACCCCTGTAACCAATTTAAAATTGCCTACAGCCATGTGTTATTATTTTAGGCCTTCGATGCCTGTCTGTGGTCACTCCTTCCACTAGGCCTCCACTGACCACACCACTGCTGCCCGTGTACCCCTGGAACCAATTTAAAATTGCCTACAGCCATGTGTTATTATTTTAGGCCTTCGATGCCTGTCTGCGGTCACTCCTTCCACTAGGCCTCCACTGACCACACCACTGCTGCCCGTGTACCCCTGTAACCAATTTAAAATTGCCTACAGCCATGTGTTATTATTTTAGGCCTTCGATGCCTGTCTGCGGTCACTCCTTCCACTAGGCCTCCACTGACCACACCACTGCTGCCCGTGTACCCCTGGAACCAACATCAGAAAATATAAAAATAAGTATTTTGCTTATAAAAAAGAAAATACTGGAGAGATATCAAATGCAGACATTTTAACATTAAAAACAAACACATACAACAAAAATCTGGTACAGTACTAAAAATGGCCACCAGCTACAATAACTTTCTCCTGCAAGTAGTTAACTGAAAGGTTTTTTCAATTTTAAACACAGATATGGCATCCACCGAGTGTTGTCCTGTCGCGTCTTCTTTATATTATTGCCAAGAAGATGCAAAACAATGAAAATAATAAAATCATTATTTACCAAAAAAATAGAGTAAGTCAAAACCACATTGCAAATAAACATTCATTACAAATAAAGAAGCAGGGCGCGTCCGAGGGTGAGTATATACCTAATAAGAATATAATCACCCTCGGACGCGCCCTGCTTCTTTCCGACAGCCTTCCTTCCTAAGAATCAGCCCTTCCGTGGTGTAGAGAGAGGGTTTGTTACACTCCAAGGTGTTCCCCAGGTTGCCTTTCCTGAGCTTCGATCTTCCGGCTCTCGTTTAGTAGTTGTTGGAAACTACGCTGCATTGGGCCTACAAATTGGGTATGGGGTGTAGAGAGATGGTGTGTTCCACTCCAAGGTGTTCTCCAGGTTGCCTTTCCTGAGCTTCGATCTTCCGGCTCTCGTTTAGTAGTTGTTGGAAACTACGCTGCATTAGGCCTACAAATTGGGTATGGGGTGTAGAGAGATGGTGTGTTACACTCCAAGGTGTTCCCCAGGTTTCCTCTCCATTGCTTCGATCTTCCGGCTCTTGTTTAGTAGTTGTTGGAAACTACGCTGCATTAGGCCTACAAATTGGGTATGGGGTGTAGAGAGATGGTGTGTTCCACTGTAGAGAGATGGTGTGTTCCACTCCAAGGTGTTCCCCAGGTTTCCTCGCCAATGCTTCGATCATCATGCTCTCGTTTAGTAGTTGTTGGAAACTACGCTGCATTAGGCCTACAAATTGGGTATGGGGTGTAGAGAGATGGTGTGTTCCACTCCAAGGTGTTCTCCAGGTTGCCTTTCCTGAACTTCTATCTTCAGGCTCTCATTAAATTGTGGTTAAACGGAACAACTGCATTTGGCGTACTAGTTGGTTTGGGGCCTACTATCGGTGTCTGCCGCTCCTTGCTGTTCTCCTGGTTTCCTGTCCTGAAATTCCGTTTTCAGGCGCTCGTTAAGTAGTTGTTAATGTTAGACTGCATTTGGCCTACTAGTTGGGTTGGGGCCTACTATCGGTGTCTGCCACTCCTTGCTGTTCTCCTCCACTGAACAAAGCTGTGCCGCCTGTTTACTACTGTTGCCAATTTTGAACTGCATTTCGACTACTTACTGATTTGGGCCTACTCTCTGTGTCAGCCTCTCATTCCAGTTGTCCTCCACTGCAATGCCCCCTGATTAGTCCTGTGTTACCAATTTTGAACTGCATTTAGCCCACTTTATTCTTTGGGCCTATATCTGTGTTTCCTCCTCATCCTGCCCATTGCCCAGCCAGTGATAGATGAGTCTGCTGGTACATTGACCCATAACGCAACATTTCCCGTGCATGCTACACTGCAAGATTGTGACCCTGCTGAAAGTCAGGTCCCCCTTCCCGCATACCATACCACCTTACACGGGGACAAACAGGAAGGTGCAGATGAAAGTGCAGGTTCCTTCATCAGGTGGGGGGAGGAATACTAGTTGGCGACGTCACTGGCACAGGGCCTCTCATGGTACGCAAAAGTGTTGCTGCCGGTGGGAGGCGCCCCCGCCGTGCAAACACACCGCTGTACTTTGAGGGGCCCTGTGCCAGTGCCAATGCCAACGAGTGGGCCCCCCCTGCTTGCTCAGGTTCACAGCACTTGCAAAGTTGAAATACTTACCTCTCCCTGCTCCACTGCCGTGACGTGGTCCAGATTTCCTGGGCCCACTAATTACTTGAACCAGCCCTACCCACCACAACTTTAGCCAAATGACCCCCAATTTCAAATGCCTTCCAATTATTATAAGGTAAATTACGCTTGACAAGCTTCATTAAGAAGAATGGATGGTTTTGACATTAAAATGGGCACTCTAGGTGTTTTCCTGGCCCCCACTCACTGCCGACTATGCTGCCCCATTGACTTGCATTGGGTTTCGTGTTTCGGTCGATCCCGACTTTACGTCATAATCGGGCGATTTCACTCGACCCGACTTTTGAGATAGTCGGGTTTCGCGAAACCCGGCTCGACTCTAAAAAGGTCAAGGTCGCTCAACTCTAATGCCGACCTCTCCTGCTGTCATCCTCTATCCTCCACTTTCTTCTCCTTGGCACTGTCCGGGCTCCTCTCATCGGCAATGGGGAGAAGATAATCTTCCTCCTCTTCGTGTGCACCCCACTGCCTCCCGATGACATAATCTCTCGGTGACGCTGCAGCCGCATCCTCGTTAGGTGCTTCCTGGTCTCTGCTCATACCTGGACCTCTTGCATCTCCTTGCGGGGACTCCAGGGCACCCCATGGCTCCCTCCTCGCCCATCTTTTTCCTCAATTCTTCCAAGAGATGGTCATCCCATCCATACAGCAGCAGCTACCAGATGATTTCTCATACACAGGACCCGTAGTGCTGGCGCTCCCTAGTCATAAATGTACACCTTTTACTATTTACTTTTAGCCTATCCAATCATGGGGCGACCACTGGGCAGAACACTCATTTACCTCAGACACTACCCCATGATTTGACAGCACCTCTACCAACCACTACCCTGCCATTAATGCCTATATGTTCCCCGGGAAAGCACTTTTCTCTGATCTTCAACATACTCCTCTGGTTTATACTACATGTGTACAGCAGACAAGATAGTCCATACCTTGTAACATATAACGCACTGCTGCCCCCTAGTGACAGACAGGTGCTTTGTTTAGTGTTACATGCTTAAAAAAGTTTTTCCTATTCAAGTAAAAAAAAAGAACTTTGGTATCATGTTAGCCATTGGAAAAAAAAGTTTAATTTCGCTTAGTAAAATATGTAAAATAAACAATATAATAGTCCTGCAGATATGATACTTAGTAATGCAAAACAAAATATGCTGAGTTTTATGAGCAGATTTTCCCCATAGATTGTATTAGGTAAAAAGTGCACATGCATTTTTAGTGCATTTTAATGGCAGAAAAGCATCAAAAACGTAAGTAATATGCACATGACTGTATCAGTAAAATTTTGTTAAAGCCGTACCAGGAAGTATAAAAAATCAAAGCATCTTTGCTTAAAGGGAACATGCGATGTAAAATAACGTTAGTAACCTGCAGATATGGGGTTAATCTGCAGGTTAATAGCATACTGATTAACTTTATTCCCCCTGGCAACGTTCAGCATTCAGTCATAGTGGTGGCGCTGGCACGGTTTCAGTCACTGCTCAGAGTATAGTGAGTGGCAGCTGTAACTGCACCCCCAACACTGACTGACAGCAGGCATTTCTGCACCTATTAGATAAATTAAGTTATTTGTATTTTTTTCACTTTGTGTTTTTTATGAGTGTCACAAATCACCGGGAGGATAACTTTATCATTCCACCGCTGCCACGGATATGTCACGAATCCCAGGGAGGATATCTTTACCATCCCCACCGCTCACACTAATATGTCATGAACCGGGGTTGTTTGGGTGCCCAGTTCTTTCTGAAGGGGTTTTATCTATATCCCACTTCCCAGTTCCGGTTTGGAAATTGCAGCTCTCTGGCGTCCCCCTTACCCACAGGTCAGACAGGGTATTGCACCTAGGATAATTAGTCACCAGAAAGGCTGCCTTACTTTGTACTGGCTAATGGACACGCTGCAGCGAGGGCAATATAACTACTCCCACTCAGGTGGGAACAATAATTATCAACGCCGTCCATAGCTACAAAGTCTCACAAACACACAGGACAAATCCGCTGCCACCAGCTCTGATTTCTTAATTAATAACTGGTCCGGAGCCAACCCAAATTAGTGGTTTATTTCAGAGGATGTGACAGTACGTTATAGAGCAAGGAGAAACAAAGCTAGTAATTTATATATTTTACTCCAAAAAGGTAGGTAGTGTTTACAGAAGTATAAAAAGATATTATAAAAGTAGAAAAGCATCATATGTACAGTACAGTTACAAATAAAATGGGATTAATGTTGAAAAAACACTTACAGTTCCTTATGTCATTTCATCTCATGGCAGACCATGTGCTGTGGGGGATTGGCATATATCCCAGTGCATCGCAGATGTGACTCTCAGCTCATTCCTTGGACAAAAAACTTGTGAAGACACTCACTCACTTATCTCCGTGCCCAAAACCAAGGCGCTCCCTCTGTGGTGACCCCTTTCTTAGAGTTATGACAAGCCATTTCTATACATAACTCGCTGTATGAACTTAGTGGAAGAACGACACAATGATCATGATGCTCACCATGTCATGAAGTTTCTTTTTTTAAGTATAAACACGGCGTAGACATATGACCCGCTTACGGAGAAACCTGTTCCTTGCGTTTCGTTGGGTTTAGATCCTAGCAATTTCAGTGAGTTATAGATTTCTCGGTGGACAATCGTAATATGTAACCCTTATATCTCTATCCCTGATCGGTGCCATTATACATCACTTTTCAAGAACAAAAGAGTCCCATGCGGTTTTAAAGTTTCTGTACCAGTTATAGCTGGTATCAGACGGGAGGGGGATGAGGGGTTTAGACAGAAGACTGGCTGTCCCAGCTCAGAGCCATAAAAATTCCTCATCAGTTTCAGTGAGTTTTGCTGGCACGCTGGTCTCACATTACAGCTATATAGCAGGCGGGAGGAAGGAAGAGTGGCTTAGAATTCCAGCCTGTGCTGGTAGGCAGAGGAAACTGCAGCTGAGAACCCAGTATGTGTAATTGAAATAATCAGAACTTCTTCCCATTTCCTGACAATGAGGTTTTTTTTACGCGATTGTTTATAATGTTTTTGGCACTGCGGTTTTCGTCTGTTTTTGGTATGTCATGTTTTAAAGTGAACATGACGCCTGCTGCCTAATCTGTGGGCAGCATGTATCAGGCACTGGCTGTAAGATCCCATGCAGGCATGCTTTAGTCTGAAATTTTGCGGTGTTTCAGAGAAAAACATGCCTATAAAAGCCGAGCTGTACACTAATCTACTAGCCCGCTGGCCTAGATTGACAGGTCTCTGCTTGTGTGTGTATAGGCAGAGACTTGTCAGTAACTGTCAGTGGGTGGGGAGAGGAGCCAGCAAACCACATGTATGACTAGTATACAGCACAATCCGGTCCTCGCCAGCTATTAACCCTTCAATACCCAGCCTCTTTTCACCTTCCTGACTGCCCAGGCCAATTTTTTCAATTCTCACAAGTGTTACTTTATGAGGTAGATAACTCTGGAATGCTTCAACATATCCCAGTCATTCTGAGATTATTTTTTTCGAGAGATATTGTACTTTATGTTAGTGGTAAATTTAGGACTATATTTTTTACATTTGTTTCTGAAAATATTGGACATTTTTTGAATATTTTTTAAATTTAGTAATTTTCAAACTTTACATTTTGATGCCCTTAAACCAGAGAGTTATGGCACACAAAATTGTTAACAAATAACATTTAGGCTAGGGTCACACTGCGTTATGGCAGTACGTTTAACGGACTACGTTACACCGCGGCATAACGCGGTGTAACGTAGTCTGTTAACGTCGCCATTGATTGTAATGGCGAACGCATCGCTAGCGCACGCCCAGACGCTGCTTGCAGCGTTCGCGGTCCATTCCTCGCTAGCGCAGATCGGGGATCTGCGCTAGCGGGATCGGCAAACACGATCCCTTTTGGGACATTGCGTTAGCGCAGTCCGTAGCGCTATGCCCTAAACGGACTGCCCTAACGCAATGTGACACTAGCCTTACAACATGTGTACTTTACATCAGCACAATATTTGAAACATACCGTAATTTTTTTTTGCTAGGAAGTTAAAAGGGTTAAAAGTTTATCAGCAATTTCTCAATTTTCTAACAAAATTTACAAACCCATTTTTTAGGGATCACATCACATTTTAAGTGACTTTAAGGGGCCTATATGACAAAAAATACTGCTCAAAATCACATCCAAGAAGTTTATTAACTTTTCAGGTGCTTCACAGGAACTAAAGCATTGTTATAAGACAAAAAATACAATTTTACTTTTTTCACATAAAAATGCTGTTTTAGCCCCAAATTTTGTATTTTTACAAGGGTAAGAGAAGAAATTGCACAATACAATTTCTTGTGAAATTTCTCCTAAGTACGCTGATACCCCGATGTGTTGTGAAAAACTACTGTTTGGGCGCATGGCATGGAAGGAAACGCCATTTGACTTTTTGAACGCAAAATTGGCTGGAAACGTTAGAGGACGCCATGTCTCATTTTGAGAGCCTCTCAATTGCCTCAACAGTGGAAACTGCCCACAAGTGACCCCATTTAAGAAACTAGATTCCTTAACCCCTTTCTGACATCGGACGTACTATCCCGCCGAGGTGGTATGGGCCCGTATGACTACCGATGGGATAGTATGTCATCGCCGAAAAGCCGCGCTCACGGGGGGAGCGTGGCCGATCGGGGCCGGCTGTCAGCTGACTATCGCAGCTGACATCCAGCACTATGTGCCAGGAGCCGTCATGGACCGCTCCTGGCACATTACCCCCCGGCACACTGCAATCAAAGATGATCGCAGCGTTCCGGCGGCACAGGGAAGCATCTCACAGGGAGGGGGCTCCCTGCGTGCTTCCCTGAGACCCTGGGAGCAACGCGATGTGATCGCATTGCTCTGAGGGTCTCCTACCTCCTCCTCTCTGCAGGCCCGGATCCAAAATATCCGCAGGGGGCCTTCCGGGTCCTGCAGGGAGGAGGCTTCCAAGCGTCTGCTCAGAGCAGGCATTGGGAAGCCTCCCTGCACTGCCTGTCAGATCGCTGATCTGACACAGTGCATTGCAAAGTGTCAGATCAGCGATCTGTCACTTTACTATGATGACCCCCCCTGGGGCAATGTAAAAAAGTAAAAAAATAAATATTTACATGTGTAAAAAAAAAAATCCTAAATAAAGAAAAAAAAATATTGTTCCAATAAATACATTTCTTTATCTAAATAAAAAAAAAACTATAAAAGTACACATATTTAGTATCGCCACGTCCGTAATGACACGACCTATAAAACTGTCCCACTAGTTAACCCCTTCAGTGAACACCGTAAAAAAAAAAAGAGGCAAGAAACAACGCTTTATTATCATACCGCCGAACAAAAAGTGGAATAACACGCGATTAAAAAGACGGATATAAATAACCATGGTACCGCTGAAAATGTCATCTTGTTCCGCAAAAAACGAGCTGCTACACAGTGTCATCAACGAAAAAATAAAAAAGTTATAGTCCTCAGAATAATGCAATGCAAAAATAATTATTTTTTATATAAAATAGTTTTAAAAGCGCCAAAACATAAAAAAATGATATAAATGAGGTATCGTTACAATCGTTCTGACCTGAAGAATTAAACTGGTTTATCAATTTTACCAAACGTGGAATAGTATAATCGCCCCCCCAAAAGAAATTCATGAATAGCTGTTTTTAGTTCATTCTACCTCACAAAAATCGGAATAAAAATCGATCAAAAAATGTCACATGCCCAAAAATGGTACCAATAAAAATGACAACTCGTCCCGCAAAAAACAAGACTACACCTGAGTCTGTGAACCAAAATATGGAAAAATTATAGCTCTCAAAATGTGGAGATGCAAAAATTATTTTTTGCAATAAAAAGCGTCTTTTAGTGTGTGATGGCTGACAATCATGAAAATTCGCTAAAAACCCCGCTATAAAAGTAAATCAAACCCCCCTTCATCACCCCCTTAGTTAGGGGAAAATAATAACATTTTAAAAAATGTGTTTATTTCCATTTTCCCATTAGGGTTAGGGTTGGGGCTAAAGTTAGGGTTAGGGTGGGGGCTAAAGTTAGGGTTAGGGTGGGGGCTAAAGTTAGGGTTAGGGTTGGGGCTAAAGTTAGGGTTGGGGCTAAAGTTAGGGTTAGGTTTGGGGCTAAAGTTAGGGCTTGGATTACATTTACGGTTGGGATTAGGGTTGGGATTAAGTTAGGGGTGTGGTTAGGGTTATGGCTGGGATTAGGGTTAGGGGTATGTTTGGGTTAGGGTTTCAGTTAAAATTGGGGGGTTTCCACTTTTTAGGCACATCAGGGACTCTCCAAACGCGACATGGCGTCCAATCTCAATTCCAGCCAATTCTGCGTTGAAAAAGTAAAACAGTGCTCCTTCCCTTCCGAACTCTCCCATGCGCCCAAACAGGGGTTTACCCCAACATATGGGGTATCAGCGTACTCAGAACAAATTGTACAACAACGTTTGCGGTCCAATTTCTCCTGTTACCCTTGGGAAAATACAAAACTTCGGGTTAAAATATAATTTTTGTGGAAAAAAAAAGATTCTATATTTTCACGGCTCTGCGTTATACACTTGGGGGTTCAAAGTTCTCACAACACATCTAGATAAGTTCCGTGGGGGGTCTAGTTTACAATATGGGGGTCACTCGTTGGGGGTTTCTACTGTTTAGGTACATCAGGGGCTCTGCAAATGCAACGTGACGCCTGCATACCGATCCATCTAAGTCTGCATTCCAAACAGCGCTCCTTCCCTTCCGAGCTCTGCCATGCGCCCAAACGGTGATTCCCCCCACATATGGGGTATCAGCGTACTCAAGACAAATTGGACAACAACTTTTGGAGTTCAATTTCTCCTGTTACCCTTGGTAAAATAAAACAAATTGGAGCTAAAGTAAATTTTTTGTGAAAAAAGTTAAATGTTCATTTTTTTTTTAAACATTCAAAAAATTCCTGTGAAACACCTGAAGGGTTAATAAACTTCTTGAATGTGGTTTTAAGCACCGTGAAATGTGCAGTTTTTAGAATGGTTTCACACTTGGGTATTTTCTATCGTATAGACCCCTCAAAGTGACTTCAAATGTGATGTGGTCCCTGAAAAAAATGGTGTTGTAAAAATGAGAAATTGCTGATGAATTTTTAACCCTTATCACTCCCTAACAAAAAAAAATTTGGTTCCAAAATTGTGCTGATGTAAAGTAGACATGTGGGAAATGTTACTTATTAAGTATTTTGCAACATGACGCCTGCAGACCAATCTATCTAAGTCTGCATTCCAAACAGCGCACCTTCCCTTCCGAGCTCTGCCATGCACCCAAACGGTGGTTCCCCCCCCCCCCACATATGGGGTATCAGCGTACTCAGGACAAATTGGACAATATTTTTTTGGGGCCAATTTCTCCTGTTACCTTTGGAAAAATGCAAACCGGGGGCTGAAAAATAATTTTTGTGGAAAATTTTTTTTTTTTCACGCCTCTGCGTTATAAACTTTAGTGAAACACTTAGAGGCTCAAAGTTTTCACAACACATCTAGATAAGTTCCTTAAAGGGTCTTCTTTCCAAATTGGTGTCACATGTGGGGGATTTCAATGTTTTGGCACACTCCAAACACTTTGGCTCTCCAAACGTGACATGGTGTCCTATCTCAATTCCAGTCAATTTTGCTTTGAAAAGTCAAATTGCGCTCCTTCCCTTCTGAGCTCTGCCATGCGCCCAAACAGTGGTTTACCCCCACATATGGGGTATCAGCATACTCAGGACAAATCGCACAACAACTTTTGGGGTCCAATTCATTCTGTTACCCTTGAGAAAATAAAAAATTGGGGGCTAAAAGATCATTTTTTGTGAAAAAATATGATTTTTTATTTTTACCTCTCTATATTATAAACTTAATCTCAATTCCAGTGTTATGCTGTGCTATCAGGCAACACAGTGTGCAGTAATCAGCGCACATACAGTGATATGGCAATAACCCAAAAAACAATAGAACAAGCTCTGAGACGTGGAATCTCTGCAGACTGCAATACCTGAACCTATCCTCACACAGCTAAAAGCAGCAGTGGATTGCGCCTAACACTACCTATGCAACTCGGCACTGCCTGAGGAGCTGACTAGCCTGAAGATAGAAATACAAGCCTGACTTGCCTCAGAGAAATACCCCAAAGGAATAGGCAGCCCCCCACATATAATGACTGTTAGCAAGATGAAAAGACAAAACGTAGGAATGAAATAGATTCAGCAAAGTGAGGCCCGATATTCTAGACAGAGCGAGGATAGCAAAGAGAACTATGCAGTCTACAAAAAACCCTAAAGCAGAACCACGCAAAGGGGAGCAAAAAGACCCACCGTGCCGAACTAACGGCACGGCGGTGCACCCTTTGCGTCTCAGAGCTTCCAGCAAAAGAGAATAGCACAGCTGGACAGAAAAAACGGAAACAAAAACAAAGTAACACTTATCTAGCAGAGCAGCAGGCCACAGGAAAGATGCAGTAGCTCAGATCCAACACTGGAACATTGACAAGGAGCAAGGAAGACAGACTCAGGTGGAGTTAAATAGCAAGGCAGCCAACGAGCTCACCAAAACACCTGAGGGAGGAAGCCCAGAGGCTGCAATACCACTTGTGACCACAGGAGTGAATTCAGCCACAGAATTCACAACAGTACCCCCCCCTTGAGGAGGGGTCACTGAACCCTCACCAGAACCCCCAGGCCGACCAGGATGAGCCACATGAAAGGCACGAACAAGATCTGGGGCATGGACATCAGAGGCAAAAACCCAGGAATTATCCTCCTGAGCATAACCCTTCCATTTGACCAGATACTGGAGTTTCCGTCTAGAGACACGAGAATCCAAAATTTTCTCCACAATATACTCCAATTCCCCCTCCACCAAAACAGGGGCAAAAGGCTCCACAGATGGAACCATAGGTGCCACGTATCTTCTCAACAACGACCTATGGAATACATTATGTATGGAAAAGGAGTCTGGGAGGGTCAGACGAAAAGACACCGGATTGAGAATCTCAGAAATCCTATACGGACCAATAAAACGAGGTTTAAATTTAGGAGAGGAAACCTTCATAGGAATATGACGAGAAGATAACCAAACCAGATCCCCAACACGAAGTCGGGGACCCACACGGCGTCTACGATTAGCGAAAAGCTGAGCCTTCTCCTGGGACAAGGTCAAATTGTCCACTACCTGAGTCCAGATCTGCTGCAACCTGTCCACCACAGAATCCACACCAGGACAGTCCGAAGACTCAACCTGTCCTGAAGAGAAACGAGGATGGAACCCAGAATTGCAGAAAAATGGAGAGACCAAGGTAGCCGAGCTGGCCCGATTATTAAGGGCGAACTCAGCCAACGGCAAAAATGACACCCAATCATCCTGGTCAGCAGAAACAAAACATCTCAGATATGTTTCCAAGGTCTGATTGGTTCGTTCGGTCTGGCCATTAGTCTGAGGATGGAAGGCCGAGGAAAAAGATAGGTCAATGCCCATCCTACCACAAAAGGCTCGCCAGAACCTCGAGACAAACTGGGAGCCTCTGTCAGAAACAATATTCTCAGGAATGCCATGCAAACGAACCACATGCTGGAAGAACAAAGGCACCAAATCAGAGGAGGAAGGCAATTTAACCAAGGGCACCAGATGGACCATTTTAGAAAAGCGATCACAGACCACCCAAATGACCGACATCTTTTGAGAAACGGGAAGGTCAGAAATGAAGTCCATCGAAATATGTGTCCAAGGCCTCTTCGGGACCGGCAAGGGCAAAAGCAACCCACTGGCACGTGAACAGCAGGGCTTAGCCCTAGCACAAATCCCACAGGACTGCACAAAAGCACGCACATCCCGTGACAGAGATGGCCACCAGAAGGATCTAGCCACTAACTCTCTGGTACCAAAGATTCCTGGATGACCAGCCAGCACCGAACAATGAAGTTCAGAGATAACTTTACTAGTCCACCTATCAGGGACGAACAGTTTCTCTGCCGGACAACGATCAGGTTTATTAGCCTGAAATTTCTGCAACACTCTCCGCAAATCAAGAGAGATGGCAGACACAATGACTCCTTCCTTGAGGATACTCGCCGGCTCAGATAACCCCGGAGAGTCGGGCACAAAACTCCTAGACAGAGCATCCGCCTTCACATTTTTAGAGCCCGGAAGGTACGAAATCACAAAATCAAAACGAGCAAAAAATAACGACCAACGGGCCTGTCTAGGATTCAAGCGCTTGGCAGACTCGAGATAAGTAAGATTCTTATGATCAGTCAATACCACCACGCGATGCTTAGCTCCCTCAAGCCAATGACGCCACTCCTCGAATGCCCACTTCATGGCCAGCAACTCTCGGTTGCCCACATCATAATTACGCTCAGCAGCAGAAAATTTCCTGGAAAAGAAAGCACATGGTTTCAACACTGAGCAACCAGAACCTCTCTGTGACAAAACCGCCCCTGCTCCAATCTCAGAAGCATCAACCTCGACCTGGAACGGAAGAGAAACATCTGGTTGACACAACACAGGGGCACAGCAAAAACGACGCTTCAACTCCTGAAAAGCTTCCACGGCAGCAGAAGACCAATTAACCAAATCAGCACCCTTCTTGGTCAAATCGGTCAATGGTCTGGCAATGCTAGAAAAATTACAGATGAAGCGACGATAAAAATTAGCAAAGCCCAGGAATTTCTGCAGACTTTTCAGAGATGTCGGCTGAGTCCAATCCTGGATGGCCTGGACCTTAACCGGATCCATCTCGATAGTAGAAGGGGAAAAGATGAACCCCAAAAATGAAACTTTCTGCACACCGAAGAGACACTTTGATCCCTTCACGAACAAGGAATTAGCACGCAGTACCTGGAAAACCATTCTGACTTGCTTCACATGAGACTCCCAATCATCAGAGAAGATCAAAATGTCATCCAAGTAAACAATCAGGAATTTATCCAGATACTCACGGAAAATGTCATGCATAAAAGACTGAAAAACAGATGGAGCATTGGCAAGTCCGAACGGCATCACCAGATACTCAAAATGACCCTCGGGCGTATTAAATGCCGTTTTCCATTCATCTCCCTGCCTGATTCTCACCAGATTATACGCACCACGAAGATCAATCTTAGTAAACCAACTAGCCCCCTTAATCCGAGCAAACAAGTCAGATATCAATGGCAAGGGATACTGAAACTTAACAGTGATCTTATTAAGAAGGCGGTAATCAATACACGGTCTTAGCGAACCATCCTTTTTGGCTACAAAAAAGAACCCTGCTCCCAATGGTGATGACGATGGGCGAATATGTCCCTTCTCCAGGGATTCTTTCACATAACTGCGCATAGCGGTGTGTTCAGGCACGGACAAATTAAATAAACGACCCTTAGGGAATTTACTACCAGGAATCAAATTGATAGCACAATCACAATTCCTATGCGGAGGTAGGGCATCAGACTTGGGCTCTTCAAATACATCCTGAAAGTCAGACAAGAACTCTGGGATGTCAGAAGGAATGGATGACGAAATAGACAAAAATGGAACATCACCATGTACTCCCTGACAACCCCAGCTGGTTACCGACATAGAGTTCCAATCTAATACTGGATTATGGGTTTGTAGCCATGGCAACCCCAACACGACCACATCATGCAGATTATGCAGTACCAGAAAGCGAATAACTTCCTGATGTGCAGGAGCCATGCACATGGTCAGCTGGGCCCAGTACTGAGGCTTATTCTTGGCCAAAGGTGTAGCATCAATTCCTCTCAACGGAATAGGACACCGCAAAGGTTCCAAGAAAAATCCACAACGTTTAGCATAATCCAAATCCATCAGATTCAGGGCAGCGCCTGAATCCACAAACGCCATGACAGAATACGATGACAAAGAGCATATCAAGGTAATGGACAGAAGGAATTTGGACTGTACAGTACCAATGACGGCAGAGCTATCGAACCGCCTAGTGCGCTTAGGACAATTAGAAATAGCATGAGTGGAATCACCACAGTAGAAACACAGCCTGTTCCGACGTCTGTGTTCTTGCCGTTCAACTTTAGTCATAGTCCTGTCGCACTGCATAGGCTCAGGTTTACTCTCAGACAATACCGCCAGATGGTGCACAGATTTACGCTCGCGCAAGCGACGACCGATCTGAATGGCCAAGGACATAGACTCATTCAAACCAGCAGGCATAGGAAATCCCACCATGACATCCTTAAGAGCTTCAGAGAGACCCTTTCTGAACCAAGCCGCCAGTGCAGATTCATTCCACAGAGTGAGTACTGACCACTTCCTAAATTTCTGACAATATACTTCTACATCATCCTGACCCTGGCATAAAGCCAGCAAATTTTTCTCAGCCTGATCCACTGAATTAGGCTCATCGTAAAGCAATCCAAGCGCCTGGAAAAACGCATCAACATTACTCAATGCAGGGTCTCCTGGCGCAAGAGAAAACGCCCAGTCCTGTGGGTCGCCGCGCAAAAAAGAAATAATAATCAAAACCTGTTGAATAGGATTACCAGAAGAATGAGGTTTCAAGGCCAGAAATAGCTTACAATTATTTTTGAAGCTCAGGAACTTAGTTCTGTCACCAAAAAACAAATCAGGAATAGGAATTCTTGGTTCTAGCATAGATTTCTGATCAATTGTATCTTGAATCTTTTGTACATTTATAACGAGATTATCCATTGAGGAGCACAGAGCCTGAATATCCATGTCCACAGCTGTGTCCTGAAGCACTCTAATGTCTAGGGGAAAAAAAAAAAACAAACTGAAGACAGAGCTGAGGAAAAAAAAATGATGTCAGGACTTCTTTTTTCCCTCTATTGAGAATCATTGGTTTGGCTCCTTGTACTGTTATGCTGTGCTATCAGGCAACACAGTGTGCAGTAATCAGCGCACATACAGTGATATGGCAATAACCCAAAAAACAATAGAACAAGCTCTGAGACGTGGAATCTCTGCAGACTGCAATACCTGAACCTATCCTCACACAACTAAAAGCAGCAGTGGATTGCGCCTAACACTACCTATGCAACTCGGCACTGCCTGAGGAGCTGACTAGCCTGAAGATAGAAATACAAGCCTGACTTGCCTCAGAGAAATACCCCAAAGGAATAGGCAGCCCCCCACATATAATGACTGTTAGCAAGATGAAAAGACAAAACGTAGGAATGAAATAGATTCAGCAAAGTGAGGCCCGATATTCTAGACAGAGCGAGGATAGCAAAGAGAACTATGCAGTCTACAAAAAACCCTAAAGCAGAACCACGCAAAGGGGAGCAAAAAGACCCACCGTGCCGAACTAACGGCACGGCGGTGCACCCTTTGCGTCTCAGAGCTTCCAGCAAAAGAGAATAGCACAGCTGGACAGAAAAAACGGAAACAAAAACAAAGTAACACTTATCTAGCAGAGCAGCAGGCCACAGGAAAGATGCAGTAGCTCAGATCCAACACTGGAACATTGACAAGGAGCAAGGAAGACAGACTCAGGTGGAGTTAAATAGCAAGGCAGCCAACGAGCTCACCAAAACACCTGAGGGAGGAAGCCCAGAGGCTGCAATACCACTTGTGACCACAGGAGTGAATTCAGCCACAGAATTCACAACATCCAGTCAATTTTGCATTGAAAATTCAAATGGCGCTCCTTCCCTTCCGAGCTCTGCCATGTGCCCAAACAGTGGTTTACCCCCACATATGGGGTAACAGCGTACTCAGGACAAATTGAACAACAACTTTTGAGGTTCAATTTCTCCTGTTACCTTTGGTAAAATAAAACAAATTGGAGGTAAAGTAAATTTTTTTGTGAAAAAAGCTAACTTCATTTTTTTAAAAATAAGCTTCTTGAATGTGATATTAAGCACCTTGAGATGTGCAGTTTTTAGAATGGTGTCACACTTGGGTATTTTCTATCATATAGACCCCTCAAAGTGACTTCAAATGTGATGTGGTCCCTGAAAAAAATGGTGTTGTAAAAATGAGAAATTGCTGGTTAACTTTTAACCCTTATAACTCCCTAACACAAAAAAATTTGGTTCCAAAATTGTGCTGATGTAAAGTAGACATGTGGGAAATGTTACTTATTAAGTATTTTGCAACGTGACGCCTGCAGACCAATCTATCTAAGTCTGCATTCCAAACAGCGCACCTTCCCTTCCGAGCTCTGCCATGCACCCAAATGGTGGTTCCCCCCACATATGGGGTATCAGCATACTCAGGACAAATTGGACAATATTTTTTTGGGGCCAATTTCTCCTGTTACCTTTGGGAAAATACAAACCGGGGGCTAAAAAATAATTTTTGTGGAAAAAAAATGTTTTTTTTATTTTCACGGCTCTTCGTTATAAACTTTAGTGAAACACTTGGAGGCTCAAAGTTTTCACAACACATCTAGATAAGTTCCTTAAAGGGTCTTCTTTCCAAATTGGTGTCACTTGTGGGGAATTTCAAAGTTTAGGCACATCAGGGGCTCTCCAAACATGACATGGTGTCCTATCTCAATTCCAGTCAATTTTGCACTGAAAAGTCAAACGGCGCTCCTTCCCTTCCGAGCTCTGCCGTGCGCCCAAACAGCATTTTACCCCCACATGTGGGGTATCGGCATACTCAGAACAAATGGCACAACAACTTTTGGGGTCCAATTTCTTGGTAAAATAAACAAATTGGAGCTAAAGTAAATTTTTTTGTGAAAAAAGCTAAAAGTTCATTTTTTTAATAAACTTCTTGAATGTGGTTTTGATCACCTTGAGATGTGCAGTTTTTAGAATGGTGTCACACTTGGGTATTTTCTATTATATAGACCCCTCAAAGTGACTTCAAATGTGATGTGGTCCCTGAAAAAATGGTGTTGTAAAAATGAGAAATTGCTGGTCAACTTTTAACCCTTATAACTCCGTAACAAAAAAAAAATTTGGTTCCAAATTTGCTGATGTAGAGTAGACATGAGGGAAATGTTACTTATTAAGTATTTTGTGTGACATATCTCTATAATTTAAGGGCATAAAAATTCAAAGTTGGAAAAATGCGAAATTTTAAAAATTTTCGCCAAATTCCCATTTTTTTCACAAATAAACGCAGGTAATATCAAAGAAATTTTACCACTATTCATCCTGTAAGTACTTCACAAAATTTTATAATGTTGAATTGTGAAAATTAAAAAAAATGACGTTTCACACAGAAATGTTGTTTTAGTCCCAATTTGTTTTAATTTTCACACGGATAGCAGGAGAAAACGTACCCCAAAATTTGTTGTGCAATTTTTCCTGAGTATGCTGAACCCCATATTTGATGGGAAACTACTGTTTGGACACACTGTGGAGCAGAGGCGGACACTGACAGCTTGGGACCCCTGGGCAAGAAATGTGTCTGCACCGCCTTTTATGGTGACAAAGATATTGAGTATATATATATATATCTCCACACACACACATACTTGTATATACAGTTATATGAAAAAGTTTGGGCACCCCTATTAATCTTAAGCTTAATATTTTATAAAAAATGTTTTTTTCTGCAACAGCTATTTCAGTTTCATACATCTAATAACTGTTGGACACAGTAATGTTTCTGCCTTGGAATGAGGTTTATTGTACTAACAGAAAATGTGCAATCTGCATTCAAACAAAATTTGACAAGTGCATAAGCATGGGCACCCTTATCATTTTCTTGTTTTAAATACCGTATATACTCGAGTATAAGCCGAGATTTTCAGCCCAAAATTTTGGGCTGAAAGTGCCCCTCTCGGCTTATACTCGAGTCACGGTGGGCGGCAGGGTCGGCGGGTGAGGGGGAGAGGGCGCTGAGGCATACTCACCTAGTCCCGGCGATCCTGACGCTCCCTCTGCCCGTCACACGGTCTTCGGTGCTGCAGCTCTTCCCCTGTTCAGCGGTCACGTGGGACCGCTGATTAGAGAAATGAATATGCGGCTCCACCTCCCATAGGGGTGGAGCCGCATATTCATTTCTCTAATCAGCGGTGCCGGTGACCGCTGATAGAGGAAGAGGCTGCGGCACCGAAGACCGTGTGACAGGCAGAGGGAGCTGGACGCCGGGAGCAGGTAAGTATGTAATATTCATCTGTCCACGTTCCACACGCCGGGTGCCGCTCTGTCTTCGCGTCCTCTTGCTCTGACTGTTCAGGTCAGAGGGCGCGATGACGCATATAGTGTGCGCGGCGCCCTCTGCCTGATCAGTCAGTGCGGAGAGACGCCGGGACGGGACGCTGGGAGCTGCAAGCAGCGAGGTGAGTATGGCATTTTTTTTTTATTGCAGCAGCAATGGCACAGCTTTATATGGCACAGCTATGGGGCAATAATGAAAGGCGCAGAGCACTATATGGCACAGCTATGGGGCAATAATGAACGGCGCAGAGCACTATATGGCAGCTATGAGGCAATAATGAATGGCGCAGAGCACTATATGGCACAGCTATGGGGCAATAATGAACGGTGCAGAGCACTATATGGCACAGCTATAGGGCAATAATGAACGGCGGGGAGCACTATATGGCACAGCTATGGGGCAACAATGAACGGTGCAGAGCACTATATGGCAGCTATGAGGCAATAATGAACGGTGCAGAGCACTATATGGCACAGCTATAGGGCAATAATGAACGGCGCAGAGCACTATATGGCACAGCTATGGGGCAATAATGAACGGTGCAGAGCACTATATGGCAGCTATGAGGCAACAATGAACGGTGCAGAGCACTATATGGTACAGCTATGGGGCAAATAATGAACGGCGCAGAGCACTATATGGCAGCTATGGGGCAATAATGAACGGCGCAGAGCACTATGTGGCAGCTATGGGGCAATAATGAACGGCGCAGAGCACTATATGGCACAGCTATGGGGCAACAATGAACGGTGCAGAGCACTATATGGCACAGTTATGGGGCAATAATGAACGGTGCAGAGCACTATATGGCACAGCTGTGGGGCAATAATGAACGGCGCAGAGCACTATATGGCACAGCTATGGGGCAATAATGAACGGTGCAGAGCACTATATGGCAGCTATGAGGCAACAATGAACGGTGCAGAGCACTATATGGCACAGCTATGGGGCAATAATGAATGGTGCAGAGCACTATATGGCAGCTATGGGGCAATAATGAACGGCGCAGAGCACTATATGGAACAGCTATGGGGCAATAATGAACGGTGCAGAGCACTATATGGCACAGCTATGGGGCAATAATGAATGGCGGGGATCACTATATGGCACAGCTATGGGGCAATAATGAACAGTGCAGAGCACTATATGGCAGCTATGAGGCAACAATGAACGGTGCAGAGCACTATATGGCACAGCTATGGGGCAATAATAAATGGCGCAGAGCACTATATGGCACAGATATGGGGCAATAATGAACGGTGCAGAGCACTATATGGCAGCTATGGGGCAATAATGAACGGCGCAGAGCACTATATGGCACATCTATGGGGCAATAATGAACGGCGCAGAGCACTATATGGCACAGCTATGGGGCAATAATGAACGGTGCAGAGCACTATATGGCACAGCTATGGGGCAATAATTAATGGTGCAGAGCACTATATGGCACAGCTATGGGGCAATAATGAACGGTGCAGTGCACTATATGGCACAGCTATGGGGCAATAATGAACGGTGCAGAGCACTATATGGCACAGCTATGGGGCAATAATGAACGGTGCAGAGCACTATATGGCACAGCTTTCTATGGTACATCTATGGGGAAATAATGAACGGTGCAGAGCACTATATGGCACAGCTATGGGGCCATAATGAACAGTATGGAGCATCTATTTTTATTTTTGAAATTCACCGGTAGCTGCTGCATTTTCCACCCTAGGCTTATACTCGAGTCAATAAGTTTTCCCAGTTTTTTGTGGCAAAATTAGGGGGTTGGCTTATACTCGGGTCGGCTTATACTCGAGTATATACGGTACTCCTACCTACTTTTTACTGACTTACTAAAGCACTTTTTTTGGTTTTCTAACCTCATTGAGCTTTGAACTTCATAGCCAGGTGTATGCAATCATGAGAAAAGCTACTTAAAGTGGCCACTTGCAAGTTGTTCTCCTGTTTGAATCTCCTCTGAAGAGTGGCATCATGGGCTCCTCAAAACAATTGTCTAATGATCTGAAAACAAAGATTATTCAACATAGTTGTTCAGGGGAAGGATACAAAAAGCTGTCTCAGAGATTTAACCTGTCAATTTCCACTGTGAGGAACATAATAAGGAAATGGAAGAACGCAGGTACAGGTACAGTTCTTGTTAAGGCCAGAAGTGGCAGGCCAAGAAAAACATCAGAAAGGCAGAGAAGAAGAATGGTGAGATCAGTCAAGGACAATCCTCAGACCACCTCCAGAGAGCTGCAGCATCAACTTGCTGCAGATGGTGTCACGGTGCATCGGTCAACAATACAACGCACTTTACACAAGGAGAAGCTGTATGGGAGAGTGATGCGAAAGAAGCCGTTTCTGCAAGCACGCCACACACAGAGTCGGCTGAGGTATGCAAAAGCACATTTGGAGAAGCCAATTTGTTTTTGGAAGAAGATCCTGTGGACTGATGAAACCAAGATTGAGTTGTTTGGTCATACAAAAAGGCGTTATGCATGGCGGCCAAAAAAAAAAACAAATCAAAGAAAAACACTTGCTACCCACAGTAAAATTTGGTGGAGGTTCCATCATGCTTTGGGGCTGTGTGGCCAATGCCAGCATCAGGAATCTTGTTAAAGTTGAGGGACACATGGATTCCTCTCAGTATCAGCAGATTCTTGACAATAATGTTCATGAATCAGTGACAAAGTTGAAGTTACGCAGGGGATGGATCTTTCAGCAAGACAATGATCCAAAACACCGCTCCAAATCTACTCAGGCATTCATGCAGAGGAACAATTACACTGTTCTGGAATGGCCATCCCAGTCCCCAGACCTGAATATCATTGAACATCTGTGGGATCATTTGAAGAGGGCTGTCCATGCTCGGCGACCATCAAACTTAACTGAACTGGAATTGTTTTGTAAAGAGGAATGGTCAAAAATACCTTCATCCAGGATCCAGGAACTCATTAAAAGCTACAGGAAGCGACTAGAGGCTGTTATTTTTGCAAAAGGAGGATCTACTAAATATTAATGTCACTTTTCTGGTGGGGTGCCCATACTTATGCACCTGTCAAATTTAGTTTGAATGCAGATTGCACATTTTCTGTTAGTACAATAAACCTCATTTCAAGGCAGAAACATTACTGTATCCAACAGTTATTAGATATATGAAACTGAAATAGCTGTTGCAAAAAAAACTATTTTTATAAAACATTAAGCTTAAGATTAATAGGGGTGCCCAAACTTTTTCATATAGCTGTACTTAGGCAGTTAACTGGTTCATGCAGCTTTGCATGAACACCCGAGCCTTTCACTATGGCTGGTCCGAATAACTAAAGCAATTTTTACCATCCACCTCTCGTGTCTCCCCTTTTCCTCATAGTTTGTAAGCTTGCGAGCAGGGCCCTCATTCCTCTTGGTATCTATTTTGAACTGTGATTTCTGTTATGCTGTAATGTCTATTGTCTGTACAATTCCCCTCTATAATTTGTAAAGCGCTGTGGAATATGTTGGCGCTATATAAATAAAAATTATTATGATTATGTATCCAAAAAGGTACCAAATAAAAACGTCAATTCAGCTTACAAAAAGCAAACCCATTACTCAACTTTGTCATATGTTAATAGAAATGTATGGGTTGTCCACATTACTGGTAACACAAAGGTTCTGGAACAGCGACAGCCCTCTCACCAAAAGAAATCCAGCAAAATCTGCAATCCCAAATCTGAATACCCCCCTCCATTCTGATCCTCAAAGTGTGCCTAAACTGCAACTTAAATCTACATGTTTGACATTACTCTTAGCAGGGAGAACACAATTTATGAGGTAAGTGTTTCTGGAAGCTCAAGCTTCGCACACTGTATTGGGTGCTAAAATGTATTGGGCACTACAATGGCATATCTGAAATTTTCTCTCAACAACATTCAGTGCATGCTTGTTATAGAAAACACCCACTTAGTCAAAACATAGACTACACATCAAAACATTACACTACAGGTGTAGGTGATTTCCCACGGGAGTATAATTCACAAAGTATTTTTGGAAAATATGTGTTCCAAAAGTCAAATAGCGCTTCATGTTTGCCGAGCCTTGCGAGATAGCGAAACAGCACAGTACAACCACATATGGGGCATTGCCACATTAAGGAGAAATTGTGTAACAAATTATGGACTAATTTTTCCCAATGCTCCCTTGTGAAAATGTAAAACTTGGCTAAAACAGCATTTTAGTGGAAACAATGTAATTCATTTTTCTTTACCGCAAATGGCCTAAATTTCTGTGAAACGCCTGTGAAGTCAATATAATATTTTTGTAAAATAGGGTCACTTATGGGGGATTCTGCTGTTCTGATACCTCAGGGGCTCTGCCAATGTGACATGGCATTCGTAAACCATTCCAGCAAAATCTGCACTCCAATATGGGGTACTTTCCCATCAGCTTTGCACTGTTGATTGAAAATTAGTTCTCAACCACATATGGTGTATTGACAAACTCAGGAGAAATTGCGTAAAAAATAATGTGGTCTGTTTTCTTTTTCATTTTGCATTTTCAAAGCCAAATGCTATCAAATTCTGTGCATAACCTGTGGATTTAAATTGCTCACACCTCTAAATTAATTTCACCTAGAATATTTTCCAAAATAGGGCAACTTGTGAGGGGTTTCTACCGTTTTGTCACCTCAGGGGCTCATGTCACAAAAAGTGCGCTATCAGTGAAGGGCTAGAAGAGCTAAATTCCAATCAAATTTACTCACCAGATCCAGCCCTTACAAAGGCTTGTAGAAACTTAAGCTGCTGCAGATCCACCGGTCTCCTTGTGACCACACCAATGATAAAAAAATGGGATCACCACGGCTCCTTCATCAGGATTCCTCATGAAGGTATTTTTCATGTGGTAGCCTGATGGAGCCGGGGTGCTCCGAAACGCGTTGAAATAAAGCCACTTTTCATTGGATTACTCAATTGGACTTCTAATTTTATGAGCAGCGCAGAGAAGAATCCATCTCTATATCCCATTTTTTTACAAAAAGTGCGCTATGAAATTTTGTGGCCTTCCTTCCCTTTCATGTGCCCAAACAACAGTTTATGACCACGTATGGGGTATTGGTGTACTCAGAAGAAATTGCACAACTAATTAAGGGATCCATTTTTTCTTGTCACCTTTGTGAAAATGAGAAATTTGGGGCTAAAGCAACAATTTTGCAAAAAAAAAATCAGGGCTGGATTCACAAAAGCTTTCACACCATAATTCTGTCATAAAAGCTTTGAAAAGTTACAAAATTTAAGAGCACATTTTTGTGACATTTGACTTTTTCACGCTGGTTCCTCCCAGCTGCAGCAAAATGGGCGGAGCTTGGGTGGGATGCCATGCCGCTCATCATATGCTTCAAATTCATGAGGAGGCGTGCACTTTTCATGAATCAGGAGCATTTGAATCCAGCCCATTGTTCACGCTGGTAATAATGACTTGGGCCCACACTATTTAATTTTTTTTAATTACTTTTTTAATTTTTCACCAATGCTCATCACAGCTTGAGGGCTGTTGTATGGGGTCACTTGTGGGAGGTTCCTGTTGCTTTGGCACCACTGGGGCTCTGCAAATGCGGCATGGTGTTAGCAATCTATTTCAGCTAAATTTGCACACCAAAAATAAATTTGCACTTCTTCGATTCCGAGCCGTCAAATAATAGTTTCTGACTACATGTGGGGTATCGATGTACTAAGGAGAAATTCTAAAACAAGCTATTTTCTCCTTTTTACCTTGTAAATATAAAAAATTTGGGGCTTTATCCAAATGATGTTGAAGAATTTGAAGCGGGTTGTTCATGGGAGAAACCCCATAACTGAGTTGAAACTGTAGGGAGGAATTGATTAAAATTCCTCTAAACCAATGAAGAGGACTAATGATGAACGATTACTGGAAATATTTAGATTCAGTTATTGCTGTACCAAGTCAAATCAGACACTGAATGCAAGGGTTCACATACTTCAGCTACAGACGTGATATTGGATAATTTTCCTTATATATAAAAGTCTAATATTTGGGACTCATTTGTTAGATTCATTTATCTACCTTTAGGGCTTGTGGGAAAATCTGATGTTATTGATCAAATTTATGCAGAAACATAGAACATTTTGAAGGGTTCTCAAACGTTGGTGCTTGAAAGTTTTCTACATACATATATAATGCGTATACCAGAAGTCACATGTTATTGTTCATTAGAATGTTTTCTGAGTAACCTCATGCTGGGTGACTGGTCACCGAGTATGAGCTGCTTTCTTCATCTCCACTAATGACAACACCATTACTTAGTGTATTCTGCCACCCCCATATCCCCTCCTGTCATTCCCACCTCCTACTCGCCACAGCACCCTGATTTCTTTCAGCTCAACGACTGCCATAGAATGACATAATGCATGTTATTGCCATGGGAACCCCTCCTACAGTCTTAATGTCCCTTGAAACATTCCAAATATGTGATGCATCAGAGATAAATGGTGGTGCCGTCCTGTACAAATTGGTCTTTACATTTTAACTTTTGTAATCATGTATAGTCACAGCAGCAAATGATCAAACCTTTATTTCTGAAACATCCATTGTTCCATATGTCTTTATAGTAGGTTTAAAACAGTTATGCTTTAACCCTATGTTTTCTTAGTAACTGTAATAATCCACATAAAACAATAACCCATTGATATAAATCTTCCACAAAATAGTTGACACAGTAGCAAAATGGCCCCCAGCTGGCACCACACTGTATGATGGTCCACACAGTAGCCCCTCCAAACTGAATAATTGCCCCCACAGTAGTCCTTACAGTTTATGAGGGCCCCCACACTATACGAGGGCCACCAATGTAGCCCCAAACTCGCTTCCACACCGCAAGATGGCCCCCACAGATAGGCCCCAAACAGTGTAATGGCACTTGCATTAGCTCCCATGCTGTATAATGGCCCCCACAATTTATGAGGGCCCCCATGGGAGTTCTTTCAATGTATGAGGGGCAACACAATGTAGCCCCACATAGTATGTAGATCTCATACACTATATGTACTTTATGATGCCCAGAATGTCACACCACCTTTTTTAATTAAAATAAAAAAAGTCATATTGTCACGACTTTGTTGTCGGGTATTTCGGGACCAGGGGTTCCTTCCCTGTCCCTAACGCTAGGGACGTTCTAGCTTGCCTTGTTCCCTCGATTACTTCTGATGGTGAAGACGCTGAGGCCACGTACCTCGCCTTAGCTCCTGAATCCGCCCATAGTCTATACCCCTCACCCACCTAGGGAAGAATGGAGTAGTAGTGTACCGTAATACACCAACCAGACTAACAAAGTAATACAAACAGGGATACTGTATATGAAAATACCAATCTTACAAATACTGTATACTCACACAAACAACAGAGGCAAACACCAGGGAATGGAGGATGAGGAAAATCCAAAGTAGGAGAAGAAGGGGTTTATCACACAACCAAAACCTCGCAATAGTCTCAGATAAATCCAACAAACGCTTTCTAAAATAAAAACAACAACCTACCATCTCCTAAACCATGCAGCATGAAGCTAACTTTGGCAAAAGTGGTGGCCAAAGCCAAAAATATATGGGAGAGAGGAGTGACTAACAGTGAACAGCTGAGAGCCTTAATGCAGGAAAGCTTCCAAGAGCTCACAACTGAGCATATTAACCCCTGCACTGCTAAAATAAACCTGCACTGTTTAATATGAAAGTGAAGTGCTTCTAATCAGTGCAGGAGTAGGAGAAATCTGACGCTACGGATTTCTGGCTCTTCTCTGTCATGGTAAACCCGTAACACATGTACTCACTAGCGATGAGCAAGCATGCTCGTCACTACTTGTTTCTTGCTTGACCATCAGTGTGCTCGGGATGCTCTTTACTCAGCAAGTATTTTTTTAATGCTTGAGCGGGAGCTCGAGTCCCCGCCCTGCATGTTTGTCACTTTTTAGACAGTCAATGAACATGTGGGGATGGCCTGCCAGTCACTGTAATGCTGTAGCCATCTTTGCTGTGGCATTATTGGCTGGAGGCATAGCATCATAAGGTCTACAGTGGGTATGGAAATTATTCATTCCCCTTTAAATTTTTCACTGTTTGTTTCATTGCAGCAATTTGGTAAATTCAAAGAAGTTCGTTTTTTTCTCATTACTGTACACTCTGCACTCCATCTTGACTGAAAAAAGACAGAAATGTAGTAATTTTTGCACATTTATTAAAAAAGAAAAAACTGTAATAACACATGGTCATAAGTATTCAGACCCTTTGCTCAGTGTTGAGTAGAATCACCCTTTGAGCTAGTACAGCCATGAGTCTTCTTGGGAATTATGCAAGTTTTTCATACCTGGATTTGGGGAAACTCTGACATTCTTCCTTGCAGATCCTCTCCAGTTCCGTCAGTTTGGATGGTGAACGTTGGTGGACAGCCATTTTCAGGTCTCTCCAGAGATGCTCAATTGGGTTTAGTTGGCAAGGCTCTGGCTGGGCCAACCAACAATGGTCACAGAGTTGTTCTGAAGCCACTCCATAGCTAAAATAATAATGTGCTTAGGGTCATTGTCTTGTTGGAAGGTGAACCTTCCGAAAAGTCTGAGGTAGAGGAAGAGGTTTTCATCCAGACTATCTCTGTACTTTGCCGCATTCTTGTTTCCTGCAATGGCAACCAGTCATCCTATTCCTGCAGCTGAATAACACCCCCATAGCATGATGCTGCCACCACCATGTTTCACGGTTGGGATTGTATTGGCAGGTGATGAGCAGTGCCTGGTTTTCTCCACTCATACCGCTTAGAATTATCACCAAAAAGGTCTATCTTTGTCTCATCAGACCAGAGAATCTTATTTCTCATAGTCTGGTA
Organism: Ranitomeya imitator; assembly: GCF_032444005.1. Taxonomy (NCBI): domain Eukaryota; kingdom Metazoa; phylum Chordata; class Amphibia; order Anura; family Dendrobatidae; genus Ranitomeya; species Ranitomeya imitator. The sequence continues at coordinate 226,647,410 of NC_091284.1, forward strand.
GTCCTTCATGTGTTTTTTTAGCAAACTCTATGCGGGCTTTCATATGTATTGCACTGAGGAGAGGCTTCCGTCGGGCCACTCTGCCATAAAGGCCCGACTGGTGGAGGGCTGCAGTGATAGTTGACTTTGTGGAACTTTCTCCCATCTCCCTACTGCATATCCGGAGCTCAGCCACAGTAATCTTGGGGTTCTTCTTTACCTCTCTCACCAAGGTTTTTCTCCCATGAATGCTCAGTTTGGCTGGACGGCCAGGTCTTGCAAGACTTCTGGTGGTCCCAAACTTCTTCCATTTAAGGATTATGGAGGCCACTGTGCTCTTAGGAACCTTTGGGTACTGCAGAAATTCTGTTGTAACCTTGGACAGATCTGTGCCTTGCCACAATTCTGTCTCTGAGCTCCTTGGCCAGTTCCTTTGACCTCATGATTCTCATTTGGTCTGACATGCACTGTGAGCTGTGAGGTCTTATATAGACAGGTGTGTGCCTTTCCAAATCAAGTCCTATCAGTCTAATTAAACACAGCTGGACTCCAGTGAAGGAGTAGAAACATCTCAAAGAGGATCACATGGAAATGGACAGCATGTGACTTAAATATGAGTGTCTGAGCAAAGGGTCTGAATAATTATGACCATGCCATATGATATTTTAGTTTTCTTTTTTAATAAATATGCAAACATTTCTACATTTCTGTTTTTTTGTCAGTAATGGCGGGGTGCAGACTGTACATTAATGAGGAAAAAATGAACTTTTTTGAATTTACCAAATGGCTGCAAACAAAGAGTGAAAAATTTAAAGGGGTCTGAATACTTTCCGTACCCACTGTAGTTTATGCTGCAGCCTGCAGCTCATACCAAAAATCCTTATCAGGGCTAATAATATTCGTTTTGTTCTTAATCCTCCAAATTGTTCAGAGCAGAGAAATATTATACACCATTTTTACTGTGGCAGTTGTATATACTGCAATTTTTTTGAGCTGTGAAATTTTATACAGCATTTACTGTACTAGAGTTGGGCCTCAAAAGAACCTACAAAAAATAGTTTGTTAAAAAAATTGCATTGCTCTATTGACATTGCACTCTTATACGTCCATCTGAATTTGGGATATTTTTCTGGAATTGTAATACTGCAATTTTTTTGAGCATTGAAATTTTATACAGCATCTTTCGCGCTACAGTTGGGCATCAAATCCCCTCTCTAAAAAAAATGTTTGTTAAACAAATCACATTGATATTATGATACTTCAGTTTTATATGTCCATCTGAATTGGGCAAATTTTCCTGCCATTGCAAAACTGCAATTTTTTGAGCAGTGAAATTTTATATGGCATTTATCGTGCTAGAGTTGGGTGTCAAGACACAAAAAATAAATAGTTTGGTTACAAATAGCATTGCTATATTGATACAGCAGTCTTATATGTCCATATGCATTGGGCAAAATTTTCCTGGCATTATAATATTGCAATTTTTTTCAGAAGTGAAATTTTATAAGGCATCTGTCATGTTACAGTTGGTCTTTAAAACCACCCATAAAAGAAATTGTTTAAAAAAATTGTATTGCTATATTGATACTGCAGTCGTATACATCCATCTGAAGTGGTCACATTTTTCTGCTATCATAATACTGTAATTTTTTTCTGCAGTGACATATTATACAGCATTTATCAAGCTACAGTTGGGCCTCAAAACCACCCCTAAAAAAAGTTTGTTAAAAAAAATCACATTGCTATATTGATACTGCAGTCTTATACATCCCCCTGAAGTGCGGACATTTTGCTGGTATTCTAATTCTGCAATTTTTTTTTGCTGCAGAGACATTTTATATGGCATTTATCGTGCTAGAGTTAAGCCTAAAATCCCCCCTCAAAAAAATTGTTTGTTAAACAAAAATGACATTACTATATTGATTGTGCAGTCTTATGCATCCATCTGTAGTGGGCAAATTTTGCTGGCATTGTCATACTGTCTGCAACATTTCCTCAACAGGTATATATCAAATGTAATATAACATGGGCAAGGCTTGTGGTAAGGGATTGGGAAGTGGATGTGATGCTGATGGTGAGCACAGAGGCCGAGGCTGTGGGCAAGGTGAAACTGTGCCTGCCGTGAGAGCACAACAAACACACACATTATATAGATTTTGATTCCTGTTCCACTTTGCAGGGGGATGGGAAACACCACCCTTGAAGCCAGACCAGTGAGAAAAGTTAGTTGGATAGATAGCAGATAATGCTTCCAGTCACCTTGCCCGCACCACCCTATCTACCGGACAGTCTAGGCTCAGTAGCCATGATTCTGGACCTCATAATCCTCACTCTCATCCTCCTTCCTCCCACCATGCTGAGTGCCAAGAGACAAGTGTTCTCACACTTGGACACTCCGAAGAGCTGTTCACATTTCCATTTATAGATTTTGGCCTCTTGCCCTGCCCGTTTCAAGCGGGACATGAGGATATCGCATGTAATGATGCCCAAATATTTGAGCAGCCACACTCACAAGAAGGCGACAGTTGGAAATGTAAATACTGTGTCACAAGGGGTAGAGGACGATGATGAGACACAATTGCCAACAAGTGGTGTTGTTACACTTTCATCTGCATCTTCCTCTTTGTCCCCGTGTAAAGTGGTATAGTATGTGGGAAGGGGAACCTGACTTTCAGCAGGGTCAGATTCTGGCTGTGTAGCGTGCAAGGGGAATGTAGTGGTCTGGGTCAATGTACCAGCAGACTCATCTAGCACTGGCTGGGCAATGGGCAGGATGAGGAGGAAACACAGATATAGGCCCAAATAATAAAGTGGGCTAAATGCATTTCAAAATTGGTAACAGGACTAACTAGGCGGCATTGCTTTGTTCAGTGGAGGACAACTGTAATGGGAGGCTGACACAGTGAGTAGGCCCAAATCAGTAAGTAGGCTAAATGCAGTTCAAAAGTGGTAACAGTAGTAAACAGGCAGCACTGCTTTGTTCAGTGGAGGAGAACAGCAAGGAGCGGCAGACACCGTTAGTAGGCCCCAACCAAACTAGTAGGCCAAATGCAGTGTAATATTAAAACTACTTAATGAAAGCCTGAAGATACAAGCTCAGGAAAGGAAACCAGGAGAAAACCTTGGAGCGGCAGACACCGTTAGTAGGCCCCAACCAAACTAGTAGGCCAAATGCAGTGTAATATTAAAACTACTTAATGAAAGCCTGAAGATAGAAGCTCAGGAAAGGAAACCAGGAGAAAACCTTGGAGCGGCAGACACCATTAGTAGGCCCCAACCAAACTAGTAGGCCACATGCTTTATATTATTAAAACTACTTAATGAAAGCCTGAAGATAGAAGCTCTGGAAAGGAAACCAGGAGAAAACCTTAGAGCGGCAGACACCGTTAGTAGGCTCCAACCAAACTAGTAGGCTACATGCTTTATATTATTAAAACTACTTAATGAAAGCCTGAAGATAGAAGCTCAGTAAAGGAAACCAGGAGAACACCAAGGAGCGGCAGACACCATTAGTAGGCCCCAACAAAACTAGTAGGGCAAATGCAGTGTAATATTAAAACTACTTAATGAAAGCCTGAAGATTGAAGCTAAGGCAAGTAAACCAGGAGAACACCTTGGAGCGGCAGACACCGTTAATAGGCCCCAACCAAACTAGTAGGCCAAATGCAGTGTAATCTAAAAACTGCTTAATGAAAGCCTGAAGATAGAAGCTCTGGAAAGGAAACCAGGAGAAAACCTTGGAGCGGCAGACACCGTTAGTAGGCCCCAACCAAACTAGTAGGCCAAATGCAGTGTAATCTAAAAACTACATAATGAAAGCCTGAAGATAGAAGCTCTGGAAAGGAAACCAGGAGAAAACCTTGGAGCGGCAGACACTGTTAGTAGGGCCCAACCAAAGTAGTAGGCCAAATGCAGTTCAATATTAAAACTACTTAACGAAAGCCTGAAGATTGAAGCTCGGGAAAGTAAACCAGGAGAACACCTAGGAGCGGCAGACACCGTTAGTAGGCCCCAACCAAACTAGTAGGCCAAATGCAGTTTAATATTTTAAAAAACATAGAACGAAAGCCTGAAGATTGAAGCTAATGAAAAAAAAACAGGAGAACACCAAGGAGCGGCAGACACCGTTAGTAGGCCCCAACGAAACTAGTAGTCCCAATGCAGTTTTCAAATTCCGATAGGCTGAAAACCTGACAATTGAAGCTCAGCTTTTTTAAGAGTAGGACAGCTGTATTGAGTGGCACAGACAGACACAGGTAGTAGGCCTTAAACCAAAAAGTTGGCTCAAAGCAGTTTAAAAAAGGTTACAGGGGTACACGGGCAGCATTGGTGTGGTCAGCGGAGGACAATTGTAAGGAGGGACCGCAGACAGACTTACTAGGCCTAAAATAAAAAAAGTAGGCTCTATGCACTTTTAAATAGGTTCCAGGGGTACACAGGCAGCATTGGTGTGGTCAGTGGAGGACAATTGGAAGGAGGGACCGCAGACAGACTTACTAGGCCTAAAATAAAAAAAATAGGCTCTATGCACTTTTAAATGGGTTCCAGGGGTACTCAGGCAGCATTGGTGTGGTCAGCGGAGGACAATTGGAAGGAGGGACCGCAGACAGACTTACTAGGCCTAAAATAAAAAAAGTTGGCTCTATGCAGATTTACATAGGTTCCATGGGTACACAGGCAGCATTGGTGTGGTCAGTGGAGGACAATTGAGGGAGGGACCGCAGACAGACTTACTAGGCCTAAGATAAAAAAGTAGGCTCTATGCACTTTTAAATAGGTTCCAGGGGTACACAGGCAGCATTTTGTGTGGTCAGTGGAGGACAATTGGAAGGAGGGACCGCAGACAGACTTACTAGGCCTAAAATAAAAAAGTAGGCTCTAGGCACTTTTAAATAGGTTCCAGGGGTACACAGGCAGCATTGGTGTGGTCAGTGGAGGACAATTGGAAGGAGGGACCGCAGACAGTAAAAAAAGTAGGCTCTATGCACTTTTAAATAGGTTCCAGGGGTACACAGGCAGCATTGGTGTGGTCAGTGGAGGACAATTGGAAGGAGGGACCGCAGACAGACTTACTAGGCCTAAAATAAAATGATGCACCCTGTGCCAGTGCCGTCACCCAAAAGTGGGCACACCCACCTCTTCATACAAACGGCACTCTCATGGGTGCTTGCGCCAAGTGGTGACCACGGCTCCGTGGGGGGAGTCAGCCCATTTAGGGAGGTGTAAAAATGTTGTATGCTGGACATACAGCAGCTGCAAATGGAGAAATTGGAACAGTCAGTAAGACCAGTCCAAAAGCAAGACCTTTTTACAGGAAAGCTAGGTGTCAGCCGGGAAAGGTGAGGCAAAATAATTAGAAATCCATGATTGGTTCATTTTAATGAAGGTTAGATCATCAACATTTTGGGTAGCCAGACGAGTCCTTTTTTCAGTCAGTATTGAACCAGCAGAACTGAATACTCTTTCTGATAGCACACTAGCTGCTGGGCAAGCAAGCTCCTGCAATGCATATTCTGCCAATTCAGGCCAGGTGTCTATTTTGGATGCCCAGTAATCAAATGGGAATGACGGGCGAGGGAGAACATCGATAAGGGAGGAAAAATAGTTAGTAACCATACTGGACAAATGTTGTCTCCTGTCACTTTGAATTGATGCTGCAGTACCTGTCGTGTCTGCGGTCATTGCAAAATCACTCCACAACCTGGTCAGAAAACCCCTCTGTCCAACGCCACTTCTGATTTGTGCACCTCTAACACCTCTGCCATGTTGCCCCCTGCAGCTCGTGTGAGAACAATCACCGCCGCTGTGTGCTGGGAATGCCTGAATCAAACGGTCTACAAGAGTTACTTGTTTGGTTGCCAATATTTGCTCAAGGTTCTCATGTGGCATGATATTTTGCAATTTCCCTTTATAGCGTGGATCCAGGAGGCAGGCCAACCAGTAATCGTCATCGGTCATAATTTTTATAATGCGGGGGTCCCTTTTTAGGATACGCAAGGCATAATCCGCCATGTGGGTCAATGTTCCAGGTGTCAATTCACTTCTTGTGCTGGGTTGAGGAGCACTTTCTGGCAAATCAACGTCACTTGTCTCCCTCAAAAACCCTGAACCTGACCTTGCAACGCCACCAGTTTCTATTGCCCCCTGAGAAGCTTCCTCATCCAAAAAATATTCATCCCCATCATCCTCCTCGTCCTCCTCCTCTTCGCCTGCCACCTCATCCAGTAGACTTCACCTGACCAGACAATGGCTGACTGTCATCAAGGCTTCCCTCGTCCTCGGCTGCAGACACCTGCTCTTTTATGTGCATCAAACTTTGCATCAGCAGATGCATTAGGGGGATGCTCATGCTTATGATGGCGTCGTCTGCACTAACCAGGCATGTGCATTCCTCAAAACACTGAAGGACTTTACACAGGTCTTGTAGCTTCGGCCACTGCACACCTGACAACTCCATGTCTGCCATCCAACTGCCTGCCCGTGTATGTGTATCCTCCCACAAATACATAACAGCACGCCTCTGTTCGCACAGCCTCTGAAGCATTTGCAGTGTGGAGTTCCACCTTGTTGCAACATCGATTATTAGGCGGTGCTGGGGAAGCTTCAAAGATCGCTGATGGTTCTGCATACGGCTGGAGTGTACGGGCGTACGGCGGATGTGCGAGCAAAGTCTGCGCACCTTCAGGAGCAGGTCGGGTAACCCCGGATAACTTTTCAGGAAGCATTGCACCACCAGTTTCAAGGTGTGAGCCAGGCAAGGAATGTGTTTCAGTTGTGAAAGGGCTATGGCAGACATAAAATTCCTTCCGTTATCACTGACTACCTTGCCTGCCTCAAGATGTACAGTGCCCAGCCATGACTGAGTTTCTTGCTGCAAGAACTCGGACAGAACTTCTGCGGTGTGTCTGTTGTCGCCCAAACACTTCATTTCCAACACAGCCTGCTGACGCTTTCCACTAGCTGTTCCATAATGGGACACCTTGTGTGCAACAGTGGCAGCTGCGGTGTTGTGAATTCTGTGGCAGAGCTCCCTCCTGTGGTCACAAGTGGTACTTTGGCTGATTCTCTCTGTGAGCTTCCGTTGGTGGAGGAAAGTGGTACTGCGGCTTCTGAGTTTCCTTCCTCAGGTGATGTGGTGAAGTCGTTAGGTGCTGCTCTATTTAACTCCACCTTGTGCTTTGATCCTGGCCTCCAGTCAATGTTCTAGTATTGGACCTGTTTCCTCCTGGATCATTCCTGTGGCCTGCTGCTCTGCATAGCTAAGTTCCGCTTTGCTATTTTGTTTGCTGTTTTTTTCTGTCCAGCTTGTCTATTTGTTTTTTCCTGCTTGCTGGGAGCTCTGGGACGCAGAGGGTGTACCTCCGTGCCGTTAGTTCGGTACGGAGGGTCTTTTTGCCCCCTTTGCGTGGTTTTTGTAGGGTTTTGTGTTGACCGCAAAGTTACCTTTCTATCCTTGCTCTGTTTAGAAAGTCGGGCCTCACTTTGCTAAATCTATTTCATCTCTACGTTTGTCTTTTCATCTTTACTCACAGTCATTATATGTGGGGGCTGCCTTTTCCTTTGGGGTATTTCTCTGAGGCAAGGTAGGCTTATTTTCTATCTTCAGGCTAGCTAGTTTCTCAGGCTGTGCCGAGTTGCATAGGGAGCGTTAGGCGCAATCCACGGCTGCCTTTAGTGTGTTGGAGAGGATTAGGGATTGCAGTCAGCAGAGTTTCCACGTCTCAGAGCTCGTTCTATGTTTTTGGGTTATTGTCAGGTCACTGTATGTGCTCTGACCTCAATGTCCATTGTGGTACTGAATCACCTTATCATGACAGTACTGGAGGCCTAAAGTACTAATGATTCTCAATAGAGGGAAAAAAGAAGTTCTGAGACCATTTTTTTTTCTCTGCACTGTGTTTTGCCTTTTTTTCCCCTAGACATTTGGGTGTTTCAGGACACAGGTGTAGCGATGGATATTAAAGGTCTGTCTTCATGTGTGGATCAGCTCACGGCAAGAGTACAAAATATTCAAGACTTTGTGGTTCAGAATTCTATGTTAGAACCGAGAATTCCTATTCCTGATTTGTTTTTTGGAGATAGAACTAAATTTCTGAGTTTCAAAAATAATTGTAAACTATTTCTGCCTTTGAAACCTCGCTCCTCTGGTGACCCAGTTCAACAAGTTAGGATCATTATTTCTTTTTTACGTGGCGACCCTCAGGACAGGGCATTTTCTCTTGCGTCAGGAGATCCTGCATTAAGTAATATTGATGCGTTTTTCCTGGCGCTCGGATTGCTGTACGATGAACCTAATTCAGTGGATCAGGCAGAGAAAAATTTGCTGGCTCTGTGTCAGGGTCAGGATGAGATAGAGGTATATTGTCAGAAATTTAGAAAGTGGTCCGTGCTCACTCAGTGGAATGAAGGTGCGCTCGCAGCTATTTTCAGAAAAGGTCTCTCTGAAGCCCTTAAGGATGTCATGGTGGGATTTCCTATGCCTGCTGGTCTGAATGAGTCTATGTCTTTGGCCATTCAGATCGGTCGACGCTTGCGTGAGCCTAAATCTGTGCACCATTTGGCGGTATCACCTGAGCTTAAATCTGAGCCTATGCAGTGCGATAGGACTTTGACCAGAGTTGAACGGCAAGAACACAGACGTCTGAATGGGCTGTGTTTCTACTGTGGTGATTCCACTCATGCTATCTCTGATTGTCCTAAGCGCACTAAGCGGTTCGCTAGGTCTGCCACCATTGGTACGGTACAGTCAAAATTTCTTCTGTCCGTTACCTTGATCTGCTCTTTGTCATCGTATTCTGTCATGGCATTTGTGGATTCAGGCGCTGCCCTGAATTTGATGGACTTGGAGTATGCTAGGCGTTGTGGGTTTTTCTTGGAGCCCTTGCAGTGTCCTATTCCATTGAGAGGAATTTATGCTACGCCTTTGGCCAAGAATAAGCCTCAGTATTGGACCCAGCTGACCATGTGCATGGCTCCTGCACATCAGGAGGTTATTCGCTTTTTGGTGTTGCATAATCTGCATGATGTGGTCGTGTTGGGGTTGCCATGGCTACAAGTCCATAATCCAGTATTAGATTGGAAATCCATGTCTGTGTCCAGCTGGGGTTGTCAGGGGTTACATGGTGATGTCCCATTTCTGACTATTTCGTCATCCACCCCTTCTGAGGTTCCAGAGTTCTTGTCTGATTACCGGGATGTATTTGATGAGACCAAGTCCGATACCCTACCTCCGCATAGGGATTGTGATTGTGCTATCGATTTGATTCCTGGTAGTAAATTCCCAAAAGGTCGACTGTTTAATTTATCTGTGCCTGAGCACGCCGCTATGCGGAGTTATGTGAAGGAGTCCTTGGAGAAGGGGCATATTCGCCCGTCATCGTCGCCATTAGGAGCAGGGTTCTTTTTTGTGGCCAAGAAGGATGGTTCATTGAGACCTTGTATAGATTACCGCCTTCTAAATAAGATCACGGTTAAATTTCAGTACCCTTTGCCGTTGTTATCTGATTTGTTTGCTCGGATTAAGGGGGCTAGTTGGTTCACCAAGATAGATCTTCGTGGTGCGTATAATCTTGTGCGTATTAAGCGAGGCGATGAATGGAAAACTGCATTTAATACGCCCGAGGGCCATTTTGAGTATCTAGTAATGCCATTCGGACTTGCCAATGCTCCATCAGTGTTTCAGTCCTTTATGCATGACATCTTCCGAGAGTACCTGGATAAATTCCTGATTGTGTACTTGGATGACATTTTGATCTTCTCGGATGATTGGGAGTCTCATGTGAAGCAGGTCAGAACGGTGTTTCAGGTCCTGCGTGCTAATTCTTTGTTTGTGAAGGGATCAAAGTGTCTCTTTGGTGTTCAGAAGGTTTCATTTTTGGGGTTCATCTTTTCCCCTTCTACTATCGAGATGGACCCTGTTAAGGTCCAAGCCATCCATGATTGGACTCAGCCGACATCTCTGAAAAGTCTGCAAAAGTTCCTGGGCTTTGCTAATTTTTATCGTCGCTTCATCTGCAATTTTTCTAGTATTGCTAAACCATTGACCGATTTGACCAAGAAGGGTGCTGATGTGGTCAATTGGTCTTCTGCTGCTGTGGAAGCTTTTCAAGAGTTGAAGCGTCGTTTTTCTTCTGCCCCTGTGTTGTGTCAACCAGATGTTTAGCTTCCGTTCCAGGTCGAGGTTGATGCTTCTGAGATTGGAGCAGGGGCTGTTTTGTCGCAGAGAAGTTCTGATTGCTCGGTGATGAAACCATGCGCCTTCTTTTCCAGGAAGTTTTCGCCTGCTGAGCGAAATTATGATGTGGGCAATCGAGAGTTGCTGGCCATGAAGTGGGCATTCGAGGAGTGGCGTCATTGGCTTGAAGGAGCTAAGCATCGCGTGGTGGTCTTGACTGATCATAAGAACTTGACTTATCTCGAGTCTGCCAAACGGTTGAATCCTAGACAGGCTCGTTGGTCGCTGTTTTTTGCCCGTTTTAACTTTGTGATTTCGTACCTTCCGGGCTCTAAAAATGTGAAGGCGGATGCTCTGTCTAGGAGTTTTGTGCCCGACTCTCCGGGTTTATCTGAGCCGGCGGGTATCCTCAAAGAGGGAGTAATTGTGTCTGCCATCTCCCCTGATTTGCGGCGGGTGCTGCAAAAATTTCAGGCTAATAAACCTGATTGTTGCCCAGCGGAGAAACTGTTTGTCCCTGATAGGTGGACGAATAAAGTTATCTCTGAGGTTCATTGTTCGGTGTTGGCTGGTCATCCTGGAATCTTTGGTACCAGAGAGTTAGTGGCTAGATCCTTTTGGTGGCCATCTCTGTCGCGGGATGTGCGTACTTTTGTGCAGTCCTGTGGGATTTGTGCTCGGGCTAAGCCCTGCTGTTCTCTTGCCAGTGGGTTGCTTTTGCCCTTGCCGATCCCGAAGAGGCCTTGGACACATATCTCTATGGATTTTATTTCAGATCTTCCCGTCTCTCAAAAGATGTCAGTCATTTGGGTGGTCTGTGATCGCTTCTCTAAGATGGTCCATTTGGTACCCTTGTCTAAATTGCCTTCCTCCTCTGATTTGGTGCCATTGTTCTTCCAGCATGTGGTTCGTTTACATGGCATTCCAGAGAATATCGTTTCTGACAGAGGTTCCCAGTTTGTTTCGAGGTTTTGGCGAGCCTTTTGTGGTAGGATGGGCATTGACTTGTCTTTTTCCTCGGCTTTCCATCCTCAGACTAATGGCCAGACCGAACGAACCAATCAGACCTTGGAAACATATCTGAGATGCTTTGTTTCTGCTGATCAGGATGACTGGGTGTCCTTTTTGCCTTTGGCTGAGTTCGCCCTGAATAATCGGGCCAGTTCGGCTACCTTGGTTTCGCCGTTTTTCTGCAACTCTGGGTTCCATCCTCGTTTCTCTTCAGGGCAGGTTGAGTCTTCGGACTGTCCTGGTGTGGATACTGTGGTGGACAGGTTGCAGCAGATTTGGACTCATGTAGTGGACAATTTGACCTTGTCCCAGGAGAAGGCTCAACGTTTCGCTAATCGCAGACGCTGTGTGGGTCCCCGACTTCGTGTTGGGGATTTGGTTTGGTTATCTTCTCGTCATATTCCTATGAAGGTTTCCTCTCCTAAGTTTAAACCTCGTTTCATTGGTCCGTATAGGATTTCTGAGGTTCTTAATCCTGTGTCTTTTCGTCTGACCCTTCCAGATTCTTTTTCCATACATAACGTATTCCATAGGTCATTGTTGCGGAGATACGTGGCACCTATGGTTCCATCTGTTGATCCTCCTGCCCCGGTTTTGGTGGAGGGGGAGTTGGAGTATATTGTGGAGAAGATTTTGGATTCTCGTGTTTCAAGACGGAAACTCCAGTATCTGGTTAAGTGGAAGGGTTATGCTCAGGAAGATAATTCCTGGGTCTTTGCCTCTGATGTCCATGCTCCCGATCTTGTTCGTGCCTTTCATATGGCTCATCCTGGTCGTCCTGGGGGCTCTGGTGAGGGTTCGGTGACCCCTCCTCAAGGGGGGGGTACTGTTGTGAATTCTGTGGCAGAGCTCCCTCCTGTGGTCACAAGTGGTACTTCGGCTGATTCTCTCTGTGAGCTTCCGTTGGTGGAGGAAAGTGGTACTGCGGCTTCTGAGTTTCCTTCCTCAGGTGATGTGGTGAAGTCGTTAGGTGCTGCTCTATTTAACTCCACCTTGTGCTTTGATCCTGGCCTCCAGTCAATGTTCTAGTATTGGACCTGTTTCCTCCTGGATCGTTCCTGTGGCCTGCTGCTCTGCATAGCTAAGTTCCGCTTTGCTATTTTGTTTGCTGTTTTTTTCTGTCCAGCTTGTCTATTTGTTTTTTCCTGCTTGCTGGGAGCTCTGGGACGCAGAGGGTGTACCTCCGTGCCGTTAGTTCGGTATGGAGGGTCTTTTTGCCCCCTTTGCGTGGTTTTTGTAGGGTTTTGTGTTGACCGCAAAGTTACCTTTCTATCCTTGCTCTGTTTAGAAAGTCGGGCCTCACTTTGCTAAATCTATTTCATCTCTACGTTTGTCTTTTCATCTTTACTCACAGTCATTATATGTGGGGGCTGCCTTTTCCTTTGGGGTATTTCTCTGAGGCAAGGTAGGCTTATTTTCTATCTTCAGGCTAGCTAGTTTCTCAGGCTGTGCCGAGTTGCATAGGGAGCGTTAGGTGCAATCCACGGCTGCCTTTAGTGTGTTGGAGAGGATTAGGGATTGCGGTCAGCAGAGATTCCACGTCCCAGAGCTCGTTCTATGTTTTTGGGTTATTGTCAGGTCACTGTATGTGCTCTGACCTCAATGTCCATTGTGGTACTGAATCACCTTATCATGACACTGCGGATGGAGTGGTCGTGCGACTGCGCTCTGTGGACGAGCTCTCGCTTCTGCTGGAGGACGAGGAGGAGGAGGAGGGGGGGCGAACGCCTACAGCCAACTGTTTCCTAGACCGTGGGCTAGGCAGAACTTTCCCAATATGGCTGTCCCCTGTGGACCCTGCATCCACCACATTAACCAAGTGTGCCGTGATGGACACGTAACGTCCCTGGCCATGCCTACTGGTCCATGCATCTGTTGTGAGGTGCACCTTTCTACTGATAGATTGCCTGAGTGCATGGACAATATGGTCTTTTACATGCTGGTGGAGGGCTGGGATGGCTTTTCTAGCAAAGAAGTGTCGACTGGGTAGGTCGTAGCGTGGTACTGCGTAGTCCATCAGGGCTTTGAAAGCTTCGCTTTCAACTAACCGGTAGGGCATCATCTCTAACGAGATTAGTCTAGCAATGTGGGCGTTCAAACTCTGTGTACGCGGATGAGAGGATGAGTACTTCCTTTTCCTAACAAGAGTCTCTTGTAGGGTGAGCTGGACTGGAGAGCTGCATATGGTGGAACTGGCGGGGGTGATGGTGGACATGGCAGACTGAGAGAGGGTTGGTGATGGTATTCTTGCAGTTGGCCTACATACAGTGTTTCCTACCACGAACCTGGTGATTCCCTGACTGCTTTGGCCTTGCGACAAAACCTCCACATTTGCTGCAGGTGGTGTCGTAAACGGTGGGCTTGCAGTGAGGGAAGGAATGTAGCGTTGCTGACTAGCTTCATTGTGAGAGGGTGCAACAACGTTACGGGACGTTTGGTAGTTAGTCCAGGCTTGCAAGTGCATGGTGGCTAAATGTCTGCACATGCAAGTTGTATTTAGATTTTTCACATTCTGACCTCTGCTGAAGGTCCTTGAGCATATCTTACAGATGACTTTGCACTGATCCTTCGGATCTTGGTTAAAAAATTGCCAGACTGCACTCTTCCTACTATCGGATACCTTTTCAGGCATTGCACACTGAGCTACTTTAACCGGCTGTCCATGCTGTCCTACAACTGTTTTTGGTTTTAGCACACATTTTTGGCCAGATACGGGCCTGCCAGATGAAAGCTGTTGCGATGTTGATGCCTGCTGCGGCTCCTCCTCCTCTGCTTCAGAGCTACTGCCGGTGGCACCCTGTTCCCCCAATGGCTGACAATTGGGGTCAACAACTGGGTCATCTATCACCTCCTCTTCTATGTCCTGTGCACCTTCCTCTGTGTCACCGTGTAAGCCGGTGCTATAGCGTTCGGGACGGGGGACCATAGTCTCATCAAGGTCAGATTCTGGCTCAGTACACTGCGAGGGCAATGTTGTGATCTGAGTCAATGGAACAGCATAATAATCTAGCTGTGGCTGTGCATCTGTGCACTCCATGTCTGATTCATCTTGTAATGGGCATGGCCTGTTAACAATTTCCCTTTCTAACCCAGGCACGGTATGTGTAAAGAGCTCAATGGAGTAACTTGTTGTGTCGCCTGACGCATCCTTCTCTGTTGTTCTTGGTGAAGGACACAAGGAAGCGACTTGTTCTTGACCGGGATCATCCACTGATGACGTGCTGCTTTTAAATTTTGCACTTTCCGAAGAGGAGGCAAAAGAGCTAGAGGCAGAGTCAGCAAGGAAAGCCAAAACTTGTTCCTGCTGCTCCAGCTTTAAAAGCGGTTTTTCTACTCCCAGAAAAGGGAGCGTTCGAGGCCTTGTGTAGCCAGACAATGACGCTGGCTCAACAACTCGAGACTTAGGTGCTATATTGCTTTTCCCACGACCACCTGATGCTCCACCACCACTACCATCATTACCAGCTGGCAATGACCGCCCACGGCCACGACCTCTTCCACCAGACTTCCTCATTCTTGGAAAAATGTAACCAAACTAACAAACGTTACTGTAAAACCAGTTAGAAGGTGTACGTAAACTTGTTGTGAGTTTAAATTTCCCTTTATAGGTGTGTGAGACTGCTGGGAAAATCAGGCCCACTGTTCTGTCCATCCTAATAGAACAGGTGTTCGTATCATGCATTAAAGTTTGGTACTATAGTGTTGGTTTGTTGTGTTATAGCACCACCCAGTGGTGGTTAAATATATTACCTGTGTTTTTCAGTAATAATTAGAATGTTGCATTGTGGGATTGCACCAAGGCATTTTGGGATGAGGAACCTCCATTTTCTCTCTGTGTTCTTCCTGGACACACGTGTTCTTCTGTTGTGTTCGAACTACCTCACTTACTTAGCAACAAAAGACCAAATATGAAGATACTGTAGCCAATATCTCCACCATGCTCACACCCCAAGTGGGTGCCCCCTGACGAAGCCGACGCGAAACGCGCGTTGGGGCCACCGTGTGGGATATCCTGGTTACCAATACTTGGGTAAGGATTAATATGGGCTATTTATAGCGTTTTTTCCCCTCTTCTGTTTGGCCTCTGATCATTGACCGGATTTAGCGGTCACTTAGCCTGGGCGCAGGGCTAGTTAGACTTGCACATAGCCATCAGTATGGATCTATAGGGGAACTTTATATGATCTTGTCCTTTACCCGATTACTCTGTGGCACTACACACTTTATTAGTATTAAATTTGGTATCAGGATTACCCAGATAGTGTCTATTTCCATCCTTTGCTACTATTCACCCTCCTTTTCAATTATATGTAATGTCTGTTTGAACTATGATATTTGTATATTTTTTTGGCTATGGTTGCCATTTGTTGTAAATAATAAATATTTGCTTATGGACTTCAAACTCCATTGTTTCCTTCTTGTTACCTCACTTACTTGCCATTCCGGTTAAGTTTATCCGGTAAGATCATTATCTCTGTTCTTGCAATGTAGTGTTGAACAGAGTGTGATTAATTGTATAGCAGCCAGTACACAGGAAATGTGATTATCAGTTACCTGCTGTATGTAGTTATATATAGAAGTTGCATCATCCTGTATACTTTTCCTGTTAGTTGCAGTCGTGTTATTATTTGCCCAATACTTATACATACCATTAATATTCTTATAGTTTTACCACATTTCAATACCTGTTACCAATAAACTAGTTAGACTACAGAGAAACAGTCTGCTTATTTGGAAGACAGAAGTGGTTTATGCTGTATGTTGGATCACACACCGTATCAACGTGTATGAAGACAGAACACCCACTGTATTACACTACACAGTTTGAGTGGCAGAAAGTGGATGACTGATGCCACAAACATGACTGACACAGATGCACTCAGTGGCAATATAAATCTCCCTTTTTTATGTGTGGGAGAATGCAGGAAAAAATCAGGCCCACTGTATTACACTACACAGTTTGAGTGGCAGAAAGTGGATGACTGATGCCACAAACATGACTGACGCAGATGCACTCAGTGGCAATATAAATCTTCCTTTTTTATGTGTGGGAGAATGCAGGAAAAAATCAGGCCCACTGTATTACACTACACAGTTTGAGTGGCAGAAAGTGGATGACAGATGCCACAAACAGGACTGACGCAGATGCACTCAGTGGCAATACAAATCTCCCTTTATTATGTGTGGGAGAATGCAGGAAAAAAATCAAGGCCACTGTATTACACTACACAGTTTGAGTGGCAGAAAGTGGATGACAGATGCCACAAACAGGACTGACGCAGATGCACTCAGTGGCAATATAAATCTCCCTTTTTTATCTGTGGGAGACAGCAGGAAAAAATCAGGCCCACTGTATTACACTGCACAGTTTAAGTGGCCGAAAGTGGATGACAGATGCCACAAACAGGACTGACGCAGATGCACTCAGTGGCAATATAAATCTCCCTTTTTTATGTGTGGGAAAATGCATGAAAAAAATCAGGCCCACTGTATTACACTACATAGTTTGAGTGGCAGAAAGTGGATGACAGATGCCACCGACAGGACTGATGCAGATGCACTCAGTGACAATATAAATCTCCCTTTTTTATGTGTGGGAGACAGCAGGAAAAAATCAGGCCCACTGTATTACACTGCACAGTTTAAGTGGCCGAAAGTGGATGACAGATGCCACAAACAGGACTGACGCAGATGCACTCAGTGGCAATATAAATCTCCCTTTTTTATGTGTGGGAGAATGCAGGAAAAAATCAGGCCCACTGTATTACACTACTGTTGTGAATTCTGTTGTCAAGCTCCCTCCTGTGGTCATGAATGGTACTTTGGCTGGTTCTGTCCATGGACTTCCTCTGGTGGTTGTGAGTGGAGCTGCTGCTTCTGAGTTTCCTTCCACAGGTGACGAGGTTAATTCGTTAGCTGGCTGCTCTATTTAGCTCCACTTAGATCATTGCTCCATGCCACCTGTCAATGTTCCAGTATTGGTCTTGTTCTCTCCTGGATCGTTCTTGTGACCTGTCTTCCCAGCAGAAGCTAAGTTCCTGCTTGCTTTTCTCTGGTTTGCTATTTTTCTGTCCAGCTTACTATTTTGATTTTGTCTTGCTTGCTGGAAGCTCTGGGACGCAGAGGGAGCGCCTCCGCACCGTGAGTCGGTGCGGAGGGTCTTTTTGCGCCCTCTGCGTGGTCTTTTTGTAGTTTTTTGTGCTGACCGCAAAGTTACCTTTCCTATCCTCTGTCTGTTCAGTAAGTCGGGCCTCACTTTGCTAAATCTATTTCATCTCTGTGTTTGTAATTTTCATCTTTACTCACAGTCATTATATGTGGGGGGCTGCCTTTTCCTTTGGGGAATTTCTCTGAGGCAAGGTAGGCTTTATTTGTCTATCCCTAGGGCTAGCTAGTTTCTTAGGCTGTGTCGAGTTGCATAGGGAGCGTTAGGAGCAATCCACGGCTATTTCTAGTGTGTGTGATAGGAATAGGGATTGCGGTCAGCAGAGTTCCCACGTCTCAGAGCTCGTCCTATATTATTGTAACTATCAGGTCTTTCCGTGTGCTCTTAACCACCAGGTCCATAATTGTCCTTACCACCAGGTCATAACAGTACAGGTGGCCCAAAGTACTAATGCATCTCAATAGAGGGATAAGAGAAGTGCTGAGACCATTTTTTTTTCTTTGCAGTGTGTTTTGTCTCTCTTTTCCCCTTTACCTCTGGGTGGTTCAGGATACAGGTGTAGATATGGACATTCAAGGTCTGTCCTCTTGTATGAATAATCTCACTGCAAGGGTACAAAACATTCATGATTTGTTTTTTGGAGATAGATTTAAGTTTCTGAATTTCAAAAGTAATTGTAAATTGTTTCTTGATTTGAAACCACGCTCCTCTGGTGACCCTGTTCAACAAGTGAAAATCATTATTTCTTTGTTACGTGGCGATCCTCAAGACTGTGCATTTTCCCTTGCGCCAGGAGATCCGGCATTGCGTGATGTTGATGCGTTTTTTCTGGCGCTCGGATTGCTTTATGATGAACCTAATTCAGTGGATCAGGCAGAGAAAATCTTGCTGGCTCTGTGTCAGGGTCAGGATGAAGCGGAGGTGTATTGTCAGAAGTTTAGGAAGTGGTCTGTAACTCACTCAGTGGAATGAATGTGCCCTGGCAGCAATTTTCAGAAAGGGTCTCTCTGAAGCCCTTAAGGATGTCATGGTGGGATTTCCCATGCCTGCTGGTCTGAATGAGTCTATGTCTTTGGCCATTCAGATCGATCGACACTTGCGTGAGCGTAAAGCTGTGCACCATTTGGCGGTATTATCTGAGCATAGACCTGAGCCTATGCAATGTGATAGGACTCTGACCAGAGCTGAACGGCAAGAACACAGACGTCGGAATGGGCTGTGTTTTTACTGTGGTGATTCCACTCATGCTATCTCCGATTGTCCTAAGCGCACTAAGCGTTTCGCTAGGTCTGCCACCATTGGTACGGTACAGTCGAAATTTCTTTTGTCCGTTACTCTGATTTGCTCTCTGTCGTCCTATTCTGTTATGGCATTTGTGGATTCAGGCGCTGCCCTGAATTTGATGGACTTGGAGTTTGCCAGGCGTTGTGGTTTTTTCTTGGAGCCCTTGCAGCATCCTATTCCATTGAGAGGAATTGATGCAACGCCTTTGGCCAAGAATAAGCCTCAGTACTGGACCCAATTGACCATGTGTATGGCTCCTGCACATCAGGAGGATATTCGCTTTTTGGTGTTGCATAATCTGCATGATGTGGTCGTTTTGGGGTTGCCATGGCTACAGGTCCATAATCCAGTATTGGATTGGAAATCTATGTCTGTGTCCAGCTGGGGTTGTCAGGGGGTACATGGTGATGTTCCATTTTTGTCTATTTCGTCATCCACCCCTTCTGAAGTTCCGGAGTTTTTGTCGGATTACCGGGATGTATTTGATGAGACCAAACCCAGTGCCCTACCTCCTCATAGGGATTGCGATTGTGCTATCAATTTGATTCCTGGTAGTAAGTTTCCTTAGGGCCGACTGTTCAATTTATCTGTGCCAGAGCACGCTGCTATGCGGAGTTATGTAAAGGAATCCCTGGAGAAGGGTCATATTCGCCCGTCGTCGTCACCATTGGGAGCAGGGTTCTTTTTTGTGGCCAAGAAGGATGGTTCTTTGAAACCTTGTATTGATTACCGCCTTCTTAATAAGATCACAGTCAAATTTCAGTACCCTTTGCCGCTGCTGTCGGATTTATTTGCTCGGATTAAGGGGGCTAGTTGGTTCACCAAGATAGATCTTCGTGGTGCGTATAATCTTGTGCGTATTAAACAGGGCTATGAATGGAAAACAGCATTTAATACGCCCGAGGGCCATTTTGAGTACCTGGTTATGCCATTCGGGCTTTCCAATGCTCCATCAGTATTTCAGTCCTTTATGCATGACATCTTCCGAGAGTACCTGGATAAATTCCTGATTGTATATTTGGATGATATTTTGGTCTTCTCGGATGATTGGGAGTCTCACGTGAGGCAGGTCAGAATGGTGTTCCAGGTCCTTCGTTCGAATTCTTTGTTTGTGAAGGGGTCAAAGTGTCTCTTTGGAGTTCAGAAGGTTTCATTTTTGGGTTTCATTTTTTCCCCTTCTACTATCGAGATGGACCCTGTTAAAGTCCAGGCCATTTATGATTGGACTCAGCCGACATCTGTGAAGAGTCTGCAAAAGTTCCTGGGCTTTGCTAATTTTTATCGTCGCTTCATTAGTAATTTTTCTAGTGTTGCTAAACCGTTGACTGATTTAACAAAGAAGGGTGCTGATGTGGTCAATTGGTCTTCTGCGGCTGTGGAGGCTTTTCAGGAGTTGAAGCGTCGTTTTTCTTCTGCCCCTGTGTTGTGCCAGCCAGATGTTTCGCTTCCGTTTCAGGTCGAGGTTGATGCTTCTGAGATTGGAGCAGGGGCTGTTTTGTCGCAAAGAAGTTCTGATAGCTCGGTGATGAAACCATGTGCCTTCTTTTCTAGAAAGTTTTCGCCTGCTGAGCGTAATTATGATGTTGGCAATCGAGAGTTGTTGGCCATTAAGTGGGCATTCGAGGAGTGGCGTCATTGGCTTGAAGGAGCCAAGCATCGCGTGGTGGTCTTGACGGATCACAAGAATTTGACTTATCTCGAGTCTGCCAAACGGTTGAATCCTAGACAGGCTCGTTGGTCGCTATTTTTCTCCCGTTTTGATTTTGTGGTTTCGTACCTTCCAGGCTCTAAGAATGTGAAGGCTGATGCCCTATCAAGGAGTTTTGTGCCCGACTCTCCGGTTGTTCCTGAGCCGGCGGGTATTCTCAAAGAGGGGGTAATTTTGTCTGCCATCTCCCCTGATTTGCGGCGGGTGCTGCAAAAATTTCAGGCTGATAGACCTGACCGTTGCCCAGCGGAGAAACTGTTTGTCCCTGATAAATGGACTAGTAGAGTTATCTCTGAGGTTCATTGTTCGGTGTTGGCTGGTCATCCTGGAATCTTTGGTACCAGAGATTTGGTGGCTAGATCCTTTTGGTGGCCGTCTTTGTCGCGGGATGTGCGTTCTTTTGTGCAATCCTGTGGGACTTGTGCTCGGGCTAAGCCCTGCTGTTCTCGTGCCAGTGGGTTGCTTTTGCCCTTGCCGGTCCCGAAGAGGCCCTGGACGCATATCTCTATGGATTTTATTTCGGATCTCCCTGTCTCTCAAAAGATGTCGGTCATTTGGGTGGTTTGTGATCGCTTCTCTAAGATGGTCCATTTGGTACCCTTGTCTAAATTGCCTTCCTCCTCTGATTTGGTGCCATTGTTTTTCCAGCATGTGGTTCGTTTACATGGCATTCCGGAGAACATCGTTTTGGACAGAGGTTCCCAGTTTGTTTCGAGGTTTTGGCGAGCCTTTTGTGCTAGGATGGGCATTGATTTGTCTTTTTCCTCGGCTTTCCATCCTCAGACAAATGGCCAAACCGAACGAACTAATCAGACTTTGGAAACATATCTGAGATGCTTTGTTTCTGCTGATCAGGATGATTGGGTGTCCTTTTTGCCTTTGGCTGAGTTTGCCCTTAATAATCGGGCCAGCTCGGCTACTTTGGTTTCGCCGTTTTTCTGCAATTCTGGTTTCCATCCTCGTTTCTCTTCAGGGCAGGTTGAGTCTTCGGACTGTCCTGGTGTGGATACTGTGGTGGATAGGTTGCAGCAGATTTGGACTCATGTGGTGGACAATTTGACATTGTCCCAGGAGAAGGCTCAACGTTTCGCTAACCGCCGGCGCTGTGAAGGTCCCCGACTTCGTGTTGGGGATTTGGTTTGGTTGTCGTCTCGTTATGTTCCCATGAAGGTTTCCTCTCCTAAGTTTAAGCCTCGTTTCATTGGTCCGTATAAGATTTCTGAGGTTCTCAATCCTGTGTTGTTTCGTTTGACCCTTCCAGCTTCTTTTGCCATCCATAATGTATTCCATAGGTCATTGTTGCGGAGATACGTGGCGCCTGTGGTTCCATCCGTTGATCCTCCTGCCCCGGTGTTGGTTGAGGGGGAGTTGGAGTATGTGGTGGAGAAGATTTTGGATTCTCGTATTTTGAGACGGAAACTCCAGTACCTGGTCAAGTGGAAGGGTTATGGTCAGGAAGATAATTCCTGGGTCTTTGCCTCCGATGTTCATGCTGCCGATCTGGTTCGTGCCTTTCATTTGGCTCGTCCTGGTCGGCCTGGGGGCTCTGGTGAGGGTTCGGTGACCCCTCCTCAAGGGGGGGGTACTGTTGTGAATTCTGTTGTCAAGCTCCCTCCTGTGGTCATGAATGGTACTTCGGCTGGTTCTGTCCATGGACTTCCTCTGGTGGTTGTGAGTGGAGCTGCTGCTTCTGAGTTTCTTTCCACAGGTGACGAGGTTAATTCGTTAGCTGGCTGCTCTATTTAGCTCCACTTAGATCATTGCTCCATGCCACCTGTCAATGTTCCAGTATTGGTTTTGTTCTCTCCTGGATCGTTCTTGTGACCTGTCTTCCCAGCAGAAGCTAAGTTCCTGCTTGCTTTTCTCTGGTTTGCTATTTTTCTGTCCAGCTTGCTATTTTGATTTTGTCTTGCTTGCTGGAAGCTCTGGGACGCAGAGGGAGCGCCTCCGCACCGTGAGTCGGTGCGGAGGGTCTTTTTGCGCCCTCTGCGTGGTCTTTTTGTAGTTTTTTGTGCTGACCGCAAAGTTACCTTTCCTATCCTCTGTCTGTTCAGTAAGTCGGGCCTCACTTTGCTAAATCTATTTCATCTCTGTGTTTGTAATTTTCATCTTTATTCACAGTCATTATATGTGGGGGGCTGCCTTTTCCTTTGGGGAATTTCTCTGAGGCAAGGTAGACTTTATTTTTCTATCTCTAGGGCTAGCTAGTTTCTTAGGCTGTGTAGAGTTGCATAGGGAGCGTTAGGAGCAATCCACGGCTATTTCTAGTGTGTGTGATAGGAATAGGGATTGCGGTCAGCAGAGTTCCCACGTCTCAGAGCTCGTCCTATATTATTGTAACTATCAGGTCTTTCCGTGTGCTCTTAACCACCAGGTCCATAATTGTCCTTACCACCAGGTCATAACACACTACACAGTTTGAGTGGCAGAAAGTGGATGACAGATGCCACAAACAGGACTGACGCAGATGCACTCAGTGGCAATATAGATCTCCCTTTTTTATGTGTGGGAGAATGCAGGAAAAAATTAGGCCCACTGTATTACACTACACAGTTTGAGTGGCAGAAAGTGGATGACAGATGCCACAAACAGGACTGACGCAGATGCACTCAGTGGCAATATAAATCTCCCTTTATTATGTGTGGGAGACAGCAGGAAAAAATCAGGCCCGCTGTATTACACTACACAGTTTGAGTGGCAGAAAGTGGATGACAGATGCCACAAACAGGACTGACCCAGATGCACTCAGTGGCAATACAAATCTCCCTTTTTTATATGTGGGAGAATGCAGGAAAAAATCAAGGCCACTGTATTACACTACACAGTTTGAGTGGCAGAAAGTGGATGACAGATGCCACAAACAGGACTGACGCAGATGCACTCAGTGGCAATACAAATCTCCCTTTTTTATGTGTGGGAGAATGCAGGAAAAAATCAAGGCCACTGTATTACACTACACAGTTTGAGTGGCAGAAAGTGAATGACAGATGCCACAAACAGGACTGACGCAGATGCACTCAGTGGCAATATAAATCTCCCTTTTTTATCTGTGGGAGACAACAGGAAAAAATCAGGCCCACTGTATTACACTACACAGTTTGAGTAGTAGAAAGTGGATGACAGATGCCACAAACAGGACTGACGCAGATGCACTCAGTGGCAATATAAATCTCCCTTTTTTATGTGTGGGAAAATGCATGAAAAAAATCAGGCCCACTGTATTACACTACATAGTTTGAGTGGCACAAAGTGGATGACAGATGCCACAGACAGGACTGACGCAGATGCACTCAGTGACAGTGTAAATCTCCCTTTCTTTATGTGTGGGAGACAGCAGGAAAAAATCAGGCCCACTGTATTACACTACACAGTTTAAGTGGCAGAAAGTGGATGACAGATGCCACAAACAGGACTGACGCAGATGCACTCAGTGGCAATATAAATCTCCCTTTTTTATGTGTGGGAGAATGTAGGAAAAAAATCAGGCCCACTGTATTATACTACACAGTTTGAGTGGCAGAAAGTGGATGACAGAATCCACAAACAGGACTGACACAGATGCACTCAGTGGCAATATAAATCTCCCTATTTTATGTGTGGGAGAATGCAGGAAAAAACCAGGCCCACTGTATTACACTACACAGTTTGAGTGGCAGAAAGTGGATGACAGATGCCACAAACAGGACTGACGCAGATGCACTCAGTGGCAATGTAAATCTCCCTTTTTTATGTGTGGGAGACAGCAGGAAAAAATCAGGCCCACTGTATTACACTACACAGTTTGAGTGGCAGAAAGTGGATGACAGATGCCACAAACAGGACTGACGCAGATGCACTCAGTGGCAATATAAATCTCCCTTTTTTATGTGTGGGAGACAGCAGGAAAAAATCAAGTCCACTGTATTACACTACACAGTTTGAGTGGCAGAAAGTGGATGACAGATATCCCCCACAAACAGGACTGACGCAGATGCACTCATTGGCAATATAAATCTCCCTTTTTTATGTGTGGGAGACAGCAGGAAAAAATCAGGCCCACTGTATTACACTACACAGTTTGAGTGGCAGAAAGTGGAAGACAGATGCCACAAACAGGACTGGTGCAGGTGCACTCAATGGCAATATAGATCTCCCTTTTTTATGTGTGGGAGAATGCAGGAAAAAATCAGGCCCACTGTATTACACTACACAGTTTGAGTGGCAGAATGTGGATGACAGATATGCCACAAGCAGGACTGACGCAGATGCACTCAGTGGCAATATAAATCTCCCTTTTTTATGTGTGGGAGACAGCAGGAAAAAATCAGGCCCACTGTATTACACTACACAGTTTGAGTGGCAGAAAGTGGATGACAGATGCCACAAACAGGACTGACGCAGATGCACTCAGTGGCAATATAGATCTCCCTTTTTTATGTGTGGGAGAATGCAGGAAAAAATCAGGCCCACTGTATTACACTACACAGTTTGAGTGGCAGAAAGTGGATGACAGATGCCACAAACAGGACTGACGCAGATGGACTCAGTGGCAATATAAATCTCCCTTTTTTATGTGTGGGAGAATGTAGGAAAAAAATCAGGCCCACTGTATTATACTACACAGTTTGAGTGGCAGAAAGTGGATGACAGAAGCCAAAAACAGGACTGACACAGATGCACTCAGTGGCAATATAAATCTCCCTTTTTTACAGTGGGGCAAAAAAGTATTTAGTCAGTCAGCAATAGTGCAAGTTCCACCACTTAAAAAGATGAGAGGCGTCTGTAATTTACATCATAGGTAGACCTCAACTATGGGAGACAAACTGAGAAAAAAAAATCCAGAAAATCACATTGTCTGTTTTTTTAACATTTTATTTGCATATTATGGTGGAAAATAAGTATTTGGTCAGAAACTAAATTTCATCTCAATACTTTGTAATATATCCTTTGTTGGCAATGACAGAGGTCAAACGTTTTCTGTAAGTCTTCACAAGGTTGCCACACACTGTTGTTGGTATGTTGGCCCATTTCTCCATGCAGATCTCCTCTAGAGCAGTGATGTTTTTGGCTTTTCGCTTGGCAACACGGACTTTCAACTCCCTCCAAAGGTTTTCTATAGGGTTGAGATCTGGAGACTGGCTAGGCCACTCCAGGACCTTGAAATGCTTCTTACGAAGCCACTCCTTCGTTGCCCTGGCGGTTTGCTTTGGATCATTGTCATGTTGAAAGACCCAGCCACGTTTCATCTTCAATGCCCTTGCTGATGGAAGGAGGTTTGCACTCAAAATCTCACGATACATGGCCCCATTCATTCTTTCATGTACCTGGATCAGTCGTCCTGGCCCCTTTGCAGAGAAACAGCCCCAAAGCATGATGTTTCCACCACCATGCTTTACAGTAGGTATGGTGTTTGATGGATGCAACTCAGTATTCTTTTTCCTCCAAACACGACAAGTTGTGTTTCTACCAAACAGTTCCAGTTTGGTTTCATCAGACCATAGGACATTCTCCCAAAACTCCTCTGGATCATCCAAATGCTCTCTAGCAAACTTCAGACGGGCCCGGACATGTACTGGCTTAAGCAGTGGGACACGTCTGGCACTGCAGGATCTGAGTCCATGGTGGCGTAGTGTGTTACTTATGGTAGGCCTTGATACATTGGTCCCAGCTCTCTGCAGTTCATTCACTAGGTCCCCCCGCGTGGTTCTGGGATTTTTGCTCACCGTTCTTGTGATCATTCTGACCCCACAGGGTGGGATTTTGCGTGGAGCCCCAGATCGAGGGAGATTATCAGTGGTCTTGTATGTCTTCCATTTTCTAATTATTGCTCCCACTGTTGATTTCTTCACTCCAAGCTGGTTGGCTATTGCAGATTCAGTCTTCCCAGCCTGGTGCAGGGCTACAATTTTGTTTCTGGTGTCCTTTGACAGCTCTTTGGTCTTCACCATAGTGGAGTTTGGAGTCAGACTGTTTGAGGGTGTGCACAGGTGTCTTTTTATACTGATAACAAGTTTAAACAGGTGCCATTACTACAGGTAATGACTGGAGGAAAGAGGAGACTCTTAAAGAAGAAGTTACAGGTCTGTGAGAGCCAGAAATCTTGATTGTTTGTTTCTGACCAAATACTTATTTTCCACCATAATATGCAAATAAAATGTTAAAAAAACAGACAATGTGATTTTCTGGATTTTTTTTTCTCAGTTTGTCTCCCATAGTTGAGGTCTACCTATGATGTAAATTACAGACGCCTCTCATCTTTTTAAGTGGTGGAACTTGCACTATTGCTGACTGACTAAATACTTTTTTGCCCCACTGTATGTGTGGGAGAATGCAGGAAAAAACCAGGCCCACTGTATTACACTACACAGTTTGAGTGGCAGAAAGTGGATGACAGATGCCACAAACAGGACTGACGCAGATGCACTCAGTGGCAATATAAATCTCCCTTTTTTATGTGTGGGAGAATGCAGGAAAAATCAGGCCCACTGTATTACACTACACAGACTGAGTGGCAGAAAGTGAATGACAGATATGCCACAAACCGGACTGACGCAGATGCACTCAGTGGCAATATAAATCTCCCTTTTTTATGTGTGGGAGAATGCAGGAAAAAATCAGGCCCACTGTATTACACTACACAGTTTGAGTGGCAGAAAGTGGATGACAGATGCCACAAACAGGACTGACGCAGATGCACTCAGTGGCAATATAAATCTCCCTTTTTTATGTGTGGGAGAATGCAGGAAAAAATCAGGCCCACTGTATTACACTACACAGTTTGAGTGGCAGAAAGTGGTTGGCAGATTGTTGTGAATTCCGCTCTTGGGCTCCCTCCGGTGGTTGTAAGTAGCATTTTTGTGAGTTCTGTTCTTGGGCTCCCTCCTGTGGTTTTGCGTGGTATGGCTGCTTCTTGGATTTAGTTTCTGCAGCTGTTTTCACTGATCGTCGTTCTGGTTCGGCTATATTAGTCTGGCCTTATCTCTCATTCAATGCCAGTTGTCAATTGTTCCAGCCTGGAGTTATTGCTCTTTGGATTTTCCTGACTCTCTGACCGGTTCAGCAAAGCTAATTCCTTGCTTGTTCTTTTGCAGTTCACTTGTTGTGGACTTTGTTGTTCAGCACTTTCTATGTTTTGCTCATTTGTCCAGCTTTTCAGTATGGATCTATTCAGCTAAGCTGGAAGCTCTGGGCAGCAGAGTTTGCCCTCCACACCTTTAGTCAGGTGTGGAGATTTTTGCATTTCTCTGCGGTGGACTTTTTCTAGTTTTTTTACTGACTGCACAGCGTTCTGTCCTGTACTATTTCTATGTAGCTAGAAGTGGCCTCCTGTGCTAAATCTTTTTTCATACTACGTATGTCATTTCCTTCTCCTCTCACAGTCATTATTTGTGGGGGGCTAAACTATCCTTTGGGGATTTTCTCTGAGGCAAGATAGTTTTCCTGCTTCTATCTTTAGGGGTAGTTAGCTCTTAGGCTGTGACGAGATGCCTAGGCAGGGTTAGGAGCATTCCACGGCTACTTCTAGTGTTGCGTTGAGCTTAGGGACTGCGGTCAGTATAGTTACCACCTGCTCAGAGCTGGTCGCATGTCGCTCCTTAATCACCAGACCATAACAGCAGATATATAAAAAAATACAAGGGCTGTAGTAGAATTTCAATCTCCCTACAATGATCAAAGGACAAGTATGGCAGCAATAAAAAGGACTGCTGCACACAAGAGTGTGGACAAAGAAACAAGAGAACTGTGCAGAAAAGAAGGAGCAACAGGATTTTTGCTTTGAAAAAAGCAGTTGGTTTGCACAGCGGCGTACAAACAGCAATGCAGCTATCAGAGAGCCTTATAAGCTACAGAGCTGATGCACAGAAATCTAGCCTCCACTGTCCCTGCAAAGAAAAGGTGGTGTTGGACAGTGGAAATCGCTACAGCACAAGCGGTTTGGGGGTTAATATTCCCTTCCTAACAATATCCCTGCTTCAGACAAAACTACAGCAACCTCTCCCTATGCTCAGATTGGCAGAAGTAAGATGGCGGTCGGCGTGCCCCTGTGACACTGTAGAAAACAAGCCAATCACTGTAATGCCATTATCTAAGATGGTGGGGTCTGAGACCTATGTCATCACGCTGCCCACACTCTGCATCCACCTTCATTGGCTGAGAAATGGCGCTGAACGCGTCATATGAAACGCAACTTGGCACGAAGATCGCCAACCGCGTGGCCGTTCCCACACTGGGATCGGCTCGGGTTTCACGAAACCTGACTTTGCCGAAAGTCAGCGACTTATGAAATTGACCAATCCGTTTCGCTCAACCCTACCCGTGACCTAATTTACATTGGGCTGACAACACGGGAATTCAAAATTCGTATTCGCGAACATGTTCGTGACATTGAGAAGGCCAAGACTATTGAAGATTTCTCCCTCCTAAAAACCTTACAACGCCATTTCAAAATCCACCATAACTCCAACCCAAAGGGTCTTGTTTTTAAAGCAATCGACCAAATTAAACATATGGGGTGGAGATCTGAGTAGATCCCTTGCTCAGCTAGAAAGCAAGTGGATATACTGGTTAGGTACAATCGCTCCTCATGGCCTAAATGAAAGTTTCGGTTTTAATTCCTTTTTGTAAATCCTATATGTAACTGTAGACACAAAAGAGAATAGTAAAACCAAAAACACTCAGTTTGAAAAAATGTTGCAGTAATCCGCAAGTGCTAGTAAAAGATGTAAAAAACAGGGTATTTGGTTGATACGAGCAGCTTAGTATACATTTTTTGCAAAAAACGTATCAACCAAATACCCTGTTTTTTACATCTTTTACTAGCACTTGCGGATTACTGCAACATTTTTTCAAACTGAGTGTTTTTGGTTTTACTATTCTCTTTTGTGTCTTCAGGTTTCTTGGTGGTGTGTGAACATGATCATACAGACTTGTTCACTGTGCAAGTAGCCCATGTGTTCCTGTTTCCATAATTGTTCTCTTGTGTCTACAAGACTGGGGAGTTCCACCACTCCTCTTGGGCTATCTGCACAAAAGCTGTTCTACCCTGTATGCACACATGGATTTTTCCTCTCTGAACCCTGTTCACACAGGTTATATACAGATGATCAGGTTTTTAAATACATCAGATAGGGATTGCATACATTAGTTAGGACTGCTCTGATAAGGGTATACCGTGAAGATTGGTAGAGCAGCTTAGTATACATTTTTTGCAAAAAACGTATCAACCAAATACCCTGTTTTTTACATCTTTTACTAGCACTTGCGGATTACTGCAACATTTTTTCAAACTGAGTGTTTTTGGTTTTACTATTCTCTTTTGTGTCTTCAGGTTTCTTGGTGGTGTGTGAACATGATCATACAGACTTGTTCACTGTGCAAGTAGCCCATGTGTTCCTGTTTCCATAATTGTTCTCTTGTGTCTACAAGACTGGGGAGTTCCACCACTCCTCTTGGGCTATCTGCACAAAAGCTGTTCTACCCTGTATGCACACATGGATTTTTCCTCTCTGAACCCTGTTCACACAGGTTATATACAGATGATCAGGTTTTTAAATACATCAGATAGGGATTGCATACATTAGTTAGGACTGCTCTGATAAGGGTATACCGTGAAGATTGGTAGAGCAGCTTAGTATACATTTTTTGCAAAAAACGTATCAACCAAATACCCTGTTTTTTACATCTTTTACTAGCACTTGCGGATTACTGCAACATTTTTTCAAACTGAGTGTTTTTGGTTTTACTATTCTCTTTTGTGTCTTCAGGTTTCTTGGTGGTGTGTGAACATGATCATACAGACTTGTTCACTGTGCAAGTAGCCCATGTGTTCCTGTTTCCATAATTGTTCTCTTGTGTCTACAAGACTGGGGAGTTCCACCACTCCTCTTGGGCTATCTGCACAAAAGCTGTTCTACCCTGTATGCACACATGGATTTTTCCTCTCTGAACCCTGTTCACACAGGTTATATACAGATGATCAGGTTTTTAAATACATCAGATAGGGATTGCATACATTAGTTAGGACTGCTCTGATAAGGGTATACCGTGAAGATTGGTAGAGCAGCTTAGTATACATTTTTTGCAAAAAACGTATCAACCAAATACCCTGTTTTTTACATCTTTTACTAGCACTTGCGGATTACTGCAACATTTTTTCAAACTGAGTGTTTTTGGTTTTACTATTCTCTTTTGTGTCTTCAGGTTTCTTGGTGGTGTGTGAACATGATCATACAGACTTGTTCACTGTGCAAGTAGCCCATGTGTTCCTGTTTCCATATATGTAACTGTAGTCTTGCATCAGGTTTTTAGGTGTTTTAGTATTTTATGTGTAATTAAAAATGTTTACCTCCCCTTCCTATTTACCTCCTACAACTCATGCTAACTATGCATCTTTTATTAATTTAAGGTACATTTATACACCTCGTGCTGCTCTTGACTGTGTATCATACTTCCTGGGATTGGTCTCTCAGATGTTGTGGTCGCCTTCCTGATCTACTCTCTCTGGATGTCGGTGTTCGGACTTTTCTGAAAATGGATCCTCTTACCTGGAAAAAAGAAAGAAGAAAAAACATATTCACATTAAGACACTAACTCACCAATTATTTTTTGTTCTCTTTCCTATTGGCTTTATTTATAATACTATCTGTTTCACTGTGTTTTTATTTATGGCCTCTTTCCCCCCCTCTTTCTGAGTCTTTTAATATGTATGGCCCGTTTATATTAGAGGCTAGAGATTTTCCTACTTTCTAATTCCCTCCCTTCCTCACCCCCACCCTCGGGAGTACATTGTAGACACACATATGCACTTATATATGGGTGCACGTATACATACGTATATGTACGCATTCTGCATATTTACCTCAGCCCTTCACTTTCCCCTGGTTATGCATACACTGTTAATATGAATGAATCTACCATCACCTTTACATTTACACCCCTCCATGTCTCACCACGCTCCTTAGCAGCAGATCTCGCTCCTCTTTAATAACATTCTTATTATCCCACCGGCTTTTAATTTTCCCCTTTAAAATTCGCTTCCTACACTCTCTTCATTTATGTATACCCCAGCTTGATGCACCAGCAATGAGATTAGCTCTTTATTATATGTTTTTTACCAAACCTTTTTTATTTTGTGAGCATGCATTTAAGCCTAGTCCATTTTCCTTTTTTCACTTTTTTTCTTTGTTTCACTTCGGTATACACTCCATTACGTGATCGCCATATCCATTGGTGTTTTATGGTAATGCGACTCCGGACACCTCCCTGCACGCAGATGGGCGTGTTCATGCTGCCCGGACACTCACCCTGACTCGATCGCTCCACGGCATCTCCTCCCTCCATATTGAGCCCGTTTGGTATCCTGATGCGCTGTTATGAACTGGTGGTTTAGGAGCAACATGGGACGAGCTCTGCAGGAGGTGGTACCTGTACTGACCGCAGTCCCTAAGCTCAACACAACACTAGAAGTAGCCGTGGGATGCTCCTGTCACTCCCTAGGCACCTCATCACAGCCTGAGAATTAACTACCCCTAAAGATAGAAACAGGAAAACTATCTTGTCTCAGAGAAAATCCCCAAAGGATAGATAGCCCCCCACAAGTAATGACTGTGAGTGGAGAGGGAAAAGACATACACAGAATGAAACCAGGATGTAGCACAGGAGGCATAGATAGATAGGACAGGATAGAATACTGTGCGGTCAGTATTAAAAACTACAAA
Source organism: Ranitomeya imitator (assembly GCF_032444005.1). Taxonomy (NCBI): domain Eukaryota; kingdom Metazoa; phylum Chordata; class Amphibia; order Anura; family Dendrobatidae; genus Ranitomeya; species Ranitomeya imitator. The sequence continues at coordinate 226,679,428 of NC_091284.1, forward strand.
AATCCACACAGAGTTTACAAAAATCTCCACACCTGACTAAAGGTGTGGAGGGTAAATCTGCTTCCCAGAGCTTCCAGCTTAACTGAATTAATCCATACTGACAAGCTGGACAAAACATAGAATGCACAGAACGAATAAGTCCACAACATGTGGACAGAAAAGAGCAAAGCAAGGACTTATCTTTGCTGAACTGGTCAGGATATCAGGGAAATGCAAGCAAAGATGTGAATCCAACCAGGAACCATTGACAAGTGGCACTGGCTGAAGGGAAGAGCCAGGCATAAATAGCCGAGCAGAAAGACAATCAGTGGAAGCAGCTGCAGACTGCTAAATCCAAGGAGCAGCCATTCCACTTAAAACCACCGGAGGGAGCCCAAGAGCAGAACTCACAAAAGTGCCACTTACAACCACCGGAGGGAGCCCAAGAGCGGAATTCACAACAGTACCCCCCCCTTGAGGAGGGGTCACCGAACCCTCACCAGAGCCCCCAGGCCGATCAGGACGAGCCAAGTGAAAAGCACGAACCAAATCGGCGGCATGGACATTGGAGGCAACAACCCAAGAATTATCCTCCTGGCCATAACCCTTCCACTTGACAAGATACTGAAGCCTTCGCCTCGAAAAACAAGAATCCAAAATTTTCTCAACCTCATATTCCAACTCTCCCTCCACCAACACCGGGGCAGGAGAATCAACTGAGGGAACAACAGGCACCACATATCTCCGCAACAAAGATCTATGGAAAACATTATGAATGGCAAAAGAGGCTGGAAGAGCCAAACGAAAAGACACCGGATTGATAATTTCAGAAATCTTATAAGGACCAATAAACCGAGGCTTAAACTTAGGGGAAGAAACCTTCATAGGAACATGACGAGAAGACAACCAAACCAAATCCCACACACGAAGCCGGGGACCAACACACCGACGGCGGTTAGCAAAACGTTGAGCCTTTTCCGGAGACAACGTCAAATTGTCCACCACATGAGTCCAAATCTGCTGCAGCCTGTCCACCACAGAATCCACCCCAGGACAATCAGAAGGCTCAACCTGCCCCGAAGAAAAAGAGGATGAAAACCAAAATTACAAAAGAAAGGTGAAACCAAAGTAGCCGAACTAGCCCTATTATTAAGGGCAAACTCGGCCAACGGCAAGAAAGCCACCCAATCATCCTGATCAGCAGACACAAAGCATCTCAAATAGGTTTCCAAGGTCTGATTAGTTCGCTCAGTTTGGCCATTAGTCTGAGGATAAAACGCCAAAGAAAAAGACAAATCAATGCCCATCCTAGCACAAAAGGCCCGCCAAAACCTAGAGACAAACTGAGAACCTCTGTCAGACACAATATTCTCCGGAATGCCATGCAAATGAACCACATGCTGAAAAAACAATGGAACCAAATCTGAGGAGGAAGGCAACTTAGGCAAAGGTACAAGATGGACCATTTTAGAGAACCGGTCACAAACAACCCAGATAACAGACATCTTCTGGGAAACAGGAAGATCCGCAATAAAATCCATGGAAATATGCGTCCAGGGCCTCTCAGGGACCGGCAAAGGCAAAAGCAACCCACTAGCGCGGGAACAGCAAAGCTTGGCCCGGGCGCAAGTCCCACAGGACTGCACAAAAGCACGCACATCGCACGACAAGGAAGGCCACCTAAAGGACCTAGCAACCAAATCTCTGGTACCAAAAATCCCAGGATGACCAGCCAACACTGAACAATGAACCTCAGAAATTACCTTACTTGTCCATCTATCAGGAACAAATAGCTTCCCCACTGGACAGCGGTCAGGCTTATCAGCCTGAAATTCCCGAAGCACCCGCCGCAAATCAGGGGAGATGGCAGAAAGAATCACCCCTTCCTTAAGAATGCCAACCGGCTCAAGGACTCCAGGAGAATCATGCAAAAAACTCCTAGAGAGGGCATCAGACTTAACATTCTTAGATCCCGGAAGATACGAGACCACAAAATCAAAACAGGAGAAAAACAGGGACCATCGAAACTGTCTAGGATTCAGCCGCTTGGCTGACTCGAGGTAAATCAGATTCTTATGATCAGTCAAGACCACAACGCGGTGTGTTATGTTTGCTAATGACAGGTGTTATGAAGGCAATCCAGAAACACAGTGTGCTTAGCGATCAGAGCGCACACAGTGATCTGACAAATACCCCAAAAATACAAGAACGAGCTCTGAGACGTGGAAACTCTGTAGACTGCACACCTGATCCTATCCTAAACACAACTAAAAGCGGCTGTGGTTTGCGCCTAACAACTACCTAGGCAACTCGGCACAGCCTAAGAAACTAGCTAGCCTGAAGATAGAAAAATAGGCCTGACTTGCCCCAGAGAAATTCCCCAAAGGAAAAGGCAGCCCCCCACATATAATGACTGTGAGTAAGATGAAAAGACAAAACGTAGGGATGAAATAGATTCAGCAAAGTGGGGCCCGATATTCTAGGACAGAGCGAGGACAGTAAAGCGAACTTTGCAGTCTACAAAAAACCCTAAAGCAAAACCACGCAAAGGGGGCAAAAAAAAACCACCGTGCCGAACTAACGGCACGGCGGTACACCCTTTGCGTCTCAGAGCTTCCAGCAAAACAAAAGACAAGCTGGACAGAAAAAAAGCAACAAAAAAGCAAAAAGCACTTAGCTATACAGAGCAGCAGGTCACAGGAACAATCAGGAGAAGCTCAGATCCAACACTGAAACATTGACAAGGAGCAAGGATAGCAGCATCAGGCGGAGTTAAGTAATGAAGCAGTTAACGAGCTCACCAGAACACCTGAGGGAGGAAGCTCAGAAGCTGCAGTACCACTTGTGACCACAGGAGTGAATTCAGCCACAGAATTCACAACAGTACCCCCCCCCCCCTTGAGGAGGGGTCACCGAACCCTCACCAGAGCCCCCAGGCCGACCAGGATGAGCCGCATGAAAGGCACGAACAAGATCGGAAGCATGAACATCAGAGGCAAAAACCCAGGAATTATCTTCCTGAGCATAACCCTTCCATTTAACCAGATACTGGAGTTTCCGTCTAGAAACACGAGAATCCAAAATCTTCTCCACAATATACTCCAATTCCCCCTCCACCAAAACCGGGGCAGGAGGCTCAACAGATGGAACCATAGGTGCCACGTATCTCCGCAACAACGACCTATGGAATACATTATGTATGGAAAAGGAGTCTGGGAGGGTCAAACGAAAAGACACAGGATTGAGAACCTCAGAAATCCTATATGGACCAATAAAACGAGGTTTAAATTTAGGAGAGGAAACCTTCATAGGAATATGACGAGAAGATAACCAAACCAGATCCCCAGCACGAAATCGGGGACCCACACGGCGTCTGCGATTAGCGAAAAGTTGAGCTTTCTCCTGGGACAAGATCAAATTGTCCACTACCTGAGTCCAGATCTGCTGCAACCTATCCACCACAGAATCCACACCAGGACAGTCCGAAGACTCAACCTGTCCTGAAGAGAAACGAGGATGGAACCCAGAATTGCAAAAAAATGGAGAAACCAAGGTAGCCGAGCTGGCCCGATTATTAAGGGCGAACTCAGCCAACAGCAAAAAGGACACCCAATCATCCTGGTCTGCAGAAACAAAACATCTCAGATATGTTTCCAAGGTCTGATTGGTTCGTTCGGTCTGGCCATTAGTCTGAGGATGGAAAGCCGAGGAAAAGGATAGGTCAATGCCCATCCTACCACAAAAGGCTCGCCAAAACCTTGAAACAAACTGGGAACCTCTGTCAGAAACAATATTCTCAGGAATGCCATGCAACCGAACCACATGCTGAAAGAACAAAGGTACCAAATCAGAGGAGGAAGGCAATTTAGCCAAGGGCACCAGATGGACCATTTTAGAAAAGCGATCACAGACCACCCAAATGACTGACATCTTTTGAGAAACGGGAAGGTCAGAAATGAAATCCATCGAAATATGTGTCCAAGGCCTCTTTGGGACCGGCAAGGGCAAAAGCAACCCACTGGCACGAGAACAGCAGGGCTTAGCCCTAGCACAAATCCCACAGGACTGCACAAAAGTACGTACATCCCGTGACAGAGATGGCCACCAGAAGGATCTAGCCACTAACTCTCTGGTACCAAAGATTCCAGGATGACCAGCCAACACCGAACAATGAAGTTCAGAGATAAGTTTATTAGTCCACCTATCAGGGACGAACAGTTTCTCTGCTGGACAACGATCAGGTTTATTCGCCTGAACTTTTTGCAGCACCCGCCGCAAATCAGGGGAGATGGCAGACACAATGACTCCTTCCTTGAGGATACCCGCTGGCTCAGATAAACCCGGAGAGTCGGGCACAAAACTCCTAGACAGAGCATCCGCCTTCACATTTTTAGAGCCCGGAAGGTACGAAATCACAAAGTCGAAGCGGGCAAAAAATAACGACCAACGGGCCTGTCTAGGATTCAAGCGCTTGGCAGACTCGAGATAAGTCAAGTTCTTATGATCAGTCAATACCACCACGCGATGCTTAGCTCCTTCAAGCCAATGACGCCACTCCTCGAATGCCCACTTCATGGCCAGCAACTCTCGATTGCCCACATCATAATTACGCTCAGCGGGCGAAAACTTCCTGGAAAAGAAAGCACATGGTTTCATCACTGAGCAATCAGAACCTCTCTGTGACAAAACCGCCCCTGCTCCAATCTCAGAAGCATCAACCTCGACCTGGAACGGAAGAGAAACATCTGGCTGACACAACACAGGGGCAGAACAAAAACGACGCTTCAACTCCTGAAAAGCTTCCACAGCAGCAGAAGACCAATTAACCAAATCAGCACCCTTCTTGGTCAAATCGGTCAATGGTTTGGCAATGCTAAAAAAATTACAGATGAAGCGACGATAAAAATTAGCAAAGCCCAGGAACTTTTGCAGACTTTTCAGAGATGTCAGCTGAATCCAATCCTGGATGGCTTGGACCTTAACTGGATCCATCTCGATAGTAGAAGGGGTAAAGATGAACCCCAGAAATGAAACTTTCTGCACACCGAAGAGACACTTTGATCCCTTCACAAACAAAGAGTTAGCACGCAGGACCTGAAAAACCATTCTGACCTGCTTCACATGAGACTCCCAATCATCAGAGAAGATCAAAATGTCATCCAAGTAAACAATCAGGAATTTATCCAGATACTCACGGAAGATGTCATGCATAAAAGACTGAAACACAGATGGAGCATTGGCAAGTCCGAACGGCATCACTAGATACTCAAAATGACCCTCGGGCGTATTGAATGCAGTTTTCCATTCATCTCCTTGCCTGATTCTCACCAGATTATACGCACCACGAAGATCTATCTTAGTGAACCAACTAGCCCCCTTAATCCGAGCAAACAAGTCAGATAACAATGGCAAGGTTTACTGAAATTTAACAGTGATCTTATTAAGAAGGCGGTAATCAATACACGGTCTCAGCGAACCATCCTTCTTGGCTACAAAGAAGAACTCTGCTCCCAGTGGTGATGACGATGGGCGAATATGTCCCTTCTCCAGGGATTCCTTCACATAACTGCGCATAGCGGCGTGTTCGGGCACGGATAAATTAAATAATCGACCTTTAGGGAATTTACTACCAGGAATCAAATTGATAGCACAATCACAATCCCTATGCGGAGGTAGAGCATCGGACTTGGACTCTTCAAATACATCCTGATAATCAGACAAGAACTCTGGGACCTCAGAAGGGGTGGATGACGAAATCGACAAAAATGGAACATCACCATGTACCCCCTGACAACCCCAGCTGGATACCGACATGGAATTCCAATCCAATACTGGATTATGGGTTTGTAGCCATGGCAACCCCAACACGACCACATCATGCAGATTATGCAACACCAGAAAGCGAATAACTTCCTGATGTGCAGGAGCCATGCACATGGTCAGCTGGGCCCAGTATTGAGGTTTATTCTTGGCCAAAGGTGTAGCATCAATTCCTCTCAATGGAATAGGACACCGCAAAGGCTCCAAGAAAAACCCACAACGTTTAGCATAATCCAAATCCATCAGATTCAGGGCAGCGCCCGAATCCACAAACGCCATGACAGAAAACGACGACAAAGAGCATATCAAGGTAATGGACAGAAGGAATTTGGACTGTACAGTACCAATGACGGCAGACCTAGCGGACCGCTTAGTGCGCTTAGGACAATCAGAAATAGCATGAGTGGAATCACCACAGTAGAAACACAGACCATTCAGACGTCTGTATTCCTGCCGTTCAACTCTAGTCATAGTCCTATCGCACTGCATAGGCTCAGGTTTAACCTCAGGCAGTACCGCCAAATGGTGCACAGATTTACGCTCGCGCAAGCGTCGACCGATCTGAATGGCCAAAAACAAAGACTCATTCAAACCAGCAGGCATAGGAAATCCCACCATGACATCCTTAAGAGCCTCAGAGAGACCCTTTCTGAACAAAGCTGCCAGCGCAGATTCATTCCACTGAGTGAGTACTGACCATTTCCTAAATTTCTGACAATATACTTCTATATCATCCTGACCCTGGCACAAAGCCAGCAAATTTTTCTCAGCCTGATCCACTGAATTAGGCTCATCGTACAGCAATCCGAGCGCCAGGAAAAACGCATCGACACTACTCAATGCAGGGTCTCCTGGCGCAAGAGAAAATGCCCAGTCTTGAGGGTCGCCGCGCAAAAAAGAAATAATAATCAAAACCTGTTGAATAGGATTACCAGAAGAATGAGGTTTCAAGGCCAGAAATAGCTTACAATTATTTTTGAAACTTAGAAACTTAGTTCTATCTCCAAAAAACAAATCAGGAATAGGAATTCTTGGTTCTAACATAGATTTCTGATCAATAGTATCTTGAATTTTTTGTACATTTATAACGAGATTATCCATTGAAGAGCACAGACCCTGAATATCCATGTCCACACCTGTGTCCAGAATCACCCAAATGTCTAGGGGAAAAAAAAAAGTGAACACAGAGCAGAAAAAAAAAAAAATGATGTCAGAACTTTTTCTTTCCCTCTATTGAGAATCATTAGTCCTTGTACTGTTATGTTTGCTAATGACATTTTTAAAAATGAGCGCGTTAATGACTTTCAAAGACGTAGCGGCTTGTGATTGGTCGCGTGGCCGCGACCAATCACAAGCCGCTACGTCTTTGAAAGTCATTAACGCGCTCATTTTTAAAAATGAGCGCGTTAATAGCTTGCGGTGACGTCGCGGCTTGTGATTGGTCGCGGCCACGCGACCAATCACAAGCCGCTACGTCTTTGAAAGCCATTAACGCGCTCATTTTTAAAAATGAGCGCGTTAATAGCTTGCGGTGACGTCGCGGCTTGTGATTGGTCGCTGCCACGCGACCAATCACAAGCCACTACGTCTTTGAAAGCCATTAACGCGCTCATTTTTAAAAATGAGCGCGTTAATAGCTTGCGGTGACGTCGCGGCTTGTGTTTGGTCGCGTGGCCGCGACCAATCACAAGCCGCTACGTCTTTGAAAGTCATTAACGCGCTCATTTTTAAAAATGAGCGCATTAATAGCTTGCGGTGACGTCGCGGCTTGTGATTGGTCGCGGCCACGCGACCAATCACAAGCCGCTACGTCTTTGAAAGCCATTAACGCGCTCATTTTTAAAAATGAGCGCGTTAATAGCTTGCGGTGACGTCGCGGCTTGTGATTGGTCGCGTGGCCGCGACCAATCACAAGCCGCTACGTCTTTGAAAGTCATTAACGCGCTCATTTTTCCAAAATGAGCGCGTTAATAGCTTGCGGTGACGTCGCGGCTTGTGATTGGTCGCGTGGCGGTCACATGGGCGGCCCGCGACCAATCAGAAGCCGGGACGTGATTCTCAGGTCCTAAAAGCGCTGATTTTGAACAACGAAGCCTGCCGGTTACCCGCGCTGAGTCCAGGGGCCGCCGGAGAGGTAAATATATCAATATTTTTTATTTTAATTCTTTATTTTACACATCTCTATGTATCCGATACCGATACCCGATACCACAAAAGTATCCGATCTCGGTATCGGAATTCCGATACCGCAAGTATCGGCCGATACCCGATACTTGTGGTATCGGAATGCTCAACACTATTCGTCATACAATAATCCGAGCGCTTGAAAAAATGCGTCTACATTCATTTTAGGCTACAAAGCCGGAGTCTGGACAACATAATCTTGGATACTCTGTACTCTTGCAGCAAGTTGATCCACACGAGAAAACACTCCCTAAACATCCATGCCAGAGCATAAATCCTGAACCACCCAGAGATCAAGAGGAAAAAAAAGACAAAACAGAGCACAGAAAAAAAATGGCTCAGAATTTTTTTTTCCTTCTTTTGAGATGCATTTAATTCATTTTTGGCCACTTGTACTGTTATGAACTGGTGGTTTAGGAGCAACATGGGACGAGCTCTGAAGGAGGTGGTACCTGTACTGACCGCAGTCCCTAAGCTCAACACAACACTAGAAGTAGCCGTGGGATGCTCCTGTCACTCCCTAGGCACCTCGTCACAGCCTGAGAATTAACTACCCCTAAAGATAGAAACAGGAAAACTATCTTGCCTCAGAGAAAATCCCCAAAGGATAGATAGCCCCCCACAAGTAATGACTGTGAGTGCAGAGGGAAAAGACATACACAGAATGAAACCAGGATGTAGCACAGGAGGCCAGTCTAGCTAGATAGATAGAACAGGATAGAATACTGTGCGGTCAGTATTAAAAACTACAAAAATCCACACAGAGTTTACAAAAATCTCCACACCTGACTAAAGGTGTGGAGGGTAAATCTGCTTCCCAGAGCTTCCAGCTTAACTGAATTAATCCATACTGACAAGCTGGACAAAACATAGAATGCACAGAACGAATAAGTCCACAACATGTGGACAGAAAAGAGCAAAGCAAGGACTTATCTTTGCTGAACTGGTCAGGATATCAGGGAAATGCAAGCAAAGATGTGAATCCAACCAGGAACCATTGACAAGTGGCACTGGCTGAAGGGAAGAGCCAGGCATAAATAGCCGAGCAGAAACACAATCAGTGGAAGCAGCTGCAGACTGCTAAATCCAAGGAGCAGCCATTCCACTTAAAACCACCGGAGGGAGCTCAAGAGCAGAACTCACAAAAGTGCCACTTACAACCACCGGAGGGAGCCCAAGAGCGGAATTCACAACATGCGCATGCGCCGGGTCCGCATCTCCCTCTGACCTCCGGAAGTGCTCACCCATGTAACCGCAGTGCATTCCACTGCGTGTCACAGAGCGCGATTCCGGAGGTCCCTTTAGCCATACGGGGCATCTCCCGGCTCATGCGCTCGTATAGGTCCGATGGCCTCACACTGTCTGAATCTTTCAGCCTATCAGCACATATACCAATATATAAAATACCCCCACACCAACACACCTGTACCCGCCCCCGGAAGAAGTTTTTGCGAAACGGCGCTCGTCGGGCGCTGGGAGAGCTCTGCCAGTTATCCCTATACATGTGCATGATCCCTCGGCACTAGCCTCCATCTCCACTGCAGTGCATAGCAGGTAATATCATTAACATTTCACCTTTTGATTCCTATGACCTATATATTTTCCTTAGCAGCCTATGCCATCGTAAATAGGGATTTCCCTGTCAGCTTAAGTAGCTTCATCTAAGCGTTAGCTGTCCTTTACCTCATATTCCAACTTGCATTATATTGGCATTTTTTTTAGGTCTGCTATTTTAGAAAATTTCTTTGCACTGTTTTGGTCAAATACAGTCTAATAGCTAAAGCTTAGCAATGACGTCATTTTACTTTGCATTTTAACCCTTACTACATCTGTGTCTTTTGAGGTCTGTGAATCTAGTATTCCCATGCTTACCGCATTGGAGGGGAATTTATTCATGCATATTTATTATACTAATCAACAATTCTATTAACTTCTCGCTGGCTCCTTTCCCCTATATTATTTGGAGGTCCCATATTGTCTTTTTTATTGTATATTTTTTAATTTTTGTATTAATAAACATAAATTTTTAAATTTACTACAATTGTTTATTCACTTCTTATCCTCTTTGTGGTATATTCCTCAGAGGATTATGTTTATTATATGCTCCTTGAAGTGACTCTAGGCCACTATTAAATTAGGACTATGACCAGGGTCGGACTGGCCCACCGGGATACCGGTGAAATGCCCGGTGGGCCCCGAACCCAGAGAGGAGGAGGAGGAAGAAAAAAAAAAAAAGACGGGGGCCCTTTAAATCTTAAAGGCCCCCCCGCCCCGCCCCGGTGCCAGTGCTGGCATCGGGCCCCCGTTCTAATACTCACCTCTCCTGGTTCCTGCGGCAGCTGCAGTGTCTTCAGCGCCCTCTGACTCTGCGATGTCTCAGGGCAGAGGGCGCGATGACGTCATCACTGTGCGCTCAGCCTCTCTGTCCTGAGCGTTGCAGAGCCGGAGAGACGCTGAGTGCACCGGACCTGCGCTGGGAACGGGAGAGGTGAGGATTTTTTTTTTTTATGTCTATTCTATGGGGGCTGTGCCTGTGCTGCATTACATTCTATGGGGCCTGTACTGTATTGCATTCTATGGGGGCTGCACACAGCCGTGCAAACTCTATATACATTGGTAGTAGTATGGGTCAAACTAAATAGCTCACTGGGGCTCGATAAGCATACTACATTTACATTGTGAGATTTATTATCTGCTGGATCTGCGTTGGAGAAGTATAAGTGCTGTCATTGTGAAATGGAAACATTTAGGAGTAACAACATAGGCAACATATGTGTGTGAGTATACATCTCTGTATGACAAGGTGGGGCCCAAACACAAATCCTGTACAGGGGTCCCCCCCCCCCCCCCCCCCCCCAGAAAACTGACCAGCCCTCCGGAAAAAAAAAAGCAAGTATGAACAGGTGCAAGCTGCTTTATCTGCATAATATACAAACTAAAGATTACAGCAGCACTCTGTAAGCACTAAGATGTATGCAAACAAGAATAAGATGGAGGTATGGTCTGAATTATCATTATGGGCGCTAGGAAGAACTAATTTCCTCACAATAATGTTGATGCGACAAATATCAAATTGGAAAAACAGCAGCTACCAAAGGAAGAAGGAGGTTTTTGTTACCTAAACCATGTATTTCTCAGCAGCACAACTGCAGAACAGGTACGGACTGGGACTTAAATTCAGCCCTGGCATTTGAAATCACACAGGCCCATGTTGTCCCCGTCCCCATGAACCAGAAGGAATATATTACTAATATTACCCTGGATGAAGGAAAGGAGGATTTTCTACAAGACCAATATTTCTAATGATACCTGGGCCTGCTGGGGTAAGTGACAGAGTCAGGAACTATGTGCTCCATCACAACTCTTAACAGTGTTGTTAGCTTGAGAACACCGATTCTGTTAACAATGTAGCAGACAAGGCAGCCCATGATCATTTGCCAGAATTGCCAGATGGCCAGTCCAGCCCTGATGCAGAACATAAGAGGTTTGTGGTTGCTAGATAGGGGTCAATTGAAACTGTAATGAGACATTTATGAGTGGGAACTTTGCTATTAGAAGGTCGGGAAAGTCATAAGCTGAAAAGTGTGGCAGAAGGTAGCCAACTTTATTTTTAATGCTTAACCCCTTAATCACATATGATGTACTATCCCGTCGAGGTCACCTGGGACTTAATTCCCAGTGACGGAATAGTACGTCATATGCAATTGGCCGTGCTCACAGGGGGGAGCGTGGCCGATCGCGGCCAGGTGTCAGCTGACTATCGCAGCTGACATCCGGCACTATGTGCCAGAAGCGGTCGCGGACCGCTCCTGGCACATTAACCCCCGAAACACGGCGTTCAAACGTGATCGCAGCGTTCCAGGGGCATAGGGAAGCATCCTGCAGGAGGGCTAGGGTTAGGGCTAGGATTAGGGCTAGGGTTAGGGCTAGGGTTAGGGTTGGGGCTAGGGTTAGGGTTGGGGCTAGGATTAGGGGTACAGTTAGGGTTGGGGCTAAAGTTAGGGTTAGGGTTGGGGCTAAAGTTAGGGTTAGGGTTGGGGGTGTGTTGGAGTTAGGGGTGTGGTTAGGGTTGGGATTGGGGTTAGGGGTGTGTTGGGGTTAGGGGTGTGGTTGGGTTTAGGGGTGTGGTTGGGATTAGGGTTAGGGGTGTGTTTAGGTTCGGGTTTCAGTTACAATTGGGGGTTTCCACTGTTTAGGCACATCAGGGCTCTCCAAACGCGGCATGGCGTCCGATCTCAATTCCAGCCAATTCTGCGTTGAAAACGTAAAACAGTGCTCCCACCCTTCCGAGCTCTCCCAAACAGGGGTTTACCCCAACATATGGGGTATCAGCGTACTCAGGACAAATGGGACAACAACTTTTGGGGTCTAATTTCTCTTGTTACCCTTGGGAAAATAAAAATTTGGGGGGCTATAAAAACATTTTTGTGGGAAAAAAATGATTTTTTATTTTCACAGCTCTGCGTTATATACTGTAGTGAAACATTTGGGGTTCAAAGTTCTCACAACACATCTAAATAAGTTTCTTGGGGGGTCTAGTTTCCAATATGGGGTCACTTGTGGGGGTTTCTACTGTTTAGGTACATCAGGGGCTCTGCAAATGCAACGTGACACCTGCAGACCCATCCATCTAAGTCTGCATTCTAAATGGTGCTCTTTCCCTTCCGAGCTCTGCCATGCACCCAAACAGTGGTTCCCTCCCACATATAGAGTATCCGCGTACTCAGGACAAATTGGACAACAACTTTTGGGGTCCAATTTCTCCTGCTGCCCCTGGGAAAATACAAAACTGGGGGCTAAAAAATAATTTTTGTGGAAAAAAAAAAGAATTTTTATTTTCACGGCTCTGCGTTATAAACTGTAGTGAAACACTTGGGGTTCAAAGCTCTTACAACACATCTAGATAGGTTCCTTAGGCGGTCTACTTTCCAAAATGGTGTCTCCAAACGCAAAATGGCGTCCCATCTCAATTCCAGTAAATTTTGCATTGAAAAGTCAAATGGTGCTCCTTCCCTTCTGAGCTCTGCTATGCGCCCAAACAGTGGATTACCCCCACATATGGGGTGTCAGCGTACTCAGGACAAATTGCACAACAACTTTTGGGGTCCAGTTTCTTCTCTTACCCTTGGGACAATAAAAAATTGGGGGCGAAAAGATCATTTTTGTGAAAAAATATGATTTTTTATTTTTACGGCTCTGCATTATAAACTTCTGTGAAGCACTTGGTTGGTCAAAGTGCTCACCACACATCTATGTAAGTTCCTTAGGGGGTCTACTTTCCAAAATGGTGTCACTTGTGGTGGGTTTCAATGTTTAGGCACATCAGGGGCTCTCCAAACGCAACATGGCATCCCATCTCAATTCCTGTCAATTTTGCATTGAAAAGTCAAATGGCGCTCCTTCCCTTCCGAGCTCTGCCATGCGCCCAAACAGTGGTTCACCCCCACATATGGGGTATTGGCGTACTCAGGACAAATTGTACAACGATTTTTGGAGTCCATTTTCTCCTGCTACCCTTGGTAAAATAATACAAATTGGAGCTGAAGTAGTTTTTTTGTGAAAAAAAGTTAAATGTTAATTTTTTTTAAACATTCCAAAAATTCCTGTGAAACACCTGAAGGGTTAATAAACTTCTTGAATGTGGTTTTGAGAACCTTGAGGAGTGCAGTTTTTAGAATGGTGTCACACTTGGTTATTTTCTATCATATAGACCCCTCAAAATGACTTCAAATGTGATGTGGTCCCTAAAAAAAATGGTGTTGCAAAAATGAGAAATTGCTGATCAACTTTTAACCCTTATAACTCCCTAACAAAAAAAAAATTTGGTTCCAATATTGTGCTGATGTAAAGTAGACATGTGGGAAATGTTACTTATCAAGTATTTTGTGTGACATATCTCTGTGATTTAAGGGCATGAAAATTCAAAGTTGGAAAATTGCGACATTTTCAAAATTTTCGCCAAATTTCCGTTTTTTTCACAAATAAACGCACGTAATATCAAAGAAGTTTTACCACTATCATGAAGCACAATATGTCATGAGAAAACAATGTCAGAATCACCGGGACCTGTTGAAGTGTTCCAGAGTTAAAACCTCATAAAGGGACAGTGGTCAGAATTTTAGAAATTGACCCTGTCATTAACGTGCAAACCACCCTTGGGGCTTAAGGGGTTAACAACCAGGGGTGTTTCAGTTTTTGCGTTTCTGTTTTTTGCTCACCTTCTTCCCAAAGCCATAACTTTTTTAGTTTTAGGTCAATATGGCCATGTGAGGGCTTGTTTTTTGCAGGACAAGTTGTACTTTTTAACGACACTATTGGTTTTAACACATCATTTACTGGAAAACAGGAAAACAATTCCAAGTGGGATGAAATTCTTCAGTTTGTTTGTTTTTAGTATGTTCACAAAATACTAAAACTGACCCGCTATTCTGATTCTCCAGGTCATTACAAGTTTACAGACACCAAACATGTCTAGGTTCTTTTTTATTTATAAGTGGTGAAAAAAAATCCCAAATTTGTTTTAAAAAAAAGGCGCCATTTACCGAGACCTGTATCGTCTCCATTTTTTGTGATCTTGGGCTAGGTGAGGGCTTATTTTTTGTGCGCTGAGCTGACTCTTTTATTGATACCATTCTGGTGTAGATACGATCTTTTGATTGCCCGTTATTTCATTTTATTGCAATGTAGTGGCGACCAAAAAAACCTAATTCTCTCGGTTTCAATTTTTTTCTTGTTACACCGTTTACAGATCAGGTTAATAATTTTTTTATATTGATAGATTGGGCAATTCTGAATGACGAGCTGGACTCGTCGTGGGACACTCTTTATTAAGGACTGCGTCGGACCAGGGATTATACTGTTGGTTTATTTTTTTCAGAAGATCGATGGCTTTGCTTGGATTACCAGTGTAATAAAGATGGCAAAACTGTGTGGTGTTTTATTTCATTAAAATACATTATTCTGCATGTGTGTGTGTTTTAGTAACCCTTTACAAATATTAGGATTAGTAATGGAGAGGTGTCTTATTGACACCTCTCCATTACTAAGCCGGCTTAATGTCACCTTACAATTCAAAGTTGACAGTAACCCCTTCTTACCCCATATGCCACCGCTACAGAGCAGTGAGAAGAGAGAGGCTAAGCACCAGAATTGGGGCATCTTACAGATGCGCCATTTCTGGGGCAGCTTTGGGCTGGTATTTGTAGCCAGGGGGGCCAATATCCATGGCCCCTCTCTGAGCTATTAATATCAGCTCGTAGTTTTCTGCGTAGTCTTTCTGGCTATAAATTATAGGGGGGCCTCACGTCATTTTTTGGGGGGGATTCCCCTATTTTAATAGCCAGTAAAGGCTACGCAGATAGCTGCAGGCTGATATTCATAGCCTGGGAAGATCCATGGGTATTACCCGCTTCCCGGGCTATAAACATAAGCCCTAGTCGCCGGCTTTCCCACTCTGGACTTGAAAATTGCGTGGGAGCTCTCACAATTTTTTTTCCATTAAAAAAAAAAAAAAACAGATATTGCGTTGAAGGCCGGGGTCACACTTGTGAGAAACTCGCACGAGTCTCGCACCTCAATACCCGGCACTATCTATCCATATATCTATGTATCTGGTTATACATATATAATGGTCAGATATGCAAATACAATAGTGTAGGACAAAAGGTATAAACAGAATATATAGTCATTTACCAATTATATGAAAGGCCTGGCTTGCAGGGAAGGGGTTCTCATATGGGAGGCTTCTGAGCCCTTCTGCGTGTGACTTGTCCTCACACAAGAATGAAAAATGAAGATGAAAAAAGAGAACAAGCAATATGCTATGCTTCACACAAGTATTTAACCCTCTGGGTCACTCCCCTCCTGCCCTCTAGGTTGAATCTAAATCTCCTCCCCCGAAGGTTTGAAGATAAATCTCCCAAAACCAATGAAAGATCATATCTCCTTTCTGGGAGCGGTTCTGATGCCATCGGATCCAACTGGGTCACTGCCAGTGCTAATCATAAAGACTAAACACAATTTTGCTACCTATCTGCTACTGTCTGTTCTATGTATCTCCCTTCCCGTGCTATGACTCGAGACCTAGGCAGACTCTTGCCCTCTTATGGAGATCTTGGAAATATACATGAGGTACAGCTAGGATGTATGGTATTTCCATAACTCCTTTATGAAATCCTAGCTGACTGAGCAAAGGACTCAGGCCATGTGTCTTGGATCCGCAGAGGGTCTTCCTGTAGAAGGTTGCATACCAGCTAGCTAGTGGGGGTGTGAATCCCTTTTTTTGAAGCTGGCCAGGTGTCATGTTACCACAGCATGTCCTGAAGGGGTTTTTACAATTCTATGCCAAATAGGATACAGATGATTAACATGGAATTATGTCTCCAATATTCTTCACAGTAACTATTGTATAGATGTACATTTATAGTGTTTTAATAAAACAAAACTGATCTACAGTATCTATCTATCTATCTATCTATCTATCTATCTATCTATCTATCTATCTATCTATCTATCCAGTGCTCAAAAAAATAAAGGGAACACAAACAACAGAATATAACTCCAAGTAAATCAAACTTCTGTGAAATCAAACTGTCCACTTAGGGAGCAACACTGTTTGACAATCAATTTCACATGCTGTTGTGGAAATGGAATAGACAACAGATGGAAATTATTGGCAATTATCAAGACACACTCAATAAAGGAGTGGTTCTGCAGGTGAGGACCACAGACCACATCCCAGTACCAATGCTTTCTGGCTGATGTTTTGATCACTTTTGAATGTTGGTTGTGCTTTCACACTCGTGGTAGCATGAGATGGACTCTACAACCCACACAAGTGGCTCAGGTAGTGCAGCTCATCCAGGATGGCACCTGAATACGAGCTGTAGCAAGAAGGTTTGCTGTGTCTGTCAGCATAGTGTCCAGAGGCTGGAGACACTACCAGGAGACAGGCCAGTGCACAAGTAGACATCGAGGGGGCCGTAGGAGGACAACAACCCAGCAGCAGGACCACTACCTCAGCCTTTGTGCAAGGAGGAACAGAAGGAGCACTGCCAGAGCCCTGCAAAATGACCTCCAGCAGGCCACAAATGCGCATGTGTCTGCTCAAATGGTTAGCATCCAACTCTATGAGGATGGTCTGAGTGCCCGACATCCACAAGTGGGGTTGTGCTCACAGGCCAACACTGTGCAGGACGCTTGGCATTTGCCACAGAACACCAGGTTTGGCAAATTTGCCACTGGCACCCTGTGCTCTTCACAGATGAAAGCAAGTTCACAATGAGCACATGTGACAGACGTGACAGAGTCTGGAGACGCTATGGAGAGCGATCTGCTGCCTGCAACATCCTTCAGCATGACCGGTTTGACAGTAGGTCAGTAATGGTGTGGGGTGGCATTTCTTTGGAGGGCCGCACAGCCCTTCATGTACTCGCCAGAGGTAGCCTGACTGCCATTAGGCACCGATATGAGATCCTCAGACCCCTTGTGAGACCATATGCTGGTGCGGTTGGCCCTGGGTTCCTCCTAATGTAGGACAATGCCAGAACTCATGTGGCTATAGTGTGTCAGAAGTTCCTGCAAGATGAAGGCATTGAAGCTATGGACTGGCCCACCCATTCCCCAGACCTGAATCCGATTGAACACATCTGGGACATCATGTCTCGCACCATCCACCAACGTCACGTTGCACCACAGACTGTCCAGGAGTTGGCGGATGCTTTAGTCCCGGTCTGTGAGGAGATCTCTCAGGAGACCATCCGTCGCCTCATCAGGAGCATGCCCAGGCATTGTAGGGAGGTCATACCGGCACGTGGAGGCCACAAACAATACTGAGCATCATTTCTTTGTCTTGATTTTCCACTTTGATTTTGAGCATCATTCCAACTCCAGACCTCCATGGGATATTAGTTGTGATTTACATTCATCATTTTTATGTTTTTTTGTTCTCAACGCATTCCACTATGTAATGAATAAAGATTTGCAAACGGTATATTTCATTCAGTGATATCTAGGATGTGGGATTTTAGTGTTCCCTTTATTTGTTTGAACAGTGTAATATATATATATATATATTGTATATCGCATAAAGTAGTTAATAAATAACATTTCCACATGTCAACTTTGCAACAGCACAATTTTTGAAACATTATTTTTTCTTGCTAGGAAGTTAATAGGGTTAAAAGTTGACCAGCGATTTCAAAATTTTCAACAAAATTTACAAAATCAACAAACATTTTATTTTAGTGGCCACATCACATTTGAAGCAACTTTGATGGGCCTATATTACAGAAAATACCCCAAAGTGGCACCATTCTAAAAACTGCACCCCTCAGGGTGCTCAAAACCACATTCAAGAAGTTTATTAACCCTTCAGGTGCTTCACAGGAATTTTTGGAATGTCGAAGGAAAAAATGAGCATTTAACTTTTTGTCACAAAAATTTTATTTTAGACCCAATTAGGGTCCATTAGAAAAAATGGGCACCAAAATTTGTTGTGCAATTTCTCCTGAGCATGCCAATACCCCACATGTGGGGGGAAACCACTGTTTGGGCACACAGCATGGATCACAAGGAAAGGAGGGCCATTTGACTTTTTGAATGCAAAATTTGCTGGACTAATTAGCAGATGCCATGTGGCATTTCTAGAGCCCCTGATGTGCTTAAAAAGTGGAAACCATTTTGGAAACTAGACCCCTCAGGGAACTTATCTAGATGTGTGGTGAGCACTTTGAACCCCCAGGTGCTTCACAGAAGTTTATAATATTGACCCTTAAAAATAAAACAATGTAATTTTCTCCACAAAAATGTTTTTTTTTGTCCCCAATTTTTCAATTTTACAAGGGTAACAGGAGAAATTGCACCTTACAGGGGAAAACTACTGTTTTGGCGAACAGCATGGCATGGAAGGGAAGGAGCACCATTTGACTTTTTGAATACAAAATTTGTTGGATTAATTAGGGGATGTCATGCCATGTTTGAAGAGACCCTGATGTGCCTAAACAGTGGAAATCCCCCACAAGTGACACCACTTTGGGAACTAGACCCCTCTGATGTGTGGTGAGCACCTTGAACCCCCAGGTGCTTCATAGAAGTTTATAACATTGAGCTGAGAAAATTAAAAAAAAACACATTTTCCCCACAAAAATGTTATTTTGGCCTCAATTTTTTTTATTTTCACAAATATAGAAGAAGAAAATCGACCACAAAATTTGTTGTGCAATTTCTGCTGAGATCGCAGATACCCAATATGTGGGGGTAAACTACTGTTTAGACTCACAGCAGGGCTGAGAAAAGAAGGAGTGACATTTTGGAGTGCAAACTTTGATTTAATGGTCTGCGGGTGTCATGTCTCATTTCAAGAGCCCCTCATATACCTAAGTGGAGAACCCCCACAAATGACACCATTTTGGAAGCTAAACCCCCAAGAAATGTAGCTAGATGTGTGATGAGCACCTTGAACCCCCAACTGCCTCACAGAAATTTATAAAGTAGAGCCATGATAATAAAAAAAATCAAATTTTTCCCACAGAAATGTTATTTTAGCCCCAATTTTTTTTATTTTTACAAGGAAAGCAGGAGAAAATGGACCCCAAAATTTGTTGTGCAACTTCTGAGTACGCCAATACCCCATATATGGTCAAAACTACTTTTAAGGTACAGTGCAAAGCTCAGAAGGGAAGAAGCGACATTTTGGAGTTCACATTTTGCTGGACTGGTTTGAGGGTGCGATGTCACACTGGCAGAGACCCTGAGGTACCAGAACAGAAGAACCCCCCATAAGAGACTCCATTTTGCATACTACACCTCTCAATTAGGGTTGAGCGACTTTTAGTTTTTTAGGGTCGAGTCGGGTTTCACGAAACCTGACTTTCTCAAAAGTCGGGTCGAGTGAAATCGGCCGATCCTATTGAAAAGTCGGGGTCGGGGATCGGCCGAAACTCGAAACCCAATGAAAGTCTATGGGTTTTTTTTTTATATATATATTTTCTTCAGGGCGATATAGCAGAAAAGCCGGTAATTCAATTACCGGCTTTTCATTTCTCCTGCCAAAACCCGACATGATATGAGACATGGTTTACATACAGTAAACCATGTCATATCCCCATTTTTTTGCATATTCCACACTACTAATGTTAGTAGTGTGTATATGCAAAATTTCGGTGCTCTAGCTCTTAAATTTAAGGGTTAAATCGCGGAAAAAATTGGCGTGGGCTCCCGCGCAATTTTCTCCACCAGAGTGGTAAAGCCAGTGACTGAGGGCAGATATTAATAGCCTGGAGAGGGTCCATGGTTATTGGCCCCCCTGGCTAAAAACATCTGCCCCCAGCCACCCCAGAAAAGGCACATCTGGAAGATGCACCTATTCTGGCACTTGGCCACTCTCTTCCCATTCCCGTGTAGCGGTGGGATATGGGGTAATGAAGGGTTAATGCCACCTTGCTATTGTAAGGTGACATTAAGCCAGATTAATAATGGAGAGGCATCAATTATGACACCTATACATTATTAATCCAATTGTATGAAAGAGTTAAAAAAAACACAAACACATTATTAAAAAGTATTTTAATTAAATAAACACACCGTTTGTTTTAATATTTTATTGTACGCTCAATCCACTGGCTGAAGACCCTCGTTCTGTAACAAATAAAAAATAATAAACCAACAATATACATACCTTCCGTAGATCTGTAACGTCCCACGTTGTAAATCCATCTGAAGGGGTTAAAATATTTTACAGCCAGGAGCTCTGCTAATGCAGATGTGCTCGTGGCTGTAAACCCCAGCAAATGAAGGTAATGTAGGTCAATGACGGTCCGTGACCCTGCTAAGGGGCGTCCAATAAAAGGTGATAGTGCGTGGTGCAGAACGAGAGGAATAACGAGGACACAGGGTTGCAGTCTCTTTACCTTTTACTGAAGGCTTCGGGATCCACAATCCAGAGCACTGCTAACAGGGCTGGCTGAGACCGGCCGGTCCGAAGGCACATCCAGAGTTCCCTTTGCAGGTGGAAAACAGTGTCTACCTTCTAGCGCCTGTGTGTTGTAGTCCTTCCCTGCTGAGCACCATGGGATAGTCCTCACAACTGTCGTATCTGTTCTTTCTCTCTCCGTCCCCCAGTTTATCTGGCTAGGACGCACCCGTATGACAGGTAGGACTGGAGGTATTCTGGGACCCTAGTGTTGCCCCTCTCCCACGATTGTCTGCCTGTCCCATGAGGTAATGTAGGTCAATGACCTGTAGTTACCTTCATTCGCGGTGATGCGCCCCCTGCTGGATGTCCCTGGAGCGTGGGAAAAGTTCCCAGGCTCGAGGTCATATGAGGACATCCAGCAGGGGGCGCATCACTGCGAATGAAGGTAACTATAGGTCATTGACCTACATTACCTTCATTCGCTGGGGTTTACAGCCACGAGCACAGCTGCATTAGCAGAGCTCCTGGCTGTAAAATATTTTAACCCCTTCAGATGGATTTACAACGTGGGACGTTACAGATCTATGGAAGGTATGTATATTGTTGGTTTATTATTTTTTATTTGTTACAGAGCGAGGGTCTTCAGCCAGTGGATTGAGCGTACAATAAAATATTAAAACAACCTGTGTTTTTATTTCATTAAAATACTTTTTAACAATGTGTGTGTTTTTGTTAACCATTTAATGCAAATGGGTTAATAATGGATAGGTGTCAGAATTGACGCCTCTCCATTATTAATCTGGCTTAATGTCACCTTGGTGGCAAGTGGTGCAAGGTGACATTAACACTTCATTACCCCATATCCCATCACTACATGGGAATGGGAAGAGAGTGGCCAAGTGCCAGAATAGGCGCATCTTACAGACTCTTACAGGAAGTAACAGACTCTACGCATTACTTCAAACAGTGGCAGGACAGTTGATTACAGGTTGGCTGTCTTCCTAAGATCACCTAAGCAGACATCGGAGGCAATCGTGGGAGAGGGGCGACACTAGGGTCCCAGAATACTTCCAGGCCTACCTGTCATACGGGTGCGTCCTAGCCAGATAAACTGGGGGACGGAGAGAGAAAGAACAGATACGACAGTTGTGAGGACTATCCCATGGTGCTCAGCAGGGAAGGACTACAACACACAAGCGCTAGAAGGTAGACACTGATTTCCACCTGCAAAGGGAACTCTGGATGTGCCTTCGAACTGGCAGGTCTCAGCCAGCCCTGTTAGCAGTGCTCTGGATTGTGGATCCCGAAGCCTTCAGTAAAAGGTAAAGAGACTGCAACCCTGTGTCCTCGTTATTCCTCGCGTTCTGCACCACGCACTATCACCTTTTATTGGATGCCCCTTAGCAGGGCCACGGACCGGGTCTAGCCACTGTAACCACCCCGGACCGAGTACCCCGCGGCCCTGAGTCTGGGGGCGCTCCAACTTGGAGTCACGAACAGGATGTACTTAAGCCTGAAGAATCAGGTCATGTGCCTTGGAACTGTGATTGAACTGTGACTTATTGCAAAGACGGTGTATCGTTATTTGCCACCAAAAATCCGCCATTGTTGCGCCGTGTGGAGCGCAAGGGGAGGAGCCATAACTTTGTGGGTGGAGACGGCTGGAAAAGAGCGCGGAGCGGGAAGACACGGTGAGGTGCCGATCCCGGAAGGAGAACCCCGACCCCGGTGCCGATCCCGGAAGAAGAAGCCCGACCCCAGCAGGTTAGCAGAGGGAGGGAACGGCCATGTCGGATCCCGGAGGAGCGGAGGCGGCGGCCACAGCTGCGGACTCGGGGGTACTTCCAGATTCCGTGGCAGATGCAGCCACAAACCCGGTATCACCGCTAGATGCCGTGGGGCTTGCCACTCCCATCAGCCAGCCGGACACTGCGCAGCTACGACAGCCATAATGCCCATCTCTATGCCGTATCTACCAGGAGCCGCCTGGCTCCCACAATTTTCTGGAGAATCCCATACGTTCACTGACTTTAAAGAGGGGGTTTGTAGCCTGGTCGAGTTTTATCCCTTGACAGAGCCCCAGAAAGATCATATGATAACCGGCCAACTCTTTGGAGCAGCCTTGAGGGAAGTTAAGTCCTGGCCCGTGGCGGATAAGAGAACTGCGCAACAGGTATTTGCAAAGCTTTAAACCATCTTTGACACCCGCACTGCTACGGAAATTAAATTGACGTTCTATGGATGCAAGCAGAGGCCGCAGGATAGCTTACGGGACTATGCCCTTAATCTTCAGGAGGCGCTTCGGGCCATCAAGCAAAGTGACCCATACAGCATGCAAAATGAAGATAAACTCCTGAAGGAGCGGTTCGTCGAAGGGCTCCTGTGCGGTAACCAAAGGGCCCAGCTACACTTCTTGGCCATGCAGAATCCAGACCTGACTTTTGCGCAATTTAAAGATAAAGCCATCCAGGCACTACCAGAGCGACAGCCCAGCCGTGCCACACTTCCCAGGCGTCAAGCCCTCACATACCACCAGGAGGTGGCGCCGGACGCACCTGTTTCCGCCGAGACCGATGCCCAGACCTTGGAAGATGACTCCCCTGCAGGACTGCGCCTCCAGATACAGGAACTGACCAGGAGCGTTGCTGCCCTAGCCCGGACCGTCCATTCTCTACAGGAGGCCCCCAAGGAGAAGATCCAGTTGGCTTCCAGACCGGAAGATGTCCCCTGGCAGCGAACAAGGAGAGTCCCGTCGACCAGAGTCAGAGACGACGATCCATGGGCGGACATACCGCCGGTTCAACCTGTGCAACTGCACCGGGGCCCAGAGCCGGAGGGGGCCCTGAAGGACCGAGAAAGCAGGGCGGTGAATGACAGCCGGCGGCAGGATTACTGATAACAGGAGAAGCAGGGGGCCCGCTCTGCTGCACACATGATATGCCGGTCAAAAGGGGCCCCCTGCCTGACCTCTCCTGTTAGCATACATTACGCTGCTGTCCGGCTGTCACTGGTGCAGTGTGGTGAGGGGCGGCAGACGCTGGAAGAGGAGTGAGGGAGACGAGTCACTGAAGATGAGTCTATGCTTGTGGCTCCCTGCTGTGCAGGTACACATTCCTCCCAGAGCCCCAGTGATCAGCAGGACTGGGATACACGTGAAAATAGGGGGAGGGGAGGAGGAATTACTACTTTAGGTAGGAGATAGGAGAAGGCCTGGCCCGCCGGGAGTCTGCAGGGATGAGTGCTGACAGGCTCCATGTCTCCCCTGCTCATTTCCTCTGGGCCTGACCAGCTCCCTGCAACTGGACTCTCTGTAGGTACTGTACATATTCCATGTGATGTCTGTTGCTCTATCTAGTGTGTGTACACTGCTATGTGTATATATAGCTAGTGTGTGTGTGTGTGTGTGCTGCTGCTGTGTGTGTATATAGGGCTAGTATGTGTGTGTATACTTCTGTGTGTGTGTATATAGAGGTAGTGTGTGTCTGTCTGTGTGTATGCTGCTGTGTGTGTATATAGGGCTAGTATGTGTGTGGATACTTCTGTGTCTGTATATAGAGGTAGTGTGTATACTGCTGTGTGTGTATAGGGCTAGTATGTGTGTATACTGCTGTGTGTATGTATATATATATATATATATATATATATGCTAGTGTGTGTACTGCTCTGTGTGTGTATATATATATATATATATATATATTGCTAGTGTGTACTGCTGTGTGTATATATATTGCTAGTGTGTGTGCTGCTCTGTGTATATATATATTGCTAGTGTGTGTACAGCTGTGTGTATATATAGCTAGTGTGTGTATACTTCTGTGTGTATATATTGCTAGTGTGTGAGTACTGGTGTGTGTGTGTGTGTGTATGTATATATATATTGATAGTGTGTATATATTGCTAGTGTGTGTATACTGCTGTGTATGTGTGTGTATGTATGTATATATATATATATATATAGCTAGTGTGTGTCTATACTGCTCTGTGTATATACGGCTAGTCTGTATACTGCTGTGTGTGTGTATATATAGGGCTAGTATGTGTGTATACTGCTGTGTGTGTATACTGCTGCTGTGTGTGTGTGTGTATATACTGCTGTGTGTGTATATAGGGCTAGTGTGTGTATACTGCTGTGTGTGTGTATACTGCTATGTGTGTATGCAGGGCTAGAATGTGTGTGTATACTGCTGTGTGTACATAGGGCTAGTGTGTGTGTGTATACTGCTGTGTGTATATAGGGCTAGTGTGTGTGTGTATACTGCTGTGTGTATATAGGGCTAGTGTGTGTGTATACTGCTGTGTGTATATAGGGCTAGTGTGTGTGTGTATACTGCTGTGTGTGTATTTTCTGCTGTGTGTATACTGCTGTGTGTATAGGGCTAGTATGAGTGTATATACTGCTGTGTATACACATGTTATTATAGGTATTTTATATACAGTGCACATGCATGAGGGGGGGCCCCGAATGTATTTCCTGCACAGGGGCCCATTGCTGCTTGTGTCCGCCCCTGCGACGATCGCTTTCATCGGGATGGACGACCCATCTGCCGCCGCTGCCACTAGGTGGGCCATCTTGCAAGGTACTGTCATTTAAACGTGCAACCCCTGGGGCCGAGGGCCAACCCCCAGGAGCAGAACGATCAGGCCTGCAGAATTGGAGAGCCAAATACATCAGAGGGCGACCAGTTCTCCCCATCGTGATCGACGGTATACCATAATAGCTAGTAATGGTCAGCCACTGCCGCAAGTGGGGTATAAAGAGGTCACCATTAAGGTGGAGCAGGTAGAATTGAAGGCCCAGGGAATTGTCATTGTTAATATTGACCGACGTGAATGTAACCCCATGATGACCATCGGTACTAATGTCATAGAAAATTGTCTTGCCGAAGTTATTGTCTTGTTGCAGCAGGTAGCAGAGACAGCTGGTTACAGTGAACAAGACAGCAGGTGGAGCTGACTGGTGGTGAGATTGGCCGGGTCACAGTGAGTGATTCGAACCCCATTGCAATACCCCCCAGGAGTGAAATGTTAATATGGTGTCGGGCAGCCATAGGTCTCGGGGGCAAAGACTATCAGGCCCTGGTAGAACCTGTGTATTCAGA
This sequence comes from Ranitomeya imitator, assembly GCF_032444005.1. NCBI lineage: Eukaryota > Metazoa > Chordata > Amphibia > Anura > Dendrobatidae > Ranitomeya > Ranitomeya imitator. Next base: position 226,705,423 of record NC_091284.1, read on the forward strand.
TAATAGGCCTACCCTCCTAACAGCCAGAGGGGCGGTTGACGTCCGCAAGGGGAGGGTGCCAGTACGTGTTCTTAACTGTGGGGAGGAAGAAGTCCACCTAACCAAATATGTCACGCTTGCCAAGCTGTTTACTGTTAATAACAGCGTGATGCAGGCACCTGGGCCCTTGGTTCCGTCCAATCCGGCGGAGGACAACGGCTCTGCAGGGCAATCGAAAGATTGGTGTCAAGAATTACATGTGGGCACTGATTCTACTCCATCTCACCAGATACAGGGGGCCTACAGGGTGGTTCACGAGTATGAGCGGGTATTCAGCAAGCACCCCCTTGATTTCGGGCGGGTAAAAGGGATTCAACACCATATTCCCACAGGAGATCACCCACCCATAAAAGAGAGATACCATCCTGTACCCCCAGCTCATTATCAGTGTGCCAAGGACATGTTACAAGAGATGAAGGAGGCTGGGGTAGTGAGAGACAGCTGTAGCCCCTGGGCAGCTCCATTAGTTCTCGTTAGGAAGAAAGATGGCACCATGAGGATGTGTGTGGATTATAGGCAACTAAACCACATTACACATAAGGATGCATACCCCCTGCCTAGGATAGAGGAGTCCTTGGCTGCTTTAAAGTCTGCTAACTACTTCTCTACCTTGGATCTCACCAGTGGGTACTGGCAGGTTCCCGTGGCAGAGGCGGACAAGGAAAAGACGGCCTTCACGACGCCAATGGGGCTCTGCGAGTTCAACTACATGCCCTTCGGATGGTGTAACGCCCCGGGGATGTTCCAGAGGATGATGGAGTGCTGTCTGGGACACAAGAACTTTGAGACCGTGCTGCTATATCTGGACGATGTCATTGTCTTCTCCAAGACCTATGAAGACCATTTGAAGCACCTGGCCGAGGTGTTTGAAGCTCTGTCCAACTTTGGCTTAAAGGTGAAACCGTCCAAATACCATCTGCTGAAACCCAAAGTGCAGTACCTGGGCCATGTGGTGAGTGCCGAAGGAGTGGCCCCAGATCCCGACAAGGTCACGGTGATAAAGGACTGGCCACAGCCCGGTAACCTCCATGAAGTCCGACAGTTCCTCGGGTTGGTGGGCTACTACCGGAGGTTTATCAAAGACTTCAACAAGAAGGTCGCACCGTTGCAAGACCTGTTGGTGGGCCAACCCAAGAAACCCAAGGGTAAGAATACCCCGTTTGATTGGAACGGCGGACTGGAAAAATCATTCACCTGCTTAAAGTCGGTGCTGACAGGAGAAGAGGTACTAGCCTATGCTTAATATGACCAACCATTTGTATTGTATACAGATGCCAGCAACGTGGGGCTGGGAGCTGTGCTGTCCCAGGTCCAGAAGGGCAAGGAAAGAGTAATCGCTTACGCCAGCAGGAAACTTCGCCCCACTGAAAGGAACCCTGACAACTACAGTTCCTTTAAGCTGGAGTTCCTCGCTGTTGTTTGGGTCATGACGGAGAGGTTCAAGCACTACCTGGCCTCAGCGAAATTCACCATCTTCACGGATAATAATCCGCTAACGCACTTGGACACAGCAAAACTCGGTGCCTTGGAGCAGCGGTGGATGGCCCGGTTGTCCAATTACGACTTCACCATCAAGTACCGGGCGGGGCACAAGAATGCGAATGCAGATGCATTGTCCCGGATGCCTCACTTGCCTGAAACGGGGGAAGATCCAGAAGCATTTGAAGAGGTATACCTGCCCGCTTTCCATCGCCCCAAGGCAACCCAGTGGTCCCATCAGGTGGAGAACAGGCGCAGGAATCAACAGGGCGCCCCGTTGGATCCCCTGCCCCATCACGGGTGGACAGAGAACCAGGATGGCGACCCTGCGGTCCATCAGGTGAAAGAGCTACTGACGCAGGCAGGTTTGCATCCCGGCCCGGATGATCCACCAGAGGCATTACAGTTGTGGAAGGAGAGGGGCAAACTGTTTATCCACGATGGCAAGCTGTGCCGGAGGAGCATCGACCCACGCACTCATGAATTGGTATGGCAGATCGTGGTCCCAAGTCAAGATATGCCAATGGTCCTGGGAGCGTACCACGATGGGGCAGGACACTTCGGATGGAGGAAGCTGGAGAGGCTACTCCGTGGGAGGTTCTACTGGATTGGCATGAAGAAAGCCATCGAGAAGTGGTGTCAAGGGTGTGGCCCCTGTAGCCTATGCCGGAAGGATCGCGACAGCCAACGGGCTCCATTGCAGCTCTTCATCACCAAACGGCCGCTCGAGTTGGTCGCGCTGGATCACGTAAAGCTAACACCTAGCCGGTCAGGTTATATCTATGCTCTCACTATCGTAGACCACTACTCCAGATTCCTGGTAGTCGTGCCGGTCAAAGATCTAACGGCTAGGACGGCTGACAAAACCTTCCAGCAGTACTTCTGTAGACCCCATGGGTACCCGGAGAAGGTGCTGACCGATCAGGGACCAGCATTTGAAGCGGAGGTGTTCCAGGAGTTCTGCAATTTGTACGGGTGTACGATCAGAACCACGCCGTACCATCCACAAACCAATGGGATGTGTGAAAAGATGAACCAAGTGGTGATCGACTTACTGAAGACCTTACCTGTAGAGGAGCGGAACTTGTGGCCCACAAAGTTACCAGACTTGGTAGACATGTACAACCACATTCCGGTGAATTCCACCAACTGCACCCCAGCGTACCTGATGCGAGGAAGGTCTAGCATGGGGGTCTGGACATGGGGGTCCTGACCCCCAAAGATATATTGCCAGATGCGGATTGGGATACGAGAGGCAGCAAAGGTACCACAAAGTACAGGAATGTGTAGAAAGAAGTCTCGCCCAAGCCCGACAAAAACAAGAAAGGGACTACAACCAGCATGCTCCAGCGACTCCCTTGTCACCCGGTGAGCAGGTACTCAAACGGAAGAGGAGACTACACAAGCTTGATGACCAGTGGGAAGCAGAGCCGTGTACCATTCTGCCCTCTGATTTCGACAATACGAAGGTCTGTCTCATCAGCAAAGACGGAGGGGAAACCTCAACGGCAATTTCCAGAGACCACCTTAAAATATGCCCTGATAAGTTGAGAGATGGGGAAACAGACTCCGGGAGTTCTCCGCCCGTGGAAGAGGAGAAGATGATACATACTGTTCTTGGCGATTTTCCCCAGTGCTGGACTCAAATAAATCAGGCCATCGTGGTACCTGTCTTAACGTTTCGTCAACTGAAACCGCCAGAATTAAATGTGGTGCCAGGTCATCCGTTCCTGCAAGCACAGCTGACCCCACCAGAAGATGAGGTGCCAACAGTCGAGCCTGCAAGCCCTCCCTCTGCTATCGGTGAATCTGCCATGCCTGTTATGATCTGGTGGCCTAGGAGCAGCATGAGACGTACTCTGGAGAAGGTGGTACCTTTACTGACGCAAACCCTGAACTAGCAGCACAACTAGAAGTAGCCGTGGGGGGTACCTAACACTCCCTAGACCCCTCGACACAGCCTAAGAACTAACTACCCCTAAAGACAGAAACGGGAAAACTATCTTGCCTCAGAGAAAATCCCCAAAGGATAGACAGCCGCCCACAAATATTGACTGTGAAAGGAGAGGGAAATAACATACGCAGACATGAAATCAGGATTTAGCATAGGAGGCCATACTAGCTAAAAAGGAAGAATAGGACAGAGTACTATGCGGTCAGTATTAAAACACTAGAAAATATCCACCACAGAAAATACAAAACACCACATCTGACTAAAGACATGGAGGGTATATCTGCATCTCCAGAGACAAAGCTAGGCTGCAAAAAATCCCTCACAGACAAAGCTGGACAAAACAAAACAAGAAAATGCACAGACTATAAGGTCCACAGCAGGTGGACAGCAAAAACAAGGCCAGAACTTATCTTTGAAGAAATGAACAGCAGACCAGGAGAGACCAAGTATGGATGTGAATCCTCCCAAAACAATGGACAACTGGCACTGACTAAAGGATGAAGCAGGACTTAAATAGCCCAGCCCAAATTGCAAAAAATGGATACACCTGATAAATGCTGCGATCCAACTACCGCAGCACTACCACTCATAACCACCGGATGGAGCCCAAGAGCAGAATTCACAACAGTACCCCCCCCTTGAGGAGGGGTCACCGAACCCTCACCAGAGCCCCCAGGCCGATCAGGACGAGCCAAATGAAAGGCACGAACCAAATCGTCAGCATGAACATCGGAGGCAACAACCCAAGAATTATCCTCCTGGCCATAACCCTTCCATTTGACCAGATACTGAAGCTTCCGCATCGAAAAACGAGAATCCAAAATCTTCTCAACCACATACTCCAACTCCCCATCAATCAACACCGGGGCCGGAGGATCAGCAGAGGGAACAACGGGCACCACATACTTCCGCAACAAAGATCTATGGAACACATTATGGATGGAAAAACAGGCTGGAAGGGCCAAACGAAAAGAATCTCAGAAATCCTATAACGACCAATAAACCGAGGCTTGAACTTAGGGGAAGAAACCTTCATAGGAACATGACGGGAAGACAACCAGACCAAATCCCCAACCCGAAGCCGGGAACCAACACACCGATGACGGTTAGCAAAACGCTGAGCCTCCTCCTGAGACAACACCAAATTGTCCACCACATGAGCCCAAATCTGCTGCAGCCTGTCAACCACTGAATCCACACCAGGACAATCAGAAGGCTCAACCTGCCCTGAAGAAAAACGAGGATGAAAACCAAAATTACAAAAAAAAGGCGAAACCAAGGTAGCATAACTAGCCCGATTATTAAGGGCAAACTCGGCCAATGGCAAGAACGCCACCCAATCATCCTGATCAGCAGACACAAAGCATCTCAAATAAGTTTCCAAAGTCTGATTAGTTCGCTCCGTCTGGCCATTTGTCTGAGGATGAAATGCGGAAGAAAAAGACAAATCAATGCCCAGCCTAGCACAAAAGGCCCGCCAAAACCTAGAAACAAACTGGGAACCTCTATCGGACACAATATTCACTGGGATGCCATGCAAACGAACCACATGCTGAAAAAACAACGGAACCAAATCAGAAGAGGAAGGCAATTTAGGCAAAGGTACCAAATGAACCATCTTAGAAAACCGGTCACAAACCACCCAGATAACCGACATCCTCTGGGAAACCGGAAGATCTGAAATAAAATCCATAGAAATATGCGTCCAAGGTCTCCCAGGGACCGGCAAAGGCAGAAGCAACCCACTAGCGCGGGAACAGCAAGGCTTAGCCCGCGCACAAATCCCACAGGACTGCACAAAAGAACGCACATCCCGTGACAAAGAAGGACACCAAAAGGACCTACCAACCAAATCTCTGGTACCAAAAATCCCAGGATGGCCAGCCAACACAGAACAATGAACCTCAGAAATCACTTTACTAGTCCATCTATCAGGAACAAACAGTTTCCCCACTGGACAGCGGTCAGGTTTATTAGCCTGAAATTCCTGAAGAATCCGTCGTAAATCAGGGGAGATGGCAGAAAGAATCACCCCTTCCTTCAGAATGCCGACTGGCTCAAGAACCCCAGGGGAATCAGGAAAAAAACTCCTAGAGAGGGCATCCGCCTTAACATTCTTAGTACCAGGAAGGTACGAGACCACAAAATCAAAACGGGAGAAAAACAGGGACCATCGAGCCTGTCTAGGATTCAGTCGTTTGGCAGACTCGAGGTAAATCAGATTCTTATGATCGGTCAAGACCACAATACGGTGCTTGGCCCCCTCAAGCCAATGACGCCACTCCTCAAATGCCCACTTCATAGCCAACAACTCCCGATTGCCGACATCATAATTGCATTCCGCAGGCAAAAACTTCCGAGAAAAGAAGGCACACGGTTTCATCAAGGAACCATCAGAATTCCTCTGAGACAAAACGGCCCCTGCCCCAATCTCAGACGCGTCAACCTCAACCTGAAATGGAAGAGAAACATCCGGCTGATGCAACACAGGGGCAGAAGTAAATCGGCGTTTAAGCTCCTGAAAGGCCTCAACAGCCGCAGAGGACCAATTTGTCACATCAGCGCCTTTCTTCGTCAAATCGGTCAGAGGTTTAACCACACTGGAGAAGTTTGCAATGAAACGACGATAAAAATTAGCAAAGCCCAAGAATTTCTGAAGGCTCTTCACAGATGTGGGCTGAATCCAATCATGAATGGCCTGAACCTTAACCGGATCCATTTCTATAGATAAGAGAGAAAAAATGAAGCCCAAAAAAGAAACTTTCTGCACTCCAAAGAGGCACTTCGACCCCTTTATAAACAAAGCATTATCACGGAGGATCTGAAATACCATCCTGACCTGTTTCACACGAGACTCCCAATCATCGGAAAAAATCAAAATATCATCCAAATATACAACCATGAACTTATCAAGATAACTCCGAAAGATATCATGCATGAAGGACTGGAACACAGATGGGGCATTAGAGAGTCCGAATGGCATCACTAGGTATTCAAAATGGCCTTCGGGCGTATTAAATGCAGTTTTCCACTCGTCACCCTGTTTAATACGAATAAGATTATATGCCACTCGAAGGTCAATCTTAGTAAACCAGCTTGCCCCCTTAATCCTAGCAAACAAATCAGTAAGCAAAGGCAAAGGGTATTGAAATTTGACCGTGATCTTATTCAAGAGGCGATAATCAATACACGGTCTCAAGGAGCCATCCTTCTTGGCAACAAAAAAAAACCTGCTCCCAATGGTGAAGAAGATGGCCGAATATGCCCCTTCTCCAAAGACTCCTTAATATAGCTCCGCATGGCGGCATGTTCTGGCACAGACAGGTTGAAAAGTCGACCCTTAGGAAACTTACAACCTGGAATCAAGTCAATAGCACAATCATAGTCCCTATGTGGTGGAAGGGAACTGGATTTAGGCTCATCGAATACATCCTGGAAATCTGACAAAAACTCAGGAATTTCAGAAGAGGGGGAAGAGGAAATCGACATCAAAGGAACGTGATCATGAACCCCCTGACAACCCCAACTAGTCACAGACATGGATTTCCAATCTAACACCGGATTATGTAGCTGTAACCATGGAAAACCCAGCACAATATCATCATGCAAATTATGCAACACCAGAAAATGAAAATCTTCCTGATGGGCTGGCGCCATGCGCATGGTCAGCTGTGTCCAAAACTGAGGCTTATTTTTAGCCAACGGTGTAGCATCAATCCCCCTTAAAAGAATAGGGTTCTGCAAAGGCTGCAAGGGGAAACCACAACGTCTGGCAAATTCTAAGTCCATTAAATTCAGAGCGGCGCCTGAATCCACAAATGCCATGACAGAAAATGACGATAATGAGCAGATCAAGGTCACAGATAACAGAAATTTAGGTTGTATAGTACTGATGGTAACAGAACTAGCGATTCTCTTTGTACGCTTAGGGCAATCAGAAATAACATGAGCAGAATCGCCGCAGTAAAAACACAACCTATTCTGGTGCCTAAATCCTTGTCGTTCAGCTCTAGACAAAATCCTATCACACTGCATAGGCTCAGGGCTCCTCTCGGAGGACAACGCCACAGTGTGCACAGCTCTGCGCTCGCGCAAGCGCCGATCAATCTGAATGGCCAGAGACATAGAATCACTCAGACCAGCAGGCGTGGGGAACCCCACCATAATATCTTTAACGGATTCAGAAAGACCCTTTCTGAAAATTGCCGCCAAGGCATCCTCGTTCCATTTAGTCAGTACAGACCATTTTCTAAATTTCTGGCAATACGTTTCTGCCGCTTCTTGACCCTGACACAGGGCCAACAAGATCTTCTCAGCTTGATCCACAGAATTAGGCTCATCATACAATAACCCCAATGCTTGAAAGAAAGAATCAACATTAAGCAAAGCAGGATTGCCAGATTCCAGGGAAAATGCCCAATCCTGTGGGTCACCACGCAGCAAGGATATGATGATTTTAACCTGCTGAATGGGATCACCAGAAGAACAGGGTCTCAATGCAAAAAACAGTTTACAATTATTTTTGAAATTCAAAAATTTGGATCTGTCACCAAAAAATAAATCAGGAGTGGGAATCTTAGGTTCTAAGACAGGAGTCTGAATAATAAAATCTGAAATACCCTGTACCCTAGCAGCAAGCTGATCCACCCGAGAAATTAACTCCTGAACATTCATGTTAATACTAGGTTCCGTAGCCACCCAGAGATTAAGAGGGAAGAGAACACAGAATAGACTGGAGAAAAAAAAATGGCTCAAGAGCTTCCTTCCCTTCTTCTGAGATGCATTTAACTCATTGTGGGCCAGTTGTACTGTTATGATCTGGTGGCCTAGGAGCAGCATGAGACATACTCTGGAGAAGGTGGTACCTTTACTGACGCAAACCCTGAACTAGCAGCGCAACTAGAAGTAGCCATGGGGGGTACCTAACACTCCCTAGACCCCTCGACACAGCCTAAGAACTAACTACCCCTAAAGACAGAAACTGGAAAACTATCTTGCCTCAGAGAAAATCCCCAAAGGATAGACAGCCGCCCACAAATATTGACTGTGAAAGGAGAGGGAAATAACATACGCAGACATGAAATCAGGATTTAGCATAGGAGGCCATGCTAGCTAAAAAGGAAGAATAGGACAGAGTACTATGCGGTCAGTATTAAAACACTAGAAAATATCCACCACAGAAAATACAAAACACCACATCTGACTAAAGACATGGAGGGTATATCTGCATCTCCAGAGACAAAGCTAGGCTGCAAAAAATCCCTCACAGACAAAGCTGGACAAAACAAAACAAGAAAATGCACAGACTATAAGGTCCACAGCAGGTGGACAGCAAAAACAAGGCCAGAACTTATCTTTGAAGAAATGAACAGCAGACCAGGAGAGACCAAGTATGGATGTGAATCCTCCAAAAACAATGGACAACTGGCACTGACTAAAGGATGAAGCAGGACTTAAATAGCCCAGCCCAAATTGCAAAAAATGGATACACCTGATAAATGCTGCGATCCAACTACCGCAGCACTACCACTCATAACCACCGGATGGAGCCCAAGAGCAGAATTCACAACAGTACCCCCCCCTTGAGGAGGGGTCACCGAACCCTCACCAGAGCTCCCAGGCCGATCAGGACGAGCCATATGAAAGGCACAAACCAAAAGGAGAGGGAAATAACATACGCAGACATGAAATCAGGATTTAGCATAGGAGGCCATACTAGCTAAAAAGGAAGAATAGGACAGAGTACTATGCGGTCAGTATTAAAACACTAGAAAATATCCACCACAGAAAATACAAAACACCACATCTGACTAAAGACATGGAGGGTATATCTGCATCTCCAGAGACAAAGCTAGGCTGCAAAAAATCCCTCACAGACAAAGCTGGACAAAACAAAACAAGAAAATGCACAGACTATAAGGTCCACAGCAGGTGGACAGCAAAAACAAGGCCAGAACTTATCTTTGAAGAAATAAACAGCAGACCAGGAGAGACCAAGTATGGATGTGAATCCTCCAAAAACAATGGACAACTGGCACTAACTAAAGGATAAAGCAGAACTTAAATAGCCCTGCCCAAATTGCAAAAAATGGATACACCTGATAAATGCTGCGATCCAACTACCGCAGCACTACCACTCATAACCACCGGAGGGAGCCCAAGAGCAGAATTCATAACACATGCCCACTATTAGTAGTGGCAGCTCTGAGGACTCCATCATGCCAGTGCTGCCCAGACTCACTAGAAGTGTAGCTAGAAGACAGTGCACTACACCAGCGGTAGCAAGCGTAGCGGGCCCTGTCAGGCCAGTAGCAACCCCTGCGCTGCGGAGGTCTACGCGTAGCACCAAGAATCAGACTCCACTTCGCTATAAATCTTGGAGATATTAATGATAGTTGCTATTTGGTAGGAAATGTTTGTGTAAATATCTTTGTTACAGGTTTAAAAATGGACAATGGTGTGATGGACAGTGAATCGCTCCAAAAATTTCACAGGGACCCCTTTGTTTACCCGGGGTCCCTGCTGTTCCATGGTTGTACCTACTGAACTGGGAGTCATGAACTGTGCATGACCAACCTTTTGCAACGTTCAAGCATCCTCACCTTCCATAACGGAAAGCACTGTTATATTTACTTGTTCATAGTATTTGGAAAATTTTGTGTGTTTTCTATTAACATGTATTGTTATTCTTCTTTTCCCAGTCCGGGAGTACTGGATTTAACTGGGGGGGAGTGCAGCGCCCCAGAGTCCTGGTCGTTGCAGTAATGTCGCTCTGCCACTAAGGGGAGTGATGTTATGTCTGATTGCACTAAAGGAGTTCACCTGACCAGGTATCACAGTCACACATTACACTTCACACTCCGGCCACCAGGGGGAGCAAAAGGCTCTATGTATTAGGCCACTCCTCACTCTCTGGTAAAACTGGGGGTTGGACAGGAAGTTAGGGAGAAAGCAGCCTGGGAGAGCTCCAGGGATGACCTGTCAGAAGTGGGTTCCTGACAGGGGCCTAGCAGAAAGGACAGATCATTGCGGAGCCGCGCCTGCACTACCTTGCGGCAGTATCCAAAGAAAGGACACGAAGCAAAGTATATTGTGGAGGAGTGAGAAACGGGATCAGAGTACGAAGGAGATAGAACCAGAAGGAGTCGTGCCCCTAAGACCGCGGCAACATCCTTCTGAGGCGCGTAGCCGGTGGCCGGAGCACCGAGGAAGTAACAGACTCTACGCATTACTTCAAACAGCGGCAGGACAGTTGACTACAGGTTGGCTGTCTCCCTAAGATCACCTAAGCAGACATCGGAGGCAATCATGGGAGAGGGGCGACACTAGGGTCCCAGAATAACTCCAGGCCTACCTGTCATACGGGTGCGTCCTAGCCAGATAAACTGGGGGACGGAGAGAGAAAGAACAGATACGACAGTTGTGAGGACTATCCCGTGGTGCTCAGCAGGGAAGGACTACAACACACAGGCGCTAGAAGGTAGACACTGATTTCCACCTGCAAAGGGAACTCTGGATGTGCCTTCGGACCGGCCGGTCTCAGCCAACCCTGTTAGCAGTGCTCTGGATTGTGGATCCCGAAGCCTTCAGTAAAAGGTAAAGAGACTGCAAACCTGTGTCCTCGTTATTCCTCGCGTTCTGCACCACGCACTACCACCTTTTATTGGACGCCCCTTAGCAGGGTCACGGACCGGGCCTAGCCACCATGACCACCCCGGACCGAGTACCCCGCGGCCCTGCGTCTGGGGGCGCTCCATTATACAGGAGGCATCCTGCAGCGCAGAATTTTCTATAATAGCTTGCCCCAGATTTTACATATTTACAAGGAGAAATGGACAAAAATGGTATCAAAATTTGTAAATGCCCCATATGTGGCTGTACAGTACTGCTTGGCCACACGGCAAGGGACTGAGTCCTATTTGCATCTTGGAGCGCAGATTTTGTTGAAATAGTTTGTGGACTAAGTGCTGAAAGAGTAGAATCCCCCTCAAGTGACCCTAATATGGAAAATATACCCCTTTGGGAATTCATCTACGTGACAATTCCCAGAAACAAGCAGCAGTGGATGTTGCTGAGTGAAAACTGTGACCAGTGCGTTGCAGTGATCAGTACATTGTAGTGACTAGAGAAGAGCGAATGTGTTCGGAAAACTGTCATCAGTCTCAAATTGTAAATGAACCTTGCACATTTGGATTCATGTTCAGATTCCCAAGCATTTTCCTCAAAGTCAGAAAAGTTCGGCCAATTTTTGGCAAATAATCAAGTTTCCACTAACGCTTTGGACAGGATAGTGGTGCTGTATAATGAGCTGGGTGACATGTTTGATGAGGGGAGGTGGAGTTCAGAGGAGCGATGGACTGTGATTCTTTTCTTTTTTTATTAACTTAATGTGTGAAGATTCTGGCAGCCAGTCAGGGTGCAGAAACCATCCACAATGTCCAGACACAAGAGATCCATAAACAGCGGATATGTGGCTTCAGCCCCATTTTGTGAGTGTAACAGTTTAGTGAGGCTGCTTCTGCTGCAAGTAGTCAGATAGTTAGCTAGGCGGTTTATTCTCAGCTAATTCAGAGAGACAGAATCCTATGCCAAATCGACCTTCCAGCATATAAATCTGGAGTGCTAATTCTATGGTGCAGCTACAAGTCCCCACTTCAGCATATAAATCCATAGAGCTGCTGATTCTGTACTACAAGAACCAGTCGTCACTTCAGCATATAGATAGTGCTGATGATTCTGTGATACAGCAACAAGTCACCACTTCAGCATATAAATCCTTTGTGCTAATTGTGTGGTCCAGTCACTAGTCCACATTTCAACATCTAAACCATTTGTGCTAATTGTGTGGTCTGACCACCATTCCACATTTTAACATCTAAATCCTTTGTGCTAATTGTGTGGTCCAGCCACTAGTCCACATTTCAGCATATAAATCCTTTTCTGCTAATTCTGTGGTCCAGCCACCAGTCCACATTTCAGCATATCAATCCTTTCTTCTAATTGTGTGGTCCCGCCACCAGTCCACATTTCAGCATATAAATCCTTTGTGCTAATTGTGTGGTCCTGCAAAAAGTCCACATTTCAGGATCTAAATTCTTTGTGCTAATTATGTGGTCCAGCCACCAATCCATATTTCAGCATCTAAAGCATTTGTGCTAATTGTTTGGTCCGGCCACCATTCCACATTTTAACATCTAAATCCTTTGTGCTACTTTTGTGGTCCAGCCACCAGTCCACATTTCAGCATATAAATCATTTGTGCTAATTTTGTGGTCAAGCCACCAGTCCACATTTCAGCATATAAATCCTTTGTGCTAATTGTGTGGTCTTGCAAAAAAGTCCACATTTTAGGATCTAAATTATTTCTGCTAATTGTGTGGTCCAGCCACCAGTCCATATTTCAGCATCTAAATTATTTGTGCTAATTGTTTGGTCCAGCCACTAGTCCACATTTAAGCATTTAATTCCTTTTTGCTAATTCTGTGGTCCAGCCATGCTATCTCAGCAAATAAATACTGATAATTAATTTAGTGACTGGTGACTGACAGGTCTAGGGCTAGGATTGTTAAACATATGACTAAAAGCGGGGAAGGGTACATTCAACATGAGTGTGAAAAAGCCAAGTCGTGGTGGTATGGGAAATAGGCGTGGTGATCAAGGTGTATGTGTATGTGTACAGTCCAGAAACTTGTCAGGTTCAACCTCTTCCATCGCCTCTCAGCACAGCAGGCAGTCCTCGGTCTCGCAGTTGTCACATAAAAAAGATTGTTTCCTCCTACACATAATAAAGCTAAGAGCTTGAACTTCACCATCTCCAATCTGTTGGCAATGGAAATTCTGCTTTTCTGCCTGGTGTATACAGACGGTTTCCGAAAGCTGATGGCCGTCGCCGTCCCCCAGTACCAGCTGCCAAGTTGCCATTACTTCTAGAAAGATGTGCCTGCGCCACACCAGCATGTTGTAGACAAAATCAAATCACCTGTTCCTTGAAAAAATCTATGTCTGCCAGGGTGCATTTCACCACTGACATCTGACTAGCAAGCATGAACAGGGACGTTATATCTCGGAGATTAGGCACTGGTGACGTGATTGGGGACGGGTCTGCTCCACAAGGCTTGGTATCCTAGTGAACTAAACCACTAGACACCAAGCAATGGAGAACTAAACCACTACACACGAGAATATAGAAAACTAAACTACTAGAAATCAGGGGTTGAAGAACTCAAGTACTAAACACCTAGGGTTTCAGATCTAAACCACTACATGTGGCACCCTAGGAGTCTGGTTGCCACAATGGAATTTCCTCCCTCACAGAGGATGATGACATGCCAGGAAGCAAGAAGGGATTCCCTTAGCAGGTATGCTAGCATACAACAACTTTTCTGATGCCAGACCAGAAGGGGGAGCTCAAAACCCAGTTTCAGGGTAGCTTCCCTATAAGTTCTGGCCTGGAGGCGGGATTAGGGAGTTCAGTGTGAGACAGTGAAGGGAGAGGAAGCATGTGAGGAGAACCTGGTAGTGGAGCTATGACTGAGCTCAACCCAGGATTCAGCACAACAGAATGGACACCGGAGTCCATGGTTGTGTGGGAACTGCATGCCCCACAGCCAAATCCGGAGGACAGGAGATTGCAGGTCTCCTGGCCACAACTGACACCCGAAGGCACAGCCGCATCTCAGAGCCCGGAGTCACCATGAGGGAGTGACACCTGGAAAAGGCACTAACCAGTCCTTGGAGCAAATTCTGAGATGTTTGGCATCTTCCAGACAGAATGACTGGTATGATGCGTTACCCGTGGCAGAGTTTGCTTTCAACGGTCGTGTGAGTCAGTCCACAGGAATGTCTCCCTTCCTGGTCAACTATGGGTTTTACCCGCGTTTTGGGGAGTTTTCTTGCATGTACTCAGGTTGTCCAAGGGCATAGGGTACTGTGCAATGCTTAAAAGCCCTGTGGGTGGAGGTTCAGCAAAGCATCACCAGGGCCCAGGGAAGGTATAAATTTTTTGCGGACAAGAAGAGGGGGTTGGGTCCTGCGTTCCGAGTGGGCGAGAACGTGAGGTTATCCACCTGCAATATTAAGCTTAAGGTCCCCTCGGCCAAACTGGATCCCAAGTTCATTGGCCATATAAAATTATTGAGGTTATCAACCCTGTAGCCTACAGGTTACAGCTTCCCGCCTCCTTCAAAACATCCAATGTTTTTCACAGGTCCCTTTTGAAACCATTGGGAGCGGTCGAGGAGGACTCCTCGTCCGTCACTCCTCCTGTGTTGGTGGAAGGTCATCTGGAGTATGAGGTGCGGTGCATCATTGATTCTCGGTGGGTGTGCCGGAATCTGCAGTATTTGGTGCACTGGAAGGGGTATGATCTGGAGGATCGGTCTTGGGTTTCTGCGGGTTGGTTTGGGCTTTTCATGCCAAGCATCCTGAGACGCCTGGGGGTCCAGTGAACCCCCATTAAGAGGGGGGTACTGTCATGGTTGTGGACAGGGTTCCTTCCCTGTCCTCTAGGGGTTAATTTGTATAGCTTCTTTTTGGTTTGGGAGGGCTATATTAACCGGCCTTCTTCTGGGGATCCTTGTCAGTGATACATCTGTCTTGGGTGTGTGTCTGACCCCTGGTGTGCTTGCATACTGTTTAGTCTGATTGCTTTCTTGTGTATGACTCGGCCTGTTTTCTCATTCTATGCTTTGCCTTGTGACTCCGTGCTTATTGTCTGTTTCTGGCTCTGACCTTCAGCTTGGTACTCCAACTTCCCTCCTGTCTGCCCCGTTTGTACTGCACCGCTATATTCGGCTCCCTGACCTTTTTGCCATGTCACGACCACGCTTACGTCTCACCGTTTTGGCACTTTGCTGACCTCCCGGCTGGAACTTGGCACGTTCAGACTACTCTCCGGCTTCGCTGGTCACTGCCACTACTCACCTCCGTCCACTCCCCTAGAGGGTACTTGCTTCAGGTCCTGCGATCCGGCAGGTAAGCTCACCGCAGGGCTCTTACTCTCTCTCTGTCCTTCTGTGACACGTGCACAGACTACTGGTGTAAGTCTGCAGCAGCGCTCTTGACAGTCAGGAAGAGGACCAGGGTGTGAAAGTGGAAGACGAGATGGTGAATGATGAAGTCACTGACCCTGCACGCCAATCCCATGTCTATGACATAGGTGAAAATGCCTCCCAGCCTGCACCTGTTGATGCCAACTTGCAACAACCATCAGCACCCACGTCCAATTCCTTGTCCCAGCACAGCGTTCAGTTGTCCCTATTCCCTAGTCCTTGGAATGCAAGCATAAATAAAAGTGCTTGTGGCCAGGGATGCTACATTTCCTTGACGGGACAGTGGGTGAACATTGTCGAAGCCGGAACCCAGTTAGACCCTGGGACAGAAGACGTGCTACCGACACCAAGGTCCTGTTTCAATCAGGGTTGCCTCCACCTTCTACATCAGTTGCAACAAGCTCTGCTGAAACTAATATGTGTAGGTGAAAAACCGCACACCGCCGTGGAGTTGTTTAAAGGTCTAACAAACCAGACAAATATGTGGCTCTTGCCCCTGAACCTACTATCAGGCATGGTCATCTGTGACAATAGCTGTAAACCAGGTACACATAAAATTGGCCATTTTTATGCGCTAAAAGCTCTCATTTTTCATATTTCTAGTGCAGTAATGCAGTTCAAATTTCGTTTTTCAAGTTTGTATGTTCTAGCGCTGCAGTGTGCTGCCTTATTTACTTAACTATATACGAGTTGGCGACTCTAGGTTCAGCACCTGTTCACACTGAGTCTATGTTTGGATGTGCCGGTCAGGTTTTTGAAATGTATTCTTTAGCCTTCTGATCGTGCACTCCGCCTCCTAGCTTCAGGTGTTTTAATTACAGCAGGTCCAATACCCCTCCACAGAGAGAGAGAATTTTAGTCTAGTAAGAGGTTTTCACATGTACCCATTCAGATGGAGACGTTTATTCTCAGCGAGGTAAGGCAAGTTTAGGACCTGGTATAAGAGAGATGCCGTAACGGGGCTACCAGGTACACATAAAATTGGCCTTTTTGATGCTCTAAAAGCTCTCATTTTTCATATTTCTAGTGCAGTAATGCAGTTCAAATTTCGTTTTTCAAGTTTGTATGTTCTAGCGCTGCAGTGTGCTGCCTTATTTACTTAACTATATACGAGTTGGCGACTCTAGGTTCAGCACCTGTTCACACTGAGTCTATGTTTGGATGTGCCGGTCAGGTTTTTGAAATGTATTCTTTAGCCTTCTGATCGTGCACTCCGCCTCCTAGCTTCAGGTGTTTTAATTACAGCAGGTCCAATACCCCTCCACAGAGAGAGAGAATTTTAGTCTAGTAAGAGGTTTTCACATGTACCCATTCAGATGGAGACGTTTATTCTCAGCGAGGTAAGGCAAGTTTAGGACCTGGTATAAGAGAGATGCCGTAACGGGGCTACCAGGTACACATAAAATTGGCCATTTTTATGCGCTAAAAGCTCTCATTTTTCATATTTCTAGTGCAGTAATGCAGTTCAAATTTCGTTTTTCAAGTTTGTATGTTCTAGCGCTGCAGTGTGCTGCCTTATTTACTTAACTATATACGAGTTGGCGACTCTAGGTTCAGCACCTGTTCACACTGAGTCTATGTTTGGATGTGCCGGTCAGGTTTTTGAAATGTATTCTTTAGCCTTCTGATCGTGCACTCCGCCTCCTAGCTTCAGGTGTTTTAATTACAGCAGGTCCAATACCCCTCCACAGAGAGAGAGAATTTTAGTCTAGTAAGAGGTTTTCACATGTACCCATTCAGATGGAGACGTTTATTCTCAGCGAGGTAAGGCAAGTTTAGGACCTGGTATAAGAGAGATGCCGTAACGGGGCTACCAGGTACACATAAAATTGGCCATTTTTA
Source organism: Ranitomeya imitator (assembly GCF_032444005.1). Classification (NCBI taxonomy): domain Eukaryota; kingdom Metazoa; phylum Chordata; class Amphibia; order Anura; family Dendrobatidae; genus Ranitomeya; species Ranitomeya imitator. Next base: position 226,722,787 of record NC_091284.1, read on the forward strand.
TGCGCTAAAAGCTCTCATTTTTCATATTTCTAGTGCAGTAATGCAGTTCAAATTTCGTTTTTCAAGTTTGTATGTTCTAGCGCTGCAGTGTGCTGCCTTATTTACTTAACTATATACGAGTTGGCGACTCTAGGTTCAGCACCTGTTCACACTGAGTCTATGTTTGGATGTGCCGGTCAGGTTTTTGAAATGTATTCTTTAGCCTTCTGATCGTGCACTCCGCCTCCTAGCTTCAGGTGTTTTAATTACAGCAGGTCCAATACCCCTCCACAGAGAAAGAGAATTTTAGTCTAGAAAGAGGTTTTCACATGTACCCATTAAGATGGAGACATTTATTCTCAGCGAGGTAAGGCAAGTTTAGGACCTGGTATAAGAGAGATGCCGTAACGGGGCTACCAGGTACACATAAAATTGGCCATTTTTATGCGCTAAAAGCTCTCATTTTTCATATTTCTAGTGCAGTAATGCAGTTCAAATTTCGTTTTTCAAGTTTGTATGTTCTAGCGCTGCAGTGTGCTGCCTTATTTACTTAACTATATACGAGTTGGCGACTCTAGGTTCAGCACCTGTTCACACTGAGTCTATGTTTGGATGTGCCGGTCAGGTTTTTGAAATGTATTCTTTAGCCTTCTGATCGTGCACTCCGCCTCCTAGCTTCAGGTGTTTTAATTACAGCAGGTCCAATACCCCTCCACAGAGAGAGAGAATTTTAGTCTGGTAAGAGGTTTTCACATGTACCCATTCAGATGGAGACGTTTATTCTCAGCGAGGTAAGGCAAGTTTAGGACCTGGTATAAGAGAGATGCCGTAACGGGGCTACCAGGTACACATAAAATTGGCCATTTTTATGCGCTAAAAGCTCTCATTTTTCATATTTCTAGTGCAGTAATGCAGTTCAAATTTCGTTTTTCAAGTTTGTATGTTCTAGCGCTGCAGTGTGCTGCCTTATTTACTTAACTATATACGAGTTGGCGACTCTAGGTTCAGCACCTGTTCACACTGAGTCTATGTTTGGATGTGCCGGTCAGGTTTTTGAAATGTATTCTTTAGCCTTCTGATCGTGCACTCCGCCTCCTAGCTTCAGGTGTTTTAATTACAGCAGGTCCAATACCCCTCCACAGAGAGAGAGAATTTTAGTCTAGAAAGAGGTTTTCACATGTATCCATTCAGATGGAGACGTTTATTCTCAGCGAGGTAAGGCAAGTTTAGGACCTGGTATAAGAGAGATGCCGTAACGGGGCTACCAGGTACACATAAAATTGGCCATTTTTATGCGCTAAAAGCTCTCATTTTTCATATTTCTAGTGCAGTAATGCAGTTCAAATTTCGTTTTTCAAGTTTGTATGTTCTAGCGCTGCAGTGTGCTGCCTTATTTACTTAACTATATATGAGTTGGCGACTCTAGGTTCAGCACCTGTTCACACTGAGTCTATGTTTGGATGTGCCGGTAAGGTTTTTGAAATGTATTCTTTAGCCTTCTAATCGTGCACTCCGCCTCCTAGCTTCAGGTGTTTTAATTACGGCAGGTCCAATACCCCTCCACAGAGAGAGAGAATTTTAGTCTAGTAAGAGGTTTTCACATGTATCCATTCAGATGGAGACGTTTATTCTCAGCGAGGTAAGGCAAGTTTAGGACCTGGTATAAGAGAGATGCCGTAACGGGGCTACCATGTACACATAAAATTGGCCTTTTTTATGCTCTAAAAGCTCTCATTTTTCATATTTCTAGTGCAGTAATGCAGTTCAAATTTCGTTTTTCAAGTTTGTATGTTCTAGCGCTGCAGTGTGCTGCCTTATTTACTTAACTATATACGAGTTGGCGACTCTAGGTTCAGCACCTGTTCACACTGAGTCTATGTTTGGATGTGCCGGTCAGGTTTTTGAAATGTATTCTTTAGCCTTCTGATCGTGCACTCCGCCTCCTAGCTTCAGGTGTTTTAATTACAGCAGGTCCAATACCCCTCCACAGAGAGAGAGAATTTTAGTCTAGTAAGAGGTTTTCACATGTACCCATTCAGATGGAGACGTTTATTCTCAGCGAGGTAAGGCAAGTTTAGGACCTGGTATAAGAGAGATGCCGTAACGGGGCTACCAGGTACACATAAAATTGGCCTTTTTGATGCTCTAAAAGCTCTCATTTTTCATATTTCTAGTGCAGTAATGCAGTTCAAATTTCGTTTTTCAAGTTTGTATGTTCTAGCGCTGCAGTGTGCTGCCTTATTTACTTAACTATATACGAGTTGGCGACTCTAGGTTCAGCACCTGTTCACACTGAGTCTATGTTTGGATGTGCCGGTCAGGTTTTTGAAATGTATTCTTTAGCCTTCTGATCGTGCACTCCGCCTCCTAGCTTCAGGTGTTTTAATTACAGCAGGTCCAATACCCCTCCACAGAGAGCGAGAATTTTAGTCTAGTAAGAGGTTTTCACATGTATCCATTCAGATGGAGACGTTTATTCTCAGCGAGGTAAGGCAAGTTTAGGACCTGGTATAAGAGAGATGCCGTAACGGGGCTACCAGGTACACATAAAATTGGCCATTTTTATGCGCTAAAAGCTCTCATTTTTCATATTTCTAGTTCAGTAATGCAGTTCAAATTTCGTTTTTCAAGTTTGTATGTTCTAGCGCTGCAGTGTGCTGCCTTATTTACTTAACTATATATGAGTTGGCGACTCTAGGTTCAGCACCTGTTCACACTGAGTCTATGTTTGGATGTGCCGGTCAGGTTTTTGAAATGTATTCTTTAGCCTTCTAATCGTGCACTCCGCCTCCTAGCTTCAGGTGTTTTAATTACGGCAGGTCCAATACCCCTCCACAGAGAGAGAGAATTTTAGTCTAGTAAGAGGTTTTCACATGTATCCATTCAGATGGAGACGTTTATTCTCAGCGAGGTAAGGCAAGTTTAGGACCTGGTATAAGAGAGATGCCGTAACGGGGCTACCATGTACACATAAAATTGGCCATTTTTATGCTCTAAAAGCTCTCATTTTTCATATTTCTAGTGCAGTAATGCAGTTCAAATTTCGTTTTTCAAGTTTGTATGTTCTAGCGCTGCAGTGTGCTGCCTTATTTACTTAACTATATACGAGTTGGCGACTCTAGGTTCAGCACCTGTTCACACTGAGTCTATGTTTGGATGTGCCGGTCAGGTTTTTGAAATGTATTCTTTAGCCTTCTGATCGTGCACTCCGCCTCCTAGCTTCAGGTGTTTTAATTACAGCAGGTCCAATACCCCTCCACAGAGAGAGAGAATTTTAGTCTAGAAAGAGGTTTTCACATGTACCCATTCAGATGGAGACGTTTATTCTCAGCGAGGTAAGGCAAGTTTAGGACCTGGTATAAGAGAGATGCCGTAACGGGGCTACCAGGTACACATAAAATTGGCCATTTTTATGTGCTAAAAGCTCTCATTTTTCATATTTCTAGTGCAGTAATGCAGTTCAAATTTCGTTTTTCAAGTTTGTATGTTCTAGCGCTGCAGTGTGCTGCCTTATTTACTTAACTATATACGAGTTGGCGACTCTAGGTTCAGCACCTGTTCACACTGAGTCTATGTTTGGATGTGCCGGTCAGGTTTTTGAAATGTATTCTTTAGCCTTCTGATCGTGCACTCCGCCTCCTAGCTTCAGGTGTTTTAATTACAGCAGGTCCAATACCCCTCCACAGAGAGAGAGAATTTTAGTCTAGTAAGAGGTTTTCACATGTACCCATTCAGATGGAGATGTTTATTCTCAGCGAGGCAAGTTTAGGACCTGGTATAAGAGAGATGCCGTAACGGGGCTACCAGGTGCACATAAAATTGGCCATTTTTATGCGCTAAAAGCTCTCATTTTTCATATTTCTAGTGCAGTAATGCAGTTCAAATTTCGTTTTTCAAGTTTGTATGTTCTAGCGCTGCAGTGTGCTGCCTTATTTACTTAACTATATACGACTTGGCGACTCTAGGTTCAGCACCTGTTCACACTGAGTCTATGTTTGGATGTGCCGGTCAGGTTTTTGAAATGTATTCTTTAGCCTTCTGATCGTGCACTCCGCCTCCTAGCTTCAGGTGTTTTAATTACAGCAGGTCCAATACCCCTCCACAGAGAGAGAGAATTTTAGTCTAGAAAGAGGTTTTCACATGTACCCATTCAGATGGAGACGTTTATTCTCAGCGAGGTAAGGCAAGTTTAGGACCTGGTATAAGAGAGATGCCGTAACGGGGCTACCAGGTACACATAAAATTGGCCATTTTTATGCGCTAAAAGCTCTCATTTTTCATATTTCTAGTGCAGTAATGCAGTTCAAATTTCATTTTTCAAGTTTGTATGTTCTAGCGCTGCAGTGTGCTGCCTTATTTACTTAACTATATACGAGTTGGCGACTCTAGGTTCAGCACCTGTTCACACTGAGTCAATGTTTGGATGTGCTGGTCAGGTTTTTGAAATGTATTCTTTAGCCTTCTGATCGTGCACTCCGCCTCCTAGCTTCAGGTGTTTTAATTACAGCAGGTCCAATACCCCTCCACAGAGAGAGAGAATTTTAGTCTAGTAAGAGGTTTTCACATGTACCCATTCAGATGGAGATGTTTATTCTCAGCGAGGTAAGGCAAGTTTAGGACCTGGTATAAGAGAGATGCCGTAACGGGGCTACCAGGTACACATAAAATTGGCCGTTTTTATGCGCTAAAAGCTCTCATTTTTCATATTTCTAGTGCAGTAATGCAGTTCAAATTTCGTTTTTCAAGTTTGTATGTTCTAGCGCTGCAGTGTGCTGCCTTATTTACTTAACTATATGCGAGTTGGCGACTCTAGGTTCAGCACCTGTTCACACTGAGTCTATGTTTGGATGTGCCGGTCAGGTTTTTGAAATGTATTCTTTAGCCTTCTGATCGTGCACTCCGCCTCCTAGCTTCAGGTGTTTTAATTACAGCAGGTCCAATACCCCTCCACAGAGAGAGAGAATTTTAGTCTAGTAAGAGGTTTTCACATGTACCCATTCAGATGGAGACGTTTATTCTCAGCGAGGTAAGGCAAGTTTAGGACCTGGTATAAGAGAGATGCCGTAACGGGGCTACCAGGTACACATAAAATTGGCCATTTTTATGCGCTAAAAGCTCTCATTTTTCATATTTCTAGTGCAGTAATGCAGTTCAAATTTCGTTTTTCAAGATTGTATGTTCTAGCGCTGCAGTGTGCTGCCTTATTTACTTAACTATATACGAGTTGGCGACTCTAGGTTCAGCACCTGTTCACACTGAGTCTATATTTGGATGTGCCGGTCAGGTTTTTGAAATGTATTCTTTAGCCTTCTGATCGTGCACTCCGCCTCCTAGCTTCAGGTGTTTTAATTACAGCAGGTCCAATACCCCTCCACAGAGAATTTTAGTCTAGTAAGAGGTTTTCACATGTACCCATTCAGATTGAGACGTTTATTCTCAGCGAGGTAAGGCAAGTTTAGGACCTGGTATAAGAGAGATGCCGTAACGGGGCTACCAGGTACACATAAAATTGGCCATTTTTATGCGCTAAAAGCTCTCATTTTTCATATTTCTAGTGCAGTAATGCTGTAATAAACTTAGTGCTAAGTGCAGTGGAGATCAGTATCATGGGTCAGAAAAGAGGCCGAGAGTCAATAGGTTAAGAGTTCAAGAATATTTATAATGATATGCAGGTAAACAGCTATGACACAGCAGGTTAGTAGCAGACAGAGCTGGATAGGCAGTAAGCACGTGTACAGACCGTGGAAGTCCAAGTATGTGAGATCCAGAGACCTGGAGACCAGGCTAGGCCTCCTAGCAGGGAGCAGTCCAGCAGCAGAGACGGGTGCAGAGCAGATCCAGGGAAACAAGTCTTTGCAATGAAGAGATGTAGAACCGGAGACAGATGGGGTATCCCAAAGTAACGAAGAAACCAGCAAGATAGCAGTTCTTCCAGCTTGATCACAAGTCAGGAACAAGATACTCAAGCAATGAGTATATATTCAGAGCTCCCTTAAATACACCACAGACAGGAACATGGAAAATCTGACAGGAAACATCTTAGGTAAGGGCAAAAGTAACTGAACTGAGGGCAAACAGCAACTAGAAACAGATATACAGTCCAAGTCCTTACAAATGCAGTTCAAATTTCGTTTTTCAAGTTTGTATGTTCTAGCGCTGCAGTGTGCTGCCTTATTTACTTAATTAATAGCTGTAAACTGGTGACATCTCTGTAGCTTGGCAGCCTCGCACATGCACCATGCCTGGTCCACAAGCTCAACTTAGTGATTCAGCGGATTCTCAAAACCTACCCAGATCTGCCTGAGCTACTTGTGAAAGTATGCTGCGTGTGTGCCCATTTCCGCACATCAGCTACAGCTGACGCCGCCCTGGTAGAGCTTCAGTGGCATTTGCAATTTCCATCTCACCGACTGGTGTGTGATGTCACTACACGTTGGAACTCAACGTTACATATGTTGGCAAGGCTTTGTGAGCAGCAGAGGGCAGTAGTTGAATACCAGCTACACCATGCGTGTCAGAATTCCGATCAGCCTCCGCTTTTAAGAGATGATGAGTAGGCATGGATGTTTGACATCTGTGCAGTTCTCCAAAACCTTGAGGACTCAACCAAGATGGTGAATGGTGATGACGTCATAATCAGTGTCACCATCCCATTTCTCTGTCTACTGAAATGATCACTGCTCACAATTACAGAGGCTTTGCCTGCAGAGCAAGTTGAGATAGAGCAAGAATCTATAATGGGTGATGCTACACAGCCCAGCCTCATCTCATCTTCTCAACGTGGATTGGGTGATAATGAGGAGGAACAGGAGCTGGTTATCTGCGCTACAGATGGTAGTACCCACACCACCTTCATCCTGTCTGTTCAGCATGGATGGCCTGAAGGCAAGGAGGAGAGGGAGAATGAGGAGGACAACATGGACAGTCGCCCTCTTGTTGGGGACAGGGAAAGTTGTTGGCTGTCTGGCACACATGGCTGAGTTTATGTTAGATTGCATTTCCCATGACCCTCGTGTTGTATGCATTTTGGTCAACACTAATTACTGGTTGGTCACCCTTCTAGACCTATGCTACAAGGAGAACTTTACATCTCTCTTTCCCGTGGTGGAGAGGTCTAATAAAATGTTGCAATACCAGAAGGCCCTTGTTGAAGAATTATTTTAAAAATTCCCATCTGACAATGCTAGTGGCAGAGGTGACAGTTGCTTGGACAACCAAGAAGTGGAGACTAGGAAGACACAAATCAGATACAAGAGAGGCAGACCCTCCCATTGCCCAGGCCCTTATGTGCGGGGTACTCTGACACAGAGTAAAAAGTTTTGGAAGATGCTAATGGAGTTCCTTGCCCACAATACCAGCATCCTTTGTGATTCCGTTGTGCCTTACAACTATCCATCTACCCAACACCATCGTTTTCAGCAATTTTTAGTCCCCTTCCAGACCTCCGCTGGAAAAATGCTCGAGTTTCCTATTGGCTTCCATTATACTTGTTATTCAGGTCACACACCCAAGCATTACGATTTACTTGACTCGAGTAACGAGTACCCAAGCATTCTAGGGCTCGCTCATCACTAATAGTTACCTAATTCAGGATCCTGACAAATTCACTGGCAAAGCATTGATGCAATTTTACCAGTGTGTTGTAGTGCAGCGGGGTTGGTGCAGTGTGACAGTCAGGCAGCGACAACAGGAAAGTTCATAAACAAAGTCTCTTTATTATACAGCATACTCACAAAATAGAAAACAAAAGGATATCCTCTCGCAGCCAGGAAACAAGACAGTCCACAACCAAGATCTGTTAATGTGGGCGACTGCAACGCCGTGTATGCTAAGGTGTGCCAGGCCTTTTGGCTCCACTTGGCTCCCTGTTGTGAATTCTGTTTTCGGGCTCCCTCCTGTGGTCATGAATGGTACTTCGGCTGGTTCTGTCTATGGACTTTCTCTGATGCCTGTGGGTGTTTCTGAGTTTCCTTCTACAGGTGACGAGGCTAATTCGTTAGTGGGCTGCTCTATTTAACTCCACTTGGATCCTTGTCCGATGCCAGCTGTCAATGTTGTAGCATTGGTCTAGTTCGCTACTGGATCTTCCTGGTTACCTGTTTCCTCCAGCAGTAGCTAAGTTTTGCTTTGCTTTTTTCTTGTTTGCTATTTTTTCTGTCCAGCATGCTTATGTGAATTTTGCCTTGCTTGCTGGAAGCTCTGGGTACGCAGAGGGGCGCCTCCGCTCCGTTAGTCGGTGCGGTAGGTATTTTTCCCTGCACTCTCTGTGTGGCTTTTGTAGGGTTTTTTGCTGACTGCAAAGTGACCTTTCCTATCTTCTGTCTGTTTAGTAAGTCGGGCCTCTCTTTGCTAAATCTATTTCATCTCTGTGTTTGTGATTTCATCTTACTCACAGTCAATATATGTGGGGGGCTGCCTTTTCCTTTGGGGAATTTTCTCTGAGGCAAGATAGGCTTATTTTTCCTATCTCTAGGGCTAGCTAGTTCTGAGGCTGTGACGAGGCGCCTAGGTCATGATTGGAGCGCTCCACGGCTATTTCTAGTGTGCGTGATAGGATTAGGGATTGCGGTCAGCAGAGGTTCCACTTCCCAGAGCTTGTCCTGTATTAATGTGCTATCAGGTCTTTTCTGGTGCTCTAACTACCAGGTCCACTATTTGCCCTAACCACCAGATCATAACAGTACAGCTGGCAATAAGTATTGATGCATCTCAATAGAGGGATAAGTGAAGCTCTGAGACCATTTTTTTTTCTTCTTTGCAGCGTGTTCTGTCTCATTTTTCCCCTTTACCTCTGGGTGGTTCAGAACACAGGTGTGGATATGGACATTCAAGGTCTGTCCTCTTGGATGGATAATCTCACTACAAGGGTACAAAACATCCAAGATTTTGTGGTTCAGAATCCGATGTCAGAGCCTAAGATTCCAATTCCTGATTTATTTTTTGGTGATAGATCTAAGTTTTTGAATTTCAAAAATAATTGTAAATTGTTTCTAGCTTTGAAACCTCGCTCCTCAGGTGATCCTGCTCAACAAGTAAGGATCATTATTTCTTTGTTACGTACTGACCCTCAAGACTGGGCATTTTCCCTTGCGCCAGGAGATCCGGCATTGCGTGATGTGGATGCGTTTTTCCTGGCGCTCGGATTGCTTTATGACGAACCTAATTCAGTGGATCAGGCAGAGAAAATCTTGCTGGCTCTGTGTCAGGGTCAGGATGAAGCAGAGATATATTGTCAGAAGTTTAGAAAGTGGTCTGTGCTCACTCAGTGGAATGAATGTGCCCTGGCAGCAATCTTCAGAAAGGGTCTCTCTGAAGCCCTTAAAGATGTCATGGTGGGATTTCCTATGCCTGCTGGTCTGAATGAGTCTATGTCTTTGGCTATTCAGATCGATCGACGCTTGCGTGAGCGTAAAACTGTGCACCATTTGGCGGTACTATCTGAGCATGGGCCTGAGCCTATGCAGTGTGATAGGACTTTGACCAAAGCTGAACGGCAGGAACACAGACGTCGGAATGGGCTGTGTTTTTACTGTGGTGATTCCACTCATGCTATCTCCGATTGTCCTAAGCGCACTAAGCGGTTCGCTAGGTCTGCCACCATTGGTACGGTACAGTCAAAATTTCTATTGTCCATTACTCTGATTTGTTCTTTGTCTTCCTACTCTGTTATGGCATTTGTGGATTCAGGCGCTGCCCTGAATTTGATGGACTTGGAGTATGCTAGGCGCTGTGGTTTTTTCTTGGAGCCCTTGCAGCATCCTATTCCATTGAGAGGTATTGATGCTACGCCTTTGGCCAAGAATAAGCCTCAGTACTGGACCCAATTGACCATGTGCATGGCTCCTGCACATCAGGAGGATATCCGTTTTTTGGTGTTACATAATCTGCATGATGTGGTCATTTTAGGGTTACCATGGCTACAGGTCCATAATCCAGTATTGGACTGGAAATCTATGTCTGTGTCCAGCTGGGGTTGCCAGGGGGTACATGGTGATGTTCCATTTTTGTCAATTTCGTCTTCTACTAATTCTGAGGTTCCGGAGTTTTTGTCGGATTATCAGGATGTATTTGATGAGCCCAAAGCCAGTGCCCTACCTCCTCATAGGGATTGCGATTGTGCAATTAATTTGATTCCTGGTAGTAAGTTTCCTAAGGGCCGATTGTTCAATTTATCTGTGCCAGAGCACGCCGCTATGCAGAGTTATATAAAGGAATCCTTGGAGAAAGGCCATATTCGCCCATCGTCATCACCGTTGGGAGCAGGGTTCTTTTTTGTGGCCAAGAAGGATGGTTCTTTGAGACCTTGTATTGATTACCGCCTTCTTAATAAAATTACTGTCAAATTTCAGTATCCTTTGCCGTTGCTGTCTGACTTGTTTGCTCGTATTAAAGGGGCTAGTTGGTTTACCAAGATAGACCTTCGAGGGGCGTATAATCTTGTGCGTATTAAACGGGGCGATGAATGGAAAACAGCATTTAATACGCCCGAGGGCCATTTTGAGTACCTGGTGATGCCATTCGGGCTTTCCAATGCTCCATCAGTATTTCAGTCCTTTATGCATGACATCTTCCGAGAGTACCTGGATAAATTCCTGATTGTGTATTTGGATGATATTTTGGTCTTTTCGGATGATTGGGAGTCTCATGTGAAGCAGGTCAGAATGGTGTTCCAGGTCCTTCGTGCTAATTCCTTGTTTGTGAAGGGGTCAAAGTGTCTCTTTGGAGTTCAGAAGGTTTCATTTTTGGGGTTCATTTTTTCCCCTTCTACTGTCGAGATGGACCCTGTTAAAGTCCAGGCCATTCATGATTGGACTCAGCCGACATCTGTGAAGAGCCTGCAAAAGTTCCTGGGCTTTGCTAATTTTTATCATCGCTTCATCGCTAATTTTTCTAGTGTTGCTAAACCATTGACTGATTTGACCAAGAAGGGTGCTGATGTGGTCAATTGGTCTTCTGCGGCCGTGGATGCTTTTCAGGAATTGAAGCGTCGTTTTTCTTCTGCCCCTGTGTTGTGCCAGCCAGATGTTTCGCTCCCGTTTCAGGTTGAGGTTGATGCCTCTGAGATTGGAGCAGGGGCTGTTTTGTCGCAAAGAAGTTCTGATGGCTCGGGAATGAAGCCATGTGCTTTCTTTTCTAGAAAGTTTTTACCTGCTGAGCGCAATTATGATGTTGGTAATCGTGAATTGTTGGCCATGAAGTTGGCATTCGAGGAGTGGCGTCATTGGCTGGAAGGAGCCAAGCATCGCGTGGTGGTCTTGACAGATCACAAAAATTTGACTTATCTTGAGTCTGCCAAACGGTTGAATCCGAGACAGGCTCGATGGGCGCTATTTTTCTCCCATTTTGATTTTGTGGTTTCGTACCTTCCGGGCTCTAAGAATGTGAAGGCTGATGCCCTGTCAAGGAGTTTTGTGCCTGACTCTCCGGGTGTTTCTGAGCCGGCAGGTATTCTCAAAGAGGGGATAATTCTGTCTGCCATCTCCCCTGATTTGCGGCGGGTGCTGCAAAAATTTCAGGCTGATAGACCTGACCGTTGCCCTGCAGAGAAACTGTTTGTCCCTGATAAATGGACTAGCAGAGTTATCTCTGAGCTTCATTGTTCGGTGTTGGCTGGGCATCCTGGAATCTTTGGTACCAGAGATTTGGTGGCTAGATCCTTTTGGTGGCCTTCTTTGTCACGGGATGTGCGTTCTTTTGTGCAGTCCTGTGGGACTTGTGCTCGGGCTAAGCCCTGCTGTTCTCGTGCTAGTGAGTTGCTTTTGCGCTTGCCGGTCCCGAAGAGGCCCTGGACGCATATTTCTATGGATTTTATTTTGGATCTCCCCGTCTCTCAAAAGATGTCGGTCATTTGGGTGGTTTGTGATCGCTTTTCTAAGATGGTCCATTTGGTACCCTTGTCTAAATTGCCTTCCTCCTCTGATTTGGTGCCATTGTTTTTCCAGCATGTGGTTCGTTTACATGGCATTCCGGAGAACATCGTTTCGGACAGAGGTCCTCAGTTTGTTTCAAGGTTTTGGCGATCCTTTTGTGCTAGGATGGGCATTGATCTGTCTTTTTCCTCGGCTTTCCATCCTCAGACAAATGGCCAAACCGAACGAACTAATCAGACTTTAGAAACATATCTGAGATGCTTTGTTTCTGCTGATCAGGATGATTGGGTGTCCTTTTTGCCGTTGGCTGAGTTTGCCCTTAATAATCGGGCCAGCTCGGCTACTTTGGTTTCGCCGTTTTTCTGCAATTCTGGTTTCCATCCTCGTTTCTCTTCAGGGCAGGTTGAGCCTTCGGACTGTCCGGGTGTGGATACGGTGGTGGACAGGTTGCAGCAGATTTGGACTCATGTGGTGGACAATTTGACATTGTCCCAGGAGAAGGCTCAACGTTTCGCTAACCGCCGGCACTGTGTTGGTCCCCGACTTCGTGTTGGGGATTTGGTTTGGTTGTCATCTCGTCATGTTCCTATGAAGGTTTCCTCTCCTAAGTTTAAGCCTCGTTTCATTGGTCCGTATAAAATTTCTGAGGTTATCAATCCTGTGTCATTTCGTTTGGCCCTTCCAGATTCTTTTGCCATCCATAATGTGTTCCATAGGTCGTTGTTGCGGAGATATGTGGCGCCTGTGGTTCCATCCGTTGACCCTCCTGCTCCGGTGTTGGTTGAGGGGGAGTTGGAGTATGTGGTGGAGAAGATTTTGGATTCTCGTATTTCGAGACGGAAACTCCAGTACTTGGTCAAGTGGAAGGGTTATGCTCAGGAGGATAATTCCTGGGTTTTTGCCTCTGATGTTCATGCGGCCGATCTGGTTCGTGCCTTTCATTTGGCTCATCCTGGTCGGCCTGGGGGCTCTCGTGAGGGTTCGGTGACCCCTCCTCAAGGGGGGGGTACTGTTGTGAATTCTGTTTTCGGGCTCCCTCCTGTGGTCATGAATGGTACTTCGGCTGGTTCTGTCTATGGACTTTCTCTGATGCCTGTGGGTGTTTCTGAGTTTCCTTCTACAGGTGACGAGGCTAATTCGTTAGTGGGCTGCTCTATTTAACTCCACTTGGATCCTTGTCCGATGCCAGCTGTCAATGTTGTAGCATTGGTCTAGTTCGCTACTGGATCTTCCTGGTTACCTGTTTCCTCCAGCAGTAGCTAAGTTTTGCTTTGCTTTTTTCTTGTATGCTATTTTTTCTGTCCAGCATGCTTATGTGAATTTTGCCTTGCTTACTGGAAGCTCTGGGTACGCAGAGGGGCGCCTCCGCTCCGTTAGTCGGTGCGGAAGGTATTTTTCCCTGCACTCTCTGTGTGGCTTTTGTAGGGTTTTTTGCTGACTGCAAAGTGACCTTTCCTATCTTCTGTCTGTTTAGTAAGTCGGGCCTCTCTTTGCTAAATCTATTTCATCTCTGTGTTTGTGATTTCATCTTACTCACAGTCAATATATGTGGGGGGCTGCCTTTTCCTTTGGGGAATTTTCTCTGAGGCAAGATAGGCTTATTTTTCCTATCTCTAGGGCTAGCTAGTTCTGAGGCTGTGACGAGGCGCCTAGGTCATGATAGGAGCGCTCCACGGCTATTTCTAGTGTGCATGATAGGATTAGGGATTGCGGTCAGCAGAGGTTCCACTTCCCAGAGCTTGTCCTGTATTAATGTGCTATCAGGTCTTTTCTGGTGCTCTAACTACCAAGTCCACTATTTGTCCTAACCACCAGATCACAACAGCTCCCTGTTGCTTCACACAGGCTGAAGTTTTGCAGAGCCTCCTGCTCTGCCAAGTTGCAAACCAAGACTGACACACCCAACCCTCTGCTGCAGGGTTTTCACAAGGAACTTGTGGCCATAGGCCACATGTAAGACCTGGCTGGGAGGAAGCGGACAGTCCCACTACCATCCTGTAGTTCGCTTTAAAAATAAAAGCCTATGGCTGGTTTTCTTAAACCTGCCTTGGACAAAATAGTCTGCCCAAGACCAACACTTACTTTTATTTTGCATTGCAATCACAGCTATGCCTGTGACTGCAATGCACTCCCGTGGCCTCAATAAGCTTCTGTACGCATCCTGAGGGACACATAACGACCTTCGCATATAACACCGGTCACTGCCTTACAGCGTGCACAGGAAGTCTAAGTCCTGGTGCAGCACGATGACGTTCCTGCCCGCCGGGACTCAGATATTTTGTGAGTGCGCCAGCGCCTCAGCCAGTGTGGTCTACAGGACAGAGAGTGGTAGTGCAGCGAGATCATGTCTTCCTGGAGAGCTTAACAATATTGGTGCGCTGCTTATGCTGATATATTTAGGAGTAGCAATAGCTCTGGGTGGGCCCCTATGAGCAAGGGGTCTGGGACAACAGCACACTTCCCCTATATTCCAATAGCTGTGCTACTGCAACAGACCACATGAAAGTTGAACGGAGGTTTGATGTGGTCATAAATCAGCTTGTAAAAGTAGCATTTTAATTGAAAGCCAAACACAAAATCATTTTTAGAAAAGATACATGGATTTTAGAAAAAAAATGCTCCCATACGTGTCCATATCCTCTAAGATTTACCGTAATACCTGGCTTTATAAACAGATCTTAACACACGTTTTTCTTAAATACATGTTCAAGCAATAGCTTCCATACCAGATGGTTTCCAGCTGATATGAGCAGTGTAGGTTCCTCAGAAGAATCCCAGCACTGTTGTTGAGTGCTGATAAAGTGCTGATAAAGCGCACAGTGTTCAAGCATAATGGAAGGTTTTCATATTGGGCAGGCCCAGATATCTGTTTTCTTGTACATCAGCAGGCACGCCTTATTTCATTATGAAAGATAGACTTTTTAACAGGTTGGCCAAGATTTTCTAGTGGATAGTCAAGGATCTGTTTTAAGTAATAGGTTTTGCAGTATGATGACAATTATCTCTATCTTTTATTTTGCATTGTGTTTATTGAGTTTTTTTACCTACTGTAAATACTCTCCCCTGTGGCTCTACTTCTGACATCACTTCAGAATATAGAGGAAGGGTGGATGCTGGTGACATCACTAGCTGTGCTTGCTGGCTCTAGACAGAGCAGGCCGGAGCGAGCTGTCCCCTCCCCCCAGATGGCGTACGTGCAGGCCGACATGACAGGGGTTGGGAGCAGAAGGGTAGAGGGTGGGGTTATGTTTAAGGGGAGGGGGTAATAGGTATTAGAAGGGGTTTATAGGGCAATGAGGGGGTGGGGTTTGGCCAGTTCCCGCTCTGGAGGCAATCAGAGATGACCTACCAGATGGCATCGGTCGAGCAGGTGTTGCAAAGGCTGCGAGTGGCTGCCGCAAATCAGCCTCCCGGCTGGCTGGAGTCCCAGGTGGCCGGAATCCAGGGTGGAGGCAGCGGGAACATTCCGTCGGTGGCTGGAAGCGAGTGGCGCTCCCGGCGGGTCCCGCCTCTAGAGCGCTTATCCCCGGATGTGCCTCAGCCTCAGCGCAGGTGCAGGAGCCCCTCCAGGGACCCTCTGGACCGAATGCCTGCCCGCAAGCATCCAAGCAGGGCCCGGTCCGGGAGGAATCCGCCTGTCGTGCTGAGGCCTGCGGCAGTTGATAGGCCCTCTCCTCCCTCGTCCCTCACTCCAGGGGTGGGGCCTTCATGTGCCGGATCGTCGGGCTCTTCCTGTGACGTCACGGTGGGTCGCCGTGGTGATGCTCCTGCCAGGCGGCCCGCTTCCTCAGGGGAGAGCCTCTACTGCCGCAGCGGTGGGCAGCACCGCCGGACTTGCGGGGCTGCCAGGCCTGACCAGTGACCCTGGATCTTCACCTGCATCGCCAGCCGGATCTGGAGGGAGCCGTGTCCATGGGTCTGATGCAGTTGGCCTGTACCTGAGGTGCCTTCACATCAGACCGCATCAGGATCGACGGCAGCGGGCCTGGACGGCGCCGGAACGTCACAGTCCTCATCGTACGGCAAGTCGCAGCTCCAAGGGGATCCACAGAGCGGATCGGGAGCAGGTGACGGCTGGACGAGCGGGACGTCTGTGGCTGGGGGGACCCCAGCTTCCCTGCAGCCTGGTGAGCACGACTCTATGTCTGTTTTTTACCGACGCTGTAGTTTTCCCCGGTAGTTGGGGTTAGTCAGGCGGGTGGGGCGGTGGTTACGGGGGAGCATGCGAGGGTTCGGTCGGATTTGGGGAATAAGGGGGTAGGCGAGTTGTTATCTAGCATCCGTGAGTTGCTTACACGGCTGGGAGGTGTTAGGTCGGTGCCGTCACCTTTGGCGGCGTGGGTGGGTGGTGCTCACCAGTCCTGCGGACTTGGGTCTAGGTGTGTCGGGCGGGGGTTCTTTGGCGCCGAGTAGGTCGTCAGAGCCCATGTAAGTGTCCGTGCAGACTGAAAAAGAGAAGGAAGGCAGGATTCGTTTGGACGATAAAGCGCGGGGCGAAGTTTATGTTTGTTTTGAGGGTCCTTTGGTGGCTCATTTAAAAAAGGAAGTGAGGGAGAAGATTTGGAAGGATGAGTACGTGGAAATCTTTTCATTCCTTCCTTTGGAGAAATTTAATTTAGATAAGAGCAAGAAGGAGGACAGTAAGAAGGAGGATATGGAAAAACGTAGATGGCGTCTTATTCCTCAGACTTTCGTGAATTGGCTACAACCGTTCACGATTCTGGCGAGCGTAGTCGGCGAAAAGGCTCCTGAAAACTGTTCCGCCTTATTTTGCTTTATGGATTCGATAGGTGAGGCGCATAGGGCATATGGGGGTCAGGCCTGGCTCCGGTATGATGAGCAGTTTAGGCAGCGGAAGGCGGGATCAGAAGGACATCGGTTGGGATCAAAAGGACATCGGTTTGTGGTTGCTGGTTATGGCGCCGACAAAATTTGGCCATTCCTTTCAAGGTGGGGCCGGAACTGCCGGCCAAACCGCCTCGGAAGGAAGTTCCTCGGGGTCAGGGGGTCAGTCTGGACAATCGGGAGGTCAAAAACACGGTTTGTGCTGGCAGTTTAATGACGGCCAGTGCAAGTTCGGAGCCACTTGTAAGTTCAAGCACGCATGCTTGCACTGCAATGGTTCTTCCCATGGTGCTGCCAAGTGCTTTAAAAAAAAAGGGAAGCCAGAGGGCAATTCAAAAGGGGGTGACAACAGTGAGGCTGGACGCGATGGTCCCCTATCTAAAAAGGTTCCTGGATAAGGAAAAAGCGGAGTTGTTGTTATTGGGTTTTCGCAATGGTTTTCATATACCCTCTCCTCCTTTTGGTATCCCTCGAGTTTTGAAGAATTTAAGATCAGCCGAGTTACACGCTGGTGTGGTTTCGGAAAAGTTGAATAAGGAAGTTTCATTGGGGAGAATGTAAGGTCCTTTCCATGTTCTGCCGCTATAGGATTTGGTAGTTTCGCCGTTGGGCGTGGTTCCGAAGAAGGAACCGAACAAGTTTAGGCTGATTCAGCATTTGTCATACCCTCGGGGGAGGTCCGTGAACGACGGGATAGACCCGGATCTTTGTTCTATGGTTTATACGTCTTTTGATGAGGCGGCACACTGGGTGCGTAGTTGTGGTAGGAGGGCGCTGTGGCCAAGACTGATATTGAGTCGGCTTTTTGTTTACTACCTGTCCATCCGGATAGCGTGAGGCTGTTGGGTTGTTATTGGAACGGGGGGTTTTACGTTGATAGATGTTTGCTGATGAGTTGCTTGTTGTCTTGCGCATACTTTGAGGCTTTTAGTTCCTTTCTTGAGTGGGTCGTTCAGGATGTGTCAGGTTTGGATTCAGTGATTCATTATTTGGATGACTTTTTGTGCATCGGGCCGTGTGTTATGGACCTGGTGGTTAGGAGCACCCGGAACGACCTGATAGTTAAACTCACACAGGACAAGCTCTGGGAAGTGGGAGCTCTGCTGACCGCAACCCCTAATCCTATTACACAACTAGAAATAGCCGTGGAGCGTACCTAACTCGGCCTAGATGCCTCTTCACAGCCTAAGAGCTAACTAGCCCTAGAGACAGAAAATAAAGCCTACCTTGCCTCAGAGAAATTCCCCAAAGGAAAAGGCAGCCCCCCACATATATTGACTGTGAGTAAAGATGAAAGTCACAAACACAGAAATGAAACAGGTTTCAGCAAAGGGAGGCCAGACTTACTAAACAGACTGAGGATAGGAAAGGTATCTTTGCGATCAGCACAAAAAACTACAAAAAGACCACGCAGAGTGTGCAAAAAGACCTCCGCACCGACTCACGGTGCGGAGGTGCCACTCTGCATCCCAGAGCTTCCAGCTAGCGAGACAAAATCATGATAGCAAGCTGGACAAGGAAACAATGAACAAATAATTAACTATCAGGGACTTAGCTTCTGCTGGAGTAGACAGGTCACCAGAAAGATCCAAGAGCGAACTGAACCAGTACAAGAACATTGACAGCTGGCATGGAGTAACGATCTGAGTGGAGTTACATAGAGCACCCAGCCAAAGAATAAACTACGTCACCTGTGGAAGGAACCTCAGAAGCAGCAGCTCCACTCACAGCCACCAGAGGGAGTCCATGGACAGAACTCGCCGAAGTACCATTCATGACCACAGGAGGGAGTTCGATAACAGAATTCACAACAGTACCCCCCCCTTGAAGAGGGGTCACCGAACCCTCACCAGAGCCCCCAGGCCGATCAGGATGAGCCAAATGAAAAGCACGCACTAGATCGGCAGCATGAACATCAGAGGCAAAAACCCAGGAATTATCTTCCTGACCATAACCCTTCCACTTGACCAGGTACTGGAGTTTCCGTCTCGAAATACGAGAATCCAAAATCTTCTCCACCACATACTCCAACTCCCCCTTGACCAACACCGGGGCAGGAGGATCAACGGAGGGACCCATAGGCGCCACGTATCTCCGTAATAACGACCTATGGAACACATTATGGATGGCAAAAGAAGCTGGAAGGGCCAAACGAAATGACACAGGATTCAGAACTTCAGAAATCTTATACGGACCAATGAAACGAGGCTTAAACTTAGGAGAGGAAACCTTCATAGGAACATAACGAGACGACAACCAAACCAAATCCCCAACACGAAGTCGGGGACCAACACAGCGCCGGCGGTTAGCGAAACGTTGAGCCTTCTCCTGGGACAATGTCAAATTGTCCACCACATGAGTCCAAATCTGCTGCAACCTGTCTACCACAGTATCCACACCCGGACAGTCCGAAGGCTCAACCTGCCCTGAAGAGAAACGAGGATGGAAACCAGAATTACAGAAAAACGGCGAAACCAAAGTAGTCGAGCTTGCCCGATTATTAAGGGCGAACTCAGCCAAAGGCAAGAAGGACACCCAATCATCCTGATCAGCAGAAACAAAGCATCTCAGATATGTTTCCAAAGTCTGATTAGTTCGTTCGGTTTGGCCATTTGTTTGAGGATGGAAAGCCGAAGAAAAAGACAAATCAATGCCCATCTTAGCACAAAAGGACCGCCAAAACCTCGAAACAAACTGAGAACCTCTGTCCGAGACGATGTTCTCCGGAATGCCATGCAAACGAACCACATGCTGGAAAAACAATGGCACCAAATCAGAGGAGGAAGGCAATTTAGACAAGGGTACCAAATGGACCATCTTAGAGAAGCGATCACAAACCACCCAAATGACTGACAACCTTTGAGAGACAGGGAGATCTGAAATAAAATCCATGGAAATATGCGTCCAGGGCCTCCTCGGGACCGGCAAGGGCAAAAGCAACCCACTGGCACGAGAACAGCAGGGCTTAGCCCGAGCACAAGTCCCACAGGACTGCACAAAAGAACGCACATCCCGTGACAAAGAAGGCCACCAAAAGGATCTAGCCACCAAATCTCTGGTACCAAAGATTCCAGGATGACCAGCCAACACCGAACAATGAACCTCAGAGATAACTCTACTAGTCCATCTATCAGGGACAAACAGTTTCTCCGCTGGACAACGGTCAGGTCCATCAGCCTGAAACTTCTGCAGCACCCGCCGCAAATCAGGGGAGATGGCAGACAAAATTACCCCCTCTTTGAGAATACCCGCCGGCTCAGGAACACCCAGAGAGTCAGGCACAAAACTCCTTGACAGGGCATCAGCCTTCACATTCTTAGAGCCGGAAGGTACGAAACCACAAAATCAAAACGGGAGAAAAATAGCGACCATCGAGCCTGTCTAGGATTCAACCGTTTGGCAGACTCGAGATAAGTCAAATTCTTGTGATCCGTCAAGACCACCACGCGATGCTTGGCTCCTTCAAGCCAATGTCGCCACTCCTCGAATGCCCACTTCATGGCTAACAACTCTCGATTGCCAACATCATAATTGCGCTCAGCAGGTGAGAATTTTCTAGAAAAGAAGGCACATGGTTTCATCACCGAGCCATCAGAACTTCTTTGCGACAAAACTGCCCCTGCTCCAATCTCAGAAGCATCAACCTCGACCTGAAACGGGAGCGAAACATCTGGCTGGCACAACACAGGGGCAGAAGAAATACGACGCTTCAACTCCTGAAAAGCCTCTACAGCCGCAGAGGACCAATTGACCACATCAGCACCTTTCTTGGTCAAATCAGTCAACGGTTTAGCAACACTAGAAAAATTAGCGATGAAGCGACGGTAAAAATTAGCAAAGCCCAGGAACTTCTGCAGGCTCTTCACAGATGTTGGCTGAGTCCAATCATAAATGGCCTGAACTTTAACAGGGTCCATCTCGATAGTAGAAGGGGAAAAAATGAAACCCAAAAATGAAACCTTCTGGACTCCAAAGAGACACTTTGACCCCTTCACAAGCAAGGAATTCGCACGAAGGACCTGGAACACCATTCTGACCTGCTTCACATGAGACTCCCAATCATCCGAAAAGACCAAAATATCATCCAAATATACAATCAGGAATCTATCCAGGTACTCTCGGAAGATGTCATGCATAAAGGACTGAAACACAGATGGAGCATTAGAAAGCCCGAATGGCATAACCAGGTACTCAAAATGGCCCTCGGGCGTATTAAATGCTGTTTTCCATTCATCACCCTATTTAATTCGCACAAGATTATACGCCCTTCGAAGATCTATTTTGGTGAACCAACTAGCCCCCTTAACCCGAGCAAACAAATCAGACAGCAGCGGCAAAGGGTACTGAAATTTGACTGTGATCTTATTAAGAAGGCGGTAATCAATACAAGGTCTCAAAGAACCATCCTTCTTGGCCACAAAAAAGAACCCTGCTCCCAACGGTGATGACGACGGGCGAATATGACCTTTCTCCAAGGATTCCTTTATATAACTCCGCATAGCGGCGTGCTCTGGCACAGATAAATTAAACAGTCGGCCCTTA
Source organism: Ranitomeya imitator (assembly GCF_032444005.1). Taxonomy (NCBI): domain Eukaryota; kingdom Metazoa; phylum Chordata; class Amphibia; order Anura; family Dendrobatidae; genus Ranitomeya; species Ranitomeya imitator. The sequence continues at coordinate 226,744,023 of NC_091284.1, forward strand.
GGAAACTTACTACCAGGAATCAAATTAATAGCACAATCGCAATCCCTATGAGGAGGTAGGGCACTGGATTTGGGCTCATCAAATACATTCCGGTAGTCTGACAAAAACTCAGGGACTTCAGAAGGAGTGGAAGGCGAAATTGACAGCAATGGAACATCACCATGTACCCCCTGATAACCCCAGCCGGACACAGACATAGATTTCCAATCCAATACTGGATTATGGACCTGTAGCCATGGCAACCCCAAAACGATCACATCATGCAGCTTATGCAACACCAAAAAGCGAATATCCTCCTGATGTGCGGGAGCCATGCACATGGTCAATTGAGTCCAGTACTGAGGCTTATTCTTGGCCAAAGGCGTAGCATCAATTCCTCTCAATGGAATAGGATACTGCAAGGGCTCCAAGAAAAAACCACAGCGCCTGGCAAACTCCAAGTCCATCAAATTCAGGGCAGTGCCTGAATCCACAAATGCCATAACAGAATAGGATGACAAAGAGCAAATCAGAGTAACGGACAAAAGAAATTTTGACTGTACCGTACCAATGGTGGCAGACCTAGCGAACCGCTTAGTGCGCTTAGGACAATCAGAGATCGCATGAGTGGAATCACCACAGTAAAAACACAGTCCATTCCGACGTCTGTGTTCTTGCCGTTCAGCTCTGGTCAAAGTCCTATCACATTGCATAGGCTCAGGCTTTGCGCTCACGCAAGCGCCGATCGATCTGAATGGCCAAGGACATAGACTCATTCAGACCAGCAGGCGTGGGAAATCCCACCATGACATCCTTAAGGGCTTCAGAAAGACCCATTCTGAAAATTGCCGCCAGGGCACACTCATTCCACTGAGTAAGCACAGACCACTTTCTAAACTTCTGACAATACACCTCCGCTTCATCCTGACCCTGACACAAAGCCAGCAAGATTTTCTCTGCCTGATCCACTGAATTAGGTTCATCATAAAGCAATCCAAGCGCCAGAAAAAACGCATCTACATCACGCAATGCAGGATCTCCTGGCGCAAGGGAAAATGCCCAGTCTTGAGGGTCACCACGCAACAAAGAACTAATGATTTCGGGGTTTCAAAGCTAGAAACAGTTTACAATTATTTTTGAAATTCAGGAACTTAGATCTATCCCCAGAAAACAAATCAGGAATTGGAATTCTAGGCTCTAACATCGGATTCTGAACCACAAAATCTTGAATGTTTTGTACCCTTGCAGTGAGATGATCCACACAAGAGGACAGACCTTGAATGTCCATATCTACACCTGTGTCCTGAACCACCCAGAGGTTAAGGGGAAAAGAAAGACAAAACACACTGCAGAGAAAAAAAAGTGGTCTCAGAACTTCTCTTATCCCTCTATTGAGATGCATTAATACTTTGGACCAGCTGTACTGTTATGGACCTGGTGGTTAGGAGCACCCGGAACGACCTGATGGTTAAACTCACACAGGACAAGCTCTGGGAAGTGGGAGCTCTGCTGACCGCAACCCCTAATCCTATCACACAACTAGAAATAGCCGTGGAGCGTACCTAACTCGGCCTAGATGCCTCTTCACAGCCTAAGAGCTAACTAGCCCTAGAGACAGAAAATAAAGCCTACCTTGCCTCAGAGAAATTCCCCAAAGGAAAAGGCAGCCCCCCACATATATTGACTGTGAGTTAAGATGAAAGTCACAAACACAGAAATGAAACAGGTTTCAGCAAAGGGAGGCCAGACTTACTAAACAGGCTGAGGATAGGAAAGGTATCTTTGCGATCAGCACAAAAAACTACAAAAAGACCACGCAGAGTGTGCAAAAAGACCTCCGCACCGACTCACGGTGCGGAGGTGCCACTCTGCATCCCAGAGCTTCCAGCTAGCGAGACAAAATCATGATAGCAAGCTGGACAAGGAAACAATGAACAAATAATTAACTATCAGGGACTTAGCTTCTGCTGGAGTAGACAGGTCACCAGAAAGATCCAAGAGCGAACTGAACCAGTACAAAAACATTGACAGCTGGCATGGGGTAACGATCTGAGTGGAGTTAAATAGAGCAGCCAGCCAAAGAATAAACTACGTCACCTGTGGAAGGAACTCAGAAGCAGCAGCTCCACTCACAGCCACCAGAGGGAGTCCATGGACAGAACTTGCCGAAGTACCATTCATGACCACAGGAGGGAGTTCAATAACAGAATTCACAACAGCCGTGTCAGTCCGGATGTTGTGACATGGCCTTGAGGACAGTGCTCTGGGTAGCGGAACGTTTCAGTGTCCCGTTGGCGCCGGGAAAAACTGAAGGGCCTAGCACGAGTCTTTTGTTCCTGGGCATTGTTATCGATTCAGTTAGCTGGGAGTTTCGGTTACCTCAGGATAAAGTGGTCGGATTAAGAAGCGAATTGGCTCGAGCGCGTCGCTTAAAAAAGCTTGCTATTGCGGGAGGTTCAGTCCCTTCTCAGGAAATTAAATTTTGCTTGCAGGATCATCCCGATGGGGAGGGTGTTTTCGCGTAGGTTAGCTGGGGCCACGGCGGGGGTGAAGGCCCCGAATCATTTCGTTTGCTTGTCTAGCGAGCACAAGGCTGATTTGGAGGTGTGGGACAGTTTTTTGGCACGGTACAATGGTCGTTCATCACTGATGGAGGAAGTGGTGGGCAACGCTGATTTGGATCTGTTCACCGATGCTTCGGGCGGTGTTGGTTTTTGCGCCTTTTTTGGTGGCCGGTGGTGTGCCACTAGGTGGCCCGACGATTAGTTAGTTTGTGGGTTAGTGAAGAACGTCACTTTGTTGGAGATCTTTCCTATCCTGGTTGCTGTTTATCTGTGGAAGGAGGATTTGCACAATAGAAGGGTTCACTTTAATCGTGACAATATGGCAGTCGTGTGTGTCATCAACAGTTTGACGGCATCTTCTCCTCCGGTTATCAGGGTTCTTCGTCAGTTGGTGTTGTTTTGCATGTCTATCAATGCGTATATTACGGCATCTCATGTGCCTGGAGTAGAGAATTCTATTGCTGACTCTTTGTCTTGATTTCAGTGGGAGCGTTTTCGGTCTTTGGCCCCGGATGCGGAGGATGCGGGTCTGGACTGCCTGCTGGAGCTCTGGAGCGTGGTATCTGGGCTGCAGGACCTTTGATTCACGCGTCTTTGGCACCCAGCACGTGGTCAGCGTATCAGTCAGTATGATTTGATTGGGAGTCCTGGTTGATGTCATGCGGGGCTACTAACGTGGGTGATGATCAAGTGGGTGCCTTGTTGTTGTGGTTGAGACGCGGTGCTGATGAGGGGTGGTCGGCAACGAAGGTGGATAGAGTTAGGGCGGCTTTGGCCTTTGGTTTTCAGCTTCGAGGATTGCGGGATTTGACAAAATTGTTCCTGGTAAGACAGGCGTAAAAGGGTTTAGAAGAAAGGCGCGGCACGGGGATCGAAGGCGCCCGGTCTCTTTTGGCATGTTGGAACTGGTGGGCGCACGTTTAGATGAGATTTGTATATCCGATTTTGAGGTGGCTCTATTTCATTTAGCCTTTTCCCCTGCATTTTTTTGAGCTTTGAGGGTTGGGGAAATTGTGTCTCCCACCACGTACAGACAAGGGTGGCTTTGGTGCAGGGACGTGGTGCTTATTGAGGGTCGTTTACATTTCTGGATACGTAGGTCAAAGATGGACCAGGAAGGAAAAGGTAAATGGGTAGTTTTGGGCGCTGTTCTTGGTTCACTTATGTGTCCCATTCGTTGTTGGCAGGTTTTTAATCTTTTTCGGCCGTCCAAGACTGGACCGTTGTTGTGTCATGAGGATGGATCTTTCCTATCCAAATTCCAGTTTGTTGCGATTTTTAGGCGGGCATTGTCGGGGCTGGGTCTAGATGCCTCTCGTTTTGCATCTCACTCGTTTCGTATTGGGGCAGCGACCGAGGCGGCTTTGGGAGGTTTGGCCCCTGAAGTGGTTCAGAGGATAGGGAGATGGGAGTTCGGGCGGTACAAGAACTATGTTAGACCTTGATGGCTTGGGTTTTCCTGTAGGTCTGTATTTGCTATTTCATTAGTGCGGACTCTAAGTTGTTTGTATTTTCTAGGTCAAAATCCGCTGTTGGTTTGGATCGTCGGACACTCCTACGTTTATTGGGGCGCGAGGCGTGCAGACGTTCGGCGTGAAGGATGTCAACTCGGTTTTTCCAAAGACGTTGCTGTGGTCAGGTGGTTGAGTTTTCAGGGTTTGTGTTGGAACAGGGTTATGCAGGAGGTACACAATGATGTTCGGTTGGACAGACCTCCGGACATCTTGGTCTTGCATGTCGGTGCAAACGATTTTGGGATTCGCCCATGTCGTGAGTTAATTCGAGATATTAAGCACGATCTACTCAGGTTATGGGTGTCTTTTCGAGATTTGCTTGTGGTATGGTCTGATATCGTTCCGAGGAGATGCTGGTGACATGCCAGATCTGTGGACAGGTAAAGCTAGAATTAAGGTGAATCGGGCGGTATCTATTTTGAATTGGAGAAGGGGGGGCAGAATTTCTCCTGGGAGATGGTGTTCATTTGAATGCGGTGGGCATCGATTTGTGGGCCCTTGGATTGAAGAGCGGTATTGAAAGGGCCATAGCGGTCAAGTGTGGGGGGTCTCGGGTATTTGAGTTGTTCAATTACCCTCGTTGTGGCAGTGGGAGTTGGTGCTAAATTGGCCTGGGGGATCCGTCGGGATACGAATTCTTCAGTTGGTTTTAAAGTTTGGTTTCGGGTCTGGTGGTTCGGGGGGGGGGGGGGGGGATCTTGGCAACGGTGGGCCGGATTCCCAAGTTTTAAAGGGAACCTGTCACCTGAATTTGGCGGGACTGGTTTTGGGTCATATGGGCGGAGTTTTTGGGTGTTTGATTCACCCTTTCCTTACCCGCTGGCTGCATGCTGGCTGCAATATTGGATTGAAGTTCATTTTCTGTCCTCCATAGTACACGCCTGCACAAGGCAAGATTGCTTTGCGCAGGCGTGTACTATGGAGGACAGAGAATGAACTTCAATCCAATATTGCAGCCAGCATGCAGCCAGCGGGTAAGGAAAGGGTGAATCAAACACCCAAAAACTCCGCCCATATGACCCAAAACCAGTCCCGCCAAATTCAGGTGACAGAGTCCCTTTAAGTGGACATTGGTAACCCTTCGGGGTACTTTGGTGCTCCCGAGCCAGGGTGGTAATGGCTGGGAGTAAATTATGGTCTGTTTTCTGTCCACTCTCTTTTATGGTTTACCACCAGTTTGGAGCTTCAAGGACCCTTCCCACGTTACTTTACTGTTACGTTTGTATGTTTATAATAAAGGCCGCTGTGGCCAATCTAAGTTAGAATCCTGTCGTTATTTGGGACGGGGGTTTATCTGGTGGGAAATCAGGTAAAGATGGAGCTATCGACCAATACCAATGTCATGTCCTAATTACAGATATTAGCACAGTCTCATACTGCTGTTTTCCATACTGTCACTGGGGAGAAATGGTATTTTGTATGTTGTAATAACATCCGGTGCTTCTTTACATCCAGATGTAAGCTATAGGAGCAAAAATGTACTGTGTGTTTAGCCTTGATGTTGCCTTCAATGCGACTGTTGTATTATACTTCTCCATATTATATTTCTTCTCCATGGTTGCTGCCAGCTCTTCTCTTTATTTTGAATGCGTAAATTCTTTGTTAAGTAATTTTAGCCTTTATCTTAAAAATACCTGAACAGCAAGATCTTTCACATTAACCCTTGGCTTGTTGTCATTGATGGTGAATGATACCATTAAGGAAATATTCTTCCTCCTCCTTCAATGTATTCAGATTAGAAATTGACTTTTTAGCAATGAATAATCGGCAGGGAGGTTACTATTTGTAGGATATAATTGTTTTACACACAATGAAGCTTTATTGTTAAATAGCATTTCATCATTATATATTTATACATAGAGCCATAGTTGCAATCTGCAGTGGTTGGTTAGATTATTTTTATGGATATTTTCCATTGTGCCAATAAAGAGTTTTAAATGGGCAGGACTCTGGAGATGTACAATAATGAGTTAATTCTAAACAGATAAAGTCTTTACTCATCCTCTAATGTCATGTCAGTGCCAAAACTACAATATGAAGACATATTTTGACCAATTAAGTATTGCCATTTTATAATGATCTTGAACTAAGAAGCAATGGAAGAGGAATAAATTACTCCGCAGTAGTAATTTGTAGCCGGAGAGGTGGGTAATAAGTAATGTATGTAAAAGCATTGGAATATTCCATAGCTAATGGAAGAACTAGTAAAAAGTTTGGACATACCTGTTTATGCAAATGTTTTCCTTGTTCTAATTGGAATGTGCATATTGTAGAATCAGAAGGCAGCCAAACCACGTCAGTGCCTTCCTTACAGCAATTCAACCATAAAGGCCTGCTTCTGGGAGTCTCCTCTGGGCAGTTGATGCTGAGATGCTGGCTAGGCCGGATGGCAGGGAGACAAATGCCCCCCGGGCCACTACCCCAGCAGGGTCGGCCGCCTGATGGCCGCGCACAGAAAACTGTGTGTGGCCGTGTCTGCTGTGCTGTGATGAGGCCGGCAGCAGACACGGCCAGGCGCATCAGTCTGTCTCATAAGCTGCAGACCGCGGCTTGTAAGACCTCTGCGTGCTTCTGCAGAGGGTGTGATGACATCATTGTCTCATGCCGCTCTACAGGCCAGAAGAGAAGACGGAGGCTGTGGTGCCGGGAATCAGGATGAGGCGAGTATAAACGAGCTGTTGGGCTATCATACTGTGTATAAGGAGGCTGGGGCCATCATACTGCATATAAGGGGCTGGAGCCATCATACTATATATGGGGGAACTGGGGCCATTATACTATACTAGATGGTGGCCCGATTCTAAGGCATCAGGTATTCTAGAATATGAATGTAGTTTATTTATGAAGATTTAAGAATAATGCAATGAATACACAGGATTCGGCCGGCCGGGCACGACCAATCAGTGAAGCCAGGGCTGGCTCCAGGTTTTTGAGGGCCCCGGGTGAAAGAGTCTCAGTGGGCCCCCCCTTTAACACATACCATGACTCATGATGCACAGATACAGCAGAGAAATATGGCACAGCCACGTAGCATATAACACATCCAACGTAGTATATAACACAGCCCATCTAGCATATAGCACAGCCACGTATTATATAACATAGCCCACATACAGTTAGGGCCAGAAATATTTGGACAGTGACACAATTTTCGCGAGTTGGGCTCTGCATGCCACCACATTGGATTTGAAATGAAACCTCTACAACAGAATTCAAGTGCAGATTGTAACGTTTAATTTGAAGGGTTGAACAAAAATATCTGATAGAAAATGTAGGAATTGTACACATTTCTTTACAAACACTCCACATTTTAGGAGGTCAAAAGTAATTGGACAAATAAACATAACCCAAACAAAATATTTCTATTTTCAATATTTTGTTGCAAATGCTTTGGAGGCAATCACTGCCTTAAGTCTGGAACCCATGGACATCACCAAACGCTGGGTTTCCTCCTTCTTAATGCTTTGCCAGGCCTTTACAGCCGCAGCCTTCAGGTCTTGCTTGTTTGTGGGTCTTTCCGTCTTAAGTCTGGATTTCAGCAAGTGAAATGCATGCTTAATTGGGTTTAGATCTGGAGATTGACTTGGCCATTGCAGAATGTTCCACTTTTTGGCACTCATGAACTCCTGGGTAGCTTTGGCTGTATGCTTGGGGTCATTGTCCATCTGTACTATGAAGCGCCGTCCAATCAACTTTGCAGCATTTGGCTGAATCTGGGCTGAAAGTATATCCCGGTACACTTCAGAATTCATCCGGCTACTCTTGTCTGCTCTTATGTCATCAATAAACACAAGTGACCCAGTGCCATTGAAAGCCATGCATGCCCATGCCATCACGTTGCCTCCACCATGTTTTACAGAGGATGTGGTGTGCCTTGGATCATGTGCCGTTCCCTTTCTTCTCCAAACTTTTTTCTTCCCATCATTCTGGTACAGGTTGATCTTTGTCTCATCTGTCCATAGAATACTTTTCCAGAACTGAGCTGGCTTTTTGAGGTGTTTTTCTGCAAATTTAACTCTGGCCTGTCTATTTTTGGTATTGATGAATGGTTTGCATCTAGATGTGAACCCTTTGTATTTACTGTCATGGAGTCTTCTCTTTACTGTTGACTTAGAGACAGATACACCTACTTCACTGAGAGTGTTCTGGACTTCAGTTGATGTTGTGAACGGGTTCTTCTTCACCAAATTAAGTATGCGGCGATCATCCACCACTGTTGTCATCCGTGGACGCCCAGGCCTTTTTGAGTTCCCAAGCTCACCAGTCAATTCCTTTTTTCTCAGAATGTACCCAACTGTTGATTTTGCTACTCCAAGCATGTCTGCTATCTCTCTGCTGGATTTTTTCTTTTTTTTCAGCCTCATGATGTTCTGCTTCACCTCAATTGAGAGTTCCTTTGACCGCATGTTGTCTGCTCACAGCAACAGCTTCCAAATGCAAAACCACACACCTGGAATCCACCCCTGACCTTTTAACTACTTCATTGATTACAGGTTAACGAGGGAGACGCCTTCAGAGTTAATTGCAGCCCTTAGAGTCCATTGTCCAATTACTTTTGGTCCCTTGAAAAAGAGGACGCTATGCATTACAGAGCTATGATTCCTAAACCCTTTCTCCGATTTGGATGTGGAAACTATCATATTGCAGCTGGGAGTGTGCACTTTCAGCCCATATTATATATATAATTGTATTTCTGAACATGTTTTTGTAAACAGCTAAAATAACAAAACTTGTCACTGTCCAAATATTTCTGGCCCTAACTGTAGTATATAACACAGCCACGTAGTATATTGCACAGCCCATGTAGCATATAACACAGCCCACATAGTATATAGCACAGCCACGTAGTATGCAACACAGCCACATGGTATATAGCACAGCCAGGTAGCATATAGCACAGCCCACATAGTATATAACACAGCCCACGTAGCATATAGCACAGCCACGTAGTATATTGCACGGCCCACGTAGCATATAACACAGCCCATGTAGTACATAGCACAGCCATGTAGTATATAGCACAGCCACGTATAATATAGCACAGCCACATAGTATATAGCACAGTCACATAGTATATAGCACAGTCACGTAGTATATAACAGTCCACGTAGCATATAACACAGCCCACATAGTATACAGCAAAGCCACGTAGTATATAGCACAGCCACATAGTATATAGCACAGCCACGTAGTATATAGCTCAGCCACATAGTATATTGCACAGCCACGTAGTATATAACACAGCCCAAATTGTATATAACACAGCCCACGTAGTATATAACACAGCCCACGTAGTATAAAGAACAGCCCACGCAGTATATAGCACAGCCCACGCAGTGTTATGATACGGTGATCCAGGAGCAACATGGAACGAGCTCTGAAGGACGTGGTAACTGTACTGACCGCAGTCCCTAAGCTCAACACAACACTAGAAGTAGCCGTGGGATGCTCCTAACTCTCCCTAGGCACCTCGTCACAGCCTAAGATCTAACTACCCCTAAAGAAAGAAGCAGGAGAGCTATCTTTCCTCAGAGAAAATCCCCAAAGGATAGATTAGCCCACCACAAATAATGACTGTGAGTGGAGAGGGAAAAGACATACACAGAATGAAACCAGGATGAGCACAGGAGGCCAGTCTAGCTAAATAGATAGGACAGGATAGAATACTGTGCGGTCAGTATAAAACACTACAAAAATCCACGCAGAGTTTACAAAAAATCTTCACACCTGACTAAAGGTGTGGAGGGTAAATCTGCTTCCCAGAGCTTCCAGCAAGACAGAATTAATTCATACTGATAAGCTGGACAAACATAGAAAGCACAGAACGAATAAGTCCACAATCTATGGACAGAACAGAGCAAGCAAAAACTTAGCTTTGCTGAACTGGTCAGGATAACAGGGAAATCCAAAGAGATGTGAATCCAACTAGGAACCATTTACAAGTGGCACTGGCTGAAGGAAAAAGCCAGGCCTAAATAGCCGAGCAGAAGAGACGATCTGTGGAGGCAGCTGCTGACAACCAACTCCAAGGAGCAGCCATACCACTCGAAACCACAAGAGGGAGCCCAAGAGCAGAACACACAAAAGTGCCACTTACAACCACCGGAGGGAGCCCAAGAGCGGAATTCACAACAGTACCCCCCCCTTGAGGAGGGGTCACCGAACCCTCACCAGAGCCCCCAGGCCAATCAGGATGAGCCAAGGGAAAAGCACGAACCAAATCGGCGGCATGGACATCAGAGGCAACAACCCAAGAATTATCCTCCTGGCCATAACCCTTCCACTTGACAAGATACTGAAGCCTCCGCCTCGAAAAACGAGAATCCAAAATCTTCTCAACCTCATATTCCAACTCTCCCTCAACCAACACCGGGGCAGGAGGGTCAACCGAGGGAACAACGGGCACCACATATCTCCGCAACAAAGATCTATGGAAAACATTATGAATGGCAAAAGAGGCTGGAAGAGCCAAACGAAAAGACACCGGATTAATAATTTCAGAAATTTTATAAGGACCAATAAACCGAGGCTTAAACTTAGGGGAAGAAACCTTCATAGGAACATGACGAGAAGACAACCAAACCAAATCCCCCACACGAAGCCGGGGACCAACACACCGACGGCGGTTAGCAAAACGTTGAGCCCTTTCCTGAGACAACGTCAAATTGTCCACCACATGAGTCCAAATCTGCTGCAGCCTGTCCACCACAGAATCAACACCAGGACAATCAGAAGGCTCAACCTGCCCAGAAGAAAAACGAGGATGGAAACCAAAATTACAAAAGAAAGGTGAAACCAAAGTAGCCGAACTAGCCCGATTATTAAGGGCAAACTCGGCCAACGGCAAGAAAGACACCCAATCATCCTGATCATCAGACACAAAGCATCTCAAATAGGTCTCCAAGGTCTGATTAGTTCGCTCAGTTTAGCCATTAGTCTGAGGATGAAACACCGAAGAAAAAGACAAATCAATGCCCATCCTAGCACAAAAAGCCCGCCAAAATCTAGAGACAAACTGAGAACCTCTGTCAGACACAATATTCTCCGGAATGCCATGCAAACGAACCACATGCTGAAAAAACAATGGAACCAGATCTGAGGAGGAAGGCAACTTAGGCAAAGGTACCAGATGGACCATTTTAGAGAACCGGTCACAAACAACCCAGATAACAGACATCTTCTGGGAAACAGGAAGATCCGAAATAAAATCCATGGAAATATACGTCCAGGGCCTCTCAGGGACCGGCAAGGGCAAAAGCAACCCACTAGCGCGGGAACAGCAAGGCTTGGCCCGGGCGCAAGTCCCACAGGACTGCACAAAAGCAAGCACATCGCGCGACAAGGAAGGCCACCAAAAGGACCTAGCAACCAAATCTCGGGTACCAAAAATCCCAGGATGACCAGCCAACACTGAACAATGAACCTCAGAAATTACCTTACTTGTCCATCTATCAGGAACAAATAGCTTCCCCACTGGACAGCGGTCAGGCCTATCAGCCTGAAATTCCTGAAGCACCCGCTGCAAATCAGGGGAGATAGCAGAAAGAATCACCCCCTCCTTAAGAATGCCAACCGGCTCAAGGACTCCAGGAGAATCAGGCGAAAAACTCCTAGAGAGGGCATCAGCCTTAACATTCTTAGATCCCGGAAGATACGAGACCACAAAATCAAAACGGGAGAAAAACAGGGACCATCGAGCCTGTCTAGGATTCAGCCGGTAAATCAGATTCTTATGATCGGTCAGGACCACAACGCGGTGCTTAGCTCCCTCAAGCCAATGTCGCCACTCCTCAAACGCCCACTTCATAGCCAACAACTCCCGATTGCCGACATCATAATTGCGTTCCGCAGGCAAAAACTTTCTGGAAAAAAAAGCACACGGTTTCATCAAAGAACCATCAGACTCCCTCTGAGACAAAACGGCCCCTGCCCCAATCTCAGAAGCATCAACCTCAACCTGAAAAGGAAGAGAAACATCCGGCTGACTCAACACAGGGGCAGAAGTAAATCGGCGTTTAAGCTCCCGAAAGGCCTCAACAGCCGCAGAGGACCAATTCGTCACATCAGCGCCTTTCTTCGTCAAATCAGTAAGGGGCTTAACCACACTGGAAAAGTTGGCAATGAAACGGCGATAGAAATTAGCAAAACCCCAAAAATTTTGAAGGCCCTTCACAGATGTGGGTTGGATCCAGTCATGAATAGCTTGGACCTTAGCAGGATCCATTTCTATAGATGAGGGAGAAAAAATAAAACCCAAAAAAGAGACCTTCTGAACTCCGAATAGGCACTTAGACCCCTTCACAAACAAAGCATTATCACAAAGGATCTGGAACACGATCCTGATCTGCTTCACATGAGACTCCCAATCATCGGAAAAAATCAAAATATCATCCAAATATACGACCATGAATTTATCAAGATAATTGCGGAAAATATCATGCATGAAAGACTGGAACACAGATGGAGAATTAGAGAGCCCAAATGGCATCACAAGGTATTCAAAATGGCCTTCGGGCGTATTAAATGCAGTTTTCCATTCGTCACCCTGTTTAATACGAACAAGATTATATGCCCCTCGGAGGTCAATCTTAGTAAACCAACTAGCCCCCTTAATCTGAGCAAACAAATCAGTAAGCAAAGGCAAGGGGTATTGGAATTTGACTGTGATCTTAATAAGAAGACGATAATCAATACAGGGTCTCAAGGAGCCATCCTTCTTAGCAACAAAAAAGAAACCCGCTCCCAATGGTGACGAAGAGGGCCGAATATGCCCCTTCTCCAAAGACTCCTTAACATAACACCGCATGGCCGCATGCTCTGGCACAGACAGATTGAAAAGTCGGCCCTTAGGGAACTTGCAACCAGGAATCAAGTTAATAGCACAATCACAGTCCCTGTGCGGAGGAAGAGAACTGGACTTGGGCTCATCAAATACATCCTGGAAATCCGACAAAAACTCAGGGACCTCAGAAGAGGGGGAAGAGGAAATTGACATCAAACGAACGTCACTATGTACCCCTTGACAACCCCAACTAGTCACCGACATAGTTTTCCAATCCAGCACCGGATTATATTCCTGTAACCATGGAAAACCCAGTACAACAACATCATGCAGGTTATGCAACACCAGAAAACTGCAATCTTCCTGATGTGCTGGAGCCATGTACATAGTCATCTGTGTCCAGTACTGAGGTTTATCCTTGGCCAAGGGTGTAGCATGAATACCCTTCAAAGGATTAGGGCTCTGCAGAGGCTGCAAGGAAAAACCACAGAGCCTGGCGAACTCTAAGTCCATCAAGTTCAGGGCAGCGCCTGAATCCACAAATGCCATGACAGAAAAGGACGACAATGAGCAAATCAGGGTCACAGATAAGAGAAATTTAGGTTGTATAGTACTAATGGTAACAGACCTAGCGACTCTCTTAGTACGCTTAGGGCAATCAGAGATAACATGAGCTGAATCACCACAGTAAAAACACAGCCTATTCTGACGTCTGAATTCCTGCCGTTCTGTTCTAGTCAAAATCCTATCACATTGCATAGGTTCAGGACTTTTCTCAGGGGATACTGCCATATGGTGCACAGCTTTGCGCTCGCGCAGACACCGATCAATCTGAATGGCTAGAGACATAGATTCGCTCAAACGGGCAGGCGTAGGAAAGCCCACCATAACATCTTTAAGGGCTTCAGAAAGACCTTTTCTGAAAATAGCAGCCAGAGCCTCTTCATTCCATTTAGTGAGCACAGACCATTTTCTAAATTTTTGGCAGTATAACTCTGCCGCTTCCTGACCTTGACACAAGGCCAACAGGGTTTTTTCTGCATGATCCACAGAATTAGGTTCATCATACAATAATCCGAGCGCTTGAAAAAATGCATCTACATTCAATAATGCCGGATTCCCTGTTTCAAGAGAAAAGGCCCAGTCTTGAGGGTCACCACGCAGCAAGGATATAATGATTTTTACTTGCTGAATGGGATCACCAGAAGAACGGGGTTTCAAAGCAAAAAACAATTTGCAGTTATTTTTAAAGTTCAAAAACTTGGATCTGTCCCCAAAAAACAAATCAGGAGTAGGAATTCTAGGCTCTAAAGCTGGAGTCTGGACAACATAGTCCTGGATACTCTGTACTCTTGCAGCAAGTTGATCCACACGAGAAAACAAACCCTGAACATCCATGCCAAAGCATATATCCTGAACCACCAAGATATCAAAAGGAAAAAAAAGACAAACCAGAGCACAGAAAAAAAAATGGTTCAGAACTTTCTTTTCCTTCTTTTGAGATGCATTTAATTCATTTTTGGCCACACGTACTGTTATGATACGGTGGTCCAGGAGCAACATGGAATGAGCTCTGAAGGACGTGGTAACTGTACTGACCGCAGTCCCTAAGCTCAACACAACACTAGAAGTAGCCGTGGGATGCTCCTAACTCTCCCTAGGCACCTCGTCACAGCCTAAGATCTAACTACCCCTAAAGATAGAAGCAGGAGAGCTATCTTGCCTCAGAGAAAATCCCCAAAGGATAGATTAGCCCACCACAAATAATGACTGTGAGTGGAGAGGGAAAAGACATACACAGAATGAAACCAGGATGAGCACAGGAGGCCAGTCTAGCTAAATAGATAGGACAGGATGGAATACTGTGCGGTCAGTATAAAACACTACAAAAATCCACGCAGAGTTTACAAAAAATCTCCACACCTGACTAAAGGTGTGGAGGGTAAATCTGCTTCCCAGAGCTTCCAGCAAGACAGAATTAATTCATACTGATAAGCTGGACAAACATAGAAAGCACAGAACGAATAAGTCCACAATCTATGGACAGAAAAGAGCAAGCAAAAACTTAGCTTTGCTGAACTGGTCAGGATAACAGGGAAATCCAAAGAGATGTGAATCCAACCAGGAACCATTTACAAGTGGCACTGGCTGAAGGAAAAAGCCAGGCCTAAATAGCCGAGCAGAAGAGACGATCAGTGGAGGCAGCTGCTGACAGCCAACTCCAAGGAGCAGCCATACCACTCGAAACCACAAGAGGGAGCCCAAGAGCAGAACACACAAAAGTGCCACTTACATCCACCGGAGGGAGCCCAAGAACGGAATTCACAACAACGCAGTATGTAACACAGCCCACGTAGTATATAACACAGCCACGTAGTATATAGCAGTGTGGGCACCATATCTCTGTAAAAAAAAGAATTAAAATAAAAATACTATATATATATATATATATATATATATATATATACAGTTAGGTCCATATATATTTGGACAGAGAAAACATTTTTCTAATTTTGGTTCTAGACATTACCACAATGAATTTTAAACAAAACAATTCAGATGCAGTTAAAATTCAGACTTTCATCTTTCATTTGAGGGTATCCACATTAAAATTGGATGAAGGGTTTAGGAGTTTCAGCTCCTTAACACGTGCCACCCTGTTTTTAAAGGGACCAAAAGTAATTGGACAATTGACTCCAAGGCTATTTCATGGAAAGGTGTGGGCAATCCCTTCGTTATGTCATTCTCAATTAAGCAGATAAAAGGTCTGGAGTTGATTTGATGTGTGGTGCTTGCATTTGGAAGGTTTTGCTGTGAAGTAAACATGCAGTCAGAGGAGCTCTCCATGCAGTTGAAACAAGCCATCCTTAAGCTGCGAAAACAGAAAAAACCCATCCGAGAAATTGCTACAATATTAGGAGTGGCAAAATCTAGAGTTTGGTACATCCTGAGAAAGAAAGAAAACACTGGTGAACTCATCAATGCAAAAAGACCTGGGCGCCCACGGAAGATAACAGTGGTGGATGATCGCAGAATAATCTCCATGGTGAAGAGAAACCCCTTCACAACAGCCAACCAAGTGAACAACACTCTCCAGGAGGTAGGCTTATCAATATCCAAATCTACCATAAAGAGAAGACTGCATGAAAGTAAATACAGAGGGTTCACTGCACGGTGCAAGCCACTCAAAGGCATCAAGAATAAAAAGGCTAGACTGGACATTGCTAAAAAAACATCTAAAAAAGCCAGCACAGTTCTGGAAGAACATTCTTTGGACAGATGAAACCAAGATCAACCTCTACCAGAATGATGGAAAGAGGAAAGTATGGCGAAGGCGTGGTACAGCTCATGATCCAAAGCATGCCCCATCATCTGTAAAACTCGGCGGAGGCAGTGTGATGGCTTGGGCATCCATGGCTGCCAGTGTCACTGGGTCACTAGTGTTTATTGATGATGTGACACAGGACAGAAGCAGCCGAAAGAATTCTGAGGTATTCAGAGACATATTGTGTGCTCAGATCCAGCCAAGTGCAGCAAAACTGATTGTCCATTTGTGGTATGAAACAACGACCAATGACCCAAAACATAAAGCCAAAGCAACCCAGGAGTTTATTAAAGCAAAGAAGTGGAATATTCTTGAATGGCCAAGTCAGTCACCTGATCTCAACCCAATTGAGCATGCATTTCACTTGTTAAAGACTAAACTTCAGACAGAAAGGCCCACAAACAAACAGCAACTGAAAACCACCACAGTGAAGGCCTGGCATCAAAAAGGAGGAAACACAGCGTCTGGTGATGTCCATGAGTTCAAGACTTCATGCAGTTATTGCAAACAAATGGTTTTCAACCAAGTACTAAAAATTAACATTTTATTTAAAATTATTGAATCTGTCCAATTACTTTTGGCCCCTTTAAAAACAGGGTGGCACATGTTAAGGAGCTGAAACTTCTAAACCCTTCATCCAATTTTAATGTGGATACCCTCAAATGAAAGCTGAAAGTCTGAACTTCAACTGCATCTGAATTGTTTTGCTTAAAATTTATTGTGGTAAGGACTATAACCAAAATTAGAAAAATGATGTCTCTGTCCAAATATATATGGACCTAACTGTATATATATATATATATATATATATACATATATACATATATATATATACTCACCTTCCGGCGGCCCACGGACCCAGCCCTGGCCTTTAGCTCCCGCCAGGTCCGTTCCCGGTGATGCTTTGCGGCAATAACCCTGTTGTGAATTCTGTGGCAGAGCTCCCTCCTGTGGTCACAAGTGGTACTTCGGCTGATTCTGTCTGTGAGCTTCCGTTGGTGGAGGAAAGTGGTACTGCGGCTTCTGAGTTTCCTTCCTCAGGTGACGTGGTGAAGTCGTTAGGTGCTGCTCTATTTAACTCCACCTGGTGCTCTGATCCTGGCTTCCAGTCAATGTTCTAGTATTGGACTTGTTTCCTCCTGGATCGTTCCTGTGGCCTGCTGCTCTGCATAGCTAAGTTCCGCTTTTGTTATTTTGTTTGGTGTTTTTTCTGTCCAGCTTGCATATTTGGTTTTTCTGGCTTGCTGGAAGCTCTGGGACGCAGAGGGTGTACCTCTGTGCCGTTAGACGGTACGGAGGGTCTTTTTGCCCCCTTTGCGTGGTTGTTTGTAGGGTTTTGTGTTGACCGCAAAGTTACCTTTCCTATCCTCGCTCTGTTCAGAAAGTCGGGCCTCACTTTGCTAAATCTATTTCATCTCTACGTTTGTCTCTTCATCTTACTCACAGTCATTATTTGTGGGGGGCTGCCTTTTCCTTTGGGGTATTTCTCTGAGGCAAGGTAGGCTTTTTTTTCTATCTTCAGGCTAGCTAGTTTCTCAGGCTGTGCCGAGTTGCATAGGGAGCGTTAGGCGCAATCCACGGCTGCCTTTAGTGTGGTTGGAGAGGATTAGGGATTGCGGTCAGCAGAGTTCCCACGTCTCAGAGCTCGTTCTATGTTTTTGGGTTATTGTCAGATCACTGTATGTGCTCTGACTACTATGTCCATTGTGGTACTGAATTACCTAATCATAACAGTACTGGAAGCCAAAAGTACTAATGATTCCCAATAGAGGGAAAAAGAAGTTCTGAGACCATTTTTTTTTCTTTGCACTGTGATTTGCCTTTTTTTTCCCCTAGACATTTGGGTGGTTCAGGACACAGGTGTGGACATGGATATTCAGGGTCTGTGCTCTTCAATGGATAATCTCGTTATAAATGTGCAAAAGATTCAAGATTTGGTGGTTCAGAATCCTATGTTAGAACCAAGAATTCCTATTCCTGATTTGTTTTATGGTGATAGAGCCAAGTTTGTGAATTTCAAAAATAATTGCAAACTGTTTCTGGCCTTGAAACCTCGCTCCTCTGGTGACCCAGTTCAACATGTTAGAATTATTATTTCTTTTTTGCGTGGCGACCCTCAAGACTGGGCATTTTCCCTTGCGCCAGGAGAAACCAGGGATTCAAGCTTCAGGAGGCTAATTTGCATATTCCAGGTGCCTTCTGGGAGAAGCGAAGTCTCCCTAAGCTAGAAGATCGTTGGGTACAGCCGGGACCAGCTGCTTCGAAAGCATCACCAAACCAGGGATTCAAGCTTCAGGAGGCTAATTTGCATATTCCAGGTGCCTTCTGGGAGAAGCGAAGTCTCCCTAAGCTAGAAGATCGTTGGGTACAGCCGGGACCAGCTGCTTCGAAAGCATCACCAAACCAGGGATTCAAGCTTCAGGAGGCTAATTTGCATATTCCAGGTGCCTTCTGGGAGAAGCGAAGTCTCCCTAAGCTAGAAGATCGTTGGGTACAGCCGGGACCAGCTGCTTCGAAAGCATCACCAAACCAGGGATTCAAGCTTCAGGAGGCTAATTTGCATATTCCAGGTGCCTTCTGGGAGAAGCGAAGTCTCCCTAAGCTAGAAGATCGTTGGGTACAGCCGGGACCAGCTGCTTCGAAAGCATCACCAAACCAGGGATTCAAGCTTCAGGAGGCTAATTTGCATATTCCAGGTGCCTTCTGGGAGAAGCGAAGTCTCCCTAAGCTAGAAGATCGTTGGGTACAGCCGGGACCAGCTGCTTCGAAAGCATCACCAAACCAGGGATTCAAGCTTCAGGAGGCTAATTTGCATATTCCAGGTGCCTTCTGGGAGAAGCGAAGTCTCCCTAAGCTAGAAGATCGTTGGGTACAGCCGGGACCAGCTGCTTCGAAAGCATCACCAAAATTTTTGCCTGTAGGACATTATTGCAAGAGAGCTTGGCTGAGTAGATTACACAAGAAGGAAAACACACAGCAAGTCAGCAGGATCTAGGAGCAACATGGCAGATGTGACAACCTACATGGTGAGCTGCAGCATGTGCTACATGTTCACAGATCGACCAGAAGAAGAATCCAATTTCACCTGTCAGAAGTGTAGACTAGTGGCCCTTTTAGAAGAAAAGGTGCGGGGTCTGGAAGAAAGAATAGCAACTTTGAAACTCATCAAAGAGAATGAAGACTTTCTAGACAGAACAGAAGCATCTCTACTGGTCACAGAAGGTGCAAAAAGTGTCAGAAAACCTCCAAAAGCAGATGAGTGGAAGCATGTGACCAAAAGAAGCAAGAAGACCATGGAGAAATCACCAACCACACAACTGAAGAACCGATATCAAATCTTTGTAGAGGATGAAGATGGCACACCTAAGAATGAAGCAATACCAGCAAGCAAAAAAGAAAAGGGCACACAGCAACAAGTGACAGCAAAAAGTACAGCCAAGAAGCAACGAAGAGTGGTGGTGGTGGGAGACTCGCTACTGAGAGGCACAGAAGCAGCCATCTGCAGACCGGACATAACTGCAAGAGAAGTATGCTGCCTTCCAGGTGCGATGATCAAGGATGTGACCGATAGGATACCAAAGCTCTTCAGCTCCAAGGACGTCCACCCATTTCTTCTGATACATGTTGGCACCAATGACACGGCAAGGAAGGACCTACCGACAATCTGCAAGGACTTTGAAGAGTTGGGGAAGAAAGTAAAGGAACTGGATTCACAGGTAGTTTTTTCTTCTATCCTTCCAGTAGACGGGCATGGCACCAGGAGATGGAACAGGATCCTTGATGCAAACAACTGGCTAAGACGATGGTGCAGACAACAAGGATTTGGATTCCTGGACCATGGTGTGAATTACTGGTATGATGGACTCCTCGCCAGAGACGGACTACACCTCAACAAACCTGGGAAACACACATTCGCCAGAAGACTCGCTACACTCATCAGGAGGGCGTTAAACTAGAAGAAGAGGGGACGGGAAGAAAAACATTAGACTCGAACAAAGACGACCCAGGAAAACATACTCAGAAGGGAGGTAAGAACATTTCTAAAACAATCCACAGTGAGGAGATTGGAACAAAACAAAATCCTCTAAACTGCATGCTCGCAAACGCCAGAAGCCTGACAAACAAGATGGAAGAACTAGAAGCAGAAATATCTACAGGTAACTTTGACATAGTGGGAATAACCGAGACATGGTTAGATGAAAGCTATGACTGGGCAGTTAACTTACAAGGTTACAGTCTGTTTAGAAAGGATCGTAAAAATCGGAGAGGAGGAGGGGTTTGTCTCTATGTAAAGTCTTGTCTAAAGTCCACTTTAAGGGAGGATATTAGCGAAGGGAATGAGGATGTCGAGTCCATATGGGTTGAAATTCATGGAGGGAAAAATGGTAACAAAATTCTCATTGGGGTCTGTTACAAACCCCCAAATATAACAGAAAGCATGGAAAGTCTACTTCTAAAGCAGATAGATGAAGCTGCAACCCATAATGAGGTCCTGGTTATGGGGGACTTTAACTACCCGGATATTAACTGGGAAACAGAAACCTGTGAAACCCATAAAGGCAACAGGTTTCTGCTAATAACCAAGAAAAATTATCTTTCACAATTGGTGCAGAATCCAACCAGAGGAGCAGCACTTTTAGACCTAATACTATCTAATAGACCTGACAGAATAACAAATCTGCAGGTGGTTGGGCATTTAGGAAATAGCGACCACAATATTGTGCAGTTTCACCTGTCTTTCACTAGGGGGACTTGTCAGGGAGTCACAAAAACATTGAACTTTAGGAAGGCAAAGTTTGAACAGCTTAGAGATGCCCTTAATCTGGTAGACTGGGACAATATCCTCAGAAATGAGAATACAGATAATAAATGGGAAATGTTTAAGAACATCCTAAATAGGCAGTGTAAGCGGTTTATACCTTGTGGGAATAAAAGGACTAGAAATAGGAAAAACCCAATGTGGCTAAACAAAGAAGTAAGACAGGCAATTAACAGTAAAAAGAAAGCATTTGCACTACTAAAGCAGGATGGCACCATTGAAGCTCTAAAAAACTATAGGGAGAAAAATACTTTATCTAAAAAACTAATTAAAGCTGCCAAAAAGGAAACAGAGAAGCACATTGCTAAGGAGAGTAAAACTAATCCCAAACTGTTCTTCAACTATATCAATAGTAAAAGAATAAAAACTGAAAATGTAGGCCCCTTAAAAAATAGTGAGGAAAGAATGGTTGTAGATGACGAGGAAAAAGCTAACATATTAAACACCTTCTTCTCCACGGTATTCACGGTGGAAAATGAAATGCTAGGTGATATCCCAAGAAACAATGAAAACCCTATATTAAGGGTCACCAATCTAACCCAAGAAGAGGTGCGAAACCGGCTAAATAAGATTAAAATAGATAAATCTCCGGGTCCGGATGGCATACACCCACGAGTACTAAGAGAACTAAGTAATGTAATAGATAAACCATTATTTCTTATTTTTAGTGACTCTATAGCGACAGGGTCTGTTCCGCAGGACTGGCGCATAGCAAATGTGGTGCCAATATTCAAAAAGGGCTCTAAAAGTGAACCTGGAAATTATAGGCCAGTAAGTCTAACCTCTATTGTTGGTAAAATATTTGAAGGGTTTCTGAGGGATGTTATTCTGGATTATCTCAATGAGAATAACTGTTTAACTCCATATCAGCATGGGTTTATGAGAAATCGCTCCTGTCAAACCAATCTAATCAGTTTTTATGAAGAGGTAAGCTATAGACTGGACCACGGTGAGTCATTGGACGTGGTATATCTCGATTTTTCCAAAGCGTTTGATACCGTGCCGCACAAGAGGTTGGTACACAAAATGAGAATGCTTGGTCTGGGGGAAAATGTGTGTAAATGGGTTAGTAACTGGCTTAGTGATAGAAAGCAGAGGGTGGTTATAAATGGTATAGTCTCTAACTGGGTCGCTGTGACCAGTGGGGTACCGCAGGGGTCAGTATTGGGACCTGTTCTCTTCAACATATTCATTAATGATCTGGTAGAAGGTTTACACAGTAAAATATCGATATTTGCAGATGATACAAAACTATGTAAAGCAGTTAATACAAGAGAAGATAGTATTCTGCTACAGATGGATCTGGATAAGTTGGAAACTTGGGCTGAAAGGTGGCAGATGAGGTTTAACAATGATAAATGTAAGGTTATACACATGGGAAGAGGGAATCAATATCACCATTACACACTGAACGGGAAACCACTGGGTAAATCTGACAGGGAGAAGGACTTGGGGATCCTAGTTAATGATAAACTTACCTGGAGCAGCCAGTGCCAGGCAGCAGCTGCCAAGGCAAACAGGATCATGGGGTGCATTAAAAGAGGTCTGGATACACATGATGAGAGCATTATACTGCCTCTGTACAAATCCCTAGTTAGACCGCACATGGAGTACTGTGTCCAGTTTTGGGCACCGGTGCTCAGGAAGGATATAATGGAACTAGAGAGAGTACAAAGGAGGGCAACAAAATTAATAAAGGGGATGGGAGAACTACAATACCCAGATAGATTAGCGAAATTAGGATTATTTAGTCTAGAAAAAAGACGACTGAGGGGCGATCTAATAACCATGTATAAGTATATAAGGGGACAATACAAATATCTCGCTGAGGATCTGTTTATACCAAGGAAGGTGACGGGCACAAGGGGGCATTCTTTGCGTCTGGAGGAGAGAAGGTTTTTCCACCAACATAGAAGAGGATTCTTTACTGTTAGGGCAGTGAGAATCTGGAATTGCTTGCCTGAGGAGGTGGTGATGGCGAACTCAGTCGAGGGGTTCAAGAGAGGCCTGGATGTCTTCCTGGAGCAGAACAATATTGTATCATACAATTATTAGGTTCTGTAGAAGGACGTAGATCTGGGTATTTATTATGATGGAATATAGGCTGAACTGGATGGACAAATGTCTTTTTTCGGCCTTACTAACTATGTTACTATGTTACTATGTTACTATCCTGCATTAAGTAATATTGATGCGTTTTTCCTGGCGCTCGGATTGCTGTACGATGAACCTAATTCGGTGGATCAGGCAGAGAAAAATTTGCTGGCTCTGTGTCAGGGTCAGGATGAGATTGAGATTTACTGTCAGAAATTTAGAAGGTGGTCCATGCTCACTCAATGGAATGAAGGTGCGCTCGCAGCTATTTTCAGAAAGGGTCTCTCTGAAGCCCTTAAGGATGTCATGGTGGGATTTCCTATGCCTGTTGGTCTAAATGAGTCTATGTCTTTGGCCATTCAGATCGGTCGACGCTTGCGTGAGCGTAAATCTGTGCACCATTTGGCGGTATTATCTGAGCATAAACCTGAGCCTATGCTATGCGATAGGACTTTGACCAGAGTTGAACGGCAAGAACACAGACGTCAGAATGGGCTGTGTTTCTACTGTGGTGATTCCACTCATGCTATCTCTGATTGTCCTAAACGCACTAAGCGGTTCGCTAGGTCTGCCCCCATTGGTACGGTACAGTCAAAATTTCTTCTGTCCGTTACCTTGATCTGCTCTTTGTCATCGTATTCTGTCATGGCATTTGTGGATTCAGGCGCTGCCCTGAATTTGATGGACTTGGAGTATGCTAGGCGTTGTGGGTTTTTCTTGGAGCCCTTGCAGTGTCCTATTCCATTGAGAGGAATTGATGCTACGCCTTTGGCCAAGAATAAGCCTCAGTACTGGACCCAGCTGACCATGTGCATGGCTCCTGCACATCAGGAGCATATTCGCTTTCTGGTGTTGCATAATCTGCATGATGTGGTCGTGTTGGGGTTGCCATGGCTACAGGTCCATAATCCAGTATTAGATTGGAAATCCATGTCTGTGTCCAGCTGGGGTTGTCAGGGGGTACATGGTGATGTCCCATTCCTGTCTATTTCTTCATCCACCCCTTCTGAGGTCCCAGAGTTCTTGTCTGATTACCGGGATGTATTTGATGAGCCCAAGTCCGATGCCCTACCTCCGCATAGGGATTGTGATTGTGCTATCGATTTGATTCCTGGTAGTAAATTTCCAAAAGGTCGACTGTTTAATTTATCTGTACCTGAGCACGCCGCTATGCGGAGTTACGTGAAGGAGTCCTTGGAGAAGGGGCATATTCGCCCGTCATCGTCGCCATTGGGAGCGGGGTTCTTTTTTGTGGCCAAGAAGGATGGTTCGCTGAGACCTTGTATAGATTACCGCCTTCTAAATAAGATCACGGTCAAATTTCAGTACCCCTTGCCGCTGTTATCTGATTTGTTTGCTCGGATTAAGGGGGCTAGTTGGTTCACCAAGATAGATCTTCGTGGTGCATATAATCTTGTGCGTATTAAGCGAGGCGATGAATGGAAAACTGCATTTAATACGCCCGAGGTCCATTTTGAATACCTAGTTATGCCTTTCGGACTTGCCAATGCTCCATCAGTGTTTCAGTCCTTTATGCATGACATCTTCCGAGAGTACCTGGATAAATTCCTGATTGTGTACTTGGATGATATTTTGGTCTTCTCGGATGATTGGGAGTCTCACGTGAAGCAGGTCAGAATGGTGTTCCAGGTCCTGCGTGCTAATTCTTTGTTTGTGAAGGGATCAAAGTGTCTCTTTGGTGTTCAGAAGGTTTCATTTTTGGGGTTCATTTTTTCCCCTTCTACTATCGAGATGGATCCTGTTAAGGTCCAGGCCATCCATGATTGGACTCAGCCGATATCTCTGAAGAGTCTACAAAAGTTCCTGGGCTTTGCTAATTTTTATCGTCGCTTCATCTGCAATTTTTCTAGTATTGCTAAACCATTGACCGATTTGACCAAGAAGGGTGCTGATGTGGTCAATTGGTCTTCTGCTGCTGTGGAAGCTTTTCAAGAGTTGAAGCGTCGTTTTTCTTCTGCCCCTGTGTTATGTCAGCCAGATGTTTCGCTTCCGTTCCAGGTCGAGGTTGATGCTTCTGAAATTGGAGCGGGGGCTGTTTTATCGCAGAGAAGTTCTGATTGCTCGGTGATGAAACCATGCGCCTTCTTTTCCAGGAAGTTTTTGCCTGCTGAGCGAAATTATGATGTTGGCAATTGAGAGTTGCTGGCCATGAAGTGGGCATTCGAGGAGTGGCGTCATTGGCTTGAAGGAGCTAAGCATCGCGTGGTGGTCTTGACTGATCACAAGAACTTGACTTATCTCGAGTCTGCCAAACGGTTGAATCCTAGACAGGCTCGCTGGTCGCTGTTTTTCTCCCGTTTTGACTTTGTGGTTTCGTACCTTCCGGGCTCTAAAAATGTGAAGGCGGATGCCCTGTCTAGGAGTTTTGTGCCCGACTCTCCGGGTTTATCTGAGCCGGCGGGTATTCTCAAAGAGGGAGTAATTGTGTCTGCCATCTCCCCTGATTTGCGGCGGGTGCTGCAAAAATTTCAGGCTAATAAACCTGATCGTTGCCCAGCGGAGAAACTGTTTGTCCCTGATAGATGGACGAATAGAGTTATCTCTGAGGTTCATTGTTCGGTGTTGGCTGGTCATCCTGGAATCTTTGGTACCAGAGAGTTAGTGGCTAGATCCTTTTGGTGGCCATCTCTGTCACGGGATGTGCGTTCTTTTGTGCAGTCCTGTTGGATTTGTGCTCGGGCTAAGCCCTGCTGTTCTCGTGCCAGTGGGTTGCTTTTGCCCTTGCTGGTCCCGAAGAGGCCTTGGACACATATCTCTATGGATTTTATTTCAGATCTTCCCGTCTCTCAAAAAATGTCAGTCATTTGGGTGGTTTGTGATCGCTTCTCTAAGATGGTCCATTTGGTACCCTTGTCTAAATTACCTTCCTCCTCTGATTTGGTGCCATTGTTCTTCCAGCATGTGGTTAGTTTACATGGCATTCCGGAGAATATCGTTTCTGACAGAGGTTCCCAGTTTGTTTCGAGGTTTTGGCGAGCCTTTTGTGCTAGGATGGGCATTGACTTGTCTTTTTCCTCGGCTTTCCACCCTCAGACTAATGGCCAGACCGAACGAACCAATCAGACCTTGGAAACATATCTGAGATGCTTTGTTTCTGCTGATCAGGATGACTGGGTGTCCTTTTTGCCTTTGGCTGAGTTCGCCCTTAATAATCGGGCCAGCTCGGCTACCTTGGTTTCGCCGTTTTTCTGCAACTCTGGGTTCCATCCTCGTTTCTCTTCAGGGCAGGTTGAGTCTTCTGACTGTCCTGGTGTGGATACTGTGGTGGACAGGTTGCAGCAGATCTGGACTCATGTAGTGCACAATTTGACCTTGTCCCAGGAGAAGGCTCAACGTTTCGCTAATCGCAGACGCTGTGTGGGTCCCCGACTTCGTGTTGGGGATTTGGTTTGGTTGTCATCTCGTCATATTCCTATGAAGGTTTCCTCTCCTAAATTTAAGCCTCGTTTCATTGGTCCATATAGGATTTCTGAGGTTCTTAATCCTGTGTCTTTTCGTTTGACCCTTCCAGATTCTTTTTCCATCCATAACGTATTCCATAGGTCATTGTTGCGGAGATACGTGGCACCTATGGTTCCATCTGTTGATCCTCCTGCCCCGGTTTTGGTGGAGGGGGAGTTGGAGTATATTGTGGAGAAGATTTTGGATTCTCGTGTTTCGAGACGGAAACTCCAGTATCTGGTTAAGTGGAAGGGTTATGCTCAGGAAGATAATTCCTGGGTCTTTGCCTCTGATGTCCATGCTCCCGATCTTGTTCGTGCCTTTCATATGGCTCATCCTGGTCGTTCTGGGGGTTCTGGTGAGGGTTCGGTGACCCCTCCTCAAGGGGGGGGTACTGTTGTAAATTCTGTGGCAGAGCTCCCTCCTGTGGTCACAAGTGGTACTTCGGCTCATTCTGTCTGTGAGCTTCCGTTGGTGGAGGAGAGTGGTACTGCGGCTTCTGAGTTTCCTTCCTCAGGTGATGTGGTGAAGTCGTTAGGTGCTGCTCTATTTAACTCCACCTGGTGCTCTGATCCTGGCTTCCAGTCAATGTTCTAGTATTGGACTTGTTTCCTCCTGGATCGTTCCTGTGGCCTGCTGCTCTGCATAGCTAAGTTCCGCTTTTGTTATTTTGTTTGCTGTTTTTTCTGTCCAGCTTGCATATTTGGTTTTTCTGGCTTGCTGGAAGCTCTGGGACGCAGAGGGTGTACCTCTGTGCCGTTAGATGGTACGGAGGGTCTTTTTGCCCCCTTTGCGTGGTTGTTTGTAGGGTTTTGTGTTGACCGCAAAGTTACCTTTCCTATCCTCGCTCTGTTCAGAAAGTCGGGCCTCACTTTGCTAAATCTATTTCATCTCTACGTTTGTCTCTTCATCTTACTCACAGTCATTATTTGTGGGGGGCTGCCTTTTCCTTTGGGGTATTTCTCTGAGACAAGGTAGGCTTTTTTTTCTATCTTCAGGCTAGCTAGTTTCTCAGGCTGTGCCGAGTTGCATAGGGAGCGTTAGGCGCAATCCACGGCTGCCTTTAGTGTGGTTGGAGAGGATTAGGGATTGCGGTCAGCAGAGTTCCCACGTCTCAGAGCTCGTTCTATGTTTTTGGGTTATTGTCAGATCACTGTATGTGCTCTGACTACTATGTCCATTGTGGTACTGAATTACCTAATCATAACATAACCCGTGATGATGTAGCGGTCTCGTGAGACCGCTACGTCATCTGGGGTCATTACCGCAAAGCATTACTGGGATCAGAGCATTGCGAAGAGCGGGAAAAGCTGTCGGGGATGCCGGAAAGTGAGAATATCATGATTTTTTAATTATTATTATTTTTAACATATCTTTTTACTATTGATGCTGCATAGTATATTGCCCAGTGACGTAGCATATTGCCTAGTGACGTAGTATATTGTCCAGCCACGTAGTATATTGCCCAGACACGTAGTATATTGCCCAGTGACGTAGTATATTGCACAGCCACGTAGTATATTGCCCAGCCACGTAGTATATTGCCCAGTCACGTAGTATATTGCCCAGTGACATAGTATATTGCCCAGCTACGTAGTATATTGCCCAGTCACGTAGTATATTGCCCAGTCACGTAGTATATTGCCCAGCCATATAGTATATTGCCCAGCCACGTAGTATATTGCCAAGCCATGTAGTATATTGGCCAGCCATATAGTATATTGCCCAGCCACGTAGTATATTGCCCAGCCATGTAGTATATTGGCCAGTTACGTAGTATATTGCCCAGTCACGTAGTATATTGGCCAGCCACGTAGTATATTGCCCAGTTACGTAGTATATTACTGTTAAGTCCTTCTCAGTCCCTGGCTTACTAGAGGTAGGGATCCTGAGTAAATGACACGCAAACAAGGTATTGTGTGATCATATACAGGGGAAGCCCAGGAGCACATCTCTCTCTCTGGGCTTTGCCCTCCCTTTATATAGAAAAGAATTATACTTTTACAGACATGCGCACAAGCGCTCATATTTCACTATCTCTTACATAAACAATCTATACCAGTCTTTATCAGTAGAAAGTTACATCATCTGGAAGGTGAATAAAGGCTGCTATTGAAAGAAGGAATGCACACATGATTACTTCCATAAAAGGAAATGTCAAGTCAGCAGAAATGTATCTTGTTGTAAGCGAGATTTCTCAGGAAGAAGACAAGATGGATTGTTTTAGTTCAGTCTGATCTCCACAATTCCCCCCTTTGACATTTTCTTTTATTTATTTTATTACCACAGGGCCAAAGACAAAGCCTTTATTTGGTATTACACATGTACATGCTTGTATTCAATAAGAGAATCAAATCTAGTATTAATTCTTCCGTTTAACTCTCGCAACCTTTTCTTTGTTTTGCAATAAGTAATGGGTACAGATCCAACAATCTGTCAGGGTTTGTGTATTGTTTAACAAGTCATGCACTAATTTTCTATGATGTTGTACGAATCTATTGTTCAAAGGGGCTAGAGAATTCAGTCTATCCCACGCCTCCGTTGAGGTTATCATTATTAACATCAATATCATGAGTTTATACTGCTTTTCTTGCAATGGCTTGCATGTATCCATGATGCCTTTCCTTCAAGCTTGACTGATGTAGGTGTTGTCAACAGGACTTGGAAGGGTCCGTCAAACCTTGGTTCTAGAGCCTTTCTGGTGTGTCTTTTTACATAGACTTGATCACCTGGTTCCAACTTGTGACTTCCTTCTGTGTTGTCAGGATCTGGAAGGGAAGCAAAAACTTGTGCATGCACCTTAGTTAATTGTTTCTGAAGATTTTGCACATAAGAAGTCAATGACTCAATATTTAACACAAGTTGCTGTGGAAAATAACATCCTAAATTGGCAGTCCTGCCAAACAAAATTTCATATGGAGACAGTTTAGTCTTACCCCTTGGGGTATTGCGTATTGAGTAAAGGGCCAGTGAAAGGCATTCTGTCCAAGGCTTTCCTGTTTCAGCCATGGCTTTCTGTATTTTTAATTTTAAAGTTCCATTCATGCGTTCTACCTTACCAGAACTTTGAGGATGATACGGAGTGTGTAACTGACTTTCAACACCCAACATTTTCAGTACATTTTGAAATATTTCTCCAGTAAAATGAGTACCCCTATCTGACTCGATCACTTCAGGGAGACCGTAACGGGGTATCAGTTCGGCAACTAGCTTTACAGCAGTGTTTTTAGCTGAAGCCTTCCGAACTGGATAGGCCTCTGGCCACCCCGAGAACATGTCCACACATACCAACACATACTCATACCCATTACTTTTTGGCAGCTGGATAAAGTCTATTTGTAATCGCTGAAACGGGTAGAGAGGTCGGACGTGGTGCTTCATAGGGGTCTTTGCTGTCTGTCCGGGATTATGTGTCAGGCATATAGCGCATGCAGCACAATAGTCTCTTGCATAGTTGCCAAAACCTGGAGCCAACCAGACTTGCTTTGCCAGTAGTGTCATTGCATTTGCAGACACATGCGTAGGGTGATGTAATCCACCAACTACTATCGGGTACCAGGCTCTAGGTAGACATATTAGTCCATCTTTCTTCCAAATTCCCGCTTGTTCTTCTGCCCCTTCCTTTTTCCACCTGTCCCTCTCCTCTTCTCCTGCATCTTCCTGTGCTTGTCTCAGTCTATCTTCAGTATTTTCTGTGAGGTTTACAGTATGAACCTGTTGTAAGGGTTTGACTGCTGCTGCTTTGGCTGCTTTATCAGCCCTATCATTTCCCCTAGATTCCCTAGTGTCGAGTCTCACATGTGCAGCTACCTTGATTACTGCTACTTCTTTTGTTTCTTGTGCAGCCTCTAAGATCTGTTTGATCAGAGAAGTATGTTTTACAGGTTGTCCTGACGCTGTCATGTAACCTCTAGCTCTCCAGATTACTCCAAAATCAAACACAATACCATGTGCATACCTAGAATCAGTGTATATATTAGCTGTCTGGTTCTCAGCTATTTTAAGAGCTTCAATCAATGCTGTTAGTTCTGCTTCTTGTGCAGACTGTTTCGGTGGAAGTGGTTCTGCTTTGAGAGTTTCAGATTCTGACACAACTGCATACCCTGTATGGAAGTTACCTGTGTCATCTGCAAACCTACTACCATCTATAAACAGCTCTAAATCTGGATTTTGAAGTGGTGTTTCGGATACATTGGGTAAGCCTACCGTTTCTTGTAAAATGAGCTCTGTACAATCATGTGTGTCTGTAGGGAAAAAATTTGTGTGTGTATCAGTGTCCTTATTCCCCCCTTCAGACTCGAGAGGTAGCAGTGTAGCTAAATTGAGAGTCTGAAGCCTAGCAAATGTGATAGTAGAGGGGAGCAGCAAAGAACACTGCAGCCGCAAATGTCTGGCCATGGAAATGTGTTTTGGTTGGACCTGGTTTAATATCCCATAAACATCATGTGTAGTTTGAACTGTGAGTGGATACTCTAGGACAATTTCTGATGCTTTGTCCAACAATAGTGAGACAGCAACAACTACACGTACACAGGTTGGCGCTGCTCTAGCTACGGGATCTAACCTTGCTGAAAGATATGCAATTGGTCTTTGTTTCCCTGCATGCTTCTGGGTAAGAACTCCTGTAGCATGGGAATCAACTTCTGCAGCCATAAGCTGAAACGGTTTGGTGTAGTCTGGTAGCCCTAACGCTGGAGCTGAAACAAGGGCATCTTTTAATTGTTGGAACGAAATCTGACCTTCTTTTGTCAACAAATAAGGTTCACTTTTTACACAGTCATACAGTGGTTGCATTAGTTGACTTGCATGTATAATCCATTGTCTACAATGAGACACTATTCCTAAAAATGCTCGTAGCTGTTTATGATTTCTAGGCTCATTCATCTGTCTTATTGCTTCAGTTCTTTGTGGTGTAAGATGCTTTTTACCTTGAGAAATGCAATGACCTAGAAAGACCACTTTGGTCTGACAAACTTGTAGCTTTTGTCTATTCACTTTACACCCTTCTTTTTCTAAAAAACATAGTAAACTCACAGTGGACCTTTCTGCAGTTTCTAGATCTGGGCAGCAAAGTAGTAGGTCATCCACATACTGCAAAATTACTACCTGTGGTTCGGGTTCAAACCTCTGAAGGACTGTTTGTAGGGCATTTGAATAAAGAGTAGGGGAGTGTATCATTCCCTGTGGAAGGCGTGTCCACGCCAACTGTTTGCCCTTAAATGTAAATGCAAACAAATGCCAACTATCTTGGTGTAAAGGAACCGAGAAAAATGCATTTGAAAGATCTATTACAGTAAATACTTGAGAACTGGCTGGTATCTGTGATAGTAACGTATGAGGATTGGGTACAACTGGGGTGATTGGATCTAGAACTTTGTTTATTTCTCTTAAATCATGTACCATACGATATTTGGGCATAGAACTCTTATCAAGAGTTCTCTTTTTGACTGGATACAGAGGAGTGTTAGCAGGTGATTGTATCTCTACCAAAACTCCTTTCTCTTTATATCCCTCTATCTGTTTTGTAATCGCTAGTTCCTGCTGGGCACTCACAGGGTATTGTCTGAGCTGTGGGAGAACAGTTCCTGGTTGCACAGATAGTTTTACAGGAGAGATATGCAATAGTCCCACATCGGTGTCACCCTGTGCCCACAGTGTTTCTGGGACCATTGAGAGGTCTAGATCTGTGGTGTACTCTTTTTCTTCAGCATAATCCTCAAAAGCCTGAATTCTAACATATTGTTCTAATGTTTCTGCATCATCAGGGATAGTCAGTATAACTGTGCCATCTTCCCTAAAATTGATGTTAGCTTCTAATTTCTTTAGGACATCAGTTCCTAACAAACATGTTGGGGCACCTCTGGCATACAAAAATCTGGATGCAAAACATTTAGGTCCTAATGAGACCTCTAGGGGCACAGTATATGGCAGTGTTCGAATTACCCCATCATAACCCTCAGCAAAAGTTGTTTGTTCTGAAATATCTTCCGGATTTGGAAGAAAATCTTGATTCAAAATTGAGGAAGTTGCACCTGTATCTATCAAAAATGGAATCTCTCTCCCCCCCACATTCACCTGTATCATAGGTCTTCTAGCTGGTAGGGAAGTTTGTAACACATCGAGTCAATCTGAATCTGGTATGGGACCATCTATGATGGTAGATTTCTGCTGGTTGTCCGTTTGGGGAGGGTTATTTCTGGGAACAAATTTGCCTGACTTTATATCTGCCAACTTCTTCCTGCACTCTCTTTGGAAATGACCTGGCTTTTTACAGTAGTGGCAAGGAAAGTTGTGTCTCACTCTTCCTCCTGTATTAGCTTGTGCTATTCTAACAGGCTTACGATTCTCTCTCATATCCATGACTATTCCTAAACATCGTTGTTTCACAATATTTGGTTGTTCAATTGTTCTCCAATCTGGAGTAGAGGATTTAAATTTTTCTCTGATTTTCGGATCTAGCCCCTCTATTAATTGTTTTGTAAAAAGTCTCCTTACTGAAGCATCAGTCAAATCCAATCCTTCATCCCTAAAGCTATTTTCTAATTCTTGACTATATTCTTCAATACTTTGCCCAAATTTCTGCATAATCACACCCGTAGATCCCCTTTCCCTCTGTTTTTCTCTCATGAAAATTATTAATGCCTCTGTGAACTGGGTACCTGATGCTTCTGTCTGTAAGGCACCCCCTTCTGCCACTGGTCTATTGGGCTGTAGGTGTGTCAATAATTCCTGAAAAAGTCCGGGGGACATTTTCATTCTACATAATTCTTCCCCGTCCGCCCAGACCCCAGCATGAGTCTGCATGATTTGTTGTATGTATTGTGCAAATCGGATGGGATATTGAGTGGGATCAGGCGCATTATGCAGGAGGGACATACCTTCAGCAGGGGACCAAGGAAAATACTGTCGGGTCTGGTGATATCTAGTTCCCATTACCCCGTCAGCACCAGGTTCCCTAAAGGGTCTTGGTACTACCCTAACAGGGGCAAGTACAGCGCCATGTCTAGGTGTACCACAGACTAGGCAATCATTTCTCCAATCTGGATTTTGTTGTCCACAGTGTGAACATACCCATCCTCCTACCCCACCAAGATTGGGATACAAGGCTGGAAATTGTTTTCCTCCTTCTGCTCCTCCAGATGGTACAAATGATTGGGCTTTTGGATCTAGGTAAGGTGGTGGGATTATGTCACAACTTTTTCCCTTCCCCATAATCCATTTGGAAGTGTCTGGATCATACTTCCAATTCTCCTCTTTAGCTGTTTTTGAGACCTCTATCATACAGTGTATGATTTCTTCCCACCCATTGTCTTTGATAATTCCACCTCGTTCTTTACTCAGTCTTTCCCATTCAGTGCTAAACATAAGTGCTTCTGAAATTCCCAATTTTTCTCTTACCCTTCTAATCTGACTTCTGACTGTCTTCCCACATCTTTCCTGTATGATATCTGCTGCTTCCACTTGTCCTAAGACGGTTTTTGTCTGTTTATTTCCCATTTTTCTTTTTTTTTTTTCAATATTAGCTATTTCTACCCCAGGTGACGTTTGGACAATCACTTATCCTAGGTGATGTCTCGTTGCCTTCTCTCCTAGGGAGCTAAAATATTGAAGGGCTGATCTGCTCCATTCTTTCTAATGTGCAGAATGTACATAAGTGCTATTATGCACGCAAACAGACCCAGCAACACCATACAGATCACAAAACTTTCTGTGTCAGTTAGCATACTTGTCCCAGGCTCATGGACCCGCGTCCTGGGCTCATTCTATCAAACCTTATCCAGAAATGAAGGAGGTTAAGCACTTAAATGAGAGTCAAGCATGGGCGGAGGTCTCCCAGAAAGGACGCAACCACATGACCCAGTTAGGCTGACTTCCGTGTATAAGGCTTATACCCCAACTATTTCGGCTTATTTTTCTACGCACTTTTGCTCTTCTTTCACAACATACCACAACCTTAACACTGTTCACACACTGCCAGGGACAGGACTCATAAATCTATACAATATAGTAACCCGAGTTTTATAGGTATCTACTCACTACTAGACTAACCCAGCGTGACACGGCTCATAGAGATCTTTCGGATAATACAAGGCAGATAAAAGAGAACTAATAATGTCTCTTACCTGGCCAGGTTTTTCAGTTCATTTGCCGTCCATTATCCCAGATCTCCATTGTCCGTATCCGCAGGTGAATCTCGAGCAAATACTCTCATCTCGGGTCCCCGTTCGGTGCGCCAAAGAAATGTTAAGTCCTTCTCAGTCCCTGGCTTACTAGAGGTAGGGATCCTGAGTAAATGACACGCAAACAAGGTATTGTGTGATCATATACAGGGGAAGCCCAGGAGCACATCTCTCTCTCTGGGCTTTGCCCTCCCTTTATATAGAAAAGAATTATACTTTTACAGACATGCGCACAAGCGCTCATATTTCACTATCTCTTACATAAACAATCTATACCAGTCTTTATCAGTAGAAAGTTACATCATCTGGAAGGTGAATAAAGGCTGCTATTGAAAGAAGGAATGCACACATGATTACTTCCATAAAAGGAAATGTCAAGTCAGCAGAAATGTATCTTGTTGTAAGCGAGATTTCTCAGGAAGAAGACAAGATGGATTGTTTTAGTTCAGTCTGATCTCCACAATTACCTAGTGACATAGTATATTGCCTAGTGACGTAGTTTATTGCGCAGCCACGTAGTATATTGGCCAGTTACGTAGTATATTGCCCAGTCACGTAGCATATTGCGCAGCCACGTAGTATATTGCCCAGTCACGTAGTATATTGCCCAGTTATGTAGTATATTGCCCAGTGATGTAGTATATCCCACAGCAACGTAGTATACAGCACAGAGCCACGTAATATATTGGCCAGTAACGTAGTATATTGCCGAGTGACGTAG
Organism: Ranitomeya imitator; assembly: GCF_032444005.1. NCBI lineage: Eukaryota > Metazoa > Chordata > Amphibia > Anura > Dendrobatidae > Ranitomeya > Ranitomeya imitator. Next base: position 226,779,463 of record NC_091284.1, read on the forward strand.
TATACACCACAGAGCCACATAGTATATTGCACAGCAAAGTAGTATACAGCACAGAGCCACGTAGTATATTGCCCAGTCACATAGTATATTGCCGAGCTACGTAGTATATTGCCCAGCCAGGTTTGTCACAGGTGAAAAAATAAAAAATTAATGGAGCGCCCCCAGACACAGGGCCACGAGTTCTTGGTACCGGGCCTCTCTGGTTCGGTTCTGAGGCTGTCACGGTGGCTAGACCCAGTCTGCGACCCTGCTAAGGGGCGTCCAATAAAGGTGGTGCAGTCTATCAGGGATTTGTGACGCCACCTGTGGTGTTCGGTCAGGGTGACCGACGCTGCTGTGGGGTCCGCTGGGGTGATGAAATGGCAGCTGGATGGTATACCTTCCCACAGGTTAAGTATGTCCCCAGGGCTTCCCAGTAAGGTGGATGGTGATGGTGTGAGGTGCAGTCAATAACGAGGACACAAGGTTGCAGTCTCTTTACCTCTTTACTGAAGACTTCAGGATCCTCAATCCAGAGCACGCTTAACAGGGCTATCTGAGACCGGCCGGTCCGATGGGCACATCCAAAGTTTCCTTCGCAGGTGGAAATCAGTGCCTACCACTAGCGCCTGTGTGTTGTAGTGCTACCCTGCTGAGCATTTGGAATAGTCCTCACAACTGCTGTTCTCGTTCGTTCGTTCTTTCTAATTCTCTCTCGCTTGTTCCAGATGTTACTAGTTTCTTGTCCCCCAGGTATGTTATGGCTAGGACGCACCCATATGACAGGAAGGCTCGGAGCTCTTCCGGGACCCTAGAGACGCCCCTCTCCACGCGTTGCCCCCTATGTCTTCGTAGGAAATTTAAGGTAGACAGCCAACCTATAATTAACTGTCCTGCGGAGTTTGAAGTAAGGCCTAGAGTCAGTTACTCCCGCGGTGTTCGGGCCACCGGCTACGCGCCTCAGCAGGATGTTGCCTCGGTCTCACGGCACGACTCCTACTGGTTCTCTTTTGTGCTTGATCCCGTTTCTCACTGTTCCACAATATCCTTCCCTTCGTGTCTCTCTCTTAGGATACCACCGCGGGGGTGCAGGCGCGGTTCCGTATCGTTCTGCTCTGTTCGCTAGGCACCTGCCAGGTTCCCACGCCTGACAGGGACCCCCCTGTGGCTTCTCCCTGCAACACCCCCTGCCACGGGATGTTGCCTGAATCCAACCCAGTCAGCTTCTGACTAACTTCCTATCCAACCCCTAGTTTTACCAGTGTGAGGAGTGGCCCAATAAATAAAGCCTTTTTCTCCCCCTAGTGGCCGGAGTGTGAAGTGTAATGTGTGCTGGTGATACCTGGTCAGTAGAATTCCTTCAGTGCCATCAGACGTACCATCACTCCCCTTAGTGGCAGAGTGTCATACTGCAACAACGAGATCTCTGGGGCACTGCACTAACATATATTCACCTTTTCGAAAGCCCCTTGTAGTCCACGGCAGCTTCCAGTCCCAGCGTTGGTATGGGCGCAGGACCTGTGATGACGTCGCGTGTTATGGCTGGCAATCAGGCAACACAGCGTGCAGTAATCAGCGCACATACAGAGATCTGGCAATAACCAAAAACAATAGGACGAGCTCTGAGACGTGGAATCTCTGTAGACTGCAGTACCTGATCTATCCTCACACAACTATAAGCAGCAGTGGATTGCGCCTATCACTACCTATGCAACTCGACACTGCCTGAGGAGCTGACTAGCCTGAAGATAGAAATACAAGCCTGACTTACCTCAAAGAAATACCCCAAAGGAATAGGCAGCCCCCCACATATAATGACTGTTAGCAAGATGAAAAGACAAACGTAGGAATGAAATAGATTCAGCAAAGTGAGGCCCGATATTCTAGACAGAGCGAGGATAGCAAAGAGAACTATGCAGTCTACAAAAAACCCTAAAACGAAAACCACGCAAAGGGGCAAAAAGACCCACCGTGCCGAACTAACAGCACGGCGGTGCACCCCTTTGCTTCTCAGAGCTTCCAGCAAAAGTTAATAGCAAGCTGGACAGAAAAAACAGAAAACAAACTAGAAGCACTTATCTAGCAGAGCAGCAGGCCCAAGGAAAGATGCAGTAGCTCAGATCCAACACTGGAACATTGACAAGGAGCAAGGAAGACAGACTCAGGTGGAGCTAAATAGCAAGGCAGCCAACGAGCTCACCAAAACACCTGAGGGAGGAAGCCCAGAGACTGCAATACCACTTGTGACCACAGAAGTGAACTCAGCCACAGAATTCACAACAGTACCCCCCCCCCTTGAGGAGGGGTCACCGAACCCTCACCAGAACCCCCAGGCCGACCAGGATGAGCCACATGAAAGGCACGAACAAGATCTGGGGCATGGACATCAGAGGCAAAAACCCAGGAATTATCTTCCTGAGCATAACCCTTCCATTTGACCAGATACTGGAGTTTCCGTCTAGAGACACGAGAATCCAAAATCTTCTCCACAATATACTCCAATTCCCCCTCCACCAAAACAGGGGCAGGAGGCTCCACAGATGGAACCATAGGTGCCACGTATCTCCTCAACAACGACCTATGGAATACATTATGTATGGAAAAGGAGTCTGGGAGGGTCAGACGAAAAGACACCGGATTGAGAATCTCAGAAATCCTATACGGACCAATAAAACGAGGTTTAAATTTAGGAGAGGAAACCTTCATAGGAATATGACGAGAAGATAACCAAACCAGATCCCCAACACGAAGTCGGGGTCCCACACGGCGTCTGCGATTAGCGAAAAGCTGAGCCTTCTCCTGGGACAAGGTCAAATTGTCCACTACCTGAGTCCAGATCTGCTGCAACCTGTCCACCACAGAATCCACACCAGGACAGTCCGAAGACTCAACCTGTCCTGAAGAGAAACGAGGATGGAACCCAGAATTGCAGAAAAATGGAGAGACCAAGGTAGCCGAGCTGGCCCGATTATTAAGGGCGAACTCAGCCAACGGCAAAAATGACACCCAATCATCCTGGTCAGCGGAAACAAAACATCTCAGATATGTTTCCAAGGTCTGATTGGTTCGTTCGGTCTGGCCATTAGTCTGAGGATGGAAGGCCGAGGAGAAAGATAGGTCAATGCCCATCCTACCACAAAAGGCTCGCCAGAACCTCGAGACAAACTGGGAACCTCTGTCAGAAACAATATTCTCAGGAATGCCATGTAAACGAACCACATGCTGGAAGAACAAAGGCACCAAATCAGAGGAGGAAGGCAATTTAACCAAGGGCACCAGATGGACCATTTTAGAAAAGCGATCACAGACCACCCAAATGACCGACATTTTTTGAGAGACGGGAAGGTCAGAAATGAAATCCATCGAAATATGTGTCCAAGGCCTCTTCGGGACCGGCAAGGGCAAAAGCAACCCACTGGCACGTGAACAGCAGGGCTTAGCCCTAGCACAAATTCCACAGGACTGCACAAAAGCACGCACATCCCGTGACAGAGACGGCCACCAGAAGGATCTAGCAACCAACTCCCTGGTACCAAAGATTCCTGGATGACCGGCCAGCACCAAACAATGAAGTTCAGAGATAACTTTACTAGTCCACCTATCAGGGACGAACAGTTTCTCGGCCGGACAACGATCAGGTTTATTAGCCTGAAATTTCTGCAACACTCTCCGCAAATCAGAAGAGATGGCAGACACAATGACTCCTTCCTTGAGGATACTCGCCGGCTCAGATAACCCCGGAGAGTCGGGCACAAAACTCCTAGACAGAGCATCCGCCTTCACATTTTTAGAACCCGGAAGGTATGAAATCACAAAATCAAAACGAGCAAAAAATAACGACCAACGGGCCTGTCTAGGATTCAAGCGCTTGGCAGACTCAAGATAAGTAAGGTTCTTATGATCAGTCAAAACCACCACGCGATGCTTAGCACCCTCAAGCCAATGACGCCACTCCTCGAATGCCCACTTCATGGCCAGCAACTCTCGGTTGCCCACATCATAATTACGCTCAGCAGCAGAAAATTTCCTGGAAAAGAAAGCACATGGTTTGAACACTGAGCAACCAGAACCTCTCTGTGACAAAACCGCCCCTGCACCAATCTCAGAAGCATCAACCTCGACCTGGAACGGAAGAGAAACATCAGGTTGACACAACACAGGGGCACAGCAAAAACGACGCTTCAACTCCTGAAAAGCTTCCACGGCAGCAGAAGACCAATTAACCAAATCAGCACCCTTCTTGGTCAAATCGGTCAATGGTCTGGCAATGCTAGAAAAATTACAGATGAAGCGACGATAAAAATTAGCAAAGCCCAGGAATTTCTGCAGACTTTTTAGAGATGTCGGCTGAGTCCAATCCTGGATGGCCTGAACCTTAACTGGATCCATCTCGATAGTAGAAGGGGAAAAGATGAACCCCAAAAATGAAACTTTCTGCACACCGAAGAGACACTTTGATCCCTTCACGAACAAGGAATTAGCACGCAGTACCTGGAAAACCATTCTGACTTGCTTCACATGAGACTCCCAATCATCTGAGAAGATCAAAATGTCATCCAAGTAAACAATCAAGAATTTATCCAGATACTCACGGAAAATGTCATGCATAAAAGACTGAAAAACAGATGGAGCATTGGCAAGTCCGAACGGCATCACCAGATACTCAAAATGACCCTCGGGCGTATTAAATGCCGTTTTCCATTCATCTCCCTGCCTGATTCTCACCAGATTATACGCACCACGAAGATCAATCTTAGTAAACCAACTAGCCCCCTTAATCCGAGCAAACAAGTCAGAAATCAATGGCAAGGGATACTGAAACTTAACAGTGATCTTATTAAGAAGGCGGTAATCAATACACGGTCTTAGCGAACCATCCTTCTTGGCTACAAAAAAGAACCCTGCTCCCAATGGTGACGACGATGGGCGAATATGTCCCTTCTCCAGGGACTCCTTCACATAACTGCGCATAGCGGTGTGTTCAGGTACGGACAAATTAAATAAACGACCCTTAGGGAATTTACTACCAGGAATCAAATCGATAGCACAATCACAATTCCTATGCGGAGGTAGGGCATCAGACTTGGACTCTTCAAATACATCCTGAAAGTCCGACAAGAACTCTGGGATGTCAGAAGGAATGGATGACGAAATAGACAAAAATGGAACATCACCATGTACTCCCTGACAACCCCAGCTGGTTACCGACATAGAGTTCCAATCCAATACTGGATTATGGGTTTGTAGCCATGGCAACCCCAACACGACCACATCATGCAAATTATGCAGTACCAGAAAGCGAATAACTTCCTGATGTGCAGGAGCCATGCACATGGTCAGCTGGGCCCAGTACTGAGGCTTATTCTTGGCCAAAGGTGTAGCATCAATTCCTCTCAACGGAATAGGACACCGCAAAAGCTCCAAGAAAAATCCACAACGTTTAGCATAATCCAAATCCATCAGATTCAGGGCAGCGCCTGAATCCACAAACGCCATGACAGAATACGATGACAAAGAGCACATTAAGGTAATGGACAAAAGGAATTTGGACTGTACAATACCAATAACGGCAGAGCTATCGAACCGCCTAGTGCGTTTAGGACAATTAGAAATAGCATGAGTAGAATCACCACAATAGAAACACAGTCTGTTCAGACGTCTGTGTTCTTGCCGTTCTACTTTAGTCATAGTCCTGTCGCACTGCATAGGCTCAGGTTTACTCTCAGACAATACCGCCAGATGGTGCACAGATTTACGCTCGCGCAAGCGACGACCGATCTGATTGGCCAAGGACATAGACTCATTCAAACCAGCAGGCATAGGAAATCCCACCATTACATCCTTAAGAGCTTCAGAGAGACCCTTTCTGAACAAAGCCGCTAGTGCAGATTCATTCCACAGAGTGAGTACTGACCACTTCCTAAATTTCTGACAATATACTTCTACATCATCCTGACCCTGGCATAAAGCCAGCAGATTTTTCTCAGCCTGATCCACTGAATTAGGCTCATCGTAAAGCAATCCCAGCGCCTGGAAAAATGCATCAACATTACTCAATGCAGAATCTCCTGGTGCAAGAGAAAACGCCCAGTCCTGTGGGTCGCCGCGCAAAAAAGAAATAATAATCAAAACCTGTTGAATAGGATTACCAGAAGAATGAGGTTTCAAGGCCAAAAATAGCTTACAATTATTTCTGAAGCTCAGGAACTTAGTTCTGTCACCAAAAAACAAATCAGGAATCGGAATTCTTGGTTCTAGCATCGATTTCTGATCAATAGTATCTTGAATCTCTTGTACATTTACAACGAGATTATCCATTGAGGAGCACAGAGCCTGAATATCCATGTCCACAGCTGTGTCCTGAAGCACTCTAATGTCTAGGGGAAAAAAAAGACTGAAGACAGAGCTAAGAAAAAAAAATGATGTCAGGATTTCTTTTTTCCCTCTATTGGGAATCATTGGTATGGCTCCTTGTACTGTTATGGCTGGCAATCAGGCAACACAGCGTGCAGTAATCAGCGCACATACAGAGATCTGGCAATAACCAAAAACAATAGGACGAGCTCTGAGACGTGGAATCTCTGTAGACTGCAGTACCTGATCTATCCTCACACAACTATAAGCAGCAGTGGATTGCGCCTATCACTACCTATGCAACTCGACACTGCCTGAGGAGCTGACTAGCCTGAAGATAGAAATACAAGCCTGACTTACCTCAGAGAAATACCCCAAAGGAATAGGCAGCCCCCCACATATAATGACTGTTAGCAAGATGAAAAGACAAACGTAGGAATGAAATAGATTCAGCAAAGTGAGGCCCGATATTCTAGACAGAGCGAGGATAGCAAAGAGAACTATGCAGTCTACAAAAAACCCTAAAACGAAAACCACGCAAAGGGGCAAAAAGACCCACCGTGCCGAACTAACAGCACGGCGGTGCACCCCTTTGCTTCTCAGAGCTTCCAGCAAAAGTTAATAGCAAGCTGGACAGAAAAAACAGAAAACAAACTAGAAGCACTTATCTAGCAGAGCAGCAGGCCCAAGGAAAGATGCAGTAGCTCAGATCCAACACTGGAACATTGACAAGGAGCAAGGAAGACAGACTCAGGTGGAGCTAAATAGCAAGGCAGCCAACGAGCTCACCAAAACACCTGAGGGAGGAAGCCCAGAGACTGCAATACCACTTGTGACCACAGAAGTGAACTCAGCCACAGAATTCACAACAGTCGCGGTCACATGACCGTGATGTCATGGCAGGTAAGGAAAACCACCTATGCCAAAACATGGTATCCATCCACAGACAACTTTTTTTTTTTTCCCTCAGATGGGACGTTCCACAGTCAGGTAACCAAAACTATAAGGAGCTCATCTCCCAAAACAGCGTGCCACATACTCAGTACATCCGCTATTCCCATCATCATTGGAAAACACAACAAAATTTTTATTAACACAAAAAACACCTCAAGAAACATTAACAAAATGTTTCCACTTTTTAGACTTCCAAATTCCCTCTGCATCCACCTCCCCTCTCCTCCTCTGATCACACACAAAACAAAAATACAATTTTCCCAAATTAATTTTTATACAATTTTTTACCTCAATATCCTTCCTTTTAAACACATACACATTCCTCACATCCCACAATACCTCTTTTATACATGCCATCATCAACCATAATACCCTCTCCTTTTCCCCACACATACCGAATCCAAACATAAAAAGCTCAAAAGACAACAGATTCACCTCACACAGCTCCTTACACAAACAACCCAGACCTGCAATCACACTTCTAGCATACTGACAATTCCAAAACAAATGCACCACACCCTCACTCCCACCACATCCACTCCTCGGACACCTCTCACTCCTCACTAAACCCCGATTTTTCAGAAACTCACCGGCAACAGCTCATGCAATGACTGCCATACAATCTCACTCTGCCTATTTGTCATACCATTCACACGTACCTTCTTCCATACTTTCTGCACATCATCCCCTCTTACCAATTTAAGATCTGGCAAGGACAGTCTGTGAGCTCGTCCAACAATAATGTCACATTCCATCTCTCTACACTCAATCATCTTATATACAGCTTTCTTCTTTTCTAACAATCTCACATCCACATCACACAGTTCATACTTCACTATAAAAATTTGTAAACCCACACATACCACACAGGAACCTCAAAAGCCACTGGGCTCCTAAGATCTCTTTCACGCCATTTCAAACTAAAAAAGAAATTTCCAAACAAAAATCTGCACATACATGCCTACTTCCCATCCATCCTAATCACACCTAGTACAAACACCATAATATTCACGCCGAAAAAAACATTCAAATTTGGGAAACCCAGTCCTCCCTTATCCCAACTCTTCATATCAATCTCTCTCCTCGCACGCTCCATACATGAACCCCAAAAAAAGACAAACAAAACTCTATTTAATCTTCTAATACACATGTAGCTTGGTGGAAAAACCATCGCAACATACAAAAAAATAGGTAACACAACACTCTTAATAACTAAAATTTTACCAAAAAACGTAAGATCCCTCAAAGGCTACGTTCACATTAGCGTTCTGCCGGGCTGCATCGGGTTCAGCCGCGGCGACGCATGCGCCATGCGCCCCTATATTTAACATGGGAGCGCATGGACATGCGTTTGCATGCGTTTTGCGATGCATGCGTTTTTTTTTACGCAAGCGTAGGGCGCAGAGGACGCAGCAAGATGCATTTTTTGCGTCAAAAATTCGGCAAAAAAGGACGCATGCGTCGCAAAACTATGCATTTTAGCGTGCGTTTTTCTGCGTTTTTGTTTGCTTTGTGCGTTGCGTCGCCGACGCAACATCGCACAGCGCAAATGTGAACGTAGCCAAACTCCAAAAATTTAACTTACGCTCCCACTCTCTCCCTCACATCCACCCAGCTTTCCACTCCATCCAATTTCTCTGAAAATTTCACACCCAAAACCTTTATCGATCCACTCACCACATTCACTCCAGCATCATCGCTCAGACTCCTTCCCCCAAAATTCTTACACTCACTCTTCTCCCAATTCACTTTAAAAGCAGATGCTCCACAAAAAATAGAAACCAACAACTTCACACGCCGTACAAAACACTCTGAATCACACGGCACACACACATCATCCATATAGCCACTCATCTTCCACTCTCTCCCCCCACCCCCGGGTACTTGCACACCCCGAATCACCTTATTTTTTCTTAACAGACATAACAAAGGCTCAATTGCGCAAATATAAACGATAGGGGACAAAGGACACCCCTGCCGAACACCCGAAAATACATTTACTCTCCTCCCCACATTTCCATTCAACAACACACAACTATAAATATTCTTATACAAACTTCTCACTCTCTCAACAGACCATCCTCCCCCTGGTGTTTTATTCAGTGCCATGCTAAACACCACCTTCCATACTTCTTCACCCGTCACTTCACCCATCAAACTTTCCCTTTCTATCCTATTCAAACAATTTTCCAAAACACTCAGCACCTCACCCTCCAAACCTTCATCCCTCCATTTCACAGCATACAAATCATCATAAAACTTTGCCACTTCCTCACACAAGTCTGCACCACTCACTTCATTTCCATCCATCCCAATCAAAACACTCATACTCTGTCTCTTCCTAAAAACTTTTGGATGCTGCCCTCGGGAAGGGCAGCATCCAAAAAGGAAAACATACTATGCCAAAACATGGTATCCATCCACAGACAGCTGTTTCGGGGTATTTGCCTCTCATCAGTGTGGAGTAGGAAAGTGGCTATTAGGAGCAGTGCCTAGTAAAAGGACTATAAAAATACCCCAAAACAGCTGTCTGTGGATGGATACCATGTTTTGGCATAGGTGGTTTTCCTTTTTGGATGCTGCCCTTCCCGTGGTTGTTCCTTCCCGGTGAAAGACCTGGCTATTTATTGCTTGGGATGAGAAACACTTGATGGTGTCTCCATGGCTTTTCTACATGCATTTGCATATTTCCCATAAGGGATGGGGGCAGTGATCTGGATCACTGCGTTGAGAAACACGTGATGGCGTCTCCGCGGTGTTGGATGTTTTGATCTCCCCGAGGTCAATCATCCTTATGTTTATAGTCCTTTTACTAGGCACTGCTCCTAATAGCCAGTTTCCTACTCCACACTGAGGAGGGGCAAATACCCCGAAAGAGCTGTCAGGAGTGAGGTTTTCTGGAGGAATCCAGACTCTTTTGCAGAGAATTCTGTTTTTTTTCTGTGGTATTTTGTACCGACAGCTTTGAAGATGAGTTACGTGAAGAACACCATCCGAGTGACGTTGGAGCCATCTATCCGGGCAAGGAACAGCGTGGTCTTTATCGTTCGTGACCTTATTGAGGAAAAGGCTGGAGGAAAGCGGGAGAACATCTATAGTATCAATGATTTCCCTAATCAAGGTAACTACGACGTTACTTTTATGTCGGAGCATTATTGCCTGAATGTCCATGAGTGGTTTCGGAATCATGCCGGAGATCCCTGTTTGAAGGGAGTCAAATGTGAACCACTGTTTGGTTTTCAGGAAAGGCAGGTGACTATCACTGTCAATAACCCCTTTACTGAACCTGCATTGTTGGAGAGCTTCCTCTCACAGTACTGTGATTTTGTTTCAAAGGGAGATAAGCAAGTGAACTGCTTAGGAATCTTCAATTGTCGATACAAGTATCGTGTAAGGTTCAGAAGAGATCCTGGCAGTGTGGGTGGGTTCAGACACCCTCCGGCAAACTTTTCTGTGGCAGGGCATAGGGGTTTCCTCATGTACCCTGGGCAGCCTCTCTTTTGCAGGAGATGTTTCGCTTTTGGACATGTTCAGGCAGACTGCCAGAAGGGGCAGTGTTGTCAAAACTGCAAGAAGGAGGGGCATATGGCTGGTGATTGCCCGATGGCTAAGACCTGTGATGTGTGTGGTAGTGGTGACCACATGTATAAGGATTGTCTGCGGAGGGCGCCTAGACGCTCAGAAAGTGAATGGAGAGATGATGACTCTACTGTGCCTAAAATGTTTTCTCTTGAGGAAGCAATGGATGCAACGGAGGAAGATGTGCGCATTTCTGAAGCTGAGAGCCCTGTGCACCCCTCAGATCCTCAGAATATTGGAGGGCTTTCTTCAGATGAGGACAGGGGTGGGAATAAGTGTCAGAGGGAGGAGGATGGGGAAAGTGATGAGGAATGCAGTAGTATGCCTAAGAGGAAAATTGGGCCAGCTAAAAAAAAAATGGAGTGAGCACGAAGGGGTTAGTGGTTCAGAGACTTGCTGTTCAGTCCGAATGGCAGAGGAGGACAATGGTGATACTGGGTAGAATGAAAGCTCAGTGGATATGTTGTTTTTTTTCTCTCCTTTCTGTGAGTCTTGACCTTTGTCAAGGGCTTTTTGTGTAATGTGTGTAGTTTTGTGGTAATTTTTGTTTTTATAGTATGGGTTTTTCTATAGTTTCTCAAAATGTGAGAGTTTTTAAGAAAGCGAGGAGGAGAGCAGCAATTTTGGATTTTTTAGCTATGCAGAGTGCATCTATTTTTTGTTTGCAAGAATGTGGGATTGTGGATGGTGTGAAAGGGGATGAGTGGTCTTATGGTGCGTCTGTATGGTCTGGTAGTGCAAATAATCGAAATGATGGTGTGGTTATTTTAGTTAAGGGGCAGGAGGTTGTTTTGAATAATTATTTGGTGGTGGAGGTGGGGAGGTGTACAGTTAGGGCAAGAAATATTTGGACAGTGACACAATTTTCGCGAGTTGGGCTCTGCATGCCACCACATTGGATTTGAAATGAAACCTCTACAACAGAATTCAAGTGCAGATTGTAACGTTTAATTTGAAGGGTTGAACAAAAATATCTGATAGAAAATGTAGGAATTGTACACATTTCTTTACAAACACTCCACATTTTAGGAGGTCAAAAGTAATTGGACAAATAAACATAACCCAAACAAAATATTTTTATTTTCAATATTTTGTTGCAAATCCTTTGGAGGCAATCACTGCCTTAAGTCTGGAACCCATGGACATCACCAAACGCTGGGTTTCCTCCTTCTTAATGCTTTGCCAGGCCTTTACAGCCGCAGCCTTCAGGTCTTGCTTGTTTGTGGGTCTTTCCATCTTAAGTCTGGATTTGAGCAAGTGAAATGCATGCTCAATTGGGTTTAGATCTGGAGATTGACTTGGCTATTGCAGAATGTTCCACTTTTTGGCACTCATGAACTCCTGGGTAGCTTTGGCTGTATGCTTGGGGTTATTGTCCATCTGTACTATGAAGCGCCGTCCAATCAACTTTGCAGCATTTGGCTGAATCTGGGCTGAAAGTATATCCCGGTACACTTCAGAATTCATCCGGCTACTCTTGTCTGCTCTTATGTCATCAATAAACACAAGTGACCCAGTGCCATTGAAAGCCATGCATGCCCATGCCATCACGTTGCCTCCACCATGTTTTACAGAGGATGTGGTGTGCCTTGGATCATGTGCCGTTCCCTTTCTTCTCCAAACTTTTTTCTTCCCATCATTCTGGTACAGGTTGATCTGTGTCTCATCTGTCCATAGAATACTTTTCCAGAACTGAGCTGGCTTCTTGAGGTGTTTTTCTGCAAATTTAACTCTGGCCTGTCTATTTTTGGTATTGATGAATGGTTTGCATCTAGATGTGAACCCTTTGTATTTACTGTCATGGTGTCTTCTCTTTACTGTTGACTTAGAGACAGATACACCTACTTCACTGAGAGTGTTCTGGACTTCAGTTGATGTTGTGAACGGGTTCTTCTTCACCAAATTAAGTATGTGGCGATCATCCACCACTGTTGTCATCCGTGGACGCCCAGGCCTTTTTGAGTTCCCAAGCTCACCAGTCAATTCCTTTTTTCTCAGAATGTACCCAACTGTTGATTTTGCTACTCCAAGCATGTCTGCTATCTCTCTGATGGATTTTTTCTTTTTTTTCAGCCTCAGGATGTTCTGCTTCACCTCAATTGAGAGTTCCTTTGACCGCATGTTGTCTGCTCACAGCAACAGCTTCCAAATGCAAAACCACACACCTGGAATCCACCCCTGACCTTTTAACTACTTCATTGATTACAGGTTAACGAGGGAGACGCCTTCAGAGTTAATTGCAGCCCTTAGAGTCCATTGTCCAATTACTTTTGGTCCCTTGAAAAAGAGGACGCTATGCATTACAGAGCTATGATTCCTAAACCCTTTCTCCGATTTGGATGTGGAAACTATCATATTGCAGCTGGGAGTGTGCACTTTCAGCCCATACTATATATATAATTGTATTTCTGAACATGTTTTTGTAAACAGCTAAAATAACAAAACTTGTATCACTGTCCAAATATTTCTGGCCCTAACTGTATCTTTGCAAATTTTGAATATAAAAATGCTAAGTTTTGATAAGAAAGAGAGGGGGCACCACAGATTCCAAGGGATCCAACCAGGTCTATATAATATAAACCATTTCAAAAAAGAAGAGAAAGAAATAGACCAAAAATCGGGGATCACCGGAGGCACGGATCAAGTAAAAAAAGGCAAATTTTATTCAAAAGTGTATAAACGGACACAGAAAACCACATAGAGCACACATTAAAAACATTTAAAACATTGGTCATCCATGTGACCTATACATGGTACACTAAGGCCCAAAATGGAGCCATCCCCCTGTATGAACCAACTCCCCAGTATCAATAGATGACAAATATAAATATAAAGAAAATCCTAACTATTACCGAGTGTGATGTCTATGTGAACAGCACCTTATTTTATCATACAAAAAATATATTGAAAAAGAGAGCTAAATGGCAAGTACACAAATAGTCATATAGCTACCACATTCAGCATATGTCACAATGACTTGTAAGGAGATCCACAATGCCTAGATGCACCATGTTATAGTGAAGGCAGTATCCATGGTGCAAACACATAAAAAAAAAAAAAAAAAAAAAAAAAAAAAAGGAAAAAGTTAGGATTTTCTTTATATTTGTCATCTATTGATACTGGGGAGTTGGTTCATACAGGGGGATGGCTCCATTTTGGGCCTTAGTGTACCAGGTATAGGTCACATGGATGACCAATGTTTTAAATGTTTTTAATGTGTGCTCTATGTGGTTTTCTGTGTCCGTTTATACACTTTTGAATAAAATTTGCCTTTTTTTACTTGATCCGTGCCTCCGGTGATCCCCGATTTTTGGTCTATTTCTTTCTCTTCTTTTTTGAAAAAATGCTACGTTTTGTGTTATCAATATTTATGCGCCAGTAGAAAAAAAAGAGCGTAAGTTATTATTTGAAAAAGTGAAGCTTTTTGTTCCAGGAAGAGTGCCTGTGGTGATTGTGGGTGATATGAATTGTGATGTGGGGGGAGTGAATGTGGATGTGTCTGGAAAAGTTTTGCTGGAGTTAGTTACTGACTTTGATTTGAGTGATATGCAGCGTGTGTGTAAGGTTAACCCATTGTTAGGCCAGTCTCGCACGTCCAGATAATTCCGGTACCGGAAAAATCGGTACCGGAATTATCCGTGTCCGTGTGTCCGTGTGCTTACGTTGAACATCAGTGTGGCACACGTGCGGCAGCCATGTGCCGCCCGTGTGCCGACTGAGGACCACACGGACCGTGCAGGAGACAGCGCTAGAGTTAAGCGCTGTCCCCTGCGTGCGGTGCTGAAGCCGGTATTCATCCCTCCTTCCCAGCAGCGTTCGCTGGAAAGAAGGAATGAATAATCTTTTTTTTATTATTTATTTTTGTTTCTAAAATAAAGCCCGTAATCTGCCCCCTCCCACCCCCTGTGCGCCCTCCCCCCCCCCCCGCTGGCATTAAAATACTTACCCAGCTCCCTCGGCGCTTACATCCTCTCAGCGTCGCAGCTCTTCCTGTATAAGTGGTCACGTGGTGCCGCTTATTACAGTAATGAATATGCGGCTCCACCCCTATGGGAGCTGGGTAAGTATTTTAATGCCAGCGGGGGGCGCAACTTTATTTTAAAAACAAAAATAAATTTTTTAAAAAATTATTCATTCCTTCTTTCCAGCAAACGCTGCTGGAGAGAAGAAATGAATGGGGCTTCAGCACCACACGCGTGGGGGACAGCGCTTACAGTAGCGCTGTCTCCTGCACGGCACACGGACTGCACACGGACAACATCCGTGTGCGGTACGTGTTTTACACGGACCCATTGACTTTAATGGGTCCATGTGATCCGTGCGCTCCCACAAACACTGACATGTCCCCGTGTCTTCCAAACGGACACACGGTCCGTGAAAACATGCTGACATGTGCAGAGACACATTGATTTGAATGTATCTATGTGAGTCAGTGTCTCCGGTACGAGAGGAAACTGTCACCTCACGTACCGGAGCCACTGACGTGTGAAACCGGCCTTAGATACTTTTTTTTCTGATAGTGGAAGAGCACAGTTCAGGTTGGATTATTGTTTTATTTCTAAAAATATTATTCCTGTTGGATATAAGCAGGATAGGGTCGTTTTTTCGGACCATGTTTGTGTGTTGTGCGAGTTAGATATTAATGTTAGTGGTGTGTTTGGAAAGGGTTTGTGGAAATTAAATGTGAAATTGTTGGAAAATGAAGCTGTGAGGAAGGAGTATGTGAGAAAGTATGAACGGTTGGGTAAGAGTAAGGAAAATTTTGGGAATGTTTGTGAGTGGTGGGATTGGGTTAAGAGGCAGACAAAAAAGTTTTTTAAAAGTGTGGGGTGTTATGGCTGGCAATCAGGCAACACAGCGTGCAATAATCAGCGCACATACAGAGATCTGGCAATAACCAAAAACAATAGGACGAGCTCTGAGACGTGGAATCTCTGTAGACTGCAGTACCTGATCTATCCTCACACAACTATAAGCAGCAGTGGATTGCGCCTATCACTACCTATGCAACTCGGCACTGCCTGAGGAGCTGACTAGCCTGAAGATAGAAATACAAGCCTGACTTACCTCAGAGAAATACCCCAAAGGAATAGGCAGCCCCCCACATATAATGACTGTTAGCAAGATGAAAAGACAAACGTAGGAATGAAATAGATTCAGCAAAGTGAGGCCCGATATTCTAGACAGAGCGAGGATAGCAAAGAGAACTATGCAGTCTACAAAAAACCCTAAAACGAAAACCACGCAAAGGGGCAAAAAGACCCACCGTGCCGAACTAACAGCACGGCGGTGCACCCCTTTGCTTCTCAGAGCTTCCAGCAAAAGTTAATAGCAAGCTGGACAGAAAAAACAGAAAACAAACTAGAAGCACTTATCTAGCAGAGCAGCAGGCCCAAGGAAAGATGCAGTAGCTCAGATCCAACACTGGAACATTGACAAGGAGCAAGGAAGACAGACTCAGGTGGAGCTAAATAGCAAGGCAGCCAACGAGCTCACCAAAACACCTGAGGGAGGAAGCCCAGAGACTGCAATACCACTTGTGACCACAGAAGTGAATTCAGCCACAGAATTCACAACAGTACCCCCCCCTTGAGGAGGGGTCACCGAACCCTCACCAGAACCCCCAGGCCGACCAGGATGAGCCACATGAAAGGCACGAACAAGATCTGGGGCATGGACATCAGAGGCAAAAACCCAGGAATTATCTTCCTGAGCATAACCCTTCCATTTGACCAGATACTGGAGTTTCCGTCTAGAGACACGAGAATCCAAAATCTTCTCCACAATATACTCCAATTCCCCCTCCACCAAAACAGGGGCAGGAGGCTCCACAGATGGAACCATAGGTGCCACGTATCTCCTCAACAACGACCTATGGAATACATTATGTATGGAAAAGGAGTCTGGGAGGGTCAGACGAAAAGACACCGGATTGAGAATCTCAGAAATCCTATACGGACCAATAAAACGAGGTTTAAATTTAGGAGAGGAAACCTTCATAGGAATATGACGAGAAGATAACCAAACCAGATCCCCAACACGAAGTCGGGGTCCCACACGGCGTCTGCGATTAGCGAAAAGCTGAGCCTTCTCCTGGGACAAGGTCAAATTGTCCACTACCTGAGTCCAGATCTGCTGCAACCTGTCCACCACAGAATCCACACCAGGACAGTCCGAAGACTCAACCTGTCCTGAAGAGAAACGAGGATGGAACCCAGAATTGCAGAAAAATGGAGAGACCAAGGTAGCCGAGCTGGCCCGATTATTAAGGGCGAACTCAGCCAACGGCAAAAATGACACCCAATCATCCTGGTCAGCGGAAACAAAACATCTCAGATATGTTTCCAAGGTCTGATTGGTTCGTTCGGTCTGGCCATTAGTCTGAGGATGGAAGGCCGAGGAGAAAGATAGGTCAATGCCCATCCTACCACAAAAGGCTCGCCAGAACCTCGAGACAAACTGAGAACCTCTGTCAGAAACAATATTCTCAGGAATGCCATGTAAACGAACCACATGCTGGAAGAACAAAGGCACCAAATCAGAGGAGGAAGGCAATTTAACCAAGGGCACCAGATGGACCATTTTAGAAAAGCGATCACAGACCACCCAAATGACCGACATCTTTTGAGAAACGGGAAGGTCAGAAATGAAATCCATCGAAATATGTGTCCAAGGCCTCTTCGGGACCGGCAAGGGCAAAAGCAACCCACTGGCACGTGAACAGCAGGGCTTAGCCCTAGCACAAATTCCACAGGACTGCACAAAAGCACGCACATCCCGCGACAGAGACGGCCACCAGAAGGATCTAGCAACCAACTCCCTGATACCAAAGATTCCTGGATGACCGGCCAGCACCGAACAATGAAGTTCAGAGATAACTTTACTAGTCCACCTATCAGGGACGAACAGTTTCTCGGCCGGACAACGATCAGGTTTATTAGCCTGAAATTTCTGCAACACTCTCCGCAAATCAGGAGAGATGGCAGACACAATGACTCCTTCCTTGAGGATACTCGCCGGCTCAGATAACCCCGGAGAGTCGGGCACAAAACTCCTAGACAGAGCATCCGCCTTCACATTTTTAGAGCCCGGAAGGTATGAAATCACAAAATCAAAACGAGCAAAAAATAACGACCAACGGGCCTGTCTAGGATTCAAGCGCTTGGCAGACTCAAGATAAGTAAGGTTCTTATGATCAGTCAAAACCACCACGCGATGCTTAGCACCCTCAAGCCAATGACGCCACTCCTCGAATGCCCACTTCATGGCCAGCAACTCTCGGTTGCCCACATCATAATTACGCTCAGCAGCAGAAAATTTCCTGGAAAAGAAAGCACATGGTTTGAACACTGAGCAACCAGAACCTCTCTGTGACAAAACCGCCCCTGCACCAATCTCAGAAGCATCAACCTCGACCTGGAACGGAAGAGAAACATCAGGTTGACACAACACAGGGGCACAGCAAAAACGACGCTTCAACTCCTGAAAAGCTTCCACGGCAGCAGAAGACCAATTAACCAAATCAGCACCCTTCTTGGTCAAATCGGTCAATGGTCTGGCAATGCTAGAAAAATTACAGATGAAGCGACGATAAAAATTAGCAAAGCCCAGGAATTTCTGCAGACTTTTTAGAGATGTCGGCTGGGTCCAATCCTGGATGGCCTGAACCTTAACCGGATCCATCTCGATAGTAGAAGGGGAAAAGATGAACCCCAAAAATGAAACTTTCTGCACACCGAAGAGACACTTTGATCCCTTCACGAACAAGGAATTAGCACGCAGTACCTGGAAAACCATTCTGACTTGCTTCACATGAGACTCCCAATCATCTGAGAAGATCAAAATGTCATCCAAGTAAACAATCAAGAATTTATCCAGATACTCACGGAAAATGTCATGCATAAAAGACTGAAAAACAGATGGAGCATTGGCAAGTCCGAACGGCATCACCAGATACTCAAAATGACCCTCGGGCGTATTAAATGCCGTTTTCCATTCATCTCCCTGCCTGATTCTCACCAGATTATACGCACCACGAAGATCAATCTTAGTAAACCAACTAGCCCCCTTAATCCGAGCAAACAAGTCAGAAATCAATGGCAAGGGATACTGAAACTTAACAGTGATCTTATTAAGAAGGCGGTAATCAATACACGGTCTTAGCGAACCATCCTTCTTGGCTACAAAAAAGAACCCTGCTCCCAATGGTGACGACGATGGGCGAATATGTCCCTTCTCCAGGGACTCCTTCACATAACTGCGCATAGCGGTGTGTTCAGGTACGGACAAATTAAATAAACGACCCTTAGGGAATTTACTACCAGGAATCAAATCGATAGCACAATCACAATTCCTATGCGGAGGTAGGGCATCAGACTTGGACTCTTCAAATACATCCTGAAAGTCCGACAAGAACTCTGGGATGTCAGAAGGAATGGATGACGAAATAGACAAAAATGGAACATCACCATGTACTCCCTGACAACCCCAGCTGGTTACCGACATAGAGTTCCAATCCAATACTGGATTATGGGTTTGTAGCCATGGCAACCCCAACACGACCACATCATGCAAATTATGCAGTACCAGAAAGCGAATAACTTCCTGATGTGCAGGAGCCATGCACATGGTCAGCTGGGCCCAGTACTGAGGCTTATTCTTGGCCAAAGGTGTAGCATCAATTCCTCTCAACGGAATAGGACACCGCAAAGGCTCCAAGAAAAATCCACAACGTTTAGCATAATCCAAATCCATCAGATTCAGGGCAGCGCCTGAATCTACAAACGCCATGACAGAATACGATGACAAAGAGCACATTAAGGTAATGGACAAAAGGAATTTTGACTGTACAGTACCAATAACGGCAGAGCTATCGAACCGCCTAGTGCGTTTAGGACAATTAGAAATAGCATGAGTAGAATCACCACAATAGAAACACAGTCTGTTCAGACGTCTGTGTTCTTGCCGTTCTACTTTAGTCATAGTCCTGTCGCACTGCATAGGCTCAGGTTTACTCTCAGACAATACCGCCAGATGGTGCACAGATTTACGCTCGCGCAAGAGACGACCGATCTGAATGGCCAAGGACATAGACTCATTCAAACCAGCAGGCATAGGAAATCCCACCATTACATCCTTAAGAGCTTCAGAGAGACCCTTTCTGAACAAAGCCGCTAGTGCAGATTCATTCCACAGAGTGAGTACTGACCACTTCCTAAATTTCTGACAATATACTTCTACATCATCCTGACCCTGGCATAAAGCCAGCAGATTTTTCTCAGCCTGATCCACTGAATTAGGCTCATCGTAAAGCAATCCCAGCGCCTGGAAAAATGCATCAACATTACTCAATGCAGAATCTCCTGGTGCAAGAGAAAACGCCCAGTCCTGTGGGTCGCCGCGCAAAAAAGAAATAATAATCAAAACCTGTTGAATAGGATTACCAGAAGAATGAGGTTTCAAGGCCAAAAATAGCTTACAATTATTTCTGAAGCTCAGGAACTTAGTTCTGTCACCAAAAAACAAATCAGGAATCGGAATTCTTGGTTCTAGCATCGATTTCTGATCAATAGTATCTTGAATCTTTTGTACATTTACAACGAGATTATCCATTGAGGAGCACAGAGCCTGAATATCCATGTCCACAGCTGTGTCCTGAAGCACTCTAATGTCTAGGGGAAAAAAAAGACTGAAGACAGAGCTAAGAAAAAAAAATGATGTCAGGATTTCTTTTTTCCCTCTATTGGGAATCATTGGGTGGCTCCTTGTACTGTTATGGCTGGCAATCAGGCAACACAGCGTGCAATAATCAGCGCACATACAGAGATCTGGCAATAACCAAAAACAATAGGACGAGCTCTGAGACGTGGAATCTCTGTAGACTGCAGTACCTGATCTATCCTCACACAACTATAAGCAGCAGTGGATTGCGCCTATCACTACCTATGCAACTCGGCACTGCCTGAGGAGCTGACTAGCCTGAAGATAGAAATACAAGCCTGACTTACCTCAGAGAAATACCCCAAAGGAATAGGCAGCCCCCCACATATAATGACTGTTAGCAAGATGAAAAGACAAACGTAGGAATGAAATAGATTCAGCAAAGTGAGGCCCGATATTCTAGACAGAGCGAGGATAGCAAAGAGAACTATGCAGTCTACAAAAAACCCTAAAACGAAAACCACGCAAAGGGGCAAAAAGACCCACCGTGCCGAACTAACAGCACGGCGGTGCACCCCTTTGCTTCTCAGAGCTTCCAGCAAAAGTTAATAGCAAGCTGGACAGAAAAAACAGAAAACAAACTAGAAGCACTTATCTAGCAGAGCAGCATACCCAAGGAAAGATGCAGTAGCTCAGATCCAACACTGGAACATTGACAAGGAGCAAGGAAGACAGACTCAGGTGGAGCTAAATAGCAAGGCAGCCAACGAGCTCACCAAAACACCTGAGGGAGGAAGCCCAGAGACTGCAATACCACTTGTGACCACAGAAGTGAATTCAGCCACAGAATTCACAACAGTGGGGTATGAATTTGCGGCAATTAAGAGGGAAAAGTTTGTTAAGTTGAATACCCGTTTATGTTTATTGTATAAATTAAGGGAAGGAGGAATGGAGGTGGAGGAGGGGATAAAAACGGTTAAAAAAGAAATTAATGAGTTTTTGGAGGAGAAAGGGTAGAGTATTATTTTTAGGGCAAAAATTGATAGAATGGAGCAAGATGAAAGGTGTTCGAGGTTTTTCTTTAAAAAGGTTTTTGGGAAAAAGCAGAGTATGGGTGTTTTGAATGCAGTGGATGGAAGAGAGGTAAGTGGGGAGGATATGTGTGAACATGTGGCTAAGTTTTATGAGGAGCTGTATGCAGTGAAGTGGAGGGATGAGGCTTTGGAGGAGGATGTACTAAGTGTATTAGAAAATAAATTGAGTGAGATGGAGAGAGAGAGAGTGATGGGTGAGGTGACAGGTGATGAGGTATGGAAGGTAATGAATAGCATGGCGTTAAATAAGACTCCAGGAGAGGACGGTCTTCCTATAGAGTTTTATAGGGTGATATGGCATGTGATTGGTAAGGATTTTGTGGATATGTGTAAGTATATGTGGTCTAGTATGGAGGTGGCTGAGAGTATGCGTGCAGGGATGGTTGTGTTAATACCTAAAAAAAGGAGATTTAAAGAGTTTAAAAAATTGGAGACCGATAACGTTGTTGAATTGCGATTATAAGATCTATGCGAAAGTAATGGCGAATAGGATGCGTGATGTGATAGAGAGTGTGATTGGGGATGAACAGTGTTGTGCACTGCCTGGGAGACGTATACATGAGTGTGTGTGTATGTTGAGAGATTGTGGGACTGTATGAGTCGGAAGAAGAGTGTATTTGTTTTGAGTTTGGACTTTGAAAAGGTGTATGATCGGTTAGCACATAGTTTTTTGTTCCGGGTATTATTGAGAATGGGGTTTCCACCTGATTTTGTTTGGAGGGTGAGGAGCTTATATAAAGACATTTATAGTTGTGTTTTGATGAATGGTTCTGTGGGTAGAAGAGTGAATATTTTTTCAGGTGTGCGACAAGGTTGTCCTTTGTCTCCTGTGGTTTTTATTTGTGCAATTGAACCGTTGCTTTGTATGTTGAGGAAAGATAAAGTGATTAGAGGTGTACAAGTGCCAGGAGGTGGGGGGAGGGAATGGAAGGTTAGTGGTTATACTGGATGACGTGTGTGTGTTGTGTGATTCAGAGTATTCTGTGAGTCGGGTGAAATTATTAGTGTCTATTTTTTGTGGTGCGTCAGCATATAAGATGAATTGGGAGAAGAGTGAGTGTAAGGTTTTTGGGGGAGGGGTTTTAAGTAAGGATGTAGTGAATGAGGTGACTGGGTCTATTAAGGTTTTGGGTGTGACATTTTCAGAGAGTTTGGATGGGAAAGAAAGTTGGGATGATGCAAAAGGAAAGGTTGAGCGGAAGTTATGTTTTTGGAAGATGAGAAGTCTTTTGTTTTTTGGAAAAATCTTAGTTATTAAAAGTGTGATTTTGCCTATTTTCTTATATATTGCAGTGGTCTTTCCGCCGGGGTATATGTGTATGAGGGGGTTAAATAGGATTCTGTTTGTGTTTTTGTGGAATTCTAGAATGGAGAGGGCTAGGAGGGAGGTTTTGGTGAAACGTTTCAAAAAAGGTGGGTTGGGTTTTCCAAACCTTGAGGTGTTTTTTGGTGTAAATATTGTGTTTTTGTGTTGAGGGTGATTAGGATGGATGGGAAGTTTTCTTGTCTGTGTAGGTTTTTGTTTGGGGCATATTTATTTAGTTTGAGGTGGCGAGAGAGGGATCTGAGGTATCCGGTTGCTTTTGACGTGCCTAGATCGTATGTGAGGGTTTATAAATTTTTGGTGAAGTATGAGTTGTGTGATGTGGATGTTAGGTTGTTGAGTAATAAGAAGGCTGTGTGTAGGATGATTGAATGTAGAGAGACAGAGTGTGGAATAAACATGGTTAGAGGGAATGATATAGAAAAATTATGGAAGAACGTACGGTTGGACGGTATGACGAATAGGCAGAGTGAAAATGTGTGGCAGTCTTTGCATGGAGTGTTACCAGTTAGAGAATTTCAGAGGAATCGTGGGTTGGGGAGAAGTGATATGTGTCCGAGAGGTGGGTGTGGTGGAAGGGAAAGTGTAATACATGTGTTTTGGAATTGTCATCATGCTAGGGAGGTGATTGGAAGAATGGGACCATTGTGTAAAGAATTGTGTGGTGTGTTATGATCCGGTGACCTTGGAGCAGCATGAAAACTTTCACTGGAGTAGGTGGTAAACTATACTGACCGCAAATCCTGATCTTAACACCGCAACTAGAAGTAGCCGTGGGGTGTACCTAACAAATCCTAGACACCTCGTCACAGCCGGAGGACTAAATACCCCTATAGATGGAAATAGGAATACTACCTTGCCTCAGAGCAGAACCCCAAAGGATAGGCAGCCCCCCACAAATATTGGCTGTGAGTAGGAGACGAAAGACAAACACAGGCAGAAAACAGGATTTAGCACAAGAGCCACTCTAGCTAAAATAGGAAAGGATAGGACAGAGTTCTGTGCGGTCAGTATTAAAACCCTTCCAAAAATATCCACAGCAGATTATACAAAAAATTCCTCCATCTAACTAAAGACGTGGAACGTAAATCTGCAACTCCAGAGACTCCTGTTATGACCTGGTGGTTAGGAGCACCCGTAATGACCTGATAGTTAAACCTCATACAGGACGAGCTCTGGGATATGGGAGCTCTGCTGACCGCAAGCCCTAATCCTATCACACACACTAGAAATAGCCGTGGAGCGCTCCTGACCAGACCTAGGCGCCTTGTCACAGCCTAAGAACTATCTAGCCCTAGAGATAGAAAATAAAGCCTACCTTGCCTCAGAGAAATTCCCCAAAGGTAAAGGAAGCCCCCCACATATATTGACTGTGAGTAAAGATGAAAGTCACAAACGCAGAAATGAAACAGGTTTCAGCAAAGGGAGGCCAGACTTACTAAATAGACAGAGGATAGGAAAGGTAACTTTGCGATCAGCACAAAAACCTACAAAAGACCACGCAGAGTGTGCAAAAAAGACCTCCGCACCGACTAACGGTGCGGAGGGACCACTCTGCATCCCAGAGCTTCCAGCTAGCAAGACAAAATCATGAAAACCAGCTGGACAAGAAAACAATGAACAAATAATGACTATCAGGAACTTAGCTTCTGCAGGAGAAGGCAGGTCACCAGAGAGATCCAGGAGTGAACTGAACAAATGCAAAAACATTGACAGCTGGCATGGAGTAACGATCTGAGAGGAGTTAAATAGAGCAGTCAACCAAAGGATAAACCACGTCACCTGTGTAAGGAACCTCAGAAGCAGCAGCTTCACTCACAGCCACCAGAGGGAGCCCATAGACAGAACTCGCCGAAGTACCACTCACGACCACAGGAGGGAGTTCGACAACAGAATTCACAACAGACTCCTACACACAGAGCAGGAATACAGTCAAAAAACAAGCACACAGCTTGTGTGCCATAGAAAAAGAAACAGACACTTATCTTTGCTGAATTGGCAGCTAAGCAGGAGAAGCCAGAAAGGGATCCAACACTTCCCAAGAAACATTGACAACTGCCAAGGACTAATGAGTCCTGCAAACCTAAATACCCCAGTCAGAATTGCAATCAGCAGATACACCTGTTCAAGACGGCAGCCCAGGGACAACTGCATTACCACCTGCAACCACCGGAGGGAGCCCAAAAGCAGAATTCACAACAGTGGTGTGAGCTTGTTATCGTTCGAGTTGTTCATGTTTGGCTTGGGAATGTGTGATGGAGTGAAGGAGAGAGTGCTGTGGTTAATAGTTGCATGTATAAAGGAAGTATTATGGGATGTAAGGAATGTGTATGTTTTTAAGAGAAAGGAAATTGTAGTAAAGAATAGTCTAGAAGTGATTTTGGGGAAGATGTATGTGTGTTTTCTATGGGAAAAAAGGAGAAGGGGGAGGTGGATGCCGAAGGGATTTGGAAGGTGAAGAAGTGGAGATACCTTGTAAATATGTCTTGATTTGTTTTTTTCTGATGTTGTATTAAACTGAAATTTTCCGATGATGATGGGAACAGCTTTTGTGTTTTGGATTTGACGCAGCTGTTTGGGATTTTTCTTTGGTCTTGGATTTCTGGACCGTGGATTTTCCCATCTGAGGAAAAAAAAAAAAAAAGAGACAGCTGTCTGTGGATGGATACCATGTTTTGGCATAGGTGGTTTTCCTTTTTGGATGCTGCCCTTCCCATGGTTGTTCCTTCCAGGTGAAAGACCTGGCTATTTATTGCTTGCATTGAGGAACACGTGATGGTGTCTCTGCAGCTTTTCTACATGCATTTGCATATTTCCCATAAGGGATGGGGGCAGTGTTCTGGATCACTACGTTGAGAAACACGTGATGGTGTCTCCGCGGTGTTGGATGTTTTGATCTCCCCGAGGTCATTCATCCGTAAGTTTATAGTACTTTTACTAGGCACTGCTCCTAATAGCCAGTTTCCTATTCCACACTGATGAGGGGCAAATACCCCGAAACAGCTGTCTGTGGATGGATACCATGTTTTGGCATAGGTGGTTTTCCTTTTTGGATGCTGCCCTTCCCGTGGTTGTTCCTTCCCAGTGAAAGACCTGGCTATTTATTGCTTGGGTTGAGAAACACGTGATGGTGTATCCGTGACTTTTCTACATGCATTTGCATATTTCCCATATGGGATGGGGGCAGTGTTCTGGATCACTGCGTTGAGAAACACGTGATGGTGTCTCCGCGGTGTTGGATGTTTTGATCTCCCCGAGGTCATTCATCCTTATGTTTATAAGATACTCGGTGGACACCTGAGCATGCTCGGGAAAACGCGAACAACAAGTACACTCGCTCATCATTATTGGGGAGACATGCACTTTGGGGCTTTGACCCCTGATATTTCAGAACCCTAACAATGTCCCTGCCATACTGTGTGTTTACTTGTCATTGTTTCTAGAGATATATGTATGTTTGTAAGTAAGCTCAGTTATGGTACCATATCTAAGCAGTAAGCTTGATTCTGGTACTGCATTGATGTGATAATCTAGATTCTGGTACCATATGCATGCCGTAAGCTTGGTTCTGTTCCAGTATCTATGTAGTAGACCTAGTAAGCTCGGTTCTGCTCCCATATCTCTGTAGTAAGCTCGGTTCTGCTCCCTTATCTCTGTAGCAAGCTCAGTTTTTCTCCCATATCTCTGCAGTAAGCTCGCTTCGTCTCCCATATCTCTGTAGTAAGCTCTGTTCTTCTCCCACAGCTCTGTAGTAAGCTCTGCTCTGCACTCTTATCTCTGTAGTAAGCATGGTTCTTTTTCCACATCTATGTAGTAAGCTCTGTTCTGCTCCCTTATCTCTGTATTAAGCTTGGTTCAGCTCACTTATCTCTATAGTAAGCTTGGCTCTGCTCCCACATCTCTGTAGTAAGCTCAGTTCTGCTTCCTTATCTCTGTAGTAAGCTCTGTTCTGCTCCCTTATCTCTGTAGTAAACTCAGTTCTGCTCCATTCTCTCTGTAGTAAACTTGGTTCTGCTCCCTTATCTCTGTAGTAAGCTCTGTTCTGCTCCCATGTCTCTGTAGTAATCCGGTTCTGCTCCCATAACTCTGTAGTAAGCTCGGTTTTGCTCCCATATCTCTGTAGTAAGCTTGGTTCTGCTCCCATATCTCTGTAGTTAGGTCATATCTGCTCCCATATCTACATAGTAATCCATCCTTCTCGTGTCTTTGTTGTCAGCTTGCTTCTGTTACAGTATCTGTGTAAGCAGTAAGCTTAGTTCTGCTCCCATATCTATGCAGCAAGTTCTGTTCTATAGGGCTCTTATTAAAAGTGCTATCAATTTGCTTTTTCTGAGTCTAGTAACTCTGATGATATTATCCTCTTGTCTTAACTTCCAGGAGTGGTCCCTATGATAGCCAGTATCGTCATGGCAATGGGATGGTTTTCAAGACTGCACTTGAGGATACCTTCAATGCTTTAGCATTGTCTAGATTGACCTTCATCAATAATGGACTTCATATGGTTTGTGCAATATTCTAGCTTGGAACAGCTGTGGAATAGGACTCAGCAGTGTATTTAACTGTGTATTAACACTGCCTCTACAAAACACAACTGAAGGTTGCTGGTGATTCCACAAATGAACTCTTCACGAGGCATACCTGTTCATTAGATGCCCTCCCAGTTGACTACCTGATGAAGCTGCTTGATAGAATGCCAAGGGGGTAAAAAACTGTCATCTGGATAAAAAGGTATGCTCAAACTTTTTACTGGTACTGTACATATTAATTATATAATAATTGTAGGCAAAAACACATGGACAGCACATACAAATATTATAAGTTCATCTACTGTGACTAAGGAAATTATTTAAAAAATGGAAATTAACTCCTTTGTTAACATTTTGAGTATATAAGCCTACTGCCTCCTCATCGTAACCTCTGTAGTGGGTCTTTTAAAGGGGACCTATCACCATGAAAATGAAATTGAATCTGCAGGCACCATGTTATGGACCAGGGGGCGCTGAGTAGATTTATATATTGTATAGTTTTGTGAGATAAGATTCAGCATGACCAGTATTTTCATCATTTAAACCTCTGCCCTTTCTGGTATGTTTGGTCCAGTGGGTGGTGCTATCAGTGACTGACAGCTATCTCTATAAAAAAAAACTTATTGTCATGGGGTTTCTGCAACAAAGAGGAGCCAGAAGACTGATGTCTGATTGCTCCTACTCCTGCACTGAGAAGAAGCACTTCTCCTTCATTTTAATGGTGCTTATTCCTTATGGCAGAACAGGGGTTAATCAGCGATGTTGGAAAACCCTGACCTCTCAGCTGAGCTCAGTTAGCCACTCCCGTTCTCTTTATAATCTGGCTTCTGAGTCAAATCCATGTCATAGCTAGCATTTGCTGCAAGGCTTAGGAGGAGAAGAGTTCATATGAGAAGGAGTTCTGAAGGAGTTATCTGTGACTGTTGCGTGGTTTGTAAGTGTGATAATTTCCTTCCCTCCTCTACTTTGGTTTATTCCCCATCCTCCTCTCCCAGGTGCTTTACTCTGTTATATGTTAGTGAATATTTTGTATGCTAGGTGTTTTTTGTTAACCCTCGTTTGTGTTGCCTTGTTTGTCGGGTTGGTGTACTGCAGTGCACGTAGTGCCCCTCTTTCCTGGGTGGGGGAAGAGAACAGATGGAGGGCTAATTCAGGAGGTAAGGCAAGCGTGGCGGCCCCGGCATCTTCACATTCAGAAGTATCTCAGGGAATAGGGCGAATTGCGGCACCCCTTAGTGTCAGGGACAGGGAAGGAGCCCCTGGTCCTGGGCCACCTGACAGCTGTGTCGTGACACATACATGGAAGGCTGTCGGTCACTGACATTACAGCCCACTGGCAGCAAGATTATTTATGGAGAAAGCACTCATGAAATATTACTGAGTACAGTCTAAAAACGTTCTTCAAGATAATACTGGATTCTTCAGAATCTCTGACATTTTGTTGTCGTCAATCAATGATTGTGATGGACACTCAGACTTTGCAAGCACAATTGTTTTAATTGCCCCAATGAGATGTCCTTGTAAATTATCATAAAAAGGAAACAGTGCAAAGGATACACTATATATATATATATATATATACCGTATATACTCGAGTATAAGCCGACCCGAGTATAAGCCGACCCCCTAATTTTGCCACAAAAAACTGGGAAAACTTATTGACCCGAGTATAAGCCTGGGTGGAAAATGCAGCAGCAACCGGTTACTGTCAAAAATAAAAATAAGCCGACCCCCCTAATTTTGCCACAAAAAACTGGGAAAACTTATTGACTCGAGTATAAGCCTGGGTGGAAAATGCAGCAGCTACCGCTTACTGTTAAAAATAAAAACAGATACCAATAAAAGTAAAATTAATTGAGACATCAGTAGGTTAAGTGTTTTTGAATATCCATATTGAATCAGGAGCCCCATATAATGCTCCATACTGTTCATGATGGGCCATAAGATGCTCTATATAAAAAAGTGCCACATATAATGCTCCATACAGTTCATTATTGCCCCATAGATGCTCCATATAAAGCTGTGCCCCATATACAATGCTCTGCACCGTTCATTATTGCCCCATAGCGGTGCCATATAGTGCTCTGCACCGTTCATTATTGCCCCATAGCTGTGCCATATAGTACTCTGCACCATTCATTATTGCCCCATAGCTGTGCCATATAGTGCTCTGCACCGTTCATTATTGTCCCATAGCTGTGCCATATAGTGCTCTGCACCGTTCATTATTGCCCCATAGCTCTGCCATATAGTGCTCTGCACCGTTCATTATTGCCCCATAGCTCTGCCATATAGTGCTCTGCACCGTTCATTATTGCCCCATAGCTCTGCCATATAGTGCTCTGCACCGTTCATTTTTGCCCCATAGCTGTGCCATATAGTGTTCTGCACCATTCATTACTGCCCCATAGCTGTGCCATATAGTGCTCTGCACCGTTCATTATTGCCCCATAGCTCTGCCATATAGTGCTCTGCACCGTTCATTTTTGCCCCATAGCTGTGCCATATAGTGCTCTGCACCATTCATTATTGCCCCATAGCTGTGCCATATAGTGCTCTGCACCATTCATTATTGCCCCATTGATGTACCATAGAAAGCTGTGCCATATAGTACTCTGCACCGTTCATTATTGCCCCATAGCTCTGCCATATAGTGCTCTGCACCGTTCATTTTTGCCCCATAGCTGTGCTATATAGTGCTCTGCACCATTCATTATTGCCCCACAGCTGTGCCATATAGTGCTCTGCACCGTTCATTATTGCCCCATTGATGTACCATAGAAAGCTCTGCCATTGCTGCTGCTGCTGCAATAAAAAAAAAAAAACACATACTCACCTCTCTTGCTTGCAGCTCCTCAGCGTCCGGTCCCGGCGTCTCTCCGCACTGACTGATCAGGCAGAGGGTGCCGTGCACACTAAATGCGTCATCGTGCCCTCTGACCTGCACAGTCAGAGCAGAGAGACGCCGGGAAGATGGAGCGGCGCCGGGAAGATGGAGCGACGCCCGGCGTGTGGAACGGGGATAGGTGAATATGCGATACTTACCTGGTCCCGGCGTCCGGCTCCTTCTCCTGCACAGCTGGTCTTCGGTGACGCAGCCTCTTCCTCTATCAGCGGTCACCGTTACCGCTGATTAGAGAAATGAATATGCGGCTCCACCCCTATGGGAGTGGAGTCCATATTCATTTTTCTAATGAGCAGTCCCACGTGAACGCTGAAGAGGGGAAGAGCTGCAGCACCCGAAGACCATGGGACTGCAGGGGGAGCGCCAGGAGCGCCGGGACTAGGTAAGTATGCCTCAGTGCCCTCTCCCCCTCACCCGCCGACCCCACCGCCGACCGTGACTCGAGTATAAGCCGAGAGGGGCACTTTCAGCCCAAAAATTTGGGCTGAAAATCTCGGCTTATACTCGAGTATATACGGTATATATATATATATATATATATACAGTTGTGGCCAAAAGTATTGACACCCCTGCAATTCTGTCAGGTAATACTCAGTTTAGTCCTGAAAATGATTGCAAACACAAATTCTTCGCTATTATTATCTTCATTTAATTTGTCCTAAATTAACCCCTTTACCCCCAAGGGTGGTTTGCACGTCAATGACCAGGCCAATTTTTACAATTCTGACCACTGTCCCTTTATGAGGTTATAACTCCGAAACGCTTCAACGGATCCTGGTGATTCTGACATTGTTTTCTCGTGACATATTGTACTTCATGATAGTGGTAAAATTTCTTTGATAGTACCTGCGTTTATTTGTGAAAAAAACGGAAATTTGGCGAAAATTTTGAAAATTTCGCAATTTTCAAACTTTGAATTTTTATGCAATTAAATCACAGAGATATGTCACACAAAATACTTAATAAGTAACATTTCCCACATGTCTCCTTTACATCAGCATAATTTTGGAACCAATTTTTTTTTTTGTTAGGGAGTTATAAGGGTTAAAAGTTGACCAGCAATTTCTCATTTTTACAACACCATTTTTTTTTAGGGACCACGTCTCATTTGAAGTCATTTTGAGGGGTCTATATGATAGAAAATGCCCAAGTGTGACACCATTCTAAAAACTGCACCCCTCAAGGTGCTCAAAACCACATTCAAGAAGTTTATTAACCCTTCAGGTGTTTAATAGGAATTTTTGGAATGTTTAAATAAAAATGAACATTTAACTTTTTTACACAAAAAATTTACTTCAGCTCCAATTTGTTTTATTTTACCAAGGGTAACAGGAGAAATTGGACCCAAAAAGTTGTTGTCCAATTTGTCCTGAGTACGCTGATACCCCATATGTGGCAGTAAACCACTGTTTGGGCGCATGGGAGAGCTCGGAAGGGAAGGAGCGCTATTTGACTTTTCAATGCAAAATTGACAGGAATTGAGATGGGACGCCATGTTGCGTTTGGAGAGCCACTGATGTGCCTAAACATTGAAACCCCCCACAAGTGACACCATTTTGGAAAGTAGACCCCCTAAGGAACTTATCTGGATGTGTGGTGAGCACTTTGACCCACCAAGTGCTTCACAGAAGTTTATAATGCAGAACCGTAAAAATAAAAAATCATATTTTTTCACAAAAATTATATTTTTGCCCCCAATTTTTTATTTTTCCAAGGGTAAGAGAAGAAATTGGACCTCAAAAATTGTTGTCCAATTTGTCCTGAGTACGCTGATACCCCATATGTGGCAGTAAACCACTTTTTGGGCGCATGGGAGAGCTCGGAAGGGAAGGAGCGCAGTTTGACTTTTCAATGCAAAATTGACAGAAATTGAGATGGGACGCCATGTTGCGTTTGGAGAGCCACTGATGTGCCTAAACATTGAAACCCCCCACAAGTGACACCATTTTGGAAAGTAGACCCCCTAAGGAACTTATCTAGAGGTGTGGTGAGCACTTTGACCCACCAAGTGCTTCACAGAAGTTTATAATGCAGAACCGTAAAAATAAAAAATCATATTTTTTCACAAAAATTATATTTTTGCCCCCAATTTTTTATTTTTCCAAGGGTAAGAGAAGAAATTGGACCTCAAAAGTTGTTGTCCAATTTGTCCCGAGTACGCTGATACCCCATATGTGGCAGTAAACCACTGTTTGGGCGCATGGGAGAGCTCGGAAGGGAAGGAGCGCTATTTGACTTTTCAATGCAAAATTGACAGAAATTGAGATGGGACGCCATGTTGCGTTTGGATAGCCACTGATGTGCCTAAACATTGAAACGCCCCACAAGTGACACCATTTTGGAAAGTAGACCCCCTAAGGAACTTATCTGGATGTGTGGTGAGCACTTTGACCCACCAAGGGCTTCACAGAAGTTTATAATGCAGAGCCATAAAAATAAAACAAAATTTTTTTCCCACAAAAATTATTTTTTAGCCCCCAGTTTTGTATTTTCCCTAGGGTAACAGGAGAAATTGGACCCCAAAAGTTGTTGTCCAATTTATCCTGAGTACTCTGATACCCCATATGTGGGGGGGAACCACCGTTTGGGCGCATGGGAGGGTTCGGAAGGGAAGGAGCGCCATTTGGAATGCAGACTTAGATGGAATGGTCTGCAGGCGTCACATTGCGTTTGCAGAGCCCCTAATGTACCTAAACAGTAGAAACCCCCCACAAGTGACACCATTTTGGAAAGTAGACCCCCTAAGGAACTCATCTTGATGTGTTGAGAGCTTTGAACCCCCAAGTATTTCACTACAGTTTATAACGCAGAGCCATGCAAATAAAAAATATTTTTTTTTCCACAAAAATTATATTTTAGCCCCAAGTTTTGTATTTTTCCAAGGTTAGCAGGAGAAATTGGACCCTAAATGTTGTTGTCCAATTTGTCCTGAGTACGCTGATACCCGATATGTGGGGGGGAACCACCGTTTGGGCGCATGGGAGGGCTCGGAAGGGAAGGAGCATCATTTGGAATGCAGACTTAGATGGATTGGTCTGCAGGCGTCACATTGCGTTTGCAGAGCCCCTAATGTACCTAAACAGTAGAAACCCCCCACAAGTGACCCCTGTTGTGAATTCTGTGGCTGAATTCACTCCTGTGGTCACAAGTGGTACTGCAGCTTCTGAGCTTCCTCCCTCAGGTGTTCTGGTGAGCTCGTTAACTGCTTCATTACTTAACTCCGCCTGATGCTGCTATCCTTGCTCCTTGTCAATGTTTCAGTGTTGGATCTGAGCTTCTCCTGATTGTTCCTGTGACCTGCTGCTCTGTATAGCTAAGTGCCTTTTGCTTTTTTGTTGCTTTTTTTTCTGTCCAGCTTGTCTTTTGTTTTGCTGGAAGCTCTGAGACGCAAAGGGTGTAGCGCCGTGCCGTTAGTTCGGCACGGTGGGTTTTTTTTTTGCCCCCTTTGTGTGGTTTTGCTTTAGGGTTTTTTGTAGACTGCAAAGTTCGCTTTACTGTCCTCGCTCTGTCCTAGAATATCGGGCCCCACTTTGCTGAATCTATTTCATCCCTACGTTTTGTCTTTTCATCTTACTCACAGTCATTAGTCATTATATGTGGGGGGGCTGCCTTTTCCTATGGGGAATTTCTCTGGGGCAAGTCAGGCCTATTTTTCTATCTTCAGGCTAGCTAGTTTCTTAGGCTGTGCCGAGTTGCCTAGGTAGTTGTTAGGCGCAATCCACAGCCGCTTTTAGTTGTGTTTAGGATAGGATCAGGTGTGCAGTCTACAGAGTTTCCAGGTCTCAGAGCTCGTTCTTGTATTTTTGGGTATTTGTCAGATCACTGTGTGCGCTCTGATCGCTAAGCACACTGTGTTTCTGGATTGCCTTCATAACACCTGTCATTAGCAAACATAACAGTACAAGGAGCCCTTACTAATGATTCTCAATAGAGGGAAAGAAAAAGTTCTGACATCATTTTTTTTTTTTTTTCTGCTCTGTGTTCACTTTTTTTTTTTCCCCTAGACATTTGGGTGATTCTGGACACAGGTGTGGACATGGATATTCAGGGTCTGTGCTCTTCAATGGATAATCTCGTTATAAATGTACAAAAAATTCAAGATACTATTGATCAGAAATCTATGTTAGAACCAAGAATTCCTATTCCTGATTTGTTTTTTGGAGATAGAACTAAGTTTCTAAGTTTCAAAAATAATTGTAAGCTATTTCTGGCCTTGAAACCTCATTCTTCTGGTAATCCTATTCAACAGGTTTTGATTATTATTTCTTTTTTGCGCGGCGACCCTCAAGACTGGGCATTTTCTCTTGCGCCAGGAGACCCTGCATTGAGTAGTGTCGATGCGTTTTTCCTGGCGCTCGGATTGCTGTACGATGAGCCTAATTCAGTGGATCAGGCTGAGAAAAATTTGCTGGCTTTGTGCCAGGGTCAGGATGATATAGAAGTATATTGTCAGAAATTTAGGAAATAGTCAGTACTCACTCAGTGGAATGAATCTGCGCTGGCAGCTTTGTTCAGAAAGGGTCTCTCTGAGGCTCTTAAGGATGTCATGGTGGGATTTCCTATGCCTGCTGGTTTGAATGAGTCTTTGTCTTTGGCCATTCAGATCGGTCGACGCTTGCGCGAGCGTAAATCTGTGCACCATTTGGCGGTACTGCCTGAGGTTAAACCTGAGCCTATGCAGTGCGATAGGACTATGACTAGAGTTGAACGGCAGGAATACAGACGTCTGAATGGTCTTTGTTTCTACTGTGGTGATTCCACTCATGCTATTTCTGATTGTCCTAAGCGCACTAAGCGGTCCGCTAGGTCTGCCGTCATTGGTACTGTACAGTCCAAATTCCTTCTGTCCATTACCTTGATATGCTCTTTGTCGTCGTTTTCTGTCATGGCGTTTGTGGATTCGGGCGCTGCCCTGAATCTGATGGATTTGGATTATGCTAAACGTTGTAGGTTTTTCTTGGAGCCTTTGCGGTGTCCTATTCTATTGAGAGGAATTGATGCTACACCTTTGGCCAAGAATAAACCTCAATACTGGGCCCAGCTGACCATGTGCATGGCTCCTGCACATCAGGAAGTTATTCGCTTTCTGGTGTTGCATAATCTGCATGATGTGGTCGTGTTGGGGTTGCCATGGCTACAAACCCATAATCCAGTATTGGATTGGAATTCCATGTCGGTATCCAGCTGGGGTTGTCAGGGGGTACATGGTGATGTTCCATTTTTGTCGATTTCGTCATCCACCCCTTCTGAGGTCCCAGAGTTCTTGTCTGATTATCAGGATGTATTTGAAGAGCCCAAGTCCGATGCTCTACCTCCGCATAGGGATTGTGATTGTGCTATCAATTTGATTCCTGGTAGTAAATTCCCTAAAGGTCGATTATTTAATTTATCCGTGCCCGAACACGCCGCTATGCGCAGTTATGTGAAGGAATCCCTGGAGAAGGGACATATTCGCCCATCGTCATCACCACTGGGAGCAGGGTTCTTCTTTGTAGCCAAGAAGGATGGTTCGCTGAGACCGTGTATTGATTACCGCCTTCTTAATAAGATCACTGTTAAATTTCAGTATCCCTTGCCATTGTTATCTGACTTGTTTGCTCGGATTAAGGGGGCTAGTTGGTTCACTAAGATAGATCTTCGTGGTGCGCATAATCTGGTGAGAATCAGGCAAGGAGATGAATGGAAAACTGCATTCAATACGCCCGAGGGTCATTTTGAGTATCTAGTGATGCCGTTCGGACTTGCCAATGCTCCATCTGTGTTTCAGTCTTTTATGCATGACATCTTCCGTGAGTATCTGGATAAATTCCTGATTGTTTACTTGGATGACATTTTGATCTTCTCAGATGATTGGGAGTCTCATGTGAAGCAGGTCAGAATGGTTTTTCAGGTCCTGCGTGCTAACTCTTTGTTTGTGAAGGGATCAAAGTGTCTCTTCGGTGTGCAGAAAGTTTCATTTTTGGGGTTCATCTTTACCCCTTCTACTATCGAGATGGATCCAGTTAAGGTCCAAGCCATCCAGGATTGGATTCAGCCGACATCTCTGAAAAGTCTGCAAAAGTTCCTGGGCTTTGCTAATTTTTATCGTCGCTTCATCTGTAATTTTTCTAGCATTGCCAAACCATTGACCGATTTGACCAAGAAGGGTGCTGATTTGGTTAATTGGTCTTCTGCTGCTGTGGAAGCTTTTCAGGAGTTGAAGCGTCGTTTTTGTTCTGCCCCTGTGTTGTGTCAGCCAGATGTTTCTCTTCCGTTCCAGGTCGAGGTTGATGCTTCTGAGATTGGA
Organism: Ranitomeya imitator; assembly: GCF_032444005.1. NCBI lineage: Eukaryota > Metazoa > Chordata > Amphibia > Anura > Dendrobatidae > Ranitomeya > Ranitomeya imitator. Next base: position 226,816,124 of record NC_091284.1, read on the forward strand.
GCAGGGGCGGTTTTGTCACAGAGAGGTTCTGATTGCTCAGTGATGAAACCATGTGCTTTCTTTTCCAGGAAGTTTTCGCCCGCTGAGCGTAATTATGATGTGGGCAATCGAGAGTTGCTGGCCATGAAGTGGGCATTCGAGGAGTGGCGTCATTGGCTTGAAGGAGCTAAGCATCGCGTGGTGGTATTGACTGATCATAAGAACTTGACTTATCTCGAGTCTGCCAAGCGCTTGAATCCTAGACAGGCCCGTTGGTCGTTATTTTTTGCCCGCTTCGACTTTGTGATTTCGTACCTTCCGGGCTCTAAAAATGTGAAGGCGGATGCTCTGTCTAGGAGTTTTGTGCCCGACTCTCCGGGTTTATCTGAGCCAGCGGGTATCCTCAAGGAAGGAGTCATTGTGTCTGCCATCTCCCCTGATTTGCGGCGGGTGCTGCAAAAATTTCAGGCGAATAAACCTGATCGTTGTCCAGCAGAGAAACTGTTCGTCCCTGATAGGTGGACTAATAAACTTATCTCTGAACTTCATTGTTCGGTGTTGGCTGGTCATCCTGGAATCTTTGGTACCAGAGAGTTAGTGGCTAGATCCTTCTGGTGGCCATCTCTGTCACGGGATGTACTGTTATGGCTGGCAATAATAGGCAGCCCCCACATATAATGACTGTTAGCAAGATGAAAAGACAAACGTAGGAATGAAATAGATTCAGCAAAGTGAGGCCCGATATTCTAGACAGAGCGAGGATAGCAAAGAGAACTATGCAGTCTACAAAAAACCCTAAAACGAAAACCACGCAAAGGGGCAAAAAAGACCCACCGTCCCGAACTAACAGCACGGCGGTGCACCCCTTTGCTTCTCAGAGCTTCCAGCAAAAGATAATAACAAGCTGGACAGAAAAAACAGAAAACAAACTAGAAGCACTTATCTAGCAGAGCAGCAGGCCCAAGGAAAGATGCAGTAGCTCAGATCCAACACTGGAACATTGACAAGGAGCAAGGAAGACAGACTCAGGTGGAGCTAAATAGCAAGGCAGCCAACGAGCTCACCAAAACACCTGAGGGAGGACGCCCAGAGACTGCAATACCACTTGTGACCACAGAATTCACAACAGTACCCCCCCCTTGAGGAGGGGTCACCGAACCCTCACCAGAACCCCCAGGCCGACCAGGATGAGCCACATGAAAGGCACGAACAAGATCTGGGGCATGGACATCAGAGGCAAAAACCCAGGAATTATCTTCCTGAGCATAACCCTTCCATTTGACCAGATACTGGAGTTTCCGTCTAGAGACACGAGAATCCAAAATCTTCTCCACAATATACTCCAATTCCCCCTCCACCAAAACAGGGGCAGGAGGCTCCACAGATGGAACCATAGGTGCCACGTATCTCCTCAACAACGACCTATGGAATACATTATGTATGGAAAAGGAGTCTGGGAGGGTCAGACGAAAAGACACCGGATTGAGAATCTCAGAAATCCTATACGGACCAATAAAACGAGGTTTAAATTTAGGAGAGGAAACCTTCATAGGTATATGACGAGAAGATAACCAAACCAAATCCCCAACACGAAGTCGGGGTCCCACACGGCGTCTGCGATTAGCGAAAAGCTGAGCCTTCTCCTGGGACAAGGTCAAATTGTCCACTACCTGAGTCCAGATCTGCTGCAACCTGTCCACCACATAATCCACACCAGGACAGTCCGAAGACTCAACCTGTCCTGAAGAGAAACGAGGATGGAACCCAGAATTGCAGAAAAATGGAGAGACCAAGGTAGCCGAGCTGGCCCGATTATTAAGGGCGAACTCAGCCAACGGCAAAAATGACACCCAATCATCCTGGTCAGCGGAAACAAAACATCTCAGATATGTTTCCAAGGTCTGATTGGTTCGTTCGGTCTGGCCATTAGTCTGAGGATGGAAGGCCGAGGAAAAAGATAGGTCAATGCCCATCCTACCACAAAAGGCTCGCCAGAACCTTGAGACAAACTGGGAACCTCTGTCAGAAACAATATTCTCAGGAATGCCATGCAAACGAACCACATGCTGGAAGAACAAAGGCACCAAATCAGAGGAGGAAGGCAATTTAACCAAGGGCACCAGATGGACCATTTTAGAAAAGCGATCACAGACCACCCAAATGACTGACATCTTTTGAGAAACGGGAAGGTCAGAAATGAAATCCATCGAAATATGTGTCCAAGGCCTCTTCGGGACCGGCAAGGGCAAAAGCAACCCACTGGCACGTGAACAGCAGGGCTTAGCCCTAGCACAAATTCCACAGGACTGCACAAAAGCACGCACATCCCGCGACAGAGACGGCCACCAAAAGGATCTAGCAACCAACTCCCTGGTACCAAAGATTCCTGGATGACCGGCCAGCACCGAACAATGAAGTTCAGAGATAACTTTACTAGTCCACCTATCAGGGACGAACAGTTTCTCGGCCGGACAACGATCAGGTTTATTAGCCTGAAATTTCTGCAACACTCTCCGCAAATCAGGGGAGATGGCAGACACAATGACTCCTTCCTTGAGGATACTCGCCGGCTCAGATAACCCCGGAGAGTCGGGCACAAAACTCCTAGACAGAGCATCCGCCTTCACATTTTTAGAGCCCGGAAGGTATGAAATCACAAAATCAAAACGAGCAAAAAATAACGACCAACGGGCCTGTCTAGGATTCAAGCGCTTGGCAGACTCAAGATAAGTAAGGTTCTTATGATCAGTCAAAACCACCACGCGATGCTTAGCACCCTCAAGCCAATGACGCCACTCCTCGAATGCCCACTTCATGGCCAGCAACTCTCGGTTGCCCACATCATAATTACGCTCAGCAGCAGAAAATTTCCTGGAAAAGAAAGCACATGGTTTGAACACTGAGCAACCAGAACCTCTCTGTGACAAAACCGCCCCTGCACCAATCTCAGAAGCATCAACCTCGACCTGGAACGGAAGAGAAACATCAGGTTGACACAACACAGGGGCACAGCAAAAACGACGCTTCAACTCCTGAAAAGCTTCCACAGCAGCAGAAGACCAATTAACCAAATCAGCACCCTTCTTGGTCAAATCGGTCAATGGTCTGGCAATGCTAGAAAAATTACAGATGAAGCGACGATAAAAATTAGCAAAGCCCAGGAATTTCTGCAAACTTTTTAGAGATGTCGGCTGAGTCCAATCCTGGATGGCCTGAACCTTAACCGGATCCATCTCGATAGTAGAAGGGGAAAAGATGAACCCCAAAAATGAAACTTTCTGCACACCGAAGAGACACTTTGATCCCTTCACAAACAAGGAATTAGCACGCAGTACCTGGAAAACCATTCTGACTTGCTTTACATGAGACTCCCAATCATCTGAGAAGATCAAAATGTCATCCAAGTAAACAATCAAGAATTTATCCAGATACTCACGAAAAATGTCATGCATAAAAGACTGAAAAACAGATGGAGCATTGGCAAGTCCGAACGGCATCACCAGATACTCAAAATGACCCTCGGGCGTATTAAATGCCGTTTTCCATTCATCTCCCTGCCTGATTCTCACCAGATTATACGCACCACGAAGATCAATCTTAGTAAACCAACTAGCCCCCTTAATCCGAGCAAACAAGTCAGAAATCAATGGCAAGGGATACTGAAACTTAACAGTGATCTTATTAAGAAGGCGGTAATCAATACACGGTCTTAGCGAACCATCCTTCTTGGCCACAAAAAAGAACCCTGCTCCCAATGGTGACGACGATGGGCGAATATGTCCCTTCTCCAGGGACTCCTTCACATAACTGCGCATAGCGGTGTGTTCAGGTACGGACAAATTAAATAAACGACCCTTAGGGAATTTACTACCAGGAATCAAATCGATAGCACAATCACAATTCCTATGCGGAGGAAGGGCATCAGACTTGGACGCTTCAAATACATCCTGAAAGTCCGACAAGAACTCTGGGATGTCAGAAGGAATGGATGACGAAATAGACAAATATGGAACATCACCATGTACTCCCTGACAACCCCAGCTGGTTACCGACATAGAGTTCCAATCCAATACTGGATTATGGGTTTGTAGCCATGGCAACCCCAACACGACCACATCATGCAAATTATGCAGTACCAAAAAGCGAATAACTTCCTGATGTGCAGGAGCCATGCACATGGTCAGCTGGGCCCAGTACTGAGGCTTATTCTTGGCCAGAGGTGTAGCATCAATTCCTCTCAACGGAATAGGACACCGCAAAGGCTCCAAGAAAAATCCACAACGTTTAGCATAATCCAAATCCATCAGATTCAGGGCAGCGCCTGAATCCACAAACGCCATGACAGAATATGATGACAAAGAGCACATTAAGGTAATGGACAAAAGGAATTTGGACTGTACAGTACCAATAACGGCAGAGCTATCGAACCGCCTAGTGCGTTTAGGACAATTAGAAATAGCATGAGTAGAATCACCACAATAGAAACACAGTCTGTTCAGACGTCTGTGTTCGTGCCGTTCTACTTTAGTCATAGTCCTGTTGCACTGCATAGGCTCAGGCTTACTCTCAGACAATACCGCCAGATGGTGCACAGATTTACGCTCGCGCAAGCGACGACCGATCTGAATGGCCAAGGACATAGACTCATTCAAACCAGCAGGCATAGGAAATCCCACCATTACATCCTTAAGAGCTTCAGAGAGACCCTTTCTGAACAAAGCCGCTAGTGCAGATTCATTCCACAGAGTGAGTACTGACCATTTTCTAAATTTCTGACAATATAGTTCTACATCATCCTGACCCTGGCATAAAGCCAGCAGATTTTTCTCAGCTTGATCCACTGAATTAGGCTCATCGTAAAGCAATCCCAGCGCCTGGAAAAATGCATCAATATTACTCAATGCAGAATCTCCTGGTGCAAGAGAAAACGCCCAGTCCTGTGGGTCGCCGCGCAAAAAAGAAATAATAATCAAAACCTGTTGAATAGGATTACCAGAAGAATGAGGTTTCAAGGCCAAAAATAGCTTACAATTATTTCTGAAGCTCAGGAACTTAGTTCTGTCACCAAAAAACAAATCAGGAATCGGAATTCTTGGTTCTAGCATCGATTTCTGATCAATAGTATCTTGAATCTTTTGTACATTTACAACGAGATTATCCATTGAGGAGCACAGAGCCTGAATATCCATGTCCACAGCTGTGTCCTGAAGCACTCTAATGTCTAGGGGAAAAAAAAGACTGAAGACAGAGCTAAGAAAAAAAAATGATGTCAGGATTTCTTTTTTCCCTCTATTGGAAATCATTGAATTGGCTCCTTGTACTGTTATGGCTGGCAATCAGGCAACACAGCGTGCAGTAATCAGCGCACATACAGAGATCTGGCCAAAACCCAAAACAATAGGACGAGCTCTGAGACGTGGAATCTCTGTAGACTGCAGTACCTGAACTGTCCTCACACAACTGGAAGCAGCAGTGGATTGCGCCTATCACTACCTATGCAACTCGGCACTGCCTGAGGAGCTGACTAGCCTGAAGATAGAAATACAAGCCTGACTTACCTCAGAGAAATACCCCAAAGGAATAGGCAGCCCCCACATATAATGACTGTTAGCAAGATGAAAAGACAAACGTAGGAATGAAATAGATTCAGCAAAGTGAGGCCCGATATTCTAGACAGAGCGAGGATAGCAAAGAGAACTATGCAGTCTACAAAAAACCCTAAAACGAAAACCACGCAAAGGGGCAAAAAAGACCCACCGTGCCGAACTAACAGCACGGCGGTGCACCCCTTTGCTTCTCAGAGCTTCCAGCAAAAGATAATAACAAGCTGGACAGAAAAAACAGAAAACAAACTAGAAGCACTTATCTAGCAGAGCAGCAGGCCCAAGGAAAGATGCAGTAGCTCAGATCCAACACTGGAACATTGACAAGGAGCAAGGAAGACAGACTCAGGTGGAGCTAAATAGCAAGGCAGCCAACGAGCTCACCAAAACACCTGAGGGAGGACGCCCAGAGACTGCAATACCACTTGTGACCACAGAATTCACAACAATGTACGTACTTTTGTGCAGTCCTGTGGGATTTGTGCTAGGGCTAAGCCCTGCTGTTCTCGTGCCAGTGGGTTGCTTTTGCCCTTGCCGGTCCCAAAGAGGCCTTGGACACATATTTCGATGGATTTCATTTCTGACCTTCCCGTTTCTCAAAAGATGTCAGTCATTTGGGTGGTCTGTGATCGCTTTTCTAAGATGGTCCATCTGGTGCCCTTGGCTAAATTGCCTTCCTTCTCTGATTTGGTACCTTTGTTCTTTCAGCATGTGATTCGGTTGCATGGCATTCCTGAGAATATTGTTTCTGACAGAGGTTCCCAGTTTGTTTCAAGGTTTTGGCGAGCCTTTTGTGGTAGGATGGGCATTGACCTATCCTTTTCCTCGGCTTTCCATCCTCAGACTAATGGCCAGACCGAACAAACCAATCAGACCTTGGAAACATATCTGAGATGTTTTGTTTCTGCAGACCAGGATGATTGGGTGTCCTTTTTGCCGTTGGCTGAGTTCGCCCTTAATAATCGGGCCAGCTCGGCTACCTTGGTTTCTCCATTTTTTTGCAATTCTGGGTTCCATCCTCGTTTCTCTTCAGGACAGGTTGAGTCTTCGGACTGTCCTGGTGTGGATTCTGTGGTGGATAGGTTGCAGCAGATCTGGACTCAGGTGGTGGACAATTTGATCTTGTCCCAGGAGAAAGCTCAACTTTTCGCTAATCGCAGACGCCGTGTGGGTCCCCGACTTCGTGTTGGGGATCTGGTTTGGTTATCTTCTCGTCATATTCCTATGAAGGTTTCCTCTCCTAAATTTAAACCTCGTTTTATTGGTCCGTATAGGATTTCTGAGGTTCTCAATCCTGTGTCTTTTCGTTTGACCCTCCCAGACTCCTTTTCCATACATAATGTATTCCATAGGTCGTTGTTGCGGAGATACGTGGCACCTATGGTTCCATCTGTTGAGCCTCCTGCCCCGGTTTTGGTGGAGGGGGAATTGGAGTATATTGTGGAGAAGATTTTGGATTCTCGTGTTTCTAGACGGAAACTCCAGTATCTGGTTAAATGGAAGGGTTATGCTCAGGAAGATAATTCCTGGGTTTTTGCCTCTGATGTTCATGCTTCCGATCTTGTTCGTGCCTTTCATGCGGCTCATCCTGGTCGGCCTGGGGGCTCTGGTGAGGGTTCGGTGACCCCTCCTCAAGGGGGGGGGTACTGTTGTGAATTCTGTGGCTGAATTCACTCCTGTGGTCACAAGTGGTACTGCAGCTTCTGAGCTTCCTCCCTCAGGTGTTCTGGTGAGCTCGTTAACTGCTTCATTACTTAACTCCGCCTGATGCTGCTATCCTTGCTCCTTGTCAATGTTTCAGTGTTGGATCTGAGCTTCTCCTGATTGTTCCTGTGACCTGCTGCTCTGTATAGCTAAGTGCCTTTTGCTTTTTTGTTGCTTTTTTTCTGTCCAGCTTGTCTTTTGTTTCTGAGACGCAAAGGGTGTACCGCCGTGCCGTTAGTTCGGCACGGTGGGTTTTTTTTTGCCCCCTTTGCGTGGTTTTGCTTTAGGGTTTTTTGTAGACTGCAAAGTTCGCTTTACTGTCCTCGCTCTGTCCTAGAATATCGGGCCCCACTTTGCTGAATCTATTTCATCCCTACGTTTTGTCTTTTCATCTTACTCACAGTCATTATATGTGGGGGGCTGCCTTTTCCTTTGGGGAATTTCTCTGGGGCAAGTCAGGCCTATTTTTCTATCTTCAGGCTAGCTAGTTTCTTAGGCTGTGCCGAGTTGCCTAGGTAGTTGTTAGGCGCAATCCACAGCCGCTTTTAGTTGTGTTTAGGATAGGATCAGGTGTGCAGTCTACAGAGTTTCCAGGTCTCAGAGCTCGTTCTTGTATTTTTGGGTATTTGTCAGATCACTGTGTGCGCTCTGATCGCTAAGCACACTGTGTTTCTGGATTGCCTTCATAACACCTGTCATTAGCAAACATAACAGACCCCATATTGGAAACTAGACCCCTCAATGAACTTATCTAGATGTGTTGTGAGAACTTTGAACCCCCAAGTGTTTCACTACAGTTTATAACGCAGAGCCGTGAAAATAAAAAATCTTTTTGTTTTCCCACAAAAATTATTTTTTAGCCCCCAGTTTTGTATTTTCCCAAGGGTAACAGGAGAAATTGGTCCACAAACGTTGTTGTCCAATTTGTCCTGAGTACGCTGATACCCCATATGTTGGGGTAAACCCCTGTTTGGGCACACAGGAGAGCTCGGAAGGGAAGGAGCACTGTTTTACTTTTTCAACGCAGAATTGGCTGGAATTGAGATCGGACGCCATGTCGTGTTTGGAGAGCCCCTGATGTGCCGAAACAGTGGAAACCCCCCAATTATAACTGAAACCCTAATCTAAACACACCCCTAACCCTAATTCCAACGGTAACCCTAACCACACCTCTAACCCTGACACACCCCTAACCCTAATCCCAACCCTATTCCCAACTGTAAATGTAATCTAAACCCTAACCCTAACTTTAGCCCCAACCCTAACTGTAGCCCCAACCCTAGCCCTAACCCTAGCCCTAACCCTAGCCCTAACCCTAACCCTAGCCCTAACCCTAGCCCTAACCCTAGCCCTAACCCTAGCCCTAACCCTAACCCTAGCCCTAACCCTAGCCCTAACCCTAGCCCTAGCCCTAACCCTAGCCCTAACCCTAGCCCTAACCCTAACCCTAGCCCTAGCCCTAACCCTAACCCTAGCCCTAGCCCTAACCCTAGCCCTAACCCTAGCCCTAACCCTAGCCCTAGCCCTAACCCTAGCCCTAACCCTAGCCCTAATGGGAAAATGGAAATAAATACATTTTTTTTTATTTTTCCCTAACTAAGGGGGTGATGAAGGGGGGTTTGATTTACTTTTATAGCGAGTTTTTTAGCGGATTTTTATGATTGGCAGCTGTCACACACTGAAAGACCCTTTTTATTGCAAAAAATATTTTTTGCAATACCACATTTTGAGAGCTATAATTTTTCCATATTTTGGTCCACAGAGTCATGTGAGGTCTTGTTTTTTGCGGGACGAGTTGACGTTTTTATTGAAAACATTTTTGGGCACGTGACATTTTTTGATCGCTTTTTATTCCGATTTTTGTGAGGAAGAATGACCAAAAGCCAGCTATTCATGAATTTCTATTGGGGGAGGCGTTTATACCGTTCCGCGTTTGGTAAAATTGATAAATCAGTTTTATTCTTCGGGTCAGTACGATTACAGCGATACCTCATTTATATCATTTTTTTATGGTTTGGCGCTTTTATACGATAAAAACTATTTTACAGAAAAAATAATTATTTTTGCATCGCTTTATTCTCAGGACTATAACTTTTTAATTTTTTTGCTGATGATGCTGTATGGCAGCTTGTTTTTTGCGGGACAATATGACGCTTTCAGCGGTACCATGGTTATTTATATCTGTCCTTTTGATCGCGTATTATTCCACTTTTTGTTCGGCGGTATGATAATAAAGCGTTGTTTTTTGCCTCGTTTTTTTTTTTTTTTTCTTACGGTGTTTACTGAAGGGGTTAACTAGTGGGACAGTTTTATAGGTCGGGTCGTTACGGACGCGGCGATACTAAATATGTGTACTTTTATTGTTTTTTTTTTTATTTAGATGAAGAAATGTATTTATGGGAATAATATTTTTTTTTTTTTTCATTATTTTGGAATATTTTTTTTTATTTTTTTTACACATTTGGAAAATTTTTTTTTTACTTTTTTACTTTGTCCCAGGGGGGGACATCACAGATCAGTGATCTGACAGTTTGCACAGCACTCTGTCAGATCACTGATCTGACTTGCAGCGCTGCAGGCTTCACAGTGCCTGCTCTGAGCAGGCTCTGTGAAGCCACCTCCCTCCCTGCAGGACCCGGATCCGCGGCCATCTTGGATCCGGGGCTGGAGAGAGCAGGGAGGGAGGTGAGACCCTCGCAGCAACGCGATCACATCGCGTTGCTCCGGGGGTCTCAGGGAAGCCCGCAGGGAGCCCCCTCCCTGCGCGGTGCTTCCCTGCACCGCCGGCACATCGCGATCATCTTTGATCGCGGTGTGCCAGGGGTTAATGTGCCGGGGGCGGTCCGTGACCGCTCCTGGCACATAGTGCCGGATGTCAGCTGCGATAAGCAGCTGACACCCGGCCGCGATCGGCCGCGCTCCCCCCGTGAGCGCGGCCGATCGGCTATGACGTACTATCCCGTCCAGGGTCAGATAAGCCCAGGGCACCTCGACGGGATAGTACGTCTAAGGTCACAGAGGGGTTAAAAAACACAAAAAGAATTGTCGTAAAGCCAAATTGGATATAACTCCACACCAGACATAAAAAAGGGGGTGGACAAAAGTATTGGCACTGTTCGAAAAATCATGTGATGCTTCTCTAGTTTGTGTAATTAACAGCACCTGTAACTTACCTGTGGCACCTAACAGGTGTTGGCAACAAATAAATCACACTTGCAGCCAGTTGACATGGATTAAAGTTGACTCAACCTCTGTCCTGTGTCCTTGTGTGTACCAGATTGAGCATGGAGAAAAGAAAGAAGACCAAAGAACTGTCTGAGGACTTGAGAAACCAAATTGTGAGGAAGCATGAGCAATCTCAAGACTACAAGTCCATCTCCTGAATGTTCCTGAGTCTACAGTGTGCAGTGTCATCAAGAAGTTTAAAGCCCATGGCACTGTGGCTAACCTCCCTAGATGTGGACGGAAAAGAAAAATTGACAAGAGATTTCAACATAAGATTGTGCGGAAGTTGGATAAAGAACCTCAACTAGCATCCAATCAAGTTCAAGCTGCCCTGCAGTTCGAGGGTACAACAGTGTCAACCCGTACTATCCGTCGGCATCTGAATGAAAAGGGACTGTATGGTAGGAGACCCAGGAAGACCCCACTTCTTACCCTGAGACATAAAAAAGCCAGGCTGGAGTTTGTCAAAACTTACCTGAAAAAACCTAAAACGTTTTGGAAGAATGTTCTCTGGTCAGATGAGACAAAAGAAGAGCTTTTTCGGCAAAGGCATCAACATAGAGTTTACAGGAGAAAAAAAGAGGCATTCTAAGAAAAGAGCATGGTCCCTACAGTCAAACATGGCGGAGGTTCCCTGATGTTTTGGGGTTGCTTTGCTGCCTCTGGCACTGGACTGCTTGACCGTGTGCATGGCATAATGAAGTCTGAAGACTACCAACAAATTTCGCAGCATAATGTAGGGCCCAGTGTGAGAAAGCTAGGCTCCCTCAGAGGTCATGGGTCTTCCAGCAGGACTATGACCCAAAACACACTTCAAAAGGCACTAGAAATGGTTTGAGAGAAAGCACTAGAGACTTCTAAGGTGGCCAGCAATGAGTCCAGACCTGAATCCCATAGAACACCTGTGGAGAGATCTAAAAATGGCAGTTTGGAGAAGGAACCCTTCAAATATCAGGGACCTGGAGCAGTTTGCCAAAGAAGAATTGTCTAATATTCTGGTAGAGCATTGTAAGAAACTCATTGGTGGTTACCGGAAGCGGTTGATCGCGGTTATTTTGGCTAAAGGTTGTGCAACCAAGTATTAGGCTGAGGGTGCCAATAATTTTGTCTGGCCCATTTTTGGAGTTTTATGTGAAATGATCAATGTTTTGCTTTTTGCTTCATTCTCTTTTATGTTTTTTTCATTTAAGACAAATTAAATGAAGATAATGATACCAAAGAATTTGTGATTGCAATCATTTTCAGGAAGAAAATGAGTATTATCTGACAGAATTGCAGGGGTGTCAATACTTTTGGCCACAACTGTATATATATATATATATATATATATACTGGTAGAGTGCTGGAGGGGAGATATGTGTCACTATACTTAATGGCGTCAGCAGGGCTGCCACTAGAAATTTTGGGGCCCCATACTGGCAAAATTTTTGGGGCCCCCTTGAGACTCCGCCCAGGCTCCACCCCAGCCCCGCCTCCAGGCTCCACCCCTCGAAATGTCCACAGTCCCACCGTTCTCCCTTGGAAAATCTCCACTTCTCACCTATCACACATTGACAGTTCCCATCACCAGATCACACATATAGCCGGCAGCTTTTATTTTGGCCAAAAGATTTTTTAAGCCGCCACCATAACACAGTAGACACTTTTGGCCGGGCCCTACTCTACTGTAACCTATTAAATATTTGTTAAAATATGCAATACAATTTAGGTATATTTTTATTTATTTTTCAATTTTTAAAATGACCTATAATACGACATACAAGGAACAAATACCACAGCACTATGACAAGATGACATATTACCACCACAGTGATCGAATAATATCAAATACAAGGAACAAATACCACCGCATCATGACCAGACCACATATTACCACCACATAGTGACTGAATACTACAATACTGATCAGTAATAAAAAAAAAACCCACAATACTATCACCATCAGTGCCATTATACACAGGAGATCTGTAATTAGTATGCAGTGTCTGTGTACAGGTAATACAGTGATCACCAATGACATTATACACAGGAGCTCTGTATATAATGTATAGGTAATACAGTGATCACTGGTGACATTGTACACAGGACCTCTGTATATAGTATACAGTAATAAAGGAAAAAGTGACAAGTGGCAGATAATAAATGTACATGGTCACAACATTTATAAATTAATAAATATCAAATCATTCAGAGTAAAAAAGACCAAAACTGCCATGGATATGCGTCAGACCAATTGTTGAAATATATATATAGAAAGGGGGGAGGGGAAAAAATTCCAATCAACAATCTAGGTCTTAAAGTACAAATTGCTTTATTCAGGAAAGTACTGTATAGAAATAGTGGCAGCAGAGGATAGCCACCAAAAAGATAACATGGGGCGCTCGGTACCCACACAAGCCACATAGAGTATCTCATGAGTAAACAGATCCAAAAACGTATGCGGGAGGCATCCTGACATAAATTTAGATATGTAATTAGAGGGAAAGCATAACATTACACAGATCCCAGCCCGTAATAGAGCTAAACATATGGAGAAGGTATAGAACAAATAAGAAAAAGAGTCAAAAGGTCAGGATACATTACCGTAAAGTACAGGCAAGTGCTGGCTAGTGGAGGGTCCCGGCGCCCGCCCCAACGCGCGTTTCGGAACACCTTCGTCAGGGGGCACGCAAAGTAGAGAGAAATAGGAGAATAAAAAAGCCGCAGACCGGAAGTGAACTGTGCGCCAGACCCGGAAGTAGAGTAACGTTACCCGGCAACCATGCAAAGCATAGAAGGCGGCGCAGTCCAGGCCGCGTGCACGGGAACCACGTGGGGCCCCACATGAACCAGTGACAACAAATACCATGGACGCCGCGACAGGAGATGGTACGCGCATGCGCCAAAGGGAATAAATATCAAAGGCCACCATATTACCAGTGGGCAAGGAAAACACCAGCCCAAAAAATAAGGAGAAAACAGAATAAAGAATAAGGAGAAGGTACCCAGCATCAACCAAAGGGGCATACAATATATATCGCACAGATTAAGCTAAATATAAATAATAGTGTAAGTAAACATAGCCCCCACATGGAACACCATGCCAGTGATAGATGATATTAACGATCATTAATAGAATTAAATAAATATTATAATAACATATAATATGGCATGGTGCAATGTTACTGATAATATCATATAGGTAAACAGGTATATATCCACGGAGTAGATGTCAAGTCCATATATTATATATCTGTCTTGATGCATCAGGGTCCATATCGATAACAGGGGCCAGATTCCAAAGGCTAGATCGAGTAGTACACAGTATGTAACATCTGGTCACGGTCCATATAGGTAACGTCATTCCGGTCAAGAAGCCAACAATAGATAGAACATAATAAATCTAAGAGAATTAAAAATGAATTAAAACAAGAGATGGCGCTAAGGACCCGGTTAGCCTGCGGCTGCCGGTAGGGGCCCTGTGAGCAGATGAGACGAGAGAGATGAGATGAGGGGCCTCAGGCAGCGCACAGGGCTCCAGGCAGTGCAAAGGGGCCCAAGGCAGCGCACAAGGGCCCAAGGCAGCGCACAAGGGTCCCAGGCAACATACAGGGCCCCAGGCAGTGCACAGGGCCCTAGACAGAACACAGGGCTTCATGCAGCCCACAGGGCTCCAGGCAGTGCACGGGCCCCAGGCAGTAAACAGGGGCCCCAGGCAACGTACAGGACCCCAGGCAGTGCACAGGGCCCCAGACAGAACACAGGGCCCCGTGCAGCGCACAGGGGCCCAGGCAGCACACGGGGCCCCAGGCAGCGCACAGGGACCCATGCAGCACATGAGGTCCCAGGCAGCACACAGGGGCCCCAGGCAGCGCACAGGACTCCAGGCAGCACACGGGGCCCCAGGCAACACACGAGGTCCCAGCCAGCACACAGGGGCCCCAGGCAGCACACGGGGCCCCAGGCAGAGCACGGGGGCCCAGACAACGCACAAGAGCCCCAGGCAGCACACAGGGCCCCAGGCAGCACATGGGACCCCAGGCAGAGCGCAGGGCCCCAGGCAGCACATGGGCTCCAGGCAGCACCTGATGCCCCAGGCAGCACAGGGGCAGAGACAGCGAATGGGTCCCCAGGCAGCACACAGGGCACCAGGCGGCACACAGGGGTCCCTGGCAGCACACGAGGCTCCAGGCAGCACACGGAGTGGCAGAGACAGTGCACAAGGGAGGAGGAAGAGACAGCGTGCAAGGGGGGAAGAGACAGTGAATGGGGACCCAGGCAGCACACAGGCCCCTGTGCGCTGTCTCTGCCCCCTGTGCTCTCTCTGGGATCCCATGTGCGCTGTTTGGGACCCCCTGTGTGATGTCTGTGGCCCCGTTCTTGAGTATATTCAAGATTAAAGCATATTAAAGATCAGATTTTTCACGTTTATGAGCACCATTGAGTGATATACTCAAGAATTACATAATTTTTCAACATTTTAGTGTTTAAAACTCTGAACACACAGACTTTTTTTTACTTCAACCTGAAAACCTTGACTGTTCATAAAAAACTGTTCAGGATATCATGCAAGTTATAACATTCTGAAACTTCAACTTAGGCCGGGGTCACACTAGCGTATTGCATCCGATGCGAGAGCTCCTGCTCGCAGCAGAGCAGGAGCCGAGTGTCATGCGTCTGTGCTCCGATTCTCTCGCACAGGGAGGATCGGAGCACAGCTGCGGAGGAGAAATGAATTTCTCCATCTCCTCCATTGCTGGGGTCCGCTTATAGCGCACATCACTCGGATGATATCCGAGTGGTGTGCGCTGTCTCACTCACACCCATAGGCTTTTATGGGTGCGAGTGAGCCGAGAGGTGCTGCGATTGTCTCTGTGGGCTGCCTGGGGCCCCTGTGGGCTGCCTGGGGTCCTGTGCACTGCCTGGGGCACCGTGTGCTGTTTGGGGCTCCGTGTGCTGCCTGGGGCCCCTGTGTGCTGCCTGGGACCCCTGTGTGCTGCCTGGAGCCCTGTGCGCTGCCTGGGGCCCTGTGCGCTGCCTGGGGCCCTATGCGCTCCCTGGGGCCCCTGTGTGCTGCCTGGGGCCTCGTGCGCTGCCTGGGACCTCGTGTGGTGCCTGAGGCCCTGTGCAATGCCTTGGGCCCCTGTGGGCTGCCTGGGGTCCTGTGTGCTGCCTGGGGCCCCGTATGCTGTTTGGGGCCCTGTGCACTTCCTGTGGCCCCTGTGCTCTTCCTGGGGCCCCTCTGTGCTGCCTGTGGCCCCTCTGTGGCTGCCTGGGGCCCCTCTTTGCTGCCTGTAACCCTGTGCACTGCCTGGGGCCCCGTGCTCTTCCTGTGGTTCCTGTGCTCTTCCTGGGGCCTCTCTGTGCTGCCTGGGGCCCCTCTGTGCTGCCTGGGGCCCCTTTGTGAAGCCTGTTGCCCTGTGAGCTTCCTGGTGCCCCTGTGCTCTTCCTGGAGCCCCTCTGTGCTGCCTTGGGCCCTGTGTGCTGCCTTAGACCCCTGTGCGCGACCTGGGCCCTGTGAGCTGCCTGGGGCCCCGTGTGCTGCCAGGGGTCCCGTGTGCTGCCTGAGGCCCCTGTGCGCTGCCTGAGGCCCCTGTGCGCTGCCTGGAACCCTGTGGGCTGCCTGGGGCCCTGAGGGCTGCCTGAGGCCCCTGTGGGCTGCCTGGGGTCCTGTGCACTGCCTGGGGCACCGTGCACTGTTTGGGGCTCCGTACGCTGCCTCGGGCCCCTGTGTGCTGCCTGGGACCCCTGTGTGCTGCCTGGGGCCCTGGTCGCTGCCCAGAGGGGTATAAACGGAACTAGTCCAATTTATACCCCGGGTTATAGTTTGGGCTAGGCCAGAATATACCCGGGGTATAATCTGGCCTAGGCCACTTTAACCCCGGGTATATTCTGAGAGGGGGGTTAATCTGGCCTGCTACACCGGCACTGAGGTGTGCTGACAGGACCTGTGTGATGTCACAGTTAGTGTTGAGCAATATTTTCCGATATTGGGAAATATCGGGATCGGATTGGATCGGCCGAAAAAAAAAGTATCGGATATCGCCGATACCGATACCGGAAACCAATGCAAGTCAATGGGACATAAATATCGGAATGAAAATAAGCCCATTCTGTCCTTGTACATCCTGTTCCGGAGGGGGGAAGAGTGTGGGTGGTGCGTGGGAGGAGACTGCGTGTCTGTGTGGGACCGTGGGGGGTCTGTGCGGGCCTGCTGGGGGTCTATACGGGCCTCTCGGGGGTCTGTGCGGGCTGCCGGGGGTCTGTGCGGGCCTCTCGGGGGTCTGTGCGGCCTGCTGGGGGTCTTTGTGTTTGTGTGCAGGCATCGTCCAATGGGACTACAAGTCCCATTGGGCTATGCCTGCTACAATGGCAGTGATTGACACATTAGCCAATGATAGGACAGTAGTAGTCCCATCTTCCGGCTAATGTGTTGAATGTAAAAAAAAAACAAAAACACAAACATATATACTACATACTACATACATACAACATGCATACAACATACTATATAATACATACTACATACATACATACAACATACTACATACAACATACATACTACATACAGAAATACAACATACTACATACTGTACATACTACATACATACAACAAACATACATACTACATACATACATACTACATACATAGTACATACAGTGGCATGTAAAAGTTTGGGCACCCCTAGTCAAAATTACTGTTATTGTGAACAGTTAAGCATGTTGAAGATTAAATCATCTCTAAAAGGCCTAAAGTTTAAGATGACACATTTCCTTTGTATTTTCGTGAAAAAAAAATATATATTTTTCATCTTTACATTTTAAAAATTACAAAAAGGAAAATGGTCTCATGCAAAAGTTTGGGCATGCTGCATGGTTAGTACCTAGTAGCCCCCCTTTTAAAACTATTATAGCTTGCAAACGCTTTTTGTAGCCATACAAGGGTCTTTCAATTCTTGTTTGAGGGATTTTTTTCCATTCTTCCTTTGAAAAATTCTTGCAGTTCTGTGTGATTCCTGGGTCGTCTTGCATGCACTGCTATTTTGAGGTCTAGCGACAGATTTTCAGTGATGTTCAGATCAGGGGACTGTGAGGGCCATTGTAAAACCTTCAGCTTGCGCCTTTTGAAGTAGTCTATTGTGGATTTTGACATGTGTTTAGGATCATCATCCATTTGTAGAAGCCATGCTCTTTTCAAATTCAGCTTTTTTACATATTTGCATCAAGAATTTGTTGAAATTTCATTGAATCCATTCTTCCCTCTACATGTGAAATATTCCCCATCCCATTGGCTTCAAGACAACTCCAAAACATGATTGATCCACTCCCATGCTTAATGGTTGGCGAGATGTTCTTTTTCTGAAATACTGTGTCCTTTTTTCTCCACACATACCTTTGATCATTGTGGCCAAAGAGTTCTATTTTAACTTCATCGGTCCACAGGACTTGTTTCCACAATGAATGTTTAGATGTTTTTTTGCATACTTTTGACTCTAAATGTTACGGTGAGAATGCAGGAGAGGTTTTCTTCTGATGACTCTCATGAAGGTTGTATTTGTGCAGATGTCTCTGAACAGTAGAACAATGTGCCAGAACTCCAGAGCCTGCTAAAACTTTCTGAAGGTCTCTTGCAGTCAAGCAGTGTTATGATTTTCCTTTCTAGCAATACTACGAGCAGGTCTCACAGAAATTTTGCTTCATCTTCCAGACCTTATCTTGCCCTCCACTGTTCCTGTAAACTGACATTTCTTAGTCACATTTTTAACTTAGGAAAGGGCAACTTGAAAATGCTGTTCTATCTGCTTATAGCCTTCTCCTGCTTTGCTGGCCTCCACCATTTTCATTTTGGCAGGCAGATGCTCAGAAGAACCCATGGCTGCTGTTTTTTTGGCACAAGGTTAGAGAAGGCTGAAAAAATAAAAAATAATTATATACTCACCCTCCATCGGCCCTTCGGATCCAGAACAGGCCTTTCCCGCTCCTCGCGACGCTCCAGTGACCGCTCCATGCATTGCGATCTCGCGAGATGATGATGTAGCGGTCTCGCGAGACCGCTACTTCATCATCTCGTGAGACTGCAATGCACTCTTGGGACCGGAGCGCGCGAGGAGCATCGGTAAACGCTTTGCCTGGATCCGGGTGCCAACGGAAGGTGAGTGTATAACTATATTTTATTTTAATTCTTTTTTTTAACAGGGATATGATGCCCACATTGCTATATATTACGTGGGCTGTGCAATATACTACGTGGGCTGTGCAATATACTATGTGGGCTGTGCAATATAGTACGTGGGCTGTGTAATATCCCACGTGGGCTGTGCTATATACTACGTGGCTGTGTTATACACTACATGGGCTGTTATATACTAAGTGGGCTGTGCTATATACTACGTGGGCTGTGCTATATACTACGTGGGCTGTGCTATATACTACGTGGGCTGTGTTATACACTACGTGGGCTGTTATATACTATGTGGGCGGCCGAAACGCCACTTCCTCCTCCCCGGACTTCAGAATGGGCAGCGGAAGCATTGAAAAACTGCATCCGCTGCTCACGTCGTGCACAAATTTCACAACGTGCGTCGCTACGTCGGCCTGATGCATAGCAGCGGACCCGTACCAACGCAAGTGTGAAAGAGGATAAATAAGTGAGTGTTTAATTTAAAAATTAGTGTTTAATTTAAAAAGACACGGAAAAAAATGGCGTGGGCTCCCACGCAGTTTTCTGCACCAGAGGGGGAAAGCCGACAGCCGGGGGCCAATATTTGTAACCTGTGAAGGGGGTAATACCCATGTGCCCTCCCAGGCTATGAATATCAGCCCGCAGCTGTCTGCATAGCCTTTACTGGCTATTAAAATAGGAGGACCCCCCCAAAAAATGACGTGGGAAAAGGCTGCGCAGACAGCTGCGGGCTGATATTCATAGCCTAGAGAGGGGCCATGGATATTGGCCCCCCCGGCTACAAATACCAGTCCGCAGCCGCCCCAGAAATGGCACATCCGTAAGATGCGCCAATTCCGGCATTTAGCCCCTCTCTTCCCACTCCCGTGTAGCGGTGGGATATGGGGTAATAAGGGGTTAATTGTAAGGTGACATTAAGCCGGGTTAATAATGGAGAGGCGTCAATAAGACGCCTATCCATTATTAATCCAATAATAGTAAATGGTTAATAAAACACACACACATTAGGAAAAAAGTATTTTAATATTCTTCATTTAACCATACTTACCATACTTCAGCGCCTGCAAAAAACGTAAAATAATAAACCGTATACTACCTGTCCGCCGTAGTCCAATTAATAACGAGTGTCCCACGACGATCTCCCCTATAGAACAGTGACATCGGGTGATGTCACTGCTCTATAGGACCTTCAGTGACATACTGACAGGAGACAATGTCTCCTGCAGTGCATCACTGAGAGGTTACTATAGTTCAAAGTCTCACTTTATGGCAATTGCTGCATGAGAAATTTCTCACACAGCAATGCCAAAAGTAAGACTAGGGACTATTTTTTTTACAGCGGCGGAGGAATACAATGCGGAAGGATACCTTCTTCCCGTCATTGTATTCCTGGAGCCCCTAGAGAGCGGTCGCATCAGCTGATGCTGCCGTTCTCAACGGGAGATCGTCGTTGGACACTCGTGGATTTCTGCGGATCAGGGAGTATATTGTTTGTTTGGTATTTTAATATTTTTTACAGATGACACTGGCTTCGGAGAACAATGTGACAAGTGATGGTGAGTATGTAATCTATGTTATATGTACTATATGTCTATATGTATGTATTGTATGTAATGTATGAATGTATTGTATGTAGTATGTTGCATGTATGTAATATGTATGTAGTATGCATGTAGTATGTATGTATGTATGTAGTATGTATGTAGTATGTATGTAGTATGTATGTTGTATGTATGTTGTATGTATGTATGTAATATGTATGTAGTATGTACACTATGTAGTATGTATGTTGTATATATGTAGTATGCATGTATGTATGTAGTATGTATGTACAATGTATGTTGTATGTATGTATGTAGTATGTATGTATGTAGTATGCATGTTGTATGTATGTGGTATGTATGTATGTAGTATGTATGTATGTATGTATGTAGTATGTATGTAGTATGTATGTTGTGGGTATGTAGTATGTATGTAGTATGTTGTATGTATGTTGTATGTGTGTAGTATGTATGTAGTATGTATGTATGTTTGTGATTGTTTTTCTTTACATTCAACACATTAGCCGGATGATGGGACTTCTACTGTCCCATCATTGGCTAATGTGTCAATCACTGTCATTGTAGCAGGCATAGACCGATGGGACTTGTAGTCCAATCGGACTATGCCTGCACACACACATAACCCCTGGCAGGCCCGTACAGACCCCCAGCAGGCCCGCACAGACCCCCGGCAGTCCCGCACAGACCCCTGGCAGGCCGCACAGACCCCAGGCAGGCCCGTACAGACCCCCAGCAGGCCCGCACAGACCCCCAGCAGGCTGCACAGACCCCCGGCAGGCCGCACAGACCCCCGGCAGGCCAGTACAGACCCCTAGCAGGCCCGCACAGACCCCTGGCAGGCCCGCACAGACCCCTGGCAGGCCCGCACAGACCCCCGGCAAGCCCGCACAGACCCCCGGCAGGCCCGTACAGACAACCAGCAGGCCCTCACAGACTCCCCATGGTTACGCACAGACCCCATCTGCCCGGAAATCCCAAGTCGCTGATTGGTTGCGGCAAAACAGCCACGACCAATCAGCGACGGGCACAGTCCGGTGGCAAAATGGCCGCTCCTTACTCCCCTCCAGTCAGCGCTCACACAGGGTTAATGGCAGCGTTAACGGACCGCGTTATGCCGTGGTGTAACGCACTCCGTTAACGCTGCTATTAACCCTGTGTGATCAACTTTTTACTATTGATGCTGCCTATGCAGCATCAATATTAAAAAGATCTAATGTTAAAAATAAGAAAAAAAAAAAAAAAATAGTTATATACTCACCCTCCGTCGGCCCCTCGGATCCAGAACAGGCTTTTCCTGCTCCTTGCGACGCTCCAGTGACCGCTCCATGCATTGCGATCTAGCGAGATGATGACGTAGTGGTCTCGCGAGACCCCAATGTACTCTTGGGACCGGAGCGCGCGAGGAGCATCGGTAAACGCCTCGCCTGGATCCGGGGGCCAACGGAAGGTGAGTATATAACTATTTTTTACTTTAAATCTTTTTTTTAACAGGGATATGATGCCCACATTGCTATATACTATGTGGGCTGTGCAATATACTACGTGGGCTGTGCAATATACTACGTGGGCTGTGCAATATAGTACGTGGGCTGTGCAATATACTACGTGGGCTGTGCTATATACTATGTGGCTGTGTTATACACTACATGGGCTGTTATATACTACGTGGGCTGTGCTATATACTACGTGGGCTGTACTACCTACTACGTGGGCTGTGTTATACACTACGTGGGCTGTTATATACTACGTGGGCTGTGTTATGCTACGTGGTCTGTGTTATACACTACGTGGGCTGTGTTATACACTACGTGGGCAATGCTATAAACTACGTGGGCTGTGTTATACACTACGTGGGCTGTGTTATACACTGCATGCATGGGCTGTTATATACTACGTGAGCTGTGTTATATGCTATGTGGGCTGTTATAAACTACGTGGCTGTGTTATATGCTATGTGGGCTGTTATACACTCCGTGGGCTGTGCTATATACTCCGTGGGCTGTGTTATATACTATGTGGCTGTGCTATATACTCCGTGGGCTGTGCTATATACTCCATGGGCTGTGCTATATACTACATGACTGTGCTATGTACTATGTGGCTGTGCTATTTACTACGTGGGCTGTTGTATACTACGTATACACGTATACCACGTAGTATACGTGGCTGTGCTATATACTGCGTGGCTGTGCAATATACTACGTGGCTGTGCTATGTACTACGCGGCTGTGCTACTTACTACGTCGGCTGTTATATACTACGTGGCTGTGCTATATACTACGTGGCCGGCTGCGAACAATCAGCGACAGACGCAGTCCGGCCGCGAATTGGCGTGGGATTTGAACCATGCTTCATTAATTGGTCGCGGTTGGCCGTATCCTGTGTATTCAATATATTATTCTAAAATCTTCAGAACTAAACTACATACATATTCTACAATACCCGATGTGTTAGAATCGGGCTACCATCTAGTCTATAAATAAGTTCCATAATACATGAAATGTACAGACATTAATTTTATAACCAGTTTCATCCTACATCAGCGTATGAGTCTCCAATATACTCACTTATACACAGAACAGATGTACGTAGACCTAAAGACAAGAACAGCATGTAATAAATGATCTTGTGCTTTTTCGCGCTCTCATTACTCACATCCAGAAACAGACTGCATAGCTCCAGGTTTCTCAAGGATAAAAAGGTCACAAGTAGGGAGTTTGGAACACACAATTCAGTTGTCCAATATGGAATCAATATGTCAATCAGACAACTGGAAATAAACCAGCTACTCCCAGACACTATAATGTTCCATCTTTCATTATTACTAAGAATAGTTATAAGCACTAAATGCTTGCTTCATCTTACCAACTCACTTGTTCCTCTACCGATCCCTAGTCATGATAGTGAAGAATAATTGCCATTGACAATGATAAATGTGCATTAGGACACAATGCAGTGCAGACTTCAGTAGTTACAATGTAATTGACGTTAACCATGTAAAATGCTCTTTACATCCGCCATACTTATGTCATAGTACAATGCATATCCAATATTCACTGAATCATTGAAACTTTGGTTAAATTCTTAAGGTATTGGCTTATTTTTGGCCTTAAAGACATTGATTTCTTTTAATTTTTGCATCAATTTAATCTTTTTTTTTTCATTTTAATGTACTTTTCATACATTTTAAGGCAAAGGTGAGCAGTAGACAATTAAAAATGTGACCCTGCAGGTTTTTTTATCATACGCGATCAATGTCCACCCTATGATTGTGTCATGGTGGTCTGGAAAATTTGGTAGGTAATGAAGTTCTTATTGACTACTGTATTTAGCAACTGCCGATCTACAAGTGCTTCTCACAAAAATAGAATATCAAAAAGTTAATTTACTTCAGTTCTTCAATACAAAAAGTGAAACTCATATATTATGTAGAGTCATTACAAACAGAGTAATCTATTTCAAGTGTTTTTTTTTCTGTTAATGTTGATGATTATGGCTTACAGCCAATGAAAACCCAAAAGTCATTATCTCAGTAAATTAGAATACTTTATAACACCAGCTCAAAAATAATTTTAAAGTCCAAAATGTTCGCCTACTGAAATGTATGTTCAGTAAATGTATCAATACTTGGTTGGGGCTCCTGTTGCATCAATTACTGCATCAATGTGGCGTGGCATGGAGGCGATCAGCCTGTGGCACTGCTGAGGTGTTATGGAAGCCCATGTTGCTTTGATAGCAGCCTTCTGCTCATCTGCATTGTTGGGTCTGGTGTCTCATCTTCCTCTTGACAATACCCCACAGATTCTCTATGGGCTTAAGGTCAGGCAAGTTTTCTGGCCAATCAAGCACAGTGATACTGCTGTGCTTAAACCAGGTATTGGTACTTTTAGCAGTGTGGACAGGTGCCAGGTCCTGTTGAAGAATGAAATTTCCATCTCCAAAAAGCTTGTCAACAGAGGGAAGCATGAAGTGTTCTAAAATTTCCAGGTAGATGGCTGCGCTGACTTTGGTCTTGAAATAACACAGTGGACTTACATCAACAGATGACATGGCTCCCCAAACCATCACTGATTGTGAAAACTTCACACTAGACCTCAAGCAGCTTGGATTGTGGCCTCTCCACTCTTCCTCCAGACTCTGGGATCTTGATTTCCATGAAATGAAATGCAAAATATACTTTCATCTGAAAACAACACCTTGGACCAATCAATGAGCAACAGTCCAGGTCTTTTCTCCTTGGCCCAGGTAAGACGCTTCTGGTGTTGTTTATTGTCCATGAGTGGCTTGACACAAGGAATGTGACACTTGTAGCCCATGTCGTGTATACGTCTGTGTGTGGTGGCTCTTGAAGCAATGACTCCAGCAGCAGTGCACTCCTTGTGAATCTCCCCAAAATTTTTGAATGGCCTCTTCTTAACAATCCTTTCAAGGCTATGGTTATCCTGGTTGCTTGTGCACCTTTTTCTACCACACTTTTTCCTTCCACTCAACTTTCCATTAACATGCTTGGATACAGCACTCTGTGAACAGCCAGCTTCTTTAGCAATGACCTTTTGTGGCTTACCCTCCTTGTGGAGTGTGTCAATTACTGCCTTCTGGACATCTGTCAAGTCAGCAGTCTTCCCCATGATTGTAATTCTTGACAAAAGAGAAAAAAAATGCGGCACTCGCCACGTTTGCAGTATTTCTCAAAAATCCTTTATTTCACCAATGGTGCAGGCATTTGAGTGCAGGAATTCGGGCTTAAGGAGGAATGTGAGGAGTGCTGGAAAGGACGGCAGCCATTTCGCGTGTTACTACTTCAATGGATCCAAGTGAGTGAGTGAGAACAATCATTTCAAGATCCATTAGGATTAAATGAAAAAATTAATCATACTGAATTTTTGAAAAGCAAAATACTGTATATACTCGAGTATAAGCCGAGATTTTCAGCCCATTTTTTTAGGCTGAAAGTACCCCTCTCGGCTTATACTCGACTGTTCCAGGGGGTTGGCAGGGGAGGGGGAGCGGCAGCTGTCACATCATACTCACCCTCCCGGCACGGTCCCTGGTAGCTTATCCGATGCAATGGTCTCTGGCACCGGCAGCTTGTTCCTGTGTTCAGTGGTCACGTGGTACAGCTCATTAAATTAACGAATATGAACGTGACTAAACTCCCATAGGTACTAGTGACCGCTGAACACAGGAACAAGCTGCCAGCACCAGAGACCATCGCATCAGAGAAGCTGCCAGGGACTGCGCCGGGAGTATGATGGGGGAGGGTGAGCATTGCAATATTCACCTGTCCCCGCTCCACCACCATGCCCCGCTGTGTCTTCCGCATCCTCTGGCTGTGACGTTCAGGTCAGAAGGTGCAATGATGTGGTTAGTGTGCTCCGCCCTCTGCCTGAACAGAACGGGGACAGGTGAATATCGCAAGTGCCGGTGTCCCCGCCTGTTCAGGACAAGAGGTGAGTATGTCATTTTTTTTTTAATCGCAGCAGCAGAATATGGGGCATAATATTCTATGGAGCATCTTATGGGGCCATAATCAACCTTTATACAGCATTATATGGGGAAAATGTTTCTATGGAGCAACTTATCGGCCCATAATCAGCCTTTATGCAGCATTATATGGGGCACATTTTCAATGTAGCATCTTATGGGGCCATAATCAACCTTTATGCAACATTGTATGGGGCAAATGTTTCTATGGAGCATCTTATGGGGCCATAATCAACCTTTGTGCAGCATTATATGGGGCAAATGTTTCTATGGAGCATCTTATGGGGCCATAATCAGCCTTTATGCAGCATTATATGGGGCACATTTTCTATGGAGCATCTTATGGGGCCATAATCAACCTTTATGCAGCATTGTATGGGGCAAATGTTTCTATGGAACATCTTATGTGGCCATAATCAACCTTTGTGCAGCATTATATGAGGCAAATATTTCTATGGAGCATCTTATGGGGCCATAATCAAGCTTTGTGCAGCATTATGTGGGGTAAATGTTTCTATGGAGCATCTATGGGGCTATAATCAACCTTTGTGCAGCATTGTATGGGGCAAATGTTTCTATGGAGCATCTTATGTGGCCATAATTAACCTTTGTGCAGCATTATATGGGGCAAATATTTCTATGGAGCTATAAATAAATAATAATCTTTATTTTTAAATAGCGTTAACATATTCCGCAGCGCTTTACAGTTTGCACACATTATCATCGCTGTCCCCAATGGGGCTCACAATCTAAATTCCCTATCAGTATGTCTTTGGAATGTGGGAGGAAACCGGAGAACCTGGAGGAAACCCACGCAAACACGGAGAAAATATACAAACTCTTTGCAGATGTTGTCCAGGGTGGGGCTTGAACCCAGGACTCCAGCGCTGCAAGGCTGCTGTGCTAACCACTGTGCCACCGTGCTGCCCTAATCAACCTTTGTGCAGCATTATATGGGGCAAATGTTTTATGGAGCATCTTATGGGGCCATAATCAACCTTTGTGCAGCATTATATGGGGCATATTTTTGTATGATGCATCTTATGGGTCCCATCATAAACTTTATGGAGCATTATATGGGGTGTACTTTGTATGTGGCTCCTGATTCAATATGGATATTAAAAAACACTTAACCTAATAATGTCTCAATTAATTTTACATTTATTGGTATCTACCGTATTTTCATTTTTGAAATTTACCAGTAGCTGCTGCATTTCCCACCCTAGGCTTATACTCCAGTCATTAAGTTTTCCTAGTTTTTTGTGGCAAAATTAGGGGTCTCGGCTTATACTCTGGTCAGCTTATACTCAAGCATATACGGTAAGTATTGTTCTCTGCATGCCTGTAATGTTGTATGACTAGTGAGTAAATGCTATGATTGATTTTAATTCACATTGTGCACCTGTACAATCTCTGTGTATGCCTTGAAAAAGAAAATGATTGTTCTCACTCACTCACTTGGACCAGTTGAAGCGGTAACACGCGAAATGGCTGCCGTCCTTTCCAGCACTCCCTGCATTCCTCCATAAGCCCGGATCCCGCACTGCAAACGTGGTGAGTGCCGCACTTTTTTTCTCTTTTGTCAAGCATTAGACTCATATGTTTATTCTGTGCTGAGCACCACAAACCGTTTGCATAGCTGATAATATTCAGTTAAATAAAAGGCCATTTTACTTCTATTATGAACTCATATTATCTCTAGTGCAGTTACACTTTTCTCTTGTTTGGACTTCCCAATGATTGTGGAGCCTACTGAAACAGACTAAGTGATCATTTCAAATGCTACCTACCTACACGCAACCTCCGATCCTCTCAAGACCTCCTTCTCTACTCCCCTCTCATCTCTTCTTCCCACAACCGCATCCAAGACTTCTCCCGTGCTTGCCCCATACTCTGGAACTCTCTACCCCAACACATCAGACTCTCGCCTACCATAGAAACTTTCAAAAAGAACCTGAAGACCCACCTCTTCCGACAAGCCTACAGCCTGCAGTGATCCTGAAGTTACTGAACCGCCGCGCAACCTGCTCTACCCTCTCCTAGTGTTTCATCACCCATCCCCTGCAGACTGTGAGCTCTCGCGGGCAGGGTCCTCCCTCCTTATGTACCCGTGTGCCTGTTATCTGCTCATGTTTAATGTATTTGTCTAGATTTGCCTCGTATTCACATGTAAAGCGCCATGGAATAAATGGCGCTATAAAAATGTGTAATAATAATAATAATAATAAATGCTTAGGAAGCCTTTGCAGGTGTTTTTGTTAATTATTCTAATTTACTGAGATAATGACTTTTGGGTTTTCATTGGCTGTAAGTCATAATCGTCAACATTAACATAAATAAACAATTGAAATAGATAACTCTGTTTGTAATGACTATAGAATATATGAGTTTCACTCATTTTTTTTTTTTTTGAAGAACTGAAATAAATTAACGTTTTGATGATATTCTAATTTTGTGAGAAACACCTATATATTGCTAATCCCGTCCATTACAGTTGGATCTTAGCTGTGGTTATGACATGCACCTGCCAACGACAGTAAAGGTTCAACTTCTGTCATGTACTTTCATCAAGACATAATAGTATTCTGGTATGCAGAAATGACATATTTACCATGATGTATCATTATGTCTTGGGGCATGATTCAATGCAAGAATTCAATTAAGGTCTTCTTCACACGCTTCTTTTATATGTCAGTATGCAGTCCATTTTTTAAGGACGGCAAATACGGACACATGCACACCCGTTGTATTCAATGGTGGTGCGCACATATCAGGTTTTTCACAAGGACCGTCTGTCTGTGTGAAAAACCCGAAGACATTTCCTTTTTTCCACGCAGTACGAATAATATATGTGCTGCACACATGCACACTGATGACACACGGATGACATCTGCCAGCTGGAGCACACTGAGCTGAGTGTGAGATGCGCTACCTGTGACTGGCGGAAACCTTAATGACACCACCGGTCACACACAGCCATATTCTCCTGCTCAGCTCAGTGTGTTCCGGCTTGCATGGCGAAAGGTCGCATCACTGATATGAACGTTCACCAAACCATCCAGGGTGAGTGTTCATATCAGTGTCCACACCAAGGCAAGTGGAAAGAGCGAAGGCTAAGCACCAGAACTGGCACATCTAATGAATGCGCCATTTCTGGGGCAGCTAGGGGCTGACGTTCTAAGTTTGACCCCCTTCCTAGGCTATTAATATCAGCCCACAGCTGTCTGGCTAGCCTTTGCTGGTTAGTAAATATAGGGGGACCTCAAGGTAATTTTTTGGGGTGAGTCTCATCTATAATAACCAGCAAAGGCTACGCAGACAGTTGTGAACTGATATAAATAGCCTGGAATCTATTATGGCTATTGGCCCCTTCCCAGAATATTAGCATGAAAATTATTATAAAATATTATAAAAATTAAGGAGTACCCAACACCATCATTTTATTTATTTGTTTAAAAAAAATACAAGTACAAAAAAATAAGCATGGAAAGCACGGATTAGAAATCACACTGACATATTTCCATTTATCTATCTATCTTCTATCATGTTCTTCATCGCTCTCTATCTCTAAACATCTTTAATAAATAAAATTCTTAATGTCTATGCTGCATTTCATTCCATATATGTCACCAAGACAGCACATAGACACATGGATGTTACATACGTACACGAGGTTTGCATATGGACACGAACCACAGATCTCACCAGTACTGTTTTTTCCAATACAGGAATCACCAGGACGTGTGAAGGGGGCCTAAGATTAAGTAATATCTCAATGGATTTTCAAACTAGAGAAAAATATCCATACCAACATTGGCTTATGCAATTATTATTTTATTTAAACTACCACCATTTAGTAATTTCTGTCCATGATCTAATTATAGATGCTTTACTCAATCTAATTTATTACTATGCTCATCCATATTCTGAATAGATCAGAGAAAGATACAGCAGTAACAAGCCTGAAACACTCTTTGTATTTGCTATTGGACCAATATAGTGTACTAGATGGTGGCCCGATTCTAACGCATCGGATATTCTAGAATATGCATGTCCACGTAGTATATTGCCCAGCCACGTAGTATATTGCCCAGCCACGTAGTATATTGCCCAGTCACGTAGTATATTGCCCAGTCACATAGTATATTGCCCAGTCACGTACTATATTGCCCAGCCACGTAGTATATTGCCCAGCCACGTAGTATATTGCCCAGTGACGTAGTATATTGCCCAGCCACGTAGTATATTGCCCAGCCACGTAGTATATTGCCCAGTCACGTAGTATATTGCCCAGTCACGTAGTATATGGCCCAGTCACGTAGTATATTGCCCAGTCACGTGGTATATTGCCCAGTCACGTAGTATATTGCCCAGTCAAATAGTATATTGCCCAGTCACGTAGTATATGGCCCAGCCACGTAGTATATTGCCCAGCCACGTAGCATATTGCACAGCGACGGAGTATACAGCACAGAGCCACGTAGTATACAGACTTAAAATAAAAAATAAACATATACTCACCCTTCGAAGAGCCCATTGTAGTTCTGGCGCTTGTGTGTGGTGCATGCGGCAGCTTCCGGTCCCAGGGTTGGTATGGGCGCAGGACCTGTGATGACGTCGCAGTCACATGACCGTGACGTCATGGCAGGTCCTTCTCGCAGGACCTGTGATGACGTCACGGTCACATGACCGTGACGTCATGGCAGGTCCTTATCGCATACCATTCTTGCCACCGGAACCTGCCGCTTGCATAGAGCGGTCACCGGAGCGTCGCGAGGAGCGAGAAAGGCGGCAGAAGATGAGTATATAATGATTTTTTTATTTTTTTAAATTATTTTTAACATTAGATCTTTTTACTATTGATGCTGCATAGGCAGCATCAATAGTAAAAATTTGGTCACACAGGGTTAATAGCAGCGTTAATGGAGTGCGTTACACCGCCGCATAACGCGGTCCATTAACGCTGCCATTAACCCTGTGTGAGGGCTGACGGGAGGGGAGTACGGATCGGGCACTGACTGCGGGGAGGAAGGAGCGGCCATATTGCCGCAGGACTGTGGCGGTCGCTGATTGGTGGTGGCTGTTTTGCCGCAACTAATCAGCGACTTGGATTTCCATGACAGACAGAGGCCGCGACCAATGAATATCTGTGACAGACAGAAAGACAGACCGAAAGAAAGACAGACGGAAGTGACCCTTTGACAATTATATAGTAGATAGAATAAACCACCAGAAAGCAGTAGGAATGATAATACCCATTTATGCTGCCAGTAAGCCTAGAAAGGCCAGATGTATGTATGGTGTTAGTAGTAATGCTCTGAAATAGATCTACCGAGTGTTGGTCTGAGAAGCTGAGTGGCTCAACAGACAGCTCTTCATTCCTCCCAAACAAAGGCACTCTAGCACACCTGGAACCATCTTAAGTAAGGAGATGATTACTTTCTACCACTTTGTCAGTAAAGCTGGGTAAATTATAAGATCTTACCCCATGAACATAGTAATCAAGATAAATGTGACAGAACTGTGGCGGTTTGCTAAACAGAAAACAAAGTTTCTGCACCTTGTAACCTCATACAGAAAAGGTTGTGGCTTAGCGGAAAAGGAGCATAGCCTAATATGAGGTGCCATGTGCCAAAATTGTGGCACAAATTTTGGGGCACAAAGTAAACCCATTTATATGATCTTAAATGATATTTTGGTTTTTAGAAAAGATCACCATTCTTGACAGTGCATCGTCCTACGTAAACAGGACTCGCGCTGCTGAGAAAAATGCAGGCTAAGTGCACTGAACATTCAATTACAGATTGTTCTGAAGATGAAAGTGAATTTAATGTAAATCCATATCTATTTGAAGCCATAATCTAAGCTATTTTCTAATATTCTTTTTTAAAGAATTCCCTACCATTCCCTAACTACCCTATCTATCGGCTAGGCTTTTTTTTACTTGCTCTTTGATGACGATTTGCTGAATAAGAGACCCCAGTGCATCCTGGGATACTTAAACGAAGCGTCATCAGAGCAGGTCACTGTCACAGCCTTTGCCCCCTCCGTGAAACTAAGCACCACTTGTTTCCGGTGCAGGGCCAGTTCCTGCTCTGTGCACTGTGACCGTGCCCGCTCAGTGTCGGCTCAGATCTGCAGTAATGAGTCGGCAACACAGCGGTGTTACAATACCCAAATTTTGGAAATCTGACCAGTGTGATTTTATGTGGTAATAACTCTGGAACGCTTCAACGGATCCCAGTGATTCTGAGTTTGTATTTTCATGACATATTGTACTTCATGGTAGTGGTAAATTTTTGTCGATAAGATTTGCATACAGTTATGAAAATATCGAAAATTCAACAAAAAATTTGAAAATTTCACAATTTTCAAACTTTAATTTTTATGCGCTTCAATCAGATAGTTATACCACACAAAATAAATAAACATTTACTCCATGTGTACTTTACATCTGCATTATTTTTGAAACGTTATTTTTTTTGTTAGGAAGGGTTCAAAGTAGATCAGCAATTTCTCATTTTTACAACAAAATTTAGAAACCACATCACATTTTAAATGATCTTGAGGGGCCTATTTGACAGAAAATACCCAAAAGTGACAACATTCTAAAAACTGCACCCCTCAAGGTCCTCAAAACCTGTCTAAGGCCGGTTTCACACGTCAGTGGCTCCAGTACGTGAGGTGACAGTTTCCTCACGTACCGGAGACACTGACTCACGTAGACACATTGAAATCAATGTGTCACTGCACATGTCAGCGTGTTTTCACGTACCGTGTGTCCGTGTGCAAAACACGGAGACATGTCAGTGTTCGCGGGAGCGCACGGATTACACGGACCCATTAAAGTCAATGAGTCCATGTAAAACACGTACCGCACACGGACAGCGTCCGTGTGCAGTCCGTGTGCCGTGCAGGAGACAGCGCTACTGTAAGCGCTGTCCCCCCCATGTGGTGCTGAAGCCGCCATTCATATCTTCTCTCCAGCAGCGTTCACTGGAAAGAAGATATGAAAAATCCTTTTTTTTGTCCTCATGTTTAAAATAAAGATTCCTGTCCCCACCACCCTCCCACCCCCTGTGCGCCCCCCGCTGTTAATAAAATACTCATCCGGCTCCCTCGCAGCGTCCTGTCCTCGCCGCACCTTCTCCTGTATGAGCGGTCACATGGGGATCTTTATTTTAAACGCGCGGACAAAAAAAAAAAGGATTTTTCATATCTTCTTTCCAGCGAACGCTGCTGGAGAGAAGATATGAATGGCGGCTTCAGCACCAGATGCAGGGGACAGCGCTTATCTCTAGCGCTGTCTCCTGCACGCTCCGTGTGGTACCCAGTTGGCACACGGGCGGCACACGTGTGCCACACGGATGGCCTACGTGAGCTCACAGACACACGGACATGGATAATTCCGGTACCGATTTTTCCGGTACCGGAATTATCTGGGCGTGTGAGACTGGCCTAAGACGTTTCTTAACCCTTCAGGTGCTTCACAGGAATTAATGGAATGTGAAAGGGAAAAAAAATGAAAGTTTGACTTTTTTCACAAAAATTTAACTTTAGCCCCCAATTTTTTACTTTCACAAGGATAATATGAGAAAATGAACCCTAAATTTTGTTGTGCAATTTCTCCTGAGTATGCGAACATCCCAAATCTAAGGAAAAACTACTATTTGGAAACACGGCAGGATTCGGAAGGGAAGCAGCAAATGTCTGGAATCGAGAGCAGACACCATGTTGCGTTTGGTGAGCCTCTGATGTCCCTAAACACTGAAAACCCCTCACAACTGACCCCATTTTGGAAACTACACCCCTCAAAGATTTTATTCAGGGGTATAGTGAGGATTTGAACCCACAGGTAGGACACAGAATTTGATAACATTAGGTTGTCATATTGAACATGTCATTAGTGTTTGAGCGCAAGTGTATACTACTCAAGTTTGCATCCGGGGCTTGGGTATGCACCTAGTACTGTGGGTGCTCGAGTGACATGCTTGAGTCCCCACCTCGCATGTTTTATGACTGTTAGACAGCAAAATCACATGCAGGATTTGCCCGTGTATGGCAGGCAATACTTGGTGCATTCCCAAGCACCCAATGCAAACTCAAGTAGCTAGCAATTGCAAACAACACTAGTAGTCGTCATATTGTCATAATTTTTATTTACTTTTGAAAAAACCTCAAACCCTCAGCCCTAACAGTATGCCCAACCCTAACGGCAAAGAATGAAAAAAAAAATTATAAAATAAAAAAAAAATAATCTGATTAATAGGATGACATAAGGGGGATGATTCACTATTGGCTTTTGATCACTATGATAGGGTCTATTACAGTGATCAAAAGGAACCAATAGGAAAAATCCCTGCGGTTGCTGGGTGCCGGCCAGCAGATCCCGGCGGGTGCCCTTTGAATGCACCCGACTTTTTTTATTTTTCAGAAAAAGAAGGTGGAGGGGCAGAGGATGGAGCAGGAGGGTTCTGGGGATGGTGGAGGGACGGGGGCGACGTGGGGACATCATTTCTCTCTCTTCTGACATATATACATGAAGACACAAAAGAGCACAGTGAGGTCAAAAATACTCTGTTGTAAAAAAAATCACAATAATAAGCAAGTGCTAGTCAAAAGATGGAAAAAACAGGGTATTTAGTTGATACTTTTTTTTGCAAAAAAATGTATACCAAGCTGCTCCACCAATCGTCAAGGTATACCCATATAGAGCAGTCCTTCCTAATGTATAGAATCCCTATCTGATGTATTTAAAAACCTGATCATCTGTATAGTACCTGTATAAGCAGGGTTCAGAGAGGGAATTTTCATGTGGACATGCTGGATGGAACAGCTTTGATGCAAATGACCCATAGGGAGTGGTGGACTCCCTAGACTTTCTGGTTCTGACATATATACATGTCAGAAGAGATATTTACCCATCTGCGGTCATTTAGTGCTTCAAAATTAAAGAAGCACTCTTCCCATCAAAATTTGTATCCTCTTAATATATTACAGTCATCATATTGGCACTGTGTACTTACAATTGCTCATTTTGCCGTTCTACCTAGGTAATTATTCTCCATTAGGTCTATGATATCACATAATTAACCCCTTCCCGACCCATGACGCCACGTAGGCGTCATGAAAGTCGGTGCCAATCCGACCCATGACGCCTATGCGGCGTCATGGAAAGATCGCGTCCCTGCAGGCCGGGTGAAAGGGTTAACTCCCATTTCACCCGATCTGCAGGGACAGGGGGAGTGGTAGTTTAGCCCAGGGGGGGTGGCTTCACCCCCTCGTGGCTACGATCGCTCTGATTGGCTGTTGAAAGTGAAACTGCCAATCAGAGCGATTTGTAATATTTCACCTATTATAACTGGTGAAATATTACAATCCAGCCATGGCCGATGCTGAAATATCATCGGCCATGGCTGGAAATACTAATGTGCCCCCACCCCACCGATCGCCCCCCCAGCCCCCCGATCTGGCCGGTACACTGCTCCGGCTCCCCTCCGTCCAGTGCTCCGCTCCCCCCCGTGCTCTTGTCCGCTCCCCCCGTGCTCCAATCACCCCCCCGTGCTCCAATCACCCCCCCTGCACTCCGATCCACCCCCCCCGGTGCTCCGTTCCACCCCCCCGTGCTCCATTCCAGCCCCCCCGTGCTCCGTTCCACGCCCCCCGTGCTCCGTTCCACCCCTCCCGCGCTCCGATTCCCCCCCCCGTGCTCCGATCCCCCCCCGTGGTCCCCCCCACCCCATCATACTTACCGATCCAGCCGGGGTCCCGTCCGTCTTCTCCCTGGGCGCCGCCATCTTCCAAAATGGCGGGCGCATGCGCAGTGCGCCCGCCGAATCTGCCGGCCGGCAGATTCGTTCCAAAGTGCATTTTGATCACTGAGATATAATCTATCTCAGTGATCAAAATAAAAAAAATAATAAATGACCCCCCCCCCTTTGTCACCCCCATAGGTATGGACAATAAAAAAATAAAGAAATTTTTTTTTCCACTAATGTTAGAATAGGGTTAGGGTTAGGGGTAGGGTTAGGGGTAGGGTTAGGGTTAGGGGTAGGGTTAGGGTTAGGGGTAGGGTTAGGGGTAGGGGTAGGGTTAGGGGTAGGGGTAGGGTTAGGGTTAGGGCTAGGGTTAGGGCTAGGGGTAGGGTTAGGGTTAGGGCTAGGGTTAGGGTTTCGGTATGTGCACACGTATTCTGGTCCTCTGCGGATTTTTCCACTGCGGATTTGATAAATCCGCAGTGCTAAACCGCTGCGGATTTATGCCGGATTTACCGCGTTTTTTTCTGCGCATTTCACTGCGGTTTTACAACTGCGATTTTCTATTGGAGCAGTTGTAAAACCGCTGCGGAATCTGCACAAAGAAGTGACATGCTGCGGAATGTAAACCGCTGCGTTTCCGTGCAGTTTTTCCGCAGCATGTGTACAGCGATTTTTGTTTCCCATAGGTTTACATTGAACTGTAAACTCATGGGAAACTGCTGCGGATCCGCAGCGTTTTCCGCAGCGTGTGCACATACCTTTAGAATTAGGCTATGTGCACACGGTGCGGATTTGGCTGCGGATTCGCAGCAGTGTTCCATCAGGTTTACAGTACCATGTAAACATATGAAAAATCAAATCCGCTGTGCCCATGGTGCGGAAAATACTGCGCGGAAACGCTGCGTTGTATTTTCCGCAGCATGTCAATTCTTTGTGCGGATTCCGCAGCGTTTTACACCTGTTCCTCAATAGGAATCCGCAGGTGAAATCCGCACAAAAAACACTGGAAATCCGCGGAAAATCCGCAGGTAAAAATTTTTGAAAAATCCGCGGGTAAAAGGCACTGCGCCTTTTACCCGCGGATTTTTCAAAAATGGTGCGGAAATATCTCACACGAATCCGCAACGTGGGCACATAGCCTTAGGGTTAGGGTTGGAATTAGGGTTGTGGTTAGGGTTAGGGGTGTGTTGGGGTTAGGGTTGTGGTTAGGGGTGTGTTGCGGTTAGGGTTGTGATTAGGGTTATGGCTACAGTTGGGATTAGAGTTAGGCGTGTGTTGGGGTTAGTGTTGGAGGTAGAATTGAGGGGTTACCACTGTTTAGGCACATCAGGGGTCTCCAAACGCAACATGGCGCCACCATTGATTCCAGCCAATCTCGTATTCAAAAAGTCAAATGGTGCTCCCTCACTTCCGAGCCCTGAAGTGTGCCCAAACAGTGGTTTACCCCCACATATGGGGTACCAGCATACTCAGGACAAACTGCGCAACAATTACTGGGGTCCAATTTCTCCTGTTACCCTTGTGAATCTAAAAAAATGCTTGCTAAAACATAATTTTTGAGGAAAGAAAAATGATTTTTTATTTTCACGGCTCTGCATTGTAAACGTCTGTGAAGCACTTGGGGGTTCAAAGTGCTCACCACATATCTAGATAAGTTCCTTGGGGGGTCTAGTTTCTAAAATGGGGTCACTTGTGGGGGTTTCTACTGTTTAGGCACACCAGGGGCTCTGCAAACGCAACGTGACACCCGTAGACCATTCCATCAAAGTCTGCATTTCAAAAGTCACTACTTCCCTTCTGAGCCCCGACGTGTGCCCAAACAGTGGTTTACCCCCACTCATGGGGTATCAGCGTACTCAGGAGAAACTGGACAACAACGTTTGGGGTCCAATTTCTCCTGTAACCCTTGGGAAAATAAAAAATTCTGGGCTAAATAATTATTTTTGAGGAAAGAAAACATATTTATTATTTTCACGGCTCTGCATTATAAACTTCTATGAAGCACTTGGGGGTTCAAAGTGCTCACCACACATCTAGATAAGTTCCTTTCGGGGTCTAGTTTCCAAAATGGGGTCACTTGTGGGGGGTTTCTACTGTTTAGGCACATCAGGGGCTCTGCAAACGCAACGTGACGCCCGCAGAGCATTCCATCAAAGTCTGCATTTCAAAACGTCACTACTTCAATTCCAAGCCCCGGCATGTGCCCAAACAGTAGTTTACCTCCACATATGGGGTATCACCGTACTCAGGAGAAACTGGACAACAAATATTGGGGTCAAATTTCTCCTGTTACCCTTGGGAAAATTAAAAAATTCTGGGCTAAATAATTATTTTTGAGGAAAGAAAACGTATTTATTATTTTCACGGCTCTGCATTATAAACATCTATGAAGCGCTTGGGGGTTCAAAGTGCTCACCACACATCTAGATAAGTTCCTTTCGGGGTCTAGTTTCCAAAATGGGGTCACTTGTGGGGGGTTTCTACTGTTAAGCCACATCAGGGGCTCTGCAAACGCAACGTGACGCCCACAGAGCATTCCATCAAAGTCTGCATTTCAAAACGTCACTACTTCACTTCCGAGCCTCGGCATGTGCCCAAACAGTGGTTTACCCCCACATATGGGGTATCAGCGTACTCAGGAGAAACTGGACAACAACTTTTGGGGTCCAATTTCTTCTGTAACCCTTGGGAAAATAAAAAATTCTGGGCTAAATAATTATTTTTGAGGAAAGAAAACGTATTTATTATTTTCACGGCTCTGCATTATAAACTTCTATGAAGCACTTGGGGGTTCAAAGTGCTCACCACACATCTAGATAAGTTCCTTTGGGGGTCTAGTTTCCAAAATGGGGTCACTTGTGGGGGGTTTCTACTGTTAAGCCACATCAGGGGCTCTGCAAACGCAACGTGACGCCCACAGAGCATTCCATCAAAGTCTGCATTTCAAAACGTCACTACTTCACTTCCGAGCCCCGGCATGTGCCCAAACAGTGATTTACCCCCACATATGGGGTATCAGCGTACTCAGGAGAAACTGGACAACAACTTTTGGGGTCAAATTTCTCCTGTTACCCTTGGCAAAATAAAAATTTGCAGGCTAAAAGATCATTTTTGAGAAAATAATTTTTTTTTTTTATTTTCATGGCTCTGCGTTATAAACTTCTGTGAAGCACTTGGGGGTTCAAAGTCCTCACCACACATCTAGATTAGTTCCTTTGGGGGTCTAGTTTCCAAAATGGTGTCATTTCTGGGGGATCTCCAATGTTTAGGCACACAGGGGCTCTCCAAACGTGACATGGTGTCCGCTAATGATTGGAGCTAATTTTCCATTTAAAAAGCCAAATGGCGTGCCATCCCTTCCGAGCCCTGCCGTGCGCCCAAACAGTGGTTTACCCCCACATATGGGGTATCAGCATACTCAGGACAAACTGGACAACAATATTTGGGGTCCAATTTCTCCTATTATCCTTGGCAAAATAGGAAATTCCAGGCTAAAAAATCATTTTTGAGGAAAGAAAAATTATTTTTTATTTTCATGGCTCTGCGTTATAAACTTCTGTGAAGCACCTGGGGGTTTAAAGTGCTCAATATGCATCTAGATAAGTTCCTTGGGGGGTCTAGTTTCCAAAATGGGGTCACTTGTGGGGGAGCTCCAATGTTTAGGCACACAGGGGCTCTCCAAACGCGACATGGTGTCCGCTAACAATTGGAGCTAATTTTCCATTCAAAAAGTCAAATGGCGCGCCTTCCCTTCCGAGCCCTGCCGAGTGCCCAAACAGTGGTTTACCCCCACATATGAGGTATCGACGTACTCGGGAGAAATTGCCCAACAAATTTTATGATCCATTTTATCCTACTGCCCATGTGAAAATGAAAAAATTGAGGCGAAAATAATTTTTTTGTGAAAAAAAAGTACTTTTTCATTTTTACAGATCAATTTGTGAAGCACCTGAGGGTTTAAAGTGCTCACTAGGCATCTAAATAAGTTCCTTGGGGGGTCTAGTTTCCAAAATGGGGTCACTTGTGGGGGAGCGTCAATGTTTAGGCACACAGGAGCTATCCAAACGCGACATGGTGTCCGCTAACGATGGAAATAATTTTTCATTCAAAAAGTCAAATGGCGCTCCTTCCCTTCCGAGCCTTACCATGTGCCCAAACAGTGGTTTACCCCCACATGTGAGGTATTGGTGTACTCAGGAGAAATTGCCCAACACATTTTAGGATCCATTTTATCCTACTGCCCATGTGAAAATGAAAAAATTGAGGCTAAAAGAATTTTTTTGTGAAAAAAAAGTACTTTTTCATTTTTACGGATCAATTTGTGAAGCACCTGGGGGTTCAAAGTGCTCACTATGCATCTAGATAAGTTCCTTGGGATGTCTAGTTTCCAAAATGGGGTCACTTGTGGGGGAGCTCCAATTTTTAGGCACACGGGGGCTTTCCAAACGTGACATGGTGTCCGCTAAAGAGTGGAGCCAATTTTTGATTCAAAAAGTCAAATGGCGCTCCTTCCCTTCCAAGCCCTGCCCTGCGCCCAAACAGTGGTTTACCCCCACATATGAGATATCAGCGTACTCAGGACAAATTGGACAACAACTTTCGTGGTTCAGTTTCTCCTTTTACCATTGGGAAAATAAAAAAATTGTTGCTAAAATATAATTTTTGTGACTAAAAAGTTAAATGTTCATTTTTTCCTTCCATGT
This sequence comes from Ranitomeya imitator, assembly GCF_032444005.1. Classification (NCBI taxonomy): domain Eukaryota; kingdom Metazoa; phylum Chordata; class Amphibia; order Anura; family Dendrobatidae; genus Ranitomeya; species Ranitomeya imitator. The sequence goes on from NC_091284.1 coordinate 226,856,303, forward strand.
TGCTTCTGCTGCTGTGAAGCACCTGAAGGGTTAATAAACTTCTTGAATGTGGTTTTGAGTACCTAGAGGGGTGCAGTTTTTAGAATGGTGTCACTTTTGGGTATTTTCAGCCATATAGACCCCTCAAACTGACTTCAAATGTGAGGTGGTCCCTAAAAAAAATGGTTTTGTAAATTTCGTTGTAAAAATGACAAATCGCTGGTCAAATTTTAACCCTTATAACTTCCTAACAAAAAAAAATTTTGTTTCCAAAATTGTGCTGATGTAAAGTAAACATGTGGGAAATGTTATTTATTAACTATTTTGTGTCACATATCTCTCTGGTTTAACAGAATAAAAATTCAAAATGTGAAAATTGCAAAATTTTCAAAATTTTCGCCAAATTTCCGTTTTTATCACAAATAAACGCAGAATTTATTGACCTAAATTTACCACTAACATGAAGCCCAATATGTCACGAAAAAACAATCTCAGAACCGCTAGGATCCGTTGAAGCGTTCCTGAGTTATTACCTCATAAAGGGACACTGGTCAGAATTGCAAAAAACGGCAAGGTCTTTAAGGTCAAAATAGGCTGGGTCATGAAGGGGTTAAAAAATGACTAGCTGAATTCTTTTAAGGTCTATGTTGAAACAGGAGGTCAATTTTCTCTGTATGACTAGTTAGTCACTGCAAAAGTCCATGGCACAGGAAGGCTGGGGTGATGCTGGGTCAGGATTTGAAGAGGGGAATGATTTCTGCAGTGACAGATGACTTCCTGTTTCTACATAGAGGAGAGAAAAGATAATTAGCTGGGTACAACAGCAAAATGAGCAATTGTAAGTACACAGTGTTACTAATATCGTGACTGCAATATTAAGAGGATACAATTTTGATGGGAGTGCTTCTTTAATGTAAACCCACTTTTTGACTAGACAGTCTAAAGATAGGTCACCTTTATCAAACAGCATGAAACAGTATGATAAATCTGGTACATTTTAAAACTGTGCTGTTAAAGTCTACACCAGAGGTGTCAAACTGCATTCCCCGAGGGCCGCCAACAGGTCATGTTTTCAGGATTTCCTTGTATTGCACAGGTGATAATTTAATCACCTGCACAGAATGATTCCAGCACCTTGTGGAATGCTAAGGAAATCCTGAAAACATGACCTGTTGGCGGCCCTCGAGGAATGCAGTTTGACACCTCTGGTCTACACTGTCCAAAGCTGCATTTACACTGAACGATAATCTGAGCAGTCTTAAGAATATATATTTCACAATACCCTTTCAGTGTAAACAGTCTGCCAATCACCCTATGAACAAGCAAAATGCTCGTTCTTCGGGTGAAATAATTTTTTGTGCAGTACAAATGATCAGAATTTCCGGTAGTGCATCATCCTCTATAAACAGAACCCGCACTGCTGAGGCGAATGGCAGCCGATGTGCATCATTTACCGCAATCTGGCTGTGTAAACAGGCTATGAAACAACCTCTGATCAGTAAAGGCTTACCAATGGGCAGTTGTTTATTGCCACTGGACGTTCCTTGTAAATTGACCGTTACAATAAGACAGTATTAATAAATGTGCTGCACTGTACCACAGGAGAGATGATAAATGAGGTCCACTATGACTACGTATCCACACTACTGCACCATTCATATAAGGGACACAGGCACTTGTTCGATTGATCGGCTGGGTTCTAGCAGTGAACACCCCAATGATCATACATTTATCACTCATACTCTTTGGAGGTGGTAAATGTAGTTTGTTGGATAATTTCTTTAACTGGACTTCTAGGTGTTTCAGATCAAGCCAGCAGACACCTAACACATTGCATTTTATTTACATTAGGCCCAAAAAATACAAGTTATAAAGGCAATTAGAACAGAATGAATCAGAATGAATCAGAATCCCGATAGTCTGAGTGGTGGATTATGTTCCTGCATTTCAACCTAGACTATAGCACTGACTACTACAACCTAGACTGTGGGGGGCAAGGCAGTGGGCAACCCATTTTTTCTAAAAAGAGGTGTAAAAATGCTATCTAAGTGCTGTATGTTGGTATTATTTGGGTTCTGCATGGTGGTATCATTTCTAAAGTAAGTTATAGAAATATCCGAGGTTTGTAATAGCCAAATGGTGCTATTATTTGAGCTCTGTACACCCGTACAATCTCTGCATTGTGAGCACTATATGCCAATATTACTCTAACACAGTATAGCAGTATTAATAATACTAGTGTCACCAAGTTACCGCGACAGTGTGGAGCCAGAAGACCGCAGCGTCTGATTGCTTCTACTCAGGTGCTGAGAAGAAGCACTTTTCCTTCCCTTCATTTTAAATGTGTTTATTTCTTCTGGCATAACAGGGTTTAATCGGCTAATCCTTCTGTTTTTCATTAGATCGATGACATCACATACGGTAATTAAAAACTGACTAGCTGAGTCCTTCTAAGCTCTACAGTCATGGCCAAAAGTATTGACACCACTGCAATTCTGTTAGATAATACTCAGTTTCTTCCTGAAAATGATTGCAATCACAAATTCTTTGGTATTATTATCTTCATTTAATTTGTCTTAAATGAAAAAACACAAAAGAGAATGAAGCAAAAAGCAAAACATTGATCATTTCACACAAAACTCCAAAAATGGGCCAGACAAAAGTATTGGCACCCTCAGCCTAATACTTGGTTGCACAACCATTAGCCAAAATAACTGCGACCAACCGCTTCCGGTAACCTTCAATGAGTTTCTTACAATGTTCTGCTGGAATTTTAGACCATTCTTCTTTGGCAAACTGCTCCAGGTCCCTGATATTTGAAGGGTGCCTTCTCCAAACTGCCATTTTTAGATCTCTCCACAGGTGTTCTATGGGATTCAGGTCTGGACTCATTGCTGGCCACCTTAGAAGTCTCCAGTGCTTTCTCTCAAACCATTTTCTAGTGCTTTTTGAAGTGTGTTTTGGGTCATTGTCCTGCTGGAAGACCCATGACCTCTGAGGGAGACCCAGCTTTCTCACACTGGGCCCTACATTATGCTGCGATATTTGTTGGTAGTCTTCAGACTTCATAATGCCATGCACATGGTCAAGCAGTCCAGAGCCAGAGGCAGCAAAGCAACCCCAAAACATCAGGGAACCTCCGCCATGTTTGACTGTAGGGACAGTGTTCTTTTCTTTGAATGCCTCTTTTTTTCTCCTGTAAACTCTATGTTGATGCCTTTGCCCAAAAAGCTCTACTTTTGTCTCATCTGACTAGAGAACATTCTTCCAAAACGTTTTAGTTTTTTTCAGGTAAGTTTTGGCAAACTCCAGCCTGGCTTTTTTATGTCTCGGGGTAAGAAGTGGGGTCTTCCTGGGTCTCCTACCATACAGTCCCTTTTCATTTAGATGCCGACGGATAGTACGGGTTGACACTGTTGTACCGTTGGACTGCAGGGCAGCTTGAACTTGTTTGGATGTTAGTCGAGGTTCTTTACCCAACATCCGCACAATCTTGCGTTGAAATCTCTTGTCAATTTTACTTTTCCATTAACATCTAGGGAGGTTAGCTACAGTGCCATGGGCTTTAAAGTTCTTGATGACACTGCGCACGGTACACACAGGAACATTCAGGTCTTTGGAGATGGACTTGTAGCCTTGAGATTGCTCATGCTTCCTCACAACTTGGTTTCCCAAGTCCTCAGACAGTTCTTTGGTCTTCTTTCTTTTCTCTATGCTCAATGTGGTACACACAAGGACACAGGACAGAGGTTGAGTCAACTTTAATCCATGTCAACTGGCTGCAAGTGTGATTTAGTTATTGCCAACACCTGTTAGGTGCCACAGGTAAGTTACAGGTGCTGTTAATTACACAAATTAGAGAAGCATCACATGATTTTTCGAATGGTGCTAATACTTTTGTCCACCCCCTTTTTTATGTTTGGTGTAGAATTATATACAATTTGGCTTTAGGACAATTCTTTTTGTGTTTTTTCATTTAAGACAAATTAAATGAAGATAATAATACCAAAAAATTTGTGATTGCAATCATTTTCAGGAAGAAAATGAGTATTATCTGACAGAATTGCAGGGGTGTTAATACTTTTAGCCATGACTGTATGTAGAAACAGGAGGTCAATTTTCTCTCTATAGTAGCAAGAAAAAAAGAATTTAATTTCTGCGCTGCCATAAATATCAATGGATATTCCAGGGAAAGAATCAGGACTCAGGAATGCGGTTTATTATTGACGCGTTTCAAGGTACAGTATAGCACAAACTTCTTCTTCAGGATAAACCACAAATGCGGGTCTGTAGCAGTCCTAACAAGCGTATTGCATGTTGTAGCTTCACAAACCGACCACATGAGCAATTCCCTGGGCCCTAACATCCTAGCCACCTGGATGAGACACTATTGTGCCAAAGTTTTTTCAACTTCTCTACATTGCAATTTTCCCTGTATGAGTCATGAGTCACTGCAAAAGTCCCTGGTAACAGGGAGGCGGAACAGCTGGGTCATGAGGTGAAGAGAGGAATGATAAATGCAGGGACAAGAGACTTCCTTTTTCTACATAGAGCAAAGAGAATGAATTACCTTGGTAGAAGGGCAAAATGAACAATTGTAAGTGCACAGTGCTATATAATATGATGCAAGGGCGGACATACCGCATGTGAAGCTGGTGCGACTGCATCGTGGCCTGGAGGTGGAGGGGGGCCCCTGCAGAGCGGCTGGCACAGAGGGCAATCTGGCCTGTTTATCCGGCCCCAAGTCTCCGGGGAGCCCCTGGCCAGATTGTCCTCATGTGCAGCGATCACTGCAGCTCGGCTTGGCAGTGGAGCGGAGCTGCAGGGATCCGTCCTGTTTCCTGCCCGCGCTTCCTGTCTGACATAACAGCGTGGCTGGATGACGTCAGCATTCAGCATGCATCTGTGTTAGATAGAAAGCAGCCGGCGAGGAAGATGCTGCGGGGGAGCGCGCGGAGAGGTGAGTGGTGCTGTATGTCTGTTCGCGGATGCTGGGAATGTGTGGGGAGGTAAGTGGTGCTGTGTGTGTGTGTCTGCCTGTGGGGGAACGTGCAGAGAACAATGATGGAGGTGGTGGAGAGGGTAATGATGAATGTGGTGGAGAGGGCAATGATGGAGGTGATGGGGGAAGGCAATGATTAGGGTGGGGAGAGGGCAATGATTGGGGTGGTGGAGAAGGCAATGATGGAGGTGGTGGAGAGAGCAATGATAGAGGTCGTGGGGAGAAGGCAATGATGGATGTGGTGGAGGGGAAAACAATGATGGAGGTAGTGGAGAGGGCAATGATAGGGTTGGTGGAGAGGGCAATGATGGGGTGGTGGGGAAAGCAATGATGGGGGTGTTGGAGAACGCAATGATGGGGGTGGTGGGGGAGAAAGCAATGATGGAGGTGGTGGAAAGGGCAATGATGGGGTGGTGGGGAGAAGGCAATGATGGAGGTGATGAAGAGGATAATGATGGAGGTGGAGGGGGGAACAATGATGGAGGTGGTGGAGAGGGTAATGATGGAGAGAGATGGTGGAGAGGGCAATGATGGAGGTGATGGGGTAGGGCAATGACTGGGGTGGTGGAGAGAGCAATGATTGGGGTGGTGGAGAGGGCAATGATGGGGTGGTGGAGAAGGCAATGATGGGGTGGTGGAGAGGGCAATGATGGTTGTGGTGGAGAAGGCAATGATGGAGGTGACATAAAGGGCAATGATGGAGGTGTGGAGAGGACAATGATGGGATGCTGGGGTAGGAGAACAATGAGGGATGTGGGGGATTGGGATGGGAGGAAGGGGAACTTATAATGGGCTTACAAACAGGGGGAGGTGGAGTAAGATGTTAGATATGGATGTAAAATGAATTGGGCGATGGAAGAGGATGCTAAGCCCCTGAAAGCGTCCTCCCCATTTCGCAATTCATTGTGATGCTATCGGGGACTTAAAATTTATTGGGGAGTAGGAGAGGAGGCGATAAGGTGCATAGAGCACTTTATAATGAACTGAAGGGTGGGAGAAGAAACTGTCAGGGACTTGTAATGAATTGGGAGGTGGCGGAGGATGCTCAGAACCTGATGGTGTCCTCTCGGACCTCCAAATTCATTATGATGCTACCAAGGACTTATCATGAATGATGGGGACACACAGGACAGGGACTAAGACCATGTGCACATGTTTAGGATTTGCAGGAGAAAATTCTGCTGCATATACTAATGTGTTGGAAGGAAGAATGCTGCATAAAATACATTTATTTTTTGCAACGTTTTTAACATGCTTTTGTTACGCATTTTTCCCCTTTAGTATGGGTGAAATACGCTGCAAGAATTGATATTATGCAGACCTAATCTGCTGCAAATCTGCAAGGAAAAATATGTAATGTGTGCATGAGACTTCAGGGATCTGATTCATTTTTCATGTGCTGTAAAACCTTGCATATATTCCGTGTGCACAAAGACTTACAGCTAAATGGAGAGTCAGACACTGAATAATGTATATTATTGGGAGTCAGAGATTATAGGTAATGGGGGGCACAGTGCTGCTTATCAGTTTATAGTTTTAATGGTGCGTGGCTAATAGTATATTAATGATGGGGTACATAACTATATTCAGTGGGGAGACACATGTATGTATACAATGTATGTGACCTTCTTATTTTCAGAGCTGCGATGATTATCATGATAAGATGCATCCTGGCTGGGAGATGTCGACATGAAGGTCTGACCAGATGGAGAAGAAACAGGAGAAAGTGGCTCTAATCAGACGAGACGTCAGCGGTAAGTGCCTGGATGTTGATATTATCCTGTATCTGCACTGTGTGACATGTAGTGGTAATGTTTTTTTGTAAAATCTCTTATTCTACATTCTCAGAGTTTTATAGGTCCACTCACACATGCATGAAAATCACGGATCTGACAATGAGATCTGTGAGGGTCAGAGAATGTTTTATTCTGATCTGATTTTGTGGATCAGAATAGTACCTGCTCAATGCATGTGTAATAACGGGCAGCACACCAACACTGCACACAGATACAGGGATGTAGCCTTGTTATGTATAGCACAGTCCCGTAGTATATAGTGTACTCACTTATTATGTATATCAGAGTCCCTTTGTATATAATGTACTCGCGTATTATGTATAGCACAGTCCCTTAGTATATAGAGTACTCACTTTTTATGTATAACACTGTCCTTAGTTACAAAGTTTCCTCATTATGTATAGCACCGTCTCTTATTGCGTACCATCCTCTCTAGTTATATATGGTGCCGTCCCTTATTATATAGCTTCCTCTGTTGTTATATACAGCACTGTCTCTTACATAATGTATTTTTGCTATTCACAGCACCCTCTCTTTATTACACAGAGTCTTCTGTTGTTAGATATAACGACCAGACTGTCAGCTCCTCCACTAGAAATGAAGCTTTCCCATGCTCCATCAGCCAGCATTGCACTATACATCTAACAAGACCGGATGATATGTAATAAAGACAGGGACGGTGCTGTACATAACAAGAGAGGGCACTGTGTAATAAGGGATGGCAATATACATAATAAAGGAGACTGTAATACATCTGTGTGACTCTCTCTTTCTATAGCTTTGTCGCCATAAAAGGAGAGGGGCCCAGACACATTTCTTGCATAGGGGCCCCAAGCTCAGGGTCCGCCCCTGTTATGATGACTACAATACAGTAGAGGATAAAAACTTTAAGGGACGTGCTCCTTTCTTTGTGCAGGGCTCCTCCCTTGGTATAGGCACATCTGTAGCAGCCTACCCACTGGGTTGGGAGCCCTGTTCTCCTGCTGTGCTATCTAGCGCCCCCAAGCTGCTTCTTCGGACATGTCACACACCCTTTGGATTGCATGAGGGCGTTATGCTGTTTGCCTTATCTGTTCTCTGTGAATAATGCAGGGGCCCATTCCTGCCTTTGCTATGAGGCCGTATCAATTCTAGTGTCGCCCTAGATCCCATAATGACCCCTCGCAGTCCGCACTGAATCCTTCTCACTAAAGCTCCTACAGCACCACCTTCTTGTGACAGCTCCCGCATCTCAACCCACCTTGAAACTGGCCAACTTCCCGCCCCCATTCCTGATTGGACGAGCACATTAAGCGTTCTCTTGCCATTGGGTGTAAGCAGTGTCGCTCACTCTGGGAAGCTAGGTTGAGCGCTGGTCACCCCAGGCTCTGCGGAGAGAAGTGCGGACGTAGGAGCCGGGGCCCCCGGGAGCCATTGGGGCCTGGGGGGGCATGGAGCAGATGTCAGGGCCTCCTCCGCCTTCCAGCCCTCCTACGGCCTAGCCCGCGGTGTGCTGTGTGTAGTGCCTGCTGGGTGAAGCATCGGTGTGATGTGTGGATGCAGCGGAGCATTGCACATAACGGGTGTGCTACTGCTGGCAGCCGGGAGGCCACTGCTGAGGTGTGTGGCTGAGCTGGGTCTGTCATGTGAAGTTGTCTTCCCCCAGTGCGTGAGGTGACCTTCCCCCCTTCCTTTGTTGTAATTCTACCTGTGCATTGCTGGCCTGCCCTATTACATGGTGCCCTGTGCCCCCTCTGGATACATGAAGCGCTGCCAGTCAGACGAGCTGCACCCTGAGGAGGTGGCTGCACAAGATGCTCTTTCGCCATCAACTGTCATGGAAGTGCGAGGCTCCGACAGCCCAGCAGCCGGGGATTCGGGCTCTGCAGGAGCATCTGTCAGCCAAGGACCCCCTGTCATCACAAGGAATAAGCCGCCAGACCTCAAGGTAGTGTGATTGCATGAACACAGAGTGCGATGTATCGGGGTGGGAAATCCATAAACTAGCCTGTATAGGGCTCCTGTATGGGGCGTCTGTATGGGGCGTCTGTATGGGGCTCATGTATGGGGCGTCTGTATGGGGCTCATATATGGGGCGTCTGTATGGGACGTCTGTATGGGGCTCATATATGGGGCGTCTGTATGGGACGTCTGTATGGAGTTCCTGTATGGGACGTCTGTATGGGGCTCATATATGGGGCGTCTGTATGGGGCTCATATATGGGGCGTCTGTATGGGGCTCATATATGGGGCGTCTGTATGGGGCTCATATATGGGGCGTCTGTATGGGGCTCATGTATGGGATGTCTGTATGGAGTTCCTGTATGGGACGTCTGTATAGGGCTCATATATGGAATGTCTGTATGTGACGCCTGTATGGGGCGTCTGTATGGGGCGTCTGTATAGGGCTCATGTATGGGACATCTGTATAGGGCTCATGTATGGGGCTCCTGTATGGGATGTCTGTATGGGGCGTCTGTATGGCGCTCATGTATGGGGCTCATGTATGGGACGCCTGTATGGGACGTCTGTATAGGGCTCATATATGGAATGTCTGTATAGGGCTCATGTATAGGGCTCCTGTATGGGGCGTCTCTATGGTACGTCTGTACAGGGCTCCTGTATAGGGCTCATGTATGGGACATCTGTATGGTGCTCCTGTATAGGACGCCTGCGTGAGGCTCATATATGGAATGTCTGTATAGGGCTCCTGTATGGGGCGTCTCTATGGTGCTCCTGTATAGGGCTCATATATGGGACGTCTGTATAGGGCTCCTGTATGTCGCGTCTCTATGGTGCTCCTGTATAGGACGCCTGTATGAGGCTCATATATGGGACGGCTGTATAGGGCTCATGCATGGGATGTCTGTATGGGGCTCCTGTATGGGACGTCTGTATAGGGCTCATGTATGGGGCGTCTGTATAGGGCTCCTGTATGGTACGTCTGTATGGGGTTCCTGTATGGGACGTCTGTATAGGGCTCATGTATGGGGCGTCTGTATAGGGCTCATGTATGGTACGTCTGTATGGGGTTCCTGTATGGGACGTCTGTATAGGACTCCTGTATGGGGCTCATATATGGGACGTCTGTATAGGGCTCCTGTATGGGGCTCATATATGGGACGTCTGTATGGGACGTCTGTATAGGGCTCCTGTATGGGGCTCATATATGGGACGTCTGTATAGGGCTCCTGTATGGGGCGTCTGTATAGGGCTCCTGTATGGTACGTCTGTATGGTACGTCTGTATGGGGTTCCTGTATGGGACGTCTGTATAGGGTTCCTGTATGGGACGTCTGTATAGGGCTCCTGTATGGGGCGTCTGTATAGGGCTCCTGTATGGGACGTCTGTATGGGGTTCCTGTATGGGACGTCTGTATAGGACTCCTGTATGGGGCTCATATATGGGACGTCTGTATAGGGCTCCTGTATGGGGCTCATATATGGGACGTCTGTATAGGGCTCCTGTATGGGGCGTCTGTATGGGGCTCCTGTATAAGGTGTGTGTATGGGGCATCTGTATATAGGGCCCCTGTATATAGGGCTCCTGTGTACATAGAGATCACTGCCAAAGTCTCCGTAACACACACACTGTGGAGTCTTGATAAATCTGCTTTATACCAAAATGTGCTTCGCAGTCCCCAATCCATATACCTAAATCGGCGGAGCGTAACTCCACTTCAGTACCAGTATGTAGATGTCATTCTAGTGCGATGAGTAACACAGATTAGATTGTACTATTAGTGACTTTTATCATTTGACAGCCCAAGTTCATCAATGTTTGTATTGGTAAAATATGTACTTTATCCAACGAGGCCAAACAGTGGCCCAAAGGAGACGCTTCAGCACAATTGATCAAGCACTCTCTCTACATTAAACAGCGATCAATGGTTTTCTCTGCATCTCATATGAATATATAATGACCAAAGACATCCAGATTAACCAGAAGGAGCATTTCAGCCATACGGTAGACAGTTGTCAGCAATTGCATTCCTCTGCAGAGCATCACAAGGTGCTGGAGTGCTGAACTTATTTGGCTCTGTAGCTGTTTCCATAGAGACACTGGAAAGAGAATAAAGTTTTGCTGGCGGTCTTTGGTGTGAGAGCTGTGGAGTGGGCTGTTAGTAAGATGCATGATATGGAAATCAAGTTAATAAATATCATGCTTTTTTTTTCTTTAATTATATTTTTGTATGTAAACAAGTTATCGCACAAAAAAATCATATTATCATTGTGTTTGAGCTTTCTTTGTCATATGGCAGTGCCACCAGAATCGATTGGGCGTTATCCTTTCATTTTTGAGAATTTCAGTGCAATTTTTAGCACTTGTGTCTGAAGTTACATAGTCCACTTGGCCTGAGTGTACCAATAGGCTGAATCTTTGAAGTCACCAATTGCTGCACTAACTACTCGTGCTGAGGGTATTACCAGCTTTAGGCCACATTCAGTATTTGGAAGTCAAAATCAGATGTGGGTGATAAATCCAGAAGTGGTGATGTGTTTCTATTATACTTTTCCTCTGATTGTTCCACTCCTGGTTTTGGCTTACAAATACTGATGTCAAATACTGAACATGTGAACAAGGCGTTAGGGTTTAACACCTCTATCCTAACAGTTTATTGGCCTTTACGCCAACCACTAGTCCATAATATGTAGACAGATATGAGAGTCACTAGGTCTGGAGCTTCTCTAATCCTCACCCACGAGACTTAAATGGGGGAAAAAACGTGAAAACAAAATTAAGTAATTTTTACTCTTATTGCAAATGTATATTTTCAACAAGACTTATTAAATCTGGATGAAGCTTAGTTGTAACAGAAGGTGCCGTATGCAGCTAGAAACTGTACGAAGAAATCTAGCACGCATACATTTAACACATTTTTGTGTTGGAAAACGTGACCAGGAAATATCTGCCATAGGCTGTTAATATGTATAACACTAAACATAGTAAGCACAGCAAAATTGCACATCCAGAGCTTACATAAAGCGCAGTGTGACAGTAACGTTTCAGCCTTCCAGTCTGTAAAAAGTGTCCGTGGAGAAAATGGATGTGTCCATGATATTGGAAGGAGGCCGTGAAGTTTATTTTAAATACTATGATTAATTTACATATCACAGCAAATGCCGCTAATTGGTTAATACAGATGCAATAAGCATGAGTCTGCATCATTCATTGATTTAATATGTCCATACAAAATTCCTATAAGGCCAGTCTCACAAGTCCAGTCCGGAAAAATTGGTACCGGAATTATGTGTGTCCGTGTGTTCACGTGGCACATCAGTGTGGCATCCGTGTGCCGCCCGAGTACCACACGCACCGTGCAGGAGACAGTGCTACAGTTAAGCGCTGTCCCCTGCATCTGGTGCTGAAGCCGCCATTCATTTCTTCTCTCCAGCAGCGTTCGCTGGAGAGAAGATATGAAAAATCTTTTCTTTTGGTGTTTAAAAAAAAAGATCCCTCCCATAGGGGTGAAGCCGCATATTCATCACTGTAATTGGCGGCACCACGTGACCGCTCATACAAGAGAAACTGCGGCGAGGAGAAGAAGCAGCGAGGGAGCCGGGTAAGTACTTTATTAACAGCGAGGGGGGGGGGGGGGGCGCACAGGAGGTGGGAGGGGGTTGGGGACAGGGATCTTTTTTTTAAAACACCAAAAAAAAAAAAGATTTTTCATATCTTCTCTTCAGCTTACTGTAGCGCTGACTCCTGCACGGGACACGGACAACATCCGTGTGCGGTACGTGTTTTACACGGATCCATTGACTTTAATGGGTCCGTGTAATACGTGCGCTCCCACGAACACTGACATGTCTCCGTGTTTTCCAAACGGACACACGGTCCGTGAAAACACGCTGACATGTGCAGAGACACATTGATTTTAATGTGTCTACATGAGTCAGTGTCTCCGGTACATGAGGAAACTGTCACCTCACGTACCAGAGTCACCGACGTGTGAAACCGGCCTAAATCTGCCTGTAGTTAAAGGGACACTGTCACCTGAATTTGGAGGGAACAATCTTCAGCCATGGAGGCGGGGGTTTTGGGGTTTTTGATTCACCCTTTCCTTACCCGCTGGCTGCATGCTGGCTGCAATATTGGATTGAAGTTCATTCTCTGTCCTCCGTAGTACATGCCTGCTCAAAGCAATCTTGCCTTGCGCAGGCGTGTACTATGGAGGACAGAGAATGAACTTCAGTCCAATATTGCAGCCAGCATGCAGCCAGCGGGTAAGGAAAGGGTGAATCAAACACCCGAAAACCCCGCCTCCATGGCTGAAGATTGTTCCCTCCAAATTCAGGTGACAGTGTCCCTTTAAGGTTTTTCTTGCTCGCAGCTTTAGCTGTGGAACCTTATTCTAGCAGCATAGATGCTAATCCTACTTCCATTTTCTAATTTTTTCCATGGAACATTTAGTTTACTGCTAAGAAGGATGAGACAGGTACAAAAAGAGATTATATATAATAATTTATTATTATTATTAAATGCATGGTGACCTTTTAATGTCTGAGTGCTGGGGAGCAGGGATCCTGTTGAACTCTGCTTTCTTGACCAAGCCATCATGATGTATTAATTATTCATGGGTGCTTGTCTGTGTTTTTTTTTTTCTTGCTGTCACACAATCCTATGTTCTTTTGTTATACACTTAATCTCTCTGCTCACTATCACTTTCTCAGCGTTTCTCGCACACTTCCTCACACTTACTTTCTCAGCCTGTAGTGCTATATCTTCCTGTCTTTCTTGCTTATATTCGGCTTTTTCCACTGACGCTCTGTTTCGCAGACTGTCACGCCTTGCTTTACATCCCTTTGCTGTCCTCTCCTGTCGGCATCGCAGGTTAGCCCAGAGCTCAGACACCAGACTGGGAACTTGATAGCCGACTGTAAATTTTTCATGGATGTAATGTGACATTCTCTTGCTGACTCCGGCCAGCTGTAAACTCTCAGACTGCAGGATTTCAGGTCTGGCAATCTCCAGTGCGTATGAAGCTTAAACAGCACTCTAGTGGGGCACTATATTGCAAGAAATGCGCCTTATTAGAGTTAGGGTCTGTACCTAAGCTTAGCCCAATCTGAAGAGCACATTTTCCAGACTTGATAGCATATGAGTATAGACACTGTATTGTAGTGCAGAATCAGCTTCATAGCTCAAACTGGTGTTCACGTATAAGGCTGTGCTTCTTTGTACCCGATGTAATGGACTTCTTGTATAGATGGAACTGTTACTGCTTAATTAGACTGTAGTTCTGAATGTGTCATGCGTGGAGCATATTAGCTTTGGTTAATTATCTTATAATACATCATTGATAAAACCCTAACTGTCTAACAAACCATATTTCCCTACAGAAAATCCAACAGCTTTCTGAAGGATCCATGTTTGGACACGGACTGAAGCACCTCTTCCATAGCCGTCGTCGTTCAAGAGAGCGTGACCATCAGGCAGCTTCAGAACCCACTGCCATTTGCTCAACCCCTGGACCTCAAACTCCCCAAACATCCATAACTGCCCCCCTGTCTTCTTCAGACCACGACTCTGCAGATGAAAAAGAGCGATCTCCAGAAATGCATCGAGTGTCTTATGCTGTCTCTTTGCATGATTTACCAGCACGTCCAACTGCCTTTAACCGTGTACTGCAACAAATCCGCTCCCGTCCTTCCGTCAAAAGAGGCTCTGGTCAGCATGGTGGAGGGCGCCGGAGCAAAAGTGGTCCTGGGGACACAGCTCACCATCATCATCAGCAGTTGCGTGGAGGAAGCCCTCATCTTCCCCGACGTCCACCACCAATGGATGGTGGCTTAGCTGCGGTGTTACACCATCACCAAGGTCGACCTAGATCTTCTTCTACCACTGATGCTGCAATGTTAACTGGAGGTGATGCTGCTGGAGCTGTAGGATTTTCACATGAAGATCAGGATAGAGCAGCAGAAAAGGTATGGCCGGTGTGATTCTGCAATGAGAAGTTGTATATAATTGTGTACGTATTTACATCACATTTTGTAAACACATTTGGCATGTGCAGCAGGAAAGATCCTGGCTATACACTGACCATAGCTATCGGCTCCATTCACCTCTTGGAGACCAAGACAGCGCTTTATTTTTGATAAACTGGACAATCGTATGTTGCAGGTATTTGCTTATTTTTACATTGTGACAGTGATTCTTGGGTCTCAAAAAAAAAAAAAGTCTGTTGCCCATGACATGCTATCACATATTGGTTTTAATCATCTAAACTGCTGTAAAAATAAAACATGATCTGTTTTGTTACTACAAGTCAGGAGCGGACACAGACAAAGAGGGCCCCTATGCAAGAACATTTGGACCCTTTGCAGTCCAAAAGCCCATATAATGTGCAATTTCACCTGCTTTAGAAATGTCAGTGGGCCTCCTTACCTGTTAGGCCCCTGTCCGATGATCGCAGCTTCAAGTCTCCTAAAGGTACTATTGGTCCAAGTTAAAAAAAATTTTTAAAAAAATATTTAAAAAAAAGAAGTTTTAACAAGTTCAAATTACCCCCCTTTTAACCCATTCAAAGTGAAAAAAAAATACACATATTTGGTATCTCTGCATTCAGAAACGTCTGATATATCAAAATATAAAGTAAATTAATTCAATCGATAAATGGCATACCGAAAAAAAAAATCGTAACCCCAGAATTACATTTTTTGCTCTCAGCATTGCAATAACAGGTGACCAAAACGGTACCAATAGAACCATCAGTTTAGCGCTCAAAAAAATAAGCCCTCACACAGCCCCAGATCTTGAAAAATGGAGATGCTACTGGTCTTTGAAAATGGCAACTTTTTTTTTCTTCTTGCAAACTTTGGATATTTTTTTTTTTTCACCGCTTTAATAAAGAACCTAGTCATGTTTTATATCTGCAAGCTCGTAATAACCTGGAGAATTATATTGCCAGCTCAGTTTTAGCATTTAGTGAACATGGTAAATAAAAAAACAATTGTGAAATTGAACTTTTTTTTTTCAGTTTCACCGCACTTGGAATTTTTTTCCTTTTTCCCAGTAGACTATAAGGTAAAATCAATGGTATCACTGAAAAGTACAACTCGTCCTGCATAAAAAAAACAAGCCCTCATATGGTCATATTGACTGAAAAAAAAAAAAAAGTTATGGCTCTGGGAACAAGAGGAGCAAAAAATGAAAATACAAGAAGTGAAGATCGCACGGTGGTGAAGGGGTTAAGGGAAGGCGTCTTAAAAAGAATTCAACTATTGCTAAGTGCTTATAGATTTAATGTTTAAGAAAAATATTGATTTTTTATGTGGTGTATATGAAAAATTCTTTAAAAAGTTTTGATATTTTAAACTATGAAACACCTGGGTGTAGGAGCTGCTGACGTGTCATGGAAATCTATTGTAATGCTAGCTCACATTGCGACAGCAGTAAATGTGGAAGCATGTGTCTGTCTCTTCCCCAACCGCTGTGAACTGGCAGTCTGGGAGCATGCCCAGTTCACAACTCTTACAGCTATAGTATAGGAGAAGAGTTCAGACACTGACCACAGTCTCCTGTACCCAGGGGCTGCTGTATTTGCGTTAAGTGTTTGCTCAGACATTTACCCACCAGCAAATCCAAATGGCAGCCATGCGTCACACCAGTGATGCACTGAAGTCAATGGCTGCCGTACTTTTGTGGTATAAACTGTGATTAATTTGTTAGGTGTGCTTGGCTACGCTCCTTCCTCTACCCACTTCTCCTAAAAGTTGGCGGAGCTGGCCTGGACTGGCTTCAGAACAACGAAGTTGCAAAATGTTTGCACTATATGTGCATGCTTAAGTAGAGATTGGAGTGTATGTATATATATATATATATATATATATATATATATATATATATATATATATATATATATATATATATATCGCATGCCACGGCGATTAGGGACCAGCTGACGCCGGTAGTCTGAAGAAGGAGATGAGTGAGAGGCGAAGATATGCACTACGCATGCCCAGGAATCCCAGCCCCGCAGTGAGAATAAATCAGAAGACACTGCGGGGCGGGATCTCGGGCAGCGTGGCCGCACAGGCGCAGTCAGCCTGACATCAAATGATGTCAGAGGACGGGCAGCGCTAACTGCGCATGCCCAAGGGATAACATAACAGCGCAGGCTCCGGGACAGATTCAAACAACTCTGTGGAGATGGCGCCAAGGGGTATGAATGCCGGCTGTGCTGCGTCTGATTAGGAAGGAAAGTCCCGCCTCCCTGGCGATTTCACGGTATGAGGGGGCACATTTTATAAGTGTTTATTTCAGCGTGTGCAGGGAGCATAACTAAAAGAGCCACCTTGTCCAAATGCAGCATTAGTGCTGCACAAGGTGGCTCTTTCAGTTACAAACGGGGGGGGGGGGGGGGATTTACAGGTTCCCTTTAAATTTTTGTACCAGGAGTGGCATAAGGTCACCCAAAAGCAGTGTGAAAGACTGGTGGAAAGCATGCCAAGATGCATGAAAGCTGTGATTAAGAATCATGGCTATTAAACAAAATATTCTCTTCTGAACTCTTCCTGAGTTAAAACTTCAGTATTGTTATTTCTAAATGATTATGAACTTGTTTTTTCTTGCATTATTTGAGGTCTGCAAGCAATGCATTTTTTTTGTTGTTATTTTGACCATTTCTCATTTTCCGAAAATAAATACACAATTTATTGCTTGGAACTTCGGAGACATGCTGTCAGTAGTTTATAGAATAAAAGAACAATTTACATTTTACTCAAAAATATACCTATAAAGAGAAAAATCAGACAAACTGAAAAAAAATATCTATCTATCTATAATATCTATACAGGACAGACCAAAAGTTTGGACACACCTTCTCATTTAAAGATTTTTCTGTATTTTCATGACTATTCACACCGAAGGCATCAAAACTATGAATTAACACATGTGCAAAGCAGTCATCAAAGCAAAAGGGGGCTACTTTGAAGAACCTAGCATATAAGACATAATTTCAGTTGTTTCACACTTTTTTGTTAAGTATATAATTCCACATGTGTGGCCAAACTTTTGGTCTGTACTGTATATATATATATATATATATATATATATATATATATATATATATATATATATATATATATATATATATATATATATATATATATATATATATATATATATATATATATACATATGTGCCTTGCAAGAGTATTCGGCCCCCCTGGAACTTTTCAACCTGTTCCGATATATCATGCTTCAAACAAAGATGCCAAATCTAAATTTTTGGTGAAGAATCAACAACAAGTAGAACACAATTGTGAAGTTGATCGAAATGTATTGGCTATTTCAAATTTTTGTGGAAATTCAATCCTGAAAAGTGGAGCGTGCAATATTATTCGACCCCTTTACTTTCAGTGCAGCAAACTCACTCCAGAAGTTCATTGTGGATCTCTGAATGATCCAATGTTGTCCTAAATGCCTAATGATGATAAATATAATCCATCTGTGTGTAATCAAGTCTCCGTATAAATGCACCTGCTCTGTGATAGTCTCAGGGTTCTGTTTGAAGCACAGAGAGCATCATGAAGACCAAGGAACACAACAGGCAGGTCCGTGATACTGTTGTGGAGAAGTTTAAAGCCAGAATTAGATACAAAATGATTTCCAAAACTTTAAACATCTGAAGGAGCACTGTGCAAGCGATCATATTGCAATGGAAGGAGTATGATACCAATGCAAATCTACCAAGACCCGGCCGTCCCTCTAAACTTTCATCTCAAACAAGGAGAAGACTGATCAGAGATGCAGCCAAGAGGCCCATGATCACTCTGGATGAACTGCAGAGATCTACAGCTGAGGTGGGACAGTCTGTCCATAGGGCAACAATCAGTCATACACTGCACAAATCTGGCCTTTATGGAAGAGTGGAAGGAAGAAAGCCACTTCTTAAAGATATCCATAAAAAGTGTCGTTTAAAGTTTGCAACAAGCCACCTGGGAGACACACCAAACATGTGGAAGAAGGTGCTCTGGTCAGATGAAACCAAAATCAAACTATTTGGCAACAGTGCCAAACGACAAGTTTCGGCGTAAAGGCAACACAGCTCATCACCCTGAACACACCATCCCCACTGTCAAACATGGTGGTGGCAGCATCATGGTTTGGGCCTACTTTTCTTCAGCAGGGACAGGGAAGATGGTTAAAATTGATGGGAAGATGGATGGAGGCATATACAGGACCATTCTTGAAGAAAACCTGTTGGAGTCTGCAAAAAGACCTGAGACTGTGACAGAGATTTGTCTTCCAACAAGACAATGATCCCAAACATAAAGCAAAATCTACAATGGAATGGTTCACAAATAAACATATCCAGGTGTTAGAATGGCCAAGTCAAAGTCCAGACCTCAATCCAATCGAGAATCTGTGGAAAGAGCTGAAAACTGCTGTTCACAAACGATCTCCATCAAACCTCACTGAGCTCGAGCTGTTTGCCGAGGAAGAATGGGCAAGAATTTCAGTCTCTCGATGTACATAACTGATAGAGACATACCCCAAGGGACTTGCAGCTGTAATCGCAGCAAAAGGTGGCGCAACACAGTATTAACCCCTTAATCCCATATGGCGTACTATCCCGTCCAGGTGACCTGGGACTTAATTCCCAGTGACGGGATAGTACGTCATATGCGATCGGCCGCGCTCACGGGGGGAGCGCGGCCGATCGCGGCCGGGTGTCAGCTGCCTATCGCAGCTGACATCCGGCACTATGTGCCAGGAGCGGTCACGGACCGCTCCCAGCACATTAACCCCCGGCACACCGCGATCAAAGATGATCGCGGTGTGCCGGCGGTGCAGGGAAGCATCGCGCAGGGAGGGGGCTCCCTGCGGGCTTCCCTGAGACGATCGGTACACGGTGATGTACTCACCGTGTACCGAGCGTCTTCTCCCTGCAGTCCCCGGATCCAAAATGGCCGCCGGGCTGCATCCGGGTCCTGCAGGGCGCACTTCCGGGTCAGGATCAGGCTGCAGCTGCAGCTCTAATCCTGCCCGGCTGTATGTCAGATCACCGATCTAAGAGAGTGCTGTGCACACTGTCAGATCGGTGATCTGTGATGTCCCTCCCTGGGACAAAGTGAAAAAGTAAAAAAAAAAATTTCCACACTTGTAAAAAAAAAAATAAATTCCTAAATAAAGCAGAAAAAAAAAAATATTATTCCCATAAATACATTTCTTTACCTAAAAAAAAATAAAAAAATAAAAATAAAATAAAAGTATACATATTTAGTATCGCCGCGTCCGTAACGACCCGACCTATAAAACTGGCCCACTAGTTAACCCCTTCAGTGAACACCGTAAGAAAAAAAAAAAAACGAGCCAAAAAACAACGCTTTATTATCATAACGCTGAACAAAAAGTGGAATAACACGCGATCAAAAAGACGGATATAAATAACCATGGTACCTCTGAAAGCGTCATCTTGTCCCGCAAAAAACGAGCCGCCATATAGAATCATAAAAAATAAAAAAGTTATACTCCTCAGAATAAAGCGATGCCAAAATAATTATTTTTTCTATAAAATAGCTTTTATCGTATAAAAGCGCCAAAACATAAAAAAAATGATATAAATGAGGTATCGCTGTAATCGTACTGACCCGAAGAATAAGGCCATGTTCACACAGTGCGTTTTTTACTGCGGAACCGCAGCGGTTTTGCCGCTGCGGTTCCGCAGCTGTTTTCCATGCAGGGTACATAACAATGTAACCCTATGGAAAACAGTCACTGCTGTGCACATGATCCGGAATTTCGTTTAAAAAGCCGCGCAGAATAGCTGCGGCAAAAAAGAAGGAGCATGTCACTTCTTTTTCCTGAACCGCAGCGGTTCTGCACCCATAGACCTCCATTGTGAGGTCAAAACCGCAGTAAAACCCGCAGATCAAAAATATATCTGCGGGTTTTACTGCGATTTGATGTGCAGAACCGCTGCAGCAGGAAGTGCGGGGGAGCGGGCGGAAGTGCGTGGGCGGAGTGTGGCTGCCCCCCCGTGCTCCGATCCCGCCCCCGTGCTCCGATGCCCCCCCCCGTGCTCCGATGCCCCCCCCAGTGCTCCGATGCCCCCCCCAGTGCCCTAATCTCCCCCCCTTATACTTACCCGGCGTCCCGGTGTCCGTCCGGCCGTCTTCTCCCTGGGCGCCGCCATCTTGCAAAATGGCGGGCGCATGCGCAGTGCGCCCGCCGAATCTGCCGGCCGGCAAATTCGCTCCAAAGTGCATTTTGATCACTGAGATAGGTTATATCTCAGTGATCAAAATAAAAAAATAGTAAATGACACCCCCCCCCACTTTGTCACCCCCATTGGTAGGGACAATAAAAAAATTAAGAATTTTTTTTTTTTTTTCCACTAAGGTTAGAATAGGGGTAGGGGTAGGGTTAGAATAGGGGTAGGGTTAGGGTTAGGGGTAGGGTTAGGGGTAGGGTTAGGGTTAGGGTTAGGGTTAGAAAACTGCATAAAAAAAAAGGATCAAAAAACGCATCAAAAAACGCATCAAAAAAGGACCAAAAAAAGGACCTGCGTTTTCTGCCAAGAGCTGCAGTTTTTAAAAAAAACAGTCCTGAAAAAAAAAGGATGGAAATCCTGAACGTGTGAACATACCCTAAAACTGCTTCATCAATTTTACCAAACGCGGAACGGTATAAACGCCTCCCCCAAAAGAAATTCATGAATAGCTGGTTTTTGGTCATTCTGCCTCACAAAAAATCGGAATAAAAAGCGATCAAAAACTGTCACGTGTCCGAAAATGTAACCGATAAAAACGTCAACTCGTCCCGCAAAAAACAAGACCTCACATGACTCTGTGGACCAAAATATGGAAAAATTATAGGTCTCAAAATGTGGAGACGCAAAAACTTTTTTGCTATAAAAAGCGTCTTTTAGTGTGTGACGGCTGCCAATCATAAAAATCCGATATAAAAAACGCTATAAAAGTAAATCAAACCCCCCTTCATCACCCCCTTAGGCTAGGTTCACATTGCGTTAATGGGTTAACGCTAACGGACAGCGTTGCACGGCGAAAATGTCACAATTAACGCCATGCAATGGGTCCGTTAGCACAACCATTGACAGCAATGTGATTTTCGGGTGTAGCGCATCGCTAGAGCGTGCCATTTTCGGCTCGCGCTAGCAAGGTGCCATTCTTTTGTGGCGCGCCTCAGACGCTGCTTGCAGCGTCCGCGGCGCGCCCGAGCTCCGATCCCCGATCTTCCAGAGCGGGGACGTTAACGCGACCACTAAA
This sequence comes from Ranitomeya imitator, assembly GCF_032444005.1. NCBI lineage: Eukaryota > Metazoa > Chordata > Amphibia > Anura > Dendrobatidae > Ranitomeya > Ranitomeya imitator. Next base: position 226,878,295 of record NC_091284.1, read on the forward strand.
CACGACACCTAAAAAGACATTGCGTTAGCGCAATCCGCTAGTGCTAAACGGATTTCCCTAACGCAATGTGAACCTAGCCTTAGGGAAAAATAATAAAATTAAAAAAAATGTATTTATTTCCATTTTCCCATTAGGGTTAGGGCTAGGGTTAGGGTTTGGATTACATTTACGGTTGGGATTAGAATTAGGGGTGTGTCAGGGTTAGGTGTGTGGTTAGGGTTACAGTTGGGATTAGGGTTAGGGGTGCGTTTGGATTAGGGTTTCATTTATAATTGGGGGGTTTCCACTGTTTAGGCACATCAGGGGCTCTCCAAACGCGACATGGCGTCCGATCTCAATTCCAGCCAATTCTGCATTGAAAAAGTAAAACAGTGCTCCTTCACTTCCGAGCTCTCCCGTGCGCCCAAACAGGGGTTTACCCCAACATATGGGGTATCATCGTACTCGAGACAAATTGTACAACAACTTTTTGGGTCCAAGTTCTCTTGTTATCCTTGGGAAAATAAAAATTTGGGGGGCTAAAAATCATTTTTGTGGGAAAAAAAAGGATTTTTTATTTTAACGGCACTGCGTTATAAACTGTAGTGAAACACTTGGGGGTTCAAAGCTCTCAAAACACATCTAGATAAGTTCCTTAGGGGGTCTAGTTTCCAAAATGGTGTCACTTGTGGGGGGTTTTAATGTTTAGGCACATCAGGGGCTCTCCAAATCAACATGGCGTCCCATCTTAATTCCAGTCAATTTTGCATTGAAAAGTCAAATGGCGCTCCTTCCCTTCCGAGCTCTGCTATGCACCCAAAAAGTGGTTTACCCCCACATATGGGGTATCGTCGCACTCAGGACAAATTGCACAACAACTTTTGTGGTCTAATTTCTTCTCTTACCCTTGGGAAAATAAAAAATTTGGGGGCGAAAAGATCATTTTTGTGAAAAAATAAGATTTTTTATTTTTACGGCTCTGCATTATAAACTTCTGTGAAGCACTTGTTGGGCCAAAGTGGTCACCACACATCTAGATAAGTTCCTTAGGGTGTCTACTTTCCAAAATGGTGTCACTTGTGGGGGGTTTCAATGTTTAGGCACATGAGGGGCTCTCCAAACGCAACATGGCGTCCCATCTCAATTCCTGTCAATTTTGCATTGAAAAGTCAAATGGCGCTCCTTTCCTTCCGAGCTCTGCCATGCGCCCAAACAGTGGTTTACCCCCACATATGGGGTATCAGCGTACTCAGTACAGATTGTACAACAATGTTTGGCATCCATTTTATCCCGTTACCCTTGGTAAAATAAAACAAATTGGAGCTGAAATAAATTTTGTGTGAAAAAAAGTTAAATATTCATTTTTATTTAAACATTCCAAAAATTCCTGTGAAACCCCTGAAGGGTTAATAAACTTCTTGAATGTGGTTTTGAGCAACTTGAGGGGTGCAGTTTTTAGAATGGTGTCACACTTGGGTATTTTCTATCATATAGACCCCTCAAAATGACATCAAATGAGATGTGGTCCCTAAAAAAAAAAATGGTGTTGTAAAAATGAGAAATTGCTGGTCAACTTTTAACCCTTATAACTCCCTAACAAAAAAAAATTTTGGTTCCAAAATTGTGCTGATGTAAAGTAGACATGTGGGAAAGGTTACTTATTAAGTATTTTGCGTGACATATCTCTGTGATTTAAGGGCATAAAAATTTAAAGTTAGAAAATTGCGAAATTTTCTAAATTTTCGCCAAATTTCCGTTTTTTTCACAAATAAACGCAAGTTATATCGAATAAATGTTACCACTAAAATGAAGTACAATATGTCACGAGAAAACAATGTCAGAATCGCCAAGATCCGTTGAAGCGTTCCAGAGTTATAACCTCATAAAGGGACAGTGGTCAGAATTGTAAAAATTGGCCCGGTCATTAACGTGCAAACCACCCTCGGGGCTTAAGGGGTTAAGTTAAAGGGGCCGAATAATATTGCACTCCCCACTTTTCAGTTTTTGAATTTCCACAAAAATTTAAAATAACCAATAAATTTCCTTCAACTTCACAATTGTGTTCCACTTGTTGTTGATTCTTCACCAAAAATTTACATTTAGTATCTTTGTTTGAAGCATGATATGTGGGAAAAGGTTGAAAAGTTCAAGGGGGCCAAATACTTTCGCAAAGGCACTGTGTGTGTGTGTATATATATATATATATATATATATATATATATATATATACACACACACACACACACACACACACACACACACACACACACACACACACACACACATATATATATATACATACACAAGAGACCACCACATCAAAACCCTGTCATTGGCAGCCCAATCTCCAGACCTGGACCCCATTGAAGACCTCTGGAATGTAATCAAGAGGATGAAGGATAATCACAAGCCATCAAACAAAGCAGAACTGCTTACATTTTTGCGCCAGAAGCAGTGTGAAAGACTCGTGGAAAGCATGCCAAGGCGCTTGAAAGCTTTGATTAAAAATCATGGTTATTCCACAAAATATTGATTTCTGAACTCTTCCTGAGTTAAAACATTAGTATTGTTGTACTCACCGATCCTTCACGAGAGGTAACTTTATTATCTTACATAAAACTCTTCACGGCCGGGGGTGCAGATGTACAGAGTACGGCAAGCCTGACGACGGATGTTTCGCGCCCACCTGGCGCTTCCACGGGTCAGTCCCGACTGACCCGTGGAAGCGCCAGGTGGGCGCGAAACGGCCATCGTCAGGCTTGCCGCACTCTGTACATCTGCACCCCTGGCTGTGAAGAGTTTTCTGTAAGATAATAAAGTTACTTCTCGTGAAGGATCGGTGAGTGCTGCCTTTTCTGTTTTCTTCTATTGAATGGACTTTGAGACATGTTTTGGCTGAAGCACCCAAGATCCAGCGGTCACACTCCCATCGCAGGTGAGCAGGAGTGATTGTTTCCTCTGAGCGGTGGTGCAGTCAGCTGTGTTTTCTCATAGATTGACATTAGTATTGTTGTTTCTAAATCATTATGAACTTGTTTTCTTTGCATTATTTGAGGTCTGAAAGCACTGTTTTTTTTAATTTTGACCATTTTTCTTTGTCAGAAAAACATACAAAAATTATTGCTTGGAAATTCGGAGATGTTGTCAGAAGTTTATAGAATAAAAGAACAATTTACATTTTACTCAAAAATATACCTATAAAAAGAAAAAATCAGACCAACTGAACATTTTGCAGTTGTCTCTTAATTTTTGCCAGAGCTGTATATATTTTACATACTCGTATATAGAAGAAAACCCAGCAATTCATCTGCCTTGTACTGTAAAATCACAGCAGGAGCCGCACAGGATAGAAGAGATGGATTGCATACAGTAAATACATATAGAATAGATATATAGATGTCAGTGACAAATACAGTTAGTGGAGTGTGTGTGCAAATTGCTCTACATGTATTTAAGTAATAAAAAAATGCAAATTTTTTGGGGAAAAAAATGGCATGGGCTCCTGTGCAATTTTCGTAACCAGCAGAGGGAAGCTGACTGCTTAGGGCCGATGTTTATAGCCTGGGAAGGGGGTAATACCCATGGAGATTCCCAGGCTATTAATATCAGCTTACAGCTGTATACTTAGCCCTTACTGGCTATTAAAATGGGTGACCCTAAAAAAAATGGCGTAGGGTCCTACTATGATTAATAACCAGCAAAGGCTATGGAGACTGCTGCCGGCTGATATTAAAGCCTAGGAAGGGGCCATGGATACTGCCCCCCGAGGCTGAAAACATCAGCTCTCAGCCACCCCAGAAAAAGCGCATCTCTAAGATGCGCCAATTCTGGCACTTAGCCTCGCTCTTCCCACTTGCCCTGTAGCTGTGGAAAGTGGGGTGATAGGTTGATGTCACCTTTGCATTGTCAGGTCACATCAAGCCCCGTGGTTATCCCCCATTACTAACCCCATAGTCACATTGTAAGAAAACACAGACACCCAGAAAAAAGTCCTGTCTTTGAAAGAATGAGAGACTCATTTAATAATCTTAATTAAACCATACTTACGACCTCACCCATTCCCCCGAAGCGCTCATCATCTGCAAAACAGGTAAAAAACAAACAAACAACAATATTCCTCACCTTTCCGCGGAAAATGCTGCTAATCCTTTTGTCCCACGACAGGTCTAGCTCTGCTACATACAAGATTGCAGGCTGCATGGTTGCATGATGTGACCATGCAGCCTGTCATCCAGCAGACACTGAGCACCATGTGCTCAGTGTCTCTCTGTGACCTTTTATTACCTATATGACGGCACCGTGAGCGTGAGAAAGTTCTCCTGTTCGTGGTGCCATCAGACAGGTCCTGCGAGTTCAATGCCAAGGAACTAGCTTCACCTTTCTGACGTCAGCGCTAGCGCTGTGGGAAATTTTCATCGCCATGGGAACAGCTAATTTACATATTAGAAAAACATAGGTTTTTCAATAAGACATCGGCTCACAGATAATAGGGTGTCATTGTATTCAGCTTCCTATGATCTTCATGACCATATAGATGGCTTAGAAGGGTTGATCCTACTGACAGATTTTCTTTAACCCCTTACTGACATCAGACGGTATAGTACGTCCGATGTCAGCTCCCCTGCTTTGATGCAGGTTTGCACGGTGGCCATTTTTATGCACTAAAAGCTCTCATTTTTCATATTTCTAGTGCAGTAATGCAGTTCAAATTTCGTGTTTTCAAGTTTGCATGTTTTAGCGCTGCAGCGTGCTGCCTTATTTACTTAACTATATACGAGTTGGCGACTCTAGGTTCAGCACCTGTTCACACTGTGTCTATGTTTGGATGTGCAGGTCAGGTTTTTGAAATATGAACTCGTAATGACCTGGAGAATCATAATGGCAGGTCAGTTTTAGCATTTAGTGAACCTAGCAAAAAAGCCAAGCAAAAAACAAGTGTGGGATTGCATTTGTTTTGCAATTTCACCACACTTGGAATTTTTTTCCCGTTTTCTAGTACACGACATGCTAAAACCAATGATGTCGTTCAAAAGTGCAACTCGTCCCGCAAAAAATAAGCCCTCACATGGTCAAATTGACGGAAAAATAAAAAAGTTATGGCTCTGGGAAGGAGGGGAGTGAAAAACGAACACGGAAAAACGAAAAATCCCACGGTCATGAAGAGGTTAATGGTAACAGGTTTTTGTGTTTCAGAAAACGTAGCCTATACTTTTTTAGGGTTGAAAAAATGAAAGGCATTAGAAGTAAACCTGCCACAACTTTTGCCATGTGACAGCACAGTATACATTTGTGGATATGTGATTGTTGTATAAACACATCTGAGTTACATGGGCTAAAAATGTGATGTGAACAAGTCTGAAAGACAAAAGTTACCAATGTAATTAACTCTACATACTGTACTTGTAGTGTCAGTCCGATAATTCGATAATTGGGAGAGGCTGTAATATATGGAGTCTGCCTGTTCTTCCCTTTTGTATGTAATCCCATATCCTATGTAGAAGTGTGTTTTTTTTGTTTTTTTTTTGTTTTTTACTGCTAGCAGACTAATTGACAATTAATAATTTAGTTGTGTATACTTGTCAAGCTACCGCTGAAACATTTCATGCCTACATGCATGGTGGTGTTTCACCTTTTCTCAGTAGTTATGTTCGTTATGGTATCAGCGATGGCGTCAAAGAAACACAAATGTGTTCTACTTCATTTAACTTTTGCCAGACCACTGATCCTTCAATTTGATGCATGGACAATTGGCACATGTTATATTTTTTGCATAACCAATTTATTCAGTATTCATTGTGAAATTACTGTATAAGTGATAAAATAAAGTCTAACATGATGGCTTCTCTGAACACCTCGGAACTTGTAGAGGCCAAAGTCATTCATGGATCCTTGTGTACTCCGTGATTATGACATGTGCCTGGGAGGCACCATGTGGCCTCATCTACAGCACCACCATCATTTAGCTGCTCTTTTGGTGCTCATACGGTGCTTTTGGGCCAATTACACATAATCAGCATGCTGCACGTGCCTTGCCCTACTAGTGCAATAGCCACTAATCTATTTTATTTAGAGCATTTTTGCAAATGTCCATCGTCAAGCCTGGACCAAAAATCTGCCTCACTGGGCAGATCCCTAGTAGACCAATTCAGATTGGGCCACTCTGCCTGCCAAAGTTACATTTTATATGTATGGAGCTAAACATCAGCCCCACCATCCTGTGTTGGCATTAGAAGGACATGTCCAAAAGGGGGAGCCACCTGTGCCACTAGTGCTGCAGGGAAAGTCAGGAGTTTTCCAGAAGAAGTAGTAGCTCAATGAATTAAATACTTGGCCCAGCAAGAGAGGAAGAGGGAAGCACTATAAGGAAGCAAATAGTGGAAGACAAATGAGACCACCTAGAGGTGCAGAGGACAGGTGAGAAGGAAAGGAGGCTGGAGCGGGCAGCATAATAGTGGGTCCCATCTCACTTTCTGCTCACAAGTAGAAACACATGGGTAAAAGTTATTTATGGTTTTCCCTTTTTGTTGTAGTAATTTGACAAGGCTTAGTGTGAGATATGGGCTGAGCCTAAGGCTTCTTTCACACTAGCGTCGGAATCTCCCCGTCGCAATGGGTCGGGGAGAGATTCCGACGCTAGCGTTTAGCGCATTGCACAATGGAGGCAGCGGATGCATTTCTCCGGCGCATCCGCTGCCCCATTGTGAGGTGCGGGGAGGTGGGGGCGGAGTTCCGACCGCACATGCGCGGTCGGAAAAAGCGGTCCGTCAGGAGCAAAAAACGTTACATGTAGCATTTTTTGCTCCCGACGGTCCGCAGAAGCACGACGCATCCGTCGCTCGACGGATGCGACGTGTGGCAATCCGTCGCAAATGCGTCGTCAATGCAAGTCTATGGGGAAAAAACGTATCCTGCAAGCACTTTTGCAGGATGCGTTTTTTCTGCAAAACGACGCATTGTGACGGATTGCAGAAAACGCTAGTGTGAAAGTAGCCTAACTGATCCATGGTAGCATGGCTATAACAGTGGGGTTTCTGGTGTCTTAGGGTCTGTCCACATTGCATTCAGCCTCTCAGTCAGGGCGTTCTGTAGTGTACTACACTCTTATGTCCATTTGAAAAGACCGACACCCTCGGGAAGGAGCACATACGGAGTCCCAACGGTGCATACTTGTAAGTGGAACTCTGTAATATTTTACTCATTAGCTCTGAGGATTCCGTCTTAATCTGTCTTTCAAAAAGCCAGTAACCCAGGGGCTGAACAAAATGTGAACAGTCACTTATCTTCCAAAAAAGCAAATGCTTTAGAGTTACTATTACGGTATGAGTTAAATGTGTCTACAGTGTGTGTGTGTGTGTGTATAATGTTGTGATGTGTGTAATATGTTACATCTGCACAGCATGCATGTAATATTTGTATCAAATGTATGAGTGATTGTCATGCGTCTGGGTCCGGACCCTTGACACTGTGCTTTGTGCTCGGCTTCTCTGTCCACGGAGCCACAGCAGATACACCTTTTCTGCAGGTAATGTATCAGATGTTTTCATTTCTTCATTTGTATGCCCTATCACCTTTCAGATGCGGCTTTATATACTTCTCCCCTGCTGGTATTTCCTGCTGGTGGATGTCCAGGCATACTGCTGTAGTTTAATCCAGTCAGGGAATGACCAGCTAGGGTTTCTCGCTTTATGTATGTTTTGTTCCCTGCACCTATCTTCTCTTTCTTTTTGAGAAGTAGGCATATTCTCTAACAGTACGTAGTTAATTCTTTATTTTGTAGTTTGTTATACTCTCAGATCTTTCTCTATTTCATTACAGTGGCATGTAAAAGTTTGGTGGGCACCCCTGGTAAAAATTACTGTCATTGTGAACAGCTAAGCAAGTTGAAAATGAAATAAACTTTTAAATGGTTAAAGATGTCAGGTTGTTCTTTTGTATTTTTGGGAAAAAGTGTGTATATATATATATATATATATATATATATATATATATATATATATATATATATATATATATATATATATATATATATATATATATATATATATATAAAAAAAAAACAACCAGCACTCCCAATGTGAACACATGCAAGCTGCAAGCTGTATCATATAGATATAAAGAAACACAGCAGCACATGTATATGAATCTAGGCCATGTGAAAACACAGACAAATATTCGATATGAATCATACTACTCAAAAATATTTTTTCATAAAAAAATTTTTCAAAAAATTTTTTTCATAAAACTTACAGTTATAGATAAAATGAAGATTCTTAGCGCATAAATTGGCCAATTCATGTGTGCCCATCAACCGCGGCAAGGTGATCTCCCTCTGATGGGTCCTACTCTACTGTACATGCCACTCTTGGGCCACCAGCCTACAACTTAGGACAAACATGTCACTCTGGGCTAAACCTACAATTTATGGGCAAGTAGAGATGATTACCGCCACCTGCAAGGTCAATGGGAGGAGTGCAAGATCAGGATGGATGCAGCCACATCCATACACTAAACAAAGAAAAAAAAACCAACCAGCACTCCCAATGTGAACACATGCAAGCTGCAAGCTGTATCATATAGATATAAAGAAACACAGCAGCACATGTATATGAATCTAGGCCATGTGAAAACACAGACAAATATTCGATATGAATCATACTACTCAAAAATATTTTTGAGTAGTATGATTCATATCGAATATTTGTCTGTGTTTTCACATGGCCTAGATTCATATACATGTGCTGCTGTGTTTCTTTATATCTATATGATACAGCTTGCAGCTTGCATGTGTTCACATTGGGAGTGTGGTTGTTTTTTTTTTTTTTCTTTGTTTAGTGTATGGATGTGGCTGCATCCATCCTGATCTTGCACTCCTCCCATTGACCTTGCAGGTGGCGGTAATCATCTCTACTTGCCCATAAATTGCAGGTTTAACCCAGAGTGACATGTTTGTCCTAAGTTGTAGGCTGGTGGCCCAGGAGTGGCATGTACAGTAGAGTAGGACCCATCAGAGGGAGATCACCTTGCCGCGGTTGATGGGCACACATGAATTGGCCAATTTATGCGCTAAGAATCTTCATTTTATCTATAACTGTAAGTTTTATGAAAAAATATTTTTGAGTAGTATGATTCATATCGAATATTTGTCTGTGTTTTCACATGGCCTAGATTCATATACATGTGCTGCTGTGTTTCTCTCTCTCTCTCTCTCTCTCTATATATAATCTATCTATCTCAACCCCTTTGCGACATGCGCCGTACTAGTGCATGTCATGTCTTCCCCTTTGATGTGGGCTCCGGCGCTGAGCCTATATCTTTCCTGTCACATGTCAGCTGGAAAAAAATTGCTATGAGAAAATACAATAGAAAAGTAGGTACTTAGCGTGTAAATTGGCGAATATATGTGTGCCTAACTTTCACGTCAAACAAATTAGGCAGCACACTGCGGCGCTAAAACATGCAAACATGAAAATTGAACTGCATTACTGCACTAGAAATATGAAAAAATGAGAGCGTTTAGCACACAAATTGGCCAATTCATGTGTACCCGGAAGCCACATTAGGGCATCTCTTGTATACCAGGTCCTACACTTTCCTTTCCTCGCTGAGAATAAACGTCTTCATCTGAATCGGTACCTGTGAAACCTCTTCTTAGACTAAATTTCTCTCTCTCTGTGAAGGGGTAATGGACCTGCTGCGATTAATACACCTGTGGCTAAGAGGCGGAGGATTGCTCAGTCAGAAGGCTAATGAATACAAATTTCAAAAAACTGACCGTCACATCCAAACATAGAGGTTTCACAGGTACCCATTCAGATGAAGACGTTTATTTTCAGCGAGGAAAGGAAAGTTTAGGACCTGGTATACGAGAGATGCCTTAATGTGGCTACCAGGTACACATGAATTGGCCAATTTGTGTGCTAAACGCTCTCATTTTTTCATATTTCTAGTGCAGTAATGCAGTTCAATTTTCATGTTTGCATGTTTTAGCGCCGCAGTGTGCTGCCTTATTTGTTTGACTGTATACGAGTTGGTGACACTAGGTTCAACACCTGTTCACACTTACTCTGGAAGTGACGATCAGTTTTTTGAAATTTTTGATTTCAACTTTCACGTCAAGGCGTCCTTCGAACGTTGGGTCCCTGTCCTGTTTTATCACCTCTCCTGGGCAAAAAAAAAGTCTACAATTTATGGGTCAGGAGTGGACCAGTTTCTCAGTTAACTCATTCTGCAGACAGTGCCGCAATGAGGCTATAGAAGGCAACCAATGCATTTGAAAATTAGCTGAAGGCGAGTAGGTGTATAAAAGATAATTTTCCTTCCATTTTTCTGATGTTAATACCGTTCTTTGAGTTTGAAGGTTTTGTGAGACGTGTGGAGTATAGCTGGAGTACAGCTCTTGCGTTTGCTGACTGAATTTTTTTTGCTTTCTATTCATTCCATAGACGATTGCTCCACCTGGTGGTTGCAGATAGATGCTACTTTATAATGTCAGCAGAGAGGATACTGTTGTCTCTAAACTAATCCAGCCTTGGTGACCTGCCAGTCAGTTCCCATGAGTCTACAGCGGGGGATTAAAGGTTCCCAAGCTGGTTGACTGTCTACGAGGAGGAGACAGGATTGTTGGGTGACTCTATATAGGGACAGACACAGAACACAGTCCCCTCACTGTGGACAAGCAGAGGCTCGGTCTCTAATGATCACTAGTGGATCCAGCATTGGTTCAGGAGCTACCTCAGCATGGTGCACATACTGGTAAGAACATCATAGACCTAAAATACTAATATAACTGCAGACTACCAATGGAGATAAGCATGACTGAAGTCAGTTGCAGCTCAGCACCATGGTCGCATGGTGGTTGTTGGCATTCATTCCGCGAGCCACAAGGTCACTATGTTATAGCTGCGTATCAAAATTTTACCGTTCTGTGCTTTCACCACATGCAGTCCTCCTATCAGTCCTATGGGAATATACCGTACTCCCTTTTGTACACAGGAGTAGGAAGCAATCATTACAGTAGTGGGTATGTGTGTTTTAAAATTATCATTTTTATCTAACCACATTAAGGCTATGTGCACACGTTGCGGAATGGGGTGCAGAATTTTCTGCACAAAATCCACATCTCCTGGCAGAAACCGAAGGTGCAGAATTGCCGCGTATTTTGTGCGTCTTTTATGTGGAATTGATGCGGATTTTGTGCGGATTTTCCCAGTGCGGATTTCTATAATGGAACGGTGCAGAAGCGCTGGAGATCCGCACAAAAGAAGTGACATGCACTTCTTTTAAATCCGCAGCGTTTCCGCGTGGATTTTTCCGCACCATCTGCACACCTTTTATTTTTTTCACATTGATTTACATTGTACTGTAAATCAGTGCGGATCTGCAGCGTTTCTGCGTGGAAAAATCCGCTGCGGATCCGCACTAAATCCGCATCGTGTACACATAACCTTAAACTTAAAGGGCATTGGTCACATTGTACCCGCAGTCTGTGAACAGCAAGGTATAGAGAAGGAGAAGCTGAGTAGATAGATAGATAGATAGATAGATAGATAGATAGATAGATAGATAGATATAAAAATATTCAATATAATTTGTATTTAATTCATTGAAATCCTGTATAATTGTATGCTTATGAGCCCTACTCGGTGATTGACAGCTAACTATACAGTGAAGATTACTGAATAGCACCTCCCACTGGACTAATTTCTGTAAAAACATCAGGAATTTCAATGAAGAAAATAAAAGTTGTGCTGAGATTTTCTTTCTTCAAAAATGCATATCAATCTGATCAGTACCTCCTGGTCTACAATATCCTGCCTGCAGATTAGATAGCATTTAACACGACCGGTTCCCTTTAACTGTAATTAAGTACTTTTTTTGACTTTTGGATTGCATGCTCATCTCATACCATAGTGCATCATAGCATATCTGTGACTGGCAGTGGAAAGAGTTTAGACATTGAGATAGTGGACTAAAAATAAAACCGCAGTTGGGTTTTTGACCATGCAAATGTGAAGAAATCCAAATTGTGGCAGTGTGTGACTTTTAGGATCCAGAGAAATCTTTCATTTTAAAAGTTACGGTACCTAACACAGTATATATATATATACTTTATATAATTAAAGTTTGTATGTTATGTATTGTGCATGTATTACCATACTTTCCTACCAGTACTATCTCCAATGTCCAGTTCCGGTCTTCTCCTCTTTCCAGTGACGTCACCGCAATAGCGACTAGCTGGCTCACCGTGTCAGCCATAAGTCTTTCACAGTTTAGGTCTAGGGCTGCTCCCCAAGAAAAACACCAAGAACATGACAGTAGTACCCAACTTCATTGACTGTGTGCACATGCGACTGTGTGCCACTCCCTGATCTACACCGCACAAGCACGGCTCCACGATGCACATTGCGCAAGCGCGGGATTTGAGTGACGTCAGCGCAACCCCTCAAATGTGTTAGGGCAGCTACAACAGTGGTGAACAAAATGAACTATGTAAAGTGCTTTTTGCACATGATTACAGTGCCGCTTTTAATGAAAAAAGTGTTACTGATGCACATTGCATCACTAACATACTGGGGACAGTTTAGATGCTAAAAAAGACTTGACAGGTTCCCTTTAAGCAAGAGTGGGTTGTAATCTGTCAGTATTCGGCCAGAAACTTATAACCAGCATGCCAGGACAAATTGCAGAAGTCTAGAACAGTAATGGTCAATAAATTCTGTAAACATTGAATCTTCGTATAAACTTGATGCATTTGCCAATATGAGTTAAATACTTACGAAGTGCTGAAAATTGCACTTCACTAAACATAGCAACATCTGACTAAAAGACCTAAAACCACCAAAGCAGAAAACTTTGTCAAAACCAAAATTTGTGTCAGGCTCCAAATGTTTGGCCCATAACTGTACTTTTCTTCACTTTTTCCAAAAATCTCCCTTTTTTTGCTTTTCAATAAGGCTGTGTGCACACGTTGCGGATTAGGCTTAGGAATTTCTGGTGCGGATTCTGCCTCTCCTGGCAGAAAACGCACCTGCGGATTTGTCGCGTTTTTTTGTGCGGTTCCGCAGCGTTTTTTGTGCGTTTTTGCTGCGGTTTTCTTGCGGAATTGCTGTGTTTTTTAACCCTGCGGTTTTCTATGATGGAATGGGTACAAAAACGCTGCAGATTCACAAAAAAGTGACATGCTACTTCTTTTAAACCGCAGCGTTTCCGCAGCGGATTTTCCGCAAAGTGTGCACAGCATTTTTTTTCTCATTGATTTACATTGTACTGTAAATCAATTGCGGATCTGCAGCGTTTCTGCACCTCAAAAAACGCTGCGGATCCGCAGAAAATCCACAACGTGTGCACATACCCTTATATACTTTCCTTCGTTAAATAAGATTTGGTTCAGGTGATCACCTAATCAGAAGCACATTAAGTAGAATGAGGTGTCCTCTGGTTGGAATTCATTGAACACATAGCACATAGCCTAAGAGAATTTATCTACAATTCATGACAATGCATGTATTGCATGCATTGGCATGCATGGGCAGCACGGTGGCGCAGTGGTTAGCACAGCAGCCTTGCAGCGCTGGGGTCCTGGGTTCTAATCCCACCCAGGACAACATCTGCAAAGAGTTTGTATGTTCTCTCCGTGTTTGCGTGGGTTTCCTCCGGGCACTCCGGTTTCCTCCCACATTCCAAAGACATACTGATAGGAATTCTAGATTGTGAGCCCAATCGGGGACAGTGATGATAATGTGTGCAAACTGTAAAGGGCTGCGGAATATGTTAGCGCTATATAAAAAAGAAAATATTATGCATTTTTTTTTTTTTTTTAAATCTATTTAGTATTTGTTCCCAAGAGGCCTGTGTTTCATCCTTGTTTTAAATATTGAATTTTGCGTATTCCAGAAAAGATGTAGTCACCCCCCAAAATATAACTTACACTAACCACACAGAAATATCTGCTCTTCTTATAGGTAACACATTGGCCCCTGCTCACTTATATATCACTAGCTGAGGTTATTCTTTCAGCCCTGCCACTGATATATACGTACCCACTGAATCAAAATTATACGGCATAATATGATATATAATAATATACGTTCTAGGGACGTTCCCTTTAGCATCTCAGTAATGTCTTCAGCAGATAGTCGCTGATTAGGGTTCAATAATGACGTCAGCAGTCAATGTGTTTAAAGAGGACCTGTGACTTGCTCCAAAAAATTGAGCTAACTACTTTGTAAAAATTCCTGAGCTCCCCTAATTATGCTACATTTTTCCATTTAGAACAGCATCGCTTCATTGAAGAGATATACACATTTGTCTTCTAGAGCCCAGTGTGTGAAATCTCTGCTGGCAGACCAACTGGACGTTTCTTTATCAAGTTCTCTGGGAGCATGTGCTTTCTCTCCTCCCTCCCAGACGCTGCCAATCACAGATTAGCAGCATCTGAAATTGAAAGACTGCTCTATGAGCGGCTGAGCTAATATTGACAACCCCTGGGAGGAAGAGGTGAAAGTGCACGTCCCCAGAGAAGACTGAAGAAATGCCCCAATTTGGTCTGCCAGCAAAGATATCACATATTGCTCTGTATAAGCAACAATTGTGAATATCTCCTGCAATGGAGTGCTGCAGCGCAAACTAGAAAAGAGCGGCAGAATCAGGGAGGTCCAAGATTGTCACAGGGTATTTAAAGAGGATCTGTCGCTTGCTAAAAAAAATGTAATTAAAGTTATATCTCACCACTGTCTCATAGAAAAGTTAGTTGGCGCACCACAATGATATCAAATAAATAAATATATATTGGGGGTGCAAAACAATGGCTAATACACAGAGCAGATAATAAACAAGAAAAGAAAAGCCACTATAATGTATGCACACCACCAAAAGTTATAATAAGTCACACAAGCTTTATTGGTAACATATAAAAACAATTAAAACCATACACACACAAAACTCCCTCCATATACGTGTGCCCAACACTGCCCAATACACAATACTTCCATATAGTAGTGGAAAACATGCATCAAATATGGCAGATAATCAAATAGTATACACACAAATAATTACTGGCAAAGCCGCCCTGTCCTGACCAGCAAAAGATATATCTGTCAATAGCAAAACCTTGTCAGGCTGCAGCTTACCCACAGCAAATAGTCCTCCTGGTATATAATGAGTAGGGCACATGCAAATACGGCCAAATAATTACCCCAAATAGGAAAAAGGAACACGGCTGTCACCCGTCCTGAGCAAAAGAGGGGAACATGCTGCGGCAGCTAGAAGGTGATCCAGACAGAAGGCTCACAAAATATAGAGACAATATAGCAAGGACTGGGCAGCCAGTAAGTGAAGGGCAACGGAGGGAGAGCCCTACGCGTATCGCTGTTCAAGCCAGCTTCGTCAGGGGAAGTGAGCTCTAAACGCACCAACAGCGCTTGTTTATACCTGGTCTAATGAAGCAGATCGCAGTCTGGTGTGCAGGTAATCAGGAACGATGTCAGAGGCTGTAGTAAGAAGATATTGCACTGAGCCCTGGTGGATGAACAGCGCATACGCCGGCCTGCCAGACCGACGGATCGCACAGAGGAAAAAGTAAGAAGCTGGAGCAGGGGAAGACAAATAGATAGGAAATGCTAAAGCGCACGCGCGGCCCCCGAGAGCGGGCGATGTGACAGTCAAACATGCTCGACTGTCACAGTGCCACAGAGAACCCAATGAAAAATGAAGAGATAATTTATCTGTGCACATATGCAGAAAGAGGGGACAAAGATAAGTCCTAAAAAAAAACAACAAAAAAAAAAACGCTGTCATATCAGCCCAAGAAAAAGCAGGAGGGCAGAAGAACGCCGCCCCCCCCCCCCCCAGTCTGAAAGTCTGGGCGTTCTTCTGCCCTCCTGCTTTTTGCAGATTAAGGGCAGTCCCACACGTCCAGATAATTCCAGTACCGGAAAAATCGGTACCGGATTTATCCGTGTGCCCGTGCGTTTCTGTGGCACATCAGTGCGGCACACGTGTGGTGCCCGTGTGCCCACTGGGTGCCACACGCACCGTGCAGGAGACAGCGCTAAAGTTTAGCGCTGTCCCCCCCACTGGTGCTGAAGCCTCCATTCATATCTTATCTGCAGCAGCGTTTGCTGTAGAGAAGATATGAATATTCCTTTTTTTTGTTTGTTTCTCGTGTTTACAATAAAGATCCATGTCCCCACCCCCTGTGCGCCCGCCCGCTGTTCTTAACATACTCACCCGGCTCCCTCGCTGGCGCTGCTTCCTGTCCTGACCGCACCTTCTACTGTATGAGCGGTCACGTGGGGCTGCTCATTTACAGTAATGAATATGTGGCTACACCTCTATGGGAGGTGGAGCCGCATATTCATGACTGTAATCGGCGGCCCCACGTGACCGCTCATACAGTAGAAGGTGCGGCCAGGACAGGAAGCAGCGCCAGCGAGGGAGCCGGGTGAGTATGTTAAGAACAGCGGGCGGGCGCACAGGGGGTGGGAGGGGGGTGGGGACATGGATCTTTATTGTAAACACGAGAAACAAAAAAAAATAGGAATATTCATATCTTCTCTACAGCAAACGCTGCAGGGAAGATATGAATGGAGGCTTCAGCACCAGTGGGGGGGACAGCGCTTACTGTAGCGCTGTCTCCTGCACGGCACACGGACTGCACGCGGACAACGTCCGTGTGCGGTACGTGTTTTACACGGACCCATTGACTTTAATGTGTCCGTGTAATCGTGCGCTCCCACAAACACTGATATGTCTCCGTGTTTGGCACACGGAGACGCGGTCCGCAAAAAGTCAATGACATCTGCACAGATGCATTGATTTCAATGTGTCTACGTGTGTCAGTGGCTCCGGTACGTGAGGAAACTGTCACCTCACGTACCGGAGCCACTGACGTGTGAAACCGGCCTAAATGACAACAGTGGGTGCATACAAGCATCCACATGGAATTATGGAACCTTTACCTACCTAGAATAAACCATTTATCTCATTGGTTCATTGTGTTCCTAACTTTCCTTTGATTATGCTTCATTGTTCCTCCTTTGAATATTGATTATAACCCTAACAGCTGGGTAATGTGGGCTTCATGAGTATGCTAAGATTTTAGAAAAGGCTTATGTTTTAGTCATATTGGGCAACTATCTAATTGAAAGTCTTATTGATGCATATACAGTTAGGTCCAGAAATATTAGGACAGTGACCGAATCTTCGTGATGTCGATGTCAATATCTTTTGGTCCCTTGAAAAAGAGGCAGATCCATATTAAAGAGCTGTCATTCCTAAACCCTCACTCCAAATAGAATGTGATTACCCTCAAATTAAAGTGGAGAGTCTGCACTTCAAGCCCATATCGATGATATAACTGTATCTTAAATATGTGTCACTGACCAAATTTCTGGAACTGTATGCTGAAAGTGGTACAGGACTGTGTCTGAGTTTGTGAGCGATCTTGATGACTTTGGAGTTGGTCATCACCAAATCTGATCTGTTTAAACTACATTTCAGATGTTCTGTAGGAAATATAATGGGTAATATTGCTCTTGCTGAATGTCGCTGGTATCCCTGTTTGTAGCTCTGATTTTTTTAATATATTTTGATGGCTTTTATTCTTGGTGCACTTTCTTCTGCAATCTTAACCTTTTCCAGCGAAGTCCTCCAGTCTTCTAAAGGTTACATAGATACATATTGCTGTTATGCGCTGCAGTATATGAAGGGAGGGGAAGCAATATGATGCCACTCTGTGCCACTGAATCAGCAATGCCATATCACTCAGTGTCTTGGCTGCCAAGATTGAAGTAAGCGTCATCTATTTAGAGGATTTATCATCCTAGAGGCACGAAAAGAGCTCCGTTAGTTGCTGTTAATATAAAGTCCCCCACACTACTACAGTGATCTCTCAAGTTCCAATATTTAGCTTCATCTTTATTAATCCTCAATAGTGTAATCATTTTAAATAACTTATATTAAAGGAGACCTGATGGTAAAAAAGTCTCTACAAACCTTTTTTATTTTGCAATATTTTACTTCTGTGTGGAGATTAAGCCTTAAAGGGGCTGTCCACCTTTTGTAGAATGCAGTAGAGCTGAGAAAGCTGACCCCGCCCACACCAGGCTACGTGTGTACATAGTCTATTGACAGTGATCTGCTTATCATAGGAGGGGGCGTGGTCAGACAACTTGGCACAAGCCAGCTAGTCACAGCAATGATGATGTCCTAGTGATAAAACCTTAATTGTAAGCAAACAGCACACAGCTTGGTAAGTGACACATCCTTGAATTCAGTGTTTTATCCCCTACCTCAGATTATATAGAAAACACGTGCAGAGCGATTCCCTTTGATTCATCTGAAATACTTTAAAGTATACATTCTTATCCTTAACCAGATTCATATTCTTCTATTTTATTCCCGATTACAGGGAGAATAGTGTGGGTTATCATTAGGGCACAGATAGTTAATGTTGTGTGCAGTGTAGTAAAATTAAATAACATATTTACTTGTTTGTTAAACCCAGAAATACAATAGTCTTCAAAACATTAAGCCATGTAGGTACACAAATTTAATTAAAAAAAAAACCTACAAATCATAAGAAGAATGTGAAGCATTGAGGTGAAAGGTGGCTTGTGACCTGGATTTTGCCTTTTCATGACGCTGTGAGACGGGTGTTGAATGGGTTATGTGAGGCATTCGGGCACTGGCATGTGAGACATGGGATTGTGTTACAGGCACTTGTCACCATTATACCAGCTGGCGCCGTCCCTCCTCTGGGCGAGGCTGAATGTGTAAGACGACCTCTGATACTGCCGTTAGCAGCCAGCTCTACCTGCGTGGGTGATGTGAAGCAGCCATATTCTACCAGTATCCTCCATTCTTCAGATGTTTGGCGCATGAGTTTTTCGGGACGTTGGCAGCTCGGATTTGTCATCGTCCACTCTTAACCTTTTTCTGTGTGATGTGTACAGTTTTATGCGCTGCCCAGACCGTGGAGAGGAAGCCATGTGTGCCCAGGAGGTTTGGGGGAGCTGTCAATAAGTTATTGGCCTAATAACGTTTAAGGTGCTGCTTCTTTTACGCCTTGGATCTATATAGTAGGATATTTCAGATGTGCTGGCTGACGTGTTTTCATGGATGGTGTTAGCTGCTGTTCATGTTGTCATATACTGAGTAAAATGTAATATCCTGATTTTTTTTTCCTTTATTCTGCAAAATTCTTGCTGTAGGGGCTAAGTCCCCTTTATAACTGCTTAATTAGTTCATTTTGCATTTCTTGGGGGAGACGGACATTTAATTCCCCTGCACATTTGCATTAAAAGCAATGGGCAAACCATATAATGTAAAGTCAGTTTTGTTAATCTATCTAAGGCTGGAGTCGCAAACAATGTTTATAAAAAATCTGTCCGATTTTGTCTGCCGAGAATTGCACAAATGTTCTCCGTATGGTGATCCGTATCTCATCCTTGTGCAATGCCAGGATGCGTTTTTTTCTCAAAAAAGTATCCGTGTGTCATCCGTATGATGAGATTTTCTCACACACTTGCAAAATGAGCAAATAATGGCCGAGCCTTTCCTGTCACCTGCCCAATGCCTGAGAATTTCTCACAAGTCACACGCATGCTCCGTGTGTAATCCGTATTTTTCTCGCCCCCATAGACTTGCATTGGCGTTTCTCAGCTGAGATACGCGGACAATCGCAGTATGCTGCGATTTCACTCGCAAATGTAATATGGACGAGAAAAAAAACGGATGATGGGATGGGAGCTGCACATTGGGCCGAGTGCTATGCTTTTTTTTTTTTTTTTTTTAATCGCATAGCACTCGTCCATATTACAGACTAGTGTGGCTCCGGCCTAACAGATATTAGGTTCTAGACAGCAGAGCCTCCTTCTGTTAACCCAGAAATCCCCAATAGGTTATTTATTTTATAATCTCCCCCCAAAATTGTCAACTTTCAAAAAATGTTTTTTAGAAAAACCATGTCACCAGTCACAGATTTTTTTTTTTAAATAAAAACAAAAAAATGCTGGTCTCTATTCATCCTCCTTACGTCCATCACTGAGTCTGCACCTCTTTCCTATGTGTCTGTTATTGTCTTCAGCGCTGATTTTCTGTAGACCGCTCTGCAGCAGGTGAGCTCAGTGCACTACTTGTGTAGGTGGCAGTGCTGCTCACTGATTGGCTGCAGCTCTGTCAGTGCGACGTGAGCGCTGCAGACAATACCAGACATCGGGAGTAGAGCCTGGGGATTATTTTTCTAAAACCGTAAAACCCCTTAAGCCCCGGAGCTTTTTTCGGTTTTGCGTTTTCATTTTTCGCTCCTCTCCTTCCCAGACCCATAACTTTTTTATTTTTCCGTCAATATGGCCATGTGAGGGCTTATTTTTTTTTTGTGGCACAAGTTGTACTTTTGAACGACACCATTAGTTTTACCATGTTGTGTACTAGAAATCATTAAAAAAAATTCAAGTGCGGTGAAATTGCAAAGAAAGTGCAATCCCACACTTTGTTTTTTTTGTTTGGCTTTTGTGCTAGGCTCACTAAATGTTAAAACTGAGCAGCCATTATGACTCTCCAGGTCATTACGTGTTCATAGACACCTAACATGTCTAGGTTATTTTTTTATTTAAGTGGTGAAGAAAAATTCCAAACTTTCCTAAAAAAAAAAGTGCAATTTTCCGATACCCGTATTGTCTCCATTTTTCGTGATCTGGGGTCGGGTGAGGGCTTATTTTTTGCGTTACATTCTTTTGATCGCCCGTTATTGCATTTTAATACAATGTCGCGACTACCAAAAAACTTAATTCTGGTAATTCTTTGTTCAAATCACTTTTTTTTTCTTTTTTTACTTTTGCTATGCTTTAATAGCCTCCATGGGAGGCTAGAAGCTGCCACAACTTGATTGTCTCTGCTATATAGAGGCAATGCTCAGATCGCCTCTATGTAGTAGAATTACTGCACTGTTATGCGCACCGACCACAGGGTGGAATAGTACACAGCTCATAGCAATGCGGCATCAACAACTATAGAGGTCTCAAGGAGATCTCTGGTTGTCCTTCACGTGAGGTCAGCGGTGCACGTATTTCCAGTCCGAGTTTGACAGCATCATTTAACTAGTTAATAGGCGCAGGCGGTTCGCGATTTGGGCACCCTTGGAGATTTGTGTGGTCAGATAACTTTGACCAAGGTTTCAGACCTTAATTAGCCTGTTAGGTTCATGGCTTCCTCATTATTATCATTAGGAAAGGCCAAGTGATGCAAATTTCCCAGCTTTGTAAAAACCCAGCCTCCTCTAACCATGTGCCAAAAACAGCAGCCGTGGATTCTTCTAAGCAGCTGCCTAGAACTCTGAAAATGATAATGGCAGAGGCCCACGAAGCAGAAGAAGGCTATAAGAAGAAAACAAAATGTTCTCAAGTTCCCTTTCCTCAGTTTGAAATGTAATTAAGAAATGGCAGTTAACAGGAACAGTGGGGGTCAAGATAAGGTCTGGAAGGCCAAGCAAAATTTCAGTGTGAGCTGCTGCAAGATAGGCAAATCAGAACCCCCACTTGACTGCAAAAGACCTACAGAGAGCTTTAGCAGACTCTGGAGTGGTGGTTCTTTGTTCTACTTCTCAGAGACACCTGCACGAATATGGTCTTCATGGAAGAGTCATCAGACAACTTCTCCTGCGTCATCACGATAAAATTCAGTATCTTTAAGTATGTAAAAGAAAATCTAAAAGGTAATGATCCAGCTTCAGTCTATAAAATCCTTTAAAACCATATGAGGCACCACTACATATACCTAGGCGTAGGTGTGAGTTGGGAATAAGGGGTATTGGAGGGTATAAATCAGATATATTTCGAATGTCAGCTGCTTTCTTAAAGACCAGGCTAGGCATCAGAATAGCAGTGTGTGCAAGACGAGCCATGAATCTCACGGAACTGGAATCCCTCAAACAAGAATTGAAAGACTCTTGGCTGGCTGCAAAAAGCATTTACAAGCTGTGATACTTTCAAGAGGGAACTATCCATGCAGGGTGCCCAACCTTTTGCATCGACCTGTATTCCTTTTTGTAATTTCTAAAATTTAAAACATGAAAATTATATATATATATATATATATATATATATATATATATATATATATATATTATATAAACTGGAGGGGAGTATGGAGCCAGCACTGACTGCGGGGAGGAAAAAGCAGCCATATTGACTGTGGCCATCGCTGATTGCTCGTGGCAATGGTTGTGGGTGTTTTGCCACGACCAGTCAGCGACTTGGATTCCATGACAGACAGAGGCCGTGACCAATGAATATCCGTGACAGAAAGAAAGACAGAAGGAAAGACAGAAAGACGGAAGTGACCCTTAGAGAATTATAAAGTAGATATACATATTCACACCGTATATACTCGAGTATAAGCCGACCCGAGTATAAGCCGTTTCTCCCTAATTTTGCCACAAAAAACTGGGAAATCTTAATGACGCGAGTATAAGCCTAGGGTGGAAAATGCAGCAGCTACCGGTAAATGTCAAAAGTAAAAATAGATACCAATAAAAGTAAAATTAATTGAGACATCAGTAGGTTTTGTTTTTGAATATCCATATTGAATCAGGAGCCCCATATAATGCTCCATAAAGTTTATGATGGCCCCGTAAGATGCTCCATATTAAAATATGTCCCATATAATCCTGCATAAAGGTTAATAATGACCCCATAAGATGCTCCATAAACATATTTGCCCCATATAGTGCTGTGTTGTGAATTCAGCTTTTTGGCTCCCTCCGGTGGTTGTAGAGGGTAATGCAGCTGTGCCTGGACTGCAGGAGTGGACAGGTGTATCTACTAATTGCAAAACTGACTGGGGTATATAGCTTTGCAGGATCCTTTAGTCAGTGCCAGTTGTCCATTGTTTTTGGAGGATTCACATCCCTTCTGGTCTCTCCAGTTTGCTGTGCTTTTCTACAAAGATAAGTCCTGGCTTTGTTTTTGCTGTCCACCTGCTGTGGACCTTATAGTTCTGTGCATTTTCATGTTTTTGTCTTGTCCAGCTTAGTCTGTGAAGGATTTTTTGCAGCCTAGCTATTTCTCTGGAGATGCAGATATACCCCCCATGTCTTTAGTCAGATGTGGTGATTCGGATTTTGTGTGGTGGATATTTTCTAGTGTTTTTATACTGACCGCACAGTACTCTGTTCTATCCTTTCTTTTTAGCTAGTATGGCCTCCTATTCTAAAATCTGATTTCATATCTGCGTATGTTATTTCCCTCTCCTCTCACAGTCAATATTTGTGGGGGGCTATCTATCCTTTGGGGATTTTCTCTGAGGCAAGATAGGTTTCCTGTTTCTGTCTTTAGGGGTAGTTAGATCTTAGGTTGTGCCGAGGGGTCTAGGGAGTGTTAGGTACCCCCCACGGCTACTTCTAGTTGCGCTGCTAGGTTCAGGGTTTGCGGTCAGTACAGGGACCACCTTCTCCAGAGTCCGTCTCATGCTGCTCCTAGGCCACCAGATCATAACAGTGCTGCACAAACCTTGATTATGGCCCCATAAGATGCTCCATAAAGATATTTGCCCCATGTAGTGCTGCACAAACCTTGATTATGGCCCCATAAGATGCTCCATACCGACATTTGCCCCATACAATGCTGCACAAACATTAATTATGGCCCCATAAGATGCTCCATACAGACACTTGCCCCATATAATGCTGCACAAATGCTTATTATGACCTCATACAGACACTTGCCCCATATAGTGCTGCACAAACATTGATTATGGCCCCATACAGACACTCGCCCCATATAGTGCTGAACAAACGTTATGGCCCCATAAGATGCTCCATACAGACACTTGCCCCATTTGCTGTTGCTGCGATAAAAAAAAAACTCACCTCTCCGTCGCTCAGGCCCCCGGCACTTTCAATATTCACCTGACTTCGTTTCGGCGCCGTTCCATCTTTAGCGTCTTCTGCACTGACTTTCAGACAGAGGGCACGTACTAACCACATCATCGCGCCCTCTGACGCGGAGTATATAACACAGCCCACATAGTATATAACACTGGCCAGGTAGTATATAGCAGCCACGCGGTATATAACACAGCCCACGTAGTATATAGCAGTGTGGGCACCATATCCCTGTTAAAAAAAATAATTAAAATAAAAAATAGTTATATACTCACCCTCTGGCGTCAAGCGAAGCTGTGCCGATGCGTGCACGGCTGCCGCCATCTTCCGTTCTCAGGATGCATTGCAAAATTACCCAGATTACTTAGCGTTCTCGCGAGACCGCTAAGTCTTCTGGGTAATTTCGCAATGCATCTCTGGGAACGGAAGCTGGCGGCAGCCGCGCGCGCCTGGGCGGACTACGGAAGGTGAGAATAGCAGGTTTTTTGTTTTTTTTATTATTTTTAACATTACATCTTTTTACTATTGATGTTGCATAGGCAGCATTAATAGTAAAAAGTTGGGGACACACAGGGTTAATAGCAGCGTTAACGGAGTGTGTTACCTGCGGCATAACGTGGTCCGTTAACGCTGGCATTAACCCTGTGTGAGCGCTGAGTGGAGGGGAGTATGGAGCGGGCGCCGGGCACTGATTGGACGGAAGTAGGGAGGGACTAATTCTCGGCCGGGCTGTGACCGTCGCTGATTGGTCGCGGCAGCCAGGACAGGCAGCTGGCGAGACCAATCAGCGACATGTGATTTCCGGGACAGACAAAGACAGACAGACAGACGGAAGTACCCCTTAGACAATTATATAGTAGATATAGTACAGACCAAAAGTTTGGACACACCTTCTCATTTAAAGATTTTTCTGTATTTTCATGACTATGAAAATTGTAAATTCACACTGAAGGCATCAAAACTATGAATTAACACATGTGGAGTTATATACTTAACAAAAAAGTGTGAAACAACTGAAATTATGTCTTATATTCTAGGTTCTTCAAAGTAGGCACCTTTTGCTTTGATGACTGCTTTGCACACTCTTGGCATTCTCTCTCTATCTCTTTCTTTCTCTCTCTCTCTGTATATGATATATATATATATATATATATATATATATATATATATATATATATATATATATATATATATATATATATATATATATATATACATATACAGTGCCTACAAGTAGTATTCAACCCCCTGCAGATTTAGCAGGTTTACACATTTGGAATTAACTTGGCATTGTGACATTTGGACTGTAGATCAGCCTGGAAGTGTGAAATGCACTGCAGCAAAAAAGAATGTTATTTCTTTGTTTATTTTCTTTTTAACCCCTTAGCGACCGCCGATACACCTTTTAACGGCAGCCGCTAAGGGTAATTAAACCACAGCGCCGTTAATTAACGGCGCTGTGGAAAAAGTGAATAGCGCCCCCCCAGAGGCCGATTTTCTCCGGGGTCTCGGCTGCCGGGGGTAGCCGAGACCCCAGAGAACATGATTCGGGGGGGTTTTAACCCACCCCGCATTTGCGATCGCCGGTAATTAACCGTTTACCGGCGATCGCAAAAAAAAAAACAAAAACGTGATCTCTTTTTAATTTCTCTGTCCTCCGATGTGATCGCACATCGGAGGACAGAGAAAAGGGGTCCCAGGTGGCCCCCCAATACTCACCTATCTCCCCCGATGCTCCTCGTGTCTCCCGGTGGGCGCCGCCATCTTCAAAATGGCGGGCGCATGCGCAGTGCGCCCGCCGGCCGGCCCCGCGAGAATCTTTGGGGTCTCGGCTGCCGGGGTAGTCGAGACCCCAAAGAGCATGATCGGGGTCGGTTTTACCGACCCCTGTTTTGCGATCACCGGTAATTAACTGTTTACCGGCGATCGCAAAAAATAAATAAAGAAATAAAGTGTAATTCTCTGTCCTCTGATGTGATCGCAAATCAGAGGACAGAGAAATAGGGGGATTCGGGGACCCTACAATACTCACCTGTGTCCCTGGATCCTCTTGCTGCTCCTCCTGGCCGCCGGCAGAAGAAAATGGCGGGCGCATGCGCTGTGCGCCCGCCATCTGTCTCCATCTGCCGGCCGGCAGGAGAACAGCAGTTGGGGCTAAAATTAGGGGTAGGGTTAGGGGTAGGGTTAGGGCTAGGGTTAGGGTTAGGGCTAGGGTTGGGGCTAAATTTAGGGTTAGGGTTGGGGCTAAATTTAGGGTTAGGGTTGGGGCTAAATTTAGGGTTAGGCTTCTTTCACACTTACGTCGGTACGGGGCCGTCGCAATGCGTCGGCCCGACATACCGACGCACGTTGTGAAAATTGTGCACAACGTGGGCAGCAGCTGTAGTTTTTCAACGCATCCGCTGCCCAATCTGTCCTGGGGAGGAGGGGGTGGAGTTACGGCCACGCATGCGCGGTCAGAAATGGCGGATGCGACGTACAAAAAAACGTTTCATTGAACGTTTTTTTGTGCCGACAGTCCGCCAAAACACAACTGATCCAGTGCACGACGGACGCGAAGTGTGGCCATCCGTCACGATCCGTCGGCAATACAAGTCTATGGGCAAAAAACGCATCCTGCGGGCACATTTGCAGGATCCGTTTCTTGTCCAAAACGACGGATTGCGACGGAATGCCAAACGACGCAAGTGTGAAAGTAGCCGTAGGGTTAGGGTTGGTTAATGTTAGGGCTAGGGTTGGGGCTAAACTTAGGGTTAGAGCTGGGATTAGGGTTAGGGTTTGGATTAGGGTTGGTATTAGGGTTAGGGTTGGCATTAGGGTTACGCTTGGGATTAGGGTTAGGTTTGGGATTAGGGTTAAGGTTAGGGTTGTGATTAGGGGTGTATTGGGATTAGGGTTAGGTTTGAGGTTAGGGTTGAGATTAGGATTAGGGGTGTGTTGGCTTTAGGGTTTTGATTAGGGTTATGGTTAGGGTTGACATTAGGGTTGTTTTGGGGTAAGGGTTGTGATTATGGTTAGGGTTAGTGATTAGGATTATGGATCAGGTTGGGATTAGGGTTAGGGGTGTGTTGGGGTTAGGGTTGGAGCTAGAATTGGGGGGTTTCCACTGTTTAGGTACATCAGGGGGTCTCCAAACACGACAGCCAATTTTGCGCTCAAAAAGTCAAATGGTGCTCCCTTCTGAGCTCTGCCGTGCGCCCAAACAGTGGGTTACCCCCACATATGGGGCATCAGCGTACTCGGGATAAATTGGACAACAACTTCTGGGGTCCAATTTCTCTTGTTACCCTTGTGAAAATAAAAACTTGGGGGCTACAATATCTTTTTTGTGGAAAAAAAAATATTTTTTATTTTCACGACTCTGCATTCTAAACTTCTGTGAAGCACTTGGGCATTCAAGGTTCTCACCACACATCTAGATAAGTTCCATGGGGGGTCTAGTTTCCAAAATGGGGTCACTTGTGGGGGATTTCTACTGTTTAGGCACATCAGGGGCTCTCCAAACGCGACATGGCGTCCGATCTCAATTCCAGCCAATTCTACATTGAAAAAGTAAAACGGCACTCTTTCTCTTCCAAGCTCTGCGGTGCGCCCAAACAGTGGTTTACCTCCACATATTGGGTATCAGCGTACTCAGGAGAAATTGCACAACAACTGTTGTGGTCTAATTTCTCCTGTTACCCTTGTGAAAATAAGAATTTGTGGGCGAAAAGATCATTTTTGTGTAAACAAAAGCGATTTTTTTATTTTCACGGCTCTACGTTATAAACTTCTGTGAAGCACTTGGGGGTTCAAAGTGCTCACCACACATCTAGATAAGTTCCTTAAGGGGTCTAGTTTCCAAAATGGTGTCACTTGTGGGGAGTTTCCACTGTTTAGGCACATCAGGGGCTCTCTAAACGTGACATGGCGTCCGATCTCAATTCCAGCCAATTCTGCATTGAAAAAGTCAAACGTCGCTCCTTCACTTCTAAGTTCTGCGGTGCGCCCAAAAAGTGGTTTACCCCCACATATGGGGTATTGGCGTATTCAGGAGAAATTGCATAACAAAATTTATGGTTACATTTCTGTTTTTACTCTTGTGAAAATAAAAAAATGGTTCTGCATTAAGATGTTTGCAAAAAAAAGTTAAACGTTCATTTTTTCCTTCCACATTGTTTCAGTTCCTGTGAAGCACGTAAAGGGTTAATAAACTTCTTGAATGTGGTTTTGAGAACCTTGAGGGGTGTAGTTTTTAGAATGGTGTCACACTTCATTATTTTCTATCATATAGACCCCTCAAAATGACTTCAAATGTGATGTGGTCCCTAAAAAAAAAATGGTGTTGTAAAAATGAGAAATTGCTGGTCAACTTTTAACCCTTATAACTCCCTAGCAAAAAAAAATTTTGTTTCCAAAATTGTGCTGATGTAAAGTATACATGTGGGAAATGTTATTTATTAACTATTTTTCGTGACATATCTCTCTGATTTAAGGGCATAAAAATACAAAGTTTGAAAATTGCAAAATTTTAAAAATTTTCGCCATATTTCCGTTTTTTTCATAAATAATCGCAAGTAATATCGAAGAAATGTTACCACTAACATGAAGTACAATATGTCACGAAAAAACAATCTCAGAATCAGCGGGATCCGTTGAAGCGTTCCAGAGTTATAACCTCATAAAGTGACAGTGGTCAGAATTGCAAAAATTGGCCTGGTCATTAAGTACCAAATTGGCTCTGTCACTAAGGGGTTAAATTGTGAAAAGTCTTTTCAG